>NC_045711.1:19662082-22062082 GCF_009834535.1 Camelus ferus
AACTGGGCCACCGTGTCTCGTGTTACCAAGGGGAACTGGCAGAGGTGGTGAGGGCCTTGGCCAGCCTGTGTCCCAGGACAGAGGGATGGTGCCCACATGGTCACCCCACCCCGTGCTGCTTGGAGCCTCCCCACCCAGGAGCTGGGGAGCAGAAGCAAGGTGGACAGAGCCTGGGCCCTGAGACTCAACCACTCCCCCAGACTCTCATGTGAAGGGGGCAGAGATGTCTTGAGATTCAGCCCATTTTGGCGGGGGGACACTTTGTTCCAGTAACAGACATTTGCCCTAAAAGCCAAGGTGCTTTACAAACCCCTCCCCAACTGTAACAGAAACTAAGGCTTAATTTCAACACACTTTTCTCAAACCACAGCCCACACTGAGACCACCACTCAGGTAACGGTGCTTCAGAGCAGGCCCTTTCAGAGTTCCCTGGAGTGCACTCCCCAGCTCTGACTTCTGCTTAGAGACGCTTCCTTGACAACCTGGGCAAACCTCATTGGTTTCTGTGACAACCAAGCCTCCCAATCTCCCAGAATCTCCTCCAAACACTCCTATTCCAGTCTTGCTCAGCCTAAAGTGACAGTGCTGTCATCACGTGCCAGCCAGCGACTCCTCCAAGCCTGCAGTTATTGGTTACACGATGCTATGGACAAGGAAATCCCAGATGAGCCAGCTTTGCAAGGGAACCACTCCTGGACCTGGCACCAGGCCCTCTTCCACAGACAGTGTGGAAGGGCTGTTTCCACAGATCCCATAGTCGAAGACCTCACCTTCTGATGGAGCCGGGCCTTGATCCTTTCCAGGTGCTTCTGGGGTCCCCATTCTCCCCAGACCCCCACCCACATGGCTGCTGTTCATGCCAGTCTATATGGGACTTTGTTGATCTCCTAAAATGAGAGGGTTATTTTTTTATGCACAGATAGTGGGTTAAATAGTGGCCCCTTTCAAAGATGTGTCCCCCAGAATGTGTGGATGGGACCTTATCTGGGAAAAGGTCTTTGCAGATATAGTCAGTTATGGATCTGAGATGAGGTCATTCAGGGTTAGGGAGATACAATGACAGTGTCCTTACAAAAGACAGAAGAGGAGAGACACCGACACAGAGCAGAAGCCACAGGAAGACACAGGCTGAGATGGGAGGGAAATTGCCACAAGCCCAGGGTGCCTGGAGCCCCCAGAAGTTGGAAGAGGCAGAAGTACCCTCCCCTGGAGGGGACTCAGCCCTGCAAAACCTTGATCTCAGAGGTCTGCTCTCCAGGACTGGGAGGATGATTTCCTGTTGTTTTAAACCACCCAGCTCATGGTCATTTGTTACAAAAGCCACAAGACAGCCACACAGAACCTGCTCTGTAGGATCTGGGGAGTGTGGGACTCATTATAGGCAGATACAGACCGGATTATGAAAGTCAGCATTGGACCACTGGAAGTCCTAAAGCAGTGGCTGGGCAATGGCATATTGAGAGGTCAAGTCTGAAGCCCATCCCTAAGGGTGCCAGCTGCACACCACCTCCCCAGGTTCTTACACCTGTACACGAGGGAGTAACTATTTCAATCCTGACTCATGTTGATAATTAAGAACCTGACAGTTACACAGATGAAAACCCACTCAGGACACTTGATACACTGATGAACAGAATTCTGAAGTTGGTCAGAGGTGCGGAATTTTCTCATGTGCAGCCAGCAGCCCCCTGCAAGGAGCATCCTCACTGGAAATCTGGTGGACCGTGTGGAGGTGTCTCTGAGTAAATGTTAACTTACCCCAGGCCAGCTTCTCCTGAAGTTTATCCACCGCTCGCAGGGAAGCCACCTGGATACGTGCAAGGACCTTAAAGACTGGAGGAAAGGGCTTGGAGCCACACCAGTGACAGCACACATGCCGAGTTGTCACCTGCAGGCCACATGGACAGTCCTGGCACACATGCTGAGTTGGCATTTGCAGGCCACACAGATGGTCCTGGCCTGGGTACTCTTCTAGAAGCTTTCCATTTACCCACCTGAGGTACCCCTCCTCTCCTGGCCCCCATTGCCTTTTTCCTTGCTTCCTCACATCTGTCTGGGGAGAACTGACAATGGCAGGTGGGGGACACATCCTCTTCCTTAGCAGGAGGCACCTGGAAACCCCTGCGGAAGGTCCAGCAGAGGCTCTGTGAGTCAGTTCCCTCAGAGGGGGGATGTGGAACTTGCTGGTGGCCACCATGGGAGTGTGGCAGTCATGGACCTTTGTGTCCTCACGTCTGTGCACTTGCGTGGTTACTTGGCTCCTCGGAGCCTCAGCTTCCCAGCCTGCTCATGGGGGATGGCAGCGTGGATTGACCAGTAATTTGCTCAGAACAGGGTAGCAAAGGGTCTGGTGGAAACTTTGCAGAACAGTCTTTAGGGGAATCACAGATCCCATTTCCTTATCAGGAAAGTAAATCTGAGCTGACTTGCAGCAGAGCCCAGGATGGGGTCATTTTAGTGGGTCCTCCTGTTTTCTGAATCTCAGAGGGAAGCATCCAGACCTCAAGGCCCAGCTGCCCCTGTAGGGTGGGCAGGACAGGCCGGACTCCTCCTCAGTCCCCTTCCTTCTCAGGACATGTGGGGTCCAGACTGTCATCAGGGAGAAGGGAGGGGGCTGTGTCCTGTGTGAGAAGATATGGGACAGCTTGTTTACTGGATGTCCACACCAGGAATGTAGGTCACGGGATGCAGGTACTGGGAGGTGTATTCAGTGGGCCTGAGTAAGCAGGGTGGGGCTGTGGGGGTCCCTGTGGAGGGATGGGTTGACCTTCACCCATGCTGGCCCTTGGGCTCCACTGGCCTTCCCTCTACTGGTCATTGAGAGGAGGAGCTGAGTGATGCTGGAGTGACCACGCTCACCCCCAGGCCCTGCCAGTATAGACCTCTCGGGCTCTGGTTCAGGGAGCCCATGGACTATGGGTCCAGCCGTGCCCACCAGGGAGGCTCAGAGAGGTTGGGCAGGAAGCACTGGTGTGGTCATCACCTGTGAAACTTCTGAGCCAGTGACCAGGGGGAGCTCTTGCCCTGCACGTGGGTTTCAAGTCTACACATGCATATCAACTTCTAGGGGCCTCAGTTTATTTCCCAGACACAAATCTTAACATCAGTATGTCCACTGCCTGTGGAAAGGCATGTCTGCTCTGGCACCAGGTACTGCCTCTGGGCCCCTTGTGACTGGATGCTGGCAACCAGTGTCACTGCATCATGACTGTCAGGTGATCGGGTGTGGGGGGACGAGAGCAAATGGTCCAGGCCCATGAGGGGCCATACTGTCCAAGGAGCTGGTTCTGTGGCTGTAGGTGTGTCTTCCACCCACCCCATGGGCAGAGACCACCGTTCCCTTAGGGATGAGATGGGGACAGGCAGTCAGCCTGACACCTGGGTTGGGGCTGGTGGCTGGCATGCAGAGGTAGTCGGCAGGGGGCATGGGGTCAGGAAAGGCTCTCAGTGTGTTTACACAGAAGATGTAAACTTGGGTGCAAATACAGAGCTGCCTGCTGACACTGCTATGGAAACATCCAGCAGAAGCCTATCCTCTCTCAGTCCTGGAAACCAGAAGCCTGAGATCAAGGTGTCCCAGGGCTGCACTTCCTCCAGAGCTTCCAGGGGAGGGTACTTCCTGCCTCTTTCAGCTTCTGGGGGCCCAGGCATCCCTGGGCCTGTTACCACATCCCTCCCATTTTGGCCTCCATCTTCACTCTGTGTCTGTCTCTCCTCCTGTGTCTTATGAGGAAATGTCATTAGATTTAGGGCCACCCTGACCCAGTATGGCCTCATCTCCAGATCGATAACTAATTATATCTGCAAAGACCCTATTTCCAAATAAGGTCCCTTTCCTAGGTTCTGGGGGTCAGGACATGGATATAACTTTGGGGCAGACCCCCATTCAACCCAGTACAGCAGCCCAGTTCCCAGATGCCAGCCGAGGGCATATTTGCCAGCTGGCAGTGTTCTGTTTTCTGCACAGAGGTGTCTTTGATTTCCTGCTGCAACTCAGTGGGCAGAGGGGACACTACTGGCTGACCTCTAGGTCTTTCCAGGGACCTTGTCAAGGCATCCTCCCTGGGAGTGTGGGAGCATGGCCAGGGCTCCCTGTACATACTCTATGCCAACCCCACAGTAGTCAGACACCTGCTCAGGCTGGGCATCCCCAACAGGCTGGACGGGTCCCTGGACCACTGCACGTTCCACCACATTGACAGCCTGCTGCACTGTGTGCAGGCCTATGACCGTGGTGTGGACATGGAACTTACAATCCTGCCGTGGACATCCCCACTCCACTAGCCCCCAAGAAGCCTGCTGGGAGGGGTGAGAATTTGGCCATGAAGAAGACAGAGCTGGACCTAACCTCAGCAGATGTAGGCAAGTATGGGGCTGCCCAGGTGTTTGTCCCCCAAAGGCTCAGGATGTAGGTGTCTGAGCTGTGAGGGCTCCAGCTTGAGGTGGCCACCTCTGCATGCAGCTAGGCTCACCTGGGGATGGTCAATGCAGGGAGAACAGGCCTTTGGGTGATTTTCCAACTCTCCCTACTCCCAGAGCCAGACCCAGACCCACCCCCTGCCCCATTGAGAGGTGGTGGAGAGGTTGTTCCAGGGCCCCTGGCCCTGCAGTCTGGGTCAGAAGCTGGGGGATGTTTGGAGCCCTGGAATGTGCAGAGCCCAGGTGTTTGTCCCCCAAAGGCTCAGGATGTAGGTGTCTGAGCTGTGAGGGCTCCAGCTTGAGGTGGCCACCTCTGCATGCAGCTAGGCTCACCTGGGTGAGCCTTTAGATGGTGTTTCTCACCCAAACGCCTGCCCTGGGAAAGGGTTTTAATGTTGCGTGGGGGTTGTCGACTGAAATACATGCACAGCCTAAAAGTTAAGAGTTATGTTCTATTTCATGGGAGGACTCGAGCCGGGACGACAGTCTCTCAGATCGTTCTGAGGAACTGCTCCAAACAGGTAGGGGAGGAGCTAGGATACATAGAAGCTTTACAACAAAGACCAGGTAGTTGGAACAATAAAAGATTGCTTGCTATCTAAAGAAACCAGGCATCTCAAGTTAAACAATTTAGTGCTTTTCTACATATGGGAGGAAGCAAACATTTGGGCTCACTGAATTCATTCCTTTGACAAGCACCTAGCTATCTAGGGCCAGTATCCTGTCCTTTCTTATTCTGAGTCTGCTCAGAGGGCACCACTGAGTGGCTGCAGAGGCCGGGTGGCAGGCCTGTCCTCACTGGGGGGGTGGCGGCAGCCGCTGAGGACTTGGTTTCAGCATTCTTTGTTTACTGACACGGTTGCAGTATTTTCGTTCACAGGGTCGAGTGGCCAGCACTCCGAGTGTCCTGTGTGTCCTGTGTGTCCTGGGAGGGAAGGAGCCCCCCTCTCAGAGTCTGGCCCCAGCACTCAGGGTGGGTGGCAGACCCAGCTTTGTTCCATCAGAACCTCCCTTTCTCCCGGAACAAGTCTCCCTGGAGGGGCCTGGAGGCTCAAGGGGCCACAGCCTCAGGGCACCTCCGGCACCAGGATCCCCTCCCAGGGAATTTCACAAAAGCCAGGGCCCGGCCTGGAGGCTGAAAAGGGCAGGACGGAGCTGGCCACCTCATGATCCATGGGGGCTAGGGATGCCTCAGCCCAGGAGGGGCCTGGACTTCCCTACAACCTGGGTCCCCTCCACCTTCCCTGGCAGAGGGGCTCTGCACATTCCAGGGCTCCAAACATCCCCCAGCTTCTGACCCAGACTGCAGGGCCAGGGGCCCTGGAACAACCTCTCCACCACCTCTCTTTTCTCAGAGGCTCCCAGAGCTCCCTAAAGTTGTCATACTCAGTCAGGGTTTGTTACGGTGAAAGGATGCCCATTAAAGTCAGTTGAGGGCAGAGGTCAAGAGTGGGCTCAGGGGTCCCTCAAGGGTGGCTGCCCCAGGAAGCCCACCTGAGTCCTGAAGTGCAGGGTTTGTTTGGGTCTGTCACATCAACATGGGGACCACCTGCTGCTTGACCTCGGCCTCCAGCCCCTGCGGAGACTCAGGAAGCCCTGTGTGTCCTGCTGTCGGTACCGACCAGCCTGGAGCGAGGCCCACGCAGCACAGACACTCCTGCAAGACCCGGGTGAACTCCTGGAGCCAGGAGCAGAGGCTCCGTCTCTCTGTGGGCAGGTGAACCCACACTGCACAGGCCCTGGTGCACAGTGTGGTCAGCACAGGCACACGCAAACCAGCCAGAATGCCCAGTACATCTCAGCCTGCAGCCACTGAGCACACTGTCCTGCTCTGTTCACAAGAGTGAGGCTAGTGGAGGGACAATGGGGGTGGGAACAAGGCCGGGTCATGGTCAAGCCAGGTGAAAAAGGGTCCAAGGAGTGAGAACACAGCTGCCCTTGGCTGCTGAGCCGGGACCAGACGTCCACCCTGTGGTCAGTCACGCCTCCTCACGTCCTTCTGTAGGTCACCTGTCCTACATCCTGGGGCAGGGTCATGTGTGTGCGCACAGCAGGACACACAGCAGTGCAGGCAGCAGACCTGATGCCCACTCCTGCCATCAGCTGGGGTCAGTGATGGTGGAACATCTGCCTGGGCATGGGGCTGACCCCCGGATGCTGTTGGATTGAAGAGTTTGGGGGCATCCAGTGAGACCCCTCACCTGTCAGCTCAGGAGGATTGTGGACACCAGCTTAGGGTGGATGGCTGGGGGCGCCCAGGGAGGGTCCTGGGTCAGCCCTGAGGCTGGACGAGGGCTATGGGGTGATAGTGGTGGGGACAAGGGGCTGACCACCCATAAGGAGACAGACCAGACGGGGCAGCAGGTGAAGGTGGAGAGTGTGCCCGACAGGACGACAGAGGGACTGGCTGACCATGCTGTCAGTGTGGACAGCTGGGCTGTTCTCAGCTGGGAGGCACCCTGAGCCCTGCCCAGTTCCCCAGGCCTGGCCTGGCCC
Organism: Camelus ferus; assembly: GCF_009834535.1. Taxonomy (NCBI): domain Eukaryota; kingdom Metazoa; phylum Chordata; class Mammalia; order Artiodactyla; family Camelidae; genus Camelus; species Camelus ferus. The sequence goes on from NC_045711.1 coordinate 19,668,998, forward strand.
CACCCAGCACCCCTGGAAACCACCCCGCATATGACCAAACCAGGGCTGGGAAGAGAAGGAAATCCCTGTCTCCACCATTGGTAACAGCAGGTGGGGTGTTCACCCTTGTCTTCACCTGACAGGATCCCTGCAAAGTGGACTGGAGAGTGTGCGGGGTTGAGGTGGGGAGTGTGGGCACTTGGAGCTTTCAAAGGAGGGTTTCCTGTGGGGCACAAGACCACAGGGAGCCAGAGAGGTACAGGCAGATGGGCCCAGAATGGGATGGACTGGACAGCAGGTGGGTGTGGGACAAGGGGATGGAAAGGGATGAGGGGGTGGGGCTGGTGCAGGGTCAGACAGGGATGGACACGGGGGGGGGGGTGACCATGGATGGGGGATGGGGATGGACAGGTGGTGGTCAGCGAGTGTCCGGCCATGGAGCACATCCATCCTCTCTCAGCCATTCCTGCCAAAGCTGAGTCTATAAATACAGGGGCCTGGAAGGGGATTTTCCATCTAGGAAATTGCGGGAAGTGATGGCTTTGATGAGACCTTGACACGGGCCTCCTGCCCATAACTTGTGCTCTCGTGAGATTCCCGGGAGGCCTGGACTGCAATGGCGCATGGGACGGACAGCTGCCCATGACGGTTAACCATCCACCCGGGTATTCTGGGCTTTTAAACAGCCCCACCTCAAAGCCTTTCCCTTTCTTCTGGGCTGTATATGGGAATGTAGGAGTTAGGGTCTGAGCGGCCAGTAGGAGCAGCAGCTGGTCTGTTCCCACCCTCAGCTGCTTGCTTGGCTGCCAAGTCCGCCCTGTTGTTTTCTGTTACTATTTCTGCCTCTCCCTTTTGATGGCATCTGCAGTGAGTAAGCTCCCTTACCTCCTAGGGCAGGAGTATAGTCTCCATCAGCAGCATGATCCCCACCCCCACTTTTAATGTTTATTCCCTGAGATGAGCAGTCTCCTCTCCCTCCAGGTAGCCCCATGGGTGTGGGGGGTTGAATAGGCATATTTAGAGTCAGTGTAGATATTGATAACTTTCCCTTCCCCAGTTCTACTGCTCTGACTCGGGCCGTTAACTCGGCCTTCTGGGAGAAGTCAGTCTACATGTCGGAACCCAGTCACAAGGTCCATCCACCCTGGAGGCATGGGTGTGAGGATCACACGAGGCCGAGTGACCAGGAGGCAAGAACGCAGGGAGCCGTGGTGGGGCAGCCCACCACACGGGCCGAGATGAGACACTGGCACCTGAGTCCAAACATAACAGGAGGACCTGGAAGGTGTACGCCAGAGCGGACAGTGTCTGAATTGTATTTCATTTCAACCCGCCCACGGGGGGACTGGGAAGCAGGCAGCAAGGAGGGTGACTTTCTCCAGACCCCAGAGCAGACCCAGGCCTGTGTGGGGTGTGCTCTGCGCTCCGCCAGCCGTCTGTGGAATCCTTCCTTTGCTGAGTCTGTGCATGAGCTCCCTGTGATGCCAGCCCACGGGTGTTACAGGGGCTGTAGGTGTTTATAGTCTACAGACCTGATGGCTTCCCTAGGAAGCAGAGACCAGAAGGCACCCCATCGTGCAGATGGGGGACTGGGGAGACCCGAGAAGCATGTGGCTTGTCCGGGGTCACAGCACTTCTGAGGAGGGGGAGCCAGGTTTGAACCCAGCTGTGTCCTCAGAGCTGGGGCCCTGGCTGCACCCAGGCCTCCCCAGGGCTGTGGGGTGGGCTGGCTTGGTGTCACTGTGTGTGGACATGGTATGGGGTGGGAGGTGAGCAGTCGGCAGCCCAGAGGGGCCCTTGGGGAGCTTGGTGTAAGGAGGAAGCTTGGATTAGGGGACCCCAGGGAGTGACCTCAGTTCCCTGGCAATAGAGGCTAACAGAACTTGGAACCTAGGTAACCAGGCACCCACTCTTTAGAAAAGACCCTACCCAGCTCACTTGGTTGAGACACTCAAACAAACATGTTCTGTTGTGTCCCAATATCCCAAGGCCGTGGCCTCAGGAAAGCACACAGCGAGGGCCTTTACCAATGCTGCCAACACTGGGTCAGGTCTCACCCCAGACGCCTTTGGCCCTTTGCCCAGAGAGACCCAAAGGTAACACAGGGAGGCCCAGGGCAGGACTGCCCAGACTAGGCCACTACTCGGATTCCGCCCGGGTAGCCCTGTGTTCCCTTTCTGGATGGTGAAGGTGGGGTGGTCATGTTGGGGGTGGGGGTCCTGCCTCAAGCAAGACCAGGCTGAGGAAGGGTCAGAGGTCGGTCATGTCCACAACCTGGGTCAAGGCTGGTGGGCTGTGATGTGGAGAGCTGGGGCAGGGCCCTTCTGCCTGAGGTTGAGCCCAAGCCCTCTGGGTGTGTTCCTTCCCTCATGGGTGACTATCTGAGCAGACCAAGGTCTGAGCCTGATCTGGCAGCAGAGGGTTGAGTGGGCAGAAGCAGCAGTGAAGCTGGCCGGGCAGGGCTCTGAGACCTTCAGGCCAGGCCAGCTGCTGGTCACTGTCATTGCAGAGCCCCATGTACAGACTGGAGAGGAGCTGGTGGACAGGGACACCCACTCCACCTCCCCGAGTGAGGGGCTGGTGTGTCACACTGCCGAGGGCCAGCACAGGTTCCAGGTGAGTGTGGACACGGAGGGGTCCCCTGGACCATGGCCCAGAGATGAACAGTGCAGGCCTCCTGCCCAGACACCAGCCAGGCCACTCCCCAGGGTCCTGCCTGGGGCTGACAGGCAGCTCAGCACACCCAGCTCCAACCTGGAGCACCAAGCCAACTTCCCTGTGAGTCAGCTGGAGGACCAGGACCACACTGTGGCAGAGCCCAAAGTGAGAAGGGCATGGGTGCATGTGTGTAGGTGAGGGAGGGGCAAGGGCTGGGCCACACAGAGAGGTGTACCCAGAGGCTGCTGTTGGGACCAGAGCAAAGACTGGCCTCAGACCACCCATTTGGTGGAGTGCAGTCACAGAACACATCTTGTGGACAGTTCCTGGGTGGGACTTGTCTGGAAAGTTCTGCGAAGATTTCTGTCCTTGAAAAGGCACATGGGTAAGTTGTTCCTCTCTCACAGCATGAGCACTTCCACAAGACTTAAATCTCTCTCCACTTCCAACAGATGTAAATCCAGATGAGATGGGGCAGGGGAAGATGCCAGAGACCAAAAAAAGGAAAGTCCCAATCCAGCAGGAGACCCAGAGTGAGACGAGGAAACACCATGCCAGCAAGGAGAAGCTGTGCCTGTTCCCGCAGGAGAACGAGGACCTGGTCCAATTTGTCCTACCCAGCAGGGAGACCCAGAGCCTGTTCTTCAGGAGACCCAGGACTGGGTCCAGTTCCACCAGCCCTGCAGGGAGACCCTGTGCCTGTTCCTGCAGGAGACCCAGAGCTGGGTCACATTCCACCAGCCCTGCAGGGAGACCCCACATTCACTCCTGCAGCTCCTCCTGCACCTACACCCACACCTCTAGGCAACCGAGAGCCAATTCAGGCATCACTACCCCCTCAGGCTTAGCCACCTCTGCACCCACCAACACCGTCTTCTCCACAGTCCCACCATCAATCCGCTCCTCCACCCAAAACTTGTTTCTGTTCATCGTTTTCATTTGGTTTTTCTGTAATTTCCTTTGTTTTTTCACATCATTTACAGTATCCTCTATTTTTATGTTTGAAATCTGCAGTAATAAAATTTCAACTTTTTCCCTTTTAAATTGTGCAATTCAGGAGCATGAGGTGCATTTGCAATGCTGTGTGGCCATCACTACTGTCTAGTTTCAGACTATTTCTGTCCTCAAAGTAAAACCCTGTATCCAGAGCATGCACTCCCCTCCTCCCTCCCCCAGCCCCTGACAACCCCCAATCCTCTCTCTCTCTCTGGATGTCTTCACCTCTCCCAGGTGTTCCCTATCAATGAAACCACACAAAAGGTGGCTTTTTGTGTCTGCCCACGTATTTTAAGTGGGGGCTGGTGAATTTTTTTGTTTTTACTTGAAATAGCATTTTTGTTATTTGAAAGGGAAATCCAGGTGGATTAAAAATGTGATGTGTGAAGTGAAGCCCTTTTAGTAACTAAGTGCATAACCTCAGAGGATTAATAAAATGGCCACACTTAGGCTAACGGATTGCTTATTCTTATGCTTGCCCTTAAAACAGTCAGCTGACCTGACTGACCTTTTGCTGCTCACAGTTCCAGGCCCATTGCTAAAACTTAAAGCTATCGATCTTCCTGTTTCTACTTTATTCCAGTAATTAAAAGTTATAATCCTGCTTGGCCTCTGAGTCTCCAGGGAGAAGGTCACAGGACCTTAACCTTACAAAATAGCTTGAATTACCAAGGAGACCACACCTTGAGTGCTTCTAAGAGAAAGCGATGGAAAGAGTGGTAACCACTCGCCTCTACAGAAGTGGTCGCCTGGAGGCATCATGACATCATCCTAAGTCTTCTGATGAGAAAATTGTTCTGTTGATTGTTATCGATGTTTTATTGTTTGAGCTCTGGCTGTGTACCGACCCCACCCCATCCCCGAGGGGGCACACAGTGTTGACGGCACCAGCCTGCTGGGAGTTCCCTTGGCCCTGCCTTTTTTATTCTAGGCTCCAAGACCCCTGTCTGTGGGTTATTTGGCGATCAGGGACGGGGCGAGCTTTGGGCAACAGCACTGCTGTTCTGCCTGTGACGCCACAGCCAGAAGAGAGCAGGGAGCTGCTTTGCTCTTCCGGTGGCAAAAACAAAACCGAACAAATCAAAAAACAAGCAAAAGCCCAGAAAGAGAGCTGGAAGGACAAACCATAACCTGGAAAAATCATTCCTCGTGACCCAAGGTCAAAGAAAGGTTTCACACCCCTGTGGTCCAAGAATCTCTTGAAACCCAGTGTTCTCAACAGAAACAGAACAAACACATGCAGTTCCAATGAGAGGCAGTGCAGGTGGCCAGTGTGTGTTAGAGACGTGCGCCCTCCCAGGTGAGGACACAGGCAGACGGACACACTACAGAGACAGCACTGGTCATTATCACCTGGCAGGTCTTTAATCTGGTGACAACCAGCCCTGGTGACAACATGAGGAGGCAGAGGCCCCAGAGGATCCCCTGGAGGGAAGAGCAAACAGACACTCCTCTCTGGGAGAACAGCGTGCAGGACGCATCAAAGTTCCACAGGTGCATCCGCTTCCCAGCAGTGCTGGCCCTCAGAGCTGATCCCACCAAAGTGCTTGCACAACTTTTCAAAGATGTCTTTTCAAGGGTGTTCATCACAGCACACGTTGAAGCAGTAGGAATTGGAAGCAACACTAACGTTCATGGAGATTGGATGGGATCCATCAGTTCTGGACCATGTGGAGAAATGAATGCTGTGAAGCTGCTTATTTCTTATTCAGTGGAGAAGTCTGGGGCTACAGCTCAGCACTGTCCCACAAGCATCCCTGCTGCCTATGAACAAGGACGCCCAGCATCCCTGCAATGCTGTGTACCACTGCCTTAGCCCAGAAATGCCCTGGAGTGCCCCCAGTCCCCCGTCAGGTGCACTGCGGCCACTTGCCTCTGGCTGGGGCATGGTGAAAGCTGGGAGCTCTGGCCTGTCAGTTTACAGGGCTGATTCCTGGCAGTAGAAGACCCCTCACATGCTCCCCTGCAAGCCATGGTGAAGTCTGGGGCCATGTGGTTCTCAGGCCCATATCTCAGGTGGTCACCAGTTTATACCAGTTACGTAAAGTCTGCTGCATACCAGTGTGGCAGAGGAAGGGACACATTACTGCACCTCTGGGCTTCCACTGGCTGAGAGGGCTTTGACAGTCTCCAGAAGAGCCCATATTGCAGAGTGAGGCTCCGTCTCACTCAGCCTTTGACAAAGAACCCTCCCCTTACAACTGAGACTCCTTGACCAAACCAGAAAGCCCAGACTGGCCAAGGTGCTGTAAAAAATTAGTAAAAAGCCTCAATTAAAATAGAGTCCGGAGGCCCAAAGGGGCAACTCTTATGCCCTATGTCAAGAGCAGAGCCCAGCAGGATGAAGAAAGATTTCCTCTTCTTCTCTGGCAAAAGCCTAGCAATGACAGCCAGAACGCAGCCAAAGAAAAACCAGGACTCTTCATTACTGCGGTCCTTTTCTCCTCTGTAAGATCTCCCCTCTTTCCACTTCTGCTGGGGACTAGCACATGGCTCGCCATGGTTGCAGACCCCTGAACTGGTTTGCTGATTCTGAACAAACCCATTTTTCCTGGAGAAGTACCTGCAAGGCTATTTGTCTCCAGTCAGCAGTGGCCATGTGTAAGCCCCAGCATGCCATCCAGCTCCAGGGGAGTCAGGCACGAGGGTCTGCCCCTGTCCAACACGAGTGCACAGAGCAGCCAACTCTGGCTGCCCTGGGATCCCAACAGGGAATCCTGTTTCAGGCAAAAAGCAGGTGTCTGGACAGGAATTGTTCAGCCAGGGGGAGGGGCAGGGGCCCGAGGTCTCCTGGGGCTTCCATTCCCGGGGGAAGAGCCAACTCTTCAGGTATGAGGTCTCAGGTTCTTAGCTGTGAGCAGTGTGGCCACTTCCATCTGATATCTGCACAAAGTTTGCCCATTTGACTTTTAAAGAATTCCATTCTGGCAGCCCCTCCCCAACTGATTCTAGACTCACTGGGCAGCGAAGGCATAAGTGAACCCTAAAGGTCCTCTCCCGCCTGCTTGTAAAGAGCAGGAACCGGCATCAGTTAACAGGCTGAGCACGGCCAGGGGGAGGAGGAGCTCCTTGTCCGCACACCCAGCAGGGCAGCTTCCGCAGTGCTGTCAGTAACTCCGGCAGGTAAGGAGCATCACCATCACACTTCGTGAAGAGCCCTGGAACCTCCCGTTCCCATGCGCCCTCCCCTGGGCTAAGTGAGCGAGGAGGCAAGCCCCCGCTGCAACCCAGCAAGCACACTGCCACTTCCACATTCACATCTGGCAGCTCTCCAAACTCCACTTAAATTGTAAAAGCTAGCAGAGCCGGTTTTTGTTTCACCTCCATGCATGTGGGAGACAAGGGTAGTACCTATCTTTTGACACAGATGTTAACTTAAATTGTATTAGCAGGGTGTTGAGTTTAGGACCAGCAGGAGGACAGTGGGTTAAGGAGGGTGAGGGTTAGCAGGACATACCCATCCCCTTGAAGTCCAGACATCTCACAGGACACTTAACGCAAGAAATGACCTAAATAGGACACTTTTATCAGAAGAGACAGAAGAGACCTTGCAGCTACGTGAGGAAGAAGAATCTTTCTCCTCCTGCTGAGATTTCTTTCACCGGCAAGGCCAAGTGCTGGAGTCCTTTAGGTAGAAGAGGAGGCCTGAGGCTCCCAAATTTACAATGCAGAAGGGAAAAGGTAGAATAGAATTACCAAGAAATGAAATATAGGTACATCAACGATTTGCATTTTATCTGCAAACACATCAGGCCTTGTCTGGGGAACTAAGGGGCAGGGGAAGATGAAGGTCAGGACTCCCTGGGCCTCCGTCTCACACCCACACCCTGGGGTAGGGAATGGCCAGGCTGCTCTCCTGGGGGCTGCTCCTCCCCCACACCGTACACACACACACACACACACACACACACACACACACACAGTCCAAGCAAGCTCAGGACTCTGAGATCTCCATCCCCTCTGAGCCCCCCACACCTGCCCTAGCCCACAGTGACTATGTAGAGGGTGGGCAAGGGGTGTGGAAAAAGCAACTAGATGCTGTTATAAGCACCAGCTTTGGAAGGTAGGGGAAAGGCTAAGAAATTCTGAAATTCAAAGCCCAAAGACTTAGCCTCACTAAAAACAACTGAGATTTAATTGTAAGACTACAGAATGCTTCCCCTCCCCAGCAGCTCACCGCACCGACAGGCTCCAGCAGACTAACACTGGACCACAGCTGAGAGAAGGCCAGGACTCAGACTTGTGCAACAAAAGTCTCTAGAGAAATCCAAAGACAACATGAGACAAAAATAAGGACACCAGAGGACACTGAAGTGTCCAACACTTACAGCTACACCAAACATTAAACACAGCCCAACTCTTAGCAGTCACATGACATCTCACACTGAAGGCCCCTCTACTTCAGTTCCTATTACCCAGTCATATGTCCAACTTTCAACAAAAAATTACAAGGCATGTTAAAAGGCAAGAGGACACTGTGGAGAGACCAAGCAGTATCACAACCAGACTAACACCAGGCACAGACACTGGCATTTTCAGACGGGGAATTTAAAATCACTATGATTAATATGTTAAGAGTGCTAGTGGGAAAACTGGACAATGTGCAAGAACAGATGGGTTATGTTCACAGAGATGGAGCCTCTGAAAAATATCAAGAAGAAATGCAATGGAAAGAACGCAGTGACAGAAATCAAGAAACCTTTTGGTGAGCTCATCAGTACACTCAACTTGTCCTAGGAAGGAATCAAGGTCCCCAGAAGACAGGTCAACAGAAATTCCCAAGCTGAAATGCAAAGAGAAATAAAGAAGAAAACACCCAGAACATCCAAGAACTGTGGGCCAAAATCAAAAGATGACATATACATGCATTTGGAAGACCAGAAGAAAGGGAAAACTGGGCAGAATAAATATTTGAAGTAATAAAGGCTGAGAACTTTCCAAAATGAATGGCTAACACCAAGTCTTATACACAGAAAACTCAGAGAACACCAAGCCAGATAAATACCAAACAAACTACTCCTAGACCCATCACATTCAACTTAAAAAAGAAAAAAAAAGCCAAAGAATATCTTGAAACCACAGAAACACAATGCGTATAAAGAAGAACAAGAGTAAGAATCTCAGTGGACTTCTCATCAGAAAATGTGCCAGCAAGCAAGAAGAGAGTAGAACAAAACTAAGTGCTGAAAGAAAAACTCATCAGCTTAGAATTCTACGTACAGTGAAATCACCCTTCAAAGGTGAGGAGAAATACTTTCTCAGACAAACAAAAACCAACAGTGCTCATGGCCAGCACATCTGTCCTTTCAAATGTTTAAAGAAAAAAAAATTCTTCAGGGAGAAGAAAAATTATTTAGTTCAGAAACTTTGATCAACATCAAGAAATGAAGCGCATCAGTGGAAAAATGTTAAAAGGGTAAAATAAAAAATTGTCTTAATCGCAAAGATAACTGTTTATTTCAATACTAACAATATACTGGGTGATCAAAGTGATGCAGGAAAACAGATGTGGGGCGTGAGGAGGGCCACGTTGAGCCCCTGGGATGTGCCCCGCCAAGCGTGGGTCCTTGGCTTCGCACAGGAAAGAATTCAAGAGCGAGCCACAGCTGAGTAAAGGTAGATTTATTCAGAGAGACATTGAAAGGCAAGAGAAAGGCCACGAGGTGTGGGGGCTGGGTGCTCAGATTAAAAGTAGGTACACACTCCGTAGACAGAGAGCGGGCCGTCTCAGAAGAGAGAGAGAGAGGTGGCGGCGAGGTGCCATGTTGCCAGTATTTATGGGCTTGGTGGCTTCATGTGCTAATAAGTGGAGGGCCAGTCTAAGTGGCCTGGGGAAGGGGCTGGGGTTCCCAGGAAGTTGGCCATTTCCCACTCTGACCTTCTGTGGCCAGCCTTGGGACGGCCACGGTGCCTGTGGGCGTGTTATTCACCCTGCTGATACATTACAGTCAGCCTATAATGAAGCTCAAGATCTGCTAGAAGTGAAACTTCCCATCATCTTGAGCCTCAGGGCCTGCTGGGGGCTGAATCTTTCACCATTTTGATGTGAATTTCCGTGGCATTCCTTGAATGGCTGTGCCCTGCCCCCTTCCTGTCTCAAAAGTACACGTATAAGGGAGGCAGACAACAGCAATGCCACAAAGGATGGGGCTACTCTGGTATAAGATGCCTGCATTACCTGTGAGGCAGTGTCATTTTACTTAAAGGTGCACCTACTTTAAAATGTATATTGCAAGCTCTAAGGCCACTAAAATGTTTTTAAAAGACATATAATTAATGTACTACAAGAGATTAAATTGAATCATAAAACACTCAATCAAAACCAGAGAAGGCAGAAAAAGATGGAAGAAACAACAAACGCAAAGAATAGAAAACAGTAACAAACATTATGTTAAAAGTAAAGGGATTTGTCAAACAAGGGAAGCTAGGTCAGGAGCTGAAACTACTCATTTAAGAATTTAAGCAGCAAATAGGAAACTGGCGCTCAGAAGAGGCAGCGAGTTCAAAGGAAAATTTTAAGGATTCAAGCCAATTTTAAACAATGAGTAATAACAACATACCACTGAGAGAAGGCAGGATATTGGAAATGGAAAAATCAAGATATTAGCTGACATTCTGGATCTAGACTAGGAGACACATCAGTCACCAGGCAAGTATACAGAGTCCAGACAAAACCAGGTAATGAGTCATTCTTATGTGATAGGCTCTGTGCTAAATACCTCAAAAGCATGACTTCATGCAATACTCACAACCCTCTAAGGCAGATACTATATTATCCCAACTGCATAAATTAGTTAAATGAAGTGTAAAGAAAAGAAGCAGCACACAATATTGTAAAATGACTATAACTCAATTTTTTTAAAAAGTTAAAAAAAGAAAAAGAAAAAAAAGAAAAGAAAAGCAGCAGCAGAAGCCACCTGTAGATGCCAGGGTTGGATCTCGAACCTGGGCATTCTGACTTCAGGGCCCAAGCTCTTAACCACTGTATTGTAGCCCTTCACACTGACTTCTACCTCCCACACGTGCCGTGCCAAGGTGTGCACAGACCGAGCCCAAGGAGATACAACTTCAAAGACTTCCAATAAAAATGTGTCCAACTGGATTGTGTAAGTGGTAACTGGGAAGATGTATCATCAATTCAAAAAGTTTTTACTGAGCAATAACTCTGGGCCAGTCTACTGGAGAACAGAGAACCGAAGATGAATTAAACAAGGTCCCCGCCCTGAAGGAGTTCACAGTTTGGTAGCACAAACACCAAGCTCTACTACAATGTGTATTTAGTGCTGGGTAACTAGGGCAATAAAAAGCTCATCAGGAGGAATCATGCTGAAAATGTTAATAAGCAGCTGGAGGCCAGAGAAAAGCTAAAAATCTAACAGCAATAACCAGTGGGAGCACACCTAAAATTAAGACCAGTTGGCTGATAAAATCACCATTACCTAAGAATGGGAAGTCCATAGCAGGAGCCGGACACAAAGTAAAGTGACCAGAAAGCAAGACTGAAGGAGAGCTGATAAATACCAACTGAGGAGGCCAAGATAAAAATATTAAAGTCATGCGAAGCAGGTTTCCAAAGTGCAAAACAGGTCAGCACAATTAGTTTGGGCAGTAACTGCCCTAACAGTGAGTCTAAAAGGCATAATGATATTTTTAAGTTAACTACAGTTCTAGTTCCACTCTCAGAGTTCACTCTGCTCATTCTGAGGAACAGTGCCATTTCTTAGTTCTGTCCCCAGTGTTGATTGATTACCAGTGATGTACAGTCACTGTGTGTTACAGGGTATAGAAGTGAGAAGCCAGTTCCCAGATTTGATCTTTGGATCCAGTCTAACAAGAAGCCTAGTCAGCCATGTTGATGGTGAGTTAAGAAATAGTATGAATACAAATTCCTTCATCTGGGACTAATACATGGGTAGTAGTGGTGGTAAATTTAAGCAGGTGGTAAGGTCAAGGTTGAATGGAAAGGAACATATGGGTTCTTGGATGGCTGCAAAGGTGCAGCCAGTCTGACTTGCTTTGGAGTCTTAAAAGATTATTGAGCATTTCCGATGGTTGAATCTTCTAGATGACTGGGTTGAAAGGACTTAAGTGGACACAAAAGAGTCAAGAAGGACTGACTCCCAGGGACACTGTATTATTTTACATTACTCATACTTAATCTCAGCCTGATAAACCAATGGTATTTTGGGGCAGGCAGAGAAAAGAGCTGGGAAATATGGCTGAATATATAAATGAGTCACATTGTTGTTTTAATAATCACAAAGTGAAGAATTTCAGAAATGAAAGATAAATCAGGACCTAAGAGATGTGATTCAGAAGCCCATGGTAACAGAAGGCAGCCTTTCCTCTTGGTTATCTTAAAAAAATGGGTTAGGGTTTAAAGGAGACTTTCAGGGAGATGGGGTACCAACCACGCAGCCCTAGCACAGATGTACGAGAACCGGTATAATGTACTGAAACTGCTGCTTCCGACACTTTGGTGTGGAAGATTTCAAATATCATGTAATGTTTTACTTTATCCCAGGAGCACAGCATTCCTGAGATTATCACTGTATGAAGAGTGAGTGGCACGGGTAAGAGACGTATGACCAAAAAGAAAGAGTGGATCATGAAACGATGAAGTAGCCCACAAAACTGCAGCATCATTAGGATGACTCTGAAGTGTGAAGCAGCTGGTGTCTGATCAGGACTGAACTGCTACCAAATGCTTTTCCACATTTATCACATTTACAGGGTTTCTCTCCAGTATGGAGTCTCTGACGCTGAGTAAGATGAGTGCTGGGGCTAAAAGTTTTACCACGTTCATTACATTCATAAGGTTTCTCTCCAGTATGAATTCAATGGTGTTTAGTAAGGGATGAGTTTTCCCACATTAACTACATGGGTTTTTCTCCAGAGTGAATCCTTTGGTGTTGTATAAACGTTGAGTGGGCACTGAATGTTTTCCACACTCATTACATTTGTAAGGCTTTTCCCCAGTATGAGTTCTCTGGTGCTGGGTACAGTGTGTACTTCGTCTGAATGCCTTCCCACAATCATTACATTTACAGGGTTTCACTCCGGCTTGAATTCTCTCCACTGTGAATTCTTTGATGTTGAATAAAGGATGAGCAGTCACTGAAGGCTTTTCCACATTCATGACATTTATAAGGTTTCTCCCCAGTATGAATTCTCTGATGTTGCACAAGAGATGAATTTACAGTGAATGCTTTTCTATAAACTTTACATTTATAGGGTTTTCCTCCAGTATGAGTTCTCTGATGTTCAGTAAGAGATGAACTCTGGCTAAATGCTTTTCCACAGTCATCACACTTACAAGGTTTCTCACCAGTATGAATTCTCTCATGACAAAGGAAGTTTGAACGGTCACTGAAATTTTTTCCACATTCACTACAATTATGAGTTTTCTTTTTAAAAGTTCTTTGACTTTTAATTGGAGATAGGTTCCATTTGACACGTTTCCCAAATGGATCAAATTTTTGTAGTTCTTCTGAAGGAGTAACATGCAGTGGAATAATTTTAGATCTTAGATCAAAATTTCTCTCAAAATCATTAAAAGTATGCCCATTTTCCTCAAAAGACATTTCTTCATGGGCAACTATTATTGGCAGAAAACCAGTGGTTTGGGCAAGAGATTTTTTTTGAAATTTTGCCTATAGATTTCTCCTTTTGCTTTACTACCTTGGCCTCATATTCACAGGTTTCTTCAAATAAATATCCTTTGGACACATCCCTTCTGAGCCTTTCCACGATGATAGTGAAGGAGCTGCTCACTCAACAGTATATTCTAATGGTCTTCTCTTTGGTATCTGCTCTGGTCTTCAAATCTGAGGGGAATAAAAAAAGTATAAGAACATATTTTCTGTGTTGGGATTGGGGAACTGCACTCAGGAGAAGGAAAATAGCCTTACTAAAATCAGAATGCATATTAACCACCTTGTAATCTGGGAAAATGCTGAGTCAGTGGAGCAGAGATAAGTAGAGGTAGACGTGGCATGAAAGAGGCTGCCCCAACAGACAATGTCCCAGACCCTGAAAGCCGAAAAAAAAATTTTTTTAATGTAAAAGTTTAACCTTCTCATTTTAAAGATAAACAAGTTTACAACTAGAGATGTTATATAATTAACCTAAAAATATAATTCAGAAACTGAATTAGGTTTTGTCTACTCTACTAGCAGAGACTCAACAGAGCGCCGATGAGAGAAGACAGGTACCAGCTCAAAAGACAAATAATGAAGGGGATGCAAAGCAGTATCAGAAAATGAACAACAAGAAAAAATAGCAGCACATGCAGAGAAGCTGCTGAGGAATGTAAAACAGCACCTGAAAAAGCAAAGCAGAAAGGAGCAATAGCTGAGTGGGTCCAAATCTGAACAGAATAGCAGAACTTAAGGCATTAAGGAAAGCTCCTTGGGCAAACATTTTAGAGACTCTTCTCCTCCTAAACATTCACACCTAAATTGCACGTATAGATTCATCCCTCATCTGAATAAGTGCCTCTAGAGATCTCAGTATCTCACCAGACCTCCGCAATTCTCTTTCCTGGTTTGAGACTAATTTTAGAAACTAGGAATCCTGCTCATGGGAAAAGACAATATGCAACAAAATCACAACTATCAATCATGTAAATATTTTGAAAATTTTAAAGCACTAGCACTATCAATAAAGTCTTTGTGTTGAAGGATAACGATCTACTGTCCTCCGGCCAACAGAAGAGACAAGAGACAGTACTAGAGAAGGCACACAAATAGACTTGCAGGGACTGTTATCAGAGTGGTTGGAAATGGACCTAAGTAAAGTGATCTAAGATCACAGCCCGCTTTTGCGTGGAATCACTAACCAGAAGCAACAGCACTTCCACCAGTCATAGCACACGAGATGTTCTGGCACAAAGAGACATACCGAGGTAAGGCACTGCAGAACCGTTACTCTTTCCTTTTTAACAGATTATGGAAGCCAATACTTTGCTTCCTTAATTAAATAAAGATTTGCATACTCGAATACTTTTCAGCAAGTGTTAAGAAAATCTTGGGAAGATGTAGATTCTAATGTTCACATAAATGCAAGTACTTCACAAGTCCTCCAAAGATACAGCTGTTCAAATCAAATCTGGGGTCTCCAAGCAAACACTGCAGCAAAGGCTCACCATCTAGAGGGCTAAAGCCGCAGTCCTAATGTTAAAGTTTGGCTCACTGCCCCAAAGCGGCTGTCACCGAAACTCTGGCTCCGCTCAGACTTCCCTGCAAGCAATTCTCTTCCCGAAATTCCTTCCCGCCGCCTCCTCTGCGCCTCCGGGGCCTCCGGCGCTCCCGGGGTCCCGTTCCCCGCCAGGCCCCAGCTCGGAGCGTCCGCTGCTCCCAGCAGCGCCCCAGGCCTCACTCACCTCACGGGGAGCCGAGCCCCACACAGCCCTCCCGCGACGGCGGCTGACTGCGCCTCCCAGAATGCCTCGGGCCGAGCCGCTTCCGCCTTCGTCCTCCGGGACCTCCGTTTTCCCAGAAGTCCCCGGGAAATCTCTGCCTCCGTCACCCATCCCGCGGGCCAAGGGGGCGGTGCCGGAGGCGTCTCAGCCAATCAGGGCCGCAGGCCGGAATCTCCATGGTAACTGCCGCCATCCGCTCCCTTCCACTGTGCGGGACGCAGAAGCTTGCCTTCCAGGTCAGGGGTGCCGGCAGACGCTCCGCTCCTGCGGACTGCGGTGCGCCAGACAGCGGCCTCCCCGCGCCCGACCGCAAGGCCCTGGGAAGGAAAGACAGTGCAGAAATTTTAGACATTAGAGGACGCTGTGGTCCTTTGGATACTGTTTCTAACAGATCGTGAAGGATATTTTTGAGACCATCGGGGACAATGGAACGAAGGCCTGCGTATTAGTTAATATTAAGGAATTTTTATGAGTGAATGTCATATTTGGCATTTCTCAGCAGACACTTCACAAGCCATCCAGAGGTACGTTATGTTCATTTTTAATCTGCCAAGAGCTCAGGCGGCCTGGATTGTGAAGTGAAGAAGATATGGAGCGGAGCAGACCCACGAAGGACTGCAGCCACTGAGAACAATCAGATCCCCGTTTCAGGGCCACTGCAGCAGTGGCAGTGGGGAGACCTCTCCTGCTGTTTACTTTATCATTTTCTGTCTCTGGCCAAGCCTGCAAAGAGCATGAAAGGACTCTACTGTAACTGCAAATGTCTGTTTTCTGATCACAAATGTGAAAGCATGTTCGTTATGAAAGATTTCGAAAATGCAGAAAAGTAAATATAGAAGAATACCGGAAGGAAATATACTAAACCATTAACAGGGGACTTTTTTGGCTGCAGGGATTTATATACTTAAAAAATTTTTTTATCCTGTATGTTTTCATATATTTCCCAAAATTTCTACCATAAATTACAGAATTACTGTTTTATCAAAAAAAGTTTTTTTAAGTACACATTTTGCAATTTATAGGAAGGCTACATGGCAAGCATTACATCTACGAACATAAAGTTAGACATAGGGCATAGTAGCAGATAGTACCTCAGAGTTAATCACAAGTTACTGCATGAGTAGCAAAACTGGCACAAGATACAGAATTTAGATAAAGTATGCCATCAGTGACACCATCAGGATGAAAAACTGGGAGCATGCAACCCAGAGTCAACACTGTGGCACTTTACTGATGAGAAAAAGGGCAGTGCTCAAGAGATACTTGTTGAATAAAAGGGCCAAAGATAATTTCAAAATAATTAATTTCTTAATGATTAATGTTTAATTTTTCCTTACTATATATAATATGGATAAAATATTCATCAATTTGTATATACCATATATATATATATTTTATATATATATATAATATATATATATATATATCTCCAAAACTGAAGGTAATACAATGAAAAGCAAGCCGAACAAAAAAACAGTGTTACTATATCATTTTAGTCCTTATCAAATCAAGAAGACAAAAAAATTAATATAAAAGAGCTTACAAACAACACAAATTTATTTCTCACAGTTCTGGAGGCTAGGAATTCCAAGATCAAGCTACTGCCATTTCAATGACCTCAGGCTTATGGGTCCACCTGCCACTCAACGTCTCTACTCCAACATCCATGGCCATAACTGAGCTCCAGAAACTCACCCCCAACCTGTTGTTCCAGGCTTTGCCATCTCCAAGGAGGGCAGCTCTATCTTTCAGTCGTTCAGGCCAGAACCTTGGAGTCATCTTCTCTTTCCCTCCACCCCACATCCAGTCTATCAGGAAATCCTACAAGGTCGATCCAGAATCGATCACTTGTTTCCATCTCACCAGATACTCAGGGCCCACCACCCCTTTTCACCTGCGTTGTTGCAGAAGCTTCAGTCTGGCACCTCAGTCTAATCTCAACACACAAGCCAGAGGGGCCCGCTAGCACCCAGGTCAACCTGTTCCCCTTCTGCTCCCACAGCACTGGGAATAAAAGCCACAAGCTCATCAGGGCCCTCAAGCCCTGCAGAGGCCCCACCCCTCCCCACCTCCTCTGACCAAATCCCAACCTCTGCCCTCAGCTGCCCCACATGAGTAGGGTGCTGGCTGATCCCTGAAAGTGATGTGTCTTCAGGGCTCATGTCGCTGTTTCCTCTGCCAGAGACCTTTTCTACAAACACCCACAATGCTGTCTTCTCACTGGATCTGGGTTTGACCACTTTAGCCAATGGGATATCACAAATGGGACTTGATCTCTCTGGCTGCTTGATCACTCTTTGGAGACTAGCTGCTATGTGAAGGAGCCAGAGCCAACCTGCCGCATGTTATCTGAGCATGCGTGACCCTGCCGCATCCTGGAGGAGCGTGTGTGAGCCTGCTGCGTCCTGGAGGAGCGTGCCAACTACCAGGACGCTCACGTGAGCCCAGGAGAAGCCGGCAAAATCACTGTCCTATTGAGCCAGCCCAAACTATCCACCCACAGAATCGTGAGCAAATAAATGATTGTGTTAGGCCACTAAGATTTGGGGTGGTTTATTAAGGAGCAACAGCTGAATTAGCAAGCATTTATCCCAATGCTATTCATAAAGTCGTCTACCCTTTCTTTCATGGATTTGAAGGGCCCCAATACATCAAGTATGTTTTTATATAATCAGGGATCTGTTCTTGGATTTCTGCTGTGGTCCCACCCCAGGCAGCTCTGACCACATCCCAGTTCATTCAGCTGGGAGGTTTTGCTCTTCACCCCCCGGGCCTCAGGAAATGGAGTAGATGGCCAGAGAGTACAAACACCAATCCTGGTCTAAAATTTAATTCTAAACAGGGGGATCTTTATCTAGCATCCTTGGAGTACCTCTACAGGTGTTTTCACAAACTTGGACGTGTGCATTTTCCTGAGAAGAAAGCTTTTCCCACTCTTAAGCAGATTCTCAAAGGGTTACATGATCCCAAAAATGCTGAGCTGAGGCTGAAGGAAATTCATGTGGTTTCTGGTCAGCCTCTCAGTGGGGGCACTGGGTGGCAGCAGAGGAAAGAGCAAGGCCAAGCTCTGAATCGTGCAAAGGCTGGGTAGGCCCATTCGTGCATTCCCTCTGTGCTACAGTTGTGTTTGGCTGTTGCTATGGTTTATTGGTTTGTGCTGTCTTCTCTCTCCTGCTATGAGCTTTGTCAGGGAAGGCTTTGGACCCTAATGGTCAGCTTTAGTGAGGTGCTCTGAGCTTGGAACTAGAAGTGGCTTTAACAGAGGCAGCCAACCCCGGGGGTGTAGCCAGCAGCCATGGGATCCTGGGAGAGTTACTTTGTGCCTTGGAGCTCCATTTGGGGGATGAGGGTCTCTGACAAGCAAGAACATTAACACACACATGGCATGGTGCACAGTAGACGTCCAGCTGGAAACGCAAATCCCCTACCCATCGTTGTGCCCCCAGGCCGCACGGTACCCCTCCTGGAACTATGCCCAGCACACAAGGAGGAGGATGACTCTCCAACAGTCTCCTTCTCCAGGAACTTGGCACGTGGGGCGCAGTGGGGGGTGAGAGCACCCGCTGGACAATAATGAAGGCCCTCGACATCCTCTTCATGCAGACAAGACAGCAAGTGTGAGTGGCCTAAACAGCACACGATGTCCTTCTTGGAGATGCAGGACTCAGCTCATCACACTCAGGCACCCAGGCTGGCCGGAGCACCCTCTCGGCACTCGCAGGCCAGGACCCACAGCAAAGGAAAGCACTGCTCTTTGTACGCACGGCTGCTGCTTCCCACCTGCTGGACACAGCACATCACCAGGGCAAAGGGTGGGTGGGGTGGGGCCCAGAACAGCAGGGGGCAGTCAGTCCCACAGGGGTCCCATCTCCATCAGCAAGGCCCAGACAGAGGAGGGACTGCTGCTGGCTGATCAATAGCCCCCTCCCAACTGGGGTCTCAGAGCAGGGCACACCAAGGAGGACCTGCTCCCCTTTGGAAAAGGGGGCCAGTGCGTGCAACTCTGCCTTGAACTGGTGCTTGTCTAGCACGAGCCCTTTTGCAGAGCTGCCCCATACGCTGCCCAGACACAGCAGCGATGCAGTACACTCCAGCTGAGAGCCCTGTTGATAAACATTTGGACCATTAAGTGAGCTTTGCCAGGAGGTAGAAGAGGGTTTAAATGGAAGAAAAGAGGGTTTGCTCAGAAGTCAGGTGGGGCTTCACGTACAAAGGTCCAAGGAAGCAGCTGGGTGGTCTGTGTAGTGGGGCAGGGGCAGGGGCTGCCTGGGGGACCTGTCCAGAACAGAGGGCGGGGCTCAGGACACACCCCTCCAGCCAGGACCCAGGCTCCAGAGGTTGAGGCTGGCAGCATCCCCACACTGAGGTCCTGACCATTCACTACTTTAGTCGTAACTCATGTCACTGAGCACCTACTATGTGCTGGCTGTCACCCCAGGTGCTGGGGAAAGCAGGAGGAAATGAGGCACCTGTGTCCTGGGAGCTCCGGTTCTTGCAAGGAGACTGATCATAGACAAGAAAGTAAGATGTGAGCTTTGGTATGAATGAAGTGGGGCCAGCCATGCACATGCTTTCATCCAGGTGAATGGGACGTGTAAAGGCCCTGAGGTGGGGGGTGCTTGTTTGCGGGGAGCCAGAGCCCAGAGTATCTGCAGGGCAGTGAGGACAGAGGGGGCAGAGGGCATGCAGGCCTCCTGGGTATTGTGAAGACTTCGAATTTCATTACATGTGAGATGAGAGAAGAGTGTCATGACCTACCTTCTGGCTGCTGGAGTGGAGAACAAAGCTGTGGGCGGCAGGAAGCCAACAGGGAAGCCAGGAGGCCCTGTCCAACAACCCAGGCCCCAGTGAAGCAGCTTAGGCCAGCGGGGGGCAGGGTGGTGGTGCTACGTGACTGAGTGGTGGGTTTGGAATACAGTGTGTAAAGCAGAGCCAGCAAGAACTCCAGAATGGACATGAGGTTTGTGAGAAAGAGCCAAGTGGAGCGTGACAGCGAGGTTCTGGCCTGAGCACCTGGAAGAACAAAGCAGCCTCTCACTGAATGGGAGGACCGAGGTTTCGCGGGCGGATGGGGGGCCCCTCTTAGGACAAGACACGTGAGTGGTGACCGTGGATGTCCTGGTGAGAGTCTCCAGTGGAGCTGGAAGAGGAGCTCTGTGGGGAGACAGCACTCAGTAGGGGGAGAGACCACCAAGGAGGTGAGCCCAGGGGCACCTCCAGCCCAGGACACTGGTGGGGGCACAGGAGAAGAGGTCCCGGGACCAGGCGAGGACGAGTTTAGGGGCTTAGTGCTGGGCCATCCATCTCAAGGCACAGAGCAGTGGCTGGTCCCCCATCTCCCGTCTCCCCCCACCACTGTGTCCCTGCCCCACCTCCTGGGATGCTGCAGCCTGGGGCCCCCTTCTCCCCCTCCCTTCTCCCCACTCCACTCCCCTCTCTGCTCTGGCATATTGGGTTTCTGGCTGCCGCCTGGGGTCCCCAAACAGGACAAGCAGGAAAAACTGGCCTGGTCCTGGGGACATCAGTTTCAACTTGGCTTCTGGGCTTTGAGGAGGGGATTCATGGGCCATCTCTCTAGGGAGCTTTCCCTCTGGGAAGGGGGACAGTTTCAGTGTGGCCTCCAGGAAACTGTCCCCCACCTGTTATCTGAGTGCCTGTGTCTGCAGCAGCGGAGATGGTCTGGCTGGGCTCAGCCTCCTGCAGGAGCCCCTTCCTCTCAGGCCACCTGTGGAAAGACTCCAGCAGGGTACAATCCATGAAGGGCAAATTAATTGTGTGGCTTGGATTTCCCTTTGAAGAGAGAAGAGATAAAACATTGTACTCATCACCTTTAGAAGGAAGCAGGCACACAGGTGTGCAGTCCAACGCAGTCCACCTAATCAGCAGACCTGCTCTGGTCTGTGGTCAGTCAGGGTGCAGAGTGGGACCCACGGTGCACATCCTGTGGTGGAAACAGAAGGAGAGGCAGACAGAGGACACGACCATGGAGAAGGGGTCAGAAGGCAGCCGCTCACAGCTCGGGAGAGCATCAGAGAGAGAGAGAGGGAGGGAGGGAGGGAGGGAGGGACTGGGATGAAGGGAAACCAGCGCTGAGGGGCAGATACACCCCGGGAGGAGACACACCTTCTGAGTTTAGGGCATTAGACTTCCTGTCAGTCTCCGGCTTTGACTTTAAGCCACAGTGTGTCCTCTCCTTGGCAGGTTCCTGGATCTATTCCCTGGGGTAGGGGCAGTGGTGGGGGTAGCAGACTCCCTCCAGAGGCAAACTCCCACCAGGCCCCTCTGCCACCCTCTCCTCCTCCAGGCCTCATCCTTGGCTGCTGAGTTCAGTCTTAGCAAGGAATCCCCCTCGACACTCAACCAATTCCTCTTCATAACTTCCATCCCCACCCTCACCTGGCCGGTGGCTAGAACCCTTCACTCGCCCCTATTGTATGAGGGGTTGAATTCAGTTTCTCTCCACAATTGCCAGTCTTAAGTCTTCCTTGCCTTTTCTAACAAGTGTCCAGTGAATAATTCCTGCGTAACAAGGGTTATGAACAGAGCAGCTGTGAGTGCCCGGCAGGGGCCTGGCGAGGTGAGCACTGGACCCCAGCTCCGCTGCCCCCTGCACAGTGCTCTCAGCGCCTGGGCCTCAGTCTCAGGGACCTTGGCTCAGCTGTGAGCCTGGCCCAGACACGGCCACAGACACATGAATGAGCCTGAGACAAAGGCCACACCACCCCAGGCAGGTGCTCCAGGGGCCACAGTCAGGCACACACCCAGGGACATGGGCAGCAGCAGTCAAAGGCCTCGGATACCAGGGAAGATTTTTGACCTTTAGGCAAATGTGGAAATATCACCTTGAAGTACAAGTCCTGTGGCAAAAAAGGAAAAACTAAGTTGAGGGTCAGCTCTCTCGCCTCCAGCACAGAAACAAGGAATCCTGGAAACTGCATGTGCTCGGGCAGGACACGTCTCTTCTCAGCACAGTATTGTTAGGTTTCGCGCTGAACGTCCCAGCCTCTAACCTCAGCAGCGTATTGGGGGTGGTCTGGGGGAGGCAAAGGGGCTTGACAGCCTGGCCCACCCAGCTACCCTGCCTTCCCAGCAATAAGAGTGCAGACTCATGCTGAAGAACCGCTACACAAGCGATTTGTGGCCAGATGTGTCTGTAGTCACGTTTGGACTGCATTATTCTCTATGTTATCCAATACTTTCCTTTAAGCAGTTCCTCACTTCCTGGGACTCAGAGCGCTCAAGGCTCTTCGTGTATTTTCTCAGCTTCCACCCTAGTATCAGGCGTTTCTCTGAGGAGTCCTGGTTCCTCTCGTTGAAGGTGGTATTTAAAAACCAAGATCTGGGCAGGAAGCACGCTGGCTGCCCCGGGGTGTGACGTGCTCCCAGGCCTCTCAGAGGCAGAGCTGGGAACACGGGTCTGCACGCTACCCGGCAGGTGCGGACGTGTGGGCGCCTCGTGTCTGTCTGCGAGTGGGATGTAAACCGTTCACCCTGGCCTCCCCCGGGCTCAGCTGGCCCCGCCGTGCCCAGCCCTTCCCCAGTGTGTTTACCTGCTCGGTCCTAGTGGACATGCCGGTGCAGGCTGCTAACCCATGCCACTGTGGGAAGTAGACTTAGCAGCCCGAGTCCAGCGGCTGTGTAGAGCCATCCTTTCTTTATGGTGTTTAGGAAAAGCACCGCTTTGCACAGTTGCCAGGTCAGCTCCTTTCTGTCCACTCTTCGGGGGGTTGCCCTCCATCTAAGACCAGACTCCCTTCGGCATGCACCAGCCCGGAAGCCCGCATCCCAGCTGTTCTTGACTTTGTCATAGCCATGGTCACTCTTTGTGGTGTGCTGTGGGGCCACACGTGTGTGGAGCACATACCCCCTGAAGGACCACGCAGGACAGTTGCATCACCCCACAACCTCCCCCGCGTGGCCCTCAGGGGACACAACCCCTGGCAACCACTGTGCTGTTTTCTGTCCTTATAATTTTGCCAATTCCAAATGAAAGAAGAGTAAATAAATACATAGCATCTGGTGGTGAGGTACACTTCCCCACTCACCCTCGGATGGCACACACTGGGGAGGGGCACACAGGGGCCCAGTGAGCAAAGATCCACACGCCCACACAGCCAAGACTCAGTGGGACAGGCAGGGCCCATCCCACGCATGAACCCCATGGCTAGGCACCACCCTGGAGCACCAGGGGACCTGCAGAGGTGGCACTGGCTGGGCAGGTGCTGTGGGAGCAACAGGAGGCACCGCCCAGCCCATCTGGATGGAGGAGTGGTGTCCTGGCAGGGTGGCTGGCAGGGTGACACTGGGTCCCTCGGGAAGCACCACGGGTCCCTCGGGAAGCACCACTGGTCCCAGTGCCCGGGGGGCTGTGTGCCTGGCAGCAGGAGTGCCACGTCCTCAGCCCCGCTCCCCTCTGCCTCCCCCTTCTTCCTGGCTCTCCCCCTTGCTCTGTGTTAACAGGGAACTGGTGTTTTTCATCCTTTGCTGGCCTCGCTCATCGTCAGGTTCCTGACTTTAAAGGTGACACAGGAAACCTGAGCCCAGTGTTACTCAGAAAGTCGCCGACACAGTTGCTTCTCACTGATGTGGCCTCGGGTGTTTCCGCTGGGTTTCTGGGCCTTGTGAACAAAGCAGGCCCTCCACCTGGCTGACCTCTGATGTGTCTGTGGCACAGAGACCCAGGGAGGGCGTCAGAGGTCTGAAGCAGGCCCTCATTAACCCCTCAGCACTCATCTCAGCCACGTGCAGAGGAGCCATCACGGCAGCCAACATGGGCACATGCCTAGCCAACCCATCTTGGAGCCTGGCCTGCCCCCTGGAGTCAGCTCTGGGCGGGGCTGGCTGCACGGAGCAGCTGGGCCTCCTCCAGCCCTCCTCCCCCACCCACAGGAGCAATCTGCCTGCGCCTGCACAGCCGGTGCTTGGTGGGCGTGTCCTCAGTCTCCTGGACGGGGAGTGAGGGTGTGACGCAGAGCTAAGCTGTCCAGCATAGGGGCAGCAGGACACTCTCTCTTGTCCCTGTCTCTCCCCTATCTACTCCATCCTTCAGCAGACCAGCTTCCCAGACTTTGTTCCTGCTGCATCCAAACTGTAGCTGCCCTGTCGTGGTTGAGCACAGACAGACTCTCCGACGTGTGGCCCCACCTGGCACCCTGGCAGAGGGTCACCAGCGCCCCGGCCCCATCTGGTCTTCCCCAAATCACTGAGGGCTGCCCTCCACTTTACTCCTTTCCCCCTTCTGTGACCCTTGTTCTCTCTACTTGCATGAGGAATCACCTGACCCACCCTCTCTTCCCAACTGGCCTCTCCAGTCTCACGCCAACTCTGGCAAAGATGACCTGCCTAAAACATGGATTGATTCCAGCCTGGCCCTGCCCAGCCTACCGGCCACACCTACAGTATCTCCTCTTCCTCCTTATGGGACCCCATCAGGAAAAGGGGGTGCTATTAGAGCTCAGGCCCATCACCTTGGTTATGGGGTGAGGGCAGGGGCCTGTGGGCCTCATACTGTCCCCATTCCCATCCTGGTGGTTGGGGCCTGGCTCAGCCACCAGTGCTCTGTGTCTGAGCACCTGTCATCTGTTGGTGGGAGCAAGGCCACCCAACAGGCGCCAAAGTCAGATTGTCACACAGCATGTTTTCTGCTCCTGTGGAGGGGGGAGAGACAGAGAGAGACGGGAAGAAGGGAGAAGGGGAGCTGGAGAGAAAGGACAAAGCGACTGTGCTAAGTGGGTCTTCCTGCACTGAGGGCCTCAGTTTCCCCACCTATAAAGCAGGTTGTTTCCAAAAGTACCGCAGCAGCTCTACGATGCGAGTGAGCGGAAGGCACGTCCTGGCCTTCTCTCAGGGGCCTCCTGGCAGGAGAGGGTTAACCACCAACCAGAAACCCGAGTAACTGGCAAGTCTCGATTAGAACAAAGCTGCAGGTGAAAGGTTATGGTAGCAAATGTCAGCATCAGGGGGTGAAACCTGGGATTTTCAACCCCAAGGGGCATTCCAGGTAAGGGGAAAGCCCTCTCTCTGGGGCTGAGAAACTATTTGGGTGAAGTAATGAGTTGAAATGGACTCTAAAAAGTGCCAAGTTGTAGCTGAGTGTCTGGAGACCGGAGATCTGGTTCAAACTTTTCTGTACCTTTTAGGTGAACTGTTACACTCTCACACTGTTGTCTTCAGTGAGAGTTAGCTTTTATAGAGAATTACACCAAGCTCCTGAAGTATGAAGGAGCAAGGCCCAGGAAACTTCTAGTCGAGGGGGCGCTGTTGTCACCTGGGTCTAGAGGGGCCTGTGGGGCTGAGCAGGTGGGGACGGGGGCTCAGGCAGTGGAAATGCAAAAGTTCAGAGGCTGAGAGATTGTGCAGCTTGGTGAGAAAGCAATGCATCATCTCAAGTGGAGTTCGAGGTACACACTCACAAGCCACACAAAACTTGCATTTTCCACCCTCTGCAGCCTGTTCACTGTCTTGGGGTGTCCCGTCAAGGTTACCTCATGGACGAGCTCAGGCCACTTCCTTGGAGCTTCTGGTGTGTCCATGGGATCGGCCTCCCCATCCTGAGGGAGCCTGTGTCCTTACCTGGACCCTGATTTATCCAGGAGAAGCCTCAGCTCTGGGGTAGGGAGCTTAGCTGGCCAAAGAGGCTCAAACTCCAGCCCTTCTGCGTTCACCCACTTCCAAGACTAAGCTGAGCGGAGCCCAGCTCCTGGCACCAAACCTCTGCTTCTACTATTCCTGACTCTCTAGAAATTGGGGGCCAGGCCTGCCAGCCTGCACCCCCACCGCTGTTGGAACCTGTCTTGGGGTTCTGGGAGCCTTGAGTCCAGCAGACACCCAGGGCCAGTGCCCCATGCACACCGAGGCTCCCTGAGGCCAGCAGGCGGCGCTGCAGGAGCGTGGGAGCAGCAGCGGACTGGGCTTTCTCCCCAGTAGGACCCCACTCCTTGCAGTGTTTGCTGAGGCTCCCCTGCTGGCCAGGGAATGTGGGCTCAGAGCAGGGGTCAGGCTGCAGTGCGGGGAGGGCTGCGACCTCCAGAGGTGTCCCAGCGCACGGGCCAGAGCTCTGGGAAGCCCCCCACCACCTCCCTCCGTGTACCCCGTGTCCGATGCTTCAGGTGTGGGTCCACTTAAGCAGCCTGGTCAGCCCTTGGTGCCTGTTTCACAGATGGGAAAGTGGAGACCCAGGAGAGGGCAGGACCAGGAGAGGGCAGGACCAGGTGAGGCAGGACCAGGTGAGGCAGGACCAGGTGAGGGCAGGACCAGGAGAGGGTAGGACCAGGAGAGTGCAGGACCAGGTGAGGCAGGACCAGGTGAGGCAGGACCAGGAGAGGGCAGGACCAGGTGAGGGCAGTACCAGGTGAGGCAGGACCAGGAGAGGGCAGGACCAGGTGAGGGCAGGACCAGGTGAGGGCAGTACCAGGTGAGGCAGGACCAGGTGAGGGCAGGACCAGGAGAGGGCAGGACCAGGTGAGGGCAGGACCAGGAGAGGGCAGGACCAGGTGAGGCAGGGGCTGAGGCGGGCAGTCAGCATGGGCCCTGCAGGACCTTGTCCTGGGGGGTTCCTGCCACTTCTTCTCCAAGTCCTGGGGTCTCAGGTCTGCTTGGGGCCGTCTTCCGGGATGAGGGCGTGTGCAGTGCTGGGGTGTGTGTGTGTGTGTCTATCTGAGCCTGTGGGGGGTTTCTGGGTCTATCTGAGCCTGTTAGCGTCATCTCTTTCTCCGCCTAAGATACTCAGAGAAGTTGTGTCACAGATGTGTTCACAAGACAGGTCCAAGCCGTCTCCCCTGCATAGCGTCTGCAGGTGACGTCCCCGCCTTTCGTGTGACTTCAGGGGCGCCATCCCTGCTGACCCAGGAGGTGCCCAGAGGTGGCGCCCTTTCTTGGGCGGGGATGCTCAGTGAAACTCATCAACTCCCCTCTACTTCCAGAAGCAGCAGTAACTTTGTTCACATTCAGCAGAAAGTCCAAATTGCCTCATTTTGGAGGTCATGTGGCCAGGCTTCCTGGAGCCAGAGTGTGACTCAGCTCGAGAAGGCTGGGGTGCACCCCACCCACCACAGCCCTTGGGGCCGGCCACATCGCGCCTCTGCCCACGCTGCCAGCAAGCAGTCCCAGCAGGGGGGTTCTATCCCCTGGCTGCCCGGCCCGACCTCCTGGGGACGGTTGGTAGCTTTAGCGGAGGCACAAGCTGGGGAGGGGGCAGCTACAGTTGGGAAGGGGTCATGAGCAGGGTCTTGTCAATGTCATCCTGGTCTTGCCCACACATGTCACCCAGCTTGGCCCCTTTGGGCAGGCTAGGCGCCCTCCTGTTATCTCATAGCCCTTGGGCAGGAGCCAGGCAGCCTGCCTGCACAGGACACCAAGCCTGCCCTGCTGGGTCTGTCCTGCCTCTTGTGGCTTCTGTGCTATCCATTCGCTGCTGTGTGGCATTGGCCAAGTTCCCCAACCTCTCTGTGCCTATTTCTTCATCTGTAAATGGGCATGATTGGAGGATCAGACAAGATGCCCAGGACTTGTCAAATGCCCAGCACAGGGCCCGGCGCGGGCTCTTCCTCCCCAGAGCCAGGCTGGTTTGTGCACCTCTCCAGTGGGAGCCTGGGGGGATGAGGAGGAGTGACTGGCTGTGGCAGGCGTCCACCCCACAGAGGAAGCCTTTAGGGAGAGCTCTCTTCACATCCTGAATTTTCTTCCTTCTGTGCATTAGCAAGTTGGCATAGAACAGCCAGTGCTTCGTAGACCCTCGTGATAAAGATTCTGAACTTAAATTGTGGGCTTTGGGGCGGCAATTGAGCAGTCCCTGGGATTCGAGGATGAGCCCCGCATGGTGCATAGTGGTCAGCCTGACACGGGCAGCTGAGGATTCACAGTCTGGAAACAACGGAGAAGCAGATGACAGGGAGGAAAGGGATGTGGACACTGCGGGTGGACACTCAGTACCCTGGCTCAGGTTGGCACAAAAACCGCCAGCTCTCAACCCTGTGGCTGCACGGCCTGGAGTCCAATCTTACCAAATAAAGTTTGTGTTGCTCGACAATCTTCCTCAGGTAGTTCCAGGAACAGGGTCCTGATCTGCGGGGACCCAGCCATGCGGGCCCATGGTTCAGGATCACAGCTCCAGGCTCTGACCAGTGTGCTGGCCTCGGCAGAGCTGACCAGTGAGCTGGCAGCCTGGGGAAGACGTTCATACTTTGTAACTGTGCTCAGAGGCTGTACTTCACCATTTAAATGTCTTAAAAACAAAGCCAGCCATCCCAATATTTACCATGGGGTAAAGTCCATGACAAGGCAGGGCAGCATGGACAAGCAGGGACTGGGCCCATGAGACACGAAGGGACAAAGGCAAAGCTGGGAGGCATCGGGCAAGACTAGGTGACGTTTAGATGCTTCAATCCCGTGAAGCTCCTTGTCTGCTCACTGTTTAATCACAGGCCTGGGAAACCTTTTCTCAGCTCCAAAATACAAAAAGAAAGCTGCTTTTGAGTTTGGGAGCTGCTGTCTAGGGACACCACACAGGTGTCTGGGGGATTTCCTGGGAAAGGTGTGCTCCCCAACATGCCTCCTCTGCAGCCAAGTTTCCTTCTCCCCTCCCCCCGACCCCGCCACGCCAGGACCCCACCCAGCCAGGAGGCAGAGAGGCTCAGGCGAAGCCCTGCTGACCCTTCTCCTCTACCGCCTTCCCACCGAGCTGACCCAGATGTCCGGAGCAATGCCTGTGATGAGCTGGACACCACCCTCCCTGACCACCACAGCCACATGCCTCAGGCCGGGGGCTCAGGGAGCAGGTCCAACCCAGTGGAGATCCCTGGGGAGGTGCCCCACCCAGAGAGTGGGGGTGGGAAGTTCACTGGACTTCCTCAGCACTTGCTGGCCTGGTTCATGCGTCCCTTTAAGGACCTTTCAATCACCTCTGAGCCGAGTTTTTCTCAAGCTGCACATTCAAAGCTGACTTAGGCTCACGAGGAAATGATTTGCCTGTCGACTCTGCGGCTGACCGGCTCGTGTTTGGTGGCCCTGGTCCTCCCTGGGCTCTTCCCCTTGGAAGTGAGAAGCCTGTGGCCAGTCGGTGCTAAGGGTCCTCTAGCTCATGTTGTGAAAACGCTCAGTGGACTTCAGCTCCAAAGTCACTTGAGGCCCCTGGTCCTTTCTCTCTAACCTGCGCCAGGCGCCCAGAGCCAGAGCCTTTCTCTGTAACGACCATACAGACACTGAGGCCTCGGTCGGCAGGCCCCCTGGGGCTGCGGAGGCTCAGCACCTGCTCCCCAACCAGCAGGACCACAGCCTCTTCTGTCACTGCTGCTGGGGCCACGCTAATGTCCCAGGTCTCCGGCACCTGTACAGCATGGTGTGTAGTTTCTGTTTCATGCTCACGTGACCACGTGGGCCTCGCTCTTCACAAGTCAGCCAGGGGCCCTGTGGTGCCCAGGCTCTCAGGGCAAGGCTCACCCACCCCCCAGGGTGGAGGCACTGGTGAACCCAGGCTCTGCCCACCAAGCAGACCAGCCTGGAAATCCACCAGCTGTGCTCTGTCCCCAGGGCCCAGTGTCCTTGGCGGGGTGACCGGTGAAGCACTTGAGTGTGTGTCAGTGGGCAGCTGCCATGCTTGGTAGGAAGGTCTGAGCCAGGAAGAGACGCCCAGCAATCAGCCGCGTTTGCAGAAGCACAGCCAGCTGGCTCTTCGCTGTCCTTCTAGGTGGCCTCTGCCTAGGCCAGGCGTGAGGTGCAGCCTGAGGGGCCTGCCCCCCGAGCCCTCAAGGAGCAGCCCAAAGACCGTGGATGCTGCCTCCACTTTCCTGTTACTGAGGATGGGCCTGATTCATGTGTTTCCTGTGACAGCCACATCATCACATCCGCCCTGAGAACTATTTTTAACTGATTTATGTATTTCTTATATGAGGAACACATCAACTTCTGTTTTAGTCTGTTTTACCGGAAAGTGTTGCAACTGTGCTCAGCTCAGCAACATTATCACCACGGAGCAGCAGGGGAAGCCCGTCTCGCCTCCAGAGTCTTGCAAAAATTAATACAGTTACAAATGTGAGGAGGGCTCAGATGAAAGGAGAGGCTCAGTACTTACCTCCTGGAGGTTCAGCAGGCCCGCTGCGAAGAGAATGCTTTCTTTGCAAGCCCACGGCAGGCTCTCGGGGGCCCTGCTGTTGCTGCCAGGGCTCCCAGACTGGCTGTGCCGAGCTGATGTCTGCACTTGGCCCGCTCCTCAGGGAGCTCTGTCCCCCCTCAGCCCCTGGGTGCCCATCTTTGAGGCAAAGGTCTCCGGAGGACGCTGTGGGTGGCCAGTACAGCCCCTCCTCTCTCAAACAAGGAGAGGCTCAGGAGAAAGGTCCCACCACGGTCAGTGCGGTGGTTGGGCCCGTGGCCGAGTTCCGTCCCTCAGTGTGGCACCAGGCTGACCTGGCCATACCCTGGGCAGCGGTGGCCTGTGGAGGGTCCTGACACTGTCCCCACAGCTCACCCTCAATTCCCAGTCCCAGCCAGGCCCTCTACTTCTCTGACCTTTCTTAGCCTGTCACTCACGTCCATTTCCAGCTTTCGGGGCCTCTCTGGACTTTGTCAGAGTCTGGCTGGATGGGACACATTGTGACTGTTTTCTCCCCAGAAGCCTCCAGCAGCCTGGTGGGGCCATCTCTGTCCTGAGGTTACCGGGCAAGGAGGGCCTTGCAGAGTGTAGGCTGAGCCACCTGGAAGCTGCAAGCTTTCTTCCCCTCCTGGGCCTGCCCCTACCCTCCTCTCTTCTGGAAGAAGCAGCAGGGGTGGCCCAGGCTGAGGACCTCCTCGCTGTGTGACCTCACTGGGTCCCTTACCCTCTCTGGGCGTTTATTTCTCCTAGGGTCCTTGTGAGAACTGAGCAGAGACTGGCTCTGGTGAGGGGAGGACGGCTTACTGGGAAGGTCCAGGACATCGGGGATGGGGACACACAGAGGTCAGGTGGGTGGCTACAGGAAGGCAGAGGGAGGTGACAAAGGAGACACTATCAGTGAAAGGCCGGGAAGGGTGGGTGGGGTTGGACCTGGGGCCTGTGGGGGCTCCCGGACATGCTGCAGGCTCCTTCAGGCCACCTGCCTCCCTCCTGAGTCCTTCACCCACAGGTGCTCGTTTATTCACACACAGCCTTCTGGCGAGGGAACTGAAGCTCAGAGGGCTCAGCACCCCGCCCCCACGCCCCGGCAGCATGAGGGGCAGGGCGTGGATTCCAGCCCCAGAAGCCCTGCTCCAGAGCCCGCGCTCTGAGCCCCTATGCTATAATTTGCGTCCTGCAGGGCTCACGATATCTAAAATTTAATGTGGAAAAACGGTTCCACTCTGTCTCACCCCATACCCAAAAATAAACTCAGATAGATTAAAGGCAAAAAGCATAATTATAAAAGCTCTGGAAGGAAATGCAAGAGCTTTGTGCACACTCTCAGAACGGCAGACAAGATGCAAAATCCAAGACCCAAAGAAACAACTGGCAAATTTGACTACAGAAAATTTGAGGACTTCTGTGTGATGAAAAAACACCATTAATAAGGTGAACTATTAAGCAGCAGACTGGGAACAAACGTCTTCAAGGTAAATACGAGGACTGATACGCATCATACATAAAAAATTCCCACAAATCAGCAAGAAGAAAACCAACAACCCAACAGAAGAGCAAAAATGATTAAAAAACACCTTCATGAATACAACAAAATATTCAATCTCCACATTAATCACAGGAGTGAGAAGCTGAGAAATTCTCAATGGCAAGAGCCAGTGTTGATGAGGCAAGGAAACGGGGCCTTCAAACCACAGCAGGGGCGAGAAGCAGAACCACCTTCTGTATGGCGATTTGGCACCTCTTCCAGAAATTTAAATGCACCTACCCCAAGACCCCCGCCCTGTGGAAAGACGTCTGTGCGGGGAGGTTTGAGGCCACATGTGGAAATAGCTCCTGAGGGACCAAGCTTGGAGTCCTGACCTTCCAGGGAAACCAGTTGTCATGGAGAACTCAGAGCCCTGAGTCGGGGCCATGGGGCCTAAGACCCGGAGGGCCAGCAGGCTGGCAGTTGGTAAGGATGGGGTGGGTAGGCCTCGAGGCAGCCGAAGACCCTGTGTCTAGCTGCCCTGAGGGGCTGTGGACATGTGGCTGGGATCTGTGGCCTGTCCTGGACCCCGAGGGGCCATGTCAAGCCTGGTGGAGACACAGGCTGGGCAGCAGGGACAGCGTAGTAGGGCCTGACCCTCCTGATTTCAGGGAGGTGCGTGTCCCTGTGCAGCACCCATTATAGGGACAGGCATTCAGGGTCCAACCCCACCCACCTTGCCTGGCCTTTCACTGATAGTGTCTCCTCTGTCACCTCCCTCTGCCTTCCTGTAGCCACCCACCTGACCTCTGTGTGTCCCCATCCCCAACGTCCTGGAACTTCCCAGTAAGCCGTCCTCCCCTCACCAGAGCCAGTCTCTGCTCAGTTCTCACAAGGACCCTAGGAGAAATAAACGCCCAGAGAGGGTAAGGGACCCAGTGAGGTCACACAGTGACGAGGCCTTGGATCAAAACCACGCCTGCCTGGCCGTGGGGCGGGTGGGCACCTGGGGGCTGGCTGAGGGTACAGTCTCAGCTGTGCTCTGCAGGTAGGCCCCTTGTCCCACCATGTCCCAGCCCCATGCGTTCTGCCAGCTTGGCACGAGCCCCTCCCTCCTCTTGGAGGGCTGTGTGGCCCCTGGGGCAGTGCAGGCGTGGGCAGCTCCACGCCCCCTTCCCCCTGGGATGACTTTACATCCCAGGGAACCACAGCCCCCACGGCCTACAGTGCATTGGAATGAAATGCGGTGGCCCTGCCTTCTGAGTTCCATCTCTAATGTATACGTACTGTCAGCCAATTATTTGATCCAGATGCCTGTGAAGTGTGCTGTGCCCTGCATGGGACGGGGGGTGTCCCGGGCAGGGTCCCCGTCTCATGAACCAGGGAGCAGGGTCTCAGGAGGGGCACACTCCCATCCTTGGGAACCACACGGGACTTTTTCCAGGTACTTTTCCCACCGCCACACCTCGGGGCTGGGGAAGTCGTAAGGGAGGGGTAATGGGCTGCAGTGGGAGCTGAGTGGGGGCAAGGGCGCTGGTGGGGAGCTCTGGGCTGGCTCCCCAGCCTTCCTCGGGCCCTTGGGATCCTGACCCACAAATGGGGTGAAGTCTATACTTCCTCCCTCACCCACATGCTGTGAGGATCGGGATCACTCAGGAGGGACCCTCGGCCCATGAGGGACCATGAGGCCTCATTCCACCCCAGGCCAAGTGCTCACTGTTGGCCGATGTGAGGCAGCCCTGGGGGCACTTGGGGGGCTAGGCCACCTCAGGCCCTGCTGCCCTCAGGAGCTGAGGCTCCCTGTGTGGGGCCCCACAGGGCATGATATGATGCTGCGAGGCCACCCTCCACTCCTGCTCCTGGGACTCTGCCGGAAGTCACCCCACCCATGGCCCTGCCCAGTCATCTCCTCCTGGCTGCCCCTGGGGCCCTCTCCAGGGGGCAGCTGCAGGAACACTGTGGGCCCCGGGCCAGGTAGCATCTCCTCTGCTGGCTGCCTCCCCAGGCTGCCAACTCACTCAGAATCAAGGCCACAGCTCCCCGGCCCAGGGCCCTGCACGACCCCACCACCATACTGACCCAGGGCCCAGGGCAAGAGGGACAGGCTGAGGGTGTTCCCTCTGGTTGTCCCAGAAGCAGACCCCGACCACCATGGGGACCCTCCTCTGCACATACTCACCAGCCAGGGGGCAGAGGCCCAGAGGGAGCCCAGGACCCCGACCACCCAGCCTGGACGCCCCCCTCTTCCCTCCCAACACCTGCCCAGCTCACCCTGCAGATCAGACCTGTGTCCTCACAAACGGCCGTCTTGGAAAAGCGTGCCTAGCGTTTGAGTGATACAGCCCCAGTCTGGGTCACCGGCTCTGGGGTGACTCTCTGGACAAGCCCCTGAAGGCCCACCATGAGCTCACACCCGGTCAGAACAAGAGTACCGCACACACAGCCGAGCCCACGGCGAGTGGAGATCCCCTTGGGAGCCGAGAAGTCAAGGGGGGCCGGGGTGGGGGTGCCGGTGGGGGACTCACTGCCCCACACGCACACCCTGGCCAGCCCAACAGAAGGCACTCTCCCTCCCACTGGGCAACACTGTGTCCCAGCCCCCCTGCCAAGCGGCCTCCAAATCCGGGCACCGCAGGCCACCTCACTCGAGGGTTCTCAGAAGAGCCCTGAGTCTCAGAGCCACCAACAGCAGGAAGGACTTGGCCTGACTTCAACTATGACTCTGGAATTTTAAGAGCAAAATACTATTTAGGTTAACATGGGCCGGAGACCATTTCCCACCCCAAACCGAGGTCCAGGGGGACCTCTCATCCCCAGCTATGGGTGTGTCTGCAAAGAATGACCACAAACTGGAGTCACATCCAAAAGACACAGGCTCCAGTTCCCTCCAGGGCCTGGGGGAAGGGCTGGGAGGATTTGGGGAGGCCCAGGGATGAGGTCTGGGGGTGCAGCCTGGGCGGGTCAGAGAGCAGAATACAGGCACAGCACAGGATCCAAGGCAACCCAGGAGGGGTCCCGTGGGGCCAGGCAGGACCTGGGACTCTGAGAACCGGGGCCGAGATTCCACTCTGAGTCCACGTGGGTCACTTCTCCTCCATGCTCACCGCCTCTGGAGCTCATCTTCCTCCCCAGGCCGGCCCCACCCTGCAAGAGGAGCCCGCTGGCAACCCTGCCCAGCCAGCCCAGGCCGTGGTGAGGTCCTGAATCCCATCAAAGGACAACAAACTGACATTCCAGCTGAACCCAAACCAGCCAAAGTCCCCACCCTAGAGCCCATCTCGGGTCCCCTCTCCCTGCAGAGGCTTCTCCAGGCTTCAGTGCAGAAACAAGGAACCACTGGTGCAGACCTCACCCCCAAGGCCACACCCCACCCCGCCCAGGCCCCCTGCACCTCCAGTGGGCCTCTCTGTCCTCCCTTGGCGTGACCCACAAGTTTCTCAGCAGTCCCAACACAGGCTAAGTGGGGCTGCCACACCTGCCCCAGGAAGCAGGGCTTCCCCAAACTCGTCTGAACCCTTGCAGACCTCACTCCTACTGACTCAGGGGAGCACTCCCCTGAGATTCTGGGGGTCTTTCTGGGTCCTGGTCCAGCCCATTCCTCTACCTCGAAACTCCTCCCACCCCAGCCCCCCAAATCTCCCCTTCTCCTGAGCCCCACCCAGCCCCACACCAGGGCGGGGACCCCCACAACCCTTCCCGGCACATCAGCACCCGGCCTCAGCCAGTGGAGCTGGCTCACCGGAAGTGCCCAGGCTCAGAGGGGCCAGGCACCCTGGGGACTGGCTTTCGCGCTCTTCCCAAAGGAAACGTGTGTGCACCCTGGGCCTGCTGGACCTGATGACAGCTTCTTGTCTATCACCCGGGCTGGGCGGAGCAGATGCTGGGCTCTGCCAGTGTTGACAGATAGCTGGGACCTTGCCTGGCCATGGGGTCCCCAGGCCCTGCTTGTGAGCCCTGTAAGGCCCACCGAGGGCCCCTTTTATCACACAGCCTCAGGAGGAGTGTGCTGAGATCCCTGACACTTGGGGGGATCAGGCATGGCCCCCAGCTCCACCTTCCAGCCTCAGAGCTGCAGCCCTGCCTGTCTGCAGACTCACTCTGCTGGCCCCCGCCCTGCAGCCCCCTCGAGGTCCCTGGGCTGCTCCAGCCTCCTCATTCCTCAGCTTCTGCTCTGTCCAGGACACGGAGGCCCCCAGCTCCCACCAAGGGCCCTTGAGGGTGGAAGGTTTGCTATCTGGCTGCTGCTTCTGATCTGACTGTGGCCTGGGCAGTGTTCTGGGGCTTGGGACAAGTCCACGAGGAAGGGACAGAGACCCTGCCACGTGTCTCCAGCAGGGTCACGAGACACTTACAGGTGCAGGTGAGGAGCTCGGCAAGGGCCGACTGGGGCCAGCAGGTGCCAGGTGGCCTTGGTGAGAAGGGACATAAAGGAGAGCAGGGCAGGGGAAGCACAGGGCCCAGAAACTTCTCAAGACCAGGAAGGGGGGCCCTCAATTGCCTGAGGCTCATGTTTCCACCCCTCACCCCCACCCCCACCCCAGGGAAATGGGGCTCCAAGTTGGCCTCAGCTCTATTAAAGGAACAAAACAGAATGCCACAGAAAGCTAGGACCCATCTGGCCGGCTGGAGACACGGGATGAGTTGCTCTGGCGAGTCCAGAGGGAAGGAGAGGGCCCACCCTCAAGGCTCTCAAGGAAGGCCGGGGCCTCGGCCCCCAGAGCCCTGAAGCCTTGGAGAGCACAGACCCCTCCCCCCGCCCACAGCTTCCCTCAGGACCCAACAGAGTGGTGTTCCCCGGTTCTTACCGCTTGTCTCCGGGTTTACACCCTGCAAGGCCAGACAGCCCCACCTGACTCAGCATGGGAGGCGCTCATCACCAACGCAGCACGAGGGCAGCTCTCAGGGGCTGCGACCAGAACAAACCCAACCTCATCTTCCACGAGGACCAACAGATGTTTAAAACTGGGGCAGAATCTCCAGGACAGAGCACTTCTCAAGCTGGGCCCTGGAACAGCTCCGGGGGCTCACGCCCATGGCCGGCGCTGTTGTTGCAAGCACGCCCTTCACACGTCAGGAACGGCAAACAGAGCTGACCTCAGGCCTGGCATCGCCAGCAGCAGGCAGGCCCCAGGGTGCTGGTCTAATTAAGACAAACGAGCGGGGCTGCCCAGCGTTTCTCCAGCCAAACAGTATTGAAGCTGCACGTGTGATGTGTTACTATTGCTTCCTGCCACATTTTCAGGCCTACTCAGCACTTTTAGCAAGTGAAAAAGAGACGATTGTTTCCTATTTCACTGAGAACATTGGAGCAATCAGAAAAGAACTTCCACGTGCTCCCACCACAGCACCTGCCCCTGCCCCCCAAACGCTCCCACCCATGGCCACCTCTACCGCGGGGACCAGCCCAGCCCGGCCCCCACTCAAGGGCACAGCCCCCGTGAGCCTCCCTCCCCATGCTCCTGTTTCACCAACCTCTCCCCTCACAGGCGCTCTCAGCACATGCATGCAGTCCAGTCCGGCGGGCCCGGGCGTCCCAGCTGCTGACCTGGCTCCTCCAGCCCCGCAGAGAATCTTGCCACCTCTAATTCCTCTCCCCTGAGTATCTCCTGATCCTCTCCAGTCAGGCTTCTCTCTCCCAGAGGCTGCCAAAAACGCCTCTGCTGACCTCCACTTTGCCAACTCCAGGGGTCAACTCTCAGCCCTCATCTTGGGGACAGCAGGCCCCCGAGCAGAGCGCTCCCCATATGGACCTCGTTCTTCTTGAGGCTCCTGGTCATCCCTCCATCTCTGGCTGCTGCCCCACTGCTTCGCCACCTCTTTCGCTGCTTCGCCTCGTCACCGTGGCCCCGCACGCATTTCCTATTGCTGTTGTAGTAAATCACCACAATGTTAGTGGTTTGAAACAACACAATTTTATTATCTTATGCTTCTGGAGGTCAGTAGTCCACAATGGGTGTCACTGGGCTAAATCAAGGTGTCGACAAGATTGCCTTCCTTCTGGAGACTCCAGAGAGAATTCACTTCCTTGCCTTTTTCCATCTGCTAGAGGCTAGACACTTCCTCCATCTCCCATCTTCAAACCAGCAGCCTCGGCGTTCTGAGCTCACATCCATCCATGTTTCCTCTGACCCTGACACTCCTGCCCACATCCTACAATGACTCGTGACTGCACTGGGTCCCCTGGATAGTCAGGTAACCTCCATCTCAAAGTCCTTCGTCTAATCGCACCTGCAGAACCCCCTTTGACATCTGAAGCAGCATACTCACAGGCTTTGGGGATCCAGAAGTGGACATCTTTGGGGGCCATCATTCTGCTGACCACACTCTGCCCTCTGGCCTCCAAAGTTTCACATGCAAACCCGACACATAGAACACTTTCACTCCACCCCAATGTCTCCAGAAGTCCTGTGCATTACAGTATCAAGTCAAAATACAAAATATACCTCATCTAAATGTAATCAGTTCAAAGGTCCCAAACCTCATCACCTAAACAATCTAAGTTAAGGACGGGTGAGGATCCAGGCGTAGTCCATCCTGACACACAATTCCTCTCTGTCTGTGAACATGTGATGCTCAAGACACAAGTTATCTTCTTCAAGTTAGAATGTTGGGACAGGTACATGTTGACAGTTTTAGACCTTTCCATTCAAAAAGGGAGAAAAAGGAAAGAAAAAAGGAGCCACCAGTCCCAGGCAATTCCAAAATCCAGCTGGGCAAACAACATTAAGTTTCAAGGTCTGAGCATAATTCTTGGTGGTTCCCAGATCTTGGGCTCCACTCTGGATTATCCTTCCTTTTTCATGAAAGGTGGCACGTGTCTGCAGATAAGCAGTTTTATCAGCCTGGTTCCTGCCAGCAGAATTTTGAGAGGTCCAAAATTCTTTCATCTTTAATTGCATTCTATCTCTGTCCCTTTCAGTTCAAGCTGAAATCACAGTGTTTCTGATGATACCATGTTCTCAAGACCTGTGTGTGTCTCCTGTGTGTGTCACAGGGCTTCATTCCATTTGACGGGGGGGGGGGCCCTCTACAGGGCTTTCCTAGGCGATTCTGTGTCCATTGTCAGCTTCTGCTGGGATTGCTCAGGGGATCCCTGAGTCACACACCTAATCTCTTCAGAGTCCTGTGTGACTGACTACTCTGATCCACCAAGATGTTAGTGAAAAGGTGGTCCAGCCACACCTTTGGCTTTCCTTCCAGAGCACATACGCCTGTGTGCACGCACACATAGACTCACACACTGTTAAGTGCATGCACTTACTCGTAGCCACAGCGTGCACGGACATGCACACACTCACACACTGCAGCACGCAGACACAACACTGCATGTGCACACACAGACACACAGCATTGCAAGTACACAGGTTGTCACACAATACTGCGCATGCACACACACAGTCCTGCAAACACACACACACAACATGCACACACAACACACACCTTGTAGGCACCTTGTATACACACCAAATACATAATAAACATGCACTGTGCACATACAGAATACACGGAAGCACATGCATTCTGTACCCCCAGAGAAAGAGCCACACGGTACACTGAAGTCTGTGACCTGGGGGGTCTCACCTGATCAGATTAGAGAAGCTGCCCAGGCGGGGTCTGAGAAGAGGGAACGTGGATGGCAGGCCTGGGGCAGGGTGGGTCCCCAACAGAAGAGGACTTGAAAGACCCAAAGTCAAAACACACCCAGGACCAGGTGACCTGAAGCAGGGGCCGGAGCCCGGGGGTCCCGCGCGCAGGCGGCACACGGCCCAGAGGCCCAGGCAGGCAGTGTGAGCACTGGGGGCCGCAGGCAGCGCTGGCTGCGGCTGCAGCTCCGGCTCTGCCTCACCCTCGTGGCTTCCCCTCCCAGCCCCGAGCCCCTCTTCCTGAGTAAGGCCCCGGCCACAGGTCGGGGAGTCAGGGTGTGGACTCGTCCTCCGGGTGCACAATCAGCTAGCGACAGACAGTACGTTAAAGGCTCCATGTGAAGAGTCCAGCACAAAGCGAGGACTTGGGAAGGCAGTGCGGGTGCTGCTGAGGCCGTTGCGGGTTTGTTTCCAGAGCCTGCAGCTCCGCAGGACAG
The DNA here is from genome assembly GCF_009834535.1 of Camelus ferus. NCBI lineage: Eukaryota > Metazoa > Chordata > Mammalia > Artiodactyla > Camelidae > Camelus > Camelus ferus. Next base: position 19,708,683 of record NC_045711.1, read on the forward strand.
GGATGTTCCCTCCCCGCCGCCACCGAGATCCCAGACCCCAGTCTGGCCGGTGATGGCCATAGAGATGCCTCTCTGCTCTCCCAGCCCCCGGCCTCCAGCTGCTCCCGCCCTGGCGCCTCCCTCGTAAGATGCACAGAGCAGGGCCCGCGGCCAGTGCACGGGATTTGGTGCCTCCCCACCACCCAGACAGACAGAGGACAGAGGCCTGGGAAGTGGTACAGGTCAGCATCGCTCACAAAGCAGGCCCTTGGCAGGCAGACAACTGTTCACCCTGGTACCGGGAGGCCCAGCCCTCATCACACTCACAGCGGGGAGCTGCAGCTCCGAGAGATGCTGAGTGGCTGCTGGGCCCCTGTGTGGGAGCAGGTGGGTGGCAGCGCCAGGCTGGCCCAGCCCTGTGCTCTGTCCTTCCCACCTCAGCACACCAGCTCTGTGAGACCAAGGGCTTCAGGAACAGAGGGATGGGGGCAACTCTGTGGCCATGTCTTGAGTTAACTTTGCCTTCGTCCTTTGACCAGTCCTGTAGCAGGCGGCACTGCCCATTCATGCTGCTCCCTTCCCTCCCTGCCCCGTGTCGGGCTTGGCGGTGAGCCTTGCTGTGGACAGTGGAACGTGGGCAGTTCTGAGCAGACGTCCCAGAGGCATGACACACTTCAGCTACCCTTCTCCCCATGCACCCTTGGTCTGCTCCCCTCCATCTGGGTCCCGGGACGAGAGGTGAGAGGCAGTCTTATGCTGATTCTGCAGCCAACACACAAATGTTTGAATGAGAAACACACATTTGTTCCTAAAGCACTGGGGTTGGCAGGGTTACCTGTGATGTCACATCACTGTGGCGACAGCTGACTGCTGGAGAACTGGGTCTCACAGTGGAGTGCTGCCACAATGAAACCTAAGCTGTACGGCACTGGCTGACGGATGTGGCGGTGAAGAAGCTGCTTTAGAAAGTTGGAAATGGCAACCTGTGTTACGTAACGGTAAAAAAAATCACCAAAGCCCGATTCCTGCAATAAGCTGGAAAACAGGAAACACACCAAATGCAGCTCTGGCTTTGGGTGAAGAGCTTTCCAAGCAAAATATCTCTAGAGTGGATTCGCTGTCACCGCTGCACTTGGCAGAGCACCCGAATGACAAAGGTGAACGCAGGGAAGAGCAGGCAAATCCGTAGCAGGGCTGAGAGCGGGCACAGGCGGCGGGGTGTCTGGCACCTGCGGGGTTGGCAGCAGGCCCGCTCCTTCCACCAATAACGGACAACGCTGAGGAGCGCCTTGAGCTAGAGAAGCCCCTCAAGACTGGAGCCTTGCACCAGGAGCTGGGGACACCCCCTCAGCCCGCCCAGGACGCCCCTGCCGACCACCAGCTGGGGCCTCTGCCATCAGGGCGCTTATCTCCCTGTTTGCAGCAACTGGAATGGCCCTTCGCAGCCGTGTGTCTGCCATCCTGTTATGAAGGAAACATGCCGAGGGAAAGGGGGAGGGAGCACGCATAAAGACAACAACAGAGGTGCCAGGAGAGAGGCAGGCACCTCCGTCCCTGCCCTGAGCTGACCGCCCTCCCCTGTTCTCCGCCAGAGATTTCAAGCCCCCCCTCAGTCAAGCTGCCCTGAACAAGAGGGGCAGAAGGATGTCCACTCTGGATCCGGGCCCTTGCTCCTGGCTCTTGTAAGGAGAACTTCTGTGGCCTAAGTCCCTGACTTCTGCCAGGAAAGTGTCCCACACACGTGTGCTTGGCCAGCCGGTGAACAGGCTCCTCCTGGGAAGCGGGGCACTTCTAGAAGCTGTGATCACTGCCTTCCGTCTGGGAAAGGCTGCACGACCAGCAAAAGACAGCCTGAGACCGAGCCAGATTTGAACATCCTGACTCTGCCGAGTCACAGCTGTGTGGCCCTGAGCAAGTCACTGAGCCTCCCTGAGTCTCAAGGTCCAGACTCACAGAAGCACCAGCAGTTACTGTTTCCAGCCCACAGGGTGTGAGGACAGCTCCTCTGCTGTGAGCACGAGGACGCGGCCTTCCTCCTCCTCCCTCTTCTCTTCTCTCCAGGGGGCAGGAGCCTCACACAGATGGGTCCAGATCAACGGGGTCCGTGCAGGCCCCGTCACCTTTTACGCACTTCAGTCCCACCCCACTCCCGCTCTCCTTTCTGGCACAAAGGCTACTGTTCTGACACGTTTATAATGTGTTGCACTTTCTGCAAAATGTGTCCGGCCGCCTGAGTGAACAGCAGACTAGGGTGACACACTCTCCTGCTGGCTCCTACTGGCCCCAGGTGCCGTGGGAACCCTGGACGGACACTTCCCTGTCCTGCAAACTCCCCTCAGGAAGGGCCCACCTCAGTCCCCCCGCCCCCGGCTGAGGAGTTGTGGGGCTCACCTGCATCACTGGTGTCGCTATTGCTTCAGGAGGGAGGCTAAGTCTAGCCCTGCTCCTCCCCTGGGGCAGAAACGGAAGGTGTGCAGGCTCTGAGTCTGGCAAAGTCCCACCACGTTGGTGCCATGGTTCCCGAGCGCAGCCACCCTCCCTCCAGAGCACCAGGCATCCCACAGCTGCCAACCTCCATCCACCCGGCAGGTGTACATGCACCTCTCCCTGTGGTTCCACTTTCAGTCCCTCTGACCACCACTGTGTCTGAAGATTTCTTCGTTGGCTTATCGGCCCTTCTGCAAATTACCTATTTACATCATTTGCCCATTTTCCACTGTGGTTCTTGTCTTTTTCTTGTACCTAGTAAGGAGTTGCTCATACATGTGAGATATTCATCCCCACTTGATTCTAGAACTTGTAAATGCCTCGTCCCGGTCTGTCTTGGTCGGTGGACTTTGGGGCAACACTTCCACGAGCACCCTATCTGATCCCCGTGAGGAAAGGAAGCAGGCACTGCCTCTAAGCCCACTTTGCAGATGGAGACACAGGGGCTCAGAGGTGCTAAGCACCTGCCCCAGGTTCCTGGGTGACTAGTCAGGGAGGGAGGCGGGGTTCTGCCCCAGGATCTCTGTCCTTTCTCCATGGGACTCAGCTGCAAGTCTGTCTCCCGAACAGGCCACGAGCACCGGGATCTGCAGGGCCACACCGGCCACTTCGTGCGAGGTGTCAGGAGGAGATGACAGCATTTGCTAAATCCCATTATTGAGGTTACAAACAGGCCTTTGTTTTCACTGAAATACTCAAAAGGTTAAATTTAGTGAAACCACCTAAAAATGTTCTACCTGATGTCATGTGACCAGCTGGACCAAGTGTTTCATTTTTCATTTCAACATTCTTCACCAGGGTCTGTCCGCCCCCCACCCCCCACCTTCCCTGGGGAGTCTGGGCTGGTCTGAGTGCCAGGGAGCCCCCCTCCCGAGCAGAAGGCCAGGGCACACCCAGTCTGACCTCCAGCGTTCTGGCCAGGCTTTGGAGCAAGCTGTTCCACGTGAACACTGCTGGGAAAGCCGGCTTTGCATTGGAATGTTATCCAATCCTCCCCTCTGTCCCCTCACCCACAGCCTGGCCACTGAAGCGGGTCCTAATCCGTGTCCTGATCTCATGCCCAAAAAGGAAGCCACACCAGGCAGCGACCTACAGTGTGTGCACAGGGCAGTCATATCAGACTTGCCATTTCTATGAGCAGTGGACAGCTGGGCATGGCTCTTACAGAAGGGGACACTTCTGGGGCCCTTTGGGGGCTCCTGACCCAGATGGAGCCATCGGCTGCAAGCAAGGACTCTCCAAAGGGTGGCTCTTGGAAGCAGAGTTGCCTCCCAGGGAGCAGATGCTTCCTACCACGCTGACAAAATGGAATACTGAGCCTGGCACTAGGGCCTGTGCTGTCCCAGCCAAGTGGCTGGCCCTGGGACCTGAGGGTCGACTGTGGACCAGGCTGGGGCATCTGCGTGGAAGGCGAGTGCCAAGCACAGCACCAGGGTCCTGGCAGAGTTTGTGTGGGGCGTTTGTCAGACTGTGGCGGTTAAAATTGTTTTAATAATAAAAAATAAAAAGGCTTCCAAGGAGAAGGAGAAGCAGGGGAGAGGGGAGGCCCCGCCTCATCTATCCTTATCCATTTAGAGAAAAAGAATCAAAAGCAGAGGAAACCAAAGATAAAAACACTTCGGAGCCCACAGAGCTGTTATTTCTGCCAGCGAAGCGCCACTCTGTGCAAAGACGGCGCCCCAGCTTGGAGACAGATGGGCACACAGGCACGCACCCCCTCCACCGTCCAGACCACAGGCCTAGAGGCCATGCAGCAGGGCCACAGCCCCAGGGTGCTCACCGCTGACCACCTCTCTCCTGCAGCCCAGCCCGCAAGCAGTGGGTGGAAGGCCAGAGCTGGCTTTCTAGGCTCAGTCCACCCCACCTTCGGCTATGACTGGCGGTGGAGGTGATCATGACCTGAGGCTGCGTGTGCTGCTGGGTGACCAGCCCTGGGCATCCAGCTCCAGCCCTGGGCAACCTGCCAGGCCCTCCAGTGTTCTGTGCTGCTCTACGCACCCCTCCTCCCTCACTGTTGCTCATTCCAGAGCTAATCCCATCTGGAGGCACCAGTGAAAACTGAAAGGTAGCAAACACTGATGCATGGCTACACACCGTGTGCCAGGCACTGCTCTGAGCACTTCGTGTCTGTCTCTCCCAAAATCCACCAAAGCTCCGTGAGGCCGGCACCCCCGTCAGCACTGGGACCTGCAGTGGGAGCTGTGCAGCTGGGCCAGGGTCTCAGGCCTGGGGGTTGACCCCGGGCACATCTCTGAGTGAATAATAAACAGGATTGTGGGCCCATCTGTCCTGAGAGGGGGCTGCGGCCCTCTTCCTGCTCCGAGGCCTGAGGACAGGTCTTGGGGGTGCATCAACTGCCTTCAAGAGTACGTTCCCACACCCCCGCGAGGGCCAGCCAGGCCAGGCCCCAGGGCCACAAGACCACAGCGCTGCCGGCCAGCGGGCGCTGGTCCTCTGAAAAGCAGCCCCAAGGCAGGGGCAAGGGGCCAGGATTTGCGGGAAGAAACACCTGTGAGAGAGAAGGGGTGGGACCCACAGGCGCAAATGACGGCTTTGGGAGCCAACTGAGAAGGTAGGGGGCCTTGAGAGGAGGGACAGAAGACAGCGAGGGGCAGCTGCCGGGGGCTGGAGGCCGATGAGTATTTTCCAGTCTTGACACTGTCACTGTCCAGCCAATGGAACATTGACTAAGAGCCACCCGCATTGCAAGGCCAGCTATTCTGTAAATAAATCCTCCCTGGATGTGGACCCCAGCCCAGCTCCCCATGAGATTTGATGGCTTTGATAAAACTGCCTCCATTCAGAACTATCTCCTCTCACAAGCTGGTATCTCACCATTACAGATTCATTCCTTTGGCTGAGATTGTATCACTGATATTTCCTATGAAATGCAGGCATCTGGACGTGGAGGATATCAGTGTGTTATCAAGCACCAGCCCCTCTGTGAGCTTTGTCAGTGTGACACCATGCCATAGAGAAGGAAGCCAAATGCAGAAATGGAAGGAATGGCAGAGCGGATGAGAGGAAGCCCAATGGTCAGGGCGACTGGAGAGAATCGTGAGAGCAGCGGACACCTTGGAGGTCAGCAGAGCGACTCCGCCAAGTAGGAGGGAGGCGTGAGTCAGCTGTGGTTGCACCCAGCAAGAAAGACAGGCAGAGCCGAGAGAGCTCAGCACACCCCAGTCCCCTAGCTGTCACTGCAAGGCATCTGCACACCCAAGGACCCAGGGACCCTCGCTCAGCTGACAGGACGTCACTGCCGAGCACACCTGCTGAGCAGGTATGGGGTGGGGGATTCCAATGGCTGGAGCAGGGCAGGCATTTACAGAGCGTGGAGGGTTTTAAGGCAGCCAAAGTGAACCCCCGTGTGTGCAGTACACAACCTGCTCAGCCAGCCTGAAATGCTCTCCTGCCCCTGCCCTCGGACAGCAGGGGCGACAGACTTGGGCACCTGTGCCCCCACCATCCCTGGTGAGGGGAGGTTAGGTCCTTCTCTGGTTCTGTGCACCAACGCTGAGGCTGGGGTCCATGGGCATCCAGAGAGGGTATCTGCTGCATGTGGGCAAAGGCTGGTGGCGTTCCAGGAGGGAACTGCCTTGTCAGGAAGCTGGAGTGTGAGGCTGAGTGGCCAGTGCAGGGGGCAGGGGGTGGTGGGCAGGGCCCCAGCTCACACACTCCGCCGTCCTCCAAAGTCTGAGCAAGGCCTGCGGGCAGTCATACACGGATAAGCGCACACACACACACGTGGAGAGAGACAGAGAGAGACAAAGATGGGGGTACGGAGGGGGAGGGGGAGGCTGAACCAGCCCAGAGTTGTCCCGACCCACTAGTCTAAAGGGCTTTTCTGCTCAGGGGAGTCGGAGTTCTAGACCCATGAAGGACACATTCGGGGTCCTTCCTGCCTCTCATTGCAGCTCCAACCCCCACTGCCTGCACCATTCCCAGAACAAGAGTGGGTTCACCAACTCTGCTCCCCAGTGCCGTCCACCTCATCCCCCGAGGGACAGGAGGGACAGCCTGCGACTGGGAGACGTGGGTGATAAACGATACAGCTCCCGCCCTCCCCCAGGCCCCCACACCCTCAGCCCCCTCAGTGCTCTCTCCTAGCAGGGAGGGGTCCAATCCTCACTCCAGGGAGCAGGCCACTGACCGTCACCCTGGGAGGCTCTGGCAGTGAGGGGTGGATCTGTCTGACTCCACACCCACTGACTTCTTCCTTCTTCTCTTGTGTCTTTTCCTGAGCCTCCAGCTTTCGCAGGCTGGACAGCGTCTGGACCCTGGGCAGAAGGAAAGAGGCAGACCCGCTAGCCCAGCTCTCCTCACCGCAGGCCCGACCAGCCACAGCCAGGCCACATTTTCGGGGGAGGCCCAGTACCCCTGGGAGGCAGTGGCTTGGGGCCATATGCTCACCTCTGTGCCTTTGTAACCCCCAGCCTGGCCCACCATCCACTCCAGACTGCTGTCCCAGGAAGGCAGTAGTGTATTTTTGAGTGTGTGTTGTTCCCTAAACTGGGCTGGAAGTAGATACAAAGAAGCACTTGAATGAAGACCTTGAGGGCCCACAGGCCAACCGTGGGCCAGCACATCTTCTCAGAGGCCCCAAGTTGGCCTTGAGCCGGGTCCCAGCACCTTCCCTGCTTCTGGCTCAGAGAACCCCGCAGCCAGACAGCTGCCCAGGGCCTGATCAGCTGGCATCCCTGTCCACACAGAGACCTCGTGGACGGCTGAGGCCTGCTCCTGACGACATCTGCCCACTGGAGTTTCGTGTCTGCAGTGACTGAGGCAGAGACCCTGTCTCACCCGAGTGTGTCCTGGGCTGGCCCAGCAGAGAGCGAGATCCTGCCAGGAAGGCCAGGAGGTGTCCATGGGGCGGCCGTGGTGGGGTGGCCAAAAGGGGCCCCAGCCATCCCTCCATCCAGGGTCGAGCCCCCTCCTAACCCTTGGTGCTGATGGTGGCAAAATATCTCTTCCCTCAAGTCCCCCCCCCCCACCAGCATTCACACAGAAACTGATGTCACTCCATTCAGTGACAAAGAGCAAACATTGATTCAATAAACACTAAGCACTCAGCACGCAAGAAACAAAACAGCAACTCCCCTGGCGTGCACGAGCTGGGGAGAGCTGAGTGTGCCGGTGCCCCTCGTCTCGGGGCAGAGCTGCAGAGCTGGGCACGTGCAATGCTGGGCACGTGATGAGAGCCGGAAGCTCCCACTCCCCTTTCCAGCCTAGCTTCCTGGGCACTCAGGTGGGAAATTCAAGGGTAGTCGGGGGTCTGACACCAGCTGGTGTTCTCCCTAGGGACACAGAAAGCGTGGGAATGTGGGAGGGGGGCCACGGCGCCTTGGGCAGCAGTGCGGAGACAGTTGGACACCGGAGGGACAGGTGAGATCAGACTCAATGCCAACATGCTGGTCGGGGCCAGAGCAGGCCCCTGTCAGGTGGAGAAAAGAAGGGAGCGAGGCTGCGGGGGCATGGGGGGGGGGATGCTCCAGGAATGGGGATTTTGGTAACTGGTGTGGTTAAGAAGTCAAAGTTAGGGATCCGGGGAATTGGGGACGCACCGGGATTAGCAGGGTGTGGGGCTGGACTTGGACTCCACAGGCAGGGGCAGCTGGAGGTTTTGGGCGGGAGCAGGAACAGGAGGGTCATGCGGGCCCATGGGCCCTCGCGCAGGGTAGAGGCCAGGCTGGAGGACAGGGCTGACGTGTAGATGAGGGAAGGAGAGGCCAGAACAGCTTTAAAATCAAGATGAAGAAACATAAGGCTTGATTTGGTAGGGACAACTTCACACTGAAGCCGGCTTTTGTTTTGTATTACGATCAGTCGGGGGCGGGAGAGGGACAGCAGAGGTTAGAGCGAGTCAGATGGCCCTAGGAGGGCGGCGCAGCGGGAGCCCCCCGGCCCGAGGGAGGCAGAGCCCACCCCCCCCCCCAAGCTGGGCTGCAGCCTCCGCTCCTGGCACCCCTGGAACATGGCCTAGCTTACCCTCTGTAGACTTTTCCACCACTTACTGCATCAATCAAACATTTTTGTTCCTAGTTGTAGAGGGTTTACAGGCCTTTTTTGTCACCTAGGGCTGCTGTTCAAGTTATCACAAACTGGGGGGCTTAAAATACCTGGAATTTACCTCTCACGGTCCTGAAGACTAGACGAAGCCTGAAACCAAGTTCTCACAGAGGCTGGAGGAGAGGGTCCCTCCCACCACCTTCAGCTGCGGAGGCTCCAGGAGTCCTCAGCAGTGGCTGCACCCCTCCTGTCTCTGCCTCCATCTTCACACGCCGCTCCCCCCCTCCACCAGCCGTCTCTTCTTCTGTCTCCAGGCACCAGGGGAGCTGACCTGACCACAGCTCTGAGGCTGGGCACCTAAACTGCGTCTTATCTTTCTGAGTACAAACAGCACTGAGGGAGCGTGACCACTTCCGCTGTCTTCAGGATGGCTCACCAAGAGCAGCGTGAACAGGCCCAAAGACACCCGCTTTCTTAAGGATGCTGGCAGACTTGTCCCAGAAAGTGAACAAGATTCTCAGCGGTCACACCCGCCAGCAGAGCGGACAGAAAGCAAGGGCCTTATTGCTGTGCTTTGCGTGCGTTTGGTTACCGGCGAGAAAATCATGTTTCCTGTATTCATCAGCCATTTGGATTCCACAGCTCTGAACTGCCCATTTTTGACCCTTGCCCGCTTATCTATTGGGACAAGACTGTGCTCTGAGGGACGGTAACTGCGGTCTCCAGACAAGAGGCTCTCCGCGGGGCTGTACCCAGCGTGGATGGGGCATTGTCACCAAGGCCTGGGAAGCTGCCCACCTGCTGGACCCAGCCCCGGACATCCGCCTGGGCTCCCGTCACCATCCAGGTGCCTCTGACGGGCTCCCCAGATTTGAGGCACCCCAGGCTGCTTCCCAGGGGCCACCCACTGAGGAGATTCTTACTGCATTAGAGACCTGACCTTGAGTGCGAAGCACACAAGGAGAAATGTGCAAATTTGCTGTCAACATGATGATCTGAATGCCGAGAGCCTTGCTGATTTAAGCTGGAAGTCCAGTATTTGGACACCGAGGCTGTCTTTCCCAGCCACAAGCAGCTTAACAACCACGTGGAAACTGCTGGGTGATGGGTTGAAAGCAGCTGGCGGGATCAGGCCTTCACTGCCCAAAGAACTGCAAGTTGAGAAATCCACATGTTGAATAAACAGACGATGAAGCAGAATGTGGACAGAAGAAAGGGAGAGATGTGGGTGCTGCCCTGGGCCAGAGCCAAGCTGGCGCAGGCACCGGCTGAGGCTGGGCCCGATTCTCGCCCTCGGGTGCAGGACACCAGACACCCTGCTTGCACAGCGGTTCCCAGGCTCAGAGCCACAATCTATCCTGAAACAACGTGGGTCTGGGCAGCCCCCTCTGACAGAGGCCAAAACCACAGAGAGCAGTGGCTTTGGAGACGCCAGGGTGAATGCACAGCTGGCGCTGGGAGGGGAGGGCTAGACCAGCCTGGCACTCAGTGGTGCTTAATAAGTGTCAGCACACAGGACAGGGCCGGGGGTCATTGGGGCCAGAATGGGAAGCTGGAACCCAGGTGGGGCCACCCTCAGGACCCTCGTCCCACCTCCGTCCAGGCAGGCGCTCCAGGTGTCCTGGGCAGAGACCCGCAGACCTCAGGGCACCCTGAGGAGGGAAAGGCCCAGGGAAGGTGACGGGAACTGACTGTCTGGAGAAGCAGGGCGAGGGTGGAGGGAGTGGCGTCACCACTATCACAAGTAAAGGGCCATGGGGCTTGTGGGGCCCCAGGAGCAGGGCGCACACAGAAAGGTGTGTGTGCAGCTGGACGCAGCGGCCAGAGGGGAGGTGAAGGACACGCTGGCGCCCACGCGAGTGGGTGGAGGGAAAGGCCATCGCCAGGAAGGGCGGGTCTGAGCTGGCTGAGAGAGGAGCTGGCCAGGTGGGCTGAGCACACTGGTGGGAGGCGAGGCCGGGAGATGCGTCAGGGACAGACGGGGAGCGGGGCAGGGGGCAAGTGCAGGTCCCACAGTCCAGAGGGAACACTGCGGAAACAGGCCTCTTTTAGCTCCATCCTGACCATCCCACTTAAATTGCAGCCCCCATCACTCTGTACTCCCCTTGTCTGTCCCCGCGAAGCCCCCGTCACTAAGCTGATAGTCTGTCTCTCATTCGAACATAGGAAAGAGGGCAGATTGTTTGTCGTGACATTTTTCCAGCACCTGGAACTTCCTGACATATGGTAGGTGTTCAATAAACTTAGCGGGTCGGGGAGTGAGGAACGGGCAGGGAAACCTGCCCCAAGGCACTTAGACCTGGATCCAGTGAAGGGCAGGACGTGCTGGCCAAGGGGCAGCACAGGCCCAGAGGCAGATGGAAGCTCAAACGGGGACCGGCGATTGGTGCCAGGAGCTGGTTATGCGTATAAAACAGTGAAATCAGACCCCTATCTTAAACCAAACACAAGAAGATTGCTTCCAGATGGGAAACACTTGCATGTGAAAATCAAAACTGGGAAAGTCAAAGCTCCAGGAGACTTTTATGCACCCGAGGCTGAGAAGGGTTTGTTAAGACAGAAAGTGGGAAAATCACAAAGGAAAAGGCAGACAACTGCACTACATCCCGATTAGGAGCTTCATCAAGACAAGAGGCAGGTGCAGAGGCAAGTCCTGAACAAGCGGAGCAGGTGCGCCGAGGGGCTGAGGCCAGGCTGCGCAGGGCCAGGGCAGGTGCCCACACGTCCCGTCCAGGAGACTGGACAGCCAGGAAGCTACGGCAGAGGCCAGTCCCATCAATACGCAGGGAATGTAAATAAACCCCCAGATTCCCAAACAGGGCACGGGCACACAGACCACACCATCTTTATCCAATCATCTGTCGAGAAAGTTCCATCCTTCCTACTAGAGAAAAATGGGCTGCAATACACGATTCAGATCTCCAGTCTCTGTGGATTGCATGTTTCGTGTTTTCTTTTGCTTTTCCTGGAAGATGAGGATTGTCTTGCTTGTAATTTTATTCTCAGTCCTTGCTGCATAAAAGGTGTTAAATTAACAGAGGCCCTGCAAAGACTGGAGAAACTGCCCCAAAAGGCCACATCTCCAGGAGCCCTGTGACCCTGAGGGTCCCGGAGGGTCCTGGGGAAGCGAGTCCGGGGCTGCACGAGGCTGTGACTGAGGAGCTAGTGCGCGACGCTGATATTCATGCAGACGCTTTTTTAACGCTTCCCAGTACGCAGTGTCTTTTCCATAAAGGTCTCCCGTTAGTTACACGTAACTGTTCTGAGGAAGAGTTTAGTTTCTATGTTTAATAAGAAGCATGCCTACCTGAAATTCAGAGAAGCCCAGCTGACCCGCCCAGAGCGTCCTGATGGAGACAGGTCCTGAGTCTGAGCAGACACACAGCCCCACGTGTCAGCTGTGGATCTGGGCTGGAATGGAGCCCGTGCACCAGGGATCACCCAGACAGTCTGACCGGCCTTTGCGGGCCCAGGGTATGTGGAGGTAGGGGCAGGGGCCCCAGTGCCACCTATTGTCTGAGGGGTCTTCTAGCATGAGGGCACCTGGATCCCCTGCAATGTGGGACAGTTCCTGGGGGCTGAGGGGGTTCCCAGGATGAGAAAGGTGTTTCTCATGAAGGAGCTGGAGGGTTGACTGGGGACGTGCAAGGAGGGTGAGGATCCGGGATTTGTCTTCGCAAACAGAGGGAGGTGGGGCTGTAAATGCAGAGGGCATCGCCTGGACCCTGTGCTTTCTGTTACTCCCGGGAGAGAGCTAACAAAATCCAGGGCTAACGTAATCCCAGGGATTCTCTGGATTGGGTCCCAAAGGCCCTGGGAGGCCCCTCCAGGCTCCCCAACTCCCGAGATGCCCAGTGTGTGGCCCCAGGTGGACCTGCTGCAGGTGTAGAAATGGGGGCCCCTTTGGAGCAGGTGTAGAAACGGGGTCCCTTTGGGGCAGGTGTGAGGGGAATCTATGAAAAGACGGGATGAGTGTCAGGTCCCCAGACCCATGGAGGCCCCTACTCCCGCCGGTGTCCACGGAAGGGGGTGGGGCCTGCAGGGCCATCCCTGGTGCCCTGACGGACCATGGGGATGAAGCGGGCAGTGGGGGAAGGTCCCAGGGCAGCAGGTCCCCTAATCCGGATTCCCAGGAGCAGCACCTGCAGGGATGTGACCGGCAGAGACCCAGGGCCCTCGCACCCTCCCTCTGGCCCCCAGGGTGAGGGCAGAAGCAGACATGACCGGGCACTGGGGCTAGCTGCTCTCGGTCATACTTTTGAAGTGAAGTCTCTAATAATAATAAAAAAAAAAAAAACAGTACCACGCAAGACGCAGCCGGATCCAGGATGTGAGAAGAAAGTAAAAGGAAGAAGCAAACCCCAACTTAACAAGAAGTGGTGAGAAAACAGGGAACAGAGAAAGTAGGGGTGGGCCGGACATTTGCGCTTCCAGTGCGTGTCGAGGTGACACTTTTGGGAAGGTGCCGGTGATAAGAGAGAAGAGTAGCTGGAAAGGCGCCAGCAGGGTGTGGAGCACAGTGTCTTACACACACAGGGAAGTGGGTTCACGTGGCCACGGAAAAGCCAGGACGGAGCTCAGAGAACCTGACGGTGAAGCCAGCCCCTAAGCCTAAAGGCATCTGCCCCGTCCCCCGACGGGGACCTCAGTCTCGACTCAGATGGGCTGTCAGGCTTCCCCGTGACGCGGTGCTGACTGGGCCTCAGTCCATCCCTGAGACCAAGCGGTGGCCGGGGTCCCTGGGAGCAGCCCCTGGCAGCCCCCTGCTCTGGGCCAATCCCCGGGACACTGGCAGTGGGGCCTCATGTGCTGGCTTCCTGGCCCCTGCCTGTTAGCACACAGCCCTCACAGGAGGAGATGGGGTTTCCTTGTCCAGAGGCTCCTTGTTTGGTGGTGTTGCCAGCCCACGGGGACCTCCCTGGGCCTCACCCTCAATCCCCTGCTGGGCCCAGGGACCCCCCCTCAACCCTTCCCAGCCCCACAAACACGTGCCCACTTCCCAAGACAGAGCCACGAGGCCCACTTCTTGAGCCAAACCTTCAGGAGGGAAGTTGCCTTACGCTGTCATCTCCAAGATCAGTCGCCTTCTGTCCACACAGCGGTCTGTTCTGTCCCCGGCCCTCGTGGTAGTTGCCCCCACAGGGTGGGTGGGATCTGGAATTTCAGGCTGGTCTCTGCTCCCAAGTTCCCAACAATTTAAGGAATGTCGGAGGTCTAGGGTCAGAATGTAAACAGGCATCAGCAGAGTCAGTGAGGGCAGCAGCCTCTCTAGGAACGGCAGGGTGTCCCGGACGCCTTGGAGGACCCTTGTGTCTTGGTCTCAGGAAAACACAACAGCTCAGCTCTTACAAATGCGAAGTCGCGTCTTGAGCGGACAGTTTTCAAGTCCCAGAAAAAAAGCCTACGTGTTACTTTTCACTGTGTTCTTTCTCTTCTCAGCATGTGGCCCGGGCAAGCGGCCCCAACACGGACGCCTTGGCACTGCTGTCTTGCTTGGCCAGTGTCCGTCCCGGAGAGGCCCCAAGGAAGCCTCGCCCGGAGGCAGAGGGACACCGACCCTGAAAGGGCTCCTCTGAGGACGGGGCCACAGTGGAGAGAGGGCAGCGCGCAAGCAAGGGGAGGAAAGAAGCAGGTTTTGCAGGAAGACACTGTGCAGGAAGAAAGTGGGGCTGCTGCGAGACTTGATTCCACCATAAGAAACTGAAGCTCTGATCAGAAAACAGCTGAGTGAGGGCAGCCAGGAGGCCACGCCAGGGCCGGGGCAGGCGGAGGTGGGGCAGGACTCCTGTCGCGTACCTTCCTTCTGTTCCCATTGTCTCAGCTCGCCTGTGTGCTGCTTGTAGAGAAAACTGAGGTGAAGGAGGCTGCTGGGGAGGACAGAGGCCCTGTGGAGCTGGGTGAACAGAGCAGTTCCCTATCTCAGCAGACCCCAGACCCTCTCCACCACCGCCTCCCAGGCCAACATTGAGGCCACCTATTAGGTCCCCGGACACCAAGGTCTCCGGAGCTGCGGCTGTGTGCACCCTCCCTCCCTTCCGTTGCCTCTGGTGGGCGGGCCAGGGGACTCCTGTGTCCACCTGCCTGCAGACCGGTCACACCAGCCACCTTGATCCCAAGAGGAGGAGTCATGAGAGAGAAGAGGGAGTCAAGTGGACTCCAGAGCAAGTGTAGTGATCCTAGAGGGTGGTTCAGGGCACACAAGCTGAGCCCCACCTGGCTCGGGCTTAGACTCTCACGGTGCCTGCCTGTCGAGGGTGGAGATGAAACACGGGGATGCACCCTGTCCTTCTGGAGCGTCCCGGGGCTCCTGGTGCACCCCAGCGCCCTGTGTCTGACTCACAGTGGGAGTCTCTGCAGCGGGGAGGTGGGCAGGTGTACCTGGAGCGGGGCCACCAATGGGGAAGGAAGGTTCCGAAACGGAACCAGAACGTGGGTTTGGAGATGCTGCCCTATCGAGGACAAGCAGGGAGCACTGGGCAGGTGGCCAAGCCGAGGGTGCTTAGAAAGCCAGGGGCCAGTCACAGCTGCCACCACGCGAGTGCCACACAGACTCTCTACCTCAGGCCCCAGAGACCATGGGCAGCAGCTGCAGTGAGGACTCAGCTGACATGGCCCCAGCAGAACAACACGCTGCCTGCCCTCCTGGAGCCCTTGTAACAAAGCAGGTGCGGCCCCAAGAGGGTGAGGAAACCAGGCTGCCCTCCGCTCACTGCTGACGCCTCCGGGAACTCAGCCAGGAAGGTGCCGTGGGCTGCAGGTCAGAGCGCTTGTGGGCTGGGGCTCTGTGTCGGCAGCTCCTTAGCTGCCGGGGCTGCAGCAAGACTCTGGACAGGACGTCACAGAGTCAGTAAGACTCCCCCAAATCTTCACAAGCAGCTCTCAAAAGCTGGAGGTGCCTGAAAACTCAGCGCCCCGGTGGGGTCCACATTCCTTGATTTTAAATCAAAGCCCTTGTCTGCACTCGCTCAAGAGACCAGACAAGGCAAAGCCTCCTAACAGGCTGTCTGCAGCGCCATATTTGGGAGTTCCTGCCCCACTGTTTATGTCTAATTAGTTTAGATCGGAGCAAAAACGTCAACAAGGAGCACAGAAGCCGAGGCCCACGTGGCTCCCACCAGTCAACAAGCTTACAGGCATGTTTCCACTTCTAACTGCGTCTGTGACAAGACTCGATTTGACTCGAGGTTTCATGATGGCTCCTTATGGGACAGGCAAACAGGAAAGCCAGGGTGTGAGGGTCAGTCTGGGCAGCCCTATTTGCAGGTCTGACTGGGAATCTCACTGTGGCCACTCCCATCCTAGACGCTGGAATGAGTCAGGCCAAGTCCAGGGTGGCCCGGGACCAGCACAGGGACCAGTGTGTGTGCCCTGCGGCGGCAGCAGGCCAAGCCCTCCCTCCCCGCCACACTCTGGCCTGGCACCAGCGCCCATCTGCACCCCCACAGGTGAGACCCCACCAAGCCTTTTGTGCCGACCACACTCCAGCTCCAGCCCCACCCAAGCTTCACTCTGTGCAGGAGTCAAGGCGGAGAGAAGCCCTGTGCGGAAGAGTCTGGACATCAGGGCACTGAGGACTTGTCTTTCTGTGGTGCAAGAGGGAGCTTCTCTGGGTCAGGCTGGCTGCCCTCCAGTCGGCATCAGAGAAAAGAGGTCGGGACTTTTGTATCCAGGCCACGTGGGGAGTTCACCAAAGTCCAGGTAGGCCCAGGGTCAAGGGAGACAGCCAACAGGGGAGAAGCTAACATTTGCTGGGTCCGTTCTCATGTCAGCCCCTGTGCTAGGTGCACAGCTGTGTCCTCTCATGTGGCCAAAAAGCCCAAAGGGAGCTACTGGGACCTGGTTAGAGCCAAAGTCCAAGTCAACGAGTTGCTTCTGTGGAGCAAAAGCAACATGAGGGAAAAAAAGAGGACATAAATTACCAAAACCATGAATAAAAGCAAGATCATCACTGCTGACCCTACAGACACAAAAGAAGTATAAAACAACACTGAGCAATTTACGCCAATAACTCAGACAGTTCAGATGAAGTGGACAGATTCCTAGGAGACACAACTTACCAAAACTGACTCAGGAAGAAAGAGACTCTGAACAGCCCGATAACAAGTAAAAATATTGAATTAAAAATTAACATCACCCCACAAGGAAAAGCCAAATGACTCCATTGATGAAGTCTAGCAAATACTGAAAGGAGAAAATATATCA
This sequence comes from Camelus ferus, assembly GCF_009834535.1. Classification (NCBI taxonomy): domain Eukaryota; kingdom Metazoa; phylum Chordata; class Mammalia; order Artiodactyla; family Camelidae; genus Camelus; species Camelus ferus. Next base: position 19,725,357 of record NC_045711.1, read on the forward strand.
ATCCTTTACAAACTATTCAAGAAAAAAAAAAAAAACAGAAGAGGAGGAGATACACCTCAATTCAGCTGTTGAGATCAGTATTATTGAGGTGGGAAGCCCCATGAAAAAGACCGGCAGGACCCCCAGGCAGGGCCACTACTCTCCTGCCAGCACCATCCAGTTCCCTGCCCAGTGGCATTATCTCACTTTTTAAACTCTGAAATGGCTTACTTCTAGGAAAGCAGAACTTACCCCTAAGATTCTATTGGTTCTCTGAGCTAACTCCTGATTTGTCCATTTGTAGTGCTTCATTTGCATGGAGCTCACTCCTGATTGGTCTATTTCTACAAAGCTTGTTCCTAATTAGTCACCTTTGCTATACCTTATTTGCATATGATGTTACAACATGTTGCAAAGCCTAGACTGGTAGCCTATAAAAGTCTGTGTAAACCTACAGAGGGGGTCCAGAGCTTGGAGTGTTAACTTCTGTGGGCCCGCTGGTGTAATAAACCTGAGTTCTCGAGCCCTTCGAGCGCTCCTTAGTCTCTCGCCCGGATCCGGGCTGCTGGCACAGCTGAGCTGTAACACTGAGCTGTAACACACTTCGCTGCAACGTTTCCTTGATATTCTAGCCATAGACACCACAAGAAAAAAAATCACAGCCCAACAACCCTCATGGACAAAAGTCCTTAACAGAACATTAGCAAACGAAACCCAGCAACATTTAAAACTACGTCCCTTGCAAGAGGGTATAACACCCAAATGTTGGCTTAACATCCAACATTTAATCAATGGAATACACTGTTTATGGAATAAAGAACAAAAACCGTGTGGTCATCTTGATAGACTCAAAAAACCAAAACATTTGACAAAATCCAACACTCGCTTGTGACAAACCATTTCCACAAACAAGGAGGGGAAAGGGAACTTCCACCCCGTGACAAAGGGCATCAGTGTAAAACCTGCAGCTAAACCATGTTACGGACGAAGGGTGATGAGACTCTCCCCCTCCCTCTAAGGTCAGGACTAAGGTGGGAATGCCCAGTCTCACCACTTCTGTTCAGCTGGAGGTGTCAGTCAGTGTAATGAGGCAAAACAAATGAAGTAAATGCATCTGTACTCAAAAGGAAGAAGTAAAACTGTCTTTATCTGCAAGAGATCCAATGTACAACCCTAAGAAATCCATCAAAGGCGCCAGAGGGTAGAGCTCAGTGGTAGAGCACATGCTTAGCATGCATGAGGCCCTGGATTCAATCCCCAGTATCTCCATTAAAAATATAAGTAAAAGTAAAATTAAAAAATAAATTTAAATGCCAAACCTTTATACTACTAAACTAAGGTTCAGCAAGATCACAGTCTACATGATCACTATTCAAAAACGAATAGTATTTCTATATAACAGCAATTGTAGTTCTATACAGTGGCAACAAATTTAAAAATTAAGAAGAAAATTTCATTCACAATAGCATCAAAATTTTGTTCAAAACTTAAGGATAAATTTTAAAAAAAAAGAAGAGCAGAACTTGTACACTGAAAACTACAAAGCACTGCTGAGAGATATTAAAGAAGATTTAACTAAATGGTGAGGCACTTCATGCTGATGGATTGGAAGACTATATATTTTAATGTTGCAATTCTCCTGAAACAGATCTATAAACTCAACGTGATCCCCACTGAAATCCCTGCAGGCTCTTTTTGCAGAAAATAACAAGCTAACCCTAAAATGTTTATGGAACTACAAAGACCACAGAATACCAAAACAATTTTGTAACAGAAGAAAGTTGTAGGACTTACATTTCCTAATCTCAACACTTTGTACAAAGTGATAGTAGTCAAGACAGTGTGGAACTGGCTTTGAGGATGGATGTATAGATCAATGCAACGGAACTGAGAGTCCTGAGATAAACTCTCATGGTTTGGTTCAACTGATTTTCAACAAAGGTAATTCAGTGGGGAAAGGATAGTTTTTTCAACAAGTGTCGCTGAGACAATTGGACATCCACGTGCAGAAAAGATGAATGCAGACCCTTTCCTCACACCGTACACACACATACACAATAACTCAAAAGGGATCATGGACCTAAATGTTATTGCTAAATCTATAAAACTTCTAGAGGAAAATATAGGAGAAAAATCTCTGTGACCTAGTATTAGGCAAAGAGTTCTTAGATACAACACCCAAAGCATGGTCCTTAAAAGAACAAATTGATAATTGGGCCTTCATCAACATTGAAAACTTTTGCTCCTCCAAAGACATCACAGAAAAAGTGAAAAGATAAGCCGTAGACCAGAAAATACAAATTATATATTTTACAAAGGGTTTGTATCTAGAATATATAGAGAATTCTTAAAACACTATAATAAGAAGACAAAAAGCCTAATTTAAAAATGGTCAAGAGACTTGAGTAAATATAATAAATGAATGGCTTTAAACACATGAAAAGGTGCTCAACATCATTAGTCATCAGGGGACTGCAAATTAAAGACCACAAAGAGATACTGCTCACACCGACTGAAATAAGTGTATAAACAAGCGATTCCACTCCTAGGTATCCACTTAAGAAAAATGAAATCATATGACCAAAGACTTGAATGTGAATGTCCATAGCAGAATTATTCATAATGGCCCAAAATGGGAAACATTCAAACTGCTCATTAACTTGTGAATGAAAAAACAAAGTGTGGTCTATCCATACAGTGGTATTCAAGTCAGCAACACAAAGGAACAAACTACGGGTATGTGCTACAATGTGGATGAATCTCAAAAACGTTATACAAAAGGCCACCTATTGTGTTTCCATTTATATGAAATGTCTGCAAAGAGCGCATTTATAAGGACCGCAAGTAGATTAGTGGCTGTCTAGACTTGGGAGTGATTTGGGGGATTGACTGCTAATTGGATGAGGGATCTTTTGGGGTGATGAAAATTTTCTAAAACTCTCAAGGTTGTGGTGATTGCTACACAATTTACAAATTAATGAAAAAATCACTGAAATTTACACTTAAAATGGATGAGTTTTATGCATATTATATCTCCATGCTATTTATGAAAAGCAGTATCATGAACACACCAGACCAGTGTTGCTGCAGTTTGAAAGAAGAGCACACAGGGAGAACAGGAGGAGGCTGGAGGGGCCCTCTCTCTCTCTCTCTCTCTCTCTTAGAGGGCTGACTCACAATAACCAAACTCACAGAGACTGATGTACAAACCAAAATGCCAACACTTCAGTTTACCACCCACCTGCCCATCAGTATTTCCTCATTCAATAGGCAAATATTCACAAGAAGCCAACTTATGATCAGAAAATTAACAGGGAGTCAGTGCTAGGGGATAGGCAAATGAGTCTGAAGGGGGACTTGTTACTCTGTAGCAGGGCTGCCCACCCCCACCACAGGACAGGCCTCCCACACAGGTCCGAATCCCACGTTCAGGGCCGAAGCACTCTCTTCCCCAGCAGTGCTGGAGAACAAGCCAGATCTGTCTCCCTGGATTCCCTTTCACAGGTGCCACGCAGACAACACCCCACCATTCACACGTCTTCAGACAGAGCACAGAGAAATGCCTAAAACAAGCACCTCTGTGCCAGCCTGTACAACACAAGCACCTCACAGCCAGGCAGGCTGTCAGCTGCTTCGCAAATGGTTCATCTCTTGCATTTGGATTCTCCTTAACCTCATTTTTAAGTGCACTTTGTGCCAATCTGGGTCAGCATCCTGGCCTGAGCATCCCTCTCCCTGGCTCAAGGAATCAGCGCTTCTCCACCAGAGTTTCTCCAGCAGGTGAGCTGACAGCACAAAGGAGTCTGTGACTGCTTGGCCAGGAGGCCGTCCCCAGACCTCTCAGGGCCCCTGTGGGGTCAGCTGAGCTAAGACACTCCTGGTCTTGTGCCCACCCTCCCCTTGCAGGGAGTGGCAGATGTCCAGCCTTCACACCCAGACTCCTCCTTCACTCCCACAGCAGGAGTGGCAAACCGGGCTTCTGTGACAGACGGGGGAGGTGGCCCGACAAGTGGCCCAGAGTCGGAGTGACCAGCTGGTGGAGGCTCAGGCTGGTGCTGAGGGGTGGGTAAGAGATCACTGCACAGCTCAGCCAGTGTGGCTGCAGGGATGGCTGGACGGCTGCACCGCTGCCAGGGCCACTGACGTGTCACAGCCGGGGCTGCGGGGGTGGTGGAGTCCGGGGCTGCGGGGGTGGTGGAGTCCAGAGCTCCGGGAGTCGGATCTGAGACTTGTAGGTGGTCCCTCCGGGAGCTGGGCATGGCACGGACTGCCTGTCGCCAGTGAGCCCCACAAGGGTGCCTGCCCACGCGGCCTGGCATTGGCCAGCTCCCCTAGGCAACCACAGCCTCGTCTCCTGGTGGCCTCTGCTTCTTAGCTTTGTGTTGCTGAGGGCAGCCACCCAGGAGAATTGCAGGCACGACCCGTGTCAAACTGCAGATCATGTCTCCTTGATGCTTACAGAAGAGCCTCTGCGCAGTGTCTGCTGGGAGCCAAAGTCAGAAGAGTCACCAGTGAGGCTCCCGGGCTCCTTCTGAGCTGGAGGGGGAGACTAAACCCCAAATTAAACCCCAAACCCCAGGGGCGTGGACAGCGCCTGTGCGCTCTTAGGGATGTCACCACAGGCATCACCCACCCGGAAGAGTGTGCCCTGCTCATGTGCAGCCTCGTCTACCCGCCAACTTCCCTTTCAGTCACCACGCAAATAGCAGAACGGGAAGTGAGAGTGAGGGACGGAGACCAGGCGGGGCTTCCTGCCTGCGATCTGCACAGCCCCGGGCGGACCCTCCCCAGCCCAGGGCAAATACCCACTGCTTCATCACAGCCCAAACCCCACCCCCACAGGTGGGAACTTGGGACTCCGTCACCACGCATCACACCCTGCCACTGGGTACTGTGAGCATGACTGACACCTGACTTCTACTAAGGTAAAATAAACTAACACAAAGTCAGCTGTCTAAGTAAATAAAGCAGCAAGCTCTACAGCTTCCGTACAGGTTCCCCGTGAGGCAGCACAGAAACTCCTTCCTGACAGGACATGCAGGGCGTGTGGGGCCATGGGACTCTAACTGTTCCTCAGAAATCGTTGGCAACAGGTCGATGAGGGCCCTCCGGGGATGAAGAGACTTCCCCAGGGCAGGGCTGTAGCCAGCACCCTGGCAGCAGGGCCACACAGACATCAGAAAATCGCCCCCAGGACTGATGAGCACCTGGCTGAGGGGTTATACACACATACATGCAGCTCATCCTAAGCCAAAATGAATAACAGCAATTCACGAACTGTCCCAAGACTCGCAGTGCCCCTCTGTTCACTTCCTGAGCCCTATGGACCAAGAGGCCACGCCCAGCCCTGCCCTCCAGGGGCTCAGCTTGGGTGGGCAGATAAGGACAGACAAACGCTTCACTGCAGTTCAGGGACATATGCTTGGGAGTCTGAGTGGTCCGGGCAGGATGCAGTCACTCTGCCGGGGACGGGGAGAGGTCAGGAAGGTCTCGGCTGAAGCAGCACCTGAGCAGGTAACTGGCATTCGCAGATGAGTGACAGGAGACCCCCAGCAGGGAGAACTCTTGTTGCTGGGGTTGGGGAAGGACCAGGAACTGATACCCATCCTTTGACCCTTAGGTCAAAGGGCAACCTTGTGAAACCCTGACAGAAACTTGTTCTTCCCCAAAACGAGAGTCTTGATAAAATAAGGCCCACAGGGCTGCCCACGCCTTCGTGAGCCCCAGATAACGTGGCAGCTCTGAGATCTGAGTGCACAGGTAAGGAGCTCGGACACTGTCCTCCAGCCATCCCTGCTGAATCACCAGGGAGGAAGGAGAAACGCGGAGAGGCAACGCAGGCGGCGGCGGCAGCGGGCAGAGCCATCAGCCCTAGGAACTTCGCAGATTCCCCTCTCTGAGCCTCATGGTCCAGCCTGCAAAACGGGACGTGACAAGACCTACTGCTGGGACACGGCTAGCCGGAACACGGGCCAGAACACGGGACACTCGTGCTGGAGAGGTGGTGGCAAAATGACCTTATTAACAGAAGCTAGTCAAACAACTAGGTGACCACCTTAAATCCCACACACACCTCCCACCAGATGCCAAAAGCATCGAGAATGTAAATGTGAGGGAGCAAGACCTGAATGGGAAGAGAACACAGAAAAAGGCCTTTCATAACCTAAAAAATATCCAGAAACCATGAAAGAAAAGATGAAAATGTTTTAATGCCAACAATTTTTGTGGCCAAAACAACTACAACACAAAGTGAACTGGCGGGCAGCGGCAGGGAGTTCACACCACGCGCGACACGTCGGGCTGGTCTTCACACGCGAGGAGCCCTTCTAGGCCAGCGATCAGACAGTTCACCAAATAAAGGAAACAAACACCCTTGAGCGTACGTGACGCTCAACTCTTTCACAATGAGAAAGACATGTCAAAACTCACTGGGAAACTGTCTTCCGTGTATCTGATTAGCAAAAGCCTGGAGTTTGACAATGCACCGGGGGTGGGGCCGGGAGCCCCAGGCACTGCTGGCGGGCCCGTGAAGCCACACCAACTCCAGTGCAGGGAGCGGCTCTCCCTCAGCAATTTCACTTCTAAGAATCTATCAAATCAATGTAAAAGGCAACATTTAAAAATTACGTATGTTCAATGTTATTTACATCCTAAATGCACATTAACAAGAAAACCAGTCACATTAATTGCGGCAGGAACATACAAGGGAGCACCACGCATCCGAGGAAAATGACGCAAAGCGCTTTTGTGCCAACATGAAGACATCTCCAAGGAACAGCACTGCATTAAAGAGAATTGTGCACCCTAAGTGTGGGCTGTGACCGTGCTGCCCTTCCAAAGAGACCAGATGGAAAAGGCGGAAGAGGAAGCTGTCTTCCACGTGCTCAGGAATCCGGGGGACAGTCTGGGCGGTCGTCGGACGTGCTGGCGACCCTGCCATCCCCGAGGCCCTTTGAGATAACCCGGGTCCAGGAGCCCAGTGTCTGGGGAGCTGGACAAGTGCATAAGCACTTGGGACCAGCGAGCATTTTCCAGGGACCCTCTCACTGTAAAGCCCACAGCATCACGTCCTTGGAAAAATCTTGGTAAATCCTAATGTATGTGGTCCCACGTCAGACCTCTGAGACTTCCACAGTGTGGGGACAGCCCACTGGGGCCGCTCTGCCCCTTCTGGCCGTGCTGCTCTCGCTGGGCTGGGCTGGGCTGAGGCTGTCCCGTTGCTGGGAAGTGATGGTGGCCTTGCTCAGGATGACACGAGTCTCATGAGGTGAGTGGGCTGGTGTTTGGGGAGGCCACTTACTGATCCACATGTTCAATCAGCGTCTTAAACACCACAGACACACACCTCACAGAGTGGGCTTCACAGAATGGTCCTGGACCGACCCCAGAAGGTCTCCAGGAACCAGGGTGGCTGCTGTCAGACCCTCAGAAGGGACACCCCCAGGCCCTGCCCTTCCAGGGTAGCTGGGGTGCAGGCAGAGGCGTGGCTGAGCAGGGACCTGCCCCAGACGGGTTGCGGTGGGGGGCTCTCCCTCCGAGGGGAGGGGCTTCTTTGTAATGGCCACTGAAACCCTCCCAGCAGGGCTGTGCCCTTCTCCACCAGAGAGGAGGGTGGATGGGCCAGGACACACCATGGAGCGGGCCCCTGAGCGGACAGCAAAGGGAGTGACCATGATGGGAGTGACCACGGTCCTGCCGCGGAGAGACCAGGTCACCCAGGTCACTGCAGGGCCTCTCAAAGGACACAGTGTCTGCCTGAGTCCCTTCCTTAGGCTGCTCTGAGGTCTCACGGGGCCTCAACGGGCCAGCAGCTGCACTCAGGGCCTGGCTGCCATCACTGCTGGCCAGGAGAGCGGGGCAGAGTGCCGAGCATCTGTGCCGACGAGGGCTGACTGCCCTGCCGCGGACACCATCCTTTATTCTGACACTACCTCCTTCCCCAGTTCATCCACTTCTCAGTGATGACAGCAGCGATGTGAGCTTGCTTTATTTTTAGTTTTGGGAGGGAGGGGGCAAGACTGAAAGCAAGTTTGAAGCAGTCCTCAGATCTGGGGGACATTTAGACTCAGAGTGCCGGTTTTCTGGATTTCTGGTGAAGCTTGTTCCCCTCAAGAAACCAGATCTTAAGCAGCTGTGAAGCTGACGAGTCACAAACCTCACAGCGTAAACATCTGAAAACCGGAAGCACTCTTCTACCAACGCAGGTGCCCAGACATCACCAGAATGCACGGGCCACCTCCGGTGATGCCAGAACCCTCCACTTTCTTTGCAAACACCCCACACAGTGAATCTCACCGTGATGTGTCCCCAGAGGCGAACTGGGACAAGTTGCAACCTTCCATGTGAGCAGCTAGACCCAAGCCCAGTGCCTGATCCTGAACTCTGATCCACACTCTGCCACCTGCTCTGAGCTCTGGGTGGCGACATGGGTTCTCAGTGACTGTCCAAGGCAGGGTGTGGACAAAGGGGATCCTCATGGGGTCTGATGGCCATGTGCTTGTCACAGAGACCTGGGCTCAGTCGTGGTGGCGAGTCCAACAGAAACAGGAGCCCTGAGCAGCCACAGCCTCGCCAGCCACTGCTCCATCATCCCTCAGCTCCTTATCTGTCTGTGAAACGGGGACAAGGAGCTGTTCTGAGGAGCAGGCCTGGCTGCTGCCAACAGCTGTGGGGCTGTCACACTGAACGGGGCTACCTCAGTTGCCCCCAGCATCCAGCAGAGCTGGGCCCGGAGTGGGAGCTTCAGCATGAGGAGATACAGGAGACAAGCCTCAGAGACGCCACACTGCCCTGCCTTGGAAGGAGGCCTCGATCAACAGCCCCAGGGCTGACCCCCAAGACGCCCAGGGAAATGGAGCGTCCTGCAGGCGCCTGGGCCCACCTGCCCCAGCAGAAAGGCCAAGATCAGGCTGGTGCAGCCCCCCAGTGTCCCCTGCCCTCCCCGGTCAGGCTCCTCTGCAGGGACCCCTTCCCGGGCCGGGCCGGGCCGGGCCAGCTCCACCTGCCGCAGGAGCAGCGTCCGAGGGCGCAGCCTGTGTCCCTTGCCCCACGCAGATGTTTCCTGCTGATGCTGCAGGTTTCTGTTAAGGCGCCGCCCGCCCAGCACACACCCGCGGTGCAGAGGTGCCGACACAGCTGTTCACCTCCCTGTTGCAACCCCTTTTCTTGGCAAATCGCCAGCTGACGCTCCAGAGGCGCTCAGGCTGAGCTGGAATCTCAGTTCCGTAAGGACCGGGGCTGCCCAGAACCCCGGGCGCGGCAGGAAAGGTGGTTGGGAGTGACGCATTGCGGCCAGGGGCCGTCTGACCACAGACGTGGGATGGGCATTCACTGAAGTCACCTTGTGCCCACAGGCCCCCTAGGCCCCTCTCCCCACACAGGCGGGAAGCGGCCACAGGCTCGTCCTGGAGTCTGTGAGGTGCAGCAGCACCCTCCACCCCCAGGGTGTTGCAGGAGGTGAGAGGGTCGGACACACGCCCAGAGGAGGACACCGCCACCGAGGGGGCGGCATGGGCAGCCAGAGTGGCCGGTAGGGCCCCTGTGGGCAGGTTCCAGAGTCTGAACCTGAGGGCAGCAACCTGGTGACGCCCTTCCTCCTTGGGCTTCTCTGAATTAGCTCCAAAAGCAGGCCAGCCACCACCAACCCCAGGTCAGCCCTGTGGGCCCTACCTGGTTCACTGGCTGGACTCAGGTCAGCTAGTCTCCTGCAGACTCGGCCTTGATCAAAAACCTCCAGATGATGTCACACCCGCCTAGCCCACCTGGGGCTCCGCTTCCCCCACCTGACAGCCTCCCTAGGACCAGCGAGGCATGAGGCGTCCCACCCTCCCTCAGGCTGCAGGCCACCCGGTCCCCACCTCAGGCCTCAGACGTGCAGCTCCTTGGCTGGGTGGGCCTTCACCCCACCTCACACATCTGTCACTTCCTCAGGGAGCCTCTCTGCATCTAAAGTCAGAACACCCCTGCACACACATTAGTACACTCCGCAGCGTTCTTATCTGCCTCACAAACACAGAACACAAACCAGAACGTAAGCTCCACGGGGCATTGGCCCATTACCCAGTTTCAGTAATTATTGACCTTGCCCTGTCTTTTTTTTTTTTTTTTTTTTTTTTGGTTTTGGTTTTGGTTTTTCTTGGGGAGGGGGCGGTAATTAGGTTTCCTCCTTCCTTCCTTTCTTGCTTCCTTTCTTTCTCTCTCTCTCTCTCTCTCCCTTTCTTTCTTTCTTTCTTTTAATGAAGGTACTGTGGACTGAACCCAGGACCTGTGAATCCAAGGTCCCCATTACCCAGTTTCAGCAATGATCAGCCTCGTCCTGTATTGCTCTGTCTGGGCCCCGCTTCCTTCACACACTGCAGAGCAAGTCCCACACGTCACGGTTACCTGTAAATGCTGCCAAAATTCAAGGACCTTTAAAGGATTTAAGCACAATACCATTATCACTAAACACAGGGTAGCCTTAAAACCAGTCAATGTCCAGATTTCCCAAATTGTCTCATTTCACACAGCTTTTTTTTTTTAAAAATCAGAATCCAAACAGGTCTATAAATGGCAATTTGTTACTACGTCCCAGGCTATACACATTACACTGTCCTCCCTCTTTATTTTTTTCCTGTAGAAAGACCTGAGCTGTTTGCCCCGTAGCAGTCAGCCTGCTGTGTCCCGGTGCCTGGACGTCCTGCAGGCCTGCGATGGACACAGAGGTCGGCCAGAGTCAGGTCTGCTCCTCGGCAAGAGCACGTCCTCACTGGGTGGTGGGCTTCCCGGTGTGTCGCTGGGGGTCCCTCACGGATGCTGCCACTGACTGAAGGCCCAGGGCTGCCCAAGGCTGATTTTACCTCCCCCTGCCCGTATCTGTCAGCTGGTGTTTCTCCAAGAACTTTCCTGTCAATTGTGTGGTTACGATTCACTCCGGAAAAGCATGAGAAATGCCTGCTTCGTTCATTATTGACCCATTTTCAGAGTAACAACTTGGTTCCCAGCGTCTTCCAAAAGTGACTGAGAGCCCCTCACCTTTTTTTTCCTTTTTCTTTGTTTTCTGGATAGCTGTGGATTCATGAAATGTAATTTATTTAACACATTTCAACCCTTTTCAGTCATTATTCTTCCTGATGCTCAGCTGCCCCATCTGACCAGTGGGGCGCCTTCCCAGCAGGTGCATGTCCTTTGATGACCAGGGCCTTGGAGGTAAGTCAGGATGGTCCAGGCTCGCGTGGGCACCTAGGCCGGCAGCCTCGGCCCTGAGGAAGGGCCAGCGAGGGCGTGTCCCCCGACCGGACAAACACCCGAGTTCAAACATTGTCTCCAGACAAAGCCCTTCTTCCCCTGCCGCCTTCGTGAGCTTCCGTGGGGTTCCTGCAACACTCTTTCTTCTGGACGTGATGATGTGAGTTCTCAGCTCCCTGATACCGCCTCTTTCCCTTTCCACCGTGCGCTGAAGCCCTGTCCTGCTCTCTGGCTGTTACAGGGTCTCCAGCCCTTTCAGTCCCCAGGGGTCCACAGCTTTTCCCACCTGGACCCAGGGGCCCCCACGCCGCCCTCCGACATCTGCCTGCCTGGTCGCACGCACACCCCACACTTAGTGTTTCGGAGCTTCTGAAACATTTTAAAAAACCAAACCAAACCAATCAACTGCACTGGCGCTGCCCCCTTGACGCCGTGGCGACTTGTGATTTTCAGGACAGGGCTCAGCTCCCCAGCCAGGAATTTGGAAGCCACTTAGCTGCACTGGTCTGGGGCCTGAGGTTCCAGTCAATCTGTCGGCTCATCTCCCCAGAAGGCTTGACTGGGGCTGGCAGCTCCCCTGCCCAGTAGGTTCTCCCCAGGGCCAGCAGGGAGGTGGGACTGGTTGTTGGTGGGCCTTAGCTCCCCAGTACAAGCTTCTCACAGGCTGCAAGAATGCCCTCGGACAGGGTGGCTGGCTCCCCCCAGAGCCATCAGCCCTTTCTCTGACCCAGCCCCAGAGGGCACACAGCATCCTGGCCTCCACACGGGTCGCCCACACCCAGGGGAGAGGGGCTGGGCTCCACCTCTTGGAGAGGGTGATGTCAAAGAACCTGCAGATACATTCCAGGACCACCATGCCTGCATCTAAGGCCCTCACAGCCTTTCCCACTGCTTAAGGAGACTCACAAGAAATATTTGCATGTTAAAGGTTCTGACAAGTCCTGCGGGTAAGAAACCTGTTTGACTTTGTTGGAGTCCAAGTTGATGAGCACACAGAAGTCGTTCAGCAGCACAACAAGGGCCAGTGTTCTGTGAGCAGAACTGAGGAAGCAGAGGGGCAGAGCCCACACTGCACACCTTCAACAGTGACTGAGTAAACAGCTCCTTGACCAGATGCTCATCTCCCTCTGCCCATCCAGATGGAATTCCAAGATGGGAAATGTCCATGTGACAGATCTGAGGCCTCCCTTACACCAAGTCACATTCTACAGAGTAAACGTTGACCCAGATGCTACACACAGCTTCCACAAACTCACAGGACACATCCAGATGCAGGGAATGCCCACACGCAGGCCTCCCGACTTCTGTGTGTGCCCTTCATGGTCCAGGTTCACTGGAGGAGACAGCCACATAACACAGTTCACCTGTGCAGCTTACAGAATCAGATCTGCTATATTAAAACCACCTCCTGGGGGGAGGGTATAGCTCAAAGTGGTAAAGCTCATGCTTAGTGTGCATGAGGTCCTGGGTTCACTCCCTACTACCTCCTCTAAAAAGTAAGTATATAAATAAATAAACCTGATTACCTTCCGCCTCCAAAAAACTTAAAACTTAAAAAAAAAAAACAAAAAAAAAAAACCTCCTAGACCTTGAGCACTGAGGGAAAAATGTGCAGAAGTTTGTTTCTGACACCGTCTTGCTAAGGGGCAGCCAAGCTCGCTGCTCTCTGATCAAAGAGCACATTTCTGGGTTGTGAGCCCGAAGTTTCTCTTTGCCACTCCCCCAGCATCCCCATGACCTTCAGATGCTTTTGGATCTCCCAAGTCTAAGCCATCCTTCCAGTACACCCATTCCTCATGAGACCCAACCTTTTTCCAGACAGCACTCCATGCCTATGCAGGCCTTGTCAGTGCCTTTATTATTGATCTGCATTGATATTCTCCCAGCCTACCTCCACACCTCTGGAATGAGGCCAGGGGGACACCCCAGAACTCACCCCAGGGGTGGCTGTGGCCCCCGGAGGGCATGTCCTACCTGAGACCTGAAAGGCAGGATTCGAGGGTGGTGAAAGGGAACAAGGGTGTCCAAGGAAGGACAGTCGGGACCGGAGTGGGCTAGTGTGGGGCCCCCACCCTCCACTGGAGGCAGTGACGCGCTGGGGGATGAGTGCGTGCTGCCTTCCGGCCTGTGCCCTCCCCCAGTCAGCACGGGAAGCCCCCAGCCAGGGCCCAGCCAGAGCTGGGGTCCAGGTTCCACTGTTTGCCCATCTTGGCCTTTTCTCAGGCTTGGTGCCTCCTTTTTTCATGTTTGGTCAACAGTCTTTTCGGTGTTTGCCCACTGGGGCTGCCTGTCAGCTGTGAGAGGGCCCACAAAGCCGCCTGGCCCTGTGAGTCCACAGTTGTCCTGGGACCCCCGCTGCCCCTCCTCCACACACACATTCTTCACCTGCCTTTAATTTACTTCTGACACCAGGGGTCTGAGTCTCTGGCCCTGGCCGCCCTGCGGTCCAGCTCCTCGGCAACCCCACACGGGTCCCCAAGCTAGTGAGAGCTCTGGATTGGCCTCAGGAGGGGCCGCTGCCGTGGAGACAGCCTGTGGTCACCCTGTTACCACGGCGCCAGGCAGAGCTGGGGTCAGCCAAGGGAGGTTCGCTCATCTGGAAATAGCCTGCTCACTAAGCTGTCGGTCTGGTTCACACACAAGTTCTGAACTGAGCCCCCTGTCTGGCTCCTCAGCTTAAAGGCCTCCAGGGCAGACCCCTCTCAGCCCCTGTCCAGCCCCACGGATGTGCCCTGAGCTTGGAAGGAGCTTCAGGGATGGGCGGGCTTGGGGCAGTGTGGACCCCGGACAGCAGGGCGGTACCACTGCATCTACTCTGTCCACCACGCCCGATACCACATGCCGGCCCCAACCCACCTCTCCTCACACCCAACCACTGAGAGCCCCTGGGCCACCCCTCGCCAACCTGGCTGCCCCCACACGTGGGCCACCCTGCCCTCAGGACAGCACCCCTCTGTCCACATCGAGGCCCTCAGCCCCCACTCCCAGCAAAGACACTTCCGCAGGAGTGAGAGTGGAAACAAGGAGGAGAAGGGAGTTGCGCGATGACGGCTCACTGTGTGCGCAACTTCTCAGCTCCCTGAGAAGCTCAGAGAGGCCCAGCAGCTCGTCCAAAGTTGAACAGCCCTGGTGGCAGCCCTGATGCGAGCTGAGAACCAGCCTTCCCGACTTACTCTCCTCAAGGAGGCCAGAAATGGACGGTGGCCACCCAGCTGGCGCACGGCTCCTGCAGCTGTCCTTGCCGCCCACCTGCACGGGAGGCCAGCTCTCTGAGACGCACCAGGACAGGCGCCGGTAGCCTCTGAGCTGCAGCCACTCAGCTCTGTTCGGGACTGGGCCAGGTGGGCTGCCTGGCCAGGATGCCGTTTGGAATTGGAGAGCTGCGGGTCAGCAGCGTTTGGGTGCAAAGCTTCCAGGGTCTCTCTGCAACCGAGTGGAGCTGTGTCCTGGGTTTGCTGCTGAGGGACAGGGCGTGGGAGCCATGCCAGGCCTTCTACCCTTGAACTTCCAGCAAGTTCATAACACAGCTCGTGACCCCGGGGAGAACGGAATTTCCTAAGCTGAAAAGACCTTCACCCCTTTCACACACTTTGTGATGTTTAACGTCACCATGCAAATACCGGACAGGGACTTGGGTCCGGGACCACCCAGCCCTAAACGAGACTCAGAAGAACTCACAGAAAACGCAGACCCTGGAGTCTGCCTAAACCATCTAGGCTCCTATAAAGCACACAGGCTCCTTCCTGTACTCAAGTCTAGGCTGCTCAGATGTTCAAACGGCATCTGACCAGGCCCAGGCCCCAGAAAGCCAGCTTTGGCCCAAACCCCCAGCAAGAAAGGGCAAGAGGAGGACTGAAAGGAGGGCAGGTTGGCACTGTCATCCTCGCAGAAGGGGCCATTTCTTGTGAGCACAGCCCTCTCCTCCCTGCCTGCCCACCTCAAATTTCTCCGGGGAAAACCAGTGGAGCAATCTAGACAGAATTCCTGCAAGGCTTTGGGCTTGCAGGAGGCATTGACTTGAGGGAGAACTCTTTCCTTTTGCTGTCTCTTCCTTCTCCTGGTCCCCTTTGTGAATCACAATGCAAAAGAAACGTGATTTTCAGAAGAACAGGATTCGTAACAGCAGCATCGCCCACAAGGCCCTTTGGCAGCTTCCTGTAGAAGCCAGCCCCGGGCTGGCACATGCGTTCGGGGCCACACGAGGCAGAAGGTGCAGCCTTTCACTCAGGACAGGCTGGTTGTGCTGGCCCTTCACAGCACACGTCTCGACACAGGTCACCTGACACTGCGTAGTGGAAGGCCAGTTTCCCCGACCCTCTCCACCTTCTCCTTTCAAAAGGAAGGGACTCTCCTCTCATGAGGGTCACGGAGGCCCCTGGGCATGGAGAGGAGGAGGAGAAAAGTTCTGTGTGCCTGTAGAGCGCCTGGGCCCTCAGCCCCTGGGGCCAGGTGGAGTGTCGGCCCAAAGACACAGGTAGGATCACTGGTGTCCCGGAACCACACGTGCACAGGGAGGCGGTCTTCCCCGGAGCTGCAGGGCATTTCCCACGTGTTGCCCCACAGGTAATACCGGGGATTAGACTGACTGTTAAGTGTCTAAAAAGCAGTCTGTCAGGTGTCAAAGACCTGTGGTGTTTGGCCCCCAAGTCTCCGGCCCCCAGCTTGGCCAGGACACGTGCCCCACTGCTCAGCCTTGGGCCAGCGGCCACAGGAAAGCACCACAATGGGGTGTTTGGTTAAGCCGTTCCCTCCTGCCTGTTTCAGAAGTGAAACCCCATTCGCAGGGAGGGCCAAGCAAGCCAAAGAGAAGAGGGGGTTGGAGGAATGTTTGGCCCTCAAATCACAGTAATTTTCGCCCCACTGGAAGTGGACTGGGACTCCTAGACAATTCGCGAACTCTGCAGAAGGCTCCGTACTGACCAGACAGGCACTGATTATCACCCTGCACTTATCATTTGGGATGAGTCCAAGCCCTTGTCACTTTGCCGCTAATTACAAGGCAGTGAAGTGGTTCTTTCTGGCTATACTTTGAACTTACAAGTTCAGAGAAAAGTCCTGATTCCTCCTGTGTACCTGGCCTGCAACGGGACAGGTGGCCAGCATGTGGATGGGGCTGCGGGGCCTGGCTTTTGGCTCAAACAGCCAAGGCTCCCAAAGGTAGGGGCTGTGGGGTAATCCATCCTGGCCCCACCTCCTCACCTCCTCTCATTCTAGCCCTGCCTCCTCCCATCCTGCCTCACCTCCTCCTCCTGGCCCCGCCTCCTCCCATCCTGGCCCCGCCTCCTCCCTTCCTGCCCTGGCCTCCTCCCAAGCACCCAGGGGTGGGAGGGGCAGTACCAGAGAGGAAGGGGCACATTCCACCTCACCCTAAATCTGAATTCTCTCTAGTATCCAATAAACAAAGGGGAGTGTGCAGCCCTGGA
Source organism: Camelus ferus (assembly GCF_009834535.1). NCBI lineage: Eukaryota > Metazoa > Chordata > Mammalia > Artiodactyla > Camelidae > Camelus > Camelus ferus. The sequence goes on from NC_045711.1 coordinate 19,741,985, forward strand.
GGGCTTTGGGCCTCTGGCCTCAGGGAGTTCTGCAATTAGCTTTTTTTTTTTTAAACTGAGGTAAAATCCTCGTATAAAATTAACCACTTTGACCATTTCAGAGTGTACAATTCAGTGACATTTAGTGCATTCACAGTGTTGTTCCACCATCACTTCTATCAAGTTCCAGAACACTGTCATCACCCCAAAAGGACATCCTGTACCCATCAGCAGTCACTGCCCAGCCCCTCGCAGACACTAGGCCACTCTCTGTCCTCAGGTCGGCCTGCCCTGGACCCTTCCCATCAATGGGCTTGTGTGACATGTGGCTGCGTGTCGGTAGTGTGTTTCCGAGGTTCCTTGGGCCAGATGTGTCCCGGTGCACCTTCCCTCCCAGGGCCGAGCAGTTTCACCACACGGAAGCCCTGTGCTTTGTTCATGGGAGCCGCTGGCTCACCCAGGGTGTGGGCACGGCTCACCCTCATGGCCCGGCTGGAGCATCTGGTCCTCAGGCCAGTGTACAGCCCCAACTAAGGGGCGGCTCGGGGCCAGTGGGAGCTGGGGCAGGCAGGGCATGTCTGACCATTAGCACTGGGACACTGGATGTTGAATCGTTGTCCTGTGCAGCCACTGACCACTCTGTGGAGGAACGTGGTCCACCTGGAGAAAGGACACCTGGTGTCCAGCTCTCAGGATGTTGTGGGAATGGCCAAGGCTCAGTAGGATAACCGACCAGTCTGTCCTTGCTCAGCCCTGCCCCCGGCCTGCTGACGAATGAAGGGCAACAGTGGTGCCCTGAGTTTGTCTATGTGGGAGAACCTCAGAGCAGTCTTCTAAAATACACACAAAAACACAAACACCTTTGAGAGAAAACAGCTTTGGAGGCCCTTCTAGATCAGCCAGTGGTCTCCAGGTGCGATTCCTGAGTCCCACACCTGTTGGTGTGTGTCCGGCAGCCCAGGGAGGAGGGGCTGGAAAGGGTGTCTGCCTCCCCAGCGGCGACACGCACACACACGCACAAGGCGGCAGCATGCCCTTCCCGGCCGCCTGCCCAGGGAGCCCCTTGCAGGGACCACACGGCTCAGCTCTGGGGCCTCCACCCGCTCCCTGAAGGCCCCCTGAGGTTCCTGGGACTTAAAGCAGTGAACGTGGGCCCAGACCCGCCCCTCCCGAGGAGCTGGCGGCTCCTTCTCACAGGGAATGAATTGCCATCTGTTTCACCTCCAACCAGCCTCTCCCTCCAGCCAATCTCGGACACCCGGCAGGCAGCCTTCATGGGGACATGCTGCCCACGCTGGGGTTGGGGGAGCTGCATTTGAAGTCTCCCTGAGCAGATGAATAAGCTTTTCATGGTCCCCCAACGCTGGATGCAGCCAGAATGTCAAATGGTGATTAGCAGCAGACCCGGCTCTGCCCCGGCGATATTATCATCAGACTTCTTGGGTTTCAAAGTGAACAGCCGACAAGAAACAGCGGGTGGATTGGCCTCCAAGACAGGCCTGGTGGGGTCTGAGAAGTCTTGGGCCCAGGATGCCCAGGAGCGGGTGTCCAGGACAGGGAGGCCCCCACAGTGTGGAGCAGGCCTCAGGGTCATACGGATGACACTGGCCAGTGTGGTGGCCCTGGGTCCTCAGCCTGAATGTGACCGCTGCCCTCACCCCCACGTTCCTGTGGCCCTACACCCTGTGTCCCACCTCAGCCCTCAGCTCTGAGGTCACAAAGATCAGCCCCGCTCAAGCTGGCCCGTGAGCGAGACCTTCTCTGATCCCAGCTTCTTGGGGGTGGAGGCACACTCAGACAGAGGCTGTGCTCATGAGGTGGAGGAAACTTTGCAGGAGAGGAATAGGCTGGGGAGACCGGGGCTTAGACCACGTGCTCACTACGATCTCCCTCTCTAGATCCTTCTACAGACCAGAAAAGGGCTTTGCATCTGAGAAATGTAGCTAGGGGTCCAGTAGAAGCTACCATAGCAATGAACTCCTGCTCCCAGTGCCGATCTGTTGCCCACAGAAGCCCCCGCCCCGTTAACCAGAGGCTGGGGCCCCAGAGCGGGAACCACGTCCCTCTCACTCCGGCACCAAGTCTGCCTCTCTGCACCCTGGGCTGGCACTTCTGGGAGTTTGTGTGAAGGACAGAAGGAGAGAAAAGCAAGATGGTCACTATGGCATTGTTCATCGTTCCAGGGAAAAAAGGAGATTTAAACCCTAAGTGCCTGTCAACTATATTTGCAAAATAAAATCAGATGCAACCATTAGCCTTCACTTATAATCATGGAAATCTCTCTGCAAGACATTAAATTTTAAAAATCAAGCCAGGAAACAGTCTATATAAGGTGGTCCTAATTTCGAAAAGCCTGAAACCATACCTATGTATGTTTACAAGTGGAGAAAATGCTCTAAAGATCAAGACAGATGATCGTTAAGTCATGACCAATGTTTCCCTTCATTTTTATTTTCGTTAGTAGAACAGTCATTTTGTGATTTAAAAAAACAAGCCCCTCAAAATCTATTCTCAAAAGTGTTGAAGGAGGGGTCCCACATCTGTCGACACAGGGCAGGCCAAGCCACACCACCAGTCCTTGCCAGAGAGTCACACGTACCCAACCAAGATGCACGTGCCCCCACGTGCAATCTCAGTCCGCTCACGTGCACACCCACCTGTGTGCGCAGGCACGCAGTCCCATGTGCACGCCACCCACCCGCGCCCACACACAACCCCTATGTGCACGTCTGACTGTGCACGCCCACGCCCACCCACACAAGCAACCCCCTCATGCGTGCTCATGCCCACCCACATGTCCACCCACCAGAGTCAGCTTTCAGTATCTCATAGGAGGCGGAAGCCTGGGGAGGGAGGAGGACCCCCTCTGACTGTCCACACAGGCTCCCCAGGGGTGCCTTTGGCTCTGGAGGCCCTCGGGGCGCCCAGGATCCCCAGCCCGTCCTCGCCCAGCACCACTCCCAGTGCAGACCCCATGGACCACTCCCTGAGCCCTTCTGCAATCCTTATCTTGTCTGCTTGTAGCACCTGTTGTAGGTTCTCCTGTTGGGTTAGACTTTGGGAGACTTCTGTTACTGTCTGGCTATATCCTTTCAGCGTTCTGCCTGGCCACACTCCTTTCAATAAGAAAAAAAGAAGGGAAATTAATCTCTCAACACGATCCAGCCCCATGAAGAACTCGCTGCCCGGTGTGCGGACACTGGAGAAACACGCTGCAAGCCCTGGGGCCGGGGCGTCCCAGCCCTGATGGACAATCCAAGGCCCCTTCCCTCTGCCGGTCACGCTCGAGGATCCTGCGCCGGTCCTCCCCGAGTGCCCTGGAAGAGGGAGGATCCCTTGCCCGCCTCTCCTCTGGCTTTCAGACAGCAGAGAATCTGTCGGATGAGGACGGGGACTCCAGCACCCGCACCTCTGTCCAGTGGTCTAGTGCGCCCAAGGCTCACAGGGCAGAAGGCACTTCCCACCCAGGAGCGGGGCTGAGAGAGAGCATGGCAGGCACACACATTCCTTGTCAGGAAGAGAAACTCAGACTCGGGGCGGTGGGGCTGGAGAGACCCTGACCCTCCAAAGGCGAAACCCAGGAGCCCAAGACAACTTGGACTGGAGGCCTGCCGGCCCTCCGAAGTCCTGAGTCCATGGGGTTCAACAGGGAACGAGGACATTTTAGGAAAGAGTAAATGTGTGTTGTTTTGTTTTGAACAAAACATCTTACTCTATCTGCACACTCATGTTCATAGCATAACTCACAGTAGCCCAACTATAGACACAGCCCAAGTGTCCCTCGATGGATGGATGAGCAAAAGGTGGACAACAGAATATCATTCAGCCTTTAAAAGGAAGGAAATTCTGACACAGGCTACAGCACAGATGGACCCTGAGGGCACTGAGCACAGGGAAAGACACACACGTATGAACCCGTTCCCGTGAGGTCGCTAGGGCAGACGCGTTCACAGAGGCTAGTGTTTGATGGGGACAGAGTTTCAGTTTGGGAAAATGAAAAAGTTCTGGCGACGGGTGGTGGTGACGGCTGCACAGCCGTGTGAATGTGCTGATTGTCACTGAACTGTGCACTTAAAAACGGGTAAAATGGTGAAGGTTCTGGGTATTTTATCACAATAAAATAATTTTTCAATACATGTATGAGCCTAGTCGTGGGAGTGCGTACACACACACACATAAACACACGCACACAGACGCAGCTTAGGCAGATCTGGAGGGGGTGCTCCCCCCACACACCGTTTAGTGCTCGGTCGCTCGGTGGTGAGACAGCGTTACTTTCTCTGCCTCATCTCTGCTGTGGTTTTCGAGTCTTCTGGAAGGCGCAGCAGCGCTCTCACAACAGAGCAGAAGTTAGAAAATGCACATCTCTCCCCAGCTGAGCTCGCTCCGCTGGCCTGTCAGCCCCACACAATGGGGTCATTCAGCCGCTCTGCCGCTGCCCACACGCCCTCCATGGTGCTCTGTGGCCGTCACTGTAAATCAGCCAGACCCTGAGCGCGCTGCTCCCTGCTCCTGCCTCCTGCGGGCTGCGGCGGGGCCCGTGTCACGCCCACCTCCCTCCCATGCATCCCAGCCCTGGAGGACAAGGACCCACGTCGGGGCGGCGCTGGGTACCCGTCAGCACCTTTCATCTCCTGAAGGGAGACGTGCTTTCCCAGCCGCGCCTCCACTCTGGTAAAATAAACAGAATCGGTGGCATCTACCAGGTTTATTTCGCATATTGCCCGAACGCATAATTATCTTTCTACAAGGCACATTCTTGGTGCACTGCCATGCCTCTGTGCCAGAACCCTAGGCTGTCTTCCTGCATTCCTGGGCCATGACACCACCACGCCGTGGCCTGCTGTGCTCGGCCAGATGTGAGCCGAGCTGCCGCCACGCTGGCCTGGCCTGGGGACGGCGGCTGCCCAGGTCCACTGCTGGTCAGAGTCCCCAGAGCCCGGCCTTGACACTTCCTGCCTGCTCAGGACCTGGACCCAGGCTGCTCATTGTCCCTACAGCCCAGGGTGACTGCCCTGTTTCCTGTTCTGCAGGAGACAGGCCCCACTAGGTCTGGGGTCCAAGGGTGGCCAGCAGGTCTGAGGAGGACCCTTCCTCCTAGTCAAGAGCTCCGTGGTGAGAAGCCAGCCAGGGACTTTGTACGGTGAAGCCAGAAGGGTCAAAATGTCATTCAGCCTACACCAGCCGGGTGGACCAGAACCTCTGGGCTAAGAGCTGTCAGGCCAGCTGGGAAGGGGCGACTTGACCCAACAGGCACATTGTGGGGCCCACAGGCCAGGACAAGTCCCACCCGGGGCGAAATCACCCCAGGAGCCACCTGGAACAGCCTGTGCCGGGAGCCTGGCAGGCCGAAGTCACCTTCCTCTGAGCTACAGAGGAATCCAGGAGAGGGGAGACCTCTTACCTCAAACGCGTGGAGGGTGACATAGGCCTCAATTGCTGAAGTCGCCCAGGACCCAGCACACCCATTACGTGTGCTTGTTCCGAATGCTAGGTGAGAGTTCTGAGTCACTCCTTCAGCTGTGTGGCCCTGGACTAGTTGCTCACCCTCTCTGTGCGGTGGTTTCCGCCCCAGTAAGTAAGGGTGACGGTAGCGCGTGTCTCACGGGGTGGTTATTCTGCAAGCAGAATGGGTCCCAGTGTGCGCACGGCACTGGGTGTTTCTGCTGCCCAAACGGAGCTCGGCAGTTGAGGGGTCTGGTCCGTCCCTGTGGGGGAGGAGAGGGCTGCCCGCCTCGGCCAGGAACCTCCAGCCTCCTGACCCCCTGCCTCCTGGACACACAGCCCAGGTCTGCACCCCCCCACCCGCTCCCATGCTGGCCTCATCCTCCTTCTAAAACCCCAGCCTTGTTGCTGAGTCCCCTGCTCAGAAGTCTTAACTGGGAGGCACGGGGGCTGTGTGGATGAGGGTGCTCAGAACTACGTTTCACTGGGTGCCACTTAACATCAGTGTGACAGGGGACAAGAGGATGGCCCGTTTTTATTTTCACTCTTCTGAGTTTTCCAGCTTTTCTTTCATTCATGCTTTTCCTGTGCTTTTGGAGATTCTAATCCCTAGTGTTAAGTCCTCAGCCCTGCCCCCTGTCCTGAGCACATCCTCTCTGCTCTGGTCACCCTGACCCACACCCGCCCCCAGGTCTGAGCCGCCCCCTCCACCTGGGCTGCCTACCATCCACCCACCACTCCCCCGGCCTGCCTCTCACTCTCTGTCTAGGGGTTTCTCCCGCACAGCTGAGCCCACCTGGACGCTCCTCATTTTCCACGGGGCCCCGTGGAGAGGCGACAGGTGACGGCAAAGGAGGAAGCCCGGCCTGTGAGAAACGTCATCCCACTCGCACACCTCCCTCCTTTGTGACTTGTACATGCGTCACCAGTGGTCACTGGGCCTTGAGTTTTCTGGACCCTGTCGTTGGGAGGAGTCCGGGGAGGAGTACCAGAAGGAACCCTCAGGCTGCGCAGGAGTTGGGGGGGAGCGTCTGATGAGCAGGTCCGTGTCCCAGACAGACTCTCGCCAGCCCACTGCCCCCTGTGAAGGGTGATGGAGACAGGGCACCCATCCCAGCAGGGGTGTCTCCCACTTCATTGTCCTCCCACAGTGTCCCCAGATCCCAGGCCTGGCCAACGGCCCAATCAGGCTCCAAGGACCCCAGCCAGAGGACTCATGGCACACTCCTTCCTGGTCCTGAGTCTGGCAGAATCTCAGAGGTGGCTTCCTCACCTGGCCCTGTGCACAGTTTCTGGGGTGACCTTGCCCTCTCAGAGCTGTTCTGAAGTCTGGGGGTGCTGCCTTTGGGCCTGAGCTGCCAGAAACCTGTGGACGTTAAGCCCAGGGAGAGGGATGGGAGGCCAGGGCCCCACCATCTGTCCCTCATGGACCCCCGACCTGGACCAAGCTGACCAACACAAGGACACAAAGTGTGGAGGGTCCGGCCACCTCCTGAGGCCCCATCACCCTCAGTGACGGGTCTCCCTTCCCTGTCTCAGTGGCCGTCCATACCTGTCCCCAGTGCACCATGACCTCCCCTCCCTGACCCTCTCCATCCTAATGAGAGGGGAGCCTGGATCTCCGTTCTGCTCCACGAACTGTGGTGAAGGGACTCAGTTCAACGAAATGGCCCAGAATCCATTCCAGATTCTCCCAGGGGCACACAGGCTTCCAGCTCCTCGCCTCCACCCCACACAGACCATTCTCATCTTTCTCCCCCGACCCTGGACCCCCTGGACTTGCTGGTTCACTCAGCCCTGGGCCTCAGGACAACAACCAAATCACTCCTCTGTCCGTCCAAGTCCAGGACCGGACAGCGCAAGCCCAGCGAGGCCAGGGTCGCCACAGCCGACCATCCACAGCGGCCCTCAGCCCAGCGATTGTCTCCCCAAAGGATCCAGGAAGTTTGTTTCAATTGTTCCAACTTTCTTTTCATTCTCTTCATGAAGCCCTTTAAATCCAGATTTTATAAGCACACCGATGTCTGTCATCCTGACAAACCCCAAGAGCACACGCTGACCCAGCCCGTGGGCAGACGGTCTCCCCCTCCCCAGGCCTGGTCTGGCGCCGTGCAAGCAGCTCTACATCCCGCCAGACTTTACACAAAGCTGGGTTTAAATCCTGGTGAGGCTGGCTATCGGGCTCGGGTCATCCTCTGCTCCTGGGGCCAGACCACGAGGGTCTGCACTGACCCGCAGGGTCTGGGGAGGAGTCGGGCTGGGGCCAGGGGGATGTCCTTGCGTCTTTCTCATGCTTGGCCTCATCTCATGGTGGGACCCACGAGCTCTCTGGCCAGAGCTGACCACCAGGAGACAGACTGTGCTATAAGCTGTCCAGTTAGTCCACCAGCCTCTTCAGCCTTGGAAGTGAACCAGGAAGGGCCAGCACGCGGGCAGGGAGCCACCCCCTTTGCCAACACGGCCACTCTGAGGGCCGAGTCCACTAGTCAGCAAAGGCGTCCCTGGGAGGAGCTACCTGATGTGCCAGAGCCAGGAGGGAAAGTAAGGAACAGCAGTGAGCTCAGACCCATCTGTTTCCACCTGTCCATGGTCGCTGCTCAGGCTGGAAGGCCTCATTGCTCAGGGATGGGCCAGGAAGCAGGACTGCTTGTCCAGGTGGGGTGAGCAGTGAGTGAGGGGGGCTCTAGCCCCAAGCCTGCTAATAACTACACTTGTGAGTCCCTAAGACAAGGTGGGAGAAAGAGGAGGCCCCTGGGAGCAGCAAGCATGCGGGGAGGTGGGGCTGTGGCCACCGAGCCCCCTTCTACCTCCCTGAGCTGCAGACTTTCTGGACCAAGGGTCATCCTTCAGTCTTGGCATTTTGGCCAACGTTCCCAGGTGTGAGCCCTGCCTTCTCCCTGCCCAGGCAGTCATCATGGGCCCGCCTTGTCCAGTTTGCCTGGTCCCCCAAGAGGGCCATGTGCCTGTGTCTGGTCCCCACAGTGCCTCGTGCTGGGCTTGGGTGTCACCACTCCGATGGGGGACATGGAGGAGGCTGTGCCTTCCTCTGACCCGTGGGCCTGGGGCATCTGGGAGCATCCCCGTCTCCTGTGACCCCCAACAACTGGCTCTTCAGGGTCGGCCCCCCCAGACCGGTGCACATGCCCCTGCGTGGGCAGCCAGCGCATGGGAGGCCCCTCTGGAGGGTGGAGGGCAGCTGCCAGCGCCTGGCTGCCAAGAAAAACAAGGATGACAGGGTTCACATCCCCTGCTCTCCACCCCCAACCTCCCCCAAAGGCCCGGCGAGTTCATGTGGGGCAGGAAGCAGTATGTCTGATGGCCGGACCAGCTCACTCACATCTCACCCAAATGCGTCTGCAGTCTCATCAGGAAGCGCAGGCCAGACCCCAGGGTTCAGCCTCTCCTGCGTGGGTGGAGGCAGGATCATCTCTCCAGGAGCTGGGGCCCAGGAAGGAATGGCTTCCACCTGGTGCCTCAGGCGCAGGGGCAGATGAAGGCCGTGGCTGACCTCCCTTCAGCCCCAGGAGCCCGCCCCCAACCCCTGCACCGTGTGGGATTTATAAGCTCATGACCCTGGACGGTAATGACCCGCACATGTGTGGTCGGCATGCGTCCTGCCTGTTCTCTGATTCGGCATCAAATGCTGGGGTGGGGGGTGTTTGGTGGCAGGGTCGGGAGCCAGGGGGAGACAGCTGTCCCTTCTGCGGTCCTCCGGGGTGGAGGGCAGGGGTCACATGGTTTTGTTAAGGGTGGGCGCAAGGGGCCCTGCCCTTGGGAGGGGTTGGAAGGAAGCAAGGTGGAACTTTCCCCATTTTCTTTTCTTTTTTCTTTCTTTCTTTTTTTTTTTTTTTCAGTGTTTACTATTTTATTTTGCTACCAAATGCCTAGAAATCCCAGTGTGATCCTAAAGCGGAGTGTGACAGCCCTGCAGGAGCCCTGCACTGCAGCAAGGCCTGAGTCAGCCCCTCGCCCCTCCCTCCACCCAGGCTCCAGCCTGAGCACCCCCTTCTTCTTCTGCAAAGGCTGCCCTCCCAGTGTGCTTGGTCCTCGGAGCCAGCAGAGCCTCAGAGGGTGGCCCAGACACCCAGGACCCAGCCTCCCTGGGAGAGCCGGGGGTGGACACAGGGACTGCCTGGTGCCGGAGTGATCGTTGCTGATCCCAGCGCCACCCACATAGAGGGGGAGCCTGAGGCACAGACAGGCCTTGCACAGGGCCACGGGCAGGGCCCACCCTCCCCAGGGTCCCTCCCAGAGGTGTGAAAGGGCCCCAGAAGGGCATGGCCCTGAAGCGACCCCTTGCCCTACTGCAGCAGCCGGCCTGTGGGTTTCCCGCTCCACTGCCTGAGGGAGGACTGGGCAGGGCTTTTTCCACCAGGACTTGTGAGCTCGACTAGGCCCCGGACTGGCTTGGTGCCCCTACGCCCTTCCACCAGGATGAGTCCCAGTTGGCAGGGGGTGGACTCCACTCAGGGTGGGGGCCTTCATCACCGCCCAGGAGCCCAGGGGTAAACCCCACGGGCCCTCCACCGCTCACACGCCCCCGGTGGGCCTCGCGACCTCCTGGTGCCCGGCCCACGTGTCTGCCACACAGGCCATGGGCCTGGCCCCCTCGGGGACATCCCACACCCCCTTGTCCAGCGTCAGGGGCCACCACTGGGCCACTGACCATTCATGGGGCCCTGGACATCTCCTTTTTCTTGCTCCAGCTGCCCGGGCTGGGTGAGCGTCCACTGTTCAGAGCCCCCTGAGCTGGCCAGGGAGCCATAGATCCCAGGGGAGAAGCTTAGCAGAAACTCAACAGAAATAGTTCCTCCCAAGATCACACCAGCATAGGGACATGGACGCGAAGAATACTGCGTCAGGTAAACGGCGTCCCTGAGGGCAAGTGGATGCTGGCTCTTTCCTCGGTGCAGTTCTTTATCTGGGGTGGGGGTGGAGGTGTCTGCAGGGCGGGCCCTGGGCCAGAGAGGACGGATGTCTGTCCGGGAACCAGCCGCCCGCGTCCTGCCCCTCCCTGCATGGGTCTGACTCCAGCTCTGTTCTCCACAGGAAGGCACTAGATCTACTAAAAGTTTAAGCCATAGGTGGTCTCAGGGCCTCCCATCCACGCCGTGGGGTGCCGCTCACACCCCTGCGTACAAGGCCAGTGCAGGGAGCCCTAAGGAGGACAAGCAGGCCAAGCTGGGGGACAGTGCCCTCTGGGTGCTGTCCCAAGGGCAGAGGCCTCAGCATGGCCTCGGTGGCCACCCGTCCCCTCTGCTGGCACAACCTAGCCCTTAGCTGCTGCTGGTGTTAGCACCCTCCTAATTCGAGTGTGGAGGAGACACTGGGCTGAGTCCCCACTTGACTGGGCCCTTCACATGGTCACAAGGCCAGGCTCCGGTGGGAGACAACTGTTGATGCACTGGACCGGGGGCAGGGGAGGGGAGGAGCAGGCCCTCAGCTGGGCCTCAGCTCCTTCCCGGCCAGAGGGACCCCCAGCAGTACTCCCTTCCCAGCCTGCTGGGTGCGCCCACCAAGGACGAACCTCTGGGGGTGGTGCAATCAGGACACAGGGAAGGTCTTGGCCTTGGGTTCACTTCTGACAGGTGCTGGAAGAAGGCAGTTCTCACGGCCCCCGCTGGAGACCCTCCCGAGGTGTGGGCACGCACCAGTGCCCATTGTCCCAGGGCCCCAGCCCGGCAGCAAAGCCAAGTGAGCAGGGCTGGGGCAGGGGCCCACCTCTCTGGGGATGAAGACAAGACCCTGTGAGGGCCAGAGAGGTCAAGGGTTCTGGGGAGAATCCACCACACTGGGTCTGAGCTCAGCTGCATCGACCACACATCCTGAGGGTCAGACGTCCCAGAACCACAGCTCCCAAGATACACTGGCTCCCGCAGACGTCAAGAGGCGGGGAGCGTGGCCCAGGAAGGGAAGCAGGACCAGCGTGCGTGGGCGCGGTCGGGGCTGAACTCACGGAGGAGACCATCCCAGGAAGTGGGGTGTCTCAGCGCTCAGCCCTGTGCAGTGGAGCCACGCCAACAATGGGCCCTGAAGGCACCTCGCAAGTGTCTCCCAGAGCTAGGCGTGGTCATGTCGAGGACACCGGGCCTGGGACTGTCTCCTGTCTGCATACGAGTTACACGAGATGGACCAGGCAGTAGAAACGGAAACAACAAGGTTGAAGAGAGGTGGAGGCACTGTCCCCCAGCCCCGTCCTCACCTCCTGGGGCACCCCTCCTGCCCCATGGGCTTTGTCCTGTTCGGGTCCTACACCTCCCCACCAGTGCCATGGTCCTGGTCAGTCTTCCTAGCAATCACACCTCAGACCCTGGTCATTGCTGCCGTCCTCACCTCCTGGGGCACCCCTCCTGCCCCATGGGCTTTGTCCTGTTCGGGTCCTACACCTCCCCACCAGTGCCACGGTCCTGGTCAGTCTTCCTAGCAATCACACCTCAGACCCTGGTCATTGCTGCAGTGACTGGACGGGGCCAGAGGGCCAGGGAAGCCTCACAGCCGTGGTGGCCTGCCTGGTACCGGGTGCCTGTGATCAGGAATGCCGTCTGTCTTTATTTCCTTCCACTTCTGGGGGAGCTCCTTTTGGATATTTGGTGCAGCTCATCAGCGCTAAAAGGGAAAGAGCGGTGGAGGCCAGGGTGGGGTGCAGGCAAGGGCTTCGAGAATGCTCCTCCCCTCCGCCCCCGGTCCTGGACAAAGGACCACCGAGGACTCGGCGGGGGAGCGGCAGAGGGGCCGTGTGGTCCCTAGCTCCGACACTGCAGGGGTCTGGCTGGGAGCCTGGAGGGCCCTGTGGGTCCAGGTGCGGAGGCCACACGGTACACACACAGGCACACAGACGCCCACCTGCCTATGTGGCACAGACACTGCGTATCTATGCCTTCCCCTCCCCGCCCCTCACATGAAACCACAGGGGCTTTTGTTTTTTGTTTTCTTAGCATTTTTTTCTTCTTACCCTGATCAAATTGATGACTAGGAAAGTATGTGGCTTGGTAAGCAAAATTCTTCTGAAGACAAAATTCCAGAGCCCTCGGCAGCCGTGACCTCACCACACGGATACGCACCAAATCACGGCTGTTTGTATAAATCGCCGGGGCCTGGGGGCAGCACACAATGGCCATGTTGACACTGAATTCCTCGCGTTCTGGAGGCCCCCACCGTACGTGGGCGCAGTCCCGTGAAGCGAAACTCCTGTGTCGTCTGCGTCTGTCCCCAACCCCGGAGCCCCGTCTGTGTCCTCCCCCTGGGGCCCTTGGTGGACATTCACCCTTGACTGAGTGGAAGGACAGGCTGGACTCCAGAGACCAGGAGGCTCCTCAGGAGGGGAGAGGATTCACTGTGCACCAGGCCCCACCTGCCACACTGGGAACCGAGGCCCTGTCCTCTGCCCAAGGCTCAAGCCGCCTTGAGAGAACCAGAGCTACTTCCCACATCTTGGGCTGACTTTGTCCCGATGGGAAGGTCTAGGGGAGGGGAGGTGGGGGAGGTGGGTGTTCAGGCTGCCTAGGGCCTTGGCTGCCTGTGCCTCCCCCGAGGGCCCTCCAGGACCCCTGGCCTCTGCCCCAGCGGCCAGCCCCACAGACGCTGCCCCATGGCCCCTATTACTGGATTTCACAGCACTTAGCCACCTGCCATCCGGGTGGAATCTTCTGCCTGCACGCCGTAGGCCCTCACTCAGCACATGTTGAATGCGTTGGGGTTAGGGTTAGGGTTAAGGTTAGGCCCTCACACCTCCAGGGTCTCACCAGCTCCCCTGGAGCACCTCCAGTCACAACCACACAAAGCAGCTGGGGTGAGAAAGGCGGCCCTGCGGGAGGGGACAGCACCCAGGCCTGCATGACCGATCTCACTGATTCCCTGTCACATGACGCCCAGAACCACTGGCTACGCAGAAAGCTGCCCCAAATCTTACTCTGCAGAAGGGAATGCTGACAGCCTGGCCCAGCCAGTTCCCACCACACAGGCCTGAATTCAACAGTTTAATCAATTAGTGAGAGGGACGCCTCTGTGTCAGCTGCAGCTCTAATGAGGGGCTCCCTGCCCCCACCCGTGGGACGCACGGCCTCCCTGGGCCCCTCAGCAGGGCCGCACTCAGCCCTCGTCCTCCCCAGGCAGGCGCAGCCCCCGGAGCAGGTCTGGGAACCTGGCCCCGCAGCCCCAGCTGGATGCTCAGCCACACAGGGCCAGGCCCTCCCTGCAGCCACCTTTCCTTCCAGAACCCAAGTGGCAGAGCCTGGGAGGCCAGGGAGGCTGACACAACTGTCTCCGTTCGTGGACAAAGACACAAAACTCCTGGGGACACTGGACGTGGTCTAGTGGGATTGAAGTCATAGGGACAATGGGTGGGGGAGCCAGGACTCACTCCCCCTACAGCATTTCTCAGCCTCGACACACCACAGACACACACACACAGAATCCCGCACTGCAATCTCTCTACAGTTTCATTTCCAAAGCACCAGCACAGGGAGGTGCGGCCAGGGCCCAGGCCCCTCCTGCAGAGACTCAGGCCTGGAGCCTCCCCCTAATCCGTTCAGGTCAGGGCGCAGGGTCAGGGTCAGCGCGAGTGCCCGTGTGTGAACACATGCACACGTGTGCAAGTGTGTGCATGTGTCGCTCTGTCTCTGCCTTCCACCACCTCTCTCCATGTCACCCCTGCCCAGTGTCCACAGTGTGGGTGGCTTTGGGCACTGACCATGCCAGCTGCATGTGCCCTTCTGACAGTTGGACTGGACCTCCCAGATTGCTTCCAGATAAAGGCCCTTCTTCACAGCATGCAGAGACACTGGGCTGAGACCATACAGCAGAGCTGCTGGTCAGCCAGAACAACCTTCTGGAGACCCTCCGAGTGCCCGGCCTGACCCCCTCAGGGCTCCACGGCGTGGGGGCTTCCTCGAGGACGTACACAGGAGGGCAGGAGTTCTGGTGTCAGAGAGTGGGCTGGGCACATCGGGGCCTCAGACACCCCAGGGAGGCTCTAGGAGCAGGAAGGCTCAGGTTGGAGGGAGGGAGGGTCTCTGTACCCCCTCGGAAAAGGTGACATTTCCAGCCCTGCCCCCACAGCCGTGGCCAGGACCACTAGGGGTGCTCCGCTTGGTCCTAAGCTGTCAGCAAGGAGCCCACATGCCTGCACCAGGCGCCTGCAGGGCCGGATCCTCCGCACCAAACCTGCCTGACGAGCCCTGCCCTCCCTTCAGACTCAGCAAGAGGCCTCCACCCCCAGGGACTTCCTACAGAGCTTCAGCCTCACATGGAGGGAACACTGCAGCCCACCCGATGCGGCACACGGGGTCAAAGCCTCCTCGGGCAGATCGCAGCACCCCTGTCCTGGTGAGAGAGCGGGATGCCAGCCCTGAATCCCATCTCTGGCTCTGCGCACCAGACAGCCCAGAGAACCCAGAGCACGAACCCAGGAGCCGGTCCGCCCTCCCCGGCTGTGGGCCTGGCACGCCTGCCACTCTGACACTCATCCTCCTGGCATAAAGCATCACGGTTACTAACCAGGAGGACCTGTGCCCGTACCCCTCCTGTTTCAGGTCATCGCCCTGCTCCCTGTGGTGCAGGACTGAGCACCTGCTTCTTGTCATGACCTGCAGGAGCCCACAGATCTGTGCCGGGGCACGCCTAGGCTGTCGCACACCTGAGCCAGGGCACGCCTGAGCTGGCGCACACCTGAGCCAGGGCAAACAGTGCCTCCTCTGGTGTGCCTGAGTTTTCGGTGTAGCCGGCTCGGTGTTCACTGATCAGTGTCGGCCCCTCCCAGGTCCCCCTGCATCTCAGCAGCTGTTTGGAGGGAATCACAGGCTCAGGTCTGACTACTTGACACCCTACTGACGCCCCAGCTGAGGTGAAAACTGTCTTCCAAGATTTCTATCTACCCAGACCTCTGAATGTGAACTTACTTCGAAATGGGGTCCCTGCGGGTGTGACCAAGATGAGGTCTTCCTGGATCAGGGTGTATGTGTAACAGGAGGGAAATCTGGACAGACGCTCGGAGGGGAAGGCCAAGTGACGGCGGAGGCGGACCTGGGAGGTGTCTGCAGGCCAAGCAGCACCGAGGACTGCTGGCAACACCAGCAGCTGGCGGAGACAAGGAAGGGTCCTCCCCTGGAGCTTTCGGAGGGAGCGTGGCCCTGCCAACACCTTGACTTTGGACTTCTGGCCCCCACACCTTGACTTTGGACTTCTGGCCCCCAGAACCGTGAGAGAAGCAGTGTCTGTTGTCTAAGCTCCAGGGTCGTGGTCATTGGTTACGGCAGCTGCAGGACACTGACTCATCCTTGAGGACATGGGGTCAGACCAGCCCCTGGGTGTCCAGAGACGTGCTGTGGGCTCGGGCATTTGGGGGAAGCTGAGGCCAAAGGGCAGGATCTGGGTTAACAGGAAGGGGGAAGGCAGACGCTGCAGGGAGGGGGGTCCACCAGGAGGAGGACAGGGACCTGGCAGTGGCCACACCCAGTGCCCAGTGTTTTCTGGGGCCTGGGGGTCACAGCCACACTTACAGCTGGGCCCAGTGTGCAAGGCCCCAAATGCCAGGGCCAAGGGGCTCCCTCGGGGGTGCTGACCCCAGGAGATGCCCTGACGTGGCCCCAGCACAGCGCCACACACCCTGACCAGGGCCAAAGACAGACGTGCTGCTGACCCATCAGAGGCTGGTCTTTATTCCCTGGAACGGAAACAGCCTGCAGCCCAGAAGTGACCACAGCGGGAAAAACAGAAATAAAATAAAAGCCCCTAAGTATTTGGCTCCATAAATTTTCATCATAAGAAATTACTTTGAACCCAAGCCGGGTGCCAGGTGTCCACTGTGGGCTACAGCCCCACACCTCACCCAACACACCAGCCAAATGCAATGATGCAGGTGCATCGGAAAACAGTACGGAACAGCCCACAAAGGCATCTTAGACACGGAGTTTGCTTCCTATGGACATCTTTTTTTAAAAAAAATATAATAACTTAGTTGGCATGTTACAGCATTTCCAGTCCCTTGGTCAGGGAGTCCTCGGTCGTGTCCCTCCACAGCTCAGGTGCAGGGCACCCACCAGAGCCAGCATCCACCGTGGCAGCGGCAGCCATGCAATGGTCACTCCGTGCCCATCTCGCAGGGGTTCAGCCCCCTCTCCTCAGCATCCCTGTACATCCTTTGGAAGTCCTTGAAGCGCGGGGCGCAGCCGAGCCAGGCCTCCCCGAAGTGCATGTGGCCAGTGAAGAGGAACTCACCCCGCCCGGGCCGGACGCCGCACTCCAGCAGCGTGGACACGCGCCCTTGCCAGCCGCCACCTTCAGGGGCTGGCCGGAATACCCTGCTCTTCTGCCGGTAGAGCCGGCTCACATGCAGGTGGATGGCTGACTCCTGCCGCTCTGGTTCATGGGTGACGTCCTGGATGGAGCCTCGGACGACTGCAGAGGGAAGGAGACCAGGGTCAGCGAGTCTGCTCACCAAGCAATCAGCAGGACAGGAGCTGACCTTGAACTCCACCTTCCAAAATCTCTTGTTGAAAAGCACGGTTCACACACATGGGGCTGTCTAGGGGTCATCCCCACCACTCAAACTGTCGGGGAGTAGGAGATGTTTTTCTGCCAAAGGCCAGCCATGGAAGTGGGGAAAACAAAGCATAAACCAACTTTTCAAGTCAGCACAAGAAAAGCTACCGCAGTTAACACCCCAGACCTGCCGCGGTTCAGTATCAAGATCAGACAGACACGGTGAAGCTTCGAGGGAGAGAGGTGGGGTGGGAAGAAGAAAGGCAGAGCCGACCCCACCTGGGGACCGCGCACGGCCCGGACCCTCCACACGGGCCAGAGAGAGGAAGGAACCTGTACTTCCACCACATGACTGCCCTGGGGGCGGGGGGGCCCAGAGCCAGGACCCTGGGGCCAGGTCCGTGGGCACTGCACAGCAAAGCACCCGAGAGCCAACGTCACGAGCAGGCGGCTAAGCCCCGACCTCAGCCCCGGCCCTGCCAGGGCCTCGAACTCCCTCCAGCGCCTGAGGGGGGACCCAGATGATGAGGATGGGGGCTCTGAAGAGAGGCAAGAGCCGGCACTGGGAGTGATGACCTCATGCACAAAGTGGGAAAATGCTCAGTATCACCCCAAATAGGAATTCCCACCCCCAGCAGGAACTCCCAGCCCTCTCCCTGCCACACACACAGGTCCACTCCCTGGGGCTGGAAGTCTAATAGCAGAAAGGAAGGCAACTGCGATGGGACGGCCAAGCCCAGGGCCTTCAGCAGAGCCTCCTCCCCCCAAGGGTTTAGTGACAGCACCTCAGGTCCCGGGGCCTAAGAGGTCTCCCTCCCGGGCGGGAATCCCAAGTACACTCACCAAAGTCACTGGTGCAGACTGCCAGGAGCACCTCTGTGTGGCTGCAGGGGCGGCACGGGGCTGCGGGGAGAGAACAGGGTCAGGAGGGGCCTGAGGACGGGCGGGGGCACAGACCCTCCTGCCCGCGGCGTGGACGCCACACAGCATCCTGCAAGTCCTCTGATGCTGGGGGCGGCCGTCCAGGCCAAGTGGCCCTGCAGCCAAGGTGCTGAGAGCAGGAAGGAGGTGACCTCAGCCATACAGGCCGGGAGAATCCTCCTGGGGCCCTGGAGCTCACCTGGGCCGCCTGCGACGGCGTGAAAGCTGAGGGAGAGTGGGCTCCGTGCTCAACCCCACGCAGCTCGTTACCGCAGCTGTGCCACGTGAGCAACCACTGGACTCACGTGTAAATCGCTCTTTGGTGTCAAAACCAACCCAAGCTGGTCCAAAGCCACGTCCCTGACACCAACCCAGCCAGGAGCCCTCACACAGCTTACACAGCCGAGGCCAAGATGACGTGGCCTCCCACTCACAACACCTGCTCCCCACTGTCCCATCTGCTGCCACGATTCCATGGGGATCAGGACTGCCTGCAAGGACCAGCGAGGCCGTAACTCTGCTGAAGGTGTCAGAGGGATAGTCCACTTGCTTCAGCCGTGGGGCCTTCATCCAAAGCAGAGGAGCAGTAAGTTCAAGTCGGGCCTGCTGGGCCTTGGGACCAGGTAACCACCTCCAGACACCTCCACAAGCCACTCTCACAGAAAGCCCAGCTCCTTGACTGCCCCCAGGACTCCCAGACCAGGGCGAGGGCTGACGCCCCCAGCCAAATCAGTCCTCCCGCAGGGGCCCTCTGGCCGCCCAGCCCTCACCCCGCCCTGACCAACTGCCTCAGGCGGGCGCGAGGCCTCCAGAAAGGCCGGGGGAGACCGGAACCGAGAGGCTCTGGAGACCCAGGCCCACGGCGCTCCCACATTCAGCAGTGCGTTTGGGGGGACGCGAGTTTATTATCTGGTAGCGCACGTTTTCTCACCTATTTCAGGTTTCTGGGTTTGGGCCCAAGTCCCCTAAAACAGAAACGTTGGGTTTGAACTCTCACCAGGACCAGGTCCCCTCGGCCCATTCACGTTCTAAAGGCCCCACAGAGGCCCCAGCCTTGGTGCTCAGTGGGCCTGGCCGGTGCCCTCGGTGCCCCTGAGCTGGGCCGAGCTGTCACCTGCCCGGGGCTGCCCAGGCCCCACTGGGAGGCGCCCCCGAGAGAAGCAGGAGGGGGCCTCTGGACCCAGCGCGTGTGCAGCACCTGGGACCCCACGGGGGTGGACGCGCGCGACCAGAGTGCTGGCCCCCGTCCTGCCCCCAGGCAGGGGTGGATGTACGCACCCCAGTCCAGCCCAGCGAGCGCATGACTCATGGGCGCCCCGGCTTCTGTTCAGTTATCAGGAAAAGGGCGAAGCCGTGGAACCAGAACAGCCTGTCAGATGCGTCTGAAGCCCGTGGGGAGGACTGGGCGCCTCCGCCGCCCCAAGTCTGGAGCCCCTGCCCACTCAGGGCTTTCTGGCACCAGTGTGGGCCCCCAGCCTCTAGGCTTCTCTTAAAAAGAAAGTGGGCAACTGGGGGTCCCCCCACCACTACCCCGCTGGGGGCCTGCCACCCTCACTGGGCCTAACAGAGGCCACCACCCATCGGGAGTGAGGAAAAGGGGGCAACACAGCCCCACAGGCACCCCATCCCGCCTCGAAGGGCCCCAGCAGTGGTGAGACTCCCCATCTTG
Source organism: Camelus ferus (assembly GCF_009834535.1). Classification (NCBI taxonomy): domain Eukaryota; kingdom Metazoa; phylum Chordata; class Mammalia; order Artiodactyla; family Camelidae; genus Camelus; species Camelus ferus. Next base: position 19,761,477 of record NC_045711.1, read on the forward strand.
GAGGCACCCCCAGAGCCTATGGGGTCAGGGGCCCCCACTTGGGGCCTTTGGGGACCAGGCCGTGTGAGCTCCAAGGGCGAGTGGACGGGCGGCGAGGTCCACACAAGCTCTCTGTAGGCTGAGATAGGCCCAGGCCACACAGCGTGGTGGGACCCTGGGCCCGGGAGTCTTGCCCTCTTCGTGGTCATGGGCCCCAGCCCTCGGCTGACGAGAAAGGTGGCGTGAGCTTGTCCCAGGGGCCCTGCCCTGACCCGCACAGCACCCCCAGCCCCACACAGAGGAATGGGGACCCCAGTGGCCCCGGTGGAGGGCAGTCGGCGTCCTGCAGGCCCGCCCTCCAGAGGCCTCAGTGAGTCGGCACCGTGACAGCCGGGCTAACAAGGCCCCCCACTCCCAGCCCTCTTTTGACTCCGAGCTTCACACAGGGCAGGCACCCTTGTGCAGAAGCTGGGCTGTGGGCGCCAAGAGGAGCGGTCTGGAAACAATTACTCAGCGGAGTCAGGCTCGTAAAGGCTGCGTGGAATGCGCTGGTTTCGGACACATGGAAGCTCGTTTCCTTGTGGGGAAGATGGGGAGGGGGCGGCCAAGGGGCTGGTTGGAATTCTGGCCTGTGGTTCTCGGAAGGGGGGTTGGGGTGTGGACGGCAGAAAGATTACTCTGGAATGTACATAAAGGGAGCCGAATGAAGCGGGAGAAACAGCATCAGGGAGACCAGCAGGGCTGCAGTAGGGACCCAGGGGGGAGCCGCAGGTACAGACAGGGGCAGCAACCCTCTGTCAGGCTGCCTGCTACCCAGAGACGTTTGCAGATGGCGGGATGCTGGCCCAAAGGCGGGGCTGCCCGGGTAAGGACGACGGGGGATGTGCAGAACTTCCAGAAGGAAAACCGGGGTTGGGGACACGTGCTGGGGTCATCGGGCAGGCCGGGACAGGTGGTGGATGTAGCAAGTTAACAGGGAGGAACGAGGCTGGTATCCGTCGAGCAGAGAGCCTCCTCTGATTGTCACGACAACCCCACACTCAGCCCAACTCCAGGCCGCGGGCTGACGTCGCCCCAGATGACAGTGGGGGATGCCACCTGTGAGACCCTGTCTCAAGCGTGGGGAGCACAGGAAACTCTCCGTCCCACCGGCTGTCCCTCCACACCTGCTCCCCCCCTTCCTGGTGAGACACACCCTCCACCCCAAGAGTCCAGAGAAGGGTAAGATGAAAAATAATGACACAGTAATTACCAGGGCCAGAGAACCACCATGCAGGAGACTCAGTGATCCCTAGGGAAAAAATCAAGTTCTCTCCTTTACTGTTTCCAGGAAATAGTGCGGTTTCTTTTCACTTCTGAACGTTGCTGCTTGTCCCCCATGGCCCATCAAGGCCATCCCTAAACGCTAAGGTGCCGAGGTGGACCCCAGCGGGGGTGTGAACCTGCCAGGCCACCTGCAGGGGTCATTTGAACAGAACAGTTTCAAAGGGGATGGGGGGATGAAGCCCATCAGAAGCTGCGGGACGCAGGCCACCCCCAGCCAGCGCCCACGAGCAGCGGTGGGAGTCACTTCTGTGCTCACAGCCAGCCCCTCCCCTCTGGCTGCGTGTCTAAACTGTCTACACTCTGGCCACTGTCTCCCCATCATCTGCACACAGGGGGCCTGCCTGGGGTGGGTGGGCGCCACACAGAGCCCAAACCCCAAAGCCCAGAGTGGGGATGTGGCCAAGCCTGTATGCTCCTCCTTCTCGGCCCCTAAGTAGTGAAAGCACAGGCTGGAATCCGGGGCCCACCGGAGCTGCCCCAGGGGAGCCATGGAGATGGGGTCTGTATCTGTCCCCAAGGACCAGACAGAGCAACACCCTCACCCTCACTTGCTGGCTACTCCATGCATCCCCTAGCCCACTGGTGGTGCCTGTTTCCCCAGACTGGGACCCTGGGGAGGATGGCCCAGACAGCCCGGCGGGTCCACGGCAAGGCCTCAGCACACGTTCCAGGCGTGGCTGGGAGCTTCCTCCAGGAGCAGGCCGCATCTAGTTGCTCGCCTGCTTTTTGTGTCCTGCCAGACTTCTCCAGCACCAGACGAAGGGGTCCCCTGTTACTCTGGTGCCCAGCAGGGCCCTTGGAGGAGGTGGAGGGCTGGGGGAGTAGGTCGTCCCCCTCCTGCCACGTGGCAGCCAAGCCCTGAGTCCCCTGGGGCTGAAGGCCCCTCGCCACCTGCTTGCCCCTCCAGCTGCGCCTGCCTCTTCTTGGCTGTCGGCGCATCTTGGTTCATACGAGGAAGCCGATTATGCAACATGAGTGGACATGAGGCCAACATGTTAGCCATAAACACCCGGCGGAACCACCCGGAGCTGTGGCAGGCGGGCGAGGCTCACACATCTCTCACCAGGATCCCGGCCCATGGAGCCTCTTTTCTCCCAAGTCAGCACAGACTGGAACTCGTGACTCATCGTCCACCTGCCCAGCAGGTCGGACAACTGGCTGCCTGGCCCAAGGGCACGCGCTCATCCACGCACACACACCTGGGCTCCAGCTTCACTGGGATCTCCCCTGCAGCCAGGGCCAGTCAGGAGAGGGCTGCCGGCCTGCCATCTGAGAGCCTGCCTGGCCTGGTCATTGCTGCCAGATGGCCAGCACCAGCATTCCCCATTACATACCCATTCCTTTGGCGTTAAAAGCTTAGGGGCCCATCCCTGGAGAGGAGGGGCACACCAGCCTCCCCAGATCCCTGCTGCCCCTCCCCTCCCTCAGGGTGGGTCGGTGCTGGGCCCCCAGGCCCCTGGAGTGCTGAGTCCCCACCCCAAGTTCTGATGGTCACTGTGTCTGTGCTGCCCTCAGCATCTCAGCCACTGGGCAGATGGACACTCATGCCCCACCATCCCCAGGGTCCCCAGGATCCCTGCAGGCCCCGGATTTAAGGAGACACCCCAGGGCCAGGCAGGTGTATGTCAGCACCCCTGCCAGCGCAGTCCAGCCATAGCCACATGTCCGGTGTGGGGCCCTGGCCGGTGACCAGACAACACGCCCCCATCACAAGGGACCTTCTCCCTGCACCCCTACAGTCCTGTCCCAAACCCACTCACTGCCCAGGACTGGAAATGTGGACTTGGGGGTCTGAGGGGGAACAGACTTTGCCCCCAGGTGAGGGGAGAGACACAAAGTCTTGGGTCCCAGGGGCTGATCCACAGGCTCTGAGTCACCCCAGGCTGTGATCCCACCATGAGTTTTCCACCAGAAACTCCAGTCTGTGCAGGCGGGAGCACTCAGGTGGCAGCCCTGAAAGGACTGTCAAGCCGAGGCCTCTAAGAACCTGCTGGGGACACACAGCAAAGTGGAAAGAGGCTCTGGCCGGGAAGAATATGTGACCAGCAGCTGAGCGGCCTCGAGTCACCAGCACTGTCGTCAGCGTCCGCCCCGATCAGCCGGCCACCGCCGTGGTCGGGACACTGAATTTGGAGACCGAGCTCTTCCAGGTTTTGTTTTTATTTTGAGTTTATCTCCAGGGCCCCAAGGGAGCCCCGTGATCACTGGTGATCAAGATAAAGGCTGTCGTGGTCGAAGACTTATTCGGGTCCTGGGCTTACAGCAGCTCTCAGTGTTCCCGGTGGGTCCCACCTGGGCACTCCTACCCCGGAGCTCTGTAACAGACCAGTAGTCTGACAGAGGCTTAAGGTTTTGAAAACTGATCTGAGGAAGGACACAGAACAACAAAATGTGGATTCACCCTCAGAAGAAAAGTCCTCATTTCAAATCCTAGTGGGTCTGGTTTTTCCCAATGGGAGACTTTATTCACTGAAATGTGGAGACTACACTCTTCTTAGGACCAGCCCACCTCAAACCAGCTGTTTCCACCTCAGCACTGCTGACTCTTGGGGTGGGTCATTCTCCGTGCCGGGGTGACCATGCACTGCAGGGTGGGTGTGAGCAGTGTGAGCGGCGTCCCTGCCTCACCCCCACCACTTGGTGCCATAGCACCTTGCACTGACCATCAGCCTGGCCCGTCCCTGAAGGAACAGCCCCCCAGAACCTCCCCCAGGAAGAGCCGAGCTCACACCTTCCCCTTGGGAGGCATCTTGCTACCAACTTACTCTGGAATTGAAGCAATGCCCTGCCAGCCCCGCCCCACATGTTCAGACCCCGTGAGGTCGTCTGTGCCTCAGAGGAGGGTGGAACCTGGCCGGCTGTCCCTAACTAACGGATGGGGACCCTGAATCTGCCCTGTGTGAGAGCTCTAGGGGTCACAAGCTGCTCTCTGCCCACAGAGCTTTCCACAGACTAACACAGACCCCCACACAGGGCCCTCGTCCACCCAGACCCTCCCTCCAGGACCTCGCCTGAGGTTCCCACCACTGGCCCAGCACTGGTGTCCTCACTCCACATGGGGCAGTGACTCCTGACACACACATGTGGAATGCCTCAGGAACCAGGACCGGCCGCGACTCAGGACGTCACGACTCTGCACAGCTCTGGGACGAGAGTCAGCCTCGGCCCCCACCCCAAACTCAGCATATCTGGGGCTGCAGCGATGCCGAAAGCACTTGGCCAGCTCGTGCGTCAGGAGGAATTCTGGGGCATTTGGAGGGAACAGCACCCAACTCAAATTACAGTGGAAATCAGTGCAGGGAGGGCCTGCCAGGGCTCTGCTCTGACCCGTGGCCTTTCTCCCAAGTCCACAACGCCCACAGCACTGACGGGACCCCACACATCTCACACCTGCCCCCTAGGAGGGACCATCTGCTGGCACCTGAGCCCCTCGGGACAGACCCACCGGCCTGTGTTCATGGACGCTGTGCGGACGAGGCACGGGAGGAAATCAGAGAGGTCTGGTGAGTGAGAAGGGACCACTGCTGCCAGACCGGAGAGGCCAGGGAGCCCCCAGCCACCGCCCCCTCAGGCACCACACTCACCCGACAGGCCGTGCAGATCTGACCCCGCGCGCCGGCTGGTCAGCTCGTACTGGAAGCCCGTTGTCCTCCGGCTGATGTCCTGCTGGGGCGTCGCCTCCACGAACAGGCCACCCTGCTCAAAGCTGAAGCACGGCTCCTGGCCGGGCCCGTGGTCCCCGTCCCGCACCAGCAGTCTCAGTTCTCCAGTTTTCTCCAAATAAATATTGGCCCCCGAGGAGCCCCTGAGGGGCTTGATGCAAAGGGTCAGGTGTCGGGATGGCGAGAAGGTGTTGGGCCGCAGGTTCACGATGAGCGCCCCGGTCGGGTACATCCACTCGACGGTGCCTGCGGAGCAGCGCAGGTACACCTGCTCCACCTCCTTCCTGTGGGCCTCGTGCGTCAGCCCGCTGCAGGGGTGGGGAGACATGTCAGTGTGCAGCGGGGCCAAGCAGCCCTCCCCGCCGGCAGGCTGGACACCCCCAGCCCACTGCTCGGCCCAGGCCCACGGCCTCCCCCGCCCCTCCCTTCCAGCTCTGGTCAGCGCAGGAGCTTCTGGCTGCCAGACCCCTGGACACCTCAATGTTCAGTGGAGGTGACAGGTGCAGTGGAGGTGAGGACCAAGGAATGGGAGATCTTCCAAATAATAAATGGGGAAACACCAGCAGGACTTTGGCACCAACCCAAGTTCCAGGTTACCAGGTGAGGCTGGGAAATCAGGGCCGATTCCCACTGAGTGTGAAAACTCAGCCCCAGGTTTCGTTACAGGAGATACACGAGCACGCAGTGCTCACGTAATAAACAACGCCCTCCAAAGAGCAGCTTTTAAACCGACTGGGCACATCAGTGACATGGCGGGGGGTGGAGGTTGTTGGTGAGTTTTGTCTTGGGGTCACTGTTAGGCATAGGGCTCCTATTTTCCTGACGGTGATGATTTGACCACTTTCTCATGCATTTACAAACCTGAGGACCCTGCATTGCCAACTGCATTTCTAAAGACAAACTCAAATATCTAAGTAAAATACAAAAGTAAGGTAAACGTCCTCCACGGGGAAACATGGGACAGAAGGTATGGAAAAGCCAAAGAGAGGGGACACAAAAGGCACACGGACACCTACTCTTCTCAACAGGGACTGTGAGGGATCCCAGCAGGCTTCACGCCTAATACATGCCAAACAGGAAAAAATGAAGTGTGCTGCACTCTCGGGGAGACAGGTCTTAAGTAAAGTCATAACGTTATGTTTTCGAGAAATAGAAACCATCAAAAGCGTTAAAGTTTCCCTGCTCAAAATTGTAATGTAAATGTCAGCTTGTGGTAACGGTACGTCACAGCCACCAAGCTGCCCTGGAACTCAACCAGTGACTTCAACTTAGTGTTTTATTACATGAAATTTGGTTCTGATCAGATCTCAGACAGGTTCACCCACATTCTTAGGATTTTTATGTGGAATAAACAATGCTATATTCAGAGCCCTGGCCTGAGCGAGTTACCAGAAACCCCTTCTGTAGAGGAGAAAACACATAACATATGGTTTGCATTTACTGTTGGTGACTCATGCTCCGGGCCCCGAAAAGCCTCACTTTTCATACAGCGGCCGGCTGCAGGCTGGGGCTGCCCAGTCATCCTGCAGACCACATCAGAAGGAGGTGTCAGGGAGGTGAACTCCCTCCTCACCCCGCTCCCCACCCCCAAGGCCCTGGGTCATAAGCAGCCCGGCCTCAGACGCCTACCAGGGCCGCACACGCAGAGCAGACTTACAAATTATCGTCAAATAAAACTCACGCAAGCTCATCTGATGCATAGGAGGGGATGGGCATAATTATAGTGCTGGGTGAAAAAATTAGACTAAATGGTGTGTGGTTGCCCCAGATGACTATAATTAGCTCTGCTCCTGTGCAGCCAAACAGACTTTATCATAGTGTCCCTCCTCTCCTGTCTCCAGCCTCAGGGGGCAGCTGGACACTTGTCTTGTGCCCGGGCACCCATTCTCAACTCTCTCCCACAAAAACTGTCCAGTCCAAGGCTTTGCTTCCCTCTCGGTAGTGAGGAGGGGCCCTTGGAATGGAGGGAGGGGAGAATCTGCACCTCAGCCCGTGGGCACCTCTCACTAAGCTTCCTGAACCCCAACAGTGGAGGGGAAATGGGGAGGCCCACCCTTCACCACATCTTGGCAGGGGCAGAGGGAACCCTCATGGGGACAGATGGCCAAACCACGCGGTCCAAGGGAAGGCGATTCGCAGCCTGGGGACTGCAGTACACCAGCCTGCACGTGTGACCACACTCATCTTGTGGGGATACCTGGCTCCGTTTATTTGTAAGTTGCTCCCCTATAAGAGGACTAGGAATCAAATGCAGATTGACACAAGAAATAAAGCACCCCTCACTTAACCCTCTACTGGATCCGCCTCGTACCCAGAGCCCGTATGGGCCCTGTTCTGCTGTTCTCTCGTTCTTCTAAAACAGCAGGACCAACAAGACTTCCGCTAGGCACCCAGCGCAGGAGCGTCCACCCTCACACCACAGCCTGCCAGGTGCAAAACCTGCATTTAAACAAACATCTGCTCCGTTCAGTGGGACCCCAGCCCCTCAGCCTGGGACCTGCTGAAGTTGAGGTCTGTCCAGTTCTAACCAGAAAATCAAGCCACCACTGAGAGCCTGAAAAAAACTCCTGTTTATGTAAAAGTGCTGGAGGTGCAAAAACACAAATCGGTGATGGTCACGGACGATGGCACCTACGGCTCTCACAGGACACACGAGTGATACACTAATGAGCAAAAACAGAGTCACTGCTCTCTGGTGTTGTCGTGAAGCTAAAAGAAGCAGGGGAAAATGAGTTTCTAGTTAACCTTAGGGAGCTGAGAAGACTGATTTAATCTCGGATGATCTGAACTGAACTAGTGCATTTTCTTAAAAGAGTCGAAAGGGTTTCTGGTAACTCGCTCAGGCCAGGGCTCTGAATATAGCATTGTTTATTCCACATAAAAAGTGTCACTCCCCAGGCAGACAATCCAGGTGGAGGTACTGGGTGAACACTGTGAGCACCTTTATGGAGAAGATGGCAAATCCCAAGTCATTACGGGGACTTTCTGCAGGGGTCAGTGTGGTGGCAGCAGAGCCCACACCCCTCACACCCACAGCCTAGCCGAAACCTGAGTCACCAGAAGGAAACGCCGGCCTCTTGTTGACCAAAGTCAGGAAGAGCTTCATATCCAGGGAGAAACCAAAGGGCTCTGCTGACTGGAGTTACCTTTTCACATTCCCACTGAGCAGGACAAGCAGCCCAGGTAGGACACACTGGCAATGCCCAGCCCGCAGCAGTGGGAAGGTTCATGGTCCACCTTTACAACCACGGCCTAATAAAGATAGGGAAGGCCCTGCCCCTGCACAAGGGAGACAGATTTCAAAACCTTGTGCTTAATTGCTTGGAAATACCCAGAAACACATTCAGCCTGTCAACTGTGAGTGGCCAGTGTCACAAAGAGCAACCCCCTTCCTATCAGGAGAGCAGAGTCCACCCCGCACGTTGGAGCTCGCACCACACTGCGCTGTCTTCAGAACGGCTCATAAAAAGTCACAAATGCTACAGAGTCAGCAGGCAAGCCGGCACTCCAGGGTTTCGACAGCACGAATCCGTCAGCTGATCTGTGACACAGCTTGATAAGTGGGGGCACTGATTACGGTACAAGGGGGGCTTACGCTCCAGGAATGTGGCCTGGCCCTGTCTCTGCTCCAGCTCCTGCCCACAGCTCCTAATGCCACTGCAGCCACCCTCAGCTAGGTTCTGCCTCTGGGTTGAGCAGAGGACACTGGAGGGTGTCCAAGACTGGGGGTCCGTTAGCAATGATGGAGGCAAAGGGTCTGAAGCTAAGCCTCCCTGCGACCCCAGGTAGATGAGAGGATGCACAGGAACGGGAAGGTGAAGGAGGTCCTCCACCTATTGCAAGCACCTGCTTGGTCCAGGAGCAGGTTGGCCTGTGACCAGCCCTCACTCAAAGCCCCTCTGGGCTCCAGGGGGATATCCTCTTTCAGGCACACAGTCCTCCAAGAACCTGAAAAGGATGTCAGCGCCTCCTCTGGAAACTCAGGCTCACAGGGTGGGACTGGGCTTCTGTTTTTGATCTGCTGAGGCAGGACACCCCAAGGCCTCAGTTTGGGGATGCACTCATTCATCCAGCAGAGGCTGCAAAGCAGGGAGTTTAATTACCAGCGAGGGGGAAAGGGCAGCCCCAGAAGAGAGTGTGAGAGTCAGAGGCTCCCAGCCAGCTCTGTGCTGGCGCCAGCGTTCTCCAGGCCAACCCTCCCCAGGAGCTCCCATCCGTGCTCAGGGGCCCAGCCTCAGCGCCGTCACCCCTGCCTGGGTGTGAGCTGGGGAACTTCTGCAGAAGGCAGGGCAGGCAACACCGTCCCATCCTCAGGGGCCCAGGACCCTCACTCCAGGAGGGGTGAGAACCGGAGAAATGGGAGCAGGGTAGGTAACTGCGTTTCTACAGAGAACCGGGTCTGTACATACCCAAGATGACCAGAGGCTGCGGACACTGAACCCAGTGCAGTGGCACAACCCCCACCTTCTCAGAAAACCGGCTTCACTCAGAATAACCGTGTCACACCCCCCAGCTGAGGTGTCTGCCAGCCGGAGTCTTCCCATCAGATCTCAGGGGCTTGGGTGGGGGCCCTGCTCCGTCGGACACCCCGACACCCAGACCCAAGGTCAGCCCCGGCCCACAGCATTTTCAGAGAAGACGCTAGTTTCTCCCTCCGCAAACTCCTGAATCCTCAACCTCCCAGGCACAAAGCTGGCTTCCCCTACGGCGAGGTGCCTGGCGCTGGGCCCTCGCCCTGGCGGACAGCGCTCCGCGTCCCGAGTAGCTGCGCCCTCAGCCCCCGCCCACGCTTGTGACTCGCCTGTCACACTGCAGTTTAAAAAAAAAGTCCTCGGCTGCCTGCCTTGGCGGAGGGCGTGAAGGGGGGTCGCCGAGCACAGCGCGCGCTGCCAAGGGCGGCCTGACCTTCACGGGGCGGGGCAGGGGGCTCGGACAGGCCCGGAACTCGCCCGGCGCACAGGTGTCCGCCCGCGGGTCTCCGCCCGCACGGACGCGGTCAGTGCACGGTCAACACCAGGGTCCCCGCTCCGTCCCGCGGACCCAGCCGTCCCTTCCCGCCCAGCCCAGAGTGCAGGCCTGGCTCCTCCCGCCCGGCCTGGGGCGCGCAACTCCTCGCGGTGGGGCAGAGGCCAGACAGGACCATAGCGCCGACCCCCGCCCGCCTCCAGTGAGGGGGTCGCCGAATCGTGGCTGCGGCGTTCGGGGAACCAAGTCGGGATCCGCGCGATCCCGCGCGGGGCGAGCGGACTGCCGGTCCGGACTGACCCCGCCGCGCTACAGGCGCGCCTCCCCCTGGGCGTCCTCCGGGTCAGGGGACCGGGACTCCGCGGGCTCTTTTGTTCTAGAACCGGGGGCGGGGGAGGGCGGGGATGGCACTCAGCCTGGAGAGCGGGTCCCCGAGCCCCGGCGCCCTCGGCCCGCCCAAGAAGGGAGGGGACCCGAAGGCGGGGGTCGCGCTGCGCGGACTCACCTCCCCTTCCAGCTGCACAGGTCGCTCGAGTACTGCGCGCCCGCGCCACCAAGCAGCACGGCCAGCAACAGCAGCAGCGGCGGCGGGCCAGGGCCCAAGGCGGGGGGCCTCGGCCACAGCTGCCCCGCGCGCCCCCCGGCCGCCCGCGCCGCGCCCCGCATGCTCTGGCTCCTGCTCGGCCGCCGGCCCCGCGTCCGCGCCCACCGAGCAGAACCTCGACCCGGCGCGGCCGGGCGGCCGGGCTCCAAGTCCAGATGGTCACGTCGCGCGAACCTCGCGCCCCCGGGAAGGCCGCCCGCCCATCCCCGCCGCAGCCGGGGCCGCCCGAGCCGCTGAAGCCGATGCAGCCGCGCGCGGACCTCCACCCCCGACGCCGCCGCCAGAGCCTCTGAAGTCGGCGAGTCCGCGGTCCGGGTCGCTGCTCAGCTGGGGGGCGGCGCCCGTCCGGCCGCTCCGCCTCCGCCCCGGGTCCGCCCCTGCGCGCCGGAACTCCGCCCCGTGCGCCCGCGCCCCGCGTTCGGCCCCGTGCACCCCGGCTGGACGCGGCGGATGCCGCTCTGTGAGGTTTGGCGGGGGCATGGATCGCCGGGGACGTGTGGCCCGGGAATGGGACAGGCTGGGACGCCGCGGAGAGGAGGGGACCGCACGAGGGACGAGGAGAAAGGTCCGGGAGAGAAGAGCCAGGCTGGAAAGTGGCGTCCCGAGCAGGAGGGGGACAGGGCAGCGCAGTGCGGGGGCGGGGTAGAAACCCGAAACCCCAAGTGTGTGCAGACCCAAGCCGAGCGCCCGGCCGGCCTGCCCGTCCCGCAGTGGCGGTGCTGTGGCCCCATTGTGCAGACTGAACGCAGAGTGGCCATTGGGCTTTAGCAGGGGCGCCTGGCCGGGCACTGCTGTGTGACCAGCCTGAGCCCCTCAGAGATGCTCCTGGCGCCCACAGTGTGCTTTGCGGAAGTTCAGACTCGGTCTTGTTCTGCGGCCCACGGGGGAAGGGAGGCCCAGCTGTGCCTGGAGATGTGGCTGACTCACTGTTGAGTGTTCGGTGGACCCTGGAACACCCATTCCACAGAAAGGCTCTGGGTTTGCGGTTGGAGGCCGCCGCTCCTGCGTCACTGCTGCCTCCCGGTGCTCTCCACGTCCCTACTCGCAGTTGGTCTAGGACCTGCTTCACCAACCTTGCACTTGATTCTTGCAAGTTGTAGGATTTTAGCAACCTCCTGGCAGGATTGGTTCCCCTCCCCCAGGCTTGGCAACCTGAACTGTCTCCAGATACCGCCAGATGCCCCCCTGTGCTAAATTCCCCGCTGAGGTCCCTGTTGTAGCGGGACCAGCAGGGTGAGTGCAGTGTGGTAATTGCTGCTCCCTCACCGGGGTGGTCACTGGGGCCACCAGGTGCCCAACATCCACTGGGGGAGACCACGGGGACTAAGCAGCCCAGAGGACACTGGCCTCTGGGAGGACGAGAGGGTCTACCAAGTGGAGAGAGGGAGCCTTGGCACTCCAGGCAGCCGCACCTGTGATCACAAAAGCAGGTTTTTCTGCTTCCTCAGACTCTGGTGTCTGTCTGAGCTCCAGAGCCTGAAACAGCAACAAACGGTGAAGAAATCTGACCTTGTTTCAGCATTTCTCTTCCAACAGAGATACATTTCAGGAGGCATTTCAAGTGACCTGCAGGGGAGGGGAAGTGTCTATTACTTGTGTGTTGTGCCCTTTCGTCTGGTTAGGGGTTGGGAAGTCTACCTGGGTTGTAGGGACGGAATTGTCACACTCTGGAGAAGCTGGAGTCTGTAGGGCCCAGAACAGCTGGGCTGGAGACAGCCAGCCTCAGGAGTGCTGGGTCACCCTTGTGGGGAGTTAGCGTTCAGAGCAGCGCTGGGACAGAGGAGGCCAGCCCACCCAGCCAAAGCCCGGACCTCGCCCAGTCAGAAACGGTGACGTCATCCTAAGACCTGAGGTCAGTTTTGAGGCTGGAGGACTATACGTGTGCATTCCAGGCTTGGGGGCCTGCTGCACCCTCTTTGGAGTGAGTGCCCCGCCCCCCATGGCTGCAGGTACCAGGGTGCAAAAGTGCTTTAAGAAGTGGCCCTAGTGGAACCAGCCCTCAGGCCACTGGGAAGAGGTGTTTGCTGGTTGCGGATCTGGAAGCTGCAATCGCCCCTGTGCCCACTAAGCATGTCTGCACAGCAGAAGCCCCTTACCCAGGGCACTGCAGGTGGTGAGGAAACCGTTTATAAGCAGCCCCGCCAGGCCCATGCACCCCTGAGGGGCTGGTCAGGGTCCAGGCCGGCACACAGGGAGAGGCCAGGCAGCCCCCTTCATGTTACAGACACGGAGACTGAGTGTACTGGCCTCAGTGACCTGCTCAGGGTTTCAGAACCCTCAGTGACCAGGGGACCAACAGGGAGAGCTGCTCTGTGGTGACAGAGCTGGTTCCCATCCCAGGCTAATGGCTGTGACCTGGGAGGCTGCCAGACCACCTCTACCCAGGCTCACTTCCCTAAAACTAGCTCAGTACAGCATGCGTGCCGGACTGGCAGAGCTCACGACATAGGAGGAGCTGCAGCCTTTGGGTCACTGTCCATCAGTACTGGCTCGTCAAATGTTACAACGTGCACACTTTCCAGAACCAGTAAGAGGGGGACCTGGGGCAGGGCAGGGGGTATGTGGGAACCTTCGGTATTCTCAGCTCAGTTTCTCTGTAAACCTGAAGAATTAAGACTACTAATTAAAAAACAAACGTCCTGGCACTGTTCTTGGAAGAATCTGACAAGATCTTGAGGCCGTCAGAACTCTGTCTCTGACAGGCCCTACCTTTGGGGGACACAGGTGCCTCCAGATTCCTGAGGGTCCCCAAAGCAGGAATTTCCAAATTTCCCTCCTCCTGAGCAGTCCCTCTCTGCCGCGGTCACAGCAGCAGAACTGGTTCCCCATGGCTTCACTCATCTCCGGGCCTCCTGCCAAGGTGGAGCTGCTGGTCCCTCCTGGCTGTGCAAAGCCATCTGCAAGTGAACCGGCCCCACAGAGGGGGTTCCTGGTGCTCATGGTGTCAGCTCCTGGGGGCACGCGTTTGGGGCTGGGGCAGCAGGATGACATGGGTCGTGACTGTCTGAAGCTGCCCAGTCGGCTTCATGCCTGGCAGAGAATGGAGAACGCCTGCAGGGTCCCAGACAGCAAGAGAACCTTGGGATGTGTTCGTCTACAGGTGGCTGGGGATTGGGGAGCGCATCCCAATGAATGTTTCGCCCAGTTAAACGAGGGACAGTGGTGCCCCACCCCAACCTGTAGTGGGAAAGGAGGTGAGCATCGTGGTGTCCGAGCAAAAGTTGGGTGTCCCCTGCATCACAGTCCTCCCAACACCAGGATGCCCACTGGATATCAAGGTGGAGGATCAGAACCCACTGGAGTCAGTTGCCAAAGCTGCAGGCCCGCACACCCGAGTGACAGCGGCTCAGGGCTGGGCCCCACTGTCCAGGCCCAGGGCCTTCCACAGCCCCCGAGGGGCACAGGCAGCAGAGGCCCGGGCTCAGAGATGATGGAGGCCCCACGGCACAGCTCAGCACCCTTGGGGTGGACACTCTGGGCTTCATCCTCTCCCGCATGTGGGAAAGTGCTGATGTGAGCCCCTGCCCACCTATGGGTCCACACACAGCATGTGGTGGGGGAGTCTGGGGCCCAAACTCAGGTCAGTATCAGCCTTCACTTGTCATCTGCCCCTTCACTCAAGAAATGTTTCCCAGATGCCTCCTGGGCTCGTCTCTGTGATTGCTTCCAGGGCTGCAGCCAGGCCTGGGCTGGCCCGGAGGCAGCAGCGGAAGCCTTCAGTGGGACCAAAAGCCACAGTCACAGCCGGACCACTGCAGGTTCCTGCGTGTGAACCTAACCTGCGGGAGCCCACGCTTCATCTCCTCCAGTCATCCTTTTCAAGTGCGGCTGTGGCCCATCACCTGAGGAAGGACATCCCTGGGGTGGAGGGTCTGTGGGATGGGACACCCTTTCCCAGCCTCTGAAAGTTGGGGGGCTTGCAGGCCCTGTGGGCAGTGGATGGGCCTGGGCTCTGATGTGGACCCTCCCTGGACGGGTTCACAGGAGCTGAGGAGTCAGGGTCTGTTTCTGAGCCTCACTGCCTGCAAAGTGGGTGGGGCATTAGTCCTCAGGGTGATGTAGGCTGCAACATCATCCCACAGAGCCTCGTATAGGGGGACATGACAAGCCTCGGCTCCGTACAGATGCCAACTGATTCGGGAGTCAAGGTGCCGCCCGCTCTCGGCAGGGCCGGGGCCCTCGTTGGGGAACCCCATCCAGCCCCTCCCCACCGAGCTGCCTAAGCCTGAGTTCTTTGAGCCACTAACATGGCCCAGCTTCTGCAAACACTTTTATTTTCTCACCCAGTCTTGAGGTTTTCAAATGTGTAATGATGGTCATTCTGTTATTCAAAATGTCCAGTCACCTGAATCTGCTCATTGAAGAATCCACTTCCTCCCCTAGAAACTGGATGCTTCTAGAAAAATATTAAGTTTCCCAAACACATTCAGAAAATTCTTTCTCTGGCATTTGAAAAAAACTTCAGAGTATTCGCCAATCATGCACGTGGTTCACGGGAAACACATCGACCCCTACCTGCCAAGGGAGGTTCGCATGTGGACCCTGACCCCGCACCTTCCCAGCTCATCCCCCGGCCTGCATCATTTCTGCCACACTGCCTTCCCCTCCAGGTCATTTTTGCTGATCTTCTCATAGGGACATAATTACTGTAATTGTGGTGAAATGATGGATCACAGGCAAACGCTTGTAATTTAACATTTAGCAACTGCAGTGAGCAGCATGCAAGTACAACGTGAAACGGCCAGGAGAGTGTGAGCTGGCCCCAAGCCAAAAATCTCCACCTAATCACCTCCTTAACCTAATTTGCTGGCATGTTTGCTGTCTGTGTGGCACAGAGAGGTGGGAGGGAGAAAGTGAGGGGCTCCTGCCAGCTGGCCAGGTGTGGGCGCTGCTTGAGGAGGGGGCTCCAGTGGTATGATTATCCCTGCACTGCCGTCGCCGTGGTTTGCAGCAGCCACCTTGGGTCACCGTGGTCTGGACAGCATCCCACTCTGCCTGACCGTGAACAGACCACAGCTATCACACCAGCAGGAACGTCTCTGCCCTCGGGTTCCCTCCCAGCAGCACCCCGCAGGGAAGGGGGACCCCAACCCTGCACCACGTATTCAGTAAGTATGCGCTACCCACAGATGAGCAACCCTCCTCGCCCAGCTCACACATCATTTCTCCAGGAAAGCCCTCCAGGCTCCATCCAGCAATCAGCCAGGCCTTGCAGTGCCCCCTGCATGTGCACATTTCTACTGCCCTGTGGCCACACCCAGCCTGTCATCAGGGCTCCTAAGCTGGGTGGAGGTCACCCCTGGGCCTGGAGGCTTCAGGGTGGTGATATCGAGAGGGCAGATTCCTGGCTGCTGGGGGCGGCATGCCAGGGACCAGGCCCAAAGACCCCACCACCACCACTTCTGTGTACAGGTGCTGGATTCAGCGCCCACATCCCCACCCTGCAGCTGGCTCACGGCTCACATTAGTGCTCCCTTATGCTCTCAGTAGATGCTCTCATATGCTCCCAGGAGGTGCTCCACCTGGGTTGCTCACTACTCAGCTGCCTGGTTGAACCAGCCTCTGAGGAAGGACTCAGATCCACGCTGCTCCTGTGAGGAGGGACATGTCCGACACCCAGTTATGTTCCAGTTGTGCATTTTAAGTCTGAAGTTGCACTGAAGCCAGGTGCTGTGTACCCAGCACTACACACCCTCCGATTCACCCACTGTCAGCCTGGGCATATCTCTGCATCTCGTATGTGCACATTCGTTCATTTTCCACCAGACCATTTGAAAGTTGCAGAGGTCATGACCTTTGCCCCTAAATCCTTGAGGAGTCACTTGCCCCCAGGATGGTGCCCATACTGTTGTGGTTCCACTAGCACATCCAGAAGCCTCACTGGGAGACGACATTTCTCAGCACACAGAGGTCTGAGTTCCCGTTTTCTCAGTTGTCCCCAAAGCGTCCAGTGCAGGAGCACAGCCCCCAGTGGGGCTGGGCCACGTGGGCACCTTTCTCTTCCCGGCCCTGGCCCACGGCCCAGTGCCAGGACCCACCAACCCAGGACAGGAGGCCCTGGGGGTCCTGAGCCAGCTGCCACATTCACGTGCGGTTCCAGCTACACCTGCTGACAGCTGGACGTGGCCCCCTGCACCTGCACCTGCACTGAGCGGCCTGCCTCCAGCTGTCAGCCCGGCAATCTGGGCAGCTGGTGTGGAGACAGTGACCGGGGCACTTGGCCTTCAAACAAACCAGGTGTGAAGTCCCCTCCTGCCGAGAGAAGAAGGCAGTTCCTGCGGAGGCTCGGAGGGCACACTGGATGAGCCAGCCCACTGCGCTCTCCCCCCTAGGTGCTGGGACCACCTCAGCCACCAGGGAAGCAGCACCTGCTGGAGACTAGGTGGGGGACAGGGTGGACAGTGCATAGTACTGTCACCACCCAAGAACTGCCTGGCTGGGCTGGGCTGGGCTGGGCTCCCCAGGGACAGGCCCTGCCTGACTCAGTTCTGGGTCACCCGCACCTCTGTGACTCAGCCCCGGCAAGCAGGTGGGGGCGGCTGTAAAATACACTTGTCTGGAGCCTGTTGGGTGAGGCCTCATCCCCCCACCCCCGCCCATGCTGTCAGCCTCCTCTCTCACTCACCTGGCCCTGGGGAGAGGCCACGGCAGACTGGGTAGCTCGGGGCTGCCCCCACTGGAGGGGCTGAGGCAGGCTGTGGGCACTGCAGTGGGGGTGGGGGAGGGAAGGGTAGCCCCAAGACCGTGGCGAAGGTGGAGGTCGTCACTGTAGCAGTAGGCCATTGTCCACTGGCCCCCAGCACTCCATCTGGGTGGACAGTCCCACCCAGAACCAGAAGAAGAAGGGAAGTCAGGCTTGGAGGACGGGTGGGGGTCACCTCGCTGTATGGGTGGTCCATCCAGAGGCAGTGGTGGGAAATCCCATGTGCAGAGGGGGCCTCCTTTCCCTGGGTCCCAGAACCCTGCCCAGGAGAATGGGCATGGAGTGTGGGTCCCAGGGGCCTGGAGAGGGTCCAGGGGGTGATCACGTGGGCTGGGAAGACTGTGGAGATGGTCGAGGGGACACAAGCAGGGGCCGGGGAAAGACAGATGCTGGGACCCTGTGTGCGGTGGGGTGTGGTGGTGCACGAGGTGGGTCAGGTCAGGTCACGGGTGTGGCCTCCCAAACTGGACATAGGCAGCTCACCAGGCAGGGAGGCAGTTTCATTACAAACTCGTTTTTCAAGCCTCTGAAGTCATAGTGTGATGTGTGCATCACCTTAAATAAGTCAGAGGAAACATTTATTCCAGAAAACATCGTATGGGCCTGGGTGACAGTCTCCACGGTGATGAGAAGATGTAGGTGGGGGAGACGCTGAGTCCGGCCCCCGGCCTCCACCCTGCAGACTGTCTCCTGTCCAACAGCGGTGTCCCGGCCCCCAGGGGTGTCAGCCCCACCCCATGTCTGAGGGCATCAGCCCCATGTTGCCTGGGGAAACCGTGATGGCCTCCCCTGAGGCACCTGAAGGTGGGTGGAGGTGTGAACCACAAGGAGGTGGGCTACACTCCAAAAGAAAGACTTGAGTCTTCTGCTTTATGGAGCAAATGGTGTGAGGCTGTGGGACACAGCCGAGGGAAAATTAAGGTGCCGACGCGGCCCCGAGCACAGATTGCACCTGAGGTCACAGTCAGGGTGGGAAGGGCTCTGACTGCGGGCTGGCTAGCTGAAATGGGGACCAAGAGATGAGGTATGAGTGACCCGGAAATGCTGGGCCTGCCTGGGTTTCCTGCAGAGGGCAGGGCTCAGGGGCTGAGGGAGACGGGGCATCGCGTAAGGCCTGCTCACCCACCTGGGAGGCTCCGGGTCACAGCTGTCACCATCCCCTGAGGAGTGACTCTGTGAGGGGAGCCCTGGCATCCCCGAAGGGCTCCCAACCACCTTGTCTGTGGTCGGACCTTTCAGTGGGAGCCATGACCACTCAGTGGGACCAGACACAGTGGGAGTAATTGGATCTGGGGGCAGGGCCCAGCAGGGCACTCAGCTGCCAAGGCAAGGTGGGCACGGTCCCCGCGATGGACAGCAGGGCCCAAGCAGCGCCGGGAATAGTCCACCTGGCACAGACCGGCGGCCCTGGTCGGTTGGTCATGGCACCCTGAGACTTGGGATGGACAGGAAGCCTGCTAAATTCTCACTCCAACTGTGTGAGCAGAGAAGCTCTGGGTCAGGTGAGCAAAAGTCTAACCCGAATCACAAAAACAGAGTCATGGCTTTTCAATCAGTCCCCAGACTAGCACCGGCCCAGAACCCCTCCGAGGAAGGGCCCTGTACACTGCCAGCAGTTTACGCTATTGATCTCTCTCCCCGCCTTCCCCAAGGGGCCTGCGGAGTTGGGGCTGCTGTGGTGGGAGGGCCAAGTGAAGCCTTCAGGACTGCCTCTACTGAGGAAAACAATCGACCAAAACAGCACCCCACCCCTGGAGGGGCTGCAGGGGTTAGTGTGCTGGAAAGATGCAGGTGGGGGACCCCACCACGCCCCGACTCACCTGCCCTGTCTGGCCTGCACTGGGCCTTGGAGACTGACAGCGGGTTCTCATAAACCCCAACTGCAGCTGCTCTGACAGACACGGTTTCACTGCTTGGGCAAAGTAACACGTCTCCTGGAACACGGTACACAGCTATTGCTCTGGAAAATGTCTTTTTATCCATTAGTGTCCAGAAGACCCCCCAGAAGTAGTTTGCTTTCAGTGGGCAAGGCCAGAGACACATTCACAGTCCCACCTGGGGCATGCCACCTGTCCAGGCAGACGGCACGATTTAGTTCATGGGGAGCCACTCCCTCCCCGAGATGGCCCGCAGCCCACCACACTGACGACACTGGATGGGAAGTAGTAACTATAAGTAGCAACTCTGGACTTACTGGTGAGACATCTGATGTTAGGGGGTGGGAACTAGATCCCACTAAAATTGTGGGCCTTCTCCCTCTGTGCGTGGGCCACACTGAGGTGTCCCACCTGAGGCGAGGGATGAGCAACTCCATCTGGACCCTCTTAGAACCATGACAGAGGCCGAGCCTCGTGGGGGCAACCTAGCCCTTGTGTGGGTGTGTTACTCCGGCCCATCTTCCAAGGGATCGGAAAAGCTGCTGGTTTGACTGGGCCCCAAGGAGGAGAAGGTTCTGCAGCAAGTCGGGCTGTCCTGCAGGTCCCGGGTGCCTGAAGTGTCAGTGCAGAAGGGACGCAGCATCCACTTGAACCTCTGGAACATTCTTTGTACATTATCTGGGGAAGACCGTCCTCATCTATAAATGGACTTGATGAAGCCCTGGTGTGGACCCCACAGGGGCTGTGGGGTGGCCCAGGTGGTGCACAAAGAGTATCTGGGATGGGCATGGAACGCTTTCCTCTGAGATTCAGGAGCAGGGACCCTCTCGACCTCTGTCCTCCCCACTGTCCAGTCCTGCCCCTCACCCCAGAGCAGCTGGTGCCGGTTCTACCCGAGAGCATGGAGGGGCGCCCGACCCCAGACCCAGGGTCCTGTACCCTCCCTGCAGAGGCGCCGTCCCATCACGCCTGCCAGCCAGCCTCGCACATCCCTCAGAAAACAAGGTGAAGTATTGTGGTTGAGTCTAGAGAAAGCGTTGAAATGTTTAAAACATACTTCTTAATTGTAAAAGTAAATACGCTAATTGAAAAGAAAGTCAGTTTTCCGCAGGTGCTGAGGGAAAAAGAGGTATTTCCCATGGCCCTGCCCGCGGGCCGCACGGTTGGTGTGTTTCCCAGTATCCTCCGGGCACCGCAGGTGTGCAAGTGTGCATACATGTGTGAGTATGCCCACATGTGGTGAGTGTGCAGGGACTCACAAACCCAGCAAGAAGGCCTCACTGAGCCTTCAATCCCAGCAGCAAACCTACGGGATGCTGGCTGGGCCCCGAGGCAGGTGCAGGTGCCTGTGGGGCAAGGTCTGGATGTCAAGCCCAAGTTTTAAAGGACACATTGCAGAACTGGGGGTGGCAACGTGATTTGCCTTCCCATGGTCGCGTTGTCGCTTGGGGGACGCAGCGCCTGCCCGGGGCACCGGCACTGGGGTGCTGAGCAGAAAAGACTTAAGCCTGTCGGTGTCAACAGGAAGCTCTTTTGTTGGCGTCTTTGAATTCTGTCTGTTCTCACTTCTTTCAAGTCGGGCCGAGGGCGGGCGGAGTGGCTGCCATCTCCCTGGGTGACCAGCCTCTGAATGTCCACAGTCTCCTTTCCTGGCGGCCGCCCAGCCCACCCACCCTACAGGCCCCTGACCCTCTCCAGGGTCTCAGGGATCCCTAGGCCACAGCCGCTGGCAGGGATGTGGTGCGGCCCCTGGGGTGCAGAACCTGCTGCTGAGCGCAGTCCCTCCTGCTCCCTCCCCAGCTCCACTGCCTGCACCCGTGGAGGTCTCAGCCGGCCCTCTTGGTGAGGGTGAGGGCATTAGACTGCTGTGCTCGGGGTGGTGGTCAGGGCGGCGCCCCACTGGGCTGCTGGGACCCCCAGGCTCAGCTCCCTGAGGCACCCGTGTCTTGTTCAACAGGACCTTGAACCACCAAAGGGCTCTGACCTCAGCCTGCATTTATTCCCGTCTCCAAGACGTCCTCGCAGGAGGGTGTCCTGCACGCCATACCCTGGCCGTCGGGCAGCTGCTTCTCCCACCCACAGCTCGGGTCACGTGAGACCGGGTCCTGGGCATTGTTGTCTCCCTGGGAGCGCGGCCCCAGCCAGACCTTTCCTGCAGCCCGCCCTGGGAGACGGACTCCAGCCTGTGACACCTCCTTCCCTGACTTGGAAGAGGGAGAGAAGCCACTGGACTAACCAGCGTGGCCGGTGTGCCCGTCGAGTGAGGGCCATGAGGTGTGAGGAGATGGCCCTGTCCCAGCCCCAGGTCACGGTTGGTGCCCCAGCGCTCCTGGCTGTCTGAGGGTCCCAGGGCCGGACCCTATCACCAGCACTCACCGCCGAGGGCCTGCTGCTGAGAGTGTCCTGATTCCTGGTTCCCTGCCCCACTGTGGGGGCCGTGACCCTGTGTCCCTGCCCATGTCCTGGGGCTGGCAATGGCTGACGCTCAGGGTCACCCAGGACCCCCAGGCTCAGGCTGGGTGCAGAGCTGTTCTCGATAACACACTTTCATGCTTTCTTTCTTGTCTTGCTTTGCTTCTTCTCCTGTTTGTGAGTGTGGTTTCTGTGGATTATAAGCAGCTTTGACCATTTCCTGAAAAATCACCATTCTAGGTAAACTGCGAAGGTTTTTTTCCTTCCGAGAAAGGTGAAGTTCGAAGGATGGGCGATCTTCCTAGCAAAGCAGTGGTGCCCTTCCGAGTCCGGCCGGGGCCTTTGCCCCTGTCACCCACGTGGAAAGGGCCCGTCCCTGCCAGGCACACCCTCGGCAGAAGAGGGAGGCTTGGGAGGCACTTCCCCTAGTTAGACCCCACGTGATTCCCGTGCTTCCAAAAGCGTCCTAGCAGGAAGAACTAACCCTCAAAAAGCAAAAATAACTGCGTCTCCCGAGATGGCCCTCAGCCACAGAGCGCCGCCCGTGCGGCCCACACTCCTAGGTCCCGGGTTACGTGTCTTGTAATTTTACATCTGAGCTGAGCAGGCCTAACCAAACCCCACCCCGTTCCCCAAAAGACTGAAGTTTGCATTTCCTCGCTGGCTCCGAGGCCTTTATCCTCTGCCTGTCGGTGAGGTGGACGTGAACCCCTGCGGACAACAAGACAAAACACAACAAAAGATATGTGAGCAGAGGGCACCAGGGGGTGGGTCAGGCCCGGTCAGCGCAGGCTCCCACGCCCCCTGCAGCCTGGGGCCAGGAGTGGCCAGTGTGGCCAGCAAGACGCAGTGCCGGGGCTCAGAGTGTCCGGGGGGGGGCGAAACAGCCATCCCTGGGGATGAGGGGGTCTGCGAGGGGCCTGGCCGGGTCCACCTTGAGGCGGACCGGCTGACGGGGTATTCTGCTGCTTTCTGTAGCATTTCTCCACTTCAGGGCTGAAAGTTGTTGACACATAATCCAGCGAGGGTAACAGGTAACTCGGTGTTTCCCTTCTTAACGGGCAACCCTCGGGTTTGTGTCCCCACAGTCACCTCCTTGTACTGCCGGGAAGCAGACTGCAACTTTCCGTCACCCCCAGTCACCCCCACAGGCCAAGTGGCTGGGAAGCCAGTGCCACCCGCAGCAACGAGGGGTCTTGACCTACCAGCCTTCCCGAGGCCATGCACGGCAGGACCCTGACAGCCTGTCATCGGTGTAGGACCCCGCCAGGCAGCAGCCGTGCAGAGAGAAAGGCAGAGCTGACACCGAAAACAACTGCCACCACCACTGACACAACGTCCTTGTCCTTTGTGACAGAAACAGACGTAACGCAGCAGAGGGGGTCCCACAGCGGTCGGCAGCCTGGCGGCACTTCAGGTGTCCTCCCCAGGCCAGGGGGATCCTGGGCCTGGTCCCAGGGGCTCCTCACACTGGACACGGCCCGAGACACCCAGGCCAGGGTCCATCAGGGTGGAATTGCATCTGTCCCTGGTGGTGTGGCTGGACGTCTGCAATTCGGGGTGTCTACAGGCGGGGCTGGCCCTGCGGGGGTAACAACGGCCACAAACAGCCAGGAGCCCAAGCCTAGCTACCTCCCAGAGTCACCCTGAGACATTCTGGGCCAGGACTCTCCCAGGGGCCACCCCTAGGTGCTCCCTCATCTCCACGCAGGACAGGACCTGCTGTAAGTGCTGCTGCCCTGGGCGACGTGATGCTGGGGCCACTGGGGTATCTACGGCCGGGCACCTCCAGGGTGGCAGGTCTGGGGCAGGACCTGGAAGGGCTGCAGAAGCCGGCAGCTGCCAGCTCACCTGTGGTGGCCGGGCACCTCGGGCACTGCAGTGGCCCCAGTACCTACTGCAGCTCCAGGCCCACTGGCTGAGAGCTGAGGCCACAAACTCTCCAGCTGTGAGTGGCTCTGTGGCTCCAGCTCTGCATCCTGGTGCCAAGAAACCTGAAACTCCATGAGCACCAGCGTGGAGATCATCATCAGAGCCTCGGATTTCGTTTCGTAGATTTCTGCACATTGCAGATCTTCTCAGGAGAAAACCCTGACTTGTCCTTCAGTTGCTTCTCCAGGACCATGAAAGGGTCAGAGGCGTCACCCCACTTCAAACTAACAGGATGGGCGCCCAGCCACTTTCTCGAGGTGCTGACAGAAAACACAGGCTCCTGGGTCAGAGTAGAGGAGTTGATCACTCACAGCAAAAGCAGCGACCAGGGGGTCAGCGTCAGCATGTGTGCATGGGTCCCGGGGCCCCTTGCCCAGGTGACATGAGGACGCTGCTGTGCAGGGGGTGTGATGGAGGCAAGTCTGCCCCTCCCCCGGAGGGCAGCACGGCCCGCTCCCCAGGGCTGCTCCCAGAACTGGGGGCCCAGCTGGGTGGGGAGGAGCACGGGAGACCCGCGCAGGAGTGCCTCCCCGCAAAGGCTACGGGGGCTTTGAGATCTGGCCTCAGATCTTGGGGTTCAGGGAGGCAGAGCTGAGGGCCAGGCGATGGCTGTCCCCAATGCAGACACGGGCCACCAATTCCCCATCAGCGGGTCAGGGTCCTGCCAGCCCCCTGGGCCTGGGGACCTGTGAGTGGGCAGCCTAGGAGGCAGGAATCCTCCCAGATTCCTCCCTGTCCCCTCCTTCTCACTCTGCCCCATGAGAGGGGAGACCATCGGGACAGGGTCCCATTGCTGACTCAGCCCCAGTGCACCTGCTTCTCAGGCAGCCTGAGTGGCCTCTTCACTGACACCCTGGCCAGGCCCTGGAGGCCTCTGAAACCTCCGGTGTCCCTACTCCTCCTCCAAGTTCTATCAGGTGTGAATTTATCCAAGCACTTCCTCCCACAGCTGATGTTTTCCTGTTACATTTAGGAGGAAGACGTCTGCTGGCCTCTCCTGGCTTTCACCAGACCTCGCTGACTCAGGGCCCCAGGTGCTCAAGCACTAGCACCCCAGGGCACTGGCACTACCTGCAGCTCAACCCAACGTTGAGGAGCCACTGGCTTAAATCCCCAGCAAAATCATCCCCATGTGCGAACTGCACAACCTGGCGGCTGGAGATGATGCTTCAGGTCTGAGTTTCCCTCTGCCTTCCCGACCTCACATCACGCTCCTCTGGCCTCTTGCTCTGCCCTCCTCACCCTCTTGAGCCTGACAACGAATCCCGCTGGGACCACTACACACAGCTCCCGGGCAGGCCTCACCAGCCCGCAGTGTGCTGTGCACCCCCACACTGTGGGACACCTGTGGGGTTCTATAGCCAGCACCCAGAAATGGGGAGAGGTGAAGGCTTCCGTCCCTTGAGCTCAAGTGGACAGCTCTCCACGGCCCTGGGAAGGTCCAGTCCGCTCTCTGCCCCCGCCTTGCTCCCCTGTCCAGCTTCCTGGGAACAAAACCCCTCACTGCGAAGACACCGAGTCAGGTCTACTTGCTGGGCTGAGGGGGTGGGCGCCCAGGCCAGGATAAACATTCCCTGTGATACTCGAACCTTCCCGTCAAATCTACCCCAAGTGCTTGCCCAACTGTTAGTTGAATGTTTCCCACAATGGGAACCTCATTACTTCCCCCGGCTGGTAAGAACTCCAGCTTTCGCTCAGTCTTGACTAGCCTTAAAAAAAAAAAAAAAAGTAGAAAAGGGGACACTGGTGCACAGCACACAGCTGGTGGCTCCCTTGGGAGTGGCTTCCTTTTGGGGTGCTCTGGCCACAATGGGCGGCCAGTCTCTGACAGTTTGAGTGCACTGTCCTCCACAGTGCTGGGCTGGAGTTGCACTGGGGTTCGTCTCGGCGGGGAACTTGGACAGGACGCTTGCTCAGAGGTCTTGCTGTGTGGGCTGTCGAGGGGTGTCCAGCTCCTGGCCTTAAAGCTTGACCTCACTCTTCATTTGGCTCACCTGGGGCAAACTGGTTCTGACTGTGGGCCCAGTGTGACCGAGTCCAGACCCACACTCAACTTTGCCGCCTACATCCCCATAGTAAGAAGGGGGGTTTTTAATTTGGAGGCCCTGGCAGTTGGCACTGGGTCCTCTGAATACAACCAGCACTCACCAGCCGTCGGCATAAACAATAAAAACTTCAAAATAAAGAAAAATGTCCCTCTCTGGTTGAGCCAAGAGCCATGCATGAATTGCCCCCTCCTCAGGTGCCCTGTGACTGTCACCTCCTCATCTCACCCCCTCCCTGTGTCCGTGTCGGGAGGGGGGTGTCAGGCCCCACAGCCTGGCCCCTCTGTTGAGAATCTTGCTACCATGCAGAGAAGAGACTTAGCACCACCCCCCTCCCCGCCAAACCCTGCATTTCTGAAGTGCCTCCTGGCACTCTGGATGTTTGCAAAACGCAGACTCTGGCCAAATTCTTTTCATGGGGAGGCAGTGAAAAGCAAACTCCTGGCAGCAGAAGCTGCACAGGAAGCAAGATGGGGACAGCCAAGCCCGACTTGATAGCATGTGCTGGGGAGGTCCAGACGCTGTGGGGATCCCTTATCTCTTCCTCCCTCTGATTACTGAGGTCCAGCTCCAAAGCCCAGCCTGTTCTGGAAGCTGCAATGTGACTTTCTACCGAGTCCCTCAGAGTGAAACTATTCCTGAGTCACCGACCCCTGGAGCGCATGAGGTCCTTGGAAACAAATTTTCAGATTGCTTCTGTCCACTGCAAATAAGGCTGCACTTTTGCTTATCTGACCTAAGCGTTTCCATTTGTACAACAGCCTTTGAAAACACCGACAAAAATACTGACGCACGTTAGGGGAAAATGACATTTGAAATGATGCTTACAAGGTATGAGGTGTAAGTTTGCTTTGCTGGAATTGCCGGTTTGCAGAATGATCTGCACTTAACGCTGGCTCGGGCGGTGGTGTCTGTGACCCAGACGGGCCGGGCGGCGCAGGCGGAACCCACAGGACGGCGCAGCGCCCTCCCACGACCCGGGGTTTCCCAACCACTGGCCTCCCTGAGGACCTCACGGCCGACTGGATCCCTCGCTTGGGCCGGACGTTCCTCCCGCCGCTCTAGCCCGCGCCTCTCACTGCCCGCCGGTCCCGCCTCCTCGGCGCCAACCGGAGATCGACGTCCCTCTGCGCCAATAGGGGGCGCTCGGATGTGGCCCCCGCCTCCCGCGAGCCGCCCGCGCACGCGCCGTAGGCCGAGGTGGGCGGGGCGGCCCAAGGAGCGCGCGGCCATGGAGGCCCGAGGGGACCCAGCCGCCGCCCCCGGCCCGGCCCGCGCCCCCGCCCAAGTGGTAGGTGCCGGCCGCGGGGCCGCTCCGCCCTCCCGCCCTCCTCTCCTTACCCTCCGCTCCCCGCCTCCCTCCGTCTGCGCGGCCTCCTCGGCACTCGTCTTCCTCCGGGTGCCACGTGCGGCTCTCCCCTCTGTCCTCTCCCCGCCGGCCTCCCCCTCCCTCCTCCTCCCTCAGTCCCTCTCCCCTCCATCCTTTCCCCTCCATTCTCGCCCCTCCGTCGTCACTCCTCGGTCCTCCTCTTCTCCGTCCTCTCCCCTCCGTCCCCTCCCCTCAGTCCCTCTCTCCTCTGTTCTCCCCTCTCCCCTCCGTCCCCTCCCCTCAGTCCCTCTCTCCTCTGTCCTCCCCTCTCTCCTCCGTCCCCCTCGCCTCCATCCCTCTCCCCTCTCCCCGCTCTGGGTCCCTCTGGGTCCCGTCTCCCCTCCGACCTGCTCTGGGTGCTCATTTCCCCTGCACCACTTCTCTTGGGTTGCCTATGAGGATCTCTGCCCAAAGCAACGTTTAGGCACCAGCCAGAGTGTGGACAGAGATTAATCAAAGCTCACCTTCGGCAGAAATTCACATTAAGTTTTCTATTGTAGATCTTGAGAACAGTAAAAATATTCTTCCCTTTTTTCTTTTTCTTTAAAAATAATTCCATAGTAAAATAAATATGTAAGTGAATTAGGGAACTACTTTTGTGAATAAATAACAGAAATGCAGGAAGAGATGTCATTGTTGAGTCACAGCCTCAGAGTAAAGGTGACTGAACTGTACTTCATTAGTTATATCTCAGTTTTCCAAAGCCATATTCAGACTTAGCATTTAAAAATCCCATCTGTGTTTTGCATAGATATATAACATGCACACATATACGTGTGTGTATGTTCACGTGTATGCACGCATACGTACACGTGTACGCACACTCACCTGGATGGCCTGTGTTTCTGTTTTCTTACTTAGGAATCTGTCCACACTCCGTGAGGGTGTAAACTCAAGGGTGCGGCAGACTGTAATTCCTATCTTTGGGTATTCTGTATTGCTTAATGTGGTGATGTACAAAATTAAGACAAATCTGTAATCAGTTGTTTTGTTGGCAGTCAGGTCTCACTGGTTGTACACCATACACTTTAGGAATTTTTCTGTGGGCCCTATGAGAAAAGGACAGCACCAAACTGTCCCAGCCTGAGTAGAGCGAAGAAGGAGAGCCAAGTCACTCACTTCCCCAGTCTGCCCCAGCCGGCCCTCATACTTGGTGGAGGCACCTGTAGGGGTGCTCAAAACAGTGTCTTTGTTGCAGTTTCTCTAACATCATGGTTTGCTGAAAATGCTTATCTTCTCAAGAAAAGGACCAATCAGTTACTCTCATGAGTGGATTTGAAGATACACTGATGCTTGTTTCAACCAAAAGGATGTTTCTGACCACAGATTGGAAAACACATGAATTTGCCATTGAATTGGGAAAATTTTTGATGCCTTTCAGAATTTTTTTTCCTTTTCAGAGTATCAAAAGACCAATTCAGGGAGCTCTAAGACATAGTCTTATGGAGAGGAGGCACAGGCACCTTCTGTTTGTCAGGCTGTTCTCCTTCCCTGGGAGCCTTATTCTGGGTCGTTCTGAAAGTCAGGCCTCGCCCGTGGGAGTGAGCCTGGTGCGGGTGGGAATGGGAGGCAGATCGGAGCCATGGGAGGGAATTCCATGTTCACACTTGTTTGTCAGTCTGTTTGTTTTGGATTCCAGTCTGTCATCCTCCCAGTCCACAATGCTGAACCGTGGTTGGACGAATGCCTCAGGTCTGTTCTGCAGCAGGACTTCGAAGGCTCCTTGGAGCTCTCCATTTTCAATGATGCCAGTAAGGTATTTCTGAACTTCCTGTTGGTGATTTAGCCGTAGTGTAAGTCACCTTGGATTGTTCAGAGGGAAGTTTCCTGACCTGCCAACCCTCGTGCTTTCAGGACAAGTCCATGACTATCATTGAAAGATGGAAAGAGGAGCTAGAGGGTTCCGGCATCCTCGTGGTCATTGGAGGGCACGACTCTCCTTCCCCCCGAGGAGGTCAGTAACCATGTTTAGTCTGTTGTTCGGCTTTAATGTACGGTGTCTTGTCAGTTTATGCACTTACAGAGTTGCAAGTTCAAGTCCTGGGGAGAAGTATCCTGAGAGATGCTTCAGTTCACCACCTGTTAGGGACCAAGCAGACCTGTGAGGTCTGTATGCCGACCACTTCTCCATTACTTATTCAGCCCAAGAAAAAGCTGTTGGGTGTTTTTATTCCTGGTGTGATTGGTCATTGTTGGTCACCTCCAATTCTTAAAATTCTTTTCTCATGGCATTAGATTTGTTTTAGTCCGTTAAAAAAAATCTTCTGGTTTCTTTGATTTTATATATTATTTTTCTTTTTTCTATTTTGTCTGTTTCCTGTTTTCACTATGAACTGTATTTATCTTCTTTCTTTTGCTTGCTTTGGGTTTCATTTGTTCTTTTTGTAATTCTTAAGGTGGAAGCTCAGGTCGTTGGTTTGAGATGTTCCTTCTTTTCTACAAGGCATTTAATGGTATAAATTCCCCTCTGCTTCAGCAACGTTCCACAAATTCTGACATGTTTTTGTTTTCATTCAGTTTCAAAATACCTTCTAATTTCCCCATTGTTTTCTTATTTGATTTATGGGTTATTTAGATATATATTATTTAGTTTCCAAATATTTGAAGAATTTTCCAGGTATCTGTTATTCATTTCTAATTTAATTCCTCTGAAGTAAGAGAACATACTTTTTTATTTGAATCTTTTAAATTTAGTGAGATTTATGTTGTGGCCCAGCACATGGCCTGTCCGGGCAGATGCTCCGTGTGCACTTAGGAAGGTTGCGGACCTGCTGGTGTGGGGCGGAGTTTTCTATAAATGTAAATCAAGTCAAGCTGGGGACAGTCTTGTTGAAATCTGCCATATCCTTGCTGATTTGGGATCTCCTTGCTCTGTCAGTTACTGAGGGTGTGTGGAAACCTCCAGCTATAACTGCAGATTTGTCTGTTCTTCCTTGTGGTTCTGTCATTTTTGGCTTCGTGTATTTTGAAACTCTGTTCATTTGAGATTGCTAAGAAGAACTGACCCCCTCACCACTATGAATACCCTCTTAATTTCTGGTAATATTCTTTGTTCTGAAATGTACTTTCTTTGATATTAATATAAAATGCTCTGGCTTTATTTTGACTAGTGTTAGCATAGTATATCTTCTCTATCATTTTTACTTTTAACCTATTCCTGTCTTTGTGTTGAAAGGATACCTTCTCCCTTATAGATTCTTGTAGACAGCATATAGATCTTGCTTTTTTAATCCAATCTGACAATCTCTGCCTTTTAACTGAGGTGTTTACATTAGTTACCTGTGACGTGGTTATTGATACGGTTAGGGATGAGTCTGTCTTCTTGCTGTTAGTTTTATATTCATTACGTCTGTTCTTCATTCCATTTTCCTCTTTTTTGCCTTCTTTTGTATTATATTTTATAGCAGCTTTATTGAGATATGTTTGGCATACCATACAGTTCACCTGTCAAAGTATACAGTGAAGTGTTTTTAGTGTATTCACAGATGTGTGCGACCGCCACCTCAGTCAGTTTTAGAGCACTTCCATCCCCTCGGAAAGGAGCCCTGTATCCCTTGGTTGTCACCTTCCGCACCCTGCTGTTCCCCCCAACCCTGTGCAACCACTGATTTACTTTATTTGGGGCATTTCATCTGAATGGAATCATATATGTGTGCTCTTTTGTGACGGGCTTGTTTCATTTGCTTGATGTTTTTAAGGTTCTCATTGTAGCATGTATTAATACTCTATTCCTGTTTCTGAGAGAATAATATTCAGTTGAATAGAGACACACATTTTGTTTATCCACTCATCAGTTGAAGGACATTGGGGCCATTCTACCTTTTGGCTGTTGTGAAGAGCGCTAGTATGCACATTCGTGTGCAAATTTTTGTTTGAACACGGGTTTTCAGTTCCTTTGGGTATATACATTTTAGGCGAATCACTGGGTCATATTGTAATTCTGCGTTTAGCACATTGAGGTACCGCCAAACAGCTTTCCACACCAGCTGCACCATTTTACGTTGCCACCAGCAGTGTATGAGGATTCCAGTTTCTCTGCATCTTCACTGACACTTCCTATTTTCTGTTTTTTTGATTGTAGCCATCCTAGTGGGTATGAGGTGGTTTCTCATTGTGGTTTTGATTTGCATTTCCCTAATGACTAAATGATACTGAGCCTCTTTTTGTGTGCTTTTTGGCCACTTGTATATCTTCTTTGGAGAAATGTCTATTCAAGTCCTCTGCCCATTTTTAAATTGAATTATTTGTCTTTTGTTGTTGAACTGTAAGAGTTCTTTATGTATTCTGAATACTAGACCCTTACCAGGTATTTAATTTGCAAATACTTTCTCCCATGCTGTGTGTTGTCTTTTCACTCTCCTGTATGTAACCTTATGATGCACTAAAATGTTAATTTTGATGAAATCCAGTTTTTTCGTTGTTACATGTGCTTTTGGTGTCATATCTAAGAAACTGTTGCCAGCTCCAGGTCATGAAGACTTACTTCTCTGTTTTCTTGAAAAAGTTGAGATCTTCTGTGTAGGTCTTTTGTCCACTTTTAGTTCATTTTCGTGTGTGGTATGAGGTAAGATTTAACTCCATTCTTTTGCATCTGGATATTAAGGTTTTCCAACACCATTTGTTTGAAAGACTGTTCTTTCTCCATTGAAAGTCTTGGTACCTTTGTGAAGAGCAGTTGACTGTAAATGTGTGGGTTCATTTTTGGACTCTATTCTTATGCAGTACTGCACTATTTTGATTACCATAGCTTTGTGGTAAGTTTTGATACTGGGAAGTGTAAGTTTTCCAATGTTGTTTTCCTTTTTCAAAATTGTTTTGACCATTTGAGATTCTTTGGAATTTCATGTGAATTTTAGGTTCAATTTTTCCATTTCTGCAAAAAAGACCATTGGGATTCTGATGGGGATAGCATTGGATCTGTAGGTCTATTTGGGGAGTATTCACATTTTAACAATATTCAGTCTTCCAGTCTGTGAATGCAGAATGTCTTTTCATTGATTTAGGTATTTAGGTCTTCTTCAGTTTCTTTCATCAGTTTCTTTTACAACTGACAATGTACAAGTCTTTTGCCTCTTTGGTTAAGTTAACTCTCAGCATTTTATTCTTTTTGATGCTATTATAAATTGAATTATTTTCTTAATTTCCTTCTCAGACTGTTCATTGTTAGTTTAGAGAAAAACAACTGATTTTTCTGCATGTTGATCCTGCAACTTTGCTGAACTTATTCGTTAGCTCTGATAGTTTTGTGTGTGTGTGTGAGTTTCTAGGGCTTTCTGTATTTAAGATCATGTCATCTGCAACGAGGGGTAGTTTTACTTTTTCATCTCTAATTTAGAGCCCTCATTTCTTTTTCTTGCCTAATTGCTCTGGCTAGAACTTCTGGTACAGTGTTAAATAGAAGTGGGGAAAGGAGACATCCTTGTCCTGATCCTGGTCTTAGGGGAAGCTTGTGATATTTCACCGCGGAGTGTGATGTTAGCTTGGATTTTTACAAATACCCTTTATCATGCCGAGGAAGTTCCCTTCTATTCCTAGTTTGTTGACTGCTTTTCTTTGTCATGAAAGGGGATTTTGTCCAGTCTTTTTTCTGTGTCAATTGAGATGATCATGGTTTTTTTTTTTTCCTTCAATTCTGTTTAGGTGCTGTATTACATGGATTTTGTGTTTGAACCACCCTTCATTACTTCATCACTTGGTTATGGTGAATAATCTTTCTGATATGTATTTTCCCTTAATTATTCCTTGTTTTCATTATCTTTAGTTTGTTTGAAATAGGAAATTTTTTTATAAATCAGTTATTCTTAGAACATCTACTTCAGCTTGGTTCTGTTGTGTGTAAACAAATTGTGGTTTTTGAAACTACTGTGAACACCCTTTCAAAATATTCTTTAAGATGGATAATATCTTCCATAGTTGAATGAAAGTAAATTGAAGGCATTTTGATGACTGTTGTGACGGCTTGTCTAATCTCCACCTTAAAAACAAGTTTTGTCTTTCGTAAAACACTTTTTATAGGTCACATATAACTAGAGCCACATCTGTACACGTTCTATTAGTAACAAGAAAATAAGTCGTAATATTGTGGAGAAATGAAGTCATCTGCCGCTTCTTTGAAGTTGGATGAGGCGACTTCATGGGCTCCTGTGTTACACAGAAAGGCAGTGGAGTTAATTTGATTATGTCTGCCAGGACGTATTTTCCTGTAACAATGTTTTCTTAAGTAGGAAGAATTATATCGACTATTGGATAACATTGATCCAAAGTGTCTATTTTCGGGAGTGCTGGGTGTTTAAATTGGATTAGGATTCACTTGCTATTATTTCATATCGTAACAGAGCCAAGCATTTCTTAATAATGTGGTCGCTTGCTAAAACTGAAATAAAGCACAATCCCCCTCTTCTCTCCAAGAGTGAGGAATGTTAATATCACACCAAGGCGGGAGTTTTTCCTGCTGTGGCCATGACAACAGACTCCCTCACAAAGACACGGGCCTCCCCAAACATCAGGCCCTGGCACAAACATTTGACTTTTCAAGGCAGTAATATTAAAGCAAATTCCTTATCTTTGCCAAACACAAGATTCGTCGTGAGAACCTTCCCGCTTCCTTGGTAGGTGCCCTTTCCTTCATTACCCAGACTCTTGGGTTCAATTTCTCCTCTTCTAAAGCCCAGCACTAATAAAGCCACTTTTTAGACAGAACTCCGGTTGATTTCAGTGTGATTGTGGAAAGTCTCTTCCCGTTTTCTGAAACCCCTGAGCTCTTCTGCTGGGCCTGCCCTGCTTGTCGGTGATGATGGAGATTCAGCCTCCCCCGGGGCTCAGGGGCCAGGCTGTACGTTTCGCTCTCCTGCTTGTTGTACCTGTGGTTCTTTGAAATCTGCAGCCATCCTGCTGACTGATCTGGGTTGAGCAAGCTCTCGGATTGATGCCGAAGGCTCTGCTCTGGTCACACCCTCTGGTGACCTGAGTGTGCACTGAGATTCTTACTTCTGGCTGAAGTGTTGTTTGCTCCAGAGAGTGGCTGAGTGACAGGAGGGACCTGCCTTCTCCTCCTGCTCTGAGGCAGACACTTTGCCAGTGTCCCCTGGGCCCCATGACGACATTCTTCACGGTATCTCAGCTTTGAGGAAGAGGGAGTTACCGTTTTAACTCTGCACACTCCTGTTCTCCTTTGTGTGACTTGTCTTGGAGGCACCAAATCTGAATGTGTCTGTTACGCGATTCAGGTGTCAGGACTTCTTTTTGAGGGAAGGTGGGAGTGTGCCCCACGAGTCCCTGCAGACCCCTCTGTTTGGGTCAAGTGCCTTCTCTGATCTGTCCTGCCCTCAGCACCTGACTGAGCTCACTTAGTGTTAATTTCTGCTGCATTCCTTATTTGGAACCCTTTCCTGGCTGGCCCTTCCTGGAAGCTGGCTGGTGCTCACTTGCCCTGACCACCTGGTGCCCCCGTGCTGCTCACACCCAGTTCCCCCCAGGACCTGTGCCTGCACCGTGCTCTCTCCATTTAAGCTCACGTCCCCTCGCTTGCCCCCTGTCGGGGTCTCCTCTCAACAAGCCTCCCGGTGCCTCCCACTGTGCTCTTGGATTTAACCAGAGGTTATCATTTATCTCTCCAGCTCAGCTGTGTAATCTCTCTGAAGGAAAGAGATTGCCTTTTAAAAACATTTATTTGTTTGTTTGTTTGTTTGTTTATTTAGGTGAGGAGATAATTAGGTCTACTTATTTATTTATTTTCAGAGGGGGTACTGGGGATTGAACCCAGCACCTTGTGTATGCTAAGCATGCACTCTACCACTGTGCTGTACCCGCCTCCCAAAAAACATTTATTAAAATGTAAATCCATACAGAAAACTACACCTGTCATCACTGCACAGCTCAGTTAATTTTCACAAACTAAACACACCGTGCAGCCAGCACCTAGATGAAGAGCCAAAGTCACCAGCCCCAGAAGCCCCCTCCCTGAGGCAGCCACTCTCCTGATTTCCAGGAGCACAGGGAATCTGCTGCCTTGTGCTCCGAGTGCCATCCCCACGTCTGCTCCCTGTGCCCGTCGGTCGGAGCGGCGCCCACACTGTGCAGCCAGGACCATCCACGCTCCTCGTGGTGTAACTTCACCCCCGAGGGATACCTGGGGCAGCCCCGACTCGGTGGAGTGGGGTCTGCACCTTGTCACAGGGCAGCAGGGGTCACAGTACGTGCAGGTGCAGTGGACGCCGCCAAGGCTTTATTTCCTGCAGGGAGCACACCTGCCCTAGGGCGTGTCTTATCAGTGCACTTACTGCGGCTGTTTCTTCTAAGGCACCTGGTTTTTCACTTGGTGGCACAGAGTGTTCCTAGCTTTCTTACCGTGTGCATCACACTAAATTTTATGAAAGGGAATCCACTGAAAATTGAATTCTAAAAGAGCTTCTCCTTTTCTTTTTTAAACAGTCGGATATTCTAAAAATCAAGCAGTAGCACAGAGCTCGGGGTCTTACCTCTGCTTCTTGGATTCGGTAAGTAACTCCTCGCTATACTTAAAATGTATGAATGTATCCTGCTTGAATGATTAAGAGATACTACATTTTAGTGTGGTTCTTGAAAATCATTGTTACATGCTTTGCTCAGACTTAACAGTTAAGGTCCATAGGTTGTTGCTGTTTAATTGCTGTAGCACCTGATGAGGGAACTGATTTTGGATAAATAGAGTTACTTAAAAACACAAAATTGCAGAGCAGAGAAACATAAAAAGAAAACGAAGATGAAGATAAACTAGGAAGCTGTTGAGAAGTGCAGTACTTAAATAGAAATAATTCATGCAAGTTGGTAACACAAGAAAACAGGAAACAAAAGAAAATGAGTGGTAGATAAATAGGAAAGGACAGGAATGGAGGCTCACAAAAGTAGGCATGTGAACAACAAACTAAGAAACGTTTGTAATCAAACACAAGTTAAATTAGTGAAAATATGAGAACGAATATATGTGCATATATGCATGACTGGGACACTGCTGTACACCAGAAATTGACACATTGTAACTGACTGTGCTTCAATTAAAAAAATTAAATTAGTGAGATACCACTTTTAAAAACCAAATTAACAGAGTTCTCTAAAAATGTAGATAACTCAGTGTTTGGAAATTCAGTGTGAACTGGCAGCGTTGACAGCATGATCTAGCATTTTGTATTAAAACTTATGAAATGCTTATGCCCTTGACCCCTGGATTTCACTTCTAGGAACCCATGAAATTCTGAAATTTATGCGTTTATTTATCATGATGGAAAGTTAGTTAATGGAAACAAGTTGATATTCGATGGTAGAGTAATGGCAGTCAGTCTATGTCAGCCGATTACTATGTTTATGAATAATTTTAATGACATGTGAATGATTATGATGGGTGAAAGAAGGGCACGTGTTGGTGTGTGCATGCATCCTTACCTGTAGATTTTATCTTTAGTGGCTGCAAGTCACTCCAAGGACATTTATCTGTCTTCAGTCTTCCCTTGGGCTCCCGGGTCCTGGGGTGGGGGGCTCCTCCAGGTCTGGGAGTGTGGGGCTCCCAAGGGTGTGGGCTCCTGGATCTGGGGGTGTGGGCTCCCAGGTTACGTGTTCTTTGTCAGATGTGTTCTCTCCATCTGTGGTTTGCCTTTTCACGCTTTCATGGTGTCTTCTGATGAACAGTTTTAAATTTTTATGAAGTCCAGTTTATTGATTGATCTCTTTTATAGTTAATTTTTTCCCTAAGAAGTCTTTGCTTTTTCCAAGGAAGTTATTCTCTTGGTTTTTTACTTTTTTATTTGAGCACCTTATCTCCTGTGCTAGAAAGCAGGTTAGTTTTTTCATACAGGTTTTGGGCTGCAGTGTTGAAGAGACTCTCTTTCTCAGTTGAATTGTCCCAGCGTCTGTGATGAGAATCAGTGGGCCATGCCAGCGTGGGTGTATTTCAGGACGTTCCATTCAGTTCTGTTCATCTGTGGTCTGCAGTTCATTCCTTTGTCTGCGGTACAGCATCCCACTGGGCGGACATACTGCACTTCCCAACCTGGGCGCGGGGCTGGTCCGAGTTCTTCCCCTGTGAATGGCGTGGCGGTGGGCTGTCTCGCACCCGCCTCTTGTTGTGCACATAGGAGAGCTCTTCTGCATTCACCCCAGAAGTGGGATTCCCAGGCCGCAGGGACATGCGGGCTCACCCAAGGGAGAGAGCGGTGCTGCTGTCACGTGGCTGAAGATGTCTGTGGCCCCGGCACACACTGGCCCTGGCTCTTCAGCCCCGGAGCCCTTTGCTGGGGCATCCAAGTTGCATTTTGACTTGTTAGCCACCTGGGATGCAGTCTGGGGCCATGTTTAGATTCAGAACATACTTTGTCAAGAGTGTTAACATCGGTGGAGACCAGCTCCCGTGCGCTTCTGGGGCTGGAGTTTATCTGTTCAGCAGGTCGGTGCCTGAAAGTGCCGGGCATGGCAGCCAGTGCAAGGGATCCGGCAGCAAACTGGCTGCGACAAGGACAGTGGGAGCCAGAGTTCAGGCCCCGTACTTCCCTCACCCCCTGGCCCTGCCTTGTCTCTCTCCTACCCCTGCCTGGCCCACAGGTCCCCCCCCGCCCCACCAGCTCCTCAGCGTTGCTCCCGGCCCTCCACGCAGTGGTGGGAATGGCCTGTGCCTGGGCTGCCCCCCAGCACTGGAGTCTGCGCACATCGATCACCACCTTCAGCACCGCGTCCTTTGTTGCCAGCATCGGCTGCCTCTCTGACAGAAGGCTGTCTCTGGGCAGGAGGGACTGGACTGATGTTTCTGAAGCACCTGGAACACGACTGGCAGGTAGCAGGTGTTAATGGACACTTGTTTAATGGATGGGTGGCATTTGGGTTTGTGTGTTCAGCTTAAATGGGCAAGTTAGACTGAGGTGGACACCTCTACACATGTGTCCTGGAGCCCAGCCACCCTGTTGGACATTGTCTCCACGGAGAGTGCAGTGCTGAGCTTCTCTGTCTGCTCACCGATGGACTTTCAGAATCCCTGCTGTAGCGCAGGCTTTCAGACTGTGCTGTCTGGGTGCCTGTCCTGCCGGCTGCTGCCTGGGGGCCAGCAGGCCTTTCCAGGGACATCGGAAAGGCCTCCCCAAGGACCTTGCTGTCCCTCTCAGTCCCAGACATGTCCGAGGATGTTTGTCCTGGAGGGAAGTGGGTCACGCAAAGATCAGCGGTGTTTCAGGTGTGCAGGAGGCCGCCGCCCGTCCCCTCACTGGGAAGTTGCAGTCTTGGGGACAGTCACTCTGGGCCCGCAGGAGAAGCACAAAGCGCAAGGACACGGATTTCCCCCAGAAGGAGTGCCATGCTGAGTGAGCCTGGCGCCTCCCTCCGGGGTCAGCGGGGCTCTGGCCTTTGGCCTTGGAACAGAGGACCTGCACTGTGTGACCTGGGCACTGTCATCAGGAAATTCTGCTGGAAGGGGTGTCTGTGGCCTTTCCTGGGAAAGGTTTTGCAGAGCTTAGGGGGGATGCCGGTTGCATTTGCTTAGGTGGTCCTTGATTTCTTTCACTAGCATTTTGTGGTTTTCAAGATACAGACCATGTGCTTATTTTGTTAAGTTTGCACTGATGTATTTCATTTTCTTTGGCGTATTTGCACATGGACGTCATATCTCTAATTCCTGTGCCCACATGTTTGTTGTTAGTGTGTAGAAATGTGATTATTTTATGTGTCAATCTTGCAGAACTTACTTGTTCTAGGATTGGGGGGCAGATTCCTGAGGATTTTCTAGGTGGACACTCATGACGCCTGCAGATGGGGACACCTTCATCTCTTCCTCTCTGAGCGGGAGGCTCTTTATTTGCTTTTCGTGCCTGATTGCTCTGGCGGAACTTCTGAGAGTGTGGAGCAGGTGTCCTCACCTTCTGATCTGGAGGAGGAGGTGCCAGCCTCTCACTCCATGTGCCAGCTGTGTGCCAAGCCGAGGCGCGGCCCTCTGTCCCCGGCTTGCTGAGAGTTTTTATCGTGAACAGGTGTTGGGCTCTGTCACATGCGTTTTCGGTCCGTTGGAATTTGTTGGTTTTTAAGATGTGTTTGTTACTGAAGATATGTAAGATTTTTCTCATCTTCTTGGAATTTGGGGATTTTTCTGTGTGTGTCAAGAATCATTTCTGAACTGTGGCAAACTCTTCCAAGGTGCGGACTCAAGGTGTTTTCAAATGAGGTGAAATTTTCTATGCTGGCTCTTACTTTTTCCTGCTACCTTGTTTTCCCCTTTGGGGCCCTCGTGTTCGAACGTTGGGTCTTACAGTTTGCATTTCTCTGTAGTTTTGTATTCCCCTGTTGGACCTTCCCATTCGTTGGTTCAGTGATGAGCTGTGACCAGTTCTTCGCTTCTGCCGTTGCTTTTGGAAGTTAGATAGCGTGGTTCCCGTTCCTCCAGTGCTGGGGCACCTCTGAGAGTTCCTCTTTTTTGTTCTCTCCTCCAGCAGCTCTAGAGGGCGGCTCCACTCTGCGGCCCAGGTCCTCTTGGCTACATTAATGGTTGGTTTTGTTTGTTTATGGCTCTCTGCACCTCGGAGGTCAGGCCACACTGTCCGGGGGCCGTGGTGGCGGCAGGTATGCGAGGAGGTGTGGGATCTCCGCTCCTGGGATGGGACCCTTCTGTCCACGGTGGGGTTGAGGGGCTCTGCTGGGTCTGGGTGAGGCCTGGTTCCAGGTGTCCTGGGTTTCTGGCCAGTTCTTTCCCAGCCTCAGGGGTAAGGAGAAGCTTGCTTGTCTGGTGCCCTTTTCCCCAGTTCTCCTGGGGGAGCCCTCCAGCCCTGCCCAGGCATCCATAGATCTGCAGACTCCTGGAGCAGGGAGTCAGTCTTGGGGTGCTGCCCACCATCCCCTCAAGGTCCTGTGCAGTTGTGGCCTTTGCTGCCTTCTGGGCTGGCCGCTGTGTTGGTGAGGGTGTTTGATGCAGCTGGAGGGTGTCAGGCACAAGATCTCAGACCCTGTGTTTGCAGCATTGTAATCACACCCCACCCTCCCCTGCCCCCAGCACTGCAGGGCTGCTTGTCTGGCTGCAGAAGGTGGTTGAGGCTGTGTTGACTGGCAGAGGCCGGCCCGGCCTCCCCGACCCTCTCCAGGCACTGACCACATCGAGGGTGGGAGGCTTCCATCAGGCTCGCCCTGGTCTTCCGTGTTCCGAGGAGTGTTATCGCCACACCTGGAATGGCCGCGTCGTCTTCATCTCCTGGTGGGGCCAGCTTCCTGGACTGTCCCCCCTTTTCCCTCCAAGCATATGTTTATACCTAGCAGGTTTAGTCATCACATGACGTTTGCTCACTGAGAGACCCAGGAAGGTGGTGTGGAGGCCATGAGAGCCCGCCTGCGCCTGCTGTTCATCTGGGGTCGTCTGGGGTCTGGGAACAGCACACAGCACCACATCTCCCATGTGTTCCGGTCTAAGGCAGCAATGGGCCGCCAGCCTGGGAGACAGCCCGGCACCGCGGCTGCAGGGAGAGGCGCGGGAAGGGCTGTCTCTCTGAAGCGCATACGGTGCTGCGCCCTAGCAGGGTCTGTTGGATCTGCTAGTCTTTCCTCTGGAGCCTCCTGGCTTCCAGCTGACTGAGTGTGTGGAGGACACGGTGCTGGGTGAAAGGAGACCGCCGTCCTCGTGGGGTGCCCGCAGCTCCTGCCAGGGGAGGCTCCTTCCGAAATCGGCCGGGAGTGCTGCCTGGCCATCTGGTCACGCACGTGGCGGGAGTTCTCGCTCTCAGGAGGGACTGTCCTGAACCCTCGTGTTTTTGGCTGTGTGTCCACCCTGCCCCCAGCCCCGCTCACCTTTGGCTCTGAAAAGAAACGTAGGGCAGAGCAGACCCCTGCATCAGGCCGAGTCTCCCTGGGACATGCCCGTCATTGTCTGGCTTCTTTTTCTCTGTGAAGTGGAAGAAGGAACCCGCGTAGAATGGGGGGGGGGGCATGGAGGCGTGGAGATCTTTTAAATGACTTTGAAGTGATTTCAGTCTCTTTTGCTATCAACCATTTTTTCCAAACTGCTAGTAAGTAGCAATATTGACTGACTGAGGTATTAGTGGTTTTTGTTTCTCTTTCTGCTCTAATTCTTTCCTGTGCATGGGGGAAAGGGTGGAGTGTTGAGACAGAGGAGAAGGACTGAGTGCCCCCCGCCACATACCTCCTGGGAGTGGCACACGAGACCATGCACTTTACTTTGAGGGTTTTTGAGAGCAAAACATCTGACCATAGGGCATGGTGGTTACCGCGAGACTACTGAATAAGGCTATTTTCACTATATTTAGACGGGCATACTGGCCAGTCAATTATTAAATGCAGATGTTGCCGGCTGGGGAGGAAGTCGTTTCTCCTGTCTCTGCCTCACACGCCACCTGATTTTTATGTTTGGCTTGTCAGTTTTAGTATGGGTTCATTCAGAAAAGAATGTCGGCATCAGCTATGGAAAACCTGCTACAACTTTAGAAAACAGTTGGGAAATGTTGTGAGCTCAGGTCTGCAACAGGTGGAGGCTGCTGCTTTTCCAGCTGTGTCACCTAGGAGTTTTAGTTCTGTAGGTAAGCATTGTTGCCCCCTGAGTGGGAGACAGCTTGTTTGGAAGCCCCAGGAGAGGTGCAGCCAGGACCGGAG
Organism: Camelus ferus; assembly: GCF_009834535.1. Lineage (NCBI taxonomy): Eukaryota > Metazoa > Chordata > Mammalia > Artiodactyla > Camelidae > Camelus > Camelus ferus. Next base: position 19,802,949 of record NC_045711.1, read on the forward strand.
GGGCCGTGCACTGCCCTCCCCACTGTCCGCCGTCTTCTCCCCCATCTCACAGCTGGGGGTGTGCAGGAGGTTGTGCATTTTCACTTAAGCGTATTTACAGTTGAGCAGAACCTCAGTTTTCAAATCAAAGGTACTTCTGCCACATTTTAAAGTTATACTTTTCATTCTGTCTTCAACAGTGCAACATTGTAAACAAACATTCCTCTTCCATTAAGCTAAATAACTGATAGAAAACCCAGTTTTTCCTGCAGGTTCTTTTACAGACTTTGTCAACTACTTTGAGTGTGTCGATGCCGCTGTGCGGTACGAGGGGAGGGCATTCGTCGTCATGCACAGTGCTGAGTTGCAGGCTTCTGGACCTGAAAGCCCGTGATGTTTGCTGCCCATCGGGGCGCACACACCACTCACACACACCACACCCACGCACAGCACTCACTTTCCTGTCTGCTCCTTCTTTCCTGAGGAAAAGGTATGGGCTTGAGTTTCAGACCCAAGACCTGGGGGGTGTCAGCGGGCTCAGGGTCAGGGCTGTGTAATTTCAGAGATGGCTGTCCCCAGGAGGCTCAGGCAGCATCCCCAGGGGCGGGGGATGCCCTTGGTGTTGAGGTGGGGGATGGGCGCTGCCTTGTTGGGTGGCAGCTGCAGACCTGTGAGGATCTGTGTGTGTAGACTCTTCCACGTCTGTTCTTTGAAAGAGGAGACACTCCTTATTCTTGACACTCACGTTCAGAAGGGTTTTCCTGAACAGGAGAGAGAAAACGGTTGAAGAAAGGCCAGAGAAGTCTTGGCACTGTAGCTGCCCCCCAGGGCCAGGTCACGCGGGCAGCCCACACACTCCCATTTGTGTCACACCGGAACCTGTTGTGCTTGGCAAGCTCTCAGTCTTGCTAAGTGCCACAAGATTGCATTTTTTGAAAGAGATGATGCCTCAGACAGTCGTGAGCCTTTGAAATATTTTTTGTTTGTACAAAGTGTTTTCATTTCAAGGCTTAGGAAAGGGGGATGAGAGCTTGTAGGACACATTGGAGACTGGGGGCCTCCTGCAGGTACAGAAGCCAGATCACAGGGCGGATTCGGCCTCAACGGGCCCCAAGCCGGGCTGCGTGGGCCTTAGGTGATCCCCACTTGAGAACTTGCATTTCTCCCAACTGTGCCGCTGGACTGTGCTGTTTCAGGTGCTCAATCTTTAGCCTTCCCGAGGCCAGAGCGCCTCTGGTCATCTTGTCCATCACGGTGCCCGGCACTTCCTGTTGCTCCTTTCCCCGTCCTTCTGTCTCACCAAACCCCACGTGAGCACGCGGTGTCCTGCGCCCAAGCGGGGAGGGGCGCGGGCACGGACCCTGCCCTGCAGAGCCCGCAGCAGCCGCAGCCTGGGTAGACTTGCAGAGAAGAAGCTGCAGAGTTGTAAGGAAAGAAGGTGTCAGTTAGGCTGGGGGAAGGGGGGACCCCAGTCCAGCTCAGGACCAGGGCCAGTGCCAGCTGTGGCCTCCTGCCCAGAGCCCTCCATGCCGCCTCCTTCTGTTAGGAGGGAATTCCTGTCTTATCTCCCAATTAAAGGGAATTCCCTTCTCCACTTCCGCAAGACAGAGCAGGGAGCAGGGGCGGGGCTCCAGGAGGGGCGGGGCCTGGGGCGGGGCGCTGGCAGCCCTAGGGTTCTGGGTTCTGTTGGGGGCTCTGTCCGCAGAGGAAAATGCACGACCTGAATTTGTGTGTATTTAGTTAAAATTGCATGTTTGATCCTAGGTTATTTTTGTGTTTGTGTGCTGTGATCATAGCTTACAGAAAGTTACGTATGCATGTGGACAGGGATTGGAAGGGAACGTAGAAGGGTGAAAACAGTACATTTTGGGAGTGATGGTATTGTGCAGTACTGAACACTGATGGTATATTGCTATGCGGCTTGTATCGTAAACCCAGAATTATAATGGTTTTTAAGAGCGTGATGGAGTGAACTCAGATTAAATTTTTTTCTAAATATTGAGTATACTGTCCTAGGCACATTATATTTTAAAAAGCAGCTTGACTGGAATATTACTTACATATAATAAAGTGCACCCATTTAAATGTACATTGAGTGAGTTTGACAAATGAATACCCATGTAAAGGCCATCTCAGTCAAGTTTAAAACACTTCCATTGCCCCAGAAATTTCCTTGTGCCTCTTTGTAGTCATTTCCTCTGCTCCTCGAAGAAACTATAAATCTGATTTCTTTAGGTTAACAATCTAATTATCTAATTATCTGTTCTTTCAGTGGATTAGCTCCCCCCACCCCATTCTAGAACGTTATATAAATGGAATCATACAGTAGACACTCTTGTGGTTAGCTTTTTTTTCCCCCTTAGCATAATGTTTTTGATATTCCATGTTGTTACTTACACCAGTAATTTAGTTTTTTTTACTGCTCAGTAGTGTATTCCAATGCATGGATAAACCACAAATTGTTTACATAGTCATCCATTGATGGACATTTGGATTACTTTCAGTGCTTGGCTATTATGAGTAAAGATGCTGTGGAAATTTGGGTACAGGTCTTACTGTGGTCATATGTGTTCACTGCTCATGGGTAAATATTAGGGGCAGAAATGATGGGTGGTATAAAACATGTAAGTTAAACTTTATAAGAAACTTCAAAACTGTTTTGCACAGAGGATGACGCATGTTACACTCCCACCAGCAGTGAATGAGAGTTCCAGTGGTTCTGTGTTCTTACAGCACTTGAAACTATCTGTCTTTCAAAGCTGAGCCTTTGTGATGTGCTTGTAGCTCTGTCTCATTGTTTTAGTTTGCATTTCCCTGATGACTCAATGTGTGGAACTGTCATTTGGGCGCTCACTGATCATGCATCTGCGTTCCTGTGTGAAGTGTCTTCTTCACATCTTCTGACTTTTTTATTAATTTGTTTGTCTTAATATTGAATTTTATGACTTTTAAAAAATTCTGTATACAATTCTTTCTCCCAGTGTATGGCTTGCCTTTTTACTTACTTTATTTCCTAAAAGTGCCTTTTGAGGAACAGAAGTTGTTGATTTTGATAAAGGCCATTTCATCAGTTTTTCCCTTTGAGATTTGTGCTTTTTGTGTCCCATCTTAAAAACCTAAGAAATCTTTTTCTACGCCAAGATTTTATTCTCTGTTTTCTCCTAGAAGTTTTACAGTTTTATCTTGTACATTTAAATCTGTTATCTAATTTAAGTTAATTTTGGGGTATGGTATAAAGTAGAGGGTGAGAATAATTTTTTCCCACGTGTTACCTGGTGGTTTTAGCATTACTGAATTTCCTTGGCACCTTTGTTGAAAATCAAGTAACTAAAAGCATAGACCCATTTCCTGTCTGGCTCTGTTCTGTTCAGGTGCTCTTGGTGCCTGTCTCTGTACCAACACTCCCTGCTGTCTTGATTCCCGGAGCAGCTGTAGTGATAAAGCTAGTGTCGTCTTACTGAAAAAAATCAGGTATTGTAAGTCCTCCAAATTTATTCTTCCTTTTCAGAGCTGTTCCAAATTTGTTTAGGTCTTCTGAATTTCTGAAAAATTTGAGAATCAACCTGTCAAGCCTGCTTGGATTTTTATTGGAATCGCATTGAATTTACAGATCTGCTCGGAGATCTTAACATTATCGAATCTTCTAATCCATAAACATGGTGTATCTCTTAGTTTATTTGGGCCTTCTTAAATTTCTCTCAGAAATCTTTTATAGTTTCTAGTATACAGGTCTTACATAAGTTTAACAAAATACATCCCAAGTATTTTATGAGGTTTGATGCTATTGAAAATGGTATTAAACATTCATCTCCTAGTTTTATTGCTATAAATATACTAAGTCACCGTGCTAGTTCTGGTTGGTTTTGTCTGTCTTGTTTTTGTTCTTAGTATGAGAACTCGCTAGGAAGTGATCACAGCACCTGGGACTAAAGACTCTGCCTCTTTCTCTCTGGGGCACGTGCCTGTAGTCCTTGTTCCTGGCCCGCGTGCTGTGCAGGACCCCTGGCCAGCGTCAGACAGAGGTGGTTCTAGTGACAGTCCTGGTCCTGTTCAGACTTTTGTTTATTTCATCTTTTACATTGTGAAGAAGAATACACACAGAGAAGCACATGAAACACAAACGTGCAGGTCGGTAAGTTCCCATGCAGCTGGTACTTCTGCAGCCACCACAGAGAAGAGCGCCACCGAAGTCCCTGTCTTGTCCCTACCCAGAGGTAATAAACATTATCCTGCCTGTGTGGGGATTTTTCTAACAAACAGAACCATGTGTTATCTGCCGTGTCTGGCTTCACCCAGTCTGTGGCTTGTCTCTTCACTCTCTGAAAGCTGTCAATGAACAGAAGCCTTCATTTTGAGGCCCTTCAATTTAGTCATCTTGTCCTTTATGGTCCTTTGTGTTTGTGCTTTTTGTCTTCGTCATGAGATACTTTCTCCTATTTTAAGGCCTTGAAGGTGTTCTTTTATGTTCCAGATGCTTTATTTCTTTTTTACCTTTTGTATTTTGATGTAAACCCTACTTGGAATTGCTTTTGCTTACTTCTGTTTAAGTTCACCATGCATACTGAACACGTTGAGTTATGGGAGACTGAAGACTGCAGTGCGGCCGTGTGTCAGGTGCAGGAGTGCAGTAGGGCCCGCACCTCCCACGCCCTCCTGCTCCTTGTCAGTAACTCCCTCCTCGTCTCCACAAGGCAGCTGGAACACTAACACCTCCAGTCAGTTCTTCTGACTTTATGTATTTTGTTAGGTGTTCTATGCCTGGGTGACGTCACACAATGTTACGTGTTGGAGATTAGTCCACTTTATCGTGTGTATCAGGAGTCTGCTCCTTTTTGTTGCTGTGTAGTATTCCACTGTATGAATATTTATCCCATTGATCCATTCTGCTGTTTGGGCTTCTGGGGGTCTGAGTAATGCTTGTGCATGTCTTCTGGTGCACGTACAGGTGCGGCTGGCGCATCCTAGTGTGCCGTGCACAGTTTCCCAGTAGCTGGTGGGTCTGCTCTCCCTCCAGCAGTGTGCAGGCATATGCTGGTTGATGTGTATGAGCTCTGCATGCTGTGCATGAGGCCCATTTCTGCCTCTGTGTTCTGTTCAGTTGGGTTATTGGTCTGTCCTTTGTCTGCTGGTACCACAGTGCAGCTTTATGGAACATAGTATGATCTGATGCTGTATGTCCTCTTGTTCATCAACTTAATGTTTTCCGCTATTTAAAAAAACTTTTTGTATTCTAATAGAAATATCAGAGTAATTTTGTTAATTTTCACAAAATCCCTCATGAGAATTTTGATTGGAATTATATTGAATCTACAGATCAATTGAGAACTAACTTCTTTACAATAGTAGACTTGAGTCTTCCTAACAATAAATATATGTCCATTAACTTATTCAGTTCTTCTTTAATTTATCGTAATAGACACGAACAGTTTTCATAGTAGAGGACTTACAGTCCCTTGTTAAATTAATTCCTTGGTATTTGATTCTTCAATAAACATTTTTAAAAACTCTATTGAGATAGAATTCACATAAAACTTCCACCCAAATAAAGTGTACAATCCAGTGGTTTTTGGTATATTCACAGTGTTATGCAGCCATCACCATGATCTAATTTTAGAGCATTTCCATCACCACAAAACAAAACCCCGAACCTGTTTGTCATCACTCCTCATTCCCCTGACTCCCAGCCCCTGGCAACCACTAACCTCCTATCTGCCTCTACGGGTTGCCGGTTCTGGACACTTCCTGCAAATGGAATGTACACCGTGTGGTCCCTGTGCCTGGCTTCCCTCACGTGGCATGTTTTCAGGGTTCATCAGGTTGTAATGTGTGTCAGCACTTCACTTCTTTTTATTAGTGCATAATAGTCCTCTGTATGGATGTACATTTTGTTTATCTGTTTACTAGCTGATGAACACTTTTTGACTATTATGAATAGTGCTGCTCTGAACGTTCCTGAAGAAGTTTTTGTGTGGACAGGTGTTTTCTGTTCTCTTAGGTGTAGAATTGCTGGGTCATATGGTAAATCCATGTTCAACATTTTGAAGAACTGCCAAAAAACTTTCCAAAGTAGCTATACCGTTTTACATTCTCACCAACAATACGTGAGAGTTACGTGATTTTTCTCTTGAAGTATAGTCGGTTTATAATGTTGTGTTAATTTTATGTGTTTTTTTTTGAGACTGTGCACTTTTAATTTAGCATTTCTCTGTTGTTTATTTTGGGTTGTTTATGTAAATAGTCATTTTTCCTCTTCCCAAGTTTTTTAAATCTTGAAGAAGACCAATTTGTCAAATTTTTCTTTTTATCATTTGTGCTTCTGTTGTCATGTCTAAGAATTCTTTCCTTAATTCCAAGTAACCAAGATTTGCTCCTAATTTTTTTTGTAGGAGTTTTTAGTTTTAGCTCTTACATTTAGGTGTGTGATCTATTTTGATTAATTTTTGTGTGTGGTGAGGGTCTGCATTTACCTTGTCCCTGTGGTGACCCACTAGTCCTAGCGTTTGTTGAAAGACCATCCTTTTCCCATGAACTGCCTCAGGCCAGCCGTGGTCGCAGAGGGTGTTTCTCTGCGCTCAATCCTGTTCTGCTGATCTCTGTGTTTATCTTCAGGCCTCTGGGGTAGCTTCCCAGTAATGAGTTCTGAAGTCACAAAGTGTAAGTCCTCCACCTGTGTCTTCCCTTTTCAACATTGTTTCAGCCATTCTGGATCTTTCATGTTTCCAGATGAATTTTAGGATCAGCTTGTCATTTCTACAAAGAAACGAACTGAAATGTAGATTTGGATTGTATTGAATCTATAGGTCAGTTTAGGGGGAACTGCTTTGATGAAGACTAGAGTCTTCCCATCCATGAATATGGTATGTCTGTTTATTTAGGTCTTTGACTTCTTTCAGCAATGTTTTGTCATTTTCACCAAATAAGTCTTGCCCTTCTTTTGTTAAATTTACACCTCAGTATTTTATTATTTCAATACTATTGCGAATGTTTTTTTTCTCAATTTTCTTTCAGATTGTTCAATGCCAGTATATAGAAATTCCATTCATTTTTGTATCTTGATCTTGTATTCTTATTTTGCTGAACTTATTTATTAATTCTAGTAATTTTTTTGCTTTGTTTTGGTGGATTCCTTAGGATTTTCCAAATACAAAATTATGGTTTCTGCAAACTGGGGCAGTTTTACTTCTTCCTTCCAATCTGGATGCCCTTTATCTCCTTTCCTGCCCAATTGTGCTGACCAGGCCTCCTGTGCGTGCTCTGCACAAGTCACAAGAGCAGGTATCTTCCCTGCTTCCAGTCTTGGGAGAGCATCTCGTCCTGCACACTTAAGATGTTAGCTGTGGGAGTTTTGTACGTGCCTTTTGCCAAGCTGGGGACGTCCCTTCCTATTCTTGCTTTGTGGAGAATTTTTATCGTGAGTGACCACCATTCGATTTTGTGAAATGCTTTTTCTGCACTTATTCAGATCGTCATGTAGTGATTGTTCTTTTTTCTTCTATGATTTACGACGATCGGCTTTCAGAGGGTCAAGCAACCTTGCACTCGTGGGATCAATCCCACTTGGTCATAGTGTGTAACCTTTTTCATATGTTGCTGGATTTGGTTTGCTGATATTTTGTCAAAGACTTTTTTCTTCTACGTTCATGTGCGATATTATTCTGTGGTTTTCTCTTCTTGTGATGTCATTTTCTGACTTTGGAATTGGGTAATACAAGCCTCATAGAACAAATTGGGAAAATCCCTGTCTCCTCCATCTTCTGGGAGATGTTTTGAAGGTGAGATGTTATTTATTCTTTGAATGTTTGGTAAAATTCACTACTCATGCCTTCTGAGCTTGAAATTTTTTGTGTGAAGATTTTAAATTACTAATTCAGTTTCTTTTTCTTTTTATAAATCTTTTCATGTTTTATGTTTCTTCCTCAGTCAATTTCAGTAATTCCTGTCTTTCTAGGAAGTTGTTCATTTCATGTCATTTATCCAAATTGTTGGCACATGGTTGCTTTTAGTCCTCTCTTATAGTCCCTTTGACTTCTGTGAGGTCAGTGCTGCTGTCCCCTTTTCACGCCGGAATTTAGTGATTTGTCTCTTCTCTTTTACTTGGTTTGTCTTGCTCAAGAGTCCGCAGATGACAGGTCACAGGACAAACCCACTGGCAGCCTGTTTCTGTACGGCCTCTGAGCTGAAAATGGTCTTTTTATTTTTAAAGTGTTGGAAAAACAAAACCAAACCAAAAAATAAAGAATATTGACAGAAACCATATGCGGCCCATGAAAGCTAAAATATATACTACCTGGTCCTTTATAGAAAAAATCTGCTCATCTCCAGTCTAGCTAAAGGTTTGTTAAGTTTCTGGATGTTTTCAAAGAACCAACCATTGTTTTAATTGATTTTCTCTATTGTTGTTCCTTTTTTCTATTTCATTGATTTCTGCTCTAATCTTTATGTTCCTTCTGCATAGTTTTTGTTGTTTGCTCTTTGTTTTTGGTTGTTTTTTCTTCAGGTCTTTCTTTGTTAACATAGGCACTAAGAGCTATGAAATTTTCTCCAGGCACTGTGTTAGCTATTCTGTGTTGTGCCGTGTTTTCATCTTCATCCGGCTCACAGTGTTTCCTAAGTTCTCTTGGAATTTATTCTTCAACCCATTGGCTGTATAGAAGTACCTTGTTTATATCCGTAGATGGTGGTAGATTTCCCAAATAGCCTCCTGTTTTTTATTTCTAACTTAATTTTGTCATGGTCAGAGAACACACTTTATATGATTTTAGTTCTTTAACATTTTTGATCCTTGTTTTGGGATCTGGCATATAGCCTGCTGTTCCTGGGAGGGTGTCCCCAGGTGGACGTCAGCAGGTAGGTGTTGTTGGGTGGGTCTTCCAAAGGTAAAACATAGTTATAATAAGTTGTTGATTTTTAACTGTTTTTTGAATTATTTTCTTAGTGGTTGCTCCATGGAAATCCTTTATTATCCATTATTTTGTATGTTTTTACTTTTATGCTCAGTTATCTTTATGGACTGGTCATTGTACTTGAACACTCATCTGTGGAGTTAATTTGAGGCCTTGAATGAAACCCTTCCCCTCAGAGATCTTCCTGGGACCCTTGTAATCCAGCCTCGGGGCCCCTGTCCCGTCAGGTGACGTGTCATCCACCCCCACCCTGAGAGGTGGCCCGCTCCTGAGCTGTAGTGTTGTGGGTTAAGCACCTGGTCCCCCGCCCCAACTGGAGCACACATGTGGCTCTGATTTCCATTCCCTGCAGCTTTGCAGGGTCATCAGAACATGGCCGGGAATCTCAGCTGTTTGTTATAGGTCAGCAAGGACTCCAGGCAGAAGTGGCTTGTTTCCTGTCCAGGCGAGTGCTTCCGGCAGACCAAGGCTGGCACTTCCACTGTCTTCTTAACTCTCTGCTGCTTCAAGACCCTCACAGTCTCATGTGGCTTTCTTAGTTGATGGTTTGTGTGCTGTCAGTCTGTCACCTCTGCACTTGGGGCATGGCGGCATCCTGACCACGCTGGGTCCTGCCCTGGCATGAACAGTCCAGGTGGCACCACACGGGGGGACCTCATCTCTCGAGCTCAGCTGCGTCCCTCGGTAACACAGTTTGGGGAAAACTTAGATGGGTCACGCACGTGCCGTGACCCCGTGACTGTGGTTTGGAAGAGGCTCTCAGCACGAGGGCTGGGCCGGCGTCTTTCTCTTACCCGCCCTGCAGACCCTCTCTGTGGGCTGTGCATCCTGAGGTTGTGTGACCAGGCCATTTCTGCGTCTTCAGATCTTTTTTGTCTGAAAGCCAGCATACAGACACCTAACAAAACCCAAAACATCAACTTTGCCTTCCTCTGCGAGGCTCCTCTTGGCTGTAGATGCTTACTTTCTTCCTTCGCAGGGGCCTGTCCTGCCCTCGCCTCCCCGCAGCATCCCCAGCCTCGCTCCCTCAGGACCAGCCTCCACTCAGAAGCTGCTAGACTCAGAGCCACAGGTTCCTTTTAACCGTGAAGTTCTTTGACGAGATTAGTTTTTCTCTACCCAATATTTGTATGGTCAGAAGGAAACAGTGTTTCATTCTGAATTAATGTTATTTTTATAATGTATCAAAATTCTTTCTCACCTGCTTATCACGTGGAATTGTCCACACTTTCGGCGAACAGCGGTGGGGGCCTGGGGCCTCCCTTAGGCTGGGAAAAACGTCTCCAGACACCTTGGGGTCCGGACACTGAGCCTTTGTGGTTCATGCTTGGTAACTCTTCATATCCACCTTTCAGGCCCCTCTCGGTGGTGTCTCAGATTGCAGCTGACTTTGTAAAACTGCCAACTGGTTTGGGCACGGCTGGAGTACATGCACCTTGACCAGGGCAGCCCTGCATGGGACGGCACCATGGGCTCGGGCCTTGAAGAGAGGTGGCAGGGGCCATGGGCCACGAGCAGAAACATATCGAGGCTTGTTATTAAAACATGTCGCCGCTTTTTATGTGTAATGAAGACCTTTTCATGCTCCCAGCTTTCAGCATGTTTTTCCTCTTTCAAAATGGTCTCGGGAGAAGAGGGAACTTACTTACAACTTGCGGAGCTGTGGTGCCGCCGAGACATTCTGGGTGCCTGCTCTGCTGTCACTTTTTGGCTTGAGTGTTTGCTTATTGCATTCAGCCTCGAATTTCTCAGCTCATTGCCCGGGCGTGTCAGAGGTGTTCACTATTCAGACCCCAGCAGCAGAGGCGATTCTGGTAAAAGAAGTGATGGGAAACTGTATTAGAATGTTCTTGAGAGCCAAGAATTTCTGGGCAGTTTTGCTTTTTCCTTAGATCCTTGGACCCTCAGTTAATCCTGTGTTCAAATTTTAACCCTGACATGTAATTGCTGTGAGACTTTGGGTGAGTTACGTAGCATCTCCAAACCTTGGTTTCCTCAGCTGTCGAATGGGAATATTGGTTGCTCTGTCTCCAACTATAGGAGATTGTGATTTAAAAAAAAAAAAAAAAAATATATATATATATATATATATATATATATATATATATATATATTATATATGTAGTGTAAATGGTGAAATGAGTGGAAGATAGAATTTAATCCTAAGACACTTCGTTTGTTCTACAAGTACTTTTGAGGGCCAACCAAATGCGAGAGCTGGGCTGGCCAGCGCGAGGTGCCCCTTCCAGGTGGACGTCTTGGTGCAGTTGAGTAAGTGTGGGACTTGGGGCCTGAAGGTCTATGGCAGGTCCCAGGGCACTCACCCGGCTTTGGAGGAAGCGGGGCTTACCTGAGTGGTGGTGACGTACAGGGTCCCAGGGAGGTCATGCTGTGGGCAGGGAAGGGCCCTGACCCCGGCCTCCTCCCCACCCCCCAGCTTTCCCTCTCGAGTCCCTCCTGGTCCTGCGCTACCTTGTGCCCCACACCAGACCTGACACGGGAGTCGAGACTGGTTGAGGAAACCCTCAGAAATATGTAGGATTCTGCTTGAGGCCATAGACACGGGGGCCACTCTTCAAGCTTTTGACCACAGGCCTTCCCTTTCAGGGACGTCTCCCGCTTTGTCTCTGCCCTGCTTCCTTGCTGGGCTGTTTCTGGGAGAGAAACAGGCTGAGGTGTAGCGTGACTTCTCATCCCCCTCACCTCACACCCCCTGCTTCAGTTTTCCTTGTTAAGATTCCCAGCTGTGGCTGACCACGCACATGCCTGTAAGCGTGTCCTGGCTGGAGCCAGGGAAGGAGTCCACGCTGGGATAGCCGACTTTTCTGCTCTTGTTCCGACAGCTTCTTTCTCCCGGGGTTCCTCTGTTTCCGACTTCATACCTGCACTCGGTTCCCTCCTCTGCCTTCTCCTACCCGGCCTCCTCACAGTAGCCACAGGCTTCCTCTCAGCTTCCTTCCTCCATAGCACAGCACTCACAAGGCCATTTTCCAGCATTAAGAGATAAATTACAGGTCTTTTAGTTTATCCTACTGTTCAATTTAAAGATAATATCCTCCCAATGACATTATTTTAGTGCTTCTATTTTGTATTTTTCTTACTATATTTGTGCCTTTAAATAAAACTCTGAAATCTTTTTGATTATTTATCAACTTTAAGCACTTCTTAAATTGTGAGATGGCAAAAGACTAAAAATAGAGCTACCCACTCCTGGGCATATATCTGGAGGGAACTCTAATTCAAAAATATAATATACCCCAGTATTCCTAGCAGTGCTGTTTACAACAGCCAAGACATGGAAACAACCTAAATGTCCATCAACAGATGACTGGATAGAGAAGTTGTGGCATGGAACACGATGGAATACTACTCAGCCATAAAAAATAAAACAATGCCACTTGCAGCAACATGGGTAGACCTGGAGATCATCATTCTAAGTGAAGTAGGCCAGAAAGAGAAAGAAAAATACCATATGGTATCACTTATATGTGGAACCTAAAAAAAAGGACAAGTGAACTTATTTACAAAGCAGAAACAGACTCACAGACATAGAAAACAAACTTATGGTTACCAGGGTGGGAGAGGGGTATGGAGGGATAAATTGGGAGTTTGAGGTTTGCAGATACTACCTACTATATGTAAAATAGGTAAACAACAAGTTTCTACTGTAGATCACAGGGAACTATATTCAATATCTTGTAATAACCTATAATGAAAAAGAACACAAAAAGGAATATATATGTATGTACATGTATGACTGAAACGTTATGCTGTACACCAGAAGTTGACACAACATTGTAAGCTAACTTCAATTTTTAAAATTACATAATACTTCAATTTTCTAAAAATTGTGAAATGGAACATACCTATTGAAAAATACACAGAACATGCATGGATACTTTGAAGATTAATTAGGAGGCAAATACATGTGTAACGACCACTTAGGAAGTAACCGCATTGCTGCCACCTTACAGGTGCACCCTGTCCCATCACTGAAAAGTCATCAGCATTCTGACTTTGGGATTACAACTTTGTTGCTTTTCTTTATGGTAGTTTGCATTTTGTGTGTATGCCTTAAATAATCAGGTTACTTTTGCTTGACTTGAACTTTAAACAAATGGAATAGCACTCCTGTGCCCTTTGGCCTTGCCTCTTCCATTCGGCATTGTGTCTGAGTTGCATCTGTGTTGTGTGTCGCTGTTGCTCAGCTCACACCTGAGTGGTCTCTGACTCCAGCGATGCACACAGTTTATCCACTTGTGCTGGTGTCCGTGACGTTAGGCATCCCCAATCCGAACAGCGCTGCCGTGAACGTTCCTGTGTGTGTCTCCTGGGGCGCGCATGCGAGACTCTTGTGCTCAGCTGGTGAAGTTCCTGGGTCTTGGGGATCGAGTCTCCACTGTGCCAGATGAGCCCTGCCACCCTCCCAGCCTCCTCCCTGCCAGCCAGGCTTGCATGCTTGCTGGAGTCGTCAGCACTTCCCCTCGTCCGCACTGCAGCCCAGGTAGTCACACCCTCTGCCGACCGACTGGGCTGTGGGCTGCAGGGCAGTGTCCGAGGTGCCTGCTCGCTGTCTTTTCCTTGCTTGTTTGCGGGGCCGTTTCCTGTGTCTTCAAGTGTACTCTCTCCTGCAGGACGACGCGATGATGCCGCAGAGGGTGAGGCTGCAACACGAGGCTGCTGTGCGACACCCGACAAGTGTAAGTCCAGACTCCTTGGGGCGCGGCCCCGCCTTTCCAAACCTGCCCTTACAGCTTTTTAGATGAAGGTTCTTCCTTAGAGCAGGAGGAACCAGCGTGTGGTCAGACTGATACGTGGCTGGTGTGTCTCTGAATATTCACAAGTGTTTCCCTCGAAGGAAAGTGCGCTTCTTGTTCTGAGCAGCACTTGCTGCTTTCAGACGAGCACACGAGTTGATTTGGTTTAGTTGGATTTTACCAGCGTTTCAGAAGCCGCGTCCCTTGGACATGAACACGCAGGCTGAGAGCTGTAGTGTGAATCAGTTAAAACAAGTTACTGTCGTCTAGATGACCTGGGACCACGTTCACCTCTAGAACGGCTTCCCAGTTGGCCCCGCGAGCCAGGCTCTCCAGGGCCCATCCTCCCAGGCACTTGCTGGGTGAGGGAGTGTCTCCCACCCACTCGGACGCCGGGGCGTCTCAGCCCAGGGGCCACTTGCCCCTGTGGCTCGGGGTCCAGGTGGCCCAAGTGGCCGATCCCCAGAGCTGGTGTCTGACCACAGGGCCCACTGCTCAGACATCCATGCTGGAGCTTCAGTGAAAACGTCTTAGAGTTGCTGTGATGATCACTGGTTTTAGAAAGTGGGAGAGAGAAAGGTCTGGAGCTGTCTTGAGGTGAGGGGTGTCAGCTTTCCCAGGGACACCCCCGCTTGCCGCTGACCTTTGCCTTGGTGCCACGCCCCACCAGGTGCACACACTGGAGCTTTTCCAGGCCATGTGCCTGTGAGCCCCAGGATCTGATCCCTGGTGTCTGTGGGCCTGAGACACTGCGTTTCTCCTGGGCTCCCGGGCACTGTGTTTGGAGCCTGCCTGCAGGGCTGTGGGGCCTTCATGAAGGAAAGGGCCTGTTTGTTCCCGGGACAGTGCTCAGGGCTCAGAGAGCAGACTCCGTTAATCGTGGATCAAGTGAGCTGTTCAAGACAAAGGCTCAAAAACACACCTCCTTGAGATAGTTTCTCAAGGAGCCTGAAGCACTTGTGTTTGTCCAGGACAAGTTCTTTCTTTTCCAGTGGCCCTTTACCTTGGAGCTCTGAATTCTGCCCACGGACTCTCTGCTTCTGCGAGATTCAGCACCTCGGTCTCCGTCTCAGCTGCCATCCCACACACACGACTCTGACTCTGGGGCTTGGCTGCCGGCACCTGGCCTGTCGTGGCACCTGACATGCCCAGACTCCACTGGGAGGGCTTCTGGTGTCTCTTCATGGAATAGGTGGTGTCTTACAGCCTTAAGTTTGATGTTGAGGATTCTTATTCCCTGAATTATAAGTGCACTTACATTGCTTAGGTTTAAATATCATTAATGCAAACATGTCCTTGAAATGCATGTGTGAGAAGGTTAAAAATAGCCTTCAGCTGCATCTTGAGAGGCACCCCACTGCTCCTTAGGCTGGAAGCTTCCGGGTGCACATGAGGGAGGGTCGGAAGTCCCCAGTCGCTCCTCCACTAAGTGGCCCCTCGGCCGAGGTAGCGCTGTGGGTGTCGCACTCGTCCTGAGGTCGGATGGCAGGGGCCCGGGGTCACCACCTCGCCAGGCTCGTCAGTCTCCCACCGGGTTGAATCCGTTCTGTGGCCAGGAGGTCAGGAATGGTGGCGACTAGACCAGCCTTCGGGGAGGCCCACAGCCCCTTCTTTGGCCCAACGTGCAGCGCCGCGGACCCCAGCAGCCGCCCCCAGTGCTCCCAGGCCCGTCCACAGTGTCTCATAGGCCTGCTCTTCCCAGCCAACTCCCCTGGGCGCTGACCAGGGCCTGTGAGTTTGTGTGTGTCCTCACCCTGGCCACCTCCCCCTTCCCATAGGTGGACACTTGAGGCTTTCAGGGCTCAGGGCCACCCCACGTGGGCTGGGCTGCAGTGTCAGCCCCTGTGGGCTGTGCCCACGCCCACGTGAGCCCGTGGGTGAGCCTGCTCTGTGGCAGATCCTGGGGAGAGTGCACCAAGGAAGTACAGAGAATTGCTGCAGGGGGTCAGCCTCGGGGTGGGGGCAGGCAGGTGTGGAAGCCCGAGGCGGTCTCCTTGGATAACCTCCCTCACCTAAAGCCAAGGCTGTGGACTTCCTTCCTGCCTGCAAACCCCTTCCCAGCAGCACATGGTAACTGTCAATGGTAGCTTCCCAAGTGGACACCAGACTGACTGTCATGGAGGGGAGGCCTCACATGGCTGTGCAGCAAAGGTCAGAGCTGGAGTCAGAGTGCACAGAGGGTGGGTGGCTTGAGCTGCCGGGAACACAGATGGCCCCTTGTGGGTGCTGCAGGCGCCTCCACATGGCTCTGGCTTCCCTCAGATTCTGAAATGCTGGGAAGGTTTAAGAAACACGCATGTGTGTAGTCGCGTGTGTTCCTAGCAGCTCTGGCAGCTCCAGAGACTGTCCCTTGTGTTATGCAGTCTGCATGCCTATTGACTGTGCGGATCGAGACTGTCCGTCTGCCTTCCTTCCCAGCTACAGAAGGGACGTCGGTGTCGGGGAAGTGAGCTGCCGCGGTGAGGTGGTCCAGCCTGGGCCCCCAGACTTCTGGGCTTCACTGAGCTGCTCTATAGGGACCACCAGACCTCCAGAGGGGCTGGTGGGACTTCTCAGTGACATGGAAAGAGAGATTACATGCACAAATAATATTTTTTGGCCTGGTTCCTTTGTTGGGAAGAGATAAAAGGAATGACAAAGGTCCTGGGTGGATTTCTGCTCACAGTTTATGTCTACACGGGAAATTCAGAGACTGGGGTTTCCAGAAATGTCTTTCATTGGCTCTGATAAATGTGATAATATTTCATGTGGGAGGGGCAGAGATGGGGTCTTAGAAAGCAGCCCCCTTTTTCCAAAGTTTAACGTGCTCTTGACCACCAAGCTAACTGCTTGAGTTAGTTTTCTTTGCTTTAATCTGTTCCCGCTAACGAGTAGCCCTGTGGACTTAAAAGTTGAGCAGACCCGTTCTTGGAGTGGACAGCTGCACTCTGGGTGATATTCGCACCAAGCGTGTAAAATGTATTCTACACGGACGCTTCTGAAGAATTTTGTAACCAGTGTTGCCATTGGAGGGAGTGAGATACTTTCAGATACGCTGTTTCCCATTTTTTTCATGATGGGTTCATATACGAAGTTACTTTGGGTGGTTCTCCATGCATGGGTTCAAAGACTTTGAAATCTAAGGATTCATAAGGAATTTGGGGAAAATGCAGATTGTGTCAGTTTGTCTTAATCTTAATTAAAATACCTTGGTTTGCATTTTTATAAAGTTGTGGGTTAGCGCTTTTCTCGCCAGCCTCGTGATTGAATACAGCTGCCACTCTGTTCCAGCCCTGAGGAGCTTTGCTCCGGGCCTGGAACACCTGTGTGGTCTTCCTGCGTCTGCAGCCAGAACAGGGACTCAGAGCAGTCCTGCTGGGCAGAACCAGATCAGCTTTAGAAGTGCTGTTACTGTGGGGCCAGATCCTGATTTGCAGCTGCTGGTTGGTGGCCTTGTCAGTTGTATCACACAGTTCATTTGGAAAGAATGAAGTGAATGCTCAGTATATGCTTTCCTTGATCATTATTTCTTTGAGGCCATTCGCAAGGAAGCTGTTTGATTATGAGGGTTACAGCTTCCGTAAACCGTGCAGCTGCGAATTCTCTGCAGAACTGCTGGGACGTTTCCTGTCGGGCGTCACTGGGCGGCTCCCAGGGGCTCACTTCTTCACCCACTTACTGAGCATTTGGGAGCAGAGACCCGCTCTGGGCAGAGTGGGGAGGGTCAGGGAAGTGCTGTGTTTGGTCTGGGCCCTCCCTGCGGGCTCTCCTGCACAGGGCAGAGCTGGGAATATGTGGGTACGGTGTCAGGAATCAGAGGCCATGAGGATAAAGGTAGGAAGGAGGCCGGCAGCACCTTACGGAGTGTGGGGTGACCCAGAGCTTTTCCAGTACTCGTGGGCGGGTCCCCCCATGGCCTTGGGACAGATGACCCTTGTAGGCTGATGGCAGGACGTCCCTGCGTCCCTGATGTGAGTCTCCATGGGGCTCCGGGATGGGTGCTCAGGGACCTGGCCTTGCTCAGAGTCAGCAGCAGGGAGGCAGGAGCCGTGGACCCGTCTCCCTCTTCAGGCGAAGCTGGGGCCGGTCTCACCCCTGCCTGCTCTCCCTCATCCCTGGTCCAGCCCTGTGGGTGTGGCTGCTGCAGCCTCTGTCCACGAGCTAGTGGCCAGAATGCGTCAGGCTGACTGGTGTGCGCCCTGGGAGGCATGGGCCCTGAGGAGAGGACGCAGCGCTCCCGCGGTGGGAGGTTGGGAAGGGCTTGGTCCTCACTGCAACTCGGAGCCATGATGGCTGAGGGAGGGGGCGCAGATGGGGGGCCTTGCTCAGATACACAGGCCTGGAGCCCAGCAGCCTGGCCCCCCCGTCTGCCTCCACCTGCAGCCCCAGGGCTGGTGTGCAGATGGGGTGTGAGGGCCTCTGTGGCTGCAGCAGCACTCACAAGGCCTCGGGGGACGCTCAGGGCAGGCACAGGGCTTTGGGATACTTGATATTTGGGAGGGGTCAGGCAGGATTAGTGAGAGTGACTGGGGGTCCGCTGGGACCCTGCTGGAGACGGACAGGGTCCGCAGTAGTGCTCTATGCGGGGTGCCCCACAGGGTTGGGAAGAGGAGGCAGTGGGAGCAGCTAATCCGCTGCGGTCCCGAGAAGTTTCACAGGTTAGAAGTCACGGTGTCGGAGAGCTGGTGTCCGTCCACGTCTGCCCCACGCTGATGTGACCGTCACTCGTGGACACACTGCTCTGCACGTTTGGGTTTCCTGGAGTGTGGCCTCCGCACCCTGGCCACACCTGACACTGCTGGTCACAGGAGCTAGAAGTGTGTTTGGCCGCGTTTCCTAGTGGGGGCTATTGCCCAGGTGACTAGAGGGATCTGTGAGTGAAGTCCTCTTTCAGACAGATTTTTGATGACGGGAGCATTTGAGAGTATGAAATGAGGAAAATAGTTCATCTAATGAAATGTTAAACATTGCTTCCTTTCCTAAATGTACCCACTTCCTAGAGTGTTTGAAGGATTGGATCCATAAGACAATTAGCAGTTCTTAACGAGACACAATTTTTATTTACATTTTACGTTTTAGAATCTTTAGTATTCCTAAGTACCAGCTAGGGACGACTTTCATAAGCATAGTGATTGGTAAGACTGTATGCCTATATCTCTCTTTTCTCCCCCATTTTTCGTCTCCAGCCCCTGGTTCTGAAAGGTCTTCCGGGAGAGCCCTCCGGGGACACCGCGAGGGCGGGCCCTTCCACCGCGTGTCCTCACGCCCTGACCTCTGCTCGAGCTGAGCCGAGGCGCGAGGCCGCCCCGGCAGCCGCTCCAAAGGGCCTCGCAGGTGGGCGCTGCCTCGGCGGCGTCCCTGCCTGCCCGCTGCTCCCTTCGTCTGTTTGTTTATCTTTAAGCTACTGTATTTGGGGGGAGCTGACTCGGGTCATTTCTTACTTGTTTCGTGGAGCTCTGGGATTGCACCCAGGGCCTCGTGCGTGCTGAGCGCTCACCCTGCCCCGAGCCGCGCCCTCCTCCCTTCTCGGTTTGTTCCGTCTTCTGTTGTGTTGACTTTGCTGCTTGTTACTGCCTTCCTTCTGCGTTTCACGTGGCTGGGTTTTCCTCTTCCAGCTTTGTTTTGCCTCAAGCCTCTTTCCTGCCTTTTGGTTTGGTTTGGTTTTGTGATTCCGTTCTATCTGTGCTGCTGACTTGTCAGCGACCCGTCTCTGTTTTGTTCTTTCTCAGAGGTTGGCCTGGGGTCTGCAGCGGGCAGTCTGCCCTCACAGTCTCCGGTACCTGAGTGGTACCATCTCACGTGCAGAGAAGGAAGGTTACAGAACCACCTCCTGTCACACTGTTTACGCTGTGAGCCCTGCAGTGTGGTGTTTTCTGATTTATACTAAAGTCACTTACCCTGCAAGGATGTTACACGTGGGAAAGTGCCTTCTGCTTTTACACCCCTATTTACCGTCACTGCCACCAACCATTCCCTGGTACATGTCAGGTTTCCTTCTGCCTGGAAAGCTTCCTTCATCTTCTTTGTAACGTACATCTTCTTGTGACGAATTATGTTGGCTTTTGTTTTTCTGAAAAAGCCTTCGTTTGCTTCAGTTTGTGAAGCTGTGGTAGCTGGCTGCCAGATTCTAGACTGAGGCTGTTCTTAGTCTAAAGACGTCTCTCCGTTGTCTGGCCTCCATAGCCCCGCAAGAAGCCCTCTGCCACCCCTTGTCCACTTCTCTCCGTGTGATCCGTGCTTTTCTCTGCCTGCTCGTAAGGTTTTCTCTCTAGTACTGGTTTTCAGCAGTTTGATTCTGATGTCAAGCATGGGTTTTTGTTTGGTTCTTTCTAAGGTTTACTCTGCTTGGGCTTTCTTGAAGTCCTGGGATCTGTGGTTTTGTAGTCCTCAGCAAATTTGGAAATTTTTTGACCGTTGTTTCTTCAAGTGTGTTTTCCGTCTCCCACTCGCTTCTCCTCTTGCGTGGCAGTTCCGTGTGTCAGACCACCTCCTGCTCTCCACAGGGCGCTGATGGCCCTTTTCTTCCCCCAGGGTCTGTTTTCTCTGTGTGTCTCACTTTGGGTGTTTCTGTTGCTGTGTCTTCAAGTTCATGACTTTCTTCTTTGGTGTCTAATCTGCTGAAGAAGCAGTCTAGTGTATTTTCATTCAGACATTGTATCCTTCTTCTCTGAAACTTCCGCTCTGGCTTACCTTTGTCTGTGCCTCATGTTCACATTTCCCTCTGCCTGTCTGAGCGCACGGATGGGTTTATAACAGCAGCTGTTTTGAATGCCCTTGTTTGCTGCCTTCCACCGTCTTGGTCATTTCTGTGTCAGCTTCTCCTGGTTACAGGCCATCTTTTCATGCTTCTTTAACACCTCGCAACTTCGGGGGGAGGGGACAGCTCAGAGGTAGGGTGGGTGCTTAGCATGCACCAGGTCCTGGGTTCAATCCCAGTACCTCTATTAAATAAACAAACAAATCTAATTATCTCCCCCCAATTTTTTTGAATTTACAAAAAACAAAAACCCAGTAACTTCTGACTGATTGACCTTGTGATTTTTACAGTGAGTGCTGAGATGTGTTGTTTTCTTTTAGAAAGTATTTTGCTGTTTTTCGCAGTTGGGTTACTGATCTTTCAAGGACCGATTTTAAGCTTTATTAAGTAGAACCAGGTGGTCCAAGACCACTTCCGCTTTACTGCTAGGGTGACACTACCTCAGGATGTCACCTGATGCCCCACGTGTTACGAGCTCTTTCCACTCTGACCAGGGGCCATGAGCCGCCCTCAGACTTGTACCAACTCCCCTTGCATCCTTTTGCTGGCTCTTCTCCTTGTGACTTCCTCTCCTGCCTGTGCAGATGGGTCCTTCACAGACGACTCGGGGCCCTGCTGTGACACACCCACCGTCTGCCTCCACCCTGCCTGGTGCCTGTCCTCCCACACCTGCCTGCCCGTCCGCCCCCAGCGGGGCTGCTGCCTGTCCTCGCGCACCCGTCCGCTCGCCCGTCCGCTCCCAGAGGGGCTGCTGGGCTCTGCCTGCCTTCCTGCTCCTGAAGCTGTGGCTGCAGAGAGCTCAGGGCAGAGCTGATGACGCTGCAGCTTTGCTTTGCCTATTTCCGTTCTCTTAGGGGTCCTGATGTTGAGTGAAAACAGTGACTCCATGGGTTTTGTTTGCTTTGCTACCTGTTGAAGGCAGGAGGCAGTCTGCTGGGCGGTAAGCCGGCATCAGAGCGGTGGAGCCTTGGACTGGGTGGTGCCCAGCTGTCGTTGGAGCCTCACCTCATGCTTTTTGCCCTTTGTCTTGACTATTTTTGATTATTTGTCCATACTTTTCCAGATAACCAGCTAGCTCCAAAAGAAGATTTAATGGCAAATAATGTTGGGGTTTACAGGTGAATTTATGAAATACTTCATGGATCATTTAAGGGTTTGTGATATTGAATCTTCTAATCCAGGAACTTGAAAACTGTTTCCATTTGCTGGATTCCGCTTTTGCCTCTTTTTAGGTGTCTTCATGTAGTTCTGCACATTTCTCATAAGTTTGTGCCAATAAATTCTGCTTTACTTTTTCCTTTCATAAAGTGTGTTGTCTTCATCATCGCTGTGTTGCCCACATGTCTGTGTGGATGGCGTTATGTCTGCACATTAACCTTACATCCTGCTGTCTTGCTGACCCTTGCGTGTTTGCATTTTCCCATTGGTTCCCTTAGGTTCTCTAAACATAGAATCGTTCCATCTGCACATCGCAGTGGCTGTTTCTCTGCCCACCGAGCTCTTAGGCCTCTTGTTGTTTATTTGTCTGGGGGCTGAAGGCAGAAGGGACCCGCACTTTTCCAGCTCCTCCACCGACCAGGGAGGGGGCTCCTTGTGGACCCCCCTGCCAGGGCTCTAGCCTTTGTCCTGCATCCCTTTGAGGCCTGCACTTGCAGGGTCAGAAACAGCCTGGTTCTCCTTACCTCTGCTCTTTCCCTCCGTGGCGGAGGTTAAACCTCTTTATTTTCATGGGAGTATACTTTTGAAACAGAGGGTTTCTACCTCACAGCTTCGACTCACATTTTCCCTTTTTTTCCTCAAAGTCTTTTCTGTTCAGCAATCAAATGCAAGCCAGTTTCAACACGACAAGGAAACAGACACAACTGATGGTTGAAAGGATACACCTTGGTCAGATCAGGTGTGGGACCTTGTTCTGTGCAAGGGATTCGTTCAAGTTCTAATTTACAGCTGTTTTCAGAGTGTGTTTTTAGGTGAGAAAGGAAAGGTTCACGAACGGAATTCAGCAGTATGTAAGAAGGATACACACCATGGCTGTGTGTTTTTATCCCAATCGGAAAATGGACGAAAGACGTGAACGAGGTTTCACTGGGAGGTCAGACAGGCGGGAAATAAGCCCCTGGAAACAGATCCAGCATCACAGCCGTCGGGGGCAAGAAGAGCTGCACCTCACGCCTGCCAGAGGCCGGACTAAAGCACAGGGACAGCTGGGGCGGACGGGGGCGCGGACAGGCGGGCCCCACGCACGACTGAGGTGGCGGAAGTGGCCCTGTCGCTGAAGAGCGGCGGCAGTTTCTCGGAAAATTAAAGGTGCCCCTGCCGTGCGACCTGCAGTTGCACTCCTAGGCGTTTATCAGAGAGACGGAGGCTGACGTTCACGCAACCCCCATGTGCGCCTTTGCCGCAGACAAACAGTAACAGCCCCAAGCTGGAAATGGCCCAGGTGCCCGTAGAGGGTTAAGCCGTGGAGTGTCTTTCAGACAAAAAAGGGACAGGGAATTGTGGGGTAGAAAAAAGCCAATCACAGAAGGCTGCACACTGTGATTGTGTTTATTCAACTTTCTTGAAAAGGCAGAATCGTGGTGCTGAAGTGACAGGTTCGCACTGGCAGCTGGGGTGGGGGTGCGGCTGTCAGGGAAGCACCTGGAGCCCCTGACCCTGCTACCTTACCGTTGGAGGACACTGTGTAAGGGTCCCTGCGCTCTCTCTGTATTATTTCTTAACACTACATGTGAGTCTACCCTTTCTCAAAAAAAGTTGAATTAAAAAAAATGCAACAATGAAAAATTTCAAGCAAGCAAACCATCTCAAAACTCTTCATTAGCACAACTGCACAATATAAGTTAGTCGGTGCATTGTGATACTGGACTTGTTAGCACAAGATTTAAGAAGCCCAGGTGCCCTGGGGCCATGGGGTGACCTGATGATGTCTCAGTAGGGAGCCAGGAGCTAGACGGAAGCCTGCTGACACTGTCACCAAGGGGAGAAAGCACAGCCGTGGGAGGGGACGCTGGCGTTGTCCCCGTCCCCAAGTGGCCAGCCTGTGAGAGCCTCACCAAGGGGCAGGCTCGCTGCTACCTGCCAACACCCCAGCTGCCCTCCCCTGGCCAGAAATGGGGACAGAGGGCCCCTCCTGCTGCCACGAGGGTTCCTCCCCACAGAAACGAGTGTCAGGACCCTGATGTCTGCAGCGTCTCCAAACCCGCCTCACTGACCCCAGAGGCCAGGCTCTCTACCTCTGAGTGCATGCCTCAGCAGAAGGCACAGGGGCTTCATGGGGTTTGAGTCGCTTTCGGACAGGGCTGCTGTGGGTCAGCATGTGCAGGCCGGGTGTGCGGACAGTGGGTGGCTTGCAAACAAGTGCTGGTCTTGTGAGTAGCCAAGAGGAGGCAGGACTGGGGAAGGAGGTGGTGAGAAGTAGTCGGGCGTGTTATGGGAGGAGGGATTTAGACGGCAGACAGCAAGGATGCCTTCCCAGGTGGAGGTACCTCCTGGGGTGGGGGCTCCTCCTTCCTGGGTAGGGGCACATCTTTCCGGGGGGCTTCTCATTCTGGGGTGGGGGGACCTCCTTCCAGGGTGGGGGCGCCTGTCAGGTGGTGTCGTCATGGGGGCTGCTACAACAGCCTGGACAGAGGGAGGAGGCGCCAGAGGGTAGGGGCTGAGCTCCAGGCTGCAGCTCTGGTTTGTTTAGAGGCAGAAGGGAGAGGATTATCGAGAAATAGGATTTTTCAGACTTGCCGCCCCGGAAGCTGCACTAACTTTAAGTTCTGTTTGTCATTGTTTCTCACAGATCATAGGCTGCCAGGTGAGGAGGGAGCCCCCTAGCTCCACCGAGCGGTACACACGTTGGCTCAACCAGCTGGCATCCGACCAGCTGCTCATCCAGGTGCGTCTGCCCGTCTGGGGTCGGCCACAGCCTCCCCAAGAGCGAATCTCCCTCCTGCCAGCCTCCTGCGTGCCAGGCAGGGTCCTGGGAGGAGCTCCCTGGAGAAGGGGACGCATTTCAGAGGAGCCTGGGATGGGGCTGGAGACAGAGGGCAGGCTTGGGGGCCAGGGCAAGGCCGAGCTGCTGGGTTTGGGGTGGGGGTGTCCAGAAAAGGCCTGCATTTCTGGTGGGGCAGGGCCATCCCCAAGTCGGGCAGCATGGAGGGGGCCGGGCCTGGGAAAATGAGCTGAGCTGCAGGCAGTCAGGGCCCAGGAGCTGGAGGTGGCAGAGGCAGAAATCAGTCTGAAAAGTACCTGAGGGCAGGCAGCCTGGGGGAGGAGGCCAGGAAGAGACGGGTGTTAATGAGGTGTTAGGGCAACAACTCAACTTTCTCTGTTCCTCTGCCTTTAACAACATGCTCTCCCTCAGTGTGTCGTAGCCACTTAAAGCTCCGTAGCAAATCACCCCAAAACAGAGACCAAAACAGCCTTCAGCAATTGGGAGGGCGGGGTCTGCAGGGTGGGCCAGGTCTGTTCCAGTTGCTTCTTGGCAGGGTCCTGGTTGCCCCACCAGAGACACTCCAGTCCTGCTGGATGGGCCGGTCCCAAGACCCCCGACCAGTGGTGGAGAAACGTGCTCTTCAGGGCAGGGGACCATGTCAGAGGGGGAGGAGTGGGGAGCAGCCCCCCAAAGCCCAGCCAGGAAGTGGCTGTAAAAGGGCTGGAAATGTGCTCCCCGGTGAGGCACAGGGCTCTGGTTCTCATACCGGGGTGTCCCACGTTGTGATGTCCTGTGATCCTGCTGTGTCATGAAATGCTTTTTTCTAAACTCTGGATTTTGAAAACTGAAACCCTGGTATGATGGAGTGACTCATGATGATAATAAGCTTCTGAAACTAGAATTGCTTGTGATCAAATGTTGTGTTCACTGAGCCCACAGTGACGCAGGAGACCCCTGACAGTTCAGTAACGCAGGCGGACGCGGCCCTCTGTGTGGTGCTGTTTCACAGGCTTCTTTGGATAATCCAGAGTATTTACCCTTTGCTCCAGTTTGGGGTTGGCCAGATGCTGGAGCCACTACCGGTTGCTTCTGTGATTAAGCTTTCTTTTAAGTTCTGCTCCATTCGTGCTGGTCCACACACACACACAATGCTTCTGTATTTGGATTTATTTTTCATGTTTTGAGATGAATATTCCACTAATGGTCTTTTATAGGTAAGAGTGGTGCGCAGACAGGTGAGGGTTGTGTGCTAACAGGGAAGGGTGGTGTACTGGGTGATGTACTAATAGGCAAGGGTGGTGTGCTAATAGGTGAGGGTGGTGAAGAGCCCCTGGGCGCTCCGTCGCCTTCCTGCTGCTCCTACAGGCATGAGAGCAGAAGAAGGACCTGCAGGGGTGGCTGGCGTGGCCTTGCTCGCACCTCACGCTGCGGGAGGTGCGGAGCCAGCAGGGTCTGGCGGTGGTGGTGGGAGCTCTCGGGTTGATATGGACCATCACGTGGTTCGGGGCAGCTTGTGGCCGCTGGGTCGGGCCGTGGCGGTACTGCTCCCTCCTGTCTGCGCTGCGCGGCCCGGGGCCACCGACAGAGCCGCCCTGGGCCTCTGGACGTTCGGAGCTGGGGGGAGGAAGTCCCTCCTCGCTGGGTGTAGGGAGGCGTAGCATGAGTCCACGGAGCCTCAGGTCTCTGAGCAGGACGGAGTCTTCTCCACTCAGGGTCAGGAAGGTGCCAAAGGCCACAGTGCTGCTTCAGGCCGTCACCATCAGGATGAGGATCGAGACGCTCGCTGGGTCCTGGGCCCGCACCTGCCTTTCACCTCTCAGCTGGCATCTGACTCTTAAGTGTACAAACCATTGTTGGCACATGGAGCACATGCACCGTGTCTGTAACTCCTCCCGCCATCCCAGCCCTGGCCCTTCCCTCCAGGGTATGTGCCCCTCTTTACAGACGCTCTCCCAGGTCCCTCTCTGATGATTTTGATCAGAGAATCAGGGCTGCCTTGGTGGAGAGCTGTGGGATCTTTCATGTCCTAACTGGGAAATTAAAACGTCCTGTCCAGTGTGAAAGCTCTGGCCTCCGGTCAGCCCAGGGCCCCTGCTCACGGCCTCAGATGCGCAGCTCTGCACCCACGAGGCTCTCTGGAAACGCTCACCCCAGTCACTGGATGCGAGGGTGGGTGCGTGAGTGTGGAGGTGGCCGTGTGGGAGAAACTGCTGAGTCGGCTTCTGCCGTGTGCTGGATTTTCTGGGAGAGCATGAGTCATGTGGAAACTATGTGACTAAACCCTGAGGATGTGATTTAAATGCAGAAATATGAGTTCTGAGCTAGGCGCGGGCTCAGCTATTACGCGTCACAGGAACAATTAAGGCAGAGTCCTCCTGAACAGGGTTTCTCTTTTTGGTTAGGGGAATCAGTCCAAAGTTTCTCAGAATAAACTGAAAGAAGGTATTTCTTATTTAAGCCATTTCTCAGCTGTGACGGTTGCACAGGTCACACCGCCTTGCGGGGGCTTGGTTCTTAGTCTAATCTGAGTCAGGTTTGCGAGGTGAGAGCTGCTTGATTCGGCTTGGTGTTTGTGTGTCCACTTCACTGTCTGATCAGATACTCACCAGGGGCAGAGTTAAATCGGAGTCTACAAAATGGACACTTCTACTTCCCAGTAACCCAGAGGTGGAAAGTTGTCTGCACAGATGGCCTGGGGCCTGTGCCAGCCTGAAAACGCGTCTGTGTCAGGCAGCGCCTACTTTCACCTTCAGGGACCTGCACCTCCTGAGTCCTCACAGGGGGGCAAGGGGAGGCAAAGCCAGACTGTGCCCCTGCCTCTGAGGCTGCCCCTGGGGGATCCTGGCAGCTTACATGGGTGGCTGGGCCCTTGCCATGGCAGCATGCGAAGCTCTGGCTGCCTGGAGTAGGTGCCCAAGTTCACCGCGGAAGGAAGACGGCAGGCGTGGGTGTGAGGCGCACCCCTCACCCCAGCCCCACCTGGTCTCGTCCTCCACGCCTGCTCCTCGCTGTCCTTGCACCTCTCTCAGGGGTCCATGCTTCCTTGGGGTCTCCGCCTGCTCGGGTGGCCAGAACAGATACAAGAGACAGTCCTGGAGGCTGGAAGTTGAAGATCAAGGTGCCGGCTGGCTAGTTCCCCTGAGGCCTCTCGCCGTGGCATGTAGATGGCCGAGTCCTCCCTCTGTCCTCACATGGCCCCTCCTCTCTCTGCTCACTCACTGCTGGTGACTCTTTCTCCTCTTGTAAGGACACCAGTCCTGTTGGGTCTGGGCCCCCTTATGACGTCATTTAATCTTAATTACCTCCTTAAAGGCCTCATCTCCAAATACAGTCACACGGCGGAGGAGGAGGGGTTAGGGCTACGACATGGACTTGGAGGGCCACAATTCAGCCCATAGCACTTGGACCCCCTCCTCAGTTCCTCTGCAGCCCCTGGTGTTTCCCCTGGTCTGTGCCCCGGCCCCGTGCGTCCCACAGGGCCATCACCCAGCTTTCACGTCCCTGCAGCATCTGAACAGCTTGGCGTGAATGTAAATGACACAGATTTACTGCCCACCTACTAGCACTGATGCACAAACTCTCAGTTTATCCAGCCTGTCAAGGAGTCTAGACAAGCAGAATTTCTAGAAATTAAAGTTCGCCTCCATAAGGCCATGCTCTTTACTTAAATCAGTGCTCCCCAAAATGTAATCATAGAAATGGCTCAAGAACTTGAAAACAGATATCTGACTCCCTCCCAGAAGTCCTGATGTCACGGTTTGGGAATGTGCGTTGTTTTGTTTTTTAATTAATTGATTGATTGATTGATAATTGAGTTTTAGTTAGATTACAATGTTGTGTCAGTTTCCAGTGTAGAGCACAACTTTCAGTCATACGTGACTATACGTATATTCATCATCACATTCTTTTTCCCCGTGAGCTATCTTGTATATACTTCCCTGTGCTCTACAGTATAATCTTGTTTATCTATTCCATATACCAATCTCGAACTCCCAGTCTGTCCCTTCCCACCCCCTCTTCCCCCTGGCAACTGCAAGTTTGTATTCTATGTCTGTGAGACTGTTTCTTTTTTATATTTAAGTTCATTTGCCTTCTTTTTTTTTTTTTATTTAGATTCCACATATGAGTGATCTCATATGGTATTTTTCTTTCTCTTTCTGGCTTACTTTCACTTAGAATGACATTCTCCAGGAACATCCATGTTGCTGCAAATGGCGTTAAGTTGTCTATTTTTATGGCTGAATAGTATCCCATTGTATAAATATACCACAGTGTCTTTATCCAGTCATCTGTCAATGGACATTTAGGTTGCTTCCATGTCTTGGCTGTTGTAAATAGTGCTGCTGTGAACATTGGGGTGCATGTATCTTTTGAACTAGGGCTCCTTCTGGATATATGCCCAGGAGTGGGATTTCTGGATCATAGGGTAAGTCTGATTTTAGTCTTTTGAGGAATCTCCATACTGTTTTCCAAAACATCTGCACCAACCTGCATTCCCACCAGCAGTGTAGGAGAGTTCCCTGTTCTCCACAGCCTCTCCAGCTTTTGTCGTTTGTGGACTTTTGAATGACGGCCATTCTGGCTGGTGTGAGGTGATACCTCAGTGTGGTTTTGAATGTGCGTTTTTAACCACTGGCTCTACTCTAGAAGCCAGGCTGCTGCTGTCTGCTCAGAAACCCTGTTTCCCCACGGGTCATAGGGTCATTTTACAAAGTCTGTCTGGGGGGGAGTTTTGTATCTTGGAGTAATTTCAGACTCACACAGACGTTGCGGAACTGGTAGAGTTCCTCGCACCTTTCCCCGGCCCCCTTTCACGGCAGCTTATAACCACAGTGCGGCATTCACACCAAGGAGGCCCATCGGCACGGCCCTGCTGGGGTGTGCGCGCCCTGGGGGGCTCCGCAGTCAGAATACAGGACTGTCCTTCCCCTAGAGACTGCGACTGCCGTCGCATCGCACGTGTCCTGACCTGACAGCAGCAGCTTGTCCCCGCCCTCCCTAGGGCCCGTCACTGGGACAGTTGCAGAAATGGAACAGAAGCCTGTGTGGCTTTTCCCTCCAGCCCGGACCTACCCAAGTCGCACAAGCAACAGTTCCTTCCCTTCCCAGTGGCTCGTCACTCATCGCTGTGGGACAGATCCCTCTCAGGGCCCCTGTGGGCACTGCCATGACCCTCACACATGCCTCACGCCCCTGGGGTGCACGGCAGGTCTGGGGATGTGCGTCCCTGGGTCCGGGAGACGCTCATAGGCCCCTCGTCAGCACTTGGCGGGCCAGGTTTTTCATTCTTGCGGATCCAGTAGTGGGGGCGTGGTATGGCGGGTTCACTGTCTGCACGTTCCCCTAATGACAGCTTCTCGTGTGCTTATCCGTGAAGCGGCTGTTCAGAGCCTCTGCCCATTTTCTCATGAGATGGTCTGTTTTCTCACAGTTGAGTTTGAGTTTCCTTTTGGACAGAAGCCCTTCATTGGGTGTGTGGTTTGCTCATAATCTGTTTTCTCATAATCTGTGGCTTTTCTTTCATCTACTTAACAGAGTCACAGAGCAGAGGTTTCTAATTTCAATGAAATCCAACTGATTGATTTTTAAACAGGATTGTGCTTCGCATATCAGCATCTAAAGAGGCTTAACCTAACCCTGGGTTGCAAAGATTTTCTCCTAAAGATGTGGTTTTACATTGTACATTTAGAGCTGTGATTCATTTTAAGTTGATTTTTGCATAAGGAGCGAGGTTTAGATCAAGGCTTTCTTTTTTTTTTCTTTTGCTTACAAATATCCAAATGTTTCCACACCATTTTTGTCGAGGATAGACTTTGCCAAAAATTGGTCGGCCACGCCTGCATGAGTCTCATCCTGGACTCGACTCTGCTCTGCCAACGTGTGTCACTCGGTGGCCATATGGTCGTGGCTGCTGTAGCTGCAAAGGAGGTTTGACATCAGTTCGTGTGATTCCTCCAACTTCATCCTTCGTTTTCAAATTGTTTTTGCTATTCTGGTTCCCTTGCCTTTTCCTCTGTATATTTTCTCAAACATCGCGCAGTCCTTCGGTTTTGCGCAGACACTGACCGGGTGTCCTGCAGCGGCAGGGTCCCTGGTTAAGGGCTGGGCCCCCGGGGCTACCCCTCTTCAGACCCAGTCGCAAGTCCTGGTCGTCACCTGTGCTTCTGACCCAGTGGATCTCAGCTGGGGCCCCGCCACCATCCTCTGGTCAGTTAATTTGCGCGAGCTGCTCACAGAGCTTAGAGAAAGGCTCCCTTGCAGGTGCCAGTGTGCCGTGATGGATTCAAGAGAGAATTTGGTGACAGCAAGCGGGATGCGCAGGTGCACAGCCTGGGTCCAGAAGGGTCCCAGAGAATAAGCAGACCCCCCTGCACTGCGCGGACCAGGGCTGCCCCCCACCGTGACCTTCGGGAGCAGTGGACCGTCATTCCTGCTGTCCAGTCTCCGGCTGCTCTGCCCTGGTCTACCCTCCTGGGTTCACACTGAGAAACCTCCTTCCCACTTGACGCACCTCCATCGGCACAGTGAGACCCTGGAGTGGAGGGAGTGCGCTAGCCCAGAATAATAACACAAAGTTTGTCAGAACCGAAGATGAGGGCGCCAGATTCAAAGGGCCCTGGGTTTCCATCCCAGGGGTGAGAGAAGACCCCCACGGTCAAGAGAGGACAGCAGGAACACCCGTGGTCTCGAATTTCCCAGCAGCCGCAGGGGGTCTGTGAGACCCTGGGACAGATTTCAGAGTCTCACAGAAATGGTTTTGAATGTTGAGCTCTATGCCTGCCCAAAGCATCAGTCCTGTGAAGCTACCACAAGGACTCCTTCGTGTGAGGATTCAAAATACTTCCCTCCTATGGAAGCTTTCTCAGAAATTTACTGGAAGATACACCGTAAAATTAGGAAGCAAACTGAGGGGGAGGATGTTTCAGGACCTGGGAGCAGGTCTGCTACCGGGGAGGGGGCCAAGGGATGCCAGGGGCGTGGGGAGGGGTAGCATCTGTTGAAAGAGAAGTGCTTCACACAGCAGCACGCACCTGCTTTTCTTAAGACGGTGGAAATGCCAGGTGGGGAGCAAGGGAAACCACGGAGTGGCCGGTGTCCAAGGGGGTGTGACAGGAGCCGTGTGACACATCACCCAGAAGCTATGATGACCAAGAAGTGAAAGGCGCCAGGAGTGGAGACGAGGGAGCCCTGGGCGGGAACCTCTGGACGTGGAAAGGTGGAGAAACGCTGAAGCAGCTGAAGTACCAGAGGTTCACATGTTTATGCCGATCGTTACCTGGGATGACCCTCTGCCTCTTCCTCCGACTGCACACTGGTCCCCTGGTCTCCGTGTCCGGGGCCGCCGGCTTGCCCTGGGTACCGAGGCTAGACCTGGTGGGCGGCCACAGGGTCCTGTCCTGTCCACACAAGTGTTTGTCTTCCCTGGTTACTCTGGTCACCCCTCCCCTAACGAGAGCGGCCCCAACTACCTCCCCTGTATTTGCTGTTACACATACAATTTCTTTAAAAAAATAGAACAAAGAAAACTTTTTTAAAAATGGAAACATTTCAAGTATACAGAAGTGCAGAGAATACATCACACGTCCCACCCTGCTGCAGTGCATGCCTGTAGGGGTCCCGCTCACCACCGGTCCCGTGCTCACCTGGGCCTCGCGTCCTGCCTTGTTGGACAGTGAGCCCAGGACCCTCTTAGGTTCTGCTATTCGAACACCCGAGGGCGCCCCGCCTGGTCCTCAATCACGCAGGACCTACAGGCTGTCGGGGCAGCTGAAGCTTCTCCTCAGCCAAATGTTTGCTTTTGGCATCACTTTCCTCAGTTTACACCCCAGGCGGTCACCTCCTTGGCCAGCAGCCCCATTCCGGTGCGTCGGTCTCAGTCAGCAGCACCACTTCCCTGCTTCCTGCCCACCTTTGGCCACCCCTCCCCAAACGCAGCTGAGAAAAGTGCCGACCTGGGTGATGGGCTGTTTGGGGATGCCACATGGTCCCCTCAGTTGACAAGGATGTGGGAGAAAACGGAGAGTAAATAGGATGGTCTTGAGCAGCTGAGAGCCAGGGTGGGGAGGCGGGTGTCCCCTGGGGACAGCTGGGTGGAGGTGAGAGGGCAGCTTGTCCTGTGAGGTCAGAGCTGCGGGCGGTGCATGGTTGGAGGGGCACAGAGGCGGGAGGCCCCGGAAGGCTCTCAGGAGGTGGAGGGCTCAGGCCAAGATGCAGGTCAGCGGCAGCTCCATGAAGAAAGCGCTGGTGTCTTGCTGCCGAGTCCGTGCTGGAGCAGATGCCCCGACTGGTCGCTGCCCTGGAGGCGCCGCCTTCTCAGCCGCATTACCTCTCCAGCTCAGTTGCACTGTCGGTAAAATGTGAGGGTTTAACAGACGCCCAGACTCTGAGGCCGACCATCTGTAACCCATGCATGTTTGAAGACATTTAGCCAAACTCTGCAGGTAGCTTCGGCCGATTTAGAAGACAGGGCGTGCAGTGGGCTTGTGGTCACAGGGGTCCTTTCCTCCCATGCGCCCCGGACCCCACCCCGCATCTGCTCAGTAGTCGCTGCTGTGGAAGGACCTGGCCATCCAAGCCATGTCACCACAGCCAGGGTGTCAGAGGTCACCCGGTCCTACCCCGGGGACGGCGGCCCACACACTTGTCTCACTGTGTCTGCCCTTCACCGCTCAGTGCTTCTTACCTACTTCCAGCCACTACGTTCATGAAAGTTAGAAAGTGCCTGTTTTGAAACAGATTAACCTGTACTGTTTTTCTTCATTTTCTCATTTGAAAGGAGAGTGTATCCTAAAGGGGCATCTGAGCTGTAGATCCATGTAAATTAGCAACTTTTACCACCACATTAGAAAGTGCTTGCTTACCAGCTTTCTCTAAAACATACTGCTGAGAAAGGAAGTTTTATTACTGTCTGCATCTTTATTAAATCCAGCAGCCACAGGTTTTGGGTTTCACATCAAAGTTTATTCTTGTTGCCATGTGAGTGTTAAAATGTCAGAACACTGGAAAATTTGTTATCTGTCTAAAGATAGTCTTCCAACAAATTAGAATTAGAAGTAAGGATAATAAACCACAGGAATCTGGAAATGAGTCATGTAAACTTTGCTCTTTTCCCCCAAGAAGAATTCACAACACTTCCTGGTAAGATATAGCTAATAAGGCCTGTAAGTTTCATTAAATGCTTCATTTTCTTTCGTTAAGTCATGGGCTGCGTCTTTGTAAATAAAGTGGAGCTCATTTTGGTCTATAACCCTTGCACCAGAAGCGTTTGGAAGCATCCTTCCTATCCATACACGTTTTCCAGGTGCCTCGGGAGGGTGGACCCCACAGGACAGAGCGTGGCCGGGCGCTTATGGAATTCCAGTTGGTTCTGTGTGGCAAAGTAAGCGGAGAGCCCAAAAGCCAACTCCCTGGTCCCCAGAGAGCATGGACCTGGGCCTCGCCGGGAATCCCTCTCTTTTTAACAAAGTTCTGATGATTCACTTGGTGACACACCAGAACCAGAAGAGGGCGTGACAACCTGAGAGCAAAAGAGGAGAAAAAAATTGATGAAAAGGGGGGGCGTCTCCAGGGAGAGGGGCTTCCAGAGCGTTGGCTGGCGGCTGGCGGCTAGGGGCTAGCAGGCCTGTGTTCCCGGCTGTGTTGGGGCGGTGGCGGGTAGACACCGTGGGTCCCTCCCTCCCGGCGGCCCATTGCGCCCTCTGCCGCCTGCCTTGCCACATCTGCCCAAACGTGTACCAGCGCGGAGCACAGCAGTGAAAGTCTTTGCTGTGCACCTGCCTGCCTGGGGTCGGGGAGCTGGCAGTTTCTGTGCCTCGTTAATCATGGCCTCTGCTGCGGTGGGTGGGGCAGAGGGGAGATGCGGGCTTCTTCCAGGTTTCAGTTCCCAGAGAAGCAGTTTTTGTGTCAATTGAAGGCCATGCCCCTGCTCACGGTTACATTGGGCGGGGGTGGGGAGCGCACTGGCTCAAGGGCCAGGTCTGCTCTGCTGCCCGCTTTTGTAAATAAAGTTTATTGGCACAACGTCGCGCTGTCTGCCGATACCTGGGACACAGGCCCTGCTCACAGGGACGTGAGGTTTGTCGGCAGTGGTGGCAGCGCAGCGCATCTCTGGGGCACTGGGCATCTGCGTCCCCACTTCTGTGTGGCAGGGGCTCTGGTGGAAGGTGGCTTCACCGTGGCCTGCCGCATGCTCTCCCTGGGGGCACCATGTGGCTGAAGGGGCCCCCAAGTGTGTGGTGCCCAGAGCGGCTGACCCCTTCTCCTTGCCCGGATGTGCAGAACCCCATGTATTTCTGCTTTCCAATAACTAGCTTTGGGGGGGGGGTTGTTAAATATTTTACTACTTAAATAGGTATTTCTTTGAAAGAAAAAACGTTTAATGATTTAGAGAAATAGTTTAAATGGAAACAATCATGACTTATTAAAAGCTGTGTCTTCTGGGCGTTCTCTTACTTTAGGAAAGGATTTTTTATCTGGTTTTTCTTGTTTGTTTGTAATTCTGTCTTCAGTTGTTTTTTAAAATCTCCAGACCTGGGGAGTTCATCATAAAAAGTGCTTGTTTCAGAACTGCATCCGATTTCTCTGGGCCTTGATTGGAGAAGGACAGGAGGTGGTGGGAGCTGGGGGGCCTCCTGCTGAACCCCCCCCCCCGCCTTGAGCATGAGTGGGTCCTGAGTCCCCTGCACGGTGGCTGTGTCCACACAGGGATGCTGGCTCGGAGTCAGAATGACCAAGGGCACAGCAGACCTGGGTGAGCAGGTCTGGGGCCCTTTCTCTCGGAGCCAAAATGTCCCCAAATATGTTCAGGGACCTTCAGGGTGAGTTGTTTGTTGAAGATGCCAGTTCATGGGAAAGAGGTGAGAGTGAGGAGCCGTGAGTGCAGCCCCAGGAAACAGGGAGCTCATCGTGCCCCCACCCCATGCTCAGTCAGGCATGAAGGCCTTGAGATGCCTGGGGAGTGGTGGGCGGGACGGGAGGGCTCTCTCAGTTCTTTTTAGTGAGAAAAACATTACGAAATGCTTTGGGAACTGTTGTGTCTTGTTCAGCTGGGATTTGGGGGGCGGGACGGCAGGATGGGGAAGGTGTGATGTGTGCAGTGAGAAGCGTCTGGCAGGTTGCAGCCCTGAGAATGATAGGTGTTCTGCTCCTGGAGATTATGTCTAATCCGAAATGATTCCGCGAAGTTGGACACTAAGGAAATCTCTGCATCTCCAAGGGCCGCCCTGCAAAGCCCACTCTGACTGAGGCTTTGTTGCACATTCGGAAAAAACCTCCCATTTCCCCTCCTCCCTCCCCCAAAGGGAAAGTAAAAAGATGAATTTGGAGATCAAAGCACACAGCGGAGCAGGTCTTACTGCAGAAGGAGGGGGAGCAGGGATCCCAGAGGAGAGGCTCCCCCCTTCTTCTCAGCAAGTGCGCAGTGGTGGAAAGTCTCAGACAGGGGTCCCGGGGCAGGACCACCAGGACTGCAGGGAGGCAGCGGGGGTGGCCTGCTTCTAACTACCCAGCCCAGCTTGTCCTGAAGGTTGGGGGGAGGACCCAGACGTGGGCCAAAGTTGTGGGGGCAGGTGCAGTGGCCCAGCCAGGGCGCTTGTTCTGAGGGCAGATGGAGGAGAGGGCCCAGCCAGGAGAGGGTGGCACGGGGCTGCCCTCCTCAATCCCATGACGGGAAGGTCCAGGTCGTGCGGTCAAGCAGTGTCGCCCCCTGATTATTCCAGATGCCTCACGGTATTGATGGTGTAGCCCCCACATCCCTGAGGCCGGTGCTGTGATGAGGAAACAGTAGAAGTTTAGGGGGTTGTCTGGGACTCGGAGTGGAGCCCACTGTCCAGGTCCTGTGCTGGGGTGACCACCTCCCTCAAGCCCACTATGTCCAGGTCAGACTCACCGTCTTTGACACCTGCTGCCCTCCGTGGCCCCGGCCCAGGGTACGGGTGCCCCCACCTCCACCAGCAGCTCCTCTGAAGCAAGGCACCCTCCCTCCACCGGCCTGGTCATTGCTAAACCACCTGTGCCCCTCCATCCCGTTCTCTCCTGCTTGGAACACCCGGAGATGCCTTGGGTTGAGTTCCTGGAAGCGGAGCTTAAGACTGATATGGGGGGAGGGGCAGGGCAGCCCCAGCCCAGTCCACGGGGCTCTGGCCTGTGCCCCCACATCGGAGGCTCCCGGCTTTGGGCCCCAGGGACAGATGTAGCCCTGGCATTTCCTGAGGCAGGGCCTCTTACCCGCGGACTCCACCCCTCTGCTTGGCCCTGAGACTCCCAGGCCTCCCGCCCCTTCCTGCAGGTCAGTGCCTGACACTGACCTCTGACTGCCTGTGTCCTCAGCTGAGTCTGACTTGGAGGGTCTGTAGGAGCTCCAATCCCTAGTGGCCTCATCCTGTGGTCTCTGCCATCACTACTGACCCTCTCTGGGGCTCCAGCGGAGACAGGACTCTGCGGCAACCTCTGCCTGTGCCCTCGGGGTCCTGTCAGGCAGCGACCCTGCCCAGAGTGCCCCTTACCGCCCCCCGCCCCCGTCATGGTGGCTTGCTTGTGGCCGTGTTTGCACCTGCATGTGTGTGAGCAGAGCCCCCGCACAGGCCTGTTTCCCCGGGGTCAGGCCCCCACAGCTTCCCTTCCCCACTGAACTCTGGCTGAGCCCCACAACTAGCAGGACACCACTGGATTCCGTGGCCAGAGTGGAGAGCAGCGCGGCCTCGCAGCCCAGCCGTGGGAGCGTGAACACTGCAGGTCCGGTGGTGCGGAGAACCGTGAACGGGCAACCGCAGCCCCTCGTGGAGGTGACCTTGGAGCCTCAGACACCAAGAGGGGACGGTCTGAGCCGGAGGGGCCTCGCTGACACAGGCATGAGCTGGACCGCAGGGCTCTATGTGCGCAGACCTGCCCTCGCGGGTTCGCCCTGATCTCCTGGCTGCGGCGGCGTCCACATGGGAGGCACGTGTGTGCTTTGTGTCGTCTGTGCAGGAGGCCTGTAGGCCTCCCCTCACCTCTGCGGGGGTCGCTGTGAGGACGTGGGGCCCAGAGCGTGGACACGTGTGCGGACACGCGGGGCGTTTTGGGCCTCAGGACCCAGAGCTGCTTTTCAGACCTGCTGTCGCCCAGTTGGCTTCGCTTTCATTTTGGGGGAATACTTTCCAGACCAGCTGTTACGCATTTCATTACAGATGTCATGTCACTTATTTCAAGTCAGTATCAATTCTTTAAGTGAAATATTTTAAGAATTGTGTCCAGGACTGTAGCCTTCCTGTTGGTAGGCTGTAGTGTTTTCTTGCTTAATACTGTTAAGTAAATTACGTTTTAGCGCTTTCGTCCCGTGGACGAGACGAGACGGACGTTCTCTTCCTGTTCTTTCGATTAGGGTTTGGGATTTTGAGACCTATTTTTTCTAAGAAAAAAAAGAGAGATTAAATTAGCAGGGGAGGGTATAGGCCAGTGGTAGAGTGCATGCTTAGCATGCACGAAGTCCTGGGTTCAATCTCCAGTCCCTCCATTAAAAAAAACTAAACTAAACTAAAACTGAAGTAGACCTAATGACCTCTCCCCGCCAAAAAATAAAAATAAAAAAAGAGTAAAGTACTTCCTAGTAGGGGAAAAAAACCTGTCTAAAATATTATTAATGTACATTATTCAGTGCATTTGGGAGCAGCGTTCCAAACGCTGGCCGTTTTTTTCTTCCACAAAGAGGAGCGTAGTAAAGGACTCGGTCTACGCCCCGTGCGTTTCCGGTGGTTTCTACGTGGCAGGTGGGCCTGATTCCGGTCCGCGAGCCGCTCAGGCCGGTAGAGCGGTGGCAGGTGAACGGGGGCGCCGCGGTGCTTCCCGGGGGTCCGGCGCCTCGAACGCCGCGAGCGCGCAGCACGAGGGCTCCGCAGACGGCGGCGCCGGCCTCGCCGCGCGCGCGGGCCTGGCTCCCCGGAGCCGGGGCGCTCCCGCGCTTCCCGCCGCGCCGGCCGCTGTGCCGTTGCTGAAGGAGCGGGCGCCCGCCGGACGCTGGAGCCGGGAATGGAGGTTCCCTGGACTCAGTCGAGGTGGGGGGGGGGGGGAGGCGCGAGGCGCGCGCGGCGCCCCTGCCTCGTGCCGAGGCGCCCGGGGGGGAGGCGCGGCCGCAGGACGCGGGGGGCGGGGCTGGACCTCAGCGGGCCCCGGCCCGGGGCGAACGTCGGCCCGCAGACAACGCCTGACTCCGGGCGTTGACTGTGAGGGGCGCGCGGGCCACAAGCCGGGGAAAGGGCCCGGCGCTCCGCGGGTGCCGCTCGGGGTCTCGTCCCGGATCTGGGGTTCGTGGGGCCCCAGGCAGGACCTCCCCTCCGCCGCACCTCCGGCCCCTTCCTGGGGACGCGGGGCGGGGGACGTGGTGGGGGGCCTCCCAACGCGGCGGCCGAGGACGCGGGGCCGGGCTGCTCCTGCCCGTCCAGCTCCCGGCTCTCGGGGGACCCTCCTGCTCCCTCGCGGGGGCTGGGCTGCACTTTCCACGCCTCTTGCTTCTGGTCGTGGTAGTTCCCACTCCAACCGCCAAACACACGCTTTACTTTGGTTCTGATTATTTACAGCCGTGTAACAAGCCACTCAGAACGTCGGGGCCTAAAACAGTTCGCTGGTACTGGTCGTGGTTTGCCGACTAAGTGGGGGAGTGAGACTCTGGGGCGTTTGGGGGAGGGGGCGGGTTGGAGGCCTTCCCCAGATCCGGCCCCTAGTCTTCGTCCCTTTGTCCCTTTGTCACCTGGTCATTGAACTTACTGGCATAAACTTAGCCCCTATTAACGTGTATAGGGTTTTTTTTTTCTCTTGTATATATTTTTTCACTTTTCAGTTTTATTAGGTAGAATTGTTATAATTTGACTGCACATACACATTATATTGCATGTAAATACATATACACAATATACCGCACATTTTTTTAGTTTATGTATATGTATTGATCTTTGTTTCTAACAGTTCAGAGCTTTAGCTTTTTAAACTTACAGTTACCGAAGGAATCAAGCCAGCCACAAAGTAAGAATCAACAGAATGCAGTAATCCAATCATAAAGGACCATCAGATGTGCTCACACATATTCAAGAAATCAGTCATCAAAGTTATAAATGATAAATTCATTTGTATCCCCTTTTTTTTTAATTCCACATATAAGTGATATCATATGGTATCTTTCTTTCTCTTTCTGACTTCTCTTAGAATGACTGTCTCCAGGTCTACCCATGTTGCTGCAAATGGCATTATTTTACTCTGTTACGGCTGTGTGATATTTTATTGTGTGGTTAGATAGATAGATAGATATAGATAGCACATCTTCTTTATCCATCCATCTGTTAATGGACATTTGGATTGTTTCCATATCTTGGCTATTGCATATAGTGCTGCTGTGAACATTGGGGTGCATCTGTCATTTTGAGTTAAAGTTTTCTCTGTTACGTAGTAATTCTATTTTTAGTTTTTTAAGGAAACTCCATACTTTCCTCCATAGTGGCTGCACCAATTTACATTTCCACCAACAGTGTAGGAGGGTTGCCCTTTGTCCACACCCTCCAGCATTTATGGTGTGTGGACTTTTTAATGGTGGCCATTCTGGCTGGTGTGAGGTGATACCTCATTGTAGTTTTGACCTGCATTTCACTGACAATTAGCAATGCTGAGCATTTTCCCATGTGCCTATTGCCCATTTGTATGTCTTCATTGGAGAATTGCTTGTTTAGGTCTTCTGCCCATTTTTGGATTGAGCTGCCTTTTTTTTTTTTTTAAGGTGTTTCAGCTGTTTGTATATTTGGGAAATTAGTCGCTTGTCTGTTACATCATTGGCAAATATTTTCTCCTATTCTGTAGGTTGTCTTTCTGTTTTGTTGATGGCATCCTTAGCTCTGCAAAAGCTTCTGAGTTTAATTAGATCCCATTTGTTTATTTTTGCTTTTGTTTCCATTACTCCAGGAGCTGGTTCAAAAAATATATTGCTGTGATCTATGTCCAAGACTGTTCTGCCCATGTTTTCCTCTAGTTTTATAGTATCTGGTCTTATATTTAAGTCTTTTGAGTTTAGTTTTGTATATGATGTTAGAGAATGTTTTAATTTCAGTCTTCTACCAGTAGCTCTCCAGGTTTTCCAGCACCACTTACTGAAGAGACTGTCTTTTCTCCATTGTGTATTTTTATCTCCTTTGTCGTAGATTAATTGACCATAAGTGCATGGGTTTATTTCTGGACTTTCTGTCCTGTTCCATTGATCTATGTGTCTGTTTTGTGCCAGTACCATGTTGTTTTGATTACTGTAGCTTTGTAGTACAGTCTGAGGTCAGGTAGCAGGATTCCTCTAGCTCTGTTTTTTTTCAAGATTGTTTTGGCTATTCGGGGTCTTTTGTATTTCCAGTACAAATTTTAACATTTTTTCTTCCAGCTCTGTGAAGAATGTTGTTGGTAATTTGATAGAGGTTGCATTGAATCTGTATATTGCTTTGGGTAGTATGTCCATTTTATCAATATTGATTCTTCCAATCCAAGAATACAGTTTATCTTTCCATTTGTTTATGCTGTCTTCAATTTTTGTCATCAGTATCTTATTGAGGACAGGTCTCTTGCCTCCTTGGGTAGGTTTATTCCTAGGTATTTTATTCTTTTAGGTGTGATGATAGTTGATATTGTTCCCTTAATTTCCCTTTTTGTTATTTCATTGTTAGAGTATAGAAATGCAACTGATTTCTGAATATTAATTTTGTACCCTACAACTTTACCAAATTCGTTGACAAGCCCTGGTAGTTTTCTGGTTGCTGCTTTTGTGTTTTCTATGCATAGTATCATGTCACCTGCAAACAGTGATAGTTTCGCTTCTTCGTTTCCAATCTGGGGCCCTTTTATTTCTTCTCTGATTGCTGTGGCTAGGACTTCCAAAACTGTGTTGAATAAAAGTGGTGAGAGTAGGTGGACATCCTTGTCTTGTTTCTGATCGTAAAGGAAATGCTTTCAGCTTTTCACCATTGAGAATGAATGTGGGTTTGTGAATGAATGTGGCTAGCTGTGGGTTTGTCACATACGGCCTTTATTATGTTGAGGTATGTTCTGTCTGTGCCCACTTTCTGGAGAGTCTTTTTTTTTTAATCATAAATGGATGTTGAAGTTTATCGAAAGCTTTTTTACATCTATGGAGATGATCATATGGTTTTTATTCTTCAATTTGTTAATGTGGTGTATCGCACTAATTGATCTGTGGATACTGAAAAATCCCTGCGTCCCTGGGATGAATCCCCCTTGGTCTTGGTGCATGATCCTTGTAGTGCATTGTTGGAGTCAATTTGCTAGTATTTTGTTGAGGATTTTGCATCTATATTCATAAGTGACATTGACCTGTTACATTCTTTTTTTGTGATATCTTTGTCTGGCTTTGGTATCAGTGTGATGATGGCCTCACAGAATGAGTTCTGAAGTGTTCCTTCCTCTGCAATTTTTTTGGAATACTTTCAGAAAGGACAGGTGTTAACTCTTCTCTAAATGTTTGGTAGAATTCACCTGTGAAGCCATCTGGTCCTGGACTTTTGTTTGTTGGGAGTTTTTTAATTACTGATTAAATTTCAGTACTGGTAATTGGTCTATTCGTATTGTTTATTTCTTCCTGGTTCAGTTTTGGCAAATTGTACTTTTCTAAGAAATTGTCCATTTCTTCTATGGTGTCCTTATTTTTTTTTTTTTTTGATGTATAGTTATTCATAGTAGCCTCTTTGATCCCTTGTATCTCTGTGGTGTCTGTTGTAACTTCTGTTTCACTTCTGATCTTGTTAATTTGGGCCCTCTCCCTTTTTTCTTAATGAGTCTGACTAAAGGTTTATCAATTTTGTTTATCTTTTCAAAGAACCAGCTTTTAGTTTCATTGATCTTTTCTAATTTTTTTTTTTTTTTTTTAGTCTCTATTTCATTTACTTTACTCCAATCTTTATGGTTTCTTTTCTTCTAGTGACTTTTAGAGTTGTTTTGTTCTTCTTTCTCCAGCTGCTTTAGCTGTAAGGTTAGGTTGTTTACCTGAGATTTTTCTTGTTTCCTGAGGTAGGCTTGTGTTGCTATAAACTTCTGTCTGCTTTTGCTACATCCCAGAGGTTTTGGGTTGTTGTTGTGTTTCCATTTTCATTTGTCTCAAGGTATTTTTGATTTCCTCTTTGATTTCTTCCATGATCCACT
The DNA here is from genome assembly GCF_009834535.1 of Camelus ferus. Lineage (NCBI taxonomy): Eukaryota > Metazoa > Chordata > Mammalia > Artiodactyla > Camelidae > Camelus > Camelus ferus. The sequence goes on from NC_045711.1 coordinate 19,845,399, forward strand.
GGTTGTTGAGTAGCATATTGTTTAGTCTCCATGTGTTTGCAGTTTTTTCAGTTTTTTTCTTGTAGTTGATTTCCAACTTTATAGCATTGTGGTCTGAAAAGATGCTTGGTATGATTTCAGTTTTCTTAAATTTACTGAGGCTAGCTTTGTGGGCCAGCATGTGATCAATTCTGGAGAATGTTCCATGTGCACCTGAGAAGAATGTGTGTTCTGCTGATTTCAGATGGAATGCTCTATAGATAACAGTTAGGTCCATCTGGTCTAATGTGTCATTTAGGGCCTGTGTTTCCTTACTGACTTTCTATCTGGATGATCTGTCCACTGAGGTTAAGTGGGGTGATAAGCTCCCCCACTATTGTGTTATTGTCGACTTTTCCTTTTATGTCTGTTAACAGTTGTCTTACACGTTGAGGTGCTCCCATGTTGGGTGCACACATATTTGCAGTTGGTATGTCCTCTTCTTGGGTTGATCCCTTGAGCATTATGTATGTCTTTCTTTGTCTCTTGTAACAGTCTTTAGTTTAATATCTATTTTTTCTGACAGAAGTATTGCTACTTCAGCCTTCTTTTGGTTCCCATTTGCATGGAATGTCTTCTTCCATCCCCTCACTTTCAGCCTGCAGGTGTCCCTAGCTCTGAGGTGAGTCTCTTACAGACAGCGCATATGTGGGTCTTGTTTTTGTATCCATTCAGCCGGTCTGTGTCTTTTGGTTGAAGTGTTTATTCTATTTACATTTAAGGTCATTATCAATATATATGTTCTTACTGCCATTTTGTTAATTATTTTGGGTTTGTTTTTGTAGGTCTTTTTTTTTCTCTTTCTTCTTTTTGTTCTCTTTTCTTATGGTTTGATGACTAGAAAAGTTCCTTTAACACTTGTTGTAAAGCTGGTTTGGTGGTGCTGAATTCTTATAGCTTTTATCTGTGAAGCTTTTGATTTCTCCAAGTCTGAATGAGAGCCTTGCTGGATGGAGTATTCTTGGTTGTAAGTTTTCCCCTTTCATCACTTTAAATATATCGTGCCGCTCGCTTCTGGCCTGCAGAGTTTCTGCTGAGAAATCAGCTGATAACCTTACAGGAGTGCCCTTGAATGTTACTTGTTGCTTTTCTCTTGCTGACTTTAATATTTTCCCTTTATCCTTGGTTTTTGTCAGTTTGCTGACTCTGTGCCTTGGTGCTCTCCTCTCTGGGTTGGTCCTGGGTGGTATTCTTGCGCTTCCTGGACGTGGGTGACTGTTTCCTTTCCCAAGTGTGTCTGTGTCCGTGTGTGGGTGTGTCTGAGTGTGTCTGTGTCCGTGTGTGGGTGTATCGAGTGTGTCCAAGTGTGGAGTGGGTCTGAGTGTGTCTGTGTCCGTGTGTGGGTGTGTCTGAGTGTGTCTGTGTCCGTGTGTGGGTGTGTCTGAGTGTGTCTGTGTCCGTGTGTGGGGTGTGTGCATGTACGTCTGTATACATCTGTATGGTGAGGAATGTATGTGCATCTGATTTTTTTTAAACAAATGCCCTTGAAATGAAAAACCATTTAAATGTTTGATTTTTAAAACATTAATGATAAAATGAACTCTCTTCCTTTGTGCAGTACAGGTCTGTGAGCTTCAGCACATGTGTATAGGTTGGCCACCACACCGCAGCTAGCTTTGTGCAAAATGGTGATAAGTGTCAGTACCCAACCTGCCCTCGTACCCCGTTAGGTGCCTGTGCCCCGTGTGACGGGTTTGTGGTTCAAGAACTGCCAGCAGCTCTGGGGACTGATGTGGGGGTGGAGGTCACACATCATGGCTCTGGCGTGGAAGCCAGCTTGGGAGGCCGAGGGAGCCACTGGGGGATCCAGTCTTGAGGGAAAAGTGCAGGAGGGGCACTTGCTCGGGCTGAGGGCTCCTGGTGGTGTGGGGTGGCCTGTCCTGAGAGGCGGTTTACTGCTGGACGTTCAAAAGCCACGTCTAAATACGGAACCAAGAAATGCGTCCCAGATGCAGAGGGAACAGGGTCCATCCAGCCTTGTCCGAACTCAGCTCCCGGCTCCCATGATGTGCTCCCAGCCGCGTGCTGTCCAAGGTCTGGGTCCAGACCCGTCAGGGGTACAAGTGCAGACGTTATCATGTAGAAATAAAGTACGAGTGTGGAGCCCCCAGGCCCAGCTGTCCACCCACCAGGCTGAACACAGCAGACGAAACCCCAGATAGTGGACGCACTGCCTTTTTACCATCGCTTCTCATTTTAGACGTTCATTTTCGTCAGGAGACGAGGCTCATTCAGGGAGTGACCGAGCGCACCCCCTGGGGACCTGGGGGGGGGAGCGTAAGCCCTGGAACTCGACCTGGAGTTTGTGGGGAGCTGGACGCTGTTGATCTGACTCTAAAGTCCCTCAAACCTTTGCAGCTCCAGGGAGGGACACGCACAGGTGCCGGTCACTGTCTGGCCTCGGGAAGCAGACTGTGGTGGTTGGTGACACTGCTCTCTCTGTAACTGGTCACTTTGCTGCTTCCAGGTGTTCACCTCCAACGGCCCCACCGTGATCATGCCTACTTGGTTCTGCTCCCGAGCCTGGTTTTCTCACGTGGGCCCATTTGACGAGGGCGGGCGGGTAAGTGCGGGCCCCGTGGGCCTCCCCTCGGGTCAGGGAAGGCGTCACCCCTCTGTAGGGGAGCCCGGGCCTGCAGCGCTGGGAACCTGCCATCCTGGAGGTCTCCCCAGCGCTGCCTGTGTTGTGTCAGAGGCTGGAGGTCTCCGTGTGAAGGCTGGGGGCACCCGGCGCATCTGCTTCTGGCTCCCCGGCCCCTCCCCGGGTCACAGTGCCCTGGTTTGAGGGCTATCTGTGGGAAGGCGCAGGTGTGGGTGGTGGTGTCCCCTGGCCCTGATGAAAGCGGCAGAGGAGCACCCCTCGGCTCTGTGGTCGGCGGGCCCCAGGCATCAGGTCCCAGCTCCGCACCCTCACCCACCTGTGGGGCCTCACCTGCAGAGCTCGGCCCATGCTGGCCCTCCCTCCCCGATAGTCTCAGGGTGAACACTCGGACGCTCAACTGGAAAGTAAATCTTAGGGTTGATTAGTTTGTTCATTTTCCCTAAACCCCCCTTATACTGGCCGTGAGAACACAAGTTCTGGTCCCCACGGTGAAGGGGTCAACCAGGCATGTTAGGGCCCATCAGGCTAGAAAGCAGGGGTGGGGACCACGGCCCAAGCTCACCGTCAGCCCTGTTCCCTTGGCCCTGGGCCTCTCTGCCCTGCGTCTCCTCTCCCCTTGGGGCTGACCTTCACCGACTACACAGGGGCCATGTGGACCCTTGGGTTAGGGCCACCCTCTCCCTGATCCCATCTGCACCCCTGCCTGCCGCTCATGAGCAGGGGTCAAGGATCAGGGACCAGGGATCAGAGACTATAAATCAGAGACCAGGGGTCACCAGGGACCAGGGACCTGGGCTGGCCTGGGGCCGTGGCTGGAGCAAGTGAGGGGTTTGAGCAGGAGGAATCCACCACCAGGACGGGGACGTGAAGTGTTTCCATGGCTCCTTCACAGAAACAGGTGGAGCGCGAGTCATCCGCGGGGGGCACTCTGAGTGGGGCACAGGTGCCCCAAGGGCTGGACTGGGCCTGGGGGCTGCTCCTCAGTTGACTGTCCAGGTCACGAGGCTGCAGTTCCCACCTGCAGAGAAGCGCAAATGACTGAGGCAGCAGGGACAGTCGAGGTGACCAGGGTGGCATCCTGGACACAGGTTGTGAGCTGGAACCTCAGGGTTTTAACTGGGAAAATGCACTCCTGAGGCAGGATTGGGGAGGGGAGTCAGATCTGGAGGTGGGCGCAGTCGAGTGTCCCCCGGAGGCCACCTCCGGCCCTTAAACAAGAAGGGAGTAACTAAGATGTGTTTTGTTGGCTCAGATCACGGCATGTGTGTGTGTGTGTGTGTGTGTGTGTGTGTGTGTGTGTGTCTGTGTGTCTGTGTGTCTGTGTCTGTGTGTGTGTGTGTGTGTCAGGGAGGGTCCTCGTTACGCCCAGCCCAGCCCAGCACACACCACTCAGAAGTGCCTTTGCTGCTGGGAGGCCCCCTGGGCTCTGAGCCTCCCTGTCCCCCTCCAGGCACTCAGACTCCGCTCTGCTTCGCAGTTCTGGCTGGTTTCTGTGGCTTCTGGTTGTATTTTATTTGCATTTCCAAGGTGACTTCTGTCACTGAGCAGGTTCTCATTGGCTGGTGGGCTGTGTGTATGCTGTCTTACGAAGCGCCCGCGCCTGTTGCCCCGTGTTTTGGGGGGGGGGTCTGTCCATGGCTGAGTTGGCGGCTTCCTGGTCAGACCCTTGCTTGTGGGTATCTCCTCCCACTTCCGGTCTCTGCGTCCTGGGACCTCCTCTCACTCCCACCTGCTCCGTGGGCCCCAGAGTCTGTCGTGGGGGCATCAAAGCAGGGAGACCGCGGGCTTTCCGCCCGGAGCCAGAAGCCAGCTCTGTGCTCTCTCTGCAGACTTCTCCTGGTTTCGAAAGGCCTATATTTTGTCATCTCTGTTTCTTTGTAAATGCCCTTAACCCCACGTGGCCTGGAACCTTCTCCGGTCTGCTTGTTTTCAGTTTCTGAGGGTCTCGTGACCCCACCTGTGGCCTGCTCCCTCCTTCCCATCTCCTGCCATTCGGGTTGCGTGGGTTCCACTCACGGCAGGGGCGGGTCCTGCTGGCCGGTCTCCTTCTGCCCCCTGGACTGTGTGCCGCGTCCGGACCGGCAGAACCCTCGGCTCACCCCGTCCCTGAGGCTCTGAGAGCTGCCTCCTGGCCGTGGACGGGAGCAGTGGACGGCCTTTCAGTGCGGGCCCGGGTCTGCTTTCACCTCCGCGAGCTCTCCTGGCTTGTGCTTTTAAGCATTCGCTGTGCCCCATTGTGACTTTGTTCCAAAGACTTGTTGCCCATTGGCTAGATTTCATTTTCCATTTCAGCCACCTTCTCTCAATCCTTTTTACTTATTTTTCATTTTCTTATTTACTTCCCTACGTTTCTTCAGTGTCCCTCATTACACTCTTGTTCAAATCTGTTTTCCCTGGAGGACCTTCTGATTTAATCTTCGTTTCTCACACTTTATCCGTTTTGAGCTCAGTCAGCCTTTGCTATTTGAAGGGCTTGCTGAGGGGTAACCCGGTACCGTACTTTGCCCTGTTACAGTGTGCAGCTCAGGGCACCTGAGCAGCCTCACCCCGCCTCACGGCACAGCAGCTCTGCCCCCCACGGAGCCCTGTGCCCGAGAGTGGTCAGCCTGCAGCCCCCCGGCCCTTCTATCTTTCCTCCTTCTGCAGGGCTCCAGTTTCATTATTGAGTTTCTGCTCTGTCCTCTCATGTTCCGACGTCTTGTTGACGGTCATAGCGTTTTTTTCTCCTTCGTGGTTTTTGTTTTGCTGTCATGGGGCTGTTTTCTGCTTCCTTCTCACCAGGGCTTTGTGAGCGCGGTTCACGGGATTCCTGCTGCAGGGTCACCTGTCTGTCACTCAGGGAGGGGCCCAGGCCCGCCCTACCCTGCTATCCCCCCCCCCCCCCCCCCGCCGAGGACTAGGGCCCAATCACCATCTTCCTGGACGTCACCTCTTCCCACACCGCAGCCTCCGTCTGCTGTTTGCAGAGCTGGGGGAGCCGGCCAGCGCAGGGAGTAAAAGTGAAGAAGCCAGGACACCCTCCACCTCGCATGGAGCCGTGGTGGCCTGGCTGCCCCTCCCCCCACTAAATTCTCACTTTTCTTTTCACCAGAAATAAGGAAGCCCTGAGGGCTGAGTCCTCTCATTCCTAAATCTCTGAGGTGCCTTTGAAAATGCAGAAAATTAGAGCAAGGAGCAGTGCTGTTGCCACAGCTGCCCTGAACTTGTGCGTCTGGCCTGCTTGTCAGCGTATGCTGTGGGCACCTTCTGGCAGAGCTGAAAACACAGTCTTGAAACTTGATTTTTAATTAGCATTTTATTGTAAATCTTTTCACATCCTCGTGCTCTTTGTGAAGTGGCTTGAGTCTCCACATGGGTCCATCAGGAAGCAAGGATGTCTGCGCTTTTCCCGCAGCTCATTCCTCTGTCCTGCAGCCCTGACCTCATGCGGTGTGTCCGTAAAGAGCACAGTGTCCCGAGGCCCCGGCACCAGGTCGGAGGCCTTGTGAAGGCCGAGTGTAGCGCCCTGGGGGTAAGAGCCTGGGACTCCCGCCAAGTCGCCCTGGGCCTGGGGCTGCTGCGCCTCGGTTCGGCCTGGGGGACGCTCGCCACGGGGTGTGGACATGTGCCCAAGGGTCCCCTCTCTCGGAGGTGATAGCCACCAGGCTGCACCAGGACGTGGAGGCGGTCAGCCCGAAATGGCGTTGGTGCCACCTTGGCTGAGCTGAGCTCGGGGGTTTGAGAGCAAAAGCAGCCTCTGCCTGGAGCCGTGTGTCCTGCAGGGTCCCCATCCCCACCATCACTGGGATCTGCCCACCAGATGCCCCTCTGGGGACCTCCCTGCCCAGATGCTCTTTAGTTCTCACTTTGAGTTCAGGAGAGAGGAGCCGCCGTGGTTCCCTGTCAGGACTGAGGCCTGCCAGCCCCAGACTGACCGGCCGGGCAGCGGCATCCCCAGCACCAGGCCCTGCTCTAAGTCCAGCCCCGGCGCACGGTGGGCAAGCTGCCCGGCTCCTCCAGCCAGGGGCGAGAGGGCCTGCTGTCCCAGGACGCAGCACCCAGAGGGGCCTGCAGACCCCCTGCAGCAGGGGTCATGGGGTCGAGGGTCGGGAGTAGCTGGTGGCCATGAGTGAGGGCACCGCTGGCCCTTTGGCAACTTCTCGCCCTGCAGGCGCCTCTTGTGGTCACACTTGCCCAGCGACATCTGTGTGCGGGGGCAGCTGGACGTGTTGTCTGCCAGCTCAAGTGGCCTGACGGAGGGCGCTGGACACAGGTGTGTTTTCTGTCCCGAGTGAGACATGCCTCCTTTGTCCCGCAGGGTGTCCCCGAGGACCTGCTGTTCTTCTACGAGCACCTCAGGAAGGGCGGCGGGGTTGTCCGCGTGGATCAGAGCCTCCTCCTTTACCGCTACCACCCCGGCGCAGCCACACACTCCGTCCTCGAGTACGCGGCCTGGCCGGGCATGGTGGGGTGCCCAAAGCCCTGGCTGGTCAGCAGGGCAGACGCAGTGACCCCAGTCTGGTCTCTGCCCCGAGACAGGGAATCTGGGAGCTGGGCCGTCCCTGGAGGTTGTCGGGGGCCTGGGGACCAGCGCTTCCCCAGGGCAAGGAAGGCCAGCATCTGTCCTTCCTGAGGTCTTGTCCCCACTGTGAGCTGACAGGGCTCGGGTGACCCTGCCCCACCAGCTGCCGTGGTGACAGGGGGCTGCACATGCCCCTGCTTCTCCCCACCGAGGGGGCTGCAGGGGACACAGGCTGGGCCACACCCCCTACATCCTACGTGGGGCATCCCCCGGGCCCCAAGGCCAGAGCCACCACGTCCCGGGTGCACTTGAGGCTGACTGCCAGGACAGGGCAGGAGACGGCGGGAATGCAGGCGGAGGGAAGCAAGGGAGGGCGTGTTCTTACTGCTTTATTTTGAAGTGTGCGTGCACACGTGTATGTGTCCATGTGCGCACGTATGTGGCTGCTGCATTTCACATGACTACAAGCATGCGTCCCCTTTGGTGCCATCGCAATGCTGCCCACTTATGGGGACGGACAGCGGGGCCCTGAAGAAGGTCTGTGATCAAGGGCTCCTCTGGATGGAAAGAGCTTGGCGCAGAGACGTGTGTCTGTGCTTCTGGAAGGGGGCAGGCTCGTCCTCCCCCTGGAGGAGGCAACACTCGTTGGGAGGTGCGGCTTCTCAGCTTCTGCCCTGGGAGGTCTAAGGCCACTGACGCTGAGGGAGTGGCGTCCACTGCCGAGGGGCTGTGATGCTTGCTCGTGCAGGTGCCGGGGAGAGGGGGCCGGACTGCAGCGTCCCTGAAGCTGAGGCGTAGCTTCTTTGTCTTCCAGCGCTGAGCAGAACAACTCGGTTTCTCTTCTGTTAAACCTGAATTTTGATACAGTAGCATGGTGAGGTGTCATGGTTCGGGAGTTCACTGTCATGCACTTGATTCAGTGCAAATGGGATTTGCACACATGGGGCAAAGGTCATCTTAGAGGGGACGTAACAATCCTAAATGTGTCTATTCCTAATCACAGAATTTGAAAATAAGTGAAGCAAAAACTGACAGGAAGAAAGGGAGAAACACAAATTCACAGTTACAGGTGGAGACTTTAGTTCTCCTTTCTCAGGGGCTGATCGAAGTAGCAGGAGTCTGTAAGGAGACAGAAGATTTGAACAGCACTGTTACCAGCGTGACGGAACAGACATTTACAGAGCACTGCATTCGACTGCAGAGAACCTGTTCTTTTAAAGTGCAAGTAGACAGTACTTTGGGCCAATAAACAAACCTGAGTAAACTTTAAATGACAGATTGTGCAAGATACGTTTTACAACGTAGAAATCATTAACACATCTTAAAAATCCAAAATACTTGGAAATAAAGCAACCAAGAGTAAAAAATCACAAAGGATATTAGAAAAAAACTAAGTTGATGACAACAGTACTTCGGAATTTATGAAATGTAGCTAAAGCAGGATTTATTGTAAAATTTTACAACTTTAAAAACATGTTACAGAAGAAACTATAGAGTCATCTATGTCTCCACGTTTAAAAGTCACTAAAAGTAAACTCAAACAGCAGGAGAGAAAGGAAGAACTGAAGATGATGAAACTGAAAAAAACCAACAAAGCTAAGAACTGGTTTGAAATGAAATCAGTACGATTGATAAACCTTTAACGAGACTGACTTTGAAAAGGAAACACAGTTACCAAATTACCAATATATTGAAATGAAAGAGGGGGCATCGCAAGTCCAACAAACATTTAAAGTATAAATAATAATTGAAAATAGATCCGCAATTTAAAACCTTGATAAAGCCAAGTCACATGGCTTTACTGATACATTCTCTCAAAAACGTAAGGAGGAAATGATACCAACATAAGTTCTCTCAGGAAACAGATGGAGAGAAAGATCTACTGGGCGTTGGGAAGGAGCTCCCGACTCGCCTCACGAGACCAGCGTGACTGACACCGAAGTGCCACCAGAATATTACAGGGAAATAAAAGTACAGACCAGTATCCCTTCTGACAATAGGTGCAGAAATCACTCATGAAATATTGCCAGGTCAAGTTCAGAAGCGTCTAGGAAAAAATAATACCTCTATCTGGTTTAACATTCAAAAATCAATTGGTACGATTCACTGCAGTAACAGAAGAAAGAAGAATCACGTGATCAACCACCAACGCAGAGAAAGCACCTGACAGAATTCAGTGCCCATTTGTGATTCTGCAAAACTCTCAGCAAACTATAAATGGAAGGAGACGTCCTCACCCTGATGGTATCTACACAAACCTACATCAGCCTCGTACCTCGTGTTTAAAGACAGAAAGCCTTCCCTTCTAAGGTCAGGAGGAAGCAAGGTGAAAGTCACTGCTTCCCTTCAGCACTGCAGTGGAGGTCAGTGCAGCAAGACAAGGAAAAGGAGAGGCACAGGCTCGAGAAGTGGAGTGAAACTCGCGTCACTTGTGGGCGGCGTGACTGTGTTTCTCAAGAAATTAGAAACAGTAACTTAGCAAGTCTTCTAGGATGTAAGTTTATAGACCTGCAGCAAACAATGGAAAAACGCAGTTTAAAACAATGTGCAATGGCATCGGGTCAGTTTAACAAGGCACATGTATGTTCTCTACAACATGCCAAAAAGTGCTGCGGGAAATTACAGAAAACCTGTGATGCAGACGGAGAGAGAGGCCACCCTCACGGGAGGAGAGACTCAGTATTGGCAACGTCACTTCTCCCCAGACTGGTCTGTAGACTCAGTGCAGTAAAAGTCCCAGCTGGCTTCTTTGTAGAAACTGATAATCTGATTTTAAAATTTACATGAAAATCACAAGGCCCAGAATGGTCTAAACCACCTTGAAAACAACGAAGTTTGAGGACTCACCGTGCCTGACTCTAAGCCGTGCTCTGGAGCTACAGCGATCAGGAGCGTGGAATGACAGCGCAAAGACAGATCAGTGAAGCGGAGCAGAGTCCACAGACTCAAGATTCAAGATTGGTTTTCAACAGTCTCCAAAGGCATTCAACAGAAAAAGAAAAATATTTTCAAAAGCATATCCATATGGAAAAGAAGAATCTCATACCCTAGAGAGAAAGTAACTTTAGAAGGCTTAGACAGAAACACAGAAGCAGCGAAAATGTACAGCTCCTGGGAGAAAGCATGGGGGAGCATCTCCACAGCGTGGGGACAAGTGAACAGTCAGCAGAGACGAGACCAGAATCTGTAACCACTTACCAACCGGACTTCATCAACGTTAAAAACTTCTGCTCACAAGAATACACCATTAGGAAAATGGGTACGCAAGCCACAGACTGGAGGAAAGCGGCCACAAGTCTGTGCATCTCACAGAGGGCTAGCGTGGAGGGCACGTGAAGAACCTGTATCGCCCAAGACAAAAACAAGCAAAATACTTCACGGGGGGGCGACACTTCACACAGCGATACCGCATCAACAATCAGAGACACAGTTCTACTCTGCACGCCTAATGGAAGGGCCGACGTCAACGTCTGCAGCCCCAGACTGCGGCAAGGATGTGGAGCTACCTCTGGACGCTCGCACGTCGTCCTCAGAAGAGGCGGCAATGCAGCCACTCTGGAAGACTGGGGGCCTTATTTCATTAATTACACTGACCCCTGCCCTCTGACCCAGCAATTCCACGTGTAGGCGCGTATCCTGGAGAAGTGAATGCACTGCTCAGCGCTCACTGTCAGCAGCCGAGAGTGGAAGAGCCCAGATGCCCCTCCACGGGCGACGGGCGAGCCCCCTCCGCACGCAGAGCCTGCAGAATGGGGATTAATTGCCAATCTACGGTTAGAAGGAGAAGCCAGACACAAAAGCACGCACGCTGCGGCTTCCACTTACAGCAGGCTCCCCAGCAGGCAGCGCTGGTGCACGGTGCACGGGAGAGATGGGCTTCCTCTGGGGAAGGGGGACCTTCTGGGGGGTGCAGGTGTTACATGGACGCGTACGTCTGTCATAACTGACCGACCCTGTGTGCACTGAACGTCCTTGCTCCTACCCCCTGTAAACTGCCTGCATTCGAGTTACTAAGATACTGGCAAATGCTTCTTCAAAGGAGTAACCACATTCCCACCATCCATAAATGGAACGGGAAACTGGGTGAACAGAGTACAAAGGTGGTTACGGGCCCGCAGAGCCAAGAAAAGCCGGGACGCCTGGAACCCCTCCGGGCCTCCCACACGCACCCTCACTTTGAGCTCCTGGGAAGCAAGGTGAGGTGAGGCGGCTCCGTGAGGGCCTGGTGGTGGCCTCCTCCCGGGTGTCGGGGCCCGGCAGCTGGCCAGAGAGCTGAGCCACACACACCGCATCCTGTTTGCATGTGATTGTCTTTCATGTTGAGACCTTTCTCTCTTTTTGCAGCGTGAGGTTTTGCCACCCACAAGGTAGAAGAAGTGATCTCATGTCAGTTTCTGTGTCGGATTAAAGTCTTTGCGCAGCAAAACCCCACAGAGCAGTAAGTGCCGATAGCACCCTCAGGCTTGTCGATAGTTGAATTCCTTCAGACTCTCTCCCAGAAGCCTTCTGGGTAAGAGTGCTTGCTTCCCTACACTTTAAGTTGAGAATATATCACTTAATTTAACAGGTTCCACCATGAAACCCTTCAGCCAGAGGCATAAAGTAACAGGCCCTGAGCCAGTGTCTCCCCTCCCAGCCCCCACGCCTCCCAGGCTCTGTTTCCCACACCGTCCACTTCATACTCTTACTGTGCATGATGTCTCTCTAAACAATACGGTTTTCCTCTTTAGAATGAGGCCCACGGCCCCTTCCCACCTGCTGCCCCTGTGGTGGGGCTCCTGAGGTGGTCTGGACTCGCGGGAAGTTGTTTTGTCCTCAGTCTGGCCTCGGTTCCTTGGGTGCTGCCGACGCTGCGTGCTGACAGCCGTGCAGGCGGGGTCTTGTTTGGGTTGGAGTGAGTCTTGCTCGTGAGTTTCTCTCCAAAATGATGTGCTCTGTGGCCCGGACTGGGGCGTTACTCACCTTGAGAGCCCCTTGGCCCCTACATCTGCTCAGCACAGTCCTAATTGAGACGTCACAAGTGGCTGGTGGGCGGACGGGCCCAGCAGTCAGGGCTCACCCCGAGCAGGTGGACACTGCATCCAGTGCCCCAGTCACATCAGAGTGGGCCCCACGCCCCCAGCCAGTCCCAGACCCCACCTGGAGGAACTGCTCCCTTGAGACGTCCCGTGGGGCACTGGGAGCTGGTCGCCACGGAGAACACAGCAGGGTGGGGGCCGTTGCACCGCGGGTTCCATACTGCCACCCAGGTTGGGGTCCAACCCACGCTGCAGAGGGTGGCTGCAGGCTCCGGGGAGGGGGCGTAAGGGCCGGTCTGCTCGTCCCAGAAAGGGCTCCGAGAGAGGGTCCGCGGAAGGACGCTTATGTCAGGGATTCCTCTGGGGAGGAAGACTCGCAGTCTGTTCCACTGAATGCCTGGAGGACCCCCCTCAGCCACCTTGATTCCTAAGTGATGGTTTCACGTCTGCGCCGAGGGCCAGCCTGGACCTCAGGTCTGCATAGAGCAAGGGCTCACGGAGGGGCCCAGCCGTCTGGGCAGCGTCCACAGGACACAGAGCCATGTGGCAGCCTGAGGTGGGGAGTTGTGTCCAGGCCGCTCTGGTCACAGTGACCATGGTGGCAGGTGCCGGATGTCAGGGGGGCCGGGTCTCCCTTGGGCTGAGTGTCCCCCACACTTCCTGAGCGTGTGGGCGTGGGCTCTGCCACCCGGGGGTTCATGTGAGGACGGGGCAGTCTGGGAGTGGGGCAGCGGGAGGCCCCGCCCTCCTGGGTCACCCCTCTCCCCTCCCTGCAGGACCACCATCTGGACCCACCGAGTCCGCTTCCTGGAGGAGCGGGCCCTGCCGCACTGGGCGACCTTCACCATCTGGAACGCGGGCAGGCAGGGCCGCCGGCTCTACCGCAGCCTGACAGCTGAGTCGCGGCGCAAGGTGAGGCCCTCTGTCCCTCCTCTCCCTGGCCCAGCAGCGTGGCTGCCACCGCCCCTGAGGCTGGCTCCCGTGTCCCCCAGGTGGTGGCTTTCTGTGATGTGGACCAGAACAAGATCAAGAAGGGTTTCTACTGCTACGAGGAGTCTCAGGTGCGTGGGGGCCGCCCCGGGGCCTTCTGAGTGGACGCTGCCAGAACCTTCCTCTCTGTGAAAGGCCATCTGGGCCCAGGCCTGCCGCCAGCCCTGCATCCTGGCTCTCAGGGCTGGAGAGCGCTGCCCATTGTTGCTGTGGGGATGGGCAAGGGGCTGGAGACCAGGTCTGAACTCCTGAGGAACCAGCGTGGGGCAGCACCCGGGCCTCCTCTCCCCGCAGGAACGGCCCAAGCCGCGGGTTCCGGTCCTGCACTTCCGAGCTGCCAGGCCACCCTTCGTCATCTGCGTGAAGCTGGTGAGTGCGGGCCTGGGCCAGGGGAGCCCCAGGTTGGGAGTCTGCATTATGTCCCCCAGGGACCTTGGGCTAGGACCAGAGGTGGTGGCCCCTGCTCCAGGGGCCACGCGACAGCTGCAGGCAACACCTCTTCTGTTCCCCCAGGCACAGGTGCCGGGCGGCGCAGCGCATGTCTCTGGGCTCTGGGCTGGACATCAGGGTCCCACAGCTCAGGGCCTTGGGACTCCCTCTTGTTCGCTGTGTGGCCGGCTCTCTTGAACTCATGCCTTTCCGGGGGCAGCCCCCGTTGGGCGGGCTCCCACACCATGAAACCCGCCAGTGGGCTCTGGCGGTGGGACGTCCTTGTGTCTGAGCAGCTGTGGAGGCCTTGGCCGCCCAACCCCGGCCTGTCCAGCTCGTCTCATTGTTCGCTGGAGCTCTGCGCGCAGCCAGCACTGATCCTTTGTCATTAGTGTTTGGCAGGTACTTTCTCTGTCTGTGACTTGGCTCCTCGGTTCTTCCCCAGAACAACTTATCTTGAATGTGGTGCATTTATCAACCTTTCTCTTAGAATGAACGCTTCTAGTGGCTCGTTTTGGAATTTCTTCTCACAGTCGGATAGATCACCACACGTCTATCACGTCTACGTACAAAAACCCACCCCAACTGCGGGCCTGGGTCAGCGCGTGTGGCTGGTGGACAGTGACGGGTGGTGAGCAGGGCCCTTGCTGTGCCCTTGGGGGTTGTGGGGGACACAGGACCTCTGAGGTTGAAACCTCGGTAACCAGGGTGCCCAACCAAGGCCTTCCTGGAGGCGGCGGCTTTTGTGGAAGGGAGGCAGATGCCACAGTCAGGCAGTAGCAGCGGGGAAGCCGGCAGGACGTGCCTCTGGCCCCCACGTCAGGTGCAGACACTTGTCAAGCCTCGGGCTTGGGGCCCCCTGGCCCTCATACATTCTGACAGAGCTGGCCCACTCCACTGCACAGAGGTCCGAGGACCTGTGTGTGTGGCGGACAAGTGCGTGGAGGGAGGTGGAGAGGGGACAGCCCTTCATGGGTGGCTGCTTTTAAAGGCCTGGATCCCCTCTGCACTGACTGGTGTTTACTTTCAACTTCTAACTGCAGTTGACGGCTGGTCCAGGCACCTCCGCAGGGGCCCTGCCAGGCAGGCCAGGGTGGTGCGTCCTGACAGTCAGGCAGTCAGGCAGGGACCAGCCCCTCGCCCCCAGGTGCCACTGTGGGGAAGTGGGTGTGAAAAGAAGCCTGGGGGAGCCTCCAGCCTGCGTGGCCAGGCGCGTCCCACACTCCTGCCTAGTGAGACCTGCTGCCCGACGCTGCCCTGCCCAGCCGCTCTGCCGTTTCTCTGCCCCTCTCAGCGCAGAGCGTGGTTGTGGTTCCTGAGGCTCCAGATCCTCCACGTCATGTTTGTGAGCCCAGCTGCCCCTTCTCCGCCTGTCTGTTCCAGGACCCAGCCGTGGGCATCACACTGGAGCTGCGTGTGGGGGTCCTGCCTGCCCGGTTCTCTTCGTGGGTCGTCGGGTGGCTGTGACGACGCCCAGGAAGTGGCCAGGCTGGGGGACATGCCCAGAGGCAGGAAGGGGTCCCAGGCCTCACTGACTGGACGGTGGGATCACTTCCTCTTTCTGACACTTCCCGTCTGTTCCTTGTCCCGGGAGCATGTCTGCTCCTGACCCGTGGGCGTTGTGTGTCTGCGCTGGGCTCTGACCCTTCACTGGTTTTATCCCAGCCTTTCCATTCTCCCATTGATGGGATATGCCCGCTTGCGGCAGCATCGAACCTGAATGGTCTTGGGAAGTTGGAGTCCCCTTCTGCGTCAGGGCGGGCCTGCCCTCCCAGTGTCCCTCCACAAGCCCAGGTCTGTGGCCAGACTCTGGGCTGGGCTGGCCCCGAGCCGAGCTGTGTTTTGTTGGAAAACGCAGCAGCAGAGATAATGGGGGAAGCGGGGTCTGAGGGTGGAGGGCAGGTGCAGGGCAGGAAGTGGTGCAGGTGTTTCGGGGTGGAATGGTTTTCACTCACGTGCTTCCAACAACGCCCAGGTATAGCAGCCAGAGGAGCAGTGACAGCCCAGGGCCAGGCGAGGCCCCGTGCTGGGCCCAGGGTCAGACGGAGCACGCCCAGCAGGCACGAGCCTGGTGGCCAGGCGCCCCTCCTGCGTCCTGCCTCGGGCGCCCCCACTTTGCTGGGCAGGAGGTGGGTGGGGCTGGGCAGCAGGCCCTGGAAGAGGAGTGGAGCCCGCGCTGTTTCCCGAAGCCCTGCCATGGCCCCGGGTCTGGAGCAGGGAGGGGCAGCATCCCTGCACAGGCCCAGCTGCAGGGTTTGGGGACCTGCCCCCGAGAAGCCTCGGGTGGAGCCTGCTTCCTGGCAGGGCCACAGCCCCCTCGGCCACGGGGACAGTACGGAGCAGGAGGGCTCCGTCAGCAGCTGGTGGTTGAGTTGAATACCCGCGTCCCCGGGGTGGGCTGGCTGCCTCCCTCGTGGCCAGTGGGACAGTGAGGCCGCAGCCGGCAGGGTCCCTTCTGGCCCCTCTCAGCAGTTGGTTAGAAGTTCACAGGGGGCCCCAAACCCCAGGCCCCCAAGGGAGGCTCTCTGGTGGGGGCCGGGGGAGGCCTGGCTAGAGCCAGACGGTGGCTCCTCCCACAGGACCTCACGGGGGGCGCATTTGAAGACAACCTGCGGTCGCTGCACCTGCAGGAGGGCCGGGATTTCCTTCACTTCAGCTGACGGACCCACGGCAGCCACGCCCAGGTACGTGGGGCCCCCGCAGCCTGGGGTCTGGAAAGCGTGTCTGTTTTTACCATGTGCTACTCTCGCCCCTGCTTCTGAAAACCCACACGCCAGCGGCTGTTCTCGTTACGCGGTGGCTGGGCTCCCTGTGCACGGCCCCGCACCTGCCCCCTGCGGTTCATCCGCTCGAGTCGGGAGGGGCTCTCGGCCCGGGGGACCTGCCCCCACGACCGGCCTGGGGGGCCTCTGTCGTCACACCTGGGAAGGGGCTCTGCTGCTGAGCTTTCTACAACGCACGGGACGGCCCCCACGGCAAAGAGCTGTTTGACCCCAAACATCAGCAGTGACGAGGCTGGAAAAGCAGCCGTGCAAGAGGGGTGTGTTTTACCCGAAGACCCCACTTTGTTCTCTCCCCTGGGGGGCAGCTGTCCTGGGCATCAGTGTGTCTGAGGTGACGGTCACTCTCCTCAAGCCCACGTGTCCTCCCGCAGACGCACACGCACTCCGTCCGCCCCCCCGTCCGCGCATGCGGCACCGTCTCCCGAGGCGCCAGTTCCACGCGGGGCAGGTTCTCTGGCGTCTCCTGACTTTGCTTCTGTATTTGCGTTGTCTTTGCAGATCATTTCGTCAGCCCCTCCGTTCCCCACTTCTCCCTCCTGCTGTGCCTGTGGGGTTGTTAGTTCACCGTTGAGCCTTTTTTCCCCTCATCTCTCCTTGATGATTCCTAGCCCTTTTCAAAGCTGAACTTTAGAGTCTTCGGGGCACTAAGGTCCCGCTGGTGCTGCTCGTGGCCCTGTGCGACCTGGGGACGTGAGCTTACGCTCTCCTCTGCGGCGGGCTCAGGCTGCGTCCTTTTCCTTTGGGTTTTGTTTGCTGCCTCTGCCCGTGTTGTCAGCACCACCGGTTGGGGCCTGTCTGGCCGCATCTCCCCTCAGCAGCACTGGGCGGAGCTAGGTCTCACGGGCCCGGCCGTGGAGGACACGGCTGTCAGGGCCGGGCCTTATGTGGCGTCTCCTCTTAGGTTTACCCCCAGGCCTCCCAGTCAGCCTCTAGGGGTCTGCAGACGTGGATGCTCGGGCCCCGCACGTCCTGACCCAGGCCCTCACCAGCCTCTCTCCCTCTGGCCACAGGTGCTTCCTTCACTGTCTGGTCCCCGTTTGCAGCCCCACCCGGGTCTCCTGACCACCACCTCAAGATGACCACCCAGCACACCACCTGCTCCGTACTCCCTCTGGGGCTGCTTCCCGTGACACTGGCTCTGCTGCTCTGCCCCCACGGACCCGCCACCTGGACACAGGTGGGCCCCGTTTGAAGCAGGAGGTTCCCCGGGGCCTGTTGAGAGCAGGTGTGCCCAGCGGGCTCCGGCTGGCTGAGGCCGCAGCTGAGCAGGTTTTCCTTGAGCTGCAGTCAGCAGCCCTGAAAGAACTGCTTCTCCAGACGGTACCATCCAAGTGGTGAACTGGCTGGTCTCCACGTCTCAAAGGCCATTTCTCTGGAATCTTTTTTGTTTAAATTATGCTGAAAACAGTTCATCTTATTCCTTCTCAAGAACTGCTTGCTTGGTTTGCCACAGCCGAGGCCCAGACAGGCTCGGTGGGCACTGTCTCCGGCCCTCGTCTGCTGCACGGACGCAGGCGGGCCCTGTGGGAGGGGCGCCTGCCCACCAGCGTGGCCTCACAGAACCTTCCCTGTGACGTCCACCAGCTGCGGGGTCTCTGGCTAGTCTTTCATCAGAAATGGAAAGCTCCCTCATTCTCGAGGAGGAGGCATGTTTTAAGGCTTGAATGAAATGAAAAAGCTCAGCCTCAGAGGTGAGAGCCTCACACGAGTGTAACCCAAGCTTTCTCTTCCGGGGGCTAAGCGTGAAGGTAAACGTCCCTGGGAAGCCCAGCAGCTTAACCCCGGCAGGAAACCCCAACTCCCGACCAAGGCGGCAGCAGGACGTGTCCCGGCCTCCCACGCCTGCCCCCACGAGGGGACTCACTCAGGCGCAGCAGCGCTGTCCTGGGCTCGTGGCCCCAGACTTCGCCCCGGATGTCCTGCACCTGCCCGTCCAGACCTGAGCTTGTGGAACGGCAGCGCGGGGACGGCCGGCGTGAGCACAGGCCGCCGGGAGAAGAGCAGCCTGTCTTTACCCGTGTGTGACCTGCGCCGGACAAACGAGGAAAAGGTGCAGCTTTATCAAGAACAACCCACGCGGTTCTTCCCACATCACCGGACACCCACGTCCTGGAGGCTCCACCACGGGTCTGGGTGCCCCTCCTGGCAGACGTGAGAAGCCACTTGCCCCACGGAGTTCCGGCTGGGGTTCCGAGTGGCCGTCTCAAGCCCCCCGTGTGGTTGGAGCTGGTCCCGGCAGGACGCTGAGAAGGCAGTGTCGGCCTCTTCTGATGGAACGGAGCTGCACTGGAAGCGGGGCCGGGGGGGTAGCGCCCCACCCGCGCCCACCCTGAGCAGCGGCCTCTGGCCCTCGTTGCACCTGACACTGAGCCACCTGCGTCTCTGAGCGTGTCGGCAGCTACGACCGTGCCCGGGGGGGCCGTGCAGACACGGATGCGTCTGCAGAGACATCCCAGCACAGGGGAGGGCACGACCCCACCCCCGGCGCCCCTACTTTGTCCTCCCCGCCAGTTTTGGGGTCAGACACAAACAGACGCAGACTGCTCAGCACATGATTTTATAAGACTCGCGTCTGAGATTAATTCAAAAGCACCAACAGCCCAGGTCACTGGTGCACAGGACGCATGAGGAAAGGTCGCCTCCGGGTGCCAAGCTCTGCGTCCCCCACACGCACCAGTCGGGGTCCGTCCAGGTCTTCCATGCTGACCACACACCGGTTCCTCCTCCCCACCAGGCACGAGGGCTCAGCTTCCGGGGTGGCCTCAGCGGGCACTGGGCTGTGGGGGGACACAGGACAGGGTCAGGCTGGGCTGTGCTGTCTCCCCGGCCCGCCCGGATCCCGGTTCTGGCAGGAAACTGCATCTGTCTCGTTTCCTCAAACACAAGCTTGGGCAGCGAGTGGCAGGGAGGTTGGCTGTACTGTCCCAGCTTCACCTGTTTGTGCGACATTTTCCTAATAAAAATGTAAAAAGCACGTTTCCGTGGGAAGCTGGTGTCGTGTTTCACTCAGCCTGCCATCTCTGCCCCTGCAGTGCCATCTGGGGGCTGCAGAGCAGCGCCTGCCCCGGGTCCGGAGGGGTCCTGCAGGACCCAGAGGAGGGCCGGCAAGACAGACACCAGGACCTCCCTAGGAGGGGAGGTGAGGAGAGAGGTGGGAAAAAGACGTCACCTCAGAAGTCACTCAGTGACCAGAACCGACAGGGCGTGAACACAGTGGAGAATCCAGAACAAAGGAGAAAAAGGCGACCGAGCGGGAGGCGGGCCGAGTGTCTGATCAAGAGCGACCCGACGCGCCCTGGGACGGCGAGGGGTCCCAGCCAGACCCCAGCCGGGGCCCCTCGCCCCGGGCGGCATCTGTCTGGGAGGAGTGCTGCCCCGGAACCCGACAGAACAGGACCGGAGCAGCCAGTTACTAGAAGGGGATGTGAGGGGAGAGACATCTTTCATCCAAACAAGGACAAGAGGGAAAAAAAAACAGGAACAGAAAGATGGCAGACAAACCCAATAAATCCAAAACCACACACTAAATATAAGTAGACAAAACGCTCCAATTACTAATAACCGTTGAACTGGACTTAAAAAGGGCAGCAAGCGTAACTACCTCCCGTGTAAGTGTAAGAACGTGAAGTGACGAACAAAGGTGTGTTTTACACATGAACGCCAACCGGAAGCTGCGGCGTGGCTCCGTGTACATCAAAGGAGACTAAGACGGGAAGCATCGTTACAGACACGCGGGGATATTTCCACCGGTGGTCAGCCCACCAGCACAGACTGAAGCGTACAGGCGCCTGTGACACAGCTTTAAACGCACCGCCAAAGTCGAGAAAACTGAAACCGGAAGTTGAGAAATCTACAACACGACTTCCTCAGTGACTGACAGGATGAGGGGACAGGAGAGCGTGGCCGGGCCAGGGGCCTGCGCAGCACAGCAGGGGACATACACAAACTGACACCAGGCACTGCTCTCGGCTCTGAGAACTGAGGCCGCCGCTCTGCGGCGGGAGAAGGGAGGTCACAGAGAGCCGAGGCCGGGGCTGGCTTCCCCCGAGCTGATCCAGAGCCAGAAGGCACAGCGAACGGTGGTGCTGACGCTGCTGGCCGCTGAGCGTGCGAAATCTGGGGGCCTGTCTGAGGGGGACCCACACTGCCCTGTGGTTTCCCTCCTGGGGAACGGCCCCCAGGGCCCCGCCCCAGCCAGGGTGGCACTCTGCCCACTGCCACCAAAGGGAACAGGGCTCTGGCGGAAGTGGAGGGCCAGGCCCAGGCCCCCCAAGGCTGAGGCCGAACCAGGAAACCGCAAATGCTCCCCCTTCCCCACCTGACACCTCGCCCACGGGCTGCAGCGTCGTAACTGGGGGCTCCAGCTCTAAGTCGCAGATGCGACACCCGGAGGAGGAGGCGCCCACGACCAGGGACGAGGAGGAGGCTCTGGACCTCCCTCGGGCCCATCACCTCGTTCCTCTCCCCCAGGCAACACGTCTGCCTTCAACAAAAGCATACCAAGTAAGTAAGACAGAAAGCAAAACAAGCAGACAATGCCAGTGTCAGGACCAGGCTCAGAAATGGCAGAGATGCTGGAGTCACCAAACGAGGGACTTGAAGCAACTGTGATCAACACGCCAGGGGCTCTCGGGGACAAAGGGGACACCGAGCAGGGACAGACGGGCAATGTGGGCAGAGATGGACACTCCGGAAGGGCCAGCGGGAGGGCTAGAAACCACTAACACCGTAGCAGACGCGGGTGCCTCTGACGGGCTCGTCCTAAGACCAGACGTGGCCAAGGAAACAACCAGCAAACACGAAGATAAGGCGACGGAAACTGCCTGAACTGCAGTGCAAAGGGAAGCAAGAGTGGGAAGGGGAGACTTCTCCAGGACTGTGGGACAGTCACCCCGACGTGCAGGACTACCCGACACTGGGACGCCCAGGGCCCCTAAAGCGGGGCACAAGCGCCAGGTCACTCACGGTCAGGACTCAGATCAGAGACGTCAGTTCTCGCCAAACCAACCCACAGGCTCTGAGAGACCTCAGCCCAGCTGCTGACTGGATTCACTGAGACACTGGGCATCACGACCCCCTTGAGACCCCAGGCCCACCCCTGCGTCTCCAGGATTCAAGACCAAATCTGCATCTGTAAGACAGGGCGTTGCCGGCTCACAGATGGACAGAGACCCAGAGGACAGAGGATCCAAGAAGAGAGCTCTGACGTGTGGACTCGGGACGAGGGGCCGACACGCTGTGGCCAGCGGGGAGCTGGGTTGGCTGCACGTGTCCGCTGGCCTCTCCTCCACACCACACGCAAGCACCAAGTCCAGGGAGAGCGTGAGTCCAAATGCAGAAGGTGAAACAGCGAAGCCTTCAGGGGAAAACAGAGGCTGTCGATGTCATCAGAAGAGGTAACGACGTCGCAGCCCCTGAGACACGCGGTATTGGAAGCACGCCCGTCAAGAGCAGGGAGCCCCGAAAACGGAGGACAGGCAGGCAGGCGGCCTGCCGGCAACACGGACGGAAGAGCACATCTGAATGGCCGAGTGCTCAGCCTCCCGTCACCAGGGATGCAGGCAAGCCCCAGCCCAGAACCACCACCGAGGGGACGGGGGGCACACCAGCCACTCGGGCCTGCTCTGTCAGCGGGGCCCGCTGGGAGGCCTCCGCCCGCAGGGGGAACGCGTGTGTCCCCACTGCCCACAGAGCTTTCACAGGCACGAGGAGCCCTGGGCCACGTGGTACGGCCGCCGCTCACTGCTGTTCCTCCCCAGCAAAAAGCTCAGGACCAGCCTCTCCAGAGCCAGGTCCAACCCCAAGTCCAGGGGGAAAGGAAGAGGACGTGCCCCCTCCCCAGCCCAGGACTGAAGAGAAACCGCAGAGCCCAGACCCCCTGCCGAGAGCATGCAAAGCAGCTCCTGATGACACAGAACCTGGAAGAGCAGCCCGGGGCCCCCGATCGCAGGAAACCACAGCCACGACGCATATGCCACACGCACCCCAGAGAACGGCGACCCCGCGGGTGGACGCCAGCAGGCCCTGGGAAAACCAGGGGCTGACAAAGTTCCCGCCGGGACAGGTGCCCAGGAGGTGGCAACGGCAGAAACACAGAAGGGCCTCTTCTCCGACCGACGGTAGGGAAGATGCTGTGCTGTGCTGAGGGCAGGAGAGGCTGGGCGGCCGCTCAGCTGGGGGCCCATTGTGGATGCTGACACGCAACCCACATAACCGTGTCCAGCAGGAGAGGGCGTGTATGCGCAGGGGGCTCCCAGGGCTCAGCCCATTGGGAGGAGCTGGCAGTGGGCACGGGGACTGGCTCCTTGGGGTATGGCTCCCGCTCCCGGCCCTGCCTGTCCTGCATCCCTGGGGTCCTGAAAGCACCACATGGGCCATGATGGGGAAAGCAAGGCAGGCAGCGTGGCCCAGAACATTCTAAACCCTGGAGCTTGGGATAGGAGCTAGCCAGTGCTGCGTCTGGAGGTCTCACAGAGAAACGGGCCCAGTGTTCTCCAACATGGCCTGAGGGGCATGTGGTTACCTTGGGGACCAGCTGAGGTCTGGGCACACCCAGGAGGTCACATAGGTGGTTCCGCTGGCCTCTCACGACTGGGAGCTCTGCGTCCCTGGGGAAGAAAGGGCCGGAGGAGCGTCAGCCATAAGAACAGCCCACATGGTTAAAGCTGCCACAAACTTCAAACTAAGCTTCCTGTCAGGTGTCCAAAAACCCCAAGGTAGACATTGGAGAAGAGGACACCCCACCCTGGAACCTACACCGAGGAGAACCCAGCTCATGTTGTTATTTGAGAAGAAATAATTTCACTTCAACTTTTCCCAACTTTTCCCCAGGAAGCGCCTCCTCCTCCGAGTGGGGCTGCCCATCTTCCTTCTTTCCTCTGGAAGATTTTTGCCGAGCGACCACGGAAGGTTCTGGGCGCTCTGCTCGCTGCAGCAGCCACTCCCGGGTCAAGGGATGTGCCCTGCACTCACCAGGCCGTATCGCTGAGCACAGCCATGACCTCGTCCAGGATGTCGGCACCCACGACATCGTAGGTCAGCAGCATCTCGTACACCTGGCTGGCCGTGGCCTTCCGGATCTGGCGGGACAGAGTGCGTTGGATGGAGGGAAAGGCCCACGGCACAGAGCAGAGCTGTGGGACCCTGCCAGGGACGTGGGGATGTGGGGACAGGCCCGCCCCCAGGAGCCCCAAAAGGCACGTCTGAGAAGAGGAGGAGGAAGCTGGACGACTTTCACAGGTCAGGCCGTGTCGCTCTCACTTAAATGCTTCATTAAAAATCTTCTCATCAGGAAGTCACCTGGCACGTTTTCTGGTTGTGCCCGATGGTGACGTACCTCCTGGCACACGTGCTCCCAGACTCCCCTGGCCACCCCCAGAGCAGCTGGCCAGCAGATCAGGGCCTGAGAACCTGTGTCTCTGGTAGTGAGTGGAGAATCCAGTGACCCCACTTTGAGAACAGTTTTGTTAGGTGAGAGTTCAAACTACTCAAACATTTTAGGAAAACGTCACATTTGTGTTATTAGAAGACTGTTTCTTCTGTCAAAAACCTGCCCCTGGGGTGGGGTGAGGGTTGCGGGGGAAGGTGTTGCCCCAGCTGTAGGTGGAGCCACTGAACCCGAAACCCCACGGCAGGGCAGGGGTGCATCTGTGGCCCCACACCTGTGGCCGGGGCTCCCTCGGGGGCACAGGCCCCCCCCCCACTGGAGCATTTCCCTGAGGCCCAGGCTCACTGGGGGCGCGCCCAGCCCCGGGTCCTGCCCTGCGAGCCCTTCGCCCCCAGAGACCACACTCAGCAGGGCCCTCCAGGCCCACCCTCGCCTCCGCCCCCGCACTCCCACTTCTGGGGTCTGGGGTCCCGTTCTGCCCGCATCAGCCCCCGGCAGGGACGTGTGCGCCACGGAGCTGCCGACACTCACCACAGGGAACGGGTGGCAGAGCAGGAGCAGCAGCTGCAGGAGGACCCTCCTCCTCACGTCGCCGGGGAACTGCACCATCGCACAGAACCTGCGGGCACGACCCCCATCACGGGCGCCTGCCCCGCCCGCCGTAACCCCACCCCCCCAGGGAGGCTGGGCCCGGGGCCGCGGGGACCGCAAGCCGCCCTGCCCGTCACCGCGACGGGCCTGGCGACGCCACGGCTCAGGGTGGCTCACAACTCACACAGCGATGCCGGCCCGCAGCTTCTGCACGTCCTTGGACTTCCGGAGCTCCTCCCTGCAGAGCGCCAGCAGCTGCGCGCCGAATGGGTGGCTGCGAGGGGAGCAGGGGCCCGTGGTGAGGACGGCGGCGCCCCCGCGGGCCAGGAGCCACGTCCCGGGACGGCGTCGGGCGACGTCGACGCCGGGTGACGTCAACTGGCTGCAGTACCAGGGCTCAGGAACAGACGGACAGACGGCCGCTGTCTCGCGCGGACAAAGGGGCCTCGCTGGCGTCAGGAACCAGCCCGACGCGCACAACCAGCGCCCGGCTCGGGTCCACGGGCGGGGCAGCCGGACCGTGGGGACGGGGCGGGGCTGAGCGCAGAACCCCGGCCGCCCCGACTGCTCTGTGAGGAACGTGGGGCTGTGCTGGGGCCCGGACGTGGACGCGCTCCTGCCCCGCAGAGCGCCGGCCCAGGTCAGCCCTGCACAGCTGCGAGGGCAGAGTGGCCCAGGCTCCCTCGGACGGGCCGGGGGCACGGGAGAGCCCTCCCCGGGCGAGCGGCAGGCGGCCGCGTGGTGGCCAGTTCAGGATCGGCCCATGACAGCAGCTCCCGCCAGAAGAAAGGTCCCCGGGACACTGCCCTGTGCTCTTAGGCTAAAGTGGGCCTCGCCCCCGCCCGCAGGGAGGCCAGGCCCAGGGGACAGAGCACAGGGACAGGGAGGCCGATGCAGTGTCTGCCACGCGCCTGTGCCTCGGGGACGGCTCCCCGCACCCTTACCCCACTGGCCTCCCCAGCCGGCGCCGCTCAGATGGGTCCCGGCTCCCCACCTGGGGTCACCTCCTCCCACATAAGCACCAGACCCCGGCACCCTGACCATCACAGCCCTCTGCCATCCCCGTCCTGCAGCCCACTCACCATCCAGTTCAGGGCCCACAACTGCCCTGACTGCAGGCCTGTCAGGTGGGATGCCCACCTGCTCACATCTACTTCCTACCCCGACAGCAGGTGCCACAGCTCGAGCCCCTGTCCTCCCCTCCCCTCGCCCACAGGTGGGAGCCACGGATGCTTCTTGGTGGCACTTACGGTGTATATAAAAGCTGGTCCTGAACGCGCTAGAAAGTTACCTCCTAGAATTCTCCTCTCTGGATCTGATCAGTTTTTCTCTAAAAGGTGAGTGACGAGACTTAACTGGTAAAGCCGCACTGAATACAGGAAAAAATAAGCACTTACTTCTCCTCTGTGGTGAAGATATCGAAGCACCCATTGGCCAGCATCTGGTCCAGCGTCTTCATAAGCGGCACAGACACTCTGAGGGGAGAGGACGGGGCACGTGGGGAACTCAGGACCTTCCCTGGACCGTTGTCAACACAACCCCAACCAAATGTGTGTAGAAAATGACAGGCCAGTTCTAAAGTTTATACAAAGGATCAAGAAATGCCCAAACAACTTAGGAAAGAAGAATGAAGCTGAAGGGCTAACACTGCTGAATTTTAAAAACCGTGGCAATGCTCAAGTGATCGCAACAGTGTGGCCCTGGTGTGAAGACAAGCGAAGCGTCAAGGGACAGCCAAGAGCCCAGACCAGGCTGCAGGTCCCCACTGCTGACAACGGTGCAAAGGCAGGAAGGTCAGTTTCTTCCACACATGGAGCAAGTGGACGAGCACACGCAGCCAGGACACGGACGGCAGCTCGCATCACGTACAGAAACTAACCCAGAAAGGACCTGAGGTGTGAATGCAACACTTAAAGTACAAAACTTCTAAAAGAAAGTGTAACAATCTTCCTAATCGTAAGTTTGGCAGAGCTTTCTTAGGTTTGACTCAAAAAACACAACCCATAAAAGCGCAGGTGGATACATGGGAACACATCGCCATGGAAAATCCTGTTCTGTGAGACAGACTGTGAAACACACGCCTCAGACGGGAAGGAGCTATCTGCGAATCCCAGTCTCGGAGAGCGCGCCCCGCACGTGAGGGGGACAGCAACAGAGACGAAGAGGAGCACGGAGTAAAACCAGACAAAATACCTCAACAGAGGAGACCAAGTCGGCCAGCGTCTGAGAAGACGTCGGGAGGGGCCCACCTGCCAGACACCACACCCCCACAGGAACGGCGGAAACTGGAAGGACCGACCACGCCAGGTGCCAGTGAGGCTGTGGGTCCTCGAAGTCTCTGACGCCGTTGGCGGGACTGCGAAACCGTACGACCACCCTGAAGATGGTTTGGTGGCTTTTCAAAAATTACACCTCCTCCTGCCGCGTGACTCCTCAGCATTGACCCGAGAGGAGGGGAAAGACTGGCGCGCACCGAGGCCTGTGAGTGCGTGTTCACTGCCGCCTCGTCTGTGACCGCCTCACCTGGGAAGCCGCCCGGGGGCCCGTCCACAGAGGACCAGGCTGTGGTGTAACCAACAGTAGAACACAGCTCAGCACTAAAAAGGGTGACTGCAACCTAAATTCGCTGGATCCAGGAAGCCAGGCCCTAAAAGGGCCCACGCTGCATGAGTCCACATAAGTAACATTCTAGAAAAAGCCAACGAAGCTGCAGTGGCAGGAAGCAGACCAGCGGCTGCCCTGGGGCTAGGGGTGGATGAGTTCAGCACCTTGACTGTGTTTCGTGCTGGCTGACACGCATCACGACTTGTCAAGCCGCACACGTGCCCTCGTCAGGCGCCATCTACCCTCCAGAGAGCAGTCCACAGGAAGAGCGAGGGCCCGTTTGCTAAGGGCCGTCCGTAGGTGGGCTGATGAGGGCCTGTGTGAGGGGACCTGCAGCCACAACGCTGGGACCCGGAGCCCAGCTGCCCCCGGACAGCTGAGAACTGAGTCCAAGAACAGCCCTCTCAGAGGCTGCAGGAAGCCCCCAATTCTGAGGTCAGGGCTTCTGGGTCTACACTCCACCTTGGAAAAGCAATTAACAAAATGCCACAGTAAAAAGGATCAGAGAACAGGTCATATTTCTCTCTGATGTTCCAATCCTGGCAGGCTGAGATCTCCTCTTCTTGGTGGCCGGTGCCAATGACGTGTCAGCACGCATGACCAGGGAGCATCATGGGCCAGGCCGCACGCACCCTCCTGGCTCTCAGTCCCCGCCCCCCACTTCCAGCATCTCCAGGAGTCCTAACTCCAGGACCCAAAGTGCAGGCTGGGAAGGGCCCGGGGAGGTGATGGGCCGGACCCAGAGACCCATGCGCTTCGGACACACCCTTGTCTGGCTGTGCCCAGCCCACCTCCCCCTCAAAGTCCTAGGAGCAGTACAGCCCCGGGGATGAGAGACCAGCACCGCTCACCTGTCATTGAGAAGGTTGTCCTGGAAGATCTGCAGGAGGGTCCCGCTGAAGTCCTCCAGGGCCGGCCGGTCCTTCTGGATCCCCTTCATGTACTCGAAGAGGCCCTGCGTCGCGTACCTGACCTGCAGCGCAGGGGAGCGTTCCCGTGAGGGCTCCTGCCACCACCTACGCCAGAGCTGGCTGCAGGAACAGGCTCGGCACCTCCATACGAAGCTATGAAGCCCGAGCTGTGGCGTGCGGGGACCTTGAGACGCTGGGCCGGACCAGGCGTGAGCACGGCCGTGGGGCAGCGCCAGAGACCAACGCTGCTCCCGAGGCAGCAGCCAAGCCTGGCTCCCACCGCGTCACCAGATCTGCCAGCAGGGCCCCTTAGGTGCCTGGCACTGGGTGACCACTGCTGGACGACCACCCTCGGGTCAATGCCGCACACCAGGCACAGCCAACACCCAATGGGCGAGTCCCCGATGGGAAAAAAGACGCCGGAGGAGGACACTGTGTGTTAATTACCAAAAAAAATGCAATCAGAGGTAAGCCTGCAATGAAAAAGCTTCAGAAACACATTTCAAAACAAATGGAACATTTGATAATAAAAGATACAACTGACTGAAACATCAGAAATTCAACAACAGAAGATGAGCACGTCATAAAACTGCAAAACGGCAGAAACTGCAGGGGGAGGTCTAGCTCAGTGGTAGAGTGGTTTGCTCAGCACGCACGAGGCCCTGGTTCAATCCTCAGTACCTCCGTTAAAAACAAATACATACATAAAAAATAAACCTAATTACCCCCCCCCCAAATAAAATGTTTATTAAAAAAAGAACAACTGCAGAAACTAGTAATTTGTAAAGAAACGGGAGGCAGAGAGAACGGGGTGTGGGCAGAGAATTTCCTAAAACGACGGAAACACGGCTGGGGCCTGGGGTGGGGGGGACCCACCCCAGGGCAGACGGGGGGGTGATGCTCAAGCGGGAAAGGGAACCTGGACAAGGAGGTCGGGAGCGGGTGCTGAGGCGGGACAGTGAACCAAGAGGTGGGGGGCCCGGCCTGTCACACTTGCGTGTCCCCGGTTCTCTCGCCCCACCCTGCCCCACCCCGGGGATCAGACCCCCCGAGAGGCCCCGAAGGGAGGAAGGAGGCTCTGAGCAGCGCCCCTCACCGTGGACTCCGTCAGGCCGCCCACGGACACAACCAGCCCCAGCAGCACGTGGTAGCGGTAGGCGGGCAGCCCCAGGAGCTGGGTCACGCGGGGGAAGGCCTGCGACGGCGCGCTCCAGTTCACCGAGGCCACGGCACTCCTGCAAGATGGGAGCCACAAGCTGCAGGGGCCCCTCCCTGGGAACACGGTGGCCCCCAGGGAACGTGGCGCCATTACCTGGGGAAGAGCCTCTCCAGCTCCTGGCGGTGGGGCACGTGGGGGACGGCGGGGCCATCGGAGTGGAGCAGCGCCAGGAACACGCGGGCCGCATGTGCGCGGAACCGGTCGATCTTCTCGCTCGCCTGCTGGGCCACGCAGCACATGACCTGCTCACAGCTGCAAACCCAGAGCGCAGGGCGTCGGCTCGGCCAGGGCAGAGGGCAAGTGCGGGGTGGGGGGTGCGAACGAGACCCCAACGCAGCTGACCTGACACCCCAGAAGCCTGAGCAGGGTCTGGAGTGGAGGCAGTGAAGACTGACAGGGCGCTGGGCAGCGTGTTGTGTGAGGGCGGGGCTGGGGAAGGAAGGGCGTCGGTCCCCACCGGGAGCAGGTGCTCAGGCACCAGGACTGTCCTCCAACAGGCCTGAACCCCCAGGGAGGCGCCGGGAGCAACGGCTGTGGGGTGAGGAAGGAGGGCCTGGACAGAGGCTGCCCCCCAGCAGGGACTCACATCCGGGCCTCGATCAGCTCCGGCTGCTCCTGTGCCAGCAAAAGAGTCAGGTCCCTCAGGCTGGTCATGGCGGCCTCGCGGACCCTGCGGACAAGGGGGGGATGAGGACACAGCTTCCTGCCCCACTGCCCTGTGACCCTGTGACCCTCGGCAGCACCGCGGGGTCAGGTTCAGACGCCTTCAACGCAGGAAGAGAAAACGCCCTTTGCCGGAAAACGTGCACGAGGCTCACTCAGCTAAGGTGACCGGCAGCTTTTCCTCAAGAAATGCTGCCCTGGAGTAACGTGGAACAAAGACACCCGTTCAGCCCGACAAAGGCAGCCAGGTCCCGGCAAACTGTCACAAGCACACACACGGGAAGAGCACTCGTCTTCCCAAGGACCTTTAATGCAACACATGCCCGCTCTGCAAAGTTCTTTCCAGCAGCAGAAGCGTTAAACGCTGTTGGGCTTCTCAAGGGACAGATGCTGGGTGTCTGCTGCCCCAGCTCCAGTGAAGACAGGGACAAAGGACCCTCAACCCAGGCGGAACACGGCCACTGCCCCACGTCACCAGGACAGCAGGTCCTGCCCACATGCCTGGGGCACCCACCCTTCCGCCAAGGAGTGAGCAAAAGACATGAGAGACAGCCTGTGCCCCTCGGATCCCAGAGGCTGGGCCCGGAGGAGGCCCAGCAGGGGAAGCCCCGCATGCAGGTGTGGGTGCTGTGCTGGGGACCCCGGGGATGCGGGGACTGGGGAGGAGCTGTGGCCCGGAGACCCCTGTGCTCGCACCGCCTGGAAGGCCTGGGTGCGCTCTGCAGACACGGGCAAGGTCACCAGGGGCCGTGCCCCAAACACCATCCCAGGACGAGCAGGAGAAGGGGAAGCAGCAGTGAGTGAGGGTGAAGAGGTGGGAAAGGCTGGCAGACAGAGCGGGGAGGACACCGCCAGAGACGCTGCTGGTGAAAACACACGACGAAGTTAAAGTTAACTTCTCTTCCATCATTGTCATAAAAAATGAACTCTCCAGACGACGTGGTGACACGGCTTCCTGCGCCGCGCCACGGTCAGCCCTTCAGGACATGCGTGGTGGGGGTGCAGAGGGCCCTGTGGAAGGGACGCCAGCGAACGAGCATGCTGAGAATGAAGAAAACCCTCAGCTCCTCCAAAGTGGCAACCTGCTCCCACTTCCAGGGAAGAGGAAAGTTCTGCGGTCTCGGGGAGGAGAGAGTGCAGGCCAGGGTGGGCGGCCCCCAGCTCAGCTGCTCCAGGGAGGCTGGCCCGGGGAGGGTCTCTCCTGAGACTCTGAAGTCTGAGCACCTGGTCTTCTTTCCGACCAAGCAGGAGCCAAGACTGCTGAGTCCAGCGGGACCCCCAGGGAAGTGCCCACAGCAAGACTCGCCCCCCGAGCACTCTCTCTGTCCGGAACGGTTTCAGACCCTTCTCGCTCTAAACAGCTGCAGTGGGGGCTGTGTCTGCATGAACTTTATTAAGTGAACACAGAACAAACAACTGGGGCTCAGACGAGGAGGACAAGACAACGTATTTTACAAAGTTCCCAGTAAAGAGTGCAACACGCACCAGAGACCCCGACCCGCAAACCCTCCGCCACCTGGGGAGCAAAGGGCCCGCCCGGGCGGAGGGCACGGAACATCCCATCTATAGCCTGGGGGAGGCGAGACGACCCCAACCCCGCAGCCTTACCAGGCACCCACGTCCCCACGGCTGTCGGTGGTGTAATCGCTCAGGCAGCCCAGCATCACGCCGTAAACCTGGGAGATGTTCTCTCTGCACAGAGCCTCGTCGGGGCTCCCCTCTGCCCTCACGCCGACAGTCTGGCAAACCCTGAGATTAACAACGTGCGGGACCTCGTTCAGTCTGCTGATGGTACTTCACGGCTTCTTGGCCTGATGACCTCGGCAGGACTCAGAACCCAGCGCTCCCTCCGCACGCACGCAGCGCTCAGGGCCGCGCTCCTCCAAAATCACGTTTCTCGGTGTCTGTGGTTTCAGAGGCGCGCAGGGAGCCGGCCGTGGCTGGTCCCTCCCTCTCTCCCGTCCCTGCAGAGGGGGTTCCTTGCGGGACTGCGACTAAGCACCAGAGCCCCCACGCCTGCCATGGCCCCGCCTGGAAACCCCGCCCCAGTCCTTGGGCAGCCCCGTGTTCCCGAAGTGCAGGAGCCGCTGCGCCACGGGCTTAGTATCCATTACACTCACGTCAAGACAAGGGATCTTAGACAGTCCTCGGAAAAGATAAGAAACCAGAAAACAGAAAAGCGATGTTCACCTTGAAGCAGGCTCAGCACTGAGACTGGGCCTGTGGCACATGCTGACCGTGGCATCCCTTCAGCGTTGGCTCAAGAACAGCGACGGGGGAGGGGGGACAGGAGCGGCAGGACTCACCTCGCGATCGCCTTCAGGGCGTCCCGCCTGGACTCGGCAAAGCCCACGTCCTCGGGAGAAATGTGGGTGACGGCCCCTAAGCCCGCTAGAACCTGGAAAGTGATTACGTCCTCAGCAGAACCGCTGGCCTGGAGGTGAACGGACTTTTCGTGCAGGGGGTCTGGCCATGGCCCAGGGGCGGGGCAGCCCCTCAGGAACGCACCGCCCGGGGCTGGCCCCCAGCGTCTCCCCCGCCCGGCCGCACCCAGCAGCCTGCAGACGCCCCTTGCCCCGGGGAAGACCCTGCACTCAGCACCACTGCTCCCTTCTGTCCCAGGCTGGGAACTGCGGTGCGGGGCAGACGGAGCACCTGGCTCCTGCACCTTCAGTCACTTCTCGGAGGGACAGTCCGACTCTAACACCCAGATGTTTCAAATGGATGTGCCCCAGAGTAAGCCAGAGGGTCTGTCCTCCGTCTCACCGGAGTGAGTCTGGGCAAGAGGAAGGGCACGGGCACGTGAGCGCCCGGCAGCAGGACGGCTGGGATGCAGGCCGGCAAGACAGCGCCTGGTGCTTTGGTCGAGGGAAAGGGGTGCGAAAGCCTGAGAGTTTGGTGGACCAAGGCCGGCGGGGTCTCCAGGGTCTGACGCTGCACCCACCCTGCCAGGAGCTCAGCGCCCCCTGGAAGGACCCTGGCCAAGGAGAGCAGGGCTCGAGACACCCATGTGTCAAGGGGGGCCCGAGGGGAACAGGCAGGTGGGGAGAAGCTCGAGGCTTTGGGGGGGGCGGTCCACAGCACAGCAGCCCCATTCCCGTGGCCACGCTGGTTTCCAGCAGCCCTCCCGACCACAGACCCACTGGCGCCCAGCTCAGCCTCACCTGGCGAAGCTGGCCCCACAGGAGGGGGGCGGGCAGGGCACCCAAAGCCAGGGCGAAGCCACAGCGGGTCATCTCCTCTGGGCTCTGAAGCTCGGCCAGGTACTGCTCCACCAGCTCCCCTGAAAACAGGTGACAACAGGGTGACTGCTGGTATCTACTGTCCAGACACGCTGTTCCGCACGCTCCAGAGATGCGAGCGTTCAGGGTGAGCAGGGGACCACTCAGGCCCCGATGCAGGGGAATTTTCAGAACAGATTAAAGGAGAGCGCTTTGATGCGAGATTTCACTCCTAGGAAAATAAATCCAAGGAGGTTTTAATAGTGATCAACAGTCATTTTCATCTTCTGTTCACTAAACACAAATGATCGTGTCAACGAGGCCATGCTTGGAGATGAGGACACCTCCTCCGGACGGAGAGCGAGCGGGGGCCCCGGGCACAGCGCCCAGCGGGCCCGGCGGGGGCGCAGGCCGCCCGTGGGAGCAGCGTGAACACAGACGCCTCCCACACAGACAGCCGCGTCACCAGGACAGGTTGTGAGGGGAACGGAGGGTCAAAGTTCAGGGCGGGATTAAAGATTCTGGGGAGCCGCTCAGGTGAGTGGGAGCCGCACACCGGCCCTGTCTCTCCTGCCACACCCCAGCACGTGCCACCTGCCCCCAACACAGCGGGACTTACTCACGTCCTCACGTTAGGACGGGTGGGGGACTGGGCCCGAGCGGCTCCCATACCTCCCAGTTCACCCGAGTTTCAGCGGAACACGTTAGTTTCAGAGGATCACTTCCTTTTATAGTCGGCGTGACGCCTTGTGGTCCCTCTTACCAGCAAAAACATAGCCTCACTGTCCCAGCCTTTAAAACAGACTAAATATCGAGCAACGTCACAGGGTCCCTGGGGGCCCCGGGTCAGGCTGATCGGCAGAAGCTCAAGCCCCTTGTGTGAAAGGGCACAACCCGACCCACGCACCCCTCCCCACGCTAAATGCCATCTTACTCGTAATCCCTCACACATCAGTGCCACACAGCACTGTAACTACGAGGCAAGTGTCCTGAACACGGAAACTCAAGGTCCCCCTTTGGAGCTTTCTGGACGCAGGACCCGCAGTGTGTGTGTGAAGCTGCCTCCGGGGAGGGGACACGAACACCGCAATTTGGAGAGTCTGTCAGGAGATCAAGCTACAGGACACTTTACTTTTTTTTATTTCTTTTGGCTTTTGGGGGGGGGAGGCAGTAGTTAGGTTTATTTATTTTTAGAAGAGGTGCTGGGGATGGAACCCAGGACCTCGTGCCTGTTGAGCACATGCTCCTCACCAAGCTATCCCCTCCCCCCACACTTTCTTATTTTTGAAAAAATTCAGATAATAGATTCAGAGAACTGCGCACGTGGTTTTTCTACACTTGTAATAACTTTACAAGCTTTTAGGGCATGTGCTGGTACACGGTACGGCAGCTCTGCTCTGGGCAGCAGCGCCTGAGAAGCTGCTTCTGCACATCCGACGCCCCTGGACGAGGCGCCACACGCAGCCCCAGTGGCTGTCCCGTCACTCCTGCCGAGACGTGGTTCTGAAAGACCCAGCTGATGGGCAGGGGCAGCACATGGACAGAGTGACAACAAGGAAACGGGCAAGACACGTTAACACAGGAGGGACACTCGCCTGATGAACACTGCCAGGGGTTGAGCAGAAATTCTAAGACACGTTTTGCCACGAAACACAAAAGTCAGTGACGTGACCACTGAGAGGGACAGACCCGAAGGAGAAAGCTCGGCATGAGGACAGGCCGGAAGCAGAAGCAGAAAACCCGGAGCCGGCAGGGCTGGGCCACATGGCAGAGGGCCAGGAGGAGGGTTCCAGAGACAGGAGGGAGCGCCAGCCAGAGCACACGACGGGGAAGTTTGCTGAGCAACACCGTCACGTGAGGAAGAGGTGCTTCTGCACTGAAACAGCAGCGTCCAGGAACGGGGACCCAGCCCCCTAGCCCGGAGCCCTGGGGGACCCACTCACCCTGTGCAGGGGGGTCCGCCGCCCCGGGCTCCGGGGTGAGGTAGGCGCTGCAGAGGGCCGCCAGGGCTGAGACCGCTGCCTCCTGCAACGAAGCAGACGTGAGTGCCCAGGCTCTGGGCCGCGGGGCAGCCGGGCTGTTCTGCCACCAGGCCGCTGGTGACGTTTTAAAGCCCGGAAGCTGCACGGCATTGCTCTCAGCAGCACATCTGCAAGGTGTCCGTCAGGTACAGCTGCCACTTCAATGTTCTCTGCAACTAGTGAGCTGAAGAGAAGGCAATTACTCTTCCACACGATGCAAATTCCGTATCTTCTAATGCGAACAGTTAATTTAAAAAAGTGGCATTTTTTCATTCCCAACAGAAGTAATGAAAGAAAAGTGTGTCACACACCTGGGAGCAATGTGGCAAGGGCCCCAGGCGAGCAAGGTACCAGCTTGTTCAGAGAGAAGCAGGACCCTGGAGTCTCCTCCGCGCTCACTCCCGTGAGCCCCTCCCTCACACACAGCCGGGGCAGACGCCTGCGTGCGTGTCCTTCCTGCATGCCCCCCCAGTCCCAGGAGCCGGGACAGAGGCGCAGGGGCCGGGGGGCCATGGGCAGGGGAGGGGTGTCCTCGTACGGATTGGAGGAGCAGACCACGTCGGAGTGATCCCGGCTGCTGAGAATCAATCTGAGTGCTTTTAAAAGGAAACGTTGAGGCACTGATCACAAAACACGCGAATTCAACTAGTACAACGAATTCGTCACTGCAGAGGTGGGGGAGGGGCTGACGACTTCCTACCAACCCAGCAGACACGTGAAGTCAAGAGGTGGGGAGCATAAGGAGCCCACGAGCACCTTCCGGCCCTCACCCTCAGCGTCAAGGCCTCGGTGCCGCCGGGACCCGTGGCCACGTCCCCCCTGCGGGGCGGGCGCTGTGGTTCTGCTGGTCCAGAGTCCCCCGTCCCAGGGCAGGACGGCAGGGGCCCCGGGGGGAAGCTCACACCCACACACACACACACACACCAGAGATGCCTGGCGGACGGAGCAGTGACTCGGATGCAGACGGCCTGTCAGCGCGTGAGCATCGTCAACAGGCCTTCCACCCCCAACGTCCGACGACCCCACAGGACACAGACGCAACGGAACAAACCCTTGCTATCAATACGCAGGGAAAGTAGTTACAAGGTAAATGTAACTAATAAAGCCAGAAACAATAATAAACACTCTAAATGCTCTGGTCACCAGTGGCCGCATCACTTTTCCTGACTAAGTTATGTGGACAACACGTCAAGGCTCCAGAGGGAGCTACGTCCACCACCACGCATGCGGGCTCGTAAAGGGGCTCCCAGGGCCCGCAGTCCTTTGAAACAAGCACTAAAAATAAATGATTATCATTTCTACACACACAACAATCAGATAGCTCCCCAAAGGGTAAACAACAATAATAATTAAAAAGAAGAGAAAACAAAAGCCCTGCTCAGCACACCTTCATCTGCTGTCTGGAGCGACTTGACACGAGGTGGAGGTTTCTCAAGGTGTCGTGGATCAGCCACTGCCAGCCACCTGTCGAAGAAGCACGTCAAGGGCATTTGTAGGAGATCAAAACCAACAACATACAGACCTGTGTCTGGAGAAAACCTGAAGTAAACGCTGTCTCGGCCGAACGAGACCCTAAAGGCCGCGGCCCTCTCAGCCCAAAGGCAGGCAGTCTTCTCAGGAGGGAAATTTCTGTGCTTTCATTACAGCGGCCAGCCTCAGGGGCCTCCCTGCACCTCGCAGACAACCCCCACAAAGACCCGCACGTTCAACTCCACAAGACCCAACACTCGGAAACATGCGGAATCTACTGTCCTCCTCCAAGTTACAGAACTTTTGAGGCTGCACAGAGCCTTTGCCCACCCTGGGCAGGGCGGCCTGAGGCTCCCCTCCTGCTCCCTGCGGCTGATGCCGCGGCACACGGGGGCTCCAGGCCACACAGGGGTCCGGCTGCCTGGGGAGCAACGGCCAGGAGTGCCCACGGGCAGAGCCACCGCCAGGGCTCCAAGGAAGGAGCCTGACCTCCAGGAGGAAGAGGAAGGGGAAGGGCGGAGCGCAGCGGACGCTCACGTTCACGGCGGGTTCTCACGGCGATTTCAAAGCGAGGCATTCTTCTCCATGGACCTTCACTGCCCACCCTCACAGGGAGGTTTCCACCTTGAAATCTGACACAGCCCTGGAGGAAAAGGCCACGACCTGTGTCTGGAGAAGAGGACTTACCGATCACGGCGTCACCTCTGAAGGGCATTTTGGAAACGGACAGGTTTTCTATCAAAATGCACACTGGGGAGAAAAAGGATGAATACAGTGTAACTTCTCCCAAAGTGCCCAGCACAGCACCCACCCCTCCAGACGCCCCGGCACCTCCCCAGCTCCGGGCACCTGCTGCAGACCTGGCCCTGGAGGCACGGAGCCCCGGGGAGCAGCTGCCCTGGGAAAGCCCCACCCCGGCCCAGAGAGCTGCGTGGTGGCTGCAGGTCCGACCCCAGTGCGACTCCCCAGGGACAACACAATATAACCCGGAGGACTCGAGAGCCATCGGGGCACCAGGGCCTACAAGTGACAAGAGCCATGACAGAGCCGCAGCTGCCACCCAAGATGAGGACAGAGAAGCGGGCTCCCCTGGGGGAGAGGGCGTCTCCAAAGACCACGGAAGCACTCTCATCAAAGCTGAGCCGCGGGGGCCCCAGGGTCAGGATGAGGTCAGGCCAGGAGCAAACACGGTGACACCTGTCATCCTTCAGGGGGCGGTTCCCGGGCGAGCTGGCCGATCCCTGACTTCCGCGAGGAACGAGCTTCGATGTCACATAAATCAACGACCAGCCCTGTGTGACCACCAACCCGCCATGCGGGGGCCACGCGGGAACACCTGGGCTGCCATCGGCGGCCACCTGCCCTCCCCGCTGCACACAGCCCGGCCCTGTGGGCTGCATGGGTCCCTCAACGCCCACGTGATACGGGGTGGCCTCTGCACCCCAAACCTGCACTAAGACGGAAACAGCTCAGTGCTTTCCTCACTGAACAAATAACTGGCATTTGCTGAAAAAACTCTAACAACAGAAAATGCAAGAGAAAAATGGCTGCTGACATTCGGGTGGCCAGGAGCGTCCACGCGGACACCACAGCTGAGCGTCTGTCCCCGCCGGCCTGGGGGTCGCACAACAAAGACTCCCCCTCGGTCCGACCGCAACCACCAAGGCTTCCCTCTGGTTCTCACGGTCCGTCCCCCAGGCAGCAGCCGGGGGAGTGCGTCACTGTCCCCCGGGGACCCAGGGACTGTCAGGGCCGTCAGCAGAAACGAGAAAGCCAGCCCTGGACAGTCTTGTGCAAGCTCAGAACTCTCCCGACAAGCGACCCCACCCCCCTCCTCACGGCTCCTGACTTGGCCTGTCCACGACCAGAGAGGTGGCCCTGCCCAGCACGAGGTCCCTGCAGGCCAGAGGCTCACGTCTGAACAGAAGGGGGATGAGCGCAGGTCCTCCTGTGGCGCTCGGCCACCACGCGCCGGCCCCTCCTTGGCACAGCCAGCTGCCAGGGCGCCGCCCTGCAGCAACGTGGAACCTTCCGCTCTGGGGATGTGAAGCAGCTCGTTCCGAGTTTCCTCTGACAGGCTAGATGCCCCTTTCCAGTTTTCTGTCACTTCAGACAAGGTGGCCGCGCTCCCTCCATGGACACAGGGCCGCCAGCCCCCGACACACTCCGGGTGTGGAACCCCGGGGATGACCCATGGGACAGAAGACCTGCACATCTCTGACCGGGAGAGACACCGCCCTGTGGCAACTGGAAACGGCTTGTAACACCCTCCCTCCGGAGCAAGAACCCCGGCAGCAGGGCTGGAGGTGCCGACCACAGTCTCGGTCGAGGGGGAGGGCTGTCCCCCCGTGGGGCAGAGAGGCCCGTCCCCGAGCACCGACCCTCAGCCCCAGCCCAGGGCCGCGTCTCAGCGCGACTGCGTATCTCGCCGGCAGCTGCAAGGCGTCTTTGCAGCCTGTGAATGGTGACTTCCCCTCCCACCTGCTGTGCGCTACCCCTCCACCCGTGTTTTGTCTGCGGACTTGACACGTGGTGTATTCTTCCACTCAACAGGTTTTAACATCCACTAAAACTATCTCCTGTTGCTCGTCTTGAGCTGTAGAGCTGCTGATCCTGGTGCCTGGATCTGCTCTGCAGTTCTGGGGAGGGGCTGGCTGGGACCACACTGAGGGGACAGACAGACCCGGACCAGCGAGTACTGACACTGACTGAAGCTGGGGCCGGGAACAGGGGGCCCAGGACACTGTTTCTCTCAATTTGTGTTGATTGAAAATTTCCAAATTAACAGGTTTTTCAGGGACCAATGTGATCCTATAGTGTCTCCTAAAATTTTTTCGAAGTCTTTAAAAAATTTTTTTTATACTTGTGTTTTGTTAACCAGAAACTTAGTTTTGGGTGTGTGTGCAGTAGAGATACAACCGTGCTCTCTTCCACGAGGGCCGTCGTGACATCCCCGGCACCCTGTGAGCTGCCCCCCTCACCATGGTGGGAAAGGCGCCCTTCCGTCACAGGACACGCCCCGTGCACCATCACTCCCTCTTCCCCGCTCTGTCCTGCCGTGTGTGCGCCTGCTCCTGAGAGAATGCCACTCTGCTCTGAACAGAGCAGTCTGCAGGGTGTCGTGGGGGCTAGAGAATCCACACCTTGTTACTATTAATACTTTCCTGGGATATCCACCCTGATGTGAACTCTGACTGTATTTTATCAAGTTAAAAAAAAACAGCACGTGAAAAGACCTGCAGCATTCCCAGCCACCAGGGAAACAAATTTCCCACAATGAAATCACGACCCGCCTGCCAGGACAGTGGAAATTAAAACAGTGACAACGTAACTGCTGGGAGAATGTGGAGAAATGGGGGACTCTCGAGCCTCGCTGCTGGCAACGGAAAGAGGGCAGACACTCTGAAATGGTCTATCAGCTTCGTACAGAACGAAACACACTCCTACCACCCGACTCAGCAATGAAGCTCTTGGGCATTTATCCCTGAGAAATGGAAAGTTATATTCACATAGACGCCTGCACGCAAATGTTCTCAGCAGCCTCCTCACAGCAACGGAAGCTGGAATCAGCCCAAATGTCCCTTCATGGGCAAGGGGTTAAAACAAACTCAGGTGCGAACTGACAGCAGATGAGAAACCACCGCCTGCATGGACCTTGGGGCACCACGCCCACGGACAGAGTCCACCTCCAACAGTGACAAACCACGTGACTCCATCCACATGACGGGCTGGCAAAATGCAGGGGCAGGCAGCGCCCCGCAGGCAGGGGATGGGGGGGCGGGGATGGGGTGAGGGTGGGGGGTGGGAACAGGGATGAGGGCAGGGGTGCGGATGGGGGAGGGGGTGAGGGTGGCGGTTGGGGGCAGGGACGGGTGGGGGCAGGGCAGCCGCGCAGCTCGAGGGGCGCTGGCAGGGCTCATCTAAGGCTCTGGGAGGCAGAGGGCCAGCAGGTCAGGCAGGAAGACGACCACAGAAGGAACGGGAGACCCAGGGCAGGAAGGAAGGACAGCCACGCGCACCAAGGGGCCGGAAGGTCAGGCCGGGGTCCCCATGGGCACCCAGGAGCTCAGGCTGATGCCAATAAAGGACCTCACCCTGGCAGAGGAGGGCAGGTGTGGTAAGGACCGGAGATGCCAGCCCAGCCACCCTCCACATGCTCACCAGTCCCCGCCCCGGCCAAGCGGACCCATCCTGTGGTTGCCCAACCGTCACCTCGCGACCCACCCTCCCCTCCCAGGGTGAGGGGCTTTCCTGGACCCAGCCCCGCAGAACCGGCCCAGCACCTCCTCAGCAGGGTCCTGGGTTCTGTAGCAGGTTTGGCGGAAAAGCTCCAGGAGATCAGACATTTACAGGTTGGGAACTTTTGAGTTCTCTGCAAACACTTAAATATCATGTGAAAAAAATGTTCTCTGCTCTACAGTTACATTTAAACATTGCACCGAAGAGGAACAACAGCAACACCCCTGAAAGGAAGGACACCTCTGTTCACCCACCCCAGCCCAGCCACTACTGGAATTTATCAAAACCCACAGGCGCTGAAATCGGAGCCCCAAGTGAACACACTGCACAGAAGCAGGGGCAGGGCAGGTGGGAAATGACGAGAAGAGCGCCAGCCACGTGCCACCGTGGACGGACACACTCAGGAACCTGCGCATCACTGAAAAAACCGACGCGACCGCCCCTTGGACCTTTTTCCTCCCTCGATGGACCGCAGTCTCCCGTCACTCAGACCTACCTGCTTGTCTCATGAGCTCTCCTCCGAGACCCCTGAAAATTAATGAGAACATTCAGGATTAAATCTGTCATTA
The DNA here is from genome assembly GCF_009834535.1 of Camelus ferus. Taxonomy (NCBI): domain Eukaryota; kingdom Metazoa; phylum Chordata; class Mammalia; order Artiodactyla; family Camelidae; genus Camelus; species Camelus ferus. The sequence continues at coordinate 19,886,635 of NC_045711.1, forward strand.
TATAACAACATAAAATATCCTCACAAACTGACAGACGTAACTTCAGGTATGAACTGCTTGTCGTGAAAAGACACAGAAACGTGGTCCCAGGTCCTAAGGTGGCTCCTCTGGCCCTCGGTCTTTACTGGACACGCGAGCGCTTCCTGGTGCAGCTCACATCATTCAGCCACGCTGACAAATTCCGAACACCGTTCAACTCTTACTTTGCAAAAACAAAACGCACTTAAGGCACCAGAAAGGCATTATCCAGCCAAGGAAACGCTGCTCTGAGGTTCTGCTGAGGGCAGGGCGGGCAGGGAGCGGTCTGCCCTGGATGCCCGGCCAACACCTGACTTGGGCAACGGGAAACAGGTGGGCGTGACCCCAGTAAAGTCCAGACAGAGGACCAGGGTTCAGGTTTGCCCTCCTGCCCTCAAATGAGAAAGCTGGCGAAATCTGTGAAGCGAGGCTCAGATGCTGGGAAACAGGTGTCAGGAGGAGGAAGGGGCAGCCGGAGCTCCAGAGCCCTGAGCACGGCCAGGTCCACACGGTTGAGATGGCAGGTGGGGAGGCTGAGGCGGCTGGAGCCTGAGGGGCTGGCCCTGAGCGGCACGTGCAAGGAAAGAAACCACCTGAGCCCCGCAGGGGCCCCTGCAGGAGAAGGCAGGACACGTGCGGGGGCCCCGGCCACGCGCGGCATTGGCACGTCCTCAGAAGGCCAGCTTGTTCTCCACTCACCAGCCTCCCGAGTGGACCACGAAAGGCTCCAGCCAAGCTCGCCTGCCCAGCGCCCACTTGGAAGCGGCAGCCAGTGCTGCGAAGGGAGCTTCACAGAGCCCAGACCCAGCGACGAGCTCACAGGGCCCCCAACTCCGAGAAAGCCAATCAGCACGGCCACAGCCAGAAGCACCCAGGATGGCGGGCTGGGCAGGCGAGGCCACCAGAGTGCCGTGAGCTTCCGCGCGCCCCCAGGAAGGGGAGGCATGAAGATGACACAAACGGAACTTCAAGAAATAAAAATCGCAAATCTGAAAAGAACTGCACTGAACACAATTAATGACAACAAGGACAAACCCACTATAATAAAATTTTTAAAAAAATGAAGAGTTTTAACAAGATTTTGCCACGAAGAATGCTCAAAGACTAAGGGGTCATGTTAAAGTGACAGCAGAGTCTGTTCAAACAGGCTCCTGGGCCAGACGTGGGACCATCTGAGCTGTGAGTGATCACAACACAGGACACATAGGAGAGAGTAGGTCAGGGCTGTTCCCACCCACAGATCCCAGGAAAGGAATGTAGAAAGCCCCAGTGGGACCTTCTCGGGCAGGGAAGGAAGCGTTGGAAAGAGGGGCCCACTGGCAGGTCATCCATCAGCCACGGGGGCGCCTCCACGTCGTCCCTGAGGCCAGGGATCACACTCGGCACCTCACCAGGGGACAACTGTGGTGGCAGGCCTCCTCCGTGTCCACGCCAGCCACGCAGTGGGAGCACCAGGTCTAACCGAGGGGAACGACCCAGAGCGTGGAACACTGCACAAGGCAACTGGCCTGAGCTCTTACAAAGACTACCATGAGAACCACAAGGGGAGGACTGAATGCACGCGACACAGCGCGCGAACACGGCAGGTCCTGGTTCGGGGGGAGGGGACAAACAGCATGAAGACAACCTGGAGGAGCCGAGCCCATAGTCCGAGTTCACCGGGCTCTCCTGGCTGCAGTGGGGACACGGGGGCCCCTGTTCTTGGGCTCTGAGGTTTAGAACACTCTCAGGCTCTAAAGAGGAAGCACCAAGCCTCTAATTCACTCTCCGTAAAGAAAAACAAATACAGAGAGAGACATACGACAGAGACAAGGCGCACGTCAAGTGTCAGGAACTGGCGAAGCAGGGGAGGGCGGGCAGGTGCCCGCAGAACTCGTCTTCCATTTCACTCAGGCCGTGATTCTTCAAGGTGAAGTGTGGGGGTCAGAGACGCCCTCCCCAGGGAGGCTGTTCTGAGCGCGGGGCGTCGAAGAGAACGCAGCTCCGAACATCACTCAGACCACTGAGTGAGAGGCAGGCCCCACAGAAACCACGCAGACCCGACTCCCAGGACACCAGGCAGCCTCCCAAGGGCCAGGACCGATGGTTTGACTCAGAGGGACAGAAGCACACCCTCTGAGGGACCAGAGCACAGGGCTGGGGGCCGTACTGACGGCCAAGGCCCCGGGCAGCTCGACGTCATGTCCCGAGTGCAGCCCACACGTCCTGTTCCCAGATCAAGACCGTTTCCATCTCCCCACAGCTCACGCTCCTGTAACACTGTCGTGCTTCTGTTCTGCAAACGGCCCATCGCTGCTCCTCTAGGAGGCCTGATGCTGCCAGGGGACGTGCAGGGGCTGGGATGCAGTCACCACAAGCAACGAGGCTACCATGCACTCCAGCGTCCCAGGGAATTCCACCGAGGGCATCCCAAAGGGACGCCGTCCAGAAGCAGTCGCCCTCAGAGCTGCCGACAGCCTAGGTGAACCAGGCTCCACGAGGTGCTCCTGCCGAAGGGTCCACGCAGACCCATCTGGGAGGTGCTCACCACCCAGGGCCGCCCGAGGGAAGGACAGGCACGCCGACAGTTAAGTGGGGGGACGACACCGCCAGAGCCCGAGACCCCAGCCCACTCCGCACCGACAGGCCGGGGTCCCCGAGGCTGCAGCAGGGGGAGGAGCCCTGCCCGCATCCACGCACTCAGCCGCAGGGAGGTCCACGTGGCGGGCAGGTCTGGCCATCAGCGAGCAGTCTCACCACGGGCAGACTTGTCCCGGATAGGGACTCTGACATAAGACAGGACACGCAAACTCAAAGAAGACCAACTTTAAGCTGTAAGCGCCAGTTCAGAACAGCCCCAGATCAGCAAGGGCAACGCTAGCTCGCTGTGAGGTCACCGTCTCAGCACTGCCCCATGTGGCCCCACACAGGGCCGCGCACGGGGAGGCCGCACAGGCCCAAGGCTCCGGGAAAGCAGGGAGAACATCGCAAACACGGAGAGCTGGTTGACGACTGAGCCCCACACAGTTACAGCAAGCGCTCAAGGAGGAAATGAGAAGGCGAGCCACGGGCCGGGAGAAAGCCCTGGCAAAACGCGTGTCCACAAAGGGCTCCCCTCCAGAACACGCCAGGAGCGCGGACAGCTTGGTAAGAAGACTGACCATGAGGTTTTCTTCATGAGCGAAAGATCTGAACACTCACTTCTCAGAAGGTGGGGGGTGGCTGGTCAGCACGGAGGTGTCAGGTCGCCAGGCCCCGGGGAAACGCAGATCAAAGCGGTGATGAGCGACCCCTACCCCCAGACACCACGCACCGTGTGACCCGGCAACACCACCCAAGGCATTCAGCCAGGGAAGACGAAGACACGCCCCTACTGAGACTCGTGCGCCAGCAGTTCACAGCAGCTTCGTCCCCAAATGCCCGAAGCTGGAGCAACCCAGAGGCCCACCACCTCTGGGTTGGGAGCAGACACACACCAAGCACACGCGCACCAACCACACAGAGGGACACAGCCCTGCACACGCGCCAACACAGGGAGCCCTGGAAAACACGCCGAGGGAAGAAACCAGGCCCAGAGACGCCACACTGTGACCCCCTGTGTGAGACACTCAGAAAGGGCGGTGCAGGGGGAACAGGGGGGCCCACTGTGAAGGTCTGGGTGGGCCATCCGCAGCCACCGACCCCATCAGACTCCATCTCAAACCAGCAGGCTTCACGCCACGCCAGGCCAACGGCAGCGGGGTTCAGAGTCCCTGCCACTGCGGCTCGTGGCTCCTCCCCCTCGGAACACGAGCACAGATGGACTCGGCTGGGCAGCTCGAGAGGCGCCCGCGTCCTCCTCAACAGGACACAAAACCTCCGACCTTGGGTCTGCGCAGCTCACCTGTATAGCTGACGATCACACAGCTACAAAGAATTGAAAGGCACTTAGTTACTTAAGTTACCAGGACTTTTAAAACAATACAGTAAGTTACATTAACAAGTCTCAAAATGAAAACCAAGAAATACGGCGCTTCCTGGGGTGGAGGGGGCTGACGGGCCCGGTTTGCTCTCACCCTGCCCTCTGGAAGCCACCTCATGTAACCCTCACAGCCCAGACCCTCCTCCCCACACCTGGAAAAGAAGCCAGGCCTCAGACAAGGGGGAAGAGAGACCAGCCAGTGAGGGGCCTGGAGGACCCGTGTCCCGGCCCCAGGGTCCGGTCCGTCCAGTGGGGGGATTAGGCTTGGGGTCCAGTCAGCCCACAGCCCCAGGACTGCCCCTCAGGCTTCACGGGGCCGAGGAGGGGAGGGCTCGATGGCAGGCGGGCCCCCAGGATCCAGTGACCTCGTGAGAGGGGCAGCCCGGCTGCTGGACACAGACCTGCTGGTGAATCTGCTTCAGGCCCTGCACTGCCTCCTCATCCAGGAAGTTGGCGACGGGCCTGTGGGGTGAAAACACAGCATCTGAAAGACCTCAGCACAGGCCCGGCGACTGCCCTCCCGGCTCCCATCCCGGGAGCGCCTGCGGGGGCGTCCCCTAGGGGATGGTCAGCACAGACAACGGATGGCCTGCGGACAACAGAGATAGTGCTGTGAGGAGGACAGAAGGTGCGTGCTTGGGAGCTGGGACCCCCAGGACAGGGAGCAGCCTGGCTCCCAGCTGCCCTGGACTTGTTCTGGAAGAGAAGTGACCAGCAGCCTCACTGCCCCTTGGAACCTGGACTTCGGGGGGCTTCCTGCGTCCCGCTAGCTGAGAAGGCTCACTCTGGCCCAGACCGTCTGCACAAACCATGTGGCTCACACTGAAACCTGCCTTCCTCCGGGAGTCTGGGATTTTGGTCCAAGGCAGGCAGAGAACCCACAGGGCCAGCCCCCTCTCTGGGGACATATGCTGTCACACACACGTGGCACCGGGGGTTACAGGCTCCAGCACGGTGCCCAGCCAAGCCTACGGGGCCGCTGCACCTGCACACGGCGTCCTTCAGGTGGGCGTGGTTGTGAGCCTGAGCCGCAGGGCTGGGGGCAGGAGCGGGGTGCACGTGGATCCCGCGGTCACCATGGCCCCAGGGAATCCCTTCAAGGGACAGGAAGCAGCTTAAAGTACAGTTTCCCCCAAACTGGAGTTCGAGGACCAGGGCGTAGACATCAAAGTGGGCTGCGAGCTTCTGCTCCTGAGGAAAAGTCAGCTGGAAGGCCGAGCGAGGAGGCAGAGCAGCTGCTCCAGGGAACACGCCCGCGGGCTGGCCTCCCGCGACCCCGCGCCGCGTGTCCTCATCAACACCTACGCCGCCAGGTACAGAGGCTCCTGGGGGAAACTGTGCAGTTCATGGCTCTGGGATTTCAGTTATAAAAGTGACAACTAAACGAGCACACGGAACGTACGAGCCGCTCGACAGCGACTCCGAAAACGCATCTCTGCTCTCATGACCTCTCTGCCTGGGGAAGAGGGCCAGGCGGGGGTCGGGCGCCTACCTGCCCTGCTGATCGGCCAATCTGCACAGGCTGCGGGCGACCTGGGCGCAGGCGAGCACGGCCCCGTGCCGAGTGTGCAGGTCTGGGCTCCGCGTCATCGCCAGCAGCTGTGGGAAAACTGCGCGGGACACGGAGATGTCGGATCCACAGGCTGGTCCCAGGGCACACACACCCGCACAGTGACCTTCCGGGATCGTCATCTCAACAATCAGGACCCACGTCTCCATAGCCGCCCTCTAGCCATAGATGGCGGGACAGTGAGCAGGAAAGTGAACAAGGAGATTCCAGCCCCCAGCAGCGGCCGGGACCCGGGTCGGTGATGGGGAGAACAGAGCCGGGCTGCGGGGCCTGGCGGACACTCAGGAGGAGCCCCTCTCCAGCTCCGCGCCCAGGGCGCCTGCATGCCTCCGCGCTCAGGGGCAGAAAGCAGAGTCATGGACCCTCACGGTCTGGCTGGCAGAGTGCAGCCGAGGAGCCGCAGCCACAGCGGCTCGGCACCCCCGGCCCCCAGCCAGGTCTCCACTCCCCAGGTGCACGGGCTGTGGAGGCAGATGGTGTCCGGGCCGGGAGAGGCCCGCACAGGCTCAGACGTGCAGCTGGTGTCGGCTAGCATTTGAGAGCTGGGGAAACGCCTCCCCAGGGGCGGCCAGCACTCCTGACCGGGGGAGGTGCCGCCTTCAGCCGGGCAGCAGGACTACCAGTTACAGGAAATGCAGGGCGAGACCCCTGAGGTTAGTTTAATGAGCAGGCTGTGAAGCTGAAAGGGCCCTCGGGAGCTCCAGATCTTCACCGAAAACCCGAGTGTGGAAGGCAATCAGTAGCTTGGGATGAAGGACCGTGGCCGCCAGTTACTAGAGGAGCCGTTCGGAGGGAGTAATAAGTTCAGTTTCGGAAAAGAGTGTGTTGTGTCCTAAGCTGAAATCAGACGCTCATTCACTCTGAGTAGAAAAGGCACAATGGGACAAACACGGGGCTTTCCTAACAACACAGGCATGTAATCACCGTGGGTGGCTGGTCTGCTCTGGAGCAACGAGCCCGCCTGGTCAGCAAACCCACCAGGGAAGCAGCGAGTGACACAGTGAGTTACCGCGCTCGCTGCTGCCGCTTCGGGGCTGCTCCTCAAGTGCACGCGACACACAGCACGAGTCCCGCTGGGACGGACGGGGACGGGGACGCGCAGGCCCCCGATCTGCGCTGCGTCCCTGACGAAGCCCCGGCCAGCTCTCCACACGCTGCTCCGCCCGAGACAAACCCCAGGCCCTGAAGTCAGTGGGGGCCGTCCTCGGCCTCCTGCCGCGGGTGCGTGTCTGTGGCACACACGCGTGTGCCTAGGGAGCACCTACCTTGCTGGGCGGCGTACTCGGGTGCCCGCTGGGCCAGGTTCTGCAGCGCCTTCGCCGACAGCTCCCGGATGACCCTGCAGGAGGAAGAACCGTGAGCTCCCCGTTTCGAGGATCCTCTGTTAGTTCAACCACAAAGAGAGGACAGTGCAGGCGAGCTGTCGACAGGCCACTTAGTCAACCACCAACGAAAACAAACACACAAATGGACGAATGAGTAAGAACCTCTGCCTGTCACACGTGAGGGAGAGGACTTATCAAGGGGACGCACCTCACGCAAGCCTGTCTCAGGACACAGCTGACACCTCCACGCAGCTGGAGGCAAAGTGCGTCCCCACCCCTGCCCCCCCAGGGGTGCAGGAACGCGAGTGCGGAGAGCGGGCCACAGTCTGTGTGGCCCCAGATGATACACAGTAGGGCACGTCACATCGGCACAAATGTTTCCAGCCAACACCCACCTGCCAAGTTCTCCACACAGAACAGAAGGGGGACCCCAGGACCAGTCAGTGAGGCCCCCAGTTCCCTCCCAAGCCTGACAGGGGTCAGATAGGGTCTGACAAACCTTGAGCCCCTCCTGGCACGAGAATTCAGGAGGCGCTGCCGAGAGTTCCAGGAAGTAGTCACCTCCCCAAGGGAACAGACCAGGACAGAGAGAAGCGGGCGAGGGGCGGCCGCACGGTCGCCATACGGTCTAGGTATACACGCCCCAGACAGCAGCACACGGAGGACGGGTGCACCGCCGCGGCAGGAGACCCCACCTCCCGTGCCTGCCCAGGCACCTCGACGCCCCCAGACCCGGCTTAGGTGTCTGCTTCCAAGAGAAGCGTCCAGCTCTTCAAGACAGGGAGGTCTTGGTGCCAACAGCCCACTCAGGAAGCCACTTCTGAAGACCGAGCGACCAGGCCTCCAGCAGAAAAAGCCTCGCGGCCGCCGAGACAGCAGCTCCCCTGGCCGGCTCAGCCACAAGCGCCCCAGTCAGCGCCCTCTGAGCGGGCCTTCTCTCTCTGAAAATACCCTATCGCCTACATGTCGGTGCCCCTCTGGGAGGGAGCCTCTTTTCTCTTTAAAAACATCCTGCCGCCTAAAACCATGAAACTCTCGAAGAAACCAAAAGGGATCAGCTTCGTGATGAGAACTGGCCATGATTTTTTTGGCTATGGCGCCAAAAGCACAGGCAACAAAAGTAAAAATACAGACACTGATGACAGATGAACAGGAAGACGGGCAGCAGCAAATGTAAGACTTCTGTGCCTCAGAGGGCACGGTCTACAGCGAAAAGGCACCTACAAAACGGAAGAAAACGTCTGCAGGCCACGTGCCTGGTACGGGAGCAGCACCCAGGACACACGGAGAGACTTACAACCCCACGAAACAACAAAAATCAAGGAACTGGGTTCAAAATGGGCAAAGGACCTGAGACATCTCTCCAGAGACGACACACAGGCGGCCACCACCAGGCACGTGAGGAGGGGCCCGATGCCCTCGCTCAGCACGGCCCAGCAGGGACGCGCAGTGAGGGGTCTGCCACCTGAAACCCATGTACATCGATGCTAGAAAGCAGCAGAGGATAACAAGTGCTGGTGAGGACGCGGAGAAACCGGAATCCTCGAGTGCCGCTGCTCGGAATGTAAAATGGTGCAGCCGTTATGAAAAACAGTATGGTTTTTGAAATGAAAAACAGAACTCAGCAGTCCCGCTTCTGGGAACACCCCCAAAAGAACTGAAAGCCGGGTCTCGAAGGGATGTTTGTGCACCACGTTCACAGCAGCACTTGTCACAAAGGCTAAGATGCGGACGCGGCGCGCGTGCCCCTTGATGCAGGAGCGTATCGGCGGTGCGGTCCAGCCCCGCTGGGACAGTGCTCAGCCATAAAAAGGGAGGAAACCGTGACACAGGCTGCAGCGGGGTGGACGCTGAGGACCCTACGCCGAGTGAAATCAGCCAGTCACAAAAGGTTGGTCCTCTCTCCGCCAGAGATGGCAAGAGGAGTTGGTCACAAAGACGGAAAGGACGAGGGGCTGCAGGGCAGGGGTCAGCGCTCACCGGGGACGGAGCTCCAGTTCTGCGAGAGGAAGCCATGCGGGGCACGGCCGCGCAGGACGCGCTTGGAAAGCGGCTGAGGTAGGCGTTCTGTGCGCCTCGCCACGGTCAGACAGATCTCACTCATGTTCATCTTGACATGTACGTTGTTCGGGGTGAGTACGTCTAACTGTCAGAAAATGTTCAAAAAGAAACCCAAGACAATGGACCAGTGCCTCTGAAAAGTGTACTCTCAAAGCAAACGGACACCGACCAGTGAAGGATGTTTGTGCAGAATTCCCTAACGCTCCCCACGCCCCGCGAGCCACACGTTCACCGGGAAACTGAAGCGACCCGCTCGTGAACGCCGGGCACATATCTCCTCACGCATACAGTCCAGGTCAAAACCAGAGAAAGGCAGAAATATCTCCACCTCTGAAGAGTCCTGAGACAACGAGGTCGTGATGGTACTCCGCGCATCCTGACCTTCGAGAAGACGCAGCCGTGCTGGCGTGAGGGGCTTCGAACCTGACCGCAGGGGGGACCGGGCGGCGCTCCCCTCCACCCCGAACACTTCCGCTGAAACACACGGCCGCGCATGAGGAGGAACATTTCGCAAGCCAGGATTCTGGACACAGAGCCTCGGGCTACACAAAGCCTCAAGCACTTCACCCCACGGAGCCTCCGAGGGGCCGCACGTGCACAGTGCCGTTCCGGCCCGGACACCGGCCCTGCCCTGAGACCTGTCCGCTGCCTGGGAAGTGCGCAGACCCCTTGAAGCAGCTGCGTCATCAGGGCAGAGCGACAAGGCCGCCCGGCGCAGGGGGACTGAGGCTCCTGCAAGCGCAGGTCCTCGTCCTGAGGGGCTGCCCACCCGCCCTCGCCGGGGACAGACCACTGACCACACAGCCAGCCTGAACACTGGGACTTACACTGATTCTCAGAAGTCACCTTAAACATGAAACCTACAATCACAAAACATACTCAAGGCTTACAAGCGCAATTTAATTTCCCCTTTGGGGAAAACAAATCAGAATTTCTATGTGACAGGAAGTCCACGTAGGTGGACAAGCAGAGACACAAACCTACCCGTCCCAGTGGCTGATCTTCATGGTCACCAGGTGGTCGATCATCGGCTGCGTGTACTCAGGAAAGCCGGCAATAAACATGCTGGAAAAGAAACGATCGGAGGACGTGAGACCGCGGAGGAACAGTGCTCACGCTGCCTGAGAGACTGCGAAACGGGAGGACTACTTTCAAAAGCAGTTCGGCAGCTTCTTTTTACAAAGACACAGAAATCCCCTTGTAAGTGTCTGTCCAGACATACACTTCACACGTGCCTCCCCGTAAAGACTCCTAAATAAATGTGCAAGCAGAACATCTTACTTATCAGAGCCCAAAACTCTAAACTACCTCAGTGCTGGAGCAGGCGGACTCACAGGCAGACAAGGAGGATGGAAGCGGAGTGCTCAGGACCACCACGCCGAGGGAAAGGCCCCGAAACAAGGGGCCGTGCCTCCTGGCCCCAGTGGCGAGACGTCCCACAAAGGGCGTCCGACAGCGGAGCCCCCACGTCTCGGTGGGGGTGCTGGTTACCCCGCGGGTGTGCGGCCAGCACTCGCTGAGCTGCCCGCTTCACGCACGGACGGTTGACGGAACGTAACTATGCCTTAAAGTTACATCTCGTGAAAATACCATAGGAGAAAAAAAAAATAATCTCCAAGCTGGACAGGCCTTTCTAATTATGACTCAAAACCCAGGAGCCAAAAGAGACTGGCACATCCCAACACGTAACAACAACAACAAAATGCTTCCAGGAAAAGCACACTATAAAAAAGTCAAAAATACCTGCAAACGGTATCATCAAGGAGAGACTTCTTTAAAATGAAGGAGTCCTTTAAGATCAATAAAAAATACCATCGCCTAGTAGACAGTCATCAGTACTCGCGGAAAAGAGGAACGAGGACCTCTGTCCGTCGGTCAGACTGTCCGACAGCCACGGCGGGGGTTACAGCCGCTGCTGGGGGCCTGGAGACGGCGCTGCCCTGGAAACCGGAAACGCAGCCCCCCTGGCCAGCGACCCAACTCTTGTCAATCACCCGGACGCAGCCACACGGGTGAGAAGATACACAAACTCCCACCTCATCGCTTTACAGCAAAGGCTGGGCAGAGCCAGCGGCAGGAGGAGGGTCTGCAGGTCACACTCTGCGTCTAGGAAGGGAGCGCAGGCGTGCGCGGGGCAGCGTGCGCAGAGCCGCCCCCCCTTCCCCGGCGGGGCGTCCCGACACAGGCAGCCCCGCCCCGAGCTTGCCCCCCCACTTTCCCAGCAGCACTTGCTTGCTCTGTGTCTCTGTCACATTTTGGCAATTCTTCCACGAGTCCGTTCTTCAGTGTTACGATGCGCTACGGTGACCCAGGGTCAGTGACCTCTGACGTCGCCACTGCGACTGCCTGAAGACTCCGGTGATGGCTGGCATTTTTTACCAATGAAGTATTTTAAACTAAGGTGTGCTCACTGCCCGTGTAGACATAACGTGACTGCACTCTTGGCAGACCGCAGCAGTGTAAACACCACCTTTGTGCGCACCAGGGAGCGGCCAGCTCCAGGACTCACTTTAATGCGGCACCTGGCTTACGGTGGTGCTCTCGGCCTGAACCCACAACACCCCCAAGGACCCGCTGCTGACACGCACCGAAGGTGCTCCGACCTGCCGTGCGCACCACTCCGTGTGGACAGAAGGAAGGCAGCCAGCACACCCGATCTCTCGGGAAGACACAAGAACCTGGGGACAGCGGGGACCTGGGGGGAGAGGTGAGATGGACTGGTTTTCCCTAAATGCCTCCTGCACCTTCTGAATTTTATACCAGGCACGTGTACCACTTCCACATCTTCTGAACCTGCCCCATCCTCACCCACAGAACCCCGCCGTGACGTGACCGTCATCCACATGCTACAGGTGGCAGAGACAGGGTGGATGGCACAGCCAGCCAGGGAGCGTAAGGTCCGACCCCACCCAAACCGTGGGTGGGCACACAGTGTGCACACAGGGTGAACGCGGGCGGGGGCGCATATGCTGCAGGCGTGAGCGCTGGGGGAGTTGAGCCAGGGACGTGAGCACCAGAAAAGCAGGGGCTTCTCCAGAAGCGGTGGGACTAAGACAGAGTCAGAAGGAAAAACAGAAAAGTCAGGAGAGGGAACACACTGCCGGAGTTCTGGAAACAGAGGAGCCGAGACGTGACCCCTGATCCCAAGTAACCCGCCAGCCTGGCACCACCCAACAGACCCCTGCCCTGCCCGGTGGCCCAGAGCCACGAGGAGTCCAGGAAAGCAGGTAGGGAAACCGGTGGCCTCGTGGCAAGAAGCAGACGGAGGTCAGCTGGTGAGCTCCAGTCCCAGCCCTGCACCAACAGGGGCGGACCCTGGAGAAAGCGCGGCCGGAACCTCCAGCCCAGGCGGGTCTGTGCCCTGGCCAAGTGTGAAGCAGGGGGGCGTCCACCACAGGGCGGAGGATGCTGGGGACCCAGGGGGTGCATGGCTGCGGGCGGTGGGAGGGGTCGGGGCGCAGCAGCCAGGAGGGACGGCCCACCCTGCGCCCAGACCAGTGAGGGCTCATATGGACAGTGAGGGCTGGCAGGGGTGACGGCTGAGCGGAGAAGCAGAGTGGACGTTTGAGGGCCGTTAGGGACGCAGAAGTGACAGAACTAGGTCAGCGCCAGATGCGGGAGCGAGAGGAGGAGAAGCAAGCAGCTGGCCATGTGGACGGCGTCCTGCTCGCTGAGTCAGGAAGAAGGGAAGTTCACGCTGCGGTTTCCCTAGTTTGAAGAACTTACAGGACAGGAAAGTGCAAAATGACTGGAAAGCAAAATAATGACAAAACGCATCTTCAGACGGACACACAGGATTGCAGATGCCGCAACCAGCTCAGGAGACTCAAAGCCACACGGGCGTGAAGGACGGCCAGCACACCCGTCATTCCATGAGAAGGGAGACCGCCTGCACCCCCTCATCCAAACCCCGGGAGCCCCACCGCCACCAGCGGGAGCGCGGAGAACCGCCACCAGACCGCGCACCACGGGGAGCCACGCAGGCGAGGCAGGACCGACAGCACGGGGAGCCACGCACCACAGGGTTCCCGCAAGTTCTAGGAAAGGTCAACGCCAGCGACAGAGGGGGCTCGGAGGCTGTCAGGGCTGAGGCACGAGACCTCCTGGCGGGACGGAAGGCACCCCGTGCTGACAGCAGCACTGGTTACGGATCTGCCAGAACCCACGCTGCAAATCAGTGGATTTTACTGTATGTAAATCACATGTAATAAGTAGGTGAACAAAAATGAAGCTGATTTTTAACAAAAGGTTCTGCTGAGGAATATACAGGACATGGAAAGGCCGAGCCACCGACTAGGAGATACCCCGCACGTCATGCGCCTGAGAAAGGACCTGTGTCCAGAGCACGGGAAGAACCCGCAAATGCTCAGTAAGAAGAAGACTAGCCCAGCAGGCAGACAGGTGACGATCGGTTAGACGAGCCACGAGCGGCGCACGGCGTCCCCGGTCCTCAGAATGCTGCCACAGGGCACTCCTGCCCACCGGCCAGAAGGGAGAAGACCAGACGGACGCCAGCAGGCCTGGCGGGGACGTGGGACAGCGTGCAGCCACTCTGCAAAACCACCGGGCACGGCTTACACGGTCAGGGCCCAGCCGTCCCACTCCTGGGTGTTTACCCGGGTAACGGAAGCACATCCACAGACAGACGGGCACACAGAGGGGACAGTCTGCATGTCCGACGCTCCCGTCTCCCAGAGGGGCACCCACACGTGGGCCGAGCTCCACTCAGCAGTGCCGTGAGCCCCTTGTGTTCAGCATGTGCGAAGCCAAACTCCTGGCCTCCCCCAAACCCAGGCGCTCCTCCCTCACAGGCGCCCCAATACCTCCACTGTGTGGTCCACGGGTGCCCTCACCAGGGGACCCAGTCCCTGTGCCCCAACTGTCCCCCGACCGACCCCCCACCTCCTGAGGGGCCCCGACTATCTCCTTGTTTCCAAGGAGCCACAGGGATAGGTTCAAAGTGCAGATCTGACCATCAAACTGGGTTCCCTGACTCAGGACACCCCCCAGGCCAGCGCTGTCCCAGAAGCCCCACCACCTCAGGCTGGGCCTGCTGACTCTGCGCCCTTCCCTGCAGGGCTGCCCACCCCGCCGGGCTCCCTCTGCAGTTCCCTCTACGCCGCCATCCCGGCCGACACCAGGAGGTGGGGAGAGCCCTGAGCGCTATGGTCATGGTGCAGCCTGGTCCCCACGACCACCTCCTGTCCACACAAGTGTGAAAATACAGACAACACGTCACACACGAGCCCCTGACCAGCTCGGAGACCTTGGCGACAAGAAAACACATCAGGGCTAAAACCCATGAGTTCTTTTACCCGTGAGACTAGGGAAAAGGCGGGAGATTCTCTACATAAAACGTGTGTTCAAATATTAACAATAAAAAAAATGGAATTAGAATAGGAAAAAACTGGTAAGGCTCAGAAGGCCATTAGGATGTTTAGGAAAGACGGAAAGGATGCCAAAAACAAAGACAGTGTGTTTGGTCAAAGGTTCTTCCTGGGAAGGAGGCCAAATGCCGCATCTAAAACACACCTGCCCACGCTGCTTATGAAGAGATGTGATTTCCGCGTGGTCTGCACAGCGGGGCCGGGGCCCTGCCTTTACACATGCGATGTTTAACACCTTAAAAAAAGCACCTCGGGCTCCTGCCTCGGCTTAAGGCAAGCCAGCCCCTCGGGAAACCCAGAGCTGCAGCGGCTGACGACACCCAGAGGGCCCTGCCCCCTCGTGCGCCACGGGACTCGCAGCTCTGTCATGACCTCTGCACCCGCCGTCAGGGACGTCAGGGATGCGGGGTGTTCATCCCTTGGCCTGACTTCTCGAATACCTGCTCCTCACTCCTCTCACACACGAGCCAGAGGGAACTCCAACTCGGGGAGCACTGCTGTACCAAAGCCAGAAAGGAGGCACAGATTCCACCTGAGTGACGCCACGCCCTTGTGACCCGCTGGAGCAGCGGCCGCACAGGATGCAACGCTCAGTGGTTCCCGTGGCTGTTCCCCGTGAGACCAGGCCCTCGACAGAAACAGCTGACGAAGAGGCCGATTTGAGAGAAAAGTAGCTGCTACAGAAAGTGCCCCTGAAACCGTCTGCACCTGTTAGGGACTGAGCACACTTCTCAGGAGCAGACCCTGCACCCGACCTCGTGTGCACTTCGTGAAGCTTCGTACTCTGTCCACTCAACGGGAAACAAAAGCTCGAGACCGTTTTCAATTCCATTTTTAACTCTTCCCGTACAAATTAGATTTACTCTCAGTGGACCTTCCAGGATGAAGAAATCGAATGGTGGAAGTTATTTGACTCAAAAAAAAAAAAAAACAGTACATTTTATGATGACTATTAAAAACTTACCTTATATCCAGGAAACAGTTAGATCTGTTACCAACAGCGAAGTAGTCAGCTGCGGTCAAAATATCGATTCCATGTGGGAAGGTGCCCTGATGAAAAAGCAAAGTGGAAAACAGTGACGAAAATGATTTTGCCGAGAAAAGGCATTTTCAGAGTTCAGCGATCACATGCACATACCTCACACCTGTCGACAAAGAAGCACGCTATAAACCGGCAGCTGAGACCGCGAGCTGCTCGCCTGCGCTCACCAGTGACTCTCAGGGCCAGTCTCCTGCCTGCCTCTCCACGGCTGCACTGGGCAAAAGCTACCCGAATCACTTAGAAGATTTTTTTTCAAAGAACTCAAACATTTTAACTTTAAAATGTTGTAAGAGGCCTTTCTTTAAACCACACACCATAAAAAGAGTTTCAGCAGAGTTAAAGCTACTGATTTCATTCAAGCCGTGCCCCACCGGCAGAAGGACCCCAGTGTCCCCCACCCCCACCCCCGGACAGGCCAGCACCTGCCTGGGCTGTGAACCCAGATGAGAGCCCACCCCCCACGACTGGCAGGACAATGATCAAGGCATCCATAGGGGCACCATGTGGGGGCCTGGCAGCCAACACCCAGAAGCAGACTCTGAAACGAGGTCAGGAAGCAGCGCCCTCACCCACACCCAGGGACACGTCGAAGTTCCCAAGTTTTTATTGATACCACCCTCTGGCAACAATATTTGAAAATCTAAAATCAAAATAAATAGTTTTCTAAAAAGACAAAGAAGACAAACTTTGAGCCGAGGAGTGAACACCACGCAGCCATCAACCACGGAGGGCGTGGGGGCCTGGGTCCCGGGCGGCCTTCCTCCCCCTGAGCAAGCATGAAAGGGCAACGCCCACCCCCCTGGAAGAGAGAGATACACACCGCTAGCCTCCCAGCCACCTGCGGGAGCCGGACGTCACAGCGGCGCCTGGCTCGCAGGGGCACCAGCTCCCACAGCCAGCTCCTGGGTCAAGTGACATATGAAGAACTGAACCTGGGATCGGACCCCAGACTGTCCCGTGGAAGCAGGCGTGTCCCTCACGGACACATCAGCATTGGAGGTCCAGCTCTCAAGTGACACGTAAAGGCCACCCTGCCTCCGGACACAGCTCAGTGCAGGGTGGGCCACCACGCCGACCACCTCTTTGCTTGCGCTCTCCCAGGCCCACCCTGACCGGCCCGAGGCTGAGTTAGAGCAAGGCCGCCGCGGCCACGGACGTGGCGCCTCTGCTCCGCCACCCAAGCCTGCGCCCCGGCCAGCGCTCAGACGCCTCCAGACTCCCCAGGCCCTACTCGATCCGGCCACTGGACATGGGAGCGCCACGTCTCCACCCAGGTGGCTCGTTGGTGTGGGGAGGGTGAATGGACAGAGGTGCCTTCTGTTCCAGCAAATCCCCCCAAAGGTTTCTCTGGGAAGCAGAGACGCCCAAGACCCCAACGGGCTGGAGGAAGCCTGGATGGAGAGGTCAGCCCCCAGCCCCGCACCCCCCCCACCAAATTCCCCCTCAACACTCCCGTCACTTAAGTTGGCCAAAGACAGGCCAGTGCTTGCACCCAGGAGCCCGGAGGACACCCAAGCCCAGGCCACGGACCAGCGCCTGCTGGTGACCCTTACTTGCTCTCAGGCCTCCCCACAGCCACCACCCACAGCACCTGCCCTCCCCCCAGGCTCAAACCCTGGCCTGCGGCCCTGACATCCCCACATTCCTCTTCTTGGTGGGCAGCAGCTACTGCCCTGACAGCGCAGCCTGTGTCCCAGGGGTCAGCCTCCGCCCAGTGAACGGTCCCCACCCCCGGGATCAGCCTCCCCCCGGTGAACAGTCCTCCCCAGGGGTCAGCCTCCCCCCGGTGAACAGTCCCCCCCAGGGGGTCAGCCTCCCCCCGGTGAACAGTCCCCCCCAGGGGGTCAGCCTCCCCCCAGTGAACAGTCCCCCCCAGGGGGTCAGCCTCCCCCCAGTGAACAGTCCTCCCCAGGGGTCAGCCTCCCCCCGGTGAACAGTTCCCCCAGGGGTCAGCCTCCCCCCGGTGAACAGTCCCCCCCAGGGGGTCAGCCTCCCCCCGGTGAACAGTCCTCCCCAGGGGGTCAGCCTCCCCCCGGTGAACAGTCCCCCCCAGGGGGTCAGCCTCCCCCCGGTGAACAGTCCCCCCCAGGGGGTCAGCCTCCCCCGGTGAACAGTTCCCCCCAGGGGTCAGCCTCCCCCCGGTGAACAGTTCCCCCCAGGGGGTCAGCCTCCCCCCGGTGAACAGTCCCCCCAGGGGTCAGCCTCCCCCCCGGTGAACAGTCCCCCCCAGGGGGTCAGCCTCCCCCCGGTGAACAGTTCCCCCCAGGGGTCAGCCTCCCCCCCGGTGAACAGTCCCCCCCAGGGGGTCAGCCTCCCCCCGGTGAACAGTCCCCCCAGGGGGTCAGCCTCCCCCCGGTGAACAGTTCCCCCCAGGGGTCAGCCTCCCCCCCGGTGAACAGTTCCCCCCAGGGGTCAGCCTCCCCCCGGTGAACAGTCCCCCCAGGGGGTCAGCCTCCCCCCGGTGAACAGTCCCCCCAGGGGGTCAGCCTCCCCCCGGTGAACAGTTCCCCCCAGGGGTCAGCCTCCCCCCGGTGAACAGTTCCCCCCAGGGGTCAGCCTCCCCCCCGGTGAACAGTCCCCCAGGGTCAGCCTCCCCCGTGAACATCCCCCCAGGGGGTCAGCCTCCCCCCGGTGAACAGTCCCCCCCCAGGGGGTCAGCCTCCCCCCGGTGAACAGTCCCCCCCAGGGGTCAGCCTCCCCCCCGGTGAACAGTCCCCCCCAGGGGGTCAGCCTCCCCCCAGTGAACAGTTCCCCCCAGGGGTCAGCCTCCCCCCGGTGAACAGTCCCCCCCAGGGGGTCAGCCTCCCCCCGGTGAACAGTCCCCCCCAGGGGGTCAGCCTCCCCCCGGTGAACAGTTCCCCCCCAGGGGTCAGCCTCCCCCCCGGTGAACAGTCCCCCCAGGGGGTCAGCCTCCCCCCGGTGAACAGTTCCTCCCCAGGGGGTCAGCCTCCCCCCGGTGAACAGTCCCCCCCAGGGGGTCAGCCTCCCCCCCGGTGAACAGTTCCCCCCAGGGGGTCAGCCTCCCCCCCGGTGAACAGTCCCCCCCAGGGGGTCAGCCTCCCCCTGGTAAACAGTCACCCTCCAGGGCTCAGGTAGACGAGGACTAAGTGACACCCGAGGACCCGAGGGGTCAGCAGCCTCCCAAAAACGGAGGAAGGTCATGACTCTCCGGGCATCTTGCAGGGACAGGCACACCCACAGAACGAGGCAGCACCCCAACAATCTCAGTGTGGCACAAGTTCAAGTTCAAGATGGGGCAGCTGGTTCCCTCTCCTCCCGTGACACCCATGGAATCCCATCTTCGTTTGGACCAATCTTGGCACCAGTTTGGCCACAACGCTCTTTCCACACTGAACACCTTGCCCTGCGCACCACAGCTCATAGCACAGACCTCCAGCTGAGCCGCCCTCCGGCCACCCCTCTGCAACCCAGCTGGGTCCTCACTCAGGACCCCTCCCCACGGTCACCCTCCACAGGCCTGCCTGGCCTGAAGCCCGCAGACTCCTTGCCCTGCTCCCCTCAGTTGCTGGGGAACTCCAATCAATACCAGGGCTACATGGACGGAGGTGCCCTTGCCCACGCCCGGCACCCACATTTCCGGGAGCTCATCCCACGGTGAACCAAACGTCAGCCCCGCGGAAGCCACGGCAGAAGCGCCAGCCCCTCTTCCTGGCTGCTGGCAGCCCAAGAAGGACGAGGAAACCCAGAGACACAGGCCCTGGTTCAGGACAGCAAGGCCAGCCCTGCTGTGAGGACCCCAACAGACACGGGGCCCCTGGGGGACAGTCCCCGCTCACACACTCGCTCCCGGATGCCAGGCAGAGAGTCTGAGCGTCCTGTGCTCCTCTGAGGGCTCCTTTGCCCGCCCGCCCTCCCGCCCAACTCCTTGCGGCTCCGCAGCCTGACTCCTGTCCCCGAGGCCGGTCCCTGCTTGTCCCAAGCCATCGCTGGCTCCCATGCCGTGACACTCCCCTCCAGCCCAGACCCCTCCCCGGCACCCTTCTGATCAGACCTCAGCTCTGCCTCCACAAACCTGACCTGCCACTGGCCTACTAGCTACATGCAGGCCACAGGCCCCGCGTAGTCGTCACACAGCGTGGTGACTGGGGACGACCGGCGGGGAGAGGCTCAGGGCCAGGCGACAGCGGCAGGCGGAAGCTGGCTCTGAGCACATGGGGGCGGGCGGGGGTCACGTCCTGCCTGAGCCAGGCTCCTCCGCCACCCCCTCCAGGCCGTCGGCAACGCAGACGGCACTGGCTTCTGACGCACGTGAAATTTACTCACACGTCCGAGTTTCCTGTCGAACAACCACTGAGCGTCTGAACCTGTGTCACGCTCAACAGAGTGGCACTATGAGTGGCTCTGTGATCGGAAGTCACCGTGGGGACCACTAGCTCATTCTCGGTAGGTTGTTACCCACGTTGGTAGCCTTAGCACTTCCACCTCCGCGGGCACAGGGAGTTTTAGGAAGAAGACTTAAACAAGCGGGCGTACCTGTCTCCCCACGTTCTCCTGGAAGGCGGCCTGCAGGAGAGAACACAGACAGGGTGGGGGTTAGGTGTGCGCGTGCCGGACGTCACAGGTGGACGCACAGCAAGGCCAGGGTGGGACAAGTTACCACGGCCATGCCTTCTAAAGAAAGGTCTTCACAGCTGACCAACCTGAGCCTCCAGGGTGGCTCCTCTTTCTGCTTTCATGTCCCAGTGGCCTTTAAAACCACACCCTATGAACTCAGGTTTATAAATCAGACGATCCTGAAAAACGGCCTTTAGCTGCAAACAACAAGCTTCACACTAACGCCTCATTCAAGGCCCTGGATTAAAAACAGGAATAGCGCCAGTCTGCTCGGTTAACTAAAAGCCCAAGACCCATTTTCCTGCGGGTCTGTGACAACAGCTTGCAGGACGATGACGCATGAACACCAGGTCTCCTCCACGTGCCACCTTGCCCAGGACGCTCCACGTGCCACTCACAGGCCGCAGCACGGCTTTCAGAAGGTCAAAGCACGAACTGAGAGTGAGGTGCCCTCGGGTGGACTTCTTGCCTCTGACACAGCCCCACCTGAGCAGCCAGAGCCAGCACAGCGAGCCGCCAGCTACCTAGTGAGTGGGGCGAGCGGCACACAGGACACGACCTTGTCACCAAGAGTGTCTCCGGGCCAGGTCAGAGTGTGGAGGTCAGCGCTGCGGCTGCTCCAGGGAGCACGGGGTGGGGGGATGACTGTGCCTGCAGGCGCAGCCCCATCGCCTAGGGTGGGAGCCAGGCCCAAGAGGACGGGCAGGAACTTCCCGGGAGCAAGGTCATAACCCCCAGGACGTTCATGTCAGCACGGTTCACCACTCACCCGTGGGAGCCGGGAGGAGCACGTGCAGGTGCTCACGGGGCATCAAGAAACTGGAGCATGAAGACCCCACGTGACATTTAACGGTGCACCCGACATGCCTGGCCGGTTCCAGGGACAACCGGACACCCAGCCCTGCCATGTGCTGTTCTGCAACTTCCGCAGTAAACTCAGAAACGAGACCAGCGAAAGGCAAAGGAGAAGACACAGTGTCAGCTTACACAGCACGCAACACCTGAACGTATTTACTGTTCTGGTGACGGCGTGAAGGCGGAAGGCAGCACAAAGCACAAGCCCTGGAAGACGACCCGACGCCACGGCAAGAAGGCCCGGAGGACGTGGGGGCCGAGACGGAGGGACAGACACACGTCAGGGGCGCAGGGCAGAACAGGGCGAAGGCTTCAGGATCGAGGGCCGCACAAAGAACCCTGGGCCCGACACAAACAGGGCCCACAAGACCAAGTCTGCCCACTGCCTCCTCGGAGCTCACAGTCCTGCCCCAGGAAAGGCCCCGCAAGAGGCGAGCAGGCAGCCCGCAGGCCCCCGGCCGGAAAGCACGGTGTCCGACCACTCGCCGCGTAGAGAAAGGACGGCGCCCGCGTGAGCCAGGGCGGGGGCGGCACCAGGGACACTGCGCCCCACACCCCCCCGAGAGCAGGAAGCAGCCTCCCACGTGAAGGTCCCCTCCCGGTTCCTCCTGCCAGTGAGGGAGACACACCTGCGCACTTCTCCCTCAGCCGCTTCCATAAGCCTTCAGAAACAACTGCTTCTTTCTCTAAAAGTTGCACGTGAACAGCCTGCTCTGGTCGCCGCGGGGGTCCCACTCTTAAGAGACCTCTGGGTGTACAAGTTAAATTGACTGCGTTTTTTCTCCTGCTAACCTGTCTCGTGTCAATTTAATTGTTAGACCCGCTGAAAGAACTCAAGAAGGAAGGGGTGAGATGTCCCCTCTCCGACAACCACACACATTTCACCGAAGAGGACACAGTGGTGCACATCACACGAGAAGACGCTCCGGTCACCAGCCATCAGAGACACCCCCTCACACCTCGTCAGAGCAACTGAAGCAGAAACAGATTGTAAGTTACACCACCGTCAGGTAGGGTTAGGGTTAGTCGGTTGGCTGAGTGTCTGAAAACCAATTAACACGATACACAGCATCAGCAGAATAAAGGACAGAAACCACACGACCGTCTCCAAATCTCACACCCACTCAAGACAAAAAAAAAAACTCCCAACAAACCAGCAAAACTTCCTAAGCCCGCCAGGCAGTATTCACAAAAAGCCTAGAGAGACTGACTGCTGTCCCCCGACACAGAGAGCAGGCCCAGGAGCTGCAGGGCAGCTCAGCCAGAGAGACACGAAGGCTCCGGGAGTGGAAGGTAAGTGAGCTCTTCCTCAGGCCCGATGACGGGAGCCTGTGAGCAGATCAGACACGCACACACACGCTCGGGGACCAGGACACGAGGGTCCACATGAGAGGGCCGGGATCTGGGGGTCCATGTTCCACAGGCGGTGCTGGGGCCCCGGGAAGCGTGTCGAGCAGGAGTACCCAACCGGCCTGAGGATGGCGGGGCCAAGACGCAGTGGTGACCACGATGCTGCCGTCCAGGTCGGGCTCCCCTCACGGAGGAGGGAGACAAGGGCCCACAGTCTCGGCCCCTTGTGCTGGGATCCCCTGCAGCTGACCTCACTAACCGCTCACACAGGCCAGCTGTCAGCCACGGCCCCCCAGCCCTCCCAGCCTGTGCTGTCCGCCCTTCCCTCTGGGCAGCAAGGCCCTGGGGCCCACCCAACATGACACTGATGCCCCACGTCCCACCTCAGCGGTCTGAGCGCACCTGTGTGTCCTGACATCACGTCTGCCACCGAATCCATGACCTCTGACCTAGCCAGGCACACAATCCACAGCACCTCTTCACGGCCAGACTTCTGAGCTGCACCCACCCACTGACACCTCAGAACCTCCTTTTGCCACTCATTTTTTACAAGACACACAGAAGAGTACACAAATCGTAAATGCAGTTCGACAAGTGATCAGAAAGCAATTAATTTTTCAGTTTCCTCTAACAGAGACCCACTCCCGTCTCACTCACTCACACAACTTCTACCCGGACGCCCAGGGCCTGAGAGGTCAGCCGCCTCCCCCACCTTCCACCACCAAACCCTAAAAGCGTGCGTCCGCTCCTCTCTGGGCACCTGGAAACCTGCTTTCAGCCTTCACGTCTGTGGGCAAGGCGAGGCCTGTCTGTCAAGCTGGGGCTGCCCCTCCTGCTGTGTGGGTGGGCCAGCTGTCCTCACAGCCCATGTGGGGCCTTCAATCTGACCGCTCTGGACTCCTCTGCATCCTCGCTGGGAGGGGGAACTCAACCTGACCTGCCCTTCACAGGCTGCAGACCACACCCCTCCCTGGGGCCCACCCCCCCCTCCCCTGGGGAGCCACTCACACCCTCAAGGAAAGGAACAAACACAAAAACTTACAGAGGCTGCTCTCCTGCAGTTCACGTTTCGGTCAAACACGGTGGCAAGGACCAGAGCGCTGTGAGAAAGAGAGAAGGCGATTAATTCGTGGAAATCCACACAGGCCCTGGATGTGGAACCCACGGCCCCTTCCACGCGCTGGACACGCAGGGCGAGCCGTGAGCAGTTCGGCGCGGGGGACCATGGGAGGCACACCACAGGGCCAGCCAGGTCCTCAGGTCTTGCAGGACAGGACCATCTCAGGCGCTCTGGGGGCTCGGACGGAAGCAGCGCCCAGTAGACAAGGGCGGCCACATCAGGGAAGGACATCCAACACGAAGGGAGAAGCATGCGGGCGGCCAGTGGAGCCCAGGAGACCAGCAGGAGCGCCCACCCCACACCTGCCCAGAGGCGGCTGGCCAGGCAGAGAAAGCAGCTGAGGCCCCCGCCGCCCCACCAAGGCCAAACCACAACCACGCCCAGGAAGAAGGGGTCCCCAGCCACACTGCTCACCAGCCTCGTCGACCCCCTCCTGGGCCATCCCCCTCTGTTGCTGGCGATAAACCAGAGAGGCCCAGGCGACAACAGAACAGCGGAGACGCAGCGCTGGGCCCGAGTGTGCCCTGCCCTTCTGCATCTATCAGCCCACAGAGGAAACGTTCGCCAAGGGGCACCTCAGACACACAGGGGTCACCTGGAAGGGATGCTGCGCTCCCGCCTCTGCAGCCTGAGCCCTTCCTCCCAGCAGACCCCAGACCCCGGGACACTCCACTGTCACATCCACACCCTCCAGCTCCCCCAGCCGTATCCTGTCTGTCGGGCAGACTGATGCCCCCTCCAAAGTCGTCCAGGCGCTAAGCCCCCGAACCAGTGACCGCATTGCACAACCTTGCAAAAGAAGTTAAGAGGCAGACGCAGCTAAGGTCATGAGATCACCCTGGTCAAGTGCTGCGGGCACAAATGCCCTGGGAAGTGGGGGCAGGGGGCGCGAGAGACCCAGAGCAGCAGCTCGAGGAGGACTCAGCGGAAGCTGCCAGCTGTGGAGCTGCAGGAAGGGCCACTGGCCAAGGAACGTGGCGGCGCCTCCAGACACTGGAAAAGGGAGAAATGGGACTCTCCCCTGGGGCCCCTGGAAGAAGCCAGGCCAGGACACCCTGGTTCCAGCCCAGCAAGACCCAGGTGAGATGCGTCCCCTCCGCCCCCGCCCAAATGCTGAGATGCTCCCGGACGGTGAGAACCAGCGAGCCACTGATCTGCGTGGACACGTGGACCAGCCCACATGCAGCGTGCCAGGTGAAGGCAGCCAGCATGTGGCGCCTGCTCCCAGATGCCGTAGAGACGGCGATGCTCTGGGATCAAAAGCAGCCTGGTGGTGGCCAGGGCTTGGGGGTGGCTGACCACAAAGGGTGAAAGGAGGATTCTGGGGGTTCGGTACTGAAGGTGTGGACCCCAGGTCTACGAAACCGTCAAATCCACACAACCATCCACAACAAGGCTGAATTTCCCCGTAGGCAAATTAAAGAGACTACCAGGAAGTGGGCCCCAGGATGGCAGAGGGAACGCGCTTGCGTGACAGACACCACAGGTGGCGGCCGGGGATGGGAACTCTCCTCCGGGGGCTGCTGTGCTGCTCATGGGGAGGGTTAGCAGCTCTGAACACCCCCCACAGGCACTAGGCTGCAGCGCAGGTGTCCACATGGATGGGAGGAGGGCCTCCACACGGGCATGAGTGCGTCCACACGGCCAGAAGGGTGTCCACATGGGCAGGAGCGTGTCCATACGGCCAGGAGGGCGTCAACACGGACGCGCGGGTGCAGTGGATACGGAGTGTGAATGGAATCCAGGTCTTGGATCCTAACTACTTTTCTCCGCTGAGAGGAACACAGCCTCCTGGAAGTGGCTGCCTCCAGGGCCAGGGCAGAGGGGAAAGGAAGATAAACCGGGCGTGTGGTGCTGGAACTGAAACAGCATTAAAAAGACACGGGAGCCAACCTGAAACAGCCCGACAGCCAAAGGCAGAGCGACCGGAGCAAAAAAATAACCATCGATGACACCCAGTAGCAAGAGGAACATCCCCGAGTCTGCACTGATGGAAGGGAACGGCTAAACGGACACTTCTCCCCGTGGGAGAAGCTCGGAGGGGCTGCGGCCTCGCGCGGGGCCCGACAGGCGCTGCGCGGGAAAACTGGATGGCTGCACGGTGTCAGGGCACCCCGAACACTTATTATCTGTTAAAGAAAACATGTCCAGACCTCGACCTGGCGATCAAGGCCAACGTGGCCCGCGGTCACCTGGGACGCGCCCCAGTGCAACCCCGAGCGCGCAGGGCCGAGCAGCTGCCGTGGTCCGACCCCTGCCCCTCGCAGTCTCGTCTGAGAGGCCAACAGTCGGGGAGCTGGTGAAGGGTTTTAAGGGAACTTCTCCACCATTTTGGAAATTCTTTGAGTCTAAAGGTGAATCAAACGTAAAGGATTTTTTGAAAACCAACTAAATATCTGAAGATTTTTTAAAGATCCAGTGTTAGTGTCTGGGACCCTCTTCTGTCACGGCTCCTTTTACGAGCTGGAGCTGAAAGTAATATCGGCAAAACTGTATTTACAGAAAATTACTCCCTGACCCTCTCTCAGGTCTTTATCAAACTACAAACTATGGCCAAAGAGATTTCAGAAAGTGCTCCACACTAAAGGAAATACGCGACTGTCGCAGGATGATTTAAAGATTAATCGGTTCCATTTCAACACCACAACGGCTTTCGTTAACAAAATCTCAGAAATCATTAAGCCGAGCAGGACGCCTACCACTGTGATCTTTCCAGAACTAGAAATTGTGTAACTACTGCTCTTAGCAAAAACACACTTGGTGTTTCTTCTAAGTACATTCTCACAGCTGGTGGAGCTGTAAGCGTGACGCTTACACATCGATCAGAGCCTATTTTTCCATCCGTAAGATCATACGTATTCGAGGAAAAGACACGAACCAAGAATTTCCGCTTCCCTTTAAATCTGATGTAAGAAAAGGGTAGACACGTATCTTCACTGACTCTGGGTCCAGCCAATACTACCAAAATTTCACAGTTCACACTGAATTCTTGAAATTTCCAGTTAATCTGTTTGGTCTAAATTACAGTTTTTAAATTATGGAACAATGATTAATGAGGAGAGACTGGAACAAATATAGAGAAGAAATTTAAATCACCTACCATCCTAGAGGCTGGCCACAACCCCTTCAGGGTCACTGCGAACTTAGGCATCGGTTTAAACAACTCTTCAGCCCGATCTTGAGCCCCGGCCCCCAGGCCCCTCGGCCACGGACACTGTGGCCCTGCCCCGGGCTAGCAGAGCTGAGTCGCGGCCCTGCTCTTCCCAGCGTGGCCAAGGCCACGAAGCCAAGCCCACGTCCACGCGCAGCACAGGTCAGAACGAATGGAGACGGCGTGGCTTCAAGTCCACACGTTGACGCCATGACTGAGCCAGAACATTAGCGAACGCCTGTGTTGTGGGGCCCTCCCCAGCTTTGCCATGTGATTGTCACTGCCCTCCCAGTCCTCCCCGAAAACCACAGGAGGCCCCACAGGGCAGGGGCTCCATCCACCGCCTTCTTTTCCACACGTCCTGGCGTCTGTGCCGCCCCCAACAGGCACCGTGAGTTACCAGAGGGACCCACAAACATTCAGCACCCACAGTGAGGCCCGTCACAGGATAACGCAAGCCATGCCATGTGCGCCCGCAGGCACCTCTCTGTTCAGCCTCGGGGGTCTGCAGGACCTGCCCCCGTGGTGAGGTTAGGCTCAGCCCATACCCCTCAGTTCTTGTGGCCACTGGCCACCCAGCAAGGGCCGCCAGAGATGGCATCGTGGGAGCCCCAGAGTGACACTGAGCATACATCACCGCGATGGAGCGCCCAACCTGCCTCTGGGCATGTGGACACACCCCGGCTCGCAGGGACCTTGGGGTGAGGCCACCTGACTTGGACACGCACAGGAAAGGGACTGATCACAGGGCACCACCCATGGGCCCTGCACCTTAGTCAGGCTGCTCTTGTAGTCATGAGTGAACGGCTTGAAATATTTACTGCTTTATGCGTATTTTACCAAACTTCACAGGACACAGTAGGACAAAGATAACAAAACCACTTAAAAAGCACAGCTCTCAATCAAATAGAGACTCAAGTTAATGCAACAAATCCACTGTGTATACACCTATGAATGTGACAGGTTTTTAATAATGTTTTTATTTGGATTCAGTAAAAAAAAAAAAAAAAGTTATTTTAATCTCACTTTCAGAACAAAACTGGCTTATCTAGAAATACCAGTATGTTTCAGATAAAAGCAAGCATGACAATACTGGTTAACTATAAACATGAGTGTCCCCCGTGTGCTGGGAAGCTTTCCTCCGCGGGACGGGGCTGAGCCTGAGTCACATGCTTTCATTTCGCTACAGACCAGCGGCGACCATGCCAGCCACACCACAGCTCTCGGGGCTGGAGCTCTCAGGTGTCTGCCTGTCTGCTTTCGCTGCAGGAACTCAGGCGATACTGCACCAGGATTTCCCAACACAGAGAGATGGTCTGTGTCAAACAGAAAGGGACTTTCTTTCCTGTCCGAGTCAGGGAGCTGCGTGCCTGGACCTGCTCCGAGCTGCAGGCACCTGGCTTTCAGCAGGTTCAACAAAGAGCAGATCTCACCCCGAAGTCTGTATTTGTCAGTTTGTGTAATATTTTATAGCAACAGAAAACAAGATTCACTGTTTTTATCTTCAGCGACAGTAATCCTGTCTTTTCAAAGTCAACAACTTTGTAAAATATCAGACTAATAATTTATTACCCAGCCACGTTGCTTGAAAGTTGCAGATCACATTGTTTCTGGAGTAAGAACCACCTGTGGCTGAATTTCCTCCCCTAAGTCATGAGCATCAAGGCCACACCAGCTGGCACGATGCTGAGACACTCTGAAGTCACAGCAGAGCTGAGAGGGAAGCCGGTGGGACACTGACCAGGTGGGCAGGCGGGGGGGCCTTCTGGTCAGGAACCGCCACTTAACTCTCCTTGGAAAACAGAAAGGTCATCTTCCCTCTCAAGTGTGCCATCAAGAAACACCGAGTGGGAACAAGACATAGCTCTGAGCAATGCCTGCCACTTCCTGATTTTTCAGGACAACCTTGCCCTCAAGGAAGCGATCTGGGAGCCAATCCCCAGGCGCTGCCCACGCGGCCCTGCTGGTTGGGCTCGCTCCGCGAGGCCCAGGCGGGCACAGCCCCCGGCGAGGGAGGGGCCCCGCAGGGCTGATGTCAACAGGAGCTCGCTTACAGCAGAGTTTCAGGTGAGGAAATCACTAGAAGGCAACACCACACACACACTGGCAACAGGGCGTTTTTTTTCCCTCTTCTTCTTGCAAATTAGCTCCTGATTACCAGGTGAGAGGCATTTTCTAGACAACACACAACCACTCTTGACTGCTTCACCTCTGTGTCTCATTGTTCCTAATTACACCTGGCCTCTCAGGAAGCCCCTTCCACAAAGTAACTGTCCCATCACCTCGCGCAGAACTCTTGGGAAAAACAGGCTTTCAAGGTCAACTGACACTAACCTAAACCACGATTAAATTTACCCCAAACTTCCTTTCTGGTATTTACGAAACAGGGAGGTGCACACACCCACACGGTGAGGTGAGAGGACATCCTCCAGGTCCCTCCGGGAAAGGCGGGCAGCCGGCCGGTCCTGCCTCCTCACCATCACTACCGCCCTCCTGCTCCCCGTGGACGCTTCTGTCCACTTACAGAATTACAGGTGACCTCAACTGTCTACTTCTGCAGGATCAACTGAGGAGTTTGTGAAAGTATAAAGATACCAAGATTTTATCATGTGCCAGAATTAATGGGCTTAAAAGCTGACAATTAAAATGTGGTCACTTATTATAAAGCACGGAAGGCAGACCTCGCAGGCCACACCCCAACCGATACTCCGGGCAAGGCTGGCTCACCTGGCACTGTGACTCACCCTCACCCACCCACCCACCGCCTGCAGCCCAGACGGCCAGGGAGGCTGGAGCACAGCCTCCCTCAGAACCTGCCAAACGGGACGGAGAAGCTGCCGGGCACAGCTCCAAAGGGCACCGGCTGATCCGGTCCTGGGGCAGGCAGCAGGGGCAAGGGAAAGGAGGGCCTTCCTGAGCAGAAACTCCACAAGGCACAAACTCCAGGCTTCATTAGCAGAAATCAGGAAAGCTGAGCAGGAACCTGGGCTCCCCCACCAGATGGGGGTTCCAGCGTGTGTGAACTCACTGGCGCTCACCAGGGCATGCCCAGGAAGTCCAGGGAGCCAACCTCCCCTGAGATCAAAGGACCCAAGTGAACCAAACGAGCTGCTGCGGACGGACAGGTGCGGGTCACCAGCACCCGCAGCTGCTCTGTCCCTCCACTCAGCACCGTTTCTTCAGTGAGTCCCGTCCCCCACCCCGCCCACCACCTCCCGGTTCACTGGGGCCGCACAGTCACTGGTCTCGTCCAAGCCCTCTCCCATGGGAGCCAGCTCTCTCAGTGTGGGGCCCTTCCTCCCCTGAAGACGTGCCAGAGCCCCGGCCATCTCCATGAAAAGCGTGGGAGTCTGGGGAAGGCCCCTCGCAGGCAGCGGCCCACGTGGACCTTCCCACCACACCTCCAGGGGCCACGCTTCACATTTATCTGCGATTTTCCTCCCGGATTGACACCTCCCTTTGCAAAGTCACTGGTGGGATCCGCGTTGCCCTGTTCCTGCCTGCAGCTGGAAGAGCGGCCCCCCGAGCCCAGAACCTGCACGAGAACTCGCTCTCCAGGCCGTGCACCAGCAGGGACGCCCACACCATTGCTTCTCCCCAGGCTGGCGACACGGTCTTGTGACAGAGGCTCACACCCACAGGGACGAGACGCTGCTGCCCAAGCAGAGGCGGCGTGGGGTGGCCGCCTGCCCCCCTGCCCAGCTCCAGAGGTCTCTGCCGACCCCCCAGCCTTCGGCCCTGCCCCTCCGGCTGGGCTGGACGAGGAGAGCTGTGGAGAAAGGAAAGGCGCAGACCCCTGCGACCTCAGAGCTCTCGGCCACAAGCACCAAACTGAAAGGGCGTCCATCAGGATCGCTTCTGCTCCCAGGTGGGAACGACCATCAGGAGCCCCATCTCCCCAAACCGCCCACGGCCCGGGAGAGGCAGCGCCGCAGGCGCAGAGCTGGGCCTGGCCCGGCACCGCCAGCCACAAGGCTCTGGACAGCGTCCTCGGAGCCCTGGCCCCTCACAGCACTGATGGGGGAGCAGAACCAAGAGCACCAACCTGGAGACTTTTACCAGGGGGCGGGGGGGGGGGGGGCACAGCTCGCGGGGAGAGCGCGTGCTAGGCTCACACGCCTCCTGGGCTCAGTCCCCAGTACCTCCATTTAAAATAAACCTTAAAAATTCTCTGAAAAGTTTCCAGGTCAAAAAAATTCAGGCAATGATTTAGAATTTCCCATATATGAAGACATACATGAGAAAGGAATATGAGTAAAGCATCGAAAAAAAGAAACACCAATTAAGAAAAACACCGAGACTCAGCTAACTAAACGCGCGACAGGATGTCGACACACGTGTCCTGTCGTAAAGGAAAGAAGGAAAAACGTAAAGTGAGAAACAAAGGCCCCTCATCCTGAGACCGTGAGCAGCGGGAACAGCGCTTGCTGCCGCCTCCCAGCTGCAGGAGTAACTTCCCAAAGTCGAGGAGCGGAACCTGCGGGCAGCGGGCAGCCAGCGGCTTCCCCGGCGCCATGCGGAGCCAAACCACATCGCATGGGCAGAGCATGGGTGGGCAGGGGGCGCACCGAGCGCAGGGCCCTGGGCAACCCCACAGCCCACTGCCCTCCCGCTCCACCCTCCCTCCCAAGGGTGGACAAGGCCAGGAGGAGGCAGGTGCTTTTACAACTTCCGCAGAAGCACTTTATCTCCTTGAGCAGGGATCAGAGTCCTCGGGCTGCTCTGCGGGCTTCACCTTGATTCGAGATTGGGAGATACCAGCTGGCCACGAGGCCCGAGGCCCCTCTTCTGACCCCAGAGACGCCCTCCACAGGCTGCTCACGCTCCGGGCCGCATGCAGTGGGGGAACCAGCACGCCCAGCCGAGGCGGCAAGGGCTTCCACGACAGGGTTGCCGTGCGGCAGGTTAAGACCTGGGGGTCTCCCGTTCTTTTTAGGGCGTCTCCCTTGTGGGAGGCAGCTCCCAGGACCTGAGCACAATGCTGAAAGCCACTCCCCGGTAGAAGTCGCCGGGTGAGTGCCACGCACCATGACTGGCCCGGAGGCTGCAGCGTGCTCAGCAAACCCCGCCTCCGGCTACTGAATCTACAAGCAAAGAGGAGACCCGACCTCCCATTAAGTCACTGGAAGTCCCTCAGCCCAGGAGGCAGAGCAGAGCGAACACCAACTGAACCCTCACGCTCCTGGGGGCCCAGGGCAGGGCGCTCAGCCGGCCACGCTGCTCCCTCCAGGGAAGCAAAGGATGTATCTTTCCGATCTCAGGAGGCAGGAGATTGTAATCCCACGATGCTGTCACTAGTCCACAGAGATCAGAGAACCGTGTATCAGACTTTACCTGGAAATCGCGGCCACAAAGGGCTTCAGCTCCTGAGGCTCGTAGGCACGTGCGAAGGCCCAGCACACATAGCAGGCGGCGTCCCTGACGTTGGCGCCCACGCTGCAGGCGCCCCGCTTCTCCTCGTAGGTCAGCGCCTTCAGGATCACGGGGACAACTGGACACAGGAGACAGAGACTATGAGTGGGGCCTGGAGGCAGCACACGTGGCTTCAGAGAAGCTGCAGCTGCTGGAACATGACCGCTCGGCCCTCTGCCCAGGCAGAGGCAGACGGGAGGCACGCGTGGTGCCCCACCTCCCCTAGTCACTTAAAACTCACGACCTCGTCAGAAAGGACATCTGGAAGGAACCCAGGAGTCCATCAGCTCAACTCAGGTGAAAATGCTTTTTCAAAGTTGCCCCCACATTACAGGAGTTGGTGACGGTTCCTACAGAACAGCACGGATGTGCCTGCCGGGCCCACCAAAGGGACGCAGATGCCACGCAGCCAGGAAAGGGGCCGGCGTGGCATAGGGGCAGGAGGAGGGGCTCCCTCACCTGGGTCACCTGCAGACTCAGAGGACACCAGCCCCCAGAGTCTCCCGTCAAGGGGACCACAAACAGTATATGGGCTTCTAACTCCAAAAAAGCAGATACCCAACTCGGGGGAGAGGAGACCCTGCTACACAGGTGTCAGCTCTGCTCAGAGTGTGCCTGTGACCTGTGACCTCGCTGGGCTGCAGGGCTGAGAATCAGGGTGATAAAGTGAAGCCAGCTAACTTTAGGAATAACCCAGATATGTTTAACTATCTACAACAGTTGTAATATTTAAGGTAATTTGACATACATGTGGATCGTCCCTCTGGTTCCATTTTAAATGTCTGAGTTTTTCATATTACATATGTAATTTCTGATACAAAGACAGGAGAATTTTAAAACACATGGCATAAGAGTACTTAATGTTTAAAGGAGCTGAACCTGTACTGTATTTAACTATTAAATTTATTAGATCCATGTATTTCAAGCACTGGGGAAGGGTTTGCTCATTAGAGGCATGTAAATCACTTAAAAAGAAAATAAAATGTGCAACATTCATGTACAGGGTTCAGAGAGTATAAGGGAAGTTTAATTAATTTTATAAATAAACAAAACAATTTTTAAAAGCCTCTTAAAATGATAATAGGGAAATGTAACAGGAAAGACCTTCAGAAAAGTTTTACCGTGCAATTCAAAGGGAGAGTATTCATGTTTTCTTAAGTCACACTCAATGAAATTTTCTGCAAAAACATGTTGGAAGTTCAATTTACTGTCCCAAAACAGACAGCAACACTGACACACAGCTCCCACTGGTGTTTAGAGAAGCAGTAAAGGTGAACACGAGTCTCTGGTCCCAGAGGGGTGGAGGGACCACACGTCCCAGTGCCCAGCGCCACGGCCCCAGAACAGCAGGGCTCCCGCGGAGCGACATCCACGGCAGACACATGGTCCACGTGGCTCAGGAGGCCGGCCGGGGGGAGCGCACGCATCCACCCACACGTTTGGCCACAGCCTCCTCGTCCCAACAACGCACACCCCAGACCACACAGCGCGGACGCAGTGTCAGATGCCCAGGCAGAACTGGACACAGTGGCACCCAACTGATGAAGGTCAACACGCAAGACGGTGGAGATCAGCCACTAAGCAAAGAGCAAAAGAAGCAGCGGAAAGCTGGCGTGCAATCCGGGGCCACAGAGAGCCCCAGCTCTTCCTGCAGCCCCTCCCTCTGGCCTAAGGCCCCAGCACTCCCAGCACACGAGGCCCGTGCTCCACACGCCCTCTCCTCTGTTTAACAGTGCTGCCTGCTGCGACTGCAGTCTGAGAAGAGACACTTGGGTGTGGACGTAAGAAAAACGAAGCACCCGTTACCTGCACACGCAACTATCATCATAGAAACGGCCAAAGAAATGTACCTGGAAGGAGTCTCGGGCAAAAATCAAAAGAAACGACTGCCGGAGTGGGGCGTCGCATGCAAGTTCCCCTCTGCCTTTGCATCTGAGGGTTTCTGATTCCGTACAAACAGCAACAAAGAGTAAATTTGACTCCGTACCATTTCTTTTATGCACATACAGTGATTACCGTCTACAACGTTTTTAAATGTCCACGTAAATTTACTTAAAATTACACAAAACAAATGGTCTCCAAAATAAAAATCCCAAAGACACATCGTGTTACCAATTATATGCATTTCAACCAGGACCGAACTCAAGAACACATTTCCTCCCGATCAGCAGCACCAGAAAGGCACCTGCAGCCAAAGCTCCGAGGAGCACCCCCACCCACAACGGACATGGAGGTCACCCACACCCGGAGCTGGCCTTGTTCCTCCTCTGCACCTGCCGAGGGCCCCAAGCACCCAGCCCACTCTCCTGCCAAGTGCTCCCGTCCTCCACCCCACAGCAGCAGGACACCCCACACTCGATGTGCCAAGACCCCTCAAGGTCCACAGCGTTGGAAACTCAGCCCATCTCCCTCACCCTCCCCGTCAGCCGGAGGCCCGTGCCATCGTCTGGGGCAAGTTCAGGGCACGGTGATCATCCCAGGGCCACTCCTCCTTGTTTCCGTATATCCAGTCAAGGCCTGGCCCACCCACAGCAGCCAGGCCCCTGCAAAGGACGCATCACCCCGGCTCCCCAGCCCCCCAGTCACTGTAGGACCACCGCTGCTCCCAGCCTCCAGTCTGCCCAGTGACTCACCTCAGCACAGCAGAGCACAAGCTGGCTTCCAGGTCTCCCTCTCAAGAGTGCCCCAAGACCCCACACCAGTCCCCCACTGGCCACAACCTGGGACGCACCGCCCCCCCATCTGCAAAGCCCCCATGCCCTCTCTACCTGGCACCGCCCCGGGAGCACCAGACCTTCCTGAGCAAAAGCGCTGACGGCTCACCAGGTCTCCACGGCACCCCAGGAACTAAGCTCAGCTTTCTGCGAGGATGTCTCTGTCACTCTGTGTTTCACCTCCTAAAACCAAAGCTCACAATTAAGACACAGAACATGCAGAAATGCCCAACCAGACAAGAGGACACTACCCTAGCTGTTTCAGATAAAGTAGTTAAATCTGATTAATGATTTTTTTAATTGTCTCAACTTGAACTAAACTAAATCTGTAATGCTTAAAACTGGTCTTCGTCTGTTTTCGCTGGAGTTACTCCTACTCTTCTGGTGTCATTCACGTTCACTCTATGCTGATGGGGAAGCCCGCGCGTGGCCCAGCAAACGCCACAGCTAATAGGCCGTGACACCCGTAGGGGAGGAGCTTCATGTAAATGCGGTGTCACTGCCGTGACAGCTTCTCTAAACCGTCACTTTAGCGGCTGCCCAGACAGCTCTGGCTGAGACCATTCAGCAATTCTACAGCCTGAGGGGCCTGGATGCTAACTGCTGAGTCCCAGTTCATCGGGCCATTGGACAAAATCAATTTCAAAACAGACAACTATGAATGACAACAGCCAGTCCTGTCCACATCCTTCAGGTGGACGTTGCACCCTACTACCACAAGGGGAGAGGCTCAGGGCCCCCTGGGAGAAGCCCACCTGCACTCCACCTGCCCACCTCCAGGTCCTGAGCCATAGGGGGCTGCTCCTGCCCCACCCCCCGAGCCTGACCCTGGGTCACAGTGAGGTGGTTTCTAAGGCATCACTCCTGCTGGCTCGTGAGGCCGACCCGTCATGAGGAAAAGGGCAGGCGCTGTGACCTGGACCCTGCAGCGGACGCTTGCCTCAGCAGCGCACAGACCCCTAGGGGCTGACCAGCATCCACTGCAGGGAACCCAGCAGACAGGGAGGCACAAGCACAGCCCCGCCTGGCCCACTTCTCCACTTCTCCATCCCAAGGAGGGCAGGCAGCTTCACTCGTGGGCGGTCAGCACAGCTCCACGCTGCACTTGGACTAAACCCTCCTTGAGGGGGACGGACTGGGGGTACTTGGGCTGTGAAGGTCTGTGCGGCAAGGTGACCCCCAACAGACCCTGACCTTCGTCCCCGGCACCCCGCAAACACCCACACACTAGGGAGCTACCTGGCCTCCCACAGCGTGAAGGTGCTGGCCTTCTCTGTGTCCTCCCGCAGAACCAGGTCAGAGAAGGACAGACCCAAGCCCACCAGGGCCGCCTCCCTGCCAGCCCCCGCCCACCCACGTGGCATGCAGTCGCAGCTGCCCAGCAGCGCCCCACCCAGCCCTTGGCACAGGCAGTCTACAAAGTCTTTCTCCCGAAAGCTCCGGTGAGCCCTCCATCACTCCTGCCTCAGACAGCAGCAGCTGACGCTCAAGGGCAGGTGAAGAAGTAACAAGCAGAGACCTTGCTGCTGGACCGGATCCAACAGAGCCAGCCATGCGGCCACGGGCAGTGATGATGGTACCCTCGCCTCACAGGTCCCTGAGAAGGAGTTTGATTTGCAGAAAGCAAAACAGCTCAAAAGGAGAGAAAGCGAGATGACAGGTTTCTTTAACGCAAAAATGGGAAAATGGGCCTCTCAGCTCCAACGCATTCCAAGGTGGAAGTAAGAGATCTGACCTGGGGATAAAGGGATGGGGTCGGGCCTGCTTCTGCGGCTGCTGGACAGGGCCCATGGCTGCCCCCTGACCTCTCGGGCCTTCTCCAGTCTCTTCTGTGCAAAAGGGTGCTCTGGGCTTCCTGCCCCGACATCCAGAGAACAGAAGACAAGAGAGAGACCAGCCTGAGTCCATGCAGGGCAAAGCAATCACAGAGCTTAGGAGCAAGAAGGTGGCATATGAAAGAGAAATAGTCTTTGCGCTGAACTTTCCTAAGAAGTCATTATCAGAAAAAAAAAACTCAAAAACTAACAACTCTTTCCAGATTAAACAGGTTTAAAATAAGGAAACTCTTCAATAGCTTTGAACAAAAACCTCTCTCAAGGTTCCAATTACACACTGCAAATGCATGTCAAATATATAAGATCCCCCAGAGGGCTTCCTTTTGGCAACCCAGAGTCCAGCAATGTAATTTAAATACCCTTCTCTCTGGACAGCTTGTCATTTGTCTAACGCCAAT
Organism: Camelus ferus; assembly: GCF_009834535.1. Taxonomy (NCBI): domain Eukaryota; kingdom Metazoa; phylum Chordata; class Mammalia; order Artiodactyla; family Camelidae; genus Camelus; species Camelus ferus. The sequence goes on from NC_045711.1 coordinate 19,923,388, forward strand.
CGCCTAAGGACAAAGCAGCCTCCGGGGGAGAGAAACGACTTAACCCTCAGAAAGCCAAGTCCCCACTACAGGGCTTGCAGGGCACACGCCCAGAGGACAAGGGGAACCCAGGTGTTCCATGCAGCATCCACAAAAACATCATCATACAGCCAGCACAGAAATCATGTCTTATAATAAGTAATGAATTACACTAATTAAAAAAAAAACTCATCACGTAAGAAGTATCACTGCATTGGGCCAAGTCTCCCAGAAGGCACTGGGCCAGCATCTCTCAGGACACACTAGGAAGACATCTCCCAGGTTGCACTAGGATATCTCCCAGGATGCACTGGGAAGACATCTCACAGGATGCCAGACTACGATGACTTCTCCCAGGATGCTACACTAGGATGACTTCTCCCTGGATGCCAGACTAGGATGACTTCTCCCAGGATGCCAGACTAGGATGACTTCTCCCAGGATGCCACACTAGGATGACTTCTCCCAGGATGCTACACTAGGATGACTTCTCCCAGGATGCCAGACTAGGATGACTTCTCCCAGGATGCTAGACTAGGATGACATCTCCCAGGATGCCAGACTAGGATGACTTCTCCCAGGATGCTAGACTAGGATGACTTCTCCCAGGATGCTAGACTAGGAAGACATCTCCCAGGATGCACTGGGATGACATCTCCCAGGATGCTAGACTAGGATGACTTCTCCCAGGATGCTAGACTAGGAAGACATCTCCCAGGATGCTAGACTAGGATGACTTCTCCCAGGATGCCAAACTAGGATGACTTCTCCCAGGATGCCACACTAGGATGACTTCTCCCAGGATGCTACACTAGGATGACTTCTCCCAGGATGCCAGACTAGGATGACTTCTCCCAGGATGCCAGACTAGGATGACTTCTCCCAGGATGCACTAGGATGACTTCTCCCAGGATGCTAGACTAGGATGACTTCTCCCAGGATGCTAGACTAGGAAGACATCTCCCAGGATGCACTGGGATGACATCTCCCAGGATGCTAGACTAGGATGACTTCTCCCAGGATGCTAGACTAGGAAGACATCTCCCAGGATGCTAGACTAGGATGACTTCTCCCAGGATGCTAGACTAGGAAGACATCTCCCAGGATGCTAGACTAGGATGACTTCTCCCAGGATGCCAGACTAGGATGACTTCTCCCAGGATGCCAGACTAGGATGACTTCTCCCAGGATGCCAGACTAGGATGACTTCTCCCAGGATGCCAGACTAGGATGACTTCTCCCAGGATGCCAGACTAGGATGACTTCTCCCAGGATGCTAGACTAGGATGACATCTCCCAGGATGCCAGACTAGGATGACTTCTCCCAGGATGCCAGACTAGGAAGACATCTCCCAGGATGCACTGGGATGACATCTCCCAGGATGCTAGACTAGGATGACTTCTCCCAGGATGCTAGACTAGGAAGACATCTCCCAGGATGCTAGACTAGGATGACTTCTCCCAGGATGCTAGACTAGGATGACTTCTCCCAGGATGCTAGACTAGGATGACTTCTCCCAGGATGCACTAGGATGACTTCTCCCAGGATGCTAGACTAGGATGACATCTCCCAGGATGCCAGACTAGGATGACTTCTCCCAGGATGCCAGACTAGGATGACTTCTCCCAGGATGCCAGACTAGGATGACTTCTCCCAGGATGCCAGACTAGGATGACTTCTCCCAGGATGCACTAGGATGACTTCTCCCAGGATGCTAGACTAGGATGACTTCTCCCAGGATGCTAGACTAGGAAGACATCTCCCAGGATGCTAGACTAGGATGACTTCTCCCAGGATGCTAGACTAGGATGACTTCTCCCAGGATGCACTAGGATGACTTCTCCCAGGATGCTAGACTAGGATGACTTCTCCCAGGATGCTAGACTAGGAAGACATCTCCCAGGATGCTAGACTAGGATGACTTCTCCCAGGATGCACTAGGATGACTTCTCCCAGGATGCCAGACTAGGATGACTTCTCCCAGGATGCACTTGGCTGAGTCTCCCAGGAAGCCTATGGACCACAAAGAGCACTGAGTCACCTCGTCACCTGACGGCCCTGCCTGGGGAGCCACACTCAGGCCTTGAGCCCGCCTGCCTGAGTCTGAGTCCAGGAAAGCACTAGTTCCCTGGGAGTGGGTGTGGCCACCACCACAGAACTTTTATTTCAGCCACCAGTACAAATAGCCATCATACCTACCTAAAGAATGCAGTCCAACTTGCTGAGAAAAAAAAACCAATGTTGAATTTGCTGGGGGAGAGGAAATGACGGACAGAAAATCTGGTTCCACAGTCACTTGGTTCTCAGTTCCCACAGGACGTCTGAAAAACTGTCTCAAAGGCCCTTGGCCGACCTGCAGGCAGCAGTGCCAGCCTTCACCCAGCACAGTGGGGAATTTCGGCCATGCGTGCTGGCCTTCCTTGGAGGGTGAGGGACCCCAGCCCCATGGACGTGGGGAGAGCCTGGCCAGGGCTCGTCCCCACCGCAAGTAGGGGAGAGATATCTCAGTAGCATCCTGTGTTGCTGGTGGTGGGTACCCGACCTGCACACCACCTGGCTCCCCTCTCCCCTAGACGCCGCAAGCACACCCACCCCAACACAGTGGGAGCGCCCACGAAGCCCACTCCCTTTCCACGGGAAAGTTATGTGGCCGAGCTGGTCCAGGAGCCCCCCAAGCATCCTCTCTGTGAACAAGACCCCCCAGCACCACCCCTAGTGCTGCAACTGAGAGCCGAGGCAGGAACGGATGCTCCCTCAGCGGAAGCCCTCAGACCATAAGGGCTCCCAGCAAGTGCAGGGCACACAGGCCAGCCTAGGCGGGTCCAACCGTTATTGTGGGGCACACTAGCCACAGACGGAGGCTCTCCTCACAAGAAACAATGCGATGGCCATTTCAAGACAGGGGCTCGTAGAGTCCTACCTGGGGCAGGGCCTTCTGAAACGCTTCGCGTGATCACAAGTGAGACCGAGGCAAACAGCAAGGCGCACCCCTCCCCCGGCTGTGGAGGGCAGCTCCCACCACACCACTTGCACAGAGGAGGTGATGAGCAAAGGGCACACAGCAGCCCAAGACACTGAAGGGCGTTTCAAGACAAGTAACGAGCGGCAAGTGTGACACGACGGAGAAGGACGTGCTGGCCAGCACACATGGCGAGCTCACTACATCACCAACGGTGAACACTGCAACTTGGAGAGGAGACCGCAGGTGAAGGACGCCAAAGAGACACGAGTGCTGAGAGCGATTACTGAAGGTCACGTGGACAGAGACCAAGTGCCAGCAGAGGAGCGGGAGGTGGGGGCACAGCGGGGAAACCGGGGCGCAGAGGGACTGCCCAGGTCAGCCCAGGTCCCCGGGCACAGTGTCCTCCACCGGCTCCCACGCACCTCTGCGATGTCCTCCCTGACCTCCCCCACCATTCCCTTGCTGGCCCTCTGGGGCTCGGACGGACTGACACCCTGGAGCCTCCTCGACCTTGCCCATCTGCACGCCCACCGCCCCAAAGGGCCCAGAGGTCCCCAGATCGCACGGCACGGCAGGGCAGGGCGCGGCCACCCACCCCCCCGGGCTCCCGCACAGGCAGGCAGACATCACAGAGGCTCTTCTCCTGACAAACGCCAAGCAACCCCACCTCGATCCTCCTGTTCACAAGGCGCTGATCGGAGCAGACGGCACCGCAGGGCAGGCTGGGAAGACAGGCCTCGCCCACCAGCCCCACGGCTCTCTGCACCTTTGGGTCATGCTGGGAAAACACCACCTTTAAGAGCACAGCTTTCAGAAGACCCGGAGCCCACGCCCCTCCCTCCCTAAAGGCCACGTGTCATTTTCTCAGTTCAGCATCGCAGGCTGGTTCTTAGGCAGCGGGCCTCGGCCCTGGCTGCCATAAGAACGACCTCTGGTGCTCAGGACCCTCCCCAGAGTTGCTGAGCGGGAGGACAGGTCACAGCCACTCTGAGAAGCCTGGGTCACGGGCAGCCCTCCCACCTCCATCAGACTAGAGGGACCTTCTGTGGAGGGCTGCCACTAGGTAGACCAGTAAGAGCGAGAAAGGAACTACGAAACCTGCTCTCAGACTACTAAAGGCAAAACGCACCAGAGTCAGTAAAGAGCCTCTCTCTCTACGATGACAGACCACTCACAGTATCTTCCAAAGGCCCATTCGACAGGTGACAGGGTGTTTCACTGCTCAGTTCACGTCTACATGTCCACATGCAAATGAAAACACACACGTCTGAGTCACAAGCATCACTCTGGCTCCAGTCTGTGTGCAACAATCACCATGCAGCCGGCAGGGCTGTGCCGAGCCCCCTCCCCGGTGACCAGCAGTCCCCCACACGTGCCACGTTGGCTGATCCTCCGAACTGCACCTCCCGGTCCAGAGCCCCTCCAACCTCTGGCCTCAGTGACCAGTGGCAGGCTTCCTCCCCGGCGTCACCCTCAGGTCAGAAGGCAGCCATCGGGGGTCTCAGGAGTGACAGCCCACCCCACCGGTCTGCAGGCCTGGGGCCTCATCCCGTAGCCCCCGGAGCCTGCGCTCCCAGTCTGCCCCTTCCTAGTGAGCTGGGAGCTCCTCCACCATCTCCCCTCCCCTCAACAAAAACCAAGTATTTGACTAATGGTTTGGATAAATATGGGTTTTTCTAATCTTAAAAAACAATATTTAAGACATTTGCATATCTTAGTTCCTCTCACCGTTTATTTCAACAGGTGATGAAGGCTCGGAGTCCCGCACCCACAACTGCACAATCCAGAAGCTCTGAGAAGAGGGGCTGGGATCTTCTTTGGCAGCAAAGCCTGGCTGAGCTGACACGGGTCAGCCTACAGTGTGCGCTCCCCTCCCGCTGTGGCTCTGGCCACGTGCTCTGTAGGAGGGCGCCTGTGTCAGCTGTGGGCGCCGCCTGGACTCCACGGAGGGCGGAGGCCACACAGCCGAGGAACCCACGACCTGCCTGGGGATGAAGAGGTCTTGACTCTGAAACACCCCCACCTCCAGGGGCTTTAAAGGAGGAACTAGGAGCTCCGCCGGGAGACCCGAGGGCTTCCACTTCCAGATGCCGGGGCGTCTGTGCCGGGGCCGCGACAAGAGCTGCCCGGTGTTTAGGTCACGGGGAACTTGAGACTGACGATGTCTGTCTATTACTGAGAGATCAGAATCTAAACGTCCAAGTGTTCTGAAGGCCCGGGACAAAGTCAGAGTGCAGAGGCTGCAGAAGCAGAAGGGAGCTGACACCAAGTCTGGTGGGCCTGGCACGCTCGGAACCTCCAGGGCGGCTGAGGAACTTCGTCTCAGGGGCGCTGAGAACTTCAGCTCACCGTGCCTAAGGACAGCGGCAGGAGACCTCCCCCAGCCCAGGTTTGGCCAGCACGTGGAGTCCGGAGCCCTGCCCACACCATCCTGCACCCTGCCCCTGCACACAGTAGGTCCCAGTCGGTCGCGAGTGAATCTAAGTGTTTCTCTCTCACTCTTTCTCCAAGAACAAACATCCTTTGCAATGTTTTAAACTGCTTACGCAGTTTCCTCTTGGAAATACCTTCTCAACATCTCACCCAAGCACATCCTTCTTCGTAGATGAAGGACGGCAGAGAGACGCCTCTCCGCCCCTTTTGAAACGGACTTGCCGTCCCCGATCTTCGTCTTCTCCCAAGGTGAGCTGCACCAGCAACAGTGCAGCTGCAGGGCAAGCTCTCCCTCCCTCACACGCCTGTCCCCCAGCCGAAGGCAAACGTGCCCAAGCGTTCGGGCTGCGAACACGTTACGGTCGACACAAGGAAGGACAGGGACAGATGGGCCTCCGACGTTCAGAAATCCCCAGAGCTGACTGATTTCTTCACCACGGCGGGGACCAAGTGCTCTAACTCTCGGCTGGAAAACTGTGCTCAAGGTCAAGTAAAATTGTTTGCTTAGAAACGATCCTCAAGACATACAACCTTCTGACATACTTTTTCATTTTTTCACCACTGAAACCCCACCTTCTCAGACGTTCCCTCAAAATCAAGACATTCCATTCCTCCTAAGCCCCCTCCCAGGCCTCACGCCAGCTGCGAGGGGGGCTGCGGGGAGGAGCGGGCAGCCCCACACCCGGACCCCGTGGGGCCAGGGCTGCCCGCTCTGCAGCGCCTGCGGCCGCAGCCCACACTTCCCGCCGAGTCAGGGCTGTGCGGGAGCAGCTGTCACCTCGTCAGCACCGCAGCGCCTGGAGCGATGCCACCAAACGAGGCTCTCCCCTCTCGCAGCCGCGGTTTATTAAAATCGAGCAAAAGGACACCATGGGTACCCAGGAAAGCCGTGACCAGACACAAAGCCATCCCACTAATGTCACCCACACCTGTCCAGGTGCCCACCGTGCCTGCCGGGGTCAGGACTCGGGGACAGGGACGTGCCCTCCCAGCACCCTGAAATGAGTTGACGTGAGAACTGCCATGGGACAGCCTGAACCCTCCGGATTAAACCCACACAGTTGCTCCCCACTCCTTAGTCCAGCACAGCCAGCACGTCTCCCGGCTGTCACAACGGCCTCCCTGGGGGCCCACCTGGCCTCGATCCGTGTTCTGTGTCAGAACTCCTTCATTTCAAGCCACCTGAGTCATGGCACTTGGCCAATTAAACTCTCCCTGAGCTCTGAACCACCCTCCTTTGCAGGTAGAGATAAGGCCTCTCTCCATCTCTGCCCCCACCCACCCCCACCCCCGGCACGAGGACCAGTGCCGGTCCATCCTGTCCCTTCGCCAAAGGCCACCGGACAGGGAGGGGAGGGAGCATGGCTGTGCTGCTGGCGCAGGAAACACCCACAGCTGATGACAGAGTGGCCCAGGCACAACAACTTGAAAGAAGCAAAAACAGTGCTCAGGAGAATTAGAGGCTTAACCGGGAGTCAGGACGAGTTCTGCCACTGACTCACAGCCTTGGACTCCGGCCGCAGTGCCCAGAACTCCCCCAAGGTGTCCATAGCACGACTTTAGAACCACCAGGTCTGGAGGACCATCCTGTTGGAGACCCCGCCTCGCCGAGCTGAGGGTCACGGGACCTGACACCCAGCATGCAGGAGGCCCGAGAGAGGCTGCGCCACCCGAGGCCGCGCCACCCGAGGCCTGACGGCCAGCAGGACAAACATTGGATGACAGGCCACTCGGGTCTGATGGGTGACGACCCTGCACCCGCCAGGGCCCAGCTCATCAGGACAGGTGTCTTCTCCCGTCTCACTAGCCAGGGCACTGCTCTGGGCAGCCGGACAAGGCAGCGCGGACGGCAGACTTCCGACTGCAGGCCTGGACTCCCACAGCCACACTGTCTGACCTGCCCCCGTGAACCCCTCACGCTGACCTCCCCTAGAGTGACGCACACAACACGCCTCCCGCATGGCTGTGCCTGGTGGGGAGAAGTCCCACCAAGTACAGGCAGAACTTGGCCTCGTCCCCCCTTCATCCAAAAACTGGCAAATACCCCCAACCATGGGCCCATCCCCGTGACAGCCAGGCAGAGCCCCATCCTCACTTCCTCTCCACGCTCCAGGTGCGAGATCAGCCCTGAGCACTTGCCTGCGGCCCACTGCACCTCCACCAAGAACGGACCCGCTTCAGGGCTACACTTCGACACCCAGGGCACCCAAGCACAGAGCCGTCTCCACGACCCTGCAGCAGCCGGCCTGCTGGGGAGAAGTCAGGGCCTGTGCCCGCTGGGCCACTCCCCAGGCTCCTTCCCGGAAGCCCGAGGCTGCGGAGCAGGGCCTGCCCCGGTGCCAAGGCAGAGCAGCGCGGCCCCGGGGCTCTTTGCAGGACTCCAGTGAGGCCGAGCCGGGGCAGGGAAGCACCTGCAGCCACCCGCCCCCGAGGAGGCTGGCACCCGGGGCACGCAGGCAGCCCTCACGCGGCAGGAGTGCGGGGCAGGCACAGAGAACACAACCGCCTCTCCCGGGGAAACGTGAAACCACCTCAGTCGAGTCCTCGCCCTGGGGCAACCTGCCGCCCAGACGTGTCACCAGGAGACCTGCTAACACACCACAATCACGAGCAAACCTGGAACTCACGTGCCTGGACCCTCCGGCTCCTTCCCTGTGTAACCCCCATCAAACCAGCCGACCTGCACTGCATCCAGAACCCCGAACAGGCCCGCTGCTGGCAGAAGCCGATGACCAAGTTACAGAGACGCAGAAATAAGCTGAGCAGGTAAAGTGCTTTTCCAGGTCAAAGGATTTCCCATTAAAAGATTCAGAAAAAGATTTTCCATCAAAACAGCATAAATATTACCCAAGTATCTAAAATAATAAACTCTGTGCAAAGACATTACTTTCTGAGCGCACCGCACATGACTAACACACCCCCAATCAAGTCACTCCTTGTTCATAAACATCACAATCTTAGTTTTGACCCAGATTATGAATTTCAATTCTTAAAAACAACACAGATAAAACCACGACACCAAGGTCTTTAAATTTACGAGGCTCCCACACGTACGTCAAGTATAAACACTGAACATCTACCACTTTAAACGTGCTTAATACTTTCCTTCTTCAAACTATAAATTCTTTCATAATCTCAATTCTAATTGGAGAAGTATCAAACACCTTAAAATAAAAACACTAGAGATACCCTTTAAAAACCCGTACGCACACACTTCACACCCTCGGAAGCGGCGCAGATAAGAGAACTAAGATGAGAGCTGAGGTAGGGAAATTCTTACATTAAAAATGACACAACATGCAAGTCAGACAGAGAAGGACAAATACTATACAATAACACTTCCACGTGGAATCTTAAAAAAATGTTACAAAGGAACTTATTTACAAAACAGAAATAGATTCATAGACACAGAAAATAAACTTACGGTTACCAAAGGGGACAGAGGGTAGGGGAGGGATAAATTAGGAGTTTGAGATTAGCAGATACAAACTACTATACATAAAACAGATGAGCAACAAGGTCCTACTGTACAGCACAGGGAACTCTATTCAGTACCTTGCAATAACCTATAATGTTAAAGAATCTAAAAGGAAAAACATGTATGTGTAACTGAATCACGTTACTGTACACCCAAAACAAACACAGCATTGTAAATCAACAGTACTTTAATTGAAAAAAAAGAAAAATGACACAAATAAGATCAAGAAAATAGACAACCCACAGAACTGGAGAAAACATCTGCAAACTGTGTATCTGATAAGGGTCCACAATCCAGCATACACAGATCGTATAGGGTCAGCAACAAAAAGACAAAGCAACCCAGTCTTAAAATGGGCAAAGCAGGGCGGGCGTAGCTCAGTGGCAAGGTGCACGCCTAGCACGTGCGAGGTCCTGGGTTCAATCCCCAGCACCTCCTCTGAAAACAAATGCATAACGGCCAGGTAAGGGAGCAGTCACAGGGTCTGGGGTCTGCTCGTGCACGACTCTGACGGGCCGATGTCGGGGGAACAGGGAGTCAACACTACTAACCCCAAGGTGCCAGCAGGTCTGGGGGCCACGTGCTCTAGATCATTAAGCAGTTAATTTTCAGCCTCTGAAAAACTCAGGAAATAAACACATGAGATACGACTATCTGGGTCCCCTCAGAGAGGAGCTGCAGCAGAGGATATGGGGAGGGGTCTGTCCTGGGAAGGCCCCACAGGGTCCTGCTCGGCTACAGGCTGAGGAGGGGTCCGCGAGGCAGACAGCCCACAAAAGGGGTCAGAGCCCAGCAGGGTGAAGGGGTGCCCCTGCAGAGGGGCAGCTGGGCATAGGGATGCAGAACCTGAGTGGGTGAGGGGCCCCCAGGGGTGTCAGTGCCCAGGCCGGTCAGGAGGCGCCCACGTGGAGGGAGGCCTGGCAGAGACATCCACACAGGGAGGCAGCCTGGCTGGCAGTGCCAGCACAAAAAAGAAAAAATCACCTAATTTAAACCGAAAGGAGCTTAGATAGTGGAACTTTCAAATTACGGTCCTATAAAACCCTACATAAAATGTCTCAAAGATGCAGTGAACAATGAGCTACAAATAAGATTCCTGTTGAGCTGTAACGCACACACAGCGCCGCGTATTAACTCACTGCACGTAACGCACAGACAGGCACCGGGATCAAAGGACAACGTCCGGCTTTGACAGATGAGACCGGCAGGTGAGAGAACCAGGCGACACAGGAGAGAGACACCACGACCCAGGGAGAAAAGGAGACAAGACACGAAGAACGAGAAGCATGGAGACGGCGTCCCAGAGGGAGAAGAGAAATAAAGAGACGTCCACTCCTGGACACATCACGGGAAGACCGGAAAACAAAGAGGCGGCTCCCAGGAGCCGCAGGAGACGAGGCGCAGCGGCGAACAGGAGGTCTGCACGCAACAGGGAAGCCCCCAGGACAACTGCTGGGAGCACACCTGCCGAGGAACTTCTAAAGCCAAAGAAGTGAATCTGTCCCAAAGCGGGGGCCTGCGACGCAAGAAGGAACCCTGAGCACGACAGATTCGAGGTCCGTGCGGGAGCGCCTGAGCGCTGCCTTACCACGTTTGGTTACGGCGGCCCCAGCAATGAGCCACACCACACGGGGTCTTCTTCAGCAAAAGAGACGAGACCCTGACAGGCTACGACGCGGACCAACCTCAAACGTCATGCTAAGGGAGAGAAGCCAGTCACAAAGGACCACGCAGTGCACGAGTCTGTTTAGAAGAAACAACCAGAATGGGCGAATCCAGACCGAAGGCAGATCAACAGCTGTGTGGCGCTGAGGAGAGCGAGGGTTTCGGGGACAGCCAAGGGGCATGGATGGGGTCCTTTTGGAGCAATGAAAATGCTCTAGAACTGACTCTGGGGACAGCTGCACAGCCCTGTGGACACACAAAAGCCACGGACGGCACACTTCAAACAGGTGACCTGTACGGAACATAAATGACATATTAATAGACCTGTGTTTAAAACCTCTTAGGCAGGGAGTTATTGTCCCAATTTATCAATAAAGAACACTGAAGGACAGAGAAGTTATCTTTCCACTTCCACTTGGGTCAATTCTGATAAATTGTATTTTTCAAGGGACGTCTGTTTTATCCGAGCTATTACAGTCAGCAGCCAAGACACTCTGACACATGGGTTTCATCTCCACAGGACCTGCTTCAGAGCCCGTCTTGCCGTCCACACTGCTGCTCTGCTTCCTCTGCTCACCATCTGTCCACAGACTGGGAAGCTTCCCGCTGCGGTCGGCTTCCTCGCCTCTGATCTCCCGGACCTGTGTCTGCTCGCCACTGTCTCCCTGGCACTGGGGGCCCTTCTCTGGTCTCACAAGTTTCTGAGGCAGGTCAGCTGCGATCTCTGCACAGGGCAGGAGCCTGAGAGTCAGCTCGGCCGCCCGCTGGCTGCCTCTCTTCTTTTTCATAAACTATGTTTAAAAAAGGAAAAACCATTCTTGGCTCCAAGGCCGTACAAAAACAGACCAAGGCCAGACTGGGCCCGAGGGCCACAGTTTCACAATTCCTGCTTAAGGTTTTAAATTTCCCTGAAGTGTACTATCAGCTGCATCACAAAAACTTTGATATATAATTCTGTTACTGCTCAATACTGTCTTTAAAAAAATTTTCATTATAAAATTTCGATTGAGATTTCTTCTTTGATTCATGTGTTACATAGAAACCCACAAGCTTTCAAACTAAAACCTCATGTCTCACTTCTATTTTTCCGTACCTGACATTGAGCTCTGGTCAAAGAATGTAGCCTGAACACCCAAGGTTCTTTGAAACGTCCTGAGACCTGTTTTACAGCCTTGCCAGGAAGTGTTCCTGAGACTAAGGAGCCCCCGGCCGCAGCTGCAGAGCCCAACGCGAACCTACGGCACCAGGCCTGTTTCTCTGTCGTCCGAGTCATACACACAAGGCTCCCGCTGTTTCATTTCCTAACTGAACTGTCCACAAGACAGAGGGGTGTTTTGAGCTCTCAGGAGGACCCTAGGTTCGCCCACTTTCCCTGCCGCCCCACTGACTGCCGCTTCTCACGGCCTCCAGTACAGCTTAGGCACCTGTGCCAGTCACAGGTGACGCCAAGTGACGCGTTTTCCCAGGGGTCACAGCAGACGTGGGGCCAGGGCCCCAGTGCCCACTGCTTCTGCTGTGGGACCTGGTATCAGGAGGACCTGGGCACGGGGAGGGGGCAGCAAGGACAAGCAGGCCCCGGAGCAGGTGCTGCAATGCCCACACCTACCCTCCCACCTCCCAGCCTCCAACCTGGAGGATGTGGGCACAGGGGAAGGGCCCGCACACGTCACCTCAGAGCCGCCTGAGCATATGGGGCTGGGGCGGGGACCTGCGGGGGGGAGGGGGGAGACCCTGCACCACAGGCGGCCAGCAGACCAGCGGCCACGCGCCGTCCTAGTCACACACCTGCCTGCAGAGCCAGCGGGGACCAGGCCGCTGGCAGAGGGCCCCACTCACCCCAGCAGGCACCATGTGAGGCCAGGGCAGCAGCATAGTGGTGGCTGTGGGCAGGACCATCAGCACCGCGGTGCGGAGAGAAGAGGGCGGTCGTGCGCGAGGCTCCAGATGAGCCTTGCCCTCCCGTCTGCATGATACACATCACAACGTCCAGTACCCAGCAAGCACTCAGGTGAGGATTCTCCCTCAAACTGTTACTTCAATTATTTCCAGCAAGTACATCCAACAGCAGGCCTGGAACAGCACCAACCCTACTGGCTGAGGGTCTGGTTTAACACCCACAGTCAGGACACATGGCCTTGGGCCACTGTGACCACCAAGCTCCCAGAAACTCAGGCGGGGGCTCCTGGAGAAAGAAAGGGCCAGTGCAGCTGCCAGTGGGGCTCTGGAAGAGAGGGAGGACTCCCCGAGAAGTCAGAGCCCCAGCCTGGGCCACGCACATCTCCCTGAAGGGACAAGGCTGCGGGGGCGGAAGCCTACGCCAGGCCATCCCCCGGGTGCCTGGAGAAGAAAAACTCGGTCACGTTAAATTACATGAGAAGAGGGGGGAGCGTATAGCTCAGGTGGTAAGAGTGCATGCTTAGCATGCATGAGGTCCTGGGTTCAATCCCCAGTACCTGCTCTAAGAATAAATCAATGAGTAAACCTAAAAACCTCCCCCCACCAAAAAATGAAAATAAAAACAAGTCACGTAAGAAGAGTAGGCACACGAGGGAGAGTCTCAGATGTAACTGAAGGATGAGCAGCTCAAGAACTTGGGACAACAGACCTAAAAGGACAGTACCCGCAGAGAAGGCTCGGAACAGTAAACACGTGAACGGAAGAGCAGAAGCCACGGCGAGGGAACGGGGAAGATTTGGAAAAGAACCGATACAAATGTCTGGAAGTAGAGGGAGGAAGGATTCTCGCTGTGGACGGAGCAGGACGGTGGCCCTGAGGGACCGGAGCGTGGGGCACTGACGCGCTATCAAGCAGAGTGAGGGAGGGGCTCAGGGGGCTCTTCGCTGTCGTTCACTGGTGTCACCTGCAGCATGAGGAAGAAAGGAAAAGAAACTTACGCGCCAATTTGTTTCCTGGTCCTTGTTCAATCTAAGTGACTTCTGCATGTGGCTGTGAACATACCAAAATGACACATAAAAAGCACCTTTTAAAGACGAATTCAATGAAAGGAGACAAATTATAAGCAGCCTGAGAAGGGACCAGTGAGCATCCTAAAACACAGGCACACTGCTGCGGGGTGGGGTGAGAGGAGGGGCGAGGGGGGGGGAGGGGAAGAGGAGGGGAGGGGAGGGGGAGGGCCAAGGAAAGCTGTGGGAACCCTCAGAACCTGGCCCAGACTCACAGCGTGAACGAGGTTCCCAGTCAAAGACAAAACCAGCTGAAGCTCGTGGTTTCAGGCTTCACTTGAGACCAGAAGGCAGAGCCCATCGCACGGGGCTGGGCTTCGTGGCCCCCTCTAAACCCAGAGGCGCAGAATCCCTCCCTGGCCCTTCCTCCGCCCTGGCGCCCGAGGTGCTAGGAGCGCCAGGTCCAGCGCAGCTCCGCCAGGCTCCACCTTCCTTGGGGGTGGGGGGAGCATGGGAGCCATGGGTACAAAAGCTGCCCACGGGCCACACACCAAAACCAGCAGCCACACAGCCACCGTTCTGGAGCCCCGGGCACAGGACAGCCCAGCCGAAGAAGGGGCCTGTGCGCCCCCTCCAAACAGAGCAGCTCCACTTCCACATTCAAATGGTGGCATTACTGGAGTAACAAGCAAATTAAACCCCAAGTAATGAATTACACACCTCAGACTTCCAGTTACCAATGAAGCCCTCCGCTCACTCATCAGAGGAAGTAAAGTGGCCGACACTAAACTCCCAGAACACCTCACACAACTCGACCTACCTTGCAAGCCGGCCACAGAAACTCTACTTTCATTTCTATTGCCCAGAAGCAAAAATCCACTGACATCTTCAGCATGTTTTTTAATGAGAAGCCACGTGCTTCGCCTGGGAGAGACGCCCCAGTTCCAGCTCCCACGTGGGCTGGCGTGAGCCCCGCGCTCCCCACTGGGCCTCCCGGGCCCAGCTTCACACTCAGCTCCACTGGGGCCCAGGCGCCAGTCCCTTCCGGGGCAGCCTCCTGGAGCAGGGAACAGGCGAGCAGGGCCAAGGCAGCACCTCTGAGCAGCACGAGGGCCCCAGGAAAGTGGAGGACCCTCCAGGACACAGCCTCCCCTCCGTAAGCAGACCCCAAGGCCACAGGCCAGCACAGAGCTCAGAGACGCGGGGAAAATCCTCCTCGGCACCAAGGCCCAGCGTGGAAGGGGCAGCATGGAAACAAGGCAAGTCCCAAAGAGACGCACAGCGCCAGAGGGCCCGGCCGGACACTGCGGCCCCAGGGCCAGTGCCCCGGGTGGGCTTCCCCTCTACGGGGCCACGTCCACATCCAAGCGAGCAACCCCGAGGAGCACCGCGGACCTCAAGAGCGAACACACCGGCCTGAGGTACACGGACCCGGGGCAGCGCCACGGCGCCTCAGCCCCAAACCTCCTGCAAGACTCAACTCTAGCCCGAAGCCTGGAGAGATGTCTGTCCTCGGCCATCTTGCCCTTAACCGAGGCTCAGTGAGCAAGTGTGTGCACACGTGTACACATGGATGTGTGCACACATGCAGGTGTGTGCACGTGTGCATGTATGTGCACGTGTTAAGCTGCCCTCCCTCCAGCAGCCTCACTGCCCACCTCCTCCCAGGGGAGCAGCGTCCTACCTGCTGGCCTGAGCCACGACACCTCTCCCGTGACCCCCGAGGTACCATCTGGGCAGCGAGGTGCCCCTTGGCCTCAGGAACGGTTCCCAGTGCCCTCCCTGGGGCCGGGGCCATGAGGAGTCGACCTCTCAGAAGACGTGGCAGCTGGTGGGGCTGACTGCCCAACAGTGACCAAAGTCAGGGAAACTGAAATCACGTCTTGAACTTTTTATGGAGTTTCTGTCGCCCTTACCCTCCCACCGGGTGCAGCACCAAGAGGAGTGTAAACAGTAAAAACTGCCTTGTATTTATGTCTAAGGTCTAAAATATAAGTGATCTGTTTCCTTCATCAAAGACGTTTCGTCTCATGACGCAGACCACTCCCACCATACAAATGCAATTCTGTGGGATGCTGTGATTAACTCATCAGGTCCCAAGGGGAACTCCACGAGTCAAGGCCCCCAGGGCACCTTCTACAGTCGAGAAGGCTGAGGCCCAGGTCAAGGAACTGCCCCAGGTCACCGGAGGAGGAAAGAACTGAGCCAAAACTCAAGTGGGCAGCCCAGCCAGAGAGCAGGGGTCCCCCACCCTACTGGGCCATGAGCACCCCTGCCCCAGGGCAGCCCTCCCACTAGGCTCTGCTCTGTCACCCTTCAGGCTGGGTGGCCTCAGCCAAGTTACTTGCCCTCTCTGTGCTGTTTGACTCTGCAAACTGGGCGGGTGATTGTTTCCACTCGAAGAGTTGTTGCAGTGATTAAACGGATTAATGAAGACAGAATTTTAGCACAAAGCCTTACACCTAGAGACACCCAACAGATGCCTAACCCCCTGCCCCCTAAGACAGTGAACTCTCTGGCGATATAAGCAGGTGAAAGAAAACAGAAGTCCTTTGTGGAAGAAATGGAGACCCTGCAGGGAGAACCACACCACCTGCCAAAAAGCCATCATTAAAATCCTCAGGGGAGTAAGAGAAGCTATTGCAGCTACCAAATAAGAATAAGACACTAAAAAAGGAACACTCAGAGAACAAGAAGGAACTCTTGGAAACCAAAACTCCTAATAGCAGAAAAGGAAGGGTAGGAAGGGAAAGTTTAGGAAGGCGAGAACACGGAGGGCAGAGAAAGCCTGCGGGAGAGAAGTGGCGGCCCATGCAGAACCAGGAATCACCCTTTAGACCAAAATCCTACAACAGGCGTAACTAATCTGTGACGGAAGGCAACACAGCCGCCTGGTGTAGCGACCAGAACGTTCCACTTTCCGACCGGGGAGCGCTCCAGACTCGGGGCCCTGTGCCCTCGCCACAGGTAAATCCTACCTGTACGAGAGGAAGTGGGAACAGTTCATGATACGTCTGCTGAAGCATTCAGGGTAAAATGAGTGGTGTCTGCTACTGACTGACACACAGCAAATCAG
This sequence comes from Camelus ferus, assembly GCF_009834535.1. Taxonomy (NCBI): domain Eukaryota; kingdom Metazoa; phylum Chordata; class Mammalia; order Artiodactyla; family Camelidae; genus Camelus; species Camelus ferus. The sequence goes on from NC_045711.1 coordinate 19,939,924, forward strand.
TAAGACGGATGAACATGTGGATGAGGGGTGGGGGCGTGGGGGCCATGAGGCAGAGCAGGAGAATGTTCATGGCGGAATCCTGGTGTGAGCGTTCACCGCCACGTTCTTTCAACTCATCTGTACGTTTGAACTGTCTCGAGTGAAAATGCAGAGGCAGAGTCAGGATCAGAGCCGCCCCACACTTCACAGCAGCAGCACTGAAAGCACTGGCCTAGGGTTCTACGCCCAGCTGGACCATCAACTAGGTAGGAGGGGAGGAAACAGACACTCCAATCCTTCAGGGTCTCCAGACGCCTCTCCTGCGCTCAGGACCCCATGAAAATGCTGTGCTTCACGCCCGAAGGATCAGCAGAGAGGGGACGATGTGGGGTCCAGGAGACCTGGCCCCCAGTGCAGGGAACTGGTGGAGGAAACCTCGGGTGACGGGGCAGGCAGGAGTGGAGGCAGAGGTGCCAGAGAGCTACACTCTCATTTCCCATCAAGGGCAGCGCAGACAACACCCAAACCCAGGAGCAGCAAGGTGGGCGGAGGGAACAAAACTAGCGACAGTGATGCATCTGGATGACAAAAGGCAAATACCAAAACCCTCGCCCCGGAGTAAAGGTCTAGTGGGGCTCCTAATGGAGGATGGGAGGGAGCAGCCAGCCGCACCCTCCCACTGAGAGGTGGGGCCCACCCCCCTCAAACCCGGAGTCAGGTGTGACACGGAGGTGCTGGGAACAGCTCCCCATCCGGCCTCTCGGAGGACTGGGAGCCTCTGCTGTGGGCTCCTTTGAGTCCCGAGTGAGTGAGGCTGACCACCGTCCAGAGAGGCCTCTGGAGTGAAGCCAAGGGGAGGAGGAGGACCCTGCTGCCCCGGGACACGAGGCAGGTGAGTGCCCACCAAGCTGCAGACACAGGATGGCCCAGCAGAGGCCCGACTCCGGTCCCCCAAATCGCGAGACCATAACATGGGCAGTGGGTTTAAACCGTGGGTCACAGGTGGGACACCAGCAGGCGCGAGGGGTCAGGAGTCGGTGTTTCCTGCCACAAGACTCAGAACTATTTTTCACTCCCTGAACGATGTGCAACACGTCTAATTTGGGCAAAAGCAACTAAAACCTTTTTTTTTTTCAGTTCAATATAATGGCAAAGCCAAGTAAAATCTTAAGCTTAAACTGAAAAACTAAATAAAAGGCACCGCGTTGGGCAGGCCCACCCTGGCACAGGCGGGCACACCTGCCTCGCCCGCACCCTCGGAGGCGCCGGGGGGCATCGAGGCCCTGGGCGAGCAGGGCTGCGAATCGCTTGCCTGGAGTCTCGGTTATTTGCCGGGAACAGCGAGGAAGCGCGTCCCGGGCTGCGGGCGCCGGGCGCAGGGCGCCGGGCGGCGGGCGTGCGGCGGCAGGTCCCGCGGCGCCCAGGCTGCCCCCACCCTACTCCGGGCGGGAGGGCCGGGGCGGGAGGGGGACACGGGCTCCGCGCGACCCTCGGGGAGGAACGGGCGGCGGCCTCCGCGCCAGGAGACGCGCTCCCCCCGGACGGGTCCACGGCGCACGAGGGGGAGGGGAGGGGAGGTGGGGGGACCCTTCCCGGCGCCTGGACCCCCACCCCCCCTCCCGGCCCCGCGCCCAGAGGCAGTGGCGCGGGGCGGCAGCTCGGTGGGTGCGCACACACGAATCGTAGCTGCGGGCGGAGGGAATATCAGGTGCATCTCTACGCCCCGAGGGCTCGGCTCCCGCCCTTAAATCCCGCCCCCTGGCGCGGCCGCCCCAGTCTCCGGGGAGCGCGCGGGAGAGCAGGTCCGGCTTCGCGCCCGCCGCCCGCCGCCCGCCGCCCGCCGCCCGCCGCCCGCCGCCGGTGAGTACCGCTCCGCTCAGCGCGCGTTTTCCCTCGGAGCCGCGGGCCCGCAGGGCGCCTCCTCCCGCGCAGGGTCCCGGCAGCCGCCCTGCGGTGAGCGCCCTCTCCTCCCTCCCCGGCTGCTCAGGACCCAGCAGGTGCCTCTGTCACAGAACTCCTAATAAGCCTTACCCTTTACTCTGGGAGCCGGGTAACAAGCTTATCCGGGTATTCGGTCCTCGTTTCTACCATAGAATTCATAAAATTTAGACCAAAACTCAAATCTGTAGATTTATGTTACTGTGTCTGCTTCTCACCTTAAAAGTAAACTACAATAAATTCCATAAAGGAATCAGATATATGTGTAATGAGACAGTTGCTGATTTTAATTTATAAATCTTTAACTTTAAAATCTTTTGAGTTTAAAATAAGTACTGTTTTGACATAAGCTGAACAACAACAACAACAAACCCTTAACTAGAGAGAATCCCTACATACACAAGAAGGGGTTGTGTTAACCTTACAAAGTTCATGTTCCTCTAGGAAAATAATTATTGACCAAACTACTGGTCAGATTTGACTGGCGTCAGACTTCATTTAATGAACATCTGTCTGCATTTGTTACCCTGATTTTTATTTTGTATTCATAAAGTCCTTCCAGTGCTTTTAAGCGTTAATTCGTGAGGATACAGAGCAGGAGGCAGGGTGAGCTTTGAGCTTTGGGCTCTGGGGACTGACCACCATTCGAATGTTACAGCCGTGTGCGTTTACTGCTGGGAGCTTGTGTCTGAAAGTTGGGATCTTGGTCGAAACCACAGCGAGCCCCTGGTTGTTTCCTGGATTCAGTCTTCCAAACGGTGCCCCAAGAACACTGTCTTTCCCTAGGTTACGGCTGTCTTTCAGTTTACCCTTAAATTCAAAGAACCGAAAGTCTGGGAGGGAGGGGTGGTTAATCACTGGAAAAGCTCAATTGGAGTAAAACTCACAAATCTTGTTCTTGCGACACCCCAGTGGGTAGGCGACAATGGCGTGTCCTTGAGTTATGCAATAACGCCACATCACAATATTGTAATTATAGCGTGCCCTTCAAAACGTTCCACCTGTGAGGCGGCCTGCCAGGCAGCTGGACACCCCCGAGAGGAATATTGCAGCACAACTTCAGCCCAGAGGTTAGCACGCATGACAAGCATAGCTCCCCGGCACGTCACAGCAGTGCCCTGTAAAGTTAAGCTGCAATTACCTCCATTGTGTCCCATCAAAGCTAGGAAGAAGCCTCTCTCTCGCCCAGCTTCCAGAGCTCAGGCTCCTCAGAACCCTGTTAGACGTGCCAGCCACTCATGGCTGCCCGAACAGCTGGCGACCCCGTGAACTGTCCACACTTAGGAAGCCATTCAGTCACTGCCAGTTGGTGCTTCGTGGACCCCGAAACCGCAGGCCGCTTGGAGTGCTGTGCGGGCCTGGCGCCCCGACTCCCGGCCCCAAGGGCTGAGCAAGGCAGAGGCTGGCAGAGCTCAAAGGGGGTGTCCGAAATGAAGGCAGCTCAGGCTCCCCACACCCTCCCCTGCAGCGTGGACGCCACACCTGCTGCTCGGCCTGACGTGGCTCCCAGGGCCCGCCCGCCACCCTTGAGCCCAGCAGAGACCCGCTCCCGCGTTCTAGCCCAGCACCCCTGCCCGAGCTGTGGGAAGGCGTGCGACAAGCAGGGCTCCGACCCAGCGGGACGCACAAGGGTGAAAAATACTGCCACGTAAACATCCCTTTAGGGTTAGGCTAACATCTGAATTTTTTTAAATTAATCTTTTTGGGGGGAGGCAATTAGCTTTATTTTATTTACTTGTTTTTAATGGAGGTACTGAGGATTGAACCTAGGACCTCGTGCATGCTAGGCACAAGCTCCACCACTGAGCTGTACCCTCCCCCTAACATCTGAATTTTAAAACATGCTAACACCGCAGTTCTCCAAGGAAAGACAAACCCAGGGCCACTGTGTGAACCTGGAGGCACCCCTCCAGACATGTACCACCCAGGGCGAGGACAGTGAAGCACCTCTTACCACCTTCAGGAAAACCTCGTGTCTATTGCTAATCCACAGCTTACTACAAACAGTTAAAGTTCCGGATTTATTGTTTTGGCAATGACACCCTTTTTCCGCTGCCAGCAAGCAGCCAGCCTGGCAGATGTAAACTGACCAGGTCGCAAACCCTGTCCCTGTAGGTGGGGAGGCTCCCTCACCCTTGCAGACCTCACCTAGAAGGCGTCCCCCTGGAAGCTTACCCCACCTCCCTCTCCAACACTGTTGCCTTCTTATGACCAAGTGAACCTGCCGCCTCCACCAGCACCTGAAGCAGCTGTGCTCCCTTGTTTCAATTAGCAAACTGCAACCCTGAGGTCAGTTTACTCAAAGTTACTGAAACGACCGCTCCTGAGACTCCATCAATCACACCCCAGAACACTCACCTCCCAGAACACGGACAAGGAAACCATCCCCTGAAAACCTGTTTGCTGTGCCTGCAGCCTAACTGGCCGAGGAACAGAAAGTTCAGACCAAAACTGTGGGCACCACTGGACTGAAAAAAGTACATATTAACATAAAAGCAGTAATTTCCCAAACAACTCTTTTGGGTAATAGTGTGGTAACTTAGGTATTATTTGCCTCCTATAAACCACTGAGAAAACGTAATCAAAGTGGGTTTACTTAAATTTTTGCCTGGAAGTATCAGCTCCTAGAGCTGGCGTCACTGCTGTCTTAAGTCCCGAGGGGATTTCTGGTTCATTCAGGGCTCACGCGGTCTGGGCGCTGGAGGGGTGTGTCTGCGTCCTCTCCGGTATCACCAGACGCGGGCTCACACTTGATAAACGTTTCGCAGCTGTCATCATTTTGATCCTGGTACTCCCAGCTAGTGATGAAATCACCCGCGTTCAGATCTCCGCCGTAACACATCCTGTGCAATCATGGGAACCTGACTTGCAGAGGTTCTCACGCCTTCAGAACCAGGGAGCATGAGGAGACGTGCCAGCACAGGCCGCCCTGACGTACCGGGCTGGCCCCGCGCTGGCTGAAGTCGCTTCCTGAAGGGAGGCAAGGAGATGGTGCTTTTATAGCCCAGGGCATACCTGCCCCTCAAGGCAGGGAATGAACTCATAAAGAATGATTTCACGTTTTCCCTTTACAAGTAGGGAAGTTAGTAAGACGCAGAGCCATGAGCACAGGTTTAACTGTCTGTGTGGGGCTTTGTGGGGGTGGGGTGCAGAGCCAGGCACCAGGTGCCCCAGCCAGGCCTCTGTCCACCCCACACCCTGCCAACAAACACCTGCAAAGGGGGCCTGGGGCCCCTGCCCCCCCATTAGGGGGGCAGCCAAAAATCTCATTTCTCTTCCAAAATACGTGCCTGAGCACCCTGCTCTGCAGAAACTCCCGCACAGCAGAGGCTGCAGGACCCCCCCACCCCCGGCCACCTCCAAGGAAAGAAACACATCTTTGAGCAAACTGGTGATAAAACAGAGCAGTCTGTTGGGGGAGAGAGGTTTTTGTGTTTTTAAGAAATATGTATAGTTGAGTAGAGAAACCAGTTTGCTGAGAAGAAAATCGGATGGCTTTCTCAGAATTTAAGATATCCCAGTGAAATTAAAACCCGACTCCGCAGCCTTCTCACCCTCCCGCAAACTACCCATGACCTCATCTCCATGTGTGGGACGCGGGAGAGACGCACTTAAAGGTAACTGTTTCATTTTGTGAAACCAGTCTCTTAGATTTCCAGTGCATATTTCTCTATTTTTAAAAGGCTGCTTTCCAGCCGAATGTTTTAACCAACCCAATGTCTAGAAGGTGACGCTTTGCACACACAATTTCACAAGACTCAGGACTGACCATATCTGCTCATTCCTTACAGCACAACCACAGCTGAGAAGTTCTTAAACTGTTTCCTTTTAACTTTATTTTTAAGCTGTTTGAAAATATTTAGAAGCCAGATCCTTTCTACATTTTTAACGCAAAGTAAAGTGCCAGCCTTGATTCCTGGCCCGCCCCCAGCCCTCCCCACCCACAGGCTTTCTCTAAGACGCAGTCACCCCATGGGCTGGTCCAGGACACGCAGCCGCACCCGGCTGCGGAGATCCTCCCAGACCTCACGTCTTTGTTCTCAGCTTCAGGGTGTGAGGCAGAGGGCAAGCCCCGGGGTGTGCAGGGAACCCCGGCTGAGACCCCCTGTTAAGCTTGGCAGGTGGGCAGGGACAGGAAGCCCCAGGGGGAGGCAACTCCGCAGCCCCTACTGCAGGGGGAAGGCCTCAGGATCCAGCTGTCCTGGCACCACTCGCCGCAGCTTCACCCTGACCACGAGGGCTGCAGAGATTCGGTTTTGCCATTGCAGGTGTGGCCAAGAACGGCAGGCAGGCTCCCGGGCCCGCAGTGCTCTCAGCAGTCCACACACATCCAGGCCTCCTGGCCAAGCGGGGACCAACCACGCCATTCACAAGGTGAGCCGCAGAAACGCGGCAGTGAGTAAGAACTCGGGGCACTCACAGGTGCACAGAGTCACCCAAATAGCACCACGTCTGTGTCTGGGACAACACAAATGCCACAGACCAAGAAAGCGGACTTTCCACATGTGAATTTAGAAGCAGGAAGGTGGAACCACGTTTTTGAATACTCTCTGGTAGAACCGAGCACTGTGACTGAATAGGGCAGATGTGCTGAATGTTACAGTCACACTTCTCTTGCACTGAATGTGAGTGTCACACACGCACGAGCCTGGCCGCACAGGTCATGGTAGAGCCGTCAGGCCAGCAGGGCAATAGGCACACGGATGGGGCAGGACCCCGACAGCCACCCAGCCTGCTCGGTCCACAGCCCCCTGGCATCTGAGGCCTCAGATCACAGGCTAAAGGTTCCCGAAAAGAGGATTACAGGTATGCTCAGAACTGACACTAGACCCTCCACCGAACACACGCCCTTGGCCAGACTTGAGGGAACAGAGGCTGCTGGCGCAGCAGCTGGGGCTCCGATGAGGCTCGTCTCAAACCTGCCCCAGGAGTGGGGCAACCTCTGTGCTGCAGGGGCCTCTGCTCCCAGTCCTCAGTGGCCCGGGGGGGCACAGGCCGGTCTCGGTCAGCCCGCCCACCCTGTGTCCTGACACTAAGCTCTGCTTCCCCGTTGCAGCTCCTGGACCCCAGATGAGTGAGACATCCCTCATCGGACCTGCAGCCCGTGGAGCCGGCTTCAAGTAAGAGCTCGGAGAGAGAGCAGAGCAGGAGCAGACGTGCCGCCTCACAGCCCAGCGTGAACCCTGCTGGCGAGGCCGCACAGGGAAGATGAGCCTCCTCAAGGAGCGGAAGCCAAAGAAGCCGCACTACATCCCCCGGCCCCCGGGGAAGCCCTTCAGGTACAAGTGCTTCCAGTGCCCCTTCACGTGCAACGAGAAGTCCCACCTCTTCAACCACATGAAGTACGGGCCTCTGCAAGAACTCCATCACGCTCGTGTCCGAGCAGGACCGCGCCCCCCGGTGCCCCAAGCCACGCTCCTCAGACCCCGGGCCAGCTGGGCAGCCCGGCCCCACGGCCATGCCCGCCTCATCCAAGCCTGGCCCGGGGGCTCTCGCGCACCTGGACACCAAGCCTCAACACGGCCCGCCCACGGACGATACCAAGGAGAACCCAGACCTGCAGGCACGTGGACCCCACAGGGGTGCCGGGCAGCGGCCTGCTCTGCACAAGGAAGCGGCGCCCCCAAGCCCCACTGCGGAAGCCACCACGCGCACCCCTCCCTCCACGGAAGGCGCCACGCGGCCCTCAGCCTTCGTCCCCATCGGGGAGCACAGGCTCAAAGGGCAGGAGCTCACTGAGGCTCCTGAAGCGCTGGCCCCACCCCACCCTGCCGCCAAAGCTGCCTCCTTCCACGCCAAGTCCGCTTTCCACGCTCCTGGCTACCCGTGGAAAGCAGGCTCCCCCTTTCTCCCGCCCGAGTTCCCCCATAAAATCCCCTCCACCAAGGGATTTGGAGCCACTGCCCCGTACATGCACCCTGCAGTCCCAGAGTACCCACCACACTTCTACACCGAGCACGGACTGGCCACCATCTACTCGCCCTACCTTCTAGCCGGGAACCCGGCCGAGTGTGACAGCCCCCTGCTGTCTGTCTATGGAGCCCAAGACCAGAGACACTTCCTGCCTCACCCAGGGCCGCTCCCTAAGCACCTGAACCCAGCTCCGTCCACGTACGACCACTACAGAGTTTTCCAGCAGTTCCACTCCAATCTGCCAATTCCTTATGGATTTTACAGACCGGAGTCTGCCTTCTCCTCCTATGGTCTCAGACTTCCCCCCATCGCTGGCATTTCGCGGGATCAGAGCCCTCACCTACTGGAAGAAGCCACTCTGGTCTACCCAACCTCGAGTCCATCCAAGATACACTCTTCCAGCTCCCACAGAAAACACACAGAGTTTGAGAAAGAGAGTCCAACTCACGAGGCTAAGACCCTTCCAGAGACGGGCAGAGGGACCCAGAAGGGACCAAGATGAGCCCACGTGCAGGCAGTGCGGCCACAGGCTCCCCAGGAAGGCCGAGCCCCACCAACTTCACGCAGACCAGCCAGCCATGCACCGGGCTGTGCGGGCTCCCGGACCAGCCAGCCTCCAGCGGGCCGGGCAGGCTCCAAGCACCGGAACAGAGCCCCGTGGCCTTCCCACCCGAGTGCCCACACCCCCAGGCTCCAGAGAGCAGAGACAAGTCCCCAAAAAGGTAAGCGACTCTTATTTTCAAACCCTCCGGTGTCCTGCTGGCTGCGCTAACCGCCCCACCAGCGCTCATAAGCAAGGTCCTATGATGATTCCTCTTGTCTCTTCCAGCCTCGAGGCCGGCAGTGCAGAGGCCCCGGCTCAGACCGGACACACCTCTCCTGGCCTAGACCCCACGCCCTGCAGCCCGGAGGACGGCTCCAGGACGGCCCCGCTGAACCTCTCCAAGAAGCCAGAGGTTGAGCTGACGGCCACCCACACCCCTGCCTACGGAGACTTCACGGAGCCGCAGGATGTGCCCCTCAACCTCTCGGTGAAGGACCCCTGCAACGCCCTGACCCCAAGGCCATCCTTCCACAGCCCCTCACGTGGGCCCGAGCCCACCACAGCCCCCACCGCGCGGACGAAGCCAGCAAGTTCTGGGGATGCGAGCCCCGGGGAGGCCCCGGACACACAGGCAGTGGACAGCGAGGAGCAGAAGCAGACGGCAGCCGTGGCCCTCTGCCAGCTGGCGGCCTACAGCGCAGGGACCAGCCAGCCAGGCGAGGGGGAGCCCACGGCCCAGGAACTTTCCCACCACACCCCAGAAAGCCAGGAGGCTCCGTGTGACCTCAGACCCAAAGGGCAAAAGAGGACAAGTCCAAGGGATGCAGGGAAGTCCCAGCAGGGAGCCAAGAGGGCCAAGCCCAGTGACACCACCAGGGTGCTCACGCTGCGGAAGAGAACTCGGGTGTCCTAGAGCCACGGCCCCAGCGGAGGCACAGCACACACACCCCTGGCTCCCAACGCTTTTCCACCGGTCAGCTTTTACAACACGGTGTTCTTCTCAAAAAAGAACTGCAGTGAAGCTGCATTCAATTCAGTTCTCTAAATGCTAAGCATGAACGTTAAAAGGTGCTTCCACTTTGGGGTGTAAAATATTTGAATGACTCACACTTAAGACTTAATGAGTTCAACGTTCTGTAAAAGATCAAATGAAATGCATGGGACTGAAAAGTAACTTTTGGGTGTTAGCATCTTAGAGAAAATCTCTTTAAAACACTTATAAATAGCAATAGAACAAACTGTTTAACTGTTTTTCTATTAAATCTGTGTGTTCTGAGGTAAACAATTCCTAAAAAAAAAAAAAGCCAAGAAAAGACATTTCCAGCCCTAGCATCAAAATGCCGTGTGTGAAGACGCTGTGATTCGTGACAACTGAAAAACACGCTGACAGCAGACGCTATTTATACAAGTAATTTATTTCCACTGGGCAGACTGCGTTGCTGGCGAAGCTACTTGGCACGTGCGCTGTTTCTTCACCACGTTACAGTGAATTCTCTCACTCATGCAGCCTCATTTTCCACTTCCTAAAATGACGTGTATGTTGCTAATTTTCCAATAAACTCATAGGTGAACCTTAAGGATATGTAAAAAGACGACCAACATAAACTCTGGGTTATACTTCAGAGTATTTGCCTCAATAAATAATTCAATGAAAAGGAGAAAAGAGCTGAAGCCCCAGTTAGAATAAACTGAGAACAAGGGTGCACCTGTGTGAGCGGCTGTGTGAGAGCGTGTGAGCAGGAGCGTGCCCACCGTCCACCAGGGCTCCAGCCCAGCGTCGCAGACACCCGCGGGCCACGGCCTCCTAAGCTGTTGCCTGGAAGAGCCAGCAGCCCTGCGGCCTCATGTGGGCCCCTCCCCACCATCCAAGGGCATCTCAGCCAATACACCACCTGCAGGGCCGACAAAGGGCCCAGAAACAGTGGCTGGGGCTGAGAAAGCCCTCTCTCCACAAGGCAGCTGGTTTTCACTCACACTTTGGCCAAAACAGAGGCGGTCCCAACAGAGCCGACCGAGGAGAGTTCAAACAACAGGCACCATTAAAGCCAACGTCATTCCCGGTGACACGTGTGGGACAGGCCTCAGCACTGAGAGCTGAAAATTTAAAACGTTCAGTAAGAAGCTGAGGCAGAAATTCAGCTCACTCTCAGTATAAGCACCACACACCACACAGCTGAACCAGACGCTCACCTGAACAGCTGCGTTCCAGTAAAATTTCATTTTCAGTTGTCTTGATCTAGTTTCTACTAATAACTAATTCTGCAAAAACTCAATCTAGAAAAGTTCTTAAATACTCAGTACCTTTTGGCAGAACAGAACGTAACAGACTTTGCATTCACAGACATCCTCTCACTGAAGGCCCTGGAGGGGGAGACCTGTAAGAGACCTTAACTAAGTGCAGGAATACGTGACATCAGGGAAAACTCTCTGGGAAAAGTAACCGGAAATATGGGCTCAAGGAGACATGGGTAAGTCCCTGCATGTGGACGGAGGATGGTAGGTTTCAGTGTACCACAATGGCTGATCCACTGGGTGTATTTAAACAGTGGGGGGAAGGTGGAGCTCAGGGGCAGAGCGTGTGCTTAGCATGTGCAAGGTCTTGAGTTCAATCCCCAGCACCTCCTCTAAAAATAAATAATTACCTCCACTGAACAAAAAAAATTTTTAATAAATTAAAAAAAAAATAAACAGTTACGTAATAGCTTTGTTTTAAAGTAACACTATTCAGGATGGCAAAGAGCCTGCTTTGCAACAGGTTAAATTTATAAAAACCACTGATTACAACTTACAAAAGGGATGCAGACCTTGTCACAACTCTTTTCAGGCAACAGGAGTCTGAAGTCACCCAGGACGCGGGGGGGCCCTGCAGCCCGCCCAAGGTGCACCTGCAGACAACCACCTGCCAGGAGCCCACCAGGCGCGCTCTTGCCCAGAAACCAACGCACACACAGCTGCCATCGCCGGCACGACGGCCCTCAGGTTTCATACACCAGTTCACTCTGACAAAGGCTAGGATCAGGGTGCCCCTGCTCTCCAGCAGGGCCGCACGCTGCCGGGGGCAGAACCCTGTGACGGGGGCTGTTCCAGCTCTGGGCCCACAGCCTCGTGCCGCACAGACAAGCTCTCACCTCATGCTTTACACCCAAGGACACAGACCACTTCCAAGGCCGACAGATTCTAAGAACCCTTTTTACAGCTCACCCAGAAGCATTCGCCACCACTTACCGTGACAAGAGGAACCAGAGGCGGCTGATGACTGCCAGGCCTCCTGCGGCCCCGCAGGCCAGTAGTCCTGGGGCCACCTAGGGGCTCACAGCAGCTCTGGGACCACCCCCTAGTGTGACTCCCCCCAGGTGGCCTGCACGCACAGCAGGCTGTCTGGATCTGTCTTTACAAGCACAACGGGGTTCTAGACCTTTGTAACCAAAAAAAACAGTCTCGCTGATTCTTCAGCCATAGTACCTCTCTGTATTCACATAGAACCTGACTTCAGAACTCTAAGCTTCTAACCTTTACATACAAAAAGCATAAACCCTCAAAAAGCTAAACATAGAATTACCATGAAGCCCAGCAATTCCAGTCCTAGGTACACACCTGAGAGAAACGGAATGAGGGCTCAGGCAGACGCGTGCACACCAGCGCCTACAGCAGTATTACCCACCACAGTGAGGAGGGGGAAACGAGCCCAGTGTCCCGACAGAGGAGGAGCTGCGCAAGCCGTGGAAGAGCCGCTTGGCGGAGTGTGACTCAGGCCTCACGAGGGGTGCACTTCTGGCGCAGGCTGCCACGTGGATCTGACCCCGAAGACATCATGCTGCGTGAAGTCAGTCAGACACAAAAGGGCAAATCGCCACAGTTCCACTCACATGAGGCCCCAAAGCAGGCGAGGTCAGAGGTCACAGAGGCAGACAGATCAGCCAGGGGAGGGAGTGTTTAATGTGGACAGTATCTGTTTGGGGAAAGGCAAGTTTTGGAAACAGACGCTGATGACAAAGGCTGTGCAGCGAGGTAAAGGGAGTGAATGCCCCGAACCACACTTCACACAGTTCACAGGAATCGCAGGGGTGTCAGTGGTGCCACCATTTTGGAAATCAGTGTGTAGTTTCTCAAAAAGTTACAGACAGATTGAGCATAAGATCCAGCAATTCCACTCCCAGGTCTACAACTAAGAGAACTCAAATCCTACGTGCACACAAACACTCACACACAGATGTTCCCAGCGCGCGATCCACAATCACTAGAGTGAAGACCCACGTCCACCCAGTAGTGCAAGACACGCAGTGGGCGTCCACCCTCGAAACGCTGTCCCGCACAGCACAGATGAAGGTCACACACGCCCAGCAAGGGAGAGAAGTCAGACACGGAGACCCCCACCGTAGACGCCGTTTACAAGTGTCCAGAAGCGGCAACTTTACAGACGGAGGGCAGACTAGCGGACGCCTGGGGTGGGCGCTGAGGGGAGGCAGGGTGACTTCTCCCTGGTGCAGGGTTTCCTCTGAGGGACAATGAGGTACATAAGATGGTCGCACACTCTGCAAATATGCCGTAAGTCACCAAACTGGACACTTTAAATGGGTGAACTTAATGCTCCATAAATTATATCTCAACAAAGCTGCTATAGAAATGACCAGAACGAGTCCCCAGAAACAGGGGTCGAGAAGCCCTCCTTATGCCTCACGATGCCAAGTGCCAGCCAGCACCTGTGACACCCTGAGCTCAGGTACTGGGCTGCACCCCCTCTGCACGGACAGAAGTGGCCCCAGGATGCATGGCGTCCATAGTGACACACCCAGGATGGGGTCCTCTCCATCCTTCGGGATGTCCCTCCCTTCTGCCCACAGGGGCACTGATGCCACTTCCAGGGACAGTCCCCACAACCACAGACAGGGCTCCAGGTGGCCACAGCCCCACACTGGCACACCCACCCCGCTGTGCCCCTGCTCAGGCCCACTGCTGAGCCCCCTCCCCGATCCTTCGCAAGCATGAGCCTCATGCCCCAGGGGACCACAGTGGCCTCTCACACACCGTTAATGGGTGATCGCCCCCACTCCAGCGGGGTGAAACTGGTTATGAGGATAAGGCAGCGGCTCCCAGCCGGCCCTCCAAATCCGGGCAGACAGCAGGCATGCGCTGGGGGAGCCCACCATAGAGGGGAGGGGAGGGGAGGAGTCAATGGGCCCATGGGAGAAAGAAGGCTGGGAGCACAGGGCAGGGAGGCCCGACCACGCAGTGTGAGCTGCACTCACCGTCTGAGAGCCGGGAAGGGAGCAACAGGCCTCGTCTGCCCAGTTCCGCTAGCGCCAGACACCCGCCATGCCAGGCCCCGTCCGTCTCCTGAAAACTGAAGCACAGCGAGCCTGAGACCCCAGCGTGGTGCCAGCCTCGCCCCATGCCCAGCGCGCGAGGCCCTCCCCTGAGCTGAAAGCCTCATGAAGCCCCCCGTGAGCACTTAAAATGCCAGTCGGCTCAGGAGATAGTCCTCCAACCGAACCGGCAGGAACTGCCACACTCAGCTCCCCCAGCTCCGAGTCCACATCCTGGTCAGACCCCCGACCCCACAGGAGGGCCCCCGCAGCCGCCACTCCCGCCCATTTAAGCAACCACACTGCTCAGCAAACTTGGGCTCCTGGTGCCAGGACAGCACCTAGGTTAAGGCCACAGCAGCGGGAGGGGCAAGGAGGCCTTTCCACAGAGCCCCTGACAACTCAAAAGAGTAAAACCGAGATTAGAAAGTTAGAATGAAACAGCACGTAGAGAACTTTTCTGTACCGTCCGAAACACAGACTTTACTTAGTAAACAGTTATAACGCCAACTAGTCAACTCACAAGAAAATTTTACACTTAGTGAAACTTCCCTGAAGTCCTCTGGAAGCCCTCGTTTAAAGGGGCAACCCTGGCCTTACACTGAGTGAGAATAACTGCTTCTCAGATCGGCGGGGACTCAGAACCCCCCAAACCTGCACCGCGGACACAGACGCCCACGTGCCACCATCCCCAGCAAGTGCTCCACCCACCGCCTGAGGGTGAGTGCCTGCCCCAGAGCCAAGCCCTGGGCAGCCCTGGTATCAGAGGAGTGGAAACCACAGCAGGTTCGGGAGAGAGGAAGGCCGAGACTAGGTCGGGGACCCAACTGAGGACGCCCTGGAAGAGGAGAGTGGGGCAGTGTGAGTGGAGAAGACGTTTTCCTCTATCCCCCACCCCACACTCACCATTCCTGGAAGGACACGAGGGAAGGGCTCCGGGTTACCTGCGAGGGGACGGCATGGGCAGGGGTGCAGAGGGGCAGAGGGGTCATCGCCTCCACCTGACTTTGTAACTGAAATGTTACCAGTGGGAAAGGCTAGGGAGGAGAGTGGTGCACCTCCACTGAGACAGGGCAGCGCCGGGTCCGTAGCACACCCGGGACCCTGCTGCCTGGAGACCACCCCCTCCCACCACCCAGAGTTGCGTTCAGACGGCAGATTCCAGGGCCCAGCCAGGCCTCCTCCCCTCCTTCGCAGCCGCTTCCACCCAGCTCTGGGCTGAGGGGCCTGGGCACTATCTCTGGGGGCCATCCTGAGCTAACGCCCCTCAAGCCATCGAGGGGCTACCCCATGGTAGTCTGAGTGGAGGGGCAGGTACCACCCAGGGTCCCCTGGGAGGTCACAGCAGACACAGCACGACTGCCACCACGTGTGGCTGTTCAATTTAAATCCAACGAACTTAAACGCGGTTTAGAATTCAGACCTCAGCCCCCCGGGCCTCTGAGAAGATCTCGACAGCCCCAGACCTGGAACAGGCCAAGCTAAGAGAAGCTCCCTCGGAAAGGGCAGACCTGGTTCCAGTCCAAAGAAAACAGTTTCCTCAAAGGATACTTTTCCACGTGTGGACGTGCGCAAAACTGACCTCTTCTTCCTCAAGGTTTTAAATGTACTGGAGTCTAAGCTGATAAAAGCAGCACAGGAGAACTGGAGTCCCCAAAACTAATTTCAGGAGGAGGAGAAAAGGCTGCAGGGAGCCCAACGACCAGCTCAGCGACGGGGCGGGTGGAGCCGCTGCCTTCACCCAGAAACACGCCTGCCCGCAACCCCGCGCCCCCCGCACCTACCTGAAACAGTCCAGCACCGACCCGGCCACGTCGTCCGCCAGCTCCTTGGGAAGCCTGCCCGCCATCCTGCCGACGCTGAGAGGGAGAAGCGGGGTCAGCGCGGGCAGCCCGCAGGGGGGTCCCGGCTGCTCCCAGCCCACCGCCCTCCGGGCAGGCCAGGCCTCGCCCCGCCGTTCGCTGCGAGAACCTCGAGTGGGAGGGGGCCGCGCCAGGACCTCTGCTCGGTTACTTTTCTCCACAACGTCCACCCGTGTGTCCCCCATGGCCCTGGCCCGGCTGGGTGGGCTGCCTCCTCCCCCCGGAGCTCCAAGACAGGAGAGGGGGCGCCCCGTCGGGGGGGGGGGGGGGTTGTGCCATTCCAGCCAGAAAGGCGACAAAACGAACAGGCTGCTCGTCAACCTCAGTGATTGTCTTTAAAACCAGAACATGAAGCAATCAACGTGAATCTGGGAAAAAAAATCATTCTACCCTCCCCACTCTCAGAGCTGTCTGCAGCTCTCAATGCCACGGCACTCGCTGAATGACGGGGGTGGGAGGGTCGTGTGCACAAGCTGCCACCCCCCCCCGCCCCACCCCAGCCCCGGCCGACGCAGACGCGGATGCAGACACCTACCCCTTGGCCGCAGACCAGCGCACGACCGTGTCCTTGTCCTTCAGCCCGACCAGCAGCTGCTCTGGAAGAACAGGGAGGCGGCGTGTGAGCCCAGGAGCCAGCCCAGCTCTGGTGAGCCCCTCGCACAGCGCCGCGAGGGGAGCTCTCTGAGGACCTTAATGCTTGCTGCAAGAGAGGACACCTTCTCCTCTGCATTTTCAAATCGTCATTTAAGGCCACTATCCCTGAAAGCAGACCCACCTACCACGACAGTCACTGGCAGAGGGTGCCAGCAGGGAAGGCCGTAGGTCAGTGGGAGGCTTCCCAGAGACTTTCTGGGTGTCTGCCAGAGGCTGGGGAAGGGGTCTTGGAAACAGCCAGCCTCCAGGAAAGGCCATGGAGACACCAAACGCTGGGAGTGTCAGGGCCTCCCAAGTGGTAAGGGCCTTGCAAGCAGGTCAGTGGAGACCCTGGTGCAAGACACCAGGCAGCAGTGGAAGGCCTGCTGCGCAGAACAGAGCCTGTGAGGGTGGAAGACGCGCCATGACCGAGCCATCCGACAGCCCCAGCCTCACCTCCGACCTGCCCAGGTGGGGCGTGGGGGGGGGGGGGGTACGCACCTATCACGCTCTCCACCTCCTCGGGGACATCATCCTCTCCGTCGCTGTCTGGGCTCTCGGCCTGCGTCCCCAGCTCCCGTGGACTCTGGGCGCAGGGCTGCAGGCTGGCAGCCAAGGAGCGGCAGCCGCGCTGGTACCTGTGAGGAGCAAATGCACGTCAGGCCCACAGGACAACCAGGTGCTGGAGGGGAAGGCGTCCCGACAACTGGAATCAACAACTCAGGTCACATCTGCGACAATCGCACGCACTGCACAGGGGGATGGACAGGAAGGAGGCTGGCACTGACCACAGCCAGTGTGGGCTGTCCAGAAAAGACCTCGACCTCGGCCACAGAACCCAGAACCATGCTCCAGACCACTCAGAACCCGCCCCACAGTGGAAACAGCAGAGATGGCGAGCTGTGAGCCCACTGCCCTGTCCTCAGCTTCACGCGCTTGGCCTCCAGCCCCACCTGAGCAGAGCACCCGCCCCCTGACCCCGTCCCCCACCCCAGGGCCAGATGCTGCCTTGTCACCCCAAGTGCCACAGCTCATCCACCGCCAGCTCCCACAGACCATGCTCACCACTTCCCACCGACCCCCCACCATCGCTGAGGCCACCAGCACCGGCCAGCTCAGCTGTCTGACCTGCACCGCTTCCCCAGGGGACGGGGGTGGGCATGAAGCACTCCCAGCAGGGCCCGCACAGAGCAAGGCCCTCAAACGCCAGCCCTCCCAGAGACGGGCAGGCCCAGCTCAGGACGGCCTGGGGCATAAAAGGTGCCAAGTCAGAGTGAAGGCTGGGGGCCGCGGCCTGAGGCCAGTCCAGTATGCAGAGACCTGGGCCCGGGAGACCAACACAGAGCTCGAGCCCCAGCTCAGACACCCGTAACTGTGGCCTGGCGGCCTGCGGTCCCGTAAAACAAGGACAATGTCACGCAGCTCCCCGGCAGCCGGCACCCTGGTTCTCATACAACCCCTCGGAGCGGCCGCACCCAGGACTCTCTCCTGACCACGAGCACAGCAGAGCTGAGGGGACGTCCCCCAAGGCTACGAGAATGCCGCGTGTGTGCCTGGATGTGGGGCGCCTCCAGCTGAACTTCGTGAAGCCCTCAGAGAGACCCCAACCAGAGGGCCCAGCTAAGCACACCCGGACTCCGGCCACAGAAGCAGTGGCATTAAAAATGCAGTTTGAAGCTGCTAAACGTGGGGGTACCATGTTCCCTAGATAGGACAGTGTGACTGGTGACAGGAAACACATTTAGTCTTTGTCCATCTCTCGGTTAAGCTCCTCTGCTGCAGGAAAAAGGGGACTCTGGGAGAGCCCCGAGGACAGTGCTGGCGCTGGGACAAATGTGGGATGAGACAGCTGAGCTTTCAGTCCCACCCCGACCTCCAGGGAGGTCGACCAAGCGCCAGCGGCCAGTCACCTCATCAGCCCCGGCTGCACAGCAAGGCCTCCGCAAAGACCCAGAAGAGGTGGTCTGGAGAACTGCTGAGCTGGTGGACACGTGGGGGGACGTGCGGGTGGCACACTCGGCGGGCGAGGGAGCTCCAGGCCCCCCAGGCCGTGCCTTTTGCATGTCTCCCACCCGCCGTTCCTGCGTCAGAGCCTTTTACAACAAACCCATGATCTCACACATCAAATGCTTCTCTGAGCTCAACGAGCCACTCCAGCAAATCATCAAACCCAACCAGGGGGTCGTGGGAAGCGCCACGGGCAGCCGGTCTGTCAGAAGCACAGGTGACACCTGGACTTGCGATGGGAGCCAGGGTGGACTCTTGTGGGCTGAGCCCTTGACCGGGGGGTCCAGTGCACTGTCCAGGTAGATGGGCTCAGAACTGAGATCGGCTGCAGGGCACATCGGGGCTCGCGCCTGAATTGGACAGGCAACAGGTACCTGGACCAGGGGCGTCACCTGGCAGATGAACAGGCGCCCTGCGACCACCCCCCAGCCAGGACACATGCCAGCTATCCCAGAGGAAAAGGGCTCACAACAGCGCTCAGCAATCAAAGACAGGTGGACATAAGATGACAGGCCCCAGGCTGCACTGGACTTTCCCTCTGCCTCAAAGAACCACAAAATCCGGACAAAATACACAAAGCAACTGCTGGCAGGAACAAGGTGACAACCAAGGGGAGGGAGGCCCCCAGGTGCACCCCCTTCACCTCTGCTTCCTCCCAAAAGGCACTTTCTAAAGCACAGCACAGGAAAATGGAGCCCAGGCAGAGGCAGAACAAAGTCCCTGACTAGGGAGATGGTGAGGAAGTGGGACAGGTGCCGGGGAGGGGAGCTGAGCAGGCACCGGAACTCTGCACGGAACTCTCACTGGGGCCTCGTGTGAGTGCCACACCCGCGTCAGGGAGCAGAGGTCTCGGGCACTGGGTGGTCAGAGCGCTGGACCCGCCTGCCAACAGGTTACTCCTCTCGGGGGAAGTTAACCACTAAAAGGAGGAGTCTAAAAGGCAACGTGAAAATACATCAGAGAGGACAAAGTGAAGAAAAAGAAGGAAAAGCCAGAAGAGAGAAGACAAACAGCAAGACGCAGGCTGAGCCCACCGCGTTGCCATCACCCTGACGAACACGGAGGCGTGGTCGGGACAGAGGAATCGCAGTGCCTTCCTGCCTCCGAACTCAAACTGCAGCACCAGCTCCTCCCGGGCCTCCAGCTCCCATACCCTGGCATGTGCCAGCCTCCACAACCACCACCACAACCGCATGAGCCAATTCCCCACGATAAGTCTGCGCGCGCGCACACACACACACATGCACACACACACACATGCACGCACACATACATAGGTCCTGTTTTTCGGGGGAGCCCTATTACAGAGCAGAACATTAATTTCCATGGCATCTGGAAAGTAACCACTAACATTTAATCTCACCAACAACAACTTACAGAACAAGCTGTATGCAGAACACCCAAGAGGTATGTCCGTAGAACAGCCCTAAAACAGAACACACTTCTCTGGAACCTGCTATCACTGGAGACAAAGGCTGAGCAAACTTAATCAGGTAATTCCTGCCAAACCATACATCTTACTACTCGAAATAAAACTGAAGACTGTTAAAAAGACAGTACCCCAAGCACAGTAGAAAGGTCTACTTCCCTGGGAACCACGGACTCGAAAGCAGTCTATCCATTAAAAGCAGGCCGCTGCCACCCTCAAGCAAAGACAGCTCTGTTTTCTGAATAAACCCGGGGAGGGAGCTGGCTTCCTCTGAAAGAAGCCTGTGACTGGGACCCAGGCTGATCAGAACAAGCTCTCCTCACAGTGCCCAAGCCGCGAGGCGGCACCGAACCCCGACAGCAGTCACTTTCACAGAGTGTGGCGCAAGCCTTCTGGGCCTCAGTCCAGCCTCAAATGTGGGTCAGAAAATAACCAAAAGAAAAACTGTTCCTTTCAAGATCAGAAACACTTCTGAGACTAAACAAGAAGATGAAAGCAGGAGACACCTGTCCACCAGCCCCTACGCCCACAGCAGCCTCCCAGCACGCTCAGACCGCACACCCACCGCCCGGTCCACCAACCTCCACTTGGCCAACCGGGGCTTCAGGAAGGTCAGACCCAGCCGCTGTGCAAGCTTCACCCCAAGTTTCCGAAGCAGCGTCTGGTTGCTGTCGGGGAGCCTGCAGCCAGTCCAGGCACTTGAGAACCGTGGCAGCTGTGAACACAGCACGTCTCACTCAGTTTGGTGGGAAGGGTGCTTTCTGACCTCCTGAACCACACCCACCATGCCTGGCATCCACGACACCAAAACCATGGGCTTTCCCAGGGCCCTCAGATCAGTGTGGAGGCCTACACTCACCCTGAACCCCTGGAGCTCTGCTTCATCAAGACCCCTTCCTCCAGTATCATTTACTAAGTGCAATTGGAGTTGAGCCCCGCCGTGAACAAGGCGTGTGGAGGAGGCAGAGAGAGGGAGGCGCCACCATGCACAGAGGAGCGCCACAGCCACAGTGGGGACCATGCAGACGCACTCGGGCTTTCATGCAGTTCTGCTGCTGCTGCTGCACATGGCGGCCGTGGGGCACGACGTGGGTGACAGCAGCGGATGTGAGGCTGTCGGAATGGGGAAGGGTCTGTTTGGGACAAGGAGGTGGGATCAGGGGAAGCAGAGGCCGAGAGCATGCCCAGGACTCTTCCTGTGAGACTTGGAGGGCAGGATTACAAGCCAAGTTGTGGCCTCTGCAGACTTCCCAAAGGACTGGACCGTGCAATGACCAGCCTGGGTGGCACTGATGCGCCCTGGGGTCTGTGTGCACAAGGCCGCCGGGGACAGCGTGTGAGGATGCCAAGTGACCACTGCTCACGTTCTCAGGTGACAGTAGTACCAGGTCAGGCTTTAAAGAGTCAGCAGAGTCCAGGGAAAGGGCAGGGTGTCTGGGGGTGAGGAGGAGCTGGGATGAGACTAGAGGACCATGCGCTGAAGACCAGGAGTTTGTGTCAGAAATGACAGTTCATGAACTGTCTTCCTGTATGTGACAAAATGTCCCATACTGAGGCCTAATTATGAAAGTCAGATTATTCACACACACACATACACACACACACACACACACGAAGACAAACCAAAAAAATGATAGTATCCAAATACAGCAAGTTACAGATTTTTGTTCCTATAAAATGTTAAGGAGACACCCTGGGTCATAATTGGGGCAAATTCACATCACAAGCACACCATCACTCACAAATAAACCTTACCATAGGGTAAGCAGTCCTCACGTTTTCCATGCTTAAATATTTGTGCCTAAAAAAGGAAAAAATATTCGTTAAAATGCTGCCAATACATTTACAAGTTTAAAACACAAATTACCAAAATAATTCATTTCATCTTTCAGAATTTTTATTCTCCACACTCACCACAAGAGAACAGTTTGTGTACGACAAAGAAAGGGTTACAAGAGGCTGGAGAGGAAACCTTCGGAAGGGACCGAGAACCAGGGTGCAGTTACCCGTGCCTGCGCCCAGGCCCAGGGCGCCGGCCTCCGCGGAGAGCGGGGTGCTGGGAGGCATGCTCCAGAACGCCAACAGCTGTGTGATGGTGGAGCAGAGACCACCACCAGGAAGGCGCACTGTCTGAGCGCGGGTCAGGAGCGCCAGAACCGCCCCACGCGTTCCACACCCGGCCCGGCCCCGCGCACCCAGCGGACCGCAGGTCAGCGTCATAGAGCGCGAAGCTGCCGCCGTGTGTTTTCCTCCAGCCGAGGCTGAAATCAGAACGATTGTCGTGTAGGAAACAACAAAGCTTTCTTCTGTTTTAAAAAGAAGCCCTCCGAGTGGGCATGCTGATCGCGTACAACACACGCTGAAGGAGTCAGAAGCGCTGGAGCGATTTAAGCTAAAGCAGTTCAACAACACAAGTGTGTGTGTGGTTTCACTTCTGCTCTGACACACGTATGTGTGCCCATGTGTACACACACACAACACGTACACATGAACACAGAGTCAGGAGCTCGAGGACTTCACAAGAGACCCACAGACACTAACAGGTAACAAAGGACTTTCATCAACAACTTTATGACAACAAATCAGGCAACTTGAGAAAATGGACAAATTCCAAGACAGGTTCCAAATTAGCAAAAATGACTTAAGAAATAGAAAGTTTGAACAGACCTTTATCATGTGAAGATATTTAATTAGTAATTTAGAATCCCTGCACAAAAGAAGCCCTAGGCACACACGGCTTCACTAACCACTCCTAGCACATATTTAAGGAAGAAGTACCATCCCACACAAGCTTTAAGGAAGCAGAGAACACACCCCAGCTGACTGCACGAGGCCAGTCCTCGCCTGATACAAACGCCCCAGAAGACAGCAGAGCTCAGTGGCAGAGCACATGCTCAGTGTGCACAAGGTCCTGGGTTCAATCCCCAGGACCTCCCTGAGAAAAATAAATAAACCTAATGGCCTCCTCACCCCACCCCGCAAAAAAAGACATAAATAAAATAAATTTTTAAAAAACTAAATTAAATTAAAGAAATTCTTTTTAAAAACTAAAAAAAAAGCCCAGCCATCACAGGAAAACCACAGGTCAGTATCCCTCCTGAACAAACAGGTAAAATTCCTTAACAAGACATTAGCAAAGCAAATCCAGGAACATGTGAAATGGACTTCACCCCATGACCAGATGGGGTTTAGTCCCCATTTGCAAGGATGTAAGGCTGGGTTAACACTCGAAATCGCTGAGTGTAACACCTCTTGTTAACTCCAGCACCCACCCACGATGAAGGCTCCCATCAACCACGGGCAGAACGAAGAGCACCAAGGAAAGCACACCCACAGCGGACTGCCATGCTCCACGCCAGAGGCTGAGTGCGCTTCCCTGAACAAGCAGCGGGACATCTCAGCAGACGTCCAGCGGGGCAGCGAGAAGACACTCCCAATGAGAAGAGGGCACTAGGAGCCAGCTTGCCCCAGCACCCCCGAGGGCTTCAGTCGGCAGACCTGGAGCAGAAACCGGCAGCACAGTGGAAGGGGCTCTAAGCAACACACAGGAGAAACCAGAAGGAGGGTATATGAAGGGCTAGTGACGGGGACAAAAGATAAACCACAGAAAAAGCAACACTGCACGAGTCACGGTCCACATATGAAAGAATGTGACCGAGGGGAACGTTAGAAAATAGAACCCACGTGACACAGCGCCAGGCAGCATCCCCTCCTCTTAAGGGCCCGGGATGGCGGGCCAACCAGGCAGCCTGTGCTGAGCACTGCTGATGGCAGAGGCTACACCCCAGTCGTCCCGAGACTCAGGGGCCAGACAGACACAGGACAGGGTGGGTGCTGCCAACTCGGACCAGGCACAAGTGCAGGCACGACTGGCCCCAGCCGGGGGACAATGGGCAGGGCCGGTGGCGGGAGAAGCACTGATGATGCCAGGAGACCCTGCGGAGGGGGCGAGGTCCAGAGCACCCAAACAGCGACGTCTCCACTGAAGCTGGGAGCCGGGGACCAACTGGGGTCCAAGTGCAGGGGGGCGCGCCACCTGCGGGGTCTCTCTTCTACTAGAGACCTAACCCATCCCTTTTCAGAACAGAAACACCAGGTTCCCTCCTTGCAGGGCATGGAATCTGGGGACAGTCAGAAAGCACCAAAATACCCACCCACAGGCGGTGGGCGCGCTGAGATAGTCCCGCAGCAAGCCTAGTCAGCCTCACCCAGCCCGCAGCCGGGGACAGGCCGGCCCAAGGGCACCGAGGCCAGCGGACGTGCACGTGGCTGTTCTGTTAGAGCACCTGGTCAGACGGGCACCTCCGGCCAGTCCAGAAAGGGCACCAGGCTGAGGTGCTGTGCTCCCCGCCTCGTCCAGACAGCTTTTCTGTGAATGGGGCAGGGCCTTCCCTTCCTCTCAGACACGCAGTCTGGACAGGAGTGACATGGTCACCCTGTGTGGCCCCCTCTCTGACCCCTGCCATCCAGAGCTGGCTGGGGTCTCTGGGGTTGATGCTTCTCTCCCCGGGGACAGGGGTGTCCGGCTGCTTCCACCGAAGGAGCCAGACGGGAGCAACGCTGTGACTTCCAAGTCCAGGCCCCTATGCTCGACACTCCCCCAGGAAGCCAGCACCCACATGCACTGGCGCCAGGGTCCACAGGCCCAGCGAGCAGAGCCCTTCCAGTCGCCTGCAGCACAGGCTTCCCAGGCGAGCCCTCGGCAGCAGGGGCAGAGACAAGCCCCCACACCTGGCCTCCACACGCACAAGCAGCGGTGGCTGTGGAAGCCACGGGCTTCGGGCTGGGCAGTCATACAACAGACAACAACTTCCTTCTCAGGAAACATATGAGGGACTGAACTCTCAGCCTGCAGGCAGGGTGCTTCGGTGCCCAGGCACCCCGTCCTCCTGGGACAGACAGCACACAGCAGCATGTGGAGGACACAATGAGGGGGACACTCAGAGGAGGACACTGTCAACGTCCGGGAAGCTGAGGAGGGACCTGGAGCAGGGCAGGTGGCCAGCCGGGGGAGGCCACGGGGTCAACAGCACGGAAGGG
This sequence comes from Camelus ferus, assembly GCF_009834535.1. NCBI lineage: Eukaryota > Metazoa > Chordata > Mammalia > Artiodactyla > Camelidae > Camelus > Camelus ferus. The sequence continues at coordinate 19,964,572 of NC_045711.1, forward strand.
GAGAGGCGGCGCCTGGTCTCATTCACTAACAAATAATGAGAACCTAAAGCAAGAGAAAATGTCAAAAATGCTCTCAGTAGTAACACCCGTCATTTGCCAAATTCCTTCCAAAGTCCAAGTAGGAGAAAAGAACAGGATGGGGAGGACTTCCCAGGACAACACTGACATGGCCCCACCAGACACGGGCGGCGTGTGACAGGCCCCGAATCCCAGCCCACGCAGGGGACCAGCCCCGAGGCCAGGCAGCCAGCATGTCTGGACCAAGGGGGACCCACACTCCATTTTTCATGAGTTCAAGGCAAGTTTTTTATCCCAACACTTTTCCGGGCCTTAAATCCCCCAGGATTTCCCAGTGGGCTCTCTGCACACATGAAGGGAGACTCTCCTGTGAACAGACTCCGAAGGGCAAAAAGCATGAAAAGGAACAAAAAACACTGAAGGCAAGGGCTTTGTTTTTGTTTGTTGGTCTGACTTTTTACATAGAACAGGGCCACCTTAAAAAACTGCCCTCCCCAGAGCACGTGGTTTCCAACCTGGCGGGCACAGAGGTCAGCGACCCTCAGCAACCGGAGGAAACGCCCTGACCTCTGATAGCTGGGAGGGTCCTCAGCCAGCACCCAAGCAGGGTGCACCCCTTTCCATGGGGGCATCAAACAGGAGCTGGCTGGAAGCACACACACGTCACACTGGCAGCCACGCCGCAGAGACGCCGACAAACAGCACGCACAGCTGAGAAGAGAGGCCGCCGGGCCTGTTCCTGTTGCTCCAGTTTCCCCGTAACCACTCTGAAGCACCACGCCTTCCCCGCCCAGGCCTGCTCTCCTGCCACCGCAACCAGCCTCCCTCCCCGGGGCACGTTCTCCGGTGAATCACAGGCTGCCCAGCAGGAGATGCTGGTCTGAGGTCCCCTGGAGGCACCACCGAGTCAAGGCCAAGACCAAGACCAGCAGCCCCACCCCAGGCCCCGGGAGAAGGGGGCCCGCACCAGGTGCCCAGAGTCCCCCGCCAGCCGGTGAGCACGAGCATCGTGGCCCCCGTCACACAGCCCCACTATTCTCTTGTCTCAAGTGTGTGCCCGGTTTAGTTCCTCAGGGCTGCATACATTAAGGGGAAAACAAAACAATTTCCCATGCGGAGAAATTTGATGCTGAAGTTGAGTTTTGGATGGCCGGCATAAGCAGCTGATTAGAATCAACAAGGACCCAGAATGAAAAAATACAATCCTGATAAAGTAAGTGTATGTCAAGTAAATAATGAAAAATTTTAAGTATACAAATATGTAACTAAAAATTAACTTCACAAAGAAACGTTTAAGTGCTCAACAGTCATGTGAAGGGTTACTGCCCTGCCACATGTCTCACCTCACAGTGCAACCCCACTGCACACAGCTCCACGGGAGGGGCGGGCCGCCCTGCTTCCCACCCCAGCTGTGAGATGAGGAGGAGGAAGGAGGTGCACAGGGAAGAGCCCAGGGGACACCAGACAGGTGGGACTTCCTGTCTTCAGACCAACCTGCTCACGACGTACCTACCCTACCACCTGAGCATTCACCCAGCTCCTTCAAGTGGTCTAAACAGCCCACAGAGGAATCCACACCCAAACAGCAAACCGCACTGAGATGCTCCCATTTAGAGCACCCCTCCCAAGGCCCCTCCCCACGCCCCACCGGCTCCACTCAGACGTTCCCCTGTAGGTCACAGCCGCCCCTCATCAGTCAGCTCTGCCCTGGGGACTGCGCAGGGCTTAGGTCCGCCTGATCCTCGCTCAGCCCTCGTGGCAGGAACCCTGCCTCTTGCATCCTCTGTGCCTATGTTAGGCAAGTAGACTGAGAAGCCATCTTTTTCTGAAGAGTTACTGCTCCTGAATTAAGCGGTCCTGACAAGCACTTGGAGGCCCGATGGTGGCTGGTGTCGGTCTGCCTCCAAGATTCTCCTGCACGTGTGGAGCAGGGGCTCATGTGGAGGTGAGACAGGAGGAGACACAGAGAGAAGGGAGGAGGAGCCAGCGGGCCTCACCCAGGACCAGACAGCATAGAGCTGAGGCCGCCAAGAAGCCTGGACCGGGCCGGTAGCCCGGGCAGTGCAAAGGAGCGCGGGATCCAGAACACCCACTGGCAAGGCACTGACGGGTGGGAACCACGGAGAAGAGGCGGCTGAGCTCGGTGCCCACCCCTCTCCTGGGGCCTGCGCTGCCTACCCTCTGGCGCTGCCCCTAGTTCTCCAAAGGTGGTGGAGACAGCATGGCTGCAGCTGAGGGACACAGAGGTGGCACCACTGCCGTCAAGCAGACCAGCCACAGACCAGGCGGGGCCCAAGCAGAGGGAGGACAGAGAGAGCAGGTGGCTGACCATGCTCTAGGCGAGGACCCCAGACAGGGCAGAGGACAGGCCACCAGGGGCAGCCTGCCTGACCCAGTGAGCACCAAATCCGGAAAGGACAGCTGGGCCTGGGAGATGCCTGGAGCCACCACCCTACGAGTTGACTTGACCAGCGAGAGCCCAGGCAGCACCGCCGGGCAGCCTCCTCTGCTGCTGGGTCTCGCCAGGCAGGCCGGGGGCTGGGGGTGGCAGCCACCACCTGCGGAGCCTGGAGCAAGCACAACAGGTGCCCAGACCCAGGGCCCTGGGACCGTGCACGGGAAGCAGGAGCGGAGGTCACGGGGAATCGGGCACGGAGAGCCCGAGGGACCCCTGCACGTAGGGAGGGTGCCCAGCGGGGGGTGGGGGCCAGCACGCTGCGGTGTAGGGACACTGGCCAGGAGCACGGCTCTCTCTCTCCTCCAAAGGCAAGGGCGCCTGTGACCCACTAGGCCCCTTCCCCCGCAAGCGTGGGCCTGGGCTGGGCTACCTGCGAGCGCACACCTGTCCAGGGGGACACGTCACCTCTCCACGCAGCAGGTGTACAAACCAGGCCGCCAGTGGACTGAGGTGAGCCACACACCGTGCATGTTCCAACAGGACTCTGTGCCTGCTGCCCAGAAAATGCTGAGTCACGTGAGACAGTGTAAGCTGGCCGCTCCACGTCTACCCGAGCCCGTGGGGGAACTGAAGGCGCCTTTCACCTGAACCGTAGGAGAGAACGTGAAAGAGGGCCCCCCCCCCACCGAAAACGCACGTATTCAAGTGCTGCTCCTGTGCTTCTCCCACCCACAGCCTGCCCCAGGCAAGCGCTGCCACCGAAAAGCCCAATTTGGATAATCTGTCCTCTGGCCACACAACCTTAATGAAACCACAAAGAACCCGCAGAGAACAGGAATCAAAGCCACCCGGGAATGACATGGACAAGCAAGCGCCCTCCCCGTCAAAGACGGCCTCACGTCACATCACACGTCCTCCGAGGTCAGAGACCTGCTACTTCCCTTCGACAGACTGCGCAGGGAGGGCGCCACGTGCCCGGGATCACGGGCACTGCCAGGACGAGGGCCCAGGCTCAGGAGGGGCCCAAAGGGCCATCACCCCCCGGGGCAGAGTCACGCGTCTGGGGTGCATGGGGCCTGCTCAACAGCCGCCCCCACCTGGGCAGGAGGCTCCTCCATCCCCACATGTGGCTCAGGCTGGGCGACCGTGGGCCCGGCGGTCTCCCTTTCCCTGTCTGTCAATGTGTCTGCACTGTTCACCCCTGGTGAGATGGGCAGGACCCTCACTGTGGAGGGAGATGCAACCCCAGCGCCGGCACCACCCGCCCGCGCCCGCACCCACCCCCAGCCACCACGGGGCACCGACTGAGGAGCCGGAGCAGAGAGCAGCAAGCTCAAGTGACGACCAGCCTCAACTTTTAATTCTGTGTTTCCCTTCCTTGAATTTCCTAAATTTGCATCAATCCTAATGCTTATGAAAAGGGGACTAAACCAAAGGGTGTCTCAAGCGTCACAGCGAAGGGGCCTCCAGTGAAAGGAGTGGCCAAGCACAGAGCTAAAAGCCACCGCTGCAAGAGAAGCACGCTTCCAGGCAAGCGAAAACCGAGCCCCAGTTTCGATGGTGCTTGTTACGAGTCCACCTGTTTCGCCTAGCCCACACTGATGAACAGGTGGATAAAACGAAGCCAAGTGCATCAAAGGAGGAGAGGAAACCCTGGAGCACACACGGCGCGGGCAGGTTTCATCACGCAGGGCGGACGCCCGGCCCGCCGTTCAGGTCTGAGGAGCTCCTGGCAAGGCCACGCCCGCTCGGCAGCGGCGGCGGCAGTTACACCAAATTTCTCCCCCTCAAGAGAAGGGAAGGATCCCAGAAGGACCCCGGGTTTTCCCAGCAGACACCAGGCTCCCACGGGCTCAGGAAGCAGGGCCGGGCTGGCCTCGCCAGCAGGGATCTCAGCAGCAGCATCGGTGATACTCCTGCTGAGAGTCCATCTCCCTGGGCAGCTCTGAGCGCGGCAGCCAGCGGGCACCAGCCCCGCGGGGCCCCTCCTCTGGGTGACAAGCGTACAGGGGTGCAGGGCCTGGCTTCACTAAGCCTTTGGGAAAATCCTTCTGTTCCTCAGGAGGAAAAGAGAGACGCTCTCTCCTCCGAGTGTGGGGCATGAAGGCGTCCTAGTGACAGCCCCAGCTCCTGCCGGCGGAGTGGTTGGCAGGCCTTGAACAAGCTGGCGACCAGCAGCAAGAGGATCAAAGCTGTTTTTTGGTTTTTTGTTTTAAAAAAAAAAAAGGTCCATGGGCCCGGCCGGGGCAGAACTGGACAGAAAGCAGACCCAGGACCTTCTCAAGCTGAGACCGCACTGGTGCGCCAGCACTTGAGCCGGGACGAGGTGGCCATGGGTGCTCTGGCTGGTGGCCTGAGAGCGCAGTGGTGGTCACCGCCCCAGGGTGGAGGGAGGCACCTGCAGCTCAGGCCCCAGTCGAACGCAGCCTTGGCCTCTGGAGGGGTGGCTGCCAGGCCAGGGGCTGCAGGAGACCCAGGTGCCCATCCAGGACAGCAGAGTCCTGAGCAGGACGAGGAGGCCCAGAGCCGGACCACTGCCGCTGACAGCAATTTAGGGCGGGGCTTCCCTGCAGGGAAGGGGACCTACAGGCTCGGCCACGATCCTCAAGCCCTGGCTTCTCCCTGACCTGGGACTTCTCCAAGTGACTCATGCAAACACTAGGAATCCACTCACACTCAACCGTTCAAATAAACCATCTCAGCCCATCCACCCATCCCTTACCAGGATCACCTGCAACATAAACGGCCCCCCTGCTAAGACCCACAGTGACGGCCTGGTGACCAGCTCCCCGGCCCCAGCTCCACACTCAGCACCTCCTGCCAGCCTCACCCCACACAGAGCCCCTCACAGCAGGCATGTCCTCCTTAAGCACCGCCCACATAGGCAGTGGCGGAGAGTGCCCGCAGGCAGAGGTTGTGCCAACACAAGCCGATACCTGTGTCCGTCAGTGTGAAAGGTGTGCAGCCAGGAAAAAGCCCACAGACCTCAGAAACGCCAGAAATGTTCAAATTAGTGTTAAACTTTCTCAGTTATTTAAAAAAAAACTATTACTACTACTGCGGCAAGGAAACTGAAAATACACGCTCAAACAAAACCTTACACACAAAGGTTCAGATCAGCGTTGTTCAGAAAAAGCAAGACACCCACACAACAGAGCACCGACCAGAGGAAGGACGGGGCACAGACACAGGCCACCACGTGGAGGCAGCGTGACAACACCACGCTGAAGGAAGGTCCCCTGTTACATGACTCCACTCGGATGAAACGTCCAGAGTAAGCAAGTCTAGGGTTCCAGGGGCTGGGGGTGGCAGGGGAGGGATGGGGAGGGCCCGCTAATGCGTGTGGGCTTCCCTTCAGGAGTGAGGAGAATGCTTGGGAATTAGTGGGGATGGCCGAACAACCCTGTGCACATACAAAACAATCACAGAGTTTATATGCTTTAAAGGGTGAATTACAACGTGCATCACACCTCCATCTCTTTTAAGGCCCCTGTATGACACACCATGTTTACTCACAGCACGGAAGGACACGTGAAAACACGGATTACCTCAGCAGACCACAGGGACTCAGGAAATGGTGCATCTCCCAGGTGCCTTTAAAGCATTCCGAGAGTCTCATCACATAAGTGACAATGAAGGGGCAATGGCACCGTGAGTCTGAGGACATCCTAGGTGCAGAGCAGGGCGGGGGGTCCTCTCTGCTCCTCCAACACCCGGGGCCCCACTGTCCCTGCGCCCTCATGCCTCTGACACCCGCCAAGGAGAGCAGAGGAGGCGACACCCAGGAAGACGACATCGCCCCAAGTCACAGCCCAGAAGCCCCTGTTTAAACACAGCCCGAAACCCCTGCTCTCCTCAAAGTGGGCCCTGGGCTCCCCAGCTCCAGGGACAAGCAGGGTCTCACCCACAGCAACAACAGAGCAGGGGGACAGGGCCCGAGGGAGGGGGCTGACCCCAGGGCTGCATAGGGGCCCCCTTCCTGCAGAACTTGAACTCCACACAAGCAGAGCAGGCGGCACCACCCAGCACCCTCGGGCAGGGGCAGGGTCTGCGCTCAGATCAGGGGTTACAAACACCCCAAGTATCTGATCAAAACCAAAGTTCAAATCACCTGCCTTCTTTCACTTCTCTCTGTGACATGATTAAGCAGCAGGAAACCTGAGGAGGCCACGCTCCCGCCCCAGCGGCTTGGACTCCACGGGCACTGCTGCCCTCTGGCGGCGACACGCAAGGCCGCTCAGCCCAGCCCTCCCCAGGCGGAAGGCCCCTCCGACAAGGCAAGGCCGACCCTGGGGCACGAGGCGCGGTCGCATTTCCCATCTGTTCAGGGATGACACCGCTCTGTGCTTCAACCACTTGAGAATGAAATCAAGGTACTCGGAGCTTCCCCGCCAAGCCCACAGCCCCACTGCAGCAGTGCTCACCAGGGCCTGCAGCGTCCCGTCCATGGCAATGACCCCCTCGATGGTCTGGAAGGAGGAGTTGGCCAAGGTGCACAGGCTCCAGTCCAGGAAACCGGCCATCTTCTTCTGCTTGACGTCAGGCCGAGTGACAAACCTGCCAGAAGGACACAAACAGGCAGGTGACGGCTCTGCCACAGCCCCCTTCCCTCTACGGCTCCATCCGGCACGCTCCAACCCGTAGATTCTGGCCCTCAGGTGCGATTCCCACCATGACTGAGGTCCGGGCCCCACGCCCCCAACCCCCACCTCCCACGCACCCACTGGCGCCGAGGCCCTGACACCACAGGCTCCCCTTCCCATCTCCAACCCCGGATCCCTTTGCCTCGGGAACCCACACCCCGTGCCGCCCCTCCCCGCACCTGCTACAGGGCTCCATTCCTCACCCTCTCTGCCCGGCACAGCCCCTGCCCCGTGGGTCCACTCAGCTCTGCGCCCCGAGAGCTGGCTGGTGCCCCACTCCTGGGCATGGGTCTGAGCGGCCACCCTCCAGGCCCACAGCAGAGCAGGGCCCCTGCACTCCTCACCCCCTCGGCCCATGCCAGGCCTGGCTCTACCTTGACCGAGCCCCCGCCCTCCCCAGGAGCTGGCGGCTGGGGGCAGAAACACGAAGCAGGCAAATAACAAGAAGGGAACAGCTAAGCAAGGGGAGGGCAGGAGGCACAGGGACAGCGTCCTGACCGGTGAGGACCTCTCCTCCCCCAGCTGCCCCCACAGAGCACAGAAGGGTGGGCCGCACCATTCTCTGCCCCTGCAGATGGACCAGAAGCCCCCCACTGGCACTCGGCCCTCTTCCTTCAGGATGGTGCTGCCCACACCCCCCACCCAGCTGAGAGGAGGCCTGCAGGTGGGGAAAGCAGGGCTGGCACGTGGTCCCCCTCACCCGAGCACACACGGTCCCCCCCAACCCATACACACACCTGGAGACGCTGCCACCAGGGGTTTCCCACTTTGAGACGCTGGTTACAAAGGCAAACTCACACGCCCTCCCCAGGAAGCTGTGCTTCGGGGCATGGGAAGAGGCCCAGGACCTTGTGCAGAACCTGCGCCTCCAGTGATATCAAGAGGGGAGAAATGGGGACAGACCCAAGGCAGCTTCCCTGACCCCGTTTAAACCCCCGACTCCGGGGGGCCCTGCGGGATGAGGGCCACGCCCACAGCAGCCTCATCCGCAGCCTGACCTCCGACCCAGCCCAGAGGCGGCCCACAGGGCTGGGGGCAGTCCGGCTGGGACTCAGACACTGGGGGCGCACCCCTGCCTCTGCGCTGCACCTCCCCGAGCAGCCAGGCCGACCTCCACTCCTGGACACAGTCACACAAGCTGAGTTTCCAAAGTACAGTAAAAACCTAAGGCTCCTTTGAAAGACTTAAGCAAGTTGGTTATTTTATATTTTACTTTTCTCATTAAAAAAAGGGAATATCACGTTCATAGCAGAGGTCCAAAAGCACAGACAAGCAAAAAAGGAAACTACCCCACAGATGTAACACACAGACTCACAGAAACGACACCTCCCATAGGCCCAATGCTGCCCCCTCTTGTGGGAAACACCACACTGCAGACTTCACATCGACTTTAAACGTGGAGCTCGGCTAACACATGCGGTGTTTCAGAGAACCACCGTCCTTGTCTCAGGGAGGGAAGCCCAGCCAGAACGATCCACAAAACCTTAACGACAGGACCAGACCCGCAGATGGACAGAGGGCATGACGCCGGAGGGACAGGTGGCTGCTCCGAGCCTTGTCGGCACTGTCACCACACGGTACCTGGCCTGAGGCTGAAACAGCACAGGGGCCATGGCAAAACCTACCAGGCGTAAGAACTTCCTGTGTGTGTTTTTAAAATAAATAATGGAAAAGTGAGATATCCACAAAGCAGGGACAGACTATAGTAACCTGTAAGGGGGAAAGTCTGCTCTACACCTTACACCAAAAAAAGCCCAAATGGATTAATAATTCTGTTAAACAATAAAAAGGTAGAAAATATAAAAGATTACTTCTCAAATTTCCTAACAGGATAAACCTAAATAAATAAAAGGGAAAAAACAGTATTTTTATATTTAAGTTAGAACTTTACTCCAAAGGATAAAGTAAAAGGCCACTAACCACGGGGCGGAACCATCGTCCCCACCGCAACTGATGCCCTTCATGCGGAGAAAGCTCACCCTCGAGGAGAAAAGGCACCACAAGCCCGTGGATGGCACAGTCAGGTCGCGCAGCGGGACACACGGTGCCTGGAGTGGCACTGACGTGTGAAGACTCTCCAGCCACCAGAGAAACGCACACCAACTACCAGCGACAGCAAAACGACACGCGATCCCACTGGGGCAGCAGGCTGTCCGCGAGGCCGCCCACGCGGCAGAGCCCGAGAACCCGCCCCCAAGAGTCACCTGGTAACTGGCGCACAGGCTCACCAACAACCTTGTGTCCTGCGACTCAGGGAGCCCACCTCCCTGGGCCTAAGACAAACAATCCCAAAGACCAAAACAGGTGTACGCCCAAAGCTGCACCGTAAGAGGGCCAACGTGAGGAAGCGACCAGAGTAACTCAGACACCGGAAAATCAGGAGCTACTTAATCAACAGTAACGTGCAACTCAGTGGAAAAGCAGGCTGCTGACTGAGACCGTGCTGCGCAAATTCAGTAGTGACAGGACGGGGAAAAAAGACCACAACTCTCGCATTGTGTGGCTAAATACAAATGCACAGGGTTTTCCTAATTCTCTACATTAGAAAATGTCCAGCTTTTCTACATGGAACACACCTTGACTTCACAAATAGATAAAAAGGTCTGCTTTTTAAAATTAATGCAACCAGTAGGAGTAAAGGCTTATTTTCCCTTGGAGAGTTTCTGTACAGTAACAGCCTAGCTAAGTGTCTTGGCATCAACATAACATCAAAGTTACAGAAAACGCAGCAATGTTTAGAGGTTCCGCTGAAGAAAAGGGGCAGGCACAGTTCCAGACGACACACTGTAAAGGAGCATTCAGAGCTGGCAGCGGAAAGCGTGCGGCACCAGAAGCAGGCACCCCGTAGGCAAGGGCCCGACTGCGAGAGACAGACAGGCAGAGGGGCCTGCCCCTCAGTGCCCACCCCTGCCAGAACTGAGGACACGGGCTCCCGGAGCCGGGCACGCCGGCCACAGCGCTGCACTCAGGCTCAGCCTTGCTCGTCTGACCAGCAGGTGGCGCGTGCGTCCCACCAGCACGGACAGAACAGGCCAGGCCAGGCCAGCTCTGGAGGACACAGCAGGGAGAGGGGTCAGGGGCTCACTTCCACTGCCCACAGGCACGGGACTCCAGTCAAGCTCAGAGAGCCTGACCAAGCCCTCAGCACTGCAGCTAACAATAATAGACAATAAAAAGAAAACAGAAGATAAAGACGTTACTTTCCCTTTAAGAAACTTAGAGAACACTTGTAAGACGCCTGCATGTTGGTAAACGTGGGAAAGGGCGACTCTCAGGGCGACTCTCGCTAGTTCAGCCTTCCAGTAACTGCATTTAAAGTGCTGAGAACGCTCATTCCACTTCTAGGAACTTGTCCCTAAGAACCAATCAGAAGTCAAAACCACACAGAAAGAAATGAGACTCGGGGTCACCAGAGGCGGGGGTGGGGGGGAGCTGGGGAAGGCAGCCACAAAGGCACAAATTTCCCGTTAAAGGTACAGGGGTGTGCACACAACTCGAGGAACAGAACTGATACTGCTGCACAAAATGCACCGAAGTCGTTAAGGGAGTGAATCCTGGATTCTCGTCACAAGGAGGAAAACGTTCCCCACATCTTTAATTCCGTGTCTGCCTGAGATGATGGACGCTCACTGAGCTTGCTGTGACGACCACATCATAAGGCCCATGAGTGACATCTCCAAGCCGCGCACCCTGGGCGCACATGGAGCTGTGCGCCAACCATGTCTCAAGAAACTGGGAGGGAAAGAGGAGTCAACCAGAGCCGCACAAGGGTCACACAGGGGGCTTGTGGTGTTCATCTCACTGACACAGGTCCACACGGCAGTGGGCGGGAGGAAGAACACATCACTCCGTAACCACGCTCGGAAGCCTGACCGCCTGAAGCTCAGGGTCAGCCCATCGACACCGGAACAAATCCACCGACACCCCACATGCCACGGATGGACATGGGCCACTGGCGGACACGCCCACGGGCAGGGGGACCAAGGACAGGGCAGTTACATCTCAGGGGACGACAGTATGTTTTCTTTTGTACCTTCTATTTTCCAAAACTCACATGGTGACTTTCGCAGTCAGGAAGCCCACCTACTTCGCTCCTCTGCAGGCGGGCTTCTCCTCCAGGTGGAGCATCCAGGCGGGCTCAGGCCCCTCTCCAGCTCCTAATACCATTCCTCGCAACCAGTTCTGCCCTTGGTGGGCAAGCAGCTTCACAAATGCGTCGTCCGAGGTCCCCAGCTGCCCTCTACACCCGGCACTTCCCTTCCCGCCTCGGGCAAGAAGGTCGTGGCTGCACAGCTGACAAGGTGGCCCGGAGCCAAGTGCTGCTCATTTCCCAGCCCGAACATCCTAAGGTCTTCACAGCCAACTTTCACGAATGGGGGGGAGCCAAACTTTTTAATTCATCTACACTACACACAGATTTTAAATCACGTCACACAAGAAACACACTACTACACACAAAACAGATAAACAAGGACCCACTAGCAGCAGAAGGAATTACATTCAGTATCTTGTAATAAACTGTAAAAGAAAACAGTCTGAAAGAGAATATATACATATGCATAACAGGATCACCTCACTGTGCACCTGAAACACTGTAAATCAACTATACATCAATAAAAAATAGAAATTTAAAAAAAGAAATAATAAATCACGTCATCGAAAGATTCAGAAGAACTGCTTTCTTGTGCTCTCCCATTTCATGAAACAAGTCCATGCAGTCATGTGCGTCTTTTGACGCTTTTGTGGAGACGCCAGGCCTGCTGCCAGGGCTTCCTTCCCAGCTCCTCAGTAAGACCATCTGGGCCTGTGTGGGGCACGGCTGCTCTAGGTAACATGGAACGCCTGGGGATTTTCAGCCCAAGTCACAAGACACACTCACAGCCCGCGATCTCCACAAATCGCAGTGTGGACTGCTTTCTAAGTGACTTTCAAAGGCTCTTCCACCTGCCACCACCCCAGAGGCAAGGTCTGGTGAAAGTGCCACAGCTGTTCTAAACCTATGCCCCTTTGATGGGCCCGTGAGCTCCCAGCCCAGCCTCACGTGACTCCCCTGAGCCCCAGACCAGCAGCGCCAGCCGTCACATAGGTTCAGGGGTCTTCTGCACCCCAGCAGTGCTGCTGGTCCCCCATGGAGGGCAATGGGTTACTCGGGACAGCAAGGACCTCCCCAGACCAGGCATCCCAGCATCCTCCCTGACAACAAAGACACACAGCTAACACAGAAGACAGGCCCGCTCGGAGAGCACTCACCTGGACACGAGGACGGCAGCAGCATCCCGGGCCTTGTCGCTGACCACCAGGTAGGACTACAAGGAGGGAAAGAGGACAGACACCATGACACACACGATGCGAGCCTCGGGCCAACTCAGTGCCGGCCCCACACCCAGCAGCTCCCGCCAGCCCATGCCCACAAGCAGAGGCCAAATTCCAAAGCTGCACAAACTACTCACACACCTGCGCTCGGGGCTGCAGCTGCCACCGCTGCACCACCTCAGGGAAGTGTCCAGTCTGCACGTGGCGTGTGCTCACACTTGTGAAACACGTTTGCAAAACCAGCAGAAAAAGGAAGCAAGTACATGTCACCCAGAGCCCACAGAACATGCGTGGGCCCCGTGAGCACTCTGCGCGCCGAACAGCTGGAGACCCCGCTCACACGTGAGAGGACTGGGTTCTCGGGAAGCCTGCCTCGTCTCCACTCTCAGTAACTAACTTCTCTCCAAGCGATACACTTAGAAGATCTTTCTTCGGGAGGACAAAACTTTAAGAACGCACTGCCTCTCCCCAGGCAAACCCCCTAGGAGCCGAGGACACAGAGGATAACCACTAGAAGCAAACCGCCATCCAGAAGAGAGGATCTAGAAACAACGAGATCGGGGAGCACCTTTCCCCTCAAGACTCCCGGGAGCGTCCACTCTCGACACAGCAAGACATTCCCAAGAGCCTGCTGAGGGGAAAGCAACCCCAGAGCCGCAGGACACCGGGGCCCCGGGCCACGAGGAGCGCCATGAGGACAAGCCGGGAGCCAGAGCCCTGGGTTCAAATCTGGATGCACCACGCACGGGGAAGCGGGCAAGCGAGGATACTCTCATGCCTGTCGCCTCCTCAGCAAAACGAGGGTGAAGCAGTTAATACCTCGTCAAGTGGGATCCCAGGCGTTAACGCAGTGTAAGTGGCCGGCAGACGCTGCCCCCGCCGCCCACGGTGCCCACGGTGACTGCTAACCAAGGGAATTTGACGGTGCTGGGGCATCACTTCTGCGCTGAGGTCACACACTACTGGGACCTGCACTCTGCGACAGACCCTGCCCCTGCGGCTTCACAGAATGAGCTGCACGTTGTGGGCCCACAAGGAAACAGACCGCCAAGCTTGGAGGCCAGGGGCCAGCACCCTCGAGAGCTGCAGGTGGGTGGCCCAGGAGCTCTGCCTGCAGCCTCGGAGACCCCGAGGCAGAGGGCCCGGCAAAGCCACACCCAGGCTCCTGATCCAAGGGACTGGGAGATGGCAGATAAGCGTGTGCCGTGTCGACAGCCCAAGTCTGGGGCGGTGCCCTCCGCAGCGGAGGTGACTACTAAAACAATCTGCGTCCGTGCGCACAGCACCTGCAGCAGGAGAAGTCTGACAAACGCAAATGCTCTCCTGGCACTGATACGTGAGAAATTTCAGCTTGGCATTTGTCTTGTTTCTCTTCATTTTCTAATTTTCCTACAATCAACATGTGTTATTCACACAATGTTAAAAGTTAAGTTGTAAATGGACATTTTTGTCTCTTACCATTGCCCCCGAAACCTCTTCTACACTATTATCAGAGTATCTGCATCGTCTACAAAGAAATGAGGCTGAAGTCACTCATCCTGACCCCATAGGAGGCATCACAACCTCATGGTAAGTGACAAACTGAAATTTCACCTCACTGAGAAGAGCAGCCACAGCTGAAGGCAGATTAGATGTCAAAAGTGGACCTAGTAAAGCCCCAAAGGCAGGCCAGCAGGAGAAGATGCGGACCCCCGCTGCCAGCACCCGCGCAGCCACACCTACCTGCGCCACCTGCAGGATACGGTCCATCGTGGACACTCGCGCTTGCCCGGGCCGAGTGAGGAGGTCCCCGTCCAGGCGTGAAAAGTCGAAAGGGATCAGGCAGGTCACCGAGAGCCACAGTAAGAGCACGTAGCGGGTCTCCCAGGTCTAGAGGCCAGAGCGATATGACTCCCGAGGCGGCCACCCCTGGGTCCCGCCGCCCCCCACCCCACCACCCCGGATGCCAGGGCACGGGCATAGGTGCGGCCACACCCCATGCCCCCGAGCGCCTCCGGCACCTGAAGTGTTCCACGCCTCGCCGGACTGCCAGGCTGGCCACTGGCCAGCCTCTGTGAGCCTGGATTTCGGGAAGGCTCCCTAACTAAGGACTGTCAGCGTGAACCACGTGCTCACATTGAGACCTGCCTTCCTCCCAGACAGGAGTCTGGGTCAGCACAAGCCAGCAGAGTGCCCACACCACCCACCTCCGGCGACATCCTGGGTGCTGACCCCATGACTGCCCCTGGCGGACAACACCTCACACACCTTCACAACTCAGTCCTCAGGAATTACAGGTGCCCTGGGTGACCCAACTGGGAGGAGAGTCTGGAAGCTTGACCCTGGTTCCCTCCACCTTCACCCCTCGTGTCTCTCTCTGTGGACTTGGCTGTAATGAACCTGCCGCAGGGCAAGCACATGCCGAGCCCTGGGTGGTCCTCGTGGACCGTCGGACCTGGGGTGGTCTTGGGGACTCCAACACAGTTCAATTTAAAATTTATGGAATTTGGACGGTGATACAGTTGTCACTACACTATATGTACGTATGTGGTTTCTTTATAAAGGTCATCTTTAAAAGAAAATAAAGTCACTAGGTAAAAAGAGGAAAGCCAAAGGAACGTGACACAAAACAGCACAAGATAAATCTGAAGGAGGAGGCAGGCGCAGGCAGACAGGAACAGAGCAGGGGCTGGGAATGAAGAGGCCGGGGGGCACTCACCTCGTGGTCTTTGAGGTTCTGATGCATGAACATGTCTAAGACACGCTGTACATCCGCTACTTCGTGGGGAAATAAGCGAAGAAACGTTTTATATCCTCGAACCTATCAAATAAAAAAAGACACTGAATTATTACATAATTAGAAGATACAGAAAGGAGCAAATTATTTTCTCTAATATCAAAAATCACCACGTGGGCCGCCCAATGAGCAAAAGAACGATGTCCCGCTACAAGGACACAACTTCGTGAGACTAAACGGCAGGAGAGCTACCTCTGCTTCTTGAATCATGTCGTGCGCGTGTTTGGTCCCAGTGTGACCAACAGATCTTGGGTGTGCTTCAGCAGAAATAGAGATTTATCACGAACTCACAAGTTTTGCTTCTATCTTAATTCTGAGGATTAAGTCCTTGGGAACCGAAAGCTTCCCAAATTCGTTAAGGCTTCTGTGAAATGCACCAGCAGTATGCCTTCAGGAGGGACCCTGCACTCGACCAACTGAGGGCAAGAAGCGTGCAAACGGCCCGTCCCCACCCACACCGCAGGCACCATGGCCAGCAACCTGCCGCCCCACAGACCCACCACCCACCCCGAGGTGGCCGAGTCTCTCCCGTGAGTAAGTATACAGGCCAGCACACAGGCAGCACCTGGAGCTTATAAGACTGCAGACCACCAGGCCCCACCCCAGACCCACTCCCTCAGAGTCTGCGCTGAACAAGACCCTACTCGGTGGTATGCACCTCCACTTCCTTCCAACTTTGTACTCTTCCTCAGTCAGGCATATACACATACACACATGGACGTGCATGGACCCCCCATTTCCAGCTCGCTGGCACCTCGCCCACCAAAGGCAGGGTGCTGGAAACAACGCGGCAAAGCACGGCTGCAGCCAAAGGCACAACCAGACCACTAACACCCGATCCCCCACACACGGTGAGATCGGGATAGGGGAACCCACAGCTGGCATGTGAGAACCAGCCTTCCTGAGAGGTAGCATTTCAGAAGGCAACTTCTGGAACAAGTGTTTTAAGAAAGTGTTCTCTCAACTACAAAGTGCTATGTAAATACTACCTTGGTGATAATGTAAAGAAATTTAAAAGCCAGATGTACAAGGTCAGCGGGAGACGTCTTATCTTGCACCAACTCCAATAACAAGTTCAGCATCCACTCTAAGGAAAAGCATACACAAAATATTTACTATTAAATTAAACACCAATATGATACAAAACAAAATGCCAAAAGAAAAAAGGACTATTAGAAATGTAAGAATGGTTCAATGTTAGTAAGTCTATATAATCCAAGTATCAATAGAGCAAAAGAAAAAAAATTTTCATCTTAGCACTTTCTAAAAGGGCATTAGGGTTAATACTTCATTCCTGCTTTTGAAACGTAGGGAGAACATTCTTAATTTTTAAAATTATTCTATCTCAAATCAGTAACTAATACCATGCTCTAAGGAAGATACCTGCTACAATTGCTACAATTTAGCAGCAACCTGATTCTTACCGATGTAAAATGAGGAGGAAAAGGGATTTCCACACTCCCAGCTACTAAGGAATGACTGATAAGGAACTGCCCTCCCGCCAACAATTAGAGAACCGGACACAAGTATTTTCAGACACTGGGCAGCAGGCAGTGCACAGGAACCAACCAGCTGGAACCTACAGCCGCCCAGGTGCCCACCGGAAAGTAACTGTTACAACCCAGTACAGAGGGGGACCCAAGCAGAGCAGAGACTGGGCTTTGAGGAGGCTGAGTCGGCTGAAATCTGCAGGACAGTGAGCCAGAGGAAGCTAAGCAGAGGACCAGCTCCAGGAGTCTGCAGAGGCCCCTCGAGTCTGGCTGGACCTTCACAGGTAGTGGCTATACCCCAAGGCTGGGTACGAACAACTGCCCGGAAGCACTCCGGCTGAGTTCCCACAGCTCACACAGGGCTGACGTTCGAATCCCATCAGGCCAGAGTCCTTGTTGAGCACCCAGAGCAACCAGCAGGCATTCCAGTAAAGTCTTTCCTTAGTAGTAAGGTTAAATTAGAGAAAAACTAGAGAAGAAGCTATACCTGCCTAACAAAGCTTAAGCAGGATGCAAAGGAGGCACCTGATGGACAGTTAACTAAACTGCCTGAAAACGCCTTCACTCTTCAAAGACAGAAAGCTTTAGAACACCCAACAAGATAACAATCATAGCGTCCGTCATCCACTAAAAAATTACTAAACATGTGACTGTCTAAAACTACTGTGACCCCTAACAGGAAAATCAGTCAACAGAAATAACCAGAAATTACAAAGACAATAGAATTAGTAGACATGAACTTTAGACACTACAAATACTATAAAACATCCTTAAGGTAGTAAAAGACAACATAATCAACATGAGGAAAGAAACAGCAGCTACTTAAAAAACAGAATTTTAAGAGCTGGAATAAATAAGACCTAAAACGACAATTTAGTGGGGGCAGGTGTAGCTCAGTGGTAGAGCACATGCTCAGTGCGCACGAGGTCCTAGGTTCAGTCCCCAGTCCCTCCATTAAAAAATAAGTAAACCTAATTACCTGCCCCAAAAATTAAAAATAATAAAATAAAATGACAAATTAAATGGGATCAACAGCAGATTAGACTGCAGAAGAAAGGATCAGAGAGCCTGAAGACAGCAATAAAAACTTCCAGACTAAGGGGAGAGAAGATGTAAACAACCAAGCAGCCGCAGTGCCCCTGCCGGGTGCCACGCATACCAGCAGAGGGGTGCCTGGAGTCGGGCAGGCAAGGGCAGAGACGATCACTCATGGAGGAAGAGCCACAATTTCCCCAGATCTGATAAAAGTCTATAAATCCCTCAACCCAAAAGGTCCAACAAACTCCAAACAGGAAAAACAGAAAAAACCCACACCACAGCATGTCATAATCAAGTTGTTGAAAACCAGCAATAAACAGAAAATTCTAAAAGCAACCAGAGAAAAAAGCACACTTCACCCAGAGGAACAGAGGCGAGCAAAGGCAGACTTCTCGCCAGAGCCAACCAGCCGTGTCTTCCAAAACGAGGAAAGAAAACGCTGTCAACCTAGAGTTCCACAGCCAGCAATACATCTTTCAAAAATGAAAGTGAAGCAAACTGTCAAACAAAAGCTGAAAGAATTCATCACCAGTAAATCTACACCAGAGGAAATGTTGAAGTAAGTTCTTCAAGCAGGAAGTAAATGATATCAGACAGAAACTACAGTCTCTAGAAAGCAAAGCATAAAGGTGGAAATAGTAAGTACACAAATAAATATTAAGGACTTTCTCATTATTAATTTCTTCGGAGAAAAAAACTTGAATGTTCAAAATAAAAACCATGACAATATAGTGTAAAGGTTTATCACATACACAGAACAAAGGTATGTGACAAAGAACAGAAGAGAGAATGAGAGACTCCGCCCGTGAGGTCCTTATCTATACCCAAGATGGCATAGAATCACTGAGGTGGGCCGTGGTAAGCTGAGGAGGCATGCCACACCCCAGAGCAATCGCTAAAAATACAAAGCAAAGGAACAGCTAATGAACTAACAGTGGAGACGAAATTAAACACCAACAGACGTTAAGTTTACACAAAAGAAAGTAGGCAAAGAGTAAAAAAAAAACAAAAACAGATGGGGAAACGAGTAAGCAGAGAGCGAGGAAACAGACAGCTACACCACAGGACCTCACACCACAGGTAAAAGGCAGTAACTGTCAGAGTGGATTTTAGAAATAGGAACACCCAACTGCATTCTCCCTACATGAAATGCACTACAAAGATAAAGACACAGCTGGTTAAAAGTAAAAGGAAGGAAAAAGATTTACCAAGCAATCACTAACCTCGAGAAAGCTGGGGAGACCACACCAGCCTCAGGTCAGACAGACTTCAGAACAAGGACTCCTACAGAGATAAAGATGACGTTTCATAATGACATAAGGGTCAGTTCTCCGAGAAGATTTAACCGTCCTCTCAGTGCACAGACGAAACTACAGGACTTCAAGATAAACAAAGCAAACACTGAGAGAACTGAAAGGAGAAACAGACAAATCCATAATTACTGCTGAAGATTTCAATACTCCTCTCTCAGGAATTGATAGAACATGTGAAAAAGATGAGTAAGGATATAAAAGACCCAAGTAACACACCAATAACCGCCTTATTTTTTAAATGACATTTACAGAGCACTCCAGCCAACAGCAGAAAGATACTCAAGTGCAAACAGAACTCTCCACAAAACAGACCACGTTCTGGGCGGTAAGTCTTAATACACGGAAAAGGTTGCAAGGTGCACCTAGGAAACAGAGTAAAAGTACACTGAGACACCAGTTAACGACTAGAATCAGAAAAACGGACAAGACTAAATGCTGCTGGGACTCAGGGCAACTGAATTCTCATGGATTTGCTGCAAATGTAAAATGTACAACCTTTATGGAAACAGCGTGGCAGTTCACCAGAAAACCCACATTTGCTGCACACCCAGCAATTCCACTCTTACACAGAAATGCAAACTCGTCCACCCAAAGAATTGTCTGCAAATGGTGACAGCAGTGTCCCTAACAGCCCAAAGCTGGAACAACCCAAATCTCCACCAACAGGAGAAAGGATAAACAAAGTGCAGTTCGGCAGGAAAGGAAGAGACTGCTGATACGTGAGTGACCACAGAGATGAGTCTCAGAAACAGGATTTGAATTGAAGAGGCCAGAGAGCAAGTGGGACAGTGGTGCCCGGGGCCAGGTCAGGAGGACTGCAAAGGGACAGGAGGCCACTTCTGGGGGGGCGAAGAGAATGCTCTGCCCTTAACAGCACTGAGGGTGCCAACATTTGTCAAAGCTTGAACTGTATACTCAAAATGGGTGCATTTTACTGTATGTAAATTATATCTTACAGCGTTACCCTTTTTAAAAATTTTAAAGGAAGAATGAAAATGTATAACCATGGATAAAAACATCAAATACATATTTTTTTAAAACTATGTAATTATTTACCTTCTTAGAAAACCCAAAAGAAATTGAAAAAGTAGTGAAGTATTTCATTACACAGTGAACCTTGAAAATATTATGCTAAGTTAAAGACGCCAGTTACAAAAGACCACATGTTGTCTGAATCCACTGCACAAAATGCTTAGAATACCCAAATCCATGGAGACAGACCCATGGTTACCAGGGACTGGAAGGAGGGAGAGAGGCAATGAGCATTCTGGGCTCGGAAGCCCACAGCAGGACCCTCCCCTGGCCACCGGACACAGCAGCCAGGCACACGCTCCCCAAAGAGGAAAGCCTGACCTGTAAGACAACTTTGAAACAGAGCGCACCAAGGACAAGAGCTCTTAGAAAGTAAAAACGATTGTCAAAATAAACTCAAAAACATCTTCTATGTGCAAAATAAAGATCCAAAAGCAGAAGTATGAGGGAAAAGCTAAGAAAACTCAACATTCAATTCACAGGCACATCAAAAAGAGAAGGCAGAAGCAGACAAATGATCAAAAACACACCAGAAGCAAAGTCCCCTGAGCCAAGAGATGCAAGTCTTAAGCCTGAAACTGTCCAGCTAACGCCCAGTATAAGGGAAAAAAAGGTCTAGAGCAAGTTATACCTGCCTAAAGTATCAGGTTCTAGAAACTTTCAGAGGCAAAAAAGTCTGAGAAAGAAATGCAGACCTGGGACACGACGTTCCCAGAGTGGGGACAGCGGAACTGCGCCTTCCACTTCTGCTCAGCCAAGCTGCCAACCACGCAGAAAACACACCTGTGCTGCCCAGACAGCTGAGGGTTCAGAGCACTCACCTTCTACAAAACCACTGGTTACTTGAAAAGGAAAAACCAGCACGCGCAGCACAGCCTACTTGTTAAAAGACACCTGAGTGCGCACTGAGGCAAGCCCCCGGACTCCAGTGGGGCTGCCCCAACAGGGCAGGTGGCGCTGACAGCTCGTATCACAGGCGAGGAGACTCAGGCACAGAGCGGTCAGGCGGCACAGCTAGAGTAAATCTAGACGGTCTAGCCGCAGGGGTCTGTGTAACCCCCACCTCACACTGCCCTTCAACATAAGTTACTATCACTACCTTCCTATTTCCCAAGTTCACTGCCAGAAGCATGTGTAAGGATCGCAAATAGAAAAGAAAAAACTACCCTAAGAAATCATTCAAAAATAAAGAAAATAAGAGCCAATTAAAACAAACAAGTAATTTCCCCATCCTACATTAAAGTTAAGGAAACCCAAGCCTCAGTGTGTCCATCTGTGAAATGCAGACGACCACAGAGACACACTCCGTAGATGCTGTGAGCATTAAACGGGGAGCCACTTGAAGCACTTGCTCCTGTGACAAAACATGCCGAGAGGCAAACAGATCAAATACACATGATAAGCAAAAGATGTGTTCTTTCAATAGCGGCAAGGAAAAAAGTAACTCAAACACACCTGCCCGCAGCCTGGCATGACCTGGGACGCACGCCACTACCACGGGACTGCTAAAACTCATCAGCCAGGACCTGCTAACAAGTAAGCCCGGCACTGCATCCTGATCCCTTCTGCTGGCAAACACACACGTGTGCACATGCACACGCATGCACATGTACGCCACACTCCAAGACTTTGGGATTACCAGCAACTGAATGATCAAAGTCAAAATCCTCAGCCTCTGCTCTTACCAAGGTGCGGGTCCAACAGGTGAGGCTGCTCCTGGTACTTGTCCATGATTCCTGAAGAGATAAACAAGGTAAGAATTAACATCACTGAGGCAAGCGTGCACATGAGCCTCAGAAGCCCAAGTTTTCCTGTGCTGACCTCCAGGGCAGCTCCCAAGAGCAGGGGTGGGCTGGAGTGAGCCCCCCACCCATCTCCTCAGGGCCAGCTGTCCCAGTCCCTTGCTCTCCGGTTCTCCCTCCTTCCGTCCTCCGCCCCTCGTCCACCGCCATGCTGCACTCTCCCTTCGTTAAACACACACCTTCCACTCTCTTCACTCTCCCCCTGCCACACGCACCAGCAGTGTGCCCTCCGGACCCCTCACACCGCGGCCTCTTTCATCTCAGGCAGCCGGGTTTCTACTTCTATCAGACCCGCCTGCGCCCTGGGCAGTTCTTGGTGCCACACAGCTCTGCATCTCACCACCCCCAAGAATGGGAAATGGGGCTTTCACTGGGCCCTGGAATCCACCTCCCTCTCAGGACAGTCCTGTGTCCAGGGTGTTGCCACACTAACCCCAAATGACAGCCAGAGAAACAGACTGAGCGCCTTCAAGTAACTTGCCCAAGTGGCAGAGGTAGGATTCAAACCCAGACAAGTTGCCAACGCGCATGCTCCTTCCACTCACCCGGCCGCACTGCCCCTCTGCAAGTCAGCGTTGTCATTACAAACCCAGGAAGACAACATTATGCAAAATTGCCTTTAACTAAAAGGGTCCATAAAGATGATTTTACTGAATCACAAAACCCTACGTAGCTATCTAACCACGGGATCCTAAGGAATCGTTTGGAAGTGGCCCGTTGTAGACAACTACAAGGGTCTGTCTAAACTTGGAGAATGTTAAGATGCGCTACCCGGAGAGGCACGAATCCGCGGAGACGCGCGGTCCTGGCCGAGCCACGCTGCTGTCTGCTGCTAACGGCCTGGGTGCGGGCCCCACAACTGCAGAGCTGGCCAAACCCGGCCCGCTCCAGCCTGCTCTCGCCTCTCCTGCTCTCACCGCCCCGTGCACGCAGCTGTCTCGGAGAAACTGCGCTTTGCTGTGGACCCAGGACGGGTGGGGAAGAGCACTGGAAGGTGGGGCCGCCCAAGGCAGGTCCGCCCCACCCCACCGCACCCTCGCTGCCCCCAGTGCGCGGATGGGCAAGGAGGCCCCTGCCCTCAGCCCCTCAGGCGTGCGGCCGCAGGGAGGCGGCGGTCCGGCCCACGGGCGCGCGTGGGGCACCTGCCAGGACCACCCCCTCCTCCTCTGACGCGCGCGCACCGCGGAACCGCTCCAGGGCGCCCTCCCGGGCCGCGCGCTCGCCGACCACCGTCCGCAGGCGGCCCAGCAGCTCGCGCGTCTCCGCGCTCTCGCCGAACGACTCGAGGGCGGCGCCGCGGGCCAGAGCCGCGTCCTCGGCCGCATCCTCCGCCCGGTCCTCCGCCGGGTCCTCCGGGGCCCCGCGGCGGGCTCCTCACTCAGGGCCATCCTCGGCGGCCGGTAGGCTCACGGGCTCGCAGCCGGGTCGGCCCGAGCGCGGGTTGCGGGGCGTGGGATGCGGGATGCACAAGACGGCTGAGGCAGAGGCGGCGGTGACGACGCTGGCCCCGCCCCGCGACCTCCGACCTTGCGCGCGGGCCCCGCTACGGAGCGCGCCGGCCGCCAAAATAGGCCGCGCGGAGTCGGGGCGGGGCCCGGCGTGGGGCGGGGTGAGGGGCGGCACATGCCGTGGGCGGAGCCGAGGGCCAGACCCCAGGCCGGCCTCGCAGCCTCGCAGCCTCGCCGGCTCACGCGCGCTGTGTCCGCGCGTGCCCGCAGTCGGGTGGCCGGGAGTCTTTCTGCACAGCCGTCTGCAGGCGCGCGGGGCGCCTCCGGGCCGCAGACAGCCGCACTTTCCAGTGAGGAGACGTTGGGGCGGTCGTAGCGCCACGAAACATTGGTCACCTGAGAGTGATAACGGCGCGGCTCCGGTCTTCAGAGGCGTACACGTGGGTAGCCGCGGTGTCCCGCAGCCCCGCCCCTCCATGGTGACAGCCCCACGCCGGGAACACCCTGACCACCCGACACCCTGGGATGCAGGCATAGCCGCTGCCTGAGGCTCCCTGCTCAGCCCCCACACCTTTATCCAGCGGAAACACAGGCTGCAAAATGGAGCGCGGGAGAGGGGCTGCGCAGTGGCTGCAGCACAACATGGTGGTGGGCTTTCCGTCCATCCTCCACCTCAGGAAGGGTGGACCTGGAGCCCCACTCAGCCCCAGAGATTCTGCTCAAGAGGTGGGCCCGTCTCGTGGTCCCCATCTCGGCCTAAGCCAGAAAGAGGAACCGCAAGTCCACCGGGGGAGGGGACACCGACTTCCACTGAAACAAAGCCCAGATCTCTGAATTTCTGTACAACAGTCCTGAACATATCCAAACTCCAAGTTCCGCCCCACCCCAGCCCCAGGCTAGGACAGGTAATGAGCCAGTCAGAGACCTTTCAGGTGGTCTGGGCCCCGGTAAATTAACCCAGCTGCTTGGAGGACGGAAACACAGGTGCAACGAAGACACACACAGCCCATCCCTGAAACCCCCAGGGCTTTATTCTCCCTTAAGTGGCCTCCGGCGCAGCCACCCCCGGCGTCTGCTCAGCGGCTGGGCAGGGGCTGCCAGCCGGCCACTACTTGAGAAGCTTCCTCATGGTGCCCAGGGATGGGCTCCTGTACTGCCACCCAAAGTGGTTCCAGTGGTTCAGGTAGTTAAAGAGCTTATAGAGCAGCAGCCGCCGGTCAAACCCCGGAGCCCTGGGGATCTTGCGGTGGTAGGCGGTGAAGAAGGACCTGGGAAACCCGCCAAACATTGAGGCGATTGCCAGTTCAAACTCGGAGTGGCCATAGAAGGAGGCCGGGTCGTAAATGATGGGTCCGCTGTCATCCTCGGCCACGTTTCCCGACCAGAGGTCCCCATGAAGAAGGGCGGGGACAATCTCTAGGCCACAGAACAGATCCGGGATCTTCACCTAGGAAAATAATTACTGTATGCAGAGTCACCCTGGGCCCAGGAGCCAGACTCCTCATCCAGCACTTGGAAACAAAGCAGAGACAACCTCGTGCTTGTTCAGGGCCCACACCACTGTACACCAAGCCCAGAGGTAAGGACCCTCCGACTCCAGGGGAATGTCACTTTGTCTGGGGGTTTACTGCTAATTTAGGTCCACAGCTCGCCAACACTGATGACCTCCATCAGCAGAGCGGACAGCCTCAGAGGTTATACCTTCATTGTGTAAAGTATGACCCGTGTAACCTGAGGGGAGTTTTTTGTACGTAATTTAGCAATCTTTCTCTGCTAATCTTTTATCTCACAGCACAGGTAAATCTGCACCTCTTTTATATCCTGATGACTTCAATAATGAGTTAAAGAAAATGTCTCTGATGCTTATGCTATGTTTTGAAACCAGTCACTCTGGGGCACCTGCCACCCACATCTGCTCTAAGAGGATATTTGCACTTTGTCAGAGAAGGAAGAACAGTGTTAAGAGTGAGAAAACAACAGTAAATGCCACCATTTACAAGCCAAGCACCTACATTTCACGTGAGCAAAGTGTGAGGCTGAGCACCTGTGACCCAGCAGGTGCGAGGTGCCCTCAAGTCCCACCCCCTTCCCAGTTTCCCCACCAAACCGATAGTGAGGCACTCGTGTGTCCAGGACGTCACGACGTCACCAGCTCTGCTCCAGTGGGCCCCACTCTGGCTCTGTTCTAGCACAGGACCCCACACAAACGTGGTGGGCTCATGAGAGGACAGCCCCTCTCCCTGGGGATAACTGCTGTGCCCACCTGCAGCTGTGACCAGAGTTCTCGTGCCTCTCGGTCAGCGTAGTCCTTCTCAATGAGGTCCAGCTGCGCTTGGAGCCGGTGACGGGTGAAGAAGGTCGGCCAGTCTTCCTGCCACTCGTTCACCTGGGCAACAAGGGAAAGGAGGGGCTGGTGCTGCAGCTGGCGGTCACAGGACAGGGTCACGCATGGAATCTGCCTAAACCCTACAGCAGCCACTAGAAGAGCACAGCAGATACCTTTGCCGGCCAACAGGGAGACAGGACGGGATTGTTAAAGACAGTTAATTCAAAAGAGAGCATATTGTGCTCTCCACTGGAATTTGACACAACATTGTAAAATGACTGTAGCTCAATAAAAAAATGAAAAAGAGAATAATGAGGAAAAAGGGAACAAGTATCAGATAAGACAAACGAGAAACAGCAAGACGACACATCCAAACCTAACCATATCCATAAGCTCATTGAATGCGAATGGTCTAAACACCCCAGTTAAATGACAGAGACCAGCAGGTGGGAAACATAAAGCATGACCCAATTATAAGCTGTTATGTAAGAACTGCATTTTGTATATAAAAACAGAAACAGTTTCAAAGGAGACAGAAGTTAATCATGCTAAACTAGTCACAAGAAAGCTGGAGTAGCTGTGTTAATGTCAAAGTAGATTTCAAACAAAGAATACCACCAAGTGTAAAGAAAGGCAGTTCACAATGCAAAGGGGGTTAGCTGATGAAGATCACGTAATAATCCTAAGCATTCGTGTCCCTGACATGTGGCAAGTCCGCACATGGACTAGACGCAGCACGTCAGCGGGCATCAGGGAAAACAGAACCTCGCTGAGGTGTCACTTCACACCCACCGAGATGGCTGGAAAGTGCCAAGTGTGGTGAGGACGTGGAGGACCCGGAACTCTCACACACTGACGGCGTGAATGTGAAGTGGCACAACCACTTCGGAAGATACTTTGGCAGTTTCTTAAACAGTTAAATATGAACCTACATGTGGCCTAGTCACTGGCTCTTAGGTATTTACCTGAAATAAATGGACACATTCAACCACACAAACTCTTGTACATGAAGGTTCACAGAAGCTTTATTTGTAAAAGCAAAGCCTGGAAACACCCCAGATGTCCAGCCTCAGGTGAATGGATACACAGACTGCGGTTTGTCTTATGGTGGAATGGACTTTCGATCCATACAACAACACAGGTGAATATCTAAGTGATTGTGCTGAGTGAAAGCCAAACAGAGGCGTGACAGCACGCGCTCTCACCTACATTAAATTACACAAAGTGCAAAGCTGTCTGTGGTGACAGAAAGCAGGCCGGTGGTTGCAGGGGCGGGGGGAGGAGTTTGCAAAAGGGCAGGAGGATGCTTTGGGGGAGATGGCCTTGCTCACTGACGTGGCTGTGGTTAGCGGTTCACAAGTGTGCACATAAGTCAAAACTAGCCAAACCGTAACTGTAGGTGCAGCTCGTGTTGTGTCGGTTATACTTCAGACAGTTGTTTGTTTTTGTTGTTTGTTTGTTTTTTAAAAGGTGCAAAGCTTATCTATACGAAGAGTGACTTTGTTAAACTCCCTAGGGGAGGAACTGACCGGAGAGCATGCATCCCTGGTCAGCGTCCTCAGCATGGAGACCCCCATGCTGAGTGTTGTGGTCCCTGAGCCCCTGGGTTCACTCCTTGGTGCTAGGTGCACCTCAAGAGAGGACAGGGGGCCCCTCACCAAACGGCCTGAGGCATGTGGGCACATGCCCTCCTGTCCCCTCTGCCTGCCCAGGCCCGTCCTCTTGGACAACCACGTCATGAAAGACACAGACTGTTGGGAGCTGGAGACCAGCACGGGTCAGCCCTCCACCTGGACAGACAAGCGGGATCCCCTCACCCACGGAAAAACGTGACCTTCCCCAGAGCTGCCAAAGGCAGGGTCACCCCGTGCACAGCTGGTGGGCGGAGCCCACCTTCACCTGGATGGAGGGGCAGGGTGTGCAGCGGACAGGGCCTATGCCCCAAAGCCAGATGGGCTAACCCTGGCCCCTCCGCTGACCGCTGCACGACCTGGGCACCACCCGGCTTCTTGGCACATCACTTTCCTCGTCTCTAAAACGGGTCAAGGACAACCCATCTCTGGGGTTGCTGTGGCAACTGGGGGAGGTGAGTTGGACAAAGCACTTAAAAGGGAGCCTGGGGTGCAGCACCGAACAAACCGTGTCCATCCTCTGACCAAGCCAGTGGTCTCAACGGGGCTCAGCTCATGGGGGGCCACCACTCAGGGCTGCCCCACTAATGGCGGCAGCCCCCAAGGGCCCACTCAGCCCTCCCAAGGTGCAGGGAGCCACCTGGCACTTTGGGCTGATCCGTCCAGGCTACTCCATCAGGCGCCATATCCAGGACCATTTTGTCGGAGCAAAGCGGGTAGGCCAGGCGTCCTCCCAGGCCCCTCCGCCCTCCCTGGCCGGGCTGCAGCTGAGCTGAGTTGGTTCACTGATCCTGGAGTCTGACCAGGCACTCTACTCAGGGGCCGCCTGTGTCCCTAATGGGCCAGCCCATCCTCATCTGCTTCGTGGTTCTGTGTACTGTCCATTCCTCAGTTCTTGACAAGCCACTGAGCGAGGTCCATGTAGACCTGCAGCTCTAGAACTCCACCTCTGAGGCAGGACAACAAGCCATGCTCGGCCATGCTGGCCTGGGACCATGTTACTGTCCTGGTGACTAGCTCCAAACAGATACGTCACCCCTGGGGAGCTGGCTCCAGCAGAGACTCATGGAGTCTAAACCAGCCAGGTAACCCCACTGGGCACAGTCCTAGGGACCCCAGATGTGAGCATGCCCCTTGGCTGAGATCCCTAAATCTGCCTCCAGCTTCATAAGGCTCTTGCCCCTCGTGACTGCCTGGGAGAAGAGCCCTGTGCCCACGCCCGGGAGGCACAAAAGGCCATCTATTGTGTGACTCCACTGACATGAAATGTCCAGAGTAAGCGAGTCCTTAGAGACAGAGCGCCATTGGCGGCTGCCAGTGACGGAGGGCAGGGGGATGGGGATGAGGTTTCTCCTTGGGGTGGCAAAAATGCTTGGAATTATTAAACAGCAGTGATGGCTGCACAACACTGTGTCTATGCTAAAACCCACTGAACCGTACACTTTAAAATAGTGACGTTTATGTCACTGAATTACATCTCATTAGTGCTAATCATTTTTAAAGGCCCTGGGAGAGGGGCCGAGCGACCAGGACTTAATCCACAAACTCTAGGGCCGCCCCACCCCCACCCCAGTCCCCTACAATTGTCACATGCCCCAAGTGATATGGCCTTTGCACCTGCTGTTCCCTCTGCTTGGAATGCTTTCCCACCTGCCCTGCGGCTTCCCATCTCCTCTAGGCTCAGCTCACAGACCCTCTACCTCACTCTCCCACCGTCCCACGCCCCACAGGTCTCACTCTGCTTTCAGAAGTCAGGCAGTCTAGTCCCCTGGGGCCCTGGGTACTGACACTGCATCCTACACAAGGGGTGGGGTGACCAGGACTGGGGCATTCCCGCCCAGACACTCACCTGTGTGATGAAGCCACAGCACGTCACCGTGTGGAAGCCAAACTGGGTCACGTACTGGGGCCTGGCACCCTCAGTCCTCCGGCCTGTCAACAGAAAGGGCTGCCTGTCTTCCTCAGGAATGCCAGGCCTCAGCAGGGCGTCCAGATGGACCTGGCTGCACTGCCGGGACATGGGTGGTCAAAGACATGCTACACATGGTAGCAACTGGTCCAGCCTGGATCAGCCAGGACACATCTCTCTCCAGCCCACCGGACAGTGGGGCTGGACATGAAAGGGGTCATGAGGCAACCCTACCAGCGTACCATCAGAACTCTTATTCAACAAGCCCACTTTCACACCACAGCATAAAGGGATGGGGTCCCACCTGACCATCACTGAAGCGTTGCCCAAGCCCCCGCCGGGCAGGTGCACGCAGGTCAAGGGTCAAGGGCACACCAGCAACCCGCACATACCCACTGTGTTCTCCTCCGCCCTGGACTTCTCCCCGAGCTTCTGGTTGTAAAGGTGCAGATCCGCCATCTGTTCTCCAAGTTTCGACGCCTGACTGAGGAAGGAGACACAGCCAATTAAAATAAGAACAACACAGCCAGCCAGCACATTCCATTCTGAGAAATGTTTTAAATATCTTAAAAACTACTCTCCATTCTTTAAAAAGTGAAAAATGAACTGCAGGCAGTGACTCTGTCCCAAAAACAAACCTGTAAAATCACTAAGAAGGGTAGGTTCTGGGAATTAAGGGACAAATACTCAAAAAGCAATGTTAGTAAAAGAAAAAACAAAACAGCTCCCAATTTTTGTCAAAACAAATGTAAATCACATGTAAGAACAGGCGTGGGATGACAGTCACACACCCACCACTGGTGATGGCTGCTCCCCGCTGCTGATTCGGGTGGCTTTAGTCCTCTTTATGTGAGTTTGTGTTTTCCACCATTTTTTAAACAGTGAATATACATACCTTTAATAATTAGAAAAAACTTGAAGGACTTCAGGTAACTGCTAGATGAGACGTCAGAGCCCAAACTGATGGGCCTGAGTGAACTCGAAGCACAAGGTGAGGGTGGTTCAAACACACTTATCTGATGCAGCTTCATGAGCCAAACTAACCTCACACAGTCCCGCACGGACAGTGCGTGTGCCCGTCCCCACCGGGAACAGTCCCCACCAGGAAGGCGGCTGTAGGTTCTGGGCGGTGCCTCTGCTAACCACACCGGCTCGGGAGCAGCTCCATACCAGGCGGCTCCCTCTCCCTCTTCCTGTCTCTCCCTCTCCCTGTCTCTCACACACACTTACCTGCTCAGGCTCCTCATCTTCAGATATTCCATCACAAAGGCAGCCCCACCGCCTGGGAGGTCAATCACCTTGATGGGCCGAGGTGCCCGCACCAGGCCAGTGCCGCGAAGAGCCTCCAGGCTCGCCATCTCCCCCTCAAACATCTGCCGAGCCTGCATCCAGAACACAGCTGTGAGCTCCGACTCCAGCAGGGGCTGAGGGTCACAGCCCTGGACAGAAGCTGCCATAAGCAACCAGGACCTCCAGTTACCGAAAACAGCCTGGGAAACTGGGCGTCAGCCCGTCAGAGAGCAGGTGCAGTGTGTCCCCTCTGGAGAAGAGGGGCTACGAGGCTGAGGCTGCACCTGGACTTGCAGGGGCGGGGTGCTGACACCCCTGCAGCAAGCATGGCTCTGAGAGGTGAGGAGGTCCAGGCCCTGGGGGAGCACGAGGGTACCAAGGGGTGTCGGGAACATGGGTGACGTTCTGGGGGTGTTGGGGACACTGTGGGGTACTTCAGGGTGCCATGAGGTGCTGGGGGGTGCCAGGAGTGCGGGTTAGTGGAAGGGCTGGGGCTGGGCCTGCTTCCCCTCCCAGGTTACCTGACCCCTCACTGCCTCGAGCACTTACAGAAAATGGGGGGCAGCACAGGGCAGCATGGGTGGCAGGGCAACGTGCCTAGGGGCACACAGGGCAGGGAGGGCGGGCTGGGATCAGCTGGTCTCCCCAAAGACCAGCACCCAGCAGGCCCCCCCCAAACCAGGAAGAAGACAGCCACTGCCCAGAGCAGCCAAACAGCCTCCACTGGGACCCAGGGGTCTTCCTACTTCTAAAACATCTGCACCAATATCCCAGTTTTAAATTAGGCCAACTCTCATCTTCGGTACACTATATCTCAGTTAAAAATGTGTTAAAGTGCGTTTGTGAGCACCTCTGGATATAGAATTAACCCTCTAGAACAACACCGAAGCACCTATTTCCACACAGGAAAAGAATTCCATCCCTTAATTCAAGTGCCTGACAGGGAACGAGCAAGGTGTCCTTCCAACTGCCCCCACACCCAGAACCATGGAGCAGGGTGCCCAGTGACCCCCCTAGCCATATTCCCAGGGTGAGCCCCCAAAAGTACAGGGCAGAGAACACCTGGGCTTCAGGCTGCCTCCGTCCTGAGGGCCTCACCTGTCACCTGTTCTTGTGCACTGGTTGAGCACCAGCTGTGTGCTCAGCCAGCTCTGACGGGTTCCAAGGCCAGCAGTGACATCCCAGCCTGGACGAGCCATCGGGGCCAGCCACGGAGGTTCCAGGGCCAGCTCAAACTCTGACCCAAACCCCTTCCCGGTAGGTGGGGCTTATCATTTTGAGGGATCTGGGTTCTGAAATCAGATCTTCAGCAGTTTTCTGTGCTAAAAGAGCAGGGTGCTGGACCAAGACCAACCCACTGTCCATCCTGGATGCGGGTGGGCAGCAGGGGGAGTGGGAGGGGTCCCTCTGGCCCACAGCCAGCATCCCCACTGCCACACCTCAAAGGGGCCTGGCCCCCAGAGCCCCAGGGACCTCCTTGGAGTCACCCCCCAGGGCCAAGGGGGTGCCACCCTCAGCACCTGGGGCACACACACTATGGACTTCTCCTTCTGTACAGTGTTACTATTTTTCCGTGTGTATCTAACAGCAATGTTTTAGGCAGATCGGGAAAACCAGGTCCAACACAGCCTGGCCTGTGAGCAGGAGCCTGGCCCTTGGGGTCCACAAGGGTCCTTCCTGCCTCTTCCCAACTGCGAGAAGGCCCAGGCCTTGGGGAATGGAGCCCAGCCGGGCCCCAAGGCTCACTGCCGCCATGCCTGATGGCTAGAGAAATTAAAACAGACGCCAAACTCCTGTGCATCCGGGCAAAAGGACGGAAATTAACTCTACAGCAGGTGGAACGCCAGGACCCAGCAGAAAATGCTCGAGCCTGCTCGCGCTGGTGGTGACAGCTCTGCCAGGCCGCAGGCTGACCCGGGGCGATGACGCCAGGCCTCGATCTGGACTGGACTACAGCGCCCCCTCCCCTGCGCCCCGGGGCCCCCTCGCCCCTCCTTTCCCTCTCCCCACCAGCTCCAGGGCCCCCGATGGGGGGGGGGGGCTCGGGCCGCTGGGAGAGGTTGGGATGAAG
This sequence comes from Camelus ferus, assembly GCF_009834535.1. Lineage (NCBI taxonomy): Eukaryota > Metazoa > Chordata > Mammalia > Artiodactyla > Camelidae > Camelus > Camelus ferus. The sequence goes on from NC_045711.1 coordinate 19,997,070, forward strand.
TGGGGGCACTCACCTGCGCCCTGCGGTTGACCTTGACGAACACGGGGCCCGCATCTGTGTCGTAGGCGCGCCCCTCGCTGATGCAGCCGGCCCCAGGGCTCGAGAAGGCCCGCAGGGTCGCGGTGCGCAGCTCGGCGCGCAGCAGCTGCTCCATGGGGACGGGGCGGGATGGGGGACGGGGACGCAGTGACGCGGGGGACCGGGGTCCGTGCAGACAGCGGCCCAGAGAGCGAGCGCGCCGCTGCCAAGGCCGCTGTCAGCGGGTCCGCGGGCTTCCAGCGCCCCAGGCTCCCAGCGCTCCGGGCTGGTCCGCCTCCCAGGGGTGGGTCGGGCAGTGCAGTTAGGAGAGCGATCTCCGCCCACGATCTCCGCCCACCGGTGGGCCAGGCGGTGTGCAGACCCAGCCCTGAGGGACGTTGAGAGGGAGGAGCTCTCTGATGGGCGGTGCCCTCCCCTGTGTCCACAGCCAGTGCACCTGGACCTGCAGGGGGCTGCCCAGGGCTATGCAGGGCCTGACCTCCCTGCACGTGAACCCTCCCTGGGCATTGGCCCAGACCCCTCCCTCCGGCAGGACACAGGGCAGTGCAGGGGAGAGATGGCGTCCTGGGATGCTGGTCACAGGCCAGCTGGGTCTCTCATGGTCCACAGAAGGCTGGGGGTCATGACCACATCCTGCCAGGCCCCAGGCATTGCCTGGTGACACCTGTCAGGGTGCCTGGTGCCCACTCGAGATAGAAGCTGCTCCCAGGGTGCTGATACCAGGCACTGACCACACCCTGAGTGGGACTCCTGATTACAGAGACCGGCCATCTGGGAAGGGAGCGTGGAAGCACACATGTGTGCACGGGGGGGGGGCAGGTGGGCGGGAGACCAGGTGACATCTGCAGGAAGTCCCCCACAGCTCTTTCTCTCGGTCAGTTGGTCGCTCGGTCGGTTGGGTGAAGCCCACCCTCCTGGGCATCTTGAGGAAGGGCTGGCGACAGGTGAACCTGAGGTCTTGCGCTTCCTCCAGCATCTTTATTCTCCAAGGCAGTCGTCAGGCTGTGGGATTCGGGCTGCTGTCACCGCAAAGCATCTGCTGCCTCCCTTTCCAGCCCCTTTGCTGCTGACAAGTTGGAAGCCATTTTGATTCTTATTCTTTGCGTGGAAACTGTTCTCTCAAGGATTCTTGGCTCCTCTCCTTGTCACCAGTACCTGACAATTCCCCAGGGAGGTGCCCGGGGTGAGTCTCCTGCCACCCCCTGGGTAAGATGGGGCTGTCTCAGGATGGAAGCTTGGGTCCACCAGCCCTGGGCGCGGCCTTCAGCTTCTGCTCTATGATTCCATCCTGTCTTCTCCATTCTCTTAGATCTCAGATCTGGTCTAAACACAGCCCCAAAGCTGCCGGGGTCAGGTGCCCATGAGCTCCGCCCTCCTGCCCTCCCCAGGCACCCTGGGGGAGATGCTGGTCTTGACTGAGTCCCCTTCTGGGCTGCGGCCTCGTTTTGCCCAAGCAGGGTCTGACCCAGGTGGGCAGCAGCCAGGCAGGAGCACCATCCTACTGGTCCCGAACCCAGGCACTTGGGGCTGCGCCCCAGCCTCCAGCTCCCATCTGAGCAGCTCTGGGCCCAAGGGCAGAACCGTCAGCATGAAGACATGTGCCTAGAAGAGCACTGTGACTTCACACACCGGCCCCGCCCTCCTCCCAAACCTGCATTTGAGTTGGTTTGTGCTCAACGGGGAGATGGGACCCAGGCACAGGCATCCAAGCAGCCCCACGAGCTGTGCACCCCTCCCCACTGCGGCCAGTCCCCTGCTCTCCGGGTTCTCCCCGCGGCCCCAGCTGGAACCCACACTCAGGGAGCTGTGACTTCTTAGGAAACGTATCTGGGGTATGGCTCGAGGTGGGACCGGCTGAGGCACCGGGGTCGCTGTGCAGAGCAGTGACTGTCCTGCTCACTCAGACCCCTTGCTGTGAGTCCTGAGTCCAGTGACACTGTGGAGAACACAGCCCACAGCCCAATGTGTACCATCACTCCGTAGGGGGGAGGCGAGGGGGCTGTAACGCTGCACAGAAAAGGGGCACCAGGAGGGCGGCCAAGGGCACAGCCCCAGGGAACACGACAGCCCTTCTGAAATCAGGCAGCTGGGGTACGGGCTAGGGCCTGAGGCCTGGCTGCAGGCCAGGTGTCACCACTAGTCCCTCATCCTGGCCTCCACTGGGTCCATGCCCCTCACACGGATGGCTGCTCTGGGGGGCGGAATTCTGCCACCTGCAGGATTCAGACTTCCCCGCCCACTACAGTCCCCACCACTCTGATCACTGCTTCTGAACAGTTTCTGGGTGTCCACATACATCTGTCCAAGAGGAGACCCCGCAGGGAGGCAAGGTCTCACACAGAGGCTTTTGGAAACAATTTCAACCGGGAGACGATGGGGCGGAGAGAGGAAGCCCCCTCCCCACCCACCGCCAAGTGGGAGACAGGCTCCAGCCATGCTGAGTGGCTCAGCCAGGCCAGGCTCCTGCTGGAAGCTCACCTCCCACAACCCGCGGTGCCGTGACCGCCTCACCTCATAAATGAGGGATTCAAAGCACAGGTGTCATATCTGAGACTCCACACCGTGGTCCTCCGGCTGCAAGGGCAGCACTTTCCCGGTACACCAGGGGTGGAGACTTCTAAGAGGGGTTTCCTAGGTCCTGACCCCTCAGCCGGGGTGCATCAGACACACAGGCCTTGTGTGACATAAACGTGTTCCTTCTGTGGGAAGGTTGATGCCCTGACAGCAGTGGATAACGGATCACGAGACATCTTGTGAAAGTCACGGTCCAGAAACTGGCGGTCTAGTGAGCGGGATTTGGGGAAGTCACAGGCAGCGGGGTCACAATGTCGGATCCCCAGGCACAGGCCCCTCCACCCACCCACCGTGACTTCTCGGCCCGGGGCCCAGTAGGGGGAAACGGGCCTTGGCAACTTTTTCCCTAAGGTCCCTGGGCCAGGGGAGGGGAGGGTTCCTCCCCACACCCCGCTAGCCCACGCTGGGCCCGATCCAGCACCGGAATTTGCTTGCAAGTTTCACCACAGGCGCCCTGCCGGGCCGGCCCCAAGGAGCACCAGCAGTCCCGGAGCACATTTAGAAATTTTCCCCAACTGAAGCGTTCTTCTTGCATCATCTTTGGTCAAATATCCTTTGTGCAGAGAAGTTTTATTTACTTTTCCATGCCACTACCGCTGCCACTGCAATGAAGAAACATCAGTAAATGAGAGTCATAAAATCTTGGGACCACCAAGTTGTAAAGATGTATGTTTTCACTTGACAGTGAAACCACAGGTAGACTGTCTAGTTAGGGTGAGAAGAGTACATTGATAGCTTGTATTTGTTTTTAAAATTAAATTAATCCTGGATAAGAGTTGCAGGCCTGTTACTCTCCATGACTAACTGTGTAAGTGCTTATTATGGAATAAATCGCTTTTCTACATTAAAAAAGTGAGAATAATTTTAAAAAGGTAGGAATTAAAATGATTTTTTTAAATGTCATAGTCCTCTCTTCCTCCCTACAAAAGCCAGAACTCTGAAGGCACCAGCTCCGCTTCTGAATCCCACTGAGGGGCTCTGACCTGCAAACAGAAACAGGGAGAAACGAATGCAGGCTCCCAGGCCCGCCCCGCTGAGACACTGTGTCCCCTCTGACACTGGCGTTCTCCAAGCCTTAAGCCAGAACCAAAGGTGGCCACCAATCTGCTTCTTCCCTGAAGCGGAACTCCACAGTCGCTTTCAACCTCCGTTCCTGCTGACCAGATCTCACGGCGACAGGACAGCAGTTCGACTGGACCCGAGTCAGGCAGCAGCAAGTCCTCAGGCCACCGCTGCGCTGACCCTGAAGACCCCCGCCAGTCTCTGTTGAATAAGGCCTAGAAAAGCAGCTGAACCCATGTGTCATCACAACATGTTACAAAGGTTTCTTGGCAAACAGCTAAGATACACATTGAATTATGATTTAAATGAGGGAAATACAGTCTCATGAATCACTGAAACCACTAAAAATTTATTCAAATGTTTATGCAAAAGGATTTATAAGCATCACTGCCATTCATGGATACGTCTCACTACCACAAGACCGGCGGCAGGAAACACGCTGGCTTAGCGCTGGTTTCTAAGATGACAATTCACAAGCTTTAGAGGTCACCCGCGAAAGGCTGCTGACAGCTCCTAAACTTATCAGGGACACCCTGAGGCTAGCGGTTTGGTCCCTCCCAGAACCCAAAGGAAAGGGAATGTGCCCGGGACTGGTCCTCTCAAGGCTCCCATGGCTTCCCGTCCAGGCCTGTGTCTGCCCCATCGAGAAGCCAGAACAGCAGTCCCTCCCGGATAGGAGACACGCCCCCCGACCCCCGCCTGCGGGGCAGTTGCGTGGGGGTCGGGCCCATGCTCCACGGGTCCCTGTGTTCACGCCAAAGTTCTAGGGCAGTTTTATACAGCTATGAAGCCTGTTGAAATGCACCTTTTGGGGACAAGACCCTTCTGGGCTGCTCTGTGCTCCACAAGACCTGGAACGTGGTCTGAAGCTCCCTAGGGGTGAGGAGAGGGCAGGTCCCCGGCAGAGGCTGCACGGGAGCGCGAGGCCAGCACAGGAATCTCGTGGGACCCGGGACGGGGCCTCCCTCAAGGGACACAGCTCATCGGACAAGATCCCTCATGATGCTGAGGGAGGAGCCTCGGTACCCTGACCCGAAGTGGTTCCAGTGGTTCAGGTGGTGAAACAGCTGGTACAGCTGGAGGCGCTGCTGGAAGCCAGGGGCCCGGGGGATTTGGCGGTGGTAGGCGGAGTAGAAGTTGCTGCTGAAGCCCCCAAACATGCCAGCAATGGCCAGCTCGTACTCTGAGTGGCCGTAGAAAGAGGCCGGGTCAAAAATGATGGGTCCCGAGGCATCCTCTGCCACGTTTCCTCCCCAGAGGTCTCCGTGGAGCAGGGCTGGGACAATGTCCAGGTCACGGAACAGGTCGGGGATCTTGAGCTGTGGGGGAAACACAGCCTCAGCAAAGTGACCAGCAGTGTGGGGGACACAGGGGCTTTTCCAAGTGCGGCTGCCCGATCCGAGCAGTGTCTGGAGCACAGGTGCCCATGACGCACGTGGCCCAGCTGGGCAGAGGGATGCCTCCTGTCCAGACTCAGACCCGTCCAGGCTGCACCGACCTTGACACCACCCCGGTGGGGCCAGGGCACGTGCGTGCGGGCACCGGCGCACACTCACCTGCAGAGCAGACCAGAGCTCACGGGCCTCCCTGTCCCCAGACCCCCGCTCCAGCATGTCTATCTGGGGCTGGATGCGCTGCCGGGCGTAGAACGTGACCCAGTCCTGCTGCCAGTCGTTCACCTGTGCGGGCAACACGGAGCTCAGAGGAAACCACCAGAGCTGAAGGAGGTGCCCGGGGAAAGGTTAGCCATCGGAGACGCCACTGCAGGGACATGTGAGGAGTGGAGCTGGCCGAGCAGCCTGGTCTCAAGGACGTGCCGGGACCTCAGATCCCACCCCAAGAGCAGCAGGGTCCACTATGAAGAGCCCAGGGACATTTTCTCTCAATCCAGTCACTCAGACACAGAGCCAGGACAGGCAACCCTCCCTGACCCCATGGCTCATTTCTGACCATCCAGCCTCCACAGAGGACCCTCCTCCTTGGGCCCTCTGAGCACCGCCCTCCCAGGGAGGGAGGAGGGGAGGGCTACCACAAGAGAGGACGGCTGGCCTCAGGTGCTGACATCCAGAAGGGAGACGAGACAAGCGCACACAAGAGTAGCACCACACAGGCCACAGCGTGACTCTCACCACACATAAACACACGAGCAGTGACCCCAGAGCAGCAGGACCAGGAATCCCAACTCTCAGCCACTCACTGCCCCAAGCAGGGCCCCAGACAACCTCCTGCAACATATCAAAATCTGAACGGTATCTCCCCACCCGGTAGATTACTCACTGCCCCCACCTGAGAAGCCACCAGCCTGTCCACGTGGGCGAGTACAGCTCCCCAGGCTGAAACCCCCAGGGAAGCCAACCACAGAATCATAAAACTCAAAGTCACAGTCCCTTTTCACTGTGCTACCTCTGAGAGTTTCCTATTTAAAATAAAACATTGTCTAACCTTCTATTTTCACCCACCTTGAAATCCAGCACCCTAACCTGCCGGTCCTTCTCTGCTCTTCTGAGTTTACCCAGCACAGGAGGCGGGTGCGCCTCATGTCAGCCTCTTAAAATCAGCAAAGGGAAAAAAGGAGCAAAGCCTTTTACTGAATTTCACGGAAAAGGAGGATGGTGTGCTTTCTCTGGCTGTTTCCGAACAGCTGGCCTGACTGGGAAATGGAGGCAAATGCCGGTGTCACTCACCTGGGGGAGGTATCCGCAGCATGTCACCACATCGAACCCAAACTGGTCCACAAATGGCCGCTCCACCCGCTCAGCTCCCTTCCCTTGCAAGTGAAAGGAAACGAGAAAGGTGACCGTCCCGTGCTCCCACAGGCCCGCTCTTGGAGCTCAGAGTAGCTTTGGGGCCTGACCCCAGGGTGCCCTTTCCCACCAGGCGTCCCCACCCAGAGACAAACAAGGGCCCTGACCTCTACCGACCCTCAGGCCCTGGGAACAGAACCTGTCCCTTCAGACTGAACAGTCCAGACACCCACTCCTTCCCCGGAGAGGCATCAGCGGACGCTCAGAGGAGCCACAACACTGTCCAGAAAAGAGGGGAAATCCACTGGTGACCCACCAGGAAAGGACGGCTCTCAGTGGCCGGTCCCGCACCTGCCGCCTGTGGGAGACAGACTGCTGGGCTGGCGCGTGGTCTCATCCTCTGCAGCTCCCCAAGCTCGGAGCGCAGCCCGAAGGACTGGTCCGTAGGGCTCGGGATGGACAAGGCCTGCCTGTCTGTCTAGCACAGCCGATCCTTGGTCACCTGTTCCCAGTGCGCCAGCTACTCTGGCCAGCAGAGCGGCCACACGGGCTACACGTGGATTATCAAATGTCAAGGACCCAGACGACACCCTCAGTGCTAGCACCACAGTAAACTCTGAAAAGGTCGGACAGGAGGGCTCCCCTGCCGAGCCTCACGCCTGACTGTTCTCAGAAGAGAAGGCATGGAAAGCCGGGGGAACTTTGGCAGGCTTGCTTCTGAGCGACAGGTCAAAGGAACCGTAATGCGCCAGGGCCTCGAGTTAAGGAAATGTCTCGTCTTTCACCTGCACTTTCAGCACAGGGCCTAACTGCGCTCACTGCGCCCCAAACACGTAGTGGGGGGACACGCCTTTCCTCGGGAAGCAACACAGGTATGACGGCCCACGGCGGCAGCCAAGGCCCACCCGCACACCCAGCCTGGCCAGACGTCCTCCGGGAGGTCATCAGGCCCCGGGCCATACCCACTGTGCCGGCCTCCTTGTGGAGGGCCTCCCCACGCCTCCTGTTCTCCAGGTGCAGGTCCGCCAGCTGGGCTCCAAGCGTGGCAGCGTGACTGTGGGACCAAAGGCAGCCACTCAGCGCGTGACACAAACAGGGACACCCTCCATCTGGAAGGTCATGGGCACACCAAGTGGTGAGGCACTGGGGACATGAGTTTGTCCTGGTGAAGCCAGGGGGAGACGGAGGGCCCCATCTGAGCCAGTAGCCGGGTGCCAGTCATGTCTCACCTGGAGGGCCCTTTCCTGTTTGTCTTTGGCTCGATCACGTCTCTCAAAATTATACCCCCAAATACAAGCTCTCCACTGGGGAAAACAGAGCCCCCAGGGAGGCGCCAAGACGCACCTACTGAGGCTCTGCATGTCCAGATGCTCCATCACCAGCACGCTGCCGCCCCCCGGGGCCTCCAGGACCTTGATGGGCTTGGGCACCCTCACTGTGCCCGTCTCCAGGATGGCAGTCAGACTCGCCATCTCCCCCTCAAACATTCTTCTGGCCTGTCAGAGAAATAACAGAGGACAGAGAACAAGGTCTCTTTCAGAAAAGTCCTCTCGGCATCGCAACTGTAAATCAAGGCTTCCCGGCTTCAGACTCACTGGGCACGGACGGCTTGTCTGCCTTCAGCAGCACAGACTCTCGTTCTGAAGCTGTATGGGAACTAGAGGCATCGTACTGTTCAGTAGTGTATGTTTCTAAGCTATCACTGGTTCCGGTCTCCTCAGAGGGAGGAGAGTGTGCTGGCTCAGAGCTGGACTGTTTCTGGGTCGCCCTCAGACAGCACCTCCACCACAGTGCTGTCCCACCTGGGCCCTCACCTGCCAGGAACCTGGAGTCACTTCTCACCCAAATGGACCACCAAGTCCCATGGCATGTCCTGGATGGACCCAACTGGAGCCACCTCACCTCGACCACATTCTCAGTTTCTAGTCCACAAGTCCTTGTTCCCCTGCATGGGAGCAACCATTCTCCACCTGGTCTCTGCTTGACATACCCGAGTGATGCTTTTGGAAGGCAAATTCCACCATGCAACACACCCGAGCTGGCGTCCCTGCCCACTTCCCCGTGTAACCGCCCCACAGGTTCTGGTTCCAGCCCACTTTCCTCTGCTGTCTGGGCCTCCTGGGCCCCTCCCCAACACTGACAGAGGCACACACGCCCTAAGAGTTCCCCTTCATTCCCCAAAGACCCCCTGCCTGCTCCCACCTAGCCGCCTTCACATGCCATGTCGCCTCCGCTTAGAACACTCTTCCTCCTTTTGCCAAGTCAGCCCCTGCCCAGTCGGGCTTCAGATTCCAATTTAACATCAGCTTTGATTTCTCAGAGAAATCTTCCCTAACTCACCAAGCTAGGTAATTCCTCCTTTTAAAATATTTTTTTTTCAAATAAAAATGCTACAGAAGTACATGAAAAAAAACCCGCACAACTAAGCAGCATCCAGAATTCCAGTTCTCCCACAGTCAGCACGCCCACAGGACTGCCACCCAGATTAGGACCGCCACCACTGCCCGGAGGATCCCCAGCCCCCCCAGGCGCTGCCGGCGCCCCCAACGGCGGGGCTATCTGTCTGCTCATCATTGGCACGGAGGCAGATGGCCAGGCCTGCCTGGTCCACGCCACACCAGCAGTCAGTGCTTCTCACCGCTCCCCGGAGCCCCACTGTGTGAACATCCCAACCAAATCCATCCAGTCGGCTGGGCCTCCAGTTTGGGGTCACTACAAACAGTGCTGCCACGGGCGTTCTACATCACAGTTACTAACCCTGTAACCCTGGCTTCCTCACCTGTAAGATGGGTTAGCAGTAGTACCTGTCTCACAGGCTGGCCGCCATAATTAACTCAGCTAGCAGCTAACACCTACACAGTCGTTCTGAACACTCCACAGGTATTATTACTACACAACCCTGGAGAGCTAGAGTTGCTGAGAAACAAGATGTCTTTTCTTTTTTTTTTTTAAATGTAGGTACTGGGGATTGAACTGAGGACCTCATGCATGCTAAGTATACGCTCTACCACTGAGCTATACCCTCCCTCCAAGAACTGTGTCTTAAGGAGAATTTTCAGAGCATTCTCTTTAGAAGACAAAGAAACACAACTGGGCCCTGGCTGTACTTTGTACTAAAGCACTGGTTGAGCAGCGTAAAGTAAGGGACAGAATTTTTTAAACTTTTTAATTCAAAAAAAAGAACATGTGGGGAGAGGTGAAGGAGGATCTGTGCACCCAGGTAGAGGCAAGGCTCCCTCACGGTGATGTGCACAGGTCCAGAGCATCTAACTAGACCCAAGAACACTGCTCCTCAGTCGTCACCATCACTGGGGGTGCAGGCTGCAAAAGATCCAGACCCTGAGGGAGGAATGTGTGAGAAAACACAGCCTGCAAAGGAAAGATGAGTGAAATCAGGAGGAAAAACAATGCAGATCAGGCCACTGAAGCAGAGAGTGAGGTAGAAACAGAAGACCAGGTGGTTCTCTTACAAGTGGGGAAGGGGACGTTCTCGCCTCCTAGGAAGTAAAGCAGGAAGAGTCCTATCTTCCCTATGACTGGCAAATGTTTATGCCGTGGCTGGTGCATCTGCACAACTCACACAGCATGTTTCAGAGCCAACTAGAAAAAGACATGGTTGAAACTGTCTACCAGAGGAGTAGAAGGAACTTCTGTGATGATTAACAAAAAGGAAATGGACTTTGGTGACAAAATAAAAAGCAAGAACCCGAGGGAACAGCAGCAGAAGAACAATGTTTAAAAGGCATCACTGAGTAGTTCCATTTAATCATTAGAAAATATCTGCTTCCCTATAATCTACACCAAGTTTTTACTATTACAAATGCTGATCAGAGTGGAAACACAAACATGAAAGGGACTAACGCCACAAAGAGGAAAAGAATCCAGAGGAGGACTGCGGTGGGAAGGAAGGAAGGAAGGAAGGAAGGACGCCACCACTGCATTAGCACTGCTGGGGGAAGTTGGTTTAAAGAGTGACTTCAAGGACCACTAGCTGCCACATTCCTACAGAGGGACGTGCAGGGTGACACAGCAGCCCATTTCTGTAGAACAAAGGTTGAAGGTTGGTCCTGAGAGAACAGTAGGGTTTCAGAAAGAGATCATCCCACACCACAGAAGGTGGAATTCATTTCTGGGAAGGAAATGAAAATACCTGCAAGAGGATTTCCAAAAAGGAGACAAGAGCACCGAGCACCGAGGCCATCCTGGGCCTCCCAGCTGACAGTCCGGAGTGAGCCACCAGAACTGGATGAAGAAGTGACATCAACACCCAGGAGTAGGCATTTCAGCAGGGAGGCTCACCCAAGTTCTACAGGAGCCCTTGAGAAAACGTTTAGATACAGAAGGGGGGCGTGGCTGACACCCACGCAGTGTGTTGCCCCCCCCCCCAATCATTCGGTGAAACCTAACCCCCACAGCCACAATGTTCGGAGGCTGGGCCTTAGGAGGTGACTGGGCCGTAGGGGTGGAGCCCTCATGTGGGGATTAGAGCCCCGTGCGACCTCAGAGAGCTCTCTTGCCCCTCGGCCAGTGAGGACTTGGGGAGACGTAGCCTCTGCATCTGTCCAGCCTCCAGACTCCGAGAAAGACATGTCTGTGCTCTAAGCCTCCCGGTCTGTGCTGTTCTGTTACAGCAGCCCCAGCGGACCAAGTCGTGGCTAGATTACTTTAATATTCAGAAACGGCTTTGATCTCTGAAAATTCAAATAACCCCCAGGACAACAGGCTGCTACCACCTGTCCTTGTTCAAAACTCGCCAAGCAGAATGGACTTTCTCAAAGGAGCGGGCACATGGAATGCGGGAAAGCCGTCCGCAGCACCTACGCGGCAGCGAGTCACGAGGCAGACAGGACCCGCGCTGACCTGGCACAGGGCGGAGCTGCGGTCCCAGAAAAACGCCAGGCCAGCCTGACGACGAGACGGGCCACCAAGCGCCCGGGCGGCCGCGGCCCCGGGCTGGGACGGCCTCGCCCGCCCCGGACCCCGGGCCCAGACCCCGAGCCCGGACCGGCTCCCGACCCCAGACTCGGACCCCGACCCCGATTCCAGACCACCCTGGACCTCGAGCCCCCCCTCCCTTAGGCCGGCCCCGGGTCCACAGACCCCCGCCCCGCCCCCCGCGCGCGGCGGCCCTGACCTCCGCCTTGTGGTTCACTTTCACAAACACGCGCCCTTTGTCCGTGTCGTAGCTCTGACCCTGGCTGATGCAGCCGCCCCCCGAGTGACCCATGGCCTTGACGGAGCTGCAGCCCAGCTCCCGCTTCAGCAGCGCCTCCATGTTCCCCGCGCCCGGGACGCCGACCCGCCTCAGGCCTCACGGAGACGCAGCGACAGCACAGGGGCGCGCGGGGATTGGGTGGGGGCGGGAGAGGCGGGACCGGGCCCCCAGAACGTGCGGGGATTGGGGGGGAGGAAAGGGGAGGGACCAGGCCGCGGAAGCGCTCGATGATTGGGTAGGCTGCGGGAGGGGCGGGACCTGGCCGCCGGGGGCGGGAGGGGATTGGAGGGGCGGGAGGGGCGGGAGGGGCGGGACCAGGACGCGGGAGCGCGCGGGGACTGGGGGAGGGGCGGGACGGCGTTGAATGGGGGCAGGGCCTGCTGTGTTCCCCACCCGCCGTGAGCCCCGGTGACCCTCCTCCCTGGGGCTCGCCCTGGCCTTTCCGCTGACCCTGTCTGTAACCTGCCCTTGACCTTGTGCGGCCCGCCCTTGCCTGGGGCACACTCCCTGCCCGGCCCCTCCTGGCTTCCCTCCTCACCTGTTGGGCTCCAGGTGAGAGCATCTCCTGTCACAGGATGGCTCCTGCAACACTTGCAGGGGTCCTATCTTTTCTGTTTGCACATGATTGTCCAATTGGCATCAATCCCCCCAACTAGACTCTAGTGATTTGAGAGCAGAATAAAGTCTGCCTTGCTCTGTCCACTGGAAAAAACTCACAAGCTGTAAGTTGAGAATTACATTTTATTGGGGGCATTACTGAGTACTTAAGCTTGGGGGTTGGGGGGGAGCCTCTCAGGTAGCTCTGAGGGACTGCTCGGAAGAGGTAAGGGAGGAGCCAGGATATAAAGGAGTTTCAACAAAATAAAAAAGTAGTCAAACATCAAAAGATTACTGCTCATTAAAGAAACCAGACATCTTGAGTTACTGAACTTAGCACTTTACTATGTGTGGGAAGACGCAGGTGTGTGTGCTTAATGAAACCCTTCTTTTTTTTTTTTTTTTTTTTTTTGAAACCCTTCCTTTGATGTGCACATTAGCTGTCTGGGGCCAGTGTCCTGTTCTCTCCACCCTGAGTCCCCTCAGGGGCACCCTCGGGGCACTGCAAGGGCTGATAAATTGAAAGCCTCAACATCCATTGTTTACTGATACGCAGGCGGTGTTCTTTGTCCACAGCTCCCTGTGCCAGAAACCAAACCAATCAGATGTATGTGTGTAGAGAGAGAGATTTATCTTAAGGAAACAGCTGTGAAAATTAATAAAGGGAAACCTCGTTTAAGACGGAGTAGGGAGGCCAGCAGGGAGCACTCTTACGCTGTCCACCCAGACACAGCCTGAAGGTAAAGACAGGGTCACCAAGTGCCACCACCCTGGGCCACTCACGGTCTATGACAGGGAGGACTGTCAATTAAAGACTCCAACACGCAGAATCATCAACAGGAAAGAATCCTCCATTAGAGGCCTCACAGGGAAAGATGTTCATTGTGTCTCCTTCAAGAAATCAACCACCCAGGCTACTCAGCCAATGAGAACCTGTCACCCCCAATTCCCACTTTCCACCAATGGACTTTTGTTCAAACGACCCCTCCAACCTTCTCCTTTTTCTCTGTAAGACGATGTTTACCTCTTTTGTTTGTTGAACTTGTCTGTGACCTTTGCTGTAGCTGGCTTGTCCCAAATTACAATTCTTTGTTGTTCCTCAGTCATCCATTTTGCTGGTAGAAATCGCTGGCTGTTGCATTGTTTTAGGTTAGCAGGGCTCACGCACTCGTGGAGGTGCAAGACCAAGGTCTGCAGGGCAGGCCCAAGGGCTGGAGGCCCAGGAGCAGTTCTGCTGGCAGGACTCCTTCCCAGGGGGTCCATGTTTGCTCTCTTCAGGCCTTCAACGGAGCAGACCAGGCCCACCCACACTAGGATGGGTGATCGCCTTGCTCAAAAGTCCACTGATTTAAATGTTAATTTAATCTAAAATACACTTCACAGAAACATCCAGAATAATGTTTGATACCAAATATCTGAGCACCTTGCCCCAGTCAAACTGACACATGAAACTGACTACCACATTCCCCATGTTTCCCCGTGCTTAGCACGATGCACAATGCCAGTCTTGTCGGGGACATTCAATAAGAATGCGGGAAAACATCAATATCGCTAATTGTCAGAGAAATGCAGACCAAAACTACAATGAAGTAGCACCTCACACCAGTCAGAATGGCCATCACTCTAAAGTCCACAAATGATAAATGCCGGAGAGGCTGTGGAGAAAAGGGAACCCTCCTACACTGCTGGTGGAACTGTCATTTGTGCAGCAACTATGAAAAAAAGTATGGAGGTTCCTTTAAAAACTAAAAATAGACTTACCATGTGATCCAGCAATCCTACTCCTGGGTACATATCCAGAGCAAAGTCTAACTCGAAAAGACACATGCACCCCAATGTTCATAGCAGCACTATTGACAATAGTCAAGACATAGAAGCAACCTAAATGTCCATTGACAGATGACTGGATAAAGAAGATGTGATATATTTATACAATGGAGTACTACTCAGCCATAAAAAAGAATAACATAACAAGGTAAAGGTATGTCAGGGCCGAGGCTCCATCCGCATGAACCAGTGGTGGGGGAGCAGGGGGCCAGGGCATGTGGTTGCCAGCAACGGGGAGGGGGGGGGAGTCACCTTCCAGCACAGGATGCCCTGCGAGTGGTCAGGTGGGCTGACAAGTGGTGACTGGCTGCTGTCTGCTGGCACCCTGACAGGTCCAATGGCCACTAGGGGCGTGGAGTTGTCAGTCCCACCCCCATGTGAGTGAGTGTCCTGGGGCTGCCATGACAACTTACCACAAACCATCTGGCTTAAAACAACAGAAATAGCTTATTTTGTTTACAAATAGAGGAACCTGAGACACAGAAGTGTATATTTTTCACATCATGTAACATGCAGTTGGAATATAATATTCAAATTCCTCAGTTAACATGTTCAAAAACGTGTGCTCTGTGGAAACCTATTGTGACACAACACGGCTGTCACTGTTTTCCTTTGTGTAACTTGTCAGGTTACAGACAAAGAGGACAAGATCTGTATTCACTGAATCGGGTTGATGCAGCAAAACGCCGCTCTTCCAAATCAGGGTTTCTCCCCCTGGAAACCAGTGCCACTTTGGATGGCTGCCCTCCACGGAGGGGCATCTGCGTGCTGTGGGTGTTGGGCAGCGTCCCTGGTCTCCCCTCCAGATTTTGCCAGATGTCCTGGGGCGGGGGCAAAATCGCCTCCAGCTGAGAAGGAAGCACAGTTCTCAGAGAGCTACTTGTTAGGACCCTGATTCTCAGAGGAGCCGAAGCCCTGGGTCACTTCTTCTGTCAGACCCTCAGGGAGTTGAGGGGTGTCCCGACTGCATGGGGGGAGCAATTCTCTGGGAGCCCCGTTCTTTCTGAGCAGGGAACTTGACTCACAAAACGAACAATGTAGGGGAAGCGTGAATGACAGCATCTGCCTTGTGAGCGAACTCTCCACCACGTCTCTGTAAAGCTGACAATGCATGTTTTGATGTCAGCTGCACAGGTGAGAAGGCAGGTCTCCTGAAGCCCTCGGTGTCCAACCCCAGGAGCGAGGTCATGTTAGTCCAGGGGAGACTTCACCAGCCTAGGGGAGACTTTGAGGGAGAGATGGTAGGAGTCTCAAGTTTAGGGATAAACTGAGTTAAAGGTGATGAAAGTAGGATGGTCCACCTCCAATTGCTGCACGTGGGCCCAGGGTGGGAGGCTCAGCCTAGACTGCTGGTCCAGCACCCGCCCCAGAATCCCGAGAGGAGGGCAGACAGGCTGCCCCTGGTCGGCGCTGTGCCCAGGACAACACAAGATAAACTGGTTTTCTTTTCTGTCCCAAGTACTGAGCTTGCAGGACCTGTGCTTCCAGGCAGTGGTGTCCCGCACACCCGTGCACCTGGTGGACAAGCTGCCGCTCCCCTGGCCCTGAGGAGCCACCTCAAGTCCTCCTTGATGGCTAAAGGCCTGAACGCCAGGATGATGCCGGCCTCTCCTACTCCCTCACTGCCAGCTCCCACCACAGAAGGAGCCACTCACAGGGAAGGGAAGGCTACCAACCCACCCTGGAGCCACCTCCTCCCCAGCGCTGCCCTGGTGGTGGCTCCAAGGCTCTGTCTCTAAACTGGATTACAGGTGAAAGGATGCCTTTTTTTTTTTTTTAAAGGGGGAAGTAATTGGATTATTTATTTACTTACTTATTTGTTTGTTTGTTTGTTTAGATGGAGGTACTAGGGATTGAACCCAGGACCTTGTGCATGCTCAGCACATGCTCTACCACTGAGCTACACCCTGAAAGGACGCCTCTTTCCGAGAAGGAGGTGGAGGCCGAACGTGCGGCCTCGTGGAGCAGCCACCTGGGGCGAAGCAGCAGGAGGTGCCGTGGGCCCCGGGGGACTGGGCTGCCACCGCTCTTCAGGAGCGACACGTGGAAACCAGTGCTGTCTTTGCTGAGACGCCCGGCAGGGTGTCCCTTCTTGGTTCTGCTGCTTGAGTATCAACGAGGGATAAAAGAATAACTTGGAGAGAAAAGCAAATGCCCAGACCTGCTCAGTTTCTGTTAATGACACAGATTTTTGGAGCTTTAAGGACTCTAGAATTGGGAGTGACACCTTTATTCAGAGATGGCGGAGCCAAGGTCCAGGGAGGAGGAAGGGACAGACATCCATTGGGAAGTAGGCAACGGGACAGCAGGTAAACCAGAGTGACGGAACCTCTGCAAGGGGCTGTGGGCCTGGGAGGACTTGCTGCTGGAGCCAGGGCTCCCTTCTCTGCTGGGCAGTGGATGGAGTGAGCAGCCAGGGGGCTGACCCACTGACCACACCACTAGGACACTGCTGTGGTGGGGTGACACTGCCCTGAGTGCCACCAACAGAGACAAGGAGAGGCCCACGCTGAGCACGAGCCCCTCCCCAACCTTGAGGGGTGCTCAGAGGTAGAAGGTGCAGGCCCCCCAGACCTGATGGTGGGCGCCTAGCCTCAGGGCTAAACCAGGCCCTCCCCTTCTATCTCTTTCCGTGGTTTAACTGGAGGTCTCCTATCAACGTCCCGGAAGGAACGGGATAAAGTTCCCAACCCCTTGTCCCGGAGCCCTTCCAAAAGCCTGGTGTCCAAGAGGCCTCATCACAGACAAAGGATACCTGGGGCCACCAGAAGCTGGATGAGGCAGGAAGGATCCCCCCAGAGCCCTGCCCACACCTGGATTTCAGACTCTGGCCTCCAGAACTGTGAGAGGCAAATTTCCACTGCTTTAAGCCCCCCAGTTTGTGGCCATACGTGGTGCCAGGACACTCTCACAACAAAGAAATGTTACACTTCGCAGTAGAAAGTGGTATTGCTAATCAAAGTGGCATTTCTGTAAAATAAAAAGAAACCCTAATATAGAATGTATTAAAGTGCAACTATGCATGTTTTCGTGGCGAGCACCCAGAAATCACAATTGAAACGTAAACTGAACCTTAGAGAAGCCGCTCTCAAAATTCATCATTTTCTTCTATGGCCTCACTGCTGGGAAAATCCACCCAAAATATAAACGGGAGCACCAAATTGTGTCCCAGCTGTTTGTAATTCTCTTTTCAAGCATCTAGATTCAAAATAAATTATGTACAGTTATGTCTTCAATTGCCCTGTGACAACTCCTGCAAAGCAGAATAATTTCCTAGACAGAGAGCTTCAACTGTGATGAGGAGTGATCCGGGCAAACACTGAATTTTGGAGAAAATGTTTATTACAGGCTTGATGATACTTGTTTTACCAAAGACACGGAGATGCAGAAGCTCCCCTTTCCCAGAGAAACCCTGTCATCTAAGCAGATGTGGATTTGAGAAGTGGGCCTGAATGAAGCTGCTTGTGCGGGGGAACCGGGGAGAGGCCCCGAGTCGTCGAGCAGTCGAGCTGTCGTGGGGGTGGGACCCTGTGCTCACTGTGTTCATCCCCTGCCCTGGACGTACATGGACTGCAGGTGTCTGGGTGGGAGGCGGAGGTAGGACGGGCACAGTGAAGGTGGAGACCAGAGGGCTCGCTGGGCAAGGGGCTCAGGGCCGGACGCTCCTGCCTCCGTGGCCGCTAGTGTTAGAACAGGACCGCATGCCGGCTCCTCCTTATCCGGTGACGGGCCTTGTCCCGGAGCTGTGTGTCCCGGCGGCTCTGTGTGTCCTCGCGGGAGAGTCTATACATTCATTTGACCCTCGGACAACGCAGGCGTTAGGTGCAACGACCCTCCACACAGTCACAAATCCGCGAGTAACTTATAGCTGCCGGCCCATCCGCCGGATCTGCTGTTCTGCAAACGCGGATCCAACCAACCACGGTCGTGCAGTCTGTGGCGTTTTCCATGAAAACACTCCGCTGCTGAGAGGCCCCGCGTTGTCCAGGGGCACCGGTACTCCCATTTGCCCACTTCTGTCCACTTTGCTGTTTTTGCCTACATTGTACTAGCGTATCTGTTAAAAACCCCATAATGCACTGTTGTTTTTACAGAGATACTGATGGATACTTTTACCAGTTAAAAATGAAAAGGCTCTTACATTTACTTTAATTTCCCTGATTTCTGGGAGGGCTCAGTTACCGTGGGCGTCTGGGTCCTGTCTGCTCCTGAGGGTCCCTTTGAATCGTCGCCGCCCTGGGGCTCAGTGTCCTGGGGGTCTGCTTCGTCCCCAGCAGGTGGTTCCCGCCCTCAGGCCCGCCCCGCCCCGCCCCGCCCCGCCCCGCCCCGCCCCGCCCCGCCCCCGCAGACGAGGTCCCGCCCCCAGGCCAGGCCCCGCCCCAGGCCGCCCCGCCCCGTGGACGTGACGCTCTCGGCGCTCGCTCCCTGCCCTGCCGACCCCGGTGGATGCTCTCGGCGCTCCGCGGCTCCCTGGTTGCGCGCGCAGGCGGTGGGCCTCTTGCTTCCGGCCGCGGCGGCCTCGGCGCTGGCGAGACGGACCCCGGCGGCCGGCCTCCCCGAGCGGCATGCGGCGCTGAGGCGCGGCGAACCCCGCGGCGGCGCCATGAACCTCCTGCCCTGTAACCCGCACGGCAACGGGCTGCTCTACGCCGGCTTCAACCAGGACCACGGTGAGGAGAGCCCCCGGCGGCCCGGCCCTCCTGCCGCCGCCGCTCCGCGCGGGGTCCCGCCCCTCGGCCGGTCGCGCCCCGGGCGGCGTCCGCACCCGGGCCTGGCTGCTCGGAGCCCGCCCCGGCCCCCCGCTCCGGGCCGCGCTCCCGCCCGTCCGACGGGGAGGGTGTTTTCCGGGCGGCTGTCGGGCCTTTCCGGCTGGGTCGGGGTCTTAGCCCTCGTGGCGCCGCGCCCGCGCGCCCGGGACCGCGTCCGCCGAGGTCCTCGCCTTTTCTGTGGGCCTGGATGGAAAGCGTCGCCGGACGCACTCTCTCCTTGTGCCGAGTGGAAATTGAACTGTCCAGCACGCCGCTGGGGACAAGGCAGTTTTCGCGTTTCCGAGTCGGGCGGGACGCGGGGCCGCGCCCCACGTTCACCCGAGAAGGGGACTCGCGTCTCGGCTGCTCGACTTCGCTTTGGAAGCTGCGTGAAAGAGAACCCCAAAGGAGGAGCCGCAGGACCCGTGTTTGTGGGGGTGGTTTGGGGAGATTTTAGCAGAGCGGGAGCGGGTCGCTTTGGCTCTTGGGGTGCTCACTCCGAGGTTCTGACTGTGGCGTCCCAGGAGCCGAGGCGAGGCGGCCTTTTCATTCCGGGAGGAGCCCTGAGGTCAGGAAGGGTCCTTGGAGGGGCGGGGCTGGGCTGGGCTGGGGACCGCCAGCGCTTGGTCCCACTGCGGGGCCTGCGGGGTGCGCCTTGGGGGCCGGATGTTGGACCTCGGGCAGTGTGTGGCCGAAGACTTTGGCGCTTGATTTCCTGAGGAGGGCCAGTAGGTTTCTCTTCTTTTCTTTCTTTCTTTTTTTAAAACAAGTTTTGGTAAAATTGAGAACTCTTTAAGGAGTAAACAGCGATATAGCAACTCCTTAAGAAACGTGCTTTCAGTAGACGTGGCTGGTGATAGTAATGGAGGGGAGAGGCAACTCTGAAAAACACACACAGAAGCAAAAAGCTTATTGACTCCGGGGCCATTAAATGCAAAATCTTTTACATCTGCGTTAGTGCCAAACGAGGGACCTTTGTATTAAGTTTCAGCGTAAAAATTGAGTCACAGGATGATGCTAATTATTTTGGAAACCAGTGAAGTTTATAACGTCTTTATAAAGTTCCCATCAAAGATTATTTTAAAAGTACAGCTTTGGCTTTTAAATGGATATATTCCGTTGTCTGAAAACTCTGTTTTCACTTTCCTAAAGCCACGTTATTTCATTGCAACAAATAACAAGTAAAGCTTATAGTACTGTTGAAAAAAACATGCTTTTATACTTAAGCTTCTGGTTACTGTTAGGTTAATTTCCTATAATGTAAATTTATGCTCGATTGTTGAGTTTATTACATTTTGTTTTTACTTATACTGATTTTTAATTTTTACTTAGCATTTTTCACACTCTTGTTGCAACTTCAGGTTAAGAAATCATTTTTAAAAGAACATTTGCTCATAATTTTAAATTGTTCAAACTTTTGACTGGTTTTCTCCTAACGATAATGTGCATTACAATTTTCAAGATTCCTGCATGTTAATATGAACATTTCTGTCCTCGGGGTGCCTGCTTCTCTTTCTCTTCCCATGGGAGCCCCGAGTGTTTGATTACATACACCTTCCCTGTTCACTGGCTTGTCCTGCCTGGACCAAGCCTGGGGCCACAGGCTGACCCGGTGGGCAGGCTCTTCTGTGGTTCTGGAGTATGGGTGAGGAGTATTTGCATGTGGATTGCACGTGCTCACGTGGAAGGGTGCCCTTCAGTGATTCTGATGCTCTGTTGCCAGGCGGCTGCCCCAGGGGTGTGCTTGGCATCAGCTGCTGGGTTGGGACTTTTCTGTGGGAAAAACTTGTTCAGAGAGCAGGAACGGGAAGATTAGTGCCAGCTTCTGTGTGATAACCAAGTAAAGTCAATTGATCAATCCCTCCCATCAAATAGCGAGGATAATCCCCAGCCTCCGTGGAGAGTGGTTTCCAGTCTTCTGTTGTCTATAGGGCCCTTTCTTGTAGCTTTTGCGTGAAGTACAGTGTTCTTACATAAAGTGCATGTGTCCTGAGCACTCAGCCTGAGGAATTTTCCAACTGAACACATCTTCTATGGCACCCAGGTTAGGAACCAAACACCCACCATCCTGTGCCCCTTCCCGCCACCCCTCAATCTAACGTCCAACGACCTAGATTAGTTTTGCCTGTCTCTGTACTTTATTTCTGTTTCTTGCTTTTTTACTCTGTCATGTTTGTGAGATTTTTTCCATGTTGCTGAGCGTAACTGTAGGTCGCTGTCATTAATGTGATGTTTCTTTGTGACTGTGTCACCGTTCGTGTATCCATTCTACCATCGGTGTGCATCGGGTGGTTTCCAGTTTGGGGCTGTTCCGAGCATAGCGGTGCTTCCACGAGTGCTTGCAGTGTCTTCCCTGAACACAGATCTTTGTCCCTGGGGCAAGTGCGCCTAGGGCAGCACTGACAGCCTGCTGGCACGGACAGCTCCACTGGCTGCAGCACTTCACCTGCCTCCAGCAGGCCCATGCATCCCCGGGCCTCCGCACCCACCGCGCCCGTGGTATTTTCCGGCCTGTTGGCCGTTCTGGTGGATGCGCAGTGGGTCTCACTGTGGTGCCTGTGTGGCTGTGTCTGTGTTTTCCTGACTCAGTGTCTTTACTGACCGTTTGGATGCTCTCTTCTGTGAACCGTCCAGGTCTTTTTGCTTGTTTTTCTATTGGGCTCCTCTGTCCAGATTACGTGGTTCCAGTAAACAAAGAGGGAGTTACAGCCCAGAGTAAATTAGAGATAGTGAGTGACACCTCACTCTCCAGTGAGTGTCTGACTGCAGGCGCAAGTAAAGTGCACCTCAGAACCTGAGAGCTGATCGTGCAACAGTCTCCCCTCCTGGGGAAGCGGCCTGGTCGTTGTGGTCTAATAAGTAACTTGGACAAAAAATAGAAACATGCTTTTCACATTGGGAGGGTGGCTGATAGGATAGAGTAGTGTGGTCCCAACGCTGGAACGTGGATCGGGACCAGAGGAGAGACCCTGAGGGCGGCTTTGACAGTCAGACCTGTGGAGCGGTCGCGCTGTGAGGGGCCAGGCTCTGCAGCCTGTCCTGTGAAGATCGTTGGAGGGTTTGGTTTTTCTCCTTCCAGCTACAAGCCTCATTGAATCAGCACTTGGACATGGTGACATTTACGAAGATTAACGTGGTCTTGGTCACACTTAGGGAATGAAGTCCAGGTCACAGGACCATCTTGAAGTTTGAGTGTCTCCATCAGTTCCTAATGGTGCCTTCAACTGAACCATGAACAGTCTGTTGTGTGAACTGGGATGGTGACTCCTGTGCCAGGTTCAGGGAGTCAGGGTTAGTGACAAGGGGGAGTAAGGTCATAGAGACCTCAAGCTGCCTTCTGAAAGGCCATCCCGTTGTGGCCCGTTTCCCCTTCCCCACTGGGTGTGCCCACACCTTCTGGGGTTGCGTGCTTTGTGGCTGTCCTCCAGGAGATGGGGGCGTCCTTGTTTGTCGCTGCGCCTCTAGGACTTGGTACCTGACACAGCCCGGCAGAGATGTGTTGGGAACTGAGAGGCCTGTGTGAGCACCAGAGGCAGCACTGGAGGGAGATGCCAGGCGGCAGAGTGGCTGGTGCAGGTGGCTGGAGTTAGGGGTGGGGCAGAGCCTGGTGCCCCACAGGGCCTGGTGGGGGAGGTGGAGCCAGACTGCGAAGGCTCCTTTTGCTGGTATGCGCACAGCCTCTGACCCCAGTGTAGGGGAGTCGTTTGTGTGGTGGAGGGGCCGCTTCCTCTGGACCCCCTGCTTGTGCCGCTCAGGCCTGGGGAGCCCGTCGTCCAAGCTGAGAGCCCAGCGAGGTGCTTACCGTGTGTCTCTCACTTTAGGGTGCTTTGCGTGTGGGATGGAGAATGGATTCCGCGTGTATAACACCGACCCGCTAAAGGAGAAGGAGAAACAAGGTAAGAGAGACTGGAATTTCTGGGCTCCTCCCCTTTCCTGGTCCTCAGAATCTAAACTGTATCCTGCAGGTGGGGGGGCTGATTGTGAGATGTGAGTGGGGTTCGTGGCCCGCCGTCAACGCAGACAGGGCTGTCCTGGGGCCGGGGCACAGGGGTGGGTCAGCGGGCCCTCCCGTGAGGCTAGCCCTGCGGGCCCTGCGGAGGGGACATGCCCCCCTCCCGTCCAGTGTCAGCCTGGGGAGAGCGCTGGGAGGGCTTTAGCCATGCACATAGGACTCTGGCTCTTAAAATGACCCACGTTTAGAAAATACTATTCTTAGCAATACATTACAGTTGCTTATGTTGATGTATTTCAGTGTCTTAAATTATGTTTTCATGGATTACAAGTTTTCAATGCTGGAATCAGGAATTCTCTTGGTGAAATAAAATAATGGTGGTTATATTCCCATTTGACAGGAAAAACGTGTAATTTATGGGTAGAATCTTTGCAGTTACTTCTACTTCATATTTTTCTCAAGCTTTTAGTGTTTCCTGGTCCTTATCTGCCAACAGGTGAACAAATCTCATAGTCATAGACAATGAAAAACATCCTTTTTCTTCCTGCAGTTGTGCTTTGGTTTTTATTCAGTGTGCAGGCTGTCTTGTCTTGTCTTGTCTTGTCTTGTCTTTCCTTTTCTTTTCTTTTCTTTTCTTTTCTTTTCTTTTCTTTTCTTTTCCTTTTTACCCTTAATATGGATTTTATTCTGTTGATGAAGGCTGTATTTTCTGGTGCTGGAACTGTTTCTCCTCTGTAGGAGGAAGTCACTGAATGCTGGGCTCCCCCCTCAGGCCCCTTCCATTTTGACAACTAATACTCTACGTTGGGGATTTTCAGAATTGGTTTTTGGCAGTGGACCCCCTTTGCCAGGTCCAACCTCCCACACAACCGTGGTGTGTAAAACAGTGAGTGGTGCTTTATGTCTAGGGGTTTACTTTGTAAGCTGATGTCTGTAACTTTCATTTACCAGAGGAAGACAGAGTAGCCCAGTAGAGAGGGGCGCAGACTCTGCACCCACATTGTTTAGATCCCAGTCCTGCCCTGTCCCTGTCGGATTGCTGTGTAACCTTGGGTAAGTTCCTTACCTTCTCTTGGCCTCAGTTTCTTTATGTGTAGAAGTGAGGATGACAAATGTCTACGTCTTAAGGCTGCCCTAAAGATAGGTGAGTTAGGACACGTGAGGCACGCAGGTGGGAGCCTGGCAGACACCCCATTGGTGCGTCAGTGTTTCTCTACGAGGGTGGTCCGTGGGCTAGAGTCACCTCCCGTCAGTCTAGCCGGCTTCTACTCTTTATTTTGTTCTCGTGGCATAGTGAATTAAAACAACTCTGCTTTATACAGAAAAATAGTTACAAAATATTTTGAGAAAGGTTAACTTGCAAATTTCAGGATACTTTTTACTTAAATTGACCCAGAAACCTAGTAGTTACAGACTTAAGTTTCGTGGAATCATTAGTAGCATATTAACAACTGTTTCTTAATTAATGAAATGTTTTTGATAAACCTTGGACTTCCTAGAAAAATAAGTCACAGTGCTGTGTGTGTTCCCTTTCCCTGCTTAGCTGCACTGCGTCTGGGGCAGGCACTTGCGAGCTCCTGGTGAATTTGACAGGGACCCGACGGGGCCATGCGGTGCTTACTGGTGGTGCATTTAAGAACCTCCTGTGTGCACTTGCAGGTTAGCTGCTGCTGCATTTCTGGTTGCTGACTCAACAGAAGAAGATCGGCAGAAGACTTGACCTTGTTCCTTTTTTATCTTTGAGCTTGCTCTCCTGAGCAAGGAATGAACTGTGCCTGCGTTGTGGGTTCATTCCCAGGTCTGAGCTTGTGGGCTCATCTCTGGGGTGCCTGTGGCTGTGAGAAGGGGCCTTGGTGATGGGTGGTGAGCAGGTGCCTCATGTGGGTATGCCCACCACAGCATGCGAGCCGGCAGTGCCGGGAGTTGTGTTGGGCATTCTGGGCCTGCTTGGAGGTAGCTTTCTCCTTTGAGGTGTCCTGTGTCTTGTGCTCAGAGCAGCACGGCCCTGCTCGAGGAAGGCGTGGAGCCCTGGGAGCACAGCTGTGTGTCCGTGCAGGGTGCTGCGGGTCTGGGTGTAGACTCACACACACCCCCCCCAAGCAGCTACTAGAAGGGAGGGTCGCATCATAATCTGAACACAGATGTGTCAGGGAGATACATCTGGATAAAGTGCTATATCCAGCGGTTGCAGAAATAAAGGAGTACCTGTAAAAAGTCGGTTCTGCTCTTCGTTCAGAAGCACAACCGTCTGAATCCCGAAGGTGACTGGAGCTGCTATAGCCACGGCTTGGGGAGCTTGCAGGGCACCAGTAGGGGCAGCGGGGTCCAGAGGCGTCCCCTGGTCTTCAGCAGCACTCACCTTCCCCTCTGTGCGGCCAGTGCTCACGCTCAGGACGATGGCAGCCACGAGCGGGGGCAGAAGGACCCTGAGGCCCGGGGGGGACGCTGTGACAGGCGGGGCAGCAGGCAAGGCTCTCCTTCCCGGGCCTCTGGGTTCTGCGTGGGATGCGGTGGTGAGGAAGGTGGGTGCCAGGTGTCTGGAGCCTGTTTCGTGTCCTCCTCGATCTGTCTGCTGCGCGGCCCATGCGGCCAGGGGCGTCTGGAGAAGCAGACATTGTGGAGCATGCCCACCTGCAGCAACTCGCCCGCGGCCCTCTAAGGACCAGCCCTTGGGGCCTGGGGCGTGGAGGCTCTGGTGGCAACCTCAGGCCTCCCTTTGGGAGACCCTGCCTCTCCAGCAGCAGGAGGTGGGGGTCAGACACCCTCAGGTGCTGTGGAAGGTGCTCTCTGGGGTGGTGGCCGCTGTGGGGCTGGGGCTTAGACATGCTCCCTGACTCTCCTGGATGTGGGGTCTCCCTTTGACTGCTTCTGCTCTTCCCCAGAAAGCCTCATGTGCCCATTTCTCTGCCTCTTCGGTTGATGCTGAGAAAGGTGCTTTATTTTTTTTTCTTTCCAGAGTTAAATCTCAGAGACTGAAGGTGTTTACAGTGGTCAGACTGCTTGTTTGTCTTAACTCCTAACTCTCAACATCTTTGTAATCTTGATATTTATGTGTTTTTGAATTGCATCTGAGTCAGCCAGAAATAGGCACTAAGGTAAAACAAAATAGTTCTGATTTCATAAAATACTGGTTTTTCTCTTAGAAAGAGGCTTAGAGAAAAATTACAGACTGTATCATTTAAATTAAAACTTTTAAAAAACTTTAAAATGGAACATATTATGCTTTTAACAGAAAATTTAGGTGATTTCTTCACGTGAGGTACTTCAGCTTATGTTCTTCACACCCTGTCTGGTGGGTTCTCTGTCTGGGTCACATTTTGAGGCTGATGCCTGCTGGCCCGTCTTCATCCTCCTGTGAACGCGGTCACATCTCGCTAAGGGAGTGACTCACTGCTTTTAGAACCCGAGAAGACCTACGACGCTGACAAATCCAGCATTAATAAGTTTGAAGCCTCAGTGCTCACGTAGTGTTGTTTATAAAAGTATTAAATGTTCTCCTTTGGCTGGATCGTATTTAAAGAATATGTGATTACCTTTTGGTATGATTCACAGGTTTCTCTTAATAGATTTGATTCTAGAACTTACTGAACCTGCAATGAG
The DNA here is from genome assembly GCF_009834535.1 of Camelus ferus. NCBI lineage: Eukaryota > Metazoa > Chordata > Mammalia > Artiodactyla > Camelidae > Camelus > Camelus ferus. The sequence goes on from NC_045711.1 coordinate 20,023,428, forward strand.
GAAATAGTTATACTCCTACTGGGTCCCACAATTCTTCGTCTTGCAAAACTGAAAGTCTGTCCCCATCAAACACTGACCCTTCCTCCCCTAGACCATGGCAACCACCATCCTACTTTCTGTCTCTGTGAATTTTTTTTTTAATTGAAGTACCGTCAGTTACAATGTGTTAATTTCTGGTGTACAGAACAATGTCCCAGTCATGCATATACATACCTATATTCGTTTTCGTATTGTTTTTCATTAAAGGTTATTACAAGATATTGAATGTAGTTCCCTGCGCTATACTGCAGAAACTTTTTTTTTTTAAATCGATTTTTATATATAGTGGCTAACATTTGTAAATCTCAAACTCCCAAATGTATCCCTTCCCACCCCCTTTTCCCTGGTAACCATAAGATTGTTTACTATTTTACTATGTCTGTGAGTCTATTTCTGTTTTGTGGATGAGTTCATAGTGTCTGGTTTTTTATTTTTGGATTCCACATATAAGTGATATATGATATTTTTCTTTCTCTTTCTGGCTTCATTTAGAATGACAATCTTTAGGTCCATACCTGTTGCTGCAAATGGCATTGTTTTATCATTTTTATGGCTGAGTAGTATTCCACTGTATAAATATATCACATCTTCTTTATCCAGTCATCTGTCGATGGACATTTAGGTTGTTTCCGTTCCTTGGCTATTGTAAATAGTGCTGTTATGAACATTGGGGTGCATGTATCTTTTCGAATTAGAGTTCCCTCCAGATATATGCCCAGGAGTGGGATTGATGGATCATATGTTAAGTCTGTTTTTAGTTTTTTGAGGGAGCTCCATATTGTTTTACATAACAGCTTCACCAAGCTACATTCCCATCAGCAGTGTAGGAGGGTTCCCTTTTCTCCACAGCCTCTCCAGCATTTGTGGACTTTTGAATGACAGCCATTCTGGCGATACCTCATTGTAGTTTTGATTTGCATTTCTCTGATAATTAGTGATATTGAGCATTTTTCCATGTGCCTATTGGCCATTTGCTTGTCTTCATTGGAGAACTGCATTTAGGTCTTCTGCCCATTTTTGGATTGGGTTGTTTGTTTTTTTCTTATTAAGTTGCATGAGCTGTTTATATATTCTGGAATTAAGCCTTTGTCAGTCACATCATTTGCAAATATTTTCTCCCATTCAATAAGTTGTCATTTTGTTTTGCTTATGATTTCCTTTGCTGTGCAAAAGCTTATAAATTTAATTAGGTCCCATTTGTTTATTTTTGCTCTTATTTCCTTTGCCTGGGTAGACTGTCCTAGGAGAATATTTCTAAGATTTATGTCAGAGAATGTTTTGTCAATGTTTTCTTCTAGGAAGTTTATGGTATCTTGTCTTATATTTAAGTCTTTAAGCCATTTTGAGTTTATTTTTGTGTATGGTGTAAGGGAGTGTTGTAGCTTCATTGATTTACATGCTGCTGTCCAGTTTTCCTAACACCATTTGCTGAAGAGACTGTCTTTATTCCATTGTATATTCTTGCCTCCTTTGTCGAAGATTAGTTGACCATAGGTCTGTGGGTTTATTTCTGGGCTCTCTGTTCTGTTCCATTGATCCATATGTCTGTTTTTATGCCAATACCACACTGTTTTGATTACTGTAGCTCTGTAGTGTTGTCTGAATTCTGAGAGGGTTATTCTTCCAGCTTCATTCTTTTTCTTCAATATTGCTTTGGCAATTCTGGGTCTTTTGTGATTCCATATAAATTTTAGGATTATTTGTTCTAGTTCTATAAAAAATGTCCTGGGTAATTTGTCAGGGATTGTATTGTATCTGTAGATTACCATGAGCAGTATGGCCATTTTAACGATATTGATTCTTCCAATCCAGGAGCATGGGATATCTTTCCATTTCTGTAAGTCTTCTTTAGTTTCCTTAATCAGTGTTTTGTAGTTCTCCATGTATGTCTTTCACTTCTTTGGTCAGATTTGTTCCTATTTTATTGTTTTGGATGCAGTTTTAAAAGGGACTGCTTCTTTACTTTCTTTTCCTGTTCATTCATTGTTAGAGTAAAGAAATAAATTGACTTCTGTATGTTAATCTTGTACCTGCTGCCTTGCTGGATTCTTTTATCAGCTCTAGTGGTTTTTGTGTGGAGCTCTTAGGGTTTTCTACATATAGTATCATGTCATCTGCATTTAGTGACAGTTTTACCTCTTCTCTTCCAATTTGGATCCCTTTTATTTCTTTTTCTTGCCTGATTGTTGTGACTAGGGCTTCCAATACTGTTTTGAATAGAAGTGGTGAGAGTGGACATCTTGTCTTGTCTTGGGTTTTAGTGGGAAGGTTTTCAGTTTTTCACCATTGAGTACTATGCTGGCTGTAGGTTTGTTGTGAATGGCTTCTGTTATGTTAAGATGTGCTCCCTCTGTGCTCACTTTGAATTTTATCAAATGCTTTTTCTGCATCTGCTGAGATGATCACGTGGGTTTTGTCCTTTCTCTTGTGGATGTGGTGTATCACGTCGACTGATCTGTGTGCGTTGCACCACCCTTGTAACCCTGAATGAATGCAGCTTGATCCCGGTGTGTGATTTTTTTTTATGTGCTGTTGGATTCTGTTTGCTAATATTTTGTTGAGGATTTTTGTGTCTATGTTCATCAGTGATACTGGCCTGTAATTTTCTTTTTTGCTGGTGTCTTTGTCTGGTTTTGGTATCAGGGTGATGGTGGCTTCATAGAATGAGTTTGGGAGTATTCCCTCCTTTTCAATCTTTGGAAGAGTTTGAGAAGGACCAGTATGAGTTCTTTGTATGTTTGGTAGAATTCCCCAGTGAATTCACCATCTGATCCTGGACTTTTGTTTGCAGGGAGATTGTCTCTATGAATTTGACTCCTCCAGGGACCTCATATAAGTGGAGTCACACAGTATTTGTCCTTTTGTGATGGCTTACTGCACTTCATATAATGTCCTTAAGGTTCATCCATGTTGTTCCATGTGCCAGAATTTCCTTCTTTTTTAAGGCTGAATAATATTCCATCATGTGGATGGACCGTGTTTTGTTTACCCCTCAGTAGATGCTTGGATTGCTTCTACCCCTTTGGCTGTTGGGAGTAATGCTGCTGTACACATGCATGTGAAAATACTTCTTCACAACCTTTCTTTCAGTTCTTTTGAATATATACCAACAAGTGGGATTGCTGGTTCATGTGGGAGTTCTTGTTTTATTTTTTAATTTTTCGAGGAACTACCATACTGTCTCCAGTAGCGGCTGCACCAGCAATGCTTAAGGTTCCTATTTCTGCACATCTTTGCCAACGCTTGTTAGTTTCTGGGGATTTTTGTAGTGACTGTCATAATGGGTGTGGAAGGGTATCTCATTGGTTTTGATTTGCATTTCTGTTATATTATTGATGTGCATTTTTTCATAAGTGTCGGACACATACTGTCTTTAGAGAAATGTCTACTCAAATCCTTTGCCCGGTTTTTTAATCCAGATACTTGATTTTTCTGTTTTATTGTTGTTGGGTTGTAAGAGTTCATGTATTTTTGATATTAACCCCTTATCAGGTATAGGATTGCAAACACCTTCTTCCATTCTGTAGGTTGCCTTTGCACGTTAAGTCCTTAAATGCACCAGAGAGTTTAAGTCTCATGTAGTCCCCTTTGTTTTTCCTTTTGTTGCCTGTGCTTTTGACATCATGTCCAGGAAATCACTGCCAAGTCCCGTGTCATGAAGCTTTTCACCTTTGTTTTCTTCCAGGAGTTTTATAGTTTTGGGTCTTGCATGTAGGCCTTTAACCCATTTTGAGTTCATGTTTGTGCGGGGTAGGCCCCCTCTTGTGTGTGGGTGGAGAGCAGTCTTCCTGGCAGAGCTGCGACCTCTCCAGTCGTGAGCGTCCTCGAGGGAAAACCCGAGGCTCAGGGTTGACAGTGCTCGTCTCCCAGGCCTGGTGAGGGCCTTCAGGGGACAGGTGGCACCTCTGTAGGTGGAGGCGTGTCCTGCGCCTTGGGGTCCGGGACCCTGGGCCGGCGAGGGTCTGCAGCCACACAGGGAGCTGCGAGGGGTTAAGGACTGGATCATTGAGGTTGTGGGGCTTAGACGGGGGCTCGTCCTGTTACAGCGGAGTTCCTGGGGTGGCCAGTGCGTCAGGATGTCAGGTCGTTTCTGTGGATGACGCTCAGTGCAGCGTCTCCTCCAGTTTCCACCAGGCCTTGGAGCGTACATTTCTCCTGGAGCGGGCGGGGGACTCTGGGACCATCTTGCGCAGCCCTGATGAATGGGCAGAGGTCGAGCTTAGGCTAATCTGATTCTCGGAGGTTTTGGTTCCTCTCTTGCGCTTTGTTGTGCCCTCCCTACCCCAGAGCTCGCGGTCGTGACAGGTGGCTGGGGGCTCAGGGACGAGGGTGCTGGTCCTCTCCTGTCCTGTGCACCGCCAAGGCCCCGTGGACGTTTGAGGGCACGTGGGGTGTCCAGTGGGGAAGGTGTTTGCAGTGATAGAGGAACCTCAGCTTTTACATCAGAGCTTTGGCAGCCTTTCTGAGAGCTCACCAATTTGGGGCACCTTAAGATGTGGTTTAGCTGTTTCATACATTCTGCTGCGTTGCTGCTGAGGTGCTCCGGGTCCACACAGGACACAGGACACAGCCCTTGGTGACGGGGGCCGAGAAGTCCTAGCCAGTCCCCATCAGTTCCGACTGCTGATTAAAAATCACATGCTGACCATTATGTTTTTACTTTTTTCTTTTTTTAATTGTAAATATGCACCCTGATGTCTTGTTATCGTTGCAGAATTTCTGGAAGGAGGAGTTGGCCATATTGAAATGCTCTTTCGCTGCAACTATTTGGCTTTAGTTGGTGGAGGGAAAAAGCCCAAATACCCTCCGAACAAAGGTAAAGTAGTCATGCGTGTGGGCAGTCACGTCTTGAACTTCTCAGAATCTCTGAGTCTCTGTGATGTGTGAAGGACTAGTCACTGGGGAAGAAGCATCTGGAAAGAGAGGGTCTCTGGCGCTCCTGGGAGCAGAACTGCGGGACAAGGGTCCTCCTTCCCGTGGGCACGGAGCACGTGCCCTGCAGTTAGTGTTGGCTGCACACGTGGCACCCCGAGCCCCGATCCTGTTTTGTTCTGGGAGTTCTTCTGTGGTTGGTATCCTGGGTCGTGAGTTCAGTTTGAAGCAAGGTGTGGGGAGGCTCTTCTCCTTCAGAACACAGACAGGTCGTCACGTAGAACAAGCCACAGACTCACGGAAACACAACAAAGAACCACGTTGGCGCTGGGTTGAGGGGTGTTATTCTTGGTGTGCATGTGAGTCGCGAGCTCAAAGCGATGGCTTGTGTGAAGGGCATGGTCTTCTGAAGGGAAGGAGGAACAGACTCTTCACAGCTGTGTGAAGTAGGTACTGCTGGGGGAAGAGGAAGAAACCCAGGAAAGGGGGGAGCCCCAGGAGAGGTGCGGGTGGGCCCAGACCCCACGGACCTCGGTGCCAGCTGAGGGTGTGGTCGGGAAGAGTGCCATCGGGTCTAAGACACAGAGTGTATGGGTGGACATTCTAGTCCAGACTCCGAGTGTAAGGCTGAGGAGACACCGAGGTTGTTGGCAGGAAGGGAGCCGTGTTCGCTGAAAGAGGCTGGGGAGCGGAGCAAGTGTGCCTGTCGGGCAGATGCTGGAGAGAGGAGGGGTCGGGGTGGCCCTGGGACCAGTACAGCCCTGGGGGACTGCTGGGCACCCCAGTGACAGGTTCCACAGTGTTGGGGCAGTGGAGACCACCCTCTCTCGTGGTTTGGCGGGGAGAGAAGGCATGTGGTGAGGGAGGGCCCCCCACAAAGAGTGAAGATGAGAGTGAGCATGGCCTGCGTGGGCCTGTGCACGGGGAGCAGCCCGGGCAGCAGCGGGGACGGGGACTAGGCGGCCGGGGCCCGGCTGGCAGCTCTCAGTGGACCCTTGGGGTCGTGTGGATGTCCTGTGGGAGGTGGAGCTGGAGGCTGGAGGGCAGGAAGCCTGGCTGCTGTCCAGTCTTGCTAGCCTGGCCACACGGGCAGAGCCGTGGCTGTCAGTCCTGGAGAGGCCACCCAGAAGTGACACAGAGCACCATGCTGGGGCCGGGAATGAGGTGCCTGACTTGGGGATGTGCAGGGAGTCCTGCTGCTGGGTCAGTCCTTGTCTTGTGACTTCCAGTGACCACTGATCGTGGACGAGGTGGGGGGTGGGGAGCCTGGCCCGCCTGTGGCACTGATGGAGGAGGGGTTGCTGTTCCCCACCAAGGACTGGATAACCTCTGGGGTATCTTTCATCAGTAACATCTTATTCTCAGTAAAAAAAAATTCCAAGACGTGAAAGAGCCTCAGAAGCTCCACTGACTCAGGAGAAAGCTACTTACTAACCGAATATTTTGAGGAAACTTAAAGCTTTTCGTTGAGTGCAGTTTTTAAAGAACTTGGTCGTAAGTCCTCTGTTCTTTCAGTGATGATCTGGGATGACCTGAAGAAGAAGACCGTTATCGAGATAGAATTTTCCACAGAGGTCAAGGCTGCCAAACTGCGGCGAGATAGGTAGGTTTGGCATCTGATTTTTACAAGTGGAAGAGTTGCTTTCTCTGCAGATGGCCGAAATCATTTTACGTTGAAGGAAGAGACGTGTTCAGGAAGACGCTGTGTTAAAATGTGAGCCTAGTTCACGGCCAGAGGTGCAAGGGAGGCAGTGAGTTTCACTTGTATCTGGGGATGGCTCAGAGGTGAGCAGCTGGGGATAGCGCGGACCAGGGACTGAGTTTTGAACCTTGAACTGCCTCCCAAGTCCATGCACGCCCAAGTGCTGCCTCGTGTTTCAGTGTGAAGGGAAACTCGGGGACTCGCCCTGAGGTGGTGTTGCGGAACCTCAGCTGGTGAAGGAAGCGGGTCTCAGCCGCACCTTCATGGCGTGAGGACAGCATAGGCTTTTCATCGTATGTTGAGCAAAGCTTCATTCATTCGCATTTTAACTTGGTGTGATTCACATGTCATGCGTGGCTTTGGGCGGACAGTGCTGAGCACGGAGAGGTCCTTCCAAACGTCAGCACTTACGGGCTCGTGATAATGTGCGTCCTGCCACCAGCTCGGGGGTCTTCCACTCGCTCACACTTCTGGGTGACCGAGACGTGCTGGGGTGTGTCTGAGTGGAATTTCTGCCACCTGTTCTTCTCGGTCTCTCCCCGGGAGGGACATCTGACGAGAGGGCCCTCGCCCATGAGGGGCTCTCCATGCTGAGTGCCAGCCTCTCGCCCGCGCTGGTTGCCAGCCTGCTTCAGGAATGGTCCTCTGTGTGTGCTGGTTCAAGTGCTGCTAAGTCTTAAAGCGATGAGAACAAAACTCACAGACTGTGTGAGTTTCACTCTCGGGGAGAGAAGTTCTGACGGTGATTTTTTTCTCTGCAGAATCGTGGTGGTTTTGGACTCAATGATCAAGGTGTTTACATTCACACACAATCCCCACCAGCTGCACGTCTTTGAAACCTGCTATAACCCGAAAGGTAAGAAGTCAGAGGAGGGGGAGCTGGAAACTGGCCAGGTCTCGCAGGCCTGTCTTACGCCGCAGTGATGGGGCCTGGGGACGTGGCTTCACCCTTCGTCCCTCCCCCTCGTCCAGGTGAACCTCCCACCGCCGCACCCTACAGCCCGGCCTCCTCCGGGGGGTTCGAGACCTCGCCTCTTAGCAGAATCCGAGGGGCTCTCGGGGCTCTGTGGCGTGGCGCAGCCGCTCCAACTCTGCGGGACCCCGGGGCCTGTGCTTCATCAGGTTCTGGGGTGTTTTCTTCCCTTTCTCTGCTGGAGGGAGAACTGCCTGGGTGACCTTGGTACTCACTGCATCGTCTTAATTTTCCTCTTAGAGTTTGGGGGCCTTTTGTCTCGGTTTGTTGAGGGATAATTTACGTAGAACTCGCTCAGTCCAAGTACGCCACTTGATGACCTTTAGTCGTTGTGAAAGTGGTGTAGGATCCCAGCGCGGTCCCGTCACCCCGAAGAGCTGCTTCAGGCTGTGCACGCTTGCCTTTCCACGAGCGATGGTGTCGTTCTTCGATTCCGCCGCGGCTCTAGCGTGTGTCCGCCCTGCTGCGTAGCGTCCATCAACGCCCCGCAGGGCTGAGCCACGCCGGGCTTGGCTGCCGTGACGGGAGGCTGCTGTGCACGTTCTTGGACTAAGTCTTCGCGTGGATGTATGTTTTCAGTTTTCTCGGGTGACTACTGAGGAGTTCAGTTGCTGGGTCATCCTGTAATTAATTTTTAGATTCCACGCACAGCATTTGTCTTTCTTTGACTTGTTTCAGTTAGTGTAACGCCCGCAGGCCCATCCATGTTGTTGCAAATGGCAAAATTTCATTTTTCTGGGTGGCCGAGTAGAAGTCCGTTGTGTATGTCTCTGCTCTGTGTCTTGATTGGAGCGTTTAGTCCACTTACGTTAAAGTCATCACTGATACGTGTTCTTGCTGCCACGTTAATTGTTTGGGATTGTTTTCTTAGTTCTTTTTTGTTCCTTTCTTCCTTTGTTTTCTTGTGATTTGATGACTGCCTTTCATGTTACGTTTGGATTCCCTTCTCTCTGGTGTGTGTATCTATTACAGGTTTTTGGTTTGTGGTTACCATGAGGTTCACGTGTAGCAATCTGTATGTCAGTATTTTAAACTGCTGATCTCTTCATTGCAAACGCATTTTCACTCCCCTCTGCCCATAGTTCCTGTTTTTAACGTATTTTACATTGTTCTGTTTTGTGCTGCATCCTTTAACTACTTGCAGCACATGTCGATGATTTTACTGCTGTTCTTTTAGCCTTCGTGACTAGTGTTTCCATGGTCGACCTCATTGCCTGAACTGCAGATTCTGCCTTTATGGCTGAGCTTGTCCTTGAGCAGTTTTCACGTTTCTAGTCGTGGCCTTTAGAGAAGTTTCTTTACCATTTGTGTAAAAGTCTTTTTTTCTGCATAGAGTTACCTTGGTACCCTTTTTTTTTTTTTTAAATATATATCAAGTAAGTGTAAGATTTTTCCAGACTCTTTACTCTGTTCTGTGGTCTGTGTTCCTGTCCTTACCACCCTGACTTCTGGAACTTCAAGACAGTTCTTGAAATTAGGCAGTATGAGTCCTCTAAGCGTGTTCCTGTGTTACAGGAATTTTTCTGGCTATTCTAGGACCTTGTCTTTCTTGTAACTTTCAGCGTCAGCTTGTCTGTTTGCTCGAAACGCCTGCAGAGAGTTTAGTTGTGGCTGCACTGACTGGAGAGGATGCAGGTTCCGCCTGTCACAGGGCAGCTATGCACCGACCAGGTCTTTCTTTGGTTTTCCTTTGCCAGTTGCGAGAATGTCTTTCACACCTGCCATTAAACTATTCCTGCATATTTTGTGTTTTTATGTTACGGTTAATGGATTCAGTTTTAGATTTTACATTTTTGTATTCTCGGTGGCTGGCACCCCAGAGGTGGGACATTTGGTGAAGTTTATCCAGTAACAAGTTCAGCAAACATTTCTGATTATGATGCTATCTCCCAGGAGGAAGCGTGCCTGGCCCCAGCGCCCTGTCCAGTGACAGGGCTGTGGACAGTTCTGACGTGGTTGCAGGACCTGGAGGGCAGGCAGAGGCTCCAAGCCGTCCTGAGTCCCTGACAGGTGTCTCCTCTCTGCTCAGGCCTCTGTGTCCTGTGCCCGAACAGCAACAACTCCCTCCTGGCCTTCCCGGGCACGCACACAGGCCACGTGCAGCTCGTGGACCTGGCCAGCACTGAGAAGCCACCGGTGGACATTCCCGCCCACGAGGGCGTCCTGAGCTGCATTGCTCTTAACCTGCAGGGAACAAGGATCGCGACCGCATCTGAGAAAGTGAGTGGGCGCCCCCGCCCCGCCGGGGAGCGCCCCCACCCCTCTGGGAAGTGGCCGGGCTCCCGCGTGGACTCTCGGGGCTGAGAACCAGCCCCGCCCTGAAGATCCTGGGCCTGAGACTCATAGTTGGCACAGAGGGTCCAAAGTCACTTCACTTGGTTGCGCCTGTTTGGCACGTAACAGTGCTCCCTCTTCTCACCGGCTGTGCGAGTTACAGTTAAGATGCCATCTCCCTCCACAGTGAGTGAGCTGACAGCACCCGGGGCTCCGTGTCCGCCAGGGGCACGTGCGCCTGGGCCTGGGGTCTCCCCGACCCTGCCCTGGGCCTGCCCGGTGCTGTTGGCCGGCCGCAGAGCCCTGGTCCACTCGTGCTCACAGCAGAGGGACAGCAGAGTTTCAGATGATGTGGGTGACCTGGGAGAGGGTCGGATGGGCTAATGTTTTTGTGAATATAAGTCATTTCAAAAAACTAAAAGTTGTGAATCTTTGATAATGAAACACTTCACTGTTTTTCAAAGGGGACCCTTATAAGAATATTTGATACTTCATCAGGGCACTTAATCCAGGAACTGCGAAGAGGATCTCAAGCAGCAAACATTTATTGGTAAGAAGCACGTCGTTTTGCCCAGGAGGAGGCCTCTGCTCAGGCCTTGACGGGCCGTTGCGGCTGGGGGTCACCGCCTGTGAGGTGGGCGGGGCTGCTGTGCTGCCAGGGGTCGGGTTTCTAGCTCGCTTGTCACTGAGTTTGGCTTTTTATTAGGGGAACACACAAGGGCAGAGAGACTGTTAGGCTCACCACCATCCACCATCGTGCCTCAGCACTTGCCCGTGTGTGTGTTTGCTTTGTCTCCTCGCCGTCCCGGCTTCCTCTCTGTAGTGTTTTAAGGCAAACACTGGAGGCCTTGGTGGCGCATCTGTAATCACTCCCTGTCTCCTGTGAGACTGAACCACTTGCTGTCAATGGTGGTTCCGCGCCCCACAGCGTCTGCAGCTCTGACAGGCCGGCCCTGCTCGGCAGGACCTCATGCTTTGCGTCTGTGGCCTTGGCACGTGTGGAGCTGCATTTGGGCCTGTGTGATAAAAATGTAATTAATTAGTACCTGGATTTGGTGATTGTGCCCAAGGGGCCCTGTGGTCTGTCTGCTCGCAGGCCCCTCAAACCAGCCTGTTGATGCCCCCCCTCCAGAGGGGCCGTGGTGGCTGGAGGGGAGTTTTTCTCACCTGAGTGGCATGCTGGGATGGCCTTGGGAATCCCAGCCGCGTCTGCCCCAAGGAGGGCCAGGCCCTGGCTTGGACCCTCTGGTTCCGTGGTGAACGCTGTCGGCTCGTCAAGGAGGCAGGTTCTTAAAGCTGCTGCCTGAGTGCGGGCCTGCTGAGGGCGTGGCTGGGCTCTTCTGCGTCCACCAGAGCCCGAGTTCCATCTGGTTTCTCTGCAGCATTAACTTCAATCAGGACGCTTCCCTCATCTGCGTGTCCAGTGACCACGGCACGGTGCACATTTTTGCAGCCGAAGACCCCAAAAGGAATAAGCAGTCTAGGTGGGTTTCCCAAACAAGGAGGGCTGAGCGTTGCCGGAGTGCTGGCCGATTCCACACGAGGCACTGTGGGGACCTCTCTCATGGTCATTCCTCTGATTTTCCGAAAACCAGTCCTTGGTGCTGGAACAGTGGCGTCATTACGTCCCCTGCCGTCAGCTCCTTGGAAAATGTCCGAAAAGGGTCGAGGCGCCTGCCCCCAGGATGGGCCTTGGTCCTGAACTCCCACCACTGCCCCCGTGCTTGCTGTCCAGGGAGTTACGTTGGTGGCAGGAGAGCCTGTGCCCTCCCGCTGCCCTTGGTGTCTAGTTGATTGTAAAGCCAGTCGTGATGGCTTAGCTTCCTTCATGAGAAAAATTAAAATTAAAAGGGAAAGTGGAATTTAAATCATGAATGCTAATGTTACATTAAAGAGGGCTGTGTCTTTAACTTTGTTTTGTGAATGTAATTCATTCTTTTCTTCTTGTTTTCCTAGTTTGGCGTCAGCCAGTTTCCTTCCAAAATACTTCAGTTCCAAGTGGAGTTTTTCCAAGTTTCAGGTTCCCTCAGGCTCTCCCTGCATCTGTGCCTTTGGAACAGAGCCAAATGCTGTCATTGGTAAGTGGTCCTTCTGGAGGGGAGTGGCCCCGATGTAGTCAGTGCGGCCCCAGCTCCACCAGCCGCTCTCCCTCTCCCCAGGGCCCACGGGTCCCTCTCAGGGTCTGCACGCTCCTGTCCTCAGGTGTCCCAGGCAGGCGTTGGGGCAGATCATTTGGTTTTTGAACTGATGACCAGAGAGGGTTCCCCCCTGCCACTCTGCCTTAGTGAGCACAGCACCCCCAGGACGGGGTGCTTGGTTCTGTGTGGCGGTAAGGATGGGGAGCCCGGCCACCCACAGGGCACCCGGAGCTGCTCAGCCTACGTGGAGCCGGTGCCGTTCAGCTCAGGCGGGCTGCAGGCTTTTAACCTTGAGTAAAACGGTATCCTTCTGTCCCAGCCATCTGTGCGGACGGCAGCTACTACAAATTCCTCTTCAACCCCAAGGGGGAGTGCATCCGGGACGTGTACGCGCAGTTCCTGGAGATGACGGATGACAAGCTGTGACGCTCCCTGGGCACCAAGCTCCCGGGCCGGTGCCGGGCTGGAAGACGGCCTGCGACCTTGGTCTCGAAGCCTCCCGTGGTCGTCTGTTTCCTGAGCCAGGCTTCCATCTCCAGGGTCAAAGAACCTTCTTAGGGCACCGTTGGACGCTCACGCCCAACGCTGGCTTTACCTTTAGTTCAGCCGTGACACTCGCTTCTGCGGCTCCACCGCTTCCCCCGCTGCAGCTGGGGCTTTGCACACACTTCAGGGCGCTGAGAAAGAGAGGGACGGAGCGCAGGTTGTCTGTGGCGCCAGATTGCATCCTTCGACTGAGTCTGTCGTGGGGAAGTGAAAACACGCGTAGGTTAGCTTGCGCTTTCTCGCGGATTTCAGTGGATGACAATCCCAGCGGCCTCAGAAGGGGGAGAGGATGGCCTCTTCCCGCCTGAGTGTGGAGAAAGGCAGAGAACCCAGGCCCGCACCTCCCGGGAGCACGTGCCCCCCCCAGGAGCAGAGCCACGCGCAGGCTTCACCAGTGGGGCCTGGAAGCAGGCGCCACTTAGGGTAGAGGCTGCGAAGGGAAGCGCTGGGCGTCTCCATGACCGGCGCCCGCTTTCTGTCGCGTCCGCCAGCCGCTCCCACTCCCCCTCCCGACGTCCGCACACTAACCTCCCGGGAGTGAAGGGCACACACTTTTCTTTAACGATTGGTGACTAGAGTAGGTAACGGGCTCTATGTTAGTGCTACCTGAGGTACATATTTAATTTTCTTAAATTCCTTTCAAACTTAATTTTGTGTTTTGATTTCAGGTTGCAAACGTTTAAAATCTGCAGCAGCAAGTTCTCGGTTTTGCCAGTTCCTTACTGTCATGTGATCAGCTAACTTTGTGGGTTTCAATGTAAAGTATGCATGTTACTTTTACGTGTATTTAATCATGAAATTTAATTTTGCACACTTATTTGTAATGTTTCTTTTAAATAAAAGTGACTAATTTTGTTGTACTCCGTACCCATCAAGGGAGAAGAATTGTATGTTACAAAACCAACCCGCTAGTTTTAGCCTCTCGTTGGACTGGAGGCTGCAGGCCCATTGCGCCTTCAGGCTGGACTGTCCAGGGCTGCATGGGGGTCAGGTGGACACTTCGCCCCTGGGGTGACAGCCTGGCTGGGGGAGCAGAGGGGAGAGGGATGTTCATTACCAGTTCCTGTTGTGCCTGATGGGGAAGAGCCGTCCCTTTGTGGGGACACCGGTGGTGTCGGGCCGCCCACCAGTGTCCACCTAACACTGGCCCAGTTCTGGGCCCAGGAGGAGGAGGGGTCCTTCACATTTACATCATCTCTGGTTTCTCTTTTCCCCAAACAAACACAGTCCCTTCAGTGCGTCCAGACACGGGAAACGAGGGGAAGCTTAGTAAAGGAAGCGTGAGCGTCGGTGCGTGGAGATGCTCAGCTCGGGGGACGCGAGGCTGGGCAGGGAGCTAGGCTGCTGGCCTGGGAGAGCCGGGCCCCGGCCCCAGGCTCCCTGCCCCCGAGAAGCGTCCACCACGTGGGAGCAGTGTCGCCTCCTTTGTGAAGTGACAGCGGGACACCCTGGATGCTGAGAGTGAGCCCCCCGGGGGCTGGGCTGCGACGTGCAGGGTTTCTCTGGAGACAGTGGGCACACCTGTCTTGCCTGGGAGATGCCCAGAGGGGCAGCCAGCCCCCCACCAGGCCCCACCCCTACCAGCCCTCGCTTTCCCACCTCGGGGGGTGTCGGCAGAGCAGTGCCTGCAAGGGGCTGTCAGGTGACCGTTCTGTGGTTCATTCAGGGCAGCGGGAGACTTGGTTTTGTTTGCAGCCTGACGAAGGGAGGGGGCTGAGTCTTGCCAGGCCTGAGTCTGCCATCCAGGGCGTCCCTGAGCCCCACTTGTGGGCTGCACTGGACAGGCTGGTGTGTTGCTGCCCTAGGTGTCAGTGTGAACATCCAGGAACTGCCTCCCGTGACCCTACTCTCCAGCCATGGGCCCTGCCACCCACGGGCCTCTGATATATCGGCACCCAGCAGCCTCCCCACGGCCTGGGGCTGAGGCCTCTCCCTCCACCCGCTGAAGCTTGTGCAGCCAGAGCTTTTCACGCTTGTGTTTCCTTCTGCAACCAAACCAAGCCCAGCTTTCAGGTGAGTCACAGAGGTGACCGCATGCAGCTTGATCCCTGGCTGCCTTCTTTCTGTGAGGGGCGTCTGACCGATGACAGCACTCCTGGGACCTGTGCTAAATTCTGCTCTTTGAAATGGATCAGAAAATATGTATGATCGAAATACAAATGTTCGTTGTGAAACGGAAGAGGCCACACAGGCGGAAGCAGAAGACCGTGGTGCCACGCCTTGTGGGGCCAGCAGCGTCCTCGGGACTGTCCTTTCACTCTACGCAACTCACGAGCGCATCAGGACATACCTGAATTGCCCAGAGATGCCTGTGTGTGTGTTCTGCTGTTTTAAACATTTTGGAAATGGGAATCCTCATGCTTGCCCGCCAGTTTCTCCAGTAGCAGAAACGCAGCTGCCAGGCCGAGGGTCTGCGCCTGGAAACCGGAACATTCGCTGCCTCCCCTGCTGGGGATCCTGTCGGTGTCGACACCCTCACCCACACCCTCACCCTCACCCTCACCGGGACCAGCTCTGTGCAGAGTCCTCCTAATCTGACGGAGAAAGAGATCACCGATTTCTGTCACGCTGGACGTTTCAGAATACGTTTACTGGCCAACTGTATTATTCTGTTAATTGCTTATTCAAGTCTGCCTGTTTTTCTGTTGGTATATTTTGCCTTTTTTGCTCATGAGAATCTCTTACATAACCACCCCTTGTCACTTTTTTCACTCTTTCAGTCTGAGGGTTTTTACTTCGCTGTGTTTGTACCTTGAGTTTTCAGGTGGTCTGATCTGTCAGCCTCGTTCTTTATGGTTTCTGGTCAGCTCGTGATTAAAGCCAAGTGGCATTTTCACGGGGCACTGTTTACGGGTCTTGTTTTCACAGTTCATGTGGCGTGACCTCCAGGCGTGTAACGAGGTAGTGGCCCAGTGTCCTCCCGCACTGGGCGGTCAGGCACCCGCTTCCTGTCCAGGTTCACGCCACGGTCCTGCCATCCCGTCCGGCTTAGCCCTCTTCTGGTTTGGATGAAAATCACGCAGTTGCCCTGTTGTGCTTTGCATGCCACTGTGGGCAGGAGCGCTCATCAGCCGGGTCACCTGTTAGCTGCTGACGGACAGCACTGCTCCAGGAACAGCTGTGCTCTGCCTTCACGGCTCTGCTGATCTGAAGCACTTGTTTTCCAGGTGAGCTTTAAAGTAAATGTTAGAATAGCTAAAAATAAGCAAAATTTTATTGGAATCCCCAAAATGCAAAGACGATTGATTCTCAGTGCTGAGAGACCGGGTGCTTCAGGATTTAATCAGCGGCCGTGTGGGAACGCGCCCAGTGGCACGGGAAGCGTGATCCTTGGCATCTGCTAGTTTTTAAATGACGTGGAGCCCTTTGGTCTGCCTGGGCAGGTGTGGTACGTCTCTTATGTTCTGGTTCTGTCCCAGAACAATGAGAGCTGATGGATGAAATCACGGTTTGGAAACGACGCTGTGTCTGTGTTTGGCTTTGTGTTCATCACATATGGGGCTTAAGGACCTTCTTGAATCTAGATTCATGGGTTTCACCAAATTTGTGAACATCTCAGCCATTATTTCCTCAAATAGTTTTTCTGCTCTTGTCTCTTCCCTGCTGGGTTTCGGGCACGTGTAGCACCTTCCACTGACCCACTGACTGGTCGCTGAGCTGGTCAGGTATTTTGTAGTGTTTTCTCCTGTTGTTAAGACGAGAATTTTTCCCTACCATCGACTCTCCTGTTACTGCCCACTCTGTGGTAAAGCCTAAACCATGTAATTGAAATGGGGGGTGAATCCAAAAGTTCTAAAACTGACAACTCCTAACTGCTCGTTGACAGGAGAGTCCCTCTCCGCCCCTGCATGTTTGCAGCGCGCGAGGTGAAGTCTCTGGTAACCCTCCCGTCTGGGCCTTCTGGGAGCAGGGCCCCTGGAGTTTGCTCTGTTCTGTGTAAGAGTCATGGCAACGTGTCTAGTCCTTCGGGGTTGCTGCCTGGACGTTGCAAATGGTACGCTGTAGATACTACGGATTCTGTTGTGTTTCTCTGAAGAAAACAGATTTTTGCTTTGCTAAGTGTTTAACCATGCTGAACCCACCCTGCCCAGGTGTGAGTGGGCGGGGCCGAGATGAAGGGGCAGGCGAGGTGCTCACGCTCCGCTTCCCGCCGCTGGGTGGGGTCACGTGCCTCCGCTGTGACTTCTGAATGTTCAGCCAGCCCTGCAGTCTGAGATGAGCCCCGACTTGATCACGGTGTGTTAGCTTTCGCCTGTCCCTCAGCGGCTGTGCAGTTACTGCTGAATTCAGCTCACCAGTGTTCGTGGATGTGTGTGTAGAGACTCATCGCTGATTGTCTCGTAATGTTCCTGCCACACTGTGGCATCATGCATTTCAGGTTAGTAATTTTGTAGTTTGGGCATTAATTTTAAAATGATTAGGTTTATGCAGCTGCCACCAAATTATAAACACAAATGGATTTTAGCAAAAGCAAAAGACCTGAGGGACTGAGGAAACACCCAGTGACATGCGCTTTCAGCAGCCGCGTCCGAGAGCAAAGCCCACCTGGAGAGGCCGGTTCCCCCCAACGCCCCGGCCTCCAGCCAGAGCTCGAGTGGGGTCTTTACAATGCTGAGTTGGTCTTCCGGGGGTGTGAGCTGATGGCGTGGGTTACTCCAGAGCCCCTCTGGGGCAGGCACGGGCGGTGACTGTCGCGGTCTGGCCAGACACTACGGAAGACCATGTCTCAGTGACCTTCAAGCAGACACGTGACTCCAGAAAGTCACAATGACTCCTAGGGGTTCCGACACCTGCTCGAGGGGCGGACTGCTGTCCACCCAGTCCAGCTGGCCGCCTGTGTGCTGACAGCGGCTTGTCCTCTCGGCGCCCTCTGGATGCGACCCGAAGACCACTGTTCCCACGAGCAGGCGCTCCCCGAGCCCCTTACGTTCGAGGCCGTCTTGTCCTGTGAGTGGAGATAAGAGCCACCATTAGGCTACGAGTGTGTGAGGTTTCTGTGCTCAAAACTGAGGCCAAAAACGAGTTACTGCCTCCACGGAAGGGACCGTCCACTGCTACTCCAGGCACAAACTCTTCATGTAAAAGCGGTTTCGTGTTGAAGGTCTTTTGAAGGTCACTGGAGAGCACTATTCAAAGCTTTCCGAAAATGGTCCCCAGAGGAGGGCTGAAGGCCGAAGCCACCCAGCCTCAGCCTCAGGGAGAGGCCCTCATCGCACCCAGGAAGGGTCAAGACCACCGGGTCCGAGAATGGCGCCGAGCAGAGTGCAGGTGTCTCCTGGAGCTGCCCCGGGAAAGCCGCAGCGGCCATGTCCCAGTCTGTGCCTGCTCGGCAGGGGAGGGGTGCACAGGGAGCCGTGCTGTGCGGGGAGGTGGCCCTGGGTTCCCTGAGTTCTGCGTCAAGGCGCTCCCAGCCATGATGTGACGGGGCTGAGGCACAGGGGCCAGTGGTGGCCTGGCTTCCGTGTCCGTTTGCAGTCCAGGGTCCCCGCAGAGCCACTTGCCAGAGCAGGCAGCCAGCCTTGCTCTGGGCACTGGGACCCTGGGCAGGCAGAGGCCTCCGGTGACCCCCATCAGGCACCCGACCCCTCAACCCCTGCAGCTCCTCCTGGTGGCTGCACTGCGGCCCATCTGGAGACGTGTCAGCCTCATTATGGAAATCGTACCCGCACCTCCACCTTCTTCCAGGTAAAACTTGCAAAATTGTGACAAAACGCACATAAAACTGACCATTTGAACCATTCTGAAGAGCACAGTTGATGCGTTAAGTCCATTCACAGCGCTGTGCGGTCCACCTGGCCCAGACCCTCTCCTCACCCACAATGGGAGCCCTGCGCCCACGGCGGTGCCCACCCACGCTGTGGCTCTGGCTCTGTCCCAGGCGGGGTCACCAGGTCAGACTGGCCCCCGTGCGGAGGGCAACCCGGGTCTGGCTTCCCACACGCAGGCCCCCGCCGCCCCAGCGCTTTGCGTCGCAGTCCTCGCCGTTGGCCCTGGAGGCCGGCTGCGCACGTTCAGGCTCAGGCTGTCAGGCGAAGGTGAGTTTTCTTTTCTGTTCGATAAACCATTGGGACCGAGGCTGCTGAGTCATGGGGTGGAACTTGCTGGGACCGCCCTGGGCGTAGGTTTTCTTTATTTTCATTGAGTGGAAATTCTCGCAGTATTCAGTCCACCATTACAAAGTGCCAATCAGTGGCATCTCTTGTATTCAGTGTTGGGCAGCTACCACCTCCCTCTAGTTTCAAAACTTCATCCCCCAAAATCACCTCCTACCGACTAGGACATCACTCCCCATGTCCCCCATCTCCCCGTCTCCTGGTAGCGAGATGTGCTTCCTCCACAGATCTGCACTGGCATTAGTTCATTATTTTTTATAGCTGAGTAGTATTCCATTGTATAAATATACCACATCTTTATCTAGTCATCTGTCGATGGACACTTAGGCTGCTTCCATGTCTTGGCTGTTGTAAATAGTGCTGCTGTGAACACTGGGGTGCATGTATCTTTTCAGACTAGAGTTCCCTCCAGATGTATGCTCAGGAGTGGGATTCCGGGGTCATACGGTAAGTCTATTTTCAGTCTTTTGAGGAATCTCCATACTGTTTTCCACAGTGGCTGCTCCAACCTGCATTCCCACCAGCAGTGGAGGAGGGCTCCCTTTTCTCCACAGCCTCTCCAGCATTTGTCATTTGTGGACTTCTGAATGGTGGCCATTCTGACTGGTGTGAGGTGATACCTCACTGTAGTTTTTGATCCACATTTCTCTGATAATTAGTGACACTGAGCATTTTTTAATGTCTCTATTGGCCACTTGTATGTCTTCATTGGAGAACTGCTTGTTGAGGTCCTCTGCCCATGGTTTGATTGGGTTGTTTGCTTTTGATAGAAGAGCTGTCTGAGCTGACTGCGTATTTTGGAAGTTAGTCCCTTGTCAGTCACACCATCTGCAAATATTTTCTCCCATTCCATTGATTGTCTTTTGTTTTGTTTATTGTTTCCTTTCCTGTGCAAAAGCTTTTAAGTCTAATTAGATCCCATTTGCTTATTTTTGCTTTTGTTTCCATGACTCCAGGAGACGGATCCAAAAAATACATTGCTGTGATTTATGTCCAAGACTGTTCTGCCTGTGTTTTCCTCTAGGAGTTTTACAGTCTCTGGTCTTACATTTGGGTCTTTAATCCATTTTGAGTTTGTTTTTGTACATGTTGTTAGAGAATGTTCTAAGCTCAGCCTTCTACAGGCAGCGGTCGAGTTTGCCCAGCACCACTTGCCGAAGAGACTGTCTTTTCTCCGTTGTGTATTCCTGCCTCCTTTGTCGTGGATTAACTGACCATGACTGTGTGGGGTTATTTCTGGGCTCTCTGTCCTGTTCCACTGATCTGTGTCTGGTTTTGTGCTGGTACTATGCTGTTCTGATCACTGCATCACTGACCCCCCCGCCCCGATCGGAAGCGAAGGAAAGCTGGACTCGGTGACAAGGCGTGGAGAGCCCCTGGCGTGTGCTCTGGCGCACGCCCCCTGGGAGAGGCTGCCCCCGAGCCTCTCTGAGGCTCCTGCAGTCATGTCAGTCCCCGTATTTTTCACCTCCAGAATTTCTATTTCATTTCTTTTCTAACTTGTGTTTCTCTGTTGATCTCACCTGTTGCTCGTACACTGTGCTGATTTCTCTCAGTTCTTGCTCCATGATTTCCATCAGCTCTGAGCGTGTCTGAGGCAAAGCCCCCGTGAAGTGCGTTCAATCTCAGGCTTTCCTCATGGATGGGTTCTGTCAAGGGTTTTTCCATGAATGACCCATAGTTTCCTGTGCCTTTCTGTATTTTGTAATTTTTGTCGACAACTGGACATCTTGAATATCGCGGCATGGCAAAGCTGGAAGTGAGACGCCCCCTTGCGAAGGCTGCTCCTCTTGCCTGACGAGGGCTGTAGTCGTCCAAGGTTGAGTGACTTCCAAAGCGTCTTGCGAAGACTGTATTTCTTGTCATATGTGGTCACTAAAGTCTGTCCCTTTAGCTTATGTTCAGCTAACATTAAAGAAAAAAAAAAAAAAAAAAAAAAAGGAAGCTACTCTGCCTTTTAAAATCCCCCGACCCCCACTGCCACAGAAGCTACTTCAGCTGTGGGTGTTGAAACAATGACCAGACTGGGAACCAGGCCTTCTGCAAACTACCAGGCAGGTTAATATACACAGCTCAGAGTTTTGGTGGAAAAAGTCCCTTTTCCACCCTGGCTTCAGCAAGTCGTACCAGCAGCGTGGGATGCGGTCCCCATGGCTGCGTCCCGCAGGGCTGGATGAGGGGCTGGTAGCTGCCATGTGAAATGCCAGAATTCACTGAAATGCACCAGCTTTCTCTGTTGGGCACTCCCCCGATGTTGTGTCCTGGGAGCCCTAGTTCAAGACAAGTAATTCTGACACTTCCCACAGGCTCGGTCATCAGTCTGCGGGGACCGACCCCGGGAGCATCCAGGTTGGAAGGCTCTGACTTACAAACCCGACTTCTCGGCAAGCCTGCTCAGTCTGTTCACTCCTTCTTTAGTGAACGTTGACGGCTTGTGCACGTCAGGGACTTAGTCTGTTCCACCGGAATGTCAAATTCATGAGCATTTCCCACGGGATTCCTGTGTCACCGTCTTTGCAGGTGTGGGTGTCACATGGAGCCTGGAGTGAAGGTTCCACGTTACGTGCTGCCTGGACTTCCGGTCCAGCTGGGAAGGCTTGGGACAGCCTGACGACGAGTCCCCCCGACTCTGCTCCTGCGATCGAGTCCCCGTCACACCTCCCTCTGAAACAGGCAGACCAGGTCCAGCTCCTGTTCGTCCCCGGGGAGGTGTTTCAGTTCCCACCAACTCATGGGACTGGTCCCCCCGTGGGCACGGCCCCCCACACTACAAAGCCTGCCTCCTGTGGCCCCCGCGTGACCCGGCCTGGCTCACAGTGTCCCCTTTCCTCAGGGTGTGAGAATATGGCCTGATGAACTGCCTACCGCCCGCCGCATGCACCCAGCCGTGCCCGTGCGCGCGGGGTGGGAGCCGGGCCCCGTCGCCCTGGGGCTCCTCGTGACAGTGGTCGTCTGCATCCTCCTGTTTCCTCGGTCATTCCAGCTTGAGTTAATTTCTTTTTCAGTTTTTACCTATTTGCTATGGGTTTACCTCATTCTTCTTTTCTAGTTTAAGGGAGAATCAGTTCTGGGCCTTCTTTTCTCATGTAAGCGTCTAGTGCTATAACTTCTCTGCAGATCCCATGTCAGCTGCATTTCACAAATCTGGTTGTGTTTTCATGTTCATTCTGTTAGCTGTTTTCTGATTCCCTTTGAGACTTCCTCTTTGAATCATGGATTATTTTAAAATGTAATGTCTAATTTCTAAACATTTGAGGATTTACAAAATATCTTTGTTACTGATTTCTAGTTTAATTCCCTAACTGTCAGCATAATTCTGTGATCTTAGTTTTTTAAACCTTTTTTTTCCTGACCAGGCTCTGGTCTGTGCTGGTGAACTTCTGTGTGCATTTGAAGGGAATGTGTGTCCTGGTGGGTGGAGTGCTGTTGTTGCCCGGGGTTGCCCAGGGCTCCTGTGCGCTGGCTGACGTTGGCCCCCTGTCCAGAGCAGTGCTTGAGTGTCTGGTGTAACGTGGGCCTGCGGCTCCTCCGGTTCTGCCGGAGCCTCGCGGAGCTGGCCTTCTGTCTGGCTGCAATGCCCTTCTGCATCAGTGGCGACTCGCCACGCTTTGAAGTCGGCTAACTGAGAGTGAGGTAACGACTCCTGCTGTAGCGGCGTCAGCGTGGTCTCTTTCCCTCTATTGACTTTCTGTCTCTGTGTTGACAGTGTCTTTGTGCGCAGCTCCCTGCAGACAGCTGTCGCTGGTCCTACGTTTTGATCCCCTTTCACTGGAGCTGAGAGCGGCTGCTGGCCCGGCTGGACTGACACCTACCCGGCGCTGTTGGCGTTCTGTTCGCTGTTCTCGCTCTTCACTTGAAAGTGTCACGCCTAGGCTTGCCGTTTTTTCTTGTATTTATCCTGATCGGTGTTCTCTGAGTTCCTGGGCCTGCTGTTTGCTGTTGACGTTAATCAGGAGAGATTCTCAGTCACTGTTGTCTCAAGTATTTCTTCTGTCCCTTCCTTTCTCCTTCTGGTGTTCCGCGCCGGTCCCGGGATGGAGTCTGCTCCCGAGTCTCCCAGGAAGCCACAACTGCCCCGGGAAGGCCTCGCCCACTGTCTCCCCTGTCTTGGGGGCAGTGGTTCGCCGTGTCCTCGCCTCTGACAGATCCAAGAAGAGTCGCTGACTTTCAGGCTATTGAGCTGTTTACTCGTTAGGACGAAGCAGCGACGTCCCAGCTCCTCACGTGTGGAAACTGAAAGTGAAGTCCCGCCTCTTTTACCAAGGGCCTGTGGTCAGGTGCTCGGATACAGGGCCTGGCGTCGCGGTAAGCTGAGCCTGTCCCACCGGGCACTGTCCTTCCACGTGTCTGGGAATCTTCCTTATTTGGAGCTCCACCCTGACATCAGTAGAGCCACCCCAGCTTTCTTGTGAGTGTTCGCACGACGTCTCCTGCCTCCTGTCCTTTCACTTTGACCCCACCCACGTTATCTGCCTGACAGCCTCTTAACTGGGGTGTTCAGACCACCTATACTGAACGTAATCATCGATAAGATCCCCCTGCACCACTGTTTCTGCTCGCCCCCCGCCCACTTTGGTTCCTGTTCCCTGCGCCCTTTGCATTACTTCACAGTCTGTGCAGCGTTCCATCCTAATCACCCTTGGCTGCTTATTCTGTCGGTGCGATGAGCAGTTGCACGGTGGTCACAGCACACGGTGCCAGCGCCGCCACTCGCCGCCGCTGGCCATCCTGCTTCCCGCGGGGCTGTCAGTGTGCATGACGTTTACACACACTGGACGCCCTAAAGGACAATGTTAGAAGTTTACATTGGAGCATCAGAATATTCTAAAGAATTTAAGAGGAGAAACTAATTTACTGCGTTTGCTCAGAGGCCCACGGAAGTCCTTCATGCTGAAGTCCCAGAGTTCCTATTTCCCTTTTGCCTGAAGACCTGCCTTCGGCATTTCCTTCTGAGCAGCCCTCCTGGCTAAGAAGTCTCAGTTTTCCTTCGTCTAAGACTGTCTTTCCTCCGCACTCCTGACATCTTCTGCGGATACAGTATTCTAGATCGAGTTACCTGCAGCCCTTTCCGCCTCTTCTTGTCCCATGGCCCCCGCGGTTTCTGATGAGAAATCTGCACTCACACTGGTGTCACTCTGTGCAGCAGGTCACTGTCTTTTGCTGCTTTCAAGACAAAACCCTTCAGGTTCAGCAGAGTCGGTGCTGTTTCTCCACATGGCTTTTCCTTGAGTTCAGCCTATCTGGGGTTCACTGAGCTTTGTGAATCTTTACATTCATCTTTCCCCAAACCTGAGACATTTTCAGGCATTATTAAAAAAAATGTTTTTAACATCAATGTCTTTCTCCTTTCGCTGGAATCCGTTAACCCAGAGTACTTAGGTCTTTTTATATTGCCCCACAGTCCCTAAGGCTAAGGTTTGTTTCCGAACATTCTTCTGTTCATCCACTGAATTTTTCACTTGTTATTTTTAACGTCTATAACTTTTGGTCCATACTTCGTGGAGAATGGTTATAGTAATTAAAACCGAAACAGCTACATCTTTCTGATTGTTCCAACACGCTCAACTCAACACCTGGTGATTTTCTTTCTCCATCAGACCTTCCTGGCTCCCTGTACCGCGTAATTCTGGACTGTGTCCTGCACGTTGTGAGCCTGAGTCTTACTAAAATCCTCTAGGGGCTGTTGATTTATTTTTTCCAAGCAGGCAAACCACCTGTCTAGGTTCAGACTGGACGTGCTGACCTGCCTTCTGTGGGCTGTGGTTCTACGTCGGCTGTTTCCTGAGCTCGGCAGTGCTGTCTGGGGCCATCGTTATGGGAGTTCAGCGAATAAGCCTTTGCTCTGCTTCCTCAGGTCAGTTCCCAGCATGTGCAGCTCCGGGTGAGCCAGGACGTCACACGGCATCAGGGGACCTTGCTCTACCCACCTCTTGGCCTCTCTGGCTCCACACCTCCTGTCCCCCGGGAGCCCCCTTTCCTGGCCCTTGGCCCACAGGCTCAGGTGTGAACCCCCCCTGAGACACTGCACACTCCTTGGGGCCAAAGGAAAACATTTCTCCCTCCCACCCCCACCCCCTCTGGACTGGAGCTGCCCCCTTTCCCCCTTCCTCTTCCCGGAGTCCCCAGTGCCCCTCACTGTGCCCACGGGGCCCTTTCCTCCTGGTCCCTCTGTGCACCCCTGATGGGCACTCCTAGAGTCCACACCAGGAGATGCCAGACAGAAAGCACTCAGGAAAATCTTCACCATCTCAGTTCTTCCAGCTTTAAACCCTGCTAGTTTCCTCCTCCGAGGGCTGAGACAGCTGCTTTCTTTGTTCTGTCAGCGCAGAGTCCCGGGGAGAGTGTGCTTACAGCACCGGGACCTCAGAAGGACGTTTCTAACCCCAGAGATTCTATGCCTACAGGCCTGGTCCTCTCAGCAGAAGTCAGCTGAGAGCCATGCTGCACCTCCCTTTGCTGCGGCCATGAACACGGAGGCGGAGCGGGGCCCGTCCTGGACCAGGACTCCACAGGACGCTGAGCTCGGGCCTGCGGGCCAAGTTGGCATCACCACAAACTCAGGGGCGTCTCCCCTCCCTACTTAGGCCGCAACTTACGGTCCGTGACTGCACACAGGCTCCCGAGCCCAGTGTCTTCCCACCAGATGGCGCGGCCCTCAGCGTGGAGCTCCCGCTGAGGTGCTCCTGCTGCATGAAAAACCTGTTATCAGAGTCACTGAACCGGTTCATGTATCTGAAGTCCTCTTCCCTGCAACCGGTCTTTATCCTGGATAAAGGGAGACCATCCTGTTTGACTCGGTTTAACCTCAAGAAGGCAACATGAATGAATCATCAGTCGCTCTTCCCAAGCGAGACTGGGTTAAGACCTAGCGCATTTTAGGCACCGGGTAACGTAGAAAGGGCGACACACCTGAAGACCAGGTGTGAAGGCGTCCCTCTGATGGGAGCGTCTCTCGGCCATGGGGACTTCTTTCACGCACATGGACTGTCCCCTAGCCAGGGCGAGGGCTCTCCCTGGGAGCGCCCCTGGCACGCAGTCAGCTGCACTCGGCTCCCGGGGGCCCGTGTCACCACATCCAGGGCCCCTTCAGGACACCAGTGGTCCTGGCCAGAGATTCCTGGCCACTGGACGATCAACGTGTTAACAGTGTGGCAACTTCACCAGCCACGTGCCCCCTTAGAGAAGGTCCTTCTCTCACGGAGGACGATCTCGAGTTGTTGCAATGAGCTTTCTCAGGCTGAGGGGCAAGTCTGCAGAAGAAATGGTAGCAGCAGCTTTAAAACTCCAACGTGGTGGACAGAAGCCAGCAGACGCTGTCATCCCTGCCTGAGGCCCAGGGCCTTTTCCACGTGCAAGTGCTCGGGCGCCTTCTCGTGGCCGAGCCTCCGAGGCTGCACGGCCATCACCACAGCAGCGCCTTCGAATACTCGCACCAGCACGGTAGGTAGGCATCGATGCTCAGAAAGGAGCACCACGTCTAAGAGCAGAAAGGCGGTGCCAGCGTGAGCTCGCCACAGCGACAATGACACTCGATGCAGTTAAAATTGATAAAAATACTTTATTGAATTTCAGGACCTTGGTACTTTTAAAATTCCAAATCTTTGCACACAATCACCACTACACTCTCCAGAACAGTGGAGGTTAGGACGTGAAGATTGTCACTTATCTCCTTGTCTCACACAGCACAGGAGTCCCGAGTCCTGACACCGCCCACTTCGGACCATGACCTCCGCCTACCCTGCTGTTCCGGGAGGACGGCAGGGGATGGCATGTGTGCGGAGCTCAGCCGTCCGCGTGGAGGCTCCAGACGCAGGAGGAAGCTCAGTCCCTGGCGTGCGGATGCTCCCTGGAACGTGCCACCTCGCTCAGACCACACGTGAGTTTCCCTTTTGTATTTTTGTCTGGTTCAGGGCGGAGCAGCTGAGATGAAGTTTCTAGTCCCTCGGGGAGCTCAGAAGTTTGGCAAAGGTCAGAGCAGAGACTTTGAAACAAGACTTTTAGGAACTGCCGCTGGGCGGCTGGGAGGGAGCGCGGTGCGGCAAGACGGCTGTAGCACCAGGGCAGGCTGGGCGGCGCCCGGAGTCGCGGGCTCTCGGGATTTCGGAGCCAAATTCAAGCATTTTTAAAAGTGCCCAGGATACGGTGGTTTGCTCATCTGTGTGTCCTGCCCTCTCCCTGACAGTCCTCAAGTTCTCCTTCTGCAGACAGGAGAGCGAGGCCCCCGCCCCGGGCAAAGGCTCCAGCTCCTTACGGCAGGCGCTGTCCGCTCTCCTTCAGTTTGGGAACTGGGTCCGTTTCTCACCTAAAACCCTGCAGCCGTCTCTCCCGCCCCATGAAGCCTGTATCTTTGGCTCAGGAATAACCAGCTGACAGACTGGGCCGCGGTGGGGAGTGTCTCCAGGAGGGCGCAGGAGGTGTCGGCTCAGTGTCGCTGGGCCCTCTCCCCCAGGTGGTCCAGTCACCAACCTGAGCCCGTGGGTGGCGGCTGCGGGCCGGGACACTCAGCAGTGACCCAACCCCCACACAGGACACAGCACAATCCCAACTATTCCGCAAACTACAAGCCTTCTGAGTAAACAAACAAAAACACAAGTTCCAAGGTGCCTGTCAAGTGCCTGGGAGGTGGGAATGCCGCCCGCACTCCAGGCCGCGAGTTAGCGTTTGCCACCGTCACACACGCGGTCTCATTCACGTGATGGTTTCGTCTTTATTTTTTTAAATGGCTGAGTTATAAATCCAGCTAATGTGCAGTAATTTCATAATTTTAATATGCATTATCTGCAGTAACACTGTGACAGTGCAATACCGTGGATTGACACACAACACTTAGAACAGATTTATCATATTTGGTCTTTGGGTAAATCATAAATGTTTTAAAATCGCCTAAATATACCATTCTGAGCTGTTTCATTCCACCAGGAAAATACAGGGCTTTTTCCTCCCTTAAAAAAAATTAAATACCAAAATAACTACATTTAAATAAATAATGTTATGATGATGACATTTAAAAATTCACAATAGGACCGAAGCCCTCTCTGTCTGCACGGCTGCTCAGCCCGGGCCCCGGGACAGGCGAGTGCTTCCTCCCGGAGGACTGGGGCTGAGGCCAACAGGGCTCCTACCTCCCCTCTCACCTCGGTTTCCCTTCCTCTTGCTCTTGTTTTCCGTAGAGGAGACGGCAGCCTTGGTACTGGACTCAGTTCTGGAAGGTTGGTGGGGTTTCCTATTACACATCAGAGAGGGACCAGATGTTTCGCACGCTTTCCCGAAGGGCACCAGCCTCCGAGACCCTTGTGTTAACGCACAGCTGGACGCCGTGCAGAGCTGGTGATGGCAGCTGCCACGGCCAGCGTGCCTCAGAGAGATCTGTGACAGGTTTGAAAAGGATGTGTGATAAAAGATCGAATCTTGTTTCCGATGAAGGAGGAATAGTTCTGCAGTTTTAAACATACACAATGCGCAGGAGACTTGTTTTACTTAGAGTGGAAAATTATGCCAGGGACACGTCAACACAAAGAAAGAAACAACAAAAAGGAGCAAGAAAGAGACGGGTAAGTGCAGCCATTGGGTCACACGTGGCCAGCGGGCGTCTGCGTCCGTCTGTCCCACACACGGAAATGGAGGTGCATTAAATTCATCACGCAACTGCTCTAACCGGGAAGATCTGCAGACGTCATCAAGTAGCTCCCTCTGACTTTACGGGACAGACAAAAGTAAGTCATTCCATAGGCTGGAAACAAATAAAAACAAACGAAACTATGTTGTTTCTCTTCCCCAAGTGAAATCCACACAAAAGGTCCCGTGTGATTCCGAATTTCCAGAGTAGAAGTGGAGTGATCTGAAATGTCAAAGACCCCGTTATTTTGTAAAGAAAGAAAGTGCACCTCAAAGTACTCTAATTCCACGTGTGGACAACAAAATACTGTCTGGTCTGCGGGCGGCAGGGCGGCTCCGGCCCAGCCCGGCAGGTCCACTTGCACCGGGCGCGTCCTCACGCGAAGGACCGCGAGTCTCAGAGTTGAGAGCTAAGCGCGGGGCGGGGAGACGCCGCCAGGGCCTGGCTTCGATGTGGTTTGTTCAGGTGTGACTTCTGTCTTTAAATTAAGGAGTTTTAAGGCCACCTGGGTTTTGTGTTTTCAGTGCTGAGGTGAAGTCCAACCGCAGGGCCCTCCGCCCACCGAGAGAAGGCGCTCCGAGCGTCGGTGAGAGGCAGTGTCTCCTTTTGGCACCAGAGTTGACGAGGAGGAGGGCGCCCGGCGCTAGTTCTGGACGCCCTTCTCGCGCGCAGCTGCCGGCGGCGGGTCCACGCTCAGGGCGATGACGATGCTTTCGCCGTCCTCCGTCTTGACCCGCTTCAGCTCCGGCTGCTCCGCCGGGTCGCCGTTCTGGCGCTTGGTGGGCAGGGAGGCCGAGGCTGAGGCGTGGGTCGCCAGCATGTGCAGGGGGCTCGCCGCCGCTGCGGAGAGACGGGGGGTTAGAGCCCAAGCGCCTGTGAACCACGGGCCCAGCGAGGGTCCCATCCACAGCCGCCTCCTTCCCGCATCCAACCACACGGGCGCCAAGCCCGGGGGACGGAGGCTCGGGGTCAGGCAGAGGGGGCACAGCCCCTGGAGGAGGAGGCTCGCCCCTCCCTCTGCCTGAGCTTGGCTCATCTCCATCTCTGACCTGGAGGGCCCCACCTGCCTTGTGCTCTGCATACCCGGCTGAGCCCAGCAGACAAACCAAGAAGGCAGCCCCACACTTAGAAGTGCCACTTCCTCCACGGCACTGGGACGTGGGCCTGGGCTGGAAGGAGCCTGGAGCCAACGGCACCCTGTCCGGCGAGACCCCTGCCATCCCACCTGCCGCTGCAAGCACTGACGGGGGGGGGGGGGGCACCCTGGCAGCGGGCGGCCCACTTGGGGGTCTCACCCACAGGAAGCCTGGCGTGCCCCGAAAAGCCTGGATGCCAACCCCCATCTCACGAGCACGCGGACTCCCAGAGGGGACGCTCAGGTCTGCTCTGCTGCGTAAGAACTTCCACCAAACCCATGACTCCAGGTATTTTAATTTTAATACACTGCTTTAAGTGGGCTGAGAGATTACAGCATTTCCTCCTAAGAAGCGAAGCCTGGAGCTAAACGGAGACATGAAGGAGGGCACGTGAAGTGCAGCAAACAGGAAGCCCCAGGGCACAGGCTGTGGTCAGAGAAGGGCAGCCCCGACTGCCAGCACCTCCACCCTCACCTCCGACAGCCCCCTCTGATCATGGTCCCAGCAGGCTTGTGCAGGAATCTAAAACTCACGCAGGTTAATTACACCTCAGTGAAGCTGGAAAAAACCCACGTGGAAACGCAAAGGGCCTACAGTGACCAACACAACTTTTTATAAAGTGCCAAGGCGGAGGCCTGACGCATCCCGACTTCAAGACTTCTTACAAAGCCCCAGTAACCATGACGAGGCATCGGCCCTTGGACAGGCACGCAGATGGACCCAACAGAAAGGAGCACCTGGGAACACACCTGCAGGGCAAGTGATTTTTGACGAAGGTACCAAGGCAATTCAGCGGAGAAGGGAAAGTCTTTTCAACAGACGGTGTTGAAATAACTTTGACTTTATACAAAATTAACTCAAAACGGGCCACAGACCTAAATGTAGGAGCTGAAACTGTAAAACAATTAAAATAAAACAAAGGAAAAAAATCTTAGTGACCTTGTGTTTGACAATGACCTTTCACTTACATTGGGGTGGGGTGGGGGTGGGAACAGAAATTAAAGGAAAAAAAATTGACAAACTGGGCTTTATAAAAGTGTAAACATTCTGTTCTTCAGAAGACTTGAAAACAAAAAGGCAAGCCACAGACCGGGAGAAATATCTGCAAAGTACACATCTGACAGAGGACTTATGTCCAGAGTGCGTAACAAACTCCTACCACGCAGTTTAAAAGGAAAACAACTCAATTTTTAAAGTGGGCAAAAGATGTGAACAGGCCTTTCACCACAGCATGTATGACGATGTGAAGTGAGCAAAAACGAGGGTGCCCAACACCAGTGATCACTAGGAAAATACAAGCTCAAGCCAATTAAAAACACCGGGCCGGCTGAAGGAAGACTGGGCACCCCACGCACCGGCAGGAGCGGAGATGGTGCAGCTGCTGCCGGAGGCCATCAGACAAGTCTCTGAAGTTAATCACCCCCCCCCAGCGGGTGACGCGCCGCTCCCCTCAGGCATTCCCCAAGCCCGTCTGACCACCGTGGGGAACGACTACTGGGGTGACAACACACCATCACTGACTGTCCACTCAAAGCGGCCGGCACCGCCCGACAGCCACCTGCTGGCACCGGCCTGCATCCCGGCTGCCCCACCTCCCGACCTCTGAGGGGGATCAGCAGGTCCTACACTCAGGAACCAGTGAGTCCCGTGGGTCCTGACTCCCCGCACCCCGACAGCTGGAGACCAGGAGGGAGCCCCCAGGAGCCGGCTGCTGGGCAGACCGGACTCTGCACGGCGACAAGACCCCACTGTCTGCTGGCGCCTCCCTTCACCTGACTTGGCTGAGCAGTGCCGGGTTCCCAGGGCAGCTCCTCCGAGGCCGACCATGTGTCAGGTCTGGAAGGGCGCCCTGGTGGGAAGCCCGCTCTGCAGCAGCCAGAGGGCATTATTCCTGGGCAGACAAGGCGCACGGGGATGTTGAGGAAAACCCAGCCCAAAGCCAACAGGACTGCCGGCATCTCTGGGAGACAAGTAAAGAACAGCCTGGGCAAGACCGCCCCTGCTCCTGCTGCCGCCCCCCCCCCCCCCGCCGCAGGCCTGGATACGGGGACGCTGGCCTCTTGGTGGTTGGTTCCCAGTGGCCACAGGACCCAGGGACGACTCCCCGTGGGAGGGGAGCCAGCGGGGTGGCTGAGGGGATGGAAGGAAAGAGGCGGGTCAGGGAGCCATCAGGCTTGCGCACGGCTGTCCTGGTAACGTGGAAGAAATGGCAGGAAGAGACGCCAGGCTACTTAAGATGCAAACTGGGAACTGGACAGCAGGGCCGCACAGACCAGGCCCGGCCCTCTGGTGCCTCCAGGAGGGCGCAGAGGGCCCACCAGGCAGAGCCGCAGAGCAGTACTGCAGCTGGACCGCCCTCTCTGTTGCACTGACTCAGAAGACCATCCGAGTCATGGCTCCCCTCACACCCCCAGCCCCCCACCCATCACTGCCGGCTGCACACTCATGAGACAACACCCGCCTGGGTCCTGGCTGGGCCAGCTAGGTGCAGAAGCGACCTGTCAGGTCCTGGCCACTGGGTGACCACACAAGGGCAGCCTCGACCCCATCCACGACACCTGCTGGGCCTGGCCCGACAGCTTTGTGCTCACTGAAGCCCCTTCAGTGACACAGGGACAGAGAGAGACCCCACCTGTCGGGCAGCGGGGACCCTGGAGGCTAACAGCTACCCAAACGCCGAGGCTGGACACCCTAAGAGCTGTTAGCCTCTGGCCTTGAAGGGAACGGGGCCCCTGACCTAGAGAGGACGCTGAGCACTGGCTCTGCAGCCTCGCCATCTGGGAACAAAGGGACCGGCAGCTGGACCCTGGACAATGCGGGGCCTCTCATTCACCTCCACACTGACTCGCCAGAGTGGCTGCTGCGTCCCTTTCCTGCACAAGGGCCTGTGTGACGCGGGGGCAGCATACCTGCTGCCTGGCTTCGTCCAGCTGGGCAGACACACCCCCACTGCAGAGGACACGGCAGAGACGCAGAGCCCTGGCCTAGTTTGGGAGCCGCAAACTTCTGGCTCGAATAAATGCTCTTTCAGGAGGACAGAGCTGTCATAGACCCAGAGCAGGATGGAGTTAACGTAAGGTCAAAGCCTGAGAAACAATGTGAACGCAAGAAGGGGCGGGCAGCTGTGGGCAGGGCCTGCTGTCTAGAGGAAGGGGTGCAGCGTGGGTCCTGGGCCACACTCACAGTGACCTGAAAACCCCTAAGAAGGGTGACAGAAAGGAAAGGAGAAGGAGAAGGAAAGGAAAGGAGAAGACCAGGGCCGTGAGGAAGACTGAAGAGTGGGAGGAGAAGTCTCGGCAGGAGACGTGCAGAGGGCGGCTCCAGGCCGCAGGGAGCAGTTGCAAGGCCAGCTAAGCTCCAAACCCTGGACAACGCCGGGAAGCAGTTTAAGAAATACCACAACCATCACGGCGCTAGTGAGCCCTGCGTGGGGACCGGTGACAGAGGTCAGAGCCGGAGCCCGCCCCACAGTAGGACCTGTGCCCTCCCCTCCCCATGCCTGTGGCGGCCAGACCCAAGCTCAGGGCCCTCAGTGCTGGGCGTAAGCCGGGCACGTGCCTGGGGGGACAGGCTTCCTTCCCCAAGGCTGTGGGGCAAAGCCTCATGAAGCCGCCTGGGAAGGCCCCTGCAGAGCAGGAAGACACCGGGTTCCCACTTGGGGACGCTCAACCCTCGGCCACGTGGTGTCTCAGCAGGAGGACTCAACTCCACAGTCACCTTCCAAGGGGACGCCGGGCATCGCCCTGGCCCCTGGCGCCCGCACCCACCTGTCCATCAGCTCGGTCTAGTGGGGAGGAGAGGCTAAGAAGTAGCCAGACCATGGGGTCTTCTGTGAGCAGCCCCAGACACCGCCAGGAAGACGTCCCACTGCACGATGGCCTGGGCTGACTCCCAAATTCAGTCGTTACCCTGATGCGGAAGCCAGCCAAAGGCACTACGAGAAAACCACAGACCAATCCCCTGACGAAGCCTGACACACCCATCCTCAACAAAATGCCAGCAAACCGAACTCAACAGCAAGTTAAACGGATCATACGCCAGCACCACGTGGGATTGTCCCAGAAAGGAAAGGGTGGTTCAACACATAAAACCCACCCGTGGGAGACACAGCGTTAACAGAACAGAGGAGAAAAACACCCGTGATCATCTTAACACAGAAAAGGCACATGACGAAACTCAACACTCAGCAAATCAGGGATGGAAGGGGAATCTGTCCACGTGGTAACATGTACGACAACCCACACCGGAATCAGCTCCCCCTCAAGGTCAGGATCAAGCCAAGGACGCTGGCCTCTGCCGCTGCTGGTCAACGCTGCACTGCAAGTGCCACCAGGGCAACTGGGCAGCAAGGGGAACAGAAGGCATCCATCCGAACGGGAATGGAAGCGAAGCTCCCTCTACTGGGAAATGACGGGACCTTTATATGAAGAACATCCTAACAAATCCACTAAGAAAACCCCTAGGATAGAAAACTCATACAATTAACAAATGAACTCAGCAAAGCTGCAGGGTGTAAGGTCAACATACAGTCAACTGCAGTCTTACACAGCAGCAGCGAGTAATTTAGAAGGAAATTATGAAAATACCGTTTAGAAAACCATTCAGAAGACATAGAACAGAAGGAAATTTAACCATGGCTTAAACACTGCAAGACTCACACACTGAGAACTATAAAACACTGTTGAAAGAAATCAAAGGCCCAAACAAACGGAAAGACATTCCGTGCTCAAGGACCAGAGGACTTAACACCGTCAGGATGGCAGGACCACCCCAAACCACCTGCAAGTTAATACCATCCCTACCAGAACCTCACTTCTGATCGAAAACTTCCCATGGAGCTGTACGGTGTCCCGAGCAGCCAGAACACGCCTGAAAAAGAACAACGTTGGAGGACGCACACCTCCCGGTTTCAGACCTCCCTACAAAGCTACAGCTCTCACAGCCAACGTGGCTTTGGCACAAGGACAGACACGAAGATCAATGAACTAGAACTGAGACATAAACCCACACACCTGGAGGTCAACTGATTTTAACAAGGGTGCCAAGACCACTTGGTGGGAAAGCACCACCTCCCACAGGTGGTGCTGGGGCAGCTGCACCTCCACAAGCAGAAGGAAGAGGCCGGGCCCTCACCTCACACCACGTGCAAATAAATTAACTCCAAATGGATCAAAGACCTAGACATGACTCAACTGTAAAACTCCTAGAAGGCACAGGGTAAAGTTAAGTCTTCACGACCTCAGATTTGACTTTGGACTCTTAGATATGCACCAGAAGCACAAGAAACAAAGGGAAAATAAGTTGGACTTCATCAGAATTAAAAACTTCTGTGCATCAGAGACACTATCAAGAAACAACAAAGTTTATAAAATAGATAAACAAGTTCTTCTGTACAGCACAGGGAGCTATGTTCAATCTCACGTAGTAACCTATAATAAAAAAGAACATGAAAACAAATATATTTATGTATACGTATGACTGAAACATGCTGTACACCAGAAATTGATACACTGTGAACTAACTATACTTCAATAAATTTTTTTTTATTTAAAGAAAAAGGTCCTACGGTATATACAGAGAATTACTCTCAGTACCTTATAATGGCCTACGATGAAAAAGAATATGGAAGGGAATACATACATAAATGAAATCACTATGCTGCACACCAGAAATGAACACAACACTGTAAGTCGACTTACTTCAATAATAGTCAAAAAAGACACCATCAAGAAAGTGAAGAGACAAACCCACCAAGTGGAAGCAAGCACCTGAGACCACACACAGGCTCCCCGGCTTTTCCCAAGTCCCTCTGTGCCACTTTGCTTTTACGGAAGACCTGCATTAGTACCTGTTTCCGCTGATGGAAAGACATCCAGATGGGGTTTTCACTTCTAAGGAGACAGGGAAATGCTGTGCGGGGAGCTGAGCGAGAGGCAGCGGCGCCCCAGCACAGAGGGACACCACCACGCTGCTCCCGGGGACCACATGCAGCAGCGCAGCCTCCAGCCACTGCAGCTGTGAACCACGTCTGTGCTCTGCCTCGGCTCTGCATCCATTAGCAAGACGTGTCCTCAGGTTTCACAGGAACCCTTTACTTTTGGATGGCAGGGAAAACCTGTATTTGATCAGGACCTAGTATCCAAAATACATAAAGAGCTCCTACAACTAAACAACAGAAAGACAAATAAATCCAATTAAGAAAATGGTTCCAAGGATGTAGATGCTTCTTCAAGTGTTGAAGAGGATGTGGACAAATCAGGACCCTCACACTGTCACTGAGGATAGAACGGAAAATGTAGCCACTGTGGAAAACAGTTTGGTGGTCACTAAACAAACACGGAATTGCCACATGACTCAGCAACTCCACTCCCAGGTACGTGCCCAAGAGAGATGACTACAAGGACTAAAACACGCTTGTACACGAACGGTCATCGTTCCCAGCAGCCAGAAGGTGGAAACAGCCTAACTGCCCATCACCTGGCGAAGGAACAAATGTGACGGAATCGTCCTCAGCCAGGGACTGGCGCACTGACACGTCAAGCCCGCCTGTGACGACCAAGTTACTCACAGAGAGAAGAATGAGACCCAAATGATTTTTAGCTACTTTGGAGACACGGGGCTTGAGGAAGAAAGCACTTTAAACAGGCAACTGATTGTAAATTTCTCAACTTATCCACAGGTTGCTGTGTGTTACCTGTGATTTAAAAACAAAAACTTCTCAATGGTTAGCCTTCCCTAGAAAATGTTCCAAATCTTTCCTTCCATGACACTTGGGTGGGCAGGGTGAGAACTGGGATCACATGCGGCCCCCCAAGTCTCCACCCCATGTAAGCTCAGGTAGGCATCAGAGGTCAACACAGTTAAGCCCCCTGTTCCCCACCCTCTCTCCAAGAAAGTTAGCCTGGGCCAGCAGCTTCTGATTCCACCACGTGAGGTCCTGTGGGTCCCTGGATCAGGACAGCACGGCAGCGTGACAGCCCACACGCCTGGACGTCAGGCACTCCCAATGCGGGCCCACAGTGAACGCGTCTGAACACCAGCCCCAAAGACCCCAAACTCCTGGCGACTTACAGCCAGCTGGACGCCTGCCCTTCACACGGCTCCCTGGGACCAAGCGGAATGCGGGTCTCTGGCCTCTGGGTTAAAAGCCAAGCTCCCTCGGTCTCGTCTGCATCAGAGCGCCAGGCTTTCAGAGCCAAGAGCACGGGAGAGCGGCAGCCCCTGCTTCCGCTGCCACAGGCTCAAGCACACCCAGCCGCCCCCCGGGGAGGGCACTGCCAGCGGGCAGGGCAGCTGTGACGGCCCCCAGGACATTTCAGAAGTTCGGGTCTGTCGCCACCCCTCAGGCTGCTTCCAGGCCACCCAGAGGTCCATAGAAGGGGGGAGCGGTGCCCCCTCGAGGTGTGCAGACGCATCTCTTCAGATGGACCCTCCAACCGGAGTCCTGGGGCCCGGTCCCACCCCCACTTTCCGGTCTCCGCAGGATCTGGAAACGCAGACACTTCTTCACACAAAAACTAAAACTTAGCACTCGGAACCCAAGCGCTCTTCCTAAAAGGAGAGCAGAGAGAGGGCGCTGCTTACCGCTGTTCACCTGCCCGTGGACGGCGGCGGGGACTGGCACCACGTGAGTCCCATTCTGCGTGACAGTTTTTACTGGAAGCTGGTGCTGACCGAGAGGTGCCTGCTGCACTATAGTGACCGTCTGCACAGGGGCGGCCGGGGACGTCTGGATGAGCCGGCCGGCGGCACCGAGGGTGGCGTGGCTAACTGCAGGAATAGGTTCCACTTTCACTGAATTAAAACAAAAGGGAAAGCGAAGAAATGACACCAACTGGCGCCACGGGGAAGCGCACAGGGGCCCGCGGAGCTGCGCCAGCACGAGGTCAGGGCCGTGGTTGGGAGGGTGCGCGGGAGGCTGGGGCGGCCGGCTTCTCAGCGCTCGCTCACCTTTCACTTCTCTGTGGTCTCCGTTCTCCTGCGGCTCTGCCTTGGGCGGGGCCAGCACGGCCGCCTGAGCGACCACGGCCTGCCCGGCGACGCTGTGGGTGCTCGCGGGGGCCAGCGCAGCCACGCTGGTGACGGACACCGCCGGGATCTGGTGGACGACATGCACCGTCTGCACGACGGGCTGCTGGGGGGGAGCGGTGGTCGCGGGGGCGGCGACAGCGTAGGTGACGGGCTTGACCGTGGGCGGCAGTGGTCGCTGCACGGTGATTAGGACGGGCTGACCGGACAGAGGCGAGCCTGCCGAGGACGGGGCGGGAGTGAGGCTCGTCACCCCAGCCAGCCAACCCAGCCCCACCGGCAACAGGCAGACTGATGTCGGGAAACAGGACGGGGCCCTTTTCACCCGGTGGTGCCAGAGTCACTAGGGTATTTCATGGGGATGTTCGAGGCTAACACTGCGACCCCCGCCCTGCTGAGGTGTCTCACACCACCTCTCCCCAGTAGAAAGGAGCCGCCCACCCAGGCCTGAAGGAGGCGCTGCGCTGGCCAGGGTCAATGCCTCCGGCTTTCGCTGCGTGGACAGCTCGGGGACGGAGCCAGGGCCGCCATCAGCAGCGAGCCGCTCCTCTTTCTGCTTTGGGCATCTGGCCTGGGCTCAGAGTGACAGGAAAGGCCCCAACCTGGGGGCAGGCGGGAGCATCACCAGCATGACCAGCAAATCCAATACATCAAAACGCACGTTCTGCCAACCAGCCAGGAACCACAGTGGAACGACCCTGGACACATTTCCACACTTCTTTTTTTCGTTCCCCAGGGCACATATTTTTATCCTACATGGTGGCTTTGTAAGCACACTGAAAAATGCTCACTTATTCATTAGAGACATTTTTTGCTGCCAATCAATGTCTAGTTTGTCTAATTATGTTATTTCTTTTGAGAGGAATCTTTTCACATTTTTGAATGAGGAAGCAGATAACTGACAAAATAGGTTAATTCTAAATTTTTCAGGTACCTGCACTAGAGTCACAGAAAAGAACGTTCACAGATCTTTCCCCAATGCTACTAGCTTCTCAGAGCCTATGAAAGAACACTCGAGTGCCATGCAGAAAGCACCAGGCATGAGGCAGGAAGGAACCAGGGCCTCCCCTCTGTCTTGGATGAGCCTGCTCACCTGTCTGACTGCCCCCCCCCCCACCTGCCCCTGCACATCTCACCTGGAGCGCTCTGGGCGAACCGTGCCTCCTGGATGACAGCGAGTTTGGGCTGGGCGGCACCTGGCTCGGGCTCCAGGGGGGCCGGCGAACCTTCCCTCGACAGGCTCTCGGGGGTCTGGGCGCCACTGGAGTGAGCAGACAGCACTCCAGCATGGTTGGGAGAGGCTGGGGCACTTCTGTGTTACCAAAAAGACGACAGCGGAGTTTTACAGTTAAAGCCCTCATAAAACTGCCTCATTTAAAAAGTGCATTTTGCAAAAAGGGATGTCATCTGTCTTCTGCCAACCAACCACACATCTACAAGTCTTACTTTCT
This sequence comes from Camelus ferus, assembly GCF_009834535.1. Lineage (NCBI taxonomy): Eukaryota > Metazoa > Chordata > Mammalia > Artiodactyla > Camelidae > Camelus > Camelus ferus. The sequence goes on from NC_045711.1 coordinate 20,062,316, forward strand.
CTGTGAACACCTGGTACCTGAGACGGACACTCAGTGAGACTGGCCGGACTGTGACAGAGCCACTGTGCCCAGGCTCTGCTGCTCCAGCTCCGCACAGGCTGCGCAGCCTTGGGCTGGACCGGCTGCCCTCCACCCAGCTCCCGTCCATAGTCAGGCAGCCGGGCCAGCAGTGTGCGCGCTGGCTGGGGCTTAAAACTCATGTCAGAGTCATTTCATTTTTTGTTTGTTTAAAAACAGTATCTATTAATGAAGCTAAAAATATGTAATTTTTAAATCAGGCAATTAACGTTGCATACACCAATCTTGACTTTAAGCAGCTAAGAGGTAGCTTTAAAGAGCTCTTCAAATCCCAAGGAAAAGGCAAAAACACTGTCCATCAGCGTGGCACTGTTACATTGCCAACTCGTCATACTGACAATGTGCATTCAACAAAGCAACAGTTGTTACGTGGGAATGGATTTAAGTAAAACTTTACATCAGAATTGTTTCAGACCACTAGAAACAAAAATACATGAGCAGCATCCAACAGTTTTTTCAAATCCCATCCCAACCTTTAATCAAAATGCATTTGGTAATTTCTTCATTTTCAAAAGGAAAATCTACCAATACATCAAAGGTAAACTCACTGAGCATTAAGTGGGGTCTGTGTGCTTGTCTTGTCCTTACCTAGACGAGAGAGGTCCCAGAGGGGTTCTAAAGCAGGGCACGCCCCTAGGCCGTCTTTTCCTAAAAGCCTGCTCTATTAATTTGCTTTCAGAGGCGGGGTCTATCCTCCAGAATGAGCCTTTGCCTGGTTCTTCCTGGGAACGTGGTACTTTGATGAAATAACGATTCAGAGAGAGATTGTGGCGAATTGAATTCTATGAAACATAAAAAAATACGTAGAATTCATATACTTCTTTGCTGAGAAATAAAAACGTGCCCCAGTTCTTGTGCCCTGCCAAGCTGCAGCTCTGCACTGGAAGGAGGCGGCCCTCCCGGAAGTGTGGGGGGGACTGCAGGTGGGACCGCGGTTGCGACCACTCAGCAGGACGGCCAGAGGCTGCCCGGGGGCTTCTGCAGAGGAGAGGACACCAGGATGCCGGCAGGGTAACAGCGTGGCAGGGTGGGCACCTGAGTAGGGAGGGGAACTGGGGAATGGAGGGGGGCAGGGACTATTCCAACAGGGGAAACATCAACTTCCACCTTTCTTCCAGGTAGGAAGACAACGACTATCACTGGTCACCTGATCTTTCCTGCTGACCTCTCCCTGTCTGGAGCCGAACAGAGCCAAGATCAGCCAAGATCAGCATTCCTTTAAGATACTTTTTTAAGCACAAAATTAGCTTAGAGAATCTGTCATAGCCGTTAGAATGAGTTAACCCAGCAGAAGGTACCTGGCAAACCAGCAGAGGAGAAGGATCAGCCAAAGTGAGAAGCACCACTGACACCCCTCCAGTGAAAGAACTTCCGTGCACTTTACTTCTCTGATCCTCAGAATAATAGTGTGAGGCACAGAAAAGAAATCTCTTTCTCAATTCCTAAGTCCATTCTTCTACCACAAAAAGCTCTGATCTGAGCAGAGCTCCCAAATCCTGAGGCCTTGGAAATGTCAGGAAAAGCTGGATGAAAGTCATGCGTTCAGATCATTCTGTGCACTTACATTAATGTTCAAATTTAAAATTAATAAATGAAACTGTTAAAAGTTTCAACTCAAACTAAAATTTGGGGCTATCCAAAAGTCATTTCTAAATTCCTCGATTAACTTTCTGACAGAACTGCTACCCATGACCTAAAATTCTGACTGGCCAGAGGTGGCTCAGAAATCAAAACACGCCAATACCACTATACAACCAACCCAAGGGACTGCCCTCTGGACATCAGTCCCTCCACTGGCAGCATGAGGGGGCAGGCTGGGCCGTGTCTGTGACTTGTGAGACTGTTTATAATGTGTCATACGAGAGTGGGAATATTTTAATAACCACAGATACCTGCTATAATGTTTTATCAGAGTTAAGCTGAAAACCAGCCAACAGCTCTCTACCCACTCCTCCAGAGAAGACTGGCTCCTACTGCTGCCCCATCAAGACAGAGAAGGCCATCCTCTTCCAGCCGCAATCAGACCTTCCCGAGTGTGGAGCAGAAGGCGGATTCCAGGACTGCGGACTGAGAAAAGCACGCCCAGACGAAGACCCTGCAGGACACTCAGTGTGACAGGTGTGAAACCGGCGCCCAGCAGGAAGGAGCTCGGGAGTGACTGCCAAGCCCCGGCGCTGGACGACCCAGACACCGGGCTGCGCTGACCGAGGTACAGCGGCCCCGGTGCGCGCTGTCAGGAGGAAGCACGGAGATGAGCGCTACTGCAGGGGACAGGGAGCCAGGATTTCTACCCTGCTCCATTACCCCTCACACCCCCAACAGGCTGTCCAGTAAGTTCGAAGATCAGGGAGCTGGAGCTTCTGTTCTGAAAGTGGAACAGAACCCAGGCTGGGCCTTGACAAGACAGACGACCTTCCTCTCCACCCTCACAACCTCATAAATGGTCACCGTGACCCTCCAGCCAGCATGCCTCTAGAAAACAGGAGGATATAACAGGAGACAAGGAACAGAAACACAAAGTAACTGTGTTTCTAAGGTAACTGGAGGCCTTTGTAACTTGATCAAACAAAGCTACACACATTAAAACCACACCGATGCAGATTCCAGCGATTCAGAAAGTATTAGGAAGTACTTAGAGAAGGTGGATTATAATTTAAAACTGAAAGTGAAGAAAAAGACCACTCCTGACCTGACTCACTCCCTGGGAGACTGAGGCGGGAAGAGGCTGCCCCGTAGCCCCCACTCGTCTTTAAGAAGAAACCTCATGAGGCACAGACTCAGCCCCACACGGGTGTCAGGAAGCACAGGGTGCTTGACTGCAAGGGCAGTGCCAGGCTCTGCAGAAACACTCACCCCTCTTACAGCCCAGCCCACCGGCATTTCAAATCATCAGAAGCCCTCACATAGTGAGCCACCCCCCCAAGCACCGAGCCCTCACCTGCCCGCACCCGGGGGCTGTGTCCCACATGCAGTCCCCAGACATGGACAGACGACCATCTGCTTCTTCTGTGTTACATTTTCTTCGAAGCACAAGTGCACTGTTACAGATTAAACACAGTGGGTCCCGCTAGGATGTACCGTACAATGTGTTAGGGACCTGCCAGGTAGCTGGGCACGGAAGTGCTCTCCAAATCCAGCATTTCTCTCCCGGCCAGCTAAGAACAAGAGGGCAGACAGGGCAGGCTGCATCTTGTACCTTCTACAACTAAAACCCTTACACGACTGCAGACTTTTACAAAGGAAATATTCAGGATCTGACTGGTGCACTATTTTTATTAGAACACAGCATATGTTCTGTCTCCCTTCCGTTAAACAGAAAACGGTTACCACCCCCACCACTCCAATCACCTGGTTATGCTTATGGGTCAAAAGAAACACTTTTCAAAGGATCATTTACTCATTAAGCCTCAAAGGAATTCTGTAGCCATTCCAGGTTACTTAATGAGTTAAATCATGGATGTCTTTCTCCTTTCACTGCACTTTTGCTGCTCCATGCGGCAAACAACCCTTCCCTGTGCTGACTTAGCGAGGCCCTACGAGCCATGCAGTAAGTGACCACACACAACACGGACACACAGAACCGGGAGAACACACACGATGTAAGGGTGTAAACATTTAACCTAAACAATGGAAACAATGCACCAATTTCAAGGTGTCCTCTGAGGAGGCCACGGTTCACAGACACCCTAGGAACAGGCTGAAAGGACAGCTGGACGCGCAGGTCCCATTTAAATGGGCAGCGCTGTGTCCATCTGTCTTACATGCTGGCCAGCTGGAGACAATGTCTTTTGAAGAAAGGGTTCCTTGGTAAACCAGTTTGAAAACCATCCCTGTCCAAAATTCAAAAGGCTACAAGCGTCAGGTGTGGATGAGGAAGACAGGCGCATGCCAAGGGACAGGGTGCACTGGCTTTTCAGCCCTCCCTCACTCGAGACACACAGAATGAACTGCCCTGGTCAGAGAGAAGCCTCTCTGACGACCGGAGCCTGCCCTGGCCGTGGGGACCGTGACAGGGAGAGACAGAGACTGGGGTTCCTCCAGAGCCGCGCCCGCTCCCACCCTGCACAAGGGGCCTGCAGCCTGCCCCCTGCACAGCAGCTCAGTCCCCTCGGCTGCCAACCGCACCTGCGAGACCCGCAGCAGCGGCCTCAGCAGCGAACTGAAACCGACCCACCTGCCAGCCCTTGTCCGCCGTCCGGTAGTAGGGGTAGTTTTTAGTGATGTGTGTGTAAATCCCATTCAGGGTGAGCTGTCTGTCAGGCGCCATCGTGATTGCTTGTACGATTAATTGTGCATAGGAGTAAGGTGGCTTTGAGTCATCCTGCATTTAAGTCAAAAGAAGTAATGAAGTTATCAAAATTTTTACTAAACTTGCTGAAATTCAGGAGTCTCGATGTTTTTAAGCATTCCTGTGATAATGCTAAGTTTTCCTTCCTACAAAAGTAATATAATTTAATGGGAAAGCTTTTGGAAAATTTGGAAGAAGCAAAAGAAGGTGTGCACACAGCATAAAAAAAGAACAGTAAAATCACTTCAGGAGAAAGTCAAAATGGCAAAAACGAAAAGAACAAGAAAACGAGGAAAGCTGCCTGACCTCAGGAGAGTCTAGAGCAACACCCCCCCACACCACAGCCAGGGCCCATCACATGGGTCCAGCGGTCACCTGGAGGGCTGGCATGGCTCCGGGGCCTCAGAGGGCCTTGCGTGCAAGGATGCTGAGCGCCACAGCACCAGAGGGACGCGCTTAGAACCACTGAGCTCTCCTCCTGTGAGAAAGCCCTGCGCCCAGGTGAGCTCCAGGAGCCAGACTCAGGTTGCCACCCCAGGGGCCGAGGCACCTGGGCAGGTTGTTCAGGTGTGCGGCGGGGGGGAGGGGGGGTTGGCATCCCTGGTCCCCGCGCGCTCAGAGCCGCCAGTGGCTCCTTGCCACTGTGATGAGTCAGACCCCATACGCTCTGCACGGACAGGAACCACCCACAACCCCACACCCACTTGTAAACAGCCAGGGCCTGCCCCGCTGGTCTCCCTGAGCGCATGCGTGCTGGGCTCCTGGACGTGGGGCACAGGGAAGGGATGGTGGAGCTGAAGCCCCTGCAGGCCAGAGCAAAGCCCTCCTCACTGTGCTTACACTGTCTGGGGGGATTTCCTTGTTATCTTTTTTCCATACATTTCAATTTTTTTAAGCTTTTTTTTTTTAAATGAAAAATGTAACACAGAGCAGCCCATAACACAGCCGTATCAGCTGAAAACAAACTTCTATAAAGTGAACAGAAGTACAGCCAACAGTGGGCTGAGAGAGAACACAGCCCACATCCCAGGAGCTTCCCTCGGCCCCTCCCTTCGAGAGGCCACCTCTGCTCCTGACCTTTCATACTGACCATGGTCGTGCTGACTGACCTTTTACCATCTAAGAAACATCGGAAACAATTCCACTTAGTTCTGCCTGACTTTCAACAGGCAAGTGGACGGAGGTGAAATCCCACCGAGGGCGCCCTCCGTGTCTGCCCCTGCCCGGCACCCCGTGCCGAGGCTCCTGGCGGGGGCGGCTCATCCCCACGGCTGTGCTGTGTCCTCGAGGGGAACCCAGCACGTTTCATAAATGTGTCCTCGGAGGAACACTTCTCAGCACTGCATCCAGGGCGCTTCCAATGAGCAACATGGCGCATGACACCCCTAGCTCAATCACTCTTTCCTCACGGGGCACTTAGACCGCGCTCAGTTTTCCGTGACCTTCTGTTGGAGATGTGCGTCCACTTCCCCCAGACGAAGTCCTAGCAGGGACATGACTGGGTCAAAGGGTGGAAGCAGGCAGGTCCCCTGTGGACTGTCAAGAAGGGGACTTGTGAGCGTCTGCGCGCAGACGAGCGCAAGAGGGCCTTCAGACGCGGGTGTGTGCAGCCTTCAGCACCTGGGGGGGGGGCAGGATTGAGCCCAGGGACGTCCCCGGACACCCCAGTGAGGGTGAAGGGTTCAGGACCTGGGCCCCAGTGGCTGCTGGGGAGAACCCAGTTCTGAGTGCCTGCAGGAAAGCACCTGCGAGACTGCGTCCGTGCAGACGTGAAGTGAGGACAGATGGCAACCCGGTGGCCCCGGGGGTCTGTTCTGTGGTTGTAAAACATTTACCTTTGGGCTGTCTCCACCTGAAGCTTCCTTCTCGTTTTCTGGCTGTGAGCTGTCGGCCATTAAGTTGAGGTCAGATGGTATCACACGGCCCATTTTGTATCCTGAAGACCCTGCTCCCCGGGGGCTGGATGGGCAGGAGTTTGCAGCACTGAGGGAAGAAACGGTTGTTCCTGTCAGTCTATGACAGAGCACACATCACACTGTGTTTCAGTAACTGGCTCTTACTTCAAGGAAAACAAACTCAAAAAGTAAGCATTTCAGCATTTCCCATGGAAAAATGGACTCCCTTTTTCTCTGTGAAATTTAATATCACCCCAAGAAATCAGGTATTTGCTGCCCCTAGTGTCATCTTAGGAACTTACAGGACATAAGAGCGGAATGTGAGACCAGGGCTCAAGCTGGCAGAGGGGCTGAGCGCTGCCCCCCGCCCCGCCCTCCAAGAGCTGAGGACAGGCTGGGACGAAGGACACGGCAACCAGCAGCACCAGAAAGGTCAGGGAGAGTCTTGGGGGGCGGAGGGACAGGATGCACAGAAGGGGGTGAGGGAACGAGGCCGGGGACACACACACACGGGCAGGCGCGAGAGGGGCCACAAAACACCAGCAATCAGACACTGGAGCCCGTTCTTAAACGTGCACTTTCTCCCACAAGACAGGGCTGGGCTGTGACGCTGAGAATGTGAGGGTTCTCATCTCTGCTGCCAAAGGCCACGTTCATTTGTAATGATTCACCAAGTCACACATTCACCTATGCGCCCTTTTCTGTACAGCGTTACACTTTAAAAAAGAGAACAAGCCACTGAAATGGAAGGAAACCAAGGTAAGACTGTGCAGAAATCCAGTAAATATACGACAGTGTGTATGGTTAGCCCTCACTTGTGCTTTGGGTAAAAAAAAAGACAAGTGTTGCAAATGTAGAGAGATTTTCTGGGAAAATTCCTAAGAACAACTCAACATCAAAAAACCAAACAACCCAATTTAAAAAGTGGGCAGAAGAACTGAACAGAAATTTCCCACAGAGGAAATGCAGATGGCCGCCAGGCACATGAAAGGCGCTCTACACCACAATTATCAGGGACACGCAAATCAAAACCACAATAAAATATCACTTCACATCTGTCAGAATGGCTGTCATCAGAAAGAACACAAATAACAAATGCTGGCGAGGACGCGGAGAAAAGGGAGCCCTCATGCACTGCTGGTGGGAACGTAAATTGGTGCAGCCACTGTGGAGAACAGTGTGGAGGTTTCTCAAAAACAAGAAACAGAACTACCATATGAGCTTCCAGTTGTGGGTATATATATATATATATATCTCCTGCCACCAAAACCCCCCACTATTTCTAAAAGATGCATGCACCCCAGTGTAAACAGCAGCAATATTTACAACAGCCAAGACACGGAAGCAACCTAAGTGTCCATCCACAGATGATGGGATAAAGAGGATGTGGTGTATACATACAATGGAATACTACTCAGCCATAAAAACAACATAACGCCATTTGCAGCAACATGGATGGACTTGGAGGCATTATGCTAAGTGAAGTAAGTCAGACAAAAACGCATACTGTATGATATCACTTACATGTGGAATCTAACAAATACAACAAACTAGCGAATACAACAAAAAAGGAGCAGACTTGCAGATACAGAGAACAAACCAGTGGTTACCAGTGGGGGAGGGGGGAGGAGGGAGGGGAGGCACAAACTACCGGGTGAGGCAGGCTCGGGTGTCCTGCACAACACGGGGAATCCAGACAGTATTCTGTAATAATGGTGAATGGAAAGTAATTTTTATAAGTATGTATATATATATACCCACACACATACATATATACTTTTAAAAACACCTAAGAAACTGTGGTCTCCTCCAAAAACCTGATCTGGAAAGGAGGGTCCGGCAGGTGGAGCGACATACTGCACCCGGCACCCTGCAGCCCCGCTGGCCCCTCCACGAGTACGTGTCAGCAGCACCCACACTTGAGCGCCCACCACGGGCCAGGAATGCCTCTTAAAGCAGCGGAGAGAAGGGAACAAGACAGCAAGACCGCTCAGAGCTCAGCTCCATGACCTGAAACCCAGCTGACACGGGCGGAATGTGGACGTGTGGCAGGAGGGTGACCCCACTGGCCGGACAGTGGGTTTGAGAAGGCAGGTGGGCGCCATGCCCCAGGCCGTTGGAAGCCGGGGCCACACTTGAGCTCTCCCTCTGCTGAGGGGCAGACACAGGGACAGCGAGGGGTAAGCAAGGACAAGAGGGAGACGAAGCTACGTGAGGAGAGGCGGGGTCAGGAGCTGACCAAAATCCTAAGAGTTCCAACCACCCTTGCTTCCCTGAGCGCCCACGGGACCGTCTCCACGTGGCTGTGCAGGGTGTCGGTGGCCTGATTCCAAGGCTGCTGCTTCCACTGTGGGCCGCTGTTCCACTTGGGTAAACACTGGTTTGTGCCCCTTCCTGGGTGAATTCTGCACTTCTCACACAATGCTGATTACGAGTCTGGCCACGGGGCTGCTGGCTTTTACCCGCCCACTGACACACTTACTACTTGGTCCACCTGGTCCCATGTGAACAAATTTGACTAAGTGGGAGAGGCAGAGGCAGCATCCTTGGCAGAGCAGCCGCGGCCTGAGCGGAGAAGGGGCCTGAGCACGGACTCGACTCGGGGCCAAGCAGGGCCAGCAGCCAGAATCGTCCTGACACTCCCTGCAGAGTCCCTTCCAGAAGGCCTACCGTTGACACTGGTTTTTAAGAGGATAAACAGAAGTGTTCAATTGAAAGCTACAACCCAGAGCTGCGGGCACTCCCTCCGTGCCCTCCTTGCTCTGCTGCGCACAAGGTCAGCCTGAGTGGAAGAGGCGAGGCCTTCCCGCCTCGCAGCCATGTCCTGTGGACACACGGGACAGCAGGAGCTCGGCCCCTGAGAAAAGTAAATGTGTTCGTTTCACACCTAAGTCTAACATCACTCACACTGAAGAAGATGCCCTAATACATACTCTGTGCTTCTAAGACCAATGGAACGTAAGAGGACTGACTGGCCTGAGCCCACCCCACAGTCACAGCGGACCCAGGGGGACAGCGGAGCCCTGCCTCAAGCACAGTCCAGCTGGCTCCAGGCGCGTGTCCATGGGTCCCGGGGCGGCCCTTGACTCGACCCTCAGCTGCCGTCCCCTTAAGCCTGGCACAACAGAACCACCTCACGCTGGGTTCCATGCTGGAGAGTGTGCCTGGAAGCCACCATCCTCCACTTCCTGAGGCTCCCAGTCTCTTTTAGGACCTCAGGACAAACACAAGTTTGTCACTTCACTGTTGTCAGACTCAGTAATCCAAAGTGTAAGTCATCAGAATTTACATGAAACTGCAGCAAACCAAGATGCAACTGAAAACCCCTCTCAAACTTTAAACCAGTATGACAAATCATCTACCCCTTCAACTTATATTTAAATAAAAAGAATCCACAAGTAAAAATCCAGGAACATTTGGGAGCTGTGCTTCATAACACAGGAAAATGAGAAACTAAACAACATTCTAAGTGCCCCCAGCACCCGCACTCCACGTAGATCAGCACCGGGGAAGAGAGAGGGCCGACCACGCACTGCTGCCTTCACTGTGACTGACGGCTTCTCAAAGTCCCAAGGCAAGAGGCAGGGAGGAAACCCGGACCGGGTGGACCCACAGCGACCTCTGTCCGCCCCAGAAGCGGCTGTACCTGATGGTTCCCGTGGGGGAGGGGAGGGGGCTGATGAGGTGGGCCATGGTGTCTGGAATGTTGATGGTCAGGGGCGAGATGTGAGCCTGCACAGGCTTCACCGGCGACTCGGGCGCCTCCTGCTTCTCCCTCTTCTCGCTGGACAGAGCGGTGAACGTTATCTTGATGTTTGTGCTCGGGAACCGGAACGTGCACCTGAAAGAGAAGGGCCGACTGTCAGCGCCCGGCTGCTGGGCAGGGGCGAGGGTCCTGTCCAGCAGGTCGCAGGGCTCACGTGTCCCAGGTGCACTGGGGCCTCGTCTTGTGTGCCAAGCTCACCTCACGTGCTGTAAGTCACTTAACGAGTGACACTGCAAACAAGGCCTGTCATGACTTAAAAACAGCAGTAAGCAGAAACATTCAGACCAGCCAAACAGGGGGGAGAAGGTATACTGGACTCAAAAATGACTCACATACCACTTAATTTGATCATTCCTTTTAAAATTAATATACAAATATACCTGCATCATTAAGCAACAGACAGTTTTGTGGCTGTTTCTTATTTAAGAAAGACCATTCTTTTTCTTGAAAAAAAAAAATCCAACCCCCTTTTTACTGAGCAAACAAAAGCCAGAGAGACTAAATTTTGGAGGAAAAGGTTTACCATTTAACACTCTGGTTCACCTTTAACATAGCTTTCTTGACACGACTCAGATATGTACATATTTTAAGTAATGCAAGCCAAACACCTTCAAAGAATAAAAATTTAAAATAGCTGCACAGACCACGGTCTCTGAGTCTCAATGTCACACCCAGCTGAACAGAGCCTGACCTGTGCACATACGAATGGCCCAACCACCAGCCACCCGCTGGTGCTCAGCTGACCTCTGGGCTTCCATCCCAGGCACCTGCCTCAGTGGCCAGCTCTGCCCACCACCCTGCCCTACCTGGTTCCTGCCAGGCAGGGTCCAGCAAGTGGAGGTCACAACCTCCAGGTGTGGTCCCACGCTCTAGCTGGGTAGAAAAGACGCCACTGGGCAGGTTTCGACACTACCTCCCTCGACTCCACCGCCAGGAGCAGAACCAGATGGGCACGGGGCCCGCCCCTATTCCTTGTCCCAGGGCTCCTTCTCAGTCCTGTGTGCCCTCTCCCCCACACTCCCCCAACCCAGCACCCTAGGCCAGACCACAGCCTCCGTGCCTCTCCATCCACACCCACTCCCCAGGCTGAGCTCATCCAGGCCTATGACCTTCGATTCCCCACACGCCCGCATGACCCCAAAAGCCACACTTCCTGCTCCCTGGACCCGGTGTCCCCACCAGACCCCTCCCCAGTGCTCTCTCTGACAATCAATGGTGCCACCCAGCTGCTCCGGCCAGAAATGCAGGATTCACTCCAGCCACCTGCTGAGCTGTCAGCTTCACCTTCAAAACACACCCACATCAGAAATGAGACTGTCTGCTTTGCACTGAAAAGACAAGCTACCTTCTTGCATTGTGCACCTTCTAGGAGAGAATTTTTACAAATCACATATCCCACAAAGGACTCACGTCCAGACTGGTGAAGATCTATTTAAAGACAGTAGCAAGAAAACAGTCCACTTAGAAAATGTGCGAAAGACTCGAAAACCCACTTCATCAAAGACACAAAGATGTCAAACAAACACACGAAGCGACGCTCACCCTCACTAACCATGATGGCAGAGCAAACTAAAGCTCGGCGTGCTGTGAGGAAAGACAGGATCTGGAAGTCTGACGCCACCAAGTGACGGGGGGGCGGGGGGAGGTGGCGGAAGAGCTCGTTCCTGCAGTGCTGGTGGTGTGGCAAACAGTGTGGCCACCTGGGAAGTCAGCGCGGTTTCCCACGGAGCTAGACACACACGTATCACACGACCGGGGAACCGCACTCCCGGGCACTTTCCCAGGAGAGACGCGCGCTGGTGCTCACACAGAGAACCGCACACTAATGTGCACAGCGCCTTCATTCCTAACAGCCCCAACCTGGGAACTACCTGTGTCCTTCAGCGGGAGACACTGTGCCTCGTCCACATCACGGAACGCAGCTCGGCAATAAAAAGGATCAAACAACCAGTACAGCAACCACTTTGCAGGGCACCGTCCTGGGTGAAAAAAGCCAGTCCCCAAGTTAAAACCCGTGTGTTGTAAGATTCCATCTATATAACACTCTCAAAAATCACAAAAAAAAATGATGGCCAGGGGCTGGGGGGAAGGGCATGTGCCCCCAAAGAGGCAGCACCAGGGAGTCCTCTGTGTCATGGAACCATCCACAGCCCCATCATCAGTCACAGGAAACTGTACACGTGACAACATGTCGGAGAAGCACAAAGACACACCAAAAAAAAATCAATGTAAAAACCAGTGGGAGAAGCCGTATATCTACAGCCCCAAACCCCCAGTGCCCACACCTGCACCCCACGTGCTCCTGGTGGTGGTTCTCAGCCCCCAGGGACACCGGGCAGTGTCTGGAGGCAGGCTGTGGGATCGGGAGGTGCACTCCTGGCGTTGAGTCGGGGGAGGCCAGGCAGGGCCGCTGCTAACCCCACAGTGCGTGGTGACCTGTCACAAGGAGGCGCCCCTGGCCCGCCCTCCCCTGCCACTGGCCTCTGATGACACCTCCTGCCCGGCCTGTCTGCGCTCAGGTTCCCACCCCATTCCGTCTGCACCAGGAGCCAGGGTGCAGGGTGTCCCTGAAACAGCAGTGTCGTCCAAAGATACAAAACCTCAGAGGGACAGCCAGCCTGTCTCTCCCGCCCTTAGGCGCAGCCCCCAGCTCAAGGTCCTCCCATGAGGTCCCCAGGGTGCTGTTCTTCCTCCCCTTCCAAAGCCCAGAGGCTCCCACCCCATTGCCCTGCCTCCTGTTCGTTCCTCCCTTAGTTCAGTGCCCAGGGGCCCCTCCCACCCCTCACTGCTGCACTGTTCTTCATTCCACTCTGGCCACCGACTCTGGTTAACATCCTTCTGCCTGTTGTCACCGCCAGAGAATGCCACCTCCGTGAGAACAGAGCACTTGCCCAGGGGGAACCTGCCTCGACTACACAGAGAAGGCCCTCAGCACACACTCGGGGCATACGTGCAAAGTGCTCAGTGTACATGAAAAAGGTAATTAAAATAAGCAAACCACACGAATAAAACAAACGAGGAGCTCACAATTAAATCCCTGCACCTGTCACAGCATCAGACTTGAGAGATTAGCTCCAGGCTCAGAGAAGGTGAGGTCGAGCCCCCAGGCCTTAGTTTCCAGCAGACGTTCACAGGGGAGAGGAAGGGTGCTCCTGTCTCTCACGTCTGCACTCCCAGCCCTGTCCTCAGACTACCCGGCCGTTACAATGAGCCCGGTCACGTGACACTAGGGCCTCCCGGCCCGCAGGGCCCGGTTACACCTGTGCCCACAAAACAGGTGACGGCATCTCCTTCTGAGTGTCGGAGGATTAATTCACATATTTAGCAAACACTCAAATGTTGACTGAAATGAAAAAACCAAACTACCTTCAGCCCCACCGTGAGATGTCAACACTTACTTTTCCTACAGTCAGACGCCCGCCCTCCGCGGTCCCCAAGAACTCACAGAAACCCGCCTCCACCAGAGAGCAGCGCACACCTGCCGGTCCTCACGCACTGCGCACCACCCCATGGGACGCGGGGATGGGGGCCCCTCTCCCCTGAGGGCCCCTCCCTGTCCCGAGGGGCTTACTTCTGTTTTTCACAAATCAGGGCCACACCCCCCATACTGGCCCCAGTGCCGCCCACAGCGACCCTTCACACACACACAGTCGGCCGGGCGCTACCTCAGACTAGCACCGCCACACCCATGGCATCCCTCTCTGCCTCCTTTCCCCAAAGCTCCCAATTACAGACGACAACTGTCGCCATGGCAAGGGCACGGGGCGTCAGGCCAGCTGCCGACAGCCCGTGAGCGTGTCCTGGCCACCAGTGGACACTGCTGCCCCCGATGGGTGAGAACAGGGTCTCTGTGCTTGCATTAAGAGTGAACTTCCCATCTCACACGAAACGTGAAACACAGTCAGAAGCTACCCACGTATCCTGGTGACTTTATTTTCTAATCTGGGCCCTGGATACTTGTGTGAGCTCCTATCTGAAAACTCATCGAGTTATATGTAACACACGCGCTTTTCTGTACACGCAGCATACCTCAACAGACAGGCTTTTTTAAAAATAAAAAGCCACACGTAGATGCATACAGAAATTAGCAAAACGTTAGTAACACGTCAGGGGGTTCACAGCGCATTTCCTGTATTTGGAGTTAACAACGGCCTGCTTCTTTTTAGACTGTGATTATATGGGTACCCACGTTATAATTATAACTGGTTTTTCTATGTAGGTTACATTCAAACCAGAACACATCAGAACGGCTTTCAAGCTCTTTGTGTCGTTCAATTAGCAATGACATTTTTGTTCCCCTTTAGGGTGGGTAAGTGGCCACCACTCATCTCTCCTAAGCTAGAAATAAAAAACAGTGGGATGATTTTGACTGGTTGCGTCACAAAACTAAAAAGAGCAGCAAAACATTATAGCAGCAGATAAAGCCAGGTGAGTGCCAGACCCCTGTCCTCCCCACACCACCCCTAAGGGGCCGGGCTGCGGGGCTGGGAGGCCCGTTCTGCGTGGGCCCGCTTCTGAGGGGCCCCCTCCCTGGGCCTGTGACTGACTGCCACGGAGCACGCTGGGTCAGGGCGGGCACGAGGGACTACTGACTGGGAGCGCTCAGAGCAGGCCACCGCGCCCCACGCCGCTTCTCACCATCGCAGACGGACACGGTGGGCTCTTTGAAAACTTCGTTAAAAACACTTCTAGCACCTTTATTGTGGTAAACTGCACCTATTTCAGACGTACACTTTGATGAACTCTGATAGCTGTGTGCACCCAGAAAACCACCACCACAGCCAAGATCGCTAACACTTCCAGCACTCCCCAAGAGGTGCAAATTTTAAACTCCCTATTTATCCCCTCCCACCCCCTTTAGCCCCAGTAACCAGAGAAAACACTGTAATTGATTCTGAAAGATTTGTACTAAAGCTCAGTATAGAAACATTTATCTATTTATGAGAACTCTGAGAAATATGACAAAATGACAGAGAAAAGGGAAAGATTTAAAAACTGAACAGTAAGAAAAGCCAGGTGGCCAAGAGCAGAATCACAGATCCCTAAGTAAAAACTGCCCAGGCGCCGAGCACCCGACAAGCTGCACGTCTTGGCCACAAACCACAACTGACAGCGACACAGCAGCTGGCGGCTCCAATTGTCTGCAGAAGACCTGACAGAAGTTAAGTGTCTTTTCCCTGAATAAACATTCACCAGCTTTAATACGGCTTCAGAGCTGCAAATGCCCGTCCCCTGACCTGCCGCTATTCTCCTATCCTTGGGGACAGGCCACTTCCCCTGCCGGAATCGAAACCCTTACAAACGAGATATGCACGCCAAGGGCTTGGGTCTAGAGCCCCGACTTTACAGACTCAACGGAGATGCTCTAAGGATTCTGAAGACTTGTTCTTTATGTACAAAACCAGGCCTTGCTGCCAATAATTCAGTATTATCTAACATCATACGGCTACACAAAAATAAGCCATATTTAAGTAAGTCTCCAACCAAATGGAAAGTCAAATGCAAAGTAAGTTCAAACAATTAACCAATTAGGCAAACTAGTTCCTAAAACCAAGTTTTAGAAGAAGTCCAGCTGGGTGACCCGGGGGTGTGGCTGGCCTCAGGAAGGTTAGCTCCCGAGCCCTTTACCTACAGAGGAGACAGGCCACTCAGAAAGGTGAGCGCCCGCAGGACGGCAGGTGGGGGAGGCGGCTGCTGTGCCGCGCTCCTGTCATCCTTCTCTGTCGCAGCACAGACCACTCAGACACACACTCCCGAAGCTGGAAAAACCTCCCCACGAGCAGGCTCCATTTCCACCTACTCAAAAAGCACATCTGAACACAAACCAGACAGTCATTGCTGGGTAACAACCCTGGAGTCCCTCGGGGTTTTTTTTTTTTTTCTTTTAATCTGCAAATTTTTTTTCCTGGTGTGCATATGTCTTTTATTTATTTATTTTTATTGAAATAGTCAATCTACAATGTTGTGTCAGTTTCTGGTATACAGCATGGTGATTCATTTATAGACACACAGACTCCTTTTCACTGTCGGCCATTACAAGGTATTGGATATAGTTCCCTGTGCTGTACAGCTGGACTTTGTTGTTTATCTATTTTATACCCAGTACTTAGTATCCGCCAATCTCAAGCTCCGACTTATCCACACCCCCATAACCATAAGCTTGTTTTCTATGTCTACGAGTCTGTCTCTGTTTGGTAAATAAGTTCATTTGTGTCTTTTTTAAGAGTCCACATATAAGGGAGTCCTTCAGTCTTTCAGAAGTATTTCAGAGAATTTAATGGAGAGGGACCTGCAGGCGCCTCCCTCGTGGCCACAGCACAAGGCAGCAACAGTGTCCCTGCTGCGAGGCACTGAGGACACAGCCTCACTTCTGGGTTTCCCGCTAAAAATAACGAGTCCAGATCTCACCAAGAAGAAACATCAAATATCCAACAAAACAACTGGCCTCTCCTATGCTAAAACGTCAACGTCACAGAAGACACAGGAAAGCTCAACGCACTTGTGACCTGACTCTAGAAAAGGGGCATCGGTAAGCAGTCGCTGGGGCCCAGGGGTCAGTGGGTCAGGTCACAGGGCTGTGTCCATGCTAACTGGAACGGTGCTAGTGTTGCAGTTATGGGGAGACTTTTCAGGAAATACACGTGGAAATAGTTTAGAGGTAACAATGCACCATGTGCACAAATCACTCTCAAAATATTTAGGAAAAAAAAGAGTGATACATCAAGTGTGGTAAGTGTTAACATTTGGGAAATCTGGGGGAATGAGAATTCTGTTCTATTTTTGCAACTTTCTGTAAGTCTGAGCAATTTCAAAGAAAAGGAAAAAAAAAACTGGAAACTTTCAAAATGTTCAATGCAAAGCTGGATGACGCCGCTCTGGTGTAGCCAGACTGTGCGTCACCATCCATGACAAGGTGAGCTCAGACCCAGGGTGGGTGGAAACCGCTCATTCATCCAGCAGTTTATCTGATTACATTCGACAGACGGTCCGCCATGAGCTGCACCTGCTCCTCGGACAGTATGCGAGTCCTATTCTGGGAAGCACCCTCCCATTAAGTCCCACAACAAGTCTGGGACATCCGACCCAGTTGTGAAGCATCACCTCACTGCAGTTCTCATGGATTCCTGAGCCTCCTGCACGCCCTGTGTGTGTCCCTAACATTAGCCCCAGGCTAAGCAGGGAAGCACAACCCCAGTTCTACGGTGCCCAGGACCGTGTCACAGCCACACTCACACAAGTGACCTGGCGTCTGTGCTCCCGCTCACCCTGGCAGTCTACACACCACCCGGTCACTGGGCTTCTAGATTATGACCCAAGAGGCTGTGGTCTGTGGTGACACCATACTCTGGCCTTTGGGTCTCCTCTCCCCTAGGAAGAACACTCGCCCCATCCCACGCACAGCAACGTCCACAGAGCACAGCACCATCAAGTGTCCTGATTGCCAGCACAGGCTGGACCCTGCCGTGGTACAAACGGCCCCACGTCTCGGGGGCTCAGGGCTAAGGTCCAGATCCACCTCCGCCATCCGCCCTCCTCCCTCAGGCCCAGGCAGACGCGGCGGCCCCACTGAGGACATCAGTGGTCCCAAGGCAGAAGGAAAAGGCAGAAGGAGGAGTCCCAGGGCCACACCTGTGGTCACTGGGCAGGACGGCCCACAGGGAGGACCTCTCCCCACAGAATAGCCTCCCTGGTGTTAGCAATCCCAAAGGATGCCTGGAAACTGATTTCAAGTCCTTTCAGGGGGAGGGTACAGCTCAGTGGTAGAGTGCATGCCTAGCAGGGACCCAGTTTCAACCCTAGTACCTCCACCAAAATAAACAGATAAACCTGATTATCTACACCCCCTCCAAAAAAAAAAAAAATCCTTTCAGCTGTGCAACTGGCCCCAGAGACACCAGCTGAGCTGCTGACCTGCTCTCCAGGGGAAGAAATGAGAGGGAACTTATGCTACAATCCTTACTGAATTGTAGCTGTTAATTAAGCAAATGTGTCAGTGACTCATAAATGACTCCCCCACCTCAAGCTGCCTTTTCTGTGGCTCCAGGAGCAACGTGTACACACCACCGGTCAGCCCTGCCCTCTGGACATGCCGAGCTGCCCCACCACCGGCCGGAAAGGGCACCCCCTTGCCCCAGAAGGGGGTCTGCAGAGGGGCGGTGCGCCCAGCTCTGGGCTCTGGGAGGCCACCGGCCACTTGAAGAGCACAAGTCCCAGGTGGAGAGTTCCACCCACTCTAAGACAGGTGAGGATGATGAAGACTACACTGGAAGGAGTCAGAAACCCTGAACAGTCCACACTTTCCGTTGTCGCACCTCAGCAGTCACCCTCGAGCAACGCCACTCACCTCAGCTCGACTTGCAAACTGCGAAACGCTGCAACGCCTGTTTTCCATGAAAACTCATGAAACACAAAGGGGTTTATCAACAGAGGCCACACTGTCATAGTTTCTGGTGGGCTGAGCAGGAATCTTCTAGCCAGATTTTCTAAAGCCCGATTCAGTAAGATACCTGCAACCTGGGCTCAGGGCTGAGTTCCATACTTGAGTGAAGCACTCTGGCTGCACGTCTGGCTTCGAGGTGACTTGGAAACTGCACAGCACACGAGACAAAGCTCTCACAGGTGGGCGGGGCACGTGGGCATGTGGCTAGTTAGCGCAGGCAGACAGTGCTGGCTCAGAAAGGCCCACAAGTGAGGCTGCATGTTCTCCAGAACCACCCTGACAGGCCAAGTCACTTCACCCTCCCAGGCTGTGTGCTGAGTGAGCCCAGCCCAGGGCCCAGCTCACACACATCTGGCCTCCCGCACCCTCCCCTCCAGCCCATCCTGTCTGGGACGGGCCTGGACAGGGCACCCTGGGCCCCTCAGAGGGTCTGCACTTGCCAGACCAGTATCCCTCCAAGAAAGCTTGATATTAAGTAACAAGTAAAAACATCACAGCAGGTTGAGAGAGAGAGACCAAAGAAATGAAAAGCTTTCTTCAGCTTTTTTAAAAAACGGACGTATCGTTTGATGTACCATATTATATAAGTTTCAAGTGTACTACTTGCAGTGTACTTCAAGTTTCAGCTGTTAAAGGTTCCACTCCATTTGCAGACACTAGATACTGGCCACATTCCCTGAGCTGCACAGTACACCCTGCAGATCTGCGCAGCTTTCCGAACCCTCGTTTTCACTCTGCCCTGGACCCCAGGTACTGGGGAGCTGGCCCTGGATCCTAAGACACTAGGACATTAGGAAATGGTGCATTTCCACAGCTGTATCTGCTTCTGTACCCTCAGACCGGGAAACCTTGATCCCAGAGACATTCCTGACCCGACTGAGCGAACTGGTGTTGGGTTTTCCAGCAATCCATGCTGCAACTTTACAAGTGTTTTTCTCTGACTTGGAGATAATATTGTTTGTTTTTGCCTATTTGCTGCACATCCATCAGTGAAGGTACTGGAAAGAGCCGCCTTACCCACTACTCTGTGTGGCAGTTTGCTGTCGGATGAAAGGCTGGTTCAGAAGAGCACATTGGTTAAGAGCCTGATGTCAGGCTCGGGGTGAGGGCAGCAGCGGACAGCAGTGCGGTCACTGGGGTGCTTTGTGCTTCCAGCTTATTAAGAAACACGGTACAAATTCTACTTTATTTTTCAGCGTGAACTCTTAAGTGAAGCCCGGGGCAGCAGCTCAGCTCCCTCCTCCTCCTCAGCTCACAGCAGGGCCTCCTGCTGATGCAGAGAGCAGGGCGGCCAAATGTGTCTGATTGTACACGTCTAAGGGAAAAATATGACTAACGTCATCACGAAACAAAAAGGAAAGGAAAGAACTGGAGAAACAGTCACAACACACATCTCACCGAGGACCTGTGTTCAGGATAAAGAACTCAGACTTCAGTAAGAACACAAATAACCCATTAAAACTGGTCAAACAGACCCTTACTAAAGATACAGGAATGGCCAACAGGCACATGAAAAGATGCTCAACATCACTAGTCATCAGTGACCCCCAAGTCAAAACCCCAGAGAGAGACCCCTGCGTATCCATAAAACGGCAAATATAAAGACTGACAGAGCGGGTGGGCAAGGCGACAGAGCAACCAGACCTTTCTCACACTGCTGGCAGGAGTGCAAAATGGTGGGAGTGCTTGGGGGGAGTCTGTTGGCTTCTGGTAAAGCCACTCCACTCTTAGGCACTGGACCAAGATGAACGGGAGCATCTGACTCCTTCACAAATGTTCACAGCACCATGATTCACAGCAGCTCCACCTGGAAACTGCCCAGCTGTCCAGCAACAGGTAAACGGACCAACCCATTGGTTAAGTCCATACAAGAGAATATTTCTCAAGTACCACTCAACACATCACACAGGAACAAACTGCCCAAACAAGCAACTGGGATGAATTTCCAAAACATGTTAATTTCAAAAAGAAAACGCCAAACTGCAGAGTATACACTGCATGATTCGGTTCATAAGAAATCCTAGAAAAGGTGTAACTCGTCCATAGTGATGAAAAGCAGGTCAGTGAGTGCCTGGGGCTTTGAATGGGCGGTGAGGGCAGAAGGGCAGGAAAGGGGTTTGGGGAGAAAGGAATGTCCTATTAACTTGATGGGGGTTTTGGTTACACAGATGCATGCATGCATCGAAACTCCTCGAAAGGTACCCTTACAATAGCTTTGTTTTATCCTACATAAAGTATACCTCAAAAAAATATATTTTTTAAAGAAAAAATCTGGCAACAATACATTCATATACACCTAAGTTATATTACTGCATCACACACTATAAACACAAAAGTAGCAAACAGGATGAGAAAAATAACCAGAAGCATATTTTCTTCCAAAACCCTAAAAGATCATCTTGGTCTCCCTCTGGGTCACACACACCCGCTTTGGAGACCAATGTACTAGAGAAAACATCACTTTTGTTTTACTTGTGAGGTTCCAAACACAAAGAATATACTGTCTAGGATTGCGGATTGTTCTTGTTATACTGAGCTGTAATACGGTGTAAGTTTCAGGTGTACAATTTAATGATACACACACGTAGTGCAGAAGGCCTAGCAGAATAAAGTTAGTTAACGTCCATCACCTCATACAGTTACAATTTGTGGTGAGAACTTTTAAGATCTACTCTATTCCCTTAGCAACTTTCCAATTTATACTACAGTACTGTCACCCACGGTCACCATGCTGTACATTACAGCCCTATTCTTCTCATGGCTGAAAGTCTGCCACTTTGACCACCCCCGCCACCGCAGGGCTGTGTTGTTTAAGTCATTGATGAGGCTGCCAATTACACAGCAGTCAGAGAGAAACTGCATTGATTCCCTTAAGAAATGGGGAGGTTTTCCATATGTTCAAGATTGAAGTAAGGTATTCCTTTCTTAGGGCACTTTGTAAAAAGGTTGATTTCCTCTTTACAGCTGGGGAAGCAAAAGCATAACCCAGGGAAATTTCAAGCGTGCCTTCCGAGCCAGCAGTTCTGACGGAGCGCCGAGACACTGCAGGTGAACAGCGAACACCTGCAGGTGAGTTTAGACCCTCGCTTTCCAGCTGAGCTGCACACAAGATGTGTCCGTGTGCTGGATCTGCACAAAAGTCTTAAAATGCTGTGCTGAATGGCCAATAAGCACACACAGAAAGATCCTCAACATCACTAACCATCAGAGAAATACATTAAACCCACAGTACACTACCACTGCATACCCATTAGAAAGCCGAAAATGAAAAAGAGAAAATGCCGATGCTGACAAAGTTGTGAAGACTCCTGAGCTCTATCTTACAGTGCCGAAGGGGTGGAATCTGCCACTAAGCATTCTCCAAACTGGCTGTACCCGCAAAAGCTGAACACGTACACTTCCTGTGAGCCACTGGAGCCCACCCAACAGCAATGTGTGAGTGATCATCAAAACACAGCTACAGGAATCTCAACCAAATTTTCAAGTAAAAAAGCCTTCCAACTAGAATAAAATTCTATTAAGTACTCACGGTAGCATTATCCGTTATAATAGTCCCAAGTAAAACTACCTAAATGTCCATCTAGAGCAGAATATCAAGTTGTGGCATACTCACATTATTAAATACTTTACAGCAATGAAAATGAACGATCCAAAGCTAAGTACAAAATTACGGGCTAATCTCAAAAACATTTTATTCAGTGAAAAGCCAGCACCATCCCCTGAAATCCATTCTGTGTGACCCCACATGTATGAAGTCAACAGCAAGCACTCTGGTTTAGACTCAGGACGGTGCTTCTGTGGCTGGGAGGGCCACAGGCAAGGCTTCTGGGGTACAGACAATGCTGGTTTCTGGGGGCAGGTTACACCATGCGTTCTCATTAAACTTTATACTTAGGGTCTTTTGAGTTCTCCTGTGTGCAGATTATACTAAAAACAAAAACAAACTAGAGGGTGACAAGACTAGAGACCAACTAAGAAAGCTCTCTAGAAGTCCAGGTGAGAAATCGCTAAGCCCAGAGCTACGCAGCAGGAAGGGTAAGGGATAAATGGGAGAAACGTTCAAGTGGAGTGAAGGGGGCAGAGCAGTAATTCCACAAATTCAGGGGCGCAGAGCAGACTGAGAAGAGGGCAGGTCCATGGTCCTGAGTGGACAGTATCAGCTCACAGGGGAAAGGGGGACTTTGGAAACAGCAGGACTGCAGGCGCAGGCCTCAGAGCTGGCAGGACAGCCAGCTGTCAGCATCTTACTCTTTGCGCCCCGAGCACAACTACCTGCCTTCAAGTAGCCTCTACCTCATGCAGGTCCACAACCCCTTGTTCACAAATTCCAAAACGCAAACAGCTCCAAAACCCCCGTAATCCGATACGACGTGTAGCCAGTTCTGACCTGCACTGAGAAGGAGCTAATTACAGCCTTAAATTACCGTACATAGAACACTCATGTGTTTTACAACAGAAGTTCTACTGTGTTGGACTACAGGGTGCTGGGAGTGTGAGACAACATACAGTACACACACCGCACTACTTTTCCAAAATCCAAACTCCTCTGACTCTGAAACACCTCTGGCTCCGTGGGTTCTGGGTGGACCTGCGTATGTACTTACTGTCTGCTGAGCTGACCGTGGTGCCACTTTCTTAAGAATTTCCCCCCACATATTCTGACTGAGTAAGGGGAGATCAGATAGCTTATTCTACAAAGAATAAATCCATTAAGCTACTGTCCAGAGCGGAATAGAAACTAGTATTTTTGTTGTTGTCATGAACAGGCAATAAATGCACGTGGCATAAAATTCAAAAGTAGCAAAAACAACAAGACTCCCTCCCACTAAGGCCTCCCCACTGCCCCAGTTTCCAGTGACAGCTCTCCAAACAAGTGAGCGCGCAGAGAAGCTCTCCAAGGCCCTGGGCTTCAAGCAGACAAGCTGTGTCTGCCTCTCTGCTGCCTGCCCGCTCCCCGACTCCCCCCACTCCAGAGGCGCTCACAAAGCCCCTAATTGAAGTGTTCATCTGTATGCAAGAAGCTCTTGTCACCTACGGCCTCCCTGGTAACTAGAATCCTACATATGAATCATATTTGACCCTTAATAATTTGATCAAACGCCATAAATGACCAAAATGCAGTATGTTTTTCTTTCTTAGAAAGATACTTCATCATAAAATTCTGGCACAAGCTACAACATGGACGAATCTTGAGAATATTATGCTAAGTGAAATGAGCCACACAAAAAGACAAATACTGTATGATTCCACATGAAGTCCCCAGAGTAGTCAAATCCACAGAGACAGAGAGCAGACTGGCTGCTGGGGTTGGGGGTGGAGAACGGGGAGTTAGTGTCTACTGTGGGCAAAGTCTCAGTTTTACAAGAAGAGAAGTGTGTGGCGACGGGCAGTGTGGATGTCTTCCTGTCACTGAGCTGTGCAGGTGAACTTCGTTACGCGCCTCGCCGTACCCTTACGGAGCACTTACAGAGCACTTTCACCTGTGTCGGGGCGCCGCAAGACTAAATAAACCTAGCTGCTGCTGCTGCTTCTTTTGTTTTTTTTAAAAGAAATTTCATCAAGAGAATTCGAAGACAAGCCAGACTAGGAGAAAATATCTGCAAAAGACACACCTGATGAAAACCTGTTACCTAAAGCATACAGAGAACTCCTAAAACTCCAGTAGAAAACAAACCACCTGACTTAAAAATGAGCGAAAAATCTGAACAGACACCTCACCAATGGAGACACGTGGCGCGCCCGCTGCGGCCACTCTCCACTTCAGAAAACACTCAGAAAGTGAGCACTCCATGAAATCTATGATGTTTCGTCCCTAAACATCTTCTTAATATGACAAATGACATAAAGTAAATGTACTGAATCCCAAATTACTAACTTTACTGAACTATCATTGTCTTTTCTTCAGTTCTATATATAAGCAAAAAAACTTAATATATGATTCCTTGTAGTTCATCGCAATGTAATTAAATTTTAAAGCTTAACATTTAAATTTATATCCAAATAAAAACTTGTTTAAGCTGTTGATGCAAATTAAAAATATTAGTAATTTCAAATAAACCAAAGTTAAATATAAACATCTGATCTAGCAGTCAGTCAGCTTCACAGCTGTAAAGCTTCAGTCCTCTTCCATCTCCCCCTCCCACCCTCACATCATGTCTTCTACTTCACAAAGAGATGTCATGGCCTTCCAGGTTTAAACAAATCCTGAACTATTTTCTCTCTCATCAGAAAACAAACCAGGAAAGGAAAGAAAATGAAAGTTCTCAGGGACTCATCACGCCTGCCCGGGTGGGTGGGCTGCGACCCCTCCTCACGGGGGCAGGGGTTGGGGGGGGGTAAGCCCTGCACCGGGCTGTCCCTGGCTGAGCCTGGCTCAGGCAGCGCCCAGCTGGGGAGGTGTCTTAAGTTTGCTGGGGTTTTCACTCTACAAAGAAAGAGTGAAACACTTTGGTTTTTCATTTTATACCACAAAGTGATGCACAGTGGAGCCCCAGGAGTGGCCCAGAGGGCAGCGGGCCGCCCACCACCTTCACGCGCAGTCACTCGCAGAGGACGGACGAGAGGACCACCGGAGGGTTCTGGGAGGATGGGGAGAACTGCCAGTGGCGTAGGGGCGGGACGTGCTCTCCTTTGCACAAGGAACTTAATGGGGCTACTGTCTTCTAAAAAAGAAAGAACGTTTAAAACAAAAATGTGTATTTGACACAGGAACACCAACTCTAAGACTCAAATAGTTCAAAATTCAATTACAGTATCTTTAAACAGCAAAAAATGGTTAATCTAAGTGTTGAACAACAGGGGATGGTAGGGTAATTCACAGCGTGTCCCACAGATAGATGTTCCTGCAGCACGTTTTAAAAGGGTGAACACGAGAAAAGTAACTGATGATGAGACAAAATCCTACCTGCAACGGGAGTCTCTGCTATTTAAAAGCAAATTCAAAACTATTCATATAATAATGAATATGTTTTGTGTTAACAGTGGCCACTTATGAATGGTGAGATGATGGGTAATTTTTTCTAACCATTTTCAATCACTGTTCCAAATGTGCCACAGCAAGTATCATGTTATATTATCTTAAACTTTATAACATCCTAAAATAAACTTTACTTGATCATTTAAGCAAGACTACCAGCATCATGCCAATTCAGTTCAACGAGTATCTAAATTTCTTGGAAATAACTTTCCTAGCTCTGCTACCACAACTCTAGCCCACAGTCCCACACAGCAGCCAGCGGATGGTCGGCCCTCAACCACACGCCTGGTCCTCGATGCACCAAGAACCTTCTGCACCAACTGCTGAGTCTCACATGCTTTTTCCTGAACAGTGCTTTCAAACCTCAGGTGCCTAGCGCAAGCAGCTGGAGAGGTTTTCCAAAGTACATACAGATACACACACGGACATTTCCCCCAGTGTTCCCCCAATCCCAGTCTCTGAAGGGGAAGGAAGGTCCAGGTACCATTTTTTAAAAGACCCTCACGGGATGGTCATGCTCACCCCTGGTAAAGAGCCAAAGGTTGGAACAAACAAACCTGGGCGTCGGACACTTCACAGCCCACCCCAGTGAGGGTCTGAGCCAGCCAGGGCCCCCTCCCTACCTCAGAGCGGGGTTTACTCAGGTCCTTGGCACCAAGCAGGGCCACCACACACCACAATGGCCGTGATGAGGCTAGGGTGGGACCAGGGGAGGGCAGGGGAGTGGGTGCAGGGGCTGAGAACCCCGAGCCCGGGCCGGGAACTCTGATAGTGGGGGCCCACAAGTCTGAGCAGCCAGCTCAGCTTCCGATGCACATCCCCTGCTCCTGACCAGGCTGACCACGCGAACGCTGGGCCTTCAGCGGATATCAACACTGGGAAGGCCAAAGGAGTCTGTGCCTTAGTACAACACTGGAGGTTTACTGTCACCTCGAAGTCAAAACGACCAAAACAAACCCAACCACTTCCCAGCGGTTAGGGCGGCTGTGTGGTGCAGCTCACAGCACTCAGACCAGGCACCCCTCACCCACGTGGTCCTGTCGAGGCGCTGCTCTCAGCAGCCTGTCTGCTGCTGGCGGTGGCCCACGCTTCTCCTACTCTGAAATGGGACCTCCTGGGAGGGCAGCCTAGAACCCTCCCCACCCTCCAACCAGCAGGAGAGTCACCTCCCAGGAAGAGTGACTAAAGACCCCACCGCTGACAAAGACCACAGAAGACAGGAGGATGGAGACGTCACAAGCCCCCAGAAGCACCAGAGACCACCTAAGTCCATCCTCCTCCGAGGTGGAGCTTCTGCTTCACCCGGCTTGATTTCTAGCACACCACAGGTCCAGACAAGAAACACACAGAACAAAGAAAATACAGTGAAAACAACAGGGCAGAACCAGAAAAAACACCAGACCAGAACATTAATGTCAGAAGGAAAAACAGAAGGCATCCATGAAAGAGCCGTGTTACTCTCTCGAACAGGGCTGAACACCTGCCCTGCCTCCCACGTGCTCAGCCCAGTCAAGAGCAACAAGACCATCCTCCAGCCCGTGAGGTCCACCTCATGCCCACATGCCCCCCGGCGGCGAGCTGCACCACACGACATCCCTGCTCTGTCCCTCCCTGCAAAAAGCACCTGCAGGTGCCCGCTGACCCACACTCCATACTCTGGGCAGCCAGGTAAGGCCAGGCAAGAAGATGCACAGGAGTGCTCACCCTGCTCCCTGGAATGCAGTGGTAACGCGGACCGCTGAAAACCATGGAGGCAAAAGCTGTAGTAACTTAGTGTTTTTAAAATGAGAGAATCACCCTTCTATGGGTCCACAACCCCTCACTCAAAATTGTGAATTCCCCAAAGCCTGGTTTGTTATTCATTTGGCCACAAAACATGATCTGAAGGTAGGCACGTGCCTGTTTCTCTGCAGACACAGGATATGTCTGAGGGGCGGCGCTGCTCCGCATGGGATCCCAGGAGTTGAGTTACGCTAAGCACTGGCCACCTTCTACAACCGCAAAGAATTCGGAATTCCAAGGGATCTCTGCCCCGCAAGTCGGCACGAGGCCCCCCAGCCCTGCCCCCTGTTTAAGGCCCCGCTAGCTCCTGTGTCTGGTCACGAGCAGCAAACCCAGGCCTGGCCCTGCCATCCATCTCCAGCCTCCTCTTCTCAGATGCAGCTATCCCCCCACACCACCCCTGCTGTTGGGTCATGGTCGTCCTTCTATTCAGACCACCAGAGCTCCCTCGTTGGGGAAAGACAAACTCGGGCAGGCGGACTGCTCCCCTGCCTCAGGCCCCCTGCCCGTTGGGCCAGACACGCCACTTTCTAGTCTGTGCCTGACTCCAGCTCCCCACACGCCCCCTCCCATCAAGGCAGGGCCACATCCACTTGGCCCTCGCATCGCAGCCCTGCACCACCGCCCTGTGAAGAAGCTCAACCACTGGGCCGTGAAAGGGCAGAGCTTCTTCGTGGATTCTTTCTGTTTCTTATTTTTTATTTTTACTGAAGTGCATTCAGTTACAATGTGTCAGTCTCTGGTGCATAGCACAATGTCCCAGGCACACATATACACACATATATTCGTTTTCACTAAAGGTTATGACAGGGTATTGCATACAGCTCCCCATGCTGTACAGAAGAAGCTTGTTTTTTTTTAATCTATTTTTATAGATAGTGGCTAACATTTGCAAATCTTCCTGTGGATCCCTGTTCACTGTAAGGGGAGACTTAAGATCACGGAGAGACAACACCGCACTCCAGTTCAAAGTGCTTACCTCTCTAAACAGGAGAGGTGCCGCAGCTCGGCCCCACCTTGCTCCCCATCTGAAGCCCCCTGGGCCCACCCCGACCAGGGCAAGGGCAGTTGCCCAGACATCCAAAAAAGACAGTGACTACAGACTAGGAGAATGACCTTGAGCTGTCCAAAGCATGGATGCCAACAACAGGATGGTCTGGGGCACAATGAGGGAAAGTAACCCCTTTTTCCTTTCAAAAAGGAAAAGGGAAAGCTTTCTTTGCCTGTGTCCACAAATAAAAACTGGGAATGCAAGCCCAACAACAAAACAATTTATTTTCAATGAATCAGATTTTCCTCGTTAGCAATCAGAAAGTCAGAACTAAAGAATAAATTCCCCATGAGACTGCCCTGTGAAGGCGGCTGAGACGGAACAGAGATTCTGACACGCGGGGCCGCGGGGCCATCGCGCGGGCAGCTGACCCCGCCTCACGTCCCTCAGGGCAGGTGGGCACCCCAGATCTGAGTCGGAGGCTGGTTCTGAATACTCACTCCTGGGAGCTGACAAGCAGGGACATCATCTACTGATGGTCACAGGTGCCACAATCGTGGACACAGCCTACCCTGGGAACAAGACAGCATTCCAAAGCAGGACTAAATGCTCTTCCATGTCAAAAGCATAACACAAAGTCAGAAAACACCCCCTGAAGCATCACAGCCCCTCAGCCTGTTCCATGCACACACAGGCCACTGCAGTCATAAGGCAGCCACACCAGGTCCAGAGGCCACATGGAGAGCACTTCACCTGCTGTGGAACTAACACGCCTGAAGAATACATTCACCCAGATCTGAGCAGATCTTCTAGATGCTTCTAGATGTAGCATTTCATCAAACAGAAACATACGCTCCTTACAGAAATTCTGTTGAAAAGGAAAACAAATGTCAGCCCACGATGCCCATTTGAAGATACACATTTTTACTATCTTGACAGCGTTTTAAGTGCAGGGATGTGTCAAGTGTGCTGCACCCCCCCCCCCCACTTCTGAGCCGTAGAGTCACACCACACTCTGTCCTGAACTTCCCTGCCCAATATGGGAACTCGTCTCTACATGGACGTACAGACTTTAAGGACTAGATGCTATTCATTGACCATGAGTAATGCATATAATCTAAATGCAAAACAACAGATTAACTAGCTCAGTGCAATTAGAAAGCCTACTTAGACTGACTTGTAGATTCTCCCATCCTCCAGCCAACGGCTTTTTCTTGGCCTTGCGGAGAACTTAGTGGTTTAAAACACTGGCTAAAAAGCTGGATGTAGGTTTGAATCTCAGCTCTGCCATTTCTTTGCTAAGCAACTCTGGGTTACTACCTCCAAGCCTCGACTCCAACTGGAAAAGGCACAAGAATGATCGCGACAGAATTCACAGAGCAAAGGAGAGCAGGAGCTGCAGGTCTGGCCCTGCAGCCGTCTCCCATCCTCAGCACTGGCAGCCTACACACGGCAAAAGTTTAAAACATCTGCCATACCTTAAAGGCAAAATTACTTCTTACTTTATGCTAAAGCAAAACATCCTTCCTAAGACTGCAGGTGTTAGGAAACATTTCACAAAACTATTATGGTCTTAGCTTTTTTCTGACAGATTTTAAAGAAAATGAATCAACTTCATCCAGTGTTAAGACTATTGAAGAATTTCATATTTTTCTGATTCAAAGTATGGACAATGGACCCTACATTCTTACACACTGTGTGCCAAAAACATAAGTTACAATTATTTTTTGAATCCTACAGTCAATAGTGGGGTCACAAAGTCACAACACTAACTTTTGTATTTTCTCATGATCTTACCTTTACTGGAGATCTTTATTTCTTCTTACGGCTCTGAGTGACTGTTTATTGATCTTTCACTTTAACCTGAAGGACAACCTTTAGACTGTCTTGTGGGGCAGGGCTAGAGTTAAAAAACTCCCTCAACTTTTGTTCATTGAGGAATGTCTTAATTCCTCCCCCATTTTTGAAGGACAGCTTTGCCAGACACATTTCCCGGCTGACAGCTTTTCCTTTCAGCACTGTAAGCGTCGTCCCACTGTCTGCTGGCCTCCTGGTTTCTGATGAGAAACCAGCTGTTAGCCTTGCTGAGAGTGCCTGTGCTGACAAGTTACTTCTCTCTCGCTGCTTTCAAGATTCTCTCCTTGTCTTCTGATGGTTTTATGATAATGTCGCAATGTGGGACCTCTGAGTTTATCCTACTTGAAGTTTGTCGAGCATCTTGCATTTGAAGGCTCATGTTTTTCCACCAAATTTGGGACATTTTCCGTTGTGCTTTTCTTCAACTATTCTTTCTGCCCATTTCCCTCTTCTTGTGGACATAGGAGCTGAGGAGTAGAGCTCTACCTGAACCTACAGTCAGTGCAGTGATGCAGTGACTCACAAAGGCTTGGTCAGATGCCCAAAGTCAATCTGCAGTCAAGCCAGGATGCCGTTCCAATGGCCTGAGGTGTCCTCCGAAAACTATAACCAAGGCCTGCTTTAACAAATAATGGCCTAAGTAGAGAAGCCAGTCACTGAACAAATAAAAGTGGGCAAACAATCGCCATTAGCAAAATACTAAAATCATTTAAAAATTATTTATAAAAGTAAAGATATTCTCTTTAGAGACACAAAGGAAAAGGAACCCTAAACATTGAATGCTTGGTTAGTAGGAACCCCCAGAAGGTATAAAGAACCAGGTATTTTTCAAAACTGTGACTAACAGATATATTTGTGTCAACAAGAAAATGTACACTCTGAAAACCAACTTTTAAGGGAACAAAATAAGACTGATGGAAAATAAAGTACAATTTTCGGCACTATGGGGGGAATGCTACTTTCAGTGAGTTTGGTGATACTGCGTAAGAGGAGACAGGATGGACAGGTGATGAAGTCACAACATGATGGGACGAGCATGGGGATCAGAGCTGGACTACCTCACTGAGGGGCTGTGAGGGCCAAGGATGTGCTCCGGTTTGGGCAATCCCAGAAGGATCTCCTCAGGTCTCTGCAAAATTCTTCAGCCAGAAGGACCACCGGGAGCCTGCCCCTCCTCCAGCCCAAGGCACGAGGCCACAGGAGCCAGAGTCTGTGCATGTGCTCTGTGGGGGGAGTGAAGACATGTCTGCAGGGACGAGGCAAGACAAGACACCCTGCCCAGCACTGAAGAGAAGCGCAGTCCGACTGCTTGGAACGCATCTATGGGGTGAGCATGCAGTGTGACAGTAGCTGCGTGACAGCAGCTACGTGACCAGTGCTCATCAGCAAGAACTCTTTTACCCAACTACAGGAGATTCTGTTCATGTGCGTCCAGGCTTCCTCACCCCCTCCACGTATCAATCAACTTTAACTTAAAAAAAAAAACCATACAATACAAAACCAAAAATGCCACTTGGATGATCTACCATCAATACAAACAAGAAGAAAAGTGGGGTGAATTATAGAATCAGAGTGTATTTAATTTTAGTTATAAATGTTCTATCTTTTGGTGCAGTATCTACCAAATACAAACTTAAAGCCTACATCACGCAAATTTACCAGCAGACATTTGAGTCCTATCAAGTACCTAATCTACTCAAGGTCACTGAAGGTCACAGGCCACAGTCCCAGTAAGTGTACAGGATGAGCCAGCCCAGCCCATGGGCACCTGAGCCAAGGTACAGAAGATGAGGAGTGTTTAACACCACATGTGGGCAAGTCCAGGGCAAGACGAAGCAAAGTGGGAACACGAGACTTAAGGAGGAAACGGAATGGACCACATCTTCCTCCTCCCAGCTCAAACAGCTGTAAAACTGATGCTCAAATTCCTAACATCCTCCCAAAGTTTAGAAGTGGCAAAAAAAAAAATAGTATTTTAAAAATATCACTTATGCACTCAAATGCTATTATGGTCTGAAAAAGACCAGAAAAACACAACAGTAAGTCTCCAGTTTACTTGTTCAGGGTTTTCTGTATCCCATCTGCTCAAGAGTCAAAGAAGGAGTTCCACGCGCCGCTCACTGGTGACTAAGCAGCACGAGAAGAGGGCGTCTGGCAGCAGCCTCACAGCTCGGCCTCACGGCCGCAGCGACACTAACGCCACACTCCCTCACATCCTCAGCTGCTCATCTTCCAGGGGGCAGAGACCACGAAAACCTGGAGCAACTCGACTAGAACAACTCGCTGTCTTTTCTTCTCGTGAACCATAACTGGTCTCAGAATAGTCTTATCAGCCTAACTAAAGCCACTGGACATGCCTGAGCTACACATTCCAAGGAGGGGAACGTGAGACTCTGCTTAAAGTGCTAAGTCCAATCTTCCTAAAACCTGGGTAAGATTTGGGATCAAGTCCTTTGACTGTCCTTCCAAAGCTGCAAAGGGAGCGATGCCACGCCAGGCCTCTCCACCTCAGGCTTCCTTTTAGAAAGTGCCTGACACTAAATTTGAAACCAATGCTTTGGAACCTTAAAGGCTTAATAGGTACCATTTGTTAAGTTATTAAAATTCACCACCAACAGGGCTAAGACTAACATCCCACTGTTACCGCCTGCTGGCTACCACTGTGCTCCAGGGTCTGTACCTTCCCACTACTGAAGCCTGGGGCGGGAGCATTCTGTTGCTGGAGGGCTATCCGCTGCATCACAGGATTTCTAGCAGCCTCCCTGGCCCCAGCCCACTAGATGTCAATAGCATCCCTCCCAGCTGTGCCAACCTAGCGTGTCTCCAGATGTTGCCAAATGTCTTGGGGAAGGGACGTGCACCCCAGTGAGAACCACTGTGGTTCTGATACCTTTCACTATGTGAGACACAGAAGCATTCTGTCCCAAATGACAAGCTACAGCAGAAGCCAATAATGTCTAAAATCCCAGCAAAGCACTAAACACACACCCCAGAAATAGATGCATGCCCGGAAAGGTGGCTTCCTGCACGGTGCCTCCTGATCTCACCGCAGCCACCTCCTGGGTGATGGCGGTAACCCCTGTGCGGCCCTCAAGTGGCTTCAAATGACAGAAACGACAATATGTGCCTCCAACATGCCCTGGGGTATTGTGTTTTCTTAGCAAACTCAAACATCCTCATTACAACCTGGGCCGTAGTGCGGGAGCCGACTGGCTGCATTGTCATTACCTAAGACACTGTAAACTGCTCCAGAACCCACACGCGAGACCCGAGCTACACAAACATGTCCAACAGATGAGGATAGTACCCAAAATGCTAATGGCTATCATGAAAAGCTTCCTTATTTTAGAAACCCTCTTTTCTTCGTTTTCAACCCCACCACCACCACCAAGCACCACCTCCTGCTCGGCTGCAGTTCCACAATGGACAGGCCCGCTATGACCACAGCAGCCCCGCATCCAGATGGGGGCCTGCTGATGAACGGGGGACCAAAAGGGGGGCCACGTCTGACCGGAGTCCTGTCGCTAAATGACCAGCACTTGAGAAAACTCCTGCAACGGTGATGTCCCCAGTCAGCGGGAACACGTATGCTGTGTATGTATCAAAGGATGGCGGCTCTGTGCCATTTCCAAGGGTACAAACACATACAGGCCCCGGTCCCCACCCTGGAGGACCAGCTGGGGACAAAGCCAAGCAAGAAGATAAGGCACAGCACAAAGAGATGAGGAGGGAACATTTCCTCAGCCTGCAGGAGAGAGGGTCGCTAACAGGCAAGTCCCAAGAACCAGCTCCATGACCCATTCCTCCGAGGTACGGCAGAACTACTAAACCCTAGGTAAAGTGGAAGCAAGCTGGTTGTTATTTTTAACTTAAAAAAATTATGCTAAAATAGCTGCACTGTGTTCCCAATGTCTACAATCAGTGATAAAAATGTATCTCAATTTACCAAATGAATATATATTGTAGCTTTTAAAGGAAAATACACAGTAGTCATTAAAAAGCAATTAATTTGTACACTGAGCACTTTTCCAAGTGCAAAGTGCCTCTGCCCAACATCCACTCCTGGGTCCTAGAGTCCAGCTGCCGGACCCTGGCTCTCAGCTCTGCATACAAGCTGGTCAGGGTCTCAGGTCATAATGTAATGCAAGTGCTTCAGCCACCTCAGCCCCCAAACAAGAACACACTCCGGACCTCACGAGTGGGTCTGCTTAGGTCTTCAAAGAAGATACGCTCATTTTATCTTCTGCTGGGAACTCTGTGCCCCTCACACCTCAACTGTGTGCACCCTGCACCCTTGGGGCCACAGCTCTGTCTCCCAGGGCTTCCCTCACCACTTCACGGTGGTGACCCATAGGGTTGCCACTCTTCCTAATCCTAATCTCACCTCGGTCATCCCTGCAATAACCACCCCCACTCCCTTCTGGCTGTCTTCACCCAGGAGCCCACACCCAGTCTCCTCCCTCATCCTCCAAAACATCCTAGCCGCCAAGCCCCCAGCTCCCCATGGAAGGTGACACTGCAGGTCACGGTCCTTTTCCCGAGGCCCACCTGGCGCTCCCCCCTTCCAACTTCCCTCCTTCTGGTACTGGGATTCTCTGGGAGCCCTGGCTCTGCCCAACCCCTCCAGCAGAGCAGGGTCCAGTCACCTTGAGCTCCTTCGGTTCTCTGCCTCCAGTCTCCACCAGCAAAGGTCCAGAAGCCGCTGCCTGCTCACCTCTCTCCAGCCCTCACCTCGGAGGGTGCTATCTCTGATGTAATGAGAGTCTTCAAATGTGGCATTAGCAAACTTCATCTGCAAGTTAAAACATGCTACACAAGAGAGGGGCTGCTGTATCACCAGCTGACAGGCAGTTAATTTAGCACCAGAACCACGTCACTTTTCTAAATAAACACAACTGCAGTTTTGCATGTCAAATAGCTTTGGGCTACAGTAAATTCGACTTGTTCTACTTATGTCTGGCTATTAGATATTTACCATCTTACTAACCAAAAAATACATCAAATTCACTTGACATTTCAAACTGTAAGTAACTGTTAAAAAGTTGTTTACTTTTATTTGTAAATTGTATTCAGCATGCTACCACAGCCATACCAAGAGCAACAACAGCAAACCCAGGCTCCCCTGCCCAACAGATCTTCCTAAAACACTCTGAAGATCACTCAGGCACCAGACCAGGTGCTTAGACAAACAAGGACCCTGTCCTCAAAGAGAACATTCTTCATTCTCTGGCTGACCTCAGTGAAAACACTGCCCCACCAGGCCTAGGCAAACCTCATGCTCCACAAACCTGCCCCAAGGGCCCTTCCAGCCTGAATTCCACCTCCTCTAGTACCAGGCTGCCACCCAGGCACACCAGCAGGGCCACCTGCACCTGCACACTTCAGGAGCCCGGCCCAGGTGCCTCAGGGCTCTCCTACCTAGACCACTCCACAGAGGAAAAAGTTGCATTTCTGTATATACAGACCTGCATACTTGGCCAAAAACCAAGAATTTTTTGGAAATCACTTGTTTTCTGGAAAACCACGTGCTCTGGCGCTCGAGTACATACTCAGCTCCCACCCCAGGCCACATAGGCAAGGAATTGACCAACCACCACGGAAAAGGCACTTGTACTCAGGTCTTATCCAAACCGTTTAAAATACTCATGACAGCCAACATACAGAATCACAGCCCTCCTTTCTCTCTTCCCCCACATCAATACTTTATTATTTTAATAAAATAATAAAACATACTTTAAGCCTAAACTACTTATGTACTCTTTCAAATTCTCTGTATGTAAATTTTTAATACTAACTACAAAACATAGATTCATTTTAAAGTTGGAATTGGAATACAATCATTGTCATTCAAATAAGAGATCAACCATAGGTTGCTATATTTTAAAAATTCTACAGCGATTCTCAATTCGGTAAGCAAGTCTGAAATAAGGAATAAAGTTTCAACCTCTGCATAATTGCTCTAAGTTACATGTTTTGTTTTGTTTTTTTAAACAGGGGAAAGTGCGAACGCAGTCCCCCACTACTACGAATTATGCAGTCAATTTTCCCACATTTGGGGAAATTGCAGGGGTCAGTACATCCGGAGTGTAACGGATAAGCCTCGCCCTGGGAAAACCACCTTCGTGATCATGGTATCTCCCCTTCAGGTAAGTATTACACGTGTTTTTAAATTGATACAATTTGATTTTTTTAATCTTAAAAAGAACTTGTAACATAGAACTGAGTTTAATTTCAAGAAAAAGATTTTTAAAACAATTTATCTACATTTAGGTAGCACCAATTGTCTTTACAGTTTTTTTCCATTACATACCTGTTACCATCCTACACCAACAACTTAGAAATAATGCTTTACAAAAAAGGCATTTGCCTTAAAAATCCTAACAATTATCCACTCATTTCACACTGTAAAAATGCCAAAACCCCTTCTGTGGAAAAAATCACTCCCATCTGTCAGTGCAGGCAGAGGTCCCCAGGCCCGTAAGAAGCCCGGACTCTGCCCTGTGCACCAGCTGGAGCTGAAGGCCAGAGGCCCTGCTCCTGCCCACCACCTCTTGTTCATCATTTCTACAAGGCTCACTTCACCCCTCAAAAAAGTCTCAATTCTGCTCCCTCGCGGAAAGCTCCACTTATTTCCATGTTTGGAATGTCAACACAAATAGTTTTGGCTGAATGATAATAAGAGAATTTTCTTTAAAAACCTCAAAATTCTCAGAGGAAAAATATAATACCCTTTGTTGTGATGTCAAGTTACCTGTAAACAAGTCAAATTAAAAGGCAGCCATTAGGTCCCTACCACCCATCTTACGCACTCTTCAGTATAATTACACACAAAACCGCTTTAAGTTTGAAAAGTAATGTTGCTTGAGACGCTCCCATCAAGGCCTAGGGAACCAGCTGGTGCGCTCTGCAGGCCACGCAGTAACGCAGCACACGTGCACAAAAATCAAGCAGTGAAGACAAGCAGCACTCTTATCCGCACCTCCAACAGCTGGAAGCAGACAAAAATTCCGGTTTGTGGAGAAAGGTTCTACTTGGAATAATCTAGAAAGTCCCCGAGGAATAATTAGCATTTCCTAGAGAGCAAGTTTGTTTTTCAAGCAGAGTAAATGTGAAGTTATCATACTTCACAAAATCAGAGAACCAGCTGAACTGCTTTGTAGCAGGACTGATAGTTCCTCATGAAGCTCCCTTAATTACCACTCCATAAGACCTTGTAAGAACTTCTAAATAATCAAGCGACTTTTAAAAATCATGTTGAAAGTGTACAGCTTTCCCCAAATTTTAAGGTTCAGAGCACAGATCTGAAAATTTAGCACTTTTCAAGAGTTTTCAATTTTTAGGCAACAAAAAATATGGTAAGAAAAAGGAGTTCCTACAGCTTAAATAATTCTTGAAATAATACACTACTGAAAACATCCAGAACAAAAAGGAAGAAACAGATAACCCATCATCAGTGAAGATACAGGTTTTGGGCGGTTCCACGCGCCAGAGTTGAACACTTCTGCGCTGTATTACCTACGTGCTAGTTACGAAAAATAACATGCAAACTCGCAGAACGCACAGAGAAGCGCAGAAACCCTCAGCCCACGTGCACAGCTGCCTGAGCCTCCAGCTTTGGGAAAGTGAGGATGGGACCTGCGGCAGGGCTTGTGGTCTGCGTTCTGGCCATGGGTCGGGTGGATGAGGCCGCGAGGCTGGGGTCTGGAGTGGGATCCGGCCAGGGTGACGGGGTCGGGGTCGGGGTCGGCTAGGAGGTAGACTGAGCCCAGAGACCGCGATCTAGGTCCTGGATGGACGAGGCCTGGG
Source organism: Camelus ferus (assembly GCF_009834535.1). Classification (NCBI taxonomy): domain Eukaryota; kingdom Metazoa; phylum Chordata; class Mammalia; order Artiodactyla; family Camelidae; genus Camelus; species Camelus ferus. The sequence goes on from NC_045711.1 coordinate 20,100,195, forward strand.
GTTCCGACTCGGGGTCCGGACTGCCTCCTACATGTGGGGAGGACGTGGGCTGCGTCCTCGCCGTAAGACTTAGGTCGGGGGCAGCGGGGCTGGGTGGTTTCAGGGCCTGCCTGGATCTGAGTTTTCCTGGTCCTGGGTGGGCCGCGGGGCCGGGTCGCGCATCGGGGGCGGGTTCTAGGTGGGGTCGCGGGGTCGGGGTCCGGGTCCAGGTGGGGGTTCGGGTCCCAGGCCGGCCAGCCAGGCCGCAGCCCCCAGCCCCCGTCCTCCCCCGGCCCCACTCACACGCGCGGCAGCTGCAGCGGCGGCGCCCCGCGCCTCTGGAACACGCCGTCCACGAACACGCCGTTCTTGCCGAGGCAGCGCAGGTAGAAGTCGCCGCCCGCGTCGGGCCCGGGCTGCGCCGACGGCTCCGGGGCCGCCCCGCCATGGCCGCCGCCGCCCGGGGGCGTGAAGATCTCGAGGTGGCGCCGTGAGATGAAGCTCGAGTGGCCCATGCTCACGTCCACCGAACCCTGCGACGAGTTGCGCCCGATGGTCACCGAGCGCTTCTTCATCAGGTACTCGAACTCGCGGCCCTCGAGGCGCGCCACGGCCCAGCCGCCCGGCGGGGACCCGCCGCCCGCGCCCCCGGCCCCGCCGCCCGCGGGAGGCCCGCCCGCGCCCGGGAGGGCCGCGGCCGCCGCCATGGGCCTGCGAGGGCCCGGGCCGCCTTCCGCCGCCGCCACGGAGCTGAGGGCCGAGCGAGGCCGCCGGCCGGCGAGCGACGAGCGGCGGCGAGGGGCGGGACACGCGCGGCGCGCCGCGGGCCGGCGCCGGCCCGTGACTGACGGCCGTGCCCGCCTATGGGGGCGGTGCACGGCAGTGGGGCTACCGGCCGCCAGCCAATGGCGAGGCACGCCGGCTGTGCGTCCGCACGTCCGGCCGCGGCGCCCTACGCAGGCGCGGCTCCCGGCGGCCTGGAAAACCCGGGGCGGAGCTGGGCCGGCCGCGGAGTCGCGGAGCCTCCGAGCAGCCGCGCCGCACGAGGGGCGGGTGCGAGGGCTGGGCCGGGGGCGGGTCAAGGTCGGCGCGGGCGGGCGGCTGGGGGCCTGCGTATTCCGCACCCGGCGCCGCGCTTTGTCGCTGCTGCCTCGCGCGCACCCTCAAGTGTAGCCGGAGCCTGCCGCGTGCTGGCAGCCGAAACCCAAGCGTTTCCACGGTTGCAGTGGCTGTGGGACCCCACGGTGTCAGCCAGGAGGAGAGAGGGGAGGGGAGGAGAGCGAGGAGGGGAGGGGGCACGGGAAAGGGAGTGGGAAGAGTACGAGAGGGGAGGGGGAGGGGAGTGCGGAGGGGAGGGGGCGCGGGGAGGGGAGGGGAGTGGGGGGAGCGGCGAGGGGAGAGGAGTGCGGAGGGGAGGGTGCGCGGACGGGGAGCGGGACACGCGCGGCTCCGTGGGCCCGGGGGGAGCGGGGAGCCTGGAGGGAGGCAGGTCCAAGTCCGGCTCCGCTGACACAGCCCGCGCTGGGGGCGCCGCCGGCTCTCCTCGTTCTCTGTATAGAAACCCCTTCTGAAGAAATGGAAGAAGTTACCGTGTCCCTCTGAACGCGACATCTCCCTGGCTTGTCCTCCAGAGATGCGTTTGCGGTTACGGTACAAACTCCGGAGGGTTCACACGGCTTCGAACCAAAAGGGCGCAGTCCGTCCTAGACAGGACAAAAAGTCGTCTCGTGAAGTACTCACTCACATACGGGAGAGATTTCAGGTGGTGTGGAGACAGGAAGGGAAGCGATCGGTGGAGAAGCCTTTCATCCACGACAAAACACGGTTGATCAAAGGAAAGAGCGTCTGATCTGGTGTAACGGATGTTTCCAAACCAGCTGACAAGTGACTGTGGGGTGTGTTGTCCCGGCGTCCTGGGCCCTGGCTCTGTGCTCCTCCGGGGGGGCGGCCACTGCTCTCCCCGGCATTCGGAAGCGGCCTTGTGATAAAGTAACTGTGTTTGGAGGGCATGCTGTTAAAAACTCAGACGAGCCTACAAACCTTCACTGTTCACGGTGTCCACCACACGCAGGGAACCCAGGCCTGCAGGTACCAAGAGGGTGAGCCTGTCCTGTTGCACTGATGTGTCTCAGCTGTGCCCCGACTGTGCCCACACGAGGCCCCTGGATGGAAGGCACACAGTGCCAGGCCCTGGGCAGGTAGAAATGGTTAGGGCCATATGAGGTCACTGACACGAGGAGTCTGACGAGGCTCCAGAGCAGGAGGGCTTGCGCTCGCCCTTCCATCCGTTCCCAGTGCTCAGTAAGCACCTGCTGTATACCAGACACAGGCCAGGGTTGGACCAAAGCAGAGAGCAGACCCAGCAGCCACATCCCATCAGCGCGTGTGAAAGAAAGACTGATCCAAAGCAGCAGGGAGGTGCCCTCAGGTGGGCACGGAGCTGAAGGTGGGATGTGGAGGAGACACACCCAGGGCTCACGAAGCTTTGTTCCCTCAACCAGGAGTGTGTCCGTGCGGGATACAGGTGCCAGAAGAGAGCAGAGTGAGACCGTGGGGCACCTGCCAGGTGCTGCTGGTGGAGGACCCGCAGTACACCTGTGCACATACAGGCACAGCCCAGGGGCAGCATGCAGAGCAGGCAGAGAGGCCAGAGGAGGACACCCTTGACCTGAGGCTTCAAGATCCTGAGCTGGGGCCATGGTGACCTCCAGACAAAGAGCAAGGGCAGTGGCGCAGCGTGGGAGGACACTCAGTGTGTCACAGGCGTGAGGGAGGAAAGACAGCCGGGCTGCAGCTCCACCGGCCCCCATTACCTGAGACAGGAAACCACTGGGTGTTTCAAGCAAGGAGTAACATGACCCAGTTGAACTTCTAAAAAGATCAACCTGTTTGCTGTGTGGGACAAAACCGAAAACAGGGAGACCCAACTGTGTCCCTTGTAATGATTTAGGCTACAGAAAAGGGTAGTTGGATCCACGAACCTCAAAGCTTTTTGCAAAAGTACCCAGTAAGCTAGTTTTCTGAAAATTTGTTAAGTTCCCACATTTAAGGTAATAGTAAAATTTCCCATCATATTTAAATAGTTGCAATGAGGCAGGGAGGATATAGCTCAAGTGGTAGACTGCATGCTTAGCATACACAGGCCCTGGGTTCAATCTGTAGTACCACCTCTAAAAATAAATGAATAAACCTAATTCCCTCCCCCCAAAAAATTTTAAAAATAAAACTAAATAGCTGCAATGAATGTAATTTCCCAAAGATTACACATATTGCCTTTTAAAATAAAACCATGACATCATTCCCTACCTGTAGCAAATGCATCCTGAATGCCATCGTGATTCGAAACCTACTCACATGTTTTATAAACATATAAACAGTCTCTTGGTTAACAGTCAGGAGTTGTTTTAAATCCTTTCCTCCTAAGCTCAAATTCCCCCACAAGTGTTCGCACTTGAACATCATTTATTGATGACACCATGTTTATGCCTGGAGAGGGAGATACATATATATACACACAGGTCTTTAATTTGCAATTTGCTGTAAATTTAAGTCTCATGTTAAAAATACTTCTGGAATGAATTAGTATTATAGCTATTATTAATACATTACTGATGAAAACATAAATAAATGCAAGTTTTGATTAAGACTAGAGTTATATTGGAGATTTCTCTCTTAATACCATGTCCGGGGCTTTTTTCCTCCGGACTGTCCATATACCCACTGAAGAGAGTTACTAGGGTGAGGCAGGGCACAGAATCAATATTATCCCCATTTCTTCATAAACGTACACACACACACATAAATTAAGCTGGAGGAAGTGATCTCATAGCAACTAACAGTTCTTTGAACCTCTTCTGACTGCAGGTGCCACATGGGAGCTGAGCAGAGGCCCCGAGGCCCCGCAGCGCGAGGGGTCTGGAGGCAAAGGGAAAGGTCTCGTGCCGCCCAGGCAGCCAGCTGGGGCAGCAGAAGGGCCACACCAGGAGCGAGGGCTCCCTGCCAGGAGTCGCGGAAAAACGACAGTCTCTGAAGAGAACTCCTTGACTTGCCAAGCACCAGACTGGGTACAGCTGGAGAGAGGAAGTTTCAGCTCAGCCACATCAGTAGAAATCATCTCAATCAAAACCCTGGAAGAAAAGGTGGGGGGTAAATCAGGAGTTTGGGACTAACAGATACAAACTACCATACATAAAACAAATAAACAAGGACCTACTGCATAGCATAGGGAACTATATTCAATTTCTTGTAATAAGCTCTAATGGAAAGCAATCTGGAAAATGTATATAATGTATACAGGTAACTGGATCGCTTTGCTTTACACCTGAAACTAACGTTGTAAATCAACTACACCTTGACAAAAAATAAAATAACAGGAAAAAAATGAAAATAAGGAAAACAAATAACAAAAGACTATGAGAGACCTGTGGGACAAGATCAAAGGGTCTAATGTCCCTAAAACTGGGCTGTCAAAAGGAAGGGAAAAACGGAGCAGAAGAAATATTTACAGAGAGAACGTGTACGGATTATACACACTGGTAGGACTCAATCACCCCACAGATCCGGAAAGTTCAGCAAAGCCCAAAGAGGACAAATTCAAAGGAAAACAAACGGAGCTGTCTCATAGCCCAACTGCCGGAAACCAAAGATGAAGATAAAAGCCTTAATGAAGACAAAGGAAAAAAGATTAACGTCCTGGGAAACCTCAGCGAGAATGACTGCTGACTGCTTATCAGAAGCTGTGCTGCCAGAGGAAAACGACACTATACTTGTAAAGTGCGGACAGGAGACTGCCCAGGTCTTCATGACTGGAATCGAACACTCGACAAAAGCGTCTTTCACGAATTGGGGGTAAATCAGAGCTGGAAAACGTCGTCACCAGGGGCTCAGCCTCCAACAAGCTGAAGGGGAGCAGCCCGGTGGAGCCCCAGGCATGCGGGCGGGAACACGTCTGTAAAGGCTGAGGGGGCTCGGCGGGCACGAGGCTCTGGCTTCCATCCCCAGCACCTCCTCTAGAAATAAATAAATAGGCCTAATTACTTCCCTCCCCCCAAGATAATAAAAGACACAAGATTATCGAGTGGAGGCTTAGAGCAGATCTTAGAATCACATGTTGTGGGTTTTGAGCAACACTGCCCAGCGCAACACGGCAGTAATGGAACAGCTGGGCCTGTCCCCGCCAGAACCCCCACCCCGGGGGCACTTCAGGTGTGTGGCTGAGGAGCTGAATTTTAAGGTTGTGTTCAGTTATAATTTAACCTTATATTTAAATAGCCGCATGTGGCTAGTGGCTACCAAATTAAACAGCAACCTGTGGAAATAAAAACTATGACAAGAGAACCAAGAGCAGTAGGGAGTTACGGTTATTCTGCGTTCTAACTTTCTTACCTGGTTGATGGAGTCGTGTAATACAACTTCAGAGCGGACTGTGATCAGTGAAGGGCACGTTCTGTAACTTCCACATCAACCACGGAAATAAACAAGTATAAATGTGCATGTTATGTACACAAATATCAAACTGACGTATAAAACGTATAGTAACATATTAATGTACCAAAAATACAAGCAGAGATAGAATTTTAAAAACACGTGAATAATCCAACAGAAGGCAAGAGAGCAAGAATAAAGAGAAGATGGAACAAACAGAGCAGCAGGGTGGCGGCTTTAAACCCCGCTGTGCCAGTCAACACACCGAATGTAAACACACAGAGCTCCAGTTAGGAGCCAGAGACTGATGGGGGAGGAAAACACCACCCAACTTACAAGTTTACAAAACACACACTTTAAGGCTAAAGACTAAGACAAGATGAAACTATGAAGAGAGAAAGAAGCCGTCCAAATGCGAGTCATAAGCAAGCTGGCTGCCTTAACCTCGGAAGAGGGGGATCAGGGTAAGGATGACCGCACGAAGAGCGAGGCGCTTACTGGTGTGGAACAATCGTGAATTTTGATACTCTTAGAGGGACGTCCTGCACTGCGACTACTTTCATGTAGCAAAACGCTGTGAACACCCCGTGATTACAAGTCCTGTGGTCTTGAGAAGATGACACTGGGTTTCGTAACTTTTCCTCCTAGGAAACCTTCAGAAGCCCGCAGTTTGCACCCAGATGAAAGCCAGACCCTGGAGCCCGCGTTTCCTCCTGGTCCAGCTCCGCCCAACAGTCTCCCTTCTCACTGCCCACGTGTGCCCCCCGGATGCCACCCCGTTGCACCCCACCTTGGTTCACACACACAGCTCTCCGGCTGCCCCCAGGCGCCCTGCGGCATCACCCCAGTCCCCTCTCTTTGCACGAAGTATTCCCTTGCTGTGGCAGCTCTGCTGGCACTCTCCAGGACCCGGGACTCCCTAACTTGTGCCTGTTATTGGACACTTAATAACTTCCTGTCTCCGCTGCATTGTTACTTTCTTTCTTGTACGGTTACTTTTCTTAGCTCCCTGACTCCAGTGCTGCGAGGCCTGGAGCCATGCCTCTGATTCACTGTGCTCCCGACAAGACACAGCTGCCTCGTGAGGCCGTCTCACGCGGGGCTCCAGGGGCTGCTTTCAGGCCGTCCAGGGCTGTGGGTACTCTGTCCACTGCAGGAGATGGAAGTAGCACTTTGAATTGCATGAAAACAGTGTCCAGAGAGGAGAGAAATATTCTTATTATGGCCAAGCGTTCAGGAAAAAGTAAGGTATGTTCATTCAAATATGGCCCTGCTGGTAATCAGTACCATGAATCCAAAAGGTATTATCATGGATGTAAGCATTATGTTGAATAAATGATACATTTCTCACTTCTGGTTTTCTTCTTCACAGAAACTCAAATACTCCAGAGTAAATACCATAAACTAAGTTTTCAGTTTGATGAAACGTCCCAGGCGGGAATACTGCTGAGGCAGGGGTGTGCCGCACCTGTGTTCCTAGCACCACGTCACAGCTGCAGGCCGGCAGCAGGTATTTGTCAAATCGCGGAAGTACACGGAGGTCCACTTGGTAAGGAGATCCACAGCCGTCATCTGACTGAAGTTTCCGATAGCTGTGGTACAACCACAGCAACCTGATATCAAACCTCACTGCTGGGAGTTCCACCTTTTGACCTCTCAGGAGGCACTTCAGGCTCTCACGGAGCCCAAAATCAGAATTACGGACACCGTCTTTCCACCACCAGGCTGTGTGCGGAGACGCCCCTGACAACACAGAGCTCACCCTGACCGGCTGAATCAGCTGTGTTGCTGTAGGGCCAAGTATTTGCTTGAGGACTGATTTGCTAGGCTGGTAACATTTGGCCCGGTTGATCTGTAGAGTCAGTATCACCCCAGTCCAGTCCCCAGCTGGCTTGCTGGTAGGAACCGACAAACTGATCCTTATATTCATACGGAAACGCAAAGGACCACAATGATCTTGAAAAAGGAGAAGTTTGAAGGACTTACAGCTATGTTAATGTAAATTAAAATAAAGCTGTAGTCACCAAGTGAACATAAAGCTCCTTCTCTAACTCAGCTTTCACGAGAAACTCAGTCACACAGTGATCTCCGTACAACCTGCAGCTGGTAAAGCACGGAGGCAGACCAGCACAAAGCTCTGCTGACCAGCACTGTGTGGTGCGGGAGCGAGGACAGACGCGTCAGGGGCACAGGAAAACCCAGAGACGGGTCTCCACACAGTCAACCGACTGCCGACAGAGGTGCCAGAGGTAGTCAGCCGGGAAAGGACAGTGTGACATAACACATGATCCCCGGTCTCTGTCCTGGTCCCTGGCCAGAGCTCCTGAGTCCCTTGAGTTTCCTGGATGACAGGAGCATCCTTTGCTCTGATGAAGCGACTCTGGGTGGGTGCCTGGATGGGGCGGGACCAGAAAGACAGACCAGGGTTAGAAGTGTTAGAAGTGGAAGCTTCAGCCCCACCCCCGTCCTCTGGGAGAGAAGACGGGCTGGAGATGGAGTTAACCATCAGGACTGTGATGAAACATCCATAAAAGTACCTAAACTGTGGGGTTCAGAGAGCTTTTGGGTTAGTGAACACATCCAGGTGCCAGAAGGTGGCACCCCTACCCCATGGGGCAGGAGTTCCGTGTTCGAGACCCCGCTGGGCTTCACCCTGTGTGTCTCCTCAACTGGCTGTTCATCTGCATTCTGCAGAAAAGGCTTCGTAACAAGCCAGCCAACATAACTCAGTATTTCCCTGAGTTATGTGAGCCATTTTAGCAGACTATCAAGCCTGAAGAAGGGGCGGTGGGCACGCCTGAGCTGTAGGCAAGTTGGATAGAAGCGTGGGGACCCTGAGGACCCCCTACTTAAGGGTGGCGCTGGAAGTGGGGCAGCCTGTGGGACAGAGCCCGCAGCCTGTGGCGTCCACACGCACCGCGCAGCTCGTGTGAGAACCGGCTGAGACTGCAGGACACCCTGCTGGCACCCACAGGGAATGGGGAAAACCCACACATCTGGCATCAGAAGTGTTGCAAGCAGAGGTTTCTCTTTGATCCAGTAAATAATGCTGGAGCAGCTTGGTATCTGAGTCATTACGACAAGTGAGAAGTCTGACCCATGCCTTACACCACACAGAAAAATTAATTTGTGATGGATCGCAGAGCTGTCTGGAAAAACAAAACAAAACAAACTACCAAGAAGAAAACATGGGAAACTATCCTTGTGTCTTTTTCCTCTTGTGTCTTTTGGGTCCCAGGACCCCAAAAGTGAAAACCATCAAAGGGAAAAAAATGGATAGGGTTTTGAAAAAAGTTTACATTTTGCTCCTCCAAAGATGATGAAAAATTTGAAACCGTGAGCCACACATTGAGGAAATATTCACAATATGTACACAGTCTGACAGGACTCCCTAAACAGAATTTAAAAGAACTCCTATCACTCCACGGCAAAAAGGAAACTAAAATTCAAAGATGAGTCAAGAGGCTTGAACAGCCACTCCACAAGAGAAGATGAGTGGTCAACAAACACAGGAGATCTCCAGCGTCAACCGTCATCAGGCAAAACGCAGATTAAAAGCGCAACAAGATACCAGAGGAAGAGCTGAAACGAGAGCGACCCTACCACATGCAGGCAGTGATGTGAAGCCACTGGAATGCCCCTGCGCTGCTGGTGGGAACAGTGGGGCAGCCTGTGGGACAGAGCCCGCAGCTCTGTGGTGGTGGTGCAGCCGCGCTGGGAAACAGTCTGGCAGCTTCTTAGATAAAGTCCCCACACACGTGCACACGCACGTGCGCGCGCACACACACCCATCCCACCACCACGTATGTGTAGATCCAGCCATCCCACTCCTACCCAGAAGAAAAGAAAGCAGATGCCCGCAAAATGGCTTGTCTAAGAATGCTCACAGCAGCTTTATTCGTAACAACCAAAAGCTGAAACAACTCAAGTGCCTTCAGCAAGTAAGAAACAAATGCTGGGTGACCGGGGTGGGGGCGCCCACCTGGCCAAGCCCTGCCCTCGGTCCCTGGGAGCTGGTGCACGCTCTCTGGATGTGCCCTTTTGTGCTTCCTCGCAAGCATTTTGTGGGAAGTGTTTTCTGAGTTTCCAAAAAAGCTCGTTCAGATCTAGCGAGGCTTGACGGGTGGTGTCTTCTGACCTGTGGCTCCAGGTGTGGGATTGACACGTCACCAGCGCAGCCGTGCTGGGTGCAGATTCCTGCTCGGCTTGAGGCAGAAATCCTCACGGGACTTCCACGCACACCAGGGGCGGCCAGCTGAACAGCCACGAGGACGTCCACCCACGGAGAAGGAGAGAAGGGGCGAGTCCGTGGCAGGGGACGCAGTGTGTGTGCCGTGGACGGGGCGGACCCACCGCCTGCTCAGCAGGAAAGGCCCGAACAGCTCCCCCAGCGGCTCACAGCACTCCCACCTCTTGGGATGATGCCGTTTTTCCTAAAGCAATAGTAACTGTAAGCGTGTCTCACTTTTCTGTTTTCAACTTAAAACTGCATTCTAATGACGGCTGGAAAACATAACTGCATCACTTAAAAGTTAAAAACTGGTAACATGTTTTAAAACATGCCTGATTTTTGGAAAGTGACATTTACAGATGAATAATACAATTCTAATTGAATTTCATTCTAAAAAACAAGAGCTTGAGAGAAATCTTATAATACCAATTTTTAAACGAAAATACCAAGAGCACCCTTAAACTTGCTGACATTGGCTGGGCCTGAAAGTGTCTTTCTAATCCTCCTCCGTCAAACCCTCTTCTCCAAAGACCCCCTTGCGGAGCTCTGGAGGCCGGGGAGACCTGTCTCCACTCTGCGGACTCCTGGGGGCAGGAAGGGGTCCGTGGTGTGTCCCTCTGTGCATCCTGCACACCAGGCACAGGAGCTGTCACGTGTGGCTGGGGGCACTTACCTCCCGTGTGAAGGCAGTGCCCCCAGAAAGGCAGCCCCCGGAAGGCACCCTGGAGCAGGCAGGCCCCGCACAGCCGTCCTCAGCCGTCCTCTGAGCCAGACTTAACTAAGTTTGAGAAGATACCAGGGACGCCTGGGAGTTGCCTAGGGAGGTGTGAGGCGAGTGCCCCTTGGAGTGACCTGTGTCCCACACCCAGACCCGCTTCAGCTGCCCCGAGCATCACCGCCCAGCAAGTCTTCTCTGGGTCACCTTTCTGGATCTCTGTGCTGAGGCTGGTGTCCCTCAAAGCCCACATGGAAAACATGCGAAACGCAGACAGCAGGACAGACGAATTCAACAGCTAAAGGCTGTTTCTGAATAGAGGAGCCTCTGTTGCTGCTGCTCAGGGCCCTGAGCTCCCCCCCACCCCCTGCCCCAGCCCAGGAGCTCCCTGTGGCTTCTCCCTGCCTTTGTTTGGCATCCTTGGTCCTCACATCTCCTGAGCTCTAAACCTCCAGGCTAACTTTGCCTCCTGGTTCCTCATTGCCCATTCATTCATTAATTCATTCGTTTCCTCTTCCACTCATCAAACAGTTCCTGTCTCCCGCCTCATGCTGGGCCCAGTGCTGGCTGCCCAGGCCCACAAGGAGCAAAGGGGACACAGGCCTTGCCTTCATCAGGCCAGAGAGGGAGGCAGCCTTGATTCAGTCTCCTCACCTGGACCAGCACCCCAAATTCCCTCACACGTGGCCAGCCCCCTCCTCCGAGCCCCACCACCACCCCACGTGCTGGCCTGGCCACTCGAATGCAAGACGGGGCTCCCTCAATACCCCCACCAGCCACACTGGCCCTCTGCCACACAGTGAGAACTGACCCCCCCTGCCCCACCGCCCGAGCTGCTCAGCCTGGGACAGCCACTGTGCACAGACGTTACTCCAACAGGACTCTGAGCCTGGCAGAGTATGGGCCCATGCGGAAACCTCCTCTGAGCTTTAGTGAAGCACAGACTACTGAGAGGAAATATCTGCCTCATCTTGCAGCCCCGCTTAGGGATGAGAGACAGAGGAAGCAGGAAAGTCAGAACGTGAGCAAGGGCGCTGACGCAGTTGTTTGGAGAAAATTCTGATGGTGAACATCAGAGTTACAAAGATGAAAACGGCCTTGACCCACGAATCCAATGGCAGTTCAACGTCACTGGAGAGCTTTATCCGTAGGAGACACTGTGCTTCATTTAGGAAATTTTTAAAAATGAGAAGACAGGGATCCTGCCTCTAACAAATCAAATACCACAGGTTTTAAAAGTGGGCAAATCAGTAGCAGAGCACATGCTTAGCATGCATGAAGTCCTGGGTTCAATCCCCAGCACCTCCGTTAAAAATAAATAGGTAAATAAAATTAATTACCCCCCCAAATAAACATAAATAAATAAAAGTGGGCAAAGATGATTCCTCATGCTGGAGTGTGAGTTACAGAAAAGCAAGGAGGGTCTAGAGGAAACCATGTGGTTTCGGACTAGAGCTGGAAATTTCAGTACCAACTCATTTCAACCCTCATAGGAGAGGCAGAAGGGCCTTGGGAAGTGTGTCTTCCTTCACACATTCACCAGTAACTGTGTGTGGTGCATGGTTACTTTATTACAGTCATGGAGCTCAGCATACGTAGGACAATTTTTAAATGCACGTGAGTTGTATTTGCCTTAAATTCAGATTAAGGTTGTATACTTTTAAAGAATTACTGATCATACCAAAATTTAAACAGAAGGAAGTATCTTACTGGAAGTGGGGTGGAGGGGGGGAGAAAACAAGTCTGGTAGGAACGTCAATATCAAAAAAGTGTACCACAATGGAAACTAATGATAGTAGTGGTCAGAATCACGAAGGAAAACATTCTTGACAGCTAAGCGAGTATGGGTGTGACGGCACAGAGCGAAAGCTACCAGGACAGTCAGGACACTCCTAAACAGGAAGCAAAAAAGCAGAAGGAAGAATAAAGCCAGAAGGAAGATGGCGGTAACAGAAAGGAAAACCACAAGGCACCCCGTCGGCAGGACACGCCAGGTGGCCCTGCCCACTGCTGACTCCATGGCCGACAGTGACACTGCCTGTTAGGACGCACAATACAGTAACAACTCCCCCAACCCTGGTGAACAGAAAGTCCATTTGTTCAGATTGTGATCCCATTTACAGAGACCAAGTAAAACGTACAATGAACCAAAGAGATGCTTCCCGAAACATTTTAAAGCAGTTATTTTCTAACAGGAAAACTGCTACATGACACTGACTAGCCTATACCGAGACTAAATTTGGCCTGTGTTGTGTCACTTGATACAGATTTCAACAAGACAGGCATTACGTCACAGAGACTTTCACATCAGCGAGTATCTTTGCAACCATCAAGAATCACTGAAGGCTGCACAAAGCAGATGAATGTAATGTTTCCTTGTGTCGCAGACAAATCACATGAAAACAGAGCAGGCCCCTTCAGCAAGGAGGGCGGACCCACACAGAACCGACTGGATCCAGTCACTGAAGACGAGGACAGCAAACACAGAAAGTGCTTTCCATTTCTTCCTGATCTGACACGAAATACAAACGATGAAATGCCTGACACAAAGCTCCCAACAGGCCACCTTGCCAGTTAGAGGCAAGTCCTCGTGTGCAGACGTGCGAGAAGCCGAGGCCCTCCAGCTCACCGCGGACAGGTCTGGCCAAATCTGATGACAATTCCCGGAGTAGCATCCCCAGTAGGAATGCGACCATCTTCTCTAAACTTTTTAATAAAAAGCAAAATTTGATCAGCCCTGCTAAAGGAAGGACTGAACTATATTTACCCGACACAAACAGTATTACCAAATTACTGCCATATCAGGCGTGAACAAGATTCGCACCCAGACTTTTAGGGAAGAATACGCGGTGTGTCAGGCAGTTAGCTAGTGGTGGTCTAACCGCATGAAGCTCGTGGCGGTGGTCTGCCGCGTGCACCCTGCGGTTGGCTGCGACGGCGTTCCTTACTCTAATCAGCATTCACCTCCGTATCTAATTTTGTCTTATTTTTCTTAAAAAGGGTGCTCCAAACTGCACACGTCAAAGACCCCAGCCACCCCAGGGGCGCAGGCCGCCGGACTCCGAGCCCAGGGCGGGCGCCTGGGGGCCCGACCCGCGAGCGTGCAGCGTCTGCACGGTCGGGGGCGTAGACCAGCGCCGCCGCGCGCGGGAGGCAGCCTGAGGTCGCGATCGCCGGGCGCGGCCGGGCCCCCCGCGCCCCCGAACTCCCCGAGTCCCTCTGCGGCCCCGACCCCGGGCCGGGCGCGCACCGGCGAGGGGCGCCGGGGCCCCGGGCTGCGCTGGGCCTCCCGCGGCGGCCGCCGGGCCCGGGGGCGTCGAGCAGCCCTGGCCGCGCCTCTGCTCCGCCCTGTCCGCAGAACAAGCGCGCGCCGCCCCGGGCTCCGCCCTGGATCGGCAGGCGCGGAAGAGAAAACTGGTTCCCCGCGAGCGAAGGCCCGTTGCCTGCTGCGGTCGCCGTGAAGTGCGGGCTTTGGCCGAGCGGTGGCGGGTAGGGTGCGAGGACAGTAGGGTCCCCGAGGGACAGCGGCTGGGTCCGGGTCCGAATCGGGGTCTGGTCCCCCGCTGCCTCGCACGCGTCCCGCAGGGGGCGGACCAGTGAAGCCAGCTGCCCTCGGGGGCCCCCTCTGCCCGGCAGCCAGTACTGGGATTGGGGGCGACCCCTAGGACTTGTAGGTGGGAGCCCGCAGGGGCAGGCTGGGGGGAATCCGTGTTGCTGGGGCAGGACACAGCGTCCGGGCACGTCCCTGCCGCCGTTGGTCTGAAGGCTAAGCGAGCTTCACTAGGGTGGCTGGAGAAAGGGCCTGAGGGACTTCTGCAGAATACCTCGTTCACCCGATTAAGACTTTCTCACAGTGCTGTAGAGCACAGGGAAAATACACACAAGATCTTACGGTGGCTCACACAGAAAAACATGCGACAATGAATGTATATATGTTCACGCATAGCTGAAAAATTGTGCTCTACACTGGAATTTGACACAACATTGTAAAATGATTATAAATCAGTAAAAGATGTTTAAAAAAGAAGACTTTCTCACAGTGGACAATTTTGATGAGGTTTCACGTGGGACATGAATTTTCTCAAATTCTGGGCCCATTCCTAGAAGTCCACCCCCCCCCCACCCCCCAGTCTGGTTTTACCCAGTCGCTGCCTGGGGCATTGATCAGAGGGGTTCCCGTCTTCCCCCAGCCACCACCTTGCTGCCTCACTGTGCACCTGTGTGCCTGGACTTCTCAGGCTCCCACAACACCCTAGACCTGGGGGTGGACATTCAGGCTTCCGGGGAGCCCCGGGTGCAGTTCAGGGAGCCTGCACGCCCCAAGGCAACTGCTGGTCTGTCAGGGATGCTCTAAGCCCGGGCCTGCCCCTCATGCTGGATGTGTCACCAAAGCAGCAGAAGTCCCTGCCCCCTGGCTTGGCCTTTGCTGAAGGTCCTCCCTCATCCTCACCCTCCCCCCAGCACCCTGGCCGTGGGTGCACCTCTGGGCTTCGCGCTGTCTCCGGTCACTCCAGGCGTCTTCAGTTTGCTCTCTAGATCCACCTCTACCTTCCTCTTCCCCAAGACCAGCGGGAGCTGGAAGGCAAGAAAGCCGAGCGGCTGCAGCCCGTGGGAGGTGCTGGCAAGGAGCTCAGAGCGGTGGGAGAAGGCCTGGCTGAGGGTCAACAACCTGCTAGGGGAGGCCGCAGCTCCGGTTCTCACCTGTGTCCAGGCCTTGGGACTCTCCCTGCTCAGGGACTGCCTGCCCTGCCTGTTGGCTTCCTTCAACCCTGCTTGCAGGAATGGTCCGCTAACTCCAACGTGTCCTGAGTATCCTGATTGTCATGGTTTGGCCAAGAACTCCCAGCAGTTCCAGTCTCTGTTTCTTCTTCCCAATCACTGCTGGCTTTAGAGAGGAGACACCTTGCTATCTGCAGCAGCAAACTCTAGGGACACTTGTTCCATGAGAAGTTTCAACACCAAGATTTTTCCCCCGGAAGGATTAATATCCAGAATGTTCTTGGGGGAACAGTTTCTCTCTCTCTGAAAGTACCAATTTAAAACAATGTTTTCTTTCAAGTTACAAAGCTGAACAGCAAGTTTTCTTAACACTTTAATTTTAAGCAGTTTTGCAGGGAGGAAGTGGCTTCCTTGGCTGTGGGAAGCAGGTCAGGAGAAGCAGCCAGATTAAAAGGATAGTTCGCTGATAACTGGACAAACCAGGAGTCATAGTCAGATAATCGGGAGAAACATTGTTTCTGTTCTTTTCTGAAATCCAGCCAGCACCACTGCAGCCTAGAACCTGCCACCACTGTCCAAGGGCACTGTGGGCCCAGGGTTGTTTCTGGACTTTTTTAACAGCAGAAAAGGGCATGAATTCAGAGATTTCTCCGGTAAGAAGTCGAGGGAGGGAAACAGGCACTTGCAGGAGCCACCCCCATGGTCCCTCTCTCCCCTGTGCCCCATGGAGGCTCTGGGGCCTGTCACAGGCAGGGAGCACCCGGGGCAGCAGAGTGGCGCAGCGGGAGCGTGCTGGGCCCATAACCCAGAGGTCGATGGATCGAAACCATCCTCTGCTATAGTGAGCTTGTTTTTCCCTGGACTGTGAATCCAGTGATCCAAGTTCAGATCTCGGTGAGGCCTGGGCGCCTGTTTTGTCCCCTCCACAGGGGTGCTTAAGGCTAAGGGGTTCAGAGAGGGAAGCTGGGACTGTGTGTCTCTTTGGTGTGATAGTTAGGGCTCTGGATTCTGAATCCACCGATCTGAGTTCAAGCCCCAGTAGTACCTGCTCTGCCAGTGGCTGTCCTGCCATCCCCTCGTGTGTCCTGCTTAGTGGACACAGGACACAGCCTGGCACAGGGCTGCAGGAGACTGAGACCCCAGTCCCTGGGGCCTGGTCACCACTGCCTCTCGTCCCTCCAGAGGAAGCCACCTTAGGAATTTCCTGATATTTTTTTTTTCCCTCTCTTGCCAAATGCAAGGGAGAACTTAAAAGCCCACTTTATTTTATAAAGCAATTTTTTAAACTAGTTAAAAAAATTTTGAGAGGTACTAGGGATTGAATCCAGGATCTTGTGCCACGGAGCTATACCCTCCCCCTTCTTTGTTCTTTCTAATGTTGCTTTTTCCCCTCTCTAGCTTACCTTTAAAAAAAGGGATCCAAGGGGCTCACGCTGTTTTGTTCTGAGCTTTCCCATGATGCACCTTGTAACCTCTGGAATCCCAGGTCAGGACAATGACTTAGCTTCTCCACTGGTGAGTTTCAGTGCAGACTGTTCACTCTTCATGGAAATGCAGGAAAGAGTGCCTTTCACGTACTGCCCACTGGGCACCAGTGTGGCCACCGTCGTAGGAAAGCCTCTTGAGAGAGACACTGCCCTCAGGTGCACCTGCTGTCACTGACACCAGTTCCTAAGCCATCTGCCCACCCACACGGTCATGAGGATGTGCTTACATGTGCGCACGTGTACGTATACAGTGTCTGTATATGCTTGCACCGCGTGTGTGTGTATGCGTTGTGTGCCTGTGCATACAAGTCTGTACATGGTCTGTACGAACGTGTTCATGCGTACATATACACACACAGCACAGCTATACTTCTGCATGTGTGCACACACGTGTATGCACGTGTGTGCATGTGTGACTTGATTTCCATTTAAAAGTCAGACTTCTGTCTGGCACCGGCTTTCCTGGTCTCAGAACATAGGGCGTCGCCTTACTCAGGAAGCACAGGGGCCCTTCTCCCTGAACATCAGAGCCGAGGGGCATTTGCTTCAGACAAGTGCTGGGCTTCCTGGTCCGAGCGGGAACAAAGCCTGTGTGGAGGGAGGTGGCGTGTCAGCACTGGTGCTGGGCCCCCCCGCTGAGGAAGCCCAGGTCTGGTGGTCACCTAATGCATCTGACCCTGACCGTGTCTCCTCACTGCAGGGGTGTGTCCAGAAGCTCCTGCGCTCAGCGCTGAGGCCACACGACACCTTATGTCAGTCGTGTAACAGCCTACAGCAGGTACTGCCCTGGCTCCACACTCGAGGTCAGCGTCAGTCCGACGTCAGTCCAGTGGGCAGTGGCTGGACTCCAGTCCTGGTTCCAGCAAAGCTGAGGAGGAAGGACCAACGTCTTACACTCACTGGAACTGGCCCAAGCTCACAGGCCCGCTGGAAACGGAACTGAGATATCTGGGCCGATGTGGTCCAGAGCACGGGTACTGGAGAACGCTCACCAAGATGACCAGAACACGCACAAACCTCTGGGCCCTGTTCACGGTCCACAGGAGGTGTCAGGGGCACCAGAACTCAGACAACAGCGTCCCTGCAGAGCGGCTGCCGCATGTGACATGCACCTGGACCTATCCTGTCCCCTCCTCACGCTGGGATGGCGCCTCTCACTGGCAGACACTCCCCAGGGCGCACCCCCCCAGACCATGGGGCCGTCCATCTGCCTGAGTCAGGTGATGAGGGAAACAAATTCTCCCTCCACTTTCCTCTCACGTAGCCGCAACCCAAGGTGAGCTGGGCCATGGGTCAGACACCGCACGTGACCACACCCAGCCCCTCAGCCTGGGCCCTGGCCTCCAAATGCTGCAAGAGGTGGCTTTTCAAGCAAGAGCCGCCCTCCCCAGCTCCTGGCACCGGGCCCGTGGAGGGGGTCGGGAAGGACGCTCTCCTGCTCTGAGATCGGGGCGGGGGACCCCGGCTGGGGACACACTCTCCACCCCAGGCACCCTTCAACTGTTTATTCTACAGTCAGTTACTGTAGACACAGCAACCAACTGAATATAGATTGAAAGCAAAAAATATACAACTTCACACAACATATCCAGTTGTCAACGCAGAGAGCCACACAGGCACGACGCAGCAGAGTAAGACGAAGGGGTCTGACACGCGGGGGTCTTACAGCACTCAGGGGCCTGAGGACGCCAGCACTCGTGTCAGCAGAACCCAGATGCTTTGAAAAACCAACTCTAGGCCTATTCACAGACGTCCTTCCTTTCATGGGATGATCCCTGACATGGAGTTTCACGATTCTGTCGTTTCTGGCTGTTTGCTAGCCCTTTCTGTCTGGCTGTGGGTCAGCGGCTTTCTCTCTTCCATCTTTAAGGCGAGCTCCCTCGAGCAGCATGGGCTGGGGGAGAGTCTTGTCAGGAGCACACGGAGAGCGTCCCTGAGCCCAGTGGACACGCCAGGCCCGGGTGGGAGGGAAGATGTCGGGGAGGAGCTGGAAGGGAGGCCGGACCATCGGGCAGGTGCCTCTCCCACGTTCAGGGTCAAAGGGCTATCACCTGCTTGACCCACCCCCGGGAGGGACCCGGGAGGCTGACCGCACAGCCCAGCCCAAGCAGGGAGGTCCCTCTCTGTCTGTCCGTAACACTCATCGCCTTGCCCAGGCCTCCCCTGCCAAGGTGAGTTCACTGAAAGACTAAACGTGGAAGTTGGGGCAGTAAGTTGCCAGAGCGCACAGGGCCCCTCGGCCGGTCTGGCTACTGGAGCAGGAGGCATGCGGCCCCCTGCGGCTGGTACTTCTCAAGAAAAGCTGGAAATCCCAATTTGTATATGGGCCCTGATTCCAAAACGATGCGGTTTATTCGCATTCTGGCAAAAACACTGTCAGGAGTAACAGAAGGTCAAAGCGTGAGCCCACCGGCCGACCACGACCCGTGGCCCCTGCCGCCCGCCGCTTCCATGCCAGACTGCAGGGCCTGTGACTCAGAACTGCTGGGGTCTCAGCTCTTCACGGGACACTTTTCGGATTTCATTAAGCCTAAAAACAGGCGTCTGTCTCCATTTTTGCTCTTTGGGATTTTCTCAGTCTAACAATAAAAGAATGCTCAAACTGGAGCAACTCTCCTCTCAGGGTAGGACACCCTGATCTCACATACGCGACGAGGCCAGCACCACGTGGAGCCAAGGGAGGGGCGGCGACAGGTGGGGACAGAGGAGTCGGAAGAACCAAAGTCATGAGAGAAGAGCTGAGCCGTTCCCTTTCTGAGTGCCTCTGACGCCCACACCGGCGGCCCCTGTCCTCCAGCCGCGGACAGGCCGCCTCCCGCCTCCCGTGTCTTCACCACTTGATGTCTCGGCTGTTAGCAGGGTGGCCCGGGCCCGGGCGCGCGGTGTGCAGGGCCTCCTGGACGCGGGGGGAGTCGGCGCCGTCCAGCCATTCCTGGTACAGCTCCTGCACGTGGGCGCTCGTCTCAGGGGGCCGCACGGGGACGTCCGCGTAGATGCCCTTCATCCTCTGCAGCAGGGCCTTGTCCGCGCGCCCCTCCTCCGTCTGCGCCTGGCCTCTGCCACTGAGGCACCCTGAAACACACGGGAGCTTGCTCTTTCCCCGCTTCCATCCAAAGGGAAGACGACTCTGGACCGAGGAAGGGCGTCGGCGTACACCTCGTGGCCGGAGGCCCAACCCAGGCCCCCACCCTCTCCTGTGGAACTCCTCACAGACGCTCTCACCCCACACTGAAATAACACGCCGGCCTCTGAGAGCTGGCTGGCTATGTATGCAAATCTGGATTTGCAATTTCTCTTAAAATGTATCAAAATCAGAAGAGCACAGAAATTATTAACGAACAGCTAAATCACTGGGGTCAGCCTAACGCCTTAGTGTGCAGGTTTGCATCTGGGCTGTGCCGGGGAGGGGAGGGGATGGGACGGGTACCTGGCCCGGACACCCAGACACTGCGGCCTGAAAAGGAACATGCCTCCTACACCCTGCTGCTGCTTTTCTCCAACGCCCTAGATGGCTGTCGTGATTTACAGGACAGAAGCTCATTTAAAACAACCTGCAGCGAATTTCCACCCGGGCCAGGCTTCCCTCCACTTACCCGTTGGCAGCACCTAACAGCTGCCCTGTGGGTCTCACGTCTCTGCTCCCCAGGCCCCGCTCCCTGGCCACTGCTCTAGCTCAGGGCACAGGTGAGCACACCCAGCCTCCACCCTGACTGGCATGCAGGTGTGGGAGGCCCCGTCTGGACCCCAAAGCTCATAGCTCACCTGCTACCCCCTCATCCACACCTCCTGTCCAGTCCTTGGTGTGGGCCACAGGACCTGTCCTCCACGCCCTGGCCCCTGGACAAGGTCTCCGAGGATGCCCGTGCCCCCAGCCAGTGCCCCACTCTCTGCCTGCCCTCAGTCACCCCCCACCGGGGGCCGCCTTTCCTCAAACTCATCTCGCGCCTGGATCCACCCTTTACTCCCCAAATTCCACCTGGTACCCCGTGGGCTGCCCACCCAGGATGGCCCGGATGCCCTGACCCCCATCTCCGAGTCAGATGGGCCACAGGGTCAAGTCCTCCCAGGGGCCCCTGCCCCTCCTGGGCCTCCATCACTTGGGGACAGAACCAGGCTGGAAGCGTGGGGCCACTCAAGCTGCTGGGGAGCCTCGGTTCCCACGGGCCACAACGCCACCAGTCAGGAGCCCTCCATACAAGCTGCCACACCAGCCGGCGCTCACCTGGTGCCACCTAGACAGCGACTCTTCCCTGGGACCATGTCCCCAAAAGGGTTTGCAAGGCAACACCTGCCTGCCTGCTCCCTCCTCCGTGTGGGTGTTAGGGGAGGGGACAGGCCACAACCACCAGGGAAGCATCCAGGCTCCTGCAAGGCCAGCGGGCTGAGTGACTTGGTGGGCGGTGGCGGGGCCGGCCCCCAAAGTCTTACCCCCAGCACAGGCGAGGACCTCCACACAGTGATACGGGAACTTGCCCTTCTTCAGCTTCAAGACCACATTCTGGATGTTCCGAAAGCCGTACGCAGCAGCAAAGCGCAGCAGAACCTTCCCGCTCTTCTCGAGGGTGACCTCCTGGAAGTCTCTGTTCCTAAGAAGGCGACAAGGCGGACTGTGATCTGGATCCCCTGTGTCTGTGGCTTGAGGATGTTTTGCAGTCCATGTCTGGCCTATCAGCAAACTTTAAAAGTCTGTGAATGATGTGAGAAAGGCCTTTCTACCTCTACTGGTGTAAACCCGACAGACAGCGTCCCCCACCCCGAGGGCACGTGCAGTTAGCTTTGGCCAGTCTGTCCCGGTGGGCAGTGCCGACCACACAGGCAGGCAGGGCACCCCAGCCCCACGCACCTCAAGGAGCGGTAGGTGAGCTCCCCCACGTCCTCGTTGAACAGCTCCTTGGCCGCGTGTCTGAAGATGTGCCCCAGGTGCGCATCAGGGCTGGCTCCGTCGTGGCGCCTCACCTGCCCCTCCACATCTCCAAACCTCACCAGGAGGGCAGCAAGAGTGAAATCAGACCCCCTGGCTTACCATCCAAGGCCATGAAACCCTTTACAGATATTTATACTTCGGGCAAAAACCTCCTATGTACTGAGTTTCACTGGCCAACACAGAGTGCCGCCCGCAGCCTGGTCCGAGCCTGCAGGCAGCACACCCAGTGCTGCCCACCTGGCTCCGCACCTTCGGCTGTGCGTGCTTCACAACACTTGAAAGGGCCCGCCACCTGCGTCCGGCCAGACGAGGCCTCTGGGTCATCCTGGGCCCGGCTCTGGGCACAGGCACCCCAGCTGCTTGCAGCCTACGGACCTCAGACGCCTTCCACACAAGGGCCACACGTGGTCCTGATGTCACCACCGGGGGGGACCTGCCGTGCAGCCCATGTGCTCTGAGCCCTGGGACACAAGGTGCTGCAGGGACGCTGTCAAGGCAGAAACCCAGCCTGCTGCTCTCAGTGCACAGGGACCTGAAGGAGCCACTCTGTGTCCAGAAGGCCCTTCATCCCCCACAGGTCCCGATACGACGCCAGGAACACGTGAAGTTCAGAAAAGGGGGTGCTGGTATGCAAACGTGTGGCCCCCATGTCAGACCACGGGAACCACGGGGCCCCCGACACCCAGTGAATGGTGTCCACGCCAGGGCGCTGCCCACGCTCAGTTCAGAGCTGAGGGTCGTGGGGGAGCGACGGAGGAAGGGGCCCTCAGGGGCTGCCCCACACCTAGGCCTCAGTGCTGCGTGTGGCCTCATCGTCAAGCGGGGAGGCCCTGGCAGAGGTCACAAGGTCACACAGGAGGAACCCCCCAAGGTGCCCCTCCCCGCAAGGCCACTTACAGAGTGTCCAGGGCAGCGTCTCTCACTGAGAGGCCGCTTTGCTCCATCATCTGAGCGACTTCACCTACAAAGAAGAGGACACGGCCCGCACCGCTCAGGAGCCTTTTCCCTGAGGGGGCTGTTGCTTAAGGTGACTTTGGATGCAAAGGTAGCAAAGTAGCACCAATGAAATGTCAGTAAAGAGACGAGTTTCTCTTTGTGCCCCTGCAATGGGGGGCTTCTGCAAACAATCTCCCTGTGGCTTTGTTTCCTGAGCTGAAAGCTTTTGTGTGTGACCCCTCGTGTGGACAGGACAACAGCTGCCTGCCGTGAGACCAGTGGTGACCCAGGACCACTTTCGGGCCTCTCTTTGCTTCGAGGGCTCCTGAGAAAACAAAACCCCTGAGAGAAAGAGTGAATCCTGCATCGACTGCTGTGCCGTCAGGTGTGAGAGAAGACTGAAGGTCACGAGCAGAGCCCAGTGCGTTCAGAGAAAGGATGCCTGTGTTTCCCAAGACGACCCATCAGCTGAGGTGAGACAGGCCGAGGCGGTGGCTCTCTCCACCCGCTCACCCGTCACTGTCCACAGGAACCTGGCAGTGGAGACCTTTCCCCAGCCAGGGGACTTGCGGAGGGTCACTGCCCTCAAAGTGGCCCGAGAGCCAGCCCTCCGCCTCCACACCATGGGGGCTTGTTTTCAAGCTGTTCAAAGTACCCCCACCCAGGCCAGCAAAGATTTAAGTTACCCCCTCTCGACTGACTGGCTCTGGGGGATTCTGAGGAATCACTCCTGCCCAACACCGAGAGGTGCGCGGGCTCTCTGGGCAAGTCCAAGAGCAAGGCCCCCCGCGGGGAAGCCACCAACAATGTCCCTGGGCACTCTGTGTGCACTCTGTGTGCTCCTGTCTGGGCGGCCCTGTCCTCACCTGAGGTCAGCACGCAGTCAGCACCCCGAGACCCACGTGAGGCCGTGAGCACATCTTCCTGCAGGGCCTCCAGCTTCCTGTCGTAGCACGGGGCCACGATGACGTGGAAAATCTTGTCTGGGGACAGGTTCTGCGGAGAGAGCCAGGGAGCGGCGGGGAGGCAGCTGAATGCACTGGGTTAGCAGACAGCCCTGGCAGCCTGAGGACTCAGGAAGGAGCCAGGAGCTGGCCCACTTCCCCTCAACCTACATGTGGGGACCAAACATGGTCATGAGAAGCCACTGCTGGACTCAAAGTGAATGCTCGGCCACAGATCTTCCTTCTTTCCAGACACTTCCCAGGCAACTGGGCCGCCCCCTGCATGCTCGTGGCTGAGCTGGAATCGGTGGCAAGGCCAGGGTGCCACATGCCCTTCTGGGGAGGCCTAAGTGGAAAGGCCTCACCCCGGGCAGAGCCTGAGCAGGAAGCCGGCCCTTGTCACAGCTCTGGGGAAGCACGTCCCCCCAGCAGGCCCGGCAGCACTGAGGGCCGAGAAACACCTGGTTCCTCCAGACGTCCGGGGCGCGCAAGCACAGGCAGAACGTCCCGTGGGTCACTTTCCTGTCCCCAGTGGAACACACGCCAACATCATGTTTCTGCAATTTCTGACTGTGTTGACTTAATGAGGAAACTGTTAAGAAAAGCCCCCACGGCTAAGCTAATAGTCCGCCCCAAGTGTGTGTAGCTGTTTAAGCCGGTTTCAGGCATTTGAATGACCTGGACCTCTACTGTCTTCCCTGGTCCCCCAGCGCCTGACCACCTGACAGAGGGCAACGCGGGCACCCCAACGGCTGGGAAGCAGGCCACAGGCGGGGGCCACATTGTGTGTGGCACTGGCGGCGGGGGCTCCAGCAGGACCCAGGCCTGGGTACTGCCCGAGTCCCGGAGGCAAACCCGGATCACATGCTGGGGGCCAGAGTCAGACCACAGAGGGCAAGGGACCGCTGAAGAGGGGGTGCCACACCCAGGGTGTTGAGGGCCCTGGAAAGGAGAACGGCAGGGCCAGGCGGGCCGGGAGCCCTTCCTGCATGAGGACAGAGCGGCTCGCGAGGAGGCCGCCCACGTGCCGAGGCTCCCGAGGTCTGCGGGAAAGGCCAGGCTTCCATCAGTGTGAGCTCAGGGCCTGTCCTCACACTCGGGGCACCTCCCCCTGCCCCGCGGCTCGTGCACCTGCTCACGGGGGCCCTTTGGGAAGGGGCTGGCTTACCTGCCGTCTGGCAAAGTAGTCCTTCACCAGAGATCCCATGATCTGCTGGGGAGACTTGGCAGTGCAGAGGTGAGGGGTGACGGGGTGGCCTAGCACCCGCTCAGCGTATCGGACCCAGCCTGGGGAGGGAAGGGCCCGTCAGCTCCTCATGACTGCTCTACTCAGGGTGAAGCCAGGATACCCTTTCCTTTGGCCTCCTCTGGGGTGTGTCACAGACTCCCCAACGAACCACCTCTTCTCATGGCTCAGCCACGGGAACCCCAGGAGCCTTTGCTGCTTGACTGGAAGGTGCCCCAGCCCAGAGAGGACAGTGCAGCAGGATGGAAGGAGCTGGGGTAGCAGGTCCCCCAAAGTGAGGGGAACAAGCCTGGAGGAGCAGCTGCGAGGCAGCTCCTGCGCCGCATGGCTCCAGCTGCACCGCGCTGGCAGCAAAGCTCTCACAGCCGGGACGGCTGGCCGCGGGGCAGCTTCACACTCCTGCTGGAGGCGAGCAGCCCGACAACTGCCCCCTTTCAGGACAACGAGCTACAAGAAGTCCACACCCCAGAGAGACACTCCGTGAACAGCACCATCCACGATGCACCCGTGACAGGCCCAAGATGTGTTCTAAGCATTTCCCCCGAGTCGCTGACTGGGGGCACCGCTGCTGGCCTAGTTTCCAGGTCTGGACACAGGTCAGAGGGGTCAGCGGACCACACGGCCAGCAGCTCATCGTGCAGGAGCTGGGCTGGTCTTGCTTCTCCCACTGGGCACGGCCAGGCGAGGAGGGTGTCTGGTGACACTACTGGCCCCACGGACGGGCGAGTACACTGCAGCATCAGGAGGGTGAGTGGGTGACAGAAGCCTGGTGACGAGCTGCCCACCAGACCCCTGGGCAGCCAACTCCCCAGGCCCGCCCTGCGGGGGAGGGGCAGCAGGCAGCAGCCTGAAGATCCCATCTGAGTAAACGGACACCATGGCCGTCATCTGCTTGCAGGCCCGGCACCCTCAGGAAATGCCCACGGTGACCAGCCAAAGCCCGAGGAGAGCCGCTGCTGGAGTGTTCGGGGCCCAAAGCTGCTCCTACCGCGGGTGTGGCTGTGTAAGGCCCCTGCCCACCCTCGGCTCAGCTCCAGGGCCATTGGCAGACTCGCCCTCTGGCCCACCCAGCTTTGTGCTGTGACGGTCCTCCAGGCGGCCAGGGTGGAAAAGGCCCAGCAGGACATGGGGGGACAGGGTCACAGGTCCACAGCACCGGGCACCCGAGGCCAGACAGGCCAGCACTCTCCCCAGGACATCTGCTCAGAGTCTGCTACAGGCGCTGACCTGGGGCCTTAGCTTTGGGGGAGCACATCCTACCCTCAGACCACCCGCCCTTCTCAGGGGCCTCTGTGAAGACACAGAGGGTGGCGCGCTCAGAGACGCTCTGCCAGGCTGAAGACACGACTCCCGCACCTCAGCTCGACGAGCACCCCGTGGGTCCCACACAGTCCAAGGCCCAAGGGTGCCTCTGGGGCCGAGTGTTCAAGCCCTCAGCCCCTTAGGTAGAGGTGCAAAGGTGGGTACTGGGGGGCGAGGCCCAGGCAGTCTGTGGGCAGTGAGGGCCACCCAGACGCCCCCGCCCTGGCCTGGACGCACCGCCCTCCAGTCAGTCCGAGGAAGCAGCACTGGATGGAGGGGCCCCGCGAGCGGACACCAAGCCAGATTCTGCATGCCAGGCTGAACCATCGATCCTGATGTTGCCCCTGTTCCCCCAGGTTGTCACAGGGAAGCAAAGTGCTGACGCCAAATTGTAGAAGAGGTTAGTGTTGAACCAGATCTCACCTCATCTCCCTGAACGTGAGAGGCGGAGCAAACTGAACAAGTTTTAGTTTCCACCGACTTAGGTGGAAAGAGCCTCAGGAGGAAAATGCATCATTACCTCGGAAGGACACTCCAGAAGCTCCAAACCCACAAGGAAACAGCCCTGAACAGCCTGAAGGGACCACGGATGCAGCAATGCCAGGCCAGGGGAGGGGAGCGCCGGGCTGTGGCCCAGGACGACTGCGTGAGGAGGCGGGCCCTGTACGGACTGCGCGCTGCGTTTGCTCCGGGCACAGGGCTCATGGGTCCCCGCGGGCATCAACCACTGCTTGTCGCCCACCCCAAGCAGCGTCAGCTCCGGCCGGCAGTGGAGGCTCCCGTCCTGGGCTCCACCCAAGGAACCCGGCACCAGCTGCTGTCTGGTGTCAGGAGAGCACAGGAATACTCCTGTGATGGGAATGCGGGCAGGAAGTCTGGACCCGACATCCCAGGGCCGACCCTCACTGGGAGCGTCCACCTGGGAGTCACCTTTCCAGGAGGACAAGCCACACACCGGAAACAGACGCTGAGCACCTCCGCCTGCCCGCGGGCCACTGAACAACACAGCCCAGTTAATGAATCAACCCATGGCCCTCTTGGACAGATGGCGAATTTCCTCTCCATGGTTTTATAAGTGGGTGGAAAGTATTTCCAAATTCTAAGCAACCACAGCGTCAACATTCCAACTTATTAAATCATAACCCTAACGATTGATGGGTGACGCGTAAAATGCTAGAGAAATCTGAAACTGTGATGGGAGGAAGAGACCAGGAACGTCACAGAACAACAGAACCCCGGAGCTCACGCAGCCCGGACAGCAGCTTTCCCACACCCCCACGGCCCCGACTGCGCCAGAAGTGACTTCCCCGAGCGTCACCAGCGCAATTCCTTCCTCCCTTCGGCTTCGTCTGTAAACGTGTTCTTATTCCAAAACTTCTATTTTTCCAGAATTAAAAAAAAGCTGTGATAAAGTTTCCCTGCACCTCAGGCACCAGACTCCATGAAATCTAAGTAAAGACGGGTTGAGATGTGCGCCGGGGCGGATCCAGTATCGACATAAAGAAACACTGTTGCTGTAGAATTTCTACTTCAGCGGGCAGAGGGTGCGGGAGTGCTTGCCACATCACCCATGATTATGTGGACATCTGAAATGTTTATGAAATATTTAATACTTCAAAGAGTAAGTAGATTTATTTCCCTTAATACGTAACACGTTTGTCTCAACTTCAGAAATATGGACAGACGAAGACAAGAAATTAACACTCAGCTGTCAGGTCTCCCCACCAAACCACCCAGAATCAACAAACATGCTGGGTGACATGAAACTGCTCCAGGCCCAAGCTCCCCGCCGCCCCCCGACCACTGGGCGGCACCCCGTGGCCGTGCTCACCAGGACAGGCGGACGTCAGCATGGGCAGCGTTGGCTCCTCCTCGCTGTGCCGGCGGAAACGGCGCACAAACTCCTTCTGGCTCTCCAGGACACTGAAGTCTGCGGCGATCGTGGTGTCAAAGACGAAGCGCACCCCTGTGGGGAGAGAGGCGCGCTCGGCTCCACGTCCCAGGATGCAGGCTCCGCCCTCGGGCTCA
Source organism: Camelus ferus (assembly GCF_009834535.1). Taxonomy (NCBI): domain Eukaryota; kingdom Metazoa; phylum Chordata; class Mammalia; order Artiodactyla; family Camelidae; genus Camelus; species Camelus ferus. The sequence goes on from NC_045711.1 coordinate 20,128,130, forward strand.
GCTTCCCAGGGCCGACCTGGGGGGACAGACGCTCCCTGCCCACCCAGGACCACGCCGGTCACTCCAGCCGCAGCATGCTCACCCTCCACAACACAACACACCCGTTCCCTCCTGCTTCCTCTCTCTCCACACCTGCACCAACACAAATGCCTCACGCCGCTCCAGGTGCAAGTGAACGGGGCACTCACTCCCCCGCACAAGCAGCATTGTCTTCCAGCTCGCTGGCTGAGTTAGCTGCAGCCTGTAAGGGTCTTTGGGATCCGCAAAGCAAGTAAAAGGAGTAAACTGCTGAGCACACCTTTACAACGGTCTTCATTTTCATGTTGATTTTTAACTAGCTACCTTTTTCTTAGCAAGTTTCTAAACTGAAGTATAGCTGATATACAGTATTATATACGACAAGCACACGACACAGTGATTCACAACTTTGAAGCTTATGCCCCGCCCACAGACGCGACAAACCCTGGCTCGGTTCCCCATGCGGTGCGCACATCCTTGCAGCTCAGTCCGCACACGGCAGTTCGCACCTCTGACCCCTCCACCCCCTCGCACCCCCAGAGAACCGCTAGTCTGTTCTCTGTGTTTTCTTTTCTGTTATGTTCACTAGCTTGTTTTGTTTTTCAGCCTCCACATGTGATACCACACAGCAGTTGTGTTTCTCTGTGTGACTCACTTCACTTGGCTAACACCCTCCAAGTCCACCCGTGCTGCTGCAGATGAGTTTTCTTAATACTGGAAAATAAGCCTAAGACAAAAGCGTGCACTTTCAATAACTGCAATGAAATAAATTAAACAAGTAACTTTAATATCTGCAGCCAGTCTAAACCTTAAAAACAGCCAATTGTCCTTAAAAAAAATACTGTAAATACTGTCATCTGAGATAGTTACATTAAAAAATCAGCTTCACTGTAGGTGTGTTTCCTTTATTAATACTAAGATATAATACCTGATTATTTACTTAAAAAATAACTCCCTCCTAAGATAGGGCCTGTCACTACAAGAAGATACAGCACCTAATGACCTGGGTCTTTGGTAAAGCTAAGGTAAGCTTAGGCTTTTTAAGATTAAAAGCGTTAAGGAGTGACCTCAGGAGACCACGCTGTGGCCTTAGTTTTGGTTGTGGCACACTGTGCACAGAGCAGCAAGGCAGGCGGGCTGGCCCAGGACGTTGAGCCATTTTATTATATTAGTAACGCCCAACACGTTTAAGTCTTAAAAAACCTACTGAGGCATCGAATCGTAAAGACTGTTATTCGGCAAATGGCTCAAGTTCTCCTCCTCTGAGCCCGCAGCTCTTGGGGCAGGAGGGGCTGGGAAAGGAGGGGCCAGGGATCTGCAGGCTCCCGGGGTAGGGGGAAGGGCGGGGTTCTAGTCTGGGAGCATCTTACTGCCCTTTGACTCAGTATGAGTCCAGAATTCACTCACATTTAAGTCCTTGTGCCCTGAACGATGATCCTTCTCATTCCTCACACCAAGGACACAGCCCACCCCTTCTGCTCTGCTCGAGAGCTTCCAAAGCATCGCAGGTGGTATTCTCCACCAAACAAATCCCCCGTGGCCTCCAAGAGCCGGGCAGTCGAGGTTGCTAGGCAAGTGTGGGTCCCGCATGGGTCCCGCATGGCCCCAGCGAGCTGCCCTAAAATGGTCACTTGCCATTCCCGGGCGGCCAGCTTCGGCCGGAACACAATACCCATCTGCATGGCAACGGGGTGAGGGACACCTGCCTACCCTGGGGCAGGGCAGGGTCCTCTTACGTTCCACAAGACTCTCATGGGAGTTCTTATCTACCCTGGGCCCTTGAAAATTGAACTCCAGAGGTAAAAAGGGCAGTTGTAAACTCAAGCTGTATCAAATTCATTTGCTATAAATAATACCAAAAGGCACCTCACCAAGACTTTTGAGAAAGCCACAGAGTCTTCTGGATGCATCAGTCACACTGAGGCTGAATTTAGCAGCAAAATAAGGCAGAGACTGAGGACACACCGACACTGCCACCACCTTGTGCTTAGAGGTATCACACTTCTAGGAGGAATAGAGAAGAAGGTTACATACGTGGTAATTACATGGGGAGAGAAAATGAGACACTTTGGTGAAAAGCCTAGAATAGGTTGTAATAAATGTCCTATGGAGAGACTAATAAAATAGACAGGACACTCGCAAGCATAATAACTAAGGAAAAAGGAGAAAAAAAAAATAGAATTAAAAGATGAGACATCCCGTGGGGAGGGCACAGTTCAGTGGTAGAGTGTGTTCTTAGCACTCATGAGGCCCTGGGTTCAATCGCCAGTACCTCCGTTAGATAAATAAATGAATAAGCAAGCTAATTAACCCCCCCAACAAAAGGACTTAAAAAAAAGGGAGGGACACCCCAAGAGATTTTGTCAATCTTAAAATCAATGCTATATCATAAATGCACACATTAGTATCACATACAAATGCAAACATCTGGAGAAAATGGGTAAGTTTAAGTGAAAAACAAGCTATGTACAACACTGGCCCGTAAATAACTGAAATGACCCATTACAGTGAGAACGCTGGGCTCCGTCTCCAGGAGGCTCGAGCCCAGGTCAAAATCAGTGGCAAATTTTTAAGCAGTGGCTACTTCTCATTTTCTGTACGTTATTCTAACAAATACAATACAAACAAGCATGAAACCACGCCACCAACACCCTGAAACTAAAACCAGATGCTTCTAGCTCACGACGTCCCTGAAGAGTATGAGGGAAGTGAGCGCAGAGAACGCTGACTCAGCGTGGGGCGGAAGCAGATGGGCTAGCCTGGAGGGGAGGGAAGGCGCAAGGCTGTCCCGGCAGAGGTTGTACAGGTCAGACTGCTGGCAAGTTAGGGCAAGTGGGGACCGGACAGTGGTGCTCAGAGGCACCGTCCACCGTAGTCTACCTGTGCACAGCCGCACCCCCAGCTCAGGTGTGACGGCCTGACCTGACATGGGAAAATGAGACAACGCTGAGGCTGCCTGTCCCTCTGGATGGGGTCCCCTGTCACGTGACACCCGGGAAGCCTGACAACGCCATCGGGGCGCCAACCTGGCACACACTGACCTCTGGCGCCCTCACAAGCTCCTGGGACGCCTGAGCCAGCCAGATGCGGCTTCTGCAGTGGGTGCCAACAGCACCCGGACGCAGATCCAGAAGCGGGACGAGGGCTGCAAGTTCCAGGTGCTAACGGGGGGAGGGGGCAGGGGGTGGGCGCCCCGACTTCACTTCCTGTCCCACTGTCCCAGGGTTTCGAGGGCTCGCTCCTCACTAATTCTCACTCAAATGTCACCTGCTGTGAGAGAGCCAGGAACCAGGAGGGGTCAGCCTGAGCCCAGAGCAGAACAGATGCTGCTGTTTCCTGATGACAGCTCCGAGTGACTGACTCACCCAACCCCAGAACCTACCCCTCAAGCTTTCAGTTTCATGAAATAACTATTTTCTTTTTATGCTAGTTAGAGGTTGGGTACACACTCTCTACAGCAAAAATGCTGACTGATATGGGTATCTGCCAAAAGTTTCTGCAAACGTCTACTTAACAGGAACATTTGACCAGCATTTCTGCTTAAGCATGAAACAAGACACAGCACTATTTTCATCGCCGCTGTTATTTGAGGTTGATTTAAAGGTCCTAAACAACACCATCAGAAAAAGAAAATGCATCCCAGGTGGAAGAGATAAAATCTGTTATCTGCAGTCAAGCCACCAAGAAAGCCACAAGGGCTGCACAGGTCACCACACCCCCGGTCAGGAGCACACACGCAGCCTGGGCGAGAGTGCAGGCAAACCGTGATGAGCTTTTCAGCACTGTCTGCCTTCCGCTTCCCTTCTTCCCTTTCCCACGTCCTCCGACCAAGAAAGCCATTCCTGGAATACGAGTGACAGCAGGTCTGCGGGGACGTGCTGAGAGACACAGCCCTGCCCCAGACTGAAGAGCTCCTGGAACAGAACCTGTCCCTGAGGACGGCCTGGGGCTCCTCCACTTTCCCAGCCAGGTGGCCCAGGGGGCGGTGCCCACCACAGCGGTGGTCAGTCAGGGAGTGTGACTCTGCAGACTGTCTGCTACGGCAGGGGACACAGGGTCAGGGCCCACACACGTGCCCCGAGTCCCAGCAGAGGCTTCCTGCCCCACCTTGACCTTCACCCGCCTCCTGCCCGGGGGCCGTACCTTATTAAGGTTCAGGACTCGGAGGAAGTCCTTGGCGTTCTGCTGGGAAACCTGGACTCCTTCCTCTGCAGTCACACAGCTGTCACAGGCCAGGCAGTCACTCAAAAATATCTTGGCGTCAGCCAATTTATGGAATTCTCCCTTCTGTGAAACAGAGATAGTGTTTGGCCTGATTCTTCAACAAAATTCTGCAATGTGTGCTTCTTTAGGGAATGGAACAGAGTAACCACGATACAAGAAACTGGCGAAGACCCGAGATGACCCGGGCCTGGCGTACAGCTCCAGGTGCTGCGGCTGCGATGGTACCAGGGTCCACAGGGAGTGGTGGGGCGGGAGCAGGCCAACACCGTCAAACTGGCCACTGGCCTTCCTGCCCCCACACCCCTCCTCCTCGGGGGCTCTGCCCCAGACTGCTCTGCCCCACCCTGAGGCTCAGAAGTGGAGCAGCTCACGCTGATCATGGGCATCGGCCTCCTCACGCCGTCCAGGTCCAAGCTGTGCCGTTCAAACCTGATCTCACTACAAGTGAGCCTGCTCACCTGGACGCAGGTCTCCTAACTGCACCCATGCCCACTCATTCTCTGCAGCCCTGCCCCGAGGCAGAGGTCCCCTGGACACAAGCTGCCCTCCTCTGCCGGAGGCCCGCATCCCGTCACTCCCCCAAGCTCTCACTTCTGTCCACACCTTCCTGCACCTGTTGAGCTTTCACCCCATCCCGACGCCCACCCCTCAGTTCTCACCACCCTTCAAGACCCACTCCAGCAGCCCCTTCCTGCCCTGCTCACCCGAGGGTGTCCACCCACCGTGCTGGTGGGGCACCCACTCAGGCCCTGTTCACACGTTATCTCCCGGCCACCACAGCCCTGGAGAGAGGTAACCCGACTCTTCAAGTCCCTGATAAGGAAACGGGCTCCTAGGGTTAGATGTCTGTCCAGGGTGATGTAGCCAGAGGGCAGGCGTGGGAGGCCCTCTGCTCCAGGCTGCAGGGCCCCAGGTGCTCCCTGCCTCTCTGCTGCCTCAGTGCCCTGGGTGCTGCTCACTGAGCCATAGCCTCCACGCCTCAGGGTGGTGCTGGTGCACCAGGGGGGGCAGGTCAACACCGGGCCAACTCAGCGTCGTGTTAGGACTACTCTCCCACAGTGTCAATGCTCCAGTCCTCCACTGGGGACCAGTGCTTTCTGAGGGAATATGCGACCTTAACCTCCACATCCTTCTCTCTGTAAAATGGGGGCTTAAAATGCTCATCCTAAGCAAGAAATGAGAGCACATGTACAAACCACTGTCTCCAGCACCAAGCTCAGGGTGTGTATCCAGTAAACATAAACCATCACCACCAGCTAAGAACTTTAGCACTAAGAACTAGGAGAAAAAACCACCAGAAAAATAAGCTTACAGAATTGTAAGATTTGAATTATTTTATAAGTTGTCTTCCTAAAACCCTATCTTACAGAGTGGAACTTTCCATTATTAAAAAACCTGCAGGTTTACCTATCACAGCCCTGCTCCTAACGAACGGCCAAGCACGACACTGTTCTCTGCTCCTAACGCAGTGCGTCTTGGCTTGGTGCACTCTTACCTTGAAGACCGTGTGCCTCCAACTCACCAACCCCAGACGTCTGGCCCTGGCAGGGGCTTTTAGCCCCTCATTTCTTGCTTTCTTAGAGGAATGAGATACGTGGTGATGTGGACCCCCGAGAGAAGAAAAACAGCAGCAGCTACTTCTCCTACAGCTGACACAGAACAGACACATCGACTTGCCTCTCCATCCTCCCGGGCTGGACTTGATACATCGAGTGATGCATTCTCTTGGTCATCAGTTTTTGTTTTTTTACTACATTCCTTAAAAAGGCAAAAGGACACGTGAAAGAACAACTTTTAATCTCTCAATTAAAAAAATGCATGTATTTGTTGATCAATTAATCTCACACCTAGAAATCTTTTCTACAGAAATAAGAGCAATTGGACTTGTGGACACACTAACACACCCACACCCACCCTGATATCTGCATCGTTTGCAGGAACTGGAAACTAGAAGGAAGGTGGTCTCTCACGACAGGTGAATTAGCGCCTGACTACCTGGACACTCAGAACTAGGAGCGTATGTAATGGTCTGAAAAGGCACCTTTGGCATAAGGCTAACTGAACGTGCGAGTGGTGCAGTAGTATTTACGACACGATCCCATTTTGAAAAACAAACAGAAGCCCCTGTGCCTGCGCGGTACAGTTAAGTAGGTTATCGGAGCCTAGAGACAAGCGTGGAGGTCACAGTCACCTGGTGGCAGGAGGCCCAGCCCACGTTTCCTTCCTGCGCTTCTGTACTGGTCCGTTACTATAAGTATGTAAGTTTTTAGATACGGTAAACCACCCCCAGAAACATTTTTGACGCCGTAGCGATCATTCACACCAAGAATGGTGTATGCCCGAGTGCCCTGAGCGGTGGCAGAGGTTGGCTGCTTTTTCTGGGGGCTTCCAGCCTCGAAGGTACTTGAAAAGGACAGACAAGCGCGCGGAAAACCAGAAAGAGCGAGCGCGCGCCGTCGTCACGCCGCCCCCGGGGGCGGGAACCGGACGCGCCGGCGGCTCCCCCACAGCCGCCGCCGCCCCAGAGAGGCCGCGAGCCGCTGGCGGGAGACCGTGCGGAGGCAGAGGCGTTCGGAGCTGCCGGGCTCCCGACGTCCTGAGGCCCCGGGCTTCGCGAGCGCAGTCCCCTCCAGCCCCCTACCGCGGCCCCCGACCCCGACCCCGGCCCCGAGCGCGCGCAGCCCACCTTCCGCGTGCAGTGCTCACACTTCATCTGGAGCCGGGCGGGCGGGTCCGGGCGGGAGGGTTCGGGCGCGCAGCCGGCGGAGAGCACTGAGAGACCGGGTCACTGCCGCCTGCTACCCGCCGCCCTTTGTTGTTGTCGCCTTGGCGCGGCCCCACCCCCAGCGGCTCCGCTCGACCAATGAGAGCTCGGAGAACGGGCGCCCCACAACCCGAAACCAATCGGAGCGCGCGGAGGACGGTGCGGCTCCACGCTACGGAGCCCTGCCTAGGCCAATGAGAGCGCGGGAAAGGGGCGTGTCGGCCCTCGGAACCAATAGGAGTGCGCGGGGGCGGAGCCAGTTCCGCCCCGTCGGGAGCCCGCGGAGGCCCGGACATGTTCTCGCGTGGGTTTCAGCGGCCTGCTGGCTCGGGGCTAGCAGGCTGACGGTCGTGAGGGTGGGTCGGGGTCGTTCCCGGGCGCTCGGGCCAGTCAGCTGGGCGCCGGACGCGCGCCTTCCTACCGGTTCGGGCCGGCAGAGATGTCGCCTCCCGGCCCGCCGCCATAGCTGGCCCGAGGCGCGTCACGTAGGCCGGGGTGGCGGCAGTGCGCACGCGCTGCGGGCCCGGGAGCACGTGGCGCCGTCGGGGGCGCGAGGCGCTGCACCTGCGTCCGCCCTCCGCCTCTCGGCAAAACCTTAGGGACGCGGGGCCAGCGGAGGTGTTGAGCTCCAACCGCTGTGCACGTTCAGTACAGCCCGCCGGGAATGAGGGACACACCTGGGAGGGTTCGGGGGACTGCGGAAAAGCGTGCGCGTGTCTGTCAAACACCAGCAGTTCTCAGAAATCTCGAGAACCTTCTTCCTCACCCCGGGGTCATAGAGCTCAGCAAAACGTTTAAGGCTATTCCATGTCCCAGAACCTGACTAGAATCTTAAGTATTTATCCATTAAAACTTTTGTTTATAGTTTTAGGTTCGTACTTCTTTTTACAAATGCATCAGTTAAATGCAGGAGGTCCTAACTGACTTCCAGATTAATCCTCTGCATTACTCAAATCCCTGTCAGCACGTCTCAAAAAACATCTTCAATTATTAGCATGAATAAAAGGATACTTTTAGGTTGTCATTTGTATATATTTTGTTAATACTTTTAAAACATAATCACAATACTGTGTGAAAAAAGTAAATTACAATTAATTTCATCAAACATGTAGTGTCAAGGTTTCCCAGTCGTTTCATCGTTCTTTTAGTTTCAATCAGGATCTAAATAAGCTTCAATGTTTTATTAACCTATATTTCAATTGGTTTGTGTGTTTAAGTCTCTCTTAAAATTCTTTTTCTTGTTGTTTCTGAAAAAAACAAAAAACCCTAAGACTCACTTGAAAGTTACAAACATAGTATAGGGAGTCCCCAGTCAAGGTTTTTTTGTGGAGCCATTTGGTTTGTCTTTTAAATTTGTAGTTTCCATCCACCTCTCTCTCTCCTTGCATACTATGGTAAAGAAATCGGTTGTTTGCCTGTAAGGTTTCCAGCAATTGCTGACTGCATCCTTGTGGAGTTCTTCAGCGCCCCCTTGTTCTGAATTTCCAGTAAAGGGTAGTTAGAACATTCTAGTGGCTTGATCACAGTTAGGTGAAAATTTTTTGGCTAGACTACTTCATAGATGGGTTGTGAAATTCCATCAGGAGGTTTTAATGTCCGTCCTTTTTGTGATGTTAATTAGCAGCCTAGATCTATTCATTCATTAGGGTCATGTTTTAATCTTATCATTTTTTCTCCTTTTATTATCAGGAATACTTCCATAATGAGAAAGTCTTCTTACCTACTATTTGGTTATTCTGTTGTAAATCTCATGAAGAGAGACAGGAAAAATGCTTGATTCTTTCCCTTTATTAACCACTCAAAACATCCGAGTTTGTTCCTCAGCTCCCTCCAAAAATGATCAAAGAATTTTAAAAATATCATTATGAATTACAGATTTAAACACATGATGATTTTTAACTCATTTGAATTATGGTTCTTATTGACACTCAAATCTTTTCTTTTCAATGAAAATCTCTACAGTTAAGCTCCTAAATTCTTCTGATGAGACACTAATAGTCTCTTTGCTTTTTAACACATTTCCTTGTACATGTCTTACTTCAGCTCTGACAGCAGTCTCACTGGGAGCTCTCTGCTACAAAACCTACAAAACCGCTTAATGGGTTTCGGGGGAAGGTGGTGGATGCTGGGTGCGGCTGGCCAGTGTGTACTGTAAGAGCTGGACACTGGAGAAACTGATGCACTGCAGGAGCCTGTGTATCCAGCACATCAGAACCAGAACCAGAGCCAGGAAGAGAAACTCTTCCTCCTGGAGTGTGTTTCCGGCACCCTATATTGACAAAGCTTAACATCACACCAGAGAGCACAGAAAAAATAAGGACTCAGATGCATTTTCATAGAGCAGGCAATGAAGTTTGAATTTAGAGCAGAGATATAATACATTGAGCCTTGGCACAACATAGATTTAATTCACTAGGTCTCCTATGTTAGGCTGTTGTATTTATTTCCAACCTTTTGCTATTACCAATATTCAGCAGGATTTTAAGCATATCAGACATCATTTGTTCACTTTTTTAATATATACGTTTTTATTGAAGTACAGTCATTTTACAATGTTGTCTCAATTTCTGGTGTACAGCACTGTGATTCAGTCATACGTGAACATACATATATTCGTTTTCATATTCTTTTTCAACATAAGTTACTACAAATCGAATATTGTTCCCTGTGCTCTGCAGCATGAACTTGTTGTTCACTCTTTAAACGTTAGTACAATGCCAATGTAGGCTTCATTTTTAAATGGTTTGTAATCTAATAGGGAAGGTGAAGTTATGCAAAAAACTGTAATGCAAAGTAGAATTTTCTGGGTATCAACTCAGTTCTACCTAAATTCTAAGGACTAAGATCACTTCCGCCTGCATCAAGCAGGAAGAACTTAAAGGAGGTGCTAACAGTTCAAAGGGACCTTCAAGATGGTGTGGGATCTTGACAGGAGAAAGCACTTGAAGAAGATGGAATGTGAGCTGAGGCATTACCAGGTCAGGAACCTGCCATGTTCAGGCAGAACCTACTTCTGTTGCAGCTTACAGCAGAGGTTGTCCAAGTGTGATTCCCAGACCAGCAGCATCAGCACATCTGCATTTTCAGGTCCTGCCCGCTGCTGGGAACAGGCCCAACAGTCTGTGTTTCCACAAGCCCGCCAGGTGATTCTGGTGCATGCTCAGGTTTGGGAACCACTGGTGGAGAGTATCTGAAGAACATGGGCAAAGTAGAAAAGTTGTCTCCAAGTTTTTGATTCTGTGCCTAAATGGTAAACTTCTAAGGTTATGCATACTGAAGAATGTATGTTTCTTTATAAGGTAACATTATGCACTGTGTATCAATCTTATGCAAACTATAAAACAAAAATAGATACAAAATGATAAAATAAGTATGAATGCAACTCTATTAAGTTCTTCCAGCACTCCACAGACCATCCTGACCATCCCACTTTGGAGACCACTGCAGTAGGCAGTGGCTGGGAGATGGAGGTTCTCCTGCTGGGAAACAGAAAGGCAAGTTAGGGTCCTGCTCTGGGCCTTATCTGGGGCCGTGGGGGTAGGCAGAGAGTGGGAGGCTTCTTCAGCAGCTACTGCAAGGTTTTCCTGCATAAAATTTGTCTCTCCCACTACAACCCCCTTCCCAGACACTGGGGCAAGTTTCTGAGCAAACAGAAGACCTGCCATCACAAACGAGTGGACGTTTAGTTTTCCCAGCGACAGTGAGTTTTTTTGGGGGTCAAGTATCTCTGCTTCCCCCTAGCCTCCTCCACGGTGCCTTGCAGAACTGTTCAGATTTAGTTTTTTTTTTTCTTTTCCGTGTTGACATTTTTACTGGGTTTGCATTTTGAATCTGTAGATCAAGTTGGGAGAATTTACATTTTTACAGTAATTTTCCAGTCCATGGACAACTATCTTATATCTACTTTAGTGTTCCACATTAAAGTTTTTAAAGAATCTACCGTAAAGTTCACACATATCTGTTGTCAGGTTAGCTAAGTATCTGACGTTTTCCCACTGTTCTCAACGGCTTTTTCGAGGTATAACTCATCTACCTCCGCGGACCTTCTAAGGGTTATTACCCCAGACGCTCTGAGCTCAGCGCCCCGGCCCGCACACCACGCGGCCGCCACTGGCACTGACCTGCCCTCCGACCGCCGCTGCGCCCTCTGCCGCTCGCAGGCGCCTCTGCGGGGAAACCGTTACTCGTCTTCCCAGCTTCAGGACTGAATGACAGACCCGGAAGTTCAGCTGTCCCATTGGCCCCCGCGGGTCCGGAAGTCAGCGCCGTGCCGGTTCCTCCCCGGAAGTCAACTGTCCCGTCCGCCCCTGCGGGTCCGGAAGTCAGCGCCGCCCTGGTCCCGCCCCGGAAATCAGCTGTCCCATCCACACCCCTCCCCCATCTCGGGTCCGGAAGTCAGCGCCGTCCCACCCCCGGTAGTCGGCTGTTCCAACCACCTCCGCGGGTCCGGAAGTTAGCGCCGGCCCGCCCCCAGGGCCGGAAGTCAGCCGCCAGCAGGTCCAGAGGCCCTGAGGTCCCTCCCGCTCCGCGTCAATGCCCGCAGGTTAGTGTCCGCGTTAGGCGCCTGGGGCCATGCTGCCGTCGGGGGTCGCGGGGCGGGCTGGGAGCGGCTCCCACGTCCCGGTGTCCTTCCGGGAGCGCGATCTCGGGATCTAGCCCGGGTTGATGCCCCGGGGGCCTGGCGCGCGAGACGGCGGGGCTCGAGCGGCGGCCGCAGGGGCAGGCGGGGGCGTGACCTCGCCCCGTGGGCTGCTGAGACACGCGTAGGGACAGATGAGAAATGTGAGGATAGGGAGCCGGTGCCGTCCCAGGATCCTGGCTGGCGTCGTTTGTGTGACTTTCGCAACTGTGAGAAATTTGACCTGACTTTACAGGGGCTGTCTGAAAGGCTACCGAGAACGGGATTCCTGGAGCCTGCGTTTCGAGCGTATTGCAGGCTGCAGGGCACAATTCTCCACGTGTGGAAGATCGGCCCCCTTGGCGACTCATTCCCTCAGCAGATACTCTGGGACCTGCGGACCCTCCGCTGGGTGTAGCCCGTTGTCTTGGCGGCTGGAGGAGACCGCAGAGCTGACTTTCTCGGTCAGTGCCAGTAGACTCAGACCGTGATGAACTTTCAGTTCCCCTTCCGGGAGGCCAGCACAGGGAACTAGGGCATTCCGGTAGGTTCTGGTAGGGTGCTGGAAGTGTGAAGGCTGCTGGGGGCTAATGGTTTTCAGGAGACCAAGGTTTCCAGGTCAGATGGCGCAGGCGATGACCGAGTGCTTGTTGATACTTTGGGAGTCTGAGCAGGAGACGTAGTCCCAGTGCAGTCATTGAAGCTGAGCAGAGAAGGGCCTTCCTTACAGAGGAAATGGGCCTCTAGGGGTTTAAGTGACTTGCCTGACCGCAGAGACGGCAGCCAACACAGGTTGACTGGTTCCTGTGCCTGTGTGGGCCTTGCAGGTGGGTGCCCCGGCTTCCTGTCCTGGAGAGGAGCTGAGTGCTTGTGGGCAGTGGCTCAAGGACTCCAGCTGTCTGTGTGTCTGCCCCTCCCAGCCCGCGGTCGCCTGTCTAGAGTGGTGGCAGTACGTTCCAGGGATGTACATGCAGGTGGAGACGCGTACCAGCTCCCGCCTCCATCTGAAGAGGGCTCCGGGCATCAGGTCCTGGTCCCTGCTGGTTGGTAAGAACGCCTTTATTTCTTCTCAAGTTAAAATTCTAAGTTGAAAAATTCTAAAGATGAAAATGAAACTAAATTTTTGTTCTGTTCTACTAACCCAAAACATAGTAGCAATTGTTTAACTTCTTTGTATCCTTCCAACTTTTATCCTAGGCGCATGTTACAGGTGATCTGTCTGTTTCATCCTTTGGTTGACACCTGCATGCACTCCTGGGGTCCCTTACTTCCTTATTTGCTTGCTTTCATACACTTGGTCCCCAGCGTCTCATTTATTCTCGAGCCCATGTGATGGGCGACAGTGAGGAGTAAGTGGGGGTGGCCCCGGCCTCTGTCCGTGTCACTACCCACTGGAGGCCCCACACCGCCCGGCAGCTGCCCTGGCCTAACTGATCCGAAGGGTGAGGAGAGGGCCACTGTGCCTTCAGCGGTCCGTCTCTGGTCCTTCTTTCCCATGACCCTGCCTGCTCCATGTCAGGTGCCAGGTTGTGATTCTGCACCTGCAGTCTTGTCTGCATTCCACACCGTGTGCTGTTGACTCAAACCCACGTCAGGCTCCCCTTTCTGGTTCCCCCATTGGCCTTGGAGCTTCGTGTAGATGTGTATCCAGTGAACTGTGACTCATGTAGAGCATTCTCCTGAACAAGCTTACTGGATGTTCCCCCTACTTCTGAGCCTGGTGTCTCCTGGCCCACTGCTCCCTGCCCTCAGCTGTCCCTGGCAATGGGAAGGGTCTGTGGGTCCTGGGCTGTTGGTGGCCCAGTGGGAAGATGCCTGCTTTCTCCCTGCAGGAATCCTGTCGATTGGCCTGGCTGCTGCCTACTACAGCGGAGGTGAGCTGCTCATCTGCCCCCAGGACCCTCCTCAGCTGTCTGGAAAATAGAGAAAAGGAGGCAGCTCGACATTTGTGTCCGCCAGGACGTGGCTTTGGGGACTGGCTGCCTCTGCCTCTCTGGTTTGAGGGCACGGCCCCATCTTCATGTGCTGGTTTGTCCCTCACAGTGCATTTTTGGCTCGTATCTCCAGCATTTTCACTTGTTATAAAACATCCTTCAGAAATGCTCATGTCTGCCTCAGGTTCCGTTGCTGGGACGATCTGTTCTTTCAGCCATTCCCTGTGAGCGTTCCCACCTTCCTGCTGTCACAGACCAGGCTGTGATGGGCACCCTGGGTAGACGCCCAGGGGAGCTGAGGGCAGAGCTGGTGGAGCACGTCCTGAGTGACAGGCAGGGCCCGCAGTGCTGTGGGGCCTTGTGGGGGGATCCTTGCAGGTGTGGGCAGGTGGCTGGGCCCCAGATGCCACTCCAGCCCAGTGTCTGAGAGGTGGTCATGCTGGGGAGGGGTGGGGGCACCCCTGTGGGCACGTTGGCCTTTGCCTCTCTGCTGCCGTCCCTCACCCGCTATCTCCTGTGTCTGCTCCCCAGACAGTCTGGGCTGGAAGCTCTTCTATGTCACAGGCTGCCTGTTCGTGGCCGTGCAGAACCTGGAGGACTGGGAGGTGAGGCCGTGCAGGAAGGGCGCTGGGCTCCGGGCTTCCCTGCATGGGGATCAACGCAGGAAGAAAGGCCCCAGGGGCCTTGGGCCCCCGGCCTGAGACTTGAGCTTGGTGGGCTCTGCTGGCCGGACTCGGCCCCTGGACGTCGCCTGTCTGTGAGCAGCTCTGGGCCAACGACCCTGCTGAAGCTGTCATTCTAGAATTTCTGGTGAAATAGAAGGGCGGGTCCGCCTCCCTCACCACTCTTGTCCCCCTTCGCGTGTCCTTCGAGCCGCCTGGCCTGCTCTGTGTTCCGTCCCCCGGCCTCCATCCCACGTTTAACGCCCTGCTCGCTGCACTCACTTCTCTTTCTTATGTGAAAGAGTGTCCCTCTTCGTCTCGCCCTGGCCCGTGGAGGGATCAGGCTGCGGGGCCCTGGGGTTCTGACTGGAATGGGTGGGATGGCTCCTTGAGAGCCTGTGCTGGTGAGGGTGTGGATGCAGTCTGCGAGGTCTGTGTGTCAGGCTGGCACCCAGGCCAGCAGCCAGGTGACCACCTCTGGCCGGTGTTGTAGGAAGTTGTCTTCAACAAGAGCACTGGGAAGGTGGTGCTGAAGACGTTCAGCTTGTACAAGAAGCTGCTGACCCTGTGCAGAGCAGGCCACGACCAAGGTGAGGTATCACGGGACAGGACACAGGGTACACGTGCCCGGCTGTGATGGCAGGGACCTGGCCTGAGGCCTGGACACCGGCTGGGCTCCAGCTGGCCGCTTGGTGACCCAGGTTGTGTCCTGCCTCGTGGACACTGTGTGCCCTGGACCTGCCCAGGCCCTGAGGAAGTTGGTGGGCAGCCTCAGCTCAGTGACTAGCCATTCGAGACCAGGAAGGCACTTTCCAGCTTCTGGGGGAGATGAAGCAGGAAGCCCACGCTCCCTGACCTGTTAGACCCTTGCGGGAAAAGCAGCGGGCTTTCTAGGGGGAACATGGGTCTTCGGGAACTTCCTTCTTACCCAGACAGGATGTTAACTGATCCTGCACTGCAGTCACTGACCTGTGACATCTAAGGTCAGGGTCTTGGCGTCCTCTGGGGCCCAGCCTCAGACACAGACTGGCACGTTTTCTGCTTCACGGCTGGTGTGACTCGATCCCCCATGGCCCTGAAGTCACTGTCAGCACGCAGGCGAGAGGGGTGGGGCGGGGGGAACACGGCCCTGACCTGGCCCTGCCCACAGTGGTGGTCCTGCTCAGCGACATCCGGGATGTGAACGTGGAGGAGGAGAAGGTCCGCTACTTTGGGAAGGGCCACGTGGTGGTGCTTCGGTTTGCCACAGGCTTCTCCCACCCCCTCACCCAGAGCGCTGTCATGGGCCACCGCAGGTAAGTGAGGGTGGGTGACCTGATGGCCCAGGGCTGCCCACCTGTGCCCCTCACCTCCAGCCAGGTGGCCCCACAAGACTGCCCAGCGGGCAGGGCAGAGAGAGCTCAGAGGAATGGGGGGAGGTGAGGCTGTGGGGCACACCACCTGCTAGGGAGATGTCAGGGGTCCCCACAGGGACAGGAGACAGGACATCAGGGGTCCCCCTGTGGGGTCAGAGGGCTGGGCTGGGGTTGGGGGAAGACCCCTGGAGGTGCTGGATGTAGGTGGCCCAGGACGAGACTGGCTTGGTCTCCCTGGCCATTGCGGGGTGGCCAGCACTTCTGCCATGGTCACCCACCCTTTCTCCTGGGCCGACCTGGACCAGTGACGTGGAAGCCATCGCCAAGCTGATCGCTACTTTTCTGGAGCTGCACCGTCTGGAGAGTCCGGCAGAGCTGTCTCAGAGCAGTGACAGTGAGGCTGACGACCCTGGGAACCAGAGCTGACCCCCTGGAGCTCCCCGACCCCGCCTCGGTTCTGACAGTGCCTCAGCAGGCCTGACGGGCCACCTGCGCGTCTCAGTCCTCATCTCCCAGCCATGTCCCCAGGAGTCGCTGGGCAGGACCCTCAGCTGTTTCTGCTGCTTGCACAGCAGGACCTTCTCTGCAGGCTCCGTGGTGTCCAGGGAGGGCACAGGCCTCCTCCTGGAATCAGACAGTCTGCTGGGGCAGCGTGGCCTGGTCTGGACAGGCCCGTAGCCATGTGGGGCTCAAGCCTCTGAAACGGGAAGGAAGGACACCCAGGAGCCCAGGACGTGAGGCCCAGGGCTGAGCTCTCTGAGCAGGAAGTCAGCTCCCAGGGCGCCATGAGGTTTCAGCAGGCGGCAGCGGGGCGAGCAGCTGGTTCGGCTCTGAGGACGCCGTCCTTGGGAGTCCTCGGGTCTCCTGCCCTGCCCCCCCTGCCCATCACCTCCCTTGCTGGACGTCCTCAGGGAGGTGCTGGCCCCTGAGCTGCTGGGGCTCAGGGTGGATGCCCAGGGGCCCACCTGGTTGCTGTGCTGAAGCCACTCCCAAGGCCTCCCCAGCCTGCAGACCGCTGTCCACACTGGGGCCTCGTCTCAGGTTCAACCAGGGCTGCAGCCAGCTTCTCATGGGGAGGGTAACCTCCTGCCCCCACCTTAGCAGAGGCAGGTTTTCTAGGCTCGTGCAGCATTGAAAAGCGGGATCCTCCCCTCAGAAATCAGATCCCCAGCTTCTTGGGAGCCCTGGCGGCTGGGCCTGTTTGTGCGTGGCCGGGATGGGCCAGGCTCACGGCCGCCCTTCAGCAGGGCCTGGGCCGCCAGCTACAGCCACTCCCATGGAGGCTGACCCCTGCCTGCACCACTGGTTTTCTCCCACTTCCCTGGACCCAGGTCAGTCCCTCAGGTTCGGCGTGAGCCCAGAGCACCCCTGCATGGTGCCTGTGAGGCTGTGCCCCCGGGAATGGCGGGTGGAGCAGGTTCTGAGGCTGCCTGGGCCAGAGACCATGACTTCTGGGGAACTTGAGAGAAAGGAGACTTCCCTTCTTGGGGTGGTTGCCAGCCAGCCCTTGGTTTGGGGACATGGTCACTTAAACATGCCGGTTAGGTTTTTAAGTGGTTGAATCTCAAATTCTTTTTCTGCAGAAGTGTGGAACACTGTATTTGGTTTCTAGTGTGTTCGCCCCTGGGCTGGAAGAGGCCCTGAGACCAGGGGGAGGGTGTTTGGCGGCTCCCCTCCCGCAGGGCTGGGTTGGGTGAGAAAGGAGGCTCTCTGGCCATGGTCAGGGCCCAGCTGCCACCAGCGGGAGCTGGGGTGGTGCCGGAGTCCTTCAGATCTTTGTCAGTGGCGTTTTTGGCTTCTACTCCTTTTTATTTCAAAGGAATTAAAGTTCTACATGCTGACCACAAAACAGGCCTGGTGTGCCTTTTCCCCCAAGCTGTTTTCTTCCCAGGGCCACTGGTCAGCAGGAGTGCGTGCTGGGCTGGGGGCAGCTGGACGAGGGCAGGGAGGCCGCCAGCCCAGGCTCGGCACTCCCCGCAGGGGGCCTGGCCTGCGTCCCGCCCGGGCTGGCTGCCTCACCAAGGTCCTCCAGCAGAGTCTGCAGCCGCCGCAGGCTGGGCTGCATGTTCTCCTCCAGCCATTCCTCCACCGTGTCCGGGTAGAAGACACGCTGCAGGGCGGCCTCCAGCTCCTCCCGGAGGGCACTCCACCTGGTCAGGAGACTAAGGACCAGGATGGTGGTGAGCCCGCCTGGCGAGGACCCTGGGCATAGCTCACAGCCTATGTGCTACATTCCTGTCTTGAGCAACCCCTGGGCCAGTACGTCCCGAGCCCCAGCTTCACCCATCCTTAAAACGGGGCTGTGCGCGCCAGATGCATGGGGCTGTGGGGAGTGACTGACTGACTGTCGTGGTTGATCTCTGACACTGGAAGGCACCCGCGCCTGGCTGGAGGAGTTTCTCTTGGTGCAGGGACCTGATGACAGCTGCCTGCATTTTACACTCAGTGGGGAGTCTCCTGGCCTCAGCTCAGAGCCAGGAGCGGAGGGAGGGCTGGCTGGGCCCCTGTCCCCAGGGTGACACACAGCAGTGGGGCTGGGATCGGCCCCAGGCAGCCTGGTTCTACACTGAGCCCTGGACCCTGCTCAGGGTGTTGGGTGACCCCATCACTCAGGCAGGAATGCCCTAGGTGCTTGGACACCTAAGAGCACAGCCGATCAAGTGAGTCACCTGGGAACCCACGGCTGATACCTAGAGAGCTAGTGGGAAAGCTGCCAGCTGCAGCGGGGCGTGGGCAGCCGCAGGGTGGGCACCGGGTGGGTGCTGTACCTGAGTGCCTGCGGCTGGATGTGCTGGATCACGACGGGGTGGATGAGCTTCCGCCTGCGATGGTAGGGGCTGAACCAGCCCGTCACGTACCTGGGGGCAAGTCCACACACAGCTGGGCATGTGGGGCTTGCAGGGCAGCCTCCATCGTGGTCCAATTAAGACCTGAAAATCTGGTAGTGTTTTGAAAGAGTGGTTCCCCCCCAGAAAGTCCTCTTGCAGGATGGCCATCAGTGGGGGCCTGCTACCCTGGCCACTCACCTGTCCCTCTCCAGCAGTGCATCCACGGAGTCACGCAGGTGCAGGCTGACTTGGGTGACGAGGGCCAGGATGTCGCTGCCCGGGAAAGAGCCGGCCCCCTCGCTGCACAGAGAACGCTGAGCTGAGGACGGGTCCGACCGGGAGGGGAGAGGCAGGGCTGCGGTGAGGGGTTACCTCGCAAAATCCGTCATCTCCAGGCTTGGGATCCCGAGAAGCTTCTCCACTCTGGTTTTAACGTTTTCAGCAAAGCCTCCTGAAACCGACCATAGACGGTGGTCAGAGGGGCCTCTGAAGGAGGGCGGGCTCAGGCCCCGTGCCAGCTGGACCTCCAGGCCCTCGGCCCTGGTGGCGTGCACACCACTGGGGGACAGCGGGCCAGGCCCAGTCAGGCATGTGCCGCCCCCAGGACGGCAGGGAGGAGTGAGCCCGTGTGAAAATGTGTCCCACGAGCAACGAGAAAACAAGACCACGCGGAGACGCCGCAGGGCAAGCCCTCCGCCCTCTGGTGCCGCCCGCCCAGGTGGCACGCGCCATCTGCAGCTGGGGTTTGTCCCGCGCTGAAGCCCCCAGAGCATCGGGACGACTGTGAGTTGCAGGTGACATGGATGCACCTCCAAGCTGGCACGCTGC
The DNA here is from genome assembly GCF_009834535.1 of Camelus ferus. NCBI lineage: Eukaryota > Metazoa > Chordata > Mammalia > Artiodactyla > Camelidae > Camelus > Camelus ferus. Next base: position 20,147,361 of record NC_045711.1, read on the forward strand.
TAGCCAAGGCTCCCTGCAGGGAGGGGCGCCGAGGCCTGGCGCTACGAGAACGCGGGCTTCTGCTCTGTCCCCCGCAGTTTAGAACCAATACTTCAGAAGACACCAGTCCTGTGCCTGCCTCCCTGCCCTCTGGCTCGGCACCTTGGGGTCCTCCTGCGCCAACACCACTCCGGCATCCTTCAAATTCCTACCTGGTCCCAGTGTGATGAACGCCATCCGTGTGCCCAAGGCCTCCCCACCCTCCCCACCCTCCCCACCGGCTTTTCTCCTCAAGGCTCTAAGCAACGCGCCCCGAGCACCTCTGCCCGCACCTGGCTGCTCCCCCAAGAACCAGGAGTGGGGGTGCTGCCCCCCAGGGCTGCTGGTGCCAACTCCACACCTGCCAGCACCGGGCATTCAGGATATTTAGACAGCAAAGGCGGACCCTTTCCCGTACCCCATCCACGAGGCATTTTTGTGTGGGTTTGCTGAGGGGCCCGGCCCCCTAACTTCCTGGCCTGTCTTGGGTTTAGGCTGCAGTGGGGTGGGGTAGGGGGGCGGCTGGCTGAGCTGGGGCTGTGGGTGCCTCCCTCACTGGCTGGAAGACCACTGTCCAGCCCCAGGGTGGTGGCGTTTGGGGGCACCGAGTGCTTGGCTCTGTGCCTTCTGCCCTCCCGACTTCCTGGGAGGAGCAGGGAGTCCATACCATGTAGGAGCGCCTGCAGACAGACAGCCAGGGACGGGATGCCCACGGGCAGCAGCTCACACAGCACGGAGAAGTGGTCGTACCTACGTGCACGGAGAGGGCGCTCAGCATAGCAGACGTTTGGGCACCAGCCACTGCGGCTTGTTCTGTGCAGTGGGTCCTCGGGGCCCAGGCTCCTCCCGCACCCTCCTCAGAGTGCCAGCTGTTTCCCCTTGACCGAACGCAGGAAGGCCACCCTGGATGGGCTGAGGAGGGCTGAGTGCCCCAGGGAACCGAGGCCACTTCCACCCTCCTGGGCCAGGCTGGCCCCAAGGGCATCCCTGGGGCCCGCGTGGCCGCACCTCTGCCAGCCGGTCAGGACGATGCCCCTCAGCGAGCCCGCCGGCGCGCCACCCGCCACCTGCAGCCACTGCATGTGGTTCTGGAGGTGGTGCTCGATTGGGGTCAGGGCCTGGCTGGCCCCCGTGGCCCCCTTGAAGGCGCTGGCGGCCCACAGCTGTGAAAAGCCGCTCCTCTGGTACTTCTCCACGAGGAGGGCTGCGTGGGGAAACGAGACACGTGACCGGTGGGGCCCCAGGAGAAAACGCGCCTGTCTGGGCAGAGAACCGGGAGGGGCCTGGCACTGACCCTTGCAATGGACGTCCAGGTCGGCACCGTAGTCCCAGAGCACGGGCTCCACCAGCTGCGGCACCCTGGATGCTGGAAGCGGAGAGAGGCCGTGGGTGCCCACCCCTCTGACCCCTCTTCTTGAGTGAAGACAGATTTAAGTACAGACTCAACACTGCGCGTGATTCAGGCAGTAAACACCAGGCCGCAAAGCCAGCCAGCTTTAGAGTGACTGGACCTGCTGGAGCTGCGAGGGGTGAGCCCCAGGCCGGCGGTGCCAGAGCCTCTGCGAGGGGGCAACGCCGCCTGCATGTGGGGCGCCAGGCCCAGGTACGACAGGAACACACCGCTGATTGTACCCGATTATAATTAATCCCAACCCAGGTGGCTACACGTGGGCAGTGGCTGCAGCGAGGACACCTAGGCCCTGCAGAAGTGTGGGCAGCAACCTCCCATCTCCCCCCAGAGCCTCAGGCAGGCTGGGTCCTGGGGGGCCAAGGGAGCTGGGGGGCACTACTGCCCTCCACCAGCTGCGAGAACCTTGGAAGAAGGCCCTGCAGGGCTGACCATGCAGGCATGTGGGGCCCAGGCCACAAGGAACGCTGGACACTCAAGGCCCCCTGGGGCCCCGTGCTGTCCTCCAGGTCAGATCCATCACAACCGTACTCTCGAAAGACTCTCCAGCACCTTTTAGGGGAATGGCGTTCTCACGAGAGGAGCACATGATGTGGACCTAACGGGGTCATCTGGAGTGGGAAACCCAGGTGTGGGCCCACCATGGGGGTTCTCCATGGTGTCAGGGGCTTGGAGCAGCTCCGCTTCCTTCCCCCGCAGCCCCAGGAAGCCCCCATGCTCAGTGCGGCCTGCCCCTGTGGCTGACCTGAGAGCTGGTCCTCAGGGATGTCCCGTAGCATGTCGTCCCACACCAGGGGCGTTGTGGTGGGGTGCTGGGCCAGCACATGGCCAGCCACCGCCTCCATGTGGGACAGACACAGCTCCGCTTTGGTGTTGGGCTCCTGCTGCAGCCAGCGCCTCGAGGTCTCCCCCTCGCCAAGGTAGTAGACCTGGGAGGGAGATACAGGTGGGTTCCCCCAATCCCCTATCCTCACCACGGGCACTCAGGCGAGGCCAGGGATCATGCTGTGACCTAGGAGACTCTGGGGGCAGCTGCCCGTGGGAGGCGGCAGCCAAGGATGGGCCTGCCTTCTGCACTGAGACCCAAACCTCTGCTCACAACTTCCTGTGGGCCGGTGGTCAGCAGGCAGGAGGTGGGAATGCCCAGATGTCCACCCACAGAAGATGGCCCGTCCCCATGCTGGAAGGTCACTCAGCCACAGCACGGATGAAGCTGGAGAACCGGGGCCTCCACTAGGACCGGAAGGGGCTGGTCCGCTGAGAGAAAGGAGGCTGAGGGGTGCAGGGACGGAGGGTTGGGACGGGGAGGTGCAAGGTCCCAGGACCAGATGGTGGTGCTGGCGGCAAAGCACCGCCAAGGACTGAGAAGTGACCTGATGGTTCGCTTTGAAGTGGTTACAAAGGTAAATTCTATGTTCTGTGTATTTTACTACATAAGAAGATTTTTTGAAGATGAGGACCAAGCTCTGGGGTCCAGTGTCCGCAGACCGCCGTCCCAGCTCAGATGCCCGGAACTCAGACGAGCAGAGGCCTGCGGGTCACCGAGCTCGGCGGCTTGGACTCTTCCTGGACCGAGATTCTTGAGGACAGGAGGGCACCCCAGAGCTGCCTTTCCAGCTGGTGCTCCGTGGCCCTAACTTTCCTTCTCCTGCCGTCCAAAACCATACTTCTTCAGTTGGAAGAGCAACTGGCTCAAACGCACATCCACACCGGCCCCAAGGACGTGAACCTGCCCTGACCAGGGGCCGCCCTCTGGCCCTTTGTGGGCAGGACAGTCATCCTCACCTGACCCACTAGCTTGTGCCCCACTTGGCTCCACGGGTCTCCCTGAGCGGTCACCTGTCAGCTGGGACCAAGACCCTCACTGGGGACATCTCTCTGCCAGCCTGTCTTTTGTCGTTGGTACTATTTTTCTATTTACGAGAAGAACCCACTGGGTGGGAGAAGGGGACCCTGGAGTGAAGAGGAGGGGCTGCCACAGAGCCGAGACACCCACCTCGTCACAGCCGATGTGGAGCCACCGCGCGCCCGGGTGCAGCCCCATCACCTGGTCGATCATGGCCCCGACCAGTGCCAGGGACTCGGCCTTGTGGGGGTTCAGGGTGTTGGGGAAGAGGGCCACTTCGCGGAGGTGAGCCAGAGCCTCGTGCTTCAGCACAAACTGTGGAGAGAGGACCAGAGCGCTTGGCGACGCAGTCCAGCTCCTGCTTGAGTCCTGCTGGGCCCCTGGGTCTGGACTCCCTGTCTGCTCAGGGTCCCCAGCGGGGCTGTGCTGCGGGAACCGGGCCCAGGGGCCGAGGGGGCAGCTCCGAGCATAGCCCTCCCTCCCTCCAGTCCTAACTGTGCTGCGTGAGAAAACCAAAGACAGTTTCTATTCACAGCAGAATTGCAAGTCGGGGGGTTCCTGCTGCAGTGAAGAGGTTGGCAAATCCTTCCCCCAAGACAAGTACAAAATGGAACCGTTGGTCAAAAACGACCACTTCAGGGCTCCAGAAACCAACTAAATGGGAACAACACGTTGGGAAATGTCTGTTCATGAAAGACGCCTGCAACTTTAGGTGCAGAGATCCTGCAGCTCTGCCCCTCCCTCCCAGGGCTGGCTGTGGGTGAACCGGCCCTCAGGGAAAACTCTTCGGAATTAGGTGGCTCCCAGGGGCCGCAGAGGTGACGTGTTCTGCCACACACGGGGGCACTGGGGGCAGAGGGCTGGGAGGAGCGCAGGGGCCGCAGCAGACTGAGAACCGGCTGAGCTCAGGGTGCGGCCCCAGCCCCTGCGACACGAGGTGGGGGCCCCACAGCGAGCCCTGGCAGCCACCCCCAGGAGACCAGGCTCAAAATAAACGTAAGAATAAAGAGCCAAGAGAGGCATCAGTGGCCGCACACAGCTGGGGAGACAGACCCTGCAGGTGAAACCCTGGGAACAAGTCAGATTTGCTTTAACCCAGGGTCTGAAACATTCAGTTTTCAACCAGAAGTTCTGAGATGTGTAAATAAACTGGGAAGTGGGATCCAGACCCAAAGAAAAGAGATGTCTGTAGAACCTGATGCTAGGTAGTCCCAGGTGTTGGATTTATCAGACAGTTGTTTCAAAGAAACTGCTATGAACATGTGCCCGGAATTAAAGGAAACTGTTTACAAGGAGGGAAATTAAAAGTCTGCTCACTGGCTCAGCAGCAGATCTGAAAGGTCAGAAGAGAGGCAGTGACTGGAACGAAAAGTTAATAGAAATGACTCCATCTGCGGAACTGAGCCTCGGAGACCCCGGGGTGACACGGAGCCACCAGCACACAGGCAGAGGGAGCCCCGGGAGGAGAGACGGGGACAGAAAATGCGAGGAAATGGCCCCAAACCTCCCCAAAGTGGAGAAGCTCATCATACCCCACAGAACAAAGGCAAAGACACCCAAACCCAGACGCGCCGTGAGCCGGCCGCCGAGGACACAGTTAAAACCCAGATGCGCCGTGAGCCAGCCGCCGAGGACACAGTCAACAGCGGACACGACTCGTTCACGGACTGGAAGGCTCCACGTGGCAGAGGCAATTTCCCCTCAAACCAACCGATTTCACAAAATCCCAAACTCCCAGCAAGCTTTCTCATAGATATGCAAAGTGATTCGAAACTATATGTGAAGAGTCAGAGGGACCGGAGTAACCAAGAGAATTCTGGAAAAGAAGAGGTTTGGGGACTCTCACTCCCTGGGCTGAAGACTCACAGTGAAGCCACACTAACCCAGACAACATGGGGTCCATTGGCAAAGGTACAGCGCACAGCTCCACGGAGCAGGACAGGGTCTAGAACGTTCTCACAAATGCACTCACTGGGTTTTTGACAAAGGTGCAAAGGCGACTCCAAATTCCAAAGAAAGGATGGTCTTTTCCACAACTGGTTTTGGCCCCACTGGTCAGGTGGTTCCACACCATGTGCAAGAAAAATGAAACTGAAACCCCACCTTAAGCCAAAAGCCCAAACGGAGTGACCGGCTGAACAGAAAATGTGCAGGTGTGAGACGTCAGAGTAGAACGGGAAAGGCTCTGGCCTGGCGATCGGCAAGGAGCTTAGGAATGCCGCCAAAGGCATGATTCGTCAAAGACGACTGACACACAGGAGTTCATCTCCGTTAAAGGCTTCTGCTCTTTGAAAGGCAACGTTAGGAGAATGAAAAGCCAAACTGAAGACTGGGAGAAAATATTTGCAAGTCACATATCTAACAAAAGACCTGTATCCAGAATGCATAAATCGCTTAAAACACTCGACATTTCAGAAAGCAGAACAGGCAGAACACTCAGACAGCGCTTCACTGCTCGAGAGGACCAGGCGCTGGCCCAGGTGAACACACGAGTCCCCTCCAGAAGGACTGGCCCTGCTGACACCTTGACTCTGGACTTCTGTCCTGCAGACCATGAGAGAACACACTTCTGTGGTTTAAGCTGCCTGGGTGGTTGTCCTCTGATCCGCCCTAAGAGCAGACGGCTTCCTCAGGAGCGGGAGAGCCTGGTGCAGCTGGGCTGTGCCTGGGCAGGGGAGGGCTTGGGAGATGGAGCGATGCTGGGAGCCTCGGGGGAGGGCTTTCCAGTAGTTCAGGCAGGGGTTCAGACAAGGACGGTGACAGCGGGACAGAGGGGCTGCTGATTCGGGAGATGGAGGAGCGAAGGCAGGACTTGACAGGGACGGGAAGGGCAGTGGGTGGGGGGTTGGGGCGCCACAGCCCCTCCCTGAGGAGGAGGAGGAGATGAGGGACTGGAGCCCAGGGTCTGCACGAGAGATGGGGCTCCTGGGAGCCTGAGGACAGCGTAGGGAAGCAGGAGGGAGGGGCTCTGTCCAGAGAAGAATGTGAAGTGAGGGAGGGCCCTCAGGAGAAGCCATGGACACCCAGTCCGAGGCAGACGCTGGGGCATCCCCAGAAGCGGGGACCACGGGGGCTGTCGGTGATGCCAAGAGCCCAGAGAGTCAAGTAAAGGCACACTGAAACCTACCACAGATTTAGTGACCCGGAGGACTCTGGTGGCCTCGGAAGAGACCCCCAGGGGAATGTGGTCGCCTCCTCCAGGGTGGCAAGTGACAAGGGTGAGTCAGGACAGGAGCCCATAGAGCACAGCAGGGAGTGACCGGGACGCTGGAGGGCTGACCATGGGAGGGGTCCCAGATCAGGGGGCGACGCACAGGAGGTGCGAGTGGCTGGAGGGAAGACGAAGGGGGAGGACGGCCTAGACCTGCTGGCGTAGCTGCTGGAGGGAAAATGGAACCTGGCAGACAGTAAATCAACATGACGTTTAATCTGCTTCTTGTTTGAGGCAGACATGAAACGTTTTGAAGATCACATAGAAGCTCGGAAAAATATTTTCAGTGTTAGGTCAGAAAGGATGCAGACAGAGAAAACAGAAGGCACGTGTTCTTAATACTGTGTTTCACCTCACACAGGAATATTTTGATGGATACACGTTAAAAAGGAAAGCTGCCCCCATGCAGGGCGCCCAGGGCACCCCAGCTCTTACCGCCCCCTGGACTGAGGGGGGCTGTGACCTGGAGCTCCATGCTCCTGCAGTCCCCAGGGCAGAGCCCCTCTCTGCAGCGCTGAGCAGCACCCCTGGTGCACCCCAAACCCCTCGCCGCGGCACCAGGTGGCTTGTGTTCCTCCAACTCACCTCCATGTGTCCGAACGTCTGCACCAAGGGGACGACCTCCAGCTCGTTCAGCGCGGCCAGGCGCAGGATCTCTCTGATTTCCGAGGGGCTGGGAGACAAAAGACCATGCCAGCTCCGGTTCACGTCCCCCGGCCCGTCCTGGCCAGCCTCCCCGGGGACTCCACAGAGGAAACTAGCAGGGCAGTAACTCTGAAAAGCCCAAAGATACCCTCAGGTTTTCAGAGAAGACTCCCGTCCTGGAATTCAGGAGGTTGGTGCTCTGCTATGTCGCCAATTCAGAGCTTGCTTTTTACCAGCTATTCTGTCCCAAACTCTGCAAGAGGCTAAAGTCCTTTTATAGGAAACTGGGCCACACAAGGGATCATATTCTAGGGCGGGGGCAGGCAGCAGCCCTGAGAGCAAAGTCACCGCCTGTTTTTGTACAGCCCATGACCTAAGAATGGTTTCTACATTTTAAAACTGTTGAGGAAAATTTAAAAAGCAGTATTTTGTGACATGTGAAAACTGTATGGAATCCACACTTCAGTATCCACAAACAGGGCTTTATTGGGAGACAGCCGTGGCCACTCGTCACGTCTCCTGTGACTGCTCCCCACCCCCAGTCGTAACACAGACCAGGCGGGCCGCGCGGCCTGAAGTGCCTACCGTCTGGCCCTTTCCAGGAAAAGCTGGTGGCCCTTTAACAGACGAGAGATGGAAGACGCTCAAGATCTGGGGATCAGCTCCCCTCCTGCAGGTGGGTGAGCCCTTGTAAGGAAGTGGCTGGTGGCGCACCTGCGGGCCCTCCGGGCCAGCGTTCCCCGCCAAGGCCAGTGAGGACGCCACCCCAGAAGGGCCCCTGCCTGCTCCACCGTGAGTTGTCATTTGTGAATTTATCTCAGTTTCTGTACGTGTTTGAACCATCTCTACAGTTAACCAGTTCTATAAATGTATCAACAACATAGAATTCTGTCTTTAAATACACCTTTTTTCTAATTTCACCAGAACCCTGCCACCTTTGCCACTTAAAGGAACAAAGGAACAAATCCTGTTCACCGTAGGGAGAAACACCAACACCTCGGGCAACCTCACAGCATCTCGGCTCTGGTGCACACCATTCCCATTTCCCGTCCACACACGCACAACACACGTGTGCACACACACACTCGCGGAGTCAAACCGCCCCCCAGGCCACCAGCAAGAGGGTTGCTTTTTCTCACCCTTGTGGACACGGAACATTATAATTTTTCTAAAAGCTTCACAGTTCAGTGGCCAGAATGGCACTTCATTGTTTTATTTATTACTACCATAGGATTATTGGCCACTTTTCTTTCTTTTCTGGGATCAGATGTTCTTTGCCCATTTTCCGTTCGGGCTATTTGTTGCTGATTTATAGGGACACCCATCACTTTAAGGCCAGGCAGGGTGCACTGGTGACCACCCTGACCTCACTGACCCCCTCCACTCCCCTCCACTCTCCACTTCCCTGAAGAAGACCCGCTCGTGACCTTAAAGAGCAGCCCTCCTTCTGCCGTGGGGACCCTGGCTGTGTTCTGTACACACTTCGTACCAAAAGATGAGACTGATGCACGGGGTCACCGTGCTTCCTCGAGGGGAACCAAAGCTGACCCTTCTCTTCTGTTTCTTTAATTTATTATTGTTTTGTTTTTTTGGAGGACGGGAAGTAAGTAGGTTTATTTATTTATTTTAATGGAGGTGCTGGGGATGGAACCCAGGACCTCGTGCCTGCTAAGCACATGCTCCACCCCTGAGCTGCACCCTCCCCTCCGTTTTCTTTCTCTTTTAAATGGTTCCAAATTCCTTCAGTGAAGTTGCTTTACTCTGATGATTAAAGATGGGCATTTGACGACACCGGAGAGGGTGTCCTGGGTTCAGCTCTTGCCCGCCCCCCCCCCCCCCCGCAAACCCCTCCGGCTCCGCCAAGGCGGCCGGAGTACCTGTACGCGTGCTCGGCCCGCAGCAACCTCAGGGGGCCCTCGTAGGGAAACATGTCTTCATATTCGATGAGGAGGCCGTCTGCACCCAGGGCCCGGAACAGGGGGAAAATCTGGGGAGAGACGGGGATGCCATGAAGAAGTGACATGGACGGGGAGTGACGCACGTGCTGCCACAGACTTCCAGCTTGTGGACCGGGACTGCAGATCTCCGTATTTCCCTGGAAACTCGTCACCTGCAACGTGAACTCTGAGTTACACCAAGTCAAACTCTACCGCGGCGACGTGTTCACTTGACACGGCAGGGCAGGGGCAGGGAGACAGTGCGCTGCGGAGCCGCAGATGCCTGGTGGCCGGGCTGGGCAGGGACAGACGGCTAGTCATCAAGGAGAGCAGCGTGCGTGAGGGGGTGGGGAGCTTCTAGAGCACAGGGAGCTGGGGGCTGGGCTGCGGGGGCCTCGGGGGCCTGAAGAGAAGGAGGTGAGCGCCTGGGAGGAGCCACAGAGGAGGGGGATGCGGGAGCAGACAGGCTGTCCCGCTGGCTCGGGGGCCTCCCCGGTTCTCCCACCTCTCTCGCTGCCTTTACTTCCTGTCCTCCAGGGTTTTCAGAACTAGTTCACACTCCTGCGCACAGCCCTGAGGTTGGCGCCAAGTTCAGGGTGGCGCTGTGGGAGGGGATGCCCGGCAGGCACCTAGAACAGCACAGCCACCTCCAGACAAGGGCGGCGGCAGACTTGGCACGACCGCAGCGCCCTTGTTGATTTTGCCCCGTCTCAGCTTTCTCTCCCCAAGAACGCAGGACGTTCTGAACCACGCTGGGAGGACAGGGAGATCAGCTGGCAATTCACGAAATGGGTGAGCAAACTACCGACTGCAAGCTACAAGAAGGACGGAGCGTGGAAGGAGTCACTAACGCAGGCTGGACATGTGCACAGATGAGACACGCCGGTTACAGCATTTTCACATTTTCTCAGCGTTTCTGCTTCTGTTTGCCTCGCAGCCGCTGGGCCATCTGCCCACGGGGCGGCCTCCTTGACGTTTGTTGTAGGCGGGCTTGTGCTATGGGTGGTTGAGAGGCTGCTAAGCTCAGCCTGAGGGACCTGGGAGTCCCAGCTGCCCGAGAGTCACCGATACACGTCCCTCCCCTGCATCCAGGCACTGGACTGGGGCGGAGGAGGTTTTTATCACAGAGCTGTACGAACGCACAAATGCAAGAGTGTTATGCCACGAGCCCTCACGCCTCCAGCATTCAGGTTCAACACTGTGCCAATTTCATTTCACGTAATTTCCACTTTTCCTCTGTGAATGGAACATTTTAAAGCAAATCCCAGACAGTGTGTTTTTTCACCTATGAACAGTTCAGTACACAGTTGGCCCTTGAACAACACAAGTTTGAACTTCACGAGTCCACCCATACGCGGACTTCTGTCACTGAACAGGCACTAAAGTGCTGCACAGTCCACGGCTGGTTGGATCCGTGGCTGCGGAACAGTGGACGTGGACAAACCGTGCTACGGAGGACCAGCTCCAGGTTGCAGGCAATTTCGACTGTGTGGAGGGTCAGAGCCCCTAACTTCCACGTTGTTCAAGGATCACCTGTTTATCTCTGATGAGCACTTATCAAAACAGGGCATGACCACAACAGCACTCTGACACCCGGACAAGTAATTCCCTGGTGCCACTCAGGTCCAGATCTTCCTGTCACTGGAATCTTTCCACAGGTGGCTTGTTTGAACCTGATCCAGACAAGGTCCAAAGCTGCATTTTTTGGAATGGATCTTTTTAAGGGTCTTTTGATTTTCAACAACCCCTGTGCTTTTTTTTTTTCCCAACATGTTTGTTGATAAATCCAAGTGATCTGTTTTGTACAGGTTCCCAAACTGTGGCTTTGCTGGGCGGTATTCTCAGGACAGCCCTCCGTGTGCCTGCCGTTCCTGTGCACGCAGGCGGTCAGAGATGGAGGCGTGCTAAGGATCTGGCTTCCTTTTTTGGCATTATCTCACAGGTGGTTCTAGAAGACTCAAGTCTGGCTGTCCCACTGGAGTGATGTTGGGCTGACCAGTGGGTTCAGGGGGCCTCAGTCAGATCCACCCTGGACCCTAGTGGTTTTACAACCGCTGACCACTGTTACCCAGCCAGCACCAAAGAGTCGCCAGGTGGAGACTGTCCAGTGCCGTCACCCCTTCTGTATCTCTGGCTGGAATTCTTTACAGGACTCCCTCTCTGCAGTTGCCAGGTAGAGACTGTCCAGTGCCGTCACCTCTTCTGTATCTCTGGCTGGAATTCTTTACAGGACTCCCTCTCTGCAGTTGCCAGGTAGAGACTGTCCAGTGCCGTCACCTCTTCTGTATCTCTGGCTGGAATTCTTTATAGGACTTCCTCTTCGCAGTCGCCAGGTGGAGACTGTCCAGCACCATCACCCCTTCTGTGTCTCTGGCAGGAACTCCTGACAGGACTCCCTCTCCGCAGTCGCCAGGTGGAGACTGTCCAGTGCCGTCACCCCTCCTATGTCTCCGGCTGGAATTCTTTACAGGACTCCCTCTCTGTGGTCTCCAGGTGGAGACCAGACCGTCCAGTGCCGTCGCCCCTCCTGTGTCTCCAGCTGGAGCTCCTGACAGGACTTCCTCCCTGCAGTCACTTGATTTCGCCTGTCCTGATGCTGCAGCTGAAGCTTATTCCCCAGAAAGCTCGCTTGGTTCTTGGATGTTTGTAATAGTTGGTCTGTGGCCTTTATACCTAGAGATCAGTTTGGCTGGATACAAAATCCTTGATTCATTATTTATTTTTCTGAGTATTTTAAATACACCTCCCGACCCTAACCCTGACCCTGACCCTTATCTTCTGTCACAATATCTGATCCTTTGCAGCCAGTTAACCCCACCATGCTCTTTTCTCCGTGGGGCCTGGAGCGCAGTGTCTGCAAACAGCAGCCTCCACGGTGGTGTGTGCAGCCTGCTACCTGCATGGGTCACCCTAAGGGACCCGGAGACGGCCCTTCACAGTGGACATTCATGTCTGACCTCATGCTGTCCCCAGTCTAGGCTCCAGACAGGTACATGGGTGCCTCTGGAAAGTCCCGGGGCACAGTGGCCAGGCCTCACATCCACCCAGACCAGCTGCGGAACAGGCAGCATGTGATGGAGGCCCTGTGCGGGGCCAAGTTCAGGTTCCCCGGCCTCCACAAGGTCAGAGTGCTGCAGCCTTGGGCTTGCCTTCCCTTGCCCCAGTGCCCAGGCCTCCTGACTCAGCTCTTCCTGCCTCTCCAGGAAGTGGGGACGTACCAAGTGTAATGCAGAGGAACGTGAAGACGTGGTGGCAGAAAAGCAGCTCATCCCGGATGGCTGTGGGGTCAGACACATCCTGAGTCATGGCCCCCGGACTCCCAAGAGCCTTGGCACTGTCCCCCCTCCTTACTCACGACCACCAGTAGGTCCTACTCTCTTGTCTGAAGAAAGCCATCTGATGCAACCTGACTCTCTTCCCTTACATGACTGGGGCTGCTTGTGTGCCCAAAAGGCTTTCTCACTTTCATTTTCTTTGAAGTCTGATACGTTTACTGAGAGATCCCCTGGTGTAAGTCGCTGCAGGTAAAGTCCTCCAGGCACGGGGTATGCCCAGTCAACACGCAGGTGCAGGTATCCTTCGATCTCGGTGCAGTGTTCTGAGCTGTGGCGTCTCCGCTCTGGAGGGCTGCTGGACACGGAAAACACGGCCACAACACTGTGCATCTACCTGAGCCTTGAATCTAGGCTGACCGTGGACTCCCCTTACCAGGAGCAACTCCAGGCCCCCGGGAGGCTAGCAGGTTCTGGCCCTCGGCTCTCGAAGCACTGCCTGGTGACCTGGCCTCCGAGAGGACGAGACCCCCGTGGAGAAGGGCCACGGTGTCCAGCCAACCATCAGCACTGATGCCAGATGTGGGGCTGAAGCCACCTGGGACCATCATGGGGCTGCAGCCCCCAGGGAGCCCAAGGCAGACCAGAGCCACCGAGCCAACCCATGGGAATGGGAGGAGTAAACATTGTTGTTTGAACCTCTAAGTCTCGGGGTCCATCAGCACAGCAGGTAATGGAACAGGGATTCCAGTTACAAGGAAGCTGGGTCCTCTCTGCCTGTCTTCTCTGCAGTTTGCCACACACTTTTATCTCTTCAAGCCCTGAGGCCTTGGGCCTCCAGCTCCCTCCTTTGAGTCTTTCTGCACTTGCACTCGACCTGGAGCCAGTGAAGCCTTTCCCCAGTTTATCTCGACAGACCCTTACTGTGGGGCTATTTTCTGGGTCCTCTAGTCTTGACAGTGTCGAAATTCCTTTCTCTTGCCTCCACCACCTCTCTCCGGCTGCTGGCCCCACATGGGTGTTATACTGTCTGTGGTTTGGCCCCACCCCCTTGCATTTTGGAATTCGTGGGGACATCCCGTTACCTACATTTGGTTTAGAGTACGTGAGTTTCCTGCGGCTGCTGGAACTGATCACCACAATCCGGGTGGCTCCAAACCATAAGAGTTTATTCTGCCACAGTTCTGGAGGCAGAAGTCCCAAATCTAGGTGTTAGCAGGGCTGTGCTCTCTCAGAAGGCTGTCGGGGGAATCCTTCCTGCTGCTTCCAGCTTCTGGTAGATGCTGGCACCCTTGGCCCCCCTCCTTGGGCTTCCAATCTGCCTCTGCCCCACGTGCCCTGCCACCCACCCCCATGTCTCACATCATTGTCTTTTTCCTTACGTAGACACTACTCTTGCATTAGGGCGCCTACTCCTGTGTTGATAACACTTGCAAAGACCCAATCTGTAAATCAGGTCACATTCACAAGTCCGAGGGGTTAAGATTTAAGAAAAACTGTCTGGGAGACAGGATTCAGCTCACAACAAAGAGGCTGTGGTTTCTTTTGTCTTCTCTGTTTTTCCTTTCGCTCTCCTGGTTGCTGTCTATTTTGAAAGCGGATTTGGAAGAAATTCAACATCTATGTTGCTGTCACCACCAAGCCCCAACCCAGAACCCACTGTTGTGTTCTAAGCACACATTTCTACAGAACATTGTTTAAAAACCAAACCCAAGGCAAAGGTGACTGATTCTCTAGAGGAAAAAAAGGAGCCCTTACCTCCAAGAGGTAGGAGACCTTTGGTGGAGCACCTTTCAGGTCCAGATGAACTAATCGCATCTTGAATGGTGAGGAACTCGACATTGCACTATGTTTGATGAAGTCATAGAATGAAAACCTCCTCCTGTCTGGGCACTTCCTCCTAGAGGAGAAATTCAGGACAGAGTGTAAAGGGGAAGAACAAGAGAGAGTCAGGGTTCCGTCTTGTGAGCATGTAGGTCCTTTGCTTTGATTCCTGCTGCAAGAGGTGTGTAGAAATCACATTATTTCAAAGGCTTGGGTCAGCTGTCACTACTGTTTCCAGACTGCCTGGCAGGTCTGCAGCTGTCCCTGTCCCTGTCCCTGCCTCGGCCTCTAGGTAAGCTCTGTGGAGCCCCTGAATGGCCTCTGATCACACTGATTTTCCCCGTTTCAGGACTGTTGGGCAGATCTCTTTTCTTGTCCAATGAGTCTAGGAAGGTTTTCTTCTCCCCTGTATCAGTAAATTATGCACATTTTTTAGACTTGATCCTCGTGAATGAACCTCACTGCTAACTGCTCATTCAGAATCTTAGGTATCTGGACAGGGCTGGTTAAGATCCTACTTCTTGCCCACTAGACGTAAGGTTCTCTAGGGAAGTTGAAAGCTGTAAAAGCAGCGGCAAGGCCTTAGGGATACCTGTGTGCTGAGCGTCAACTGGACCCAGTGCCCTCGGCGTGGCGCGGGCCCGGGAAGGGGACGTGGAGACCCCGGAGAGGGCACGAGCCCCCGGGAGAGCGCGCACGGCGGGGCGAGGACGCTCGTCACACGGAGGCGCGGAGGCCCGTCCGGTTCCGCAGAGCGCACGGGAGAAGCGCAGGTCCGGCCGGGGCGGGTGCGGCGCGGGCGGGGTGCGTGCCAGGCCCGCGCTCGGGTCCCCGCCCCGCTCGGCACTCGGCCTCCGATTGCTCGGGCCTGCCACCAGCCCGGAGGTCGACGGCCGAGCGCGTCGCTCGTGTCCCTGGCCGCGCCGGCCTCGCGCTCCCTCTCGCGGCGCTCGTCCCAGCTCGCGGCGGCTCCCACGTTCGGCCCGGCTCCCCGGCGGCCTAGCCGATGGCACCTCAGCGGAGGGGCGCGCCCAAGGCGCCAGAGGGCAGCGGGGCGGCCGAGCGCCGGCGACCGAGCAGGTACTGGGCGGCGAGGGGAGCAGGCGGACGGGGTGGGTGGGGCCTGGCCGAGAGGGGCGGGGGCGGGGGCGGGGCCTCTTCTGGGGGCGGGGCTGTAGTGTGGGTGAGGCCCGATCGCGAGGGGCGTGGCATGTGCTGGGCGAACCGCACGCCTAGAGGGCGTGGTCTACCCGAAGGGCGTGGCCTGCAGAATCACGCCCGGGGCGCGCGATTGGAGGGGGAGGGCAGCGGGGTGGGAAACCTTCCCCGACGCCCCTCCCCCGTGGGTACCGAGGGCTCCGCGCCGGGCCTCCCGCACGGGGACGGGGCTCCGCGGCCCCGTCGTCTGGTCTCTGCGTGCTTTCCTTAGGGTGTGCACATGGGGGTTCCTCGTTGAGTGACCCAATGAATGAGTACGTGAGCTCACACGTAGCCTTCGAGGGGAGTCTGCCCGAAGCTTTCAGGCCAGAGTGTATTTTAATCACTCCGGGACGAATCACTGTGTCGTCGCGCTTGTCCCGTCCAAATCCTCTTCCGTTCTGGCAAGATTCTCGGGGTGCTGCTTGAGCCAGATTACCATGGACAGGGGTGCTTATTTTGAGGAGACCCCCGAGGGGAAGGGGCGTTCGAATATGGCCCAGGAGGCTGTTTTCCCCTCTCGTCTCTGCACCTCCCTTTCCATCCCTTTCTGTCCCAGCAGCCGGGGTGTCCCAGGAGAACGTGTCCCCCACGGCTTTGCCCCTGTAGTTTAGGGTTCCAGCCGCCTGTGGCTGAGAGGAGCTGGCAGTCTCCCTCTGTTAGGAATTCTTGGGGAAGAGAAATGATGGGCCCGCTGGAGTTAGGTGTCCACCCTGGTCTAATCAGAGGAGGCTAGGTGGGCTGGATGCTGGACAGCAGTTCTAGGGGTGGGGGTCTTTGTGAGCTGGGCATCTGTACTCCCTGTTTTAAATGATCGTGTGCGCACCCAGCATGGTCTGACTGAGCTGTGCCACCTTGGGACTTATTTAATCATAATCTGGGTGTTATTTATACAGCAATTCAAAGTGTGGCGGGACATACAAAAAAAAAAAAAGCAGCCTCCTGCTTTTTAGGAATTAATCATATACTTGAAGAAACAAGGTGCACCTCCATGGAAGGGTGACTGGATCTCTCTTCTCATTGCTCCCAGTCCTTCAAGCCCTGCATGATTTTCTTAGATAGCAGAGCACACGTGCACATACATAGACACACGTATGCATGCGTATACGTCACCCAAACACAGAGAGACGTGTATGCACAGGCACACGTGTGCACACACATACAGACATGCCTGCAACAGCTGCACAGGCAGTGTGAACCCCCCAGTTAGCCTGGCTGGCACAGAAAGTGTCTTACTTGCAAATCATTTGTTGGACTTGTATTTTCTTCCTGGCTGGCTGGTGGTTTTAGTAAAATGGGTTTGACTCACACTTAACTTAGTTCACATTGTATGTCTGTGTATGTGCGCATGTGCACCAGGGGCACATGTGTGGGGTTGTGGCAGTCATTTTCTAATGCAGGCAACATGATCAGTGCCACTCTGCCAGGAACCCCAACCCCCAGACAGGCTCATCTTGTTGCTCTGGGGGCACAGTGAGTCCTGCCCAGCCATGTGGGGTGGGGGGCACCTTCCCCACCAAATCCCCCCCACCTTCCCCTCCACTTCCATCCATCCTGGCGAGTGCCTCTGGCTTGGTTGAGAGCGGCTCTGACAAGGGTCTGTGTGGGAACAGTTTAAGGCCGAAACTAAGTGTGGGTGTGGTCTCTGGTCATAGTCATGGTCTCTGGTTGAGGTGGGCTGCCTTTTCAGCTCACGCAGGTGCATTTGGGTGACCACGGTTTTCTATTCTCAGCACCAAGAGTGTCCGGGGGCCCTGGGACATGCGAAGGAAGTGGCTGAGAGCTGCTGTCCTGGGAGCCTGCACCTCACTCGCTGCTCTCCTGCTCTGGGGCAGCCTAGGGGGCGAGGATGGCATCACTGAGGTCCTAGCTCTCCGAAGCGAGGTCCTGCCAGGCAGGTTCATCGAGGTGCCCTGCTCTGAGGACTATGACAGTCACCGAAGGTTTGAAGGTACGTGATGCCGAGGTGATCCAGGAAAAAGCAGCTTCTTGACAAGGAATTTGTTGAATTCAAAATGCATCTTTTTTTACTACAATGAATTGGTGGGAATCAGGTTGAAAGTAGTGGGAGTGGGTGGCGAGTGCCCTCCCTGGCCTCCAGGTTGGTTAGTTCACACCAGGTCCAGGAAGTGCAGGTGTTTCAGGCCCTGCTGGTGCAGGGGCAGGCCCACCGGTCACTGCCCAGGCCTCTCTGCCCAGGCTATGGCGTGTTTCACGGAGGTGCCCCACACAGGGGGCGCTATCTGATGGAGGAGATGGTTTGCCTGGAAGGATGTAACAGAATTGGAAAGGTAACAATGCTAAAGTTGAACCCAGAAAAGGCGTTTTCTGTGGAGTGTCTCAGAGTGTTGTCGCAGCAGAAAATGTTGCAACAGGGGACGTCAGTCCCAGAGGCCCTCCCCCCGTTGTGTGTCCCATCCTGGCGCCTGCCTGCTCTGAGGCGGGCAGCACTTTTGAAAACCTAGCCAGAGCAACGGGATTTTAAAGAATTCAGTGCAAGGCTTTGAACTTGAACCTTGAACCAAGAAAAGATTGCTGAGTCCCTCCACCAGGGGGTGCTGTTGTGACACGCAGAGTCGGGGTTTGGGTGACCGCAGGCCTGTGAGCCCCTTGGCAGGGACGCGGATGGAGGCCGCCTTTCCCCGCAGGGGCCAGGAAAGGAGCGGCTTCTGTCGTCGGGATTCTCTCTCTGTCTTAGTCAGCTTTTTCCCTCCGAAGTCCCAACTTTTGAGAAAGTACTTCTCAGTGGTTAGAGCTGAAGACAAGTTTTTCTTCCTACCCATTTAATAATTTATTAACATTAAAAACAGTTGGAAGGGGCGGGAGAGTTAGTGTAGATGGGGAGGGGGTTGCCGTTGGGAAGATGAGGAAGTTCTGGAGACGGTGGTGGTGGTGGCTACCCAACAGTGTGAATGTAGCTAATGCCCCTGAACTGTATGCTAAGGACAGTTTAAGAGGTAAACTTGGGGGTGTATGCTTTACCGAAAAAAACAGCTGGAGTGGACGTTAAAGCCTCTGGACTGCCCCCTCGGCTGACGGGGGCCTGTGTGCTGGGCGGCGTGTCTGCTGATTGGAGTCTGTGCACGCCTGTCTGCGCAGCAAGGCTGTCGCTGCGCACAACTCGCTGCCTCACCCAAATCGTGCTTTTGACACTCATTCTTGTGTCACTGCTGGACTTTACAGCTTCAAGAGGCAGGGGTTTTGCTCGTAGCTGGAGAAGGTAGCCTGCATGACACAGAGCCTGTGACGCTGGTTCGGACTTCCCTTTTGGGTTAACACGTTTTTGTTAGTGTTCCGTGTGTCCCTGGAAAAGTGTGGGTATCTGAACGGTTGCCGTGGAGTTCGGCGTGTCTCCTAGTCCACAGTGTGTGCGGTCTGTCCTCATGGACCCCTGCCTCCCCGTCCACAGTCACTGGGAGCCTTGAGGTCGGGTCTCCACTGCGACTCCACCCTGACCCTGGCCCCGTCCCCATCCGAGCCCCCATCCTCCTCCCTGCAGTCCTAGGTGCAGAGGCAGAGGGAGGCCGGGTAGGCTCCTTGGGGCAGCACTGCCGGGCCCCGTGGAAGGACAGTGACTAGAGTTACAGGCACAGCTTTGGTCATCCTGGAGGGACTTTCCGACGAGTCTGGCTCTGCAGTCAGTGATGGTTCTAGAATGTGGTAGATGTCATCTCTGGGCTGTCTTCCCAAGGGTGGGCGCAGCGCCTGGTGCTCCCGGAATGACCTGCCTGGCGTGGGGCCTCCAGAAACACGCAGGCCCAGTGGGATGGGGCGTGTGCTGCAGGGGGTGTGCCTATACTGAGCAGTCACCGCTGCAAATCCCATCCCTAATCTCGTGGAAGGCAAGGCCCCATCCCACAGAATTCCCTTGTCCCTGGGGGCAGAGGCCGCCTGCAGGTGAGTCCCTCACAA
Source organism: Camelus ferus (assembly GCF_009834535.1). Taxonomy (NCBI): domain Eukaryota; kingdom Metazoa; phylum Chordata; class Mammalia; order Artiodactyla; family Camelidae; genus Camelus; species Camelus ferus. Next base: position 20,166,631 of record NC_045711.1, read on the forward strand.
ATGCAGCAGCTCCTTGTCGGGGTTCGGTGGGGCAGCGTCTCACCCTGGCTCGACCCTCCAGGCTGCTCCCCGAGGAAGTGTGGCCGGGGCATCTCCGATGCTGTCATCACCAGGGACGAAGCCCGGAGGATTCGCAGGTACACACATCTCAGTCCTGAAGGAGCAGGAGAGTGGGGCTGGGGGTGGGAAGCAGGGAATGACCACTGAAACGGGGGTGTAAATGTAAAGAAATTCATTTAGAATTCCCTAAGAATTCCCTTGTGCACTTTCAAGGCAGAGCTGGGCTTTTCTGGTTTCCAGGAGGAAAGGCTGTTGCCCTCCATGACGCAGCTGCTGACAGAACCTTCCGGAGCCTGGGCCCGCTCCAGGGGAAGCGGTTCTGGCCCGCTGGGTTTGGGGGGGCTATGTGCCCATCAGGCATGGGGGCCCCATCTTTCAAAGACGAGATCTCAGAGCTTTGGTTTTCCATCAAGGACTAAGACACAAGCAGGCGCCAGGTGGAGCGGCGTCTGGCCCACGTGCTGAGCTCGGGGTCCCAGAGGGCAGACACTCCTGTTTGCAGATGTCATTGCCGGGCTCGTTGGGTGGGGGTCCCTGGTGTGAGGGAGGGTCCATCCCCTGGCTCCCCGGGTGGCCATGAAGCCTCAGCCAAAGGCACTGGAAGCCCCGCATCTTCAGTGAGGCGCGTGGTCCTGTGAGGTCCCGCGTGGCCAGCACGGGGCCTGTGCCCCGCACCCCGCTGGCGATTAAAGGCTGCCCCCAGCCTGTGATGGCGGGAGAGGGACCCGCTGGGGCAGCTCAGCCGTTCGACTCAGCAGCAGGTCCCTGTGCTGAGGACGGAAGCTAAGCCTTCTCGTTCCCAGACCATGCCACGTGCTGGTAACGAGACGGTGACAAATGTTACCGCTTACTCACCTAGCCCGAGAGTCGGGTCCTTTGTCTAAGCGTGTGCTTTTGTTGTAAGCACGACATGGTCACCGTGCTGACTGACGTGTGCCGAGGTGCGCAGGCCTTCACTGAATCCTGACTCAAGCTTCTCCTCCCCACAGCGTAGCTGAGAAGGGGCTCTCCCTCGGAGGATCCGACGGAGGGGTGAGTCGTGTGCCGCTTGTCACCCCCTTGACTTTGCTCTCCCCCCATCCCGAGGGGCTTCGCAGGTCCCACTCCTGGTGGCAGAGTGCCCCTCCCTTCACGGTGTGTCACAGCCGGCCTGCCTCCAGTCACACCCACACGTCAGGCACCCCGGTCTGGGGCCAGCGGAGGTCACAGGCAGGGAGCAGACAGAGCAGGGGACCAGCAGAGCCAGTGAGGAGGGAAGCCCTGGGCAGGGACAGCCGGGGCGTGCTGAGGAGCTGCAGGGGAAACGGTGCGGAGGTGCCGGGTGGAGGAGGCCCCGCAGACGCTGCGTGGGGACTGTCGTCCACCGTGTGAGTCGGCGGGGGTCCAGCGGTGGTTCCTGAAAGGTGCGTCCACCCAGAACCTGTGAAGGGAGCTCACTGGGGAGAAGGGTCTTTGCTGCTGTCGTTCAGGTAGGGTCTCAAGACAGATCATCCTGGACTACGAGGTGGGCCCGCAGTCCAGTGACAAGAGTCCTTGTGAGAGGAAGGGAGGGGAGGAGTGGGATTGAAGAGGAGGCCGTAGGAAGACAGAGGCAGAGACGGAGTGATGGCACAAACCCGGGGACGCCTAGGACCACCAGGAGCCCAAAGACTCAAGGAGGATCCTTCCCTGACGCCCTCGGAAGGAGTGGGGCCCTGCTGACACCTCAATCCCACCCTTCCGGCCTCCAGCGCTAGAGGCGGGGTTGCTGCTGCTTTCAGGCCAGTGCACCTTCCACTGGGCTGAGTTCCCGTGTGGGGGTCCCCTCGCCCAGCATGTGGGGCTGGGGGAGCCCACCCTTTCCCCCGTGTAGCTTGGTGATGACCTCTGTGACTCTTCTGTTCTGCAAACGCTTTCCTCTCGAGTTCTGACCGTTCAGCTTCTGCTTTGGTTCGGTTCGGGGGGAGTATTTGTCAAAGACCTGTTTGTGCACGGACTCATCCTTTACTCTGCTCAGCATTCACTTGAGAAGTTGTCTTGTGATGAATCAGCCAAGTTTGATGCCTTTAAGTGCAGTTAACATTTTTTAAGCCCAAGTCATGTTCAAACCAAGCCCTGGGCTGGTCGCTGCCTCAGTGAGAAGAGACACTCAGCCAGGGTGGAGGTGGTCCGTGCTGGTGCCCACCTTGGCCGGGGTGCAGGGAAGGCCGCGCGGAGGCAGGGCGGGCAGGGGCGGGAGATGCCCTGGCGGTTCCTTTTAAGTTATGGGCCGGGTGCCTCCCCGGGAGACTAAGAGCCCCCCATGATGAAGCGTCCACCAGTGCCACAGCCACTTCGTGGGGAGCAGCCCTCAATGGGGAACGGGCCCCCAGGTGAGGCAGCCAGACACGGAGTGCTCCCCGAGGACAGAGTGGACGGCGGGTGCCAGCACCCATGTGAGCGGGCCGCAGGGTGGCGGCGCTGAGGGCAGGGGCCCCGGCTGAGAGCCAGTGCACCTGTGAGACTCCAGGGCACAAGCTCTAGAAACTGTCCAGTCTGCTGTGGCAGAAAGCATGTCAGTGGTTGCCTGGGGAGGGCCGGGGGTACAGAGGGTGCAAGTAAGTTTGGGGGGTGGTGTGTTTACTCTCCCGAGAGTGGGGTGGTTTTGAGGGTAAACGTCAACATCGAAACTTGTCAAATTGTACGTAAACAGGAGCCGATCGGGTGCTGGCTGTCCCTCAGCAGAGCAGGGGAGGGGCTTGTGATTCAGCCACAAGAGTCCTGGGATCTGTTTGGAGGAACTGCATCTGTGGGCTGTTCTCAGAACTTTCGAGTCTTCATTCTTAGGGCCGCAGAGAAAGATCCCCCTCACACGCCTCTGTCCAGGCGTCTCGAAACCCCGCCGGTGTGCGCCGTCTCCCTGACCTGGGTGTGCGAGGACGGGTCTCAGAAACCCGAGTTTAACGGTGGCCTTCAAAGCTCTGTCTTGGCCCTCACACCGCTTGCCAACGTCTTTTCCAGGCGTCCATCCTGGACCTGCACTCTGGGGCCCTGTCTGTCGGAAAGCACTTTGTGAACCTGTACAGGTAAGAACCTGGTGGGGGAGGTCTCTGCCCGTTTCTTAGCCGGCGACCCCCACGTGAGGCTTATGCATCTGGGATGGAGCGGCTCCAGTCTCGGGCAGACCGTGATGTTTGCCATCAAGCTGTGGCTGGGCGAGGACCAGGCTGTGCAGCCCTTCCGAGGGGCGGCATCCTTGCTTTCCATTCGTTAGGGAACAGTCTAGTGCATCAGCAGGGGCTTCTCAGGACGGGCCGAGGGGCTGGGTCAGAGAGAGAGGTGGGAGTGGTGACGGCTGGCCGGGCCCCTCAGAGCTGGGGCTCTGACCCTCCCCTAGGGCCAGGGGAAGCCAGAGACCCCTGGCCTTGATAAATCTTACCCCACCTGCCAGGTGCCGAGCGCCCCCTCCTGCTCCCGCAGGTATCATGGGAAGAGCGGCTCCAAGATGATGAGGACCAGCTGGGCTGTGGGACGCTGGTCAGCGGAGGAAGGACGTAAGGGAAATAAGGAAACATTAACAGAACGATTCATTTGTTAATGCTCCTTTTTTTTTTTCCCACAGGTATTTTGGGGATAAAATACAAACTGTCTTCTCAGAAGAGGACTTCCAGTTGTACCGGTGAGGAGGGGACGACCACCGGGTTCGGGTGGGGAAGGTGGCTGGCGGGGCTGGGAGTGGTGCGGGCGCAGGGCGGCCGGGTCCTGGCTCTCTCCTCAGGCCGGGCTGGGCCGACATCTGGCCGGAATTTCCTGGGAGGGCAGTGGATGTTAAGCTGAAGCGCTTCCCATCAGTCAGGAAGTGGTGCAGAGCCACAGCCCGCCCGGGTGGGCCCAGAGGCCTTGCGAGGGTGTCGTGAGCAGCCGTGGGCCCTGCCAGGGCCACGCCACGCACCCCCAGGGCCTCGTGTCACAGGCTCAGCCCTCCCGCCCAGGCAGCGGCCTCACAGACCTGGGCCGCTTGCTATCTTAACTCAGCTCCTCGTTCTGAGATCATCAAGGTCGCACACAGTTCTGAGAGGTGGCACAGGGGGGCCCCGAGGACCGTCGCCTAGCTCCCCTGACACCGAGCACCGGAGTGCAGGCCCCAGGAACCGACACCAGGCACCCACTGTCCTGCTCAGGCTTGCGTTTGGCCTCGCTCACCCAGGGGCGTGTCTGGTCCCGTGGAGTGACTCACCTGTGTCGGTCTGTAAGGCGCCGCGGAGCCCTGCTGCCCTTTTAGCGCCACGGCCCTGCCCCTCCGCCGCCAGCCACCAGGGCCCATGACCGGCTGGAGCCACGTTACCACAGAAGCAGCTGCAGCGTGAAGCCCAGGCTCCTGCTGTGGACAAGGTTCCACTCTTGACCGCGGGCGGGGTGAGCAGTAAGCAGTACCGTCAGCCAAGGCCAGGCTCCGGCGGGACTCGCCCTTCCAGCGGCTGGTCCTGCGCGCCGTGAGCAGAGGGTCCCGACACTGCCGTCGAGACCGCGGACGAGGCTGGTGTCGCCCCGGCTGGCCGCACACCTGGGGAAGCGCTGGGCCTGTCTGTGATGACCACCGTGACCCGCCGTGCTGCTGGGACCCATGGTTTGATGGGTTCACTCTTGTTTAGTAGAAAGTGTGCGGCAGCGTCTTGATATTTATAAATTCAAGACTCTGTGGAACAGAAGTGAACACCCAGAATGAAGGGAAAGCAGTGGCCCCGTGCCCCATCTGAGTCGCACAGTCGTGCACATCCGGGCCTGCAGAGAGGAGGGACGCCCATCCTAGCTGCAGTCCGACCGTCGCGAGGGCCCCGCGGCCCCGGGCATCTGCAACATGGGAGTCGGGGCAGACGGAACAGCTGGTGTTCCTGGGGTGGAAACCAAGTCGACCATGTGACCAGAGGCTGGAACGCTGGGCGCAGCCAGTGCTCGTGGGAGAAGGAGGTGGGTGGGCCAGCACAACTTCACCGGGATGTCCGTCTTGTCCACAGAAGCCCAGAACTGTTTGTCATCATCAAAGAGGAAACAGGAGGAACCTCACCAATCAGTTCCAACAAGAAAACACAATTATTAAAATAACTGGATAGTTAGTAGCTAATAATTAACTAATTAAAACAATTACAGTGAAATAATTAAATAAAATGATTCAAACTTCCAAAAACGTACCATCAAAGCATCTATAACATAAATGGCGGTGTTCAGAGGGACCACCAGAATCTTTTTTAATGCCCTATGTTCTGTTCTTAAAAATGGTTGAGCATTTGAGACACGACAGGAATATTACCAACACAGGACATCCGTGTGATCACACGTATGGTCTAGATTGTCAGAAAAAGAGAGCAGAGTTTGGGGGAGCTCTGACAGCAGTGACATCTCAGAGGAGCTGCCCATCTCCCACGAAGGGCTCTGATAAACCACACAGAGTGCAAACGGCACCCGTTGGTTGATCTCGTGCAGCTGGAAGGAACTGGTCTGAGGTCTAGCTTCGTGGTGAGCGTTTAGGGCAAACATCCTGGAAGCCCCTTGGGTTGTTGTGGAGACAGTGCGGCCTCGGGAGCAGAGTTCTTGCCACCACGGCAGGACAGCGTCATTTGACTCTCAGCCACTGTTTCCGACTTCTTCTGGATGGTGCAGAAAGTAAAACCACACATCGTGGCCAGGCTTTCTCCACTACCATCTGTCACCTGAACATTGGGGACACTGTACCCTGTGACAAAGGAAGCCGGAGTCTGAAAACTAGAGGACAGTCCTCGGTGGGCAGCTGAGGTCACAGGGACCGGGGGACGGGCCCTCCCTGTGACTTCCCACAGAAACAGTAAGTTGGGGTCAACGTGACCAGTGGTGAGCATGAGGGGCCTGGAGGAAGAAAGGGAGGAAACCAGGAAAGAAAAGCAGAAAACAACAGAGAAACCGGGAAAGATGGCCTCTGCTCGGAGCAAAACAAGGGGTCAGCTCTGAGAGGAGACCTGTTCGGTTGTCCGGGCGCCACCCTAGAAGGCGTTCGTTGTTTGAGGAAAGCGGGACGGTGTCACGAATGTTAAGTTCTTCCAGTTTGCTGAACTCAGATGTGGATAATGCAGCCTGCATAGCGTCAAGGCTCGAAGATAAATGAAGCAGGGGAAATAGCTGACATTCGGAGAGTAATTCTACTGACTTAGTTGATGAGAGACGTTGCGTTCACACGTCTCGCTCCCTCCTGAAGGGCAGGAACACTAGAATGTCGCTGTTGGTTCAGCGGAGTTTCCGCGAACGCCATTGTTGACACAGATAAACGTTCTGCTCACCGAGATGAGTCTGCGGGGTCAATGGAAGAGGCCAGTCACCAGGGTTGGCGCCCTGGCCTGGGTGGGACCCCTACCTAGTGCCGTGCGTGCGGAAGACCAGCTGGTGGTGTGGAAGCACGGGGAGGGTTTGTGGGCTGTTGTGCTCAGGCCCTGTCACTTGGCACACGGGCGGAGGACCGAGTTTATTACGTCCGTGTGCACGGGGTAGGTGTACTTGCAGGTGTGCTGTGAGCGCACGCATCTGCGCACGAGTGGGTGGCAGCGCGGCACCGTCGTGCAGGTGTGCGCGCGCAGGCAGGCACGTGTCATGCACGTGTGTGGATGTATGTGGGTTTGCACAGTGCGTGCAGGGAGGTTTGTGTGCATGTGTGTCCAGTGTGTCCGTGTGTAGGGAGGTGTGTAGGTGGACCTGAGAGACCCAGCTACCCTTTCCAGCACTGCTCCCTGTGTCCGGCCTCCCGGGCAGTCAGCTCCCTGCAGCTCCCAGGAGCCTGGTCCCGGGGGTCGGCTGCAGTCCAGGGAGGGGTGGATGCTGATGCGGTAATCTGTGCCCACAGTTGGGCTGGGAGCCCAGGCTCCGGACAGGCCAGGGAGGGGCCAGGTCTCCATGGGCCAGCACCCCTCTGCTGGGTCAGGCTGCTGCCCCAGCCCTGACCATGCACTGTGCAGTCCTCTGCCCAGGGCCGGGCCGCCCAGGCCTCAACACTGCTTGGAAGTGGATGGGCCGTGTGCAGAGGGCCACCCCCCCCCCACCCCCTGATGCTCCTGCTGTCCCCACAGCCACTGCCCAGCTGGCCTGGTACTGGGGTCATTCTAAAGAGAACTGGCCCTGGGTTCCTGGGCGTGCACATGAGACGCCGGCATACACGTGCGGGACCCGTGTGTGCATCTGTTCACCTTTCCAGCTTCTCCAGCCTGGGTCTCGTTGTGGCGTAGCACAGACTGAGTCCCGTAGAGGATTCTCTCCTCTGCGGCCACGCAGCTCTGGGTGACGGGTGTTTCCTCTCGGCAGGGACGTGCGGCAGAAGGTCCAGCTGGCGATCGCCCAGGCGTTTGGCATCAGCGCGTCCTCGCTGTACCTGACAAAGCCCACCTTCTTCTCCCGCATCAACAGCACGGCGGCCCGGACGGCCCATGACGAGTACTGGCACGCGCATGTGGACAAGGTGAGGCCCCGCATGGCCGGGTGCGCCTGCCGCCCCAGCCCAGCACCCTCCGGGTTTCCAGGCGTCTTCCGCGGTGTTTGCGCCATCAGGGCTCTGGTTGTGATGCAGTCGAGGAAGCAGCATTCGTTTCCCTCGTGATGGAGGTCGGAGAAGGCAGGGGAGCAACATTAGCAACAGCCGGGCCTGGGGCCGCCCTCTACTGCTGGTTCCCAGACAGAGCCGCCGGCCCTGCCCCGGCCCCAAGCCTGAGCTGCTCCTGGCGTCACCAGGACCGGCCTTTCTGTCGGGTGGTCTCTCCTCCGGTCTGCATCCCCCAGGAGGCCCCCACCCCACTTCTCACCTTTTTTGGGTGTCAATTTCTCAATTGCTCAGGATTCTGCAGATTCCCCTTCCCCGTCTCCCACTGTTCTCTGGACACAGTGAGCCCTAATCCGCTGCCCCTGACCAGCAGGGCTGAAGCCCAGCTCTGCTCCGCCCAGAGAGAGCTGCCTGCCGGGAAAGGCGGAGGGCTATTGGCGGTCACCCCAGCAGGCGACCCAGACAGTCCCCGTGTCTCTTGAGGCTGGAACAAAGGAAGCGAAGTGAAAAATAACCAGGAGAGTTTGGGCAGAAGCTGGCAGACTGGGCTTCTGCCTGAGATTCGTCAGATGCTCATGTGTTTATTTCATCTCGATGTCTGAGTGCGCTGGAGGAGGGGAGCACTCGCACGCGGTCATGAGGCTGAGGAAGCCGGTGTTTGCAGGAAGTTAACTTCAACTGAGGCAGCCGCCTGGGGCTTGACGAGGCTCAGGCTGGATGTGTGGGCATCACCCCGGGGCCTCCTGTGTCTGCTCGTCCCCCCGCTGTGGGCTTAAGGTCAATCGGGGGTTCAGGCTGATCCACTGCTCACAACCCAGCCTTGCGGTTGCTCTCCCCACACAGCTCCAGTTCCATCGACAACCGTTGCCCAGATGCACTGTTTCATTAGGAGACCAGGGTTGAGAACTTCAGTGGGTGTAAGGTCATGTGGACATTGCAGAGGGAAAACCGAGGTTTTATGGGGTCGGGGGCAGAGACGATGTGTGTGGAGGAAAGGTGGGTATGCACAGCAGACAGGGAGGGAGCCCCCGGCAGAGGAAGGGCAGCCCTGCACGTACCAGGAAGAGACGGCACTGGACGGAGCCTGGTTCGGTGGCCAAGCCTCAAAGATAAGGAAGAAAGTCTTCGGGCAGAGAGAATGAGTCAACAGTGACTCGTGGGGCGGCTGCGGGACAGGGTCCGCGGGCCAGGGCAGCTGTCAAAGCCGAGGGCCGCTCTTGCATGGACACAGCAAGAAGACGGCCCCGCACGAGGGGCTCCCGGAAGGGGCATCTGCCCCTTGCCCGCGATTTCTCCGGCCTCTGGCTCAGGACAGCCACATGGTAGAGCCCCGCCGGCCTCTGCCTTCCCCGCCCCCCCTCAGTGCTCGTCAACCCGCCACCTGCCTAGTCACTGTGTTTGCGTGGGGGGTGGGGGGCTCCTTTGCCGTATCTGAGCTGAGTGGGTGGGAGAGGGTCAGGTTCCTGGACACCCCCCGGTCTCCCCTGTTTTCTGCAGCTCATGGACATGGGTTCACCACTGCAGCGATGCAGAAGCACTCCCTTGGGCCCTTCTCAGGTTTATGTCCCTTAGGTATTTGGGGCCGGATAAGGGGCCCCGAGATGGGGTCTTGGTGGGAGCACGGAGGGAGCCAAGGCTGCGTAGGGTCCAGCACCATGGGCGGTGGTGCTGAGTTCATGTGAGGGTGCGGGGGGGCCTTGGACCTGTGGCGGCTTGCTGCCCCTCCCTCTGGTCAGCCCACCCCCCAGGGGACGTCTGTTGTCATGGTGATGGGGGTCTAGCTGGGTGCAGGAGGAGAAGGGGTTTTGGATTTTGTGAGCCTTGATCAAACATGCTGCAGAGATTGGCCTCGGGCCGCTGTGTCCAGTTCCCAAGGTGCCTCCAGGTGTCAATAAAATTGCTGAAGGCTCTATATTTCTAGACCCGACAGCTTAGGTGAGGGAGGCAGGCTGTGCAGAGGTGCGGTGGGAAGGCACTCAGGGCTGCACCCTGGACTTTGTCTCTTGCCCCAGACCTGCTCACTGAACGATTCATCAGGCTGGGAAACGTCCTTACGTGACTGAAACTCCTTGCGGTGCACGCCATTGTCTTCACGTGAAGAAGAGAGCCCATCTCCTGGGCGCCCTTCGTTAGCGAGGAGCCGACTTGTGCGAGTTCTCGCACGACGCCCTTGGAAGCAACACCTGCCTTGCACGTTGTGGACAGCTAACCCTGCCTCAGAGATCTAAATCAGCATTTAGACAAACTGTAACTCCTCCCGTTGAGAACAGCTTCCTCATAGGACATCCCTTACCCACAAAAAGTCCTGAGCCGCAGACACCTGCCTGCGGCTGCCTTCCCACTCGACTTCCAGGGCTTCTTAGGGAACAAACGGGGGCTCCCCCTGCTTACGTTACACTCAGGCGCAGAGGGCCCAGCTCAGACGAGCCCGAAACACAGGTTTCATCCCCCGGGCCCCCTGTGCACTGCCCCGCCGTCTTCCAGGAGGACGTCCCGGCAGAGGACAGACAGTGTCGGGCTCCCCGAAGCAGGGTCTCCGGAGGGTCCCGTTCACGGGGTCGGACAGGAGGAGGGTGGGCACTAGGGGTGAGGAGCCAGTGTCTCACGGGACAGGGTCTCAGCCTGGGGGACGAAGAGCTGCTGTGACGGCTCGCGGGGCTGGCAGCACAAGTGTGAACACGCTTCCTGTCCCTGAGCTGTGCGCTCGGCGGTGGGTAGAGGGGTGCACTGCACGGCTGGCGCATTCCCACAATTTACAAGAGGGCTTGGGGCCCACGTCTGGAGGAAGGGCTCCCTGTGCCGACGCGGGAGGGGCCTGTTGGTTGGTGGTGGCATGGCCTCCTGGAGTCACCGCCTGTGGGCTGTGCGGGGAGCGGACAGGACCGCGTGGCCGGGGCTCCGCAGAGGGCTTCCTGCCGTCAGGAGGGCAGCGCGTGGCCTGGCCCTGGCTGTTCCTGAGGCACGGACGCTCTTGTGAGCAGAGACGGTGACGCGCCCTCGCGCTTTGCCCGCAGGTGACCTATGGGTCCTTTGACTACACCTCACTGCTGTACCTCTCCGACTACCTGGACGACTTTGGCGGCGGGCGGTTCGTGTTCATGGACGAGGGGGCCAACAGGACGGTGGAGCCGAGAGCAGGTGACACGTGGGCAGGACCTTTCCCCGGTGCTGCGTTACAGGGTGTCCACCGAGCCTGCTCCTCACAGGAGGCGGCGGGTGTGGCCACGGTCACTGTTGTCACCACAGAGCAAGTTCCCAGAGCTGGCCTCCCCTCCATCCCCTGCAGCGACTTGCAGCTTAAGTCCGGGCAGTGATTCTGACCTAATAATGTTGGAACAGCCCAGGGACTGGCCTCCCTGACCTGGTGGTCCCAGAGCCCCAACTGCCCCCGTCCCAGCGTGGACACTCAGTGCTGCCCAGCGAGCATGTGTGGAACAATAAATGTCCCCTCTCCTCCCCGGGTCCTGGGGTGGGGAGTGTGGAGGGGGGACTCTTGGGGGCTTCCTGACGGGCCGCCCAGGCCCCAGCCCATCCCCAGCTGAGACTCGCAGAGCCCTGCCCCTTGGCTTTGGCCTGGGCGCCTCGAATGAGCCGACGCCATTCACCTGCTGCCGCAGCTCACCCATCCCCACGGTGTCACCTCCCTGGCTCCTTGGGTGCGTTGCTGTGTCCCCTCCCACCTGGCGGCAGACAGCTCACACCAGCAAGGCCATCCACTCATGCTGGTTCAGAGCGTTGCCGTCGGCCAAGGGCCAGTCCTGCAGACCAGTGGGCAGTCCTTGCAGTAGCCCTGGATCCCCACAGAAGGTGGCTTGGGCATCAGAAGGCGTAGAAAGGGAATGAAACAGCTCAGGTTTGGCTCTCCTCCCTTGGGGGTGAGCTCCGGAAGTGGGGCCAACCCGGGGCCAGGTCAGTGGGCAGGGGACTCAGGACGGCCTGCAGCTCCAAGGATTGAATGGACCAAGAGCCAGAGAAGCTGCTGGTGGGAAGCCTGGGTGTCACACGCCACGTGCTTCGGGGAGGCATCCAAGGATGCTTGTTGCCAAAGAGGAAAAGGACACGTGGGTTCCAAACCCGAGGTTACTTTGCATTTCTGGTTACTAAGTGGCCGAGCTAAATCCTGCTTTAAAGAAGCGGGTGATAATCTAATTGTTTACTGAAGGGGAAAAGCCAGAAAGCACCCTTTCTGAGCCTGGAAGTTTCACCTTTCTGGAGCTAGGTGGGCCGTCCCCTGTGTGAATGTCACGAGTCTGTCTTTGCTCCCGCCGTGTGGGCAGAGTTACTGTTGAAGCGTCATCACCCTTCCAGGTTCGGTTTTGCTTCACGTGTGATTAGTGTGATTAGAAATAAGACCCTGAGGTGGGCCCTGAAAGGCCGTGAGCAGAGGGCGTACCCCCGCGTCCTGGCCGCCCCGCAGAGAGCTCCGCAGGCTGGACTGGGCGCTGCGCCCCTTGTCCTGCACGAGAGTTGGCCTGCTGGTTCGTCTCCGACCCCCTCCTTCCCGCCAGGTTTGTTCTGTCGGCTCCTTAGGACTGCTGCGTCCTCGGAGGGCCCGGGCCGCCGCGGCCTGACGGTCCCGCCTCTGCTCTCCTCTCCCCAGGTCGGGTGTCCTTCTTCACCTCGGGGTCCGAGAACCTGCACCGGGTGGAGAAGGTCTGCTGGGGCACGCGCTATGCCATCACCATCGCCTTCACCTGCAACCCCGACCACAGCATCGCAGACCCCGCGCTCACGTAGCCGGGCCTGTCCACGCCGCCCTGCCAGGAAGCAGCTCCTGTGGACACGCCCCGATCCCGCCCACTCAGCCCGTTCCCGCTGAACAAGGTGCCTTACGAATCACCCCAAGTTTTGATTTGCTAACATTCGGTCATTTTTCATCCGAGAGTAAATAGAGGGGAGTAGATTATCCTCCCAAGGTCAGGGTTGCCTGCTGTGCCGAACTCGGGGCTGGGAGCCAGCAGCCGCCACGCCCTCCGTCCTCAGGAAGAGCCCCTGTGCCCCGTGGGTATTCCCTGCCCGTCAGCAGATGAAGGGTCATCCTGGCCACTGAGGACCAACCTAAGTGTGGACAGAGCCAGGTAGGGCCAGCAGCCTCCGCTCACAAAGCAGAATCAGCAACCCTGACACCCTGGGGAAGGTTCTGGGTCAGGCGGCTCTCAGAGCAGCAGCGGGAGGGCTGGGAGAGCTGGTGCTGCTGGGTTCCCAGCAGAGGGGACGTCTGGGCACATCCCCCAGTGCTGCCAGCCCCCGAGAGCCGCCTGGCACCGTATTTCTGCCAGCCTGGCTCTGCCGCATCACCGGCCGGGGTCTGAATTTGTTCCCAGCGCGACCATCCGCCCACTGCCCAGTTGAGGGTCTGTCTGCTCAGGTTCAGATCTTGGCACTCTCTTCTCGTCCCAGTGCCATCCCCACCTTTCACATAAAAGTGATGGTCAGGGGAGCCAGGAATAGTAAATAGACCAGCCTGGGGGAGGCCTGGACAGCAAGGCCCAGGGAGAGGGGCACATCCATCAGTCAGCTCCTGCCACGGCCGGGCCAGTCCCAGGGCAGCCCCACAAAGCAACTGGTCTGGAGTTTGGGCACCTCCTGGGAGAAGGGCTGATCACCCCTCACCCACCGTGCATGCAAACAGAGCTCCAGGCGTGGCTGTGGGTGCAGGGCCCTTTGGGCCCCCCTGACCCAGCATGGACGTGTGGACGTGTGGACATGTGCCCCCAGTGCTGGAGGAGGCTGCAGCCCCGGCCACCACACTCTGCAGCCACAGAGATGCTTGGGGCTTGTGAAGAGAGGGGCGGTGGTCGCGGGTCCTGGGATGAGCTGTCCTGAGGCCCCTGAGGCTGCACGAGGGTCTGGAAGCCGGGGCCCCCAGCTCTGTACTGCGGTTTGCTCAGGGTCCCTCCTGCACCCTGGGCGACGATGTGCGGACCTCAGGGCTGTGAAGGCAGGCGGTGGTGTGGGATGGGCTCCACCCAGGTGACGGCAGCAGGTTCCAGGAAGGCGGGTCACCCCTCGCCGTGGGAGCCTGCGTCCTGGTTCCCGTTTTTAAAGGACGTGGGTCCATCTGGGGAGGATGAAGGCCGGGCTCCGGTAGCCGGCAGGGCTGACCTTTGAGGTCGGCGATGCCTCAGAGACACTGTCTCTAGGTTGGAGTGGCTTCTCCGTCTTGTGCAGGAAAAGCTGCCCCACCCCCTGGTTGTCCTCTGGCTTCTCCTGTCTGGACTTCTCAGAGGTCTGTGGCTCTGGCCGAGGGTTGGGACGCTTCGAATTCTGACAGAGGAAAGCCCCGGGAAGCCTCCCCTTGCTCCATAACCTTCGAGTTACTTGAATGACGCCCTCCCCTGGTCTGAGGGCCTGAGGACAGGCAGGCGGCCTCGGGTGCTCCCCGTCTAAGGAGGGGGGTCTGATGATCGGGTGGTGGGTGACATGCTTTCGAAGTAAGTAAGGTGTTGGTTTTAATTGACATTCTTTGCTACTTACCCTGTTCACAATAATCACAGAGGTACTTGGACAAAGAAATAAAGATATTCGGGCAAAAGCAAGAATGCCTTTCTTTTAAAGTGGAAAGCAGCATGCTGCCCAGGAGGCGCCTGTGCACATGACCGGCGGCCCCCCGGAGCGCGCACCCGTGGCCACGTGGGCTCCTGGTCCTGCCAGCAGGTCCCCACCGGGGCGGACACGGTCTGCTCCCGGGAGAAGTAGGCGTCTTGGGATGTCCTCTGTTGAGGACTTAATTCCTAGAGAAAGTGTTTAGTCTGAATCAAAGAGCCTGAGCCTTGGTCTCTGCTGGAAGGAGGGTTCCCACTCTGGCCCCCCCGGCGGGCCAGCAGCACCCCAAGTCCCGCCCTCTTAATTGCAGGCCCGCTTCACCCTGTGCTTCCCCCTCCAGCAGGCTCTTCACACCGGGAGCGGCGACCGAGCCGCCGGCCCCCACCCGCCCTCACGCCCCACCAGCAGCACTGACTCCTGAGAGCATCTTGTGGGCTTGCACGTTTTCCTCACGTGATCTCAGGAGGCGGTCCTGGCCCCCAGCCCCCAAGTGGCGGTGTCTGCTCGGGCGCCCCCGCCAGGGTACCGGCTCATTTCCCCTCTGGAGTCACAGTGTCCCAGCGCCTCCCACGCCTCCTAGCGGTCTCACAGGGACGAGGAAGCTGGGGACACATCTGCTCGTCCCGGACACTGGAGGCCGAGGACCCAACCGCCCAGCAATGTGAGTCCTGCGTGCACGTGACGCAGCTCTTCCTGGTCCCACTTTAACATTCCTTCCATCTCAGCACCTTTGGGGCCAAGCAGATCCCAACAGAATTGGGGGTGCAGGTGATCCCCCATTCCCGAGAAGGCCAGTGCAGGCTCTGGGAGGGCAGGGCACCTCTCCCACACTGCAGCGTGGGGGTTATGGCTACCAGCCCTCATCCCAGTGGACACACAGATGGGGCTCGGATCCTTGCTGCAGTCACACACCTGGCCAGGTGCTCCAACTTGAGCCCCGCCCCTGCCAGCCAGCCCTGGGTTGCTGGTGCTTGCAGTCATTCACCTGTTTCCTCCCATGCCCCTCAGTAAAGAACAGACGGCTGGGGAGGGCCTCAGAAAGGAGCCCATTCCTGGAAAATCCCAGTAAGCCAGGAGGAGGAAGAGGGAGGGAGGACGAAGGAGGAGGCAGGCAGGGCACCATCTGGGGTCTCTGCACACGAGGGTGGGTCCTGGACGAAGACCTCCTCCCCAGAAGAGGGGGCCACGTGCTTACCCTTGCTGCCCTCCCAGGGTCCCCGGCCCCCAGCCAGTCCTCCCTGCCCACCCCAGGCAGCCTCCCCTCCCCTGGCTCTTACCGGTAGGGGCTGCGAGGCTAGCAGTTCTTGTGGGAGAGGGGGACGTGGCAGAGAGATGAGGGCCGTGCAGAACAGGGTGGTCAGTGCAGGATGGGGCTGTGGCCGCTGTTCCTGGGGGACTCCTGCCCTCCACGCCCCACCTGCGCCTCAGAGCCCTGGCTGAGGCCTCACGTCCAAGGTGGGTGGGTGTTTCCTCTGGCCTGGCTTCAGGCACACACCCCCTCAGAGCGGGGCCCAGACCCCTCAGCTGGTCAGGACCCGCCCATGAGGCCCCAGCTGGTGCCCCGACCTCGCAGTCAGGTGGGCACGCAGCTCACATTGCTCCTTCAGCACCTCCCCCTACCCCTAAATCACCCACCCTGGGACCAACTCCTGGCCACATCTCTGGTGGAGAAGTCTTCTGGCCCCCGGCTCCTGTGGCCTAGCCTGGCATGTCGTGGGGCTCACATGGTCCACCCCAGCTCTGCCCAGTTGCCATGGGCTGGGGGGTGGAGCAGGATGAGGGGAGGGACCGAGGGGGTTGGGAGGCCGCGGGTGGAGATGGAGGTCCCCCACCCCATCAGGCCCAGGCCCAGGTCCAGCCTTGGCTCGCCCAGCCCCAGGGAGGAATCTTGGCCCAAGGCAGCAGCTCTGATGCCCAGGCAGCCTCGATATTTCATGCTGACACATATTTTTGGGGTGAGACTAGGCTCTGGGCTTTCAATCACGCTGTGGGGCACCCGAGGCCACCGAGGGCAAAGGACGGCAGGACCCACGAGCTGAGGGCAGGTGCTCCCTGCTCGACACACCCCGTGGGTCCCTGGTGGCCTGGTTCCTCTGCTGTGGAGCAGGAATAAGAGAATTCTGTAAAAAAGATGACCCAATGGTGAGCTTGCCGAGGGGGCCACCTGGGGGCCAGGGAATCTGCACACGGAGGGAGGGCAGGGAGGGGCTGGAACACCGGGCTGGAGTCCTCAGGCTACCGACTGCCCCAGTGGCCTCCCGGCTCTGACCTGGCTCAGCACTCAGGCCTCAGTATCCACAGCTCCAGGAGGGGAAGGTGGCAGGACAGAGCTGTCTAGCCCAGACGCCTGCCCTGGGCAGCTCAGGGGACAAGGTTTCCCTCTGGGGCCTCGCCCAGCCCAAGCAGAACTAGGGCTGGGCCCTCAGCCGGCCTGGAAAAGGCCAGAGTCTGGGGCTCCTGGCTGCTGGCCGTTGGCGGCCTTCAGGCTTTCTGCTCGGAGCATCATCCATCTGGAATTCCAATGGAAAAACCTGCTCCTGCAGGTGGCCCCTTTGGCTCCCAGGTTCCTGGTTTGGTGGTTGGCGGGTGTCTGGGGTGCAGGCTAGACTCTGGCCACCCCCAGGCCCTTGCATAGGATGGGGGCTCCCACCTTCTGCTGGCTGAGCCCCCCCATTTCTCTTGCCTGGTGGAGGAGCAAGGGAGGGAGAGAGCTGACTGCTTTCTCTATGGCGAAAAGGAGCCCCAGTGTCTCCTGCCCCCAAGGCTGGCCCTCCAGGTGACCCGGGCCAGGCACACCTGTCAGCTGGGCATGCTCAGATGTGGACTCAGGGAAGAGTTCAGGTCTCTGCAAACTGGCTGGGCCACCCTCCCAGGCAGGGCCATTGTCACTGCAGTCACCCACGATCCCAGGCAGCGACCCCTAGAGCTCCATTTGGTGAGGGCGGTCTACTAAAGCAGAGAGCTCCCTGGGCAGGTAAACAGTGGTGTCTACTGGTTGTCGGTGCAAGTCAGTCCCAAATAATGAGCTCCTGGAAAAACCAGGAGTAGGAGAAGCTTTGGACTGTGTCAATTCTTTGTTGATAAATAATTTATACAAAGTGCAGCAGCCCTGGGTGTGCAGCCCGGTGACACGTGCTCTGTAAGTCCTCCTTGCGAGAGCTGGGCGCTGCCCCTACCCCCCAGCCCCAGCCTTGCTGAAGAGCCTCAGAGGGTGGGAGGGTGGGGCTGGGGGCACAGGCTCCTGGACTGGGCCAGGCCATGCTCCTGGGCCTGAAAGCGCCCACGGGTCAGCAGCCAGTCCCAGCCAAGCCTGAGTCTCCTGGAGACTGACTGGCCTGCGGGGCATCTGATAAACCGATCACCCGATTACTTGCCATCCCAGCGTGGATGCCCAGCCTCCTGTGAATGTGGCTGTGAACTCGCCGGCTTCTGGCTCCTTCTCACCTCCCACCAACCCCCTCCCCCCCACCTGCAGGAAGACAGAAGGCAGAATAAGAGACAGCAGTGAGACCCCGGTGGAGGGACACGGGTCATCCATCCATTCATTCCTTCCCTGCTGGGAGCTGGCCACCACTGTCCTGGTCCCAGGCCCCCCGCTTGCCTAGGACACCATCCCCACTCCACCTTTCTGCTGTAGGAACTGAGGGGCGTGGAGGGTGGGGCGACTCAGGGAAGAGGGTGCAGGGGCTGGGGATGAGGCGCTGAGCCACTTCCTTCAGAGCACCCCCGTGCATATCCTGCGGGTCCGGCTTCTCCGGAGCTCCCTGACTCATGAACGTCCCAAGACTGGATGGTGGTGACAGCTGTGCGGCTCTGTCATTTGAAAGTCACTACTTGCAGTTTAAGCAGATGAGTTTTTTTGGCGCATAACTGCCCAATAAATCGGCCACATTTGACAGGTGCCCAGAGTCTGTTCCAGCCACACGCACGCTTGCCCGGGTCGACCCCTCACTCCGGGCCTCCGCGGTCCAGCTTGCCGAGGGCCAGGCACCGTGCCTGGTGGGTCCTGAGCCAGACCAGGCCTCCATGAATCTCCCATCCCAGCCCCCAGCTGGGGGTGGGTCCTGGGGGCGGGGGGAGGAGGGCGGGGCTTTGGGCGGTGGATGCAGGGAGACGGGCAGAGCCCCAGCGGGCTGGGTGGTTTCCCCCAGCTGTGAGTGGGTGCCCGTGCGGAGGTGTGAGAGCGTGTGAGTGTGCACGTGTGTGTGTGTGACGCTCTCAGGGAGTCACTGTGAGGCTCCCCGGAGGCTGGCAGGACAGCAGGCACTGCCAGGTGGGAGGTGGGCGGGCAGCCCCTGCAGGTGTCCCCAGGCCTGGCAAAGCTCCCCCTGCCTGACCAGAGTGTTAAACAGGGAAGCTAGGTCTTAAGTTTGGGGCCAAAAATGTAACTTCTTCAGCATGGCTCCAAGAAACAGTGCAACGAGCATTCATACCTTGCAGGTGAATGGGGGCTGCAGGACAGTTCTGGGGGTCTCTGTTCTCCAAGGCCGGGGCCTTCTTGGCGCACCTGGAATCAGGATTTGGAAAGCAGAGGTCTTAGTCAAGGTACAAACTTCGGACTGTTTTCTTCCTGAAGTACTTGGGGTCCCA
Source organism: Camelus ferus (assembly GCF_009834535.1). NCBI lineage: Eukaryota > Metazoa > Chordata > Mammalia > Artiodactyla > Camelidae > Camelus > Camelus ferus. The sequence goes on from NC_045711.1 coordinate 20,185,337, forward strand.
AGTGGGGCCGATGGCCTCAGACCCCATACTTTGGGGCCAGTGGAGGGGTGTGGCAGCAGGCCTCCACCCGCCCGCATGTTAGGATCCTGTCGGGGCCTTGAAAGGGGTCCAGGAGGAACCTGGTCGGCAGAGTCTGGTAAGACTGGGACTGAGTGGGAGCTGGGGCCACACTGTGGAGGGTATGGGCCACGGGGGTGAGGGGGTGGGAGAGGTCCAGGACCCTTCCTTGTTGGGGGGTTCTCTGTGGGCAGGGCCCAGTGGTCTTGGTGTCCCCAGGAGGCCCAGCTCAATGCTGCACTCAGGAGGCACAAGATGAGCCCCTGCATGAACTGTAGGACCTGACCCCACCCTCACCCCCACCCCAAGGTCTGGGGAGGGAAAGGCAGGGGAGCTGCCAGTGGGAGAGTAATCCTGGCTGGGGGTTTCAGTCTGGGTCCTGTGTTCCCGCCCTACAGTGATGCCCCCAGCTGCCCCTCCTCCCTGAGCCGGCTCCCTGCCTCCCTCCATGGCTTCAGGCCCCACTCCCAGGGCCGGGCTCAGGCAGGAGGGCACCTGCCCAGAGTCAGGACGGCTGGACGTCCACCCTCCCCAGCCAGAACAATGGGCTTCTCCAGGTGCTGGAGGCGTCCTGGGGGGTCCTGCCTCCCTCGGTGGCCCACCCGCAGGTCTGAGACAGGACAAGATTCAAAGAGCTCCGGGTTTATTGTTCCGGGTGCTGAAGCTTCGGGGGATGGAGCCACATGGGAGCCGGGAGGGATGGGGTCAGGGCCAGGTGCCACCGGGGCCACGCCTGGGGCCAGGAGGAGGGTCCTCTGTAGGCAGCCTGTGTGCCTACACAGTGTCACGTGCCACAGCGTGCCCCACCACGGGTCAGGCAGGCACGGGCAGGGCACTCACATCTGCTGGGCTGGGCAAGACCCCACTCACTGTGGTCCTCAGAAGCCGGTCCTGGGCCTCAGCCTCCCGCAGACCCTCCCACAGACCCTTCCAGAGGACGGGGTGGGGGACTTCTGGGCATTACAGGCAAGGCGGCTGGGCTGATGGAGCTGAAGTGAGCCATGGCGGGGGGGAGGGCAGGGGACTTTCTGGAAGAGGACTGACGAAGGGGGCAGTCACTAGGTGGGGTGCTGCAGGAGTGACCTGGGCTCTGGGGGAGGCTGGACACTCAGGCGCAGAGCCCCCCGGGGGCTGCCTGGGACAGCGCGATGGCCTCGGTGCCTTGCTGGCTGCTGGAGGACAGGGAGCGGCCGGAGCCGCGCTGGCAGGGGGTGTGGCCCCGCGGGAAGGTGCGGGCGCCCGCTGGCCCCCCGATGCCCCTGCCCGGGAGCGAGCGCTGGCGGTAGTCGCGGTAGTTCTTGGTGAGCAGCGTGTAGAGGAAGGGGTTCACGCAGCTGTTGCCGTAGGTGAGGCAGGTGGTCAGGTAGTTGACGATGCGGGCGGCGCGGGGCGTGAGCGGCTGGGCCCCGCGGTACTGGGCCAGGAGCTGCCACAGCCAGAAGGGCAGGAAGCAGGCCCAGAAGAGCAGCACGATGCCCAGGATGAGGTACAGCACCCGGGGGTTGGGCAGCCGCCGCGTCTCAGTGAAGGAGGCCCTCTGCGACAGCCAGTAGGCCCGGGCCAGGCGCACGTAGAGCAGCCCGATGAGCACACCGGGCCCCACGATGCTGGTCCCGAAGAGCAGCGTCAGGTAGGCGCGGTGGGCGCGCGGGCCCCAGGCTGGCAGGCAGAGGCTCTTGTGGCCCCGGCGGACCAGCCGGATGGCCAGCGTCATGGGCAGCGCCAGCAGCAGTGCCAGCAGCCACGTGCCCAGCGCCAGGACCTTGCGGTAGCCCTTGGAGCGCTGCACGGCGTCCAGCGGCCTGGCCACGGCGGCATAGCGCTCGCTGCTCATGAGGGTCAGGGTGAAGATGCTGGCGTGCATGGTCAGGAAGTCCAGGCTGAAGAGGACGCGGCAGCCCACGTCGCCGAAGTGCCAGTCCTTGGTGATGTAGGTGGCCACGATGAAGGGGATGCTGAGCAGGTAGAGCAGGTCAGCCAGTGCCAGGTTGACGACGTAGACGTACATGGAGGCCGAGGCACGCAGGAAGCGGAACACGACCGCCAGTGTGTACACGTTGCCGGCCACGCCCACCACGCCCATGGCCGAGAGCACCACCCCGATGCAGCCCGTGGCCACCAGGTCTTCCAGGGAGCTGGGCTCCGTCGGGCTGGCCCACGAGCTGTTGAGGGAGGCGTTGGGGGTGCCAGGTGTCTGGGGCACGGTGCTGCCCATGGTGGCCGGCACGGGGACCCTGCTTGCCGGCTCCGGGCTCAGTGCCGTCTCTGCTACCTTACGCTGGGCTTGGGGCTGGAGTCTGCTGCTCCTTCAGACAGGGAAGGGGCATCTGCAGGCGACAAGCTTGTCCTGAGGGAAAGGAAGCCCATTAAAGATGTGGGTCAGGCACCCCCTTCGCTCCCATGAGAGGGCACAGTTCCCGCTGGGCTGGGGACGCCGGCAGAGGGACGGGGCTGGCCATCTGTCCACACCCCTGGGGGACCCTCCGTCCAGAGCTCCACCCCTTGGCCTCGTTTCCCCAGTCACCCAGGGGACCCAGAGAACCACCTGGACCAGCTGTCCCCTCCCCACCGCCAGCCTCAGTGAAAGTCCAAAGGCCTCTGGGTTGACTGGACTTTTCTGAAAATCAGAGCACAGCACAGCAGCCCCCAGGGGTGGGGTCAGCAGTGGATGGAACCAGGAACCCTCCCCAGGCCTCTCTTCCTCATCGGTGAAGGGCAGGGAGGCCATGCGGACCCCAGAGTCCCTTCTCCCAATTTATTTCTCCTGTGTGCTTTGAAAAATACGTTCTGTTCAGACTGCCAAAGTAGTATCTGATGACTTTAGAGTTCAGATAGGAAAATCTGTTTGGTAAAGAGGGGAAAACCCTTGCAATCTTCCTGTATCCGCACGGGAAAAGTGAGCTTTGACTCCTACCTCACACTGCACACAAAGACAATTCAAGGTGGACTGTACCAGCATGCAATAGGTTAAGTCAATTAATTAATCAAGCTCTGCAAGAAACATAGAAGAATATCTGCATGACCTTGGGTAGGCAGATTTCTCAAAAAAAAAAAAAAGCAAGAAATACTTGCAATTAAAAAACCCATCAGGATGATTTAATTAAAATTAACTACACTGAGTAAAAAATGTAAACCATGGACTGGGAAAAGATTGTCAAGAGGCGTATTTCAGACAAAGAACTAGCCACCAAAATATACGAAAGAATTACAGATCAATAAAGGCTAACAACTCATTTGGAAGAAAGAGAAAAAAACAAACAAGATTTGAACAGGAAATTCTCAAAAGAGGACCTCCAAATGGCCAAGAAGCACATGAGACGAGGGTAGAACCCCCTCCACCCTCACCAGGGCTGCTGGAATCAGAAAGGCAGACACCGAGCGCTGGGAGGGCGTGAACTGCTGAAAGGCTGCTGGGGCCGCGGGACGGTGCAGCCCCTGCGGAAAGCAACTTGGCACCATCGGTGTAGCTGGTCAGGACATGTCCTCTCACCCAGCAAATCCACTCTTAGGCTTGTGCCCAAGACAAATGAGTGCAATGTCCACAAAAGGGAAGAGTGAGAGTGTTCGCAGCAGCTGGAGCTGGAAACCGCCGGGACATCTGCGGACAGTAGAGTGGAGGCAGAAACTGTGACGTCCCCATCAGGATGCTCCAGTGAAGATGGAATTACCCTGCAGTCAACCACACGGTGAAACTCACCTACGCTACGTTGAGCGAAGGAAAAACAGACACAGAGCATACGCTGTGTGATTCTATTTACCCGAAGTTCAGGAACAGGCCAAGCCTCCAGGACAGCATTACCTAGGGGTGTCAACTGGAGAGCACCCTGGGGGATGGTCACACATGTGTAGACACATGTAAAAACGCTCAGATTTACTCACCTAAGACCTGTGCTTACTGTGTGAAGATTATCCTCCTAAAAAAAAGACCTGAACGGAGAGGAGAGGCCCCTCTAGCAGCCCATCTCCTCGTATCCAGGGATAATACCGGCTCCAGGGTTTCCCCTCTGCACATCCAGCGTTGATACGAGCCCAGGTAAACCCCGGGCATCCATCCGGCATGTCCAAGCCCTCCACGCAGAAGGGGACCTGGGTGCAGAGATGCTGCCCAGGCCCCCTGACCACAGGATCCTGCCCAGTCCCTGGTCTGGGGTTGGGGGGCTAGGGGCCTCCCCTTCCCGGCTGCCGTCCCAGGTTCCAGAGGCTTCCTCCGGGGCTGCCCGGAACCGAGCCGCGGGGCGCGGGGTTCCCCAGTCGAGGGCGCCCCTGCATCTGCTGCCGCGGCGGGATGACCCTCTGCCGGGGACCGCGCCTCGGAGCCCCGGGGAAGGGACGCCCTCGCCGAGCCCGCTCACCACCTCGCCGCTGGCCACCCGGCACTGAAGCGCCGCGCATCCTCTCCAGGACGCAGGGAGGGCTCCGTGGCAGGGCGATTAGGCTGGGGACCGCACGGGCCGGCGGGGAGGGGACCCCGCGCACCGGGTCCCGGCCCGGCCCCGCCCCCCCGCGCCCACCGGCCGCGGCCGTCGCAGCGCCCACGCCCACCTCGGTCACTGGGCCATCAGGGCTGTGCGCCGAGCCCCGGGGTCGCGCTCGGGACGGCCTTCTTGCCGCCACGCGTCTGCAAACGCTCGGCGCGGCGCGGGAAACTTCCCCGAGGGCTCGGCCCCGGACAGACGTGGGCGCTCCCAGGGGCGCCCTCCCGCACGCCGCCCGGTCCCGCCAGAAGAGCCGCGCTCTGCGCCCGGGCCCCTGGGCGCCGCCGCCACCTGCCCGGCCGCCAGCTGGGAATGCGCGGCGGCCCTGCGCCCGGCGCGGATATTAATAACCCGGGGCCGCGGGGTGGGGGGGACGGGCTGGGGGGGGGGCGCGGGGAGGGGGAAGGGAGAGGAGGCGTCAGGCCCCATGGCGAGGAGATGCGGTCGCAGGAGGTCGCAGCCCCTAATGGGGGGGTCTGGGCTGCGCTCCCTGGGGTGGGATATCGGCGGGTCACACCGCCGTTAGGACCCCTATCGTGTCCATGGGGGTGAAGCTGCGTCCAGCCGGGCTGCAGCCGCTCTTGGGGGCGTTTCTGCGTCCCTTTGCCCTCGGCACCCCCACCCCTGTTTCTCAGGTGCTGAGCCTCAAACTCCCCGTTTGTCATTCAAGCTCTGGACCCTCCCGTGCACTTGGTGGGGAGACAGCGGGGGTGGGGGTGGTTCTGGGATAGAGAGGGGGAAGGGGGAACCCAGTGACATTAGTGACATTCATAATGTTGTGCACTCGTCCCCATTTCCAAAACCTTTTATCAACCCAAGGGAAATTCTGTCTCCACTGAACAACACTGCACCCCCGCTCCCAGCCCCCGACATCCACATTCTCCCTCTGGCTCCATGGATGTGACTCTTCTACCGACCAGTTACAGCGGAGTCATCCAGGGTTTGTCCCTCAGTGTCTGGCTCCTTCCACGTACTATGGGGTTCCTCCGTGTTGTAGAAGGGCCAGAATGCCCTCCCCTTTCAGGGCTGAATAATATCCCACTGTCCACACCTTCATCCACGATGGACTCTCCTGGGTTGCAGTCCCTTTGGCTGCTGATGACCAGAGCTGCTACTTTGTTTCCTTTAATAGGTCACATTCCTTCCTTTATCTCTTTGAAAATCCTAGGCATCCTTCTTGTCAGGTCTTTTTCAGAAACTCCAGCACTTCCAGGGAGCCTGGGGCCCCCTGAGCATGGCCCCCACTCTCCATGGACAGATGGGGTCCCTGAGCCCAGTGGATCTTGGCACCGGGGAGTATCTGAGTCACCGCACTGCCGTCTTGGACAAGTGGACTCAAGGGTGGGTCTCACTCTCTTCCTCCCACTCTGTGGGCAGGTGATGGGCTGGCCGGCCTCACAGCGCTCAGACCCACCTGCTGCCTTTGTCCAAGCACCCTGTGACCAGGGCGGGGCCAGGAACACAGCCAGGGTCAGCTGCCAGGGTCACTGAGCAGCCAGCCTGACACAGGCCCTTAGGGCCACTGGCCAGGATGTACGGATGCCCTAGGACAGCATCTGCTTACGTGTTAGTCAGCTCCTTGCCCTTCTCGGAGCAACCTGATCTCATCTCCTAGTCATGACGTCCTGCAGAGCCACAGGCCACCTGTCCCATGGCCCTCTCCCTGCTTGCACCACAGGAGGACAGACACCCATCCAGCGTGCATTCTGGGCAGACCCCATGGACGGTGGGGTAGGGGTGGTGAACGACAGGGGCCAAGGGTTGGGGAGGGAGATATTGTGAGGCCCGAAGGTGCTGGTGGCCCGGGTATGCCCCCAGGGGCACCATCAGGGAGATGCCTGAGAGCCCTCCTCTATTGCACTGTGTCCTCAGCCTGGACCCCAAAGGACCTGAGTGGCCACGGGGTTGGGAGGGTTAGAGGAGGGGCAGGGTCCTGCAGGCAGCTGATGCCGTGGGCCCTGGGCTGGGGGCCCTGCCCCTAAAACATGCTGTGCTCCGTGCCCACCTCTGATTCACTGTATGGGCCACTGAATCATAATCATAAAGCCCTCACTTTCCACAAATGTGACTTCGAAGCTTTACTCTGCATGTAACGAGTTAAATGTGTTTTGAAACGGTAATTTTCCTGCAAGAACTCCTTTCCAATTGTATTATTAAATTACATGGAAAATGAGGTTCCATGGGCAGAATCCGGCTTTGTGGGGTCTCCTCACGGGCTGGGGTCACATCCAGCCCGACCACAGACTCGTCAGAGGCACATCCTGTCGTCTCCACCCTCCAAAAAAAAGTGCCTGGGAAAGAGAAAGGGAAAAGGGATGAGAGCGGGACTGGGGGTGGGAGGAGCACAGGCCTCGCGGTGTACCCCCAACAGTCTAGCTTCAGAGCAAAGGCTGGGAGGACGGGGTGGGCTGGTGTGGCCCCACCCAGAGCTCAGAGGCTATCTGGGACCCACCTGGGGGCATCTGCTCTAGAGGGAGGTCCCAGTGGGAACACACCTGCCTGGTTCCCCCACTCCCCAGCCCAGAGCCCCTCTGCAGTCAGCAGCTACCTGTGCTTTTCCAGGAGACCGTTCCCTTCGAGCTGCTGCTAATGTCATTACTTGATTTCAATTTCAAAAACTACAATTTCCCCAGGCCTTGTCTCAAATACCCCAAGATCTGAGACCCAGCTGGAGGGATGCGGGTATCAATCAAACCAATCAAAACACGCGCAGGTCTCCAGCTGGAGGCAGGCGCCTAAAAATCAGTGGAGCGCCTCCAACACCTGAGCCATCCAAGCGACTGAAGTGCAAGCTGGCAGGAGGCAGCTCGGAGCTCAGAGTAACTCCCAACGGAAAGCACTGGAGCGCAGGGAGGGTGAGACGTGTCAGGCCACACGACACCTCTTCTCCTGGAATCGGCGTTGGGGGCCCCAGGGGAAGCCCTGTGGGCCTCCTGCCACTTGCACAGGTGCTGCAGGTCCAACCCTGCAGCCTCCCAGGTCCCTGGGGCCACTCTGGCTGGCTGACCTGCGGAAAAGGGTCCCAGTTCAGGACCAGGAAGCTGCTTGCTGTGAGTGAAGAGGCTGGGTGAGAGGCCCTGAGAGCCCTCTTGCGGATTGCCAAGGGGGAGTCATGCTGGAGTGGGGAGGAAACCCCAGGGGCTCCAGGTTCTCCTGAGAGGACAACCGAGGCCACGTGTCCCGACTGTCGGGGGTCTAACTCCTGATCTGTCCAAGTAACAGCACAGAAGCACCCCTCCCCTCAGCAGGGCCATGGCACCACCCCTTGCCTCCCTGGGAAACAAGGAGGTCAGGGGGCCCACTTTCCTCCTGAGGCCCTTCAGCCCCATCCATGCAGACAGCAGTGGGGGGCCCTAGCCCCCAAACCAGTGGCACGGCCTGTGCAGCAGCCAGAATCCAAGGGGTGGGGTCCCCACTCCTGCAGGTCTCTCCTGGGGACCTTCTTCACCGCCACCATCAGCACAGTCACCACCACCTTTTTTTTACACTCACTCAGCACATGACACACACACCTGGGCACCACCATTCCGAACAGGTGACAGTATTTTTCCGTCTTTGCTTCAGATTGTTGATTTTGGAAATGACACATGCCTAGCCCTCCACATTTCCAGTCTTCTCCCTCCCCAGAGGCTCCACTGCCCTGACTTTGGGGTGACTCCCAAACTTATTTTTTTAAGAAAGAAACGGAAAATTTTTATATGAGCCAAATTTGAGGATTATAACCTGGGATGAGCATCTCAGAAAGCTCTGAGAGCTGCTCCTCCAAACTTTTTTTTGATCAGGTCTTTTCCACAGGCCATTAATAACGTGCTTTAAAATGTTCTAAATGGAATAATACTGTCGCTCTCCTTTTGCACTTTTTTCCCTCACGGGACAGACAGGAGCCCACTCACCCCTCTGAAAGGCTCTGTGGTGCTCCACCACACACCACCAGCTGCTGCACAGGGACCCTGTGCCTGGGGCCAGATGCTGGCCACAGTCGGGCAGGGCTCCGGGCCGGACACAGAGATGGCCAAAGAGGTCTGGACTCTGGCTGCCTCAGTGTGAATCTGGGTGCCTTTCCTTGTCACCTGTGGCCTCAGGGGAGCTACCACATCTCTCTGTGCCTCAGTTTCCCCATCTGCAAAATCTGACTAAATGTAGAACCTGCCTCATCCGAGCATTGAGATTTAGAGGAGTCAAAGCACATGAAGCGCTGGCACCCCACTGGCACCGCCTGGCGGTCAGGAGCGGGGCGCCGCAGAGACGAGGCTGGTGCCTTGGTCTCTGCCTGGGAGGAGCGTTTGGCCCAGTGGGGAGAGGAAACAGCGGGGCGCCTCGTTTGGCTCCCGGCTGAGTGAGGGGAAGAGACTTCATCACCTCCAATCACAGAGCCGGTGAGGGGCTGGTCCAGGGGGGAGTGCCGGAGGAGGGGGCTGCCTGGGCTGTGGGCTGCTAGGGTGCGGCAGGAGGAGGTGATTCTTCTAAAGCTTAGGGGTCCGTGCGGGGTGACCTGCCAGGCACAAAGCTAAAGCCCCCAGAAGATGGAGACTAAAGATGGAACAGGCCACAGTCCCAGCTCAGGCTGAGGAGCGGTCAGCTGTCCCCTGGGTGCTGTGAGGCCCTGGGTCCCTGGACGTGTGCCCTGTGCTGCAGTGGCCCTTCAGGTCTGGGTGTGGCCCCTCGGCAGCTGCAGCAACAAGGCCTAGAGGCCCCCAGGCCTGGGTCTTCAGAGGCTCGGACTCTAGAGGGGTGCACCCCCTTCACGGGATGCTCGGGCCCTGGGGGGACAGGCCACATCTGGACCAGTGTCGCCTCCTCAGGTTCTGGCAGTGGGGATGCCTGTCACCTTGAGCGCCTGCCCGCCTTGAAGTTGGGGTAGGGGAGTCTCAGTCCCCAGTTGTTTTCCCTGCCTGACACAGAAAGTTCCAGAGAAGCCCCAGTAATGTTACCAGATTTTCGTCTGCAGACTGGGGCAGGGTCCCCTCTTCCTGAAGCAGGCACGTACCTTCACCCACATTGCCCCCGACAAGGGACAGTTTGTGGAGACACTTTGTTATTCCTGCAGTGTTTTCACCAAGTGCCCAAGGGCTGGGCACTGGGGACCACGGGCCACCCCAGAAACAGAGGCTCCCGCAACACAGAGATGCCCCCACGTCCCAGGGAGGGTGGCTGGGACTGGCTGGGCCCCTCTGGGGCGGGAGGAGCACAGGCCTGGTTGTGGTCAGCAATGTGGACAGGCGTCTTGACCGTGTCCTTTGAGCTCCTGTCAGCACAGAATATCAGGACAAGTCAGTCCTGTCCCTGCTCCCCTTGGAAGTCAGAGGACCCCAGCCCCGCCCCACCGGGTGGAGAAGCCACAGTGGACGTCCCCTGACCATGCTTTGGCCCTTCCAGGGCTGGGAACGCTGTCAGCGCCGCAGGAGATGTTTCTGGAAGGCGCCTGAGCTGCAGAAGGTCAGATGCCCCAAGTTCTCATCCACCTCGCCTGCTCCGGGCCCCACCCCCGCTGGCCCGTGCTCTGTCCTCTGCGCTCGGCCTCGCTCCTCAGAGACACGCGCCACGTCCTCACTCCCAGGGCCGGTGCAGAGTCACCTGATAAGACGATGGCTCCCAGGTAAATGCAGTTGCTGGTCAACAACGCTGAGCTGTTTTTCACGCAACCTGGGACACCCGAGGGGAACGTGCGTCCGCAGGAGCCCAGGCTGCGACTGCAGACGAGTGGCCTTGTTTGTGGTGCTGCTTTGGGCTCAGGAGACGAATCACCCGGTGACTGTGTGCAGCGCGGGGGCAGCGTTTCCACCAAAGGCCGACCTGACTGCAGCTGTTCTCATCCAGAGTGGATTAATTCACAGTGAAGCGGGGGTGGGGGGCTGGGGGGCTGTTCCCACCCTTCACAGACCCTCCGGGAAGAGAGTGGACAGTTGCTCCTACTCTGGGCCAAGGTGCTACAACTTGTACGTTTGATTCTTTTCTTCTAATTGAGGTGAAATTCACTTAACACAAAATTACTCGGTGGCACATAGCGCATCCAGAGTGTTGTGCGACTGTGGCCTGTCTAGTCTCCGAACATTTCATGACCCCAGAAGGACACCCTACACACATTGAGCAGTTACTCCCCCTCCCTGTTTCTCTCCGTCTCCGGCACCCACTCATCTGCCGCCGTCTCTATGCCGATGCCCACTCCAGACATTTGATATAAATGAAATCACACACTCCGTGCTCTTTTGTAACCACAGCCTTCAATCTCTTACCACACTGTTTTCAAAATTCATCCGCGTTGCAGTATGTCCCAGAACATCATTCCTTTTCACGATCATTCTCCATCTTACAGAGAGATCACATTTTGTTTATCCATCATCGGCTGGTGGACATTTGGGTTGTTCCCACCTTTTGGCGACAGTGACTGATGCTGCTATGAGCCTGTGCATACAGGTTTTTAGTTTACGTGGGTACACACCTGGAATAGAATTGCTGGGTCGTATGGTTGTCTTATGTTCCAGTTTTTGAGGACACATTTGATCTGATTTCACCTTCACTATAACCATGGGAGTTGATGTTTTCCCCGTTTTTAGGTGAGAAGAGCTGAGGAACCAGATACAGCTGCTTAGGAAAGAGGCAAAGAGGGGGGCCCTCCTGACCTCAGCATCCCTGCCGTACTGCAAAGCAGCCGGGTCATCTAAAAAAAAGTTTGCCTCAAACAAGGGTTTCCTGGAATAATGAATAAACAGACTATTTGACCTGGAGGGACAGAGACAGGAAAGGATGAGACCAGTCTGGGTTGATTGGAAGAAGAGCCAGGAGCACATTCGATCACAGACTCCATGGCAATAAACACCCACAGAACCATGAGGTTGTGTGGAGATGAGGCTTTGCCAACGGCTGCTGCATCAGTGCCTTCCCTCCACTTAACCCATGTAGGAAGTCTTCACGACTGAAGACCTCGAAACTCACTTCTGAAAGGTATGTAGAGAGATGCCCTCAAACTCCGGTGACAGGACAGACTGCCCCCATCAGTACCTAACGCAGCAGCGGCCACCCCCGCCCGGAGTGGACTCCTGGACCCGCATCCTGCACTGACAGGGACACAGCCCACCCTGGGATGGGAGGAGACTCTGCCAGCCGGGCCCCCCCCGCGGAGGGCTGTAGAAACCCCCAGACTGTCCATTTACGGGAAGGGAAGCAGCCGATGAAGAGCCGCGGCCCTGCCTACAGCACCCTCACTGGTGGCGAGAGCTCTGGAGTGTCCTTCTGCAGTGAGGTGCGCAGGGCGGCGGTTCCGCTGCAAAGCCCTGGCCCCTGCCCTGGCTCGGGAACGTTGTTAGCAATCTTTGCACATGGTTCTGCCTGTAGGTTTTTTTAAGAATCCGGGGCACATATTTAGATTCTTTAAAATCTCTATCTGCGGACACTCTCTTGTTGTTCAAAGCATGGTACTTCGTTATTTTAAGCCTGTGTGTTTCTGTTTGTGGTTTATAAATAACGTGACAAACACCTGGGAAATGAACTCCCACCAGTAGCCAAAAACCTGATCAGAACCCTCATCTGGCCTGGGCCGCTCCAAGCTCTGTCCCCTGCTCCCCAGGGACTCAAACCGGTACAAGTGGCTCAAACCAGATACTGAGACGACAGAGCCAACCGCTGGCTGGGGATCAGGCAGCACAGGGCTTGATGCAAAACTCTTACTGCTTTATTTAATCAAAAACAAAAACATAACGGGAAGTCAACCCTCAAACTGCATGAAATGCCAACGTTTGAAAGCAGGTATTCTCCTGCCGCAAACACGGTTCCAGGGAGCCCTGAGACTGTCCTGCGTGGTCCTGGGAGAGTGTATCCCCCCACAACATCTCTCCACAAGTCCCAGGCAGGGCTGGCGTGCAGAGCGGCACGCTGCCTTCTGCCTCACACTCTGGGCAGCAGCTATTCGCACCAGCATGTCCTTGTCAGCATCCTGTCCTACCTCCATGACAGTCCCTGGGCAAAAGCTTCTCTCTCAATGTTGGCTTTGTGTTGCTTTCTGCTGAGGTCACAGCAATTCCTGTTTCTCAGTCTCCCGGCCACTCACCACTCTTCCCCCACGGCCCCCCGTCCCCATCCTCTGCCACTTGCTACCCTGGCAGGTCTGCCAGTCCTTCCCAGCCTCTGGTGTCCTGGGGAAGCCAGGACAGCGGTGACCACTCGGGCCTCAGTCCCTCAGTTCTGGGGCCCTGGGCCGAAGGGCTGGAAACACGGCAGCTCCCCCGGGGCTGAGGCTCCCGGGACGGCCAGGCCCTCCCCAGGCCCTCTGGGCCCGCTGGGGCCCGGGTCCCCTCCTCGGCTGGAGGGCTGTGGCCCAGGTGCCGAGTCCCCCTCCTCTGCCTCCCTTTGGGCCCAGGGTGAAAAAGAGAGGATGGAGAATCCCCTTTTAAGCAGGGCCGAGTCTGCAGGGACCAGCTCTTCATTCCCCGCCGGAGGAGAGGATTCCAGAATACTGAGCTGCCACCGGTGCAGGTCCTGCACCTGGGGTGCGTCTTGAAGTCTCACCACCCACAGCTCGTTGGGCTCCAGCACCAGCTTCCAACGCTGGCCTGGGGTCCTCAGGGCCCGTGTCGGCTTCATCTTGCGGAAGTAGATGGCATCGTAGAAGCCCACCATACAGATGACCTGCAGGCCCAGCAACCAGGCCTCGGCCTCAGCAGGGTCCACGGCCTGGGTGGTGCCCAGCTCCAGGACCATGGGCGCCCCTGGGGGCAGGTCCACTCTGAGAAACCCCTGCCAGGGAAGAGAGGAGCATGGCCAGTGCGAGCAGGTCGGAAGCCTCCCAAGTCTCCAGGGGAGGCCCTGGACCCAGTCAGCGTCCTCGGGACCCAGGCCCAGGGGCACCGCGTTCTGAGGCTCCAGCTCGGTGGGCACGAAGTAATGGTCCAGGCCCACCTCCTCGTACCCCACAGGGCCTGCCCCCAGGGGGTCCGGCCCCCAGGCCACAGCCCCGCCCTGGGCAGGCCCCCCTTGGGCCTGCCCCCAGCCGGGCCCCACCCCCGGGGATGCCCCCAGCTCAGACCCCGCCCCCGTGTGCACCACCAGCTCAGGGTTCCAGTCTTCATCTTCCCAGTCCTCCTCCTCCAAAAACTCTTTAAAGTCCAGAAAGGCAGCCTTGAAGCAAGCGAAGCAAACCCTCAGCTGGTCGCCATGTTGAAGCTGATACACCCAGGACGCGTGCAGGTAGGACATGCCCTCCGCCTCATGCCGCAGGCTGACCGGGGCGCACATGGCCACGCTGCCGGCCTCCGACGAGCTGGGCGGCCGGAGCAGGACTCGCTGGGATCCTAGCTGCTCTGGCCCACAGGTGGGCGCACGGCGCGGTGCGGGGCCCGGGGGGGGGGGGGGCGGGACAGGCGAACAAGGAAGGAAAGGTGAGGAGGTGGGGGAGATAGGGGTTCCTGGTGCGGGGATTTGGGGGTGGGGGGGAACCGGGTCCCGACTCAACAGGGACCTGCAGAGGGTGGGAGGGAGGGAGGAACGTGCAGAACTTTCTTCAGCCGACGCAACTGCCTGATCTCTGGGGAGCTGCAAAGGAAAGCAAGTGAGGTGAGGGCCCCCAGGCAGGCAGGGTGGGGCAGACCCCGCAGGGTCGAGCAGGCTGCGGGGCTCCGGGGGTGGGGCTGTGGGCTCAGACTTGGCCCTTCAAGCTCTGCCTCTGCTCAGATGAGCTGTCCTGGGGCCTGTGGGTCACACGGCCCCTCCGCCACCCAACTCCCCACCCCCGACCCCAGGGACCCCACACCCAGTCAGCCTTGCCTGAGGGAACCTGACAGAACCTGTGGGAACCTGACAGAACCTAAGAGAACCTGACTGAACCTCAGAGAACCTGACAGAACCTGAGGGAACCTGACAGAACATCAGAGAACCTGACAGAACCTGCAGGAACCTGACAGAACCTGAGGGAAATTGACAGAACCTAAGGGAACCTGACAGAACCTGAGGGAAATTGACAGAACCTAAGGGAACCTGACAGAACCTGAGGGAACCTGACTGAACCTCCCAGAACCTGACAGAACCTGAGAGAACCGGACAGAACCTGTGGGAACCTGACAGAACCTAAGGGAAACTGACTGAACCTCCCAGAACCTGACAGAACCTGAGGGAACCTGACTGAACCTCCCAGAACCTGACAGAACCTGAGAGAACCGGACAGAACCTGTGGGAACCTGACAGAACCTAAGGGAAACTGACAGAACCTGAGGGAACCTGACAGAACCTGACAGAACATCAGAGAACCTGACAGAACCTGCGGGAACCTGACAGAACATCTGGGAACCTGACTAAACCTCAGAGAACCTGACAGAACCTGTGGGAACCTGACAGAACCTGTGGGAACCTGACAGAACCTAAGAGAACCTGACTGAACCTCAGAGAACCTGACAGAACCTGAGGGAACCTGACAGAACATCAGAGAACCTGACAGAACCTGCAGGAACCTGACAGAACCTGAGGGAAATTGACAGAACCTAAGGGAAATTGACAGAACCTAAGGGAACCTGACAGAACCTGAGGGAACCTGACTGAACCTCCCAGAACCTGACAGAACCTGAGAGAACTGGACAGAACCTGTGGGAACCTGACAGAACCTAAGGGAAACTGACTGAACCTCCCAGAACCTGACAGAACCTGAGGGAACCTGACAGAACCTGTGGGAACCTGACAGAACCTGACAGAACATCAGAGAACCTGACAGAACCTGCGGGAACCTGACAGAACATCTGGGAACCTGACTGAACCTCAGAGAACCTGACAGAACCTGCTGGGAACCTGACAGAACCAGAAGGAACCTGACAGAACCGGAAGGAAGCTGACAGTACGTGAGGGAACCTGACAGAACCTGTCAGAACCACCCCCACTGGAGATGACCCATCAGGCTGAGGCCTGAGGCCTCGTTGCACCACGTCGGCTCTTCAGCCTCCAAGCCCCACACTCCTCCAGCCCGTGAGCCCCAGACCCGCTCCTCAGTCCCAGGGGCTCTCACCGGGCCGGGTGCTTCCCTCCTGAGGGTGCCCCCGGGAAAAGGAGGGCACAGAGCCCACCTGGGAATATAAAGGGCCATTTCCCATGGTGCTCCGGGCTCATCTGCATTTCTCCCATGAGCCTTGGCCTCCAGGAAATGAAACTGCTGAGTCATCCCCCCTCCCCCAGGGGAGCCTGAGCAGCCCCCAGGGGGGCGGGCCTGTCCCCCAGCCCCAGCCCCAGCCCCAGTGTCATCACCCTGTGATGTCTGCTCCTCTGAGAAAACGCTTCTCATCGCCCTTCCAATCTACAGGTGCCTGAGCCTGTGCGCCTGACAGTCTCTCTGCGGTCACTGTCCCTTCGTGGGCCCCAGGTGACCTGCCTGGTCATGGGTCCTGTCCTCCTGGGTCTGAGTGGATTCCTTCTTTGTGTCTCTTGATTACAGTTTCTTTATGAATTCCAGAAATGGATCGATCGCCAATTATTTACACTTTAACGGTGAAATTCTGTCTCTTTGGCTCTTCTTTTCACTTTTAAAATAAAGTCTCCTTAAATGCACACTTTTTTGAAAATACATTTGAAGCACATTTTTTTGTGATTCAACTTTTCAGTTTGTTTATAGAGTGTGCAGATATGGTCAAATGTGTCCATCTCTTTTTTGAGAAAATAATTTTTTGGTTTTGGTAAAGAGCATCTTCAGGTCCCCAAGACCACAATGTTAGTTTCTTGTATTTTCATATTATTCTTCCATGTTTTTTGTTTCCCTTGTTTCTTACTTTTTAATTTGAATGTAAGTTGCTTTTGTAAAAAATTTAATACAAGAGAATAGATACAGATATTCCTCACTTCTTGAAAGTTCGCCACTCCTTTTTTTATGAAAGATCTGCATTAGTACCTGTTTTCCCTAGCCAAAGGAAATCTGAAGACGTTTTTTGCTTTCACACACATCCATCATCTACACATACCTACACGCTCATGCATGTGTACTGACTCCAAGCAGACGGGCGCTGCTCCCTCCTGCTCATCTTGAAGAAGGAAACCCCCACACTGTGAACCGTGGCTGCAGCTGGGAGCCCTGGGGCCCCTGGCCCTCACCTGCCGGGCAGTGACTCGGACCACGACGTCCCCTCTCCCCCAGTGCCCCAGCTCTTCCAAACCACCCCTGGGCAGCCACCTGTCCTTTTGAGTGGTAGCCTCTTTACTGGACCCCATCGCCATGCAATTTAGCGATGCAATTGGAAACGAGCTCCCCTGGGGAAAAGCGTGGATGCCACACGTAGTGACGCTTGTTACGTGGGGAACAAGCCTTTCACCGGCGCATTTAATTTACGTAGAGGTCCAGCTGCAGTGACACGGGGCGGTTGGATTCCAGAGCCCATTCAGACCGCTCCTCCGGGACCGGCAGCCCACCCCACCAACCATCACCCGCTCGTGGGACAGATACTTGCGGGGGGCCTGTCCTGAGTGGGGAGCTCAGGGCAGAAAGGGGACATTTCCTGCCCTGTGGGCTCCATTTCCGTGAGGAGGGACTAGCAGTAACCTCCTCAGTGGAGAAGCACCTTAACTTCAGAGGGCGGCGGCGTGGAGGGGTTGGCCCTTGCTGGCCTGTCCCTGCAGAGGGTGGCACGTGGCAGGCCCTCCATGAGGAGGCCGATCGGCATCACGTTATCCCACATGGAGCCTCCTGTGTGCCACCCAGAGCCGGAGATGGGCAAGGGGCCAGTTTGGAGAAGACGTCCTTTGAGGTCAAACCTCTGACCGGTGGCAGCTGGAGGCAGAAACCGTGACCAGAGGAGAGTTGGGAGGTGGATGGGAAAGAGGCCAACGAAGACCAGCGCATCAGAACAGACGGGGAAACACAGGCAGCTGAACTATTTGATTCTAGAAACTTCTAATGGTAAGATGGAAACAACTGAAGATTGCACTTAGGTGCATATGATATGAAAATGGAGATCCAAGATTCTTGCTTTTACTTGAGATTTATTATGATTCAAAATGTAATGTCCGTATAGAACGTGTGCCTCTAAGGGAAATCGGAAGATGGTGCTGGAGGCCCCCCTCGTGTGTGACCCCAACTATCCCCCATGAGGGTTCAGAGACAGAAACCAGGGGCTCTGGGAGTGACTTTACAGTAAACCCATGAACCTGCCTCATTTGTATGGCTTCCCTGGAGTCCTCAGCTGGTCAGAGAATCATTATTTGTTCTTGTCTTCACGGCTTTCTGCTCCTTTTGGAGGCACAACTCTAACTTCATAGGGGAAGTCAGTAAAAAAGTAGAAAATCGACAGACAGGCGACTTTTCAGAGCTCATCTTCCTCCGGGGCGACGGGGACACCCGCCCACCGGGCCCCGCGGGCGCTGCCCCCCGCGGAAGCAGCGGCTTCCTTTGCGTCGACAGGCAGGTCTCTCTGCGGAGCTCTCGGTAGTGAATTTACGCAAGAAGGATATTAAAGTGTTCATGTCCTTCTTTACTGCCCGTGAGGAGGGATGAGGGGGGAAGCCAATAAAAATGCGGTCGCATCTGCTGCTGCTCTCAGCGCAGCTGCGGGGACTGGCGCTGAGGGCTGGATGTTGTGATACAAGAGCAGCAACGTAAATGTCTGCTGAAGAGCCAAGTACTTGGACTCCGCCAGCATACGCAATGGCCCTCACTCGTCTTGATTGCTACAACAGTTCTCAAGAAGGTTCTATCTGGTGAGTCACTTGATGGTCTAAACACACTTCTCTTTCTTGCCAGGGCTTGACTCCAGCTGGGTCCGCTGCCCGCAGGTCCCAGCCCGCGGGGACTTTGTGGGTTGGGTGGTTTCTCGGGCCCAGCTGGCCGTGCTTAGGTCGGGTTCCCGGACGCGTTGGCGGAGCCTGTGGCTCGCAGGCGCCGGTCCAGGCCAGCTCTGAACCTGTCCAATAGATGCAGATGCGGTGCCCAGGAACACTGCGGGTGGGTGACGCTTTGACGGCTATCCTGAGGGATGGAGGTCACCAAACCAGCGGAGGAGCAGGAATGTGTCCACCCCGCAAACATCTCTGGAATGTCCTCTAAGCCTCAGGAGCAGAGAAGGGCCAGGAGGGTGAGATGGTAACTTCTGCTGTAGTGTGAAGGCGCCGGTGCTCTAAGGGCATGTGGCGAGGCTTTGGTCTCCTTCCTCCCAGGTCTCAGCGGTGTTTGCGGGACCCTGACTCCACCTGGGCAGCCCCTGTCCTGGCGCCTTCCAATCTGTCAGCCTCGTCTCCACTGGTCCTCCCCCTCCCCCTTCTCCCTTTTCCTCTGCAAGAGCATGTGTCCCAGGCCCACAGGGTGGACTTTGGACCATGGGCAGGCTGGGGGCCAGGTCAGGGCCTTGCTGGCCTCTGGATCCCAAGGGAGAATTCTGATATCACTGGCGTGGGGTGAACATAAGTTTTCTTTTGCTTAGTAACAAATTACCAAACTGACTGACTTAAAGCAATACATTCATCTTCTCAGCGTTAGGAGTTGGGATGCACCCTGGCTGGGCCCCCTGCTCAAGGGTCTCCCACAGCTGCACCCAAAGTGTTGGCCAAGCTGCACTCACAGCTGGCAGAATTCACTTCCTTGGGGTTGCAGGACTAGTGGCTTTGGCTTTACTAGCTGTCAGCTGGACGCACATTCACAGCATGGCTGCGTCCCTTTTCAAGGCCAGCAGGAGCGACAAGAGCTGGCCAGGAGTCTTCTGTAAGTTTGTGATATGTCATTGCAGGGGGGACACTCTGCCACACAGTGTAACCTCATTAAGGCAGTGACATCTGCCACCTTCTCTACTCCTATTGGTTGGAAGCAAATCACAGGCTCCACCCCCAGTCATGGGGAGGGTGTACTGACAGGGGGTCACCTTGGGTGTGTCTGTCACAGGCTACGATGTGGCCACTGGGACTCGTCAAAGCTCCCAAGGAAGCTTTAACATCAAGCAAAACTCGGGAGCCACTTATCTGAGGACTCCCGCTGCGGTCTAATTCTACAGGCAGCTTGTCTCCTTCCTGCAGGCACTGCCCAGTCCACATCCAGCCACTGACTGGGGACCCCGACCCAGATCCCTTCATTCTGGGAGGCTCTTCAGACATCTGGGGGAGACACTGCTGGTGCACCTGCACATATCTGCTCAGTTTGGAAAGAAAGATTGAATTACTTGACTAATGCAGCAAATCATTGCAAAAGCTGTCCATCTACATGTTTGTATTATTAATAAAAGCAACTTCTGTTTAAATTGCATTTTGCATAAAAATGGAAGGAGGGTATAGACTGAATTGGTTCCTCCAAAATTCCTATGTGAAACCCTAACCCCCACTATGACTGTATCTGGAATAGGATTTTTAGGAGGTAATTAACGGTTAAATGAAGTCTCAGAGAGGGACCCTAATCAGGAAGGCCTGTGCCTTACAAGAAGCTGGAGGAGAGAGCGCCCTCTGTCTGTCATGTGATGACACAGCGGGAAGGCAGCCGTCTCGGTCAGGGGGAGAGCTCTCACCAGAACCTGACCACACTGCACCCTGACCCAGGGTTCACAGTCTCCAGAACTGTGAAAAATAAGTTTCTGCTGTTTAAGCTACTCAGTCTGGTAATTTCTCATGGCAGCCGCAGCTGAGTAACACAGGAAGCCAACAAACAAAAGTGTTAGAGAAGAAGATTGAGGAAACTGACATCACAGCCTTGGGTTGTAGGGTGTACTTTAAAAGACCAAAAGTTTTTATAAAGAAATGATTAACATATTTGCTTATATGTAAAAGACTCTTAACAAGTCTTTGTTTTGAAAAGCGTCTGTTACCCACATAAATACAGTCAACTGATCTTTGACAAAGAGGCAAAGGCAATATAATAGAGAAAAGATAGTCTTTTCAATGAATGGTGCTGGAAGTAATGGCCATCCACATACAAAAATATGAATCTATTCACAGATCCTGCACAAAACATTAATGCAAAATAGATAATAGACCTAAATGTAAAATGCAAAACTGTAAAACTTCTAGTAGACAACAGGATAAAATCTGGATGACCTTGGATATGGCAATATTTATATCTTTTTAAATACAAAAAGTCTCACTTTATCAAAGAGATAATTGATCAGCTGGACTTAACTAAAAATAAAACCTTCTGCTTTGCAAAAGACACTGTCTAGAGAATGAGAAGACAAACCACAGACAGGGAGAAAACATTTGCAAAAGACACATCTGATGAAGAACTGTTAGCCAGAATGTATGAAGAACTCTAAAAACTTAGCAATAAGAAAATAAACCACCTGACTTTAAAAATAGGAAAAAGACCTGGACAGACACCGCACCAAGGAAGGTATACAGATGGCAAATAAGCATATGAAAAGATGCTCCACATCGTATGTCATTATGGACTTGCAAATTAAAAGAATACCATTACATACCTCTCAGAAAGGCCAAAATCCACAACACGGAGAACACCGAGCAACAGGGACCCCTTGATCATTGCTGGTGGGAAAGCAAAAGGGTACAGCCACTCTGGAAGACAGTTTGATGGCTTCTCACAAAACTAAGCATACTCTTACCAAGTGATAGAGAAATCACACTCCTTGGTATTTACCTAATTAGTTGAAAACTGATGTCCACACAAAAACCTGCACATGAATGTTTGTAACAGCTTTATTCATCATTGCCCAAACTTGGAAGCAGCCAAGATAGATGTCTTTCCTTAAGCAAATGGATAAATTGTGGTCCATCCAAACAATGGAATATTCAGCCCTAAAAAGAAATGAGTTTTCAAGCCATGAAAAGACATGGAGGTAACTTAAATGCATATGACTAAGTGAGGGAAGCCAACTTGAAAAGGCTACATATTGTATGATTCCAAATACACGATATTCTGAAAAAGGCAAAACTGTGGAGGAAAAAAAAAAAATCAATGGTTGCCAGAAGGATGAATAGGGAACACAGAGGATTTTATTTAGGGCAGTGAAACTACTGTGTAAGTCATTGTAATGGTGGATATGTGTCATTAGACTCTTGTTCCAATGCATAGAATGTAGGACATTACAAGTGAACCCTGCAGTAACCCAGGGACATTGGGTGATCACAGTGTGTCATCATAGGTTCGCTGATTGTTACAACTGTACCACTCTGGTGCAAACTTCGATACTTAAGGAGGCTGTGCCTGTGTGGGGCAGGGGAAATAGAGGAACTCTCTGTACTTTCAGCTGAATTTTGCTGTGAACACAAAACTGCTCTAAAAATAGTGCCTCTTTTCAAAAAAAGGGTCCATTTAAGGAGCCCTTATTTTAAAAGCGAAAAGAAGAGCCAAAGAGACAGAAATTTCACCGTTAAAGTGTAAATAATTGGCGATCGATCCATTTCTGGAATTCATAAAGAAACTGTAATCAAGAGACACAAAGAAGGAATCCACTCAGACCCAGGAGGACAGGACCCATGACCAGGCAGGTCACCTGGGGCCCACGAAGGGACAGTGACCGCAGAGAGACTGTCAGGCGCACAGGCTCAGGCACCTGTAGATTGGAAGGGCGATGAGAAGCGTTTTCTCAGAGGAGCAGACATCACAGGGTGATGACACTGGGGCTGGGGCTGGGGCTGGGGGACAGGCCCGCCCCCCTGGGGGCTGCTCAGGCTCCCCTGGGGGAGGGGGGATGACTCAGCAGTTTCATTTCCTGGAGGCCAAGGCTCATGGGAGAAATGCAGATGAGCCCGGAGCACCATGGGAAATGGCCCTTTATATTCCCAGGTGGGCTCTGTGCCCTCCTTTTCCCGGGGGCACCCTCAGGAGGGAAGCACCCGGCCCGGTGAGAGCCCCTGGGACTGAGGAGCGGGTCTGGGGCTCACGGGCTGGAGGAGTGTGGGGCTTGGAGGCTGAAGAGCCGACGTGGTGCAACGAGGCCTCAGGCCTCAGCCTGATGGGTCATCTCCAGTGGGGGTGGTTCTGACAGGTTCTGTCAGGTTCCCTCAGGTTCCCTCAGGTACTGTCAGCTTCCTTCCGGTTCTGTCAGGTTCCTTCTGGTTCTGTCAGGTTCCCACAGGTTCTGTCAGGTTCCCTCAGGTTCTGTCAGGTTTCCACAGGTTCTGTCTGGTTCCCTTAGGTTCTGTCAGGTTCCTTCCGGTTCTGTCAGGTTCCCTCAGGTTCTGTCAGATTCCTTCCAGTTCTGTCAGGTTCCCTCAGGTTCTGTCAGGTTCCTTCCGGTTCTGTCAGTTTCCCTCAGGTTCTGTCAGTTTCCCGCAGGTTCTGTCACATTCTCTTAGGTTCAGTCAGGTTCCCACAGGTTCTGTCTGGTTCCCTCAGGTTCTGTCAGATTCTCTGAGGTTCAGTCAGGTTCCCACAGGTTCTGTCACGTTCTCTTAGGTTCTGTCAGGTTCCCTCAGTTTCTGTCAGGTTCCCGCAGGTTCTGTCACGTTCTCTTAGGTTCTGTCAGGTTCCCACAGGTTCTGTCTGGTTCCCTCAGGTTCTGTCAGGTTCTCTGAGGTTCAGTCAGGTTCCCACAGGTTCTGTCAGGTTCTCTTACGTTCTGTCAGGTTCCTTCTGGTTCTGTCAGTTTCCCGCAGGTTCTGTCACATTCTCTTAGGTTCAGTCAGGTTCTCTTACGTTCTGTCAGGTTCCCACAGGTTCTGTCTGGTTCCCTCAGGTTCTGTCAGGTTCTCTGAGGTTCAGTCAGGTTCCCTCAGGTTCTGTCAGGTTCTCTTAGGTTCTGTCAGGTTCCTTCTGCTTCTGTCAGTTTCCCTCAGGTTCTGTCAGGTTCCTTCCGGTTCTGTCAGGTTCCCTCAGGTTCTGTCAGGTTCCCGCAGGTTCTGTCAGGTTCTCTTACGTTCTGTCAGGTTCCCGCAGGTTCAGTCAGGTTCCCTCAGGTTCTGTCAGGTTCCCGCAGGTTCTGTCACATTCTCTTAGGTTCTGTCAGGTTCTCTTACGTTCTGTCAGGTTCCCTCAGGTTCTGTCAGGTTCCCGCAGGTTCAGTCAGGTTCTCTTAGGTTCTGTCAGGTTCCCACAGGTTCTGTCTGGTTCCCTCAGGTTCTGTCAGGTTCTCTGAGGTTCAGTCAGTTTCCCTTAGGTTCTGTCAGGTTCCCACAGGTTCTGTCCAGTTCTCTCAGGTTCTGTCAGGTTCTGGGAGGTTCAGTCAGGTTCCCTCAGGTTCTGTCAGGTTCCCTTAGGTTCTGTCAATTTCCCTTAGGTTCTGTCAATTTCCCTCAGGTTCTGTCAGGTTCCTGCAGGTTCTGTCAGGTTCTCTGATGTTCTGTCAGGTTCTCTTACGTTCTGTCAGGTTCCCACAGGTTCTGTCTGGTTCCCTCAGGTTCTGTCAGGTTCTCTGAGGTTCAGTCAGGTTCCCTCAGGTTCTGTCAGGTTCTCTTAGGTTCTGTCAGGTTCCTTCTGGTTCTGTCAGTTTCCCTCAGGTTCTGTCAGGTTCCTTCCGGTTCTGTCAGGTTCCCTCAGGTTCTGTCAGGTTCCCGCAGGTTCTGTCAGGTTCTCTTACGTTCTGTCAGGTTCCCGCAGGTTCAGTCAGGTTCCCTCAGGTTCTGTCAGGTTCCCGCAGGTTCTGTCACATTCTCTTAGGTTCTGTCAGGTTCTCTTACGTTCTGTCAGGTTCCCTCAGGTTCTGTCAGGTTCCCGCAGGTTCAGTCAGGTTCTCTTAGGTTCAGTCAGGTTCCCACAGGTTCTGTCTGGTTCCCTCAGGTTCTGTCAGGTTCTCTGAGGTTCAGTCAGGTTCCCTCAGGTTCTGTCAGGTTCCCTCATGTTCTTTCAGGTTCCCGCAGGTTCAGTCAGGTTCTCTTAGGTTCTGTCAGGTTCCCACAGGTTCTGTCTGGTTCCCTCAGGTTCTGTCAGGTTCTCTGAGGTTCAGTCAGGTTCCCTCAGGTTCTGTCAGGTTCTCTTAGGTTCTGTCAGGTTCCTTCTGGTTCTGTCAGTTTCCCTCAGGTTCTGTCAGGTTCCCTCAGGTTCTGTCAGGTTCCCGCAGGTTCAGTCAGGTTCTCTTAGGTTCTGTCAGGTTCCCACCGGTTCTGTCTGGTTCCCTCAGGTTCTGTCAGGTTCTCTGAGGTTCAGTCAGGTTCCCACAGGTTCTGTCAGGTTCTCTTAGGTTCTGTCAGGTTCCCACAGGTTCTGTCAGGTTCCCTCAGGTTCTGTCAGGTTCTCTTAGGTTCTGTCAGGTTCCCACAGGTTCTGTCAGGTTCTCTTAGGTTCTGTCAGGTTCCCACAGGTTCTGTCTGGTTCCCTCATGTTCTTTCAGGTTCCCGCAGGTTCAGTCAGGTTCCCACAGGTTCTGTCAGGTTCTCTTAGGTTCTGTCAGGTTCCCTCAGGTTCTGTCAGGTTCCCTCAGGTTCTTCAGGTTCCCGCAGGTTCTGTCACATTCTCTTAGGTTCTGTCAGGTTCCCACAGGTTCTGTCAGGTTCTCTTACGTTCTGTCAGGTTCCCTCAGGTTCTTCAGGTTCCCGCAGGTTCTGTCACATTCTCTTAGGTTCAGTCAGGTTCCCTCAGGTTCTGTCAGGTTCCCGCAGGTTCTGTCACATTCTCTTAGGTTCTGTCAGGTTCCCACAGGTTCTGTCAGGTTCCCGCAGGTTCTGTCAGGTTCTCTGAGGTTTAGTCAGGTTCTCTTAGGTTCTGTCAGGTTCCCACAGTTCTGTCAGGTTCTGTCAGGTTCCCGCAGGTTCTATCAGGTTCCCTCGGTTCTGTCAGGTTCTCTGGCAGTCAGGTTCTCTGATGTTCTCACAGGTTCTGTCAGGTTCCCACAGGTTCTGTCAGGTTCCCTCAGGTTCTGTCTGGTTCCCTCAGGTTCTGTCAGGTTCTCTGAGGTTCAGTCAGGTTCCCACAGGTTCTGTCAGGTTCTCTTAGGTTCTGTCAGGTTCCCACAGGTTCTGTCAGGTTCCCACAGGTTCTGTCAGGTTCTCTGAGGTTTAGTCAGGTTCCCAGATGTTCTGTCAGGTTCCCGCAGGTTCTGTCAGGTTCTCTGATGTTCTGTCAGGTTCTGTCAGGTTCCCTCAGGTTCTGTCAGTTTCCCTTAGGTTCTGTCAGGTTCCCACAGGTTCTGTCCAGTTCTCTCAGGTTCTGTCAGGTTCTGGGAGGTTCAGTCAGGTTCCCTCAGGTTCTGTCAGGTTCCCTTAGGTTCTGTCAATTTCCCTCAGGTTCTGTCAGGTTCCCTTAGGTTCTGTCAATTTCCCTCAGGTTCTGTCAGGTTCCTGCAGGTTCTGTCAGGTTCTCTGATGTTCTGTCAGGTTCCCTCAGGTTCTGTCAGGTTCTCTGAGGTTCAGTCAGGTTCTCTTAGGTTCTGTCAGGTTCCCACAGGTTCTGTCAGGTTCCCTCAGGCAAGGCTGACTGGGTGTGGGGTCCCTGGGGTCGGGGGTGGGGAGTTGGGTGGCGGAGGGGCCGTGTGACCCACAGGCCCCAGGACAGCTCATCTGAGCAGAGGCAGAGCTTGAAGGGCCAAGTCTGAGCCCACAGCCCCACCCCCGGAGCCCCGCAGCCTGCTCGACCCTGCGGGGTCTGCCCCACCCTGCCTGCCTGGGGGCCCTCACCTCACTTGCTTTCCTTTGCAGCTCCCCAGAGATCAGGCAGTTGCGTCGGCTGAAGAAAGTTCTGCACGTTCCTCCCTCCCTCCCACCCTCTGCAGGTCCCTGTTGAGTCGGGACCCGGTTCCCCCCCACCCCCAAATCCCCGCACCAGGAACCCCTATCTCCCCCACCTCCTCACCTTTCCTTCCTTGTTCGCCTGTCCCGCCCCCCCCCCCCGGGCCCCGCACCGCGCCGTGCGCCCACCTGTGGGCCAGAGCAGCTAGGATCCCAGCGAGTCCTGCTCCGGCCGCCCAGCTCGTCGGAGGCCGGCAGCGTGGCCATGTGCGCCCCGGTCAGCCTGCGGCATGAGGCGGAGGGCATGTCCTACCTGCACGCGTCCTGGGTGTATCAGCTTCAACATGGCGACCAGCTGAGGGTTTGCTTCGCTTGCTTCAAGGCTGCCTTTCTGGACTTTAAAGAGTTTTTGGAGGAGGAGGACTGGGAAGATGAAGACTGGAACCCTGAGCTGGTGGTGCACACGGGGGCGGGGTCTGAGCTGGGGGCATCCCCGGGGGTGGGGCCCGGCTGGGGGCAGGCCCAAGGGGGGCCTGCCCAGGGCGGGGCTGTGGCCTGGGGGCCGGACCCCCTGGGGGCAGGCCCTGTGGGGTACGAGGAGGTGGGCCTGGACCATTACTTCGTGCCCACCGAGCTGGAGCCTCAGAACGCGGTGCCCCTGGGCCTGGGTCCCGAGGACGCTGACTGGGTCCAGGGCCTCCCCTGGAGACTTGGGAGGCTTCCGACCTGCTCGCACTGGCCATGCTCCTCTCTTCCCTGGCAGGGGTTTCTCAGAGTGGACCTGCCCCCAGGGGCGCCCATGGTCCTGGAGCTGGGCACCACCCAGGCCGTGGACCCTGCTGAGGCCGAGGCCTGGTTGCTGGGCCTGCAGGTCATCTGTATGGTGGGCTTCTACGATGCCATCTACTTCCGCAAGATGAAGCCGACACGGGCCCTGAGGACCCCAGGCCAGCGTTGGAAGCTGGTGCTGGAGCCCAACGAGCTGTGGGTGGTGAGACTTCAAGACGCACCCCAGGTGCAGGACCTGCACCGGTGGCAGCTCAGTATTCTGGAATCCTCTCCTCCGGCGGGGAATGAAGAGCTGGTCCCTGCAGACTCGGCCCTGCTTAAAAGGGGATTCTCCATCCTCTCTTTTTCACCCTGGGCCCAAAGGGAGGCAGAGGAGGGGGACTCGGCACCTGGGCCACAGCCCTCCAGCCGAGGAGGGGACCCGGGCCCCAGCGGGCCCAGAGGGCCTGGGGAGGGCCTGGCCGTCCCGGGAGCCTCAGCCCCGGGGGAGCTGCCGTGTTTCCAGCCCTTCGGCCCAGGGCCCCAGAACTGAGGGACTGAGGCCCGAGTGGTCACCGCTGTCCTGACTTCCCCAGGACACCAGAGGCTGGGAAGGACTGGCAGACCTGCCAGGGTAGCAAGTGGCAGAGGATGGGGACGGGGGGCCGTGGGGGAAGAGTGGTGAGTGGCCGGGAGACTGAGAAACGGGACCCATCACAGTACCAAGTGGAAGGGGTAAACCCCTGTAACTGGGAGAGAAGCTCTCTGTCAGGTGTCACTGAGTTAGGAATTTGAGGCACCTCAGGGTGTGCAGCATTAAACTGGGAGCAGCACACAGATCTGTGCACCAGCCCTGCCCTGGCCGCATCACGTGTGACACACTCCCAGGAACATGCTGGACCTGGGGCACCACAGGGACATGTAACTTCTCTACCTTTGGGTGCCTCAGAACCCTGTTATCAGGACTGGGGACTCTGCAGAGGGAGAGACTTTGTTCAAATGTTGGCGATTTTATGCTGTTTGGCAATTTAGTTCCTGTTTCTTTGTATGTCGTTTTAAACTCAATAAAATCGTAGAGCTTTGCATTGAGCTGTTGTCCAGAGCTCTTCCTCAGACAGTCCTTGTTTATGGGCCTGCCCTCTCCCACCAGACAGATCAATCCTGGCAACACCCATTTCACCCGTCTCCGTGACCCAGGGTGACTCAGGAAATCTAAAGCTTCCCGGTTAGGAAGCCTGCAGGTGACCGTGTCTGGGCTTTTTCGGTTTTAATTCCTGGGAAGGACAGAGGACTGGGCCAGAGTAAGTATTTCCAGAAAAGTGGAAGTGATGGTGGGCAGCGTTGGCCCAGATCTTCTGAGAACCAGGTGGATATCCAGTCCAAATCCCAAGCCTGGTTTATGGAATTTTGGACTCAGCACGCACAAACACATTCGCATTCACATTAACTCACGCCAGCAACCTATGTGACACAGGCACGTGACATGCAGAGCTCTGGGTGACTAGAACGTCAGTAAGTTGTACCAGCGACGTTTGGCATCTGTGTGATGGCTGTTCTGCGGTTGGCGCTGGAATCAATCAGTAAACATTTAATGGCCCCACTTGTCCACCAGCGCTGCTCCAACAGGGAGAGCTCGCGGGGTGCAGTTTCCACTCTGGGCAGGAGTCGGATGATAAAAGGTGTGGCTGAGGATGGAGAAGGTGGTGGGTGAGCAGAGTAGGTTGTGCTAATGAGGTGGGGCCTCTTTAAAACAGGCCTGACCTGAGACTCTCGGGTCACTGCCACCCCACCCCGCGGTGTGGGAGTGCATCCTCGCGCCCTGGCCGTGTCACCACAGCTGTGAGACCTGCCACCCTCAGTCACTCTTCTCACACTGCTTGTCATGGGCTTAGAGACTATCTTCTTAAAGTTAGCTTCCAAGGTGGAGAGGGTAGAGCTCAGTGGTAGAGTGGGTGCCAGGCCCCACCCCAGTGACCAGCCCGGGCCCAGGCAGGGTCTACGGGCGCAGGGCGTCCCTCAAACGCCTATGCCCCCAGCCTTTCCTCCTCTGCGTTTGGGGTTCGCAGCCCCATCCCAGAGCCACGCAGACCACCTGGGTTCACTGCCCTGGTTTTCTCGGAATGTAGCCGAGAAATCTTGCTTCTTTCCTTCAGGAAGTGTACGTGGGAGGTAAGAACCGAGACCTGACATCTCGCCTCACTCCTGAAAACCGCCTCTTCCTTGCAGAGGGTTCTGGTGTCGGACCACCTGCCTTCTGGGTCCGTGGTGAGTTGCCCACCTTGGGGCAGGGAGGGGTCCCCGGTGGGCGCCTGGAGCACTGGATGCTGGAGGCAGGTGGGGTCCCTGGGGGGGCAGGTGGGGGACATGGTTCCTGTCACCACTGTCACTGAGTGCTCCTGCCTGCCGGTGGCAAAGAGCTCAGACTTGTCACCTCAGGCCAAGTGCCCCTAGGGTGTTGGGACATGCCTCCTTCGCAGGCCGCAGCCCCACCTGGAGATGCATGGAATTCTGGGCACCTTTAGGGTTGGGGTCGTAGGCTCCACTGCTGAAAAGTTCCCAAAGAGGGGACGGAGCACATGCTTCTGCTCACACTCCCTCCGACCCGCCTCACTGCCCCCTCATCTCACAGGTCTGGGGTGGGACACACTTGACCCCGGCAGCCAGGGCTCTGTGTGTCCTTCCTGCCACCGCCTGCAGGAACGGATGCTGCCCCCTGACCCAGGGTGGGTTTCCGGGGCCCCCTCAGGTCAAGATGGGACCTGAGTGCAGCCGCCCGCCCCCCCTACAGGGCCCCCACAGCTGACTCAGGGTCCAGGCTTCCCGGGTGCATGGATTTGAGGGAAGGTTCCAACCCTAAAGGTCTGAGCCACGCTGCCCTGGGCGGAGCCTCCTCCGGCCCCACCGGGAGGTGGAGGGTGGCCCCCTAGACGCGGGGCCTCAGCCACAGACCTGTCTGCTTCAGTCTACCGGACACGAAAGACGTAGACCTGGGATGATTCGGGTGGATTTCCTCTTTTTCTCCCGTCACCCTGTCACAATGTCATCTCCTTAAAACACAGTGAGTGAAGCTAAAGGGACAACGACGAGGATTAACTGTTCTGGCGAACCTACCGCCATGGCCCAGCGACTGGCGGCGGCGCTCGCGGACACCAGGCTCATCGCCGCCCATCGTCTGAGGGAGAGGTCGAGACGCTCGATGAACGACACAGTTTTCAATTAAAACCAGTTTTATTATTTATTTCAGTTGAACCTGTTCATGTTGAAGTTAGAGCAAAACCAGACTTGCACAGGGAGTGAGCTGGGAGGGTCAGACACGCTGCAGGCACAGGCCACAAGCGCTCGGCCTCCGCTCCAGGAAGGGGCTCCTGTCCGCAGCCCGCTGGGCCCCCCGCCGGAGAAACCACCAGACATATGAGGGTGGCTCTCAAATCAGTCCCACTGTGCTCGGCACCACCGTGGTGCAGTGTGACAAGCTGCTGGACACCTGGGGGGCACCCCGAGGGGACACCACCAGGCACACCGGCGACCCCACAGGTGCTGCACAGCCACCCCTCCTGCCCTGCCCCCTGGCAGGCTCGGTGAGCCGCCTCCCTTCCCCAGTGAAGATGGGGGGTCGTGCCCACCTCCTGCCGCATGGAGAACCCTGCCCGAAAGAAGGGGTAAGGTTCATTGTACTGTGTCCCCGTCCCTGCTGCTTGCTGTGCTTCGTTTGAAGACCCACAACTACGGAAACCCAGCAGGGTAACACGGGACCGAGTCAAACCCAGGAGCCCTCAGGCAGTGCAAAGATTATGTAAACTGGGGGCTTCCAGATGCACCTGAGCTGCCCCTGGCCTGTGGCAGGCCCCTCATGTTCCTGGGGGTCCTAGGGACGTTGGTGACAGCCCAGGGCCGGCAGCATCGATTTCCAGGCCTGGAGTTCAGGGGCGCCGTACTGTTTGCCG
This sequence comes from Camelus ferus, assembly GCF_009834535.1. NCBI lineage: Eukaryota > Metazoa > Chordata > Mammalia > Artiodactyla > Camelidae > Camelus > Camelus ferus. The sequence goes on from NC_045711.1 coordinate 20,216,067, forward strand.
AGGGCACCCCCTGGTGGTGACTTGAGGCTGCGTGGACTGGCACGTCCCAGCCCCAAATCATCGCCTCCTGTGAAGGAGCCCCAGCCAAATGCCTGAAGAGCCAGAACCACGGGCTTATCCTCTAAAAGCTCCAGAGAAACCCCAGCTCTGCAACTGCCCTGGCCCGTCTTCCGGTCTGGGAAGTCAGGACACTGGACGTGCGGTCCCGAGGCCTCTCCCAGCAGATGCCCCCTCCGGTGGGCCAGGCATGTCCGAGTCACCCCCAGGCCGGCTCTGCTGCCCACCCCGGCCCTGGACATCCAGTGAGGGTGTCCTCGTGAGTGTGCGCGTGCTTTCACGTGTGGGTGCGGGTGCGCCATGTGGGAATGTGTGCATGCCTGTGCACCTACTGGTCGGCACGTCCTCTGGACCCTCAGAGCAGGTATCTTGGATCTGGGGCCCCACCCGCCCAGACCACTCCACACCGGTGAATTGCAGTAAACAGGAGGACTCGATGAGGAATCACAGGGCCTTGGGGCGCAGAGGGTCTGGCCCCGAAGGCAGGGACCACAAAGCTAGAGGACTGAAACCCAGCTGTAGGCAAAAGGTGACACGGAACATTCACATTTTCCACTCATCTGTATTTTCCATGGCTTCTAAAATGGACGTGAACTACCGTGGAAGTAAAACAAAGAATTGTGGCATTCTCACCCTTTCTGCAGCCCTGTGTCCACAGTCCAGGTGGCGCAGAGCCACGGAGAAGCTTGGAGAAGGGACATCGAGGTCGCCGGTCCAACCTCCCCTTGCAGATGGAAAACGCTGGCCATGCCAGGCCCGGGAGTGGGGTGCAGGTGTGCCGGGCTCCACACCGGAGGGGCCCAAGGCCACCCCGCCAGGACTGATGTGGCACCATCCTCGAGGACCATTTTGCCTCTTTCTGTGACAACTGAGATTCCTTCAACCAACAGGCTGTGGCTGGCAGCATGGGCTCCCAAGGACACTCCTGGTGATGCTGAGAGCCGGTGACACTGCCCTGGTGGGGGTTTCCAGGTCGGGTCCTGGAGCTGATCTTTGTCACAGAACTCCAGGGACAGTCGCACTGGTCTGGGGGTTGCCCTGTGCCAGGCCCCAGATGACGTGCACGTAAACACACAGGGTGTTCACCCTCAGACGTGTGAGGCCAGGCCCCTCCCTCAGGGTTTCACGCCCCCCGCTGGGTGCGGTCCCTCAGCTGGGCTCCAGCCTGGGTCAGTTCCCCCGAGAACAGGAGAAACATGAGATGCCATGTCAGAATCCAGGGCTCTGCATGGTGGGTCAAAGGTCATCCTAGTGTACAAAAACTTCTGTGCAACCTGCTCAGGCCTGGTGTTGACTGACTTGCACCCTGGGCATCTTGTCCTGAAAATGGCCCTCTCTGTCCTAAGGGACCTGGGGAGAGGCCCCGAGGAGGGGTAGTGCCCCCACAGCTTCCATCACAATGAGAGGGTTTGACTCCAGGGTCATTCTGGCCCAAAACACCATTTCTCTCTCTTTTTCTTTTTTAAGGAAGGAATTAGGGGTAAGTTTAAAAAAATTTTTTTATTGAATTACAGTCAGTTACAATGTGTCGCTTTCTGGTGCACAGCATTGCGTCCCAGCCGTGCGCACACATACACATACTTGTTTTCATATTCTTTTTCATTATAGGTTACTACAAGATGTTGAATATAGTTCCCTGTAGAAATTTGTTTTTTATCTATTTTATATAAAGTTGTAAAACACCATCTCTTAACATCCAAGCTTTTTGAGAACACCAAGTAATGGGACAGAGTGATGTGTCCCTGCAGTGGGGTGGGGCCTGACCATGGACGAGAGGACACGCCGTGGGTCAGACCCTCCATGTGCAGCCCTTGGTTAAAGTCACAAACTGTGCCCCCATTTGAAAGGCGGGACTCTTAGGACATTCAGGCTAAAAGATGCTGGCATCCTCAGCCCGGACGACACAGGAAATCCATGTCTATTTCAATGTTGTTCTCTTGGTAACAGACAGAAAACTTTTAAAATCCTTTATATCGATGACTTGGGGGAACAGGAGGGATGGGCCTTTTCCCGACTGTAACAGTCTTATGATTATGAAAACCACTGAGAACAGTGCTGTTAAAGGTGCACATGGTCTCCAAATCTAAGCTGTGTGCAAATCAGCACAGGGAGCGCCGGCTGTTGGGGAGGGTCAGGAGTGTGGTGGAGGAATCACCGCTGAGCAGAGCCTCGGGCGCCTGGCTCCCGGGCAGCTGGGGGAGGAAGCAGAAGAGGCAGAGGCCGGGGTCCTTGTGCCCCTGTTTCTGGGCACCTGTGCTCCGGGGAGGAAGGGAAACCTGCTGCTTTTGCAGCAGCTGCAGACTTCCACGTTTCTGCCCTGCAGCCTTGCCTCTCACTGTTGTCCCGAAGAGCACTCTCGCCCTGGTGCCCCTTCCTCCAGAACCCCTCCTCACCTGCCCCGTGGCCCAGCAACCTGCAGGTTCAGCTCAGCCCCCCACGCCGGGGGCCACGTGTGCTTCTCCCCTAAGAAGACCGTACAGAAAGAAGTCTCAAAATAACAACCCGGCAGGGAAAGTCCAGAAACAAAACCGCGAAATCACTGGCAGGGCGGGGTGCTCAAGACGGTTTTGCGATGTAATGAACGGGCAGGAATGCCACCTCTGGACACTGCGGTTCTGCATATTTTATGCCTTCACACACAGTGCTTGGAATCTGCCGGTTTTTCGACAATGAATGTGTACTTGTGCCTTCGGAATTTTTTAAAAATTGCATTTTTTTGGTTTGTTCACTTGGGGTGTCTTTGCCTGGGCAGCTGACAAGCAACAGATGTATGTTTCTCGAAGGCTGGAGACTGGAAGTCCAAAGTCAGGGAGCCGGCAGATTGCGTGTCTGCTGAGGCCCTCTTCCCGGTTCATAGGTTCATAGTCTGTGTCTTCTTGCCGCGTCCTTACCTGGGGAAGGGGAGAGGGCGCCCTGGGGGTTCTTTCATGTGGACCCAAATCCCACCGAGGCTCCACCCGCAGCCCGATCCCCCTCCAGAGGCCTCCGCAGCACAGTCGCGCTGGGGATCTCACAGTGGACTGCAGGACACACATTCCATCTGTATCGCGGGCGGGAGGCCCAGCCTTTGTGCTGACTGTGTGGGCCAGGCCTTCTGCGTTTCCCGGGGGCTCATTCATGACTCACAGCGAATGGGCCCGGAGCGAAGGTCCCGCCTGCTTTATGACTGACAGTTGGATTCCAGCGTGGGGCTGGTTTCTGAATAAGCGGAAGGAAGAAGACTTCCATTACTTCGCTTGTGCAGGAGCTCCAAATTGACTGATACGACTTTTTTTCCTTGAAAAATAAAACCGTTGGTTTGCCCACCTACAATGAAGGATACCTAAAGAAAAGTGCATCAGATGTGGGTGTAGGTGAGTTTCGGAAAGAGAGAGAGGAAGCAAAGTTGCCAGGCGACTCCCGGGGCCGGACAGCGGCACCACCTTCCGAGGAATCTCGGGGGGGGGGCTCAGGGGGGGGCCTTGGCCTGACCGCCCGCTCCCCCTCCCAGGTGGGGCAGGAAGGTGGGGGCTGGCCCCTCCAGCTCCGGCTCCCTTTTCATGGCCTCAGAGGCCTCAGGCTCTGTGTCTTCCATGCCTCCAACCAGCGGGCCCCAGAACCAAAATAGAAACGCAGACCCCCCTTTCTACAGTGGGAGTAAGATCGCACGAGGCTCTTCAAAGGAAGCACAAATCAGAAAGCCAAGGGCGTTGGCTCAGGTGAAAGAGAAACCACGGGAAGTCCTCTGGGCATCACGTGTCCTGATTATTCCAGTGCCTGCGCTGCGACCTGCCCCCGCTGTGCGTCCTGGGGGGCGACAGACGGCGCTCTGGCCACCAACCAGCTCGGGAAGCCAAGGACCCCCTCCCTCTCGTCCAGCTGTGGGGAGGGTTTCACCGCAGGCCGTACCGTCCATGCGTGGCTGCCTGCGGACTAGGTGGACCCCCTGACGCAAATCTCTGGCATTCCCGCAGCCAGCAGGTGTGCAAGGAGTGGCAGGTGTGCGCACGGCTCACGGAGGCCTCGCCCCCGTGTGGGCCAAGAGCAGCAGCAGCTGGAGAGCAGCGCACAGCACCCCGACACCCCAGACCCAGGTGTGCGCAGGCGGGAGACGGCTCGCCCACACGAGGCACTATCCTGAAATCTAGTGTCTTCTCCTGTATTTACAAGCAGAGCACCCCCCTCCACCCCGTCCCCTCAGCAGGGGCTAAATTTAAAAATAAAAGTTCTTCCGACAGTTTTTAACCCTAAACCTGCCACGGAGCTCTATCTGTAGTTTGATGCCAGGCCAGCAGTGATTGCCTCCGGCCCCCGGCTCCAGGGGGTGCACTGTGTGTGTGCACCTGACCCCGTGCTGGCCAGCGTCCGCGTGGGTGTGTGCAGGTGTGGGGCCGTGCACAGCGGCACAGGCGGCGGGCTGTGTGCGTGTTCTCGGGGGCAGGGAGGTCTCCAGGAGAGCTGATGAGTGAGAGGCAACTGAGTGACGTGTATAAAGCGGGAGGGGGGAGAACACAGATTTCTCTGTGTCTTCATTTCCACGAATTCGGGAAGGATATGGAGGAACGTGGTAGCAGGACACAGTCTCGCTCCTTCCTCGATCTGCTACTCAGATGGCTTAGTCGCTGGTTCAAACCCCATTTTAAAAAGTGTAAAAATCCCGCCCACTCCACGGCCTGCAGCAAGACCTAAGCTGGGGATCTGGGGCCCGTGAGGCAGAGGTCATGGAGAAGACGGCTTAGGGTTGAGGTGACTGAGGCTTCCCTGAAGGGGCGCTCAGGAGAGGCTGGCGAGAAACAGGCAGGCCGAGAAGTTGGTGGTCTGGGGGGAAGAGGCACTTTCCCCAGAGTCTCCTTCCCCTGGGACAGGCTGAGCCTGGGATAGAGGGGGTCACGAAAGTGCTTAGTGCGCCCCCGAAATGACAAAATTTTGGGGACACCTCCCCAGGCCTGAGGGACTCCAGCTGGCCCCCCACCCACACTGTGGCTCCAAGGTGAAGTCACTCTGCCGGAGTCTCAAAGCTGTTTGGGTACAGGTTAAACAAAAGAAGGAAAAAGAAAAAGGTGAATGCAGGTTATACTGATGTCTGTTGAGAGAACAAAGTGTCGATCTGGGCTGGAAGGAGGAGACGGAGCAAAGTGGCCGAGGAGCCCCCCCACCCTCCGGGAGCTGCCCTGCCGACGCGACGCGGATGCTGGCGGCCAAGGCGGGTGAGCCCCAGGGTGGGTCTCTGGAGCTGCGTGGAGACGGCGCTGTCACTCTGCCCGCCTAGGCCCCTGAGCGACCTGGTGGCACAGGCCCCCTGCAGAGGCTACCTCTGAGCAGGACCGGGGCACTTGTGGAGGCCCCCATTTCCACAGAGTGCCCCCCAGGCCACCACCGCGAGGCCCCCCGTGTAGACACCTCTTCCAAGGCAGAGAGCACAGGCAGCCCTGGGCAGGGGTGCTGCTGGCAGGGCATGTGTGTTCATGGAGGCAGCGCCTGTGAACCAGCCTCGGGTGATGAGGGTCTGGTCAGTGTGAGCTGGGCCCCAGGCCGGCACCCCCGACTCAGGCCTGCCAACACGGGTCCCAGTGCAGAATGGGACCCCTCCCCGGACAGCAGCCACCCAGAAGGCCTCCCCAGCCAGGCCAGGTCCCCACGCCCGGCTCCTGTATCCTTGAGCAGATCAAGCCCCGATGTTTCCAGCTCCTTCTGATTTTAGGGTGAGAGCCACGGACAGCCCCATTCCCAGAAACAGCACTAGGAGACTCGTAGAAAGAAGCTGGGGGCCGTTCGGGCAGCGCAGTGGGCCCACGGGAAGGGGCAGCAGGAAGCAGCTGTGTGGCTGACTCAGCTCTTCTGTGCAGACACTGACGAGGCTCCACTCTGTGAGGAAACGCAGGCCAACTGTGAAAATTCCTGGAAAAGCAAGGCGGAACTGCCACTCGCCACCACCCCAACCCCAGCAGAGCGCCTCGCCCACCTCCCAGACATCTGCTCTCCAGCAGGGCCGCGCTCTTGGGCACAGAGTCAGAAGGCTGGGCTGCTCCGTGGGCCTCTGCCCAGTCACCAGCCCGGCTCGAGACAGGACAGCCTCCCACCCGGGGCCAGTGCCCCCCCCCCCCCACGCAGGATGCCAGGCAGGGATGACCGAGGGTGACCAGGGTTCCAGATGCAGGGCAACTTCCTCGGTTCCCAGTCAGTCTGGTCCTTGAGTCACGACAATCCCCACATTCCTTTACCTCTAAATGTTCTTTCAAACCTTCATCAGTTGAGCCGGTGAAAATCCAACAGCAGAATGGAAACCAAGTCGCACATACTCCATGTGGAAAAGGATGGGGGAGGGAGATGCAGGTTGGGTTTTATCTTAATGTAACTGGAGACGTAAATTCTGATTTAACCTGGAGAACATGGTTAATACGTGTGGGTCAGCGTCTCAGAGGCTCCCGAGCGCTTTGGCTGTTGGGGGCCCTCGTTCCCACAGACCAGGCTCCGAGACGGACGTTTTGAATATATTCAAATATATATAGTTTCTAAGTATTACTGATTTTGCTTTGTTTAAAATTTAAGAGTATCTGCCAGAAGTATAGAAATAGGATGTGTAATATCCAGGTAACAACAGGAACTATGAATGAAGTAAAGCTCCTTATAAATGCACAGAGAACATCTTGGCTGGCTTAAAAAACAAACAAACGGACAAATAAAAATCTGCTGCACAACTTCTGCGAGAAGCACACCTAAAATAAAAGACACTAAAAGCTGAAAATATCAGACTGACTTAAGGTGAGCCAGGAAGTGCTCACGGGAAAGTAAGGGCCGTGGTGACAGCGTCCTGACGGCTGGGTTTGCTGCTGGGGCTCCACGCTCTGCTTGCGCTCCGTCCCCGACGTGGCACCAGGTAAACCGCATGGTGTGGGGCCTTCACTCACATGCCACCTGCCAAGTCCCGAGGTTCTGTCCCGAACAGCAACACAGTGAGTTTTGTGAGCATCCTGTGTGTTTTACGAAGCTGGCGGGACTCAGAATTCTCCAGAAAACACTGGCCTCCAGAGCAGGAGAGGGGGTGGCGGGAGAGGTGCTGCGAATACCCTTTCCTCTGCCCGAAGGGCACCCTTGGCTGTTGCAGCGCTCACTGAGCACCTACTGTATACAAACAGTGGGTGTCTGTCCACCCGGAAGAGCAGGGATCCGGCCAGGATGGTGCCTCTCCCCGCCCTTCCCAGCCTGCGGGAGCCCAGCCCGGCGTGCGGTCCGCTGGGGCTTCCACCCAGCCTGGGCAGCATCTCCGCTAGCCCTTCAGTGGGCTCAGCGCTGCCCTCCGTCCGTGGGCCTCCCTCTCCGGCCGGCTCTGGCACATTCCAGAATGCGGGGACCAAGACAGGCACGTGCTGACCAGCTGAAGCCTGTGCTGCTGCGTTTGTCCCCGGGGCTGGCTCGAGGGGCTCTGACCACCCATGTTCAGTCTCCTGCTCACAGCTCTCCCCTGGGTCCCCTCTGGTCATTTGGCAATATGTGGGCTGTCCCTGTCCCGGATCTCAATCCCCTGTCAGTCTCAGACCCTGGTGGCCTCAGGCCTGTTGGGTCCGGCCCTGGGCCAGAAGAAGAGGTCAGAGGTTAAACAAGGATGTAGAGGAAGGAAGAACCCCCTGGGGGGTGGGGTGGGGGGCCCTGAAATGTCTCGGCACTGAGAGCTAACCTTCTCAGGCCAGGGGGCAGAGGGGGCCCCCAGAAACATCCAGCCCCTGCTGGAGGCTGAGTGAACCCCTCTGGGGCGGGGGCTTGTCCGCTGGAAAAAACCACAGGACTGATGAGAGCTGTGAGGCGAGGGAGACAGGAAGATGGCTGCTCAGAATATCTGAGAGAACCACTCCCGGGGCTGGGGGGCCTGCCCATGTGTGACCTTCCGAAGGGAGCACAGTTGTCAAGCCCACAACTTGGTAAAAGACTGCTAGACGCAGAGCAGAGACGTCGCCAGGGAGCAGCTGTGGAGCTCTCTGTGTGGGAAGATGTGAGCAGCTGGGCTCATTAAAATTCTTCCTGCGACCCCTCTAACTACCTAAGGGCTGCTGTCCCAGCCCACAGCACCCTTTCCTTACTGCCTTTCACTTCCCATCTGGAGCGCAGGGTGCACTGCGGGTCAGCAGTTGCCGCGGGTTACTCTTTGCAGAATTGGATCTTGAGCAAAACACTCTTTTCTCTTCTTTCATTTGCAGGGCTGGGCCCACCCAGGCTGCAGGGAGGCCCCTGGTCTTGGTGACCACCTGGGAGTCCCTGGGAGCCCCCGCCCCTCCCAGATGGCCTTGAGGTGACGCTTCGCCCTGGAGGGGCAGCGGGACAGTGCCAGGGCCCCACGGCCCCTCCCCTGAGAAGGGCCTTGCATGGGTGTGTGTGTGTGGGGGGGGTGATGGCCTTCGGAAGACCCATGGTTTCACGTTTGGAGCCCAGGGGTATTTCAGCCCCTCCCTGCAGCTCCCCCCACCACCCCGGGGCCTTGGGGACAGCCTCCCAGAGTCAGCCCTGTGGGGTCGCCCTACTGTCCTTTCTCTGCCAAATAATCCCTCTCTCCTTAATCTAATAAAAATTGTTGTTTATTCTTGAAGAACAGTTCCCCCCCCCCCGCCCCGATCATTTAAGCACATGCCCATTGGAGAAATTTTGGAGGAAAACAAAAGTAGAAGAAACTACAAAAGCTTGTATTTCCCCGACTCTGACTTAACCCTTAACAACAGCTCATGTACTCCTAGCTTTCCTGGAAGTTTGTATGTCTCTGGGTACTGTTGACGAAAAAACCCCGTAAACAAGCAATAATAAGAATAGAAAACAATTTTCTTGGAGGCAAACCGCGGACTAGCCTGGAAGCCCGCTTTCCAGGTGACTCTGAGAAACCATTCTGGAGAAGTGTGGTTTCCAGCACAGTTTTAGGTCTTGTCAGGACAAAGAACATTAGACAAGTCAGGGTTACATTCCTTCAAGGTTCCAAAAAAACCAGACAGACCTGCACATACCCGGCGAGTCAGCGTGGCCCTGGAACCTGGGACGGGGGTCTTGCCATCAAAGGAGGACCAGCACTGGTGCCCCGGAAAGAGGGCATTGAATCTTTGTTTTTAACATGGACATTCTTTACTGCTGGTCAACGTGCCCTTTTCTTTAATAATTGAAGCAGATGGATAATGTATGTTTGATAAGCCACAAACAGGCTGTTTTTAGTTAGCATGAAATTCAAGTTAACTCACGTATAAGCCAGAATGACTTCCCTACATCTCAATATGTGAATATTTCTTTTGTCAGTATTTAAAATGAAATTAGGACGATGCTGTCTGCACGACTGGGGTCTGGCCACCTGCTTCTGTGGGTGCCCAGACACCTGTCAGACATGTCATGGCTTCACCGCAGCCCCGCCATCCACACCAGACACCTCCATGCACAGGGGCTGAGTGTGGAGCCTGGAGCCAATTAGCTGATGTCACAGGAGCTTCCCCAGCCGGACCCTCTGCTTCTCCCTAGACCTGCAGGTGGTGGCAGGAGCACCAGGGCCTCCTGTCAGCAGCAACCTGAAGTGAGCACCTGGCCGGCCCTCCCCCTCCTCACAACACACCCCAGGGCCCGCCCTCCCCCTCGGTGACCATTTTCAAACAGTGCCTGGGGAAGGTCTTTCCCAGCCCCTGCCCCTCATCCCTGAGGGATGAGACAGCTGAGGCGGTTCCTCTTGTTAGAACTGCTAGTTCCGGGATGGAAACTCCCTCCTGTTCCCGCGGGAAGAGCCTTCCTCCAGGATCAGAGGGAGCCGGTCCCAGGGCCCCTGCCTGCCCTTTGTGTGGCTTGGGGTTAGTGTCTTCCCAGGGCAGTGTCCCGATTCTCGGGTAGTTCTGGGAATGGAGGTCAATGGTTAAGGGAGAGGACAGGGTGCAGGGGTGGCAGCTCCCGCACTGCCATCTCTGGGGGCACTTGGGGTGACGCCAGGGAGCAGGGACGCTGGCCATGGGGGCCTCGCTTCTGCTCAGTGTGACTCAGAAGGAAACTTGCTCTGAGGGCTGTGACTTCGGATTGTTTTGTGAACCTCCGCCCTGTTCCATCCCGGAGCTGCGGGTCCCAGGACTTCCTGGGGGCTGGGGCACCAGCCTTGCCCCTCCTGGTGCTGGCCCCCACGCAGCCCCCCACAAATGTTTGCTGTTGGCGGGGAGGGTACAGCTCAAGCGGCAGAGGGCTTGCTTGGCATGCTGACGGAGGCAGCGTGCTGGGCCGCCCACCCTGCCTGACGAAGCCCGCCCTTCTAGGCAGAGCTGCTTCCTGCCCCATCTCCATCCCTGGTGCCGCCTGAGGAAGGTGACATCGAGATGCACCGGCCGGGCCTGTCCCCAGAGAGGAGAGGAGAGTGTCCAAACAGCTGTGGCCCGGCCTGCGCCCAGGACTGGGTGGCACGGAACCAGCAGGGACCCTGTGGAGCTGTGGGCTCAGCCCATCGTGGGGGATCCGTCCGGGACTCCTGGAGCCCCCCTCGTTCCCAACTCACGGGCACCGGCAGAGCCGGGCTACTTCACGTTCTCTGAAGGGCAACAAAGCACCCCAAATTTAGTAAGAAACGCGAAGCACTTCTATAAATGAAACTTTATCATATTCTGAGGAAAGTCAAAGAGCATTCAGATAATGGAAAGGCATTATCTAGGTCTCGGTTAGGAAGGGCTAATACTAAAAACGTGATTCTTTCTAAAATGGAGTTATAAAGACAATAAAAACCCAAGAGCTTGGAAGGGTGGGGCAGCTCAGGACAAAATACCCAGATGCTGGGGGGACGCAGCCATTTCAGAAGAACAACACACTGCCTATGATTCCATCAGACTCCAGCCCACCCTCCTGGGGTCGCCGTCAAAAGTTGGCAAGTACACGAAGGGTCTGCGCCTCCCGCTGAGCACATCCGTGGGAGGGACTCCAGAGACAGCGGACATCTCCAGGACCCCGAGGTGTTTGCAACAGTTGACGTGCATGTCTGTGTGTGCGTGTGACAACTGAGGCTCGAAATGGCATCCTGTCAAAGTGAGGGAACCCAGAGAATGAAGTGACGAGTTGGCAACAAAAAAACAAACATGCCAGCACTTCGGGAATATGACAAATATGCTGCTGAGTACTTTTTTCATTAGACAGGAAATCGTAACTTAAATCTACAAATGCCTGGAACAGAAAGAAAATGAAACTCCATCTCTCACATGAAGCGGCGGGAGCCGAGGTTCGAGGAAGGAAGTCCTGAGAGAGACGGGCAGGCAGCATGGGAGCCCAGGGCCCCCGAGGACCGGGTCCTTGGAGAGCCTCAAACGGGAAGGCTGCCCGTGTTGGACAAGCTCACGTGTCTGTACGCACACAGAGAACTGGGACGTCATATGAGGTCGTGCCCACGAGCGCCACCTCTGCAAGGTGGACAAGGCCCCAAGGAGACACGGCACAGCTCACTTTATCCTGTCTTCCTACGGTGTTTCAGTGGTTTGCTTTCAACATAAACAAACTGGTTTCACTTTCAAAAACACAAATGCTTTACAGATCCCCGTGGGATCCCATTTCCCATTTCACGGGGAGACTCTGAGCCCTCAGCTGACGTTCAAGGCCCCTCAGGGTGCGGGACACTCCTCCCCTCCTGCCTGATCTGCCCCCACCCCAGGACACCCTCCCACCACTCGAGAGACCCTCAGTGGGGGTGAGGCTGGATGGAGGGAACAGAAAGGCTGACTTGGGAGGTGGCTTCAGAAAGCCACCCCTCATTCTAGCCCGGGGGGTATGGGTACAGGGGGCGGGCACCGGGTACAGGGGGCGGGCACCGGGGACATGGGTGTGGCATTTCAGTCCCCAGGCCAGGTCCTTTGTGAGCCCTGTCTCTAGTGTCGCGTGGCCCTCTGGGTGGGCCCGGGGACCCTGGCCTCTGTGCCCCTCTGTGGGGGGCTGGAATTTCACATTGACCTTGGTGCCATCTTCCCACAAGGACGACCAGCTTCGAGTTCATCTGTGCAGCAGGCAAAGGTTGCCCGTGTAACACGTCCAGTAGGACTTTGTCCTGTTCTGCCCGGCTCCAGACGCCAGGCTGTTGGTTGACTTTCAGGCCTGGAGTTCAGCTGGAGAGGTGGCCCTTTTCGCCCTCTGACCACCTCGTAGGTTCTAAACACTCTACTTGGGGGTAACTGGAACATTCTGTCCTGTCCAGTCTAGGCCCCTCCTCTGCACCCCCAAAATTCAAGGGCTCCCTGACCTCAGCTCTGCATCTTCCTCCTTCTTCATGAAAAAGGGGCATCACCACCCCAGCACCGCTCACTGCCTGTTGGCAAGGACTTGCCCACCCACGGGTCCACAGCCTGTGGGACCTTCCCCCGGGGGCCCAGAAACACCTCTTTGTCCCTTGCCCTACTCTGCACACTGCCAGTGTGTCACTCTGGGTTTGAGTGGAAGGGAATGGCCCACATGCCACCTGGCTGGCACTGCAGGGCTCCAGGACTCATCACCCCACATCCAAACCACCACCATCTGTGGGCTCTCCCTCCTCCATGCACCTCCAAGCATTCCCCACGCTACCACTGACACCCCCAGAATCACTGTCAGGACCTCCCAACTCGCTGCCCCCAACCCCCCACCCTTGCCTTCCAGTGGGCTTTGGAAGTGCAGGTCTGATGCTGGACGACCCTGCCCAGGGCCCTCCCAGGTCACTCTGGATGGAGACAAACACCTTCTCCTGCCCCCCCTTCCCCGTCGCAGCATCGCCACCGGGTCTCCCTCTCCGAGCCTCTCTGCTCCCCCAGGGAAAGCCAGGCCAGGCCCTGCATACGCCCCAGGTGGAAGCTCACGGGACACAGACTGCGCCTGGGCCTTCTGCCAAGAGGTAGATGAAGGCTGGAGGCTTGTGTGTAAGCGGGTTCGTCAGTGGGGAGTGGCAACAAGTGAATGAAGGACCAGCAGCTGCCTCCTGGGCTGCAGTGAAGCTGGACCCGGCTGGCGAGCCCCCCAGAGCTGGTGAGCCTGGACACGGAGCAAGGACTCAGGAGTCAAGGCCACAACAGCCACTCCCAGCCAGCAGCCTGAAAAATGGAGACCAGAGCCCAAGAAAGAATGAGTCAAACACCTCCGCCCTTCCACACCCAAGAAACACTCGTGTCCTCCCCCCACTCCCCACTCTCGGAGACTGAAAGAGAAACCTACGTCTTGGCGACTTTCATGATAGCACCCAAGGCATCCGTGAGTGAGAAATGTGCGAGCCCCGTGATGAACTCCCCGCCGCCGCGCGTCTGCGAGTTCGGCACCTGTCAGCCCCCCTCCACCCTCACACCTCACACAGGTGCGCCCTCAGGACACTGAGTTCCTCCACGTGTGTCTCCAAGCCCACCCGCAGGACCCCCTGTGGGGAGGGGGCTGGGAGGAGGGGCTCCTTCCTCTCAACAGCAAGTAAAGGGGCGGTTAACCTCACTCTTCACCACCGGCTCCTGCTCCTTACTGCCCCTGATTCCTGCCTGAGCCCCCAGCCCCGTCCAGATGGACTCGGTTTGCGTTTCCTACGACTCAGCCTTGGACCCTGACGATTCCCAATGGGCAAGGCTCTGCCCTGGGTGTGCCCACGGGAGGGGACTCGCTGTGGTCCCCTGACGCACGCAGGGAAGCAAGCCCACCCAGCTCCCCAGAGAAGCGCCAGCTCTGACGGAGCTTGAGCGTAGAGATCTCCAGGCATTGGCGCCTCCTACTTTCCGCAGACCCTTCGTTCGTCTATTGCGGCGCTTCTGATAAAAACATAATAAGGAATTTACTACCAAGAAAGTCGTAAACGTTTTCTGTGAATTTGGGGCAGGCAGTTCTTGAAACTCGAGTGACTTCTTATAACTTGGGGTTTTCCTCCTGCGTCTGGGACCTGGGTGCTGCACCTCGCGTGCGCGGATCCAGGATCCTCCTTCCCGCCGCGCCTCCTCCCCTGGCTCCGCCCTGGGATCCTTAAGTTTTCCTCCGTCTCCAGCGCAGGGAGCAGCGGCGACTGCGGGCGTGGTGGAGCCGCGCGCCCCGGGAGTGGGGCTGCAGGTGAGGGGATCGGCCGCAGGCGAGGGGCGCGCGGGCCGGGCCGGGAGGCCACGAGGGGGCCGGGACCGCCGCGAGAGGGCTCCAGGGACGGGGCGGGGCTCCGGGTGTCGGGCGGGTCCGTGCGCCCAGGTGCGCGCGGCCGGGATGGGGACCGCGGAGCGCGGAACCCCCGGACCCCCTCCCGCGCTGACGGCCTCTTGCCCGCGAGACGCGGCTGGAGTTCCGGGGTCCGAGAGCCAGGGGCCGGGGCGCAAGGGGACGCGAGGGCGCGCCGCGGGCGGGGAAGGACTTGGGCTTCGCGTCGCGGTGGGGAACTGCGTCTCTGCGGGGCGTCCCCGGGCTGGGCTCTTGGAGGGGCAGGGAGGTGGCAGCTCGGACTCCCGGGGACACCCGTCCGGACAGAGTCGCTCCTGCCCCCGCGCCCACTCCAGGCCCAGCAGCGATGCCCTCACACTTGCGAGTGCTCCGGGGGCGCTGGCGCACACGCGTGAACTCTCACACTCGTTCACTCGCAGCTCAATTCACTCACAAACACTCGTAGAACAAAAGGAAGCCCCTGAGACTGCCCTCAGGTGGTGGTGGGGCCCCAGCGGCCCCTTCCTGCGCTCCCCTTTCGTTTTTGGTTTGTCTGCAGCAGCCACTACAATGAGTTCCCCGCCCACTGCTGGTTAATGATCTGCAGTTGGAAACCACTTTCCATGCCTGTGGAGCCAGAGCCCCCGGGAGGCCCTCCTGTCCCCAGGGACTATGAAGTGAAGGTGGTGGGGGTATGCAGGGTCCCGGGCAGGGGGAGAAGGGCTTTCAGAGGAAGTGCCTTGTGAACGGAGCGGAGCGGAGCGGAGCAGAGCGCGCGAGAGGCAGCCACCCGGGGTGGACAGCCTGGATGCGGCTGAGGCGGGAAGGGCTGCGGGCTCAGTCCCTAGGCCTGGAGGACTTACTGCCCAGCTGGGATCCCCTCGCGGCCCCAGCAGCAGGGACCAGGACTGGAGCATTTCGTCCCTCTGAGCCAGGGTGGGGCTCGGCGCCTTTGCAGCTGTCCTCTGGAGGTGGTTGGTCGCCTCCCTCTCCAGTGTTGGGGAGAGGGTGCCCAGGCTCACCTCCCCATGTAATCCGCCAAGTGGGTGCTACCTGAGCCCCTGCGGCAGATGGGGAAGCTGCAGGCTGCTCTCGGGTGCTGTGGGGTGGGGGTCCTTGCCGACTGAGGGCCCCTATGTACCTGGCCACTTGGCACCTCATTTCCAACAACCTGCTGCCTCAGCTTCCCCGAGGACCCATGGCAGCACAAGGTGCTGACAACGGTGTGCGCGTCCCAAGACGTCTCGCTGACTCCACGTGGGATCCGCTCCCCAGTGACTGCATGGCGGCATTTCAGTCTGTGCAGATGCCAGTTCCTGGCCTGGTGATTTGAGAGAAATCTGAATTGTTGCCTCTGCTTTTCCCAGTTCCAGGAGTCTCCAGGCCGCTCCAGTTCTTGCTCACACACCCAGCCTTCCTGCCTCACACCTGAGCCTCTGCCTTCTCGGTCCTCACTTCGCTGCTGTGCTCTGGCCCTCCCTCTCTCCGGTTTCCCTGTCCTTTGCAGCACTGGTGGGAAGTCAGAAGATTCAGGCAGTGTTCAGCTGCAGACTTACAGACCTACCTGAATTTCAGTTAATGAATACATTTTTTTTCTTTTCTTTTCTTTTTTGCAGGGGGAGGTAACTAGGTTTATTTATTTATTTGATTTTTCAGTGGAGGTACTGGGGATTGAACCCAGTACCTCAGGCATGCGAGCCATACCCTCCCCTCAATGAATCATTTTGAAATACAAGTATGTCCCAAATATTGCACAGAACATACTGATGTTTAAAAGTAAGACAACAGCAGAACCCCAGACAGATCAGCGTGGCAGAATGCGCCTGAGGACGGGGTGCTCCCTCCCCCTGCGGTCCAGCCCCTCTGCCTCCAGTCCCACTCTTTGCAGACAGCCCTTCCTGTGCTCTATGAGGTGGAAGTTTGCCTCCATTTTACAGATTTGGTTCAGTTGAATTAAGACTTGTCCATGGTTTCAGAGGGTCTACCTCAGGCTGGAGGTACCCCCAGCCCTTAGGCTCTAGCCCCTAACGGTAAGGAGCCCGGCCCAAGATGGGAGCAGTTTGGGGGCAGGGAGTATGTGACCCAGGTGTCCCCTTATCTGGATTCTGGAAGCATCCAGGGGCTTTCCCAGCGAGGAGGACCTCAGGGAGCCGTGAAGAGTGACTGAGGGGTGCCTGTGTCTGAGGACAGAGCCCCCCAGAGCCGGGAGAAGGCTCAGAGGAGACTGGGGGCTTTGGGCAGTGGGAGGAAGAGCCTGGAGCCCCAGCCAGCCCTGTCTGGGAGCCCATACTGTCAGCAGTCTCCAGCCTCTCTGGGACAACATGACAGAGGATGGCCAAGGGTCACCTTTCCGTAGGTCATACCCCACAGGGCAGTGGCAGGGGGTCTGTGGCACCTCCTGGTTTACCTGTTTTCTGGTCATTTCATAGTGTGTGAGACGCACGTGTATAAACACACAGCTAATGACCACAGGTGAGGCTAAATTAAATCATAATGTTTAAAACTATGAGTCAACGTGGAACAGTTGTTAGGTTGCTGGGGCTGGGCAGGGAGGCTGGAAGCCAGCATCACAGGAGAGTCCCTCACAGGCAGACACAATATGGAGTCCCGGGGGCAGAGGGTGGCCAGGTGGGACTGACTGATGGGGAGCCCTGCACACCTCCCCGAGGGCTGCACCCTCGCTGCAGAAGGTGGCCGTCTGTCCCCTGGGCTGACCTCTGGACCCC
Organism: Camelus ferus; assembly: GCF_009834535.1. Taxonomy (NCBI): domain Eukaryota; kingdom Metazoa; phylum Chordata; class Mammalia; order Artiodactyla; family Camelidae; genus Camelus; species Camelus ferus. The sequence goes on from NC_045711.1 coordinate 20,232,917, forward strand.
AGCCCGCTGCTTCCTTTCACTTTCCTCTTGCTCCCAAAGTCCAGCAGCCAAGTCAGCACCTGCCACATAAACACACCTTTGCTGAGGTCACCCCCTCTCCGTGTCACTGGTCCAGATGAGGACCAAGGCTGACCTTTGACCCCCCCAGCTCAGCTGCGGCTCCTGCCCAGGGTCCACTGTGGGGGACTGACCACAGCCTTCACAGGACACAGGACGGCCCCAGTGGGGAGCCTGAGCAGGTCCACAGGGATTGAACACCTTCTGAATGCAGAGCATGTGGGAGGCCCTGAGTGTGTGTGTGTCTGCGAGGGTGAGCCTCGCAGGGGTCGGGGAGCAGAAGTAAGATTGTAGCGGCCTCCAGAGAGGAGGTGGCTCCACCAGGCCGGGCCATCCAGGCTCCACGTGGAGTGAGGCCCTGAACGGTCCAGGATTGTGAACTAGGCCAACCGTTCATTTATTCTCAAACAACATCCCGGAAAGTGTACTCGGAGTGTGAAACAAGACCCTAGAGTCACTGGAAGGAAAAACACCTGACCACAGTCAGGACAATGTGTGAGGAGGGGTTCCTTCTGGACCCCACAGAGCCCTGGGCGCCCCTCTCCCAGAAGAGCACGCCTGCCTCCTGCCAAGTCCCAAGTTCACGTGTGAGGAACGTGGTGGAAATAAGTGGACAGAGGGCTGGGGGCGCCGCTCAGTGGATACCCAGGCCAGGCCACCCGCAGGATGCTCTGTCACTCACACTGTGGAGGGGCCGCCGCTCCTGGAGCACCGCCCGCGCTCAGGTAGCATTCTTGCTTTGGTGCCCTGGGGATGAGTCCTCCATGTGGCCGTGAGGACACCTGCCCACTCCAGCCCTGGGGGTCAGGGAGGCCAGGCCGCTGACCCCCAGGGATTATGTCCTCCCGCACCTCTGGTCAGGGGAGAACTTGGCCTGCCTTCTGGTCGACGGGGTACCTGGACCCACGTCGGGAGGCCGGGGAATTGTGGGGGCCAAAGGCTGTGGGGGTGGCAGGGCAGAGAGAGGCTGGTGGGGGGGCATCGGGAGACGGTTCTGCTCTTAAGGCAGAAGGAGACTGGAGGGCTGACGGTCCTGCCCAGGGCTTCCTCCGGGTCTGCACAGGCGTCTCCCTTCGGGGGCCTGGGGTCACTGTGCACCACCAGAAGGGCGCCGCTGGGCCCTGGGGTATCAGCTGTTCTGATACCGTTCTGTGTATCAGAACCTCCCAATTTAAGAAGAGTTACTATTTTGTAAAAATATTCAGGAAAAGGATTGAGCAGATCTTATCTGAGGTGCCAGGAAAAGGCCCAGTAAAGAAAGTTATGACCCCTCTTTCTGGAACCTTCCACCCACCTAAGGGTCCCAGCAGCACTGAGTGGTGATGAGCTGTTTATGCCCCATCCAGGTGATCGCTGACAGGCAGCGAAATCAGAAAGGCTGCCGCTGGACAGCGTCCCGTTGTGAAATCTCAGCCTCGTCTGTGTTATTCCGAGCGAATCTGGGCAGGATCGGGGCAGCCACTCCCCTACTCAATCACCAAATTCTTGATTCTAAAAATATTGGTTAAAATTGGGTTAATGTTCTTGTGGGAAAGCTAAACAGAGCAGCAGAGGAGCCGCCTCCCTCGGGTGAAACACAGCGGATAACACAGCTCCCTGGACGCGTGCCACGGCCGCGTCCGGGGTGGAGATGCCGCCGGCAGGTCCTCAGTGGTCCCATGTGGTGGGGGCACCTCGGCCGGAGGGGATGGGGGCTTCACTCTCAAATGCCTTGGGCACCCCCTTCCCTCCTTCTGGAAGGAAGCAAAATGGACCCTGTCACACGCCACTTGCAAAGTGACATTGATGTGGCTTCAAGATTTGAACAGAAAACTAGATAAAATTTGGCCATTGTGGATTTGCAACAATCTGGGTGGCCTTTTTAAAAGGACACTTTAAACAAACAAAAAACACTTTGAAACAAAACCTTGAGGTTTTCAAGGAAAAGACAGACAGGATGACAAACGCCAGAACACCAAACAAATCTGTTTACTCCAGAAACAGCTGGGGAGGAAAGATGATCACGGATGACGGTTTGTTTCTTTATGGCACGAAAGTCTCATAAACCTGTAAGAAGACAGACTGTCCCAGAAAAGTGGGCAAAGGGTTTGCAAAGGCAGTGGCAACGTGAAAACCCAAAGGGCCAAAAAGCACGATGAGCCGGCTCACCCCCCGGCAGCTGGGAGACACAGCAGCCGGTGTCACTTGGAAAAGCGGGGGCGAGGAGGTGCACTGGGAGCCGTGCGGAAGGGCCCAAGTTAAGCGTTCCGGGTCCGGGGTCCACGGTCCGGGGTCCGGGGAGCCAGACCTAACCCATAAAGCACCGCAAAACAGGCACAGAGGAACACAGAACATGACCCCAAAATGCTCCCTCCAATGTCTGGGGTTTGTACCTGATGACCCGAGGGAGGGGAAAGCTGGGGGCTGGGGAAGCGTGGAGGGGTTCGTGTGTGAGGGTCTGGGGCAGGCTTCACCCAGGAGCACAAACTGGGGGGCAAAACAAGTCTACTATTATTATTATTTAATCAAAGCTTCATTAGTTTAAATTAAATAGTTCAAACTAATCAGGGTAATCAGGGTACTTTACTGGAAACCTGAGATGGGCGCTTTTTTCAGAGGACGTGAAAGTCCCGTTTTTCCAGGACCTGTAACCCACGAGTTCCACAGGAAGGCCGCTTTTGTTGATAAGAGCAAATCTGGCAAGCGGGCCGGGCGTCCCCAGGTGTCCAGCCTCGGCGTGCGAGAACGGGAGAGGGGCTGGGGGCGTCCGCGGCGGTCTCCGGTTGGAGTCAGGCTCGGGCGGCTGCCTGAGCTTCCGTGCGGCACGACCCGTCTGTCTCCGTAGGACGCACAGCTCAGGCAGTTTTGCTCATTGTGTATCAAACCGAAGGCTAATGCTGCAGTGTAAACAGGGTTGTCTCCCAGTGGCTTGTTTCCTGTCTCGTGCATGGTTCTCATCTGTCTGACAGGAGCCCCACCGAGCACATCACGAAGCTGCAGAGACTGGTGGGGCCGGGGCTCAGGCACCAGGCAGAGTTGGTCCTGAGGAGCTCGGGGACCCCTGCCCGCCTGGCCCGGCGGTGGCAGCTCCCACTCGCTTCTGCAGGAGCCCAGGGGCCTCTGACCCACCGGCTTTCCTTCCTCCAGGGAGCGTCCCAAGGACCAGTGAGGAGGACGAGGGATCCGGAGGCCTGCACCCCCCTCCCGCCAGCCATGCTGACCCTGGCATCCCTGCTCCCCGTCCCCAGGATGCTCTGGGCCCTCCTGCTCTTGGCTGCCTCCGGCAGTGCTGAGAGCACAGGTGAGGCTCTCGGCCCCACTCTGCCAGGGGCGCTCCCCCTTGGGTGGGGGAGCTGTAGGGGGAGGAGAGACCTAGGTCAGGCCAGGGAGGGCCCAGGCCCCAGACAATGTCAGGGACCCCAGGAGGGGCCCAGGCCCCAGGCAATGTCAGGGACCCCAGGGAGGGCCCAGGCCCTAGGCAATGTCAGGGGCCCCGGGGGGGGGGGCCGCCAGTGAGCACCCTGAGGCCCAGCCAGGCCCCACATATGCAGCTGTCCCCCCACACAGAGTGGGACAGCCCCAGCTGCACCGAGGGCGTGGTCTCCGTGTCCAGGGGTGAGTCAGCTGTGATGGCCTGCAACATCTCCAACCCCTTCTCCCACATCAACATCACCCTGTGCACCTACCGTGGGGAGAGCCGGCAGCTGGTGTTCAGTGAGCCGGCCCCAGGAGACTTCTCCCGGGATGGGTGGCGGCTCTGGGTTCAAGGAGGCCAGGCGCAGCTGGTGATTGAAAAGGCCCAGGACGCCCAGGCAGGGCAGTACCGCTGGATTCTTACGGGAAACCAGAGAAACTCTGAAATCACCACCCTGAACGTCTCAGGTGAGGGGAGGGGCCGGGGCTGCAGCCAGGGAGGAGGAGCTCCTGCCCACCTGACGTGCCCAGAGCCAGGGGAAGGGTCCGCATAGGGCAGCAGCCCCCCCGCCCCGCAACGTCTGTGCCCCTCCGGCTTCTCCCCGGGACAGCCCCTGTACGCATGCCCTGGGCCCCCTCCCCTGTCTGCACAGACTGCCGGGCCCTTCCCTCCCTCCAAACCTCCTCCCCTCCCTCCTTCCTTTGCTGCCAAACGCCCCCGGTCTCCACCACCCCTGGCTCTCTGCCTGCCCCCACCTGGTTCCAATGCAGTCATGGTTGCCCTGAGCTCTGGAAACCAGGGGCAGTAGGAGGGGCTGAGAAGGGCACCCCGGCCTGGCTGCGCCCTGGGAAGGGATCCCAGTGAGGCCTTCACACTCCTGTATCCAGGGCTCATCTGACACCTGGGGCGGAGGGGCTGCGTCAGGGCTGACCCTGGGCAGGCAACCCCTAACTGGTCCCGGTATGTCTCTTTGGCAGAGCCCCAAGACACATTCTTCACACCTTCCTACGGTAGGTGCTTCTGTCTTTATCCTGGGGTACAGAAGAGGGGCCAGCGCCCAGGTGCCCACTAGGAAGCCCCCTCGGGTCTCCCCCTGACACTCCCGCCCTCTGTGCCTGGCACCCGTGCCCAGCCTGTGCACCCCTCCCCCCACTCTCCTGCCCCTGGGCTTCCTGGCGGAGGTGGTGCCCCCTTGAGGGTGCCCCAAGGGAGCGGTGGCTTCTGTGAGTGAGCAGCTGGTGGAGGCCCCGCCCACTCCCCACAGGCCCGGAGACACTGCTCAGGGAGCTCAGGCCTGATCCTGAGGGCACAGGCCAGGCGGTTGTCCTCATCCTCGTCATGGTCGCCCTGGTTGCCCTGGTCGCCCTGGTCTTCCCACTGGCCTGCATGTTAGGCCTGGCGCAGAAGGCATGGTGTCCTGAAGCTCTACAAGCTCCTGCAGGTACCAGCTCCCAGCCGGGCTGCCAGGTCCCCACCGTCTCCAGGACACCCTGGAGGACAGCAGGGCGGGGTGGGGGTGGGGCTGGACCTAGGCAGTGTGGGTGGTGGGGTGTCTGCAGGTGAGCCTGTGCGTCTGTAGGCACAGGTGTCTGTGTGCAGCTCTCGTCCCTCACTCCCTCCCCGGATGAGGAGGCCCTGGACTCCACACTGTGCAGCACCGAGGGGGGAGGGGAGGGGAGGACCAGGGGGAGGACGGAGAGGCCTAAAGCATCCTGGCCTCTCCCTGACACGCCACGGAGGGTTCTGCAGCAGCTCCTGTGGCCAGAACTGCACAAATCTCACGTTCCAAAGCACTGGACCCAACAGGACCCTCTCCCGCCCCTGGGGGCCTGGCTCCTCCCCTGGGCAGGAGGGCCATGCTGCTGCTGCGACCACCGTGGGACTGGGTGGTAAAAAAATGTACCAAAGACAAGGGTGAAAGCAGGAAAGGAGTTCAGTAGGCACGCTGCCGTAGATCGCAGCGGGCCACACAGACTGGGGTGCCCGTGGGAGCTCTGAGCTCCGGTTGCCCAGGTCTTTAATCAGGGAGGGTCACACCAGGAACCAAGGGGTCACAACATGTGTGATCAGCTCGTGCGCAGTTCTCTGGCTGGTTGATGTTCAAGTGGCAGGGAAGGGAGTGGGGCGTGGAAGGGTAGAGCCAGGAATTTTGGTAAGGGGGTGTGATTTTTGTAGGGGGCTGTGACCGGCCCTGGTGGCCAGGCGTCCGGGCATCGTGAAGACGGTCGTTCTCTTGGCTAAGGCAGGTATGTTAGGAAAGCAGCATTCTCTGTTATCTTTAAGGGCAGCAGCTGGGCACCTGAGGGGCTTTGGAGCAGAGGGGCCTCAGAGCAGGAATCTGCCAGGTGTCTGGACCCCACAGTTACCTCGGAGACACTCTAGTCTGGCGTTCTGGCATCTCAGGTTGATTGCGGACACACTCCTGTCTTTGGACTATGAGCAAGAACAAGCTTTGGGGACCCTCCTGCCAGCAGCTGTGGGGGCCAAGATGCAGGGGTTCGGGGCATGAGAAGGCGGCTTGGCCCCACTGCCACTGCTCAAGGGTGCAGCAGCCTTTGGCTGCAGGGGCCCCTCTGGAATCCAGGCCGATGCATGGCTGCTGGCGCAATCTGTGCCCACCTCCCCCCACGTCTCCCGCGGAGCTCCTCCCCCGACGCCGCCCCGCCTACCCGCTGGCCCTTCCAGGTCCCAAATCTGTTGATGCCAGATATCTTCATAATCAAAACCATGTAACTCCACTGAGCATATTCTTAAAAGGTACCTATAGGGTGATAAAAGAGAGGATTCTTCTGGAAGTGCTGCATTCAAGTGCGTTGCAAACATCCATAATGCCAGCCCTTAGGCTGAGCAAACTAAACCAATGAGCAAATCACCAACTGAGCAGAGAAACACACTTTCAAATGGGAAAAATAAAAATCTGCCAGAAGCTGCTTCGAGTCTTAAAGCCCCAAAAAGTCCTGAGGCGTCTGGAGACGCAGGTGTCTGGCGGGCCTGGCTCACCGCGAAGGACCCCACACTGGAGACCTTGCCGGTGCCTGTGACCACGGCCTCACAGGCGGACAGGCGCAGCTTGGCCAGCGCCTGGCTCCAGGTCCAGGATGGGCTGCACTTGCGTCTCTTGAGTGAGGGTGAGGTTCCCGCCGTGGGATTGCTGGGCCAGGCCCAGCAGACACCACGGGCTCGGCACCTGGGACCTCTGTGCTTCCGGGGCCGTGGAAATCTATTCCATTTTGCCTGAATCAGACGGGAAGTGTTGATGCACCTAAAGTCACATCAAAGGTCATTTTAACATTGATGTTGTGGGGGGTGCTCACAGAAGTCACTGGACACATGTAGGCAGGAAACCTCGAAGGAAATGCTGAGTCTAGGTCTTCGACAATTTTATCTTCTACTTGTTGCTTATCTGTATTTTCAAGGATTTCTCTAAAAGGAGTTTAGTTCTGGGTCTGTGTAATGCTCTAGAGACCCTGCCTCCCATTTCCGTACCCCCTTCTCAGCCACACTGAGCCCCCTCAGACTATTAAGCACACCAGGCACTTTCTGGCCGCAGGGATCATGCACCTCTGATCCCTCTGCTTGGAACACTGTTCCCAGGTACCACATCACCCTCCCTCACCTCCTCAGTCCTTTACTCCTACGGCTCCTTTAAGTTCAGCCCCCTCCCCTGGCACACTGCGCATCCTGCCCTAGGTCCACTTGTCTCTGGAGGCCAGTCCAGGCCCCTGGCCTCTTGTCCGTTCTACCCTCTGCTCCCGGCACAGGGTTGGCACTACAGGCACCCAGGGGTGTTGGTGATGAACAAAGAATGGGATTAGGAAGGCCTTTCTTTCCTCAAGCCCTGTGCTTTCATCACCTCCTGCCAACAACCTGCAAGGACCCTCGGGGCCTTTGGCAAGATTCCGCCTCTCAAACAGATACGTCCCTCACACAAGGAGGATCTGCAGGCAAGAGAGCAGCCCCTGCCTGAGGCTGTCAGCCCCTCAGACCTGAACAGTCCCACCCCCAAACCCCACCCACGTCCCAGGACTCCCAGCCATCAGCAGACAGGAGCAACCTGGCCAATGGAGGACCTTCCAGGGAGGAAACAGCTGCAGGACTGCAGGTCCACGTGTGAGCTGTGCACACACCCACACGTGGCTTTGGGCCCCAACGCGCCAGTCTTGGCCATCTGACCCGTGGCAGCCCTGGGGACAGAGAAATGCACCTCCTGGTTCCCCAGAGTAGGTCTCTCTCCCAGGGACCTCCATGCCCCTGGGGTCAGGGGCCCAGCATGGGTCTCCCTCTGCCCTGGGGGCTGATCACGTGGTTTGGCTGAGCTGCCTCCGGCCCCTGCATCCACAGGAAACAGAATCGGAAGCCTTAGGCACGTGCCCGGCCCCCTCTCTACGGTTGCACGGAGGTGGGGCTCCGTGCGGCCACCCCCAGCCCCCATGCTGTGGGGCTAACTTACTCCAAGTTTCTGGGCATAAATTAGGTCCCAACAGAAAGTAAACCAGAGGGCAGGGCAGCTGGAGCCTGACCTCTCGCCTCAGCTGGGCAGGGGCCCCCTCGCATTTCTCCTGGTCACCACCCCCAGCCTCCCCTTCCTCTCTTCTCCCTGATGGGCACTCTGCAGATGCGGCAGGGGCGGAGGACTGGGACCGGACCGGACCGGGGTCCACCTGTGGGCGCTCAGCAGGATGGGCAGGGGCGGGGGAGGGGAAGAGGGCCGACCCTCTCTCCCCCGCAGCCCCTCCCCTCACTCACGCACCGCCTCCAGGTGGTGCCACGCGATTGGGTACTGCAGACAGGAAGAGTCTCGACAGCCCCGTGAAAGGGAGCCCTGCCCTTTGCCCCCAGCAGCGAGTATGGCCAGGCTCCTGGGGCTCCCCCAGCTTCCCTTACTGCTGGTGCTTGCCTGCAACCTGGCTGCCCAAGGTAAGCCCTTCCTGACTGTCCCTCACCCTGTCCCCTGCCGCACCGCCCATAGCGGTTTAGTGCTCCCACTCTGGCAGCCCCCGCCTGGGGACGCTCCTTCCCAGACAGCAGGTGGTCCGAGATGCCTGCTCTCGGAGCAGCCCCTCCAGAGGTCAGGCCCGGCCTTCGACACTTGGACACAAGTCCCAAAACAAGCGGCATCAGGACCTTTGGTGATGTCTGGCTGCGGAAGCCCCGAGATTGAATCTCTTTACCTGCATGTCTGGGGGCTTTCCCTTCTCCGACCAGCAAAGCAGCCTCGTCCTGTGAGAACGTTTGCCTTTTGTAGGAAGTTCTGCAGTGAAAGGTAGAGAGTAGTTCTGAAGGTGGGATGAGGGGCTCGGCAGGCACAGTCCTCGTGCCCCCTCCCTGCAAAAAGAGCTGCAGGACTTCGTTTGCTGAGAAGCTGATGTTTAGATTATGTTTGCGCCAAGAAGCCGGTTCTCCTGGTCCTGGCTGGGCAGACCAGGGCCCTTTCTGGGTGTCCCACAGGCAAGCCAGGATGTCCCTCCCCCATAGAGCCACTGGCTTCAGGTGCCTGTAAATGGTGAGGAAACCGAGGCAGTCAGCGTTGGGAGGAGAGAGGCCAACAGGACGGTGCCCCCGGCTCTCCCCAGAGCTGTCATTTAAGAGGGGAAAGGTGTAGCGCTGGGGAGAGTGGTCGGAGCTCTCAGCGAAGGGCTCACTGCTTTGGACGGAAGAGGCCCCAGCGCCGACATCCCCTGACCCCCAGGGCCCTTCAGAACCCGAGGACAGCCTGGGGTGCTGGCACCATGAGCTGCTCCCAGGCTTCCGAGGGGTGACTCATCCGTGGTGACATGTGGCAGTGGACTGTCTCAAGGGGCCTCCACCCTGCCACCGTGCCCTGACCAGAGGAGGGTCCCTGCCCCTCTGGCCGAGCCAGTGGTGACAGCGGCAGGTCCTCCTCACAGAGGTGCGGCAGTCCCCCCGCTACACGGTCGCGGTGGAGGGGGGCTCCATCAACATCACCTGCGCCACCCCTGGGCCTCTGCTCGGCATCTACCTGAAGCAAAGGTGGCCCGAGCCCAGCAATGTGATTTACTACGAAGACAAGAGGGAGCCCACTGTGGACAAGCGGTTCCGGGGCCGCATCACCTTCTCGGGGCTGCAGCACAACCTAACGATCAGCGTGCACCGTCTGCAGCTGGCGGACTCCGGCGCCTACGCCTGCCAGGCCATCATGGGCGACGAGGTCTGGGGCCCTGGCACCTTGGTCGTGGTGACAGGTAGGGACTGTGCCACCCCTGGGACCACTCCGCCTCCCTGCTGGGCAGCCCGGCCTCCATGCCCCTGTCTGGGGACCTTCCCTCCAAACTCACTTGAGATGTTCCTTCCAGCTCAAGCCACCCCCTCTTCAGGAGGCCCCCTGGATTCACACACACACACACACTCCAGAGCCCTGCCCTGTCCTGAACCCCGAAGGCTCTCATGAACTTCCCCATCTGCCAAAGGCCTCTCTCTGTTCCTTCTGCCCAGACAAACTGCCCCAGGCAGTGGACACGTGCCAGGAGGCTCAGCTGATGCGCTTCGCCCTCCCGATCGCCCTGGCTGTGGGCTTCTTCCTCGTCGGGCTGGGGCTGGGGGCTGTGTGTGTGCTGAGGACACAGGTCAGTGTGACCTTCAGATGCCGCCTGATCCCTGTAAGCCGGCTCCTCTCAGAGAGCAGGGAGGGAAGGAGGGCACGTGTGTGAGCCCGTGTGCATGCGTGTGCATATGCAAATGTGCATGTGAGTGCAAGTGTGAGGCCAGTGGGGATGTAATCTGTGGGCAAATGTGTGCTGGAGGTGGGATGGGATGGGAGGGCTAAGGGAGACGGGCCGGGAAGCAGTCAGCTCTGCCCCGGTCCCTTGGCCGTGGCCCCCTCCTCCACCGCTCGCCTCCAGCTCCACGTTCTCTGTGCCAGAGGGGCCCCTCCTTGTCCAGGGCCAGGAGGCTGAGTCACTTCCACCCTCTACCTCCCGGCTGCTGCCCCCCAGCCTGGCCTGGCCTGCCCCCTCGCCCAGGCCTGAGCAGTTCAGAGACCTGGGGGGCTGGCCGAGGCCCCTCATGACCTGGCTTCACCCAGGCCCCCCAGAAATCTGAAAGCTTCCTAAGGGAATGTGCCTGGAAGACAGGGTGCCCCAGAGCCAGCAGCCCCAGAGGGAGACCTCCGGCGTTCTTTCAGGTCCAGAGACTCTGCTGCGCAAAGGACAAGAGCCCGGTGTGTGTGGTGTACGAGGACATGTCCCGCAGCCGCTGCAACACCGCGTCCACCTCCAACCAATACCAGTGAGCCTGCAGGGCCCTAGCCTCCCTCCGCCTGACCCAGCACGGACACACAGGCAGTCCACAGCAGTCGGGCTCCCGGTGCCTCCTCCAGGAAGCCCTTCCTCCTGCCTCCCACCCTTGAGGCTGCTCTGGACAACTGGAGCCAGCAGGAGGGAAGCCTCTCTGTCCCGCTGCTGCCCTGACCCTCCAGCAGTGGGAGAACCTGCCTGTAGGGCAGACTTGGGCCTGGGGCAGCAAGCAGCTGGCAGAGGGTGGGGGTGGAGGGTAGGGCCGTGGGGGGGTTGGGGGGGTCAGCGCTCAGCCCCTAGCCCTGGCTTGCTGGACATAAAAGGCTTCTCTTCTCCCCTTTCCAACTCCAGTGTCTATTTCTCAGCTAGCTCAGAGCTGAGGAGGGGAGGCTTGCGTGACAACCTCTCAAGTGTCCTCTAGGACTATGGCAGCCTAAGTGATTACATGTGAGAGTTTTGGGGAAGGAGCGGGGAGCGGGGGACACTTCCCCACTCCTGCCCCCATTTTGGCTGGAGAAGGGACATAAGAACCAGAGCCCAGCCAGCCTCACCCGCCTCCACCAGGGGTCCCGTGGGGATGGAGGAGGGGGAGCGGGCAGCAGTGGTCTGGGTGTCTTAAGAGAGGGCCGGACACACTGAGCTCCAGCTGGAGCTGCCACCGTTGCCCAGCTTCTGGAGGCCGAGGCGTGGATGGTGATTTCTCTCCGTCCAACAAATACTGACTGAGTGGCCGACCCGTGTGGGTGCGGGTCTGGGTGCTGTGAGCGGAGGGGTGAATGAGCAGACAGGGCCGTTCCCCCGAGGAGCCAGCGCTCAGGCCATGGGAAGGAGGTGGGAAAGAAAGCCCTCAGGAGATGAGAAACAGCAGGTAGGGCTGCTGCGTGGGGCCGGGAGACTGTGTCCTGAGGAGGGGCAGGAGGGCAGGGGCACCGGGTGGCGCTCCCACTGGATCTGGGGGCCTGGTTGGAGGCAGGACGCAGGAGTGCAGGGAGGAGGGGGGTGGGACAGGTGGCACAGGGGAGGGGAGCGGGTGACATGCTCACTCTGGGAGGGCTGGAGCCATGTGACCTGACCAAGGGCATAACAGGGTCCTTCTGACTGGGTGACAGTGGTCAGTGAAGCTGTCTTCAGCACAGCAGTGCATGGAGCTGCTAGAGGCTGAGGACCATGAGAAGTGTCAATTTGGGACACCCTGGCGGACTGACGGGGGTTGAGAGACGGGGTTGAGGGCAAAGCTGGGCTGGCCTGAGTTGCTGGTGGGAGGTGCAGACTGGGGCCAAGGACACATTCTGGGGAGCAGGAGGACCTCAGCCGGACACCAGGCTGAGGGTCAAGGTCAAGGCTGTAGCTGAGTCAACATGCTGCCCCCGCGGAGGACTCTAAGGCCTGCAGGCCCGGAGGGGCAGGGGTGAACACAGGGGCCCCTCCCCCACAGGCAGAGATGAGCAGCCACAGAAATGTCAGTGTGGCTGCCCATCGGCCTCCCTGCCGGGGCTTGGGGCTGCCTTCCCCATGCAGGAAGGAGCCACAGGGCCCACAGTGCCCCCCCACCCCAAATTCTCACGCCCTCTGCAGCCTCACATTGGCCTCACATCCGCCCCCGGCCCTGCGCACTCCTGCAGCCCCTATCCTCCCCAGACCCCTTCACACCTAAACCAGGGAAGTGGCGGCTAATAAAATGCACCCCCACCCAGCTGCCATCACCACCTTGTCAAATGAAGACCCACAGCCCCAGTGCTGGCCTGGAACCCTGCGTACCCTGCCCTGCCCTGCCCCGCCCCCTGCCCCCACTCAGCCAACAGTGCCCACAGCCCTGGGATGTCCAGGCCCCGCACTGGGTGCTGCGCCCACCTCCTCTGGAGCCCTCGGCCAGACCCCCCCCCCCGCCCCAGGGCTCCTGGATGCTTCTTCCACCGCCTCCCCTCCTCTCTGCGCCCGCCTCCTCAGTCTCCTGGTTTTGCAAACTCTGACCGACCCACCACCTGGTGGACGGCATCCAGGGCCTCTGAGCCCCCCTGGGCTCCCAGGGGTTTGTCGGCCATGGGCAGGTGACCTCCCTGCTCAGGTGATGCCCCTCACCCTGGGGCTCCCACAGTTCCTCAGACCCCACCCCCAGCATCTGCCTCGCCCAGGCTCCGGCCCTGGGCACCAGGCACCATTGATTGCATTCGGTCCCCACAAGGCCACGGCCCAGCAACCCCTCACCCCCACCCCCGTGACAAAAACCAAGCCTGAGCCCCCGCCTTGCTGGATGGCCCAGGAAGAGGGCCCCCTTCAGGAGAGACCCCCAAGCCCCTTGGGTGTGGGGAGCCACCACCGGGTCCTGGGGCTGCAGCTGGACAAGGGTTTCATGACCCGCGTCAGAAGCACCGCCCACCCCCGACTCCGACACAGCAGTCCCAGGAGGTGGAGGGGAGGGGCCCCCACACCCAAGGCCCCGCAGCGAGGACCCTTCCCCACAGCTCCGGGGAGCAGCAGCCTGCACCTCTCACTGTGTTCACGGCTCAGCACGGTCTTGGGGCTTCCTGAGTCAGAGCAAACCCTGCCTAGAGACCATGGAGGAAGATTCCAGAAAGCTGGGGAACCCCAACCTGGGCTCCTATGAGTCTTTGCACTGGCCACTGGGAGGGGGCAGCTGCTGTGGACAAGAGATTGACTCTGGGCGAGATGTGGCCCACAGGCCCCGAGTGTTAAGGAGCCTCCCAGGCTGCAACTGAGTGGAGCCCAGGAGGTACCTGTCCCCTGTGTCGCAGGCTCCAGGCCCACTCTGGCCACCTGGCCGCCCCTCCTGCCCTCTCCCTCAGACGTAGGGATGCCAGCTTGGGATCCGGGAACAGTTCTCACCTTGTCTGAACCCTGTGAGGACCCCATAGCACAGGGGCACCTCCCACTGGGAGCCAGCCAGACCCACAGCTCCCGCAGGCCAAGTTCACCCGGCAGGGCCCACAGGTTGACACCACAAAGGCCCAGCTTCCTGTTTCTCACAGGTGGGCAGGGAGGCCACATCCTGCCTCTCCTGCAGGTGCCCTTCTGTGAACACACCCTGCTCCGGGGCAGTGTCCTCTCCAGCCACAACCACCGTCTCCCCTGTGCTGGGGCCTCCACCAGGTGCCCTCTGCAGCCTAGGCCACAGTCAGGCCCTCTGGGGTCCCCACGCTATAAGCCCCAACCCGTCATGGTAGGATGGAGCTCCCTGGCTCTCCTAAAGGCTCAGGCACCCAACAGCCACCCCTCCAGCCCAGGCTAGGAGGACCCCCACCTGGCAGAGGACTTCAGAAGGCGTTCTCTCCAAACCCCATGGAAGGGATTTTGCTGCATATAATTTGAGTGCTTTTGGCTTGAGGGTGAGTCATGTGATCTCTGGAAAGAGGGAGTCTGAGGGGAGGGACAGACGGCCAAACCTGTGGGTACAGGCTGTTCTGGGCAGCCCCACATTCTCTCCTGGATGTGGTAGAGGGCAAGAAGTTCCAAGCTGCACCCGGCACATCCAGAGAGAGATCACCTTGACCTCAGTGTCTTCAATCTGCCTTTTTCACCCCCTGAGTGGGTCCCTCTCCACCTGGGCTCCAGGCTTCAGCCTTTCACATGCTGGGAAGTTTGTCTACTCGCTGCTCAAAAGCCAATAATTTGAGAGGCAAGTGTTAGTAGAGAGGAAAGGTGCCTTAATCAGAAAAGCTGGCAACCTGGGGAGAAGGTGGACTTGGGTCCAGAGACCATCTCTGAAGATTCTGCTCAGTCATGACAGTTTTTCAAGGGGAAAAGGGGGAAGAAGCTCAGTGAATCATGGAGGCAGCGGGTGGGGTCTTCATCCTTCTCCGCTGGGCGCAGACTGGCTGGCTGTCTCCTCCTGTTATCTTGCCCGCCTGATCTGCCCGCAGGCTTGCTCAGGGGGCTGGGGGTGGAGAACCAGTCATTCTTCCACTGCCTCACTCCTCTTCTTTTTGTCCAGGAGGCAGGCAGATATGCACTCAGGAGCACGTAAGTCAGATGCTAGTTTCAGCTGCTCAGTGATCTCGTTTCTAGGTCCTTTCGAGGTTAGAGAGGGACAGAAGTGGGCAAACAGGAAAAGGGCAAAAGAGCTGCTTTCCGTGGGGTCCCCTGGGGCACCAGGCTAAGGCTGGAAGGATCCTCTGCCCGGTCTCAGTCTCGCATCTCCTTGGGCCCCAACATCCCCCTGCCAAGGGGCTATCACCTGCCAGTACAGGGCGGAGAGCAGCAGTCAGCCCCAGAAGTCTGTGCTCCTGTGACTTCCAGCCTTGGAGTCCTGGGGACACACCCATGCCCCTCACCTGGGCCTCATCGGCCTCCCCAGGAAGGACCTCTGGGCCTGGCCACCAAGCCTGGGTGGGTGGGCTTGTCACACAGCCCGTCACATCTCATTGTCCGAAGAAGCCAGGCCACTTAGAGGTGGGGCTGCCTCTCTCATCTCCTCCCAGGACAGTGTGGCCCCCAGGTCAACCTCAAGCGTGCTGGACCCCTGCCTGGATCCCTCTCTCAGCTCCTCCCCACTTGTCGATTTCTCTTCCGGTCCTCTGATGCCCGCAGTGCCCAGACAGGAAGGCCTGGGTCACTGCCTCCTTCTTTGCCCAGAGAGTCTGCTCTGAGCTCAGATCTGCCCCTGGGACACCACCATCTGTGCTTCCTGGTGTCCGGGTAGAGCCCCGATGGCCTTACCCAATCCATTCAGTTCACCCGCGGCTGGTGGAGCAGCTGGGCCCACAGGTCCTGGCCCTTCCTCCCCGTCATCCCAGCCAATTACCCTTGCACTGCCCCAGGAACCTCTTGTGGGTTTAGTGGAAACTGAAGCTTCTCCATCCACTTCCTCTGGAACCAGAAGAAGGGTTGGAACAATGGAAGGGGCCTAGAGGAGCAGCTGTGTCCACGGCACACCCTGCACAACCCCACACACACGCACACACACACACACACACACACACTATCGCCAGCCCCCTGCGCACCTGCCACCACTCTCCTCTCTTCCTGTGGGAATCCTCAAGGCTGGCCCTTCACTGGGACACAGGTGATGAGCTGCCTCCAGGTGGTGTCCCAGTGCCCAGCCTGGCACAGCACGGTGGCTGAATGGGTCCTGAGCAGGGATCCCCAGCCCCTGTGGGCACCGTGGCGCCCAAACCCATCTGGTCCACGCCACCCTCTGAGCACTGCGGAGCATGGGGCCGCCTGCCCTCTGGTGGCAGGACGGGGCAGAGCAGGGAGCCGGCCCGGGTAGCATTCCCGGCTTGACACACCAGGACGGGAAGGGAACGCCAAGTTCATGGAGTCCAGCCGCTCGCTGACAACTGGGGAGCCTGAGGCCCAGAGGCGGCAGGAGCCCCCTCAGCCTTGGGATGACTCCTCCAGTGGGCTGGGCGTAGGTCAGGACCAGCGAGAGGGCCTCACCAGGCTGTCACCCTGTCCCTGAGAAATGAGCATCCCCACGACTCTCCTGATGGTTTGGGGGCCCAGAGTCAGTGGTTTAGGGAGCCAGAGGGGACAGAGGGCAGGGAGCCAGTTCTCTTCACGGCCATGGGTCTTGGCTGAGGCAGCTGTGGGTTCGTCTCTGTAAAGCAGATGTCGTGCGTGAGGGGTCTGCTTCCCCGCAGCGCTGCCGTGCTGTACTCAGATTTCGGAGGCTTTGCTAGGTCACAGGTGAGAGCCACACTTGGCACCTGCCCTCTGCCTTCCTGTGGCTGTGGGCGAGTGTCTTCACGTGTGTCTACGGCTGCTGTCACCTTGTTTGAGACCCACCTTCTCTGCCTCTCGTCCTTCTCCGTCTCAGGAGTGCTCTCTCCATGAGGAACATTGGCTCCTTGCCCTGTGTCCCCTCCAGCCCCCCAAATCCCTGACTCCGGGGTGTGAGCCCTGCTGGTCCTGATGACCCCAGCCTTGCGGGCTAAGTGTCAGAGTTCCCAAACCACCAGGAACGCTGCGCGGATGCTCTCGGGACAGGCGTGTTGATGCAGGCCAGCAGGTGGCAGTGTGGATGGTTCAACGACAGCCAATTTTGAGGTTCGGGGCTGTGGGGCGAAGACACAGGCATCACTGTTTGTTCCTTTCACAGAAATCAGCGTGTAGTGGCCCAAGACGGGCCTGGAGGGAAGAACCAGCCAGGTGTGTGTGGCTCCCAGATGCGGGGTGTCTGCGTTCCCCTCAGGGCAACCCCCCACCCAGGCTGGAGGCTGCCCTTGGGGGATCCAGCTGCTGCTCGCCCTTGACCCCCACCTGCCCTCCAGTCTGCCCGCCCTATGGCCTCCTGTCCTGAATCCCCGAAACAAGCCCTGCCTTTCCTCTAAACCTCTGACAGCCTCCTGGGGCGCCAGCTCCTCTGAACCACCCCGCAGCCCCTCCAGGCACATCTCCCATCACCCAGAGCTTGGTTCCTAGGATGGTGGCTGGAGATTTTAATGTCCCTGGAGTTGGCGGGGTCTGAGAACACTTGGGCTTCCTGGCCCTGGAAACTTAGGAGTTTCCGGGCATGAAAAGTGGAGTTGTGACGTCCTGGGCTTTGAGGCCTGTCCCAGTGCCAAAGATCTTACAGCTTGGGGAAGCCTCTCTCTTTCAGTGCCAACACCCAGACCTCCAGGCCCATCGCGCTGCATGAGGGAAGTGAAGACCTTCCCTGAGGTGGCTGCAGCCAGCGTTCTGCAGAATGGATGGTTTGTTGGCCCTTCGCAGAGACCTCCCTCCAGGGCTCCAGACCCTGCTCCTCCTTGTCTGGCCATCGAGGGGGGCTCCGACCCCCCACCTCCATGGGAGAGCAGGAACCTCGCTCCAGTAGGGGTAGGTTAGCAAGCCCAGGTGGGCTTCACATAGACCAAGCCCCTTCCCCCTTCTGTGATTTTCCACTTTCCTGACTCCACTGAGTCACTATGCCCCTCCCGACGCCCTCGTTCTCCCTTTGAAGCACCACAGCACCTCTGCCCAGATCTGGCATGGAGCTCAGTTCCTTCCCGACGGGCAGAGCTCCAGAATCAAAGCTATTTTTACCACTTTGACTGGCGTCCAAGTGCTGATCTTTGAGGTACTGGGAGCCTCTGATACGCTCACGTGGCCTCAGAGGTAGTCGTCCCTCCACACCCGTCACTCCTGCCCCCAGACCAGTCTGCCGACTGCTCCCCCATCCCTGCCCTGGACAAAGGCCTGGGGATCACAGCTGTGCGTGTGCTGGACAGAGTCGCTCAGAGAAGCCCCTGGCCCAGGCCTTGACGGGGCTCCTGGGGGATGCTGCTCTGGCTGGAACTCCAGCCAGCCCTGGGGTGGCCCTGCGGTGGGGAGGCTTGGGGCACAGTGGGGGAGCAGGGTGCTGGAGACAGGTGGCCCCTGAGGCTTGCTGTGGCTCTGTGTTTCCACAGACTCCGCGAGGTTTGCTGTCAGAGGGGCTGTGTGTTTGCATAGCTCGTGTCACCACCCCCCAGCCAGACTTCCCGGTGGAGGCTGGCCTGGCTTCCTGACGACGATCTGCTGAGTCAGGTGTTGAATGGGAACCTGCTTGTGAAAAGATTCCTGGAATGAGTCAGCACATGTTGGACATGTGAGAAAAGAAGCCTTTGTGGAGGCGGGAGACCCACACCCCAGCACACACACAAGCTCCTGGAGGGGTCTTGGGCCCAGGTAAGCCCACCAGTCCCCTAGTCTAGCCCCAACAAAAACACCCACGGTGTGCCCTCCCCCACATATACCTTTCACAGAGGCGCACCTGATCCCCCTCCCGTGGCACCACCCAGGCCTGGACCCTCCCTCCAACCTCACCCCTACCAGCTTTTTCAGGCCAACGCCTCCTCCCCATCCTTCCCCTCTGCTCCCACCCCCGTGGTCTCAGAGGGAAGGGACCTGCAGGTCCAGGCCACCTGCCCCCTGCCCGCCCCAGGTACTGAGGGCAGTCCTCACCCCAGTGTGCTAGGAAACAGACAATGGTCCCCTTTTTATTTCTTGTGTTTTAATTCAGATTACAAACAATCAACAAACATAAAAATAAAAGGAAAGCAAAATGCTTTATTAGAAATTTTAATAAGAATTTAAGCACAGAAAGCCTCTTTCTACTTTTATCAAGTGGTTTTAAAGCACAGACATCACTAAAGATGAAAGAATAGTGCCCTGGGGCCTTTTGGTCATGCGAGTTGGTCCAGGTGCTGGTGGCAAAATACTGGGATCTGGTCACCTGATGACCATTTCCGGGGCGGGGGCGGGGGGGGCGGCAGAGCGGCCAGGGTGGCTCTGCCCCCTTTTCATCCTCTGATGGCTTGCTTCGCCTGTCAGTTTTTCCTTTTGCCTTTTTTGGGTGGTAAATGGGAAATTCCTGAGCCTCCACCGTGTCAGGTAGAGCAAACAGCAGCGACAGAGCCGCGTCTGCTGAGAGGGGACGCCCCCGGCGGCCGCGTGGGAAGACCCCGAAGCCCCGCCGATGTCACTGTTGCGCCAGCCTTCCGGCTGTCACTCTTCGCCGTCATCCTTCCGTTCTCTTCCTCTTTCAGTCATTGCAGTCATTGCGGGCATCGCTGGGAGTAGTTGATGAGGAAAGACAAAGTCATTCCTAGGACGACGAAGTAGCAAAATGTCTCAAGATAACAGCAAAAATTAGGCGGGGCCCGTGGGCCACGCAGTATGTGCGAGCCAGGACGCGCTTTGTTTTTGTTTTAGTTTAGAAACAAAAGTAACCTTATGTTCCCTTTGTGTTTGAGAGAGCGGCACCTGGAATGCTAAAGGGGCACCCGAAAGTGACGTTGGACCTGCGCCCCCGACGGCGACCGGCAACGCAGGGAGGAAGCGGGACCGCCCCCCGCCCCCTGCGGACTGCAGCCGGGTGCGTGCGCGCGCCGCGGGGCGGCGGGAAGGGGAGGGGTCGCCGCCGCAGGGCGCAGGAAAGGGAGGGGCCGGCTCAGAGCCACCCACCCGCGGGGAGCCAGATGAGCCGAGAGGCTGTCGCCTCCAACCCCGGGGACCACTGAGGGTCTTGGGAGGGCCAGGGCCCGGCTGAGGACCAGGCCCACCCTCCTGCCTGGGTATGTCCGTTCGCCTGGGAGGAGACCCCCGCATGGAGGCCCTCTGAGTCTTCGTCTGAATGCAGAGACTCAGGCACCGCCAGCCCCGGCACAGACCTTCGGTGGGCCAGAGCCCAGGAGACAGTCCTTGGATGAAGGGGCTCCTTGTAGGGCCCTCTGCCAAACTCCCACGGAGGATCTGCTCCAACACTGCCTTCTCCAAGAGGCAAGTGTTAACGACAGGCAGACAGACAGTGACATACTGTCTGACCTTTTACAAAGGTGCCAGAGCAAGCCAACAAAAAAAGGGAAGTCTTTTCAGCAAATGATGCTGCAATAACCAGACATCCACATGGAAAAAATGAACCCTAATGTCACATCATGCACAGAACTTAACTTGTGACACACGGTAGATTTAAATGTGAAAGCTAGAATTGTAAAGTTTAGAGAAAAACAAAGGAAAATATCTTCTTGACTTAGTGACAGAGGCTTCTGAGGTCTCAGAAACCAAAAACCAGAAAAGAATAGAGAATTCAGAACTCACTGCGATGTGAAATGTCTGTTCATGAAAAGACACAGTTAAGACAGCCAATCAGCAAGCCACATTATGGGAGAAAATATTTGCAAAACTAATACCTGACAAGGACTGGTCTCCAGACTAAACAAAGAGATACCACTGCTTCAAAATAAAAAGTCAAACAACCCACTTGGAAAACTCCGTCCTAGTTCACTTTTGCTTTTTTGACCACGTTTGGATAAGGGCCAGCCAAAGCAAGGACATGAATACAACTGTCTTTTAAAGAATCAAGTCCATGGCTTGGTGTTTGTCACCAGTGCACCTCAATGAGGAAAGCCACCCCACCCAAGAGAGTACATTGGGAGCTGTCATTAACTGAAGGACATGAAACAGAAGCATCCAGATTAAGCTAGTGTATTACATCTTGGGCAGAAATTGGAATATGTGCTTTTTCAGATGTAACATTTTAATTGCCTACATGAGAGAAAGTTACATAAAATGTACACTAACCTCATTACTATTCAGTTATCAGATATTGTCCCTGCAACATGACTGAAGCTGGCAGAGTGAGGGGTGCCTGCCCAGAATTACCAGAAGTGTGAAAGTCATCTTTGGCAACATGATTTGCAACACAGAGGTTTACGTGTTCCCATTAATTAGACCAACTACACTTTTGCTATCTTAATCAAGGGTTTAAACGCAGGGAGGGGTATTTGAAAATTCCTGTTCCATGTAATAGTTCAGTTTACATGCCCTTGTGGAAGTTACCTGTGACAGTACATTTCTAATAAAATACCACTGTTAGCAAAATTTTTTTTAAGTTAAAACAACCAATTTTTTAAAATTGACAAAAGATTTGTTCTCAAAAAAGAAAAAAGTGCTTAGTGTCGTTCATCCTCACGACAGTGCAGATTAAAACCACAGTGAGATACCACTTCACATCTGTTAGAATGGCAACAATTTTTTTTAAGTGCTGATGAGGATGAAGAGAAATTGTAACCCTCATAGGCTGTTGGTTGCATGCAAACTGAAAGCCCCAGTGGAAGATCTGTCAGCTTTTGGTGAAGCTAAACAGTGCTACCCTTTGTCCCAGTCCTGGATGTCTGCCCAGAGAAATAAATACATATGTCCACGCAACGACTTCAAAAAGCATGTTCACAGCAGTTTTATTCACCATAGCCAAAAACTGGAGTCAGCCCAAGTTTGTCAATAGGGCGGATGAACACCGATGTGCCTAGTGGGGTGCTACTTAGCAAGATCAAAATGACAAACTACTGGTGCACGAAACAACACGGATGAGTCTCAGAAGCATTACACTAACTGAAGAAGCTTTACAGAAGAGTGTGTACTCTGTGATTCATTTACATGACGCCTACAACAGGCAAAACTACAGTGGAGAACATCAGAACAGTGGGTACGTCTGGTCATTAGGGTGGACATGAAATGGGAAGGGCGGGGGGCACCCTGTGGGGTGATGGACGCGTCTGTCTGGATAGCATCTTGGCTCACACAGCGACATGTCTTCGCTAAAGCTCAGCAAAGGTATGATTAGGATTTATGTACTTCATTGTAAATTTAACATTAAAAATCTGTAAACAAGTGCTACACGCAAATAGTCTGTGTGCTTAAGTATTTGGGGGGCAGTGTGCTTACATTTGCAACTTAATAAGAATAGGGCTTTACTATAATGGTGTAGTATAAGGAGCACCTGTAAATCTACCTCCAGCACCAAAACTGGAGCATTTCCAGAAATTGCATCTATTCCTGTGCTTCTCCGGGTCCTGCTACCCAAGATGTGCAGCATCTTCTTGCTTTAAAGGATTCCCCTCCCATGTTTGTATACTGTGATATGTGTTCATAAGACGTTTATATGTCTAACAGTAAGACAGACTGATGGATGTAACTGTTAATGGCAGGATTTGGGTGGTGTTCACTGGAAAATTACTTCCACTTTGCTGCGTTTGAAATTATCCATTAAACAAAATCCTGAGGCAGGAGTCTGGTCTTCAGGTTGTCCACCCGGGATTCGTCCCAGGCGAGGGTCCTGGGACGCTGGGCTTCGCGAGCGGGGCCAGCCGGACCGAGCCCCAGGAAGCTGCTGGGAACCCCGTCCCTCCCTTCCCCCATCTCGAGCGCGCACCCGACGGACCCGCCCTCCCGACCACGGGGGCCCCGCCTGCCCGCCGCGACCCCGCACCGCATCTCCCGGCACGTGACCAGGCCTGGCCTGTCAGCGGGACAAACCGCGGCGTCTGTGATTGGGCCATGGGTGGGCACATGACCATAATCGGCCAATCAGAGCCCAGGGATGTGCGTTTGAGGCGGAGCCAGGGCCGTACTCTCAGAGGGGCTCACGGGTATATTCGGTGCGCTGGTGTCCGTTTGAGTATTGGGGGCGCTCGGTTGGGGAGCCGGGAGGGGGCGCCAGGAGCCCAGAGAGCCATCGAGACGCGAGGGGCCTCCGGAGGGTCGTTGCCGCCCGGCGCCTGCTTGGTCCATCGGGCCCCTTGGTGCATCCGCCAGAAGGGCGACTTGGGCTAGGCCACAGGGTCGGAGACTGTTCCGCGACTCGGGAGGGAGGCTCGGGATCGCGAATCCGGAGCGGGGTCGGTGGCGTGCTCAGTCCCGGGCGGCATGGTCCTGACTCGCCAGCCCCGTTAAGCCCGGCCCAGGAGACCTGCCCAGAGACAGGCAGTGTAGACATCAGGCCTCCCTGGCAGGCCCACCACGCTGTGGCCACTACGACGTGACAAGGACGCGCCCCTGGAAGGGTTGTTATCCGTTCATCCACTGAAGGAGATCTTGGTTACTCCTAGTTGGGGGCAATTCTGAACAGATCTGCTAAAAACATCTGTATGAAGTTTTTGTGTGGATGTAAGTTTTTGACTCAGCTGGGTGAAGACCTAGGAGCATGTCTGAGTTCAGGCAGCTCTAGCAGAACACCATAGACCGGGTGGCTTCAACAACATTTATTTCTCACGGTCTGGGGGCAGGACGTCCAGGATTGAGGTGCCAGCAGGCAGATCACGTGTCTGGTGAGGGCTGCTTCCGGACTTGCAGAGAAGGGCTTCCTGTTGTGTCCTCGCTGGCGGAGAGCAGGGTGAGAGCGAGCTCTCAGGCCACTTCTTAGAAGAGCACAAATCCCTCTGCCCTCAGGACCAAATCACTTCTCAAAGGCCCCCTCCTCACACCGTCACACTGGGGGCTGGGGTTTCAATATAGGAAGGTGGTTTGGAGGGGCCGGGAACCCACATTCGGTTGATAGCAGAGCATGACTGCCAGCCTGTGTAGGACGGTGTAGCCCCTGGGACCCTGTGGAACCAGGGCATCACCCAGCAGCTGTCCAGGTCATGGTCTTAGCCACTGCACGTTCTCCGCTGCGCCCCCTGGTGCTGTAGGCTTGGGGGTGTAACCCCATCACCAGAAGGAAATGCTCTTTTAACTGGTAACAGAATAGACTGAATCTGTTGTCTTCAAGACAGGCATCAGATGCTTTTCTGCACCTGTCCAGGTAATAGATCTTTTTCCTTTACTCTATGTATGGGAGGAAGTGCATTGATGTGTCTGGTGTTAAACCAGAGAAATCCAGACCGTGAGGTCTATGTCTCACTTATAATTGGGTCCAGTGACCTAGTGTTTTATTTCAGAGGTTTAGCACCCAAGTTTCTGAGCAAAAGAAACCCCTTATATTCTCTTCCTGTTTGTCTGATTAGAAGCCAGACGCACCGAGCTGGGCACATCCCACTCTCCTCCACTTTCTGGAACATTTTGTCCAAAACAGGAATTAACCGGTCCCTGGAAATGGGGTGGGACTCACTCAGAAAGCAGCCTGGGCTCCAGGCTGGGGATGGGGAGGGCTCCAAAACCGCTTTTTAGTCTATTCCTGCTCTTTGCTTTATTTTGCCTTTCTTTTTGTCATTTCATGATTTTCCAGAAATTTACCTGCTTCGTTTAGGTTTCCAGTTTTATTGGTTTATAAGGGTTTCTCGTTCTGTGATTTTTCCGTCTGTGTGTCTGCAGTTCTCTCTTGGGCATCTGATTTGCAGCATCTTGCTTTTTTCCTTCCTTCTTGCTGGGGTGCTTTCATCTGATTATTCTTGGCAATGAACCAGCTTTGGTTCCCCCTCCACACCCCGCTTCTTCCACTGATCTCTGCCCTTTTACATTTCTTTTTGTATTTTCTCCTTGTTTCCTTGGGTTTGCTCTGAATCAGACTGCATTTCTGGAACCTACGCTTAGTGAGTGCAGAGCCAGTCTCGAGACAGCTACGTCACTGCAATGGCTTCCGGCACTCTGACGGCTGACGCTTGGCAGTGTCTGTGCGTCCTGCACAGGGTGAGACCTGCACAGCAGCTTCCTACCCCGCCCCATGCCCCCAGGCAGCTGTTATGAGGCCCGTTTGAGAGCATTCCACGTCTAGCCTTGATTTGACCCCAGAATCCTCAGCTCCTGCCCCAGTGCCCAGGGCACCCCTCCTAGAAGCCTCCCAAGGAAACAGGCTTGGGGCCAGGGCTGGGTCCCTCATCCACACATCCTCTGCTGGCTGAGATGGTGTCTTCTGGCAGGAGCCCTGCTGGAGGGACCCTCTTCTGTCAGAGGCCCCCTCCCTTTCAGGGACTGGTCCATAGGACCTTCCAGGTGTGTGACGGGAACCCCAACCTACTTGAGGCGGGCAGACCTGTGAGGCCTCGGGGAAAGGAGTGGTACAGAAGTGCCTGCGGCTGCCAGCTCACTGGATGGTACCAGTGGAGGCCCTGCTCACCTGGGGCAGAAACTCGGCCCAGTGACTCACTGCCGAGTCACACAGCAGAGATCCACAGGCAGGTGGTCTGAGCTCTCCCAGCCGGCTGGCCACCGGACACACGGGGTAGCCACGAGAGACAGGACACCCGAGGCCAGGGACAGACCAGGGAGGGGAATCTGGAGGTCACCCCAACCTCCTTTTGTCCGGGCCAGAACCTCAGATGCCCCAGTCGTGGCGTCACCCCCTGCGCACAGGTGCTGTCCCTGGCACCTCGGACGTCATCTACAGCCCTGCCATCCTCAGGGCCAGCAGAAGGGCTCTCTAGGGAGCCGGGAGGGGCGGGGAGGGGCAGGAGCAGGACTGGATCCCGACTAGAGGACAGCCTTACCCTGCCTGGCTGGAGATGACAGTGGACAGAGGGTGGTGGGGCTCTGGCGCTGGGCCAGGGGCAGAGAGGAGAGGTGACAGGGCCTGGAAAAAGTATGTTGGGCCCTCACAGAGGTTACCACCAGAGAGCCTCCCATTCGTACTGGAGCAGGGTTGAGGGGAAAAGGGCGCTGCCCTTGGATTCCAGAAGAGGCTGCAGGGACCTGTTTCCTGTCCAGGAGTAGGGCTTGGGGCCACTTTGGGGCCCTCTTGAGTCCATCGGCCGTGGGTGACAGCAGGGTGAGCTCCAGGAAGCATCTGGTCTTTCTGGGTCCACCTGAGCCAGGGATTCAGGCTTAGAAGTAAACCGGGAACCACAAAAAGGGGGTGAGAAGCTTGGGTTCAAAGATCAGAGTCGACTTGCTTCCAGGGAGAGGTCCAGCCTGCTCTGCAAGACTAAGCTGCCTCAGGCCCTGCTGCCCCTCTGGTGCTGAGGACCCACTGGGGCTGGGGTAGGGGTGGGGAGCTCCTGAGCTGGGCCTGGAAACAGAGACCAAAGACCTGAGCTGTACCCAGCCCTGGTGGCCTGTGCCCCTGCACCCTGCAGCTCTGAAGCTGGGGCTCCAGCTGTCAGATCCCAGGCAGCCCCGGCCTGGCAGGGGGACAGGCAACGCTCACATTTGTGGGGTCCTTAGTACCCCCAAGGCTGGCACAGCAGACCCTGCCATCCACCTGGCCTCCTCATTGCCAGTGGATGCAACCGGTGTTCCAGGTTCTTGTCCCGTCCCAGAAAGAATTCAGAGACAAGACGTAGTGTTTAAAAAAAGTAAAGTGAGGATTTATTAAAGGATGGATGGTACACTCTCAAGGGGAGAGTGGGCAGGCTCAGGTGAGCAGCTGTCCTGTTTCTTTGACAAGTTAGTTACACTGGGTGTAAAAATGAATGGGTGGAATATTCATTGGGGAGGGAAGGGTTTGGGGTCGCATTCCCTGATTGTCATCCCAACTCCACCTTCGCAAAGGGTGGGGGGTGTTTGTCCTTATTTAGTCTGGGTTGGAAGTGTCATGGCGTAGGTACATGATGGGTGCTTTTAATCTGCAAGGCTAATTTTATTGAAATGAGGGCATAATGAGCAAATGGTTACATTCGGACACTGGAAATTCTCACCTTTTCTTACCTTTCTTTGTTGGTCTCCAGGCCACTCATCACCCCAAAAGGTGTGACCCCTTATCAGCCCAAAGGTTCCTGCTTTTCTTTCTCTGCCCAGGGACCCCTGGTGCTCACATGATGTGTGGTTTTCTGCATTTGGCTTGTGCCCCTCCTTTCTGCCCACTCCTGCCCTGTGGTCTGTGTCCCCCTTTCTCCATTCATATCTAGCTATCTGCCTGCTCTAACATTCCGAGCTCACAGCCTTACCGGACCTGGTGATACTTAGGGCTGGGTCATTCTTTGTTGGGGGTTGGGGGGCCACCCCGTGCCCTGTAGGATGTTGGGAACATCCCTAACCTCCACCTGTTAAAGCAGGCATCCACCAGCAACACACCCACGAGGTGCCAGTCAACTCCTGATGGTGACAACCAGTCATTGCCAAATACTCCCCACCAGTTGAGATCCCTGGTCTCCAGCAGCCCTGCCCAAGGGAACTTTCTGGGACAATGGAAATGCTCTGCTCTGTGCTGTCTGATCATTGTGGCTAGTGAGACTGAGGGTCTGGATTTGTCCGGGGTTCCCCTGATGCCAGGACAAACACAAGCAGCCTTCCTGTCCTCCAGTGCCACATGGTGGGCTGTGCAGTGCAGGGGGGCTCCGGATGGCCACGCAGGCCCTGAGAACTGGGTAGGGGCTGCCCCTCTTGAGCCCCCACCCCAGGCTTGAGGGTGGGTGTGGCAAGGTGAGTCCAGGGTCATTGGGACAAGCTGGGTTTCCTGTAGTCCTCCCCTCCCCCTCCCCCTACTCCATCTGGTCCCCTGGCCCTCTCCTCCTTTCTCTCACCCTGTCCTACACAGGAGACTGCCACTGGCTAGAGGGGTAGGGGGAGATCAGCCCACACAGACTGTCCCTCAGGATGTGTCACCCCCTCACTCCTTCTGCACCCATCCCCGAGCCGAAAGGGAGGCCCTGCTTCCTTCATGGGGAGCAAACACCCTCGGCTGATGGAAACTGCTTTTGACCTTTCAGTGGCACCCACCAGGTCAAGTTGCCTTCGAAGGCCAGAGTGCAGCTGGAGGGGCCGGGGGAGGGGGAGGGGTCCTCACCTACCTGGGCCCCACGCATCAGCCTGGTCACTCCGGGGTCACCCTGCAGCTGCTCTCAGCCCCTCCTACTCTGAGCACTTTG
The DNA here is from genome assembly GCF_009834535.1 of Camelus ferus. Classification (NCBI taxonomy): domain Eukaryota; kingdom Metazoa; phylum Chordata; class Mammalia; order Artiodactyla; family Camelidae; genus Camelus; species Camelus ferus. The sequence goes on from NC_045711.1 coordinate 20,260,561, forward strand.
TTGCTGTCGCTGGAAGGCCTGTCTCTCCCCCAGAAGCCTTCCCCGAAGCAGGAAAAGACCCTGGGGTGAGGGCGTGAACCTGTGTGGCCAGGCCAGCGAGGGGACCACAGCTGTAGGGCTCGCCTCTGGGGACACAGGCTTCCCCGCTCCTCTTGAAAAAGCTGAACCAACCAGTTTCACCACTGCTCCAAGCACCGTTCAGACGCCTGCGCTTGGGCCTGGCCCCAGGCTCCTCCTGTCCCAGGTCCCCACCCTCGGGGCAACTCCAGCAGGCAGCGCAGTGCCCCTCAGGCTGTGCACTGGGATCACCCTGGGCCGGGCCCTCCCCAGGAGCCTCCTGCTCAGATCCAGAGTCAGGACCCTGCCCATCCCTTGCCCATCCCTTGGCCCCGGCACCAACGATTATCCCCATTTAAGTAACAAAATTTGCCAGTTGAGTCCCTGTCTGGGGCAGTGAGAACATCACAAAGTGAAGGGACTACCCATGGGACAAGGGCTGTGTAGGACCCGGACTGGTTCAAGGCGGGCATCAGCAGGGCAGGGGGCTGTCTCATTCTTGTTTACCAGGAAGTCTCTCTGGGCCCCTTCCTGGCTGGGCTCAGGGTGTCCAACTCAGGTGGTGTTGGTGCTGTTGCGTGAGTCCTGGGAGCAGCCGAGGCTGCCCCGTCACACAGGGACCCAGTGCCAGTCTCGCTCTGTGTCCTTTGTCAGCAACTTCTTTCTCAGTGAAGCTTTGAAAAAATCTCTTCTTTACCGGTGGGGTTTAGGAGTGTCGACAAAAATAATCTAAGAATAGAAGAGTTTTTTTGAGCCAAACTGAGGACTAGAGCCCAGGAGACAGGCTCTCAGATGACTCTGAGGAGCTGCTCTGGAGAAGCAGGGTTTTCAGCACAGTTTTATATCTTGTCAGAACAAAGAACATCAAACAAGTCAGGGATACATTCCTTCAAGTTTAAAAAAAAAAAAAAACCAGACAGACCAGCACATACACAGGGAGTCAGTGTGGCCTCAGCGCCTAAGGGAGTCTTACCATCAAAGGAGGACCAGCACTGATGTCCCAGAAAGGGAGGCTTCTAATCTCTGTTTTAACATGGTCATTCCTCAGTTTTGGTCAGTGCAACCTTTTCTTTAGTAATTAAAGCAGAGGTACATGCATCTGGGCTGGGCCACAAACAGGTGGTTTTAATTAGCATCAAATTCAAGTTAAGTACAGGCCGGAATGCCTGCCCCAGGCCTCAGCATGTGAAAGTTTCTTTCACCAGCAATTTGGGATGGGCCTTGTGGGACCTGCCGGGGCCTCCTGCCTGGCTGGTGGTCCTCTCACACCCGCAGGCCTGGACCTTCCTGCAGCCCGGGAGGTGCTCATCCTCCATCAGATGTCTTGGTCACACTCACCACCTGTCGGTTTGCCCCTCAGGGACTCCACGCATAACAGAGGGCTGAGCCTCTCCTCTCCTCCCCTCCCTGGTGCATCCTTCCTCTGTGATGTGACTTGTTTCTTCTACCTGGGCCTCCAGGTGATCATCCATAACCACTTCTCCTCCAGTGAGTTCGCGGGCAGACACCTTTCTAGTCAGCCGCGGGGAGCCTTCTGCGTGTGTGTGTGCATGTGTGTGTGCGCGCGCACACACACACAGGTTTTCCCGGGGAGGGGGCTACTCGCACTGCCTCCCCTGGCACCTCTTCCTCTCTCACTCCTGGACTCAGACCCGTCGTCCCGTCCTCTCCCTTTGTCGGGTTGTTGGTGCCGGGTCCAGTGGAAGGGGAGCCTCACCGAGGATGAGGACTAGCGAAAATCTCACGAGACTGAGAAACCAGGCTAACCAGTGTGCATGGACATGGGGTGTTCCCTAGTGCCCACCGCTCGTTAGCAGCTGATCACGGCCTGCCTGGCGGCCTCTCCTGTATCTTTGGGTACTGCAGTGTAGTGCTTAGGAGGTGATGCCTGCTACCCCAGCTTGACCTCCAACTATTTTTGAACAGGGGCCGCAGGACTGAGGCTAAGTGGTGTAGAGGGAAGGCTTGTGAATGGAGAAACCAGCCACTTTCCTCCTTTGCAACCAGGGTAGATGACCCTGAACGTCATCCACACCTGTATGTAACCCCTGTGCACAGAGTAGTATATTTGTTATATGTCCAGAAATATGTATTAATGTCTGGTTTTACGATTCTTTCTTTTTGACTGGGGTGGGAGATAGGCCTGGAGAAACATCAACATGAAAGTCATTCCTTCTGGGTTTGGGCACCTCTCTGCAGGCCTCCCTTCACAGTGATTTGACTCAAGAGTCCAGATCTATGAAGCTGGTCATCAGCCTGAACTTAAACACTTTTTTTTTTTTTGCAAGTAAGAACCTCCAGATCCAAGGCAGACTAGATAAAAAAGTTGATTAGTCTCCAGGCGAGGGGACTGGAGAGGCAGGCAGTGTGGGCCTCACCCTTTAGGTCTGACACCAGGCCCTGGGACTGCTCTTCCTTCTGCCCTAGGCTTGAGTATGCTGTAGGCCCGGCACTTGGCACATAGGGCGGGAGGGGAACTGCACAGTGCACGATCCGGCCGGCTCAAGAGGCCTGGGCACAGCTGCGTCCTCCGTAGTCTGGCCTGTGTCACACCCCGCAGGCGCCGGCGCAGGGAGGATGACTCCCTCCTGGAGAGTCCCGAAAGCTAGGTTCCTGGGTCTGGAGGGACGAGCTCCGTCCCCTCTCCTTCCTGCAAAGGGCGCTGCCTGGAGTCCTGTCCCAGACCTGTGGCGAGGAGCCGCTGGCTTCCCAGACACCTGCAGGGACGGACCAAGCCCCTGCGCGAGCATGTGAATCCTGCATGCAGGAGGGAGCCAGGCGAGGGGATCTGTCGGCCCCGGACTGCTGCAGGAAGTGGGGCGCAAGGAGAGAATGGGGCTGGCCGGTCTGGCCGTGGGTCGGGAGGGCTCCGGAGTGCGCTGGCCCCAGCCCCGCCCCTCGAACGCGCTCGACCCACCCAGCCCTGTCGCCCGAGGTTGTGGCCCCGCCCCTACGGCAGTGTGGCCCCGCCCCCGCCCCGAGAGAGCTCTCGCCCCGTGGCCGGCTGGTCCCCCGAAGCCCGGCCCCGCCCCCCGGTCAGCACGGTCACGCCCCTCCAGGTTGCTAAGGGAAGTGACGTCACAGCGCGATGGCGGCGGCTCCTTCAGGCAGCTGAAGGGGGTTTTAGGCCCGGGAGATCCGAGTCCATCCGCGGCAGGGAGAGGGCGAGCGGGGTTGGCGGGGGCCGGAGCAGGGGCAGCGGCGCTCGGACTGTCCCATCCGCCCCGTATTGAGGCGCTGGGAGCGGTGGGGCGGAGGGAAAGCGATGGTGAAAGCGGGGCCGTGAGGGGGGCGGAGCCGGGAGCCGGACCCGCAGTAGCGGCAGCAGCGGCGCCGCCTCCCCGAGCTCAGACCCAGGAAGCGGCCAGGAGGGCAGGAGCGATCCGGTCCCGCCGCCGCCATGGAGCTCAGAGTCGGGAACAGGTACCGGCTGGGCCGGAAGATCGGCAGCGGCTCCTTCGGAGACATCTATCTTGGTGAGGAGCCCCTCCCTTGGGGCTCGGGCTGGCGTCTGCCTGGCCCCGGGTCCGCTCCGGCGACCCCGCCCCCGGCGGCCAGACCCCGCCCCGGGACCCCCTGCGGACCCCGGACCCCGCCCCGGGGACCCGCTCCCGGCGGCGCTTGTGAGCCGGACCCCCTCTCCACCGGGCTCCCCAGGCAGGAACTTGCGGCCTTTTCTTGGGTCCGACCCTCGCCTCCGAGGGGTCCTGCCCCACCGTGCGCCCAGGACCTCCGGGGAGGGGCCGGGACCGGGCGCGCCCAGTGTCCCCGCAGGCAGACAAAGGCTGTCGGCGGGCTTGCGGCCCCCGCGTCCTGCGCGCGCGGTGGGCACGGGGGAGGCCCGGCGCCGGCCGAGGCTCCTGGTGCCCCCGCGGTAGTGCGGCGCCGGCCGAGCGGCCCCTCCGGCCCGGGCGGGGCGGCCGGTCGAAGGCCGGTTGAGTACATGTTGCGCATCCAAGTTCCGTACGCTGCGCCCGGCGTACAGCAGAGTGACATTCAGGTGACTCCGGGCAAAGTCAGCGTTAAGGTGTCGTCAAAATCAGAGGCCAGTCAAGTGGCAAAGCTCTACTCGTGAGCTCGTCCTTTTGCTGGGAAAATTGTCAAGGTAGAGTGGACGATACGGGGTTAGAATGTTCTGGATTGTGTCAGTTCGCCGTGAAAGAATGCGCAGAGATACATAGGTGGTAAGAGGTTGGCTTGAACCTTCACGTTGGAAGTTGAAAAATAATTTATCGGCGTTTTTCAGAGGAGTTGTGTTTAAGTTGCTCCTTCCCACGCCGTTGGGGATGTCCAGCCTGGCACACGCTGTGTGTGCAGAGGGACTGTCCTTGCGCAGGTTTGGGGGTAAACATGCTCTGTGGCTGCGCAGCCCGCTCCGCAGTGTTCCTCTCTGGCTGGTGTGCTTGTCAGGGAGGGTCGGGCATAGCTTTGTGTGTCGGTAACGCTTCTGTTATGCCTTTCAGAGGGTCCCCAGTGCGTGTGCTCACCGCCCCATCCGTGCCTCTTGTCGCCTGGAGAGGACGCATGACCTCTGGGCTGACGGTCTGCGAGGAGCCCACGCTAGGGCAGTTCAGGACGGCTTTTGGTGCCCTACCCCGGGGTGCCCGTGTCACGCTGCTCTGTGCTTCACCGTCCTGCTGAGTAAAGTGTGCTTGAGAGACTCTTGGGTTTTGCTACTTAAATATTTATGTCCAGTAATCGGGGGCTGCCTTCTCAGCAGTGTTTTGGGAGGTGAATGCAAACTGTTTGCCTTATTTATAGAACAATGGATTTTGGCAAAAGTTTTAATCCAGGATCTAGCGGCTGTACTGGAAGACCAGTCCATTTAGCCACCCTTACACGGGCATCAAAAAGTCAGTGTTTTGCAACTTTTTGTTCTCTGGTCTGAGGCCTTGCCAGCAGCCCTCTGCTTTCTAAAGCTGGTTTCAGTCACGTTGGGGAGCGTTGTCACCAAGTCGCTCATAGAAGTGTTGGGAGCTTTGTGGGAGACCCTGAGGGCTTACTCACAGCTGTGCCTCTGGGTGCACCAGGAGCGCTTGATACAGATCAGGCTGACCGGTCCCAGAGGGGTCTGTCCTCGGTCTCCTGCATGCTTATTCTAGGAGAGGTGGACTGTGGCTCTCCCGCCCTTGTTTTGAGCACGCACACGGCCCGCTCATTGGAGCATACTGGGAGTTGCTTGTGTGGGGTTGGGCACAACTGATTTTTTTTTTTCCATCAGCATTGGCCCTTGGCAGTCCCTTCAGGTTCTGTGCTACCCTACTGAGGAAATGTGAAGTGATCTTCTTTAGATTAAGGTGTGACTGGAATGGTGGGGCAGAGGAAACTCACCCTACACTGTAGTTAAAGGCCAAGGAGGGCAGATCCAAAGACTGGATGGACTGAGTCCTCTGTACCACAGTTTTTTTCTGTTTGTTAGCCAACTAATTAATCATTAGTGGGTCCTAGTCTTAAAAATTGGCATGTCCTCTGTATTCTGGTGCGACAATTAAAATCGTTCCTACTACTGTCACTTTGCTGAAGGTCACAATGCTCTTGACTCTTCCAGGTAGGTTCACCTAGTTTTAAGCCTGGGGTTTGGGGTCTTGGATTTCCTCCTGGGACTTTTTCATGCTTTCAGCTGTTTGAAGCTGGGAGGAGGAAGAAGCTGTCCTTCAGGTTGCTGAGTGCTTTGTGGACCAAGAAGACCCAGTGCCGGCCCCCCTTTCCGGCTGCTTGCTGTGCTGACATGGGCAGGCAGCACTGTGCCCTGCTGGGTATTCCAGTCCTTACCAGACAGTGTGAGCCCCTGTTCCCCTGGAGCTCTGTTCTTGTCCTTATTTGTCTCCTGGGGACGGTGGCAGGGTCCTCGGACCCCCTTCCTTTGTCATAGACGGAGTGGAGGTTTTCTCCTGCCAGCTGTTGGCATTTCTACTCGATCCTGTCACTTCATTGGTTTGTCAGAGGATGGCCTCGCCTGTCCACCTGTTACCCCGGTGGACTGTGGGGTCTGACTTCATAATGTACACAAATGCCTTTTGGGAGCGAAAGCTTAGTAACCTCTTCATGTTTGATTTTCATGTTTCTCCCACTACTGACTTTCATTTCTCTTTGGTGCACCTAGCTGAGTGTCTGGCACACAGTAGGGGCTCCAAAATGGGGGCTGGCCAGCCAGGAGAGGAGGGCAGTTTTCCCAGTTGTCTGCCTGTGTGTGTTAGGGTGGGGGCCCAAGCGTTTCCAGTGAGAAGTTGTGGTACCGTGTCTGCTGCCTTGTCAGTGGTTGCCCTGCGAGAGTGACCTTTGCCCTGCCACAGAGGCCTTGCCCCATCTCTTCGATAAGTTGGTCATCAGTTACCTTTCTGTCCCAGGACAGGGTCAAGCGTGGGGTTAAGTTCACTTAGTTTATCATCTGCCTTTGCTCAACCTGAGGGACATGATGTTGTTTTCCAAGGACCACAGACTCACCTCTTCCCCTGGTGAGGGGACTCCTGGCTGGCTGGCTCTGCAGCTGCACGGCAGAGCTGAGGTGTTTGGGAGACAGAACACCTCACTGTAAGCAGGCGCTGAGTAAACGTGCCGTGCCGCTGATTTTGACTTTCCCTGAACCTGGAACCCAGAGCTCAGTGGCATATTTTAGATTCTAGTTCCCCATGTGGAAGTACTTCTTGTAGTCGCCTGTGTGCCTGACCAGGTTTGTCATTTCCAATCTGTTGCAGACCAGCACCTCTGTAAAATAAGACTGAAGGTTGCAGCAAAGTTACGTTGCTGTCCGAGCTCCTCGGAGCTTCCGCGCTGTCCTGCATCTGTCCCCTTGTGGGCTGGGGGCAGTTTAGACTGGACTTGGAGCAGCACTGCCAATGGAGCGCAGTCAGCCGAGGGAGGTGGGATGGGACTGCAGGGCTTGACTGGGGGACCACAGCTTTGCTCAGTGGTCGCTGTTTGCCTCCCATGGACTGCACACGACTTGAAGGTGTGCCGCTTCTCCTAGTGGGTGACGACCTCTCAGGGGAGGTGGCCCGGAGTATGTGCTGTGCACAGGTCTGTTTGGCAGAGAACCCCTGTCCAGCCTCTCCTCTTCGAGTCAGCAGACTCGGCGACCTTCCCATCTGTGGTCCTGTAGAGGGCTGGCTCTATTGTTGGTGGCTCCTGGGGGAGGATGGAATTCATTCTGTGTTCCAGAGTTGCCTGTGGTCATTTGTCCCCAAGCCCCAGGATTGCAGGGTGACTGTCAGACATCAGCTTTACGAGGCACAGTGCACTTGAGCTGGAAGTGTTCTCAGCCTTCTTGTTCAGTGGGAGCTAGCTGGGTGGGCAGCTTGTGCAGGCCCCGGCTCTCTTGTCATTGAGGACGTGCCTCCTGGCGAGGGTGACAGTGCTCCCCACAGTCTTCGCTGCTCCTGCTTTGGGGTGCGGGGAGTTGCTGACGTAACTAGTGAGATGAGTCATCAGTTCCTCCTGGGCTGGTGAGTTCAGTTCAGAGTTCCAGGTCCTGCAGGAACTCTGAGTTCAGTTTTCATTTGCACAATACATTTTACGATGAAGTCATTTTTGTTGTAATTAGATAGATTGTCTCAACTTCAGGCCAGAAGGAGGAAGGAAGTGTATGCATTACCTGTCTTTCTTCTGAGTGCCCAGGAGTCTTTTGTGGAATGGAAAATGAAATTTTTAAATCTAGAATGGTCACTGGGAGTGATCAAATGGCGGTAATACCCATGGAACCCCCAGCACTGATGACCGGTTTCGGATCCAGGCTCGCTGGAAGCGGCTGCCTCTCAGGCTAGTCTGAGCGACCAGAGGAGGACGTTTCTCTCTTGTTCCTGAGCATTGCCTGAACGTGTGAACCCCAGCGGGCAGCTCTCCTGCAGGCCGCTGCTGTTCTGATGCTTGCCAGCCTTCTTCTGCCTTTCCTCTGGGAATCTCAGAGTGCTTTGTCACCACTGACCCATTCATCCCCACAACTCCCTCATGAAACAAACGGCAGGTCTCCCCACCAAGCTCAGATAGAGGCTGGGTTGCCGAGGACTGGCCGGGTTGCTTTGCCCAGTAGGGTGAGTCTCCCTGGGAAGGCAGTGTCTCAGGTTCCATCTGGGCTGTTGGAGCCATTGTTAACTCCTTCTCAAGTAATCGTGCTACTGGGAAGGATTACTGTGCTTATACTCAGAGGGAGCGAAGGTTTTGTAGTACAGCTGGGGCAGCTTGGCACACGGGAGTGTTCATGTGTGGAGCCTGGAGGGCGGTTGTCACACTTGCAGGTCCTTACTGGAGTAAGAAGAGAATGGCATTTTGAGATAAAAACTAATCTTAATCATGGGCTGGCAATCGGGAGGTATGAGTGCGTGGATTGCTGGTTTTAGCACAAAACTAGCAAAAGGTGAGTGAAAAGTGCACGTTGCATAGGTGTGGGTAAGGCTTTGAAAACAGAGCCTAGCCCTGGTCCAGTGATGTCCTTGTCCTCAGGAAGGGAGAGGTGTGCTGGGCCTCCCTGGGCCTGGCCTGGCCCGTGATGGGTGAGTGATAGCTCCTGCCACGTTGTGGGAAACAAGCCGCCTTGAGAGGCACCTGGCCTGTTCAGAGCTGCACACAGCTCAGTACCGGGGCCGCACGGACGGGGATGGACTGAGGCTAGGTCGGTGTGCATCAGAAACCCAGCCTTCCCGCTAGAGAAAGGCTCACATGCCCAAAGGCCTGTCGAGGCAGCGTGGAGAAATGGGGCGTGCGGAATATGTTGCTCTGGGGCTCTCCAGGGTCTGGCCTTGGATGGGTGAATCCAGGGCTGACCAACAGGCTGGAGAGGTTGGTTCAGACCAGAAAAGGTGAGAGTCCTCCAGAGAGAACCACAGGGCCTGTCTCTGGGTCCCCCGTGGTCAGAGTAGGGACACGCGGAAGTGTGCGGTAGAATGCCGAATAAGACTTTTCTGTACATACAAAATGTTCCTGTTGTAAAAAGTGACACTGACACCATCTTACGGTAGAGAGTAGAGTATGCCCATCCTTTGGTCTTTCTTGGAAGTTTCGGGTAGCCCTGGCTGTTTCTCCAGTGTGTTGCAGCCTTGGGTTGAGGGGAGGCACCAGATGATTAATGTTGGTGATTTTCTTTGTTTCCCAAGGTACGGACATTGCTGCAGGAGAAGAAGTTGCCATCAAGCTTGAGTGTGTCAAAACCAAACACCCTCAGCTCCACATCGAGAGCAAAATCTACAAGATGATGCAGGGAGGAGGTATGGTTTTTACCTGTTAAGAAAGAAAACCAAGGAGATGTGTTTGATGCTGGAGAACGCAGATACTGTGAATCAAAGTCTGGTTTATCTGGGAAGTGGAGGGGAATATTCACACCCGTGACCCCAGCGGGTGGCTTCCTTCAAGTACTATCCTGGAGGCCTACAGAGGGCCTCTGTCGACAAAGAGAAATGTCAGTTTATGCTTTTGCTTAAATGTTCCCTTAGCTTCATGGTACGTAACCATGTCTTTGAACGCAGGCTAGTGTGAGCGCCGACCTGGACACACTGCTGATCTTCCCGGGCCACCTCAGTCACGCCCACTGCTTTGGGATGGTCGCTGCAGACTCTCCTGAGTGAGACAGGGGCTTGAACTCAGCGGCCTCTGTGACCCCTCCCAGCTCAAGTCCTGTCCTGATTCTGGGACGCCTCCCCTTGGGCCTTAGGGTACCTGATACCAGAGAGTACCCATTCCCATGTCAGAGTCTGACTCTTGGAATTCTCCAGACACTGACATTGTTTGGCTAATGGAGCAGGAGGGGGTTTTATTGGGGGCCTCAGAGTCCTGAAGACACAGCAGTGTTCTGAAGGGTGTGCCCATGCCGCTCCCCAGGGAGCTCAGGAGGCCCAGGCCTGGCCCGCAGGGTCTTGAGCTGTCCCTGGGGACAGGGCTTCGTGTGTGAAGCCTGGCTGTGCTGTTTCCTCTCTGGGAGCTGTTTGAATCAGAACCCCCCCGGGGTACTTTCATAGTTTGGAGGGGGGCTCTCAGCACTTTGCGAAAGGAAAGCTTGTCTTCAGAGCCCGTGTTGGCCCTTTCGTCAGGTGGAAAGGGAGGGCTGGTGATGTGAGTCCTTGACATCCTTCCTTCACGAAGCCGTTTGACCTGTCCTGCTACCAGAAACCAACATTCTCAGCTTACACAGCACAAGGTGTCTCTTTAGGAGCAGATGCACCTCAAAGCAACACACACAGTCCTGTGAGACTGTTGCCTAGGGGTTGTCTGGTTCCTCCTGTCTTGGGTATCTCTTGTGTTCTCGAACGGCACACAGGAAGGACGCTCCTTGGCCCCTCGTGTGCCCAGGGCGGGGTGTGTCAGTGTGATGGCCCTCCAACAGCCGTCGACAGGCTTCTCAGGCACTGGGGACGGCCTGCACAGCTTTTAAGATGAGTAGAAACAGGTGACCTGGATGTGGCCTGGATGCTGGGGAGGAGCTTGGTGCCGGGCTGAACAAACATTCTGGCCGAGAAGCCGCATGTGCTCTGAGGGGCAGCACGTGTGAGAACTCAGAAGCTGGGCATCCGAGGAAGGAGAAGAGTCGGCTGATGCCTAGAGGGGCTGGCTGAGCAGACTAAGACTGAACAGAGCAGAGTTTACTAAGTTGGAACAGGGCTTCTCCTCCTTGGAAGCATTGCTGTTGGACATGGAAGCTGTCTTCTGCACGAAGGATGGGGGTGGGGCAGCATCCTCTGGGTCAGCAGCACCCCTCCCCCCAGTTGGGATGATCAGAAATGTCCCCAGACACTGTGAATGCCCCAGGGTACGCCGTCACTTCCTGTTTGGAACCCCTGCTTCAGGACGTAAAGAATCACTTGCTCTCCGGGCCTTCCCACGTGCCTCCTCTAGGATCCTGGAAACCCACTGGGACTCTGGAAATAGATCTTCTCCAGTCTGGCCCTTCCCCACACATACTGGGTTTTACTCCTGTTTCATATGCGCGCGTGGTGGGTACTATCAAGATGTAAAGTTGTCTGTTTTAGAAAACAGATTCTGTCCAGAAAAGCAGAGCGCACCATCCTGGTAGGCAGTGTTCCGTGAACTCGTCCTGTGGCGGCAGAGGGGTGAGGGTCTGCTCTGCCTAGAAACCTCCCTGCTCACTTGGGTGCGTCTCTCTCTGCAGACTTACTCCTTCTGTGCTGAGTTCTGGGCTTCCCTGCAGGTGGTTGTTGCTGATGGCATGTAGGAGAAAGCTCAGAGCCCAGAGCTGCCTCTGGTGGTGGCCCTGCAGTGCTGAGCTAGAGAGGGCTGCTGCGCTCGGTCCCTCAAGCCACCTGGGGAGGGGTCGGCATTAGGAAAAAATCACGCTTTGGTTGGGGGATGAAATGGGTACGGGGGTTCGATTGTACGGTGATATTTGGCAACCAGACTTACTGTGGTGATAACTTTTTGGCGTACACCAAGATTGAATTGTGTTGTACACTTGAAACTAACACGTTATGTATGAGTTTTACCTCAGTAGAAAGAAAGTCACACGCTAGTGTCAGGTATCGTTAAAAGCACGTTTACGCAGGCTGGCGTGTTCTCTGCCACACAGTTGTGTGCAGCAAGCATCATCAGCCTCACGTTACGAGTGAGGAAACTGCAGCTGTGTGACTTCCACAGGACACAGGTTGGAACTTGAGCCTTGTGGCTCCCAAGCCACTCCTGCAGGCAGCTGTCTGCTCCTGGGAAGGAGGGTAGCTGCCCTCCATGGTGGTCAGTGTCCAAGAATATGCCCCACATCTGGCTGGTGTGGTGGGTGAAAACCTGAAATAGCCGAAATCATTGTAAATTAGTATGTTGGTGAAGGACTTGGGTGGACACCGAGTTTTTATCCAAACCGAGTGGACCGTCAGCCCTAGAGGCTGCCTGCTCTTTGCAATCCTGATACCCTCCCAAAAATCTTCAGACCATGTCCTCCTCCAGGAAGCTCCTAGTGGAGACAGTTTAGTTCACAGCTGCTGCCTGTCAAGGCCCACAGTGGATGTGGGAGGGGAGAGGAGGCCTTTGTGTGAGAGAACCCCGGCCAGGGTTGGGGAGGCTCTGGGCCGCCGGTGCAGCGGAAGCAGCCACTCCCCCTGATCTCGCCGTGTCTCAGCCGCCTGGGCAGACAGCCCTCACCTGTGTTACGCAGCAGTGCATGGCTCCAGAGAATGTACGTAGCTCGTGGGTGTCAGGAATCTGGAGTGGACCCCAGAGCCCCCAGCTGCATGAGGGAGGAAGCAGGACGCCCCTGGGCCCCCTGCAGCCCACAGCCTGCCCCTCAGCCCTTGCCTAGTTTGTCTTTAAATTTTTGTTCCTTTATCAGCCTGTAAGAACTTTGTTTTTAAAAATCTGATGATGTTGCCCAGAAACATTTGGCAGTTGTATTTACAGTTGTGTTCAGGTTGAGTTGCCGAACACTTCAGGAAAAATTGTATTGGTGTTAACCCCGAGTCCCCGTATTTGTGCTGAAATGCCCCCCAAGTTAAATGGAAGGCACTTACTGGCACTGTCCCTCATTTCTCACCCCCAAGTGTGTGTTTTGGACCCTATGAGGGAAAAGTATCAAGTGTGCAGAGCTACACGTCACAGTCCAAGTGACACATTTCCCATCCTAAGGGTGCATGGGTGGGGCAGCTGCGTGTCCCTGGCAGGACTGGGTACAGGGCGGCCTCTGCTGGCTGTTTTCCAGCCCTGGCAGCCTCGGTGTCCTGCACCAGCCCTGGGGCAGCACTCTGGCAGCAGGTGCATTTTCACATTCCTGACCTCGCTGCAGCAGGTGTCCAAGGCCACCGAGCAGCAGTCTGTGGACAGGCTGTGGGAACACTCTTAGAGTGGCTTTATAGCTGATTGCTTCCTGGGCCCTCCCCACTTAGTTTGCAGACAGTCTGCTTAGGGTGAAGCGGGCTACGCAGCATCCTCCTCTTCCAGCTGGAGAACTGAGCACGAGCACCTTGTCCACGGATGACGTGTCGGTGGTGCCAGGTGGACCATCAGAGCGGATGGGCAGTGAGGCCCGTGTCTTCTCAGCTCACACACTCTTGAGTACCCGTGATACAGTCTTGCTGGGTGTGTGCTGCGACTGTCCTCTTTGACCCACTGTGCTCCTGAGGTTCTTTCGTGTTGACAGCGGTAGTTCTGTGGCTTTCTTGCTGTTTGTAGACTCTTCTGTCTCCGTGAGCAGCCCTCCTGGTGCTGAGCCGTGGCTGCCTTCCAGTGTTCTGCTCTTAAGAGTGGTGCCTTAACGACTCCCTAGTCCCTGTCTCCTGGTGCACAGTCTGGGAGGGGGGCTGGGTTTCGTGGCCAGGGCAGTGCTTGGCCTGCGGGGTCCGCAGGGACACGTCCTGAGGTGGTTTCGCGCGGTGACGCCCCCACCTGCACGATGTCAGGGCCCCTGTCGGACCCACGTTGTCTTTAGCCTCGTTACTGTTCTCTTCAGTGTGACCCAGGGTGTCCCAGCTAGCACAGAAGAGGGACTTAAAGATAAGAATGGAGAAGGAAGAAATAAAACTGTTACTTGCACACAATCTAACTTTCTGCATAGGTTAGAGCATTGAGCCCTGTAGTTTAAGATCAAAATGTAAAATCAGTTCATTTCATTTCGCCAACAACCAGCAGTTGTAGGTGACAGGGAACAGGGAGGGGGCGGGTCAGCGTGTCAGTGGCGAGCGGAAGTGCTGGCCCAGCTGCCGAGTCTCCGCCCTCCAGGCCTGGGGCTGAGTCTCCTTTGGTCCAGGAGCAAGGGGAGGGGTCCAGGAGAGGGCAGACCCCTCCCTCCTTGTAAAGTCTAGATGCCAAACACAGCTCTAGCGTCGAGCGATGAACATAGAGTTACATTTGTCTGCCTCCTGTTAAACAGTCTTGTGGCCACTTTGACCTAAATTTCTTGTACCTGCACAGACTTTCCTGAGTGACCTGGAGAGACAGTAAGTAACCTTTCTCTTTGGTCTCCTGACCCCACTTCCTGCATGGAAGCCGCCCTGCCTCTCTCTATCCAGGGGTGAGAGGTGAATGTAGGTTTGGCCCGTCCAGATGCAGCCATGTGCTTGTCATCAGTCGGGGTGGTCTTGCCTCCAGAGGTTGGGAGCGGGGCGCAGAGTGTTCCCACTTCTTCGGCACTTTCGCACAAATCACTGAAGGGCTGTGGAGACACCCCACATGCTAAGTGTGCAGGTGTGTGCGCCTTTCGGGGGGGTAGAGGAGGGATTGGGGGAGGAGTCGCATTTTTAGGACAGAGTATCTGGTCTGAAATAGGAGAAGGGAACACAGAAGGAAGGATGGCTCAAGGCCCCCCGTTGACAGGGCCTCCCCCAAGTCTGCGTTTCACATCCTTTGCCTGGTGCAGGACCTTGTGTCTGGCTGTTTTTCTTCAATACAATATGAAGTTTATAAACAACAAAACTCCAGAAGAACATGGGGGAAGACCAATGAGGCTACCTAGTGGCTCATGAAGTCCCCTCCAGCCCCCACAGACTAACGAGAGGGGCAGCAGCTGGGTGGCAGAACCTGGCATCAGACACTCACACCCCCGCCCGCGCTTCCACACGTCCACCCCGTCCCGACACTGACCGCTGCTGCTGCGGGCAGGACGCTGGCGCCAGGCACTGTGGAGAAGCCCTCGCTGAGGTCTCAGGAAGCCTCAAGGGTGGAGGGTTTTGGTCCTTGCTGCATACGGCCACCCAGCAGCTCGGGGTGGGCAGAGGTACCCTTCAAACTGTTTTTTCCCAACACACAGGACCCTGATGAAGGACCGGGGAGGGGCAGCAAGATTGGCAGTTGGGACCCGGGATCCCTCATCACAGACAACCCTGCCCCGGCCTCGGCTTCCTCGCGGCGTCTTCATTCGGCCCCGGCCTTCCTGACCTGTCCATGCTGCCCTCCCTGTCCAGGCCGATTCCCAGTCTTCCAGTCAGAGCAGATCAAGTCACGGGGCCGCATGGTTCAGACCTATCTCCCGTGGAACTCTGAAGATGGAGGGGGTTCGAGAGGACACTGGGGCAGAGAAGCCAGGTCTCATCGGCAAAAGTGAGGTGGTTCATCAGGTTCTGGCCTCCAAAAAATTGTTCTCGGTGGCAAGGCATCAAAAGGTACGCATGCTGTGCAGTCCGGGGCCCCTGCCGCCTCCCCCGAGAGCACTCCTGCCTGAACGTGCACCGGAGACCGAAGTCCTCAGAACGTTGGCATCGAGGGAAGAGTTAACACACAGGACGGGTGATGCACACACAGTTACTGCAGTTGGCATCCTGAGAAAGCGGGACCCCAGGGAGCAGCAAGCAAGTGCTGCTGGCCCAGAGCGGGTGAGCAGGAGCCCCTCCTCTGAACCCCTTGCCCAGCGGCCCCCTGCACCCTGCCCCACCACCCTGCCTTGGCACTGGGTCCGGAGGAGGCCAGTGTGGAAACCCTGCTCAGCACTGAGGGCCCCTCCCGGAGAGCAAGTGGCCTGTGCTCCTATCTCGCACTTAATCTCCTCGCTCCGACACAAGAAGTAATTGTCACTGCATATCCTTTAGAGAGAAGCCATCTCTCAGTGCCGTTTTGAAAAGCTATAAATTTGGGGTGAAGACTCCAGTAAATACACTGGCTCTGGGGGGACGCCCCTGACAGCCTCAGGCACCTGCGCAGAGCCCCTCCCCGCCCCCTGCCAAGGGTGATGCCTGAGACCCAAGGCCAGGCCCTTACCCACCTTTCCCTTGTTTCCCCACTGTGCTCCTCTAACCCTTATAAGCACAGAAGACTGCCCCACTCACTGTGGCTCCATTCTGGACCTCGTAGAGCTGCACTCTCCTCTTCCTGGAAGTAGATTGGCGTTGCCTGTAAGCTGGGGCCACCATGTGGCTGGTGTGCTGTGGCGGGGGCAGCAGCTTGATTCCTTGGCGCACTGGCCTAGACCTCCCCATATCCTCCCCAGCCTGTCTCCCCCCGTCTTCCTCCTGCCCCTCGGTACCTCTCACTCCTGACACACAACACCCACCAGGGCGCTAGACGAGTGAGTCCAGACCCTTGGCAGACTTTGAAAGGTCAGCTCCACTGCCTCGCCCTCCAAACTCTGGAAGCCTTGTGTGTGCAGCTGACTAGGGGGCTCAAAAGACATTGACTTGGAGGTCAAGTGTGACCCCAGCGTGCTCTTCGTGGACAGGAAGCTAAACCCCAAGTGCATGGTGACCCACTTCCAGGTGCTGGCCCTGCACAGCAGCTGTGGCTCCTCTGCCCCTTGGGAGAGGAGCCACAGGAGCTGTGGCTCCTTGCCCCTAACCTGCAAACAGCTGTTAGGACACAGAGCCCATGGTCACTGGCCCCTAGACCTTGGACAGGTGGTTACTGGCCCCAGTGAAGTCCAGAGACCAAAGTATGGTTCTTAAAATACTCTTTACAGTAGTGTAAAACGGAACAGGGATAAATCATAAGCCAGGTGTGACCAGTGTGCAGAAGAATTTCAAAAGGTCATTGGATAAAAGAAAATTTTTTCAATTTAAAAAGGAAAAAAAATTAAACTTTATTGGAGTGGGAAGGGACAGACTGGGATTTCAAAATGCAGAAAAGGTAAACAAGATTGTACTGTGTAGCACAGGGAAATATATACAGGATCTTGTGACTCACAGCGAAAGAGAATGTGACAATGAATGTATCTATGTTCATGTATAACTGAAAAATTGTGCTCTACACTGGAATTTGACACAACATTGTAGAATGACTATAACAATAAAAAAAAGTTAAATAAAAAACTTTGTTGGAGGATGCTGATGAGGACTTGAACTAGTGGAGACGTTCTTTTCATGCAGAGAAAGACTCAGCAAGATGTCATCTCCCAGAGCTGCTCTGAGTCCAGTGAGATTCCAGTTGCAGCCTAGCAGGGCTCTTCTCCCCGGGAGACGGGGTGACCAAGACGGGAACACCACACTCACAGAAAGTGCCTGGAGCCAGTGACAACCCAGCACCCGGATTGGGGCTTCTAGAATCACTCCCTCCCCAGAGGAGCTGAGGTCCCAGGGTGGGGCAGGAAGAGAGGGCGAATCTGGAGCAGGTCGTGGCTGAAAGGAAAGAGGTGCTCAGAAACCGAGGGGCACGAGTCCAGAGGACACGGGAGCGAGCTTGAAGCGGCATCTGTTGGCCAGCCTTGGGACAGTTAGAGCCACAGAATGAGGAACGGATGTTGACACGAGGAGGGAAGGAGGACTCCTGAGTCCAGAGTCTCACACGTGTGCTCATGCACAGTGAAGCTCCGCAGAAGTGCAGACGGAACCGTTGGAAAGTCCCACTTTGCAGCCTCGGTTCTGGTGTTGATGGGCTTAGGCGGAGGTCAGAGATGGATGCAGACACAACTTCAGGTTGAATTCCCAATTGAGAACCATTCTACAAAACTGACCTGAACTCTTCAGAATGTCTGTGGTGAAAGGTGGAAAAACTGTTCTAGACTAAGCATGGGGACTACACGGCAGTGCTTGGTCCTAGATGGGATGCTGGGTAGGGGGCCACTGTGAGGGACGTCATTGGGACACGCAGGTGAGGAGGTGTGAGTGTGGGCTGTGTCAGTGTTCGGAGTGTCACGTGTGGTTGACTACGGTGCTGTGCCCCCCACTTGGGGACATGCAGATGGTGGTGTCACCATCGGTGGGAGGGGTCTTTTGAACACGGTGCCGAGGACACTGGGAGTCCTGCCTCACCTCACCCAAAACCCACTTCCAGCTGCAGCAGGAGATTTCACTGTGAAGAGCAAGACAAGAGCACCTTGATTTTTTAAATCGCCATCATTGAGGTGTAACAGACTTCATCTATTTTGACCGCGTCATTTGAGAAGTTTTGCGGTGTGTGTGCCTTCGGGAAACCACTGCCATAATCAAGATGGTGTGCATACCCTTCACCCTCCAGGTTTTTGGGTCCCTTTGTGGTTCCTCTGCCCCCGCCCTCTGTCCCCAGGTCACGTTTCTCGGCTTCTGTCACCCTAAGTTAGTTTGCATTTCCTAGAGTTCCCTGTACGAGTAGTAATACTGTGTGTATTTTTGAGATTTCACTTGTGCATTGGTGGTTACTCCTTTTCGTTGCTGAGAGGTATTCCCCTGTGTGTCTGTCTCTGTCTTGCACCTGTTCGTGGGCAGCTGGGTTGGCTGCAGCTTTCAGATTTTCTGGACGGGTTGTAGCTCAGCAGTAGCTGAGTACTTGCCTGCAGGTACTCCGGACAAAGCTGCTGCGAGCTCTTGTGCAGGTGTCTGTGTGGCTGCTCGTCCCCTCCTCCTGGGGGAGTGTGTAGGAATGGAGTCCAAAGTGGGCTCCTGTTTTCCCTCTCAGAAGCTGCTACACCGCACTGGGTCCTGCCGCGCTGTAAGCGGCAGGCGAGTCTCTGACCTGTCCGCTTCACCCAGGTTACTGAGGGTATTGGCATGAAGATGTTCATCACGCTTCCTGCTAGCTTTGTAATGTTTCTAGAACCTAGTGAGGTCACCTCTCACTCTTGGTGTTGGTGATTTGTGCCTTCTGTTTTCTCTTGATCAGTCTGTTGAGAGATTGATCAATAATTTTCTCAGAGAACCAGCTTTGGTGTCAGTTACTTTCTCTGTTGTATCTCTGTTCTCTGTTTCGTTGGTTTCTGCTGTGATCTTTTATTTCCTTTCTGTTGGCTTAGGGTTTAATTAGCTATCTTCTTACGGAGGAAGCTGAGATCGTTGGTCTGTCTTTTCCAGGAGAGGTGCTTCGTGGCTGTAAATTTCCCTCCTGGAGCAGCATTCATAAGTCCTGATATGTTTTCATCTCCATGTAGTTCAGATGCTCATCCCTTTTTGACTTGATCCTTCATCCATGGGTTATTTTGAGGTGTATTTTTTAGCTTCCATATCCTCGGGAATTTTCCAGAGAGCTCTTACTCACTTCTTCAGAGAATATGTGTTGCGTAACTTGAACCCTTCTGACGACTTTACTGAGGCTTGTTTTATGTCCAGAGTGAGGTGTGTCTGGATAAATGCCCCGTGTGCACTTGAGAAGGAGGTGGGTTCTGCTACTGCGAGGACCTCGTGAAGTCTGCCGCTAGGTTGTGGCTTGTCTGTCTCCTTGCAATTCTGCTTCGTGAATGTTGAAGCTCTGTTGTCAGCTGCGTAAGTGCTTAGAATTGTTGCGTTCTCTTGATGGATGGACGCCGGCTTCAGTGAGGTGGCGGTGACCTCCCCGGAAGCTCTCCGCGCCAGCCACGGCGCCAGGAGCCCACGCGGCAGCCCTCTGCCCCTCGCCTGCTGCTGGTGTGCGGACTCACTGTGCAGCTGTGACCTGCTGTGTCTGAAGCGCATCACTGCAGGCGGCGCGCAAGCTGGTGCTTGCTCTTCTGTCTCGTCCGCAGAGGTTTTCCTTGTTTGGGTCATTTAGACTGTTCACACGCCACTAGCGTGACTAATGGCAAGATTAGGTTTGCTGTTAGTCTTTGTCTCATTTGGTCTTTGTTTCATTTTCCCTCCTTTTTTGCCTTATTTTGGATTAATCAAGGTTTTTTTACATTTCTTAATCATTTTTCTTCTGATGAGCCCGTGTTGAATTGTTGAACTCGCTCCGTGTTGTTGTTTTGTGGCCGAGGTAGGGTTTACCATGTGCATCGCTGACGGGTCAGTCACGTCCTCCAGTGGCAGGAGGCCACCTCCTGCGGAGCGGAGCCTGAGCTGGCACGCATCCGCCCTTGCGACGCTGCCTCGTGTTATTTTTGTTTAATCTGTCATATCTTGTAAATTTATATAGTTTTTTTAAATACGTGTGCTTAGGTTGTTATTTCCGGTGCTTTTCATTGGTCTTTGTAGCCCTGACTTCACGTGGCAGCGTCCACCTCCTGCCTGAAGGATGTCCATGTGTCACGGTGTAGGTGTGCTGGCAATTGAGTCCTCAGCTTCTTACATCTGAAAATGTCTTCATTATGTCTCTGCGGAGGTGTTTTGGGGCAGATTGCCAGGTCTTTTCTCAGGCGTTAGAGGGGCTCCTCTGCTGTGTGCGAATGTGTCTTCTTTTTCTCTGGCTGCTTCCAGGATGATCTGTCCATCACTAGTTGTGAGCGCTTTGACCGTCAGGTGCATTAGTGTCCTGTTCTTCACGGTCCTCGCGTCTGGGGCTTGTCGAGCTCCCCAGCTCTGCAGGGTTGTTGCTTTCCGCAGCGCTTCCTTTCAGGGGCCTGCCCTCTCCTCCCCTCTCCCAGGGCTGCAGTTACACAGACGGCAGGTGCCTTGACGCTGTCCCACAGACGCTGTCCCACAGCCACTGGGCTCTTGTTGCTTTCCCAGCAGTTCCGTCGTGCGCCGTCACCCAGCACCGTGTCCTCTTAGATGTCGTGGTCTTCATCTCTAGAAGTCAGGTCGGGTCTTCTCTGTCTCTCTCGTGCGTGCCTTTGTTGAACTGTTTCTGACATGGAATTTGTGTTCGTAATTATTTTATTGCCCTTCTGTGCTGATTCTGACATCGGAGTTAGTGTCAACTGTCTGCGGGGTGGGTCCTGTTTCTGCCTCTTTGCTGGCTGGTCGTCTCTAGCTGCCGGCTTCACGTCCTTGTGTGCTGGGTACCTTACCCTCCTCCCAGTCTGCCTCAGCTTAGTTACGAGATGGAGCTGAGTTACTTTCATCACTTTCGTTTTTGTTTTTCTGCTCATGTGCTCGGGTAGGACAGGGGCATGTCCTGCCTGAGGGATCCGTGTCATTCATTGCCTCATGCTGAGTGCCTAGAAGCCTGTGTCTTTTCGTATGTTGTCGCTTGTTCACGCTTCCTGGTTGTTGTGGGCGTGAGGGGGGTGGGGTCCCCCTTGCGCCACCTTGGCTGGAAGTAGAAGTATTTTTAAGAAGTAACATCTCTTCCTGATTCTGAGCTCAGGGTCTCACGTAGGGTGCCAGAAACGTTACTCATAAAGAGAGAGGTTGGTGCGTTTATCTCTGCTAACATTTAGTACCTCTTTTCATCAAAAGACTGCAGCAAAAGAAAGTAAGAAAACAGGCCGTTAACTAAGAAAAGATACTTGCCTCAGGTAAAAACAAAGATACTTAGTGTCCAGAATTTATAAAAGAACTGTTATAAATAGGAAAAAGACACCCTCATAGAAAAAATTGACAAAAGACATGCATAGGCATTTCAGAGAAGAGGAAGCATGCTCTGCCAATGAATAATAAAAAAATTCCAGGTAGTTCGTTGAGACACCATTTTATAGCCACTCACTCGATTGATGAAACTTAAGAACTCTGGAAAGACTCTTACGTGAGTAGGAACTAACTCATTCGTTTCTGGTGGGGTTGTAAAGCGGTTATCCTGCGGTGGCTGGTGCAGTCAGGTAGTTCGTATCCTGTGTTTGTCATACGTGGGACTAGATTCGAATGAGAATTTCACGTGTAAGGATTTTCACTAGTGGACGTGCATAAGAATATGCTTAGCACACTGTTTTATGATAGGAAAAGCAACCCTGAACAGTCAGATGACAGAAGGAAGGTGAAATGTGCTCTGTCCTCCAAGCGAAGTGATAGACGGCGCGCTTGCTGTTAGGAGTGCAGCCGGGGTGCAGTGCTGTGCGGGGCAGGGCGCAGTGTGAGAGGAGGGAGGGGAGGGAGGCGCGCACGGTGCGGGTCACTTGTGGGTGTCCTTGGTCTGTGTGCAGTGGTGGGCTGCGGCCTGATGTTACATCACGCCTTATAAACTAAGGATTTGTTAAATTTGTTCTCCTGTGATAATGTAAAACGTACTCTTAAAATACTTAACTGGAGAAATGAAAGGAGGTTGCCTTATTGATACCAAAACTTATGAAACTAGACTAAAAATATTTAGCATCTTGTAGTGTCAGAAAGTAAGGCAGTGCTCATAACAAACAAAGCCTGCGGCAGTCAGGAGTTCAGGGCCACAGGAGCCACTGAGGAGCACCCAGCAGCCAAGGCGGGGCGCTTTGAGCAGCAGAGTAGGGGGCGGAGCACCAGGGCGCGGGGCGGAGCACACAGACGCTCGCTCACTCGTGGGTCGTACTGGTGGGAAAAGTGCTGAGTAGGTAGGGGAGAGAAATCTGCGTGCAAGACCCCCCACCCCCGAGGGAACGGGATGGGGTGAGAGAAGGGGAGCCCTGCGGTGCAGATGCCTGGCGGCAGCCCCAGCCACAGGCAAAGGCGCCTCCACACCCACAGCCAGGACCCTGAGCGCACGCGCGGGCAGGCGCTTCCCTGCGCAGTGTCCCTGCCCCGAGCCCACAGCCCAGACTGATGATGGGGAGAGCAGCAGACCCCCTGCAGAGGGGCGGTCTGCAGGGCCCTGCCTGGCACCCTGCACAGCCTGGTCAGCTGGGAGGGGCCAGAGGAGACGGGAGGACTGTGTCTCCTGGGGGACCCTGGGGTGGGGGCGGGGAGGGGTCAGTTGGGAGTTTGGGACGTGCAGATACAAATTGCTGTATATAAGACAGATAAAGGACAAGGACCTGCTGTGTTGCACAGGGAGCTGTACTCAGTGTCTCGTAATGACGTGTCATGGAAAAGGATACATGTGCGCATGTGTGACCAAATCACTGTGCCGTACACTAGGAACTGGCACAGCGTTGTGGATTAGCTGTGCTTCAGTGTAATAAAAGAGGGGGAAGAAACGTGAATAGGCTGTGATTAGTGACTGGTCAGTATTGGTTCACACGCTGACACACGCACTGTGACACACGCCTGCGCTGTTGTAGGATGACCGTCGAGGGGGAAGCTGGGTGTTGGGGGGATATCTGCCGCTTCTCCGGAGCCCCTGTCCCCCCCTCTCTGCCTGTGCAGTTGGCACCATGTTCTTTCCCTGTGTCACTTCCGACTGCTCCTGCCTAACCCTGGTCAGTGTCTGTTGTGCAGCGGTCACAGCGTATGGGCAGGTGGGCCAGGTTCCCCCCCACCCCGGGTGGAGAGGCGGGCTGACACGTGGCTCTCTTACAGTGGGCATCCCCACCATCCGGTGGTGCGGGGCGGAGGGGGACTACAACGTCATGGTGATGGAGCTGCTGGGGCCCAGCCTAGAGGACCTCTTCAACTTTTGCTCCAGGAAATTCAGCCTCAAAACTGTCCTGCTTCTTGCTGACCAAATGGTAAGAGCTCACTTCTGTCCAGAGCAGGGCAGCTTGGGCGCTCAGCCTGGTGGGGTGCCAGGGCTGCTCTCTCTGCCTCAGTGCCTCTTGTGCAGCGGGAGAGAACGGAAGCTCCTTAATGGGCCCTGGGTTCCCTGGGGACCTGGCCCCGAAAGGACAGCGTCACATAAGGTTATGGGCTGTTCACTTCCCTGAGAGCCGGTGTGGGGCTGGAGGTGGTCAGCTCAGTCCCCTGTCTGAACCGAGGGTGCGGGAGTGCTGGGCTGCTTCCCCATGGCTGCCGCTGCTCTGGGGTGACCTCTCGCCGTGCTTCCCCTCTAGATTAGTCGTATTGAGTACATTCACTCGAAGAACTTCATCCACCGGGACGTGAAGCCGGACAACTTCCTCATGGGGCTGGGCAAGAAGGGCAACCTGGTGTACATCATCGACTTCGGACTGGCCAAGAAGTACCGGGACGCCCGCACCCACCAGCACATCCCCTACCGCGAGAACAAGAACCTCACCGGGACGGCACGCTACGCCTCCATCAACACGCACCTCGGCATCGGTGAGCTCCCCCAGCGGCCTGGGCGCCTGTTCCCAGCTTGGGGAAAGCCAGCCCCGCTGAGGCCCCAATCTGGAGCCTGTAATCACCCTCTGTGGCAAAGACTGGCTCCCAGGCCCTGAGACCTTGCATTGTGGGCTGCGGGGCTTCCTGGCAGGCGGCTGTGACGCCGTCGCCATCTCAGTGTGAGGCGCCTCCCGGGACGTCATGGGGACTCGTTCGGAAACAAGAGTTGAGGTGTTCTTCCCTGGGGCTTTGAGTTCCTGTCCCCAGGGAGCATCTGTGGGGCCCGCGCTGCCCTGACCACTGCCCTCTCTTCCCAGAGCAATCTCGGAGGGACGACCTGGAGTCGCTGGGCTATGTGCTCATGTACTTCAACCTGGGCTCGCTGCCCTGGCAGGGACTGAAGGCGGCCACCAAGCGGCAGAAGTACGAGAGGATCAGCGAGAAGAAGATGTCCACGCCCATCGAGGTGCTGTGCAAAGGCTACCCCTGTGAGTGTCCAGCGCGGGCGGGGGGCCCTCCGAGGCTCGGAGGGTCCTGTGTGGTGGCGGGGAGCGTGGAGAGCAGGCAGGTGTCTGCTCTGTACCCGGCTGCATCCCTCTGCCCTAGGGCTCCCTGCCTCCCCGGGCCGCAGCTTGGAGTTTTCCTTTTGCTCTCGTGGGCCCACCCGCCGCATAAGGGCCCCGTGGTGTTGGGTTCTCTCACCCCCGTCCTTCCCGCCCCTCCCTGGGGTTTTAGGCTCCGTCCTTTGCGCCTGCCTGTGGTGTTGGGGGGAAGGGGTCCTGCTGGCGACGCCACGCCGGCTCGTAGCCGGCACCGCCAGCTACCTCCAGGTGTCCCGGTGCCCGCAGCTGAGTTTGCCACGTACCTGAACTTCTGCCGCTCCCTGCGCTTCGACGACAAGCCCGACTACTCCTACCTGCGCCAGCTCTTCCGCAACCTCTTCCACCGGCAGGGCTTCTCTTACGACTACGTGTTCGACTGGAACATGCTCAAGTTCGTAAGTGTGCGGCGGGCCCAGCGACTTCTCTGTGGATGGGGCTCCCCGGCCCGTCCGGGGCGCTCCGAGCGGGGCTGAGGCTTGGGGACTGGGGCTCCCAGGGCACGGGCTGAGTCTGCAGTGCAGGTCTGCCTAGAGCCTGGGCTCCTACCCTGACACTGAGGTCACTTGATCCACATCACGACGAGGCGTTGGGGCTGTTCTGGCCTGCGCGTTCCTTGCGCAAGGGTGTGTGTGTGCCGTGAGGTAGGGTATAGACCCGTGCTGGGGCCTGGCCTCCGAGGGGGCAGGCGGCTGGGGAGGCCTGTGTGTTATGCGTGCGTTTGGTCCTGGGATGAGCTTCATGTGATTTCCTTGGTTTCTCAGGTGTGAGCTTGTGAGCACAGATACGCTTGCTTGGGGCTGAGGGTGTGGAGAGGGCAGAGCTTGGACCTTAATCTGTTTCCCTTCTAGAATAGGCCGTCTGTTCCTGGGTCCATTGTATGAATTTAATTAATCTTTGGGCACCACTGCTGGAATTCCAGGGTTTGGGGGAATTTACTTTACCTCTTTGATTAAAAATTTGTTCTACTTAGTTATGAGCTTAAGACGGAAAGTGGCACCTTTCCAGGGTGACAAGTGTGATGGAGGAACAGAACCTCCTCTTCAGAGGATGCAGAGCAGGAGGCCGTACCCGTGGCCTCGCCCGTGCAGGGGTGCTTGTAAAGGGACCCGGTGGCAGGGGTGGCTGCTGCCTCCGGAGCAAGGGCCACCTGCCCTGGACCTGGCCTGTGCCCTCTGGTAGGGTGGCCGACCCCTGGAGAAGGGTGCCACAGGTCGCCTGGAGTCTGAACATCAGAGTGGGCCTTCTGCCGGAGCCACTTGAAGTTCTCTGTTCTGATATCGTCATCCCTCTTAGGGGCTCGGCAGACCTCTCGTGTGAAGGGCCAGACAGTAGATAATTTCAGCTTTCCCATCTGCACGGCATTGCAACCGCCTGACTGGTAACCAGAGCACTGCGGGGCGGTCGGGGATAAGTTGGGGTGGCCATGCCGAGAAAACTTTATTTACAGAAACAGACGGGCTGCCTTTGGCCCACGAGGGCTCAGTTTACACCCTTGCCTTAAAGTGCTGGTAACCTTTACGAGGACAGTTAATCTTCGCGTCACCATTTAAAATCAGGTGCCTCCGAGCTTGTGGTTCGATGTAGAACAAGCTGTTGCAGGAGCAAACCTGGCTGAGGCGGTGCTCGCCACACCGCCTTCCTGGGACAGGCCCGGCTGCCAGCCCCTCGACTCGCGTGTGCGCCGATGTGACTCTCGCGCAGGCCGGGGCTCTGCATTCCGCTGGACCCCTCAGCCCACCGAGTGCTGCCGCCCCCGCCTGCCTCACAGGCTTCCCGACTTGTGCTGTTCGGCCACCTCTGACCTAGATGGGTGCCCATTCCTGTGGTGCTCAGGAAGAGGGCCCACGGGTGCTGTTGGTGTGTGGGTTTTTGCTGTGTTGGGACGAGGGCCGAGACACCTGTTCTGCTCCTTGCAGGGGTGCGGGACCGGCCTGGGGCTGTCCAGCGGAGGAGCGTTGGACTTGTGCGTGGCTCCAGATGGCTTCGTGTCTTGTCCCCAATGCCCTGGTGTTTTCTTGGCTCAATTCGCAGCCAGAGGCCTGGGGTGGTTTTTCAGCAAACCCAGTTCAGTTAAGGTCTTTGCCTCTTTCCTTCTCAGGGAGCCAGCCGGGCAGCTGACGATGCCGAGCGGGAACGCCGGGACCGAGAGGAACGCTTGAGACACTCCCGAAATCCAGCCACCCGCGGCCTCCCCTCCACGGCCTCTGGCCGGCTGAGGGGGACACAGGAAGTGGCTCCTCCCACACCCCTCACCCCTACCTCACACACTGGTGAGTGGTCTTGGGGCTGCTGGATGTGCCGCAGCCTCCCGCTCTGAGGCAACAGCTTCTGTTCTGTGTGTTGGTTGCTCTGGCCCCTCCAGTGTGACCTTGCGGGGAGCCGGCTCTGGGAGTGGGGACTGGGGACCGGGTGGGCCTCGTGGGCCAAGCTGTGTGCATTCCTGTTCTGGCTGATTCTTGTTCCCGAGGTTAGAGGGGCCCGGGAACAGCCTGGGACGGCGCCTTTGGGAACATCTGTTTCCTCGTTGGTCTCCTGAAGGGCTGAGTTCCTTGCAAGCCCTGTTGCTGTTCACGTTCTCCTGGTGACGAAAGGAGAGCCCCCGACGAACCCCTCCCTCCTCACGGGCCTGTCGTGACCCTCCTCGGGCCCGAGGCTGGCGTCGCTAGTGCCGACCCAGTACTGGGCTGCAGCAGCATGTCCTGTGCCCCGTGCCGAGGCTGCAGGCGTCCTTGCTCGACCACAGTTCCCAGTGGAGAGCCCATGCTGGAGTGTGGGGGGGCCTTCCGAGGCCTCACTTCTGCCTCTGTCTTCCTCTCTGCCAGCGAACACCTCTCCTCGGCCCGTGTCCGGCATGGAAAGAGAGCGGAAAGTGAGTATGCGGCTGCACCGCGGCGCCCCGGTCAACATCTCCTCGTCCGACCTCACAGGCCGGCAAGATACCTCCCGCATGTCCACCTCACAGGTGCGCGCCCCGCAGGCCCCATGCTGCGGGCCTCTGACTTCTCCGCGTTGTCTGGTCTCCTGGCTCCAGGCCGGGGTGGGTGAGGGATTCAGAGGCTTTCCTGCTTCCCTTCCTTCCCTTCCTCCCCTTCCTCCCCTTCCTCCCCATCTCTGAGCATTTGAACCGACGGGGGGAAAGGTGCCCCCTCGGTGCTGTTCGGCCCTATTTGAGTATCTCAGTGATTGGCTGTGCGGGGTCAGGGCTCACCCCCCAACTGTGCTGGGACATGTAATGGGGACTTCTCTCTTCTGCTGCCCTCCGTGGGGCCCTGGCCGCAGGCCAGTCTGGGAGGCTCGGCCGTCTTCCCTGCTGGGTGGGGAGCGCCCGCCTGCTCGTGCCGTCAGTCACCGGCACGCCCGCCTGGAGACTCTGTCCTGGTCCTTGCCAGCCGGGCCTGCCCCCAGCACAGCGCCCATCGGGGGTGGGGGCGGCGTGCTGCTGGCAGTCACTGCGTGCTGTGGTCGGCAGGGGCCTTTTAGAGCCTGGCACCTGGCTGCGTGTCGCAGGGCAGGAGCTCCCGTCTCCTCTCTGACGGCGAGCACGCTCCGAGGCCCGCGAGGTGCGGCCCGGGCCCCAGAACCACCTCCGCTCGCCGCGTCTTCTCTTCTGCCGCTGTTACTGGGCTGCACTCACCACACACCTTTCTTGACAGAGCAGTTCTTCCTTTCTGTACTGATACTTCTCCTCCAGCAGCTTTTGGGGTCCCTTCCTGTGGGTGGTGGGGTCGGGTGACCCTGTGGTATCTGCTGGACAGGGCAGGGTCTCAGGAAGGCCCTGGGCTGTGTGCTGGGCGAGCCCTCCTCAGGTTCACTGTGACACTCGGGTTCATGTGGTACCCGGCCCCCCAGCGCTTGTGGGGCACTGGGTGTAGCTTGTGGGTGAATTTGGTGGGTTGAGCGTGCAGGTTAGGAGGGCGGGGGCTGCAAGCACTACCAGGACCGCAGTCCTTTGGCGTCCAGTCTAGCTGGGCTTCAGGCAGAGGAACGAGGCGTGCCCGGGCTGGGGGGGGGGCGTGCTCCCAACCACTTTCCCTTGACCAGGAGCAGTAAGAGTTTTACCACTTTTTTTTTTTAATATATTTTTTATTTAGGGGGGGTGGTAACTGGGTTTTTATTTATTTATCTGTAATGGAGGTACTGAGGATTGAACCCAGGACCTCGTGCATGCTGGGTACCACTGAGCTACATACTCTACCACTGAGCTACACCTTCTCCTCTTGGACACTTCTGATTTCCTGGTGATTCTACTGGAAATGGGTGATTTTTACAGGGTAGCTGTCTCTCACAGAGACTGAAGATACAGGTAGTCTGATCACCTGGGATCTGGCCAGGCAATGCGGTTGGACCTCTCTTGGCCCCTGGCCCCACCCTCCCTCCCTCACCACGGGGCACAGAGAAGGCTTCACATTGCTTCCCACGAGCCCTGGGGTCCCCGAGCCCTGTGTGCTGCTGGCTCTGTGGCCCCAGAATGCCTGGGCCAGCAGAGACTGAGGAAGGTGCAGGCCCTTTTTTAAACATGGGAGAATGTCTTTTGCTTTGAGGACCGTTGAGGGAAAGGAAAGAGAGGGTGCTGAGGGTGCTGGGTTGTCGAGGGTCTGGGTGCAGCCTCAGCCCCCGCCCCAGGCGTCGACCAAACACAGCCCCGAGGTCCCACCTCGCAGACATGTCTGCTCGCTCGTGTGCGCGCTCCCTCCTTCTCCCCTTTCACGTGGGCCTGAGTGGTAGGGATGGGTCTCCGAAGAGATATGATTTGGTGGTGTAGCCCTGCAGAAGCACCTTCGCTTTTTCCCCTGGTCACCCCCGGCAGTTTCTCAGGGTCTTCATGCTGAGGACACAGCCCCTGAGGGTGTGTCCCTGGTGCCCTCCTGATTCTCCCCTTTGGGTTCTCCTGGTCACCCTTGAGTGCTCTTCTGAAAGACTGTGAAAGGCTCCCCGTCCACCAAGGCTCCAGCTTTTACAATTCTCTGGCCTCTCACCACCGCCCCCTAAGAAAGTGGGGGGACAGGGGGAGCACGGACGCACTGGTCGAGCCGCAGCCCTGCACGTGCACATCCTTAGTCACACGGCCGCCCGGTGGGGGCGCTTCCCACCCACTTTCTGTACGGCCCCCGCGCCCCAAGGAGGAGGTGGTGTGTCCTGTGCGGGGCTCCCAGTCCGAGGCCACAGCTCACCCTCAGTAGGACTGTGCATAGCCTCTTGCCACCCCTCAACCCGTGCCCTGTCTCCTGGCTGCTCCTCCTCGCCCCCACGTGCTTCTCACGGGACCACGGTCCCATGTTCCCAGCTCCTGGCTGGGAGTCTGACCTCTCCAGCCAGAAAATTGGGGAGACTAAAGGGCTCCTGGTGGGTGAACCTGTTTGTGACGTTTTTCTCTTTGTGAGAAAGTGCTCATTGGTCCAGCACTGTCGGTGGGACGTAGTACTGGTCCCTGGTGTTCTTTCAGACCGACTGACTTTAATCCGTGACCCCCCAGTGCAGTCTGTGCCGCGTCCTCTCCTTGCGTCTGTGAGGAACTGTGTCCAGTCTGTGTGTCATGGGAGGTGCTGTCCTCTTCACCTGCCCAGCACAGGCCTCTGGGAGCTGCGGCTGGAGGGGCTGCCGCGGGGCATCTGGTTCTCTTACTGCCCAAGGGGTCGGCAGGGTCTGTCCTGGCCCCTCGTCAGCATCACTGACAGACCCACCCTCGAGGAGCGGCCGTGTGTCCGGGGGCCGTTCTCGAGGGGCGAGCCTGAGCTCCTGCGTGGTCCTGGGGTCCCCCTAGCAGCCCGGCCTGTGTTTGCAGACTTGGTTGAGGTGAGGCAAGGAAGCACCTTCAGATGCAGGAGGGTCTCACGTTCTGGTCCAGCCTGGGGAACCCTTACCAACAGCTGTCTTTTCCCCCCACCTCAGAATAGCATTCCTTTCGAGCACCACGGCAAGTAGCTGCACGTCTCCCGTCGGAAGGCAGCGCTGGGTGAGTGTGCGCCTGGCGGGGTTCAGTAGGTGGCAGGCATCGGGCGGGGTGGGAGCCGACGGCCCCTCGCCCTCCGGGGGCTTGCGGGGTTGGGCTTGCATGCCAGGCGCTGCAGGTCAAGCAAGGGCCTCTGCCCAGGTCTTCTCATGCGGATTCTAGTCTGGGGTGGCCCCAGAATCCTGCTCGCTGTCCGCTGGTCTTTGTGCCCCACAGTGGTCTGGAGTTGGGAGCCCAGGCTCGGCCCAGTGGCCCCAGAACGCTCGTGGCCGTGCGGGTGTGTCGTGCCGGGCTCCGCCGTGTGGGCCGCGCTCAGTGGGGCTCCGCTGCGTGGGGCCCTCTGGGTGGTCTCTGCTGTCCTGGCTTTGTCATCTCTCTTCTTTCAGCATCGATCTCTGTCTTCCTTGTTTGCTTTTCTTTTTGAACTCGGTCTCTGCCCAGCATCTCGTCCACGTTCTCTTCTGTATTAACCCATCAGCCACGGCCGCCTGCTCCCTGCCGTCGCTGCGTGGCTGGCTGTCCGAGCCGGGCCCCCTCCTGGCGGCTCCTCCCAGCTGGGGGCTCGCAGCTTCTGTCGGTCGTGACGTGACTGCACTCTTGCAGCTTCTTGATGGGGGCTCGTGTTCACGTCTCGTCCCAGGTGGAGTGCCAGTGCCCACCACGCGGGGCCCGGTCTCTGATTTCAGAACAGCAGGTTACTTGGCAGGAAGGGGGCTGGGGGCAAGCATCTCTTCCCCGCTTGGACTCTGGTCTGACCGATCGTGAGCTGGCAGCCCTGTGGCCTCCAGCCTCCTTGCCTGCATGGCTCTTCTTCCTTCCCTGTCTTCTCTCGCCTTTCCTGCTGCACGTGTCCTGGCCTCAGAGGGACCTTCCGGAGTGGCTAGGGGCGCGCGTGTAGCGAGTGGGGCTAGGTGGCATCTGTGTCCCCTCCCTCCCAGGGCGCTGTCCTTGGTGTTTTGTGTCCGAGCCTGCCTGGCTCCGTTCCCCTGGCCTCACGCTGACCTCCTGTGCTTTGGCTCCGACAGATTCCCGGTCGGGTGGCTTCCAGTGGTCTTCAGTCTGTCGTGCACCGATGAGAACTCTCCTTTTGCGGTGAGGGCAGACGATGCATGGCTGATCTCCTCTGTTACTAGTGACACGCCCCCCCGGTCTAGAACCGGAACGTTACCACCGGGAGCTCCAGGCCACCCACCCGGCAACGCCCATGGGGAACCAAACACACACCCAACCAGACAGAATCCAAGCGCTGCCATCGCTGGGGGCTGTACCAGGCCCCCGGGAACACGGTGATAGCGGGGCTGGGACGAGAAGCTGAGTGAGGCGGCTGCGGAGAGTCAGACTCCCGCCCAGGAGTCTTTCAGTCCCTCCGGTGCAGCCGGGCCCTGCCGAGTCTACTGTACCCACCGACCTTCTACTTGGTTAAGACAGTTTTGTATCATTTTGCTAAAAATTATTGGCTTAAATCTGTGTAAAGAAATCTGTCTTTTTATCGTTTCTTTCATGTCTGTTTTTGCGGTCTTAAAAAAGATGCTGACTTTAAAGAATTGTGAAGCCGACGCTGGCGTGGAGTTCGCGTAGAGGAGTGAGGCAGGGAGTGGAGCACGTGGGCTCCGGGGTCCGCGTCTCGTGGTGTTGTGTTGTGTGGTCCGCCGCGGAGAGGGGTTTTCTCATCAGAAACTGTCACGTGTACACACGTGTGTAAGTGACGTGTGTGTCTGTGCGTGTCGTGTGCTGTTTCGTGACCTCACTCACTTGGTCTTGGCCATCACTCCCCCTTCCCCACTGGGAACTGAGACGCCTGCTCGCCGCGGAAGCGCCGAGATCCTCACGGTTGGTCATGAGAGCGGCCAGACAGCGCGGCTGCCCCGGGTGCAGCGGGTGCTTCCAGACAGCGCTGCCCATGGGCTGATCTTCCCGGACGCAGCGAGGAGCCCTGAAGACTGCGCTGTGTTGCCAACCCTCGGGAGCGGATGCGGACTGAGAGACGCTGGCCCCTCCTCGGGCTATGTGTGGTGGTTTTGGCCGTGGCTGCCTCGATGCCTTTGAACCTGGAAAGTCTTCTGAACAGACAGTGTTGCCGGTGCAGGCTGGCCCTTCATCTGTGCTAACATCTGTGTGCTCAAAACCAGGGGCCGGGGCGTCTGCTGGATGCTGGCTTTGCCCAGAGTGGCTGGCTGGCCCAAGGGAATCCTCTCTGAAGTGCCAAGAAGCAGGTGACCCTGACGACCTGATTGTCCGGGAGGGTGAGGGGGTCACACACTTCTGTGACCTGTGCTGGGACGAGGTGAACCCCATGGAGGTCAAGAAGGGGGCAGGGCTGAGTCTTCCCAGAGGGACCCTCTGAACAGCTCTCCTGAGACGCCCCCTGGTCTTGCAGAGGTGGTGGCAGCCAGTAGACAGGAGATGAGGTGCAGCCTGTGTGTCCTGAGGCTCCTTCCTGCTGCTTCCTGTCACTCTGCTGCAGCGTGTGCTACTTGGCACCAGGGCATTCGTGGGAAGCTAGGGACCTGAAAGGTGCCCCATCTGCGTTTTCCCTTCCTGCCCCCAAAGTCACAGCCCCGGGATGCTGGCGGGCCCTGACTGCTGTGTTGACATGTAGAATGCAGCTGTTCGCTTCTCTCTGAGTCCTGGGCTGGCTGTGCTGTGAGTGATCAGGTGTAGGCGTTTGGCCAGGTGGGGCTGTGTTTCTGGGCATGCAGGCGGAACTTGGGTGAGTCAGAGCAAGCTGGGGGCTTTTACACTGTGGCCCAGTGCCTTCTGCAGAGGGGACCTTCCCTCCTGGGGAGGTGTTAGCATCCAGGTTGCTGCCTGAAATTGCCAGATGGCGTTTGGGATGTGGGCTCCAACCCTGAGCCCTCAGTAGTGCGGTTGTGGACATGTGAACAGCTGGTGCCCACAAGCCCCATGTTTGATTCCCCACCTGACCTGCAGGAAGCGGAGTGAGAACTGTCTGTATCAACCTGTGTGTCCGTGGCCAGTCTCGGGCCTGCGCGTTTGTGCGCCCACTGTACTTGTGTACCTAACCACCGTGTAAATAATAAATTCATGACGGTTTCTGCCTTTCTTCTCCGCCCCTGCCACGTGGTCTTTATTTCGTCAGCTTGAGTTTTGACGGGTGTAGATTAACTGTGAAAACTAATTTTCTGAGTTGGCGTTCGTGTCTGCCCTCTTGAAGCCCCTTGGTGAGGTTGGTCAGCTGTTTGGGAGCAGGTGGGTGAGACGGGGACGTGGTAGAGCTGATGCCACGCAGCCCGCGCACAGGCCCCACCTTCACAAAGGGCCGGCCCCAGGTCCCCGAGGTTTTCCAGGGAGTGAACAGCGCAGCGGCCGGCACATGGTTCCCATGGGGCGGCTCCCGAGTGAGCCCGTGCTGGGACCCAGGGACTCAGGTCTGGCAGGCACCGTCCCTTCCCCACAGGCAGCGTCCGTCCACCTGTTGAGCTCACGGCCGCTACTTTCCGCTGCTTTCCTCTCCCCCGGAGTTGTTGAAGCCCGAGACACCGCCTCCCTGAGAGCCCCGGATGCCCCGAAGGCGGTTGGGCCCGCGTCCTCCTGAGGTGTGGCCCTGGGCTGTGGGTGTGTCCATCCCTCTTGCCGGGGACCTCAGTCACAGATGTGCTTCTGTGTGCTGACCAAGCACTTCTGCTCCACACCCACTCATCCCTGGAGCTGAACACACTGGCCGTGTGCGTGCCAGTGGGTGTGCTCCTGCCCTGGAGACCCGGGGGCAGGCGTACCCCCACCCCCGTGCTGACTTGCTCTTGGTCCCTCCCAGGCCAGTGTAGCCGTGCCAGGTGGTCCCTGAGGTTTGGCCTCGTCACCCCAGCCTGCTGACACCTGGACCCAGCTCAGACGACCTGTCCTGCTCCCTGGCCCCCTCGTCACCTCAGTCTCCTGACACGGAGAGCCCAGCCCTGTGACCCACATTGCGGGCTCTGGGTCCCGGCCTCCCACCCTCCCCCAGGCCCTGTCCCACTGAGAGGGGTGCCTGGAGCTCCTCCTGGAAAACCCTGCATTGGAGGACTGGCCCCAACCTGTCCTGCCCGCCTCCCTCTGCTGGGAGCTCTGGAAGCAGCCCCCCCTCGGCGCCACTGCCTGTAGGGGTGTTTAGGGTTACAGGGGCACGTCACCTGGGAACCTCAAGGTTCTGGATGCTGTCTCCCAGACCGTTGTTGGCAGAGCCCTTGGGCAGCCACGGAGGGCAGGGTCAGCTCTCCTGCCAGGCTCTCCCAGTGCAGGGCCCTTCCATGTGTGTGTGGCAAGTGCCCCAGGCCTGGCCAGGGTGGCGGTAGCAGCCCAGGGTGCCTGGCTCATATGTACCCCCCACCTCTGATTTAAGGTGGTATGTGTGTGCCGTCCAGGGAGGGGCAGGGGCCTAGGGCCCGTGGGAGTGGGCTCGACCCGGGCGTCTGCATCACTGGGGGGAGGGGTCTTCTTTGGCGGAACGTCTAAGGGCAGGGGCGGCCCCGTCCATGGCCCCCGGTCCCCCTTGCCCAGAGCACTGACCACTCTTCCACTCCTCTTGGGGCCCGGGGCCTGCGGCCGCCCGTTTCCTCAGCACAAGGAGTTTTCTTTCTCTGCCTTGGGCGCAGCTGGAAACACCCAGAATCAGGAAACTAGGCAGATAAGACTGTCTGGTCGCCCTCCCAGGCCCCACAGATCAGCTTCCAGCCTGGGGGGGCCCTGGACACTTAAACCAGGGGGACGCATGGGGCAGCTTGGGGTGAGAATGAGGGGCACCCCAGTGTGGGCTCCTCGGGCTCAGTCACCACCTACAGCTGGGGCCAGGGTACCCAGGGAAACCAACGGCCAGCAGCAGCCAGGCCAAGCTCATCACCTCGAGAGAAGGGGACGGGGGTGATGAGTGGAGGGCCGCTGGGGAGGTGGCACAGGCAGGCCGTCCACTTGCCTTCTCCCTGCTCCCCCCAGTTCAGGTAGGGGTCACAGAGACCATAGGTGGGGTTGTCCCTTTGAGACCTGACAAGCGGGGGTGCTCACGGCTCGGCTGTGCTCCGGCTGCCAGGGGCCCAGCCTGGCCCACCTTACATGGGGCGAGGTCAGCAGGTGCGGGGCTGCCACTCGACCCCTGTGACTTCCAGCACCACCCACAGCCCAAGCCCTGGCCTTGGAGACAGAGGGACAGAAAGGGTGTGAAGGGGGCAGCGGGCAGGTGCCTGGTACCCAAGAGCTCACGGGGCAGCAGCCCTGCAGGGCGACCTCTCCGTGGTGGGCTCGAGACGTGAGCTCTCGCTTGCTTTTTGTTGCAGAGGAGCAGGGACGTGGCGTCTCTCCGGCTGCACGCGGCCCGCCAGGGCGCCCGCTGCCGTCCCCAGCGCCCTCGACGCACCACCTACTGAGGGCGCTCCAGCGGCCCCGACCGGTCCCCCAGCCACGCAGGCCGCCAATGGCCAGAGGGCAGGTGGGTGTGGGTACCCTGGGCGCGGCTGAGCGGGGCTGGGTGGGGAGGATGGGGCAGACGGCGGCCCCGGGCGCTGACCACGTGGGCGACCGTCAGCTAACCGAGGGACGGATACGTGGAAGGCAGGAAGATGGTTTTCTTCAGACACACACGCCAGGGAGCAGAAATCACACCTATGTCTCAGCTGAAGTGCACACACCCCTGCAGTGTGGCCTCCCCGCCAGCCGCCGGGGCCCCATGTGACCACTCTGAGCTGACCGGGGACCGCAGGGCCGGGGCCAGGACCAGCCGGGCTTACAAAGCTGCACGGCTGAGAAGGACCAGAACCACTCTGTAAAAATAGCCAGGCTGTTTGTTGAGAAAGTGGGATTTGGGGTGGGTGGCCAGACCGCTCGCTGCCCCTCCAGAACTGCAGCTCCTGGAAGACATTCCTCCCGGGGCAGCTCCTCCCACACGCAGGCTTTTCTGGCTTCCAGACGTGAAGGAGGGAGCTTTGTCCTCTAGGCACTCGGAGTCGGGTGGGCTGGGGCACACAGTGGAGGCCCGGGCAGGAAGGGGCCACAGGAACACAGGGAGGGCCCGTCAGGGGAGCACCCACTCTGCAGCGGCCCCACCCTCTGATTAAAGCCGTGTTGTCTCTGAAGCACGGGTTTCTAGGTCCTTGAGCCCAGTGGTGGGCATCGGGCGCCTCTGGGGTCAGCAGGCGGGGCCCTGGGGCAGATGGCTTGTAACCTCGCGGCTTGGCTTCACCACAGATCCACCTCGGAATGACACGTTCCCACCCCACCACCTCCCCCGAAAAACACTGATCAGGCGATGATCCGCTGCCCGGGCAGCCGGCACCGAGCCGACGGCCCCACCCCAGCTAGTCCTGTTTGTGAAATAAATACGAGCGTTGACGGTCTCTGTCCGATTCCCTGAACCCCTGCCGGCCTCCGGCTCAGACGCTCGTCTCCGGGGTGTGAACCACCTCCCCGTTCTTCTCAGGCTCCGTCTTCAGGAAGTGCTCCACCTCCCGAGAGTCCACCCTCACATCCTCGGGGGGCTTGTGGCGCTCCTCCTCCGTGGCCACCTCGGGCCTCTTCCCAATGCAGAAGAAGTTGCCCAGCACCAGCACGAGGGAGGAGGTCAGCACCTCGGCCCCCGCCAGCACAAACACGTACTGGTAGACGTGCGTCGCGTCCAGGAGCTTGCCTGCAAAGGGGGCGGGGTCAGCCCGGGCTGGAGCCTCCCACCAACCCCCTACCCCTAGTGCGCCACCAGAGCAGGCTGGGCCCTCAGGCGGCTGCCCCCACCGCCAACCCCGTTCCCCAGGCAGCACATACCCAGAGGCTGAACCAGAGTGGCTCTGACCAGGGTTTGGGTGGAGCCTCATGCGAGGCCCTGCTGCCCATCACCATGGCAGCCTCCCCACCAGTGGCCCCCACAGGAGGACCCCAGGACAGTGACGATTCAGGTGTCTCCCCACCCTTGCCCCAGACCCCTCCAGGAGAGAGGAGCCAGAGGTCCAGGGTCAGGTAGAAGGTAGGGGTCTGACAGGGCTGGGTAGAGAGACCCAAACTCAGTGACCAAGCCTGGTGGGGCTGTGGCCATGCTGGTCCCACAGTCCATGCCATCTTAATCCCACACCAGTATTTTATCAGCCATCAAAAAAATAAAAGCCCACCGTAGCAAAAACTGGCCCAGGCCTCAGCTCTGAACATCCCCGGTGTGTGGGGACAGCCAAAAAGGAGGGCCAGGACTCCACCCTGGAGCCATTACCTGTCCCCACGACTCAGGCCTGCACCTGCCTTGGGCCCAGGCACCCCCTCCCACGGTGGACGAAGCAGGTCCTGGGATGTAGGCGAGGCCATGTTCCCTCCTGATACCTGCTGGCGGTGTGCAGAGCTACGAGGTGGCCTGGCCAGACCAGGCAGGGGTCCGGGGGTTCCTCCAGCTGAGGGCCCTCGCATGGCACCTCCCCTCCTCAGGAAGAGAACTGCCCCAAGGGCCCAGCCTGGCCCCGGGAAGGGGAGGCAGCTGGCTCCCCACCCTGCCGCCAGCACTCACCTCCCGACGGGGGCCCGATGAGCACAGCTATGGCCTCCAGCAGCAGCACGAGGCCGATGGCGCTGGAGAACTTCTGGGTGCCCACGATGGCCATGAGCACCTCGAACTGCAGGGCCCCCACCATGCCGTAGGAGATGCCGAAGAAGATGCAGAAGACCACCAGGCCGCCATAGTCTCTCGCCGTGGAGCCCGTGAGGTCGGTGAAGCCGTTGAAGAACATGGCAAAGCTGAAGAGGTAGACAGAGTAGGGCCGCACCTTCTTGAGCCCTGCGATGAAGCCAGCGGTGGGCCGGGCAAAGATGTCGATGAAGCCCAGCACGGTGAGCAGGAAGGCCGCCTGGGTGTCGGGCACGCCCAGGTCCTTGGCGTAGCTCACTACGAACACTGGTGGCACGAAGAGCCCCAGCACCATGATGGAGGCAGCCAGCGCGTAGACGACGAAGCCGCGGTCCCTGAAGACACTCAGGTCCAGCAGCCGCCGGGGGGCCCGCGGGGGTGCGGGCCCCGCAGCCGGCCGGGGCGCCTCCAGCGGCCGCATGAGTGCAGCGCACACACAGCAGTTGAGCAGTAGGCCGCCCAGGATAAGGAAGCCACCCCGCCAGCCGTAGTGGTCCTGTAGCAGCTGCCCCAGCGGGGACAGGGCGCACAGGAACACGGGGCTGCCCGCCGCCGCCAGCCCGTTGGCCATGGGGCGCCGCCGGCTGAAGTAGCGGTTGAGCATGATGAGCGACGGCTGGAAGTTTAGCGCCAGACCCAAGCCTGGGGGGCGGCGGACGGTGGGCAGTGAGCACGTGCCCTTTCCCTCCCGGCCCCCGCTCTTCCCAGCACAGGCCCGGCCTGACCCGCCCCGCCCCGCGGAGAGAGACGGGGACAGAGGACAGGCTGGCGCCGGTGCGGACACCCCACGGCCGCCCCCCCTCCCCCAGCTCCCATCCTTCCGAGCCATCGTCGCCACCTGGCCACCACTGAGCAGCAGAGGCGCCACGGCCCACCCTGCTCCTGCCGGCCCCACTCACCTGTGATGACGCCAGTGGTGAGGTAGAGCTGGATGATGCTTCCGCAGAAGGACGCGGCCACCATGCCCAGGGATGCCAAGAGGCCGCCTGCGAGCATGACAGGCCGGCAGCCAAAGCGATTCACACACACGCTGCACAGTGGGCCTGGGGGAGTGGCAGCGACTGAGGAGCAGACCGAGGCTCTCCCCGGCACCCCCGCCCCCAGCTCAGCAGACACTCCAGGAGCACCGGGCGCCCAGAGTGGGAATCACACTCGCACGTCTCCTGAGCAAAGCACGGTTCATAAGGAGAGCTCCTTGCTAGAGGCGTCTGCTTAGTCTGTGCAGACAGCAAGAACCTGCAGAGCACAGGGCCTGGAGCCCCTGTCCTCTAGGACCGAGTACAGCTGGACACACACAGCCCGTTGGACAGGGCCGCACACAGCCTCGGCATGTGTTCGGTCTGCCCAGTGGGGACCACAGCACTCTCAGTGGCTTCTCTCCAGGCACCCCTGGAGACCTGGGATGTACCGGCCAACCCCCGACCACAGGGCCTCTTTGCCCAAGGGAGGCTCTCTGAACTGAACTTAGGGGACCCCCAGAGGTGACCACCTGGCCGCCGCAGCCCTCACCTGTCCCGTACAACATGGCCAGCAAGATGGAGGAGATCCAGGCCGAGTCGCTGTAGCCGATCCCAAACTCACGCATGAGTTCCTTGAAGAAGACGCTGACCGCCTTGGGGAAGGCGTAGGAGAAGCCCGTGATGACGAAACAGCCCCAGAGGACGGCCCAGCCCCAGCCCCCGTCGGGGGCCTTGATGCCTGTCGGGCCCTCGTCGACCACGGCCCCTCCCATGGCCAGGAGGGCAAGTTCCGCGTCCCTGAGAAAGAGGAAGCCAGGCTGTCAGGACCAGCCAGCCCAGCATTGCAGGGACAGAGGTGCACCTGAAGGCCGGCCACCCCTCCCTTCAGGCCTCCGCCCCCAGCAGGAGCTCAGCCCTGAGCCAGGCCAGCTGCCCCTGCCTCTGGGCCTCACCTGTGCTGGGCACTGGGCACAGGGCAGGAGGGTCTGGGGTGACCAGCAACTGCGGCCCCTCCTCCCTCCTCCCTCCTCTGCTCAGGCCTGGCCTGCTCCCATGCAGCTGGCTGTAAAGGGCAGTGGCTTTTTTGGGCTCAGCCAGGGCTCAGATTACCTCCTGAGGAGCACAGACCCCAGCAGAGAAGCCAGCTTGCTCCCGCCTCCAGCCTGACCTGGTGTCCCACCACGGCCAGCACCTCGCAGCTCCTCAGGCAATGAAGCTGCCCTGGTGGGGACCTGGGGCCGATCTAGGCTGGTGTCCCCAGAGTCCTCTATCTAGATGGTGGCCAGCCTTGCTCCTCCACCCCAGGGAGGACAGGGCTTCCCATCCTGCCCACTCTGATCACACGGCACCACAGTGAGCATCTGAAGAGGCTTACGCAGGCTATGCCTGTGGGGATGGAGTGGGGGCTGCCAGCGGGGAGGAGCAGGTGGGGAGCGGGGATGGAGGCCCCCCGCCCAGCGTGCAGGCCCTGACTGTTCCCACCGTTGTTACCCACCCAGCTCCTTTGGGAGCGGCCCAGCCTCCCCTCCGTGCAGTTCAGGGACCTGCAGGGCCAGCCCAGGTAGAAGGCACCTGCAGGAGTATAACTCCTCTGACAAGAAAGCCAGCCACTGGAGCGAAGCACTCCAGCCCCCAGGCTGCAGAGAGGAAGAGGGAGCTGGCCGCACCCACTGCCAGCCCATGGCCCCCACCCCATCGCCGAGGCCCAGGGCCGACTTCCCTCTTAAACCCCAGGGACTCAGCTCGTTTGAGGCACAGTAACTTGAAATGCTATGGCCATGTTTCCATCTAGAGACCACTCAACCCTCTCTGATCATAGCTCTAGAAATCCCCAATGTCAGAGATCAGCCTGGTGGCCTGGTCCCCCACCTCACCTGACAGAAGCTGTCCGGAGGAGAGACTCCTCGCTGCAGGCGCTAGGAGGGGAGAGCTGCCCCGAGGCCCGCGCCTTCTTGGACCCAGCGGCTCGCGGCCCACTGAAGCTCTGTCTTTTCCCACTGCTGGCAGTGGCCTACAAACGAGCTCTCCGAAACGCGGGTCTGCCGATCCTGTGGTGTGAGTGTCCACCTGCACGGACGCCGGAGAACTCTGAGCTGGGGCGAGTGGCGACGACAGCCCCCTTCCTACCAGCCCGCCCACCCGGGTTTCATAATCGGTCCTGGCTCCACCCCCGCCCCTTTTCCTTGGATCCGTCTTGACCTGGCACAGCCCCCTGGGTGGCCACTTCTGCATCAGAGGCACACACAGAACCTGGGACAGGAGTCTGCAGTGAGGACAAGGGCCTCTGTGCCTGGCTAGTCTGAGCAGAGTTTCAGTGTGGAGGGCAAAAGAATGTGGAGAGTAACACACCACATCACCCCCCCCTCCAGCCTGCCCCCAGCATCCCGGCCACAGGTGCTACGCTCTCTGGGGTCCTGATTCAGTGGCCTCTGGGGATCCGGGCTCTGACTTGGCAGGCGTGTTGGGGAGGGTGTTTTTAAGGGCTTTCTAGGGGGCTCCGAGCAGTGACTGCTGTCCATGACACCATTTGGTGGCCAGGACCCCCAGGAGCCAGCTGGCTATCAGAGTGCTGGCACGGCAGACCCAGCCCCCCGGAGCAGAACCGCAGCCCTGCCCCCACCCCAGGCTGGGCCAGAGGTCCACCTTCAGAGCCTGTACTGGTTCCCAGCTGGACTAGGGCTGCAGGGCCACTCTCGGGAAAACCAAGAGAAGCCGTTGCTTCTCCCGGCACCCAGGCCCCAGTGCTTTCCAAGCACTTTGCCCCGGTGCTCGGACGGTTCCTGGACTTCAGTGAGCAGAATGGAGGGTGCGTCTGGGGCCAAGGGCTGGGCAGCTGTTTGGGAACACGGCTGGAAGGTGCACAGGGATGCCCCAGCCAAGGGAGCCCCGCTGCCTGCAGCTGTGTGTGCGGACACGGGACCTGGCACAGCCCTGGGTGGCCACTTCTGCACCGGAGGTGCACAGAACCTGGAACAGGAGTCTGCAGTGAGGACAGGGTTCCTCTGCACCCGGACAGCCTGAGCCCAGCTTCAGCGTGGCCCACCCCAGGCGCTCCTCCAGGGCCCAGCCTCTTGACTGCGCAGCCACGTGCCCGAGCCTGGGACGGGACACGTGGGCAAGTGTCAGCCGCAGCCAGGCTCACCAGGTGGGGGCACCGAGGCAGGCGCAGCAGGGTGACTTAATAAAAAAGTAAGTATAACTTGGGAACAGGAACACACTGTGACGCAGCAACACCACTTAAGGTGAGTCAAGCGGCCACGCGGACGCCACGGGGGGAGTGTGTGGGCCAGGCAGCTGCAGCCCAACTCCGACACCCCGAGAACAGATGAGGCCTGAGGCCCGCCCAGAGACCTCCCTGGCTGCAGCAGCCGTGCCTGGTGCCCCAGCCTTTGAGGCCCATTCTCTGCCCGCCAGGTCCCCAGGCTCCTCAGGAGAACTAGCATCTGGGAGGGCGCCCAGGCCCAGAGATCAGGAGGGTCCAGCGTGTCCACGGTCCTGTGTGGGCCCAGTAGCTGCCACGTGAGGCTCCTGCAGGGAGGGGGCCACCTTCTGTGCCTGAACCAAGGCCCAGCGGGGTCATCCCTCCCACCAGCTCCTGAAGGCCCCAGAGGATCTTCACACACTGCTGTCTGCCAGCTAATTCCCCAGCCCGGGTGCCAGGCACACTGAAATGCGCCCACCCTGGTTCCTGGCACCAGCCGGTCCTCAGAGTGAGGTTTCTCAGCCAGTAGAGGGAGGGGTTGGGCAAGCAAGGAAGAGAGGATGGAGGGTGGAGTGCAGGGCGGGCGGGCACGGGCCTGGGTTTGGGGCAAAGGGATTCCGCCCAGCAGGGGGAGTTGGGAAGGGACTGGGATTCACCAGAGCAAAGTGGCCTCATCAGCCCAGCCCACCCCGCAGAGGAGGCCGGCTCAGACACAGGCTGCCCAACAGTCAGATGGTTGCAGGAAAACCCAGGGTGGGAGGAGCAGCCGCCCGCGGGCTGGTTGGGGACTCAGTGCGATGCAGAGGGAGGTGGCACCAGCACATCTGTGGGCACATGCCGGCCGGCTGTTCTTTCAGTGACATTTACTCTCCCAGGGAAGCACGCAAACCACGTCCCCAGCCCAGAAATAACCCGCCCTCTGGGCCTCAGAAAGCTGATCTTGAAGGTGGGGTGCGCGTGCCCGCTTCTGGGTCAGGTAAGGCTCCAGGGGCTGCCCCCCCCACCCCAGTCCTGGCAGCCGAAAGCCGAGCAGAGGAAGGCCTGAGGAGGAGCGTGCACCAGGTCCCTCCCAAATCAGGGTCTCCTACCAGCTGCTCCCTCAGGCCCCTTGGGGTGAGCACCCAAGCTGGGGTCAGGCTCCAGCTTCTCCTGCATCACCCGTCTCCCCAGTGCCCCCTTCTCTGCCTGCACTCACGCGGTTTCAAATGCCATCTCGGTGCCCACAGTGTCCGGCCTCACCCCCACCCCCCATCTCCACCCAGAGGGCTAGTGCAAACCTCCTACCATGCTCCCAACCTGACCTCTCCCACCCCCACCTCAGAGCCGTGACCTCTACGTCCTGTTGGCCTCACCACCTCCCAAGAAGTCCCCCCACCAGCCACTCTGATGCAGCCACAGGCCCACTGCTGCCCTGGCGCACCCTGGCATGCACCCTGTTAGGCCTCTGTACTAGCAGTCCCCTCACCCACCCTGGGTCCAGGGTCTGTGGCCTGGCAGTCCCCAGAGCAGGCCATGAATGCGTGGAGTCTAGTGTGGGAGCCCCCAGCCCTAGTCCCTGCGGCCTGTCCCCAGGGCGTAGTCAGTGTGCCTTCTGGGGCGGCTGGCCAGTTACCTCACTGACTTCGAGTCCTCGGAGACCAGCTCCTGGGCGGGTGGGGCAGGAAAGGGGCAGTCACGG
The DNA here is from genome assembly GCF_009834535.1 of Camelus ferus. Classification (NCBI taxonomy): domain Eukaryota; kingdom Metazoa; phylum Chordata; class Mammalia; order Artiodactyla; family Camelidae; genus Camelus; species Camelus ferus. Next base: position 20,304,110 of record NC_045711.1, read on the forward strand.
TCCTTCCTGACTCTCCTCGCACCAGGAGGCCCGGGAGGCACACCTGAGCACTAGGGAAACAGCCCAGGTGGCTAGCACCTGGCTCCTCAGGGCCTAAGGCCCCTGAAGCCCATGGGGGTGGCTGACGGGCAAGGGGGTGCTGCACCCACAGGAGGGAGGAGGAGGGCTACCCTTCTTCCTTCCCCCACTACCCCGTTGTGCAAGCAGGTAGCCAGCAGATCTCAGAAAGCATCTCTGGTCAGAGTGCCTGTCCCCTTCAAAGGAGGGGACAGGACTCCAGATGCTCACCTCAGCCCTGCCCAGACCTGTGTTTGGAGCTGTGACTGGAGGGAGGTGCCTGGGGCTTTTTCTGGGGAGGTGGGAGGGGTGCAGTGGGTGAGGGTCTGCCCCAAGCCTGATCAGGCCTGCTAAGTCCGGCCTGAGCCCTCCACCCCACCTCCACTGACCACGCAGCTCTCTAGTGCATGCCCAGTGCCCCCGAGAGCTCTCAGGTGGGCTGCGTCTTCCTGCAGGGGCTGGTGGGGTGGAAACAGTGGCCTCATTCACCAAAGTGGACACTGCGCCCCAGGCCTGCCCCTCGCTCTGAATCCTCGCTCTGAGGCATTCGCTCTGCACCACCGTCACCACGTTATGACCAAGAGGAGGCTACTGGAGGATGGCTCTGGGGCGTCTCTGTGCTAACCGAGTCCGAGCTCCTCCTCTAGAAAGTTCAGAGAGCAGTGAGGAGGGGCAGGAGGGGGCCCAAGCCACCTCCTCCAGGCCTGGACGCTGCCCATCCACGTAGCCACCTTGTCCCATTCCTCAACTCCCTGCAGCCCCCACCCCCAAGGCCTGTGACCTAAGACCAAGGCCCAGAGGTGGTCTCTGTGTCAGCAAGCCCCGCCAGCCCCGCCAAATCCGGGCCCCCAGCTCCCGACGCCACCAACGGGGCCTCAAGGGCAAGTGGGCGGAGGTGGCTGGGGAGGCAGGAAGGCCGGGTAGGGAACGTGGAGGGACCTTGGGCTCCACCCTCTACCCCCGCCTCCGCGCTGGAGAGAGTAGGAAGGCCGCTCCTTCCCGCTCCAGCTTCCGGATGGGCAGGTGGGGGTCGGGCCGACCCCGCCCGGCGGAGGGGAAGGGAGGATGCTCCGCGGGCCCCGCCCCGGCCCTGCTCCTCTGCCTGCAGTGCGCGGGACGTGGGGGACGTGACCGCGCCAAGGGAGGAGCCGCCGCCGTATTGCCTGGAGTAGGCGCCCTCTTCGTCGGCTACCGTATTGACCGGAGCGCACATTCCACGCTCGGGGCCGCCGGGGTCAGCAAGACCCGGAGCCGCGCTGGGCATCCCCGCTCGCCGAAGGGGACCCCGCGGCTCCCCCATGACCGGGCCCGCTTCATTTTCCCTCCGTTGGGGCCGGGCCAGGTGGCCGCGCCTCGGGGCTCCAAACACTGACTGAGAACTCTAGGTCTCGGGGACCCGCTTCCCTGCCTGGCCCATTTCATAGGTGGAGACTGAGGTCGGAAGGTCTGCACTGGCCAACGCAAAGCCCTGGGGAGCCCCAGGCCCTGTCTGATCCTGCCCCGCCCTTACCTCCGGGCCCAGTACTGGGCGCATGGAGGCCTGATCAGGAGGCCCCTGCTATGACTTGATGGCTAGACACAGCCCTCTTCTCCACTGGCCACTTCTAGAAGGGCCAGCCAGGGCCCCCAGGGTCACTCTATGAGGCTCCTCACCTCTAAGGAGCAGCACTGGGCCCCTTCAAGCCCACCAGGTCACCGTGAGGACTGCCTTGGAGCAAGTCAGCCTTGTCAGAGGGACATCACCAGCCAGTGTGTGGGACCCCACAGGCCGCCCTCCACACACACTCCCTGGCCAGTGTCCTGGAGAGCATGACTCTCCTCCCACCCTGCCCCGTAGCTGCCTTCCAAACTGAGGTATCCAGCTGGAATGGGTGAGAGCCAGGTTGCCTCCTGGGTAAGGCCCTGCCCAAGGTCACACAGGGTTGTTTCAGAGCCTGCCTTAGGACCAGGCCTCAGTGTCCACCCCAGGCTCTGCCTTCACCACAGACTGCTGGGCAGGAAGGCTCCACACCCTCCTGGGCACTGCCACGCATGCCCTCAGGGCCTCTTAGGGGCAGACTTCCCACCGTGGGAGCAACTCTTCAATTGCTGGGCCCACGGGGGCCCAGTTCACCCTCCAGGACACTCTTGCATCTGCCCCTGTCCTCCTAGCACCTACCTGACCCCCAAAGACCCGTGGGCCTTCAGAATGAGGCAAAGGCCCCTAAACCCACCCGCCACTCACCCCTGCTCTTGGCTTTGGAGAAGCGCCTGTGGCCTGGGTTGCCTGAGGCAGTGGGTCCAGCTGTCATCTGCTGTCCCTCAGACCACTCAGCCTGGCCACAGTCATCGCAGAATCATTCGGGCAGCCCAGGCCCCTCTGGATGTGCAGCTCAGTGCGTCTGGACAGAGAAGCACTCTGTTCATCCCTCACCCAGACTCCAGGCACCCCCCCGCAAGTGGCCAAGACCCCGACTGCCTCCCTTCCACTCCCATGCCTGCCGACCTCAGGCCTGGTGCAGCACCCAGCTAGGTGAGCTGTCAGCCCACTTTTCAGGTGAGTAAACCAAGGCCCCTGAGGCCCCCAACTCGTTTGCCCAGGGCTATGGGCCTGGGATGGAAGTAAGGCGAGCTCGGGGAGTCCAGTCTGATCCCGGGGAGGGGACTCCCCGCCTCCCTGTCTGGACCGGAAGCCGTTGCCCGAGGGCGTGTGTGGATTAATGTTTAGGACAACGGTGAGAACCGGGAGGAGGTGAGGGAGAGGACCGCCGTTGGGCACCACCACCTCGGCGCCGCTGGGCCCGGAGCGCACGTGCTCCTCGCTCCTTCGGTAAGGGGGCTTGGCCCGGGCGTTAGCCCCACCAAATATAGCCGGCGCGCCCCCACCGCTAGCCGCAGGACCAAGCTATTTATACCCGGGACCCGGCTTGGCCTCCGGCGGAGCTACCTGCTGGCCAGAGCCCAGCCCCCGAGGGTCATCCGACGGAGAGGCCCCCGGGCGAGGCGGGGAAGTCGAGGTCGTGCGGCCCGGACCGGCCCGGTCCGGCCCGGATCCGAGGGCATGAAGGGGTGCGGCTAGCTTCCCAGGCCCCTTACCGGGGGCCGCCGGGGGTCGGGGGGGCTCGTCTGTGCCCGGAGCGCCCCCAGCCCAGGATGGGAAGAGGCGAGGAGCAAAAGCGCGGACCCGGGGGCCGTCCCCACGCCGGGAGCACACCCAGCGCCCCGGCGGCTCGCAGGTCCCAGCCCCCGGCCCGCCGAGCATCCGGGCCGCGCCTACCTGCCGCCGCTGCGCCGCCGCCGGCCTCTGCCCTCCTCGCTGCCGGGCGCCGAGCCGGGGGCGACTCAGGGCTCCGGTCGCTCGCGAGTCACGTCCCCCTGTGCACGTCACCGCTGCCTGGCGCCGCCCCTGTCCGCCCCGCCCGGACCCCGCCGGAGTGGCGCCCCAGCGCTCCCCGACGGCGCGGACCCCGGCGGGAGCTGTGCCTTCTCGCCCTGCCAGCCCAGCGCCCCCGCGCCCTCAGACCCGCCCCCGACCTCGCCAGCCCCTGATGCTGCGCTGGGAGCCTGGGCGCGCGGCCCCTCCAGCCCCTCCATCTCCCACTCTTTGCGCGCTCGCCTCCCTCTGCCCCGGATTGATAGGAGCGCAACCGGGTCCCGCGTCCTCCGGGACAGTGACTCCCTCGCCTCCCACGCCCGGGCAGAGCCCTCCGACAGGTGGGGGTGCGCACACAGCCGCACCCCACGCCGTGGAAGTGTCCGCGGACCCTGCGGGGTTTCCGCCTCCCTCCTCAGCTCTGGGGTCAGCAGGCCTCTCTCGCCCCCTAGGATCAGCGCCCCCATCCGAAACCTTGGCTTCCTCCAGGGCGCGGGCGGCGGCGGCTTCTCCCAGGTAGGAGAGCAGCGCCTGCCCCCCACCCCCCGCGCTGCCTGGGTGATCTTGGGCAAGACCGTCATCGTCTCTGACTTCCGTTTCCCTCTGTGGCTCCGCACTCTTTAGAGCCAGATACAGTCGCTGCCCTTCCCCTCACGCTCCCAGAACCTGGCTGGCCCAGCTGCGCCCCAAGGCTGCTCCCCACACCCACAGCCCCAGACCCTCACCTAAGGGAACATTGATCAGGGCTAGTACCAGCCGGGCACAGTGCTTCAAACATTGTGCTTTTTCTCATCTGCAACATGGAAAGAACTGAGGTTTGGGGAGGTGCTGTGGAGTGTGGCCATAGGTGGCCTGGGCCTAGGACACCACTTGGTAGCAGCCATGGAGCTACAGGACCGCTTCCCACGTCACCAACTTTGAAATGACACCCAAGTCTCCTGGGACTACAGGAGGCCAGGCATTGGTGACTCGAGGCTTTATCACAAAGACCCCAGCTCATCCAGGATGGGGTGACAGAGTGAGCGTCCCCGGGGGGTTACTGCCTCCAGGAGTCTGTGGGGCAGCCCACCCCCTTGGCACAGTAAAGAGAGGTGGGCAGGGTGGCAGAGCTGGCCTCCTGGCCCAGAGTTCACCATCTGACCAGCCCTTCTGGGACACCAAGTCCACTGAGGCCTCCTGTTCGTTCTTTCAGATGCTGGGAGACGCCAGCCACCCCCAGGCACTGACAGAGGCTGGGTGGGGTCTGGCCCCTGCCCCTGCCTGGAGCCCAACCATCCTCACCCCAAACTCTAAAAATGTCGCCACACTAGCACACACACGTGAGGAAGTGAGAGATGCAGCCCGAGCCGCCAGCAGCAGCTCAGTGGAGGGCTCCAGGGTGAAGCCCACGGAGTTGCCTGGACCCTGGGTATCGGAAGGGACCCTTGGGAAGGAAGATTCAGCCCAGCTTCAGATGGTACCCCAACTGCCTGCACCAGTGGCACTCACTGGCTTCCCAGAGGTGGGGGTGTGCTAGCACGGGAGGGCATCTGAGGGGGAGCAGGGCGGAGCTGCAGGAGGGCACCCCTCACCTGCGGTGGTGCTCAGGGCCTCTGGGGGCGGCGCCTAGCCTCCCCGGCCTCAGATCATTTACATGTACACCCTGCCCTGAGCAGGTCCTTCCTGCCACCACCTAGCCATCTGCGGGAGGCTTGGGAGCTGGCATCCCTCACCCCAGAGATGCAAGTTTCCCTGTGAGTAGGAGCTGTGCCACCCTGGGCCTCTGACCCACCACTCCTGCCCCAACCCCACCCCAAAATGAAAGGGCTCAGAGCAGCCCACCAGGAGAGGCAGACGTGGGGTGGCTGTCTTCCTGCGCCTCCTGGTGTCCTTCAGACCAGGGCTGGGTCTTCTCTGAGCTTAGCGATCTAAGGGGATGCCTGGGGTCCACCACTGTCCCCCAAGAAGGGGAGGAGTCCTGAAGGAGGGCTGGGGGTTAGCCAGGCACACTGTGGTCCTGCAGGAGCCCAGAGGAGGGAGAGGACAGCCCCTCAGGCATAGCCTTCTGTGGGTGTGGGTCCCACCCGGAACTGAAGTGGGGGCTCCCCGCTCCCAGGGACACAGAGAGCAGACTGATCAGGCATCGTCTTTCCAGCCACCCCCACTCCCAGTAGGCTGTTCCAGTACTTTGCCGGGGTGTGGAGAAAGACCAGAGCAGAGTGGCAGAGTGAAGCCTGCAGTGTAACCGACCTGCTGATAGAGGAAGTCTCCCACCCCAGGGCTCCCCTGGACCAGGGCTCTGCAGGGGAGGGCCAGGATGCCTCCATGCCCTGAGGCCTTCCAGAGGGGCTCTGAGCCCCCAGCCCCCAACTCCCCCAGGAGCTTCAGTCCACTTTCCAGGACCAGGAGCCCAGAGCATAGCGGGAAGGAGTGGGTGCAATTCCTCGGAGCAGGGGAGGGGCGAGGAAGACCAGGGGCACCCACCCTGGATCTGATTCCGATGCCTGGTCCCCCATGGTGGCCCTGGGCCAGTCCCCAACCCGGGCTGCCCTTTTCTGAAAGGGAAGAGGATGGGTGGCCCAGGGAGGTGTAGCCATCCCAGGGGAGGTGGGACCAGACACTCTCCCTTGTGACCCAACCTGCTCCTGGCCCCACCCTCCCCCGAGGCCCACCGCACCCCTGCCAGGTGCCCCCACCTGTCCCGTCCTCCCCTCCATCTCCTGAACTCCTATTCCTCCAGTTGTTCCAAGCCACAGCTGTAGGTCGCACCAGGCCCTGGAACGTGCTCCCCGTCCCCAACCAGCACAGCTCCTGGGGAGGGGCCTGGGCTCCGCCCTTCCCAAGAGGAGAGGATGGGTGTGGAGCCAGGATGTCCACCTGTCCCGCCACCTGTCCACATCCGATCTCCATTTTCCACCCAGATGGAGGATGGGAGCCAGGCTCCTCCTGAAAATGTTCTTGGAAACCTGGAGAGACTTCTGAGGGTCTTGGCAGCAGCCCCCCCAGGGCGGTCGGGGGACAGGTCTTCTGCTCCTACTCAGGACCAGATCTCGGGCGCCAGGGGACCTCCGGGGGCCTGATGGAGCCAGGCAGAGGCCCCACCCATGAGACTTGGACACCGCCCCACTGGAGTCCAGGCCCCAGCCAGGGTATCCATCCTGCCGTAAGCTGCCCGTGCCACCCAGCCAGGGCTGCCACCACCCCAGGCTCAGAATCGGGGTCCGCACAGGCCAGGTCGCTTGAAGAAAGTCAAGTCAGGATGGAGATTCTGGCCCTGCCAGGGCTGCTTGCCCTGGGGTCCTGGCTCCTGCCCCTGCCCTCCTTAGTGACCTGGAGGCGGGACTGTCACAGCCATACCTGGGGCCACACCACAGACTCAGGGTGGGGAGGCTGTCTTTCCGGATGACTGAGGCCAGCGGGACACAGGCCCCTCCCCCAACTAGGCCACTCTCCCTCCCCTCCCCCTCCCCCTCAGCTTTTCCTTTTCCTCGAATCAGCTCAGGCTCCAGAAAAATAAACACAGTAACCACTCGACTGGCCCAGGCTGTGAGCAGAGGCAGAAGCAGGCTGCAGAGCCCAGACCCCTGCCCGGCCCAGCTGGACTCACCGGCCCTCGACCCCCAGGGCTGGTGCTGGGCACGGGGGTGAGGGTGTGGGTGGGGCTGGGGTGTCTGTGTGTGAGGTCGGGGTGTTGGTGGGGGTTGGGGTGACTTGGGGGGAGTGTGAGCTGGGGCCTGGCTTGGGCCCTGGGGGGCGATCTCTCTGATGGCCAGTCGTTTTTCCCCTAGGGACCCTGGCTGGCCGCGGCTCCTCAGGCCAAGGCTGGTCACAAGAGGGCCTGGCCCAGCTGTCCACGCCTCCTGACCCTGCAGCTGCCCTGGAGGGAGGGGCCCACCTGGGAGCTTAGGAGCCCCGGCCCAGCATGGGGGACTGGGGCCGGCAGGGGGCAGCCCCCCTGGGTGCCGAGCAACCTCACCCGTGGCTCTGAGAGACAGAACTGAGCAGGGTCGCTACTGCCGCCGGAACGTTCAGAGCCCGAGGTCAGTGGGGCCGGCTGGGCAGATGTGCAAATGGCCAAGGTGGGTGAAGGAGCCCAGTAGAGAGGGAGATGTGCAGGCTGCCCTGCCCCACCCTGAGATCTCTAGCCTCTGTCTCCTGTCTGTGAAGTGGGCGCTGACGCCCTCCTGACCGCCCTGGGGAGGGTTGGAAAGCTCACCTGTTAGGGGCGTCCCCCTCCCACCCCATCATCCTGCCAGATGGGTCAGGCCCAGGCTGGGGCTCCCATGTGGACGCACCCACCCACCCCTCCTGCACCCATATCCATCTGCCCAGCTTCAGCCCGAAGCCGCCCTTCACCCCACCCACCCCTGTCCTCAGCTGAGCGCTGCTTGGATGGGTAGGGAGGGTGTTGAGGGTGGGGCACCTGCAGGACCAGTGAGGAACATCTTAGGACACAGGCTCTGAGGATAGGCAGCCTCGCCCTGGGGCACTACCCCCCCCCCCCACCGTGATGCCCTCGGGAGCTCTTTGCCTCCCTACCCGCCTCAGGTGAGGAAATGGGCCTGGGGGGGAGGGGAAGGGGGCAGGCAAGACTCAAGCTGAGATGTGGGGAGGCACAGGGCAAGGTGGGCAGAGGCAGGATGTGGGGCGCAGGGAGGAGCCGCTGGCCTGGCCAAGTGTGGACTGCACTGCTGGGGGAGGTGGAGACCTGGGTGCAGGCCCACCAGGCCGAGAGGCTCCTGAGACTCTCCTGTCTGATCTCCTCCAGGCCTCCGTGCCTTTGCACGTGCTGTGCCCTGTTCCCAGGAGAGGCCAGGGAGCCCGTGTGAGGATCCCAGGCGTGGTGCCCAGTGCTTAGCCCTGACTTCCCTCCTGCAGGCCTCTGTCAAAACCCTGGTGTTGGAATATCCTGCCCCTCCCCATCTGTGGGTGTGGAGCCTCGGCTCTGGGAGAGGCCCCAACATAAGATAAGGTGCCTGGTGTTGGGTCCCCCCTCAGCCCCAGGACAAAAGCTGCATGTGTTCTCTATTGCTGCATAAGAAATCACCCCCAAAACCTAGCAGCGTAAAAAACAAGCATTTATTATTTGCTGAGGTCTGAGCATCAGGCGTCTGGGGGTGGCTGAGCTGGGCAGTCGGGGTCCTGGGAGAACCTGCTTCTAGGACGGCTCCCTCCCTTGGCTGTGGGTGGGGGCCTCAGTTCCACTGCTCAGAGGCCTCTCGGTCGGCCTGCTGAGTGCCCTCGCACTCGGCAGCTGGCCTCCCCAGAGTGACGGACCAAGACAGCCAGGGAGCCTTCGCAGACCCGGTCCCAGAAGTCCAGCTTCATCAGGCCGGTGGCTTCCTACTGGTTAAAGGCACTCTGTCCAACCCACACGCAAGAAGTAGGGAATTTGGCTCCACCTTTGGAAGGAAGATGAAAAGATTTGGAGGCCCCTGAGGCTGCAGACCCTAGACCCTGGAAGGAAGGAAGGAAGGGGACGGGGCTGGCCGGCTGGAGGCAGACCAGAATTGATGTCAGGGCCACAACCACCCACCCCCCTGGTGGGCCAGTGGGCCCGCGTGGGCCGGGGTGGGGGCGGCCACTCCTCCCTCCCCACCCCCAGCCCGCAAGTCTCCAGGCGGTGCCCTTTCCAGGTGTGTCTCAGTGGGTGAGTGGACTCGATGCTGTGGCCTGAGGGCTGTGCAGGCACCCCCAGCCCCGCAGGCCAGCTGCTCAGCCCTGGTGTTGAACTGTAGGATGCAGCCACAGGGCTGACCCTTCACCCCTTCTCCTGGCCTGTCCTGCGGTCCCTTCACTGGGCCCTGGGGCTTCAGATGTGACAGTTCTGCTAACTTCGGCCACTGAGATCAGCCGGAAGGATGGAGGATGCTGTGGTCCCCCTCGGTTTACCCAGCCAGTCATGCTTCTGAAGGAGTGGAAAGCACTGCGCAGAGTCGAGTCAAAGTAGCTCACATTTTTGCTTTTAGAAATACACACAGGACTCTGGAGAGACAGAGGCACACACCCCAGGAGGGATCGGGGAGGGCTATATTCACTTTCCCCCTTACGCTTTTCTAGAATTTCCCAGTTTCCTGCAGGGAATATCTATTTGTTGACTCGTTTCTTCCCCTAGTTGAGATGATATTCACGTAACATACAAGAAACACATAAAGTATACAACTCAGTTGCATTCAGCATACTCACAACGTTGTGCAAACACCAGCTCTCCAATTGCGAAAACTTTTCATCACCTACGAAACCAGCCCGTGCTCACTGAGTCATCACTCCCCATTTCCCGTGCCCCTCCCTCCGGGAACCGCTAACCTGTACCACGGCGATGGAGCTGCCCATCCCCGGTACACCCCACAAGGGGAGCCACAGCGGACGTGGCCTTGTGTCTGGCTGCTTTCACTCAGCCAGCGTTTCCGAGGTTCACCCCCCACTGTGGTCCATATCCCGTCACCCTGCTTTATGACCAAGTAACGTCTGACCTGTGGTCGCCTGCTCTTCTGCCTTGGACATTTGGGTCCTCTCACCTCTTGGAGGCTGTGGGTCGTGCTGCTGTCTGGGAACACTTCCTGTGCAGTTTCTGTGGGGACAGACATCTTCATTTCTCTTGGGTTTACACCTGGGAGTGGAATTGCTGGGTCACGTGATAATTCTGTATGTGGAATTTTTTGAGGAACCGCCAAACTTCTGTTTTCCAGTGGCACCATGTTCTCCCTTCCCACCAGCAATGTGTGAGCGGTCCTGTTCCTCCACACCCTTGCCAACACTTGTTGGTTTCCATTTTTCGAAACTCGAAGCCATCCAGTAGGTGCGAGGTGGTATCTTTCTGTGGTTCCGGTTTGTGTGTCCCTTCCTTTTTTAAAATTTTCTGTTATTTATTTATTTATTTATTTTGGAGGGGAGATACTTTTTTATTATTTTTTCTACTTATTTATTTTTAATGGAGGTGCTGGGGTTTGAACCCAAGACCTTGTGCACGTTAGGCAAGCACTCTCCCATGAGCTGTACCCTCCCCGCTGCATTTCCCTTCAGGCTGAGGACAATGAGCATCTTCTCATGAGCTGATTGGCCATTTGTACATCTTCTTCGGGAGAATGTGCATTCAAGTCCCATACCATTTTTTAAATGGGACTGTCTGTTTTGCTTGAGTTTTTAGAACTCTTTATATATTCTGGACCCTTGTCAGATACACGCTCCTCCTGTTGTGTGAGCTATCTTTTCACTCTCTTACACTGTCCTTTAATGCAGGGAAGTTTCCTCTTCGCTTCTTGGTTGCTGTGCTTTTGGTATTGCATCTAATACTCCATTGCCGTGAAGGTCTAGCCCTGTGTCTGCCTCTAAGAACTTCTGGCTTTGGCTCTTTGTGTTGGTGGCTGAGTTTTGAGTCGGTTTCTGTGCACGTGTGAGAGGGAACCAGGCTTCGCTCTTTGCACGTGGGGGTCCTGTTGTCAGAGAGCATCACCTGCTGGGCTGTTACTTCCATAATTACAAAAACGAGTGAAAAATAAGCCTGCTCTGGAGTTTAAACTGGAGTAGACACTGCTGGGAAGGGGCCTCCCTTTGGGTCCAGAGGCTGCCCTGAGGCTCTCTTCTTCCTATTCCTGGGGGGCAGCAGAGCCCCGCCCCAGCCCCTTGTCCCCGGCAGCACACTCGCCTCTGTGGGCAGATCACTGGCCAGGGCCTCATGGTGGGTGTGGAGCGGGGGGCAGGCTTGCCTGGGTGCCGGTGCAGGAGCAGCCTCCCCAGCACAAAGGGCATGGGATGTCTGGAGCCTGGGCTGCAGTGAAGGCCACTGGCTCTGTGGGGCTGGCCCTGCCATCAGAGGGACTCCTCTCTCCCAAGGAGCGGGCTGGTCAGGTGGGCTGGTGGGTGGGAGGCACCACCCTCCCCTCTCAGCTCAGCCTTTTGGCCTGGAGGCCGGATAGGGCTGGTCCCTAGGGTTTGGGCTTTCCCTGCCCCCACCTGCTGCCCCAGGCCCTTTGGCTCCAGTTCCCCCTCATCCTTTCCCTCTCTCTTGCTCCAGTTCACCTGTGCTTGGACGCACAGGCGGCCTCCTCAGACTGGTGCCTGGAACAGAGCTGGCGACTGCACGACCTCTGCTGGCAGTGGCCTGTTCCCCTGGCGGCCTGAGGGTAGCCGAACTGCACCTGCACCTGCACCTGCACCCGCTGTCGGGTGAGGCGCAGCACCCCATCACAGTCGGGGACCACGGAGGAGGCTGGCTGAACCGATGCTGCCCAGGTGCCTGCTCGCTGCCCCATGCTCCTGTCCAGGCCTCTGGCCCCAATGCCCAAATGCAGTGGCCATTTCTCAGCCCCGGGCCTCCAGGACCCCTCTTCTCCTCTCCATCCGTTCTATCTGGGGAGTGGCCTCATCCACTCTCAGGGCCCTTAAGACCATCCTCATGTGGGTGACCCCAAGACACCTTGCAGCTCAGGCTCCCTGAGGATCCCTCAACGCCCTGGGCCCAAGCAGAACTCTCAACTGCGGGCCTCCCTCCGGGTCCTCTCTTTTCCTCGCTCCACATCCAGGCCCCAGCAACTCCTGCAGTTCGTCATGCCCTGGGTGGTGGACCCCCAAGCCTGGGAGAGCCTTTGCCCACCTGGGTGCCTGGAACAGTGCCTGGAACAGAGCAGGCACTACGTGAATGCAAGTGAGGGAGAAATGATGGGGAAAACAGCACCTCCGCGCACTGTCCAGCCTCCTCTCCGCCCCCGTGGCCCGTCCCCAGAGGGGGCCTCCCAAACCAGCCCCGGTACGGGTCTCTGCCAGTCCTCCTCGGCCACTGCACAGGTCTCACCCGCTCGGGCGGGCTGCCTGATGCCCAGGTAACTTAGTCCTACCCACATACTCTGCACCTGACTTTGCTTCAGCTGCCTCTCCTGACCTTACACCCCCGGGTCTCTGCGTACCTGTGAGGGGTGACCCAGGTGGGGCCCACCTTGTTACCTGATTTTGCTCTCCAGGGACCAAGCTCGGCTCACTTGGGCCACCCCCCCGGGAGGCCCCCGTAGTCACAGCTCCCCACCAACCCTCCCCGCAGTCTCAACTTGGAGCATCCCGGCCCAGGGGACAGAGGTCATAACCCAGCCCTGCCTGGCACAGGGTGCCCCGGAAAGCCCTCCTGAGGTGGAGGATGGGTGTCTCTGACCACCTTGCCCGTGGCCTTCGCTAGGCCAGATGGACGGCTGGAGGCTGCAGCCAGGCCTTGGCAAGGGGCCAGTGAAGGGGCCGAGGGAGTGGGGCGGGCTGTGAGCCCAGCTCTGAGCTTCCCTGCAGCCCACAGGGAGGGAGGGCGAGGCTTGCCCAACCTTCCTGCCCCGACCACAGGCCTCCTCCTCCCAGTGACTCAGCACAGTGAGCTCCCCGGTGCTCGGGGGAGCTCAGGGAGGGATGGGGGATACCGCCCATGGCCTGCTGACAGCCTGGAGCCAGTCCCTGGCCCCTGCGGTGACACCAGCTCGCGGGTGGTCTCCAGGGCGGGCGGGCCCTGTCCCTGCTCTGCTTGGCCACTTGAGCATCTGGCTTCCCACGCCTTGGTCTCCTCGCTTTCATCCCAGAGGGTGGACCGTACGACTGTGGGGGTTACAGTGCGAGCTCCCCAGAAGTCCCGCAGCCCCCGGGACCCCTCACAGGGTGCAGTGTGCAGCAAAGTGAGGTGGACGCCAGCCTCCTGCTCAAGTCGGCTGTGAGGGCCAGTTGGCCGGGCGAGGCGCACCGTGTCTTGGTGCCCCTGCCCCCCTGGGTAGCTCAACACCAGCCTCTCAGGGAGCACCCATCTGTGTCCTGCCTGCACCCATCGCCCTGCCTCCGCCCCCAGGCCTTGACTGCTGGGAAATGGCCACAATGGGCCCCTGGTTCTCTTGTCCCCTCCAGGAGCCCTGTCCTTCCCACCAGAGTCCCTTCCTGGTTGCCGCCTGCTGCCTGGTTCACAGGGCACCCCTTGTTCTGGAGTGGCAGGGACCATCCAGCTGGCTGTCCATGGCCTGGAACACACGGTGAGGGATGGAAAGACATCTCCCACTGAAGCCCCTCATCAGGTCCCCGTTTCCTCAGGACCCCCCCCCCCCCAGCGTATGTGCCCATCCCCTTCTGGAGGTCCAGAGGCCCAGGCAGAGGGTGGCAGCCAGCCTCTCCTGCCCCTGGGCCTGTGAGCAAGTGGACAGGTCACTGCAGCCCCACACAGACGTCTTCCTGATCCGGGGGCAGCGACTTGCTCAGGACCACGCAGGTCAGCGCTCAGGCTGGCCCCACCTAGATCCCTGTGCTTTGGGGACCTCATGCGAGGCCTGCATAGTTAAGGGGCCGAGCTCCAAAGCCCGAGTGACGAGACTGCAGACCTTAGGGGGCCGTTGTGGTCCACCAGGAGTGCCGAGGCCCCTCCCAGGATGGTGAGCCCCTGTCTTGGCAGGGCCCACCGCTGGCTTCCATCATTCTGTGGGCTGTGTGAGGTGCAGGAGCAGAAGCCTTAGCTGGGGCTCAGGGGAGGGGATCAGAAATTCCGGGGCTGTTGGGCCACTGGAGTGGAAGAGCTCATCCTGCCACGGGGATCAAGGCTGCGCCACGCCTGAGCCACCGCAGGGTTAATGCCAGGGTCAGGGTCAGGGGTAGGGGTGGGTTAGGGTTAGTGTGGGGTCAGGGTCAAGGCTGAGGGAACTGCAGGGGCAGGGTTAGAGGCCATGGGTGGTGAGGGGCGGGGCTCATACCCCTTGTGAGGAGTTGTCTCCCTTTCAAGGGGCGTATTCTCTTGGCCCTTTTGGCTTACACAGACACCCCAGAGCCCCTTCATGGGTGTGAACCAGCACCCCCGTTGTTCACACGTTGTTTCTGACCCTCAAATCTGCAGGAAATGGTGGGTGCCAGCCCTACTTCATGGAGAAGCAGGGTCCCAGGAAGCTGTATCAAGGCAGGAGCAGAGCTGGGATTTGAACCTGGACTGTCAAGCAGGCCATCCTGGTCTGGAGGCAGTGAGGGTGCCCAAGGCCTGTGGGATGTAGGTTAAAGGTCATGGGGACCCCCGTGGCTTCTCCAGGCAGGCAGGGCTGTTTTCACTGCACTGGTAGGATCACATCTTCCATGAGGCTTGAATTATTGATCTGCCTGGTGTTTAATAACCCCTGGACCTCTTGCCAAGAGCTCCCTCCTAGAGCAGTCTTTCTTACGGTTAACTGAGTTGAGTTTGCACACTACGGGCAGGGCCAGCTAGGGGACAGGCCCTGAGCAGCCAGAATGCCATCAGGGTGGAGAAAACACAGAAGAGAGGAGGGGCGGGACCAAAGACTGTGCCCACCACTGCCTGGAGCCACAGCAGTGCCACCGGCCAGCAGGGTGGGCATGGGTATCTCCACTTGTTGGGATAACTGGGTCCTCTTCAGCCTCAGTGGACCCTCAGATGTTGGGGAAGGGTGTTCCTAAGCCCGGGATGGGGGTCTTGGCATAAAGGTTTGCCTTTGGCCTCTGTGAGGTGGTTTTGCTTCTTTATTTCAGCTTAAAATTGAACACACAAACACCAGAGCACACAGGTTGTGAGCGCACACAAACTGATGAATTTTCACCAAGCAAGCACACCAGGCAACAGTGCCCAGAACGAAAGACCACTCCAGCGTCCTGAGCCCCCAACTCCCCGCAGAGCCTCAGTGCCTGCCTGGCCCTCTGCACCAGTGGAGTCGCCCGGCGCCCCCGTCGTGTCCGCTTCTTCACTGCTGGAGGAGCCACGCGTGACGCAGCATCACTGGCGGCCTCCCGCTTTTGCCCCGCGTCACCTGCGCTCCAGCCCCACGGGCAGCCCGGGCCCCTCCCCTCCTGGGTACAGTCCAGCCCCCGCTCCGTGCAGCCCCCACCCCGTCCGGTCGGAGTCGCCATCACCTTCGGGGCTACGAGACCGGCGGCATCACAGAGCCCGGCTGGGCGAGGGCCCCACCGGCTCCTCCGCACCTGCGCGCGGGCGGAGTGGGAGGGGCCCGGAACCCGGCTCCTCGGGGCTCGTGTTTCCGGCCGACGGGACGCGAGCGCTGCACGGAGCGCGCCCGGACGGCGACCGACGGACTGAGGTCACCATGGCAACGCGGCGGGCCCGGAGGCCGCTCGGGGCGGGCGTTCCGGGTGAGGCGCGGGCGCGGGGGGCGCCGCGGGGCGCGCAGCGCGGGGGGCGCGGCTTGTCACGGGCGTAGTCGCTTTCCTCGGAAAAATCCGAGGCGTCGGAGTCCCGCCAGACGCCGCCGCTCCCGCGGGGACCCGGCCGGGCCGACCCCGCGGGGCTGCGGGGCGCGAGCGGTGTCCGGCCCGCGAGCCCGCCCGAGCCGCGGCTGTTCCCTGCTCGTCTGTTCCCCGCAGCGCCCGCCTCGCCGGCGGGGTGGGGGCCGGAGACGTTCGCGGCGCCGCGCCCTGTCCGAGGGCTCTACGGCCCTCCCAGCGCCGGATGAGGTGGGCGCTGCAGAGCTGCGTTTGCCCAGGCTCCGCGCCGGTGAGGACGGGTTCAAACCCAGGCAGTCCGGTCCAGGGCGATTTTTTTCTTTTAATTAATCGAGACATAAAAAAAGTTGCGAAAGGGGTACGAAGATTTCCTCTGTCCCTTTTGCCGGGATTCCCCCAGATGGTAACCTCTTACGTTACCATGGTTCATTTAGCAAACTGAGGGAATTAACACTCATACAAAACCATGATCTAATACACAGGATTTATTCAGACTCAGCAGTTATCTTACGGATGACTTTACCCTTCTGCAGGGTCCAGTCCAGGACCATCCTTGTTTTCTTATTCTTTAATCTGGAGCAGTTCCTCAGTCGTTCCTTGACTTTTATGAGTCAGTTGTTATGTAGAAGGCTCCTCAGTTTGGGTTTATCTGATGTTCCCTTAGGATTACTTCCAAGTTATGCACTTCTGGTAAGAAAAACCTCACCAGTGAAATTGTGTTTTCTTCTACGCATCTCATTAGGAGACACCTGATGCCAATTTGATGCCGATTTTGGTCGTGTGCTTTAGGTGATGTCTACAAGGTGTCTCCATCACAAATTCCCCATTTTCCTTTCATAAATAATATCTCATGGGGAGATGCTTTGGAACCATGCAAACAACCTTGTTTCTAACCACACTGCCACTAATTTTAGCATCCAGAAGGGAGCATTTTCTGAAACAGTTATGAATGTTGTATTTGCCAAATGAGTTTTTTTTCCATTTCCATTATTTCTTCTGCTTTTATTAGTTGGAATTCTACTGTAAGGAAGAACCTTCCTTTTTTTTCTACTTAATTATTTATGTTGGTACAGACATTTTGATTTTATTTTTATTTCATAGGTTATAATCCATTTCTGTCATCTATTTTGTTGCTCTTTTGCCCAGATTTGGCCATGAGGAGTCCATTTAAGTTGGCTTCTGTGTCCTTTTAGCCTGTCCCCAACATTTTTGGAGCACTTCCTTATTTCCAGATGCATCCTGTGCTTTCCTTGACCTACCCCTGGACTCAGTTATTTCTCTAAGGAGTGTTGGTTCCTTTTAGTTTAGAAGGTTATTTAAGAAATCATAATCTGGGGGAGGTATGTCATTGCTTTTTGTGTTTCTCAGTGGGCAGAGGTAGGGAACATATTTGAATATACCACATAATCCATGCCTATTTCTATACTCATGTATCTGTGTGCATCTTAAAAACTGAGTTTATATTCATACTTCCAGTTCCCATCCATCACCACAGGTTCATTCCACATTACTTTTCCTCTCTCAGTCTGGCTCCTGTTGTCCTCAGTTTGCACAGTCCTCAATTTACTCATCTGCTCAGGCCTAGACTACGTGTAGTGTCAGTATGGCCAGCCCATAGTTCTGTGAAAACCGAATTTATTCACCAGAGCACAATACTTGCCTGCGGTTGTTTTTGTTTCTGCTTTTAGAATATAGAGTCAAAGACTGTTTCACAAAGCTGCTTTAGTGCACTGCGTCTGTTACTCATTTGCAATAAATTTAGTTTCACTTGTTCTGATTATATTTCAGCTTGAGCCCTTGGTTTTGAGTTGTTGTATGTGAAACATTTATGTGGTTCTAAAAGTGAGCAGAGTAACAGCTCTTAACTACAAAATTATTTAACTTCTCTTCCATTTTATCTCTCATTTATTCACTTTATGGGGATCAGGGGGCAGGAGAATTCAGCGGCTGTAAATTCAAAGGAAAAAGAGCACCATGTTCCCCTCATTGTAGTGGTGTCCCTCCCCCCGCAGGTTCCAGGGATGGGATCAGGGTCTGTCTGCTGCTCACCTCTTGTTTCAGGTTCTCCAAGTGGTCGTGGGTGCTATGTGGCAGTCAGTGTAGGACAGGGAAAGGCTTGGGGTCCCAGGCCCGTAACACTCATCCCCCGGAGCCCCTCAAGATGACCTGTACTGAGCGTCGCTCACACGGTCCGTGCTGGGATTCAGACGGTGCCTGCAGTGGGCCCCCTGTTCTGGGTGTGGAGATGAGCCACCTCTGGGCTTCCCTTCTGGGCCCACAACACTGGTTTGTGAATTACGCATACTAAATACATTCACAGAGCAACAACTAGACAGCAGTCCTGCTGAAGTAGATTTGGATCCTCTGCACGGGATTGGCGGCTGAGCGGGGCGCCCAGCGCACCTGGGGCCGCGGTCCGTCAGAGGAAGGTGCAAAGGAAACCCCTGCTCTGGAGGCCTCTGCGCAGCCAGTGTGCCCAAGCGTCTGGGGACTGACTTTTAGCCTTTACAAACGTCCTTCTGTGTAAATTTTGGAGTTTGTAACAGCTTTTGTTTCTTTTAGGTCATACAGCACTTTTCTAAGCCCTTAGCAAGCATTAGTCTAAAATAGTTGCTCCGCGTTCTTGGTCGGCTGGACACAAGGGTGATTATTTCCACTGTCTCATCTGCAGTAGAGGAGCGGAGCCTTCCTCTCGGACTCTAGCGTGTGGCGCTTCGATGATCAGGTCGTCTCGGCGAGGGGTGAGGCTGGCCCGGACAGAGGCGTCCTCTCAGCCTCTTCCTGAGGCCCCACCGGGACGTGATCTGTGAGTAGGTTCACGCAGGGTCTCTCACTACCCAGGAGTGCGACTTCTGAGCCTCCTTCTCACCACTCCCTTTGATCTGAGAAGGCTGGGCCAGCCCGGGTGGGTTCCCGGAGCGAGTGCCCCGGGTGCCCCACGCTCCACTGTGTCGTGTGCGGGGGCGCGTTCAAACTCACTGATGATGGAGGCTGTCAGTCTGGGGCCTCTGCTGCTGTGTCTGTTTGCAGACAAGGAGTTGTTTCCATCTTCCCAAGACCCAGGGATTTCCAAGTGCCTTTCAGACCTGACACATGAACATCTGCCTTAGATTTAAAAAGGAAAAAAAAAAAAGGTTAGAAAACTCAGATTTTACAGGTGAGAAAGTCAGAGTGTTGGCATGGCGTAGCTCAGTCCTGATCCATCCCCGGCTGACCCCGGAACACTGAACGACATGGGCAAAGCTGGTTGACAGTGCTCTGCCTCCTGGAGATTTCCATGGTTTCCCCAAAAGTTCTGTGTGGTCCCTCCTGAAAACTGGGTGCTTGCTGGGGACTTCTGCTGGATGTCAGATTGGATCCAGATTTTGAATCTGTGACATTTAATAAAGGCCAGTTAGTCTCAGCATTGGGGCTTTTAGGGTTTGTGAGATTTTTATGGAAGCAGGGCAGGCTGTCTGTCTGGAAGGACAGGAGCCTGAGCCCTGGGCACATAGCCTTTGTGTGTCAGGGTACAGTGGGGCGGACGTGGTAGAAGCTGGTTTCTCTCTTCGTGGGGGGAGCTGGAGGTCCAGAGGGAGCTGTGGGGGGCGTGGGGGCTCTGTACACTTCGCCAAACAGGTTGGGGTTTATGTTGAAAGGGGCCACAAGCCCCAGGCACAGCACCCTCGGGGCGGCTGTGGGACCGGTGCATTTAAGGGGCGTGCTGGGGGCAGGGCGCCCGGCGGGGACAGGGTGCTGACGGATGGTCCTCGGAGACAGGGGCCTGCTGGCCCCACAGACACAGACGCGGGCACTCCCTCTGTAAAGACTGCAGTGGTGGTTCACAGGCACCCCATCAGAGATCACAGTAGCATCGGCATCACGGAAGGCTGTGTATCTGCCTGAATCCTGCCTTTGCTGTGAGTGTGCACCACCCCGTGGGGCCTGTGTGGGCGTCGGCTCCTGCCGACAAGATGGTGCAGGACCCCAGAACGCACTCATGCAGCGCCACTGCAGTTGGCCGGGTTTGTGTGTGGCTGGGGCTTGGGGGCCAGCCATCAGACGTCCTGTTATCCTGGGTGAGCCTCCAGCCGTGGAGGCCCAGTCGCCTCGTTATTCCACACCGGCCTTGCCCTGAGCTTGGTGGCAGCCTGACCTGCTGGAACCCTGGTTTCCCAGTGGTCCTGGGCGCCCTGCCGCCAGCGCGGGGCCAAGGGCTGAGCAGGATGTGAGCCTCCAAAGGCCTAGCAGAGCGCATCACAGACCCCTTCCCTGTGGGTGGGGCCTCCCTGACCCGGGCCCCAGCAGCCCTGGGCCCCAGCCGCTCTGGTCACATGGGAGCTGCCTCCTCGGCGCCCTCTGCATCCCAGCAGGGGTGCCGGCCTGTCGGTGCAGGGGAGACAGCACCTGGCGCGCAGTGAAGTGCTGAGTAAACACTTGTTAAGTGAATGAATGAATGGGTTTAAGGAAGTTTGCTGTGCCCGGGGGAATTTACATGGCCCTGTTTTTCTGGCCGCAGTGACGTCACACTAGATGAAGTGGCAGCAGATGTCTGCTGTGTCCTTCACTGTGCTGGGGCGGGGGGGGCAGGACTGAGTGAGGTGACTGCAGGGCATCCCCGGGGAGTCCCCTTAGCTGTCTTTTTGGGGGAAATGCCACGCAACTGACTGAACTTGAAGCCGATAACCCTAATTTTTACTGAATTCAAAACTTGTTAAAGTAAATGTCCTTAGTTTTCCTGTAATTCATCGATACATCCATTCACACACCTGAAGAGCGAGGTGTCATAGATCAAGAGTGACTGAAGCCGAAGGGCTGCCGGCCAGAGCGCGTGGGTATTTTGGAGCCAGAGAAACCACAGTCGGGGCAGCTGAGGTGGCCGGCGCTCTGTCGGGGAGCCTCCCGGGGCTGAGTGGTGGGCTCTGAAGGCGGTGCGTATGGAAGCCAAGGCCGAGGCTTCGGTGGGGGGAGGGGAGGGGAAGGAGGGGCCGGGGTGGCGGGCAGAGAAGCCCGCCTGCCTCGCCTGCTCCTCTGCTGGAGCCCTGGAGCTCACGCTGTGTTGGCCTGTGGTAGTTTCTCCGTTTAGCTGCTTAGTGCTGAGCAGCTCCTGTGTCCTGGAGCTCGAGGACGTGCTGGGAGGAAGGAGACTCAAGCAGTAAGCCACCCCCCGGGAACTGGAGTCCGGTGGTGGCTGCTCGGTTCGGGAAGGAAGGTTAGGGGGAGTTCCTGGAGGGACCCTCGAGGTGGTCTAGTGACAGAAGGGGCCTGCATGCCGGTTGGGAGGAGCATTCCAGGCGGGGGCGGCTGGGTCGCAGACGGACAGCGTGGCGGCCCAGGCCCAGGTGTTGCAGTGGACAGAGGGGCAGGAAGCCCGGGGTGGGGGAAGGGTTTTTTTTTGAAGATCCCTTTGTTGGCCATAGAAGGGCAAGGGCGGAGCAGAGGGGCCAGCTGAGGCCCCCAGATGGCCCCTTCCCATCACCAGTTGCAAGTCCAGGTTGTCGCCTGTCTCTGCCCAAGTGCTGTAAATCAAGGCCCCCCCCCACACACACCAACTCTCCTCCGTTCAGAGCCGCTGGCGCAGCTCCCAGCATTCAGGAGAGCGCTTTCCCTGCTGGATCACTAGGTTATTTCCCGTGGATATGACCCAGAGCCACCAGAGGGAGGAGCAACGCAGGCCCCGTGCTCGCCAGCCCGCAGCCCGGGCCTCTGCAGACCTGGGAGTTCAGGGGTCTCTGGACGCTTCTGAAGCCTTGCAGAATGGTTAGTCAAACCCATCCAGCTGCCTTCACTAATCAGGGTCGTGTGAGACTGGCCTGCCCCCAGGCTGCAGGCCACCTAAACCGTACGGGGTTTGCCTGGCTGGTTCCCAGGGGCTTGGAGGCACCTGCATCTGCTTCCAGCCGAGCCAGTTAACATTGGGTGGGCCATGGACCCTCCCACTGGGCTCCAAGGAGGGGGATTGGCTGCTTGGTGACCTTTTCACATTGGAGGGTCTGAGACACCACCCTCAAAACATGCAGAAGCCTGGACAAGTCTGCGCAGAGCGGTTACCACGCCTTTTCCCAGTTACCTTTCCTCGCGCCCCCGTCTCGGACGCCCTGCTTCTTTAGTCCTGATCCTACAAATACCCGAGCCCCTTGCCTCCAGGGAGGTGGGACTTGAGATCCATTCTCCTTGCTTGGCTGCAGACCTCCGGGGCTCAGCAGTTTGGCTTGCTGTGCGGGAGCAGAACGAACCTGTTAGGTAACACTTGGTGGTAAGTCAGAGAGACCTGCTGCCCGAGGCTCGCTGGCCCCTTGCCGGAGCAGGGGGCCTATGGATGGTCTGAACAGCTGGCTGGTCCGTTTGTTCCAGGGACCGTCCCCCACATTTCCCCAGCCGGGTGCCGCCAACCTTTGGCCCTTAGTTTCATTTTGCAGCAAAGAAATGGGTCTTGGGGTTTGGGAGATATCTTAGGTGAGTGATCTTGTTAAAGAAATGCCCCTCTGCTAGATTGGCAGTCCTGTCCAGATCGTGGGTTGGAGGCCCACCTGGCAGGATCTGGGCAGTCCTGACCAGATCACACAGGCGTGGTTGATTAAACTGTCGGCTATCGGTGATTGATTCAGCCTCCAGCTCCTCCCCTCCCCCTGAAAGGTGGGCAGTGGGGTTGAAGGTTCCAACCCTCTAACCACGTGGTTGGGTCCCCTGGCAATAGCCCCTATCCTGGGTCATCCAGGATCTTTCCAGAACCACCACATTAACAGAAACTCGGGTGTGGTTGGAAGAGGTTTGTTACCAGTACGAGGAGACACCCTTTCACCGGGAGTCATTTCAAAGCCAGAGATAACTACAGAAGCCCCGTAGCTGCTGCCACTGAGGAAGGTTTCAGGAGCTTCGGGCTGGCAGCCGTGGCTGAAGGGCAGTGTGGCATCTCCCACTGTCACAGCACACGGGGCCCTGCGGGCTCCCCCCACCCTCTCAGCCTCGGTGCCCGTGGCCCCTCCTCCGGGACGTTCGCCCCCTCTCCGGTGCAGTCGCCCCAGACGGACTGGGCTGCAAGTGCGTGCCCCCCGCCCGAGCAGGCCTGCGGCCCGGGGACACAGAGAAGAGCTGTGGGCAGGTGCTTGTGCCGGGTGAGCTCGGGGTGGGCCCCTGAGGACTGGGGCTGCAGGGACCAGCCTCGAGACGCAAGAGCCCTGTCACGGGTGCTGACGGCGGCTTCCCCTGCACGGGGCCCTCTGCCCTCCCGCTGCTTTCGCACAAGGACCCTGTGGCCTGCCAGCCCCACGTGCTAACTGGCTGGCCCTGCGCGGAGAGAGCCTGTCAGGCCCTGCCCTGCACAGCTCGTTGCCCTTAAAGCAAAGCTACACGAGGAGTTCATGTGGCTCTAAGTGCAGTGGCTTCGCCCGAGGAGCCGCCTGCCGGTTTCCTTGCGGAGGGTGCATGCCCTGCGGCAGCTCGGTTTCCGGGCGCCCCACGCCCCAGCGGGCCCTCCGCCCTAGGCGCCTCGAAGGCCCAGTCCTGCTGCTGGTCAGGGCCCGCCTTCTCATCGTCCTCTCTGCGTGCTGAGCACTGCTGTGCTGCACTCAGAGGCGACGAGTGTCAAAAGCTTGTTTCGTGTTTCCAGTGCGTACGTAACACACGCCTTCTCCCGGAAAACATACGCTGTTGTTTAGTCCTGACGGAATATTTTGAGATTCTCCGAATTCTAGCCCAGACCTTTCTGACAATTTCTCCTTTACTTGTTGTTGTTGTGGTGGTTGTTACCAAGATCTTAACAGTAATAGTTTTGGTTACACAGATAACCTTCTGGTGGGGTGTGCGCGTGTTTTCCCCTTTCTCCAGGGCTTTGTGTGCTCTGCTGTTGGTGAGCACCTTAGGCAGGGCCTGGTGTTCAAGCTCGTACACTGAGCAAGGACTTGGTTGTCTGTGGACAAGGGTGCTGGTGGCAGCAGCTCCGAGTAGAGGACTGACTTGAGGTCCCACAAAGAGTTCAGTCACCATAAATCTGATGCCATCAAAGCGTTGTGTAAAATGAAGAAATTGTCTGTTTGTTACGTCCACTGGGCTCTAGAAAGCAATGTTTCATTGTAGAGCTGTTGTTGGTATTTGTCGTCAGTGATCTCAGGAGTGAAATGGTCTTCATGTCTCTAAAGAGTAGTGTTCTTCCTGATTTAGAGAGTGTTTGCAGGCTTAAGCATTCCAGAGTTAGTGTTTAAAAGGAAGAAAAGAAAAACCCCTCAGGCTGTCCTGTTCCGTCTGCATTTGTCTGTGGACATTTGCTTTGCATTGACCAAGGGGGACCAGTATGGATGCTGCTAGTGTCCGCTCAGGAGGGGGCTGCGTGGAACCTCTACAATGTGCAGGGCGTCTTCAGAGGCCCTGACATCTTGCTCCTGTTAGAGATCTCGGTCGGCCCGGAGGGCTTCCGTGACTGCTGACCCTGTGAGTTGAGAGGACCTGGTACAGGGTGTGTGTCTCTTCTTGAAAAAGACCTACTTAAAATTAATCAGACATTTTAGATCCTTTGGGGACAAAGATACACAAAAGCCACTGCCAGACGCCGGCCTCAGACCCCACGCGGCCCTCCGGGAACGCGTTCAGAGCAGGTATTGTTCACACGCCACCCTCTGCCTGGAGATGCCAGCCTGAACACCCTCTGGGCTGTTGCGTCGCAGGCGGGGCCTGACCCATGGCCTGGGCCCATCGCAAAGGTCAGGCCTGGGAGAACCCCCCAAGTGGTCTTACGCTTCCAAATCCACTCCTCCTCTGCCAGGTGACAGAATGGGGCCTGTCATGGGGGTGCCCTGCTGGGGAGCAACCATCAGCAGCCCCGCCCCTGGGGACCAGCCTCGGCAGATGCAGGGGAACAGGTCTTGAGACACTTGTTGAGAATTTGATAAAGTTTTATGCTGTTGAATCTAACTTAAATTAGAGTTGTGTGTTATATATCTCTGTGTTTTTAGTTTCGTTTTTCCTAGGACGTTATTGTGTTTTACGAAAGTATCCATCCACGATGGTCAGGAGCAAAGGCGCCTGCTCCTGGGGGTGAGCCTCCCAGGGCAGCTCCGGGGGTGAGCGAGGGGCGGGACAGGGCAGCGGCCTTGGGTGTTATTTGCAAAATGGAGAGATCTTTGGGAAACCATTTGAAAGAGCCTAGCTCTCGTTGTTGAGCAAACACCGTCTCCTGTCTTTCCTTCCTCTCTTCCCTCTGTGATCCTGTACTGACTGCCCTGTTCCCTCTGCCTTTGGGTCTGGGCCTGGTGTGCCCCTGGCCTGCTGGGCCCTCGGGTGCTGCCTGTGACTCTCCAGAACTCAGGCTGTGACCAGACGGCTGGTACCCCGCCCAGAGCACCCTCCTGCTTCCGTGACAGTGGTCACCTAGATGGGGACCTGTAGTGGGCATCGTGGGAAGATAGCCTCCCTCCCGGTGAACCTGATGCCTGTCTTCTCTTTGCTGTAGCTGCCGAAATGCGACCCCCGCCCTCGGAACAGGCCCTGGACGCCCTACTGGCTCACAAGGAGGAGGAGTGGAGGGCGCTGCAGGCCCACCGCTCCCAGATGCAGGAGGCGGCCCTGCAGGACGCGCAGAGCCGGCTGGAGGAGGCGCAGGGGAGGCTGCAGCGCCTGCAGGAGGACTTTGTCTACAACCTGCAGGTGCTGGACGAGCGGGACCGGGAGCTGGAGCGCTACGATGCTGCCTTCGCCCAGGCCCGCGGGCTGGAGGAGGCCAGGCAGGCTGAGGCGAGCCAGCTCAAGATCGAGGTAGCCAAGCTGAGACGGGCACTCGCCAGCGAGGCCCAGCGGCTCAGGGACCTGCAGCAGCAGTACCAGCGGAAGCTGCAGGAGCACCACCTGGAGCTGGAGCGGACCCACAGGTGAGTCGGGCGCCGCTCCCCGGCCTGCGCACCGCCCCAGCTTGTGGCCCGAAGGCCGGCGAGCCCACACCTGGGTGTCTCTCTGGGTCCTGGTGCAACTGAAGTTCGTGGAGATGGATTTAAGTATTTGTATTTTCCCATAAATTTCAGATCTATATCATTTTCACAAAACATGTATGAGTTTATTACTTTAATGATGTGAATATGTATTAAATTTGAAAGTGAGTGAGCTGACTTGAGGCTCTGCTCAGGGTAAGAAAGAAGACAGGCCTCACCTACGGGATCTGCTGCTGCCTTCCCCTGACTTCAGGACGCGTGTTCCTGGTACCATGTTCCCGAGTGGGGCCACCTTTGCTGCAAGCCCCTGACCTGTAACAACGCAGGGTCCCTGCAGTGGACACTCCTGTCCCAGGAGCCATGGTCCTCAGGGAGGCTCGAGATGCTCCTGGCTCCCCTGCAGGCTCCTGGTCCCTGTGGGAAGTGTCATTTATCTAAGTGGTGTGGCTTGGCCCTCCACCAGGCTCCAGGAAAGCGCTCGAGTCCAACCCAGGTCAGCCGGTCCTGAGTGGAGCGGGGCCGGTTCCCAGCTGCTGGGGTCCGGGCCATCCCGCCCACATTGTCCAGGCACGTGGGGCGCATGGGGAGGATCAGAGGCAGGTGTGGTTGATGCTGTGACCTGTACAGCCGCGTCGCCATCCATGGGGACTGCTTTCTCCCTCTTGGCCGTTGGAGCGGTTTCAGTGTTCTTCAGGTGCTTTACATTATTCCGAGAAGTGCCTCCTGGAGTATTTTACTCATTCTATTCCAGCAAATTTGGGGCATTTTCAAGCATTATTTCTTCACATGAGTTTCTATCTCCAGGCTCTGTTTTGTGCTGTTTCGGGGTCCCAGTGACGGCGATGTGAATGCTTGCTCTTTTGTTGCCCCTCAGATCCCTGAGGCGCTGTTCATTTTTTCTCAGCCTGTGTCTTCCTGTGGTTCAAGTCGGGTGACTTCTGCTGCCCTGTCTTCAGGCTCCATGACTCTCCCCTCCGCTGTTTCCTCTGCCGCTGAGCCCGCCCAGCGTGTGCTCTGTTTTGGTTTTGTACTTCTCAGCTCTCACATTTCCATTTGATTCTTTGTTATATTTTCTCTTGGCTCAGAGTCCTGTTTCCCATGTGTCTCATGTGTGTGAAATTGCTTGCTGAAGCGCTTCTCTGGTGGCTGCCCTCAAGCCCTGTGAGGATCCCAGCATCTGTGTCATCGTCACTGGCAGCGGCTGATGGTCTGTTCTCATTCACGTGGAGACTTTCCTGGTCCTTGTCCGCCCGGTGACTTTGATTGTATCCTAGGCACTTTGGGAATCCTGTTGTGAGACTCCGGATCCTGTGTCATGTTCTCGTTTGCAGGAGTCACCCGTCACCTCATGTCTGCAGCGATGGCCTGGCAACTGTGTAGTCTGGAGAATGTTGAGTGTGACTCTTCTTAATGCTGCGTTTTCCACGTAGTGACAAGAATGGTGAGATGGACCAGCAGCGGGAGCTGTACGAAAACCTCAAGTGGAAGCTGGAGCGGAAGCTCCAGGAGCTCGACGGCGAACTTGCTCTGCAGCGGCAGGTAGGGTGCGGGGCCTTGTCCCTTCTCAGGTGCCCGCCCGCTGGCCCTGAAACCAGAGTTGTGCCAGGTGAAGGTGGGCACCTGTGGTGTCCTGGGATCACAGCAGATTTCCGCTTGGTGCTGACCTGTAGGGAAATGCGATGGGGTGTCGGAATCTTCCTCAGTGGTGACCCCCTCCAGGGTTCCTTTCCTCCCTTACTTGTTTTAGAAAGAAGTATTATGAAGCTACAGTTATTTACTGTAGCAAAGAGCTGGGAACTCAAATTGCAATCACTCTATTTCTTTCAACAAAATAATAAATAATCATAAGTTTAAATATAGATCTGTCAACTGATGGTGACACTTAAACCTGTCACCAGAATTTCTCCTTGGTGTCATTGAAACTCAGCCTGCGCCTCCAAGGGACTGCGCCATGCTGGCTTTGGTGAAGGGCGTCCCTCACATCACGGCTGACGTCCACGTCTGGCAGAGCTGTGTGTTTGCAGGGGATGGGCCCCTGGCCCCCCCTCCTGCAGGGCTGCCCGAGCGCTCGCCACAGCAGGGGCCGGTGCGCGTGGACTCTGCCTGCACGGAGCTCCTCGGGCACGTGTGAGTGTATCTGCTCAGCACGACACACTCAGGTTGGATCCACGTCTGACAGGCGGGGCTGAGGTCCAGGGATGTTAAGTGACCTGCCCAAGGTGCCCCGGGAGAAGCCGCAGAACCGTAACTTGACTCCAAGACATCTCTGGCGGGTGAACTCTCGGGCCCCAGGGCAACCGCTCACGTCTTATTTTTAGACTTGTGTCTGTGATGCTGGAGAGGGAGCTGGTCTGGGGCTGGCCCCCACTTCTTCCTGGAGCGATGCTGGGTTGGCCGCCGAACTCGGAGCTTGCCCCCATCTCCCCGTGGGGACCTGCCTGTGCTGGCGTTGCTCCAGGCCCCAGGGTCGGCAGTTCTCGAGGACAGACCTGTGCCAGTGGTTTCGGTGGCCAGGACAGGGCAGCATCCCAAGAGGGTCGGCTCCAGTGGGGGCGGAAAGGCACCTGAGGGCCCCCAGGTCCCTCCAGCCGCGCTCACGCATGCTGATACCTGCCAGCCACGGCCCTGGCCTTCCGGCCCCTCTGGAAGCTCCAGTCCGCTGCCCGAGCCACCTCTGTTGCTCAGAGCGTCCTTCTGTGCTCTTGAAATTCCCTGCAGGGGACTTTCTCTTGGAGTTCTCAGGGACCAAAGAACTTTGTGTGTTAGGGGCTAACTTGGAAACAGCTGGAGGTCACTGGGGCCTGAGCTGGGCAACCAAGAAAGAGCAGCTGGGACCGTCCGAGGCATGAGGAGGCTTCCTCAGGTGACGCTAGAGCCCCTTCCAAAGAAGGGGTGTCAGGAAGGCTGTGGGCAGTGGGGTCCGTCCCAGGCGGCAGGGCGGGCAGGGCCCTTGGAGGCACCGGGCCCCTGGGGCAGTGGGGGGGAGGGTCGCCGGGCTGGGTCTCAGGGTGTCTCCCCAGCCTGTCCACCCATGAGGGCCCCGCAGGCGTGGGCGTTTACCAGCCGTGCGCCTGGAAGGAAGGAGCCTGGACGTCCGTCCCTCCGGCCGTGGGCTCTGTGCAGGGCCGTGCAGCTTGTCTAGTGCGGTTCCGGGACAGCCGGGCCTTGCCGGGCTCGGGGTGCCGCGCGCCGTCCGCTCCGCGGCAGCCCTCACGCCTTCAAAAAAGAAACACAAGACAACAGGAACTGAGTTAGTCTGTGTGGTGTTGATGGTGTCTGCTGGTTGTGGACGGTGGACTTGAGGAAGGGTCTTCACTGTCGGTCAGCAGTCACAGGACCAGAAGCCACTGGAGGAGAAGCAGAATGGTTCACTGACTCACTCACTCATTTGACAAGCAGTTTCTGTCAGGCGCCCTCCTGGGCCGTGGCATTAGGGCTGCCCTGGGAGCGCACTGGCCTTTGGGACTGCATGGACGCCTGAACCACAGTCTGGCTGGAGCTCACCTCCCCTGCGTAACCGTGAGGAGGGGCGCCCTGTGGAGAGGCCTTGTGAGCCCGAGTCTGCGGGTGGCGAGGGTGTGCAGAGGGCGGCAGGTGCCCGCGCATCCAGGGTGTCTCTGGGCCAGGGCTCCGGTTCAAGGGGCTGACGTGGGGTGGTGTAGGCCTCCCAGCCCTTGGGAGGATGGCCTTTGCTCCAAGTGAGGTGAGGATGCCTTGGAGGCTCATGAGGTTTTGAAAGGTCACCTGCTGTTGGACTGGGGACAGACCATGCAGCCAGGGAAGCAGGGGACGGCGAGGGGGCTGCTGCAGCCCCAGTGGGAGGCAGGGGCTTGACCACTGGCCTGGCCAGGCCAGCGGACACACTGGTCTCTCAGGCGGTGTGAGCGGCGGGCTCGAGGACACCCCGGGGGGCCAGCTTGCCATGTGTGGAGCTGGGCCATGGGGGGAGGGTGGGGGGACGCCTGGGGAGCTGCTGGGGAGGTGGCTCCTGGGCTCCCGCGGGTGTGTTGGGAGATCGGGTCACAGGGTGCGTCCCCACAGGGTGAGTGGAGACAGGGGCTATCGAGCTGAGCCCCGCACGCGAGGACAGGAAGGTTTAGGGGCGTTGCACAGGGCGGGGGTTGCTGGGGGGAGGGGAGACCGGAGCTGCGTGTCCCCAGGTAGGGAGGGGCGGAGTGGGCCTGGACGCCGCAGGGCGAAGCGCGGTCGGGCTTTCGTTGCCGAGGGCTCCCTGCCCCCTGGCGGCCACCACCTATAGACCCTGGAGCGGAAACCAAACGCTTGCTTGTTTTGTAAAGTGTGGGGGGAGTGAATCTCCACGATTTTCACTGTCTGACCCCCGTAAGGGTTACTCGTATGGCCCCTCACACTTCACCCTGCTTCTCGGAGGATAAGGAATGTGCAATGTATGTGTTCAGTTGTCCTTGAGCACAGAATCTCTGCAGCCCCTTCGACCCTTGGAGACGGGGAGAGAGCCCGCCGCGTGTGTCCCAGGAGGAGGCGGGCGCGCTCCGCTGGGCCTCGCCTCCCCCAGACCCCGCCTTCTGGTGACTGAGTCTGTCCAGTCCCCTTTGAAGCAGGGGCCCCAGTACTTGGGCAGAAATCTCGAATCCTGCTGATGTGCTGTGCTTTCCGCGCGCTGGGCGGGGCCCTGGGTTGTCTCTGAGCCTGTCCCCACCAGCCCCTCTATGGATGGCTTCCCGCACTGGCCACTGCCTCGCAGGCAGGTGTGGCTGTCACCTGTGCCCTGCTGCAGCCACAAGTGCCAGGTCAAGTCGCTGTTTCATTGAGACTCTGTCTTTCACCGTGAGTCCTGCGTCTCCATCCTTCATGTGTGGACCTGGCTGAGGAACAAGCCTACCCAGACCTCCAGTCCCAGGGCCGCGTCAACCACACACGACTCCTGCTCCGGCACCACTGGGAACAGGAACTGGGAGAACCCACAGCAGTGATGGGAGCGAGAGAAAGGCCTCGGCCTGTGGATGCCTGAGCTTCTGCCTCCCCCGGAAGTGGGCGGGGGCTGTGGGCCTGCAGACCCCGAGAGCTTAGGACTCAGGGCGCCAGGGGCTCCCACGTGCAGGACGTGAGGTGGCAGTCTGTGTTTGGGGCAGTGACCCCCACCCCACCCCGCCCCATGTGCGGATGAAGGACTCAGAAGCCGGGAGCCCCTTCCTCAGACAGGAGCTTGGCAGTTTTCCTTCAAGAAATGGAATTACCTTCCCAGGGCAAAGGAAGGCCGCCATGTGGGCCCTGGTGTCTGCAGCGCAGATCTGACATTAGAGGGTCAGCGCCCTCGGGCAGCTCTGAAGAGCCAGCCTTGCTGAGCTGTGATTTACCTGCAGTCTGCACACCCGTTGTAAGTGTCCGTTCGACAAGTGCTCGCCGTGTGACAACCAGGACAGGACTTCCCTGTTGCCCAGGGTCCCCCGTGCCTCTTCGCAGGCAGGGAGCACCCCCCAGCCCGGCCACCGGCCATCTGCTCTCTGCTGCCTGCGGGGAGGTGGGTCTCTCTGAGCCGCGTGTGTGTGTGTGTGTGTGGTGAGCCTCACGGCAGTGCTCTTTCTGGTCCGGCTGCACTCCTCACATCCCCGAGGCTCTTCCCCGAGGCTATTCGTGTCGTGTGGTCCGGAGCTGGTTCCTTCCCGCCAGTGCTGCCGTTCCCCGGTGCACATCCCAGACTCGCGGGTTGCTTCCAGTTTGGGACCTCCCTCTGGGTTGCGACCAGGGGCGGGGTTTCTGGCTGTAAACCACGTGCCCCTTTCTCCACCGGCCGTCTTGGTTCCAGGAGCTGCTGCAGGAGTTTGCGTCAGAAATGCGGAAGCGGGAGCACGAGTTCCGCCTGCAGGCCGACAGCATGAGCAGCGCGGTGCTGGCGCAGGAGCTCAAGGTAGCGGGCGCCCTCGGGCCGTGGTGGCGTCTGCGTCTGCGGGGAGGCGGCCTGCGAGTTAGGGTTCACGCGAAGGCCTGCTCCTTCCTGCGTGGGCCGGGGTCTTTGCATGTGGAGCCGGGGTGACGTGTGGGGGACACACTTGCCACTCTGCCCGCCAGGAGGGCACTGGTGCCACCCGTCTGCAGCCAGTTAGCCCAACCTTGGGAGGGTGCCTCCCCGGGAAAAACCGCCCCTCTGATCCCAGCTGATGCCTGGGACCCTGCAAAGCCTGTCCGTAGCCTGTGTCCTCCCGTGACGCCCCTAATGGGCCTGTGAGGAGGTGCCACTGGTCCTGGAGGAGTGACATGGGAGGGCCTCCTGGTTTCTCAGTTGGTGCTCGGGCTGTGGTGCCAGCTGCCTCTCCTTGAACACGGCTCTAGAGCCCTGCCTGGGCTCCCGTGAGGAACATGTAGGCCTGACCTTTGGCCCTGAGACAGGGCCCGGCCTCAAGGGGAAGGGGGACCTGTGCAGAAGGATGGGGAGTGGCGGTGACACTTGCTGGGCCCTGCTGGCCCCAGCTGGTTACACCTGGCAGCATCCAGCCAGATGTTTGCAAGCTAGACACTCAGCCCTAGTGGTCAGCAAGGGCCCCTCCGCCAGGCCACCTGAATCCCCCCTAGGGGGGCTGCTCCCCCAACCCCGACCCCAGGGCCAGCAGGACCTTGAGGCTGGGGCTGCCCCACAGTGCCCCCTTGAGGCCACTTCGGGGACTACTGACCACCACAGCCTAGGGCGCCCTTTCAGAGGAGGGAGGAGTGGCCGGGCCCCCCATCCGCTCTGGGTCGGCTTCGGTGCCCTGAGCACTGCCCCTCGAGGGCATCACTGCCGACCCAGGAGGGCTGACTTGGCGCTGCGGCCTGTGTTCCCGGGCGACAGAGGCCCAGAGCAGCGGCTGGGGTGTGAGCTGCGTTCTTCCAGCCTCACCTGTAGGTGTGGGCTGGTGTTTGCGTGAACCTTGGACGCCCAGGGGCTTGCACGCCCTGTTATTCTGCGCGGCCACGGGAGTCCGAGTCCGGTCTCACTGCTTTATTGCTGCTTGTTTTTTTTAACTGGAGCACAGTCGCTTACAACGTGTCGGTTTCTGGTGTGCAGCGCAGTGTCCCAGTCGTGCACATACAGACATACCTTCGTCTTCAGGTCTTACTGCTCCTTGAATCACAGCTCTTATTCTCTCAGTCCTGGTGAGACGGTAAAGCTTACTTCTGACGGCTCCGCTTGGACCACTTACGTCTGGCTGAACTCTTTCCCTCTCAAAGGTTAAACTGTTGAACAAAGAGCTCGCGGCCCTGAGAGAGGCCGGCGCGAAGGCCGCGGAGTCCCTGCTGGGAGCTGAGGCGGCCAACTCGGGGCTGGAGGAGCAGCTGCGGCGCAGAGACTGGGCGCTCAGGGACCTGGCCGCTGTGAAGGACGCCCGGTGCGCAGCCCGCCCGGGCTGGGGGCCGTGTGGTGTGGTCTGGACGCTGGCCCGCTTTGCTCCAGGCCGGCTTAGCCGCTCTCGGCTTTCCCCTAACGCTGGACTCTTTTCAGGATAAAAGAGCTGGAGGGTGAACTTCACTCTGTGCAGCTTACCAGGAGAAGAGAAGAGGAGGCGCTGAGGAGGAAGTGAGTCTCTGTGGCGCCCGCTTCGGCCTGGGGAAAACACCCCCGGTTCGCCTCGGCGGCAGGGCCCAGCCTTTCTGCGGAGCCACTGCTGGATCAGGCCTGCTCCCTGGGAGTGTGCCTCCACCTTCCAGCTCAGATGAGCCTGCTTGTGTGTGTGTAGAGGGGGACGCCACCTCCCTGAGGGTCACAGAAGATGCCTTGTGAGTGAATCAGGGAAGCCCCCTGGGCTAAGAGCGTTCAGTGCCAATGTTCTCCTGTGTTGCAGCAGGGCCTCTAGGGCAGGGGTGCACACAGGCGCCTGTCCCCCGTGCACGGTGTGGTCAGCACAGCCGCTTGCAGCCCGTGCAGCATTGTTCACGGAGCCACGGCGGCCAGGGGCCTGCGCCCCTTGGCACGAGGAGGGCGCTTCCGCCCTGTGGTCTGGCGGTTTGCCTGCTGAAAACAACCAGCCGGCAGTCAGGACCCGCCTGGTTCAGAAATGACTCCCTTACCGCCCTCACCTTCATGACCCAACCTTTCTTGAGATTTGGTGAAAAAAGTATATCCTGCCGGAAACTAGCGGGTACAGCACCTGGCGTGTGTGTCCTTTTTTGCTAACAGACGGTGGAAAATACTGAACAAGACGAGGACTGGTTGTAACTGGGATGTAGGGTACGTGGCGTGGCTGGTTGAGCAACGCTGCTGGGACTGGAGAGAAGTCACGTAGGAGTGTCTTCTTCATGGCTTTTTGCTTCTTAGTAAACCAAACAGAGTAAAAGCATAGAAAGCCACGAGCGTTGTCAGTCAGTTGCCAGCAACACCTAGCAGCTTGGTGTGTCATCCAGGTGACCGTCGGCTCTGGTGACAGAGTTCCAATGGGTTTGGCAGCTCCAGCAAGACAGACATGCACCCAGCGGCCTGCGTGGTGGGACGCTCGGAGGCTGGGGGGAGCGGCTGAGAGGAAGGGCCATCTACCCTGTGTTTTGCCCCTGCTGTTGGGGAGGCTGCTGGTGGCATTCCAGCAGAGCACCTGTTTGGGGGTCCGTCTACCGTGGGATGTGCTCCGGGGGCGGGCAGGGCCTGGTGTTTGCGACTGCGCGGTGTCTGTGGAGAGAACGGGCCCGCAGAGTGCGACCGGTGGAGGGTGCGCCCCTGCAGGGGCCTGGTGGTCGGGAGTCCCTAGCCGGGCCTGCTTGCTGCCCCGGGACCACGTGTGTTTCAGGCACGAGGAGCTGGACCGTCTGGCAAGGGAGAAGGACACGGTGCTGGCGGCGGCCAAGGGTGCCCACGTGGAGCAGCTGCAGGTGCTGGAGGCCAAGGTCCTGGAGCTGCAGTCTCACAGCGACAACCTGGAGGTGCAGCTCCGCAGGGCTGAGTGGAGGCAGGAAGACGTCGCCAAGGAGAAGGACGCCGCCATTGACAAGTGAGCCCTGGTGTTTCTGCCACAGGGAAGTGGCCCCTGGGCAGCTGCTTTCCTTAACCATTCCTGTTTTCTTTTCTTTTTCTGAAACTGCGTAGCTGGTATGTGTGGACGTGTTTATTTGTGGTAAAATACACGGAGTGTAAAAGTGGCCATCTTAACCCTTGTCAGGTTCAGTGACAGTTAAGTACATTCACACTGGTGAGCAACCGTCACCCCATTCACCCCAGAACTCTTTTCTTTGTAAAACTAAAACTGTGCCCACTAAACAGTAACTTCCCGTCCCCTCCCCTGGCCCCTGGCACCCGGCACCCTCCTTTCTGTCTCTGAGTTTGACTCCTGTAAGGGCCTCGTGCAAGTGGAGTCCTACACTCTGTCCTTCTGCGACTGGCTTGTTCCACTTGGGGTGGCGTCTTCAAGGTTCAGCCCTGCTGTAGCCAGTTTTTAAGGCTCGATAATATTCCATTGTTTGTATGTAACTACATTGTGTCTCAGTGGCTCATCTGTTGGTGGATTTGGGTTGTTTCCACCTTTGGCTGCCGTGCACAGTGCTGCTGTGCATGTGGGTGTGAGATATCTGTTTAGGCCTCTCTCTGGTTCTTTTGGACGTACACCCAGACGTGGAGCTGCTGGATCACGTGGTGATCCTGTGCTTGACTTTCTCAGGAGCTGCCGGACTGTTTTCCACAGTGGATGTACCATTTTGCCTTTTTTCAGAAGGGTTCCAGTTTCTCCATAAACTAGTTTCTTTTTAAACCCAGTTTTCTTTAGGCATCTAAGTCAGGCCACGATGTGTAAGCAGCCCTGTCCCGCTGCCTGGTGTCCGGGGGGAGGGGCCGACACGCGGGGGCCTTGTGTCGGGGTGGGGGGAGCGACACACGCGACCTCGTGTCTGGGGGGAGGGGCAGACACCCAGGGGCCTCGTGTCTGGGGGGGAGCAACACGCGGGACCTTGTGTCGGGGGGGAGGGGTCGACATGCGGGGCCGCTGTGGCTGAAGCTCTAGTTGAAGCCCATATCTTGGCTGCCATTAGGGATGTGATCCTTAGAGAAGCTGGTTCGCTGAAGACAATTAGGATAGTTAAGTCATTTGTAGAGTCTACTGTGTTTAGCAGCTGGCTTTTCCCTTTTGTTCAGGAAATATTTCTGTCTCTTCTTTGCAGAGAATTCTCTGCCAAGTTGTATTTCTCGTTAAGGGGAAATAGCTCTTACAACTGTGAAACACCAGGAGATTCAGGCTTACCAGGGGTGGCTTCGCCAGACGGCCTGTCTGTTGTTCGACCTGTGAAACGCAGGCAGCAGCGCTGGAGGAGCAGAGGCGACCGAAGCCTGATGGGCGTGTCTCCCAGCCCTTCCTCCTGCTGGGAAGGCTCTGTCTCTGGGCCCCGCTCCTGAGCAGCGGCTCAGAGGCCAGCGTCGGGGTGCACAGACCGTCCTCATGTGGAGGCCTCCATCCCTCTGCCCTCGCCTCGTGGTGTGTCCATCCTTGGGTTCCTTCCTGCCCCTCCACGCGCCCGGTCAAGGGGCTGTGAAGTGCAGCATCGGGGCCAGTCAGGCCAGGGCGCTGGGGCCCTGGGAGGGAGCGTCGGGGTCTGTACCCCACGGGGACGTCGTCGTCAGCAGGCAGCATCGGAGCAGCCCGTGCTGTGAGCCAGCTGTCTCTTTGGGCCCGTTTGTGATGGTTTCCCTGGGCGTTCATTCCTGAGTGGTGAAGAGAGAAGCATGACCCGAGACAGCACTGTGGCAGCCAGGTCACCTGTCACACGGACTGTGGTGGGGCCACACGGCACTGTGACTTCCTGGGACGCACAGCTGAGACAGAGAAAGAAACAGGGGAAATTAACTTCAGTGACACTTTATTTAACCCAGTATGTCCAGAATGTCACGTTAAGTCATCAATGTGAAACGATTGAGGAAAAAGGGTAACTGAACTTGTATAAAGGAATGAGGATTGGGATATTTTGCATTTCTTGGCGCTAAGTTTTGAAGCCGCAGCTCAGTGCAGGCTGGCCTTTGCCGAGGGCATCTCAGCCGGGGCTCCGGCCTCGCCCTGGAGGCTGCTGCAGCTGGGGTGCCTGAGGGCGTCTCCCCCGTGGTGGACCGCTCGCTCCCTGCTGTCGCCTGCCCGTCCCTGCCCGCGTGTGGGTGAGTTCTCAGAGGCTCTGGCAGCTGCGCTGGGCTCTGTCGGCTGGTGGTCCTTTGCCTTCCCGCGGCCCAGTCACCCCCGTGCGGCACTCTGTGGCCTGCCCGTGGGACATGGCTCTGGAGTGGCTGACACCTGAGCACAGCGTCCACCCTGTGGCACGCCGAGTGCGGCTGAGGAGGGAGATGGCCTGGGTGCAGACACAGTGAGCCCCACGAGCTTTGTGTGGTTGGCATCGTGGCTACTCGAGTCAGCACCTTTAGGGTCTCCTCTAGAGTTTTTCTTTTTGAGAGGTTTACCCAGTTTTTGGTGACTCTCCCAGGGAGTATAAGGGTTCCTGCAGAACCTCGTCTTACTACTCAATTTGAAAATGTGTGTTGAACGTCTCTGTACGGCAGCGCTGTGCCCGGCGTGGCGGGGGTGTCGGGGTGAGTCAGGAGGCGCTGCCTCAGGACTGGAGGCTCCGAGAGGCGCGGCCCGCCCTTCCCCGCGCGCCTGGTGCGGGCCCAGCACAGGCTCAGCGTGCCGCGGCGGCGGGCGCCCGGGCCAGTGCGGTGGGCGGGTGGGTGTTTCTTCTTAGGGGATTTCCTAGTCTGAGCAGGAAGCCTCTGCCCCGAGGCGGGGACTCGAGCGTGGCAGCGACACTGGCTGCGCTGCGCACACGTGTGTTGTGGAGGAGGGAGTGGGGGAGAGCCACAGCCACGTTCACGGGGCGCCCCTTCTTTGCCTAGACTTCGGGAAGATGCAGCAGCTCTCAGATCCGGCTGGGACGCCCAGATCGCTCAGCTGTCCGAGGAGATGACCTCCAAAGACCTTCAGGTCCAGTCGCTCCGGGAAGAGGAGATGAAGCTGAAGGCACAGGTGGCCAGATGCCAGCAGGACATCGGAAGGTATCAGGCGGTGGGGGCGGGAGGCCTCTCCCCTGGAGCAGGGTCCTCCGTCTGCACCGCGGCCGTGAGAGCCAGTGTGCCATTCAGTCCAGGTCAGGAATCACCCCTGAGGCCTTTTGTCTGATTGTTGACGCCTCAGTGTCTTTTCCTGCCCGTTGGAACGAACACTTGAGTGAAGAGAATACTCTGCTGTCTTCCTTGAGGATCACCGAAGTACAGCCAGCGTCCTCGCTGACACTGTGCACTTGATGAATGTTGACAAACGGGCGCGCCAGTCGGCAGTCTAACCGCGGCGCCGTCAGGGCGCAGAACCCTTGCGGCGCCGAAGCCCCTCGCGCCCCCGCCAGCCTGCCCTGTCGCTGGGGCCTCCTGATCTGGGCTTCGGCCCGCCTGGGGCCCGGCGCTCGACACGCTCTCGTGTCTGGCTTCTTTCGATGTTTACTTGAATATTTGTGTCAGGTTTTCTGTGTTCCTTTCTTTTTCCCTGTCACCTTTGGTAATTTGTGTCTTTCGATGAGTTTGTCCATTTTACCTGACTGTTGACTTTCTTGGCATAAAATCGCTTATGGTATTTCTTTGTTCTCTTTCTCCGGTGTGTGCGTCTGTAGCAGTGTCCTCTCTCCCTCTTGATGTTGGTGATTTGTGTGTTCTTTTTTTCTCCGTCAGTCTAACTAGAGACCTGCCAGTTTTACACATCTTTCCGAAGAGCCAGTATTTGGTTCCTCTGATTTTTCCCGGTTGCTTCTCTGCCTTCAGTTTCACTGCCACCTGCTCTCACGCTTGGTGTTGTCTTTCGTCTGTTTCCTTTGGTGCTGATCTGATGTCGTTTCGGCAGCTTCTAATGCTGGAATCTCAGATGATTAATTTTGGACCATTCCTCTTTTCTGAGAAATACAGGTATTTCCTTTCAAGCACTGCTTAGCCACATCCCACAAATGTTGATATTACTCAGTTAAAAATGTTTCCTAATTTCCCTGCGACTTCTCTGGTCTGTGGACTTAGACACGTGGTGCTTAACTTCCCATTGTTTTGAGATGCCCAGATGCCACTCTGTTCCTGCCTGGTCTGATTCTGTTGTGACAGCGAACACGCTCTGTGTAGCTTTG
Source organism: Camelus ferus (assembly GCF_009834535.1). Lineage (NCBI taxonomy): Eukaryota > Metazoa > Chordata > Mammalia > Artiodactyla > Camelidae > Camelus > Camelus ferus. Next base: position 20,342,645 of record NC_045711.1, read on the forward strand.
GCATGTGTCCTGTCTCAGTGACTGAGGAGGACCTGAAGGATGCGCTCCTGTCAGTTCCAGGGCTGGAGATGGCACGGGGCCGGGCTGGTGTGTTCTCGCCACCCGTGTCCTCCCATGGGCTCATCTGCCTGCTACTTGGGAGGCTGAAGTCTGCACCTCTGGAGGCTGTTTGTGGCTTTCAGTTCTAATGGATGTGACTTTACATGTCGGGAGGTCTTTTAAAAAGCACTTCTGCATTAAGGGTCTCTGTAGCCTCCTGTTGAATGACTGCTCATTGTGAGCAGCAGCACCCCATGCGTGGGACCACGCCTCGTTCCTTGGGGTCCTGGTCTCCCGTGCGCTCGCCAGGGCTGCGTGGTGAGTTTCCCCCTTTCCCTGCCTGCACTTGCTCTGGGGGCCTTGCTTTGTGAGCTCCTGTGACGTTGCTGCCTGTTCACTGGAGCGTTGAGATAGTCTGACGCTGTTCCTGCTACGTCTGGGTTTAAATGTCCAGTGTGCTGTTTGTTTGCTATTTTCCTCAAAGTTTTTGTGTCTTGCTTTTTCTGCCTTTTAAAAAATCAGCTGAGTATTTTTAGGAGTCCATCTTCTTCCCGCCGTTGTCTTCTATAAACCTCTTTATTTGGTGACTGCCCTGAGTGCAGGGCGCACGGCCTAGCTCTAAGTCATGCTGCCTGTTTCCTCACCACTTCTGGCCTTTCTCCCTGTTCCTGTGCTGCCGTACATCTCACACCTGTGTGGAAACTGCATCTGTAGTCACAGGTTACTGTTATTTCCACTTTGATCAAACAACTGTCCTTTAAAATTTTTTAAATAAACAAGAAGGTTCTGCTGTGTCGCACACAGAACTACATTCAATGTCTTATAATAGCCTATGATGAAGAAGAACAGGGAGAAGAATCCGTGTGTGTGTGTGTGTGTGTGTGTGTGTGTGTAAAACTGCACCGCCATGCTGTGTACCAGTAACACTGCAAATCGGCAATACTTCAATTAAAAATCACCTTAAAAATAGGAATAAGAGCCTTGTATTTTCCCCAACATTTATTTCTGTTGTTCTTCATTAAAAAGTTAAAAGGGAAAATCAAGCCCAGGTCTCCATCGGGCGCCCAGCTCTGCAGCCCCGGACGGTTCCGCGGCTGCGTTTGCAGGCTCTCCTGCCCTGTCGGTCTGAAGCCTGCCCCGCGGGCGGGAGCGCCCAGGCTGCTGCTTCCCCTCCAGCCCTGGAGGTGGGTCTGCGTCCTGGCCCTCTGTTTCCCTTTTGCATTTCCCGTTCCCCCATGTGCTGCGGTCCTCCTTCCTCCAGGCCCGCGGGTTTCTCTGTGTCGCTGGTGTGCGGTCAGCCGGCTGCCCGGCGTCTGGGGCAGGGGCGGACGTGCTCATCTGCCCCCCACCCCGGCTCGCGCACCCCGGGCTGCTGGCAGCCGGCTGGGCTGTCTCCCCGAGTCCCCTCTGCCAGGTGGGCGGGGCTTCCGTCTCCTCCTGTGCGGGGGCCTGTGCTCTCCCAGCACGTCTGTCTGCAGTCACTGCTGTACAGAGTCCCTCCGTCCCAGGTCTGTCCCCGCGGCCAGAGGCCACGTCTCGCAAGCGTCCGGGGGTCCAACACGTGACCGCCGGCCCCAGACCTGGTCCTCCTCCTCTCACAGGCACCTGCTGCCCGGCTGCGATTGGCTAACTGGTCAGCTGTACCTGCTGAGCGGAGGCGTCCTTTGAGGCGTGAAGTCTCTGTTAGGGAGGCTCCAGGGCCTTCTCCTCACCAGGCCAGTTTAGCCCTGTTGCTGCCGCGTCGGCCCGGGGTCCCCCCGGGCGCCCTGGTCATCCCCTGCTGACCCCCAGGACCCGCACGCCCAGCCTGTCTCAGCCCCACAGGCCTACAGCACACGTCCGCTGAGTTTCAGAGGGGCCCCAAGCAGATTCGGGAACTCCCTCCTCTGCCTCGGGAAGTCCCAGAGCTGTTTCATCCTCCCAGCTCTAAACCCAGCCGGGCCGCTACGCAGCACTGGGGCCTGCACGCCCCCCACCCCCGTGTGGGACTCATCCCCGGAGGTCTGTCTCTAGGGGCCCCAGGCCTACCCTGCCCGCTGCCTGGTAACTGGAGCCGTTCGGGGTCCTCGTCTGAGTCCTGGATGTCCCCGTGGGAGGCGGGGCTGGTGGCAGGTGCTACTCCAGAGGCTTTCTCTCACCTCACACCCACGGGGGGGCCGCCGCCTGTGATCCCGGTGGGTCTTTGTCTGCTCTGTTACTCTCTGTTGCGCTCAGGTCTCTCCCCCCTCCTGCCCCAGCTTTGAATGCTGGACTCAATTGGGGCCCCCAGGCCTGCGTCCTTCCCTCTCAGCCTGGGGAGGGCGCAGGGCACCCTGGGCGGCGTGGACAAGGCCAGCACTTGGGGTTGGTGAACCCACCGCACATGAGGGCCTGGACCGGAACTGGGAGGGGGCCCTGGAGCCTGGACCTGCCCGGCCGGTCTCCGGACAAGCCCGTGTGTCTGTGACAGAGGTTTTCTCCCTTGCAAAGCCAGCAGTGACCAACGTGATTTGTCTGGGGGAGTAGCTTCTATTAAGTACTTCCTGCTCGTGGGAGTGAGGCCCTGTTTCGGACACTGGCGCGGAGTCCACGAATGGCGTCCCCTCCCTTGGGGCCCCTGCAGCCTCCGCTCTGAGTGGGCCGGCTGAAGCTCTGGTCCTCAGTGGCCTGGGTTCAGAACTCAGGACCTGGCCCTTCCCCACAGTGTGACACATGCTGCTCTACCGTGTCCTCTGGTAACTGCCTCTCCGGAGGGCTCTGTCTAGCTTTGAGCCTTTGTGTTTTAAAATGTCTTTATTTTTGCCTCACTGTGTGAGTCTCATTTCACTGGGTCAGGACACTAGATTCTAAACCCTTTTCCCTCCGGGTTTTAAATCCCCTGAGAGCTGTGTGACTGTTGCCCTGTGACCGAGGGCCACCAGTGGAGCGGCTGCCCTCAGTGCCCGCCCCCTCCCGGCTCTCCGTGGTCGGCGGGGAGGGTCACGGGGCTGCCTCTCTCCCAGGGCTCGGGCTCCCCTGCGAGGCCCATGGCCAGGGTCGGCGGAAGTCCGGTCCATTCCAGGGCTAGGGGGCGAGGTCTCTGTCGCCTTGCTGACCGTCAGCCGCTCGTCCTGGCCACATGGCCCCCACGGCCCAGCCGGCAGGAGAATCTTGTTTCTCCCGCGGAGCCGTTTTCTGCTTGTCCGGGTTCGTTGTCTTTCTCCTCCCCTCCCCTTGCTAGGTGCCCTTCTCTTTCTCAAGCTTGAGCCCCTCTCCCGGCGCTGGGTTTTCCCTGCTCCCCTCGGGACCTGAGCTGCGCGCAGGTGCTCCTCCCATGGGTGCAGCCCTGCCGTCACGCACATGGGGACCTCGGCACACTTGACGGTCAGCGGCTTCCCACCCTTAGGTACAAACAGCAGCTGTTGCTGGCAGCCGAGAGGGAGCGGAGCCTGGAGCGGGACAAGGTGCAGCTGGAGCTGGACTGGCAGCGCCGCTGCGAGGGGCTGGAGCGGGAGCAGTACCAGAGGTCCGAGGACCTGATCCAGGCGCTGACCGCGGCCCGAGACCAGGTCTGTGCCCCTGCCTGGCCCACTGCCCTGTCCCACCTCCTTCCGCGGGAGGGCAGGCTGGGAGCGTCCGTGGCAGCGAGCAGGGGCTGGCCCGGGCCCTCCCAGGTCACCCTCTACCTCTGAAAACACTCAGCCTCACCGAGCAGCTCCATTTGTAACAAGATTACAGGCCACCGGCCAGGGCAGCAGGGAGGGCACCCTGGGCAGGGGCGGCCCCAACGCCCGCTGTGCTCCGCCGGCTCCGAGGGCCGCGTGTCTCCGGGGTGCCTCGCCTGCATGTCTGCTGTGTGCTTCCCAGGAGGGTGGGGACCCTGGCCGGGACCCTGAAGGCTGGCACCGCTCCCTCGTAACCCTCCCGTGCCCCAGATGGACTGAGTCGACCTTTTTCCCAGGAGGCAGCCAAGCTCCAGGAGACAGAGCTGGTGCTGCGTGAGCAGGAGGCAGCACTGAAGGCTGTGACCCGAGAGAGAGACCAGGCAGTGCAGGCGCTGAGGGCACGCAGGTTCCACCCCAAGGAGGAGGCGCAGGTGAGGGCCCCTCTCCTCCGAGCCCCCCCCCCCCAGGAGGAGGGCTCTCTGAACCCGCTCTGGGTGGCAGCCATGGGAGTCGGCCCAAGGAGAGCCAGCGCTGGAGGCAGGTCTCTGCAGGCCCCTTGGGACCCGGCACAGCGAGGGCGAGTCTGCGCCTCAGCCAGTCGGTGACTCTGTGCTCCGTCTGCTTGATGCCTTGAGCCTCTGAAGCCTCAACCCCGAGTACACGTGCTACTTGGGGCCGGCAGTTAACGTGCGTCATAGCGAGAGCTGTCTCCCAGCGCTGTCCCTGACCCCAGGCTGGTTCTGGGCGGGCGGCATCTGCAGGCCGTGGGTTCACAGTGCTCATCTGGTCCCTGCGCCTCTGCAGCCGGGGGCAGGTCCCCGTCCGCGGCTCCCTCGCGCTCCAGGGCAGGAGTCTGTCCTGCGTCTCTTCCAAGGGCTGCTTGCTTGGGCGGGACCCGCGGCGACAGGGTCGCACGGTTCCAGCACCTTCCAGGGCTCATGGTGAGAAATGGCCAGGCTCTCGGCTTGTCCTCTGCTCGTGACGTAGCACGTGGGAGGTTTTCCTTTGTCCTGGTTTTCCAGCAGCGTGGCTGCGATAGACCCTTTGGGGTGATTTTCTTTGTGTCCATCTTGCTTCAGGTTTGTCGCCTTCTTGGACCTAGGTTTTCATCAGGTTTGACACTTTTTTTGCCGATGAGTTTCTGGTGCTTTTCTGTCCCCTCGGTGCCCGGGTCTCGAGGGCTGTGCTGCCCCAGTCCTCCTGGGCTCCTTCACGCTGCTCTGCGGACCCGCCTCCTCCCGCCTTTTCTCCTGTGTTGTCTGGTCTGCTCTCAGTCCCATCCTGTGCAGGGAATTTTCTCACAGATAATGTGTTTTTCATCCCTGAAGATGCTTTTTGGTTCTTTATTTCTGTTTGGTTTGATTTTTTGGTTTTGTTTCTGGGGAGGCGCAGACAATTAGGTTTCTTTATTTTTAGAGGAGGTGCTGGGGATTGAACCCAGGACCTCGTGCCTGCTGAGCACACATTCTCCCACTTGAGCTAGACCCTCCCCCGATTCTTTTTTTTTTTGTCTTCCATTTCTCTTCTTTTTACGTTCATGTTTCTCTTTAAGTCCTTGAGCATATTTACGGGAGCTGCCTTGAAGCCCTCGCCTGTACCGGACGCGTGGCGTGTGTCATAGCACCCTTCCTCTCCCTGGCTGAAGAACACTCCTTTGTGTCACGGTTTACTGATTGTTTGCATGTTGGCGGGCGCCCAAGCGTTCCCACGTTTTGGCTGCTCTGAACACGTGCACAGGCATCGGCTCTCTGAGGTCTGCCCCTGGTCGAGGACCTGCTGGCGCTCTTGGCTCTGTGGACCGTGTGGGGACCGGGGCCGCCTTCTGCAACAGCCGCACCACGTCTCACTTTACCACCCACACCCCGGGCAGCTGCAACCTTTACTGTCTACGGTGCGCAAGGCCACGTTTCCCCCTCCCCCTCGCCCACACCTGGCCGTGTCTTTTTATGATAGCCCCCCTAGTGGATGAATAATGGCTTCTTGACTGAAAAGGAAGGGCCCCCAAAACCCCAATAGAAGTTGTTTTGAAAAGCAGTGGTCTTGTCTTTACAAAACCTAGAATAAAAAGAGTTTTCTCGTACTTCTGTCAACCTGCCCCACGTCGAGGACAGAAGGCGGGCAGGGGCGGAGGGGCGGGAAGACACAGCCGGCCTCAGACGCACGGGGAACCATTGGTCCTTGGTTGTAACTTTGCGCTTTCTTTCTCTTTCCTTTTCTTTCTTTTTCCTCTTGTATTTGACAGATGTTTCCAAGGCATTGTGAAGAAGACACAAGTGCAAGTCTTCCATCTAGTGAGATCCAGCGACTACAGGAGCAGAACAGAAGCTTGCGGAACGCTATTGCACAGATGAGGAAAGAAATGGAAGCTCTAAGTGATCAGGTTCTTCCTTCTGCCCGGTTAGGAGGGGAGACCACAGGAGCAAACCCGCCTGGCCCACAGGCAGCAGCTGACGCCCCCATTCCCGGTGAGCAGAAGGGGGACAGGGAGGGTGAGGGCCAGGCTCCTCGGGGTCGAAAACAGGCTTCGTGTGGTGTTTTGCCAAGAACATCCCCTGTAATAAATTCCTGCAACGTCTGACGGCTGCCTTTCCTCCCAGGGAAGGGGTCTGAAGTCAGGTGTTAATATGCAAGACTTTTTACCGATAAGTGGAAGGAACAGCGATGGGGGTCGGGGGCACCGGGCGGTCCTCAGGGGGCACCCGTGCTGGTCACAGCGGGCCCCCGAGGAGCAGCGAGGGGGCACAGCACCTGCTAGGACTGGCTGCGCTCGGGACACAGCTGCTGTGTCCCGAGGGACTGGGGGGCAGGAGGCGCCCCCTGCTCGTGCTTGGGCCTCCCTGGGGAGCTCGGCCAGCACGACTCTGGACCCTGCGCTCTGTCTGGGGGCAGCAGGGCGGCCTGAGGGGCGGGCGGGGAGGGCGCAGGTTGAGGGTGAAGGGCGAGGGTGTAAACACATGCGCCCTGTGTTTACTGGTTTTTTTGGAAGGTTACATTCTGGCCCTTGAAGCAGAAATGCAGAATCTAAAGCATAAATTCGAAACACTGGAAGCACAACTGGAGGACGTAATAGACCCTTCGAGGACGTCTGTGCCCTGTGCTGGCCTCCAGCCCAGTGTCCCGGCCCCCACAGACCCCACCGGTGAGAGTTCTTGTCTCGACGTGCTGTGCCGCTGCCCCAGGGCCGGCAGCCAGGGCCCGGTCCCCCTAAGCCCCCCGTCCCGACCCCTCGCCCTGTCCCCACGTAAATGGTGGGACCCGTCGCCAAAGGCCTTACTTTACAACAAGCTTGCCGGTCAGTCACTTGCTCCATGGCCAGGCCAGCATCACAGGGCCCGTTCTGGTCTCCTTTCTCCTCGCTCTTTGTTTCCTCCTCCAACAGCCGAAGCCTGGCTCCCAACTCCTTCCGCTTCCAGTTCCTAGGTGCACGCAGCCCCCCCGTGGAGGCCTTTCTGCCACCCAGGGGCCCCACCTTCTGTGCCAGGCCCCCCGAACGCCAATGGCCACGCCAGGCTGCGTGGCCCCCCAGGGTCCCCGGATGCAGCCCGGGGCCCCTCTGTGGTTTGTGGGCTTGACTGTCCAGGAGGGAGAGGCAGGCGGGCGGGGCGTCCAGCTACCTCGTCGTCTTGTCCTAAGTTCTGGAAGCCCCCTCCGCCCCGACGCTGGTGTCTCCTACTTCTCTCTCTGGTGTTACTTCCCCTGGTGGAATCTCCAGCGAGACACTGATCACAGCTGGCTTGCTTCCCGATGTTGAAACGTTCAACATTTCACTGTTAGATTTAATACTAACTTTTTTAAAATCAGTCAGATTAAGGACATCCCTCTCAGCTCCTGTTGTAACACAGACCTCTGCTCTCTCTCACAACTCTGTTGGGCTCTGCTCTGTGTGTTTGGAAGCTTTGCCGTTAGGCGTGTGCTCATTTAGAGCCGTTGCATTTCCAGGGCGAGCCGACCTTCACGTGCGTTTGTGACGCTCTGCTTCCTCCCAGGTCTTCCTCTTGGGCCCGCCCCCCCCCACCCCGCGCTGTTCTGACAGGCGTTTGCCTGTGTGTCATCATCCCCCACTGACCTTTAACCCACCTCCCTCTCACACTCCAAGGGAGTTACTCGAAGGGAGTTTCTCGTAGGCAGCAACTAGTTCGGCCAGTTTTTAAACCCATCTTGCTGACACCTCTAGTGCCACGTTGTAAGCCTATTCTGCCGTTTCCTCTTTGCTTCCTGCCAGGCGCTTGAGTGTCCACTTTAATTCATCTGCGGTTTTGAGTGTGTCTCCCTGGGTGCTTTGCAAACAGTGTCTGCTCCAGAGACCACAGTATACTTACCACAGTCAGCCGGTGTCAGCATGTTGCAGTTTGAGGGGGAGCGTGGGGGCACCACCAGGCAGGCCGCCACGCCCTCATTGCCGCAACTGCCGCGTCTCCGCACGTGGCGAAGTCAGGCAGGGTTTCCATTTTTGCTTTCGACTGTCTAGCATGATTTTAAACCTCAAGAGGAAAAGTGCGGTCCGTTCTCTTACCCGGATCCTTCTCCTCGACTCTTTCCTGATTCCAGGCTGCCAGATGGCCTTCTGTCCGAAGCTCTGTGGTTAGCAGTTCCTTCCAGCAGGGCTGCCGTGACAGACTCCCTTGGTTTTTCGTTCATCCGAGACTTCTTCACCTTCACCCCTGAAGGGTGCAGTCGCTGGTGTGAAATGATGAGTTGACGGTTCTTTGCTCTCAGCACTTAAACTGCACCGTTTTCTTCGGGCGATGGTTCCTTCTGAGAAGCCCGTGCCGTTGGAGTCCTTGTCCCCACAGGTCCAGCGTCACTTAGCTCTGCTGCTCTCGAGAGTTTGCGGTTTCAGAATCGGCTGATGGCGGTCTGGGCATAGGTTCCTTGGCTCATCCGTTTGGACGTTGACTCTGAAGGTGTTTGTCTTTGGCCAGATTTGAGAAGTTCTCAAGCATCACTTCTTCAGGTATTTTTTCAGCTCCTCTCTTTCCTTTCGGGGCTCGAGCGGCGAGAGCGTTGGACCCCGGTGTCTGTCCCGGTGTTCTCTCCGTTCTCAGGCTGGAGAATGTCTGTATCTTCAGGTTCTCCTACTGAGCCCATCCAGGGAGATTTTTACAACATTTCAGGTTTAAAATTTCCATTTTTTCCCTTTGTATCTTGCATTCCTTTGCTGAAACTTCCGTTTTTACCACTTGCCCTAAGGGTGTGTCAGATTGCCTGTTGGGGCAGCTTTAATTCCACAGTCACCTTGCTGCTGTCTCTTCATTCGAGGGGAGGTTTTCCTTGCTGTTGATCCATTGAGGAGCTTGGATTCTGCCGTGGACGTCTTGAGGATCACGTCGTGGGGCCCCGGCCCTCGCTGAGCCTTTTGCAGCTCTGTTTCTTTCCCACCGGCAGCTGCGGGGCTCCCTTTTCCTGGTCTCAGCTTGGTGGTGTCTTTGGCCTGTGCAGGAAGACGGGCCGGGGGGGGGGGGGGACTCCCTGTGGCCCGGCCCCTGAAGCCCGAGCCCCCAGCCTCCCTGCCTGCTTTCCCTCACCATCCGGAACCTCCTCCCGGAGCAGAGCGTGCGGTGTCCGGGGCTCCCGCTGTCCTAGGGGAGGGCGGGTGGGGCACACGAGAGGCTTCAACTGGTCTGCGGTGTGAAAGCAGCCCTGCGTCTCCGGAGTGAGCTCAGCGGGGCCTCCGCCAGCGCTTCGCTGAGAACGAGCGCGTCCACGCTCCCGCGTGAGGCTGGCCTGCGCCTCCCCTGCCTTGCGGTGTCCACGTCGGGGTTCGGAGTCGGGGTTGTTCTGGCCTCGCAGACATGTTGGGAGAGGCCCCTCTTCCTCTGCTTTCTGGAAAAGCTTGTGTTAGACCTAACGCTAATTTTTCCATAACCAGTGGACAGACTTCAATCGTGAAACCAGCTGGGCAGAGAATTCTCCTTGTGGGAAGATTTTAAACTGAGTTCGGGCTTTTTCACAGGTTTAGGGCTGTCTAGATTTTCCTTTCTGTGTCATTCTTTGATGTTATATTTTGCTAGAAAATTGTCTGTTTCATTTAAACTTCCAAAAACTTGGCGTAAAGTTGCTTATGGGAGTGTGTTCTCCGCAGGGCTTCAGAGCCTCCGGGCTCTAGAGCAACAGCCCTTCCGTTTGCTGCGCTGTCTCCGTCCCTGTTTCTTGGCCGGCCTCTCCCGGGTCCTGACTTTTGCAAAGAACCGCCACCAGTCTTGTCCGCCCTGCCGCACACAGCTTCCCGTTTCCACAGCATTTAGTGTCGGCTTTGTCCTGTCCTTCCTTCCACTCTGGTTGTCTTTTTTTCCCCTCATTTTTGACATGAATGTTCAGCTCATTTATCTTCCTTCTTTTCTAAAATAAGCTTCTACGCCTAAATAAATAATAAATAGTTTTGAAAGGATGCTTTAGATGCATTCCTTAAGTTTTAATAGTCATGCTTTTGCGATAATTCAGGTCGAAATTTCTGACGGCCATTGTGATTCCTTCTTTGAGCTGTGGGCCACACAAGCACTGTGACCCCAGCCAGCCAAGTGACTGGCGGTCGTGCAGACTTGCCCCTGCCGGACACCAGCTGGGCAGGCTGGGGTTTCTCTCTGCAGAGTCCCGCTTTCCCAGCGCAGGGAGTACTCTTCACGGGCAGCACCTCTCAGTCTTTGTTGGGACCCCACCATGCCCGCGAGGTCTGGGGGACAGTGGGCCAAGAGGCCACGCCTGCACCCTGGTGACGGGATGCCCAGCTCCGCGGAGGTTGGTGGGGGAGGCCCTGGGCTCGGGGAGATGTGTCTGACTCATCTGCTGTTCCTGCAGGAGGAGCTGCTTTGGGCCATGGTGCATCCACGGGGCTGGCGCTCAGGCGGCTTCGAGACAGGGCACATCTCTTGAACTTCCTGGTGGCGCGACTCAAACAGAAGGTACGGCCACGCTGATGCTCAAGCTGGGGGTCTCCTGACCAGAGAGGGACCTGGCCATGACCTCTCTGTGCCTCAGGGTCCCTCCCAGGAAGGGGTCACGGTAGGGGCAGCCGCTTCCCCTCCTGTGTGTTCCTGGAGGGCACGCGGTGAGGTTAGGGAGCCTGGGGGACACAGGGGCAGTGCCTGTGGTTGAGCACTCGGAGCCCGGTCTCTGCCTGCCCTGGCGGGTCCCTGGGCCCGAGCCATGCGGGAGCCCACGGCATGAGTGCCGAGCGCAGTCCCCGCTGCCGTCTGGAGCCCTCGGTGGACGCTGGCCCTTCTGCTTCCTGTGCAGACGGGCCAGCGGGACAGGCTCCAGCTGGCACCACAGCCCGCGCCTTGCTGCTGCTAATTCACAGTAGTGCTTATTTTAGTGGGGTTCTTTAACTGTGCTAAAACATACACAACAAAGGTCACCATTTTCCCACATACAGTTCAGTGATGGCGAGTATAGTCACTGCTATGTAAGCGTCACCGCTGTGTTCCCAGAGCTTTTCATCACTTGCACAGAAACCCTGTCCACGCTCAACGCTGACGCCCCGCTCCCCCCACCAGCCCCGGCCCCTCTGCTCGTTCTGTCTCTACACCTGCTCCTCCGGGAGCCTCCACGTGGAGTCACGCAGAATCTATCCGCCTGTGACCGGCTCACTTCACCCAGCGAAAAGGTCCTTGAGGCTCATCCACGTGTAGCCCGTGTCACAACCTCGTTCCTCTGGAGAAAGGAGGACACCCCGTGCTGCCATTCCCCCAAACTGCTGGGCCCTGGGGCGCCATGGACGGGCTGCGCAGGTGTCCAGGTGCACACGTGGGTGGAGCTGCCAGGTTGCAGGGTAGTTCTGTCATTAACTTTCTGAGGACCCGCCAAGGGTTTCTGCAGCGCTCCACCCCCAGCTGCGCGTGGGGAGCTTCCAGCGAGTGGTCCTCACCTGCACCGGCCCCTGGGTCCTCCGGACCGCAGCTGTCCCCGCCGGCCCGAGGTGGACCTTGACGCGGTGTGATTTGCATTTTCCTGGTGGAAAATGACGTTGAGCATCTTCTCACGTGCTTATTGGCCATTCATCTGTCGTCTTTGGAGAAACGTCCGTGAATGTCCTCTGCCCACTTCTGACCGGCTTGTCTGTCTTTTTATTGTTCAGTTGCCAGAGTTCTTGGCATGTCCTGGACACAAGGCCCTTGGCACAAGCGCTTTGCAGAATTCCTCTCCTGGTCCCTGGCTCGTCCTCACAGTCTCGATAGAGCCCTTGGAAGCGCAGTTCTCACTGCTGGTGCTGCGGGGTCACACGTCCTGCTGCCTTTGCACCTGTGTTTCCCGTGAGGCAATTTTCACATGTCCTTTTAAGTCCACGAGTACATGAAACACCATCCCGTAGGCCCTGCGTCTTCCGTGACACAGCTCCTGGCTGGTGAAGACCACACTCTGAGCTCTCCATCCCCTGCAGGGAGCAGGCCGCGCGCGGAAGTCAGACGCCCTGTCGTGGCTGAAGCACGTTTGTGCTGCTGTGACGGAGGCGAGTGCGCCCCCTTTCCTGCTTCTGTCTGTGGGGCTGCAGACCTCCGTCACCCACCACACGCGAGGGGAGGGTGGTCTTCAGGTCTGTGGCCTTTCCCAGTTCTGCCCCACCGTCGCCAAACAGGAAGTCAACGGTTAAACGAGAGCTGTGATTTTCTCTTGGTGCCCATGAAGGTTACCTGAGGAAGACGGTCCGCCTAGAAGTGCCGTTAGTTTCTTACTTGCCAGTGTCTGTGTATCAGATGGTCACCTTTTCCAGTGTGTCTGTGACAAAGAATGAGACACTCACCACGAGTCCTGTGTAGGAGTCCCCGGAGCAGGAAGGTCACATTTCTTTCACTGAGAATCGAACGGGCCAGTCGAGGGTGCGGAGAGGTGTGCCCGTCCCCCTGCCTGTCCTTCCCCCCGTCATCGGGAGAGGCGCTGCAGGCAGGGCTGGCCGGGCTCTGGCCGGGCCCCTGCGTCGGGGTCTCCTGGCCGCCCTGCAGCCCCCAGCTCGTGCCCCCGGCCAGGCTTCTCCTGCCCCTTCAGTCTACCTCGGCCTTTTGTCTGCTTGCCAGTTGTCCTCTCCCTTGGGACAGGCTTAGGACTTCGTCTGTCCATGCCTCCCGGGACTGGAGCCCAGGAAGAGGGTTTTGAGGCCTCTGTCCAGACCCATCCGTGCACAAACCCTCCCCGACCAGCCTTGGGGTCCAGTGTGTGGGCGCTGCTGCAGGTGCCCACATCCCCATGTGCCCACTCTGGGGGCGTGAGTGGAGCTGCCTGGGGGCCTGGCCCAGGGGGGCCAGAAGAACAGCGGCTTTGGTGGTGGGGGTGTGGGTCTGCGGGTGGTGGAATTAAGCCAGAGAGGAGACTGGCAGGCCTGTGTTCTTCTGGTTTTCCTGTCCTCCCCAAAGATCTGCTCCAGAGCCGATGTCCTCCTTCCTAACACTGACTCTAAAACGGTCTTTCAGGTGCTGCGGGGGCCCCTGGACAGGGACACCATCCAGCGAGAGCTTCCCCACGAGCTGGACCAGGTGCACCTAGAGGTTTTGCAGCTGCGGAAGCAGGTGGCCAAGCTTGAGAAGCATCTCGGGTCAGCCTGGAAGGAAGGCGGGGGCGCATCCAGCAGGCAGCAGCCGCCTTCCTCAGACACCATGGCCCTTGGGGGAGAGGTAGGTGCCCTCCCGGCTGTGCCCCGCGTCCCGTCGGCCGGCCGGGGTTCTCCCCTGTGGGCGCCCTGCGTCCCAAGCGGGGCTGGTCTTGAGGACAGGTCGGCCGGCGGTGGGCCTGCCCCGCTCTCCCTCCGTCTTCCCCGCCTGGCTCTGCGTCGGGGTGGCTCCTGCACAGACACGCTGCCCTCCAGTCTCAGAAGTCTCTCCATTTAAAGCCAGGCAGGAAGCCTGCACATGTGAAGGGGGCTCTTCTGTTTCCTCTGACACAAGAGTCCTCGACTGTGCACTTCGAGGGCCTGTGAAGCCCTGAGACGGATGCCAGGCTGTGGCTCTCGCTTCCAGAGGCTCCTCGTGGGTGGGCTCCAAGGTCCTCAAGAGCTTCTGCCCGGAGCAGGGGAGGCCCGGCCCCCTGGCGTGGGTGCCCTGGACTCTCCTGTCCTGGGCCTGCACCTAGTGCCAGGGCAGCCTCGTGGCTGGGGTGAGCCAGGGTCCCAAGCCCTGGAGGGAACACCATGGCCGCGCATATACCCGGGCCACCTTCCCGCCCGGCGTGCACCGGGTGGAAACGCTGTGAAGACCGGCATCCAGACCCGCCCCTTGAGACAGACAGCCGCCTGTGGTCACCCGCGTTGCCTGTGTTACCTGGGCTTGCAGACAGTGACCTGCTAATGACCGAAGGTTTCAGGGCAGTAAAGTGACATCTGGAAGATGCTGGGGGTCCTCAGGCAGAAGCAGCTTGGGTCACGTGTGTCCCAGGGGCTCTCGGCCCACAGGCCGGGCTTTGAGGGCGATACTTAGGGACACAGGAGCGCCAGGGCTCCAGGACCTACTGTCAGGGGCTGGGAGGACTTGGATGGGAGAGGCGGCCTACAGCCCTTTCTGGCTCAAGGAACACGAAGGGGCCAGCCGAGCCGTGGTGGGGTGGACTTGTGATGAGTGCCTGCTGCGGGGGGCAGGCAGGCGCTGGGGAGGGGGCACCAAACCCTCTGTACTGTCTCCCAGGACCCCAGACCTCCCTGTCACTCAGGGTAAGTCCAGGGGCGCCGGGCCCGGCTGGGCAGCAGGTGCCAGCAGCGATGCCGCCGCTGCTCCCGGTGCCGCCGGGGCCCTCCCGTAACTCACCGGTCCCGCGGAGGGCCGAGACCGTGCACGTGAGAGGAAGTTAAACCCCAGCTGTTGAATCCCAGGGCAGCAGGGCTGGGAGCTGAAGCAACATGAGGCCGCATTGCTGTCCCAGGGCGGGTGGGAGAGCGAGCTCTGGGGCCTTAGTTTCTGCACGACTACCAGGGTCCCACGCCCCTTCCAGGTCTCACCATCCTGTGATTTTAGTGGGTCTCTCCCGGGTGAGAAACTGGAGGCACAGAAAACCTTCCACCTGGCCCAGACCCACCCCTGCTCCCAGCCATCACAGCCCAGCGGGTGTGGTGCCCGGAGCAGAGGGTGCGGGCTCCGGGCTTCCAGGACCGGGCGAGGCGGTCAGGAGGGCCAGGATGCCCTGTGGGCTGGGGTTGGAGTCTCCAGAGTGAAAGCTGGGGTTAAGATGGAGGTGTTCACACACCCGGCTCTGCCCACTGGGGCCCGAGGGGCTGTCTGCCGGCGGTGAGCACTCCCTGGGCCCGGAGCAGGATCCTGAACTTCTGGCTCTGCTGAGAGTAACCAGGGTACATGGCTGGTCCCACCATGGAGACATGACAAGGAGGCAGGAACCAGCCTGCAGGGGTAGAGGGCTCCCAATGACCTGTTCCAGGCCCATCAGTCCCAGAGCCAGGGTCACAGTGCAGTAAGACAGGGAATCAGTCACGCCGGTGCAAGTGTGCGGACAAGGAAGGAAAGGAGGACAGAAAGCCCTTCCTCACTGACCAAGTCGGCTGCAGATGGGCAGTGGGAAGGCCTCAGTGGATGCTGGACAAGCTGTTTGAGTGGTGGCACCCGCACATTTGTTTTCATGGAGGTGCTGGGGATGGCACCAAGGACCTCGTGCATGCTCAGCACACGCTCTGCCCCAATCTATGCCCACCTCTACCCCCAAATTCTTAGTCGCAAAAGGGAAACAGTGCCTTTCCAGTAGGGTAGCCTGTGGACCCCCCCCCCCAACCGAGGAATCCGCTCCCACTGCCAGTGCAGGACAGACGGACACAGCCTCACTCCAGAGTCTAAGCACAAAGCTTCAGACAGGCCCAGACCCAGGACACACTGAAGCCCACAGACCGTCCTGCTGGGGGACTGAGGGCACCAGGAAGGATGCTTGCTGGACTGCTGGGCAGGTGCCCGTGGGCTGTGCTTTAAAATCACACCACCACGTCCCTGGGAAGCTTCTGGTTTGGGTCACAGGTTACTGTGAAGACGTGCTTGCTTTTGGGTGGCGCACGTGGACGTGCTCAGGTGTAAAGGCACACGACGCCTCCAGCTTACCCTCCAGTGTCTCGGGGAGGAAGGTACGTGGCGGCTCTGCGGGCCTGAGACCCTGCCCCACGAGGCCCGTCCCCCGCCGAGAAAGTCAGGGACCTGCTGACCCCAGGAGCTCCCCACAGCCACAGGAGACCCTGGGGGGCAGGCGGCTGCAGCCTCCTGTTTCTCGGCCCAGTGTCCCTCGGCCTAGTGCCCACTCAGGCCCCGCCCTCCTGCCGGCCGTGCCTGCCGGGTCCCCGGGCCTCCCCCACCACTGGGGGGCAGTATTGGCTGGCAATCCCTCCCGCTGGCTCTGCCTGGAAGCTCGGGACCTGCTGCCTCTCCCCAGGCCTTGGCCTGGCCTCCCGCCTCTCTTCTCCCTGGAGCCCACTCCCTCCCCACCTCCCTCTGGGAACAGAATCGTCATTAGGACCCTTCAGCTTTTCCTCCGCATTGCAGACATTTCCCTCTGGCTGAGATGCGGGACCAGCGCTCAGCGCAGGCGAGGGAGGGAGGGCGGGTGGGTGGACAGGGTGGGACCCCAGACCCTAAACACAGCGGTTCAGAAGCTCCTGGGTGTCTCAGGCCATCATGAGCATCTTGTCCGTGCCGGGGAGCTTCTGGAGTCATCAGAATAGGCTTCATCTTGCCAGGAACTGAGCTGAAGAGAGGTGGATCCCCTGCCTGCAGCCCCCGCCCCCGTGTGGCCATGGTGATCAGAACCTGAGCTGATCAGAACCTGAGCCGTCGAGACCAGGGCTCAGCCCCCAGCCCAGCGCCGTCCTGGACAGTCCCAGCTCCTTGGCTCTGTCCGGGCTGACTCTGGGGTGGGGGCGGGGGCGCCTGCTTTTGAGATTTTCAAATCTCTGGGTGTTCTGAGGTTTGCAGAGTCTCTGTTTTCAGTATTGCCCTTTCTTGACTTAAAATAACACGAGACCCCAACAGCGTGTCCCTGTAGAGGATCAGCCTTTGAGGGTGTCCTGGCCAGTCCCCCAGAGCCAGGCTACACACCTGGAAGCTGGGAGGCATTCCCGGCGGATCAGCTCAGCCACCGGGGCTTGTGCAGCCCCGTATGTGAACCCACACCTCCGAGACCCTGCCGGCCTGCGGCCCAGCTCACGTCCTGTTCCCTGGAGCCCCTGAGCCGGCCGGCCCGGGGCTGCGGGCGGAGGACATTCTCTGAGCCCCCGCCGTGCGGTGTCACCTCCACTGCCCTTCATGCCGCAGTCAGGCACATGGGAAGCAGCGTCATGCTGTCACCTTGGCTCCCAGGCCACCCGAGGGCACGGGCGCCTGCCAGCCCTGGAAGGGACACCAGGAAGCGGGGCCGGGACAGGGCGTGCTGGTCTGTTCCAGGGGCGCAGGAGCCGGTTCCTCGTTAGGCACCAGCTTGCGGGCCGGGTCTGCGTGGTGTGGCTTTTCACAGGTGTCGGAGTGGCCAAGCCTAAGTAGGCCACCTTCTTCCCTCGGGGCCTTGGGCCTTGGACACCAGGCTCTCCTGGGCCCCCGCCCAGACCAGAGGCTGCCGCACAAGGTCTCCTTTTCCCTCTCTCCCCGACACCCCACCCCGTTCCAAAGGCCCCTCACACCTGAGGGTGTGACCTCGCATCTGCGTAGGAGCCACACGGTTGGACCTCAGGTCCAGACTGGGGTAGTGGGGGCACTAGTGGGACATGGGGCCGCACGGTGCTGCCCAGCGAGGGGACTCAGGCCTCCGTGTTGGCCCAGGGCAGCCCCAGGCCTAGAAGCTAAGGCCCCAGGAGACTGCCGCTCCCTCCCTCAGCCTCCTTTGCTTTATCTCTGCACCTTTGTCAGGGTCAGGGTGGTGGGAACCCTGGGCGGGCCTGCAGTTGGGGACAGTGACGGAGACGTGGAGCCAGGAGTCTGGACACACGGGGCCGAGAGAAGGCAGGGCGCTGAGTGAGCGAGGCCAGAAGTTCCCGGGGCGGGAAGAGGAGAGGGAGGCTGGGGTCCCAGCACAGGCCTCCTGCAGGGTCTCTGTCAGCCCCCTTCCACACCAGGAAGGCAGCACACGGGTGGCCGGTGACCACGGGGCCCCGCAAAGGGGTCCGATCACGTGTGTAGCCCCCACGGTCCAAGGGCACCACTGGAGGCCAGGTACGGGTGCCCATTGGCTCCTCGTCTTCGCTGGAGCAGGGCACACAGAGTGACCGAGGGCGACAGGCCTTGGCCTGGGAGACTCCAGGGCCTTCCTCACCCCCGTGAGAGAGAAGGCCCCAGATGCCTGGCGGGTCTCTGTCTCGCTGCTGGAGCGGGAAACACTCGTCCCTTTTGTCTGTCGTGCTGGAGGGGCGTCCCCCGTGGTGCCAGTTCTGGGACAGCAGTCAGGCGGCAGCCCCACCGTCTGCAGCCTCACCTCCGCCACACTCGTGTCCCCTTTTCCAGATGAGGGCTTGTTCGACACTGACTGACGCGGGGGTTTGTTCACAGGGCGGAGACGCAGGACCCGCGGGGACCGAGGACCAGGGGGCGCAGACCCCGAAGGCCGTTTCCCTGCCTCAACTGCAGAGGAAACTCAAGGAGGCAGCCAGGAAAATCCTGCATCTGCGCCAGGAGAAGGAGCAGCTCCTGGAGATGGGGAACCGGCTCCGCGCAGAGCTTGGCCACCTCGCCAGTGAGTCCCACCCGGAGTGCCGCCTGCCCCGCTGGGTTCCCGCACGGTGGATACAGAGCGCCCAGAGGTGCCCTGGGAAGGGGGTGCCCAGCGGAGGTGGGGGCCTGACCCAGACCACCCGAGAGCCGGAGGGGGAGCAGAAGCCGCCCGCAGGAGTGCGGCCAGGCGGGGCCCCGCTCAGAGCCCTGTGAACCCACTCCCCTGGCAGCGTGTGTGAGCGGAACACGGCAGGTCCCTGTGGCGACTGCAGAGGCGGCCTGTCCCCAGGGCGCTCGGGCCGTGCCCTCTGCCCCTGCTGCCTGTGTCCAACAGCCCTTAGGGCTCCATTTCTTTTCTTAATCCCATCGGTTCCCCAGCCGCGTCTAAACTTTGCTGTTCTTTGCCCTTGGCCTCCAAGCCAAGCCCTGCCTCTGCCAGGGTGACCTCCCGGACCCCCGAGGCCCAGACCTTCCTCCTGCTCCCTCTGGCTTTCCTTCCAATGAACTTGTTCCGTGAACTATGTCTAGCGTGCAAGAAGAGGTCCTGGGTTCAATCCCCAGTACCTCCAGTAAATAGACAAATAAACAGGCCTAATCTCCTGCCCCCCCAAATTTAAAAAACAGCTAGACATGGGAAAGTCAAAGATCCACAGATCTGATGTCATTACATTTTAAAACATCTCTAAGGAAGAGCCGTCGAGAACACAGAGAAAGCCAGTAACAGGCTGGGGGAGTGTCTCCCACACACCTGCTGGGAAAAAGGACCAGCGCCCTGGGCGCCGGCGGGAGGCCCGGCAGCACGTCCAGGAGGAGCCCCCAGGACTGCCAGACACGCGGGGCCGGGCGCCTCTGAGGGGTCAGGAGCCCTCACCGCGCGGGGAGGACCAGCTTGGCCCGCCGACCACACTCCGCGCGTGCCAGGCTGCTCACCGCAGCGTGGTGCGTGTGTGCCCGGGGTCCTGGGGGAGGAGCACGGGGAGAAGACAGTGGAGGAGGGCGGGCTTTGCTCTGGGAACCTCTGCTTCGCCTGCAGTTTGTGTCAATGCCCGGCACAGTCTGTTTCCTTCTGGGTCAGCCACCCCTCCCCATGCACCACGAGGCCATAGGTTTCTTAAGCTCCCCGACGAGTGTTTGGACCTGACAGCAGGGGCGTTTGGCAAGACTAGTCTATGCATTTTTTCACAAAGATGGTTTATCTGGTTCGTAAACTGTGTGGCTGCCGTCATTCATTGGGACAGAATGACCTGCTATGACAGAAGTATCTCATCGTCACCGAGCAATATGAAAACCTTAAGACCGTCCAGCCACACCTGCTCTGGCTACCTCTGGTTCCAGCGCCGCCAGGCAGGACCCGCCCTGAGGCTTGTCCTCACTTGTCTGCTGCTGGGAAGGGACCTCATCCCTCGGGGCCCTGGCGGAGCAGACCCAGACCTGCCGCCGCCTGTCCAGCCTTCAGTCCACATCCCCCTCGGACCAGGTCAGGCCCCTGCGCCAGCCACGGGCCTCCCTCTCGGGTCCAGGCCCCCAGATCCACGTTTCCAGACAGGCAGAGGGGGTGGGGGCAGTGTCCGCAGGTGGCCCAGTCCCTGTTTACGTCGCATCCACCTGGCTCTGAGTGCCCCCCACCTCCCAAGTAGAGGCCAGCACACCACCTGCTGTGGGCGAGGCCCAGACCACAGCGTCTCCAGCACAGCCTGTGGGGGTGGGGGCCCAGAGACAGGCAGCGTGGACGGAGGCTCCGATGCCCTCACACCCCTGCCCCCCGCCCCTCCTCCTGCCCCCGGCTCTGCTTTTCCTTCCCCAGACCCAGCACACAGCCGGGAGTCCTTGAGGTGGTGGTTCACAGGGTCTTAACATCTAACAGGCCTCGAAGACTTTAATCTTGGGGGGGGCAGTTTCAGGTTCACAACACAGTTGAGCAGAAGGCGCAGACTGCCCGCACGCCCGTGCCGCACACACACACAGCCTCCCTGTCACAACGTCCGCACTGGCTGGAGCGTCTGTCACAACCGTGAGCTGCTTTGATGCATCGACACCTGGACCCTTGGTCCTGGCGGGGTGGGTCTGGGCTTGGACAGAAGCGTGAAGACAGGGTCCCACGATAGTGTCATACAGAGTGTTTCCACTGCCTGACGCCCTCTGCAGTGCCAGGTGTCCCTCCCCCACCCCGGACGTCCCCTGACCGTCCCACTGTCTCCGTGGTCCGGCCTTTTCCAGAATGTCATAGAGTTGGGCTCACACTGTGTACGAGGCACAGGGCAGCTAACGTGCTTTAAAAGGCCTTTGGTTTTCCTCTGATTATAAAAGCTGTTTTCTCACTGTAAATACTATTTTTTAATTTAATTTTAGAAACTTTTGAGGGGTAGAGAATTAGGTTCGTTTATTTGATTATGTTTAGAGGAGGGACTGGGGAGTGAACCCAGGACCTCGTGCGTGCTAGGCATGCGCTCCACCACTGAGCTGCGCCCTCCCTCTGTAAAAATTTAAATGAAGGCTGAGAAATTGTTCAGCTATACGGGAACACAGGTTCCTGACTGTGCTCGGTCTGTTGGGACGTGCGTGCTCAGGCTCCCACGTGGCTGAGCCGTGCGCACACGCCTGCCGGAGGATGCCACACACGCTCGTGTCCCGCGGCCCCAGTCTGCTCTGCGGGCCCGGGGCTGCTGCGCTCCGAGCCGTCCCCTCTGGGGAGCACCGGCCATCCGCGCAGGGAAAGCGTGTCACAAAAGCTAGATGTTCATTAGGAAATGGTTTCTGCCGACTCCGTGAGCTGGCGTGGTTCATCGCTGTAATTTGTGTTTAAATTTGCGTCTGTGTGTTCTGGCCGCTGGTATCTCAGTACCGTGTCGTTCTCCTGACTTGGTGAAAAAGAACAGGTCAGGGGTCTCTCTTCATTCTTTCTGAGTGGCTAGGGGCCGATGCGCGCTGTCTCTTAGGCACGGTTACACAGGTGGTAAAACACCCCTTCACGTTTCAGTCATTGACTGTAGTCACACATCCGCATCCAGAACCCCACTGTGAACCCTACTGATTCAGAAGCAGTGATTTCCAGACACATTCATGAACTGGTCAGCTGAGGCTCTTCCCACGTTTGCTCCTTGGCGTCAGCGCCCTGCCACGCTGCGCGTCTTCTGAGGGTCCGGGGAGGGAAGGGCCTTCTGTCCGGGGAATGGGTCTTTCCTTCAAGGAGAGTCTGTGGGCAGCGGACTCTCTGTGTCTTCCTAAAACGATTTTATTTTGCCTACTTTCTGCAACGATGGTGTAGCTGGAAAGAGGCCTCTGTGTTGGCCTTTTCTTACAACTTTCTTAAACACAGCACTCCACTGTCTTCGGAGAAGCGGGCGTCAGTCTGAGCCCCTTCCTCGTGGGGGCGGGAGTGGGGGCCCCCCTCCTCTGGCTGCTCTGAGGTTTTCCTCCTGACCCGGTCCCGCTCCTGTCCCGCCGACCCGTGTGCCGTCCCGCATCCACCCGGGGCTGCCCGCCTCCATCTGAGCTGCTCAGGGATCCGTGTGTGAAGACTTGAGACTTGCTGGTTGCCTTTTCCACTCTTTAAAATTCTCAGCCACTGTTTCTTTAAATGCTGCCTCTTCCCACTTCTTATCTCTTCTGCAGCGTGTTAGACAGTGTTTCTTTCTTTCTTTCTTTTTTTAAGATCCCCCCCCATCCATTAAACCATTGCGCTGGGCTCTTTTTTTTTTTATAACTTTCTTTGAGTTATAGTCATTTTACAGCTAGACAGTGTTTCTCAACGTACGCACGGACGTGTGTGGAATTTCTCTGCTTCTGTCCGGGGGCTTCCTCAGAGGCAGCTGCTTGGAGCCGGGGGCGGATTCCTGTGTCTTTATCAGAAGGTTCCGTTTCATCTTTGTTCATTCCTTTCCTTGGGTTTACCTGACTGTTCTTTCCCTGTTTTCTTAAGCATTTATTTTATTCTCTCTTGTTCACTAGCTGCACTTTTTAAGATGGAATTTCCTATCGGAGTGAGTGGCTGCGCCCGGCGGTGTCGAGGGCTGGCGGTATCGGTGTGCTCAGTCGTTAGACGTGCTGCCGTTACAGGCTCAGGCTTTCTGTCTCCCTCACGTTGACTGGGAGTGTTAACCCAGACAGAAAATGGCCAGTCACTTTCCCAGCAAAATGGCTTCACTGGGGAGCAGCAGAGGATTGCAGTTTGGGACGTGCACCCGCGGTGAGCCACATGCAAGGGAGGGAACCTGGGTTTTCTCGCAGGCCCTGGTGCCAGCCTCAGAGCCGAGTGTCGGGGGCTCTCTGCCTTGACGGCTTCTCTACTTGCAGGGCCCTGGCGGGTTCCGGGCAGGGGTCTTGGGGGGACGTCTGAACGTGGACAGAAGGTGCACTGTGGACTTTGCCAACATCAGTTGGAGATTTTGCAGTTGATTCTGGGGACAAAGTGATCAGTGCTTCCAGAATGAGCTCCAGGACTGTTGGGGACGAGCAAATAAAAGAGGCCAGAGGGCCGTTGAATTCACCTGTTTGGCTGTTTTCATGGCGACTGTCAGATTTTAAAACTATGTCCCTGTTTGGAGAGAAAGAGGTCCCGACACGATACTCTCCCAAGAAGCCTCAGCCTCGTAAACGAATGGGGTGGAGGAGCTAAGGGGAAGGGTGTGTCTCTCAGAGGGCCTCAGCGAAGGGAGCAGTTTCAGACCCAGGGCCCCGCTGAGGTTCCCCAGGGACCCCCCAGTGCCTGGGCCACGTCAGCACGTGAGGCAGGGGCTGCTTTACAGCGGGGCGTGGGGGGGGGCGTCGAGCGCTGAGAGAGGCTCTGCTGTCAGCAAGGACAGACAGGTGGGTTCCCAGTCAGCAGAGGGGCTTCTCTGAGCTGATTCAGAGATGGCTGGAGGGGCCCCTGTCGTTCCTCAGAGCCCCTGCCTGGGAGTTGGGAAGAGGTCGGAAAGGCTGTCCGGACGCCTGAAGGCACCCAGAATGCCTGAACTTGTAACAGGCCTTTTCCAGCGTCCTGGCCCTTTGCAAGACAGCAGAACCTAGAAGGTGTTTGGTTTCGTTCAGGGGCCTTTGCGGGAGCTGAAGGTTAAGAATTTAGTGGTCTGTCTTCTAGACGACTTCTTGGGCTCGAGTGGGCTGGTTTGCCAGGTTAACTAAATCTAGAGTGGATGTCGCTTCCCATTCCACCTTTGTCCTTTCTTTTTTAATTTTATTTTTTATTGAAGTGTAGTTGATTTAGTGTTAGTTTAAAGTGTACAGCAAAGCAGTTCAGTTATACATACATTTTTTTTTTCAAATTCTTTTCCATCATAGCTCATTACAAGAAATTAAATACAGTTCCCTGTGCTCTACAGTAGGTCCTTGTTGTTTATCTGTTTTATGTACAGTAGTGTGTCTGTTAATCCCAAACTCCTATTTTATCCCCCTCCCCCACCTTGTCCTTTTATCTAAAAGAGAAAGATCTGGTTCAGCCCATTTGCTAGTGTGGAGTTAAAGGCTGTCTGAGGGGCTTCACCCTCTGAAGGAAAACCAGAACTTTCTTTAAAAACAATCTGAAGTCGATTATAATAGTCAGGAACAGGTTCATCAGATTTTTGTGTGCAGACCTGGATTTTGTTCCCACCAACAGGCTCAGGAAAGGCCACTGTGATTGTGGTGGAGGTTCTCAGCGAGCGTTCTAGCTGCTTGCCAGAAGCCAGCGTTTGTTTTACTAAATCCCCTCTAGGGTGTTTCCATCTGGCTAGTTTCAACCGATATTTGGCTTGCCTCTCACCAAAAGTGGACTAACTGATGTAAACCTGAGAAACCAGATTGGTAGGTTTGAATAACCACATAAATTCTTCAGCAAACCCATCGGGGTCTCCAGTTCCTTTAGGAAACTTTCAGTAAGTCCGGCAGTTCGGCCTTCATCAGGGGCCATAAGTAATCTGGGTTTGTTTGGAGCCTCAGAAGGTTTCACTTCAAAGAGCATGTTCTGATAGTTCTGAGGGTGAAGATGGCCCTGGTGGCGGAGCCCAAGGCAGAGGCAAGGGGGCGGGGGCCAGAGAGATGACACCAGAGCAGTCAGGGGAGACGGGCGGGAGGCTTTGGAGCTGTTTTTGTCTTTCTTTGATTGTTTGCCTCTGTTAATGTAATTGTTATATTTGCAGAGAGACAGTTTTAGATTCCTGGTAATGTTTGGAAGTCTCAAAATAGGTGTCCAATTTAATTCTGATGATTTCAGAGCCATGGCTGTCTTTTTGTTTGTTTGTTTGTTTTAATGGAGGTGCTGGGCATTGAACGCAGGACCTCGTGCATGCTAAGAACACGCTCTGCCACGGAGCTACACCCACCTCCCCCCTACCATGGCTGTCTAATACAGTTTTAAAAGCTTGAGAAGTCCAGAAGTTCACCATGATGGCCTTTGATGTTCTAAATTACTTTGGGCTAAATCAGTCCATTTTGTTAGAAATGTGCATGAAGAGGGACCATGGTTTTTAAACATAAAATCACCTGGGACCCTTGGATGGGGGGTGCCCTCGAAACATCTGTATGACTGGAATCCCGTTTTTCAGAGTTTTTGTTTCTGTTTTTGTTTTCTCTAAAGCAAAGGGGGTAATTATTAAACAGCTTGCAGACCAAATACCAGCTCAGTTCCAGGAGGACCAGCCTGATCCCAAAGGTATCAGGCCAATGGCTGAATGGCCCAGTTCCAAAAGGAACTGGACCAAAGGCCAGCACAGTTCCAGGAGGAGCAGCCTGACTTCAAGTCAGGCTGAGGTGCCAAGTGAGCGCTCACAGACAAAGCAGGGCCTTAATGGAAAGGATGAAGCCTTTAGGCAGATCCCAGAGATCTCCAAAACGCAAAAAGATGAGCTTGGATTCGGGAGCACTCACCCTCAAACTCCAGGGCTGCCGAGAAAAGCCGCGAAGCTCACTGGACTCTGGGTGCCAGGCCTGCTTGCACGCCAGCTTTGGGGGTCGTCGGGGTCTGCTCTGCATCTCTAGGGGACCTCTGTGTAATGTTACCTAAAACAGCTATTTTACCAGCAAAATGGGTTTATTCAGGAGGCTCAAAGAACTTTAATTCGGACATCCAATCACGGCGAACCGCATGCAAGCTGGGTGAAGCAGGAGAGAGGAAGCTCTTTTACAGAGGAGCCGGGGAAGGCGGGAGGGGCTGTCGGAAACAAAGAGCCCGCTGGAGGGAGCCGGGAGTTGGAAGTGCAGTGGCTTTTCGTTGTCTGAGCTGCTCCCAGGCCAGGACAGTGGCCTTCTCCCTTCCACTGGCGGCTGTGAGGTGCTTCCCGTGGGAGGTGCGAGTTGGCCTCCCCGTTGGGATCTGAGCTGACGTGTGGGACACGTGAGGGCTCCCCGTCTGGCCTCCTGACCCCGTTTTAGTGAGGTTTCCCTCGGTTAATTTTCGAAAGGGAGTTTCAGAACTCCTTCAGTTACCTTTAAGCACGCGCCAAGTTCCGCTCTTGACTCTGTGCCATTGAGCAGCCTTATTAAACGTGATTAATAGCATTCTAAGCTTCTGACACCTGTCGACTTGGAACGCCAAGAGCCGTGATCTCTGTGTTGCAGTTTGCACGGCACCTGTCCCCGTCCATGCCTCCGTCCGCTCTGCACCCCGGCGCCGTATCCATTTTCACGCCGCGCCACTTAGAGCAGGCGTGCTCGTGACGGTCGTAGCTCACCGTGGCGCGTGTCACTCAGCGGCCCTTCTGGTGTTTCATCATGCTTAATGTTATTTTTTTAAACCAAGTGTGAAGGGGTGATTTTCAGAAAAAAGTGGAGCACAGCTCTCCAACAGAAACCAAACCAGTCGAATGTTACAGCCAGTTCCCGGGAAGAGTCAAGAGAGCACCCATTTAAATGGAGTAAAGGGACTGAATTGCGAAAGGAGGCAGAACTGGTTTCTCTAAAGAGGGAGGGAAGCCAAGGAAGACTCCGAGGGAGGGACGAGGGATGGGCGCAGGGTGCGGGGAAGGCAAGACCCTCCCAGCTCCGGGGCTGTGCGGGAGGCAGTGCGTTTCCACTGAGGCAGTTTTTTCCCTTTTGATTAAAAAAAAAAAAAACAAACTCAAAGAAAGGTGTTTTTTATCACAAAACGAGGCTGGCCTGACTGTTTCCTTAGGTGCAGCAAGAGGTTACTTCACCACGTTGGCCTTGAGTTCACTTTGCTGGAAGTTTGCGTCAGGGTTTCAGATCAGACTTTTGAAAGCTTCTTAGTCCCAGAAGCCAAGAGCTCGCCATGTTTCATCGGCCGGGTGATGTTGAGCAAATCCCGTTTCCCTGAGGTTTCCGAAATATCCTGAGGTTCCCGGACCTGCTGGGAGATGGCCTTCCTGTCTGTAGGCCTGGTCCCTGGCCGCTCTCCTGGGAGGGCTTTGTGGGCTGCTGACAAGCGGTGGGCCCTGACGACCCAGTCAGTATCATTCTCACAGCCGGCCGTCCAGGTGGGGCCCCGGCTGCAGAATCTGTGTTTCCAGTCCAGCTCTGGTGAGAACACGGACAGGTCTGAGCCTGCACGAGTGGCTCTGTTGCCAGGAGAGCGAGGACACCGCACAGGACTCTGGGGGACTCAGGCAGGGAGACCAAGATGCCACTTAGAAATGTTTCAGTTTAGCGTACAAAGCCAGAGACCGCTAGGTTTTTATGGACTACACACAGCTTAAGAGGTAAGAGGAATGTTTCCTTGTGTGCCTAGAAGGTAGCGCACTGAAGTCACACCCACAGTGTTCCAAACAACCGCTGCGTCTTCCTCATCAGTGCCTTCCGTCCTGGGCGGTTAGTTCTTGTGCCGTCCAGTCTTGGGGCCAAGTCTCAGCAGCCCATCTGCTGCTGCTGCTTTTTTTTTTTTTTTTTTTTAACTTTTTTTTATTGAGTTAGGGTCATTTTACAATGTTGTGTCAAATTCCAGTGTGGAGCACAATTTTTCAGTTGCACATGAACATACATATATTCGTTGTCACATTCTTTTTGCTGTGAGCCACCACAAGATCCTGTATATATTTCCCTGTGCGATACAGTATAATCTTGTTTATCTACTCTACATTTTGAAATCCTAGTCTGTCCCTTCCCACCCTTCTCCCCCTTGGCAACCACAAGTTTGTATTTCTATGTCTGTGAGTCTGTTTCTGTTTTATATTTATGGGGTTTGTTTTTTTTTTTAGATTCCACATATGAGCAATCTCATATGGTATTTTTCTTTCTCTTTCTGGCTTACCTCACTTAGAATGACAATCTCCAGGGACATCCATGTTGCTGCAAATGGCGTTTGTTGTCGGTTTTTATGGCTGAGTGGTATTCCATTGTATAAATATACCACCTCTTCTTTATCCAGTCATCTGTTGATGGACATTTAGGCTGTTTCCACGTCTTGGCTATTGTAAATAGTGCTGCTGTGAACATTGGGGTGCAGGTGTCTTTTTGAAGTAGGGTTCCTTCTGGATATATGCCCAGGAGTGGGATTCTTGGGTCATACGGTAAGTCTATTCCTAGTCTTTTGAGGAATCTCCATACTGTTTTCCACAGTGGCTGCACCAAACTGCATTCCCACCAGCAGTGTAGGAGGGTTCCCTTTTCTCCACAGCCTCTGCAGCATTTGTCATTTGTGCACTTTTGAATGATGGCCATTCTGACTGGTGTGAGGTGATACCTCATTGTAGTTTTGATTTGCATTTCTCTGATAATTAGTGATATGGAGCATTTTTTCATGTGCCTATTGATCATTTGTATGCCTTCCTTGGAGAATTGCTTGTTTAGGTCTTCTGCCCATTTTTGGATTGGGTTGTTTGTTTTTTTCTTATTAAGTCGTATGAGCTCCTTATATATTCTGGAGATCAAGCCTTTGTCGGTTTCATTTGCAAAAATTTTCTCCCATTCTTTCTGTAGGTTGTCGTTTTGTTTTACTTATGGTTCCCTTTGCTGTGCAGAAGCTTGTAAGTTTCATTAGGTCCCATTTGTTTATTCTCGCTTATATTTCTATTGCTTGGGTAGACTGCCCTAGGAGAACATTTCTGAGATGTATGTCAGATAATGTTTTGCCTATAGTTTCTTCTAGGAGATTTATTTTACCTTGTCTTATGTTTAAGTCTTTGATCCACTTTGAGTTTATTTTTGTCTATAGTGTAAGGAAGTGTTCTAGCTTCATTCCATCTGCTTCTTGACCAGAGTTATGGAAATCCTGACTCTGTCCACTGGATGGTCTCAGAATGGCCTCACCAGTCCGCCAGGAGCCGGCCCCAGTGTGCTTCCCCGAGGGCCTGAGACGGGCCTGGCTGAGGACAAGCACACTGGCCCGGCAGCCCGGCTTGCTCTCTTTTCTCTTTTTTCCCGTCTTTTTTTCTTTTTCTTTTTCTCGTTAAAGTAAAACAGAAACTCTTTGTAGATGTTGACTGAATAAAAACACACAACCTAAAGGCTGAGAATTATGTTTTATTTGAGGACAACACTGAGGGCTACAGCCCGGGAGATAGCCTCTCGGATAGCTCTGCGGGACTGTTCCAAGGAGGTAAAGGAGGAGACAGGGTGTATAGGAGTTTTTGCTGGAAAAAAAAAAAAAAGACCCATATAGTTGGACATCTAAAGATTACTGCAAATCACAAAAAAAGCAGACATCTCCAGGTGATGATCTGAGCGCCCTTCTTGGTACGGGAAGTTGGTGAGACTCTGGGCCCACCAAAACCCTTCCTTTGATCTCCTCTTAGCTCTCTGGGGCCAGCATCCTGTTTTCCTCCATCCTGAGTCCCCTCAGGGCCCACAGCTGGGGGCTGCTTCGTGGTTCGGTGGCAGGCAACATTCTTTGTTTCCCGAAATGGGAGGCAACATTTTTTGTCCACGTGGATGACAGGGCTTTAACACGGCCGTGGCTAACTTCCTCCTGATCATTTTCAAAGGGAAAGGTCTGGCGAGGGTTCATAACCAGAGTAACGCAACTGCAAATGGCATTACTCAAACCTGCTGCATCTGGCTGTTTCCGTGTCCTGCAAGACAAAGTTAGTCCTCGAGAGAAGTTCCAGATAAAGTTAATCTACGACGTCTATGCCTGTTTCCAAAGAAGACCATGAGCAGTGTATCTGACTTATAAAAATGGATGAGCGTAATTTTTACAGAGGAAAAATTCGTAAGATAGAACAGAAAATAATCCTGAAACAATGCACTGTGAATACACCAAGAATATCAAGTGGAGAGTCAGGAATCGTGGAGCAGCTGGTCCTGACGGTCGGCATGGCAATGGAGCAACGCGGAGCCCCAGCTGCGAACGCCTGGCCTGGAAGATGCTGGGT
The DNA here is from genome assembly GCF_009834535.1 of Camelus ferus. Classification (NCBI taxonomy): domain Eukaryota; kingdom Metazoa; phylum Chordata; class Mammalia; order Artiodactyla; family Camelidae; genus Camelus; species Camelus ferus. Next base: position 20,372,147 of record NC_045711.1, read on the forward strand.
TCCCGTGAGCGAAATCAGGCTGTCACCAGGTTCACACTTAGAGCAGTAACTGAGTTTTCAGCTCTAGGCGCTGCACCCGTGTTTTCTCACGCGGCCAGGCGAGCCCTTCAGGACCCTGATGAGGATGGACATGGAAGCAGCCAGGGCCCCGACAGAGTGCCAGGAAATCCCTCAGATCTGCTCTATGAGTAATATTTTACCGACAGATGTAACATGAAATGGGGTGGCCTGAGCACCTCATCTGATCCAGCAATCCCTCTTGTGAAACTCAGCGACCGTAACACATTTATAGACCCAATTATTTCCCGCACCCCTCTCTTTTTGAAGTACAGCCAGTTACAACGCGTCAGTTCCTCGTGTGCAGCATCGTGTGTGTGTATTTTCATGTTCCTTTCATTAAAGGGTATTATACCCCTCTTTGTATAAGGACAGATCTTTGTGATTTTCCAGGGCCCTCTGGGAAATCTCAAGGATAATTTTAGGGTGAAAAGGGTACCCTGTACGTTTTACCTTCTTTCACAGTCAGGGCTCTGTTTTGAGAAGGGTAGGATCAGAGGCTGTGTGGAGATCTGAGCGCTAAGCTGGGATCACGGGTGCCTGAGAAGCGGTGCTTGTCAGCTCAGGCAAACGTGACAAGAAAACATTCAAAAAGAAGCAGAGGGGACTGTAACTGTAAAGACCTTTAGGGCACAGGTGAGGAAGGGAGAGGCGGGGCCTCGCTGCTGGGCTGGGCACCGGTACGAGCCCCCGTCTGCCTTCCCTGTATTGGTTTTCACGTAACCCACAGGCGGAGAACTCCTGGAGCCCTCACTACCGTGTGTAGCCAAGCGGATCTGTTCTGAGAAATGCTATTTCAACGGTGATTGTTCCTTGTGGGACGTCAGCCTCAAGATAAATTCCAAGATTTTTAGGTTGAGTTAACGAATGTTCGTTTGATGCCTGTATCATTTCTGAGTAAGGCAGGACGCGGAAGCACTGAGCGCCAGACTCACCGTCCAGTTGACAAACTTGTGCTCCTTTTTCCCTCTGCTGCAGGGAGGGTGTGCTCTGGGCCCTTGAATGGACGTGCCCGTCACTCTCAGGGGCTGCTGGGGTGTGTGCGCCGCTGTGGAAGGTTTCTGGGTGTTCGCGAGCTCTGCTGAAGAGCCGCCAGGTCACACGCCCCCAGTTGTCCTCCCCTGCGTCCTCTGTGGTCCTGGAGGGGCACACGCCCTTCTTCTCGAGTGTTTGGGAGAGCCCCAGAAGCGATGTGCACACAGAGGACAGACCCTTTCCCTCATCTCGTTTCTAGGGAAACCGCCTCGTCACCCCCTTCCCACCCCTGAGGCCCAGGGCCCAGGTGAGGCGCCCGACCCACCCCTGGGACAGTTGCAACCCCACCTCACAACTCAGGTAACACTCCTTTAACTAAGAAACGTATTTTTAACAACTTTTATTAATTACTTAAGTATTGCATTTTCAGTAGAGAAACTTCAAAGAATAGTAAACACAGTTTTATTTCTTTCACTATATGTGTTTTTTCTTAGTTGAAGTGTAGTTGATTTGCAGCACTGTGCTAGTTTCTGGTGCGCAGCATGGTGATTCAGCTGTGTACACGTGTGTATACATGTTCTTCCTTACTCTAGCTCGTTACAAGACACCAGACAGTCCCTTGTGCCATACAGCCAGATCCGCTGGCTGTCTGTTTTGTATGAAGTAGTGTGTGTCTGTTAATCCCAAACTCCTAATTTATCCTTCCCCCCACCCCCTTTTCCCCTTTGGTAACCATAAGTTTGTTTTCTGTGTCTGTGAGTCTGTTTCAGCTTTGTAAATAAATTCATTTGTGTCATGTTTTAGATTCCACATATAAGTGATATCATATATTTGTCTTTGTCTGACTGACTTAGTGTGATCATCTCTAGGTCCATCCATGTTGCTGCAAATGGCATTATTTCATTCTTTTTATGGCCGAGTAGTATTCCACTGTAAAAATATACCACAACATCTTTATCCAGTCATCTGTCGATGGACACTTAGGTTGCTTCCATGTCTTGGCTGCTGTAAATATTGCTGCTATGAACACTGGGGTGCAGGTGTCTTTTCAAATTAGAGTTCCCTCTGGATACATGCCCAGGAGCGGGATTCCTGGGTCATATGGTAAGTCTATTCCTAGTCTTTTGAGGAACCTCCGTACTGTTTTCCACAGTGGCTGCACCAACCTGCATTCCCACCAGCAGTGGAGGAGGGTTCTCTTTTCTCCACAGCCTCTCCAGCATCTGTCATTTGTGGACTTTTGAGTGATGGCCATTCTGACTGGTGTGGGGTGTTACCTCAGTGTGGTTTTGGTTTGGGTTTCTCTAATAGTTAGCGATGTTGAGCATCTTTTCATGTGCCTGTTGGCCACCTGTATGTCTAACACAATTTTAAAAGCTTCCAACTTTCAGCACTCCAGCATAGTTACCAGTAACATTTCAGTGCATTTCCTGCTATTTTACTAAATTACAAACTGTATCATATGTATGTTTAATTAGATAGTTTTCCCCACCTAGGTATTTATTTTTGGAATCTTTGCCAATATGCTAGGTTAAAAATGCATCTTTTAAAATTGTCTTCCTGGGCACCAGGGAAAGGATTGTGTGCTGTGCAAAAGCCCGGTCTCCTGGGAGGGTGGGGGTGACTTAGAGGCCATCACGCCCGTCCTGGCTGGTGGACCCCAGGAGGCCTCACCACCCTCTCTGGCTTGTCACAGAGCCTGGTAAGTCCCTAATACCAGAAATCTGGGGAGTAGCGTTTCTTCCTAACACACCCCATCAGTGACCCACGAACACTCAACTTCCTTTATTTAAACGCCCGTGCCAGGACTCTAAGAATGCCAAGAGAGAATGTTTCTCTGAATGCGTGGGAAAGAGCCAAGCTCACTTGGCACAGACAGTCTGCAGAAAGGACACTGGGCCAGGCTGCATGGCGAGGCCCAGGCAGGTATGCAGGACCCACCAGGACCAGGGTCTCTGTGTGGCATCCCTGGGCAGGACTCACCCAGACCCAGAGTTCTCAGGGTCAGAGGGTGGCCGCTGCCCCGAGTGACAGTGCTTCGGTCACCAGGCGCCTCCCTGGGGATGATGGGGCCTCTGCGGGTGGGTCCCAGCGGTGCATTGGTGGAGGGAGCACACAGGCCCCTCGAGGGCCCTTCTGGGTGTGGCTGCTGAGACAGGGCCTCAGGGCGTTGGTCCAGTCCCCCCCCCCATCACCTCGCCCCAGGGGGCTGGGAGCCCTGTTGCCTCCTCAGGCTGGAGAGAGGGTGGCTTTCCGGGGTAATTCTCTTCTCTGACTTTCAGAGGCAGCACCCAGTCCCCACAGTGACTTGCAGATCAACTCCTCAGAAAGAAAACCAGTCCCCAAAGCCACGCCTGGCTCAGGAATTCCAGGAGGAACGTGGCCCCCATACCCAAGGGTCCTCATCAGTTGTCAGCAGTTCCCTCCAAGACACCTGGAAGTTACTCGACCTGGGATCCAGCCCTTCCGGCCTCACCTCCCCGGATGACTCAGCTCCAGGTAGGCGCCGCTGCCCGAGGATGGTGTGGGGTGGCTCTCAGGCTGACCTGCCGCAGAGTGAGCGGGGCTTAGGGGTCTGTAAATCCCGCGCCCTGAGCGTCTCCCAGGGACAGACTGTGTCCCCTAACTCTGCGTCAAGGGGACCACGTGTACTCTGAGTGGGGTCCACGGGCCACAGGGACCATCGCTGCCCAAGGGCTTGGTGTGCCGTGTACAATGAGACCCTAGGACAGGTGGCCAGAGCGTGTCCTTGGCCACTGGGAGCTCGCCCACTCTAATGGTCAACCGTGAGGGTCTTAGGAATATCCATCTGAGGGGCGACCTTTGTGGGGGCCATGTGAGACTAGGTGTGGTGAGAGGGCGGAGGGGGCGCCGTGTGAAGCCCAGAGTCTCTCCCAGATCAGCTCGCGGCAACCGGCCCCCACCGCACCGCTGCCTGGTGCGCGTGCTGCCGCGTCAGCGTGACTTCCCGAGGGCGTTGCTTTGTCGGAGGTTTGGGTCCCATCAGCCACCCCACCAAGGCCGGCACCGCTTCCCCCTGACCCCCACCCCGCCGCGCCATCAGGCCCCCGTCACTGTCATCGGGGCCTCTCCCGTCACGCAGTGGTGGTCTCTCCACGCGTCTGAGAGTTGCTTCTTTTCACTTGTGTATTTGTGGGGGGCAGGCTTGTGTATTTACTTGTTCATCTTTAGAGGAGGTGCTGGGGGTCGAACCCAAGACCTGGCGCCCACCTAGCACGCGCGCTCCTGCTGACCTGCACCCTCCCCCCGGACACACTTCAGTTCATAGGAAGCAGAAGCGCCTTGTGAGGCGGCAGGAACGCAGGCTGCAGGCTGAGTGGAGGGCAGGGCCCAGGAACTTTGCAGCTTAGTGTGGCGTCTGCAGTAACACAGGCCCCACTCCTCTTGGTTTTGAGGTGGGACCCGAGCCGCCCCTGCCGCGCCCCCGCAGGCCTGGCCAAGTCCTGCTGCAGCTCCATCTCAAGGTGGGGCCCCAGCCTGACAGCCCCGGTTAGACGGACCCCGGCCCCAAACCCCAGACCCTGTGGCCACCGCAGCCCCCTCCTCCAACCTCCTGAATCCATGATCCAAGGGATGTGGCCCCTCCAGGCCCAGCCTCCTCTCACCGTCTTCTCATAGGATAGTCCCCTGCCCCCGCCCTACTTCCTGGCAGCAGTGGCTTAGGGACTCCCACCCTGTCCCTCCTCCTTCCCACACGTGCAGCCCAGCTCCCTCCTGCCCCCACCTGCAGACCTCCACCACACGTGGGCACCCTCCACCTTCCTCTCCCCGCACCTGCCTCTCCCCTGAAGCCCTCACCTCCTCCGAGGCTTCACCCCTCACCTGGATCCCCCTCCCCCTCAGCACTGGCCTCCTTTATCTTCATTCTGTTCCATCTGCTGGGAGAACTGGGGGGGGGGGGGCGTCTTCCTTGACCCCTGACCCCTGGCCAGCTCAGGCAGGACATGGAGGGAGATAACCGGGAAGAGTGGGAGCCCAGCCAGTGGAGCTGGGGCTCAGGGAGCACCTGTGATTAGAGAAGATACTCTGCGTTTTCCAAAACGTGTAAGATTTGAAAAAACAGACTCTTCCTGGATAGAAGTGTTAAGTATTAGAGAGATACGTCTTCGTAGACCTGCATCACTGTCAATGCCTCATAGAGTAACTGTGGTTTCCTTTACTCACAGAACTAACTACATGTTAGATCTGTGGAAGGAACTACAAGACAGAGCTGCTAAATAAACTATGAAAAACATAGTAACAGTCAAACTTTTTTATCTTGGGAATTGGCAACGATCAGCACTGGTCTAGGGTGTGTCGAGCTTAGGAGTAAATGATTTGAACTGAATGCATATTTAGAGGGTGCCTGAAATTCAGAGCCAGGCAGACCCGTCTTCCCCGACCCCAAACATGTGATAGTCCCGAAGTCAGCTGCTTGAGAAAATTGGATCCCACAGGTTCCCGGTGAGGAGCCTTTGAACCGTGCTCATGTTCCGCTGGACATCATAGAAGCCCGACGAGAAGAACTGTGGACTGACAGCTGCTGACTGAGCAAACATTACTGGAAGGGCTGTCTTGAAGATGACAACTCAGACGTTGGAGGAACTAAGGGTTGATGGGCTGTGGAAAGAATCAGAACATGTGTGAAATTCTTTTAAAAAATTTATTGCCTTAAATTATGTTACACAACAAAAAAAAAACCCTTTACAAAAAAAATATATTAGAAAGATAGCTGTTTTCTCCAAATTGAAGTAACCAGTGAGTGCAAGTCTAACAAAAGAGGCACAGAGTTTTCCTTGAAGCTAAGAAACTAGATTTTGCGATATCTAGAGCAGTAACATGCTTGGGAAGAGGGTGGAGTGATGCCCAGCCCTCATCCACATCAGCTGCTCTGGCAAACTGTGGGCCTGGGCTGGGCACCACGGCGCAGGGCAGAGGCCCCGCCTGGGCTGAGAGGCATGTCGGAGCCGAGGGCGGGTGTGGGCCTCTCCCCCACTTCCCACCTCTGACCACACGCTCCACCGCGGCCGGGCGCCGTTAAATGCCTTCAAATCAAACCTGAAAATACACAGAATTGGAACTATTTACAAGCGACTAGAAGGTGATAACCTTAAATGTGACCTAAAAATCCTGATTTCTAAGATTCTTCTTTTTTAACCTCATAACTAACCCAACTAGAAAGAGATTTCCAACATGGCAAAAGTCAGTCATCCAGGCTGAGCAGGTGCACCGTGAGGGCGGACACAGCCCGGGCGGCACCAGAAAAGACAGGCATCTGAGCTCGAGGCCAGGCAGCCCTTGGGGGGCAAGGCCGGGCCGCTCGGCCTTCTTGGAGGGCATTTATTGGTGGGTCTGTCCCGGGGGCTGTGGGAGTCATCAGCCTCCCATGTGTCCCCGCTGCGTGTGCAGGTGGCCCCTCTCAGCGCCGTGTGGCGCATCCCCTGGCGCAGAGGGGCTGAAGACCCGTCCAGCCCCACGTGGCTAAGAAACTAAAACAGCGCAGGGGGCTCCAGGTGACAGTCGGCCTCCTCCTCCCGTCCCCGGTCACCTGGCTGTCCGTCCAGCTCCCCGCTCCCCTCGGACGGGCCCGCACGCCACCCTGGCTGTAGAGGGTGTGTTGAAATGTGCGTGTGTGTCCTCTTCCCGCTTCTGAGCCTCTGTCTGCAGCGTCACTCTGCAGCGGTGGACGTGGAGCGGAGAGGCCCTGTGGCAGCTGAGTGGCCCGCCACGTTAGCCTGTCTCGCGTTCAGGGACATTGGGATCCCTTGCAGTCCTCAGCTTCAGCAGCGCTGCAGTGAGCTTGCGGTGCCTGCGGGGCACTCATGGATCTGGTGTGTCTAAACCTGGAATTGCTGGGTCAGAGGTGTGGGTGGTTTGAGCTCTGAGGGTGTTACCAAATCACCCTGTGGGCGTTGGCTCAATTCATGTCCACGGCCATGGGGCAGAGCACCTGTCCTCTCTCCAGCACTGGCAGGTCTTCATCGGGCATTTTCCTGTTTGCCTATCTGATAGGTGAAACATGGTATTTCATCATTGATTTTATTTTGCAGTTTTCAAATTGTGGGTGAGATTGGCCATTTTCTGTGTGGTTTGTGGGTCGTTCAGGTTTGCACCCTTTTCCAAGGTGACCATGAAAGCTTGCAACGGAAGAAGATGCGTGTTCGTGTGGTCATGAAGTTGGGACACAGGAGGGTAGAAAAGTGCTCCGAAAGGGGCGGCAGGCCTGCTCTGGGGAGGGGGCTGGGCTCAGGGGAGGGTGGGGCTGGATACCAATTGTTACCATAATAAATACGGCCATCTGAGCGATTTCTCAAAGAGCGGAGTCCAGCTGGAGGCTCACCAGAGCGAAGGCCCTGCTCCTCACAGTAAACCAAGGCACTCCAGCCACTGGGTCCCCGTCTTCAAGTGAGGACACCAAGGCCCAGGGCACCGAGTCACCACCCAAGGCCAGGTAGTCAGAATTCCCAAGTCCCAGCCGGCATTCCACCCCCGCCTCCTCCTCAGGGCTCTGGGCGGATGTCAGGAGGGGCCAAGGTTGTCCCTGGGGTCACACGGATAGTGGGCAGGAGCTTGGGAGGAATGTGGCCTCCCGCAGAAAGACAGGCACCACTGGGCCTGCCCCAGGGGCCGACCGCCTTCCCCGCTGCATTCTGAGCAGTGCAGCACCCGGCTTCTGCTGTGGGGTCTGGGGAGACCCGCTTTCTCCTGGGTGTCCCCCACCTGCCTCCCCCAGGGATGAGGGAGCGAGAGGGGATAAAGCTTTTCAAGAGTACAGTGTTAGGGTTTTCTTCTTTAAATTTTTGTTCTTTTGAAAATTCCATTTTCTTCCAAAATTAAATTTTTTCCCTTTAACAAGGGTTGCATAAGCTTTATAAGATGAGGCCTGCATGAGCCTGTTAACTGGCTGCTAATCCGCAGTTATTTTTAACCCCCCTGTGTGTAAGAGCTTTTCTCTGCAGATCTCACTGCACAGGTGGTACCTGGACCACACCTGCCGGGCTGCTCTTAATCTGAGGGCCTGGGAAGCCACCTCCTGTTCTCAGCCCCACCCTTGCTCACATGGCGCCACCGTAGCTGTTAGCCCAGGCCTCCGTCCACCACACTGGGTTCCTTGCCCAGGAGCTCCTGGAGGCCAGCCCTCAGCATCAGACCAAGATGCCCAGGCCTGGAGATGCTGGGCAGGTTGCCCAGGGTCACACAGCCCCCAGTTCCTGAGTCACAACCAGAATCCAAGCCGCCTGGCTCCAGCCCCTCAGCCCACCTGGCTGAGGAGAGTCCAGCTGTCAGTGTCCGGGTGCCAGGCAGCAGGTGTCTGCCTCCCGGGCAGTGCTGACACGGGGCTGGGGGCTGGCCGGCTGGCCTGTCCAGCAGAAGCAGTGGGCGATGCCAGCCCACAGCTGCCCCTCCCTGGCAGTGTAGGCCGAACGAGCCAGATCTTTCCGTTTCTTTAAGAAATGCTGGGTATCTTGTGTTTTATATGGAAGGTTTCAGCTTTTGAATATTGGCAACTAGTTAAAAAATCAAAGCACCGTCCAAATTGCAGTTCAGCCTGTGAGCTCCATGCCTGGGGAGCCTGACCCCAGCCACAGGGGACAGCCTCTGGCAGAGTGACCTCCAGCGCTCTGAGGTTCTCGTGCCCTGGGAGGCACACGTGATTGTGCTGCAGAGCACATGCAGCAGGTCCGCCTGGCCGCGTCCTCGTCCAGCAGGACGTGCTGCGGGGTGTCCCCGGCCTCTGCCGAGTGGGCCCCAGGACACACCTCTTCCTGGAGTTGTGTGTGTCTGAGAGGAGGTCGTTCCAGGCCTCCCCTGATGGCTGCTTGGACTCAGAAGCAGGGTTCTGGGCCTTCCTCTGAGGTCGGGCTGTGATTCAGCGTGGCTCTGCTGTCTCGGCTGTGCTCTGAGGACGTAAAAACATCCTCTGAACTTGAGACCAGGCATCTCGCCATCTGGCCTCCCCACAGGTGCTTTTTGTTTGTCCTGAAACCCAGGGGCTGAGAATAGGGGAGCAAGTGGTGCAGACCTGTGATACAAAGGAGAAGGTGACAGTCACACGGGACAGGTGGCCTCGGAGGACAGTTTGTGATTTCAGGGTAAACACACCTGGAGCCTTCCACTCTGTTCTTCCCATCTGTGGTCCTCACACCTACGTGCAAGCCAGGGACTGGCCCTCGCCTCTGAGCTCTGTTCTGGGAGGTGGACCTCAGGCTCCCGGTGTATCGTGGTGAGGGGGCAGACCCAGCGCAGAGATCGCCAGGCCTCACCCATGGGGAAGGGGGCCTGTGTGAACCAGGGAGGTGTGTCCTCCACACTAGGTGTGCGGGGATGGGACACGAGCCGCTGTCAGAAGGGTTCAGCGCTGGCTCACCACCATCACAGTGCCTGCATTGGGGAGGGGAATGTGGCCGGAGGCTCCTTGAGCGCTGTGGCAAAGGTGTCCTGCCCCATTGTCGCCAGTGTCACCTTTGTCTTTGTGGCTCTGCCTGTTACTACTCTCAGTGATGCAGGAAAACAGATGTGGGGCGTGAGGAGGGCCGTGTCCCAGGCTTCAGTTGAGCCCCTGGGAGGTGCCCCGCCAAGCGTGGGTCCTTGGCTTCGCACAGGAAAGAAGTCAAGAGCGAGCCACAGCTGAGTGAAGGTAGATTTATTCAGAGAGACATTGAAAGGCAAGAGAAAGGCCACGAGGTGTGGGGGCTGGGTGCTCAGATTAAAAGTAGGTACACACTCCATAGACAGAGAGCGGGCCGTCTCAGAAGAGAGAGAGAGAGGTGGCGGCGAGGTGCCATGTTGCCAGTATTTATGGGCTTGGTGGCTTCATGTGCTAATACGTGGAGGGCCAGTCTAAGTGGCCTGGGGAAGGGGCTGGGGTTCCCAGGAAGGTGGCCACTTCCCACTCTGACCTTCTGTGGCCAGCCTTGGGACGGCCACGGTGCCTGTGGGCGTGTTATTCACCCTGCTGATACATTACAGTCAGGCCTATAATGAAGCTCAAGATCTGCTAGAAGTGAAATCTCTCATCATTCTGAGCCTCAGGGCCTGCGGGGGGCTGGATCTTCCACCATTTTGATGCGAACTGCTGTATCACCCCTTGAACGGCTGTCCCCTGCCCCCTCCTGTCTCATCAGGGCGGCACTGAATGAGAGCCCAGGACCCCAGGAAACTGTCCTGAGAGGGGTGTGCACATCCCGCAGCACCCTCTTGTGACTGCAGCCAGAGAAACGGAGGAAGCAGCGTTCTGTTCAAAGGAGGGAGCAGTGCAGTGTCTTGAATTAAGGGAGCAACTCCAGCTCCCTGCCTTTACCGATGCCCATAACCTGAGACTTTGGGGGAGGTACTTTTCGAGAAACAGATGGTCAAACAGATCTTTACTAGCTCTTCTCTTGAGGCTGTTATGATGAAACAAGTTCTGCCACTTAGGAAAAAACTTGTGTTGAAATAACTTTGAAAACAAAGTAAATACTTTAAGAAGTAGCCGGATTGGCTCATACTTTGGTGGTGGGTATTCTGGGGCCACAGCATGACTAGCGCCCACTCCTGCTTCTGAGCAGGCTGAGGACTAGACGTCAACACCCCTCCATAAACAGAATATATGAAAACGCTGTTCTCAGATATCGGGAAATAGGCGGCACAGGACTGGGACTCTCGAAGGAAGGAGGACAGCCGGGGCCTTTCAGGTGCCACGGCTCCCGGCCCAGAGGCAGTTTCTGGGTTGCAGGCACAGGGAGGGGATCGCCAAGCAGAGCTCAGTGCCTTCCGGGGCGGAGGAAACAGCAGTCAGGATTCGGGGAGGCAGAAGGGCTGGAAGACACAGGAGAGAGTCCAGAGAGGGGAGTGGTATGCAGAAGAAAGCTCCAGAAATCTGCCTGGGGATTCTCTTGAGTCCTTACTATGTACTAGCCCACAGATGTATGGAATAAAACTCCGCAAATCCAGGCAAAGGAAAGACAGCTTGTAAGCTGAACCATTTCCGGAGCCCTCAGGGGTAGGGAGGATGCTCCAGCCGTCACTCAGCCGAGACCCAGAGAAGGCACACCTTGGTCGTAGCACTGTCCCTGACGGGCAGGCCTGTCTAGACCTAGCTTGGAAGAGTTTAAAACCAGTCTTAGAAATGACCAAACGAGGCACCTGACTGCCTAAAGAGCAAAGCCCAACATGCTAAAAAAAGACAAGAAAATGTGAGCACCGTAGTGAAAATCTCCAACAGCCAGTTAAAAATTACAAGGAATGAAAGCGGGGGCATTGCTGCAGGGCCTGGGGGTATTAAGGAGATGATCATGAAGTAAGAACAACTGCAGGCCAACAGCTTGATAAAACTGGCAAATTCCCTGCAAGACCCACGTTACCAAACCTGCTTCAAGGAGAAGGAGAAATGTGACTAGGCGTCTGTCTCTCCAAGCAGTTGGTGGTAGAACTTAAAGCCTTCCCACACAGACTCCAGGCCAGGTGGCTTCACTGGTGACATAAACATCTAAGAAAGAATATTAATCCCATCCAAGCACGTTTGCAAACAGTAAAGGGTGGCAGAAGACGTGCAGTTCATTTCATGAGGCCAGCACTGCCCTGATACCAAGGCCAGACAGAGACATTCCAGGAAGGAAAGACTATGGGCCAATATCCTTAAAGAACATAGACCAAAAAATTCTTAATGAAATATTAGAATATCAAACCCAATGATTCATGAAGAGGCTAGGATATCCAGACCCAGTGGGTATTACTCTGGCAATGACAAGTTGGTATAACATTAAAACATCAATATGCTATATTAACAGATTAAAAAAAAAAAAAAAAGAAAAACCATACAGTTGTGTAAATACACACAGGAAAAGTATTCAACAAAATTGAACACCAGCTCAAACAAACAAACAAAAAACTCAGCAAATTAGGGGTCAGAGGAAACGTCTTAACCCTGACAGAGGGCATCTGTGAGAAGTCTACAGCTAACGTTGTACTTCATGGTGAAAGGCGGATGCCCGCGCGCAGTCCTTCCCCCCGGCACCGTGCCAGAGGCCCCAGCCGTGTAATAAAGCAAGAAAACAGGGAGCATGGACATCCTCCTGCAAAAGAAGAAGTAAAATCGTCTTTACTCACACACTGTGTTATCTGGTACATAAAAAATTCTAAATAACCTACAAAACAAATCTAGAATGACAAAGTGACTTTAGCAAAGACCGAGGGTACAAGATCAATATACCAAATCAATTGTATCACTCTATCTAGCAATGAAAATTGGAAACTGCAATAAAAAGTACTATTAACAATAGCATCCCTAACCATGAAATACTTGGGGACACACTGAACACAATACCTATATCCTGCAAAAGAAATCGCTGGGGGAATATTAAGACCCAAACAATGGAAATATATACCATATTCATGGATTGGAACAGTCAATGTTAAGATGTCATGTCTTCCAAAATTTACCTATAGATTTAACAGAATCTGAATCAAAATCCCAGCAGGCTTTAAAAATTGAAATTGAAAATTAAAATGTACATGGAAATGCAAAGAATACAGAATATCACAGCAGTCTTGAAGAAGAACAAAGTTGAAGGCACTTAAACTACTTGACCTTAAGACTCGCTGTAAAGCTCTGGTAAACAGCACAGCGTGTTGTTGGCATAAGAAGAGACGAAATAGAGGCACATACGCACATATGTATGTGATCATTGCTTTTTTTTCAGTGGAGATGTTGGGCACTGAAGCCAGGACCTCATGCACACTAAGCAAGCACTCTGCCACTGAGCTAGTGACCTGCTCACTGATTTTTCAATTACTGCAGTTTAAGGAGAATGGATGGTTTATGCAGTAAGTCGTGCTGGAACAACTAGGTATCTATGTGGGGAACAAAGTGAATCTTAACTCTTACATCAGATGCAAAAATCAATTCAAAATCCATCACAGGCCTAAGTTTAAAGCTAAAAAGTACAAAACTTCTAGAAGAAAGCATAGGGGAAAATCTTTGTGACTTTGGGATGGGCGAAAATTTCTTAGGACAAAAACGGTCCCAACCATAAAGAAAAAAAAAACGGATAGCTTGGACTTCATCAAAATGTTCGCGTCCTGCTTCTCCCATGACCCTGCCAAGAAGATGAGCCGTGGGCTGGGGTAAAATATTGGAATCCACACGGACAAAGAACTTGACAACTCAGTAGTAAACAAATAAGTCCAATTTAGAAGTAGCCAAGGGGGGAGGGTATAGCTCCGTGGTGGAGCATGTGCTTAGCATGCATGAGGTCCTGGGTTCAATCCATTAAACAGTAAATAAATAAATAGCCAAAACACTTGAAAAGACACTTTACAAAAGAAGAGATGCTGATGGCCAGCGAGCCCATGAAAGGTGTTCATCAGTAGCCGTCAGGGAAATGGAAGTTCAATCCACAGCAAAGTGCCACTGCGTGTTCACTCAGACGACCGAACACACACAAAAGCATGGCGTCATCAAGGGGCAGCTGGACCTCGCACACACCTGGCGGAGCGCGCTGTGCCCAGCTGCCTTGGGAAAGAGCGGGGCAGTTTCTTGTGAAGTTAGACATGCAGTGTCTGCTGACTGCACCACCCAACCACTCACTTCCATCGTGCACCCGCAGGCCTTAACACACAGGTCGGGCTGGGGACAACTCAGACACCCACCGGCAGATAAGTGGGAAAGCAAGTGACTGTGCAGCCACAGGAAGGACCACTGCCCGCAAGGAGAGAGCCCCCGACACGTGTGACAAGGGGAGTGAGTCTCGGAAACGTCTCTACTGGCCTCTGCAAGAACGAGGCATCAGGCAAGGCCTGGTGTCCTCCTGTCCCGGGAAACTGGAAACCATCCATCTCGGCAGTGATGGTGCTGGTTGCTCAGGGCAGGAGCAGGGACACTGCGAGCGACGGTACATGGATGAGCACGTTTTCTACAGCCCCCTGAAATGGACACGTCCAGCGGGTACACTTTATTGTATGTAAATTACAGCTCAATAGAAATCTTTTTTTTTAAAAAAAACAAGTAAGGATCATCTGCGTTCAGCATCCTCCAGCTGGGGGCGCTGTGGATGAGCGTGGCTCCGATGAGCACGGCTGTCGGGGCCCCTCCTGCCCCGGGGCCCTGCTCCAGCCTCAGTAGCTCGTCTGGGAGAGCAGAGTCCCACACAGGCTGAATGAAGAGGAGCCAAAGTGGGAGAGACCAGGCCTCCTGCCTCCGGATTCTTCTCATTCCTGTGTGTTTACTCACTCGGGCTCTTAATTATTCTCCCCTGCGGCGCTGAGGACTCCTGGGGAGGTCATCAGGGCAGGGTCTTCCCCCAGGGCGTCTGGTCCCTCGGAAGGGCCTCGAGAGAGGCTGGAGGCCTTGTACCCTCATCGCAGCCAGAGCTGCCCTTCACTGGAGGCCTGCACTCGAGATTTTCTTTGATGAAATAGCACCTCAACTTAAAAAAAAAAAAATTGGAAATCAGTGTATAGCGTATCAAACCCCGCTTCTGTCTTCCTGATTCGCACAGGTTATTTGCTCCCTGGAAAACACTGCAAACTCCACACTCCCTCTGTAAAGAGACGATGGTCTGGGTCCCCCTTAGCTGAGTGGAGGCCACCAGGTGCTGGTGGCGGGAGCCGCCATGGAAACCAGCAGCCACCCTCCGGCCACAGACCCTGACGACAGGGCAGTCCGGCTGCGTCCCCGTGAGACCCCATGTCCAGAGCCTCCTTCTATTTGCTGCGTTCTGGGGTGGGGGGGGTGCTTGGGATGCCCGGCAGGCCTGCCCCCCACCCTGCTGAGTCCGTGTCCACACCAGCAAGCAGTTCACACGTCTCTAGGGCTGCTTCCTCTGCGGGAACAGTCATGCTGTCTTCAGACAGCGACTGGTTCTTCCCTTCTCTTCTCACCCTCCTTACTTCTTTTGCTTTCCTTGCAGAGCTGGTTGGGGCCCTGGGAGCGTCACGGGGGACAACTTGTCTTCCTCCCTGACTTGAAGGGATTGAGGCTGGTTTTCCACTCAGTAAAGTGATGGCTGTGTGTTTTACAAAATAGCCTCCGTCAAGTTAATATTTCCCCTTGCATTCTTGATTCACTAAGAGTTTTCATCATAAATACTTGTTAAACCTCATTCGATGTTTTTTCTGCATTGATTGAGATAATCATATATATATATATTTTTTTAATTTGTTTATTGTGGTGAAATATGGTGGTAGACTTTCTGATACTTGAACCAGCCTTGTGTTACTGGGACAAACTTTACTTGATAATGGTATATTTTTAAGAACTTTATTAACAGTTAATTAAATTATTTATTTATTTTTTTAAAAAATTGGAGCACAGTCACTTACAATGTGTCAGTTTCTGGTGCGCAGCACAGTGTCCCAGTCATGCATATACACACATATATTCATTTTCGTATTCATTTTCATATTCTTTTTCATTAAAGTTTACTACAAGATATTGAATATACATCTCTGTATCTAATAACTCAAGCCAGTTAGTTCCACTAACTAAATCTTTGCCATCTCTGTGTGGCTTGTGATCAACAGGGGTGATTGAAACTTTCATCTGCCTGTTTGGGATTATCTGTTTCGCTCTGCAGCTCTATCAGATGTCACTTAATGTGTTGTGAAGTTGTCCCTTCACCAGTGCACAGTTCTTCTTTGCCCCTTGTGACACTTTATGCCTAATTGTATTTTATTTTTTTATTTTCAGTTTTTATTCGTCTTTTGTTTTAAATGGGTCCTTTTACAACATCTTGTTGGATCTTTGCTTTTTTTTCAATAGCTCCAATTTGAGAATTTTTTTCTTCTTTAGTGAGCTGAACTCATTAATATTTATTTAACTCTTACATATTGGACTTCATTCTCCATATTATTTATTTCCAATTTATTTACGTTCTTTCTGTTTCATTTTTCTACATTCCTGCTGCTCACTGGTGACAGCAAGTTTTCTTCTGCTGCTTCGTAAGTTACATGTTCTGGTTTTGCCCTCGGATGGGTTCATCTGCTCACACCCATGTTCGCAGCCCTACTGGTTTCTCAGACTTGTGACCACGTCACAGGCAGGTTCTCCACACACTCCCCTCCTCCCACTCCGGCACACCGCCACCGTCCAAGCAGCAGTCTCTGGAATTCTCACTTGGATTGCTGTGGGTGTCTGTAGCTCTGAGTTCCCTGTTTCTCCAGCAGCTTCTTCTGAATTTGCTTTCTCCTTTGTGAGCTCTTCTTGTGGTGTGTTCTTCATGTGGCTCCTTATACAGAACCTCATCCCTGTGTCCCTGGAGGGACTCAAAGGTGTCTGTTCAGCACAGTTCAGTGCAGAGATGGAGGAGGCTACGTGAAAGCTTGGCCGCACCCACATTCTGTCACCATGAGCAGCCTCTAGGAAGGCCATTCAGTCCTCAAGGAAGCGTCGTTGCAACATCTCTAACACTGGGAAATGAGAGGTTTGTTCTTCCAACTTGGGGGACACTCAAGTGTAGGTGGGGGCAGTGAGCTGAGAGCAGCCTCCCCAGGGCTGTAGGGAGCCTCACGGACCGCCCGCCCGCAGAGCCTCGAATGGCTCTTTTAACTTGGGGAGCACAGTAAAAGGTTCCTGGGCTTTGCATGGTGGCTCTCGCGGCCGGGTTTCCAGTGAGCTGAAGGTTCGACTGCGAGTGCTCTGGGCACCAGCACACGTGCTCCGCCGTTTGTATTTTAGTTTAGAATAGAGAGCTTCGTGTCTGAGCCGGCACTGCCCTGCTCTGGAGAAGCCAGTCACCCTCAGGGCAACTCTGAAGGGAGAGGACAGAAACCAGCTGGTTGCCCACAGCTCAGGGGCCCTGCCCCTAGGCAGGAAGCGGGGGTTCTGCCCAGCCTGTGCTCCCAGCGAACAGGGGAACCGCCTGCCAGGCACTTGGCTCCTGACAGCTGGTCACAGGGAGCTGGGCCTCCCAAGCCAAGGTCTTGAGACCGGGGCTGTCCCTTCTCCGTCCACCCTGCTATCCCCAGGAATTCCTCAGACAGTGCCTCTGGGATGAACTCAGGCTACACCCATGGAACCCCTGAGGGGGGAGAGAGGGACCCCCCAGCACCACAGTGTTCAGGGTCCTGTCCCTGCCCCTCCCCCAGGGCCACTGCATTCCAAAAGGAGACCAAGCAAACATGGGGCCCAGGTGGCAGGATGGAGCGGACCAGAGGTTCCTTTGCAGGTAAACCCACAGGTTAACTTGTAAAGGCATCTGGGCTAGGAGGGTCTGTGTGGAGGAGGAGTTGGTGTGGGGTTGAAGAACCAGAGACACAGGCATATTCTTAATGAAAGGGAAGCAGCCGCGTCACAGGAGGCAGAGGGGAGCGTGAGGACGCCCAGGGACCCACCCTCTAGGTGCCCGGAGGAAGGCAGGGCAGGCCCAGCTTTGGGTCTGAGGGTACAGCAGGGAGGCTACTGGGCGTGACCCTGGGAAGGCCCCAGGGAAGGAGGGGCGGTTCTAGAAGTCTCCAGATGCCAGAGGAGCAGGAGGAACACGAGGATATAGGAGGGCAGGGCCCTGGGTGTGCCTGGCTCATGGCACCCCGGAGTGCGGGACATGTGTGCTTGCAGCCCTGGGTCTTTTCCCCACCTCCCGGCTCCATGCCAGCC
Organism: Camelus ferus; assembly: GCF_009834535.1. Classification (NCBI taxonomy): domain Eukaryota; kingdom Metazoa; phylum Chordata; class Mammalia; order Artiodactyla; family Camelidae; genus Camelus; species Camelus ferus. Next base: position 20,389,752 of record NC_045711.1, read on the forward strand.
CTGTCCCTTTTGCCCTTGGAGGCTGTGCAGCCACCCCGCTGGCCAGTCCTGGTCTTCAGGTCTCGCCCAGGTTGGTCCCATCCAGCGGTCCCCCCTGTGCAGCACATGGCCATGTGCTGGGCAGGCCCTCCAGACTGTCACACCGCCAGGCCCAGGGTGGTGGATTCAGTGACACTGAGCACGCGTCGCACGGGTGAGCCACCCCACCTACCCTGTCTTCACGCCTGGGCAACGTTCTCCTTTGGTGTGGACCCTCCTGGGGCTCCAGACCCCCGCCCTGCCTGTGGGGCCCACTGTTGGGGGAGAGCCGCCCCGAGCTGGCATCTCACAATTGGTTTTTAATAACATCGTCTTGGTATTTTTACAAAAGAAGTACATTCTGAGTTCTAAAAACTAGGGTACTAGAGAGAGAAGCTCAAAGGGCTTTTGAAAAATCACCTACAGTGCCGTGGCACAAAGACAGTCATCGCTGACACTTGCAAGGGCTGCCCATGCCCACGAGGTGTGGTGCAGCCCCCAGGTCCTTGGCCTGCGCCTGGCCACGCATGTCAGGGCTGCTGGGCGGTTGGAGGCGCCTGACAAGCATGGCCAGAAGGCGGGGAGTGGGGGCGTGACAGGCTGGGAAGTGTCATGAGTCAACCATTAACCTCTGCACCCCCGTGGGACCCGTTACGAAATGCGCACAACAGGAGATGCCGTTTTAGGGGCCAAATGTCCTGAGTGCCCAGTAGACGGGCAGGCCCAGGCCCTGCGGAGCATCTGGAGAGCACGTGCCCACCCAGACCCTCTGTGCCAGGACACAGGGCCAGTTCCCTTGGAAGGGCCTCTGGCCAGCATGGGCTCCTGCAGCAAGCTGGGTGGGTGTAGGCTCTTGGTTCCCACGGGCCAGAAGCAAGGCCGCTCACAGTCCGCAAGCCCAGCTTTCTGAGTCCACTGCCCTTTTCTACCCTTCCCTGCCCCATAATGACTTGCTTTCTTTTCTGATTTCTCTTCACCTGCTAGAGCGCCCAGCATCTCCAGCAGCCTACGGCCTCCAGCACCCCGAGGGGAGCCCCACCAGGCCCTGGGTGGCCTTTGCCGTCGAAGGGACGAAGATGGAAGCCCAAGCAAGGGGCAAGCCCACTGGACACCCCGGGGCTCGTCCGGCAAAACCTCAAGGCTGCCAGCAGCCCCCCAAGATTCGTAACTACAACTCCAAGGAATGACCTCCTTGGCCGCCCTGCCTCCACTGCTCTCCCTCCCTCCCCTTCCCCACCCCCACATCCTCTCCCCCACCCTCGCCTCTGCTTCTCCCCCTCCTCCTCCTTGGTGCTGCATCCCCTCTGCAGGGTCAGGGACATATGTGGCACACCAGCACTCAAGTGTAGGTGGGGGCAGTGAGCTGAGAGCAGCCTCTCCAGGGCTGTAAGGAGCCTCACGGACCACCCGCCCGCAGAGCCTCGAATGGCTCTTTTAACTTGGGGAGCACAGTAAAAGGTTCCTGGGCTTTGCACGGTGGCTCTCGCGGCCAAGTTTTCAGTGAGTCGAAGGTTCGACCGCCAGTGCTCTGGGCACCAGCACACCTGCTCCACCGTTTGTATTTTAGTTTAGAATACAGAGCCCATTACAGTCCCGGACCACAGCAGCACGTAGTCTCAAATCTGGTGTTGAACCTCCCGGGAAGCCTGCCACAACCTTGTAGATTTCACGGTTCACTCCATGACCAGGGCTGAGCCTTCCTGGTCCACAAGGGGAGGTATGAGGCAGGTGTGCCCAGAGAGCTTCACCTGGAGACATGCAGAGAGCTTGTGGGGAGCTGCCAGGCACACAGTGCGTGGGTCTGCACGAAGCTCACTCCTGGCCTGAGCTGGCTGCCTGCCCTGTGACCCTCACCTCTCCTCCTGGGGTTGGGGGGACCAAAGGCAGCCCGAGGGGCACTCAGGGTCATGGCCTGGGGCCTGGTCTGGGCTCAGGGGGCCTGAAGAGAGATGTGCAGCTGGTGTGCCCGTGGCAGACAGGCAGCCCTCCTGAGGGGGCACATTTCTGTGGAAGAGGGAGGGTTGCCTCACTCCCGGATGTCCTTCCACCAAGAGGAGGAGAGAGCAGCCCCTCACAGCATGTGGCCTGCACTCTGGCCAGGCATGAAGGTTGGCAGCCCCACCAGGTAAGGATGCTCGGGTGCCTGGCCCAGCTGGCCCTGGAGCAGGGCCCCTTCGGGCCCCTTGGAAAGTGCACCTTTCATGAACTTCATCTCATTTATCTGGTTGTCAGGCTGCGATCTCTGGGGAAAGAAGGCAGATCAGAATCTATACGTCCATCCTGGGCGCACCACACTTGGGGAACTGTAGCGGCAATGGGTCACTTGTGATTTGCCAGGAGGCAGCAGGCTGGGAGCGGTTTTGCTGCTGCTGGTGCCAGTGGCCTCCATGCTCCGCTGTTTCTTGCATGTGCCCCTTAAAGTGAGGGGTGGCCATGTGGCTTCCTTTAGATGAAAAAGTGAGGAGAGAGGCCCTGTCATCTTCCCTAGAAGCACTTCAGAGCCCACGAGAGTCTCCAGCCCCCTGTGGTTCCAGCCTGGCTCTCAATCCCAGCCCCCCAGCCCAGAACTGTCCCCCGTCGCCTGGGCCCCAGGCAGGCTACAGTGAGCAGAGCCCCACCGACCAGCAGGAGGCGAGCCAAGGACAGTCTAAGGCACCAAGAGCTGGGGGTATCTGTGCAGCACAGTCCTGGACATCTCTCAAGTAGGAAGGAGAAGAAAATCCTACAGAAACATTGTTTGGGACAGCACTTCAGCTGTGGGGCCTCGGGGCCTTCTCTCCCCTTTTCCTATCCTGCCCTTCGTCCCCGTGTGTGAATCAGCGGCCCGCAGTGACAAGCCAAGGGGAAGGCTGGAGCTGCCACTGGGACCTACCTGGGAGCCTGGGGGGACACCGTGGGGTGTGTGTGTGCAGTGTGGCCGTGTTCTCTGGGTTCTGGTGCCAGACCGGTTCTGTGCTGTTCCTCAACGCCCCAGGCCAGTGCCCTGCTCCATTGATGATCCCTGAGCTCCTGAGGGCAGGGTGGAAGGGGTTGCCAGAGAGCAGGGCGAGGAGCGCTACAGAGTTTGAGATCATGACAATGAAGCTGCAGGCTGGCCCCAGGGAACTGCCAGGGCTCCTCTGGCCTGGGAAGGGTCTGTCTGCCACCCAGAAGGGAGCCAGGGCGCCGCAGGGCGTGGCCGCCAAGCTAGGAGGGCAGGCTTCTTGGATTCTCACGTGACCCCAAGGCCGGCCGTCTGTTTCTTTTTGGTCTGCAAGTTAAGGGCTTTTTTTTTTTTTTTTTTTTTTTTTTTTGTAAATTCGGCAAATATTTGAGAAGGGAATTACAAGGGAGGGTGCGCGGATGAGCAGAGACGAAGGGCTGAGCCTCTGCTGGTGCGTGTGCGGGCCCGTGAGTGCTAGTGGCCACGTGCGCGAGCGAGTGCCTCTGCCCAGGGAGGCTCCTTTGTTCAAATCACAGCGAGAGGTGTCCGTGCACAGCCCCCTCGCCAAATGGCCGTGCCCTGTCCCCGCGGCCGCCTCGGGGGAGCCGGAGGCGCGCCCGCCCGGCCCCGGGGCCGGCCCGGCCCCAGGACCTTCTCCACTGGTTCCCGAGCCCGCCCCGCGAATTTGGGAGGCGGGGCAGGGAGGACCATCCGCGCTGCGCTGCGGTGACCGGCAGTAACCCCGCGCGGGGCGCCCTCGGCCGGGTCAACAACCGCACTCGCCCGGCGGCGGCCGGCAAAGCGCCCAGGGCGACCCGTCCCATCACCCTATCGCCTAGCAACGCCCACTCGAGCGCTGCCATTGGGTCAGCGCGCACGCCCCCGGCCCCCGATTGGCTACGGTGGCGGAGTGAGCCACGCCCCGGCCCGGCTCCGCGCGGCCGGGACACGGGCCTGTCAGTCCGTCCGCCTAAGGGTCCGTCCGGCCTCCAGTGTGGCCCCAGTATGACCCTCAGAGTGACCCCAAAGTGGCCCAAGCACGACCCGTCCCGCTTCCCCCGCGGGCCATGAACACGTGGCCTACTCGGCCCCGGAGGTGGGGGCGGCCCCGGGAGGCGTGGGGCGCGGAACGGAAATCGGAGGACGGGGGTGACGCCGCGCCCGCCCCGCCCCCCGCCCCGCCCCCCCCCGAGTCCCCGGCCCCCCAGCCCAGCACCCCCCCTGGGCGCGTCCCCGCGCACGGTCCCGGCTCCTGGCGGCAGCGCGCCGCATCACCCCACTGGCGGCGGCGCGCCTGGTCCCGGGGCGCAGCCCCGACGCTCATTGGCCTGGGCGGCGCAGCCAAGCTGTCAGCCCATGTGGCGTGTCCGCGCGGGGACGGCCGCGGTTAAATAGCGCCGGCGCGGGCCTAGAGGGAGCCAGAGAGACGGCAGCGGCCCGGCCTCCTCTCCGCGGCGCACTCCATCCTCGCTCTCCCTTTGCCGCCCGCACCGCCGCCCGCGCCCAGACCAGGTACGAGCGGCCCGGCCGGGGTTGCGGGTTGGGAGCCAGGGACCGGGGTCCTGGGCCCGAAAGCCCAGCCAGGGTCGAGGACCGGGGCGGCGCAGCCGGGATCCGGCGTTGGCGGGGGAAGCGCCGCTGGCTCGCATCCTCAGGCCTTGGGTGCGCGTGGTCTGGTGCGCGTGTGGTGAGGGATCACCCCGCGCAGCCTGCTCTGGTCTCGGGGTCCGAGCCCCCTGTCTGGATATTCAAGCCCCACGGGGCGTCCGAGGCTTGGTGGCGACGGGCCTGCGCGCCGCGCCCCAGGCCCAGCGGGGCAGGTGGGCGGATGGCGAGGGGCGGACGCCGGGAAGCACCGCGAAGCACCGCGAACAGCCATTTTGGTCTTGGGCTGGGCCGGGCAGCCGCGGACCCTTGAGGGCCTGTAGGAACCCTAGCCGCCCGGTGCGCAGCCGGTTCCAGGCGTCTACAAGAGCCTCCTTTCAGGCTGGGCCAACGATCCCCTTCACCCGCGACATCCCCCTAACTCCGGGTGCCGGATAGGCAAGTCTCAGCCAACCCGAGGGCCAGAGAAGAAAGGAGGGAGGGCAGAGGCGGCGCGGGCCGGAGGGGGATGGCTTCCCCACCACGTGGGCACCGTTTGCAGCCCCCGAAGTTGTAGGGGGAGAGCGGCTGGCGCCCGGTGCAGCTCCGCGGTGGTGCAGAGGAGGCCCTGGGCGCTGTAGGGGTCTCCACCCCTCTGCCTTGCCTCGCGGGACTCCAAGTGAATAGCAAATAGGGGAAAACAGCCGGCGCTTTCTGCAGGAAGCAGCCGAGCCCGAGCTGGTGCCTCTGGGCCAGCAAAGGGCTCTTTATTCAGCGCTGGGGGAGGGAGCTCCCTCTCTGCGGGGACAGCAGGCCCACCAGGCCACCCAAGGGCTAGGCGCTGTCTCCACTTGCTTGTACTCTTCCTTGCTCGGAGAGAGCCTGAGAGGGCCGGCGGTTGGTGAGTCCACCCATCTCCATGTCCAGCGCTATGAGGCCTTGGGGCCTTGGCGGAAGTGGCAGGACCAACCCTGGCCTTGCCCTCTCCCTCAGGGGCTGCACAGGAGCCCCAGTCTGGACCCACAGGCTCAGGGTAGCCCAGGCTCCCTCTGGCACCTCGGGGACCTGGGCCAGGGTGGTCAGGCAGGCTGTGTGAAGGTAGGCAAGCAGAATCCTGAGGCCTCACCTGTACAGGTGCACGGGTTTGGCCAGCACTTAACCAGGCACCTGAACAGGAGTGGTTCTGCAGGTTGGAGGGGCCATCCTGGCTGGATCTGCCACTGTGGGGAGGGACAGCTTTCCCCCTAGAGCCCGTCCAAGCCTTGCAGTGCCCAAGCCATGGCCCCAGCATGGAAAGCAGCATTGGGTTCTGAGTGCAGCGCCAGCCGGGCATCGTGGGTGCTCCTCCCACCCCCAACGTTTGCCTTTTCCCCTTTTCTTGGTGGATTCCCTGGGCCAGCTCTTCACTGACCGCCAGCCGGGTGGGCCCATCCTCAGAGGGGTTTGGGCTCTTCTCTTGGTTGGCCCTGCCGGCCTTCCACTGTGAGTCCCCCTTCCGGGAGTGCCTCAGCAGGTGGTCGAAGCAGCCAGCTGGGGGTGGGCCCAGGGCAGCAGGGCTACAGTGGGGTCATCCCAGGCCAGCCAGAGCCAAGGCCCAGAGAACACAACGCTCCCAGTGAGAGGTGCAGGCAGGCTGTACTAGTGGCCCTCCCTCCCCCCGACGGCACACTCCATTCACCCAGGGCATCCATCTGGGCTGGCGCACAGCGCAGGGGCTGGCCGTGTGGCTCTCAGTCTCAGAGCTTTCTGAACTGCTGCCCTCAGACCCTTGGATGGGCTAGGTGGAGGAAGGCAGGTGCCCTGGGAGTCAGGAAGCCAGAGGAGGGGGAGGGGCAGCAGAGCTGCGAGGGTCCAGACCCCAACACCGCCCTCCCTGCAGAGAGAGCAGCCATGGAGGAGGTGGTAATCGCTGGCATGTCCGGGAAGCTGCCCGAGTCAGAGAACTTGGAGGAGTTCTGGGCCAATCTCATTGGCGGCGTGGACATGGTGACGGACGATGATAGGCGGTGGAAGGCAGGTGAGTGGGGCCCGGGGCTCCCCTCCTGCTCAGGACATTCTCCCCTCACTGCTGCTTCCGACACAGCCTCCCAGCCACCAGCGCAGGCCTGCTCAGGCGTTAGCCCCAGTCCCACCTGCAGACCCAACAGTCACCCAAGGAAAGGCCGCGTTGCTGGCTCTTCCTGGAGACGGCACCAGAAGGCCTGGGGTGAGGGAGCTGGGGACTGAGCTACAGGCCGCAGGAGGCTGAGAGTCATCCTTGGCCAGTCTGTCCGTCTCACAGATGAGCTAGGTGAGCTGCGGGGGGCAGAGCCAGGGCTCGGCCAGGTGGGTGAGCACCTCTGGCCCCACTGCCCACCACCTCCTCCCTGCAGAGCCTGGCCAGCCTGGCCAGCCCACACGTCCCAGGCAGTCAGATAAGCTATCAGTCTCTCCCAGGAAGCTGGCTTGACTTCCTCACACCCAGCACATTCTTCCGCAGAGTAGACCTACCTGATCTACGGGATGTGAGTCAGTGTGGCAGAGCCTGGCCTGGCCTCAGCCGCCGGGCCAGCATCAGGCCAGGCAGAGGGTCCCCAGGGGCACTGTCCCCAAGGTGCTCTGCACTGGGGTCTGCTGCCCACCCCTCAGGACTGTGACATCCCATGGTGGCCCCTTCACCTGCGTGTGCCCCACAGGACTGTACGGCCTGCCCCGGCGGTCAGGCAAGCTGAAGGACCTGTCCCGGTTTGACGCCTCCTTCTTCGGAGTCCACCCCAAGCAGGCGCACACAATGGACCCCCAGCTGCGCTTGCTGCTCGAGGTCACCTACGAGGCCATCGTGGATGGAGGTGGGTCATCGGAAGGCTGCTGAGGGCTCTGTCCTCAGGGTACCGGTCTCTGGGAAACATCCCTTTTTTGCTTCTCAAAGTAACACACGTTTGTAGCAGGACGTCCCTGACATCAAGCTGTTGAGGAGGGGCGGAGCACGTGTCTCTGCCCAGCCCTGGTCTGGGCCTGAGGCGCTGGGGAGCTGTGGGCCTCGGGCAGTTCACGCTTCCCAGCTGCACACCAGAGGTGTCCTGGGTTTGCCTTGGCTCCCCAATTTCCTTCCTCTTGGTTGCACAGCGGATCTGGGGGCGAGGGCAGGGTGCCAGGCAGAGTGGGAGGCAGGATCCGGCCCCAGACTCTTGTCCTCCACCCTCCCCTCTGCCAGGTCACTTCTGACCTCAGACAAGTGCCTCGAGCCAGCTGTCCCTTGTCCCAAAGCACAGACCTGTCCCAGGGGCACCAGGGGCTAGAAGGCCTGGCCAGTGGGAGAGGAGAGGCTGGGCATGGGGGTGTGACCCCTCAGCAGGTGGACGGCCGGAGCTCAGCCCTGAGGGGAGCCTGGGGCCTGCCCACTCCCACCCGTGCTTGGCAAGGAGGTCACCTGGCCTTGCAGGTCCTACAGCAGGTGCTGGCTAGCCCCTGGGGTTGCCCTTGAGCGTGACCGGTCATGGACATGCACTGCCTGAGGGATGGGGGGTCAGGGAGGAGAGAGGACCCTGGTGAGTGGGGGTGGAGGCCTTCCCACTGCCCAGGCCCTATCCAGAGACCTTGGATGCCGCTCCCCGGGGGCTGGCCGGTGTTCTTCCCTCGTTCCCCAGCCTGGACACTCGGCCTTTGTCTTCCTCTGTCTTCTTATCTTGGCCCATCCCAGGGCAGGCCTCCCTTGGGGCTCACCAGACCCTGCCAACAATACCAAGGGCCAGGGGAGCAGCCTGGAGACAATGCTGCCCTCTGTCCCCACCTCTGGCTGTCTCCACTGCTGCCTGACCCAGAGCCTAGAGCCCCACCTGGCAGCCCGCCCACCCCAGACCCAGTTCCTTGTGACCTGGTTATCCGTTCTCGCCCCACCTGGGCTGGCCGCCCCGCTGCAGCTCTGTTCTCTCTTCCCTGCCCTACTCCTGGCCCCATCAGAGTCGAACTGGATGGAGCCCCCTCACCCGAGCCAGAGAGGGGAGGCCGCACCCCCCCCCCCCCACAGAGCCAGCTGGCGGGCTGGGTGCAACACAGCTGCTGGGTCTGACCTCTGCCTCCCACAGGCATCAACCCGGCTTCCCTTCGGGGGACGAACACTGGTGTCTGGGTGGGTGTGAGCGGCTCTGAGGCCTCAGAGGCTCTGAGCCGGGACCCGGAGACACTCCTGGGCTACAGCATGGTGGGCTGCCAGCGTGCCATGATGGCCAACCGCCTCTCCTTCTTCTTCAACTTCAGAGGTGGGTGCTCACGCAGCCCTCTGGGCCTCACGCTCCCGGGGGGTGGCCACGGCCCTCCCACACTCTGGCCTCCCCTTGCCCAGCAGGCCTGCAGGGCTAGGGTTCCAGTGTCCTGGGCTCCAGGCTGGAGACGCTTGTTCAAGCATCCAGGGCCCCGAGCTGGGGGTGGGGGTCCCACTGCCTGCGTTGTGCCTTTGCCCGCAGGGCCCAGCGTCTCCCTGGACACAGCCTGCTCCTCCAGCCTACTGGCCCTGCAGAACGCCTACCAGGCCATCCGCAGCGGGGAGTGCCCCGCAGCCATCGTGGGTGGCATCAACATCCTTCTGAAGCCCAACACCTCCTTGCAGTTCCTGAAGCTGGGCTTGCTCAGCCCCGAGGGCACCTGCAAGTCCTTCGACGAGACAGGTGGGGGCAGGGGAGACACAGGACACACCCCTACCCCAGGTTCCCTCGACACTGGCCCCTGAGCTCTGTGGGGCTTGGGGTCGGCCGAGCCCCTAGGCCTGAGGTGCCCTCTGCCCCCAGGGAACGGCTACTGCCGTTCAGAGGCCGTGGTGGCTATGTTGCTGACCAAGAAGTCCCTGGCCCGACGGGTGTATGCCACCATCCTCAACGCTGGCACCAACACGGACGGCTACAAGGAGGAAGGTGGGAGCTCAGCCGGGGTGGGGGGCGGGGGCGGCAGGGCTACAGGCGGTGAGGGTCCGCGGTGTGCTGAAGCCTGGCCCCGCCCACAGGCATCACCTTCCCCTCCGGGGAGGTGCAGGAGCAGCTCATCCGCTCCCTGTACGAGCCGGCTGGGTTGGCCCCCGAGTCGCTGGAGTACATGGAAGCCCACGGCACCGGCACCAAGGTGAGAGGCCTGCCCGGCCCCGCGTACGCCTCCCATGGAGCAGCGCCCAGTGGAGTAGCTCCCGGTGGAGTCCTGACCACCCAGGTCCCCCACAGGTGGGTGACCCCCAGGAGCTGAACAGCATCGTGCGAGCCCTGTGTGCCACCCGCCAGGACCCACTGCTGATTGGGTCCACCAAGTCTAACATGGGGCACCCAGAGCCTGCCTCCGGCCTCGCAGCACTGGCCAAGGTAGGTGGCGGGTCTGGGGCCGACCTGCCCCTGCCTCCTCAGCTTCCAGCTATCCAATAGCAGGAGGGTCTGCACGGGCCTTGCCATGGGGTGCAGGTCACTGAGGCCTAGGGAGCAGGGTGCACGTGTATGGCCAGTCCCTGCCCCGGTTCCTTGGCTCAGATGTCCTGCCCAGCACCTGCTCCACGAGTGACCCAGACAGAGGGGGCGGCAAGCAACGGGGCAGCCCACCCCTCAGGGCCCATCCTTCCCCACGGCCTCCTGAACTGCTGGTGGCCTGTGGGGAGACCAGGTCACCACCGCTCTGGCATCTGGGGGTGGCAGGGGCTTCCTGGTGGTCCAGGCTCCCTGGGCCACCCCAGCTACCCATCTGTAGCTCTTGGATCTGGACCAGGGGTGGGGTTTGGCTGAGGAGCCTTTGTGTCCAGACCCACAGCCAACCAGGCTGGGAGGTGGCAAGGCCGCAGAGGGAGAACGAGGTGGAGAAGGGAAGGGCCCTGCACTGGGGAGGGCAAGGCTCAGGGGAAGGACGGCCACTGCAGCGGGCAGAACCATGTTGTGGCCTCAGAGGGCCCTCAGGAAGGTGGGTGCTTGAATCCCACCCTAGCCAGCAGGGCAGGGAGCCCAGGGTCCTCTGATCGCGAGCTACCCACAGGTGCTGCTCTCCCTGGAGCACGGGCTCTGGGCCCCCAATCTGCACTTCCACAGCCCGAACCCCAAGATCCCAGCACTGCAGGACAGGCGGCTGCAGGTGGTGGACCGGCCCCTGCCCATCCGCGGGGGCAACGTGGGCATCAACTCCTTTGGCTTCGGTGGCTCCAACGTGCATGTCATTCTCCAGCCCAACTCCCAGCCACCCCCACCCCCTGCCCCGCACACTGCCCTGCCCCGACTGCTGCAGGCCAGCGGGCGCACCCTTGAGGCCGTGCAGGCCCTGCTGGAGCAGGGCCTCCGGCACCGCCAGAACCTGGCATTCGTGAGCATGCTCAACGACATCGCAGCTGCCCCCCCAGCTGCCATGCCCTTCCGCGGCTATGCCGTGCTGGGCGGCGAGGGAAGCCCGCAAGATGTGCAGCAGGTGCCGGCTGGCCAGCGCCCACTCTGGTTCATCTGCTCTGGTGAGCCCACCTCCAGGCCATCCCCGAGGGCCACGGGGCCAGGGCTGCGAGGCCACACCTGACCCTTCTCGCTGGGACAGGGATGGGTGCGCAGTGGCGCGGGATGGGGCTGAGCCTCATGCGCCTGGACAGCTTCCGTGATTCCATCCTGCGCTCGGACGAGACCGTGAAGCCATTGGGGCTGCAGGTGTCGGGCCTGCTGCAGAGCCCAGACGAGGCCACCTTCGACGACATCGTCCATGCCTTCGTGAGCCTCACTGCCATCCAGGTACGCTCCGGGGCCCGGGCTGAGGGGGCTGGCAGGGCAGTCGGGCTGGCGTGACGCGTGCCCTGTCGCCCCAGATCGCCCTCATAGATCTGCTGACCTCTATGGGCCTACGGCCAGACGGCATCATTGGGCACTCCCTGGGCGAGGTGGCCTGCGGCTACGCCGACGGCTGCCTGTCTCAGGAGGAGGCTGTCCTCTGCGCCTACTGGAGGGGCCAGTGCATTAAGGAGGCCAACATCCCGCCAGGGGCCATGGCAGCTGTAGGTAGGTGTCGCCCTGTGCTCCCCCGCCCCACTCTGCCCACAGGCCCGAGGGCCTCCCTGGGAGTGGGTATCGGCACTGGGCAGAGGCAGGGACCTGAGGGTGACTCACCGGCCACTGTCATCACTGTGGGGTGAGAGCGACCCTGACGGCCTGCTCAGGTGCGCCCTGGATGGCCTACCCACACCTGGTGGCCTTGGTGCCTGGCACACTCGCCCACAGACATTAGTAGAGGCCAGAGTGGTTTTCACCTGGTCCTGAGCTGAACTTGTGGGATGAGAACCTCCCCCCACACGAGAACCTGTGAGGTTTTGATGAAGTCAGGGTGTTGGGTGACTCAGCCCGCCTTCCTCTCTGTCGGCACCTAACCCTGGGGGAAGGAGTGGGCCTTCCGGCAGGTGGGACTGAGGACAGGAGGGGACTCAGTGAAAGCCACTGCCCTGAGGGGCTGGCAGGAGAGTGAGGCGGGCAGTGGAGCCTTTGCATCAGTACTGGGGCCGAAACTAGCCCCCACCCATGGGACGGCAGTAATGATACCTCCGCCTGAGAGCAGACGTGGCAGGGGCCAAAGTGCCTTGTGAAGGTGCCACTCTGCGGCTGTCATTAGGGCCACCACCGCAGCATCTTCCCTGTGGGGAGGCCTGGGGAGCGGGGGCGCCAGGCCCCACGGCCACTGTCTGAGGCTGTCTCTGCCCCCAGGCTTGTCCTGGGAGGAATGTAAGCAGCGCTGCCCCCCTGGCGTCGTGCCCGCCTGCCACAACTCCGAGGACACAGTGACCATCTCAGGACCTCAGGTGGGTCCTGGGAGGCGAGGCGTGGTCCCCACATCCTCTCCAGTCCTCTCAGGGTGAGCTCTGCACGGGGACCCAGGCGCTGGCCCAAGACTGCTCGTCCAACGGCCCTGCCCCCCACCCCCAGGCCACGATGTCTGAGTTTGTGCAGCAGCTAAAACAGGAGGGCGTGTTTGCCAAGGAGGTGCGGACGGGCGGCCTGGCTTTCCACTCCTACTTCATGGACTCCATTGCGCCCACACTGCTGCAGGCGCTCAAGAAGGTGGGCTGCCTGGCAGAGGCCTCCTGGGCGGGCAGGCTGTGGGCCAAGCTCCCTCCCGCTGACCTGGCTGTGCACTCAGGTGATCCGGGAGCCGCGGCCCCGCTCCGCGCGCTGGCTCAGCACCTCCATCCCTGAGGCCCAGTGGCAGGGCAGCCTGGCCCGCACGTCCTCGGCCGAGTACAACGTCAACAACATGGTGAGCCCTGTGCTGTTCCAGGAGGCACTGAGGCACGTGCCTGAGAACGCCGTGGTGCTGGAGATCGCCCCCCACGCCCTGCTGCAGGTGCGCCCACTGGGGAGGAGGGTTGGTTGGAGGAGAAGCTGAGGGTCTGGGCCTGGGGTGAGACAGGGTGGTCAGGCTCCATGTGGCCTCGGCAGGGTGGAGGCAGGCAGGGGCAGGCAGGCAGCTGTCAGAGGGAAGCCCAGCCGGTCTCTGCCTCACCAGGCCATCCTGAAGCGCGGCCTGAAGTCCAGCTGCACCATCCTCCCACTGATGAAGAAGGACCACAAGGACAACCTGGAGTTCTTCCTCAGCAACATGGGCCGGCTCCACCTGACGGGGTGTGTCCTCCATCCGTGCTGGACCCTTGAGGCCCCTCACTGACCAGGGCACAGGCTGGCCTGGAGATCGTCCCCAGAAGTGGGCCTGTGGGGTGCCCAGTCACCTTCACCCCTTTTCTGTGGCCCCTGCTCGACCCCTGTCTCAGCCATCTCTGGGGGTCTTAGGGGAGAACAGTTGGCAGTGGGTCAGCAGTGGGTTTAACAGGGTGGTCCTGGACCAGGTGTGCCTCTCATGCCTCCCCCATCCTCCAGCATCGACGTCAAACCCAATGGCCTGTTCCCGCCTGTGGAGTTCCCGGCTCCCCGGGGGACTCCTCTTATCTCCCCCCACATCAAGTGGGACCACAGCCAGACCTGGGACGTGCCTGCCTCCAAAGACTTCCCCAGCGGCTCCAGCTGCTCCTCCGCAACTGTCTACAACATAGGTGAGCGCAGGATGGGCGGGCAGGATGCAGGCAGGGAGCGACTTCTCCCCCCGGGCACTGGCACTGAGGCTCAGGCCTCCACAGACACCAGCCCCGAGTCCCCCGACCACTACCTGGTGGATCACTGCATCGACGGCCGTGTCATCTTCCCCGCCACCGGCTACCTGTGCCTGGTCTGGAAGACACTGGCACGAGCCCTGGGCCAAAACATGGAGCAGGTACCTGTGGTGTTCGAGGACGTGACGCTGTACCAGGCCACCATCCTGCCCAAGACAGGTAAGGCGGGCAGCCTGCGGGCCAAGGGGGCGGGAGTGCTGGCCGCTGACCCCTGCTGCTGATTTCTGACCCTGCTACCCACAGGGACTGTGCCCCTGAAGGTGCGGCTTCTGGAGGCTTCCCACGCCTTCGAGGTGTCTAATAACGGCAGCCTGATCGTGAGCGGTGAGCAGGGGGCGTCTGGCCAGGCCACAGGGTCTCTGGCGAGGGGCTCCAGATAGGCCCTGGCTGCTCCGCCCCGGCCCAGCCCACCCCACCCTCAGGTTCTCCTGCCACCCCTGCCCACAGGGAAGGTGCGCCAGTGGGAGGACCCCAACCCGAAGCTCTTTGACAGCCGGGATAGTGTGGACCCCGCGGATCCCGTGCCCATGCTCCGGCTGAGCCTGGGGGACGTGTACAAGGAGCTACGCCTGTGTGGCTACGACTATGGCCCGCACTTCCAGGGCATCCTGGAGGCCGGCCTGGAAGGTGCGGCGCGGGGCCGGGAGGGGGCCCGCCTGGCCCCCGAGAGTGTGCCTCACGAGCGCACCGCTGCCTGGGCCAGGCAGAGGGAGGGCTGAGTGGGCAGGAGGGAGCCACTAGGGGCATCCCCGGTCGGGGCCTGGGGATGGGAGAGACCCCGGCTGGCCGAGCTGACGGCCCCTCCGCCCCAGGCAATGCAGGCCGGCTTCTGTGGAGGGAGAACTGGGTGACCTTCCTGGACACCATGCTACAGATCATTATCCTGGGCCTTGGCTCGCACAGCTTGCGCCTCCCCACTCGCATCACCGCCATCCACATCGACCCCACCACCCACCGGCAGAAGCTGTACACGCTGCAGGGCGAGGCCCAAGGTAGCCCAACCCTGGCCCCCACCCACCAGTGTCCCTGCACCAGGTGCTGCCCGCACTCACCCAGCGTGTCCCCGCAGTGGCCAGTGTGGTGGTGAACAAGTGTGTGAACAGCATAGTAGCCGGGGGCGTCCTCATGTCACGGGTCCACTCCTCCACGGCCCCTCGGCGACAGGAGCAGCTCCCGCCCTGTCCTGGAGAAGTTCTGCTTCACACCTTACGTGGAGGATGGGTGCCTGGCCGGGAACATGGCCCTGCAGGAGGGGCTGCAGCTGTGCAGGGGTGAGGCCCCACTCCCTGGGCCCCCGCCTCAGACAGGGAGCTCGTCGCCCGGTCCCCTCCACCCAGAGCAGACGTCAGCCACCGCCCTGCCTCTCACTGTTAACCATCGCAGTCTTCAAAGGGGACCCAGGGCACGTAGAGGACAGATGTGGCCCTCCTGTCTGTGCCCCCAGCCAGCTGGCTGGGCATGAGACAGCCCCCTGCAGAGGGCTCACACCTGTGCTGAAGGGGGTGCTGGGATGTTAGGGCACCAGATCCGCTCTCTGGGGAACCCACCCTCTGAGGGCCTTGTCCTGGGTGGGAGGCACAGCAGCCCTTGCCTCAGGGCCCCTCACAGCCCTTTGCCCCTTGTCCAGTGGTCCCAGTGGCTGATGCAGTTCCCAGCCCCGGAGGACTGGGCTGCCACTCTGTCCCTCTAATACCAGCGGGCAGGGCTGGGTACTGAGTCTAAGTTACCACCGAGTCCCTGCTCCAAGCAGACACCTGATTCTGGGGGCCTTCGGGAAGCTCAGCTGAGGCTCCTCCCTAGCCCCGTCTCTCCCTGCCCAGGGCTGGCACAGGCACTGCAGAGCAAGGTGGCCCAGCAGGGGCTGAAGATGGTGGTTCCTGGGCTGGACGGGGCCCAGGCCCCCCGGGAGGCCCCACAGCAGGGCCTGCCTCGACTGTTGGCCACCGCCTGCCAGCTGCAACTCAACGGGAACCTACAGCTGGAGCTGGGCCAGGTGCTGGCCCGGGAGAGGCCCCTGCTGTGCGACGATCCCCTTGCTCTGTGGCCTCCTCGACTCCCCGGCGCTCAAGGCGTGTGTGGACACTGCCCTGGAGAACATGGCCAGTCTCACGATGAAGGTGGTAGAGGTGGGTGCTGAGCACAGCAGCCAGGCACAGCACGAGCGGACCCAGACACAGGCGGCCCCGAAACCTAAGGAGGGCCAGGGCCTGTTGGACACGAGGTTGTCCAACCTGAGGTGGTGCCAAGGCTGCCCGGACCCAGGAGGGGAAGGGGCGGGGAAGGGACTGAGGTGGGCCCTGGGGGTGCTGTGGACAGGGCAGCACTGGCGCTGGCCAGCAGCCTCAGAGGCATCAGTGGGTAGCTCTTCTGGGGGCGCCCGGCCGAGGTGGGGCTGTCTGCCCAGTGCAGCTGATCCAGGAAGCTGTTCCACCCCAGGTGCTGGCTGCTGATGGCCAACTGTATTCCCGCATCCCGGCGCTGCTCAGCACTCAGCCCCTGGTGAAGCTGGACTACACGGTCACTGACCGCCACCCCCAGGCCCTGGAGGCTGCCCAGGCCCAGCTACAGCAACACAACATGACCCAGGGCCAGTGGGACCCCATGGACCTGGCCCCCAGCAGCCTGGGCGCGGCCGATCTCTTGGTGTGTAACTGTGCCCTGGCGACCCTTGGCAACCCAGCCACAGCCCTCGGCAACATGGCAGCCACCCTGAAGGAGGGCGGTTTCCTGCTGCTGCACACCCTGCTCAGAGGATACCCCCTCGGGGAGACGGTCGCCTTCCTCACCTGCCCTGAGCCACATCCAGGCCAGCAGGGCCTTCTGAGCCAGGTGCGGGTTCGGGGCCGGAGGCGGAGCGGTGGGGCAGGGCTGGAGGTGGCCTGAGCACTGACCACCCCACACATGCAGGACCAGTGGGAAGGCCTGTTTGCTGGGGCATCCCTGCACCTGGTGGCCCTGAAGAGGTCCTTCTACGGCTCCGTGCTCTTCCTGTGCCGCCGGCTGGCCCCTCAGGCCAGCCCAGTCTTTCTGCCTGTGGAAGACACCAGCTTCCGCTGGGTGGACTCGCTGAAGGTCAGTCCCCTCTCAGGCCTGGCTGACCTAGCTCCATATGCCTGGGGCTTGGGGACCCTCCCAGGAACCAGCCCCCCTCTCATCCTGCAGAACATTCTGGCTGACTCCTCCTCCCAGCGCGTGTGGCTGATGGCCACTGGCTGCACCACTTCGGGTGTCGTGGGCATGGCGAAATGTCTCCGAAAAGAGCCCGGCGGGCACCGGATTCGGTGAGATGCCAGCCGAGCTACGTGCCCTCCGCCCGCCCCGCCCCCTCGCCCCAGCCGCCCCTTACTGGCCTGGCCGCCCGCAGGTGCGTCCTGGTGTCCAGCCTCAGCAGCGCGTCCCCCGCCCCTGAGGTCGGCCCAGGCTCCCCAGAGCTGCAGACGGTGCTGCAGAGAGACCTGGTGATGAACGTCTACCGGGACGGGGCCTGGGGGGCCTTCCAGCACTTCCCGCTGGAGCAGGGTAAGCCCCGTGATGCCCCCACCAGGCTCCTCGCCTCGCAGCTGGCTGGGCTGAGGAGGGGAGGGCTGGGGGACCCTGTGGCAGCCCCACTTCCTGTCACCCTTCAGACAAGCCGGAGGAGCAGACAGAGCACGCCTTCGTCGACGTTCTTACCCGGGGGGACCTCTCCTCCATCCGCTGGGTCTGCTCCCCTCTGCGCCACGCCCAGCCCCCTGGCCCTGGCGTCCAGCTCTGCACCATCTACTACGCTTCCCTCAACTTCCGAGACATCATGCTGGCCACGGGCAAACTCTCCCCTGACGCCATTCCAGGTAGGGGCAGCACGCCACGGGGGGCCGAGCGGCAGGGCCGGGACCTAGGGAGGGCACTGACCCCACAGTGCTCAGGAAGCTAGGAGGTTCCGGGGGAGACCTGGGACTCACCCACCATCTGTCCCAGGAAAACGGGCGGCTCAGGACTGCTTGCTGGGCATGGAGTTCTCTGGTCGCGATGCCAGTGGCAAGCGCGTGATGGGCCTGGTGTCCGCCAAAGGCCTGGCCACCTCCGTCCTGGTGCCCCAATACAGCCTGTGGGACGTACCCTCCAACTGGTGAGTAGATCTGTGCAGTGACCTTGGGGCCCCACACAGATGTGGCCACGGCCAGGCCTGAGCTGACCCCTGCGCTGTGCCCGCAGGACCCTGGAGGAGGCGGCCTCTGTGCCGGTCGTCTACAGCACTGCCTACTATGCGCTGGTGGTGCGCGGGCGGGTGCAGCCCGGGGAGACGGTGCTCATCCACTCGGGCTCGGGCGGCGTGGGGCAGGCCGCCATCGCCATCGCCCTCAGCCTAGGCTGCCGTGTCTTCACCACCGTGGGTAAGCCCACAGCCCTTCCCGGAGCCGCGGCTGCCCCTCCGGCCCCCGAAGCCTGGACTCACCAGTGGCGCCTCTCCCCACCAGGGTCAGCCGCGAAGCAGGCATACCTCCAGGCCAGGTTCCCTCAGCTCAACGAGACCAGTTTTGCCAACTCCCGGGACACGTCCTTCGAGCAGCACGTGCTGTGGCACACGGCCGGGAAGGGTGAGCGGCCCCAGCACTCACTGTCGGCCATCCTTTAGCCTCCCGCCCCACCCACCCCACCCCACCCCACCCCACCCCACCCCACCCCACCCCACCCACCGGCCAGGCTGGGGGAGACACTGGCCCAGGCTGGGACAGAGTCTGGCACTCCAGACTTGTGCCAGGTTGGCAGGGCAGCAGCTTTGATGGTGAGGACCCCCTTGCCCCCCCGCCACCCCAAGGTGCTGACCTGGTCCTGAACTCCCTGGCGGAGGAGAAGCTGCAGGCTAGCGTGCGGTGTCTGGCCCAGCATGGCCGCTTCCTGGAAATCGGCAAATTCGACCTTTCCAACAACAACCCGCTGGGTGAGGCCGGGCAGCGGGCCTGGTGGGTGGCTGTATGGACAGGGGGCTGAGGGACTGGGCATGGGGTCTGCAGGGTGGGCTGTGAGCCGTGAATGGTGAGCCCCCACCCACCACCTGCCCAGGCATGGCCGTCTTCCTGAAGAACGTGACCTTCCACGGGATCCTGCTGGACGCCATCACTGAGGGAAACTCACCTGTCTGGCGGGAGGTGTCGGCCCTGCTGCAGGCAGGCGTCCAGGAGGGCGTAGTGCAGCCCCTCAAGCGCACCGTGTTCCCTAAGACCCAGGTGGAGGACGCCTTCCGCTACATGGCCCAGGGGAAGCACATTGGCAAAGTGGTCATCCAGGTGAGTGGGGGACCCCAGGTGCCCCGGCTCCAGCCCTTCTTGGCAGGGCATGAGCAGGGATGCTGCTTGGGCCGCAGGTACACGAAGAGGAGCCGGAAGCAGTGGTGCGGGGGGTGAGGCCCACCCCAACAGCAGGCCTTGTCCAGGACCTTCTGCCTGGCCCACAAGAGCTACATCATCACTGGGGGCCTGGGTGGCTTTGGCCTGGAGCTGGCCCAGTGGCTCGTGGTGCGAGGGGCCCAGAAGCTGGTGCTGACCTCCCGCTCCGGGATCCGCACAGGTGAGCCGGACATTGGGAAGGGGGTTCCTGTCAGCCAGTCCTTGTGTCCTCATGGGGTGTCTGGGCTCAGGGGCCAGAGCCCTAATCCACCCACCCACTGTCCGTGTCCTACAGGCTACCAGGCCAGGCAGATCCATGCATGGAGACACCAGGGTGTGCAGGTCTTGGTGTCCACCAGCAATGTCAGCTCGCCGGACGGTGCCCAGAGCCTCATCGCTGAGGCTGTGCAGCTCGGGCCTGTGGGGGGTGTCTTCAACCTGGCCATGGTGAGGACAGCTCTGGAGGGGCTAGAGCCAGCTGCCCAGGGACGGGCCCCCCGGGCGGAGCCCTCCGAAGCCCTCGGAGCTGGGCGGGTGCTAAGGTTCCCTCACCGCAGGTCCTGAGAGACGCCATGCTGGAGAACCAGACCCCCGAGTTCTTCCAGGATGTCAGCAAGCCCAAGTACAGCGGCACCCTGAACTTGGACAGGTGGGCCCCATCCCGCCCTCCCCCACACGGCACTCCTAGTGCCATCCAAGGGCCAGGACACGGGCCCCTGCTGGATCTGAGCCAAGGGTCCGGGAAGTGGGGGCGGTTCCGTGGGCAGGCAGGGGTCCCAGGCTCGTCAGCTGGTGGGCTGGGGCGGCTGGCTTGTGGTGACTCGAGAACCCACAGGGTGACCCGGGAGGCGTGCCCCGACCTGGACTACTTCGTGGTCTTCTCCTCCGTGAGCTGCGGGCGTGGCAACGCTGGCCAGAGCAACTACGGCTTCGCCAACTCTGCCATGGAGCGCATTTGTGAGAAGCGCCGGCAAGATGGCCTCCCAGGTGGGCCTGCCCTCCGCCTGCCCGCCTCCTGCACTCCCACCCCCACTCCTGCCCCTGCTCACCAGCCCCGGCCCACCCTCGCCTGCAGGCCTCGCTGTGCAGTGGGGCGCCATTGGTGACGTGGGCATCATCCTGGAGACCTTGGGCACCAACGACACGGTCATCGGCGGGACGCTGCCCCAGCGCATCGCCTCCTGCCTGGAGGTGCTGGATCTCTTCCTGAACCAGCCCCACCCAGTCCTGAGCAGCTTTGTGCTGGCCAAGAAGGCCACAGCCCATGATGACGGCAGCAGCCAGCAGGATCTGGTGAAGGCCGTGGCTCACATTCTGGGTGAGGGAGCTCGCTGCTGACCCCCCCCCCCCACCAGCAGACACTCCAGGCTCCCCCAAGCCGGCCTCCCTGGCTGTAGAGGGGGATGTGCTCGCTTGCTCACGGACAGAGACACGCATGTGGTCTGTGCAGAGCTTGGTGGGGGCCTCGTGCCGTGACTGTGGTGATGGGGGCTTGGGAAGACCCAGCCACCAGGGTGCCAGCACCCACCTGGAGCCCATCCCCAGTTGCCAACGGAGCACCCCTCCCCAGGCATCCGTGACCTCGCCACCATCAACCTGGACAGTTCACTGGCGGACCTGGGCCTGGACTCACTCATGTCTGTGGAGGTGCGCCAGATGCTGGAGCGCGAGCATGAGCTGGTGCTGTCCATGCGGGAAGTCCAGCAGCTCACTCTCCGCAAATTGCAGGAGCTTTCCTCGCAGGCTGGCACAGCTGATGGTACGTGTGTTCCCGAAGCAGCCTGGGGCTCCCCAGGTCAGGGCCTGTCCTGAGAGTGCTCAGTGGGGTCCCAGGGCACCCTACCCACCTCCCGCCTAGCACCAGCAGCCCAAGTCCTTTGTGTGTGTGTGCGCGCACACGCACGTGTCCGTGTGTGGCGGTGGGCCCTTTGCAGCCCCAGCCCACCCTGGCATCTGCCCCTCTTCGCAGAGCTGGCGACCCCCACCCCCAAGGAGGACAGCTCCGCCCGGCAGCAGGCCCAGCTGAACCTGAGCACCCTGCTGGTGAACCCTGAGGGCCCGACCTTGACGCAGCTCAACCTGGTGCAGAGCTCCGAGAGGCCCCTTTTCCTGGTGCACCCCATCGAAGGCTCCATCGCTGTGTTCCACAACCTGGCTGCCAAGCTCAGCATCCCCACCTACGGCCTGCAGTGCACGAGAGGTGCGTCAGGGCCTGTGGCGGGGGTGGCGGACGTGGCTGGCCAGAGCTGAGCCTCACACTGTCCCCGCAGCTGCCCCGCTGGACAGCATCCCGAGCCTGGCCGCCTACTACATCGAGTGCATCAGGCAGGTGCAGCCTGAGGGGCCCTACCGCATTGCCGGCTACTCCTATGGGGCCTGCGTGGCCTTTGAGATGTGCTCACAGCTGCAGGCCCAGCAGAGCGCCGCCCCCGCCAACCACAGCCTCTTCCTGTTCGACGGCTCGCACTCCTACGTGCTGGCCTACACGCAGGTGAAGGCAGCACCCCCCACACCCCTGGGCCAGGGCCGGGGACTGGAGTCTGGCCTTTGAGCCTCGGCTGCAGCAGCCCCTCCTCCATTGCAGAGCTACCGTGCCAAGCTGACCCCCGGCTGCGAGGCGGAGGCCGAGGCCGAGGCCATGTGCTTCTTCGTGCAGCAGTTCACGGACGTGGAGCATGGCAGGGTGAGTCCGCGGGGCGGGGGCTAGGTCCTGCTGTGTGTGACCCACGCGGCTGTGCCTTCCGACCCGCTCCAGCGGCTCACTGGCCTGCCCCGCAGGTGCTGGAGGCGCTGCTGCCCCTCGGGGGCCTGGAGGAGCGCGCAGCGGCCGCCGTGGAGCTGATCATGCAGAGCCACGCAGGCCTGGACCGCCGCGCGCTCAGCTTCGCCGCGTGCTCCTTCTACCACAAGCTGCGCGCCGCAGAGCAGTACATGCCGCGGGCCACCTACCACGGCAATGTGACGCTGCTGCGCGCCAAGACGGGTGGCGCCTATGGCGAGGACCTGGGCGCCGACTACAACCTGTCCCAGGTGTGCGACGGCAAGGTGTCCGTGCACGTCATTGAGGGCGACCACCGCACGCTGCTGGAGGGCAGCGGTCTGGAGTCCATCCTGAGCATCATCCACAGCTCCCTGGCCGAGCCGCGCGTCAGCGTGCGGGAGGGCTAGGCCGCCGTAGGGCTGCGTGCTGGGCGTCCTGCGGGTGGGACCCTCCTCCCGCTCCCCCCAACCCCCCCCCCCCCCCCCCCCCGCTGGCCTGACGTGCCACCTGCCATGCCGCCAGCTTCCGACTCGGAGACCCGCCCGGTCTGTGAAGAGTCGGCAAGCCGCCAGGCCAGCCGAGCATCCTGCTCCGCGTGGGCTCTGCCGCGCAGGTCTCTGTCGCTTCTCCTATTTATTGCGACGCCAGGGGGCGCCAGCCGGTCCCCCTGTGAGGCGGGCGCAGCAGCGGGGCCGGGCCCACGGTGCAGAGTGGGAGCAGAGTAGCCCTGGGCGCCGGGCACCCCTGTGCTCCTCTGTTCGTGTTTCAAGAAACCTGATTCAGATTGCTGCTCAGATTTTGAAATTCTCTGTAATTGTCTGTGTAAAGAAACACGTCTGGACCCTGTTTCATTTTTACACCAACCCGGTGGAAGTGTTCCTGCGGGAGCTTCCCTGTGATTAAACCGTATGTGTGCTCCGGCCTCCAGTCGTCTTCCCTCTCCCATCCTGGGCCAGCGCTGGGGCCTGGGGGCCACCCTCTGCTCCCGGCAGGAGCGGGGGCAGTGCCTGGCAGTGCCGGGCTCCAGAGAGCAGGCTGGACACTCTGGAGGGAGGGGGCCTCTACCAGGGAGCAGGAGGCAGGTGCTGGTGACGGATCTGGTGGCAGCTGTGGGAGTCCCCCCAGGGTCCCCTTATCAGAATTCCTTATTCCTCAGGGAACCCTTGAGTTTTCTCTCCTGGGCCTCACCTGAGGGGAGGGCACCCACCCACGTTATTGAGAGTAATCTTTACTTGAAGTCACCAGATAGGTGGGAATCACATGGACCAAATACCTTCACACTAACACCTAGGCCAGTGGTTCCTTAACTGGCCAAGACCAGCGGGGGAGACACCATCACACAGGGAGACCCCTGGACCTCTGGACCCCTCCAAGCCCAGGGGTGAGGTGGACCCACTGGGCCGGGGGCTTCTGGGCAGACGGCAGAGGTGAGCTGGAGCAGAGAGAGGTGGGCCAGGGGAGCAGGCCTGCTGCTAGGCTTCTAGAAGGGTGTGTTGAACCCAGAGACAGACCAGGGGCCTGTCCATGTTCCTTAGGAAGCTCAACACAGTTACCATGTGAGCCAACAATCCCACCCTAGTTACAACCCAAAGGATTGGAAACGGGCTCAAACGCTCTCGTGCACCTACACCAGTGTGCATGGCAGCGTCTCATGCACAACAGCTCAAAGGTGGGTGCAATACAGGTGTTCACAAACAGGTGAATGTACAGATGTGGTCCATCCACATAATGGATATGATTCAGCCTTACAAATGAATGAAGGTCTGGAAGTGCTCAAGACGAATGAGCCTCAGACAGCAGAGTGAAAAGTTTTCTGGAGTAGGTGTGTTACTGCCAGACACAGTCGATTTCACAGCAGAGGCTATACTCGGGATCAAAAGGGCCACTTCACCATAATAAAAACCAATCCAAAGGGCGTAAGGACCCTAAACATTGCTCCTATGACAGCTCCAAATTACAGTAAGCAGAGGTTACAGATCTCAAAGGAGGGTCAGGCAGTCCACAGTTAAAGTTGGAGGTTTCAAAACCTCTCTCAATAACTGAACAGGTGGAAAATCGGTAAAGCTATGAAAGACTTGAACAGCACAGTCAACTGATCTGATCTTCCCGACACCTAGGGATCACCCCACAAGAGCAGCAGGATCCTTGTCAAATCTGCACGGAACACTTGCCACGACAGTTCACATTCCGAGTCCTAAAAGCAGTCCCAGTTCAAAGCAACTCGACTCCTGTAAGATACTTCCTCTGATCACAACTGAATAAAGTCAGGATCCACGGCCAAAAAATTCTCTAGAACACCCTCAGATATTTAGGAACCAAATAATGTACTTCCAATAACCCAGGAGTTAAAGAAATCAAAAGAGTAATTGGAAAGTATTGTGAACGACAATGAAAGCAGCATAGCAAAGCTCGTGGCATGCAGCCGAAGCAGCACTTGGGGGACACCGAAGGCCTAGGTCACAAGAGAAGACGCTAGTCAAATTCATCATTTCAAATTCTACCTTAAGGAGAAAAAAAAGTGAGGCCCAAACACAGCAGAATAAAGGAAATAACATGTGTTGGAGTGAAAGTCAAATAAGAAACAAAATTAATGAAACCAAAAGCTACTCTGAGAAGACCAGTCATTTACAAACCTTAAAACAGACTGAGCTGGAAGGAAACAGAAGACAGATTTCCAATAATGTTAGGAACGACACGGGTGGCGTCACTAAGATGCTACACATACTGAAGGGCTGATGAAGCAGGTATAAACTACTGTGCGCCCACCGGACAACTCAGAAAAGAACAGGTTCTACACAAGGCGAAGTCAAGAAGCCGCGGACAGCCTGAACACCCTTGCATCTACTGAAGAAAGTGAATTTGTAGTTACAAACCTTTCCACAAAGAAAATTCCAGACCTGAATGGCAAGGTCTAGTCCATACTTAAAAGAAAAACATGACCAGTTCTACTCAAGGTCTTTCAGAATTTTGGTGAGGAAACCACTCTGAACAAGTTCCAACTTATCCAACTTACATAAGAGATTCTGGGGCTGCCTTGGTCTGCTCAGGCGGCCGTGACAAAACACCAGACTGAGCGGCGCAGGCGGGCCGCTCAGACCACGTGTGTACAAGACGCAAAGACAAGTCCGCAGAGAAAGGGTCATCTCTTCAACAAATGACTCCGGAGTAACTGGTTATCTATCTGCAAAAAAAAAAAAAAAAAGAGAAAGAAAGAACAGACTGATCCCTCACAATACACAAAAAAATTAATTCAAAACGGATCATAGACTTACATGTAAATTGTAAAACTACAGAACTCCCAGGAGTAAATACAGGAAAAAGATCTTTGTGAACTTGGGTTAGGCACAGGGTTCTTAGATGTGACGCCCAAAAGCCCAGCCAGACAGGAGATTAAATTATTAGATTTCATCAAAGTTGGATCATTCCTATTCTTTGAAAGACACCGTTAAAAGAATTTATTTAAATTTAAACAAATTTAAACTAGCTATCTTTTTCTTAGTAAGTTTAAAAGAATTTTTCGGCGAGAGGAGGTAATTAGGTTTATTTATTTATTTGGTTTTAAATGGAGGTGCTGGGGGTCGAACCCAGGGCCTTGTGCACGCTGTGTTCTACTGCTGAGCTACACCCTCCTCTTTTTTCTTCTTTAATTGAGGCAAAACTGACCTATAATATTGTGTAAGCTTATGTGATGACGAAACACAGACATATACCACATCTCTCAGCTCATGTGATCACCACGTTTCTGTTGCTGTTACTGTGAGAACTTTCAACTGTACAATAAATGCAGTCTCGTTGCCCAGTCACCATGCAGTACCTTAGGTTCCAGAATGTCTCATCTTTTTTTTTTTAGTTAAAGGTTTTTTTGGTTACCATAAAGTCCGAAACATTTTTTCCCCCACTGTTGACTCTGAAATATTTTGGTCATAACCTTTTTCATTAATTTTTTTTTTCTTTTGGGAGTAGAGGCAATTAGGTATATTTATTTGTTTATTTATTTACTGGCAGTACTGGGGATGGAACCCAGGGCCTCCTGTATACTAAGCTCACGTTCTACCGCTCAGCTACACCCTCTGCCCAGGACATCTCACCTTACAGCTGGAAGTCTGCACGCTCTGACCAACATCTGCCTTTTCCCCAGCCTCCAAGCTCCAGCAAGCGCCTGTCTAGTCTCTGTTTCTGGGCGTCTGGCTTTTTTAGATCACGTACACTAGTGAGGCTGTGCTGTGTCTGTCTCCCTCTCTGTCTTGGCTATGTCGGTTAGCAGAATGCCCTCAAGGTCCATCCACACTGTCACAAACCTCAGGGTTCCCTTTTGATGGCTGAATGACAGTGCACATCACATTTTCTTTTTCACAGGGGGAGGTAATTAGGTGTATTTATTTATTTATCTTAATGGAGGCACTGGGAATTGAACCCAGGACCTTGTGCGTGCTAAGCATGAATTCTACCACTGAGCCATACCCTCCCCACCATATCATATTTTCTTCATCCACTCATCATCTGTCAGTGGACACTGAGGTTGTTTACATTCCTTGGCTATTGTGAATTATCTTTCTTTGTTAAAAAAAAAAACTTTAAAAAATACATATATATTTACAGAAACTTGCCAAACAATGTGCAGGATGTGCTGTAAACCCTCCCCTCAGTTTCCCCGGTGATAGCATCCTGCATCTCGATGGGGCAATATAGACCCCAGGAGACTGGCACTGAGGCAGTCCTCAGAGCTTAGACAGATTTCACCGGTCTCACATGCCTTCCTCTGTGTGTGTGTGTGTGTGTGTGTGTTTGTGTGTGTGTGTGTGTGTGGTTGTGTGAGATGTCACCTCACGTGTAGATGTGTACAACCGCCGCCACAGTCGAGACAGAATTGACCCAAGGCTTCCTTGTGCTCCCCACCACAGCTGCCCTGGCTCCCTCCCCCACCCCCGCCCTGGCGTTCTCTAGCCTGTTCTCCATCTCTACGATTATGTTATTCCAAGAGCACTGTATATGTGGACTCATACATACCTTTCAAGATTGGCTTTTTCAGCTCAGCACAGTTTCCCTGAGGACCAGGCCAGCTGTACGTATCGAAGGTTGCTCCTTTTTAATGCCGTGTGGTACCCATGATGTGAATATAGTGACTCAGTCTCTCCGTTTGTAATAAATCTATTCAGATTTTACATCTGTTCTTGAGTCCGTTTTGGCAGTCTGTGTGTTTTTAGGCATTTATCCATTTCATCAAGCGTCCAATTACCAACATCAGGAAGGAAGGAGGGGAGAGTAGGGGATAGCACTATGTAACTGTCAGCATACAGATCTTGCACGTGTTGTGTTCCACCGCTGCCTAAGTATTTACTTTTCTTTGGAGCAACTGTAAATGGTATTGTGACTAAACTTTCGGTTTTCACATGTTTGTGGTTGGTATATAAAAACGTGATTGAGTTTTCCGTACTGGCCTTGCTGAACTCACTTGTTAGAATTTATTTTTTGTAGATTCCTTAGGGGTTTCCGTTAAGACAACCTGCCCTGTGCCCTGTTCACTGGTCTTACGTGCCGGTGAACATTTCTTTTGTTCCTATCCGTATGCCTTTTATTTCTTTTTCTTGCCTTATCGTGCTGGTTAGAAGTGCCAGTACTATTTTGGGTCAGAGTGGTAAGAGCAGGCAAGCTTGCCTTGTTCCTGATCTTGGGAGAAAAGCATTCAGCCTCTCACCACTGAGTCTGATACAAGCTGTAGAGTTTTCTGTAGATTCTTGCTGTCGAGTTGAGGGAGTTCTCCCTCTGTTCCTAGTTTGTTGAGGGTTGTTTTTTAATCACGAGTAGGTGTTGGATTTTGTCATCTGCGTCTATTGAGATGATCGTGTGGTTATAGTAAGATGGTATACTACACTAACTGGTTATAGTTAAGGTAATCTGGTGGTTGTAGTAAGATGGTATACTACACCAACTGATTTTTGGGTAACAAGCTAACCTTGCATTCCTGGGGTAAATATCACTTGGTCTTTTTATATGTTCCTGGATTAAGTCTGCTAACGTCTGGAGGATTTTTGCAACTGTCCTTTTGAGAGATGTCATTGTGTAGTTTTACACCATTTCTGGTACCATTTTTGTATACTTATACTATTTTTAAATAATTATCTATGTAATGACCTTTAGTACTGTTCCTTGTATCTTCATATGATGTCACTTTCTTTATCCTAAAAGATTCGCTTTGGTATTTCACGTAAAGCAGGTCTGCTACCAACACATTCTCCCTGTCTTTGTTTATCTAGGAATGCCTTTGTTTTGCCTTCATTTTTGAAAGATAGTTTTGCTGGATGTAGAATTATTGGTTGCCTGATTTTCTCTTTCAAAATCTTAAATACTCCTCTGCTCTTTGGTCTCCACTGTTCTTTAGGAGAAGTCATCTTTCATCTTATTGCAGTTTTCTTGTATCTGATAGTCATTTTATCTTCCTACTTTCAAGATTTTGTGTTTGTTTTCTAGCAGTTTGACTATGGTGTGTCCAGGTGTGAATATCTTTGTGTTTATCCTATTAAAAATGTGCAGTAATGTTTTTCATTGAATTTGAAAAGTTTGGGGCCATTATTTCTTCAAAAACTTTTTCCTGCTCCTTTTCCTCATTCCTTTTATCTGGATGTGTATGTGTGATATATGTATGTTAGTGTGCTTGGGGGTATCCCATGGGTCTCTGAGGTACTGTTTGTTCATGTTCTAATTTTTTGTTAGGGGGTAATTAGGCTATTTATTTATTTATTTATTTATTTTAGTGGAGGTACTGGGGATTGAACCCAGGACCTTGTGCATGCTAAGCATGCAGTCTACCACTGAGCTATACCCTCCTACCCTGTTCATTTTCCTTCATGCTTTTTTTCTTTCTGTTTCTCAGATTGGATAATCTCTGCTGATCTACCTTCAAGTTCACTGCTTCTTCCTGTTTCCAGTTCACGTTTGCTGTTGGACCTCTGTAGTGAAATTTTCATTTCAGGTATTGTTTTTCAACTCAATTTCTATTGGCCTTTTTAAATTGTTTCTGTCTTTGTATTGATAATCGCAACCTGGTGAGTCATTGTCATCATATTTTTAAAAAATCTTTAACCATGGTTTTTTGTTGTTGTTGTTGTTGTTCTTTGAACGTATTTACAATAGCTGCTTTGAATTCTTTGTCTGCTAAATCCAAACCTGAGCCCCCCTCAAGGACAGTTTCTACAAACCACTTTTTTCCCCTGTGCATGGCCTACTTACATTATTGTGTTTCTTCGAATGTCTCATAATTTTTTAACGAATGCCGGGCATTTTAGACAACATGCTTTCGAACCTCTGGACTCTGAGCCCTCCCCGCCTCACTGGCGGGCTGTTCCTGGTGCTGCTGTTCGTTTGCCCATACCTGGCTTGGATGAACTCCGCACAGCCTGTCCCCTCTGCAGTGTGTGACCCCTGGTAGCTACTAGATTTTTTTAAACACTTTTTTCCCTGCTGCAGATGATTACTTCCCATGAAGGAAGCACCCTTTGACCCTCACTCTAAAAAAATCCTTTTTTATATGTAAGTCTGGCTTCCTCAGATTTGTCCTTGGATCATTATAGTTCAGTGGCCAGCCAGTTACTGTTCAGAGATTGTTTAACAAACTGAACCAATAAAGCCTCCATCCTCTGCTGATGGCTCCGTGTATAGGCTAGTTCACGCAGTTTGCAATCTGGGCCTGGCTTTTACTTTTTGCTTGCACAAAGCCTCATATTCAGCCAGAGAGGAGTGTATAGCTGGGGCCCTTTCTGGTCTTTCCATACTGTAGGAACAGCCTTGCAGACTACAAAGGGCATCTTACCAATGCCCGCCATGGCTGTCGTAGTCACTGACCTTCCTTGTTAAGTTCTGCCGGGGCTATTGCTCCAACCAGCACCACGGCCCGGGCAGCTGAGGTCTAGGCCTCTACCCAGTTGCTTGCTACTGTGATTGCAACTGTTTTTGACAAACACTCTTTGGAGCTTTCCTCCTTCCCCAGTCCTTCTTCCAGTGTCTGTAGGAACTTCAAGTCCTCAAGGCCTACCTTGCTGTGGTGTAATTACCATGGGGAGGGAGCAAATAAAAGTAGCTGGATACTAAAACTCCAGGGACTCCCCCCGTTCTTACAGATGTTCGATGCTTTCTTTTCTTTTCTTTTTCAGTAAGTGTTTTTCAAACATTGTATGCATTTGGTCAACTTTCAGAGTCCTGGAATGGTTGCTTTTAAAAGTTCTGTCCAGTTTCATCATTGCTTTTTTGGGAGATTTGGTCAGCCCTTCTATCTGCTACTCCAGAAATCTCCCCCACATACAAAAACTTAAATTTTCTAGTAGCTATACAGAAAAAGATAGATGAAATTAGTTTTAATGATGTATTTAACCTAACTTAATATAAAAACATTATTCCAACAGGTAATCAATACTTTAAAAATTACAAATGAACTATTTAACTTTTCTTCCTGCTCAGTCTTTGAAACCTGGGGTGGGGTGCCTTTTTACTGCTACAGCGCATCCTCGTTTGGACCAGCCACGTTCAAGCACCGTCGAGATGTGGCTGCTGGCTGCCACGCTGGCCGGGCAAGGACGGCGGTTTGGCACCGGGAACCTGCTGCTT
Source organism: Camelus ferus (assembly GCF_009834535.1). Taxonomy (NCBI): domain Eukaryota; kingdom Metazoa; phylum Chordata; class Mammalia; order Artiodactyla; family Camelidae; genus Camelus; species Camelus ferus. The sequence goes on from NC_045711.1 coordinate 20,420,126, forward strand.
TCCAGGCGTGTCAGTGACGCGCGGTCGTGTTGAGGAGCCCCGATCCCCTGGGAGCGTTGGACCCTTCAAGGCTGAGATGGTAAAATGAAACTCGGCTCTGCCAGCGGAAAGACTTCCCCGCCTTTCGGGGCTGTGCGCGGGGGCTGCCGTCAGCCTGCGGAGGGACGGCGGCGCCCGCTCCCCGGGCGCGCGGGGGCTCGGCGGTGGCTACGCAGCGGCGGTCCGGGGAGGGGAGAGCCCGCCAGGCCCGGGGCCGCCGGCCGGGGCGCTCGCGGGGGGTGGTTCCCGCCGTAACACAGCGCGTTCGGCCAGGGGAGCCTTGCGGGGTTCCGCGCGCGGCCGAGGCGGGGCTTCAGCGCCGGGCCCCTCGGGAGGAAGGGCGGGGCGCGCGTCGGACGCCGGCCACACCCGGCTCGGGCGAGGGGGCGAGCCCCGGCGGCCCCAGCCGGAGCCCCGCGAGCCCCGCCTCCCGCGGTGGGCGGAGCCGACTTCCGACCTCCTTCCGCCCCATCCCCGAGGCCGGCCCTTCGGCAGCCGGGCGCGGTTTCCCGGGGACGCATTTCCCGCCGCACCGCGGCCGCCCGGACCGCCCTGGCGGAGCACCTTCCGGCGGCCCCGGCGCGGAGCCCTGGGCCCGGCGGCGGCCCGGCGGCGGCCCCGGCTCGGCTGCCTCACGGCGCGGCGCGAGCTCGGGAGCCGCACCCAAGGGACCCCCGCCGCACGCCCCCGGAGCTCCTGGCTCCCCCAGCGGGCCCCGCCCCCACCCCGGCTCCGGAGGGCCCGGCCCCGTCGGGAGGAGCCGCGGCCCGGCTCGGGCGCCCAGGCGGCCCGGCTCGGCCCAGGTAGGTTCCTGCGGGTGCGGGTGGAGCGCGCCGCGCTGGACGCGCTCATGCGCTGGTGTGTCTGGGCAGCGCATGGGCGGCCTGGGTGACTTCTGCCTGTAACTTCACAGTTTCCGGAAATGTCAGACCTGCGGCTGGGCACTTAGTCGACTATTAAACCGGTGACCCTGCTTAGTAATTTCAGAACTAGGTAAGAGAACGCGAAGTCCGTGTTCTCGCAGACCGAGCCTCCCGCACACCCTGTCCCTCCTGGTCTTTCCTGTCCTAATCACGTCTCCGCCGCCGCCCACTGAATCCTCTTAGGGGAGGATGCCTCCAGCGAGGTTGGCCCGCCCAGGTAAAGCCCGAGGGAAGAGTACTCTGAGTCCCTGTGCAGGACCACCTGACACCCGGGGGAGGGCGCAGAGTGTGGCCAGGTGAGCGCCTGCACCCACCTTGGGCAGGGAAGGCAGGCCTCCAGCGCTGTTGCCACAGGGTGATCCTGCGGTGGTGGGGTCCTTGGGCCTTGCAGGTTATAGCTGCTGCTTATGGTGGCCAGTTCTGGGCCAGGTGCCAACAGGACATTGCATTCACGTTTCATTGACTGGTCACAGCGGTCCTGCCAGGCAGACATCTTAATCCCGCTAACAAGTGAGGGGTCAAGGCTCAGAGAGGTTGAGTGACTTGCCCGAGGCCTCCACTGGAGTGGCTTCGAGGACAGTGTGTGCCTGCACCAGCTCTCCGTAGGCCGCACCTCAGCCCCTGGTTTCTCCCTTTAGTGTGGAGACCATGCCAAAGCTGCAGGGCTTCGAGTTCTGGAGCCGCACCCTGGGGGGGGCCCGCCACGTGGTGGCCCCCATGGTGGACCAAAGCGAGCTGGCCTGGAGGCTGCTGAGTCGCCGCCACGGGGCCCAGCTGTGCTACACGCCCATGCTGCACGCCCAGGTCTTCGTCCGCGATGCCAACTACCGCAAAGAGAACCTGTACTGCGAAGTGTGCCCCGAGGACCGGCCCCTCATCGTGCAGGTGGGCAGGGCGAGAGCCCTAGACGGCCAGCAGGGCGCCTTTCCCTCAGCCTCCCTGGGAACAGCCCTTGAGATCCTCGGGGAGACTTTGAGGCCACGGGCTGCCGTTTGTCCGAGACTGACCCCTTTCCAAGAGCAGTCTCTGACTTCTGGCGAACAGACGGCTTGGGTGCTGTGAAAGACTCATGGCCCCCTGACATCACCCACACGTGTCTCTTGTAGCTCCCTGCTTATCAGAACCGTTCGAAAGAACGGCTCTGCTCTTGGCCAAGTCAGCGATGCCGGCTTTCCATGTGAGTCTCTCACTCAGCCTGCTGCTGGCCTGGGGACGCGTCCCAGCTCAGTCACACTGTGACATTTGGGACGGGCTGCCTCATGTGCTCATCCCCGGGACCACACCCCCGCTGGTCACACGTGGACCCCTCGGGGCAGCTTGGGGGCTGGGGCCTGGCTGGGGCTCATGGCGACTTTCGTCTCCTCCAGTTCTGTGCCAATGACCCAGAGGTGTTTGTCCAGGCGGCTCTCCTGGCGCAGGATTACTGTGACGCCATTGACCTGAATCTGGGTTGCCCGCAGATGATAGCCAAGCGCGGTGAGTGCCGGCTTTAGGCAGAGGTGTGGCTCTGAGCGCAGGTGCCCTGGGAGCGAGCGAGGTGAGGGCTTGGCGCAGGCTTGGCCCTGCCTCAGGTGGTGGCAGCTCAGGCGGCAGCCAGTCGTCTCTTTGCTCCTCTCTCTGGATGGCAGCCCACCTCGGGTGCCAGGGTCAGGGGCTGGGGTTCAGCTGGCTGGTAGAGGCCAGTCGCTCCCTTTGTTGCTGGGTTATGTCGTTGGACTCCCTCTGGATAAACTGGTTTTGCTGAAAGGAGTTCCGCCCCAATACTCTTGTGCTGCCTTGGGTGCCAGTGGCTGCTCCCCTGGCATCTTGGCCTTTGTCCCTGGGCCTGAGGATGTGCCAGTTGACCAGAGACCGTGTAGGGTGGGCGTTCCGTTCAGTACTCGTGTGCTCAGGCCACGTGGAGAATAGAACCTGGCCAGGCAGCTCTTGGCCCGTGTGGCTGCAGGAGGGGTGCAGAGGCCATGTCTGTCCTTCGTAGGTCACTACGGCGCCTTTCTGCAGGAGGAGTGGGACCTGCTCCAGAGAATGAGTGAGTTGGCCACATGCTCCCTGCGGGGATTGGGGCCGCGCTGTGGACAGCGGCAAGCCCCAGAGACAGCCTGGCAGGGCTCGGGAAAGGACAGTGGCCAGCAGAATCCTGGCCGTGGCGCTCTCCCTGTGGTAGAAGGCGGCTGTGAAGAGTGGCCCGTCCCATGCCAGCCACCCCCTTAGAACCAGATAGTGGGTGCTGGGGCAGCGTCGTCGCCCATTGCCGGCTCTCCTGGCGCCTGGGGGTGGGAGGCGGGGCTCTCAGCGGCTGCCTGCGGGTGGGCCCCTACAGCCTGCCTCTCGGAACCCACGCTGCCGTCCCCCAGTTCTGCTCGCTCACGAGAAGCTCTCCGTCCCCGTCACGTGCAAGATCCGCGTCTTCCCAGAGATCGACAAGACCGTGCGGTACGCCCAGATGCTGGAGAAGGCTGGCTGCCAGGTGAGGGCCCCGTGCTGTCCCCCGCCTCTAGGAGCACCTTTGAGGGCTTACCCCTGGGGTGGGCCGGATTCACAGGGACTTTTAGGTGGTGGTTGGGGACGCCAGTACTGGGTAGGGGGTGCTGAGCCTCAGCCACCTTCTCCCCACCCCCCCAGCCCTTTCCTTCCTCTTTCGTGCCTTTGGCCTTGGGCAGCGGAGCTACTGCTGCTTCCAAGAGAGCAGGGTCTTTTGAGAAAGGGTCTGGACCTCACTCTGAATCCTGGGTGGCGTTGGGGGTGGGGGGGGCCTCTGATGTGGGAGCCCCAGGTAGCACCCCCACGGTGTCAGTGGCCCTAAGTGCAGCCCAGAGGACCAGGGTGGGGACTGAGTGAGCCAGGCACAGGATGGCCTCTGCTCTGCTCCGCATGGGAAGCTGATGCCCCGCAGCCGAAGGCAGAGGGTTCCCTGCAGTTGGTTTGGGGGCTGCAGCGGAGAGCCTGGCTGAGCTGGCGCTGTTGTGCCCTAGTTGCTGACAGTGCACGGCCGCACCAAAGAGCAAAAGGGGCCCCTGTCCGGCAGCGCGTCCTGGGAGCACATCAAGGCTGTGCGGTGAGTGGGCCCTGGGGGAAACCGGGGGCCGGGGGCATTACAGTCTGGCCCCAGGGCAGGGCACTCAGCCCTTTGAGTGTAGGGTTGGGGTGGGGAGGCTGGGGGCTGGGGGAAGGGAGAGGCCCTGCCTGGATGGAGTCTGACGGGTGGGGACGGGCCAGCATCCTCTTCTGAGTGTCTGCCCGTCCTACTCCCAACAGGAAGGCGGTGGCCATCCCTGTGTTTGCCAACGGGAACATCCAGTGTCTGCGGGATGTGGAGCGCTGCCTCCAGGACACGGGGGTACAGGGGGTCATGAGTGCAGGTGAGGGTGCACCCTTGCCCATGGAGGGACCCATCCGCGTTGTGGGGCCACTGGCCCAGCTGAATGGCCTCAGGCTCATGCTGCCCGCACTGAGGGGCCCCGCCTGCTTGACAGGCCAGAGCTTTCAGGCCAGTGGCTGGCCTTGCCCTGGCAGGGGGTGAGGCAGGGGGCACATCCCTCTGGGGTGTGAGCCCCTGAGCCTCAAGCCCCCTTCCCCTGCAGAGGGAAACCTGCACAACCCTGCCCTGTTTGAGGGCCGCAGCCCCGCCGTCTGGGAGCTGGCCGAGGAGTACCTGGACATTGTGCGCCAGCACCCCTGCCCCCTGTCCTACGTCCGTGCCCACCTCTTCAAGCTGTGGCACCACACGTGAGTTGCCCCCAGGGCAAAAGTTGTCTGGTCTGAGCCCTGCCTGGGCACTGAGGGTTTTAAGATGGACTCAGGTCTAGGGGGCTGCAGTGATGGAGCGGGGCAGGAGGCAGGGGGCCTGAGTCAGAGGAGAGACTGGCCTCTGCCCAGTGCTCGGTGGCTCTGATGGGCCATGTGTCTCAGGCTGCAGGTGCATCAGCAGCTTCGTGAGGAGCTCGCCAAGGTGAAGACCCTGGAGGGCGTTGTGGCGGTGAGCCGGGAGCTGAGGCTGCGGTGTCAGGTGGGTGCCGCAGTGGTGTGGTGCCGGGCGGCGGGAGAGGGGCTGGGGCCTCTGACCCTGGGGCCTCTGGGCTTTTGCAGGAGGATATATCCAGGCAGAAGGAGGGAGAGAAGCCTTCGGGCAGCTTGCCTTTCTCCCACTGGATCTGCCAGCCCTATTTCCGGCCAGGGTGAGCCTCTTGCATGTGGGCTGGGGGGCGAGGGGGGCCAGCTCCATCCCCTCAGGGACCGCGCTTGTTGGGGGCGGCACGGGGCGGGCTCTCCGTTGTCAGCCTGTGCTTAGGTTTTAAATCATTTCTTTTTGTAAGCTGCTTTTCTAAGCTCCTCTGATCCTGGGTGAATTTGTCCTGGCGTCAGGAGGTGACCCTCCTGGGCTTCCTCTGGGTTGTCATCTGTAGCCACAGCCCTGCTCAGTGGCTCAGACCCTGGTGCCCCACCGTGTCCCAGTCTCTGTGCCAGCCACTGGGGCCCAGCCCCGGCTTGGGCAGCCTGAACCGAGCCCCAGAGGAGCTGCACGCGTTTCCTCACCCTGGGGCTGCAGCGGGCCGGCTGCCCCTCGTGGGCCTTCCCCAGCTCTACCCGCTGCCCCTTCTTTCCAGGCCCAGGGAGGGGAGCAAGGAAGGTGGGGCTGCCCGCAGCAAGCGGGCCCTGGAGGACGAGGAGGGCATCACGGACATCTTGTCCAAGAATAAGCAGAAGAAGCAGCTGAGGAACCCCCACAAGACCTTCGACCCCTCACTGAAGCGTAAGCTGCTCCCACTGCTGGAGTCTGGGGAGGAGGCTGCCCACCCCCGTGGGGGGCCCCCAGGACAGGTGCTCTGATGCTTCCTAAGAGCAGGAAGGGCCCTGTGACCTGTCCACAAGCCCCCAAGGAGGCTGGTGGGTTCCAGGAGGCCCCAGCCAGCAGCCCTGCCTGCTATCTTCCCTCAGGGCTGCCATCCCAAGAAGGGCCTTCCAGTGGGAGGCGTCTGTGGTGGGCATGGAGCCCGAAGACCATTGGGTGGGTGGGAGGAGGTTTCCCAGCAGGACCATGCACGCCGCGTCCTCTGCCCTCCCAGAGCCGCCCAGCCAGTGAGCGGGGACAGTCCCTGGGGGCTCTGTGGAGGAGATGGCCATGGTGGGTGGGCCTGCCTCCTTCAACCAGCACCTCTTTTTGTTCTTTTCCCAGCAAAATATGCCAAGTGTGATCAGTGTGGAAACCCAAAGGTGAGGCCTGGCCCAGGGCAGAGCTCAGCCCCCGGAGGGGTGGGCACCTGGGCGAGCGCCCTTTTCCTGGCTGGGAGGGGCTTCTTCCCTGTGAGGCTGGCGCTGCCCAGCCTAGGACAGCCCCTCCTGTGCTCCTGGCCAGCCCTGGCCACTCGCTGAGGCTCCAGGGCGGCCAGGGAAGGGCACCAGCCCCAGGCTCACAGGCTTTCCTCCTTCCAGGGCAGCAGGTGTGTGTTTAACCTCTGCCGTGGCTGCTGCAAGAAGCGAGCTTTCCGAGAAACCGCTGACTGCCCAGGTGAGGGTACCTGCTGCCCTCAGCACCCCCACCCTTGCCGGGCAGTTGGCTCTGCAGCCTCCTAAGCCCCGTTTCCCTCCTCTTACCCCTCTGCCAGGTCATGGGCTGCTCTTTAAAACCAAACTGGAGAAGTCCCTGGCCTGGAAGGGGGCCCGGCCCCAGCTGCAGGAAGCTCAGCAGGCAGGGCCTGGGGAAGCAAGTGGCTTTCCTGAGGTCGTGGGCAGTGCCCTGGCCTGAAGGGCAGCTGCAGCCCCCGTGCCACCCACCAGGCCTCAGGCCCGCTGCCGAAGCCTCGGCACATCCTGCTCAAGGAAACGCCTTTACTCAGGGAACCTCCTGCTATTTCACGTGGAAGCTCAAGCTGGTCCCCCTCAGCCCAGGCTGAGGGCCCGGAGGTGCTGCACCAGGGAGCAGGCTCCCCGGCAGAACTGGCCCGTCCTCACAACTCTCGTGTGTTCACATAGACAATAAATCACTTCAAAGTTGGGCGTGCAGAGAGCTGGCCTGCAGCCTTCCCAGGTCATCCAGACCTGGGTGGAGTCGGGGCCAGCAGGACGGGGGAAGGGTAGCAACGTCCCACCTGAAGGGCCACGCACTGGTGCAGCCCTGCAGAGCCACGCGGGGGAGGCTCAGCTCCCTCCTGCCACCCGCATGGTACCTGAATGTGCAGAGGGGGAGCCCAAGGGACTGGGGCCTGGGCCAGAGGACCCCACGGAGACAGGAAGGAGTGGTGCGGGGTGTTCTCAGGCTGCCCTTTAATGGACTGAGATTCAACAACTGTAGCCCCAGACGACGCACCAACATGGGGGCTGGGCAGTGTGCTGCCGGGTGGGGCCCTGAGTGCCACAGGGGTGAGCCCTGCAGGCTCCCCTTCCAGCAAAGCCCACCTCTGCCCCAGGGCCCCAGGCACAGGGTGCAGCAAGGGGGAGGGAAGGGGCCGAGGGCCACATCATCCAGCAGCCAGGTCCCACAAGAGGCCACAGTCGATGCCTCCAGACGTCTGCGGGAGCAGGTGGGAGGCCTGGAGCAGGTGGGGCGAGGCGTCCTGGAGGCCACCGGGGTCCTCACATGTTGGTGCTCATGCGGGACTGGCTGTTGGCCGGTGTCAGCTCCCCCTGGCTCCCTTCTCGGGGAGGGGACTGTGGTGGAGACAGCCACTCAGCCCTGAGGCGCACACACCGTCCCCATCCCTCTCCCTGGGACCCCTGCCCGCACCTTGACGTGGATCTGGTTGCGCAGCACGGCCGCCCGCAGGATCATGGCCTTGGCGCGGCGCTGGAACTCCTTGCCCATCAGCAGAGACTTCTCAAAGGTGGTGCTGCGCTGGTCCACGTCGCGGGCGTACAGGATCTGGGGAGGCACAGGGCTCAGTAGGGCCCGGGGCCCCCTCATGTCACCCCCGCCGGGGGCGGCCTGGCTACCTTGCTGTGGGAGTCAATGCGGGCGTTGATGAGCCCCTCCAGGATGAGCTGCGTCAGCTCGTCCTCCAGTGCCGCCACTGTGGTGTTGAAGGCCGTGGCCATCTTGCGCATGTCTGCCGACACGTAGGGGCTGAAATACTGTGGAGCAGAGGGGACGTGAGCTGCCCAGTTTCCAGTGCACCCGCGGCGCCCAGCCTTGGCCCCTATCCCCTTGTTCACCTGGATGAGGGCCCGGTTGCGAATCTGAGTGTACAGGGTCCTGACATGGGGGGCCAGGTACATGTCCAGGAGTAGGTTGTCCTGGTGAGGAAAGCTGGTCAGGGACGGCGGCCCCGGGACCTCTGCACCGCCCTCCAGGCCGGGCCGGGCCCCTCACCTTCATCTCGTCAAGCATCTTCAGGCACGAGGCGTACTTGGACTCATAGAATTTGAAGATGATGTCCCGAACCTGTGGCTCCAGCTCCAAGAACAGCTTGAAAGAACTACAGATGGCAGACTCCTCAGAACAGCCCCACTCGCCCCCTGCCCACTGAAGGTGGCTGGGCGCAGGGCCGGAGAAAAGGGCCCAGCAACCACCCCCCCGCCACCCACCTGCTGGAGATGACGTTGCGCTGCAGCTCCTGACGGTCAAAGGTGGCCAAAGCACACAGGCCGCCATAGACGGCCACGTTGCTTGGAGAGAGCAGCTGAGGGGCAAGCAGGGAGGTGGGTGCAGAGACCCCGGGTCACAGGCAGGCAGGACAGAAGTCTGGGTTGGGTCCCCCCACCCTACCCACCCACTGCCCACTTGGAGGACACCTGGGACCCACCCTGTGCAGGAGACACCCCAGCAGAGAGCCCTCACTCTGCTTTCTCAGCCACAGCAAAGGCTCCTCCCTGGAGACCCTCACCTCTGGGAAGTCGCAGTGATCAAAGGAAGCCAGCAGGAAGCACTTGGCAGCCTGTTTGTACTTGCGTGCAGCCAACTCCGCCAGGCCTGGGGATGGGGTGGGGGTAGGATGAAGCCCAGCACCAGGATGAAGGGGCCAGGGCGGCCTACACCAGACGACCCTCAGTGTCAGGGACAGAAACGCAGGCCCGTGAGAAATGAGACCACGGGAGCACCAGCGACACTGGACCAGGTGCCCTGGGAGTCTGGGCAGCTGCTGCTCCCACTGCAGAGGTCTAGTGGGCTGATGTGCCCGGGGGCTGGGGGATGGACATGGGACACGGACGGGACCGCCATGGCAGCAGCTGTCAAAAAACCACACTGCCACTCCCAACCACAGGTCACACACTAGCCTCCCCATGCGGGACCTGAGCTGGACAGTGACATAGGTGTGGGGGCCACGGGCTTCCTCAGCTGGGACAGGGTCTGCTGTGGTGCCCTCACCTGCTGCACACTTGAGCTTGGTGAGGATGGCCTGAGTTTGGGTGTCACGTTCCCCACGCTGCTGCAAAGGAAGGGGGTACACATGAGCAACCCTGGTCCCAGCTTCAGCCTATGAGGAGAGAAGGGCGACTCCAGGAGGATGAGGGCCACTGGGGACAGAGTCTGAGGGGCACAGAGCCAGTGTTACCTCAGCAATTTCCGGGGTGGACTCGGCCTTGCTGACGTAGCTCAGCACGTGAGACCAATTCTGCAAGTAGACACTGACCTGCGGGTGGGATGGACTCAGCCTGGGGCACCCGACCCTGGCCCACCGACAGTGCCGCCCTGCGGCCCCGCTCAGAGCATCCGTCCCAGGGCCCACCTTGATGACGTTGAGGCACATGTTAATGACGTGCTTGGCGCTGGTGCAGTAGTCCCGGGCCCGGGAGTAACACTTGAGGGCGTTGCTGAGGTCCCCACAGTCCAGATAGTGGTCACCCAGGTCATCGTGACCGCGCCTGTGGGTCCGGCCACGAGTGGACGCTGGTGGGGCCTGGGCCTGGCTGCTCCCCCAACGAAGGTGCACCTGGCGCCCTCAGTGGGCCCCTCCGCTACCCCATGCACCTGATGCTCTCCTTGAAGGAACTGCCCCCACCCCTGCCCCTCGCGCGCCTGGGCCTGGCTGCCCCCACCTCCGAAGGTGCACCTGGCGCCCTCGGTGGGCCCCTCCACTACCCCGCGCACCTGATGCTCTCCTTGATAGAGTTGCCCTTGTAGTTCTTCAGGTCAGTGTCCAGTTTCTCCAGCTTCAGCAAGGCCTTCTTCCTGGTGGCCTCCACCCAGGCCGTGTCCAGGGGCGGGGGCTCCACACCACTCTCTGGGATGGCGTCAGGTGCGTTCTGCAGCTCCCTAAGGGAGGACCTGGCCATCAAGGGCCCACGTACAGGAAGGCGGGTGCTTCCAGCAGCCCTCACCCCTACCAGGAGAGCGCCCAGTTGGCACAGGGGCAGTCCCAACCACAGGAGCCTGCAGCCTGGTGGGGAAGCCAAGCGGGAAACGGGCCCTGTGGCCGTGCTGAGAAGGAATCACATTGTCTTCTCCACTGGCTCTGCTCAGTGTCAGAACTGCCACACACATAGGTGTGCAAAAACAGCCCAGGATGACATGGAGAGAACCTGAATTCTCAGCTGGGAGAGTGAGAATCTAGCCCAATGGGCCATTTACCGCTCCTCCTGGCTTTTCAACAAGAAAGCCCTCTCACTGTGTCGTGGGACCAGGCGCTGCAGGAGCAGAGGAAGGGCGCCTGCCCAGACTGGCCCCGATGGAGACACACCACACCCAGCCCCTAGTGCCTGCGCCCCTGCCTGTCTTGCGGAGCCCCAGCCTCACCTGGCAGCCTCTGAGAGCTTGCGGTGGATCTCCTCATACATGTCCACGTTGAAAGTCCTCTGCACGAAGGAGAGGGCCATCTTCAGGGCCTCCACCCGCAGTGGGGGGCAGTGGTCAGCAATGAACTGCAAGCGCTCAATGCGCATCAGGCCGCTGTAGCTGGCCGCGTACTGCTCCAGGTCCTGGGGGTGGGGGGATGGTGCAAGCTGGGACCCCAGACCCCAAGCCCCGGCCAGTGAGTCAGGAGCAAGGGCCTGAATGCTAACCCTTCCCTGGGTTCGAGAGACCCTGCACCCACTATGGGAACAACTAGGCATGTGGGCACCAAATAAACTACTGTCCAGGTGCCGAGAGGCCACTCAGGGTGGGCCAGTGAATGGGCCTCGAGTAGAGCGCCGCCCAGGGGTGAGTGGCCAGAGCCACACAGGCGCCGGCCCATAACTGCCAGTTATGAAGCTGAGCAGCAAGGAGATGGTGCTTCCCAGGCTAGGCCGCGAGGAAGGCCTGCCCTGGTGGTGAAACTCCACCTGCGGGGCGGCCTGGCACACAGGGCTCCTCCGGGGCAGAGAAGCAGGTGCAGACTCTGGAGCTGACTAGGAACCCATTATGAGACCTAACGGTTCTGGATCAGGAAAAGCCATGGTCAGAGTGGGGAGCCTAGCCTGGACCTCCCAGCAGGACACACCCCAACAACCTCCCCCCCCAGCACCTGCCAGGCTCTGTACCAGGGTGGGGTTCTCCACCACGTAGTTGACATCGGGCGCGTTCTGCGGGTCCTCCTGGGGGTCCACGTCAATCTGCATGGGCTCCACTGCCCCCTGCAACACAGGTCAGCACCTTGGCACCTCGAGCAGGGGTCGCCCAGGGAGGACAAGAGACCCTCAGTGTGCCCCAGCTGAGCCCGGCTGCCATCTCCCGGGTGGGCGGGCTCCTGTCCCCCAAGCCCCTCCGCACCCCCACCACATCCAGCGCGGCCACATAGGGGGAGCCTCCTGGCAAGACTGGCGGCTCAGGAGCTGAACCCCAGGCCGGACTGCGACAGCCCATCTCTGGGGCTGGAAGCAGATGCCGGAGGACCGCTACCCAGGGACCCCCGAGGGTCCCTACGCGTTCCCAGCCGCCATCCTGACGCAGCCTCCTCCGAGTAACAGGGACGAAACGGACGCGGCCTCGACCCGGGCGCGTCCGAGCAGCCGGAGAGGCAGCGCCGGGCCGAGTCCCGCCGCGGGACGGGGCCGCGGCCGGGAGGCGGGAGGGGGTCGCCTGGGCGCCCTGGTCCTGGCCCCTGTCCTGGAAGGTACCTCATAAAGCAGCGTACAGGCCGACAGGCTGGCACTCAGGCTGAAGTCCCCGGCCGTGCCCGGCTGGAAGAGCTCTGACCTACCGCTGGGAGCGGCGCAGTGCACATCTGCCACTGACGACGCGGCCGCGCGGGGGGCCGGGCCAGCCCTCATTCTTTCCTGACTCTCTGCACCCCCCGACCCTGACACAGAGCTGGCTGGCTGCTGAAGGAGAGAGAGCGTTAGCGCGCCGGGCCTGCGGGGCCGACGGGCGGGACGCTGCGGCCGGAGGCCGGGAGCGGGGAGGACGCCGCGCGGGGGGCGCGCACGGCCGGCCCCGCTCCGGCCCGGCGACGGGGGCGCGGAGGGGCCGCCGGCCGCGGCTCGTTACCTGCAAGTTAAACACCTGAACCGGCAGCGGCATCTTCGCCCACCCCGCCGCAGCGCGCCGTCCACTTCCGGGGCAGCGCGACCGCCGCTTCCGGGTCGTGGCGCGGGAGGGGGCGGCCCTTAAAGGGACCGCGGCGCGCCTGGCCGGGCGGTGCCCGCGGGTCCCGCGGCCGCATGAGCCGCGCGCGAGGGGCTCTGTGCCGGGCCTGCCTCGCGCTGGCCGCGGCCCTGGCCGCGCTGCTGCTGCTGCCGCTGCCGCCGCCGCTGTCCCGCGCGCCCGTGCCGGCCCCGACCCGGGCCCCGGCCCCGACCCGGGCCCCGACCCCCGACCCCGGCCCGCGCGCGCCCCCTGCCCGGCCCGCCGCCTCCCCGCTCCTGCGGCCCGACGACGTCTTCATCGCGGTCAAGACCACCCGGAAAAACCATGGGCCGCGCCTGGGGCTGCTGCTGCGCACCTGGATCTCCCGCGCCCGACGGCAGGTGGGCCCCGCCCGCCGGGGGACCCCGCCGACCCCGGCCGCCTCTCACGCCCTGGGATCCCTGCCCCCCGGATTCCCGACCTTGGGACCCCCATCCCGGCACTGCCACCACCCCCTCCACGACTCCTGCCCTCTGGACATCCACCATTGGGATCCTCCACCTGGGACCTGTACCCGGCACCTCCGCCTTGGGACCCCCCCCCTTCAACCCCGCCCAGGACCCGCTGCCCACTGCTGTGTCCCCAGCAGGGCAGTCAAGCCCCAGACCATGAGTATGTCCACCCTCTCCCGCCCCTTTCTGGGCTCAGTGTTGGGTGGGTTCTCCGGCTGATACTGGATGAGACCCCAGAAACTTCTCCAGTGAGAGCAGGCCCAGCCCCAGTGGCACCAGGCGTGCTGAGTGTTCTGGCAGGCTATCCCTGGAACACTGCCCCCCCTTTTCGGTGACCCCAACCTGTTTGAGCTCAGCCTGCCCCCCCACCCCGATGCCTCACAGGCTGTCTCTCCGCAGACATTCATCTTCACCGACGGGGACGACCCTGAGCTGCAGCTCCAGGGAGGTGCGTGCCCCCCGAGCCCAGCCCTGCTGGCCTGCCTGAAGGCCTCCTCCAAGGTGTCCCTCAGTCCAGTGCCACACGGCCCCCTGCTGTGTGCAGGCGGGGTGGGGGTGTTGAAGCACCTTCCCAGGGTCACACAACTGGTAGAGAACAGAGTCAGGATGCCCACCTGGCACTGACCCAGCGTCCAGGGCCCACTCTGCCAGCCACGCTCTGCCTCCCTTGCCTCCCTCGGCCACTGGCTGACTTCCCAGGGTCCCTGGCTAGAGCCATGTCCCCTGAAGAGGTGCCAGTAAGGAACCGTCCCTTCCAGGCCTGCTTCAATCAGGATGGTCTCACCTCAAGTCCTGTTTCCGGGCGAGTTTCTCCTTGTAGGCTTCAATGGTTGTCGTCTGTCTGGACCTCAGAGGTCAGCAGCAGGGTCATCCGAGTGGGGCCACGACAGGTCTACCGTTGTACCCCGCCTTGGAGCCTTGAGCAGGACAGCTGCATTTTGCCCTGACTTCAGTGGGGTGGGCTGGCAGTGGGCCTCGCCCTGGCCTCCATGCTTCTGTGTCTCCACCCGGCAGGCAGCCACGTCGTCAACACCAACTGCTCGGCTGTGCACACCCGCCAGGCTCTGTGCTGCAAGATGTCGGTGGAGTATGACAAGTTCATCGAGTCCGGACGCAAGTACGTGGTGGCTGCGCGCCCATGCCCTCCCCCCAGAGTGCCCAGGGCCGAGGCTGGGCCCACACCCCTGGGCCTGGGGTGGAGGCCTCTCCCCCTGGGCCAGGCCTCGCTCCAGAGAGTCCTGCACCTCTCCCAGGTGGTTCTGCCACGTGGACGATGACAACTACGTGAACTCGGAAGGCCTGCTGCAGCTGCTGGCCACCTTCTCACCTAGCCAGGACGTCTACCTGGGGCGGCCCAGCCTGGACCACCCCATCGAGGCTACTGAGCGGGTCCAGGAAGGTGGCACCGTGAGTGCTGGGGCCGGGGAGGGGCAGCTGAGAGCATGGAGACCCCAGCCGGGAAGAGGCAGGTGTCCAATCCACCCAGAGGGGGCTTTTCGGGAGCTGGGCCAGTGAGGAGGGGCCATGGGAGGGGCTGGGGCCACAGGAGACTGCATGGGAGAAGTCTGGGTTCCCCGGCACTCCGAGGGGCCTTCTGTCGCTTGCCTAGGAGCCCTGAAGGGCGGCTTAAGGACAACCCCCGGGGTGTTTAGGTGAAGAGTCAGGGTGGGGAGCCCTGACTGCCAGCTCTCTCCACCCAGGTGACCACCGTCAAGTTTTGGTTCGCTACAGGCGGGGCCGGGTTCTGCCTGAGCCGGGGCCTGGCCCTCAAGATGAGCCCCTGGGCCAGGTGAGTGGGGCGGCAAGAGTGCGGGCTGGGGGTACAGAGATAGGGTGGCGCTGACCTGTCCTCCACTGCCCACCCCCAGCCTGGGCAGCTTCATGAGCACCGCCGAGCGCGTGCGGCTGCCGGACGACTGCACGGTGGGCTACATCGTGGAGGGGCTGCTGGGTGCCCGCCTGCTGCACAGCTCCCTTTTCCACTCCCACCTGGAGAACCTGCAGAGGCTGCCGCCCAACTCCGTGCTCCAGCAGGTAGGCCCGCCCGGCCCCTGCCCTCTGCTGGGTCCCGCGCGCTCATCCCACTCGGCGCCCGAGTGGGCTCCTGGTTGAGCAAGGACTCAGGGGTGGGTCCCAGCACTCCGGCAAATTTGCCAGGCCCCAGGATCCTGGGTGTAGGGGGCTCCCAGACTCAATGTCGGGGCCCGTTTGAAAAGGGTAGCATCTGGGCTTTCCGAGGCAGATGGGCCCAGGGCAGCGGTCCGGGGGTGACGGGAGGGAGGATCAGCTTTGGGCAGAGGGTTGCAAAGCCCTCACCCCCACACGTGCGCCAGCCACCTCTCTAGGTGTCTTGCATGCTGGCCGAGGCCGCCCGCGGCCCTCAGCCCACGTCGCCCTCCAGTGCTGCTCCTGAGTCTGCCCTGAGGGCACCGGGTCGGGGGCTCTGGGGAACTGGGAGGCCGAGCGGCCTCTCCCCTGGAGGGCACAGCAGGAGACGCTGGCCCGAAGAGAGCGACTGTCCCTCCTCCTCTTCCCCAGGTCACCCTGAGCTATGGGGGCCCTGAGAACCCTCAGAACGTGGTGAACGTGGCCGGAGGCTTCAGCCGGGAGCAGGACCCCACAAGGTGAGGGGCGGGCAGGGGAGGCGTGCTGGCACCAGCCCTCCCTCCCTGCAGCCCTGACCCCCACTTCCCTCCCAGGTTTAAGTCCATCCACTGCCTTCTCTACCCGGACACAGACTGGTGTCCTGCGCGGAAGCAGGATGACCTCGCTTCTCGGTGACCTTCGACCCGTGACCCAAACGTGGCTCTGGCTCTGCCCCCAGTGTGGGTGGGCGACGGCTGCCCAAGGGAGCAGGAACTGCCCGCCCTGGGCTCAGTCAGCTGCCCCAGGTGGCTACGGCCACGGCCTCATCCAGGGGGACACTCGGGCTGGCCTGCCAACTCCTACATGGCCCCTGGCAGGCCTGGCGCCGTGTTCCTGCCCTGGGGTCCAGGCTTTGCAGCGTGCAGGATGCTCCTCCTCCAAGCCCAGCCCCCACTGTCACCTGAAGGGCCTCCACCCAAGGGTGAGGGGGCCTGGGACGGGGCTGGCATCCGGCTCCCAGGGCTCCATCCTGCTCCCCTCCTTGCTGGAGAGGGGACTCCAGGCCAGGGTCTTGGGTGAGGTCTCGCAGCCAAGCAGCGGGAACTGCAGCGGCTGCGCCGGCTGTCCTCCCAGGGGGGCTGCCCTCCACACGCCAGGCTCGGAGCCCAGCCAGGGCCGCCCTGCCTCTGAGGGGAGCTGCACGCCGGGACGCAGGCCCCTGGCCGGCTGCACTAGGCACCGATCACTCCTAGCCCAGGCATCTCCGCTCAGGGGCTGACTCACTGCTCAGTGCTTCCCCATCCCCTCCCCCCACCCCACGTCCTTAAAACAGTGGGAGCCTCTTGCCTGGGGTCCCCCTGCAGTGAGACATCCCCGTCCTGCCAGCGGACTCACCTTGACGGTACTTTTCCAGGGAGGAGAAACAGACAGGGGAGGCAGCGCCTGCCCTCTGCTCCTGCTCGGCTGCTGCAGCGAGTGAATAAAGGCTTGATTGTTATTCTCTGGTCCTTGTCTTAGTTAACCGGCTACACATGGAAGCTCAGCTCCGGACGGGGCCACACAGCATTCAGCTCCTCCCTGTGAGGCTCTGCCCCGAGACCAGCTCCACCTGGGCAGAGCTGCCTTCCTCCCGGCCTCCCAGTCAGCCTTGAGCTGCCCGCTGGACTCCCCGGCGTGACTCGGAGCGTACATGGGGGTGGGGATCCTGCAGAAACGAGGGGAACATGACACACCTCGCCCCAGGAGGCAGACTTCCTGGGTGTTTTGCTTGCTTTTTCAGAACGCTGTGGCACGTGTGTGTGTGTCTCACAGGCACAGAAGCGTCCATGAGTGTGTGTGCATACGTTCACGGGTGTTCACGCGTGTGTGTGAACTGCTGTGTAAATGAGCGTATGCTGCTATGTAGGTGGGTACGAACGTGTGCGTGCTGTGCAGAGGGGGGCAGACGTATGTGTCTCTGTGTTAGGGCAGGCCAGCAGTAAAGTACCCAAACAAGCAGCTTGGAGTCAGCAAAGGCTGGTGGTGGGGCACCTGGTCCCTTGGAGAGGTTTCTGGCAGGTCACCGGGGACTGTTTGTGCTCAGCGGCCACTCCCCCTCACGTTCCCAGACATGAGATGTGCAGCAGCTCCTCGGGACCTAGACATGAGCTGAGCCTCCCAGGCCCCAGCCACGGGGGCCTCCGCAGAGCACAGACTCAGGGCAGCATCACATGGGACCAGACTGCCCCTCCCCAGCTGGGGCAGCCTCAGCCTCCCACCGGGACGGCCAGCCTCAGAGGTGCAGGCTCCCTCCTCGCCAGGTCCAGGGGAGCAGTCACCCCCAAGCCCAGCACCCTCCAAGGGGAGACGGGGCTGGCCGGCACCCTGACAGCTGCCAGGTCTGCCCCAGTGGGTGGTCCGTCTACTTCAGAGAAATGTTTGCTTGATTGCCTCTGAAAAATACACAAGAAATTGGTAAAAAATGTTTCTCTGTCCACTTTTTGACATTTTATAAGTAACAAATATGTTTTATAGTAGACATACAGCAGATGCATAATGAGCAAAAGTTAAAATTCTGTTAATAAGGTTCAAAATGAAGTTGCATGCATTCGGCCCTCCCGCTCACACTTTCTGGACAGCCACTTGCGGAGCGTCACTGAGCACCAGGCGCTGAGGGAGCACTAGGAGAGGGGTGAGCCCCAAAGTGGGCCAGCCCTCCGGGGGCGGGGCGGGGTGGGGCGGGGCGGGGCGGGGCTGCCGGTGGGCGGGGCCTTTCCTGGGGGGTTGGAAGCACAGTCTGGCCCTGTTATCTGCAGATTCTGTATTTGCAAGCTCACCCTCAAGATAAAATTTATCTGCAACCCCAAAATCAACAGCTGCTTTTCTGGTCACCCTCAGACATGGGAAGAACGGTGAAAACCTTGGGTCGCCAGATGTGCCCACCCCAGCTGCGGGAGAACCAGGCCAGGCTCTGCCTCAGAGATGCCGGGAGAGGATGCAGACAGCAGGGGGCAGTGCGGAGCAAGCAGGCCGCGCCGGCTCCGGGCCGGCGGGACTGGCTTGAATCCCAGCCGTGTACCTCTGGGTGGGGCAGCCTCCGGCAGGTCGCTTCACACCTCCGAACCTCCCCGTCTCTTTTGTAAAACAGGGGAAACAGAGTCTACAGGGATGAGTTGCTTGTAGGGTTCGAGATGCTAATCTCGGCAAAGTGTGTGTGTGTGTATTTCCCCAAGAGCAAGGGCCCAGCATTACGTCATTCAGTATTCATAGCGACTTCGTACTTCCGCAAATAATGGGAATTAATGATGTTTGTATCTGAATCTGCCTCTCAGGGATACCAGGCTAATCAAAATTGTATCTAGAAAATGAAAAATATACTGGGAATTAACTTCATTCTGGAGTTAGATTATGGTGGTGCTATACAACTCTGTGAATGTAATGAAAACTACTGAGTTAAGAATAAAAACAAAAACAAAAAGGGAAGTTTTAATTAGAAAAACAAAAAATAGGGGACGGTGTAGCTCAAGTGGCAGAGCATGTGCTTAGCATGCACGAGGTCCTGGGTTCAATCCCAGTGCCTCCTCCAAATATAAATGAATTGATAAACGTAATCACCTCCCTCTCATAAAACAAAAAGAAAAAGAAAAAAGTTAATTTTTTAATAAAAGAAAAAAAGGAAAAAATTAAAAACCTACCGAATTATATACCCTTCAAAACTACACTTTTTGATATGCGAATGGCGTCTCAGTAAAGATGCCACTTAAAAAGTGAGCCAATATATACAGTATAGATAAACAAGGATCAGCTGCAGAGCACAGGGAACTAGATTCAATTTCTTGACGTAACATAGTTGAAAAGAATCTGAAAAAACATGTATGTATGTAGATGCATAACTGAATGAATCAGTTTGCTGTACACCTGAAACTAACATTGTAAATCAATGACACCTCAATAAAAAATACAATTAAAAATACTTTTCTTCAAAAAAAAAGTGAACCAAGATGAAATTAAAAATTGAAATATCCCTGTATTACATAACTAGAACTTAATGACAAAAACATTCCCACAGAAATCTCTAGGGTCAGAAGTTTCCACTGGTCAGATCAAAACGACAGTGAGGCATCACCTCACACCAGTCAGAATGGCCACCATTCAAAAGCCCACGAACAATAAATGCTGGAGAGGCTGTGGAGACAAGGGAACCCTCCTCCACTGCTGGTGGGAATGTAGTTTGGTGCAGCCACTGTGGAAAACAGTATGGAGGTTCCTCAAAAGACTAAAAACGGACTTACCATATGATCCAGCAATCCCACTTCTGGGCATATATCTGGAAGGAACTCCAATTCGAAAACATACATGTACCCCAGTGTTCATAGCAGCACTATTTACAACAGCCAAGACATGGAAACAACCTAAATGTTCATCTACAGATGACTGGATAAAGAAGATGTAGTATATTTATACAACGGAATACTACTCAGCCATGAAAAATAATAAAATAATGCCATTTACAGTATCATGGGGGGACCTGGAGAATGTCATTCTAAGTGAAGTAAGCCAGAAAGAGAAAGAAAAATACCATATGCTATCACTCATATGTGGAATCTAAAAAAAAAAAAAGACAAATGAACTTATTTACAAAACAGAAACAGACTCACAGACACAGAAAGCAAGCTTATGGTTAGCAGAGGGGAAAGGCATTGGGAAGGGCTAAATTGGGAATTCGAGATTTGCAGATACTAAGTACCATACATAAAATAAACAACAAGGTCCTACTGTACAGCACAAGGAATTACATTCAATATCTTATAGTAACCTGTAATGAAAAAGAATATGAAAAGGAATATACGCATGTGTATGTATGACTGAAACATGATGCTGTGCACCAGAAATGTACGCAGCACGGTAAACTGACTCTACTTCAATTAAAGGTGCCAGAACTTGGAGGGCATTATGCCAAGTGAAATAAGTCAAACAGAGAAGGCCAAATATTGTAAGATATCACTTACCTGTGGGATCTTAAAAAAACAGCAAACTAGTTATTGCACAACAGAAAAGAAAGAGACTCACAGATGTAGAGAAGGAACTCTCAGTGACCAGTGGGAGAGGGAAAGGGGAGGGGCAAGATGGGGGTGGAGGGTTAAGAGGCACAAACCATCAGATTTGTCCCTGACAAGCTACCAGGATATATCGTACAACACAGGGAACATGGCCAACATTTTGTAATAACTGTAAGTGGAGTGCAGCCTTTAAAACTGTGAATCACTGTATTGTATACCTGTAACATATAATATTGTGCATCAACTATATTTCAATTTAAAAATATGACATTGTAAAATAAATACATAAGTAAAGGTTTTAAAGGTGCCAGAATTAGTTTATTGATTAATTTTTCATACTTAAAAGAAAAGCTAAGCTAGAGACTGAACTTGACAGGGCGGGCTAGGCCAGGCGGCAGAGACCACTAAGTCCTGGGAGCCCACGTGTTCGCATCCCACTGCGATGGGCCCGGTGGCTCCGCTGTAAGTAGTGAGTCCAGAACCCAGACTGCTTCCTTTTTTTTTTTTTTTTTTTGGTGGTGGTGGAGGAGATAATTAGGTTTGTTTATTTTTTTTTTTAAGGAGGAGGGACTGGGGATTGAACCCAGGACCTCATGCATGCTAAGCACGCACTCTACCACAGAGCTAGACCCGCACCCCCTGGGTTGCTTCTACCTTCGGGGCCCAGCGTGTTGTAGTTTAAGTCACCCTCACATCATCTGGCAAAATGGAGGAACAAGAAGAAAGTCGGATGAAGGCGAAAAGGAGACTCACCACCCAAGCCCGGGAGGGACATGAACTCCCCAGGCTTCACTGGCTTGAAGAAGCCCCACAGCCACCATCACAGGCAGGGCAGCTGGACCACGTGAAGAGGCAGGAGCAGGGTGGGCGGGGGGGAAGTTCCTGGGTCTCCGACGGCCCTGGTGGCAGCTGTGGTGTCATCCCTTGCTCGCCATCATGGGAGCAATGAACTCCCATGGTTTCAGCCAGCGTCAGTCACCTCGTCTGCAGCTGGGATCGCACGTCACTGACACGGAGTGTGAAGCAAGGTCTCTGAGCACAGTTCACGGGGAAGAGAAACTAAATAAAGGAAAATGAAAAAGAACAAGGTCCCACTGCGTTGCACAGGGAACTACATTCAACACCTTGGAATCACCTAAAATAATGAAGACTATGAGAAAGAATCTATATACAAATAACTGAATCACTGTGCTGTACACCAGACACTAACACAACATTATAAATCAACTATACTTCAAATTAAAAAAAAAAAAAAAGGAGGAGGAGGAGGGTGGGGAGGGTAGAGCTCAGCACTAGAGCGTGCGCTTGGCATGCATGAGGTCCTGGGTTCAATCTCCAGCACCTCCATTAACGAAAAGGTAAAAATAAAGGAAAAAAAGAAAAAAAGCAGGGACATGGCAGGAAGGTGCCTCGGCTCGAGAGGGCGGCTCTGCTGCAGAGTCCAAGCTTGCATTGCTTGCCCCAGGACACGCCGAGCAGAGACGTGCTGGGGCAAGGGAAGCCGGCAGGCCGAGACGATGGTGAGATGCGCCAGAGACCATCTTCCCAGGGTTAGAATTCAGGCTCCTTTTACGCTAGAAGATGAAAGGGTTAAGGGCTGGTTCCAGCCAGACTCTGGAGGGGACGAGTTCATTTCTTCATCCCAGCCTGGTCAGGAGGTTTCCTGTGAGCTCAACAAAGTTATTTTAGCTGAACGCTTGTTACCCAGGAGGCAGGGTTCCCAGACATGGGCCATTGTGTGTCATTTAAGCTAATGAGCAACACCCTTTTCGTGAGTAACTTCTAATAGGACACAGAGGCTCTTCCCAGTCACAGCTCCCGCACGCCACCTGAGGTTATGGGGGGTCAGCAGTCCTTCGTCTTTTAAGAGGAGCAGCGAGAAGCACCTGCACCCTGAAAAGTTGGCCAGGACAGCAGATCTCTCCGAAACTTGACAGATGGGAATGTGTGGCATCAGGGTGACTCCGCCGTCCATGCAGGATGGGTGCAGACCTCGTCCAGAGCCACAGCTCTGCCCAGCCCTGCCGACGGCATCCTGCCCGCCCAGCTGAGCACACATGCTCTGGCCCCGCCAGCCCTTGAGGCAGCTTTCCTTTCATTCTCAGACCACAGTTGTAACAGCTGCATTCAAGTCTTGCTTGGGGGGGCCCCGACAATTGTTGATTCGGTTTAGAAAAGCTTCATTGTATGTAGGAGCAGGCAGGAGAAGCTGAGGATTGAGCAACCTGACCTGCAACCCCTCCTCACCCCCAAGAAAGTTATCCTGGACCCAAGAGCAAGAGCAAGGTCCTCAGCTCCAGGCTCAGTGCTGGGGGCCCTGGGCCTCCAGGCTGGGGTCAGCTCCCCCCCCAGAAGGCTGTGGGGCCCCCCGGGCCCCGGGGCAGGGCCACAGGGAGCTCGTGCCCCCTCCCTGGCTCTGCCCCCCTGCCGGCCACTCAGGTCTAATTCCAGGAGTGGCTGAGGTGGCTTTCTCCAGCAGCATCACCTTACAGGCACCCAGGGAGCTTTTGTGCCTCAGGAAAAGTCTGCAACTCTCCTCCCCTAGAACTTCCCATGACCAAGAGCCTAATCTCTCGGCAAAAGAGAACAGCCTCCCGTCTCAGAGCCCCACCAGTCACGCTGTAATCCCGTGATATGGGGGTGGGGTGGGCAGGGACCGCAGGCTTTTTCCCATCAGAGAAGCTGTCGGCTCCCCCAGGGGCAGGTGCCGATCCCAGGGAGCCAGGAGCCTCTGGGGAGGGGGACCCCTGCCAACAACCCCAGCCCTCAAGCCTCTCTCTCATTTCTCCAAAAGCCTGGGGTCAAGCCAGGAACAAGTCGGCTTCCCAGAGGGCAGAGCCCTCCAGAGTGGGGCCAGGGCTTCCAGGAGGTGGGAGATGCAGGCGGGGGCGGGATGTCCTGAGGACTGAGACTCAGCAGTGAGTGGTCCTCCCCCAGTCCGGCCACATCAGCTACTGCCGGGCACGGCCCTCCACCCCTGGGCCCACTGTACGCGGAGTCCCCTCCCTGCATGTCGCTGTCCCCTCCGAGACTCTGAGCCCCGACGGCAGGGTTGGGACTCAGCCCTGCTGGTAAAGAAAAGAGCCAACAAGCACAAGCTGACATGAGAGGGACCAGGAAGGGTGGCCCCAGCTCGATGGCGGGGCCACAGGTAGTGGCCCAGGTCCTCAAGGGAGGCGTGCAGAAAGCCCTTCCTCAGGGTGCCGTGAGCTCAGACCCCTCTAAACACACACGCGGTGGGGGGTGCGCATGGCAGGAAGGGCCCCATGCTGAGCCACAGACACTCCTGGAGGCGAGGCCCCCCCCCCCACTGCGCTGGGCTCCTGGGGCAGCCTGAGCCTGGGATCCCCCTCCCTGCGGACAGACCTGGACGGCCACGCCCCCGACAGACAGGGTCAGCTCAGCACAGTGGCCCTGGCTGGCTGCCGGCTACACAGAGACTGTCTTGAGAGCTGGAAGGACCAGCACAGTGTCCGGGAAAGCGGGGGTGGGAGGCCTTAGGTCTCTTCAACTTCCTCATTGCCCAGAAGAAGGCAAAATATGCCATCGAGGTGGCCCTTGGGTTCTCTCCCAGAGGGCGAGCGTTTCCCCAGGCCCACCCACGGGGACCTCCTGTGTCTGTGTGTCTCCCTGTGTGTGTCCCCATGTGTGTCCCCTCTTGTGCGCACACACGAGCGGTGACGGGAATGGTGACCTGTGCCCAGTGACCTGGACAGGTTTCCTCTCCCTCCCAGGGTCCCCTCCTGCTTTTTCTCAGCTGCACCTGCCTCTTGCTTCCTCCAGGAAGTCCCCCTGCAGTGCCTGAGGCCTGATGCTGCCTGGGGAGTTAAACTCCACTCGAGGATTCTGTGTCAAGAAGGCCTCGCTGTTAACAGCGCTTTCTTGGTCACAGCCCTGTGGACAAGAACAAGCCACTTCCACCCATCTGGGACATGGGCCAGATGAGGAGCCAGGGGTGGGGGCCTTGACCGCTGTGAGGGTAACCCGCAGCCCTGCTCCTGTTCCCCGCCCCGCCCGCTCAACTGCAGGCTCCCTGCGCAGACGCGGGTCACAGCCTGTGCTCTGTGCAGCCACAGCGTGTGGCTGTCACCCTCGTTTTAGGGTGTGTCGTTCGTTCATTCACTCTGCAGACACATGCTGGAAGCATCTCTCACATGTGCCAAGGAACAGGGGGTGCAGAGGACGCAGGTGATCGCAAGGCAGAGGGAACATGAGTGACTGAGTGGCCAGAGGGCTGAGAGTCAACACCTGAGGTGCCAGAGCCCAGAGGGGGAGCCCTCACAGGAGCTAACACCCCAGCTGAGCCCAGAAGCCAAGAAGTTGGAGGGGAGCCTGGCAGGGAGCGGAGGTGGCCTGGCCTGGGGGAGGGGGACCTGGGGACATGGTCAGACCAAAGGCTCCCAGTGCGGTAGAGCCAGTGGGCCTGGTGGGCACCGGGCAGGAGGAGTGGAGGATGAGGAAGGGTCTGGAGCAAGAGAGGGCCCTGGGCTCAGCTTGACCTGCAAGAAGGGGCAGCGCCAGGATGGGTCACAGGAGCCCAGTAGGTCCCGCTGCTCCCAGACCCCTGTGCTTGGAGACAGGCTTGGTTTCCAGGCCCAGAGGGTGCGGCCCGTCTCCCAGACACCCAAGTTCCCACAGCTGGCTAGAGTGACCCACCAACCTCAGGAAAGTGTGGTACTTGTGATCAGTACCGTAACAGAAGGATTCAGCACTCAGCTGAAGGAAGAGACGCAGAGGACAGAGTCTGGGAGGGTCCAAACACGAGCCAGACTGCAGCCAGATGTGTGACAACACACACGGAGTACTGCCCCCGGGGAAGCTCGTGGTGTTTGTATTGCTGTGGTACTCACTGGGGCCTTACCTCCTTCTGCCCATGTGGCTGGCTGTCCTTTAGACCCAGCCGTTCCCAGAGGTCAGAAATGACATGCGCTTTCCCGAAGCCCCGAGCACAAGTCGCACTTTGGGCCATCAGGTGGGCAAGACCCCCAGCAACCAAGACGCTCCCATTAGGCAGGACATTGTGGGGCCCAGAGATCCCACCCCAGGAGAGCAGGCCAGGGCCAGACCTCTCTGAGAAAAGCTAACCCATCAAACACACTGGACGCAAGGGAGCTGCGGTTTTGGCACACAAGCTAGTGCACGTGGGCCCAGCCCCAGGGAGGGGCTCGTGGCTTGCCCCGTGCATCGTGGACACGGAGCGTGAGCCAGCGTACGGGGTCGCTCCCTTTGCTTCAGGCAGGAGCACACAGCTTTCCTTTTGGAGACTCAGATGAGCCCGTGTCAGGAGCCGGGGGAGCTGGGGCGAGGCGGTGGGGGTGCCTCTGCACACCCTGGCCTCAGGCAGCCCTGATCCCCTCCAGCTGCTGCCCTGGGGTGCAGGCACCCCCTCCCCTTCCCCCTCGCCTCAGGCCCATAGCCTCTGACCCCAGGGCAGAGAGCAGCCTTTGAGGGACGATTCTGGAGATTGAAGAACCCAGAATCTCAAGAGCAGAAAACCAGTCCGCAGTGCAGTGTGGGGCCAGTGTCGGAGCTGTGCTGGCTGTGGGGTGTGTGCTGGGCGTGCGGGGTGTGAGGCCCTCTGCCCCTCTCCTGGGGCTGGCTGGTACCCACTTGCTGGAGCAGTGGGTTGTGTCCTCCACAAGGTCTCCCAGCCCCGGAGCCCGCCTGGTCATGTGCCCTGGGCTCCCAACTGACACATCACAGGGTAGGGTGGTCGCCTCTAAGAGCCCGGGGGGGAGGGACATTCCCACCCAAGGCCTGCATGAGGGACCTGAGAGCATCTGGCGTAGCCGCAGAGGAGATGCTGCTTTGCTGGGGGATACTTCCAAAACCAGACTCAGCATCTCAGCCTGAATCACAAGCAGAATTCCTAACCCAGCAGGGACCATGTCCTTAAAGCCACAGCA
This sequence comes from Camelus ferus, assembly GCF_009834535.1. Lineage (NCBI taxonomy): Eukaryota > Metazoa > Chordata > Mammalia > Artiodactyla > Camelidae > Camelus > Camelus ferus. Next base: position 20,446,046 of record NC_045711.1, read on the forward strand.
TCAGCTGGTAAGGAGTGAGCCTGGGACAATGGGATGGGGGCCCGCTCTGCCGTGCTGAGCCTCCTCTCCCAGTGGAAGCAGCCCTTCCAGCCCCCTCCCTGGAGCCCAGTCTGGGCCACTTTGCCTGAAGAACCTGAGACCGCCACCCTGAGGTCGCTGCCTTGCAGGGAACCGCTGGTCCTTCAGAGCACCCAGCCCTCCGCCTCTCCTGCTACAAACCCTCAACCAGACTCAAGTCTCAGGAGGGCCCAGGGGGTGACAGATGCAGTGAGACCCACAAAGGGCGTGAGGCACACACCAGAGGAACTGCGTGGCCTTGCTGACTTATATCCACAGAAACAGGAGGAAATCGTGTGGAAGGAACAGAAGGTCGCATGAAGCTGGCTGTGGGCACACTGAGCAGAGCCACCCATCCTGTGGGTGACTGCAAGCAGCAGGGTTAGGACTCTCCGGTGCGCTCAGTTCGTCGCCCAACCTAGACCCCAGGGTGCAGTCGGGGTTGGCAGGTGTAGGGGGCCAGCCTTGAGCACAGTGTGCCTTGGCCATCACCCAGGGGCACTGGCCCAAGGCTGCAGGGGCCAGCTCCAGGCCACCTTCCCCCAGCAGCCAGGAAGGGGCATATTACCCACACCAGGGTTTCTTTTTAATTTATTTTCCAAAACCGAGGATGGAGCTTCTGGCTGGCATCTTTGGGTTGTGGGTGAGGAGGGTGGCCCCTTCCAGGGAGGCAAGTTTCTGTGTACAAGGAAGCAGTGCAAGGCGGCCTGGTGCTGCCTGCCTCGGGCCAGCCCACACACCACACCCCACTGCCACCCAGCCCACTCCAGCCCAGGCCTATAAACCCTCCAAGCCTGCCTCTCCTGTTGGACAGAGGCTTGGAGTTGGCATCATGTAGCTGAATTTCAGTGGCCTTCGGGCCCTGGTGACAGGGGCAGGGAAAGGTAGGTGTGAGCCGGGCAAGTGGGGGTGTGGGAGAGGCCAGACCTGAAGCCTCACAGGCCCACGTTGGGGGTCTGCGTGTCCCTTCATGCCTGTCACAGCCTGTCCTGCCAGCACCTGCCCCCCGACTCCACCCACCGAGCCACAGACCGGGGCCTGGGCCGCTCCCCGCCACCCAGCAGGCCCCACTGGGACCAGACATGAGCCCCTCTCTGCTCAATGCAAGGCCCCTCCAGAAAGGGCAGCCTTCAGACTGGGCAGCCCAGGTCTCTTCCCCCAACCTGGCAGGAAGGAGCTGCCCTCTGGGCCTCCCTTGGCCGGATCCCAGGTGCTGGGCCTCTGACCCCCACCACCTCCTGGGCCAGCACCCTCTCACTGCTCTTTCTTGAGCAGCAAAGCTGCAGCCCCCAGCCCCAGACTTGACCCAGACGTGTTGGGCCATCTGCCTGACAGTTGCACCCTTGCAGGGATTGGGCGCGACACTGTGAAGGCCCTGCATGCCTCAGGAGCCAGAGTGGTGGCCATAAGCCGCACCAACGCCGACCTGTTCAGCCTCTCCAAGGAGGTGAGGTGTGCAGCCCACTGCAGCCCAGGCCCGTGACCCTCAGAACCTGCTAGAACCATCCCTTTGGTCACTGGCCAATGCCTCCTCTCAGTGCCTCGGGATAGAGCCTGTGTGCGTGGACCTGGGTGACTGGGAGGCCACAGAGCAGATGCTGGGCGGCGTGGGCCCCGTGGACCTGCTGGTGAAGAACGCTGCCGTGGCGCTGCTGCAGCCCTTCCTGGAGGTCACCAAGGAGGCCTTTGACAGGTGGGGAGTGGGAGAGGAGGTGGACTGGGGAGAGGGCTGCTGAGGAGGCAGAGCGGGCATGGCCACTGTCTGTCTGTCTGCAATGCCCCTAGGTCCTTCGATGTGACCCTGTGCTCTGTGTTCCAGGTGTCCCAGGTGCGCCGGTGGGAGGGTGTGGCTTAGCACTGACGTGGCCCAGGTTGGGGTGCGCTGGGTGGGGTCAGGCTGCCCCCTCTCTTGGTTTCCAGATGGTGGCCCGAGGCATGATCGCCCGCGGAGTGCCTGGCTCCATCATCAATGTCTCCAGCATGGTGGCCCACGTCACCTTCCCCAACCTTGCTGTCTACAGTGAGTCCCCCTACCCAGCCTGGACCACCCCCCCGAACCCCACTCCATGCAGGAGCCGCTGGACTCCCGGGCTGGGCCGCATGCAAAACGGGCTGAATCCCTAAGGGCCCGTGGTGCTGCGCTCCGTCCACGGGCTCCACCAAGGGCGCAATGACCATGCTGACCAAGGCCATGGCCTTGGAGCTGGGGCCATACAAGGTGCGTGTGGCGGCGCTGGGGGCGCCGGGGGCCCGGACCTGGGGGGGAACGGGTGGTGGGTAAGGCTGGGGGCTGGGGGCGAGAACTGGGCAGAGGGTGTCAGAGGTAAGTAGGGGCTGTGGGGCGAGGCTCGTCGGCCACCTGAGGCTGCCCCTCCGGCCTCCCCGCCCCAGATCCGGGTGAACTCCGTGAATCCCACGGTGGTGCTGACGGCCATGGGCCAGCTCTTCTCGGCCGACCCCGATTTTTCCCGGAAGCTGAAGGAGCGCCACCCGCTGAAGAAGTCTGCAGGTCAGCGGGGCTTCGCGGAGCGGCGGGCGCGTCTGGGGCCAGGCTCATCCAGCGGAGCCGAGCCGCGCTGACCCCGCCCTCCGCCCGCCGCAGAGGTGGAAGACGTGGTCAACAGCATCCTTTTCCTGCTCAGCGACCGCAGCGCCTCCACCAGCGGCTCGGGCACCCTCGTGGACGCCGGGCACCTGGCCTCCTAGATGGCGCTGCGCCGGACGGCCTGGCGGATGACGCTAGGCCCCGCTCCCCGCCCCGCCGCGCTTCTACACCGGGCCCCGCCCCACGCCCGGCCACGCCCCCGGCCCACCCCTCTGCGCCCGCCACAGGGCCCGCCGCCCCCACCCCACTGCTCGGCTCCACCGGCCTGGGCTCCCCTTCCCGCCCCACTAGCACGCCCCACTTCCAGACCACATTCCACATTTCAGGCACCCACACCCGCGCTGCCGTGAGACCCCGCCCCTGTCGCCCCCACCCACTGCGTCTTTTGCGGTGCGGGGTGGATTTGCCTAAATAAACGCAGGCCATTCTCCTGCAGCCGGCGAGTTCCCTGGGCTCTGGATGGGCTCGCCGGGACGCTGGGGAGGGGAGGGTCGGGGCTGAGGGGCACATTCACCTTCCAAGAAGTGAGCAGGTGGCCTATTCGAAGCGCACCCCGACACGCCCCCATTCCACCGCTGACCCTGCCTTTGAGCTGACTGGCCGCGATTCCTGGCAAAGGAAGAGATTCCTCATATCCACGTCCCTGACAAAACACCCAACCAGCTCTGGGCAGAGGACGGAGGGCAGCCTGTGGCCACCTTTCCTGCCTGCACCTCTGGCTCCGTCCCTCAGCCCAGAGTCCTCGCTTTGACTGCTGCCGGCAGCAGAGGGGAGAGGGTCTGAGGAGGGTCTGGGGAGATGCCCTGGACCATAGGCCAGCCCTAGGGGAGATGGGACTGAACGCTTAGCCTGGGCGTGAGGAGCGGGGTGCTGGACCAGCACAGTTTATCCAACCCTGAGGAACCCAGCTCCACCTTGGGGCACACCTTCCCCCACAAGACCACCCACGAGAGGGCAGCCCAAGCTGGGGAGGGGTCCACAGCTGCTGCTGTACCTACTGTCCGTGGCCTGAATCCGGGCACAACAGCTCTGCAGCCTGAGCGGCTAGAGGGTCTTGCAGGTAGGGCCTGCTGGGATTCAGTTGTGCTTGCATGGGTCAAGGTCCTGAGTGTCACATGACTTCTGAGTGTGACGAGGCCTGAGCTGACCAGTCAGCTGGACTGGCACAGTGTCCAACCCTGGGCAAGAGGGCAAGGGATGAGGGACTGGGGTGGGGCAAGGGATGAGGGACTGGGGTGGGGCCCTCCAGGCACTGGTACCACTGGGCTGGGAGAGCAAAGGGCACGGAGCAGGGGTGAGGAGTGCTGAGGCCACTCTGGCCAGCTGCAGGGCCTCCTAAATCAAGGTCTGTGCCAAAGTTGGCTTGGGTCAGTCCAGCTGGCTCAGTGAGGAGCACAGACAAGTGAAAGGATCTGGACACCATTCCGGGGGCCAGGAAAAGCCAGTGCAGGGACCTGGGCAGATAGGCCTTTCAGGAAGGACAGGCTGGGGGCTGTCTCCCACCCTCAGCCTGGGGCAGGCAGAGGGCAGGGTCCAAGGTTAGAAGCAGACGGCAGGGTGTGCTGGTTGGCCAGGCGGTGTGGGCTGCACCACAGGGCTAGGTCTGGTAGGGGCTTGTTGGCTGTCCGCCAGGCGTTTCTCAGATCTGACTCTTGCTGGCCCTGGCCATCCTCTTCTCCAGACTGTCCACCTCTCTGGCCCCAGTGACCCGACCGCCCTGCAATCACCAATTCCCTACTCCTGGCCTCAGAAGGTTCTCAGGGCAGTGTTTCTAGACTTTCCCACCATGACCCACAGAACAAAGTAGCTTTTACAGGGGGAGCCAGCAAATACGTGGACACGGGAGCACACATACATCTGTAACTGACCCTAAAGCTGCAGGGCAATGTTTGCCTCTGCTGTTCACTGTGTACCCCAGTGACCCCAAGCCTATCCCCTCCCATCCTATCCATGTTTTTAAAGTGCTTGTGGCCTTCTGTGGGCTGGCCAAGTGAGCTAGAGTTTCAACTCCTTTTGAGGCTAAAGCCCACGGTCGTTGGTCTTGGCCTCTTCTTCAGGCTTATTGGGTTATCTAAACCCTTGCCCTCTGAGCACTACAAGGGAGCCGGCGTGAGCCACTCCCAGGTCTGGGGGAGGAGAGCATGCGATCCTTTTCACCAAACTTTTCTTCTCAGAAACAAAACAGAAAATGTTGGCACTGAGTTCTCCATTTAGCGTGTAGTTACACATTCTTTCTGCTATTAACTACCACACCTGTTTTTTTTCTAATAATCTTGGTAAGGGAAAAATGCTGGCAGGGTCAGCTAAACCAATTTAGCGCCCCGGGTAGAAGAGTCGCCACCCAGCAGCTTGAAAAACCCCGCCCCAGTGTCCGGCGGGGACCCTCCCCGCCTGCCCCGCCCCGGCCACGCCTACCGATTTCGACCAATCGCCTCCGTGGGCAGGCTGCTATTTGAATGTCCCCGCCTCCCGCCAGAATACCGCCCTGCGATTGGCCCGCCTCGCCCCGCCCCGCGCCCTTCTGGACCCCTGGGCTTGCAGTAGGGCGGCCGCAGTGTGCAGGGCTAAGCCGGACCTCATGGATCTGGGGCTCGCAGGGCACCGGGCGCTTGTCACCGGGGCGGGCAAAGGTGGGCTGGGGTCGGCCAGGGGCGGACAATGGTAGGCTGGAGGGGCGGCTGGGGGCGGCTGGGGGCGGCCGGGGAGGGTTGCTCGCCCTGAGCCGCGCTCCCCGCAGGCATCGGGCGCGGCACAGTCCAAGCGCTGCACGCGGTGGGTGCGCAGGTGGTGGCTGTGAGCCGGACCGAGGCCGACTTGGACAGCCTGGTCCGCGAGGTAGGCGCCGCCCTGTCCCAGCCCAGCGGGGGGCGGGCGGGGACACGCGGGCGCCGGGCCCTGGGGCTCAGCAAGGACCCTAACCAGCCTCCCTCCCCGGGCGCGCCGCCTCCGTGGGCAGCTGACTAGTCGGGAGAATGACGACGCCCCCTGGATTTAGAAAGAGGCAGAAATGGCTGTCTTGCTGGCCCGGGGCCAGAGGCTCCCCAGGCGCAGGGAGGAAGTGGGCTGGCCGGAGGCGGGGCCAGGTTCCTGTTACCCAAGCCCAGAGTTGTCCAGAGGCCCAGTTAACTCCCTGTCCCCCGCATTAGCCTGGGATTCTGAGCCCCCAAAAGGTGACTGGCTCCTCTGGGCCCCGTAACCTCTCTGCTTGTGAGACTGAAAGGTCACCCAGATCCAGCCCCCCTCCGACTGGTGGCAGAGGCCCAGCTGTACGCTTTCTTGGAGCCTCTGGTAGATGACCTCCCCACACCTAACTTAGTGCCCAGGGGTAGAGCCTGTCTGCGTGGACCTGGGTGACTGGGAGGCCACAGAGCGAGCACTGGAAGGTGTGGGCCCCGTGGACCTGCTGGTGAACAATGCCGGCGTGGCACTGCTGCAGCCCTTCCTGGAGGTCACCAAGGAGGCGTGTGACATGTGAGCCAGTGAGGGTGGAGGACCCTGGGGGGAAGGGCTGTCCCCTGCAGCAGCAGCCCCTGTCCCTGACCAGGGTCTATCCATACCTACCTCCAGATCTTTCGATGTGAACCTTCGGGCTGTCATCCAAGTGTCCCAGGTGAGCTGCCTTCAGGGCAGGGGTGGGAATTGGTGGGTGACATTCTGCCTCATGCTCCCTCTGCAATTCTAGATCGTGGCCCGAGGCTTGATAGCTCGGGGAGCCCCAGGATCCATCGTGAATGTCTCCAGCCAGGCCTCCCAGCGTGCCCTGACTAACCACAGCGTCTACAGTGAGCCAACCCTGGCTGTGCCCTGCCCCCCGCCCCTCCCCTCAGGCCTGAGCACCCAGCTCAGGCTCTCCACACTCTGTCCCCCCTCACAGGCTCCACCAAGAGTGCCTTAGACATGCTGACCAAGGGGATGGCTCTGGAGCTTGGGCCACACAAGGTGAGCCCCGCTGGGAGGCCTCCCATCCCCCAGCCCACCTGCCCAGAGAGTCCCAGCCCACCTTGCTGACTTCCTGACTGTCCTGGGGCAGATCCGTGTGAACGCAGTGAACCCCACAGTGGTGATGACTCCCATGGGCCAGGCCAACTGGAGCGACCCCCAGAAGGCCAAGACCATGCTGGACCGCATCCCACTTGGCAGGTTTGCTGGTGAGTCGGGCAGGAGCCCAGCTGGGAATTATACCAGTAACCTGCTTGGGTGAGGGGTGGGAGGGCAGCTCCCTTCACCCACACCCTGAGCCCCACCCTGCCCGCAGAGGTGGAGAACGTGGTGGACACCATCCTCTTCCTGCTGAGTGACCGGAGTAGCATGATCACGGGCGCCACTGTGCCGCTGGATGGGGGCTTCCTGGCCACCTGAGCCCCCTCCACCCACACGTACTCCTGTTCCACGCTGAGCCCACCTTAACCCTCCCCTTCTCCATTCTTCCAATAAACCTGACTCTTCTGCCCAGCCTGCATGCTGATTCCTAGGCTGCTGTCGAGTGGCTGGAAGACACAGAGCTCAGGGGCTGAGTGTGGGAGTGAGTCCCAGATAGAGACGCCCATTCAACTCATATCCCAGGCCGGGCGGCAGCCTGGCTCCCCAGCCTGAGGTCTGCAGGCCTGGCTAAGTCCCTGGCAGGGCTGGGAGATGGAACTTTCCAGAAGGCCAGCTCCTAAGGAGGCTAGTGAATTTGACCAAGGATGGCCTTTGGCCTGGTCCAGAGAGGCCTCTGGGGTGGAAGCAGTAGTGTTTTGAACACAAACATTGGCTGGGATTCCTGGAAGTCAGCGCATAAAAGACAGAAGTGAACTGAGGAGGCAGTGTTGGAAAGTCACTACTTTGTTGACTTGAGTGACTTCTTTGCTGAATCAGACGATGGTTTTCAACTACTGAGAACATTTCCTCAACTTTTTGAGTTATTCACCATGTACTGAACACAGGCACAGCACAAGCTCCAGCTGCAGAATTTGCCCACTTCCATGGTGTAGGTACTCCCACCTGTTTGATGTCCTTGAGGCGGCGCTGGGGAGAGACGGGAGCATCTCACCTCTGCCTGGTATCCCCACCACGCAGACACAGTAGCTCTAAATGACCCACCCGAAAGCACAGATAATAATGTACAAAAATAATTAGAAAGTGATGTGCTTTGAGCATTTGTTAAATTGTGTCTTTGATAGAACTAGTTGTAAGTTTATATAATTATTAACAATAGCTGCTTAAAAACTGGCTAGCAAAATTCCTGAGGTTTAGCAGTCGGCTCAGAGACCCACAGTTTGGTAGCAGAGTGTGGCCTTCTCATCATGGGTCTGCCCAGGAGGAGTGGTGCCCTGTGGCCTCGGGGCGAGGTCGGTGCCAGGCCAGGCTCCCTGCCGTCCCTCCTCCCCGTCCACACCACACTTGTCCTACCTCCACAGCTTCATGGGCCCCTCTGCCTGGATGCCCTTCCTTCCCATGGCCTGGCTCCTTGGGACTCCGCTCAGTGTTCCCCAGACTGGGCGGAACAGCCTTGCCCTCGGCTGTTGGGGCCACGCTGCCCCCTGCCACACCTGGGAGCTGCTTAAGCAGCCAGAGCCCACCCGCTCCCCGGGCCGGGCCCCTCCAGAGGCCCCATCCACATGAGGGGGGCTGTCTTCATCCAGAAGGGGCCGAGTGCACTTGCTCCCTCTATGATCCGGGTCCCTCCTTTGGAAACTGACAGCTCAGTAAGCTCTTCCTTCTCCTCTGGCCCAGGGTTGGGGGATCAAGGTCACCTGCTCTGTACCCATGAATTGGGAAGGGGACTGGGGGCAGAGCACCCGAGGGCAGAGGGGCAGGCAGGGTGAGAGGAGCAGGTCAGGCAGCCAGACAGGCAGGAGATGGTGGAGAACGTTTATTGTATAAAATAAGAAAAGGGCTGCCCCATCCTGGGGCACAAGAACAGAACCCACCCCCCAACCTCCCCCAGCAGGGAAGCCCATCCTGGGGCTGCCCTGGGCCCGCCCCTGCAGCCTGAGGGAGTCCCTGCTCCCTTCTGGCCTCCCGTAGGGACCAGGGGAGGCCGGAGCTGTGCCCCTGGAAAGAGGTGGACAGGATCACCCAGCCCCAGCACCGCCACCAGGGGCAGCAGCCTGGTCCCCATGCTTCCTTCCCCTCCCCACCCACACCACTCCCCCACCGCAGACTCGGGGACATCGAACATCTCGACAGGACAGACATGGGTGGGCACGGGCTGTGCCTCCAGAAGTGGGGGTTCTAGAAGACCGTGCACTTCTTCCCCGGCTTTTTCACGGGAGGTGGGCAGAGAACAGCCCGGATGGCCTCATCAAACACGGTCTTCAGGCCCCGCTGGGTCAGGGCCGAGCACTCCAGGTACTTGACAGAGCCTGGGGGCAGCGAGGGATGGGGGACGCTGAGGGAGTGGGGGCGGCACAGGTGCACAGCAGACGGGGATGCCTCTCTTCCCCGCTCCCCATGCTGGCCGGTCTGGCGGTGCCCACTCACCGATCTCCCTGGCCATAGCCAGGCCCTGGGGGTAGGTGATGGGCGCCAGCTTCTTGTCCCGCAGCCGCTCGACGGTGTCCTTGTCATCTCGGAGGTCCAGCTTGGTGCCCACCAGGAGGATGGGCGTGTGGGGGCAGTGGTGCCGCACCTCTGGGTACCACTGTGGGGACGGAGGCTCTGACCCCTGCTCCTTGGGGCCTTCACCCCAGTCTGGCCCAGAGCAGGCCATGGCTCCCAAGGGCCCCTTCCCTGTGGCGCCTAGACCCACCCTGAATCGTTCCTCTTCACGGGGTGACCGCTGGGTTCAGTGGGGAGATGACCAAGGACAGAAATCCCCAGCCAGGAAGTTTCCAGGCCCATCAGGGCCTCGCAGTCAGGGCCCTCCCTCCCCTGAATGCCTTGCGGCTCGCCACTCCAGCCCCACCCCGACCCCTCGTCACCCCTCTGGACCACCTTCAGACCCCACAGCCAGCAGAACGGCATCACCTCTGCCTCCAAAGGACAGTCTGCCTCTGGAAGGTCTTCAGGCAAGAAACCCCTGCCCTGTAAAGGCAAGTTCTCTGGGCAGCCCCCTCCCCTCCGGCAGAGGATGAACACTTCGTCCAGCCCTGCCCTACCTTGGCTCGAACATTCTCAAAGGAGGCTGGGCTCACCAGGGAGAAGCAGATCAGAAAGACGTCCTTGGGAGAAAAGGAGAGAGAGGCCTAGGCGGAAGTGGTCAAGGAGGGCTGCCGGCCCCAGTACCCCCACGTCAGGACCTCTGGGCCTCCACCTAGCCTCCCAGCCCTGTGGGCAGCCCTGTGGTCGCCTACTGTCTGAGGGTAGGAGAGTGGCCGCAGCCGGTCGTAGTCCTCTTGCCCAGCAGTGTCCCACAGCCCCAGGTTGACCGGCTTCCCGTCAACCATCACATTGGCGGAGTAGTTGTCGAAACTGCAGGAGCGGAGTGAGAAAGGTCGGCCCAGGGCTGGGGCTCTCAGGCCCTCACAGACCTGGAGCCCAGCTGGCCCCTCAGCCCCACCTGGGGAGCCCAGACCGGGCCCACGTGGGCCTGGCCCCCAGGCACCCGCGCCCCCCACGCCAGCCCGCCACAACTGCTCACACGGTGGGGATGTACTCTCCCGGGAAGGCGTTGGTAGTGTAGCTGATCAGCAAGCAGGTCTTCCCCACGGCGCTGTGGAGACAGGGTGAGCCCAGGCTGCTCCCAAGCCCGCCCCAGCTCCCTGCCCAGCAAGGGCAATCCCCTCCCACGGAGCCACAAGCCAAGTGAGGCTGCCCAGGGTGGGGACAGGGGTCCCTGCCCAGCAGATCCTCAGCGACCCAGGGATAGAGGAGGAAAACCAGGGTAGGCAGGCCTCTGGGGGGAGCAGAGTGGTGGGTGCGGGCTGGGGCGAGCTGCCCCACAGCTGCAGGCAGGTGCTGGAAGGGTGGCAGGGGAGGGTGGGGCCGGCTGAAGGTTCAGCCCAGGTGAGAGGCCTGGACCCACCCACTGAGAGGCCAGGCGGGGCCGCGGGCCGCCCGCAGCATCAGGTGGGCCTGGGCTGGAGGCCGGCGCCCTGAGACCAGCCGGGGGTGGGGGGTGTCCCGCCCCACCGCGTCCTCCCGCCCCTGCTGGGTCCCCCGGCGCCCACGGTCGGTGGGGGGGTCGGGGGCGCGCTGGGGCCGCCCCGCCGGACCCCGAGGCGGGGTCCTGGGCCCGCGCGCGCCGCCTTCTCCGCGCCCGGGAGCCGAGCGCCCCGCGCGGGAGGGTCCCTGGAGCCGCCCCTGCCCGGCGTGCCCGGCCGAGCGGCCCCCGCGCCGCGCACTCACCCGTCGCCGACCACCACACACTTGATGGCCTGCATGGGCGCGGGCCGGGCGGGCGCGGCCGCGAGCCGAGCTGCGGAGAAATGCCCGGCGCCGCAGCCGCCGCGGACCGGAGCCGAGCGCCGAGCCGAGCGGCCGGAGACAGCCGAGCGCCGCCGAGCGCCGGGCGCGGAGACAGCCGAGCGCGGCCGGTCGGGCGGGCGGGGGGCGCGGACCCGCCCCGAACCCGTACCAACGCGCCTTCCAGAGAAATCTGGTGCGGGGCGGGGATATGACGCATCCCCCCGATCCGGTCCCCGAGCTCCTGTGACCCACACTAAGGCACCGCGCAGGCAGACGGCTCCCACCCACCTGGACAGGTTTGGGTGGTCCATGCGCACAGGGTTTCTTCCAGGGAGAACACTCCCAGGGTCCACCCACCCTTCAACCAGGAGACAGCTGGAGACAACTGGTGTTTGCAGTCACCAGAGGCCTCCAAGGCGGGCAACCCCGGGCCCAGCTGTCACCCTCCCCTCCCGTCCGCTGCGGTAGCCAGACCACCACCTCCATCTGGCAGCAGTTGGGGGGGGTGGTGACCCACCCACACCTAGAGGGTATTTTCTGCAGGGTCCAGCCTTGGGAGTACTGGTTGATGTGGGAGAAAGGCTCTGGGACCAAAATGTATCACAAAGTACAAAAGCCTGTATTTCAGAACTGCCGGAGAGAGGGCGTGCTGGGGCCGCTGAGCTCAGGGTTGCTGTTAGAAGGTGACTGAACAGAGGCGGAGGGGCATGGAGGGCTCAGGGCCGCTCCCCCGTCTTCCATCAGGGTCTGTGCTCTCAGGCACATCCTCCTCCTCCCTGGGACTGGACCCAAGGAGTGGGGAAGGGCCAGGGCCCACTACAACCCCCAACCCCCTTGGCCAGCCCTCTGGACCCCTGCAGCGGGGCTGCTCTCAGATCCACCCCGCCACTGATTTTCCGAGTCACCAGCTGTAGACTCTGCCCAAACAGCCCGGGCCTGCCCGATGGATGGCCTGTCCCTTGAGAGGAAGGGATGGGCAGCAGTATGACCCAGACGTCCGGCAGATGCCACCTTCCTGCTGCTTGGAGTTTTCCTGCCTCCCCTCATTTCTGGGGGCTCAGGGTCCTCAGGGGGGACCCTTGCACATAAGCCAGGACAGCATTTTGCAGAAAGCTGGCCCTCTGGGCCTCCTCATCCCGGATCCGGGCGATCTCCGCTTCCTTGAGTCGAAGCTTCTCGCGGAGGGAGGCGTTCTCGCTCTCCCTGTCCAGCAGTGCCTCCCGGTGGTCACTCGCGATCACTGCAGGGAGGAAGCTTGGTGAGGAAGGGGCGCTGGGCGCTGTCTGGGCGCCTGCCATTCCAGAAGCCCCCTGGGGGCTGGGGGACCAGGCTTGCTCACTTGCCTCTTGTGCCAGGACCTCCGGGAGCTGAGACCTCAGCCAGGCTCGGCAGGCCAGGCCAGCCCCCTGTGGGACGACCCAGTGAGGGAGGTCCTGCAGAGACGCTGTGGGGGGCTCCGGGCCCAGCTCACCTTTCAGGTGGCGCTCCAGGGCTGCCACCTTCTCCTTAAGCGCTTCCTGGGCCGTCAGCTCAGCTTTCAGGCGGCCTTTCTGCTCCTGCAGCTCCACCCGCACCCTGGTCACTTCGGCGACCTTTTCCTGGTCCTTGTTGCTCAGTTCCTGCCAAGCATGTGGGTGGGTGGGGGGTGAGATGGAGGCTGGGGCAGGGGCACCCCCGGTAGCCCTCAAAGTCCCAGCTACCTGCTGCAGCTCCTCCAGGCGCCGCTGCAGGCCCTCCACCTGCAGGCCCAGCTGGCTGGCCCTCGCCTGGGCATCGGCCACCGTCTGCTTCTGCTGCAGGCAGGCGCTCTGAGCCTCGTCCCGCGCCTGCGCCAGCAGCCGCAGCTTCTCCTCCAGGTGAGCCAGGCGCTGCTGCTGCAGGCATGGGGGAGGGGCTGGTGAATTGCTTTCTGGCCCGTGGCCGTGAGCTCACGTGGGCAGTGACCCCCTACTCCCCGCTTCAGGCTGAGAGGAGCTTTTATTTGCTGTGTGGAAACCGCACTGTCGCTAAAGTTGTTACGAATACTGCTCTGAATGGGCTCAGCTTGAACAGGGAGCCTCTGGGGACCACTCTCCCCGGGCTCCTCCTCCGGGCCCCAGGCTGATGCCATCCTGCCCTCTGGTCTCCCACTTCCACCATGCCGTCACGGGCTGCACGTTTGGGCCAAACCCCTTCCCCACGGGCCTGGAAGATGTTGGCTCTTTGTGGGGGGTGGATGTGGTCTGACTCTTCCCCACTCCTGCACCCCTGGAGCTTCCATTCTTGACTCCGTCCCTACAGAGATAGGGGACAGCCCTGATCTGGCCCCATGAAGCCTGCGGTGCCGTACAATCCAGAGAGCCCCTGGCAGCCCCTCAGACCTCTCCCTATGGTGGGCGCTGCCAGCAGTAGGCAGCGGCCTTGGGCTCACCTCCTCCAGACGGACTTGGTTCTTGGCCTTGACAAGCTCCTCCTCGGCTTGGCTCCGCTCACTGAGCGCTGCTGCCTTAGCCCGGCTCAGCTCCTGCACCACAGACAGCAATCCCTGGGTCCTTCCTGCAGCCCAGGGACCCATCCCGGCCACATCCGGCCTCCCCAGGGGAGGGCAGAGCTCCAGCGCCCAGCTCACCTCCTCCAGGGACAGCCGCGCGGCTTCCAGCCTCTGCACCCTCTCCTGCATGGCCCTCTCACTCTCCTCCAGGTGCCGAGTCATGTGTTCCACCTGCGGGGCGCAGGGATGGGGCCGGCAGGCTGGCTCCCCAACCTTCAGCTCATCGGATCCCCACCCCAGGAGGCAAGTGAATCATGGGGACCCTTCCAGGTGGGGGCTCGTGGTGGGGTGGACATGGTGCTGATGGGACGCGTGTCCTCATCTGACCTTTCCAAGCGAGGGCTGCCCCAAGCAGCCTTGCAGGTAGCGAGGATGGAGGGTCCATCCCAGCGCTGTCCACCCCCCACCCCCCGATGGCACGGAGCACGTGGCGGCTTGCACTGGGGTGACAGCATGGTCAGGGTCCCTTCTAGAAACTGGTCAGGAGGTTCTGGGTCTGACACCTGCCAGGACTGGTGGAGAACCGCCACCAGAGCCCCACGGGCTCCTGGGGGAGCGCACTGGGAGTGTGCCTTGACACTGTGTCAGACCGAGGTGTCCACAGGCCCTGGTGGGGACGTGAGGGACAAAGGCCAGAGAACGTGACCAATGAGGAACCTCCGTGAAGCGCAAGTGCTCCGAGTCCTCCAGGCTCTGCCGGGACCTCTTCTTCTCGAGCTCCAGGCGCTCTGGAAGCACGGGGGATCGCGTGGGCAGGGCTCCTCTGGTGGCCCCCTGGCTCCCAGGGTCCCCGTCTCCAGGCCCCAGCAGCTGGCCTGGTGTGCCTACCTTCGGCCTGGACTGCCCGCAGCTTCAGCTCGGCAGCCGTGTTGCTCAGCTCCTGCCGGGCCAGGAACAGCTGCTCCTGCTGAGACTTCGCCTTCCGCTCCAGCTTGTCCACCTGAGCCAGTGTCCAGGGAGGGAAGCTTAGGTCCCTGTCGCGAAGCCCCACCCCGGGCTCTCCAGGCGCCTGGCCCCACGCCCCCAGACCTGGTTTCGCAGAAGCAGGTTCTTTTCGTTGGCAGCAGACAAGTCTCTGAGGAGCTTTGACTCCCGCTCTGCAGCTTCCTGGGGGTGAGACAGGGAAAGGGCGCCACTGGCCACCCGCCGCCATGCCCCACCTGCCTGCCCCACGCCCGCCTGCCGCCCAGCCCTCCCTGCCCACCTGCTGCTCCAGCCTGTGCTCCTTCGCCTGTCTCTGTGCCTGGCTCCGACGTTCCTGTTCTGCAGCGGCCAGGAGCTCCCCCAGGTCCCGGGCCTTCTGCTCCGACAGAGCCAGGGCGGCCTCAGCCATCTGCAGCCTGCAAGGAGGAAGAGCCAGCCTTGCCAGCCGACCGTGAGCTCCGCCCCGGCCCCGCCTCCAGCCTTGCTAAGTCCTTGCTGTTCTCCCTCGTGCCAGGTGTCTACCCAGCTAACACTCGGCTCCTCCAAAAAGCCTTCCCAAGTCGGCACCCCAGCCGCTTCCCACTTCTACTTTGTACACTGGGGTCTTGAGTCCTCGCCTGGACGGTCCTCCTCTGCCCTGTGGGCAGGTCTCTAAAGTGTTCCAAAGCACCCCCGACCCCAGTCCTGTGCTCTGTCCCTCCTTACTTGGCCTTGAGGGCTTTGATGACGGAGTGCCTCTCGTCCAGGGCTTCCTGAAGCTGCCCTACACGCACTGCTGATGCCCTGCGGGCCAAGAGGAAGGTCCACGAAGCCCAAGCCCCAGAGCCTCTCCGGGGTTGGCCCTGTAGCAGCCGCTGGTCGTCATGCTCACACAGTGGGCTGAGAATGTGCTCGGTGCTGCCTCTGACCCTCCAGCCCACTGGCTCAGGGAATACACCCCACGACCACAGGTGAGGTCACTCTGAGGCTAGAGCCGGGATTCGAACCCCGGGCACCTCCACCGCGCCGCCCCTCTGCCCCCAGTTCTGGGGCCATGCTCACCTGCTGCTCCGGGCCATCTCTTCTCTCTGCCTGTCAATCGTCTCCATCAAGTCCAGGAACTGGGGACAGAACCGGACAGAACCCCTTCAGGGTCCAGAGCCTGCCCGCTGCCCATGCGGGCGGGAAGGTGGCCAACATGCACTGAGGCAGCAGGACACCAAGCGGCTCAGCCCCATCCAAACGGAGGATGGGTCCCATGAAGGGGAACCCACCCACCCAGCCAGAGGGCATCAAACAAGAGGCTGCCTCCTGGGCCTGGGTGGGCTGTTTGGAGAGATTCCAGGGCCAAAGGAGTGAGATGGCCCTGGCACTGGGCCAAGGGGGGGCCCTTCATCCACAGGGCAGGGCTGGGGTTGCGGCCGGGCAGGCGTCTGCGGTCAGAGACGGTGCCACCCTCACCTGCTTGGACTTCTCTTCCCGGAGGTGCTGCACCTCCTTGCTGAGCACGTGGGTGCGGGCCTGGTTCTCCCGGAAGGCGGTCTGCCGGTCCTGGTTGTGGTCCATGGCCTGCTCTGTTGGGAAAAGCCAAGTCATCTACCAGGGGTGCTGAGCCTTGGGAGTGGCTGATGGCCGGCCGAACCCCGTGCCCAGAAGGCCCCGTGTAAGGCAGTGTCTCACCCCACAAGTCAGACAGACCCCTCAGGGCACTAGCAGATGAGGGGCTCAGCAGGGGTGGGGGTGACGGTGAGGCCAGGAGCTTGGGAGGCACATGGCAGGGGGATGCACAGGAAGCGGTGGAGGAGGCTGCTCCACTTCCACAAGAGGTGGGCACTTGGGCTCTGCCCCAAATATCAAAGACACACTGCCTGACTTTCAAGAGGTAACTGCTGAGCTCAGCTCCTGGGTTCTAGAGAGATCCAGGACAGGAGCCAGCCAGAAACAGCCATGGGACCAGAAGCAATGACAACAGCTGGAGGCAGGGCCAAGGACCAAGTGGGAGAGGCCACGTGTTGGGCAGACCCAGCAGCAGGGTGACCCCACACTAGATTCCAGCCCAAGCTTGGGCCCTCAGGTGGCCGGCGCCGCTGGCAGGACAAGGAGCCATGGGAGTGAGTTGTCGGCGTCAGGACGGGAGCAGCGCCGGGCAGTCAGCGCTCGCTCTGGTTTTAACGGGCTACAGTCCTGATGCGCTCACGCGCTCTGGCTGAGCCGCCCACCCTGGGTGGCTAGGCCTCTGTCAGAGGGGATCAGCTTCATGCTCATGACCTGCTCCAAGTGCTGGAAGCTGCCAGCAGCCCGCACGCCCATACCCACAGCTCTGAGGACATCCCCCGGGATGCTGTTCCCAGCCAGCTCCAGCCTCCACAGGGTTCTGTTGCTGGGGAGACAGTTCACCAGGGCGCGGCCGCCAAGGAGGCCGATGTGATTCCAGCGCAGGTCTGAAAGGAAACCTGTTGTCACCGGACAGAGAACACCTGGCAGGGGTGGGAGGGCCAGGCCAGCCTAAGCTGCTTCCTTTGTGGGGCTGGGGCTGCCTGTGATCGGCCACAGACCGGGGAGCAGGAGATGCAACCCCCACCCCCACCCCAAGACCCAGACGGCCTGGCTGGGCCTGAGGACCCGGGAGGGCAGTGCCGGGTGGCCTCACCCAGCTGCTGAAGGCTGGCATTGCTCTTCAGGGCCAGGGCCAGCTCCTCGGCGCCCTTGTGGCTGATCTGGTTGTTGCGGAGGTCCAGCTGCCGCAGGGCGCTGTTGGCCGCCAGGGCCCCACAGAAGGTGGCGAAGGCTTCTTCCCAGGTGCCCAGGCTGTTCCACTCCAGGGTGAGGCTGCGGGAAGCAGGGGCATGAGGTCATGGCACTGGAGGGCATCCTGCTCCCACAGGCTCCAAGGGGGTGAGGAGGGGTGCTG
This sequence comes from Camelus ferus, assembly GCF_009834535.1. NCBI lineage: Eukaryota > Metazoa > Chordata > Mammalia > Artiodactyla > Camelidae > Camelus > Camelus ferus. Next base: position 20,463,383 of record NC_045711.1, read on the forward strand.
GCTTGGGGGTCTCTGGCACTTTCAGGCTGGAGCCGCCTGCTCCCACCTACTCCCCACCCATAAGTGGGAAAGACAGAGACTGGAGTGAAGGAGTGAGCTCTCTCATGTTGCAGAACCACGTTCTCTGGAGCCAACCTAGAACCGTGGTTGAGGGCAGCGAGGGCAGGGACCCCCACGCTACCTCTGAATGGACTTGTTCTGTCGGAGGAGTTTTCCCAGTGCCTCGGCCCCTGTGGCTCGAAGGTTATTGCCCTAGGAAAGGAAGAGGCCAGCCAGTCACTCCCCACCACCCCGGGCTGGGCTCTGACCTCCGTGGTCAGGCAGTGGGCAAGGCCACGAGAGCTCTAGACAGAAAATGTGGCCCCTGTCAGGTTCTGCTTTCCCTGACCACAGGAGGGCTCCTGGTGTGGACGCTCTGGAACTCACATTCCTGCCCTCCAGACACTGGCCCCCAAGCAAGAGACCACAAGAAAACGGTGCAGGGCCTGTGTGCCGAGTGCTTACAGAAGGAGTCTCTGGCTGCCATCTGGACCCCTGGCTGCCAGGACACCTGTATCTCCTCTACCCTCTTCTCAGGTGGCACGCCCCTGAGCACAAATCCACCCACCTTTAGATCCAGAAACCGCACCACGGTGTTGACACACAGCCCCTGCAGCAGCAGTGTGGCCCCTGGAAGACAGCAGGGCAGTCACTCTCCACCCCTTGGTAGCTCCATCTGGGGGCAGCTCCCCCAACGTCAGGGAGGGACGACAGTCCCGGTGGCCCCCATTAGTCAGGGTTCATGCCAAAAATGGGTCACCTTACTCACTGTGTCACATTGCGGAGGGGGTAGGGTACAGCTCAGTGGTAGAATGTGTGCCTAGCATGCACGAGGTCCTGGGTTCAATCCCCAGTACCTCCGTCAAAATAAGTAAAATGAAACTTAAAAAAAAAATCTGCCAAGTGCAGAGTCAGCCTGCTGACCCTTGCTGGAACTCTCCTAAGTGGAGGGACCCTACAGAGAAACAGCCCTCTGCTCACAGGTTTCACGGGCAGATGCTGCTGCTTGCTGTAACTACAGTAAAGGGGAGAAACCTCGGGGAAGGGTTGGGGTGGGAGGACAGAGAATTCCTTGCTGGAGGCTGCCAAGCACCAAGGACGGGGCGTGTGCAGCAAACAAGCAGCGAGGCAGAGCAGGAAAGGCTGCCCTGAAGCACAGAGCTTGACTCCAGCCTCAACTCTGAAGTTGGAAGGGCTGCCCTGGCTCCTGCCAGCCCTGCGGTGCCCACCTTCCTCGCTCAGCATGCAGTCACTCAGGATGAGCTCGGTCAGCAGTGACCCCTTCTGCAACAGCTTGCCCAGGGCCCTGCAGCTGTCCACTGTCAGGCTCTGTGTGGCCAGGTCCAGCCGGCCCCGGGACAGCTCCTGCAATTGCTGCAGGACACTCTCCTGCGGCTCGGCCCCGCTCTCCTTACACAGCCGGCTGTAGGCGCGCCGGAGCTCCTCCATGTCCCTGGAGTGCCAGCAGGGCCTCCCCCGAACGCTCACCAGCTGGGGCCGGGAAGCCGGGGAAGCAGACTGCTGGCCCTTGCTCGGGGCTCCTGCCCCTGTCGGCAGTAGGGCAGGGCCTCTCCCCCGGGGGCCTCCAGAGAGCCTCCGGCAGCGCAGTGCGGAGCACAGGGACCCTAAGTCCTCAGCAGCCGAGGAACGAGGAGCAAACTGAGTTGGTTCTACAGGCGGAGGCCCCAAGAGGACGGGGGCGGGTGATTCCCAGTCGGGGGACCGCTGGAGCCGGGGACCGGGGAGGAGGGCGTCTTCGGGGGCAAAGCCTCCAGCCCCGGGGCTGGTCCCGGCGTCGCACGCGCCCCTGGGCTCCAGGACCTCAGCCTCAGCCCTCGCGCCGTGGACCCCCGCCCCCTCGCCACGGGTCTACGCGGCCGCGGCGCGCCTCGGTATCCAGGAAGAGCAGGGAAAGCCGGGAAGGCCTGGCGGAAACTACGACTCCCAGGAGGCCCTGCGGAGGAGTGGGGCTCACCCAGGCCCAATTAGGGCAAACGAGCGGGCGCGCGCGGCCAGCCCATTGGCTGGAGATGCGAGGGCGGGGCTCCGGAAGGCGCGCTCAGGGCTCATTGGCTGAAGGCGCAGGGGCGGGGCTTCGGAAGGCGCGCGTCTTGGCCGCAGTCATGGAGGAAACCGGCGCGGGCTTCCGGAAAGTGAGAGAGGGCCCGCGGGGCCGTGGGTAGCGGGCGAGGGGAGCGGGCTGGGGGCGCCGGGCAGGGCGGGGGACCGGCGCTGGCGCGGGTCTGGCGAGGACTCCGCAGCCCCGCCGGCTGGGTGACCCACGTGCGGGTTCCGAGCCAGCCCCCGCGCTGCCGGCCGGTGCCTTCTAGGGTGGGCCCATCCCCAGAATCCGGCCACGACCCCCACCCCGCGCGCCCTTCATCCTCCGTGGATGGGGTCTCGCGGCCGGGTAGCAGAACGTTGGTAGGCACCCTGGTCTGCGGCAGGAGGGTGAGGGTCTGCAAGTGCCGGCGGAAGTGCCGGGGGACTCCCTAGGTGCTCTAGCACAGAGCGGCCCAGCTCGCTGGTAGTCACATCCCTGCGTCCTCTAAAGCTTACTTTTGGCCTCTTCCCTGTCACGCCCGCTCTGTGCTTTGCGCTTCACCCGAGTCCGGCCGGCTGTGTCATCTGGGGTGTCTGGCTCCACCAGTGCTTTTCTTAGCTCCACACCTCGCACAGTCAGGCACTGTTCCATGCACTTAACATAGGTTAGCCCACTTAACTGCTCAACCACTACTTCCACTTACCAGTGGGACCATCCGCCTCCGGAGTCTGCCCCTTTGCTCTGCACCTGGCGGGTGCGTCTCTGGGTAGGCGGGTAGCGAGGTCCGCTGGCTCCCATACCCTGCAGGCTGTGAGTGGGCTCTGAGTCTCACTTTGTTGCCCTGCTCTAAGGTCAGTAGGCCCTGAGCCCTTGCCATCAGGCCTTTGTGGACCTGGGGCGGGAGGGAGGGTCACAGCCCGTGAGCACTTCCTTGTGCAGCCAGCCCCCGGTGAGGGTTTTTCCTCTTCTTTATCACCCAGGATCACCACTGCCCTGGCCTGAAAGGGGTTAGTGATGTCAAAGGGAAAATCACTGCGACTGGGTGACTGGCGGGGTTGTAGGAGCCCCCCACCATGACGGCTGCAGAGGGGAGCACTTGCCTGGGCCTCCTTCCCACGGTCCTGGGCAGCCCTGGAGTCCACCCCAAGGGCTTTGGCCCGAGCTGGGGTTGTGGTCATCACCCAGGTTCAGGGCTGTCCTGGACCAGGGTGACAGGGAGGGAGGGGTCGTGGTACCTCCATGCAGTGGGGCAAAGGCTGACTGCACCCCACGTCCCATCCTGCTCTCTGCAAGCTTATGGAACCTCCTCTCCCAGCTGGTGCTGCTTCCTTTAATTGTCACGACAAGCTAATGCACCTGCCCCCAGTGCAGCAGCCCGGCTGAGTTAGCTCTTCCCCAGGGTCTGGGAGCAGGTGGGGCAGTAGAGCCCCCTGGGCCTTTTCTGGTACCTTTCAGGGACACAGCAAGGACCAGCAGGTGGCGCCAAGCTCACAGGTCACTGCTGGGAGGGTGAGGCCAGTGCAGCCACTGCCCCAAGTGACCTGTGGCAAGCTCTTACCGTCCCGAGCCCAAGCCCTGCTCCCTCGCACCCTCCTCCACTCTGCTCCCCAGCTCTACTGAGCTGCACTGGGCCAGGGATGCCACTGCCTGTGACCAAGGCTGGAGGCCTGATGGGTCCCCAGCTCACCATCCCTGCACGACACCCTGTTGCTGGGCTGCTGGGTGCCCACAGCTGGTGTCCTCCTGCCACCCCGGCGTTCTGCTCTACCGGCTCATTTGCAACCTCTTCTAGCCGCTTCCTGTCCTGGGCAACCTCCCTCGCCCACCCACGTGCGGCCACCTCCCAGATCCTCACCCCCCAACTTCGACCTTCTCTCAGTCACAGCCACTCACTGGCCACTCTGCTTGGGCGCCTCATGCAACATGTCCCCAGCTGAGCGCCTGCATTGCTGGGCCCCAGAATCCACTTCTGCTTAGTGGCAGCATCCTTTAGGGCTCAAGCCTCCGCCTTGAGGAGTCTTGGCCCTGACCTGCCCTGGTCCCATCCCCCTTGTCCCGCATCTTGACTGCTCATTGATGGAGGAGCCCGGCCCCTGCCCAGCTCTGTGGCTCCCACGGTGCCCTTCCCTGTTACGCGAAGATTCCCTTACTCCCCACGCAGCAGGCTCCAGGGAGGGACCTGGGATGGAGCTGACCAAGTGCCTGGAGCAGGGTTTGGCAAAGCTAGGCGGTGCTGGTGGCATGGACTGGCCTGTAAAGGGGCCACTGTGGGGAGAGCACCTGGTTCCTGGGGGCAGGAGCACCAGACTGCTCTGGATCCCAGGAGGACTGGAGCCCCGGAAAACAGCGGGCAGGCACCTGGACCACTCCCACCTGTCTGCCACACGCATCTAATTTCTGGTTCTGGAGATTTCTCCCCACCCCGGCAGAGGCCCCACTGTCAGAGCGTTTCCAGCTGGAAATCACAACCCCATCCCAACCAGCACTAAATGCCTAAGGAGTCTGCAGCAGCCGGGGGTGAGGCGGGGCGGGGGGCAGCGGCCCACTGATGCCCACTGTGTTCCCACAGGAACTAGTGAGCAAGCTGCTGCACCTGCACTTTAAAGAGGACAAGACCAAAGGTGTGTGACGGGGGGGCGGGGGCTGGGGGGCTGCCAGGCCCGGGGGCTCCACTGTAGCTCTGCAGGGACCAGGGCCTCAGGGAGGGCTGGGGAGGGGGCTGAAGGGCACCAGCAGGGCCGAGCCAGGTCAGAAGTGGGGCAGGGAGGGGGTGCATGTCCCCTAACACCCCCTTCACCTTGCAGTCAGTGGGGACGCACTGCAGCTCACGGCGGAGCTCCTGAAGATCTTTGTCATAGGTGAGCAGAGGGGCCCTGGCAGCGTCCCCTGGTGTCCCACCCGCTCCTGTGCAGACCATTCATGATCTCTCTGGTTTCTGTGGAGAAACCAAAACACTTTTCACATTTTTCCCACAAGCACCTAAGCTGTGTCCCTGGAAAGCCTCGTGTTTCAGGGGCCTCAGGCTCAGTCTTCTGAGCTGTCAGCTGGCACAGGGGTGGAGGAGCCACCAGGGCTGAGGCCTGGGAGGTTTGGGGTTCCAGCCCCCCAGCCTTACTTCCCCCGTGTTGCGGTAGAAGCAGCCATCCGCAGCGTGCGGCAGGCCCAGGCGGAGGAGCTGGGCTGCGTGGACTTGGACCAGCTGGAGAAGGTGCTGCCTCAGCTGGTAGGTGGGCCTCCGGCAACACGGCCTGGCGGAGGGGGTGTGGGGGGTGAGCTGGCACGCACCCGCAAGGCCCTGAGTGCCCCTCCCTCCACAGCTTCTGGACTTCTAGGGGTGTCCACCCTCACTGGCAGCCTGTCCGAGTCACCAGCAAGTCCCATGTCCACGTGTTCTCCACGGCTTCTGGCTTCAGACGAGGCGGGAGCTGCTGATCCTCCAGGTTCTCCAGCTCCGAGGACTGGCCAGGTCCCAGCAAGCGTACCGCCCTTCCTCATTGTCCTCTCTCCCTGCTGCTGACAGCCTGGACACAGCAGATGGGGGGGTGTCACTGACAGGATGGGGGCCTGAGTGGGGAACCTGGGCAGGTGCCCTCCCCTTGCGCCTCCTGGGGCAGCTGAGAAGCACTTGGTCTTTGGGGAGCAGGTGCCAGGAAGAGCGGGACCGTTGCCCAAGCAGTTAGCCCATATGTACCCCGCAGACAAACGGAAGTGCATGGTTCTGCACTGACATCAAAGTTCGTAAGTCACCTCCAAGCCATTTGATGTTCCTCCCAGAAGATGCTGCCCTGAACTGTAAGTTTGTCCCCACAAAGCAACATCAATAAATCAAAGCCACCTCCCCAGGCACAGCCTCCTGTTGCCATTAATCACCCCAAGTCGAGTTGCTTCACGTGTGAGCCTCCTGCTGTGCACGGGCCTGGCGCTCGCGCGGAGCCCCGCACGTGTGGCTGCTCGCCCGGGATGGTGCCTGTGCCACAGGGCGGCTGTGGGTGTGGGGTGTTACTGCTGGCCGGCAGGCAGGCCCAGGAACAAGCGGGCAGGGCTGCTGGGGGTCACGCCCCTGGGAAGGACCCCTGGCCCAGGGCAACTCCAGGGCCAGGCAGGGTGACCCGGCCACGCTCACCTGGGACCTGCGAGAAGCTGGGTCTGCAAAGCCTGGCTGCCCTCTGGGACCTCCTCCTGCTTGGCCAGGCCACCTGCACCCCACAGCATCCACCTCCCCTGAATTCTGAAAGCTGCTTGGATTCCTTGGAGCCCAGGAGGACCCAGCGACCCCGGAGTCAGCGGACCTGGCGCACTGGGGAGGGACACTGGCTCCCCTGCAGCCACGGGCACCTGAGGAGCCACGTCCCCGCCCAAAGATGGCATGGTTGGCGGGGCAAGCCCTCCCTCCCTCATTTAGCCCTGCTGTCTTCCCCCTGCACCCCTTCCCCGCCTCTGCCCCCCACCTTCCTCTCCCCGCTCCCGGCAGGGAGTCTTGGGGCTTCAAAGCTCTGGGTGCATGTGGAAGTAATTAGACCTGAGGGGAGAGGCTGGCGACCAGTGCCAGAGCCTGTGCCCCACGGACACTTTGAAGTGCACTCAGATGTGGGGCGGGCGGGGCATCGGGAAACCCCAGGCCAGCCCCGCCCTGCTGGGTGGGGGCTGCAGCCTCCCAGCTCCTGCCGCCTGCGGCACAGCCAAGGCAGGCCATGCCTGGAGGTCCTTCTCCTGAGTTCTCAGAGCGTAATTAATGACGTCAGTTAGGTAAAAACTAAGGTTCACGGAGAACACTTGTGCCCATTAAGAGACCAAGGCCCTAGCGAGGAGGCCCAGGGCCCGGCCCGGCCAGGATGTGGCCCATCCAGTCCGAGGGTCGGCTGGAGGCCCGTGGCTGGGAGGTGGGAGCAGGGCGGAGAATGAAAGAGCCCTCTCCAGGGAAGGAAGACAGAAGGGTCTCGAGAGAAGCTCGCAACTTTATTCCCGCTCAGGGTGGGCAGGGGTCCTGTGGCAGGCAGACTGGGCACCTCTGGGCCGGCGGCGCTCACCTCTTGCCGGCTGCAGTGCAAACGCACAGGGTGACCTCGGGCTCCGGGCTCCCGCCCAGCAGCCTCTCCCCGCCCAGCCGCCCCCACGGGACCTGGCAGCTTTAGCCACTTGGGCACCTTGCCCAGACCCCTCCTCGCAGGCTGGGCCATCCGGGGGCCGGGCTCGGGGGGCTCCACAGCCCCTTCCTCAGCAGTCGGCTCTGACTCCGAGGGCACAGGGTCGGAGGCTGGCGGTGGCGGTGGTGGCGGCGGGGTCCCGGCTGTCCTGGACATGCACCTGAGGGCAAAGGTGCTGGCATAAGATGGTGGGGACTGCGGCAGTGGGTTCTCCCGACTCCTCTGGGCACTCACCTGGCCACCAGCGCGTCAGCTGCAGACGGGGAGATGGTGTGTTCCAGCAGCCTGGGTTCCAGGTAGGTGCCTGCAGAAGGCTCAGGCCACTGAGGAGCTGGCCCCACTCACCTCCCTGCGGCTCGGTTCCAGGAGGAGGCATGGCCCGGACAAGTGACTGTCCCACCCTGAAGCCCCCAGGGAGTAGGGTACGGGGCTGTCGGGGCCAGAGGTCTCCCTCCCAGACCCAAAGGCCGCTGCTCTGGGGCATCTGACGAGCTACAACGTGCGGCCCAGGGCTGGCCGGCGGTGGCGGGCAGAGCAAGGGGCCCCACCCACCTGTCGGCTCCTCGGGTCCGAAGTGCACGAGGGCAGCAGGGAAGAGGTCAGCCTGCGGGGGGCACGGAGGGGGCTCAGGGACCAGGCGGGCACAGCGGGCAGGCGGCAGAGAGGGCTGCACCCGCTCCACGGGTGGCCTCATGGGCACTGCACCCGCCAGGCCCTGCCCACCGAACAGCCCGAGGCCCAGCTTCGCCTGTCCCTTCTCGGGCACCAACCACTGTGCGATCCAGGCGGTGGCACTGGACCACAGGGACCTGCCGGGGCCAGCCCCTACTGAACAGGAAGCACTCGTGGTCCGTGTGCTCTGGCATTTTAACTCCCGCTCCTCCTTCCTGCCTGCTTTCAGGGGTGAACAGTTAATACTCTGAACGCGGGAGCTAGGCCTGGAAGCCCCCAGCCTCAGCAGGAAGCCAAGAGGTCAGAGATCAGAGAAGATGCAGGCGCTCACAGAACTCCTCCGCTGCCCCCCCACTCCCTCACCTGCGTTGCCCAAAGAACAGAGAGGGTGGCAGGCAGAGGGGGGCCTCCACAGGGACAGGAGCGCCCTGGGGGGACCCTCAACTGGCCCTGGCATGGGGCAGTGGGGGTTCTTGGAGTCCCAGGCCAAGAGATGCCAGCCTGGTCCACCCCCTAGACCCAAGAGCCCACATGTGGGTTCCCTGACTCGGCACCAGGTCTTGCCTGGTGAGGAAGAGCCAGGGTCAGCCAGCCTGAAGCTCCCCCCTGCGCTGGGTCCCCACACCCCTTCTGGGGGCCTGGGAACAGCGCCCCTCCTGAGATCCCACCCGTGGGAGTGGTGGCACCTGTACAGGTGTGGGACAAGGACACATCACACGACCCCTGACCCCCTAGAGGCCTCCCAGGCCAGGGGCAGGACTGTGGTGCAGACTCAGGACTGCAGGGAGGACCCCAGAGCCCCCAGGGTCGTAACCTCCCTCCGATCCTGCCCCTGCACCCGAGGAAGACCGTGGCTGCAAGCCCCGTCCTCTGCAGAAGGGCTGCCGCTGTCCGCTGACTTCGTCCTCTGTGCCCTCAGCTCCCAGCGCTTGGAGTCAGGCCGGGGCATCAGCAAGAGGAAGCTTCCAAGACCAGTGAATGTTCTGAAGGCCCCACTGTGATGCTCAGGATCCAAGTCTGGGGCAGGGGCTGCCCTCAGGCCCTGGAGGCACTGCAGCAGGGCAGTGGCTGGGGAGCAGGAAGGGACACAGGGAGGACAAAGGCCCAGATTTCCCCGGGTGGCCAGCAAGGCCAGACCCTGGCTCAGCCAACCCACCGGGCAATGGGGCCACCCTCATGGTGCCACATCCCCATCTCACAGGACCTCACCCAGACCCAGCCAGCAGGGCTGTCTCAGGGCCGCAGAGCCTGAAGCCTTGAAGGGCCCCTCTGGGCAGCTCCTCTTGAACCCAGACTCCCTGTTCCCCCTCAGCACCTGCCAGAAGCCCCCTGCCCGCCAGCTTGCGCCTCAGGGTTCCCGGCAGAAAACAAGGGAGTAAACAGCACAGAAGACCACCATGATTACCAGGAGGGAGGGTCTACCCCTCTGCTCAGGCTGACGAGGCCGCCACAGGTTGCGGTGGACCGCCAAGGGTGACGCTGGGGCCCTGGGCCAGGCAGTGGGTGAAGCGAGGCCCTTGAGGCTTGCGGCAGCACCAGCACTAAGGGGGCTCAGGCTTGGGAAGGAGGCTGGACACGGGCGCTGGGGACCTCTGCATCCACAGATGGCGTCCTCCTGTCCTCGGCCTCACCCTCCGCCTCGCCCAGCAAATGGTTACTCTTCCAATCCAGCGGCCAAGAAGGGCAGCTGGGCTGCCGTCCCCCACACCCACCGTGAGCTGTCACTTTCTGGAGTGCAGGACTGGACCCTGGGGCAGCCAGCAGCCAGAGAGCAGCCCTGCCAGGGACATGAAAGCGGGCGGCTTCCGCGCCGCGCCTGCTCACCCGCAGGAGGGAGGAAGGCTTCCTTCCCCGGGCCCTGCCAGCTCTCTGATCACAGGCAGGCAGGGACACCACCCTGCGCGGAGGGCCCCCGGCTCCAGAGCGAGCTGACGGATGAAAGGAGACGGCTGCTGGTAGCAGGGGGCAGAGTGTCACCAGGAATCAGGCCGAGTGGGCGGGACAGGCAGCGCCCCAGGGTTCCTAATCGGAGCGGGGCCCGAACGCTGGTCCCCTCCATCCCAAAGCATCTTCCAAATTCAATGTTTATCAACAGGCTGGCCAGCGAGGGAGAGCGAGGCGGGCGGACGGGGACAGAGGAAAGAGGCCCAGTGCCTCTGGGGCTCCTGGGCACTGCAGAAGGGGGCTGGGAGGGGAACAGGGGTTGGGGGGCACCTTGCCCCCGCCGACCTAGACTCCTTTCCTAGGTGGGCTTCCAGCCTCTCTGCTGGTCTGGCCCCACCCCCCATCACGGTGGCTGCCCTGGGGAAGCAGACCCCCTCGCCCCAACTCAACCTCTGCAGGGCCACCGGTCACTTAACAAAGACCAGCCTCTGTTACTAATTAAAATATCTGAAGAGACTCTGAAGAGGAAACCATTAGGCCAGAGGGCTGGGGAGGCCCCCCCCCGCTGCTCTCCCGGGGTGAAGGGACAGCACATTCCTTCAGCTCTGGACAGCAGCCCAGCAGGGCACCGGATCAACGCTCCGCACCCCGGAGCACTCGGGGCCTCCAGCCAGTGGGGAGGGCCGGCTTGGCATTCCCCACAGAGGCTGCGGGTCCGGGAGGAAAGGCGGGGCAGGGCAGCAGGCCTGGCAGCGTCCCCTCCAGCCTGGAGCCAAACCTGCCCAGCAGCTGGCATACCAGGGCCCTCCTGGGCAGCCGGCCACCTGCAGTGAGGCCTCTGACCCTTGACCCTTCAGGGGCTCCCCTGGCCGCCTCATGTGCCAGTCCCTTCTCACCCAGACCCCAGAGGCAGTCCTGGCTGTGGGCGCCAGCAGCCAGCCAGGCAGGCCCATCCTTGCCAGGACAGGAATAGCAAAGAAGGCTGGAAAGCCCCCAAACCACCCCAAAACCGACTTGAGAGGTGCCCTGCTCCCTGCAGTGCCCCCTCTAAAGGGCCTTCTCCCACTCCTGGGTGGCTGCCCCTCAAGCATCAGCCCCAGCAGCGCCCCAAGCCCAGCAGGCGGCCAGTACCTGAAACAAGGTCAGCATGTGGTCGTCCAGGATGGTTTTCGGAGGAGCAATGACTACGGACAGACAGGTGGACAGTTGTCTGTGTCAGGAAGCCCCCTGCCCCTGCCCCCACCCCCAGGGAAGACAGACCTGAGAGTGAGGAGGCCTGGGACCCATGGCCTCAGGGGAGGGGTTTCTGAAGAGCCCCATCAGCCCACAGCACCCTGCCCAACTGTCTGTGGCAGCAAAAACCCAGCGACAGGCTGGGGAGAGGGCCTGGGGCAGACCCACCTGCGGGGGAACCCTGCCCGCACTGTGCCCCGTGCAGTCCTGTGGTGTGACCCCTCACCACCCAGACACCCACCTGCGGGAGAGTGGGAGAGAGGGTCTAGGTACGACTCAGGGGGCAGAGAGGCCAACCTCCCTCCCCGACCCTGGGTCCCCAGCATGGGACCCGCGTGCCCGGTGACGCTGCTTCTTGGGAAAGGCTGCTTTGAGCCTGGGCTGGGAGGGGTGGGGGCTGCTGAGCAGGAGGGCCCAGAGACACGCTCACACAGGTGGAACGGCAGCTCGGGGTCACCCAGGTGGCTCCTCACGAAGTCCCGCAAGTCCCCCACTGAAGGAGGAAGCACAGAGTGAGTGGGGACCCCAAATTCAGACCAGCTCCAGGGCCAGGCCCCTCTGCACAGACCCCCATCCCCTACAGGCCCAGCAGTCTGACCCTGGAGGCATAGACCCTGATGCCCCCTCAGGCTGAATCCAAGCATGTTCCCGCCCGGCGCCCCCAGCAGCCAGGCCAGCGGGACATCCCTCCCTTTGCCCCTCTCCCTGCCCACCACCAGGGCCTGAGCTCTGCCCCAGGAAGGCCCCCCCAGGGACCTCGAGGGCCTGCCTGCTGCCCCTGCAGTCTTGGGTCCAGGTCACCAGGTACCCCGCTCAGAACGGTGGCATCGCTGCCGCGCCAGGCCAAGAAACCACTGCTGGGTGTGGGGAGCCGTGGGCCCACCCTCTCTGGGCGCCCCCCTCCCACCCACGCCCCGGGCAGGCGGGTTCACGGAGGCACAGGCCCACAGTCGCCGCCCAGCCGGCCTGCGCCTGCTGCCTGCCCCACAGAGACAACAGGGACCTGAAAGCAGCCAGCCCCGGAGCCCGACGGCCGAGCAGCCACAGTCCCACAGCCCAGAGGGAACGAGCCGGGAGGGGCTCACAGGGTCCCCACCTTCCCGGGCGCTCACCGGTCTCGCTGGGGCGGAAGCAGCCCTGCAGGATATGGCGGTCAGGAAACAGGACCCTCAGGACCACCTGGGCCGGGACAGGCGGCTTGTCAGCAGGCCAGCCAGAGCCCGGCTGCACAGGTGGGCCCACCACGAGGGGCCCCCCAACCCACACTGGGCCAGCCACCCCCTCACCTCGGCTGCCCCGGCCACGAGCTGCACAGGAAGACAAGCCAAGAACCCATGTTTTTCAACTTAAGGTGGGGCTGACTGTTCTTCAGGAACCGTGAGTGTGCAGCCCTCAGCTGAGGCAGGGGACCGCGGCCAGCGGCGCTCGGGCAGCGGGAGCCGCAGGAGGCGCTGGAGCCGAGCCACGCGCAGACCCGCCCCCCGCGTACCTTGGGGTAGCGCTGCAGCTTCTCCTTCATCTGAGCCTCCCTGAAGGCCCTGGTCACCAAGGGGGCTTCTTCCAGGCGCTTCCTGAGGGGAGGGGCGGGGTGAAGGCCCAGGCCTGTGCGGGCACAGCGGAGGCCCCACACCAGCTGGACTTTGAGAGCCGTTCCAGCACGCAGGGCCAGGTGGGAGCCCCTGCCCGGGCCCCGCCCCTCCCCAGAGCTGCCAGGGCGTGGGTGTTGGGGACCCAGACTTGGGCAGCAGGGAGCCTCCGGAGGGGCCAAGGCACACCCACCGCTCGCTCTTGAGCTGGGCCAAGCGTCTCCTGACGTCGTCCACGGTCACCTCGAAGAACTCGTCAGGCAGCTCCGAGGGCCAGGCCTGGAGCAGCACTTCCAGGTCGGGGTGGCACACCACGGGGTCTCGGTCCACTGGCTGGGCAGGCGGAGGGCTCGGCTGACACAGGTGCCCAGGACGGGCCCAGGCCCTTACTCCACGGGACTGGGGTGCTGATGCAGACCCAGGCTGAGCCCAGGCCACGGCTGGCCCCATCTATGGGCCCAGGGCCAGGGCCAGGTCTCCAGGGTGGGATGTGGGATAACCGAGCCTGCCCGTCCAGCCACACCAATGCTGAGACCTTCACCCACCAGCAAGGCATGTGGTCCTGGGGTCTCGGCTAGGCTGGGCCAGCAGGTACCTCGTGACACCCTCGTGGCTGGGGTACTGGGCAGTGGGTGGGCGGCAGCTCGGCAGGGCCAGCCTCCCTTGGCAGCACCTCTGCTCACTTCCTGTCTCTGAGGGAAGCCCCCATGAGCCCCCGGGGGCTGCCCGCTATCAGGGTCCCCCAAAGCAGGGGACAAACTTGGGGAGTAGCACCCTGGTCAAGGCCACGTCAGGGGCTCCATGGGAGGGGCGGGGAAGCAACAGCCCCCAAATTAGAGGTTTGGCAGAACCCTGCTAGCCGCTGGCCCCATGGTGAGGCTGACCCACCCCCTCCCTGGGGGAGCAGGCTGGCCCCACCCTCTGACCACCCTGGGGACACAGGAAGGGACAGCGTCCCTCCTAATTGGCAGCAACGGGGATGGAAATTACAAGGCAGGCTTGCCAGGCCTGCAGGGCCTCTGGGGGGCTAATTGCAGCGAGTGTCTCCCGCGCGACCACGGGGAGACCAGGCCTGATCAAGGCGTCCAGCAGGGCTGGCAGTCCTCCCTCCACAAAATGTCCATGAGCTTTCTGGGGTGAGGCCATGGTGCCTTCTGCTCACTGCCCCGTCCCGGCCTCGGCAAGGAAATCCCGCCTCCCGCCTCTCGACACCCAGGGACGGCTCAGCAGGCTTCTCTGACCATCCCTTCCTCAGCCTGGACGCAGCCCCACCTGTTCTAAAGGGCTCCCATGCTGGTCGAGGGCAAAAGCTGCCCAGCAGTCAGGGGCTCACTCCCTCAGTGCACCTGCCAGGTGTCCCTGGGGCCACTCCCCCAGCCACACCGTCCAGGCCACCAGCTGCGCCACACCTCACGATGGAGGGAGGCGGGCTCTCGCCAGGACACCTCTCTGGTCTCAGGGCACTGGGGAAGGGTGGCCTGGAAGGGGTGGCTGAGGCCCGCGCAGCAGGGCCCGAAGGTGGCTGACAGAGGCCCTTGGGGGCTGCCCCCTCAGAGCCACAATCCTCCTGCAGCCCGCAGGCAGTCCACACCAGAGCTTTTTATAACAAGATGCCAGGCGCCAGGCTGCCCCCCACAGCCACGGCGCCTGCATTCCAGAGGGGCTGAGTGCTCGCTTGGGCTCCTCGGGGAGGACGAGGGAGGACGCGGGTGTGCCGAGCAGGGCACTGCCGTGCCCACGAGTGCCAGGCCCCGGGCCCTGGGGCACAAAGCCCACAGGCCAAGGCGCGGGCTCTGGGGCCGCCCTGTCCCCATCCCACCCCGGCAGTCCCGGGCACACGAGCCCCCTGGAGAACCCAGCACTCAGGTGACATGCGCTCCATGGCACGAAGCTGAGCCTGACCATCCAGACACGGCCAGTAAAGCCCGTCCCTGAGAGAAGAAGGCCACTCCGGCCTCCTCGTCGTCCCAGTGCTGCAGTGCACAGCCGGTGGTGACCGGGGGGACTGCAGGCCGCTAGCACTGCCCACAACCCCCAGCCCACGGTCCGCTCCCCGAGGCCCCTTCCAGCACAGGTGACAACAGCCGTTAGCTTCAAGCTGTTCAGGGACCACTGACTTCCCATCAGAAAATAAACTGACAAAAATCTCTCTCTGTGTTGGCTCCAACCTCGATCCCACCCCTCCTCCAGGCCGCTGCTCTGCTCCAGAGGAGCCGGGAGCTGAAGGGGCTGCCTCGAGAAGCAGTCTCACACACTCACCTGCACCGCCCTGCACCCCAGGGGCCTCCCCGCTTCTGGGCAGAGAAGCCGGGGTTCCGAGCAGCCTCTGCTGCCCACCAGGGCCCAGACCACCCAAGTCCTAGAGCTGCCACCATGTCCGGCCCTGGGCAGGCCCTGTCCCACGAGAACAGATGGCCATCTGTGGCTGGGCCGGTAGGACGGTCACCCAGCTGTCAAAGGGAGAAGCCACGGGGCTTCACACGCCTCCACGTGGCCTGCGTAACAGAGACGTTTCCCTGCAGAGAGAAGAGGGGTGGGCCTGCAGCTCCGCGTGGGGGCGAGTGGGGCAGACGCTGTGCCGGGGGAGGCCGAGCCCAGGCCCTGCTCACTTCCGACGCCTGGCCAGCCACCTGGCCCCCATTCGCTATTGCCTCACCCGCTTCCCCTGGTCGCGGGCAGTTATCACGCATGGCTCCCATCCTAAGCGGGTTTACAGAGATGCTTGTCAACGGAGAACAGAGATCTAGGATGACACATCACTAAGAAAGAAACACCCACATGGCGGCAACAGTCATTCACGTCTCTCCTCTCACCAACACCACGCCTCGGTGCCCTCACCATGGGGCGTGGGCTCCTGTGTGCTGGCCGAGGCCAGTCCTGGGGCCCAGGACGGGGCTCCAGGAGGAACGTCCCAGCTGGTGCCCAGGGACGCTTGTGGAGCGGCTGGCCTTCACAGCCCGCATCTCCAGGTCTGCTCTTCCAGAGGTGTCCAGGGAGCCACATGGAGGACGCGCCCCCACCAAGAACTCGACATCACCAGGCCTGGGACATTCCAGCAAACGCCTGGGTTTCCCTCCTCACTGGCTCAAGGCTGGGCTCCTGAGCGCTGTCCATTCCAGAGACACAGCTCCAGCTCTGTCTTCCCGCCCAATCCTTTACCCCAGCAAAGTCAGAGGAGTCGTCCCTCCCCCAGTGGCCCAGATGCTGCTGTCAGCGAGAGAAGGGGCAGAATAGTGAGGATGCAGCCGGAGCCGGGGTCTGAGCCCACGGAGAGGCGTCTAAGTGACCGTGTTCAACGAGGGGGAACAGGCCTGGATGCCATCCTGCAGGGAGGAGGGGCTGGTCTGCAGGCTCCGAGCGGGGGGCCACAAGGGACCGGACCCCTCTGGCGAGAAGCCTGGCAGGGGCTCTATCCCGCAAGCACACGACCCTGGCAAAGATTCCCAGGTGCCAGCTTCCCGCGAGGGTCTTACAAAGAGGACACCCAGAAAACCAGACAGACTGGGATGGGTCAGACTGTCTGCTGGGCTGACACCCGCGAAGGGCCCAGAGGGCTCTTGGGAGGGACAGGGGCACCCTCTGCGGGGGGCGTCCAGAGGCCCAGGGCCGCTGATAGGTGGGGACCTGGTGACTGATGCCTCAGAGGAGCCCCGCCGCACCAGGAAGACCCTTCAAGGGAGACCGCGGGGAGGGAGCTGTGACGCACTGCCCGCCCTCTGCCCTACGGAGGTCAGTGTGGCTCCAGGCATGGCCAGGGCCAGGCCCGGGGGGGGACAGCCAGAGGACGTGCTCCAGCGGGGACCCACTTGGGCACATGGGGTCCCCTCATGTCAGAAGCGGCCTCCCTGCCGCTGCGGTTTCATCTTCTTGACGGTAATTTTCCAGGACATGATGACACACGGAGAAAAAATGTGAAAAATATGCGGAGGTGACCTCAACGCCAGATCTTCCAGCTGCCTCGTGAGGGCGCTTGTCTCCCTCCCGCTGGCCCACAGACCTCCCTCTCAGCCCAGACTCTCCTCTGACAATGGTTTTTGGTAACAGGGAACATAAAGCCTCTTCCCTTGAGGCTTGGAGCTTAAATGAATCACTACTCCAGGGACGCGGGCCAAACCTCTGTCACTCCCAGAGCCAGCCGCCCTCTGGAAGGAGCGCCGAGCCAGCACGAGGCTGACTGACCGGACAGCCCTGCACCCTGAACCCGAGCGCCTGGCCCGCCCGCCCGCCCTGGGCTGGTGTCCACCCCCGGGCCCTCCCCTCCTCGAGCAGAAGAAACGAGGGGAGAGCTTTCCGGACCTGGAAAGGCTGGGCCAGGGTGGCACGCGGGTACCGTCTGAAGCGGGGCTGCTCCCAGGCACCTGGTGTGGCCAGGTGCACATGTCCGGGCACAAGGTCCACAAACCCCCAAAGGACTGAAGAAGCAGGCGCAGGGCACGGTGGGGGAGGCTCTCCTCACCCGCAAGCCTGGCAGCTGCCCCCAGGGAGCCCAGGGAAGCTGGGCACTCAGGTCCGTGAGCCGCAGGGGGTGGATGCACACAGTGGACCAAAGGGCCAGGAGCAATCCCAACAGGGAGCCCTGTGCGCTGATCTGGACCGGGTAATGCAAACCAGGGGGTCCCGGGTGCCCACGCACCCACCGTCCACTATGGCTCGCAGGCTCGACACCCATCTCTCCCCGAGTCATCGTGACTGAGACCCGGCAGGACAGAGACAGCTGGAGGGGAACCTGCCTGTCACCGGGCTTCAAAAACTGCCTCAAGACTTGGCCGGGACCTTCAAAGCCAAGGACCTGTCTGCCAGCAAACCTCGGCGGGCATTCCAGTTGAGGCCAACACTGTTCTTCTCAGGACAGTTGGGCCCTTGGGCCGCCACCGGCGCCTGGGGGGCATCCACCCACAGGGCAGGGCCAGGCCCGCACCATGACCTGGGGCCACACATGGGGGACAGCGGGGGTGCTCTTGAAAGGCACGTCACAGACAGGCACCCCAGGCTCTAGCCAGGCTCCTCCCAGCCCTGTGTTCTAAACCTGCCCGTAAGTAAAGCAGGGAGCAGGAGGCAAGGCTGACACCTGCCTGAGGCGGGGTGCAAAGTGCCGGGCGAGACCCTGGGGCCGCGTCTCCAGCGGACGAGACCACCCCCTGGAAGGTGAGGGGCAGTCGGGGGAGGGTGACCGCTGTCAGCGCCCGCCCTGCCCAGGGGGTCGGGGCCTTTGATCACAGACCCCTGTGCCAGCTGCGTGGGGGGACGCCTGCTGGGATCACACCGGCAGCACAAAGGGCTGCGGGGTGGCCTCCGGGGCCAGCAGGAGGACTTCAAAGGACAGGCCAGGGGCCGCTGGGCAGCCCAGCCTCTCCCCGCACCCGGCTCTGACGGCCAGTAAAACTACCTTCTAATAATTAACGTTCTGAGATCAAAGGCGGTAGCCGCCCGGGTCTGTAAACCATCCCGGGCCTCAGCCGAGGACCTGCCTGCATTTTATCCTGTCTCTTCTGACTCTCTATTCAAATCCAAAACCACACACAGGCAAAACACTAATGGGGAACTTGGAAACTCTTTTTGATTACCAAAGTGTACCTTTGAAGTTCCCCCAAAAGTTCTGTTTTGTTCCCTTCTCCCCTCCCCCAGGACTTAAGGGGACACAAAGCAGACACCATGTGGCTGGCCGGGCCCCCGGGTGTGCGGCTGTCAGTGACAGGAGGCGTGAGGCAGGCGGGCGGGGGACGCTCCACAATCAACCAGCTGCTGGGGCTCCCAGATCAAAGACACGCACTGCTGGCGGCCAGGCGGACTGTCCCCAGGACCCCTCCTTCTTGGAGCCCCTGGGGTCAGTGCTCGGGGAGGCACTGGGACCCTGCCCCTGGACAGTAACCACGTCCCGGGCCAGCACCAGCCCCCCAGACACCAGCAGGTTCCCAAGAGACACAGAGACCTGCAGCCTTCAGGGTGGGAGAAAGTGACAGCCAGCCCTGGCACCAGATTTCTGGCCCCCAAACGCTGGGGCCTCCAGAGAGAGCAGGTCCGGTGGGAGTCAGGCCCCAACCACAAGTGTTCGCTTCTGATGGCTGATCTCAGGGTCCAGGCTGTGAGACAGGGGACTTCATGCTGTTTCTAATGGGGTCCAAACACCAGCGTAGAAGCTACTGGGTCCCCAGAGGGCCAGAGCACTACCACTGCCACCTCCCCAGGATGCACGCCTGTCAGGGGGACTGCCTGGGTCCCCCACCCCTCCCCTGTCCATTCAGCAAGAACACACAAAGGGGGGCTCAGGGAACAGGAGTGGTCCCCGCGCCTGCCCCTTGGCAGGGGTCCAGGCTCTGTCCCACGGCCGAGCCCCCCCCTCAACTAGGCCCTGCAGGCACAGGTGCCCAACCCTCCCCCATCCCCAGGGGTGTGACCTGGAGGCAAGAGTGAGGAGGGGGCCCCAGAGGAGACAGGATGCAGGCGGCGAGCTCCAGAACTAAAACGTTAGTTAACCACAACCAGCAGTGTTGCTAACACCGTCACTGAAACGGGATGGATACCCGGAAGGCAAGGATGGCTTTATGGGGGTAACTGACCCAGGACCTCACCACACAATCAAACTGAAGGAGGAAGAACACATGGGGTCATCTCGATGTGGAAAAAACAGCTCATAAAGCTTTATAGCCCGCTTACGATAAAGAAAAATTCTCAGGACACTAAGAATAGGAACTCCTGACTTGATAAAGGCTTTTCCACAGCACACATCATCCTTCAGGCAAACTACTGCCTCCAACGTCACGGTCAAGGTCAAGCAGGGAAGCCCACTGAACTGGCTGCCAGTCAACAGACACCAGAGGCCCAGCCACTGCGACATGACAAGAAAACACTTGAGAGAAGGAGGAGCATCAAGACAAAAAACAAAACTGACATGATTTGCAGAGACTCCAAGTGAAGCCAAGCACTGCCGGAACCAGTGAAGCAACAAGCCCACAGCCTTCCAGCCCCCAGCGCCTCCTCAGGGGCCGAGCCCAGGAGGTGGGCAGCCCAGAGCTGGGGAATCCACATACCTCTACTGGCAGCAGGGTCTGTGAGCACTGTGCAGTGAGCGGTCACATGGAGGGACCCCAGAAGGCAGTGGAAGCTCAGTCGTATGACTTGTGACAGCCCTACTGAAGAAGGTCCTGCACCAGCATCCAGCTGGAAAACTGACCCCACAGGGGCTCAGGCCTGTCCCCTAGCTTAGATGCTCCGACAGGGCTGCAACTGGTCAGGGCAGCCTGACCCACCAGACCGGCACCATCAGATGGAGGGGTGGAAGACACTGGTGCGATGCCAAGAGCCACCTGCAGAAGTGTCGCCCACCTGGGGGGGGGGCCCTTGCTCGAGGGGCCACTCTCTGACCCGTCACTGCCTGCTCAGTGTGACCCAAATTGCAGGACGCCTTCCACCGCTCATGTCTGTTGGGGTCAGAGCAGTGGACAGGGGTGGGCATCACTGTGGGGGAGGGGGTGGGACAGGGACGGCTGGAGCCCGAGGCACTCAAGGACAGACTCAGCATCGAAGACAACGTGCTGCTGGCAAAACCTGCCCAACACTGCACTGGTGGTGGTGTCTACACAGTAAGTTCCACCTCAACAGAGCTAACCACACAGGGAAGACGTCAAAGCGGCAGCCCAGGGCCCAGGCCAGTTCATCCCAGCTCAGGGAGAGCTGCAGCCCTCCTCCCAGCTGCGGCTCAGGGTGGCCAGGCGCTCCCACGCCCCAGTCCCTGCCGGAGACGCCCAAGGCCCCACCCACAACGCCTGTGAAGGGTGAGCAAACTTGCCCTCTCCCGCCTGTTCAGGGAGCGCCCCACACGCCCACGGGCTGGTGGCACAGACAGCAGGGGAGCTGGGGGGATGCCCGGCTCAGGGGTAAGCGTGTGTGGGACAGTCAAGGCCAAACCTCCTTCACGTCAAAAGCCAGCCAAAACCAGCAGCCAGGCAGAAAGTGGCAGTGCCAGGAGGCGGGTTCTCCGGCTGTGACGTGGCTATGGGGACACACAGGTTTGCCAAAACCTACCCACCTGTATTTCTAAAACGATGACTCAACGAAGCTGATCTCAGACCGAACAAAACCCCAAGAGCACTCCCTGGAGACAATGACAACGCTCCCGGCAACCCTGCTGTACCCCAGGCTGACCGGCCGGAGGTCAGGACACAGAGAAAGGACCCCGGCACCCAGCACGCCCTTACCGGCTCCGGCTCCGGCTCCGGCTCCAGCTGGGGCTCCTGGCCAGGCCTCGACTTCTTCGGCTTGGAGGGGCCCGCAGGGCTGGAGAAGGACTTTGGCAATTTGGCTGAAGATGACGTCAGAGGCCTCGCAGACCCGGAGGGGCCCCCCAGCCGCTGTCCTCCACCCGAGAAAGGAACAAAAGGGGCAGGCGAGGGCTCCTTCAGGATCTGCTCTGTCTGAGCGTCTGCGAGGCCGGCCCCCAGGCTGGCTGTCTCGTCCTGACGGCTCACATCACCCCGGCTGAGCCCCGCTGAGTTCAAAGGAAGCCGAGGGCCGCTGGCGGCCGGCTCGGCCGCCGTGGATGGCGTCAGGCTTCCCGGGCTTTTGCTCCAGGAGGGCCCAGGCTCCTGCTTGCCGGCAGAGTCACATCGCTTCATGGCAAACCTGCAGGGGGAGGCCCGGAGAGCAAGTGAAACTCCACACTCAGCCCCTGCCCCCGGACTCCGGCGTTGTGCCCTCTGGTGACAGCCACACCGAATCCAGTCCCGTGGATGCTCGACTCCCCACGGCCCCATCCCGTCCACCGCTCCTGGGGACAGGAGCACATACGGGGCCCCCACGCAGCCCTGTCCACCCTGCAGCCAGCAGACTCCTGACCGGACACACCGCGCCCCACGGCGCCCAGCCTCCCAGGCTGCTGGCGGGAGAAGCCACTGGGCAGGGCAGCTGGGCGTTCCCATGTTTGCTGTTCCCTGTCCTCAGAGACCCCAGCTCTCTTTACCAAACCAGACTCAGACGCCCCCACCTGATGATGGCACTGCCCCCGGTGATGCCCAGCGACTGCAGTGTTGTGCTCTGCAGGGCAGCCCTGCCAGTCACCTGTTGGGAGGGAAGGACATCCCGCTGACCCCTCCCTAAGCGCCCTCCACCTGCCAAGCCCACCACGCACCACCTGCCTCCACCCGGGCACTGTGTCATGGGTACCGCAGGGTCCCCCAAAGGCATGGGTCCAGCCCCTGCACCCTAATCTACACCCACGTGTTTGTCAGCTGGCCCGCATCGGTCCCCCCACCCCACCCCATGTGAGGGCTTGGCAGGCAGAGCTCGGGCCAGGTGAGCCACATCTGGACCGCGCACCAGCCCTCTGAGCGCTGGGACTGACCACGATGGCCCCAATCCAGGCCCAGATGCCGGAGGCACGGTGGTCTGTCTCCTCCGGCGGAGGGAGGGCTCGTGCCCCAGACGCCTCCCACTCACAGCCCTGAAACCCCTGTCCCTCTCAGCCCCCGGTCAGGAATCTCCAACTGGGATAAAGAAGTGGGCGTGTCTCGTCCACATCGCGGGGCCCTCGGGGATGGCGGCCACCCAGGGCCAGGAGAGGGCGCTTGGCCAGGGTCAAAACAAAAAGCCCCTGTGAGCCAGGGGACCAAGCGCCAGGAGGGTCCCCCGTCACGGGCGGGCAGGCGGGGACAGCAGGGCCTCAGTGCCAGGCCAAGCCTGCACCACGCCGCACTCCGTTTTGAAAAAGATCAAAACACAGAGCAAAGCAAATATTTATTAAAATGAAACCACTTTTGTAACTCCTGGGCTTTAAGAGAAGCTGAGAAAACAAACAGGGCTCTGAGGGAGGTTTGGGAGCAGCCCGGGCGGCCCGCGGTCGGTTCCAGTGGAGCCGGCGTCGTGCCTTTTTTCCATGAAACACATCACGCTTTCAGAGCCCAAGTCTCCCTGTCGCTGCTTTGAAGGCAGGTCTGAGGGAGTGAATTTTCCAACTGGAAAGTGGGGCTGGGCCTGCGTGGAGACAGGGAGTGGGCGGCGGGGCGCGGGCCGGGCGAGCGGGCCGGCAGCTCACCTACCTCACCCCTCATGTACACGCAGACTGGGCTGGCCTCACACGGCTGCTCCAGACGCTCCCTGCAAGGACAGAAGAGAAAGCGCCACAGGTGGCTGCTGCCGGGGGGCACGGGGGCCTCCGGACAGTACCCAGCCAGTCACCGTGGAAAACTGCCCACCCCGACTGCCCCCGTGGCTGGCCATCAGCAAGTGGCCTGGGGGTGTCTCCCACCTGCCTCCAGGCCCAGAGCACAGGAAGGACACGGAGCAGGGGCACAAGCCTCGGGTCACTGTCAGCTGTGCTTGGGGTTGGCAGTGAAAACCTCCCAGGGACCCTGAGAAGCACCAGTAGCACTTGGCACGAACCCACTATGTGGACTCTGAGGAGGGCTTGGGGGTGACACCAAGACAAATGGGGCAGCGGAGGGGTGGACACAGCCACCAACGTCCTCCCCTGTAAACCAGAGCCTAAGATGGGAGGGAAGGGCACCGAGAAGGACAGGTGGACAGGCCTGAGGATGCGGGTGAGCGGGCACACAATGTCACCCACACCCACGGGACAGCCATCCCCACCGCGCACTGACCTGCGCTGGCCCTCGAGGTTACAGGGCACCGCGTGGCCGAGCCCTGACTCAGGATGGTTAAATGCCTGACAGCAGGCCTGTGACAACCAAGTAAAGTTGAGTACTACATCTCCTGACACAGAACTACAGAACTGGCCCCCAGATTGACGCCCCAGGCCCCAGGGCTCACACGGACACACCCCGCCGGGACAGGGAGAAAGTGGCTGGCTGTGAACACACACGGACGCTCCAAACACTGGTGACCGCACTCTCCGTGTGGGCTCAGCTCCTTTCGCCACCTCTCTCATTCACTTTCAGTTTTTGCTTCTGAGTGTTCCCCTGGGCGAGGACACACAGCCCAGAGCCTGCTGCAGGGGCCCCTGGAGGAGCTCGCTCTCCCCAAGACTGTCCTTTACCAAGAAGCTGCTCCCCGGGGAAGGCTTCCGGCCCTCAACCAGGACAACGAGCAACGCAGTGCAGCCATGGTAGGTGTGGCCCTGCACACGCGGCGGGGCCATGTCGTGACCCAAAGGGCCGGGGAACTGGCCCACCAAGCCCCAGCAACCCCCAGCCTCAAGAAAACACGAGACTCCGAGGCGCCAGGGAGACGACCCCAGCCGGGCCCGCGCTCTTCGTCCTGAGGCCAAGACAGAGGCGGAGCGAGGGAGGTGCACTCCAGCAAACAGGATCGCAGGGCCAGGAGGGGGAAGGAGGTGGGGAGGCGTGGGGGTCCCCTTTCTCCCAAGGGCGACAGAGACAAACACCTGGGCTCAGAAAGCGGGCCGACCACCCGTCACGGGACAAGCGGGGTCCCCTCTGCTCTCAGGGTCTCCAGCCAGGAGTCCTCCCCAGAGATCCCTGCCCAGGGCACCCGATGGTGACACGGGGACCACAGATCATAAACAGGGATAGCGCGCGGCAGCGCCCGGGAAGGCCTGCTTGCCTGCCGCCCTCAGAGGCCTTGGACATCAAACAGCCGCGGCTTTGATGTCGGCTCCTCCAGGGGGATCAGGTTCCCGAGTGTGGGATCTGAGGAGAGGCCTGTAAACACGCCGAGGGGAGGAGTGGCCGCGATCGCTTCCAGACCTTCCCGGCCGATTAGCAGCCTCTCCCATCCGCGCGCGAGAACAGGGACCTGGGCGTTCCAGGGAGTGAGGGAGGAGAGCCGCCCCTCCCCCAGCAGGTCTTGCTGAAGGTCCGCGGGTCTCCAAGGGAACTCAGCGGGGCTCCCGGGACCCCTGGACCCTGGACCTGCCCCCACACCCCCGCCTGGGCAGAGCCACGGGGCGCCATTTGGCCTGGAAGACGGTGCCGGGGGGGGGGGGGACTGGTGGGGTCTCGTTCCCCCTAAGGCCAGCAAACCTGTGCCTGTGGCCCGGCCAGGGGCCGGGTGGGGCGGGGGCTGTGGTTGCTGTGTTCTTCACCCCCGCGGAGAGGCCACCTCATGGGCTTGGGCCGTGACCCGTGGGCTTGGCCATGACACCAGGCTGGGAGCAGAGGGCAATGGGCTTCGGGGAGAATCTAGCCTGGCGGTGGCACCTGGAGCCTTCCCTGCAGAGATGCCCAAGAAGCAGAGGTGAGACTGGCCAGCCCACTCGAGGCCAGAGTTATCTACGGCGGGTACTGGCCCACGTGGGCCTGAAGCATGCCCAGAGCCGGCACAGGGGAGGCCAGCTCCAAGTGTGAGAGCTCCTACCAACAACAACATAGAACACCTCCTCCCCCGCTGACCGCGTGTACAGAGGGCGATACCTGGGACATGCCGGGAGGAGTTAACTGTATTCCTGAAATTAACTGCACCTGCTTTCACTTTCCTTTGCTGTGGCTGCCAGAACACTCTGAATCACCTCTGTGTCCTGCACATGTGGCCCACGTGGCCCGAACACTGGACAATTAGTTGCTCCAGACGCTGGGGTCAGAGCCGGGCACCATCCACCCTGATCCCCAGGCAAAGGAGCCGCCGCCTGACCAAGAGTGGACCTGTGCTCACCCACTACGGCTCCCGGCCATGCCCGGCACACCAGCAGCTCTTGGACACTTGCCTCCTCCTGAAAGCTTCCCGTGAGAAAAACCAGCTTCCTGCCCATCCCACTGTGGGGACCCCAAGACTTGGGATTCCCAGAGCTGCCAGTCCCCGGGTGTCAGGGGGCCGCCCCACGTTGGCAGGGCCCCGCAGTGGTGGGCGGCTGACTGCACTCCTGCTCGGCCGCAGCACAGCCTCACCAGCTCATCCGGTATCTGGCCACAACGTGGGGGCCGAAGACGCCACCCACCCTGGCTCACCTGAACCCTACTTCAAACACCAGCTTCCAAGAAAAGGCCTGGATCCGTGCTCCTGGAGATGACGCCCAGGCAAGTCCTGGTCTGTGGTCCAGCAATGCCGCATCTAGAGTGGGGCACAGACCTCCAGCCGCTCACCGAGTGACAGCAGAGAAATGACCAGCTGCCTGGCATCGGTGGGCATGCAGCACACATAACAGGAAACAAGGCCGCGGGAGTGTCCAGGAAGACAAGATGGAGTCACAGCAGAAGAGAGGGTGGAGGACACCCCCCCCACGTGATCACCCCCAGGGCCTACCTCCTCCTGTCGTCACCCTGTTCTTCTGCCACTGCCCCACCACCCCCAACCCGTTCTATTCCTTACATCTTAAGGCCAGCTTACCAAGTCAGCCAGTCCTGAGAGGCTCGTGTGAACCAGTGTTCCCAGCACCTTGGTGCCCTCCCCAGAGGCAGGCCCTCGACCGCCTGGCCGATGGCCTGAGAGCCAGGGGAACTTCGGCCATCATGACAACAGGGTGACCCGGGCTCCCCTGTGCTGGCAGCTGAGGAACCACCGGCCTTGCTGCCCTGGGTCACTCCTCATTTTGGTGGGAACAGCCTGAGCAGAAGGCCCCAGAGGCACCTGTGTCCAATGTCTGCTGCCCCGAGGGGCCCCCTCCGCTCCCCGCGCCCCACGTCTGCTCCTCCCGGGTGGATCCGCCCACCTGCCCTGCGACGGAGCAGTCCCAGCAGCTAACTTGGAGGGTACATGCGGTACACACACGACCTTCCGAGTCCAAAGATGGCTTTGTTCCACCCTCACCCCTCAATAATCTGGCAAAACAGAGAATTCTAGAACAGGTCAATTTCCTGCAGCATGCTGAAGGCACCGCTCGGCCACCTTGCTGGTGGGGCCACAGGGAGCCTGAGGCCTGTGGAATCAGCCCTCAAGCTGAGCTCCAGAGGCGTCCCACTGATCCAGGCGCAGGAGGCCGTCACCCTGGAAACACACACCTTCAGTTCCGGGACTGTTTACCGTCTCCCGTTTCCTCTTGTGTCTCTCTGTTCTCTTTCCAGAGACGCAGCAGCAGGAGCCACGTCCTGGCCTTCCGGCTCCCCTTCCTCCGGCCTCCCTCCAAGTGGTGGGCCGCTTGGCTCTGCAGCTGCTCCCCAGGAGGCACCTCAGCCAAGACGGCAGGGACCCTGCGCCCCGGGTCCAAGTGTCTCATGGCCCCACATGCCCTCACGCGTCTGCCACCGCTGCAGATCAGCCAGGCCGGCTGACCCTTGGGCACACGAGCAGCCCCGCAGCGCCTCGTCACAGGTGGCCGGGGCTGACCACTGCACCTCCCACTGCGGCTCTCCTTTACGTCCCAAGCACCCTTTCTTGTCACTGAGCATTCCCTTTCCACGGCACCCAGCCGCAGTTCCAACAGCTTCTCCCTCCTGGGAGAACAGGACCAAACGCCACCACCCATCCCAACAGTGGCCGTCTCTTCCTGGCTGTCTGTGCTGGCCTCTCACAGCAGTCGTCTTGCTCAGACATCTGGGCACACTTGGCTGTGGCTCTCGTTTACACCTGGGGCCCTGGCCGCAGTGCAGCTGCCTGTCATTTTCTGGGTGGGGACCTGGGGAGCCACCCAGGCCCACCATCGGGAGCTGCCGGTGTGCCGGGAGCCACATGGGGGGGGGGCTCAGGCTCACCTGACCCCCTGTTCTCAGGACAGGGCTCACAGCCCCAGCCATGCAGGCACCCCCAGTCCAGAGAGCCTACCCTGCCCAGGGATCCACCTCTGGCACCAGCAGCATGGAGTGGGAGGGGATCCAGGACTCCATCTCATCGAGCACCTGCCCTGGCTCCCCACCACGTCCTGTGCCATCACTGCCTCAGCTCCGTGCCCACTCTGCCCGTCTTCCAGGCTGTATCTCTGCACAGTCCCCTGAGGTCATTTTAGAAGCTTTCTGGGATGGAGAAGAATCACACGCTGGGTTCCAAGTGTTCCTCCCACTCCTCATTGCTGCCCCCAGGCCTTTGCACTTGCTGCCCCTTGACCCAGGTGGCTCCTTCCCTGAGCCTGGTGCATCTGGCTCCTCCAAGACCTCCCCCCACCTCTCACGGCGTTTTGCCTTCTCTGTGAAATCTGACTGCTCTGTATACCTGCCTGTCACTTCTGGGAGACCAGCCCCTAGCTCCCTGCTTTAGACCCAGCCCGGCCCGTGCTGAATAAGCGAAAGAATGAAGGAGAAACAGAGGCAGAGACCCCACTGTTTCAGCAGCACAACAGCTAAGAAGGCCAGTGCTGGCATCCCAGGCCCTGGGCTCCGAGGAGCCCCATTCTCCTCTGGGTCTCCATTCCCTCTGCTGAAAATAAGGGCACCAGCAGCCCGACCACCCAGCTAACGGCAGGTGCCGAGGACAGCACAGGGACGTGGCGGCCTGTGTACTCATCTCAGTGGCACCAGGTGGGGTCACCTGAGTGGGGGCGGAGAGTTCTCTCAGGAGAGTGGCCGGGTAGGGCAGAGGCTGGCTGCAGGGTCGTAGGAGCAAGGAGGGACCCCTGCGTCTTATCACAGAAAGAACTGGGCAAGAGGGGACACCAGCACATAAGGTGGGCAGAGGAGCCCATCCAGGCGGTGCGGGCCAGGGAGCAGGAATCTGGCTGTGGGCGCCACGATCAGATCAATCAGACCAGAGCAGGCTTTCCTACAGTGAGGCCCCGTCACCGGGGGCCCTACCCAGCGCCCCCTCTTCCGCAGAGACAAACCATGGGCCAGGCCCTGATATCAGCACTTGAGACACATTAAGTCATCTCATCTTCACATCACCCTTCGGAGGCCCAGAGAGGGCAAGCAACTTGCCCACGGCCACACAGCAACCAGTGCACTCTCCCACAGTCCCTTCCACACTGTTGGCAAAGATCTTCAAAAGCAGACATACTTTTGTCCCACAGTGAAAAACCAAAACTTGAAAGACTACCATTTTGACACATTGAGGAGCAAAGTTTAAACCACTAATCACCAGATAGAAGCTGACAAGCTCGTCCAGGAGAACTATGACCAGCTGTCACACAGGAAACCCAGCAAGAAAGACAGGCCACTGGCAACCAGCACCTGCTGGTACAGCTGATGAACAACGGCCCGTCTCCCCACACCAGTTCTCTTACCAGGGCCATAAAGCCCCAGTGGCACAGCCTCCGGCGCAGGCACAGCTCGGGCTTGTGGTCGAGACCAGTCCCGCTGATCGTGGCTGCATCCCTGCCACAGAAGGTGGCAGAGCCTGGAACCTACCCTCTGACACTTACCTGGTCTGTGCAAAATGGCTGAGAAGCTCCCAGAGCGTCTGGCCTGAACAGAAAGTATCTTGCAACCTGGAGCCATCATCCAGCTGCAGAGCTATGCGCACCTGCGGGGGAGACGCGGAACCCAGTTAGGGAGAGCAGCGGGTCCCGCTGGGCTGGGTCTGATCCTCATGGGGCCGGCGGAGGGCATGCCCCACCTCCGGGGCTCTGGGGGTCTCACGGGCACGTGGGAGCCAACACCAGGGTACGTGCCACTCCTCTGCACACGCTCTGCCAAACCTGCAAACGTCTGTTTGCTGTTGTGTCTCAAGGGGCCAAGTTTTGGAGTAATTCGTTACATGACAGACAACTAACATGCTGTGTTCGCTGAATTCTTCTCACAAATGACGACGCTGCTTTATAAGTCCATCTTTAACCATTGTCTCCCTAAATTAAGACACGAGTCTATAACCCAAAAGGGGGTAAGTGCTCTCCTGTCTCTCTGCCAAGTGAGACAGACGCAGAGCAGGAGCTCGGCCTGCCCCACCCCACCGGCCAAGGCCCCGCCTTGACCCCGCCCACCACCCCATCCCACCCATGGCCCCGCCTGCTTGCCCCACCCCACCGGCCACGGCCCCACCCAGCCCACGGCCCCCGCCCACAGGCCATGGTCCCGCCCGCCCCACCCACGGGCCACGGCCTCGCCCATGACCGCGCCCACAGGCCCCCGCCCACCTGCCCCAGCCCAGCCCCTCTGACCCCGGCCCAGCAATTGATTTTCTAGGTTGTAGCTGCTCCTGCCTTTCTGGCCCAGGGACTCTTCTTCAGGGGCACAACTATTTATGTGAAATCCCAGTAATAAACAAAGGAGGAACTGCTCGTGGGAAAGTGCGAGGGGGTTTCCTAATCACACCCCAAGGAATCCCCAAGGGAAGTCAGGGTTCCTTCTACATGAAAGGCTGAGAACCACAGCTGCAATGGAAAAAGAGGGGTACTAGGCTCAGCCCCCGCCGACTCCCAGCGCGCTCTGGAGAGCAGACATTGCCCCTGGGCCCCAGACTCCTTGTCTCTGGACAGGGAGGAAAACCACTTCCCTGCCGTGTTGGGAGAACACATGGCTTTGCGTGTAAAGGACTCACGTAGGCACAAGAGGGCAGCTAACACTGTGATTACGGTCTCCATCCACAGTGACCCAACCGTCACTCACTAAATCTCTGGGACCTAAAAGTTATTGATTTGGTAGAAGGCAGTGGGCTGCAGTTGGAAGACTCGGGCTGCGGTCTAGCCAAAACCTGTCCACAGAGGCCTGTGCCAGCTGTTTCCCCGTCCCACAACTGAGGCTGTGCTGGACAACGCACAGAGCCCTGCGGGATCTAAGATTCTTGATGGTTTTATGACCAGAGACACCAGGTCACATGGTGAATGCTGCCAGCACGGTGAGACAGACACAGCACAATTAATCACCCCACCACTCCAAAAACATTCAGCGTAAGGAATGAAAAATCTCATCTCCAATCATCAGTTTTCAAAGCAGAAAAGTGGCCCCAGCTTGACCGATAGAAGGCAGCCTCCCCCTGAGGATGGGTGCCTGGCTTGCAGGGCCCTCTTCCGGCAGCAGGCATGCCCCTGCCCATCTGCTGGGCCTGCTGAGCACCCTGCAGTCCAGCCTGAACGAGGGAGCCGGGAGAAGCAGTATGGCCGGCCCCCGCCTGAGCGCCACCTACCATGGTCTCGGGCCCCTCGCGGCTCCGGGAGATGGGCACCATCTCCAGCTTGGCGTTATTAGGCAGGTTGGCAAATCTCCACTGGAGAGAGAGGTCAAGCACATTTCTCTGAAACCTGAAAAACAGACCAGAGCCTTGGGCTGCCTGCGGACCCGAACACGCCCCTGTCCAGTCCCCATGCAGCCCAGCCAGGAGCAGGGAACAGGCAGAGTGAGGGCCGGCGCGCAGAAACAGCAGGTCCCCAACCCCAGCACAGGGTCTCTGGAAGGAAAGAGAGTGAGTGCTGACAGCTCAAGCAAGAATGGAAGGAACACGGGCAGGTCACCCCTGGGCAAGCCGAGGGCCTGCTCCCCCACCCTGGGGAGCAGTGACCAGCCCGAAGACAGACCCAGAAAATTCCTAATAGAGCAATGCCCCGTGGTTGAAGCAGTCCAGCCACAGTGGTCACTCTCCCTGTAACCGGTCCCCAAAGACCAGTGACAGATGGCAAAGGTGCCAGAGAACCACACATGAAATGAGCCGGTCTGAAGTCCCTGCGAAGAGCCAGGCCCTCATGGCAGCCGAGACTCGCAAAGCCAGGGGCTCCCAGCCTGGAGCAGCCCATCAGTCTCTGTGTCCCTGTCCCGCAGGTATCAGCTGCTGCGTGGGGACCTGGCAGCTTTGAGCTTCCAGTGAATGAGGAAGAGGCCCACACAGGCCTGCAGCCTCTTCTGATCCTCACGCACAGAGCTCCCGGGTCCACGGCGGGACAGTATCCTGGGAGGAAGTGGGGGGAGCAAAGTGAACTGGTGAGTCAGGAAGGGGAATAACCAAGGCCAGGAGAAGAGGGCGGGTGGAGAATCCAGGGACCTCAAGACACCTGCTGTCTCTATTGGCAGCTTGCCCTCCTGGGAAGTGAGGCCAGGATCATGGTCAGCACGTGTCACAAACAGGAAACTTAGATGAGAAGTGCCGACAGGTGGCCCTGGCCACCCAAAGGCAGCGCTGGGACCATGTGCAGCTCCTAATGTCCAGCTCAGATCACATCTCGTCTGTGGACAGACAAGGAGTCCGACACCTCCTTGGGAAAGAGGAAAGAGAGGAGAGCGTGGGGGCCTCGGAGACCCGGACCCAGACTCACACCCGTGGGCAGGGAGGGTGGCGGCCAGGCAGCTAGAGCCTGCCTGACCCTGGGCCCTTTCCTCACGACCCCCTTAGCTCCCAGGAACCCTACAGGAACGAGAACCACCACTGTTAACCCTCACATCACTTGAGTCTGAGAAAAGCTCGCGCCCACAGCAGAAGACACTACTGCCGTGCGGCCTTGACTTTGGAGGAGACAGACAGTGGCCAGAATGAATCACCAGGAGAGTGAATAAAAGAAATTTTTCACACCTCGCAAAAGTCAGGCTCTGAGCTCTATTTTTACTGAAGTTTAGGGAAAAAACTACAGTGCTGGCGAGAGAATGTGAGATCTGAACACACACAAAGTGGTCACTGGACTGCATGAATGCCAAGGTGCCTGTGCAAACACCGGTTTTCTGAGCAGAACAGTTCGCGAAGCCTGGGGCGTCTGGAAGACCTGGGAAACGAACAACTTTGATACCCATCTTCAACAACTTCAACGCTGAGTGCAAGACAGAACAGCAGACCTAAGGAGACCCTGACGGCAGTGGGCTGGGAAGCTCTAGAGGCGACGGGAAGGGGTCTCGTGCACCAGCGCACACACACATGTGCGAGGGACTGCCTTCCTCAGCAGTGGCCATGGCTTTTTAAACAAATTACACGGTCAGTGGATAAAACGGAGATAGGAGAAAAACTGATATGTGTGTGAAAGAGACTCAACATTCCGACTAGCTCCCGCCAGACACCATGCAGAGGCCTCAGGTAGATTCAGGGAAAGCAGAGAGGGTGTGCGGCTCTGTGACAGGGCCCCAGGGGGACGGCCCAACATGGCCCTGGGATTCTCAGTGGCTAGCCATAAGGCAGGGATCCTGGATGACGTGAGGGCATGTTCACTCAGAACCCCACTCTGGAGAGCCCCACACAAGAGGCAGCACGGGCGGGCCTAACAGAGTAGGCCCTCCTACCTTGGGAGGACAGCCACACCTTGAAGGACATACTGCTAAACTACAACTCCAGGGGCTGTAAGGCCATCAGAACCACCTACAGTTTGCAAGTTTCTTCCCATTTCTGTGACCACGGCCTCTTGCCCTCAGAGCCCCACCAGGAACTTACACAACCTAATGCTCGAAAACCCACTGGCAGTGGGTGGAATAGTGGCCCCCAAAAACATACATCCACATCCTAGCCCCCAGGACTCACGAACGTGACTTCATTTGGAAACAAGGCCTTTGCAAATGTGATAAAGGATCTCGAGGTGAGGTCATCCTGGATTATCTGGTAGGCCTTAAATCCAAAGACAAATGTCCCTACAAAGGACGGAAGAGGAGAAACACAATACACAGGGAGCAGGGAGGCAGAGACAGGAAGGAGGTGACCATAAGCCCAGGGAGGCCTGGGCCCCCAGAAGTTGGAAGGGACAAGACATGGTCCTGCCCCTGAACTCTGGAGGGAGTGTGGCCCTGCCAACACCTTTGTGAGGGGCTTCTGGGCTCCAGATGGTGAGAGAAAAAACTTGTGTTGGTTTAAGCCCCAGCGGGACCCTGGGGGAGGAGCGGATGGACTTGGACCCTGTAGCCACCCAGAGCACACTCACTTCAGGTCATATTCGTTGGGGTTGAAGTCCTGCCGCCGGCACGTGTCCTCCAGGACCTATGGGTGAGATGAGGGCATGAGCCACTGGTCTAGCCTGGTCACCTCCCCCGACCAGTGCGGTGGCGCAGTCAAGTGGCACTGAAGTAGCTGAGGGCACAGAGTCCACCTCCTGGAAAGCTGGTTGGCTCTGCCGGACAAAGCCTAGTACAAGCCACGTGACTGACTATCCACCCAAAAGCTTCACACGCCTCCCCTGCAAATCCTGCTCACGCAGGTCCTCATGGACCTGTCTTGTCATCCCAGCTCGGCGGGACCCTCCACAGCCGGTCCCAAGGCCACAGACTATCTTCCCACACACCCCAGGAGGTCCCCTCCCCATTCTCAGAAACCCAGTCCCAGTGGGCCCTGGAGAGCCCTCCTGGGCAGGACCTCCCCCCTTCCGGGCTCTGCACGCACTGAGCTATTCTACATCGGCTCAGCACCCCCGCCCCACCTAGTGTGCGCACCGTCCCCTACACAGCTGGGCCCAATGAGCATTTTCAATGACGTAGGCCAGCTGCCGGGTGCAGTGCAGCGAGTGACTCAGCACACCCGGCCACAGCGCCCCGGGCGGGAGGGCGCCCCTGGAGGCTGGCTCAGCGGGCCGCGGAATCGGGTGGCGGTGGCAGGGAGCGCGACCCCCGCCAGCCTCTTGGGGCGGCACGCCTGCCCCCTACCCGCAGCGACCCGGAGCCCCGCGCCCGGCGCGGAAGTGGGCGGACCCGCCGAGCCAGGAGGCCGCTCGTTGGCTGCCGCAGGCCCCGCCCCACAGGTCCGCCCGGCCCCGCCCCGCAGGCCCCCGGAGCAACCGCAGGAGCGGCCCGCGCCGCGTCCCCGCCGCCCAGTCCCCGCCCGCCGCCCGCCCGCGGCCGCACCTGCAGCAGCACGGTGCTCGGCGTCACCTTCACGGTGTGCCGCCGCCCGTTCGGAGCCAGCACCGACACCGCGGAGCCCCCGCCGCCTGCCGGGGCCGCCATCTTCCGTTCACGTGACCCACCGGCCCGGCGTCAAACAACTTTATCTGCAACAGCCAGACGCACAGCCACGCGGCCGCGGGGCGGGGACTGGGCGGGGCCAGCGCACGCTTCCGGGCCCTCCCTGCCCGGCCACGCCCCCTGCCCGGCCACGCCCCCGGTGCCTTCGCAGGGCGGGGGAGCCGGAGTCCGACACCCGCCGGGCGCGGTCTCCCCAGCCGGGCATGTGGCCCTGGGTCCCGACCGGCCGTGCGGGACATGAGCGCGCCGAGTCCTGGGCTCCCT
This sequence comes from Camelus ferus, assembly GCF_009834535.1. NCBI lineage: Eukaryota > Metazoa > Chordata > Mammalia > Artiodactyla > Camelidae > Camelus > Camelus ferus. Next base: position 20,497,812 of record NC_045711.1, read on the forward strand.
GTCCCTGCCGGCCCGTCCTGGCCCCGCTGTCCCCCTTCCTACCCGCTGTGGTCCAGAGGGGTGGAGTGAGGCCCCGCACCTCTGCGGAGTGGTTGGCTGCCAGCCCTGTGGGGTGGTGTGAAGGCCGGGAGGCGGCTGCGGGGAAAGGCGGGCCGGAAACTCCAGACCCGAGAGCAGACTCAGTAAAAGTCTGCGATGAGCATTCTGACTGTTTGTGCCCTCACTACCGGCAGCCAAACCCTGCAGTAGAACTTGGCCCCTGATTCCAGCCTCCCCAATCAGTGGGAGGACGGAGGAGGGGCGTGTGGGATCCCAACACCCCTCCGATGTGGGTGTTGCCAGGCCTTCGTGTAGCTGACACATCCGTCTCAGGAGCATCCTCATACTGACAGATGCCTGCAGGCATGTTGGAAAAAATGGGAAAGCCTCAGGGTAGCTACAGCTCCAGGGCCACCCCTCAGAATCTGCCTCACAGTCCAATGGGCCCATCCAGCACTCTGCAACCTCAGTGCCTCACCAAGCCACACAAATGGCACCACCACCAATGGCCAGTCCCCTCCCCTGAGATGTTGTCTGGCTCAGAGAGGACCCCAGCTAACCTGCCCCGCCCCCTCCTACCTGCTCACGTGGGTCTTACCGTCCAGGTGTAGCTGAGCACACTGGCCTTGGAACAGACACCTTTGGGGCTTTTCTGACCACTGCCTGATCAGGCTCTCCCACCCACCCTGCAGCCCATCAGAGCCCCACGAGCAGTTCTGTGATAGCCACCCCTCCGCATCGCAAGTTGCCTCCAACCTGGCCTCTTCAGCACTTCAGGGTTTCCTCAGAGCCTCATCGGCACTGGGACGGGCCTTTTGTGCCTGCTCACTTGTTTAAGGGCTGTCTCCACGCAGGGCAGCCCTGTCTGCCTGCACTGTGCATGCAGTCTGAGCAGACCCCACACGGGGCATATGCTCTGCCAACATCTGTGGGAGGAATGACTAGTGATGGGGGCAGATGAACACGCGGTCCCCCAGTGTGTGCCTTCCCCTCTGGCTGCTGATTCTTGCCTGGAGGGGGCGGGGTGCCTCAGGCTTAGTGGGGTCTGTGTCTGGGCACTGGCAGTGGGAGGTGGGGAGGCAGAGCAGAGCCACCTCCCTTAGTGGCCTGGCTAGACTGGACCTAGGGAAGACCAAGCAGGACAGACCAGACCCCGTGAGGCGCCCGTGAAGACAAGCTCCAGAGATGCTCCCTGGATGCTGCTCGGAGCCCTGGGGTGCTGGACCACAACTTGACCAGCCTCCAGAGGCTCCCTTGGGACAGGGGATTATTTCAGACCGGAGCCAAAAATTCCGGTGGCTTGACAAACCAGCCACACACCACAGCAGAAAGGACTCTCACCTTCCCCATGGCATAGACCTGAGCCGCCCAGGGTCTAGGATGTGATCACAGCAGAGACCACGGAGCTGACTGTGGGGTCAGAGGTCATGTTTGGGAGGTGTGCGAGGCCCAAAAGAGGAGACTTCCCTTAATGTTCTTGTAGTACATTCAGCCTCTTTTTGCAGCTCATACTTTTCTTTCCCAATTTGCTATCTTAAAAAATGACAGATCTTCGGGACCAGGGTCCCATGGAGAGCCCTTCCTCGTGGAACATGAGGCGTGGGCAGAAAGACGGCCACCCCCTCGGCCATCACGCACTGCTCATTCATGGGGAACCTGGTGTTAAACCGTTGGTAGATGACCTGCTTCTGGGTCAGGGTTTCCCATGCAGCAGAGCAGCTCCCTCACTGCAGTGTACTGAAAGTCAGCCCTTGACAAAGGATTTTAGGGAAAAAAAAAAAAGGCAGATCTGCATGTTAACATTCACAGCAGCTTCATCTAATAGTCAAAGGCTGGAATGAAGCCAGATGTCCTTCATCGGGTGAGCAGTTAAAGGATGTGGCGCATCCACACATGGAACACCACTCGGCAATCAAAGGAACAAACTGCTGACACCGCAGCCTGGGTGAGTCTCCCGGGAAACTGGATGAGTGAAAAGAGCCGGTCCCTAAAGGCTACATGCTGTGTGACTCTCTTTATATAACATGGAAATGACAGCATTTTAGAAATCGAGGACACAGTAAGAGTTGCCAGACGTTAGGGGAGGCGGGGTTATGGGAGAGCAGCGCCAGGGACCTACACTGGATAAGACTGGATACAGCATGATATGCATGTGAAGGAACATGGGTGCAATGTATTCAGGGCACTATCCCGGTTGGGATTTTGTGCTAGTTTTGCGAAATGTTACCATTGCAAGAAAGTACATAAATACAGGAGGGCTTGCTCTCTGCTATTTCTTATAACTGCATGTACCTCTACAGTCATCTCAATAAAACTCTCAAAAAACGTCAAAGCCCCAAAAAGCTAAAAATTTAATATGATAAATCGCTGCTTTAACTCTTTTCTACACCTTCACCTAGGTGCACCAACTGTTCACGTTTTGTCCCAGTAGCCTTTTCTCTCTGCATTTGTACAAGCATGTGTATTTATATTTGAAAGTAAGTTGATGAGATCCAGGCACTTTCCCTCCAAATAGTTCAGCAGCTCCAAAAATCCCAGGACCTGCTCCTACTCAATCGTAACCAGTCACCATGCCCAACAGCCATGCAGTCATGGACACAATAATATTATCTAATACACAGTCCAGTTTAGAATTTCCCCTGTTGTCCCCAAATGGTCCTTTACAGCCGGTTGTCACATTGCGTTGAATCTGTTTTCACTCCCTTAACCTACCACGGCCCCACCATCTTTTGTTTTGTTTTGAATTTTCATGACATTTGCATTATTTAGAGGCCGCAGGCTGGAGCTGCCTGATAGTTTCCTGGAGTTAAACATCTGAGGCAGTGAGGTGGGGTAGATGAAGCCCCTCAGGAAGTCCAGGATATCAGGTTGTGCCCCTAGTGTGGACGCACAGACTGAACACTTGGTGAAGATGAGGTCTGCAGGTTCCTCCACGGTCTAGGTCCCTCGTAGACTAAGTAAGCTGTGTGTGGGGCAATTCTTTGAGAGCATAAGTGTGATGTGTTTCCAATAACCGTTTGCCCAGTGGTTTTGGCATCAACTGATGGTCCTTGCCTACATCCACCGTTATAATTATGTTTGCAAAATCACAACTTTCCAACCTTGTCACTTCCTCTACATTTAATAGGCATGTTTTGGTCAAGATTTTTTAAATTCTGAAGTATTAATACAAATGAATGGATTTTTTAAATTCAGTGATTCTTTCTGATGCTCAGATTGACCCAGATTTGGCCGGTGAGACCCCCTTCAAGCTGACTTTCGTGCTCCTCTTTTTGGGGGGGGGGGAGTGACTTTTTACTTTTATATTATTTCAAACTCAGAAGTTGCAAGAACAGTATAAGGACCTCCTTCGGATCTTCGTTCTTTCTTTTCTTTTCTTTTTGAGGGGGGAGGTCACAAGGTTTATTTACTTTCAGTGGAGGCACTGGGGATTGAACCCAGGACTGCGTGCGTGCTGAGCACGTGCCCTGCCACTGAGCTACACCCTCCCCCGCTTCCGTGTGGCTCCTAGACAGACGCGCCAGTTGTTTACGTGTCGCGCATTTGCTTTACCATCTCTCTCTCTCTTTGTCCACGTACATATAAAAATTTTTCTGTACCACCTGAGAGTAATGGAGAGTGCACCTTTGTGGCTAAACACTTCATGTGTTTCCTAAGAAGGAGGTGTTTTCTAAGAAGCAGGCATTTCCTTACGTCACCACCAAGCCGTGATTTGCCGTTGGGAGAGCTACCTGTGACGCCGTACACTGAGCGACTCTACAACCACCTGTAGCACTGACATCTTTCCTGCATCTTTTTGAGGTGTTTTTGTTATTCTCCCAGCACTTCCTCATTTCTGCCACAAGAAGGCGTCCTAGGCTCTCCCAGCCCTTGAATGCACCGTTTCTCAAGGAAGCCCTGGACCCTTTCGGAGGGGAATGGGATTTAGAAACCAAGATCTGGAGCTGAATGTGCTCATTGCTACTGGGGTGCCTCTGCTTTGTAGGCCCCTCTTGGGGGACAGAGCTAGCATCCTGAATTCGCCCAAATCTCTCTCACTTCAAACCAAACCTCAGTCTTCTTTCTGCTCTCCCCTCCTTCCATATTTACATTTGGTGGAATTGTATGAACTTGCCAAGAGTCAACCATTTTCAGTCTACAAAATATGGGAAACCTACATGGTTCCACTGATACCCTTTCTCCACAGTGAGAACCCTTTTTTCAGCAGTATTACTATATTTATTAACTTGCTCTGTTCCAAAATACCCTCCAAATAGCTTCAGAATTCCTTCCACCAACCAGACCTACTAAGGAAACTGTCAAGGCCTCCTTGTAGGTATTTTTGTCCTCAGAAAATTACTTAAATTCTTTATTTCTGTGTGATTATGTTAATCTGACACCTAAGTTAATCTATTACTAAATTTTAAGGTCTTTTTTTCTTTTTTTTTAATGTAATGTTCTATTTTTGATTATGAAAAATATTTCTTATTTTATTTAAATATTATTGGATTGAAAAGTTAAAAGTATAAGAAGAGACATATCCAGAAAAGGATCACCTCTCCTCATCCATTCTCACTCGCCCCCGGGGGAACTCATCTGCTTCAGGTTCTAGGGTAGCCTTTCTGCCTTTCTTCCCGCAGAGATGAGCATGCTAAGTGGACAGAGGTGCAGGCTCTTTCTCTCCTTCCTTCTTCCACAATAGGTGACACAGAACATACCTTCTTTGTTCTTTTCTCTACAGCCTACGTGTCCCATTCTGGGACTAGGTCTAACTCCGCTCCCCTCTACACACAGTACATCAGAGCACAAAGTCTGTGATATGGGCGGTCACAGCACCCAGGCAGCCCTGGGAGTGGATTGCAGTGAGGTCCAGGCTCCCCTGCCCACAGTGACTGGAGCTTTGACACCTCCTAGCTGCCTGGACCTGTGTTCTTTGTCGGTAAAACTAGACCCAGGGAGGTGGAGGCTCAGGCAAGGGAGCCAGACAGAGCATCCCAGGCAGCAGTTCCCCCAGGTGGCCGTAGGAAGCCCTGAACCCAGTCAGAAGGTGAGGCTGGGGTCCTCACCCAGGCTGCACAGAGTCCCTTCAAGCCTTGCCCAGGCCCCGGCGGAGTGCTGGGGTGGGGGTGGGGGGGTGGGGTTTTTTTCCAGGTATCCCTAGTGGGACCAAGCCTGTGTTCTCCAAAAAACGTTTCCAACTGTCATTCCATTAGGACTTCAGGTCACAGATTAAGGGTAAAAATCCCCTGGCTGGGCTGGCCTGGGAACCGATCTCCTCCCACCTGAACCCTTGGGAAATGCGTGGCTCCCTCTCAGAGCAAGTGGCTTCTCGGCCCCTCTGAGCTGGACCCTGGGAGGCAGGGCCCTGCCCCATGCTCTGCTTACAGTCCAGCCAAATGCATTGGAAATATACATATGCAAATATATACATAATTGTGGTAAAATTGCATTTTAAATTTAATCAGCTTAAAATCTGCTTTCCAAGACAGGTCTTTCAGGAGATTTTCTGTGTTATCAATACGGCGGTGGCTTTCCACAGCCAAGGAGTGAAACGTAAGGTCCTGGTGGCCGCCTGCTGTCCACCCTCACTGCCCTCCACCGCACCGCACGGCCTCGCCAGTCCTTGCTCTCTGTCACTGGGTGCCGGCACGCTCAGCCCGCTCCCCAAGACTTTCCTCAGCTCCCTCACAGCGCTAGGGCTATGCCCACGTGTCACCCACAGGGGGCCTCCCTGACCCCATCCCACCTGCTGCCCTCTGCCAGGTGTCTCCATTTTCTCTCCCCTCCTGACATCACATCATCCCCCCACCTCACCCACATCAGGTAAGCCTGGGACAGGACCCCGGTGAGCAAGTGTGTGATTGTGAGGGCATCAGCGCGTGGGGCTGCCCCACGCTGTTGTCACTTGGTGGCCTCCAGGCAGGGCAGACACCTGGGCAGGTGAGAACCTCGGCTCATCCTCACATGAGCAGGAGAGATCACACTGCTGATTTCCCCAAATGCATGTCTAAGTTGCCCCCCTACCAGATGGCAGAAGAATCAGCACGCTGGATTCAGGGGCTTGCTGTGCCCTTGGTGTCCTGCTCTAGGAAATGGATCCTGGCCCCCAGGTGGACGGCGAAGGTGTCCCTGCAAGGGGTGTAAGCCAGCGCTCAGTGCGGCCCCCACCGCCCTCTAATCAGCCCTGGGACGCCAACACAGTGGGGTCTGTACAGGGCAGGGGAGGCCACCTTCCCACTCCTCCCCGCCAGAGTGCTCCCTCCCAGGCAGTGGCGGCTTGACAGCTGTTCCCAGGATCTGCTTTAAATTAAAAAGTGGCGTGGCCCTTTAAGAGAAGCATCCGCCGCCCCCGCCGCCCTGCTGCCCCCTTTGAAGTTGCTGGCGCTGAAAGGTTCCCAGTGGCAGATCTGAGGGTTTGCTTCTGCCTCCCCAGAGGCCACGTGCGGATCACAGGGAGGGAGTGGGGCGGGCCGAAGGTCACATGGCCAGCCAGGCCTCCCTGGACCAGTGGGCTGCAGGGATGGGAACCAGCCGGAGCTCATTAGGGCTCGGCAGAGCCAGCAGCTAGGAGAGCTAAGGAGGAGGTGTCCCGCCCTCCCCGCGGGGCCTGGGGCAGCCTGACCTCTCCAAAGCCCTCTGACCTGCACAGTGAGGAACACACCTGGCACTTTGGGGATGCTCCGTGACACCCCAAGAAGCTCCATCTCCACAGAGGTGTGGACAGCCCCTCTCATCCCCATCCCCTTCCTCCCCCCAGCTTTGGAATGTGGCCATTCCCAGCAGACCCAGGTGAACCCACGCTCCACAGTTTGCTCAGGTCAGCGGAGGGTCCCTCTGCTGAGACTGCCCACAAGCCAGGCGGGGCTGTGTGGGAAGGGTGAGATGGGGCAGAGGTACTGAGAGGTGGACAGGTCCTTACAAATGACCAGTAGGGTCCAGGGTCCCCAGGAGTTGAGCCTGGGGCCAGGGAACCTCATGCGTCCTCTGTTCACTGGCATGAGGGGCTGCAGAGTGAGCCCCAGGGGCCCTCACCACTCAATGAAGACAGCCGTGACTCCCACATGCTCTCAGTCCTGGGTGAGGGGTGTGTGGGTCCCTTCTGCAAGTGACCCCAAGGCTGCTGACAGCCATCTGATTCTCGGGAGAGGGTGTCTTCTGGTATCAGGCCTGAGAGCTGTCCACGAAGGCCTGTGACCAACCAGGTGTTCCCGGCTTTGCCCTCCCCTGCTTCTGCATGAGACCCCTCCAGGCTAGGGGCTTTTCTCATCAGGGCCCTGGGATGTGAGGTGAGAGGGGCTCCTGCAGACGGATAGGGGGCTTGGGGAGACCCAAAGGGCTCAAGCTCTGCGGCCACACAGCCTGGGCTTGAGGCCCCTGCCCGCTCAGAGCTGGTGACGGACCCTCAGCTGGTAGGCGAGCAGGGCTTCCTCTCAGAGCCAGCCGCCGTGGGAAGCGAAGTGGTCTGCCTCACTTCCTTGCCCTCTTGGGCCTCAGAGGCCAGCAGCTGGGACACAGAGCTGCCCAGGTGGTGTGTGAGGCGGGGCGTCTGAGGCCAGTAGGCAGCAGGGGGCCCCAGACAGGACACAGGCAGCAGCTGTGGCCCAGGGTAGCCCTGGGCTCAGGGCCCTCGGGGATCCCCGGGAGGGGGCGGACCACGTGGCTCAGGGCAGTCCCAAGTCCAGGCAGGGACACTGGGGCTGGGGCTGCTGGACGTCCTGAGGCCCTGAAGGCCCAGTCCCAGGTGGGAGCCCCGGCATCACTGCACCCACTGCCCCCTCCTCCCCAGTGCCCGCTGGCCAGCCTGGACTCCAGGCCTGCCCCAACTTGGGCCCTAGCTCATGTGTCCTGAAATGTTCCGTCTCTGAAACCCCTTTCCCAGCAATTGGGCACGTGTCCACAAGTGGACCCCAACTCCCGTCGGCTAACTCTGCTCCTGTCTCTGTATCTTCCCCCACAGAGGTTCGCCCCCTGCACCTCCATCCTCTGTCTGGGACACCCCTCTGAAAGAGGCAGAGGCTCCCTCTGAGCTCTCACTTTCCTGGGCCTCTTTGCATCCGGGCACACATGCGATCTAAGCTTGGCTGGAAGCACCTGCCACCCACCTGAATGGAAGCCAGGAAGCTGAGAGGCGGGAACCACACAGAACCCACCCTGCACAGGGCAATGGTGGGGGGGGGGGCAGGCAGAGAAGGGCGGGTGCCACGTCCAGCATCTGTGATGTCCACGGGAGCATGGCAACGAGGCAGTGTGGGTTATTGTTCCTGCCTCTCCTCCCCAAGCTCTGGGGTCTGCTCTCCAGACATTCCACGAGCCTGCCATGCCCAGGACCTCAGTCTCCCTTGGTCCCTGAGGGACGGCCAGCACCCAGGAGTAATGACTGTCACTGATCCATGGTTGCTGGCCTCATTTCATGTTCCCAAGAACCCTGGGAGGCAGGCACTGTTCTGGTCCCCACCTTACAAATGACAGACCTGGAGTTCAAGAGACCCAGCGGGGGCAGAGCCAGGCCCTACGTGCAGAGGTCGGGCTCCCGGTCCCCCGATGCGCCCTGCAGTGTGGGAGCCCCACAGACATCCGTCTACGGAGGGAACGGGGAGGCACATACATCCCATGCCCCAGCAGGGGCTCTCCGGGGCGGGGCGAGCCCACTACGTTCCAAGCCCCACACTCCGCTCACCTGATCCCACCTCCCCAGTCACCTGATGCTTCAGACCCGGCCTGCTGCCCTCATTGGTGTTTGGGGGTTTTTTAGGTAAAATTCATAATATACAACCACTTTAACTTGTACAGTTCTATAACAGTACATTCACAATGTTGTCCAACCATCATCACAATCAATTTTAGAATGTTCATCACCTCCAAAAGAAACCCTGTACCCATTAGCCGTCACTCTCTGTTCCTCCCTGTCCCTTGGCAACCAGCAAGCTGCTTCCTCTCGCTGCAGATGTGCCTGCTCTGGGTATTTCATGCACATGCAATCCTACGGTATGTGGCCCTCTGCGTCCGGCGCATTTCACTTAGCTGTGTGTTTTCAGGTTCCCCCACGTGTAGCACGTGTCAGCACTCTGTTCCCTTTTATGGTTGAACGGAGTTCCGCTGTATCAATGGACCACATTTTGTTTATCCATTTTATCTGCTGTGGACGTTTGGGTTGTTTCCACCTTTTGGCTGAAGTGAGTACTGCTGCTGTGAACAGCCATGTGCAAGCTTTCGTTTGAACATCTGTTTTCATCTCTTTGGAGACCATACCCAGGAGTGGAATTGCTGGGTCATGTGCTAATTCTGCATGTAACATACTGTTTCCTACAGCGGCTGCACCGTTTTTCATTCCCACCAGCAGCATGCCGGCCCAGGTCCTCCACGTCCTCACCAGCACTTGTTGCTGCCCATGTTTTTGATCATCTGAGTGAGTGTGAGGTGGCCTCTGACCTGCTGCTTTTCAACCCACTTCTCAGGGTCCTAGTGGCCTCTGGGCTGGTTGCAGGCAGCCTGGAAGCCGAGACCCAGACCTGAGTGGCTCCAAGGATCTTCTGTCTCGGGAACGGCCCCCTCCAGACTTTGGGAGCTGAAAACTCTGAGTGGGGGAGTCTGAGGAGCACAAGGCAGAGCTGGCCCCTGGGGGAATGGAGCCCAAAGGCAGGGCCAGTCTGTGCTAGTCAAGAGGAGGGCAAAATGTGAACAGCCCAGGGTCTTGTGGACTGTCGCCACCAAGGGTAGGGGTCGAGGTCCAAGCTTCATCAGAGGGGGAACGAGGAGGCAAGACACAGCAAGACAGGGGTGTGCTGGAGAAGCCACTTCACTTCTGCCCGCAGCATGGAATCAACCAAGTGGGAACTCATTTTGGTCAACGTGCAGGCTAGAACTCCTTCCAGCAATGCCAGCGAGCACAGCGCTATGCTCCCCGCTTGCCCTGGAATTCCACTGGCCGGCATCACGGCTGACACCGCAGCGCCGAGCGCTTTCACGCATGGGCTCCCGCGATCCCACGGCCGCCCTCTGACGGAGGAACAGTCATTGCCCCGCTTTGAAGAAGAGGAAATGGAGGCACACAGAGAGGTCGCGGGCCTTGCGCAGGATCTCCCTGCCAGGAAATGGCTGGGAGCCAGGTCAGCAGGAAGCACGACCCTAGGCAGGCATGACGTCCCACTGGCAGCAGAGCCTCCCTGCCCGGGACTTGGAATAACTGGCTCCCAGAGGTAGAGGGCTCTTGGGACAGGTTCTCCCGATGCCTAGGTAGCCGGGGGCAAGGGGGACACTGTCATTTGGGGGACCTTTGTTTGAAGTGCCTGCCTCTGGCCAGCCCCACACGTGGCCATTACGATGGCCTGACTACAGGGGGGTGGCCGGCGTGGGTTTCCAGATGAACAGAACTCCCCGTCCACTCTTCCGCTAGTGTCTCTGAGTCTCAGTTTCCCTCATCAGGAAGATGGGTGCACAGCTGCTCCCCAGTGCCAGTGGGGAGGACTTGTATTTTTCACAACCTGCCCTTTCCTTCACTGCGTGACCCCAGGCAAGGCCGACCTCCAGGGCACCTCAGCCTGATCTTCAGCTTTGAGGCTTAAGTTCCAGCTTAAACCTCACCCAACAGCTCTCAAGGGCCCTGTCTGGTCTCCTGGAGTGTCTTCCAAGAGCCTGGCCTGCTGTGTGGTGTGCAGGGTGGGTGTTGTAACTTTCTAACCTGCAGCTCGATACTGGCCCCAGGACTGGTGAGGACCGTGGTCGGGGCCAACAGGGCAGGAGGAACGCAGGAGCGGGGTCCCCGTTGCTGCCAGAAACTCCCGCAACCTCTAATTTCCTGCCCCAGAGGAGCTGCAGGTGCCTCCCAGGGGACACAGCTTCCCCACTGCCCTGGACTAGGAGGGGGCTCAGGGAGCCCCGCCCCGGTTCTAGACCCCAGTTCCATAAGACCTATTCCCTGTCTCTAAAATGGCGTGATGACATTCACGGAGCTGCGGCTGGGAGGGGAATGAGGGGTCCACCAAAGCTGCCGATGGCACTTGGAGTGTGTGGAGGCTGAATAAATGCTTTTCTTTCTTTCATCCACCCAGCCGGCCAGGGCGGAAGCCTCCCAAGTGAACACCTGCACCCCACCCCATTTTGATTTCTGAGGAGGCATCTCCTCTGCCACCAGTGAGCGCGCTGGGAAGGTGAGATGATGGAGCAGAGGTGCTACGTTGGGCGGAGGTCACTGAACAGAGATCAAGCCTGCAGCTCTTCGACCCTTGCCCATGCCCCAGTGGCGGCTGGGGAGGGAGGGGTTCTTGGGGATCCTCCTGGAGGAGGGAGGCACGAAGCCAGGGTGCACGCGGGGAGGATCCAGGACCCCACCCCGAGGCCCACCGACCTCAGTAGGTGGCAGCGCCCCGTCTGCCCCCGCTGCCTCGGAGGGCCGCTCAGATTCTGTCCACCCAGGCGCGGGACAGGGCGACTCCCCCGTGGCGCCGTGCCGCGGCGCCCGGTTCCTCCCGCAGGTCGCCGAGGGCGCCGGGGCCTCGCGCCACACCTGTCCGCTCCTTCGGGAGGCCCCGGCGCCGCTGCTGCCGGCCCCTCGGCGCGGAGCCCTGTGTCCGCCGTCGCTTTGATCCCGGGGGCCCCGCTGGATAAAAGTCCCGGGCGGCTCTGCGCCAGCGCCAGAGGGGAGGCAGCCGAGCCGGGCGTACCAGCGGGCTGGCGCTGGGCGAGCGACGCCGAGGAGTCGGGGCCGCGGGGCGGCCCGCGCCGGCCGCGGTGAGCGCGGGGCTCCGGGACGGTTCGGGGTGGGGGCTGCGGCCCGGGGTCCCGGTCGCCCGCGGGCTGCTCTGGCCCTGGGCGGAGGGGGGCGAGGGGGACCCCGGCGGCTCAGGTGAACGCGCCCCCTGAGTCCCCGGCTCGACGGGCTCGGCCGGCTGCGTGGCGGACGGAGCTCCCCCCGTGCGGAAAAGCCCCGCTCCTTCCCCGGCGGCCCCCGCCCGCCTCCCCCCGCCTCCCCTTCCAGCCGCCCGGGGGCGGGGGCGGCGGCGCCGGGCTGGCCGCGGTGAATGAGCCGCCGGGGCCGCCGGGCCGCGCTGCCCCCCACGGAGCCGGGCCGGGAGCGCCTCCGGCGGCCGCGGCGGGGTAGTCCAGGCCCCTCCGTCAGGCTTGCGGTTTGGGAAGAAAAGGCGATGCCTCCGCCAAGAAAAGAGCGAGCGCGGCCCCCTCCCCCTCCGCCGAGCCCGGGCGGCGGCGGCGGCGGCACATCTAACGCGCGGGCACCCGGGCCGCCGCGGCCCCCGCAAACTACGCCCAGGCTCGGCCCCCGCCGCTCATTGGCGCGGGTCGGAGCCAGCGCACCCAGACCTTGCGCTGCCCTCGGCCGGCTGCGCGCGGAGCCCGAGCTGCCCAGGCCGACGGCGCCCGGCCCCGAGAGCCTCGACGCCAAGCCGCTCGCGCCTCCTCGGCCAGGCCCAGTGCGGGGAGCGGTGCGAGCGAGCAGGCGCGCCTGGCGCCCCGCGGCCCGGGCACCCCCGGCCCGGCGTCCCCGCCCCCGCGCCGCCTCAAGGCCGCCCGCTCTCCGCAGGTGGCCGCGGGCCCGAGCGGCGCGGCCATGGGCCGAGGGGTGCGCGTGCTGCTGCTGCTGGGCCTGCTGCACTGGGCCGGGGGCGGCGAGGGCAGGAAGACCTGGCGGCGCCGTGGCCAGCAGCAGCCCCCGCCGCCGCCGCCCCCGCCCCGGGCCGAGGCGGCGCCGGCGGCCGGACAGCCGGTGGAGAGCTTCCCGCTGGACTTCACGGCCGTGGAGGGCAACATGGACAGCTTCATGGCGCAGGTCAAGAGCCTGGCGCAGTCCCTGTACCCCTGCTCAGCGCAGCAGCTCAACGAGGACCTGCGTCTGCACCTCCTGCTCAACACGTCGGTGACATGCAACGACGGCAGCCCCGCCGGGTAAGGTCCGCAACCGCCCGCGCGACCGGCGCGCCCCTGCCGGTGGCCCCGGGGCCGCGGGCCGTCTTGTCGCCAGTGGGGTCGCACCACCGCCTCCCTGTTTCCGCCCAGACGCACGGAGTATCTGCGCTGGACCCTCCTTGCTGGCCTCAGCGGTGCTCGCCCCGGGGAGAGGGCTCCCGTCGAGCCTCGGAGGCGCTGGCCCCGGAGAGGGCCCGGCTCGGCGACCCGCCGCGCGGGGGGTGGGGCAGCGATTGAAGCCCTGGTACCAGGCCAGCCCGGGCACTGACCCCTCGGCCACCGGTGCCCAGCCCCTGTGCTCGCGTCCTTCGGTCCCTGGGCGGGGAGATGGCGGTCCGAGAGTGGCCCTGGCTCCAGCAGGAGGAGGCGACACAGCGGGGCGGGGAGAGTCCTCCCCCGTACTCCCACCCCCACCCCAGCTCGACTCGCCCCGTCTGCTGCCTGCGGCTGCCTGGACTGCCAGGGATCCCAGCCAGCCGGAGAGACAGGCAGGGGGCGCAGGTGGGACGGAAGAACCTGGGGTGCGGCATTCGCCCATCTCCAGCCCGAAGTAGATGAAGGAAGGATACGAGGCTGGGGGTTGGGGAGGAGTTGGGGGCACCCATGCCCTCAGCGACTCCACAACACGAGGAACGCAAAGTTAGAGCGGGCCTCGGTAGGACGGCTGCGACCCGCCTCTGTGGCGCCCGCGCCCCTCCACGCCCGCCTGTCCGACCCCAGTGCCTCTGCCCCACGCACACTCTTCCAGCGAGGGTGGTTTGCACTCTCCAAGCGCCACTGCGAGTCCCAAGGAGAATCCCCAGCCCCAGTGAAGAACCCCCTCCCCCACGCCGGGCCTCGGGCGCCGAAGTTACAGCGCGTCCCGCGCGGGGCGGGCCGTGGGGATTTTCCACGGACCACACAGCCCCTCGCCGCCCTTCCCCGCCCCGCGAGCGCCATCTCCCGGGACTGGCCGATGCTGGCCGGGCCGAGCGCGCTCTGCGGGGGCCTGGCCGCTGGCGCCCCCGTGCGGCGCGGGCGCTCGGCGACAGGTGGAATGACCCTTTCCTCCCCGGAGCTGGGCCCTGCAGCCCAAGCTGACCACCCGCTCTGCCCGACCTCCCTTGCAGCTACTATCTGAAAGAATCCAAGGGCAGCCGACGGTGGCTACTCTTTCTGGAAGGTGAGTCCCAGGGGGCTGAGGAGGCGGGTTGGGCGAGGGTCCCCTGGGCACTGGACCCTGAGGTGGTGGCTGTGCACACAGGAGGCTGGTACTGCTTCAACCGGGAGAACTGCGACTCGCGGTATGACACCATGAGGCGCCTCATGAGCTCCAAGGACTGGCCACGCACTCGCACAGGTCAGCAGGCCATGGAGTGCCCAGGAGTCCCCTGCTGGGGGAAGGGGGCTACAAACCTGAAGTTCTGGAAGAAGCCCCCTTCCTTCACTCCCTAGAGCCCCAGAGAGGCCCCACCCCATCCACCCCTCCCCTCCCCCAAGGGTAGGGAGCACTCACACTCACCCTTATTCCACAGGTAACTTCCCAGGGCTCACCGTGCCTGCGCGGTACGTGGTCGGTCCCTAAATGAAAGCAGTTGGTGGAGTGGCCATGCCAGATATCACAGCCTGGCTGGGCATCCTGGCCATGGTGACTCTGTGCAGTAACTAAACTCGTCCATTCCCCACTTCCCTGGCCACCCTGGTTCAGGCAGGTGTCACCACCCACCTCCTTGCTGGGGCCAAGTAGGATACCCCCACATCCCCAGCCTTCCTGCCGTCCTCATCCCTGCATGCCCCCTCCCCCCCAGAAAGACCCACTGCCTCTGTCCTCCCGGCCACAGGCACGGGGATCCTGTCCTCCCAACCAGAGGAGAACCCCCACTGGTGGAATGCCAACATGGTGTAAGAAGGGGCAAGGGGTCCTTCCTGGGGGTCCTGTCCACGGAAGTCCTTCGTGGACAGTCCTTCCTAAGGGGGCTCTTAGGGGGGAGTCCATCTGAGGGGTCTTGTCCTTGGGAGGATCTTGTCCTGGGAAAGATCCTTCCTGGGGCAGGGGTCCTAACCTCAGGAGTCCTTCCTGGGGAAGGTGGTCCTTCCTGGGGTCCTCGGGCAACAGAGGAGCATGGCTCACGTCATCCCTGTGTCACAGCTTCATCCCTTACTGCTCCAGTGACGTCTGGAGTGGAGCTTCATCGAAGTCTGAGAAGAGTGAGTCCCCTGGCCTCCCCCTCCCTCCCCCTCCCAGAGCCAGGGCAGGGGAGATGGAGATTCTGGGGAAATACAGACTTTCAGCCTCGTCACTTCCTCTAACCCTTTGATGTGTCCCAGGGTGCCCGTCTCCAGCACCCACTGGCTGGCTTGTACATGGCAGGCCTGACCCTTGGGGGGCCTCGCTTCTGGGTGTTCCCTGGGGAAGGGCCCTCAGAACAGCCTTGTATACCTGATCCACCTCCCTCCAGTCTACCCCAGCCCCTGGCCTCATCCCCTGGAAGACCCTCCAGGCCCCCAGCTCTATCCCTCCCCCTTCCAACCTGGGGGTAGGAGGCCTTGCTCTCTGCCCAGGCCCCCACTCGAAGCATCCTCCTTCCCCGTGCAGACGAGTACGCCTTCATGGGCGCCCTCATCATCCAGGAGGTGGTGCGCGAGCTTCTGGGCAAAGGGCTGAGCGGGGCCAAGGTGCTGCTGCTGGCAGGGAGCAGGTGGGCTGGGCTGGGGCTGGGGCGGCAGGGTGCCCATGGAAGGGAGAGGAGGGGGCTGAGCCTGGGCAGACCCGCGGCCGGGGAGAGCAGCATCCTAGGGTGTCCTGGAGGCTTGGCCCCCACGTGCTGTGTAGGAGAAGCTGTCCAGAGGACTCTTCTGGAACCGTGGTTGTTGGATGTGAGGGAAGCCTGGGACTGCAGTGACCTCGGTTGTTGGTTAGGGGTTATCTGTGAACCAGTGTACCTCCAAGGCCAGGGGTTCCACCTGTTGGCCACTGTATCACTGCGGGCGTGTAGGGGACCCAGGGGGACATCCGAGAGCTAGATGAAGGGGCCTGGGCCACACAGGTCATTCTCACTTTCCGATGAGGAAACAGAGGAAGGGAAGGAGGGGTGGGAGAAAGTGGTATGACCTGACCCTGGGTCAGTGCAGCCCCCCTGGCCCTTCTCTGCCTTCAGGACCCTGATGAGCCCACGAGTCTTGCCAGGAACCCAGACAATGTTGGCAGTTCAGAGTGCATGGGGATCCCTGTCCCCTTGGGATGGGCTTGGGGCTGGGTGGGCTCCGTGGGAGGTGAGCATCCTTCCACGTCCACCTGGCCTGACGTCCCACCTTCCCTGCAGCGCGGGGGCCACGGGGGTGCTGCTGAACGTGGACCGCGTGGCCGAGCAGCTGGAGGAGCTGGGCTATCCGGCCATCCAGGTGCGGGGCCTGGCCGACTCCGGCTGGTTCCTGGACAACAAGCAGTACCGCCGCACGGACTGCATCGACACCATCACCTGCGCTCCCACAGAGGCCATCCGCCGGGGCATCAGGTGCCCCGCGAGGGAGGACCTGTCCCACACTCTGGGGCCCTGCCTGGCCTCGTGGCCCCCCGTGCAGAGGGCCCAGGGTGGGTGCAGAGCGGGTGGCCAAGCTTGTGGAAGACGGGGGGCAGCTAACCTGCCGCGTGTGGCCCAGGTACTGGAATGGCGTGGTCCCAGAGCGCTGCCGGCGCCAGTTCAAGGAGGGCGAGGAGTGGAACTGCTTCTTCGGCTACAAAGTCTACCCAACCCTGCGCTGTGAGTGGGCACGCAGCGCGGGGGGCGGGGGGCAGGGACGGTGTCCAGACTTTCTCCCCCTGCTGACAACCCAGCTGGAGTCAAGCCCTAGGAGGCAGGGCCCGGAGGCCACTGCCCCACCTGGGAAGGGTGACAGAGTCATCTGGGTTTGGCCAGGACTTTCCCAGTCTTGACACAAAAAGTCCACTCGGTTCGAGGCAAACCAGGGTGGTAGGTCACCCGGCCACACCCACAGTTGAGAATGTGCTTTAGCCTGGATTCCATGCCCCTGCGTGGTGCCTTGGCATCCCAGCTCTACGCCTGGGGGGACGTTGTCACCACATTTTGGTCAAAGCAGAGTCCCTGGGAACCAGGCCAAGGTCGGGGTGGAACAAGACACCTCTTCAAGGAAGGGTGCTGTGGTCGGGGGTCTGGCGGCTGGCACCCTGCAGGGAGAGCCTGGCTGCCACCTCGGGACCCCAGGCCTGGGGGGGGGTGCTCAGCAGGAGCTGGGGCCCAGCTGAGCCGTCACCCTGGCCCCAGGCCCGGTGTTCGTGGTGCAGTGGCTGTTTGATGAGGCCCAGCTGACTGTGGACAATGTGCACCTCACGGGGCAGCCGGTGCAGGAGGGCCAGTGGCTCTACATCCAGAACCTGGGCCGTGAGCTTCGAAACACGCTCAAGGACGTGCCGTGAGTGCTGGGGATCCCCCTCAGACCCCTCTGCAGTAAACCCCTCGACTGAAAAACAGAGGCCTCCAAGATGGCAAAATAGGAAGTGGCCAAGTCGTCCCTCAGTCGGTGATGAACTGTGGCCCCCTAGATGGGAGTGGGACCCAGAGTGAGAGAGAAGTGAGCCACTGAGACATCAAAAGACACGGAGGAGATCCACGTGCATGCTGCTAAGCGGAAGAGGCCAGTCTGGGGAGGCTGCTTGTGTGATTTTAGGTCTGTGATGTCCTGATAAAAGCAAAACCCTGGACACAGTAAGAAGATCAGTGGTTTCTGGGGGCTGGGGGACGGAGGCATGAAGACGGGGGACACAGAGGGCTTTTAGGGCCTAGAAACAGCTGGGCTGGTACCACTCTGGTGGAGACCTGTCATCACACGCTTGTCCAGACTCATGGAAGGTGCAACACCCAGAGTGAACCCTGATGTGAACTGTGGACTCTGGGGGATGGAGATGAGTCATGAGTCAGCGTAGGTTCCTTGGTTGTAACAAAGATGCCATCTGATGGAGGCTGTTGCTCATGAGGGGCTGTGTGTGTCAGGGGGCAGAGGATAAAAGGGAGCTCTCTACATCTTCGTTCCACTTTGACGTGAACCTGAAACTTCTACAAAAACTGAAGTCGGGGGGAGGGCATAGCTCAGTGACGAAGTGAGTGCCTAGCAGGCACAGGAGGTCCTGGGTTCAATCCCCAGCATCACTTCTAAAAATAAGTAAAACCTAATTGCTTCCCCCAAAAACTAACAAAAAAAACTAACATTAAAAAAATTAATATAAATAAACCTAATTACCTCCCCCAAATAGATAAATAAATAAGTAAATATTTTTTAAAAACCTTAAATCTTTTTAAAAAAGAAGAAAAACAAAGTACTCACCTGTCCAGGAGAGCCCCCACTCCGAGCAGGATGTGGAGGCCAGCAGGGACAGGGCTGACGAGGGAGCATGAGGGCTGGCACCCTGGCAAGAGGGAGGGGGTAGCCAGGCGGAGGGCAGGGGGAACTGAGACCTGTGGGCTCTGGGGCAGGGAAGGGGCTGAGGTGGGAGATGGTTGCTCACAGGCTGTCTTCTCCTCAACAGGGCCAGCTTTGCCCCTGCCTGCCTCTCCCACGAGATCATCACCCGGAGGTCAGTGGCCCTTGCCCTGGGACAGCTCGCATCCCTGGCTCTGCTCCAAACATGAGGCGCCCCCACCCCAGCATGCCTGCCCTCCGCCCTCCCAGGCTCTGGCTCCTTTCTGGGGCTTTCAAAGCGACTTACATACCAGCTGTGTAGCAAGGATTCTGCGGTAGCAAGGCCGTCCCCTGATTGGCCCCTCCCCGAGTGACCCCCAACCTGGGTTTCTGTCTGTAGCCACTGGACAGACGTCCAGGTTAAAGGGACCTCGCTGCCCCGGGCGCTGCACTGCTGGGACAGAAGCCTCCACGACAGCCACAAGGCCCGCAAAGTCCCCCTGCAGGGCTGCCCAGTCCACCTGGTGGACAGCTGCCCCTGGCCCCACTGCAACCCCTCCTGCCCCACCATCCGGGACCAGGTCACGGGGCAGGAGATGAACGTGGCCCAGTTCCTCATGCACATGGGCTTCGATGTGCAGAAGGTGGCACAGCAGCAGGGCCTGGAGCCTGGGAAGCTGCTCGGGATGCTGAGCAGCGAGAGCTAGTGGGCCCGCCCCCGGCCGCCCTGCCAGGCCCTCCTTCCCTCCTGGGACAGTGGCCAGGCCGTCCCCACCCTGGGTCTGGACACCCCCCACCTGCCGACAGCCTGCACTGCCTCCCACTGCCTTCGGGGAAGGTGGGCCTGCAGTCAGCCCCTCTGCGGCCCTGGGACGCCTCCCCCGGCTCCCCCTCCCCGCCACCGCCTCCCCCCACCTTGGGGAGCCAGAAGCACCAGATCCCTCAGCCCCTGGCCCAGGAGCCACCTCCCAGCCAGCCCCCACCCTCTCCCACCCTTTTGTATTATTTTATAAAGTGACTTTTTTATTACTTTAATTTTTTTTAAAAGGAAAATTAGCAAGAAATATATGGTGAATGATATTGTTTTGTAACATATTTTTTTTAAATAATGAAAAAAAGGATAACAAAAGAGACTCGCCCTGTAGATGTGTTTATTTGAGGGGACACTCTGCCCACTTCTCACACCCCTCGCCCAACCCTGACTCCCCCCCCAACCCAAGGGCAGCAGGGAGACTGGGGGTGACTTTGGAGCCTCCTGACCTCTGACCCCTGCTCCTTCTGTTCATCCATTTCCACAATCAGAGGTCACAGGCCTGCATCAGGCAGCCCCTGGGAGCGATAAGCTCCCTGTCTTCTTTATTTTGCTCTTGGGTGACAGTCACAACCATTTCTAAGTGCACGACTCACCATTTCCATGTCCACGACGTCGTGTCTCCACCAGCAACCTCCAGTTTCAAAACTTTGCCACAAACGCTCCCTACCCAGCCAACACTTTCTTAGAAGTTTGAACTCTGTTACTCCCCTCGGTCACACGTGCACAGGGTCCAGAATCTGAAAGGTGCAAAGAGTGGAAGGGTGAACATTCTCCCTCCAGTCCGGCCCCCAGGTCTGCATCTGTGGCCAGTTCTAGAGGATCCCGGCCTCCCCGTGTACACACACACACACACACACACACACACACGACTGCATGCCTGGTTTCCACCTCACCCTGCATCCTGGGGCCACAGAGAGCTGCAGGCAGGTGGCACCTTCCGGGTCAGCAACGGGCGTCATGCTTCACCCTCTTTGGGATGCTGTGTGGCGGGCCCGAGTCGCCATCACTGCACGCGGGCCAGCGTATCCGTTGGGTGCAGGTCAAAGACACCCCTGCGGTTTGGGCGACACACTGACGGGCCCTCCCTGGAGGTGGCTTGGCCAACGGGCACGGTGCCCTGGGTGCTCCTCTCCCTGCATTTGGGGCCCCACGTGCATTGGTGCACGATTCCTTCCCGTCACCCTGCAAGTAGGTCTTATGATAAACTCAGATGATAGGTAAAGAAGCTGAGGCCCAGAGAGGTTCTGTGAAGTGTTGAGAGGGACAGAGGAAGGAGTCAGCAGGTCAGCCTGGGCCCTGCTCCCAGCCTCTGAACCACCCCCACCCCCAGCTGCCGCCTCTGCAGCTCTGTTCCAGAGTGGGGAGAATTGCCAGACACCCGGCCGTCCTCTCTCCCCCACCAGACCGGGGATATGCCCTGCGGGTGCTCAGCTCCAACTCAGGCCCACTCAGCACCAGCATCGGCTTCTCCGGGGGGAACCAAGTGACCCATTCATGGTCTCCTCCATGGACCACTCACTTCTCCACAGTCTCCAGGGGGAACCCACGGAGTCTCCAAGGCCAAGGGAGATGGTGAGGTCAGGGATGGAGCGGCCAAACGCTGGAGATGAAAGAAGAGTTCCCCAGTGCGGCTGCTGGTTTTCGAGAGCAGCCCCTCCTCGGCCTCCCAGGAGGACCATGAACAGGAATCTCCGTGCAACCCACCGGCCGTGGGTTCCCAGCGGGAGGAGAGGCTGGAGGACTTGAAAGGGGCCTGGCCGTCACCAGTCTGGGGAGGCTTTGCTCGGAGGGAGCAGCCGCGCTGCGGTCGGAGCTGGGCTGGGGGCCCCGGAGGCGCTGGCTGGACAGCAGTTGTTGTCTGTTGTCAGCAGGCGGGGACATCACACACACAGAGGTCCTCACTCCGTCCGAGGCCAATGAAAAGGATCAGAGGGCGGCTTTGTGTGTCTCGGGCGTGCCAGGCACACAGAACACGACACTTGTGGGTCTGGCCCGATGGGATTCCACCCAGTGAATAAACCCTTCCTCCCATGTTCCTGACAAAGAAGAAAAGAGGCTCAGCCTACTTCCGGCCTCTGTGTTTTCCCCGGGGGACCAGCGGCAAAAGGAGCCCAGGGCCCACGAGTACAGTGGGGACCAGCCAACCTGCAGGGCTCGGCGCGGCCATCGAGGGGACATGCTGAGCTCTCCTCGCCCATGACCCGGCTTTTCTGGCAATGCTGCTGCTGTACGAGTTCCGCATCGTGTGATTCCTGTAGTGGCAACAACACTCCGGACAGGGGCAACCAAGATGTCTTTCAGTAGATGAGTGGGTAAATAAACTGCAGACAACAGTTACTCAGCGTTAGAAAGAAATGAGCTGCCAATCTGTGAGAAGACGTGAGGAACTTTAAATCTATGTGACTAAGGGAAGGAAGTCAATCTGAAAAGGCTACACTTTGTGTGAGCCCAACTCTGTGACATCCTGAAAAAGGTGAACCTATGGACACAGTGACAAGAGGAGTGGTTGCCTGGGGTAGGGGTGGGGAGGGAGGCATGAAGACGGGGAGCACAGAGGGCTTCTAGGGCCGAGAAACAGCTCTGCGTGGTACCGCACTGGCAGAGACCTGTCGTCACATGTTTGTCCAGACTCACGGAAGGTACAACCCTCAGAGTGAATCCTGATGTAAACTGCGGACTCTGGGGATGGAGATGAGTCAGCGTAGGTCCACTGATGGTAAAAAATGCATCACTCTGGTAGGGCTGTTGATAAGGGGGAGGCTGTGCCTAGTTAAGGGCAGGGAGCCGGGACGGCAAAGTGAAGAAAGGTGACTGCTGGGGATTTGTTCTCAGATTCTGAAGGCGCCTTTCAGAGAAGGAGCTGAGAGTAACTGGGAAAAGGGGAACGGGTGGGACCCAGGCCCGGGGTCCTCCCCTCACCCTCTCCTGCATCTTCCGGCTGCATTTCAGGGGAAGACATGGCCTGGCCCACCCAGTGGAGCTGGAAGAGCTTTCCCCAGGGGTTCGTGGCACTTGGGTCAGGAAATCTGGTCCCAGGAGAGGCTCTGAGGACCCTGGTCTGGGCGTGGCTCCCTGGAGAGTTCCAGACATGCCCCTTCTGGGGATGGGTGGCTGCCGGGACCAGGCAGCTCAGGTTAAGCAGCTTGTTTCCTTGTGTGAAGAGGACAGGAAGGAGCCCCGAGGGCATGCACCTCCCTTCCCAGGGAGCTCCAGCAGCTGGTGCTGAGTCTGGCATGGCTGACACCCGAGATTCCTCCCACACCACATCTCCCGCGTGGTCTTCCTGCCGAGGGTGTTTAGCCAGGATCCAACCACGAGGAAACAAAGTACACATCGAAAGAACCTGCAAGGCTGCTTGCTGGGCTCTTCAAAGCAACAGTGTTGTGAAATAGAGAAGTGGAGGGGGAGGGCGCAGCTCAGGGGCAGAGCATGTGCTCAGCAGGAAAGAGGTCCTCGGTTCCATCCCCGGGCACCTCCGTTAAAATAAACAAATAAACCTGATTACCTGCCCCCCAAATAAAAACAAACCAAAAAATGTGCAAAGACAGAAAGAAAGAAAAGGTTCTTCTGTACAGCACAGGGAGCTATATTCAATATCTTGTAATAACCTTTAATGAAAAACAA
Source organism: Camelus ferus (assembly GCF_009834535.1). Classification (NCBI taxonomy): domain Eukaryota; kingdom Metazoa; phylum Chordata; class Mammalia; order Artiodactyla; family Camelidae; genus Camelus; species Camelus ferus. The sequence continues at coordinate 20,520,580 of NC_045711.1, forward strand.
TATGAAAATGAATAAATGCATGTACATGCACGACTGGGACACTGTGCTGTACACCAGAAATTGACACATTGTAACTGACTACATTTCAATTAAAAAAAAAAAGACTGCATGCAATCATGGAGCAGAGGAGGGACTTTCTCAAAGGAAAATAAAGGTATTTTTAGCAAAAAAAAAAAAAAAAAAGGAAAGAAAAGAAAAGAAATAGTGGAGACCATTCCAGAACAAAGGGAACAGACACACACAACAGCCAGATGCATGATTCCAATCAGATCCCGGAGCAAAAATTCAAAGAGCTATAAAGTGTATTTTGGGGACAGGTCGGGGTACCTGAAGACAGACTGTGTTCTAGGTGATCATGCTTCAGTTCCCCAAATGCCATCGCCATGTTCAGGTTCTGTAGGGGAACTGCCTTCTTCTCAGGAGGTGTCCGTGGAAGTATCTAGGGGAGAATTATTGTATCTCTAGAATTAATTAATGTTATTATTTGTTATGAATTATCACTGGAGAGAGGGATAGTCAGACCACAAACAGGGCAAAATATTAATAATTCTCGCATCTGGGAGAAAGAGGTGTGAATTTTCATTGCACTATTCTGCAACTCTTCTGTAAACCTGACATTTTTCTAAATGAAAAGTTGGGGAAATATACATAAGGATGTGCATACAGTCGTCCCTTGGTGTCAGAGGGGGACTGGTTCCCAGACCCCCCAGGATAACAAAATCCACCAACGCTCAAGCCCCTTGTACAAAATGGCGCAGTATTTGCATATAACTTATACAAATCCTCCTGTAGACTTTATTTTTCAATTTTATCGTTTATTTTTTTCAATTTTTATCTTTCATTTTTTTTAATCTTTTATTTTTATGGCCTCATAGCTTTCCCTACTCTTCAATATTTTTTGAAGATTTTGAGAAAGATAGAATGTTTGGTAGAATACACATATGAAGCCATCTGGTCCTGGACTTCTATTTTGGGGGAGGTTTTTAATTAATGTTTCAATCTCTATTAGTGATCAGTCTGTTAAGGTTTTCTAGTTTCTCCATGGTGCAGTCTTGGAAGACAGCATGACTCTAAGAACTTACCCATTTCTTCCGGGCTGCCCAGTTGATTGGCGGGTAGCTCATCGTAGCAGTCTCTCTGTTTCCCTGTGGTTTTCACGCTCCCGGAGACTTTAAGTCATTTCTGGATGACTTGTGATGCCTGATGCAAAGTCAATGCTATGTGAATGGTTGCTGGCTCAGGGGCAAATTCAAGGTTTGCTTTTCGGGACTTTCTGGAGTTTTTCTCCCCCGAATGTTTTAAATCTGCGGTTGACTGAACCCCCCAATAGAGAACCTGTGCATGTGGAGGGCCAACAGCATACACTGAGATGTTCATCCCGGTTGAGCCAAGAGACAGAATTACAGGCAGATTAATTACAGGCCGTTTTCCTCTACCTGTTCCTGTCCTGACTGGGCCTGAGCAGGTTCTACTCTTATAGTCAAAAACACGTAATCTTCAAAGATATTTCCTATATTTTAAATATTTTTGCCTAAAAAATGGGAAGGTTGAGTTTTTTCCTAAGTGTTTACATGTTTAGGAGGGACGAGCAAAGAGCTCCTTTGTGCCCCCCTCAAATGGTAACTAGAACTCCACCTCCCAGGTCAGGCTGGGGCTGTGCAGAATGAGGGCGGGCACCCTTGGGAGTGGGGCACGGGGTCTCCACTCCCCTTCCCCACCACCTCCCAGGAATCACAGCTGACAAGACGGTGGGGTCCTGAAACCACCCCAGCTCCTAACCAAGCCCTCTTGGAGGAAGGACACCAGGGGAATACCCGCCCAGCCCTCCCAGAGCAACCCCCAACCGCCACTGCGCCCCTCCCCCACTCCAACACAGGCTGCCCCTGGAGGCGGCCCCTTTCTGCCTTTCTCCCTTCCCCTCTCCCACTGGCAGTGGAGCGACTAACCGACAGACGCAGGTGCTTCGGAGGTGGGGGCGGTGCCAGCAGCCAAGGGGTTAATGGTTTGGGCAGGGGCTGGGCGTGGGACGCAAGGGTCAGATGTTCCTCTGGGATGGGGACCGGCGTGCAGGCTGCTATTCCAGAGCTCTGATCACAGTCACCTATTTATAGCGCTGGGGGGCCCTCCCCACACAGGCGGCAGAGGCGGCTCTGCTGCAATGTCACCCCGCGTCACCGCCACTGCGGGCTGCCGGCACCTGCCGCTGCCGCAGGAGACACAGGGAAGAGACCCCGGGGCCACCAGGCGCTGTGTGGGGCGGCGGGGACGAGGCCGTCCACATGGGCAGCACCATGGAGCCCCCCGGGGGCGGCTACCTGCACCTGGGCGCTGTGACGTCCCCGGTGGGCACTGCCCGCGCGCTGCAGCTGGCCTTCGGCTGCACCACCTTCAGCCTAGTGGCCCACCAGGGCGGCTTCGCGGGCGTCCAGGGCACCTTCTGTATGGCCGCCTGGGGCTTCTGCTTCGCACTCTCGGTCCTGGTGGTGGCCTGTGAGCTCACCCGGCTGCACAGCTGCCTGCGCCTGTCCTGGGGAAACTTCACGGCAGCCTTCGCCATGCTGGCCACGCTGCTGTCTGCCACGGCCGCCGTCATCTACCCGCTCTACTTTACGCGGCTGGAGTGCCCACCCGAGCCCGAGGGCTGCACCGCCAGGGACTTCCGCCTGGCAGCCAGCGTCTTCGCGGGGCTCCTCTTCTTGGCTTACGCCACAGAGGTGGCCCTGACCCGAGCCCGGCCAGGCCAGGTGGCCAGCTACATGGCCACCGTGTCGGGGCTCCTCAAGATCGTCCAGGCCTTCGTAGCCTGCATCATATTCGGCGCACTGGTCCACGACAGCCGCTACGGGCGCTACATGGCCACCCAGTGGTGTGTGGCCGTCTACAGCCTGTGCTTCCTGGCCACGGTGGCCGTGGTGGCCCTCAGCGTGATGGGACACACAGGGAACCTGGGCTGCCCCTTCGACCGCGTGGTGGTGATGTACACTTTCCTGGCCGTGCTCCTCTACCTCAGCGCTGCGGTCATCTGGCCTGTCTTCTGTTTCGACCCCAAGTACGGGGAGCCCAGGAGGCCCCCCGACTGCCCGACGGGCAGCTGTCCCTGGGACAGCCAGCTGGTGGTGGCCACCTTCACCTACGTCAACCTGCTCCTCTACGTCGCCGACCTGGCCTACTCCCAGAGGATCCGCTTTGTGCCCACCTTGTAGCTGGACAGGCAGCGACCCACCCACCTCTGCTTTCAGAGGTCACGAAGGGACCCAGGTGAACCCAGACCCCCAAGGATGAGCAGAGGGAGGTAGCCAGGAGAGCCGGGCCTGGAATTCTGGTGGCCCCAGCAGCTGCGCTCGGGGTGGGGCGGAGGGGGCCAAAGCGGCAGGAGAGGCTTCTGCCAGGCGGCTCCCACCCCTCTCCCCACTCCCTCTCTGTCTCTGTCGCTCTCCCTTTGCTGGCACTCCCTGTCTTAGTGCTGGGCAGTGCAACACATGAAAAGCCTTTGAAGCAGCTGCTGTTATGACCCGCTTTGCAGATGGGGACCCCGAGGCTGGGATTAAGGAGTCCGCCCTAACTGTCCACCAGGGTCTGGAGCCCACGTTCGGGCTGAGTGACCTAAGCAGAGTTGAAAAGGGGACAGTTCCCAGAGGTGTGGGAAGGAGTTGGAAGGGAGCCCAGGAGGGGGCCAGAGCTGGGCCAGCGCAGGGGCGTGGGGCAGTGCCCGGAACCCTGGAAGGACAGCTGCCCAAAGAGGGCCCTACTGGGGCATCCGGGCCGGCCCCAGGAGAAGGAGCTGGGAATCAGGACTCATGGCTCGCCAGCCTCCTCCTCATCACAGTCTCTTGAAGCCAAGCAAGGATGCTGGAGCCGACGCCCGGGGCTTCCCGTCGTCTACCCACCCCCCATGCAGCAGCTTCTGCAGTGCCCACCGTGAGTCCCGAGGGACTGGCCTGGGGCAGCCCTGACCCAGAGGAGGGCCAACCTGGGGCAGCCACTGGGACACAGAGTCTGGGCACCAGACACCTCACTGGCGCTCACAGGCCCACGACCTCCACTCAAATGTTCATTTGCCTGACCACTGACAGCCAGAGCCCGCTGGGGCCCTTGTCCCCCACACTGCAGCCAGCTTCTCCCACTCAAAGGCCCAGACTGGGCCAGCCCACCGGCCAACCAAGCACAGCAGTCACTTGACCCCGTTTGGCCCACAGCCTTGAGCAGGAAATAAACACCAATGCTGACTTGCGCTGAGCAGTTTCTGCTGAGGAGGCGGTGGCCAGAGGGCGCGGGGGCCACCTGCAGCTCCTGGGCCATCCCTCAGCGTGCTGCCAGAGAAGGGCCTAGACTGAGCCTGGCTGAGGAAGGAGGCAGCTGTCAGGGGCCAGGGTCCTCTGGCGGTGAGGGGCAGCCTCCCAAGGAAGGGGCTCAGCAGTGTCCTCTGGGTGGGGAGCAAGGGGAGGAGGAGGGGGAAGGAACCCTAGGCACTCACCAGCCCCACATGCCCTCCCCTGCCCCTTGGGCTTTCCTGCCTCCTGGCAGCAGAGCCCCAGCAGCTTACAGGCACAGGGTCCCAGGGCTCCCTGTGCTGGTGCTGTGCCCAGCAAGAGAGAAACTGCCCACCTGCCCACTGGGGAGGGCACACGCACAGGGTCCTTTAACCTGGAGAGGCGGGTGTCTTGAGTTTAGCAGCAGATCCCGGAGGTGTGGAGCTGCTGTGTTTGGAGGTGTCCTGAGGACCCTGCCTGACATCGGGGTGGGGGTGCGTTATCAGGTGACCAAGCAGTTTCTGGGTCACACCCTACCCAGACCATGGGGAGGCTGGGATGGTTTTCCTTCCTTGTCTAACCAAATTTCTGAAATGAGCTATCTGTCACCAACTCCCCAATTTCCTCACTGTCCTGTGGACTTCTGCTCTCACAGCTCCACCCACCCTAAGCTTCAAAGAACCTGGTGGGGGGAGATGGAGGAGGGGAGTGGTTCCAGTCTCATGATAGGCACGGCATATGTCCTCTGTCCTCTGGGAGGCTGGCCTGGGGATCGTCCTGATGATGCCCGCTCCCTGGACCAGGGACTCTCACTTCCTGGGGGAGGGGCTTATCTGCTCTTGTCACTTGAGAAACAACACTTTTTAAAGGAGGGGCTCTGTTCTTTGATGGCAAACAGCTGGGTGAGAAGTGGTGGGAACCCCGCCCAGGTTTGTGTCTCTGGGTCTGAGTCTGGGCCACTCCTCGAGCAGTCCATCCCAGACAGGAACTTACTGCAGCTCTCCCCTGCACCTGCACACAAGGGTGAGGACTGAACACCAGGACAGACAAACATCTGCGGAGACCTGGAAATCGGCCATGTACACATGCTCACTACACAGTGGTCTGGTGCTCCTGGCTATTGTGTCAAGGAGAACTCACAGCCCTGCTTCTGGGGCACAAACGTCCAAGCAATGCTGAAATTACTTTAGAACAGCCTGTCATCACTTAAGATAGAGAACAGAGAGAATAAAGCTGCTCTCTCTCTCCCTGGTGGGGGACGGGTTGTCAGTGATGATTGCTCTTAACCCTGCTGCTGACTGGGACCCCAGACTATCCTGAAGCCCAGACAGACTCAACACATATGAACCCTGCACACATCCTCAGGGAGACAGGACTGGAGCCCTGTTCTCCCAAAAACCCAGGGCCAAAAAAGTTCCACAGATGCTGCAGACAAGATGTCAAGAGACACGGGGTGCTCGGTGCGAACTGGGGACAACAGGATCATCTTCCTGTCTGCTAGCTGACACCACCCACCCCGAGCTTGAGGAGGTCCACGTGGTAACAGGCCTGTGGTCCCCCATGTCAGGCAGCTTCCAAAGGGCCCCTGAGCCTTAGAAGAGACTTGCAGAAGAGAGACTCCAGGCGGGAAGGAGTCCAGCTCACAGGGGGTGACCTAGACTTCCCAGGTGCCTCCCGGTTCTGAGATCCCGAGAAGGCATGAGATACCGTTTCGGAGCCTCCTGGAACAATAAAAAAAAACTTAAGTGACAAAATATAGTATCAAAACAGTGATACACTGCAAATTTTTTTTGTAAATTGTTTTCAATTCTCTCCTCTCAAAAAAGCAAGAAAGCAAACAAAACAGCAAAAAAAAAAAAAAAAAAAGCAATACAAGAAAGAAGAGAAAGAAAAAATGCTACACAGTTGGGCTCCTCCAAACGCGACGATCAAGTCAGTAACAGTAAGCCTGGGCCACGTGGTCAGGGACGCAGCCTGACCTGTCGGTGTCCGTGGCCAACGACAGGGTCCCGTGTGGGGAGCCCCCGCCCAGGGCCGCTCTTTGAGGGCCGGGCTCCCGCCGCCCCTCCCCCGGCGCTCTCAGTTCCCAGGAGCGGTCCTGGGTCCCCAAGGAGGGGCCCAAGGGGAGGGGGGATTCGGAGGCCGAGGTCCAGAGGGAGGAGGTCCGGTGGACCAGGGTCCGCGGCCGCGGATCCAGGGGCGTAGGTCCCGAGGAGCGGGGGTCCGCGGGACGTTCCGAAGGGGCGCGGATTCGGGGGCATGGATGCCGGCGGGACTGGGTCTGGGGGCCAGAGTCCGAAGAACGCGGGATCGGGAGCGCCGGGGAGACAGGGCCCCACGGGAGGGGGCGGGGGCGAGCAGATGATGCAATGGCTCCTCGGCACCGCCCGCGGCCTCGGATTGGTCGGCGCCAAGGCGACCGCGCCTCGGACTGGCTGGGGCGCCGAGGGCGGGGCCGCTGGGCGCGGGTGCCGCGTGGCGGGCGCAGTGCTTCGGAGAGGGGGCGACCCGTGCGGGGTAACTGGGTAACTCGGAGCCAGACTCCGGTCCGGCTCCGGCGGGCGGTGGTTCCGCTAGGCAGAGGGAGATGCGCGCCTGCGCCCTCGGCTCCGGCGTGGAGAGAGCTCTACCGGGGCTCTCAGACCTGGACAGGGTCCTTGGGCGTGGGGAGGCCGACTAGGGCTTGGGAGCGCCCGGGCGCCGATCGGTCCCCCTGCCCACGGCCAATTCCTGTCCCCTTACGGAGGCGAGCGCGCCCCTTCCTGCCCCTTGTCTGGGACCCTCGGGAGCAGGTCGGGAGGCTATGGTGGGTGGGAGCATCGGAGCAGGGGAGAATTAGACCGGCTAGGATGGGGGCGGTGGAGTGGCTAGGAGGCCGGGCACTGCCCGCCTAACTTCCTGCGCTGGATTCTGCCCCATTGTCCCGCATCTGCTCCTGCAGAGCCGGTGCCAGCTGTGAGGGCGTGGGCGCAAGCCTCCGGACACCATGAGTGTGGGCTTCATCGGAGCTGGCCAGCTGGCCTTTGCCCTGGCCAAGGGCTTCACAGCAGCAGGTAGGCCCTATCGCCAGGAAGGGGCCAGGGGTGAGAGGGTCGGCCAGTTACCCTTCACTAGGCTGAAGGGTGAAAGTGAGGTTTTGGTAACTTGCCTCATTTGAACCCGTGAGAAAAGGTAGCCTTGGGATGTTTGGAGTAAGATGGGGGTGGCTTATAACCTGGGTGGTGGAATTTCTGCTTTCCCTCCTGGGAATGTAGGGGAGGGACGTCAGGACTGGCCTTGAGGGAGCAACTCCGTCTCCCACAGGAGTGCTGGCTGCCCACAAGATAATGGCCAGCTCCCCAGACATGGACCTGGCCACCGTTTCTGCTCTCAGGGTAGGTGCACCATGAAGGGTGACCAGCAGCTGTGCCCACAGTGGTCAGTCAGTGTCTGGAGGCAGGCGTGTGACTCTTAGCCCTGGAGGACCAGGAGTAGAGCCCCCAGTTGGGGAGGGGGACTCCATGGCACAGCCCCCCACCCCAGTGAGAAGAGGGTCCCTGGGCTGGAGTATCTCAAAGACCCTGCCTCCTGACCTGCAGATAGTCCCCCTCACTCAGTTCTTGGGACTTGGGTGACGGGCACCTGCGCAGCTGGTGGGGAGGGGGTGCTGGTTGGAATGGGGTTCCCCAGGTGGAACCACCAGAGAGGGCCACAGTGGGCACAGGGGAGACAAACCTGGGGGCTGAACACAGCTTTGGTTTGCCACAGCTGAGTTAGGGCCCCAGGTCCAAGGGTGGGGACAGGCTCCCAGGTTGAGACCCCTACCCGCATTACCATTCCCATCGGGAAAGCAGGGGTCAGGGGGCTGCAGCCTGCAACCCTAGGTGGAGTGTGCCAGGACTGTGGCACAGATGCAGTTTCCCTTTTCTGGCTGCAAAAGGGACACCTTCCAGAAGCTTCCTCCATTTTTGGGTTTTAAGGGCAGTTAGTGGGTGTCAGAGCCGCATGCCCTGAGCCGCCAGCCCTGCAGTGCCCACACTCCTAGCATCCTCTCTGCTGCTCTACACATGGGGCCCTCGGCCTTGGAGGATACTAAGAGAACCAGCCAGCCACCAGGGAGGCTGAGCCTGCCTGATGCTCCCTGCAGAAGATAGGGGTGAACCTGACGCCCCACAACAAGGAGACCGTGCAGCACAGCGACGTGCTCTTCCTGGCCGTGAAGCCACACATCATCCCCTTCATCCTGGATGAGATCGGCGCCGACATTGAGGAGCGGCACATCGTGGTGTCCTGCGCAGCTGGCGTCACCATCAGCTCCATTGAGAAGGTGGGTGCTGCGGGTCGAGGCCCAGCGGGATCCGGAGACAGGGTGGACGTGTGCGCTGGCCCGCTCTGCACCTCGGTTCTCCGTCTGTGAGGTGGGTGTGCTGGCGCGGCCCACAGTGAGAATGCATTTGGGAGAGCACCTTCACACCCGCACCCAGCACGGCCTGGTGTGCAAGGGGCTGGGATGGACACACAGCCGGCTTCTCTTCCAGAAGCTGATGGTGTTCCAGCCAGCCCCCAAAGTCATCCGCTGCATGACCAACACGCCGGTCGTGGTGCGGGAGGGGGCCACTGTGTACGCCACGGGCACCCACGCCCAGGTGGAGGATGGCAGGCTCCTGGAGCAGCTGATGGGCAGCGTGGGCTTCTGTACAGAGGTGGAGGAGGACCTGATTGACGCCGTCACGGGGCTCAGTGGCAGCGGCCCAGCCTACGTGAGGACTAGGGAGGGTGGGCGGTGGTTGGCAGGTCCCAGGACCTCAGGGTACACCTGCTGGTCTTCTACCCTCCTCCTTGCTCTGGGCCACTGTGGGCAGAGCTGCTGGACTCACTGTTGCCCGGAGGAAGAGGAGAGAAGACCTGGGACAGCAGCCTGGGTGCTCTCTCCTGGCAGGCGTTCACAGCCCTGGACGCACTGGCTGACGGGGGCGTGAAGATGGGGCTCCCGCGGCGCCTGGCCGTCCGCCTCGGGGCCCAGGCTCTGCTGGTCAGTGTTTTTCCCAACCCTCTGGTGGGGGCCACTGCTTGCCAGGACCAAGGGTGGTGCACTGGGGCGGATGGGTGGAGCATCAGTGGGTGCTGGGGTGGCTGGGGCTGGGGGCAGTGCCCTCACAGCCTTCAGCAACCCCCTCTGGCTTCAGGGGGCCGCCAAGATGCTACTGGACTCTGAACAGCACCCAGGCCAGCTCAAGGACAACGTCTGCTCTCCTGGTGGGGCCACCATCCATGCCTTGCACGTCCTGGAGAGCGGGGGCTTCCGCTCCCTGCTCATCAACGCGGTGGAGGCCTCCTGCATCCGCACACGGTGGGCCCCCGCCACTGCCCACCTGCTCAGTCATTCATGCAGCAGCTGCTTCTCAAGCTCTGGCCTGGCACCGGGCAGGGCGTGGGGAGCCCTGAGGTTCCCTGGGGTTACAGTGGGCAGCATCCCTCACTACCTTCCATCATTCTGCGAGGAGGGGCTGTCTCTGGGCCCGGACTGTGCGCCCCACGTCATTACATTACCTGTGGCTTCAGTCTGGGGTGACAACCCGAGACAGGGAGGCAGGCAAGGGGGACCAGGGGCAGGTGGTACCATCTTCCTCTCGGCCTTCCTGGGAGACTGAGAGAGTCCCAGGTGCGCTGGCACAAGGAAGGCTCGATGCGAGCAGAGAAAACCAGAGAGCAGGGGACTGACACAGTCTGACATCTGGGCTCAGAGTCACGGCCCCAAGTTCAGGTCTGCAGGGTGGACAGGCACCTTTCTCACCACCCTGCCTGCTCTCCAGTCCAAGCCCATGGGTGTACCCCAGTGCTACCACATGGCAGTGAGGCTCTGGCGTGGGGCGGCCCTCCTGGCACCAGCCTTTGGGGAGATAGGTGAGCCTAGGTCTGGTCAGGGCCATGGGGGCTCTGCATCTGAGGGGCTGTTGGTAGACTGGGGATCCTGAGCTGACACGAATGAGGTGAGAGGCAGCCGGGCAGCAGTCTAGGGGAGGGGTGGCTGGCAGAGGGGCCTGCAGGAGCAAAGGCCTTGAGTCAGGAGTGACAGCCAGCAGCCTCCTGGGCTGGCAGCTGCTGGGAGCTGGGGCTTCCTCCCTCTTCCCCTCGGACACCTGGGCTTCGGAAGGAGGCGGGGCCCTGGACCCAGCCCTCCTCAACTGTCTCCCCAGAGAGCTGCAGTCCATGGCCGACCGGGAGAAGGTCTCACCAGCCGCCATCAAGAAGACCATCCTGGACAAGGTGAAGCTGGACTCCCCTCCCGGGGCCTCACTGGCCCCTTCTGGCCACTCCAAGCTGCTCACCCGCAGCCTGGCCCCGGCAGGCAAGAAGGAGTGAGGTGCCCAACGTGCCTTCTCCTCCTGGGCTCAGAGCTCCTCGCTGGGTGTCTAGCTCCGGGCTGCACAGGGTATCCTCATCATGGCCCACTGCCCACGGCTCTGGTCCACTCGCTTCAGTGGGGCTGGAGCCAGGGAGTGGGCATGTCACTTCCCAGTGGGAACCTCCACAGTCCCTGACTGTCCTGGTCCAGAACAGGGAAGGATTCTCTCAGCTCAGTGCCCTCTTCCTCTACCCCCAAACCAAGTCACTTTCCTCCAGAGCTCAGGAGGCCTGGGGGTCTCCACCCGCCGCGGTCAGCTGGCTTGACCTTGAGCACAAAAGGTCAAGGTCCCCCCTCCACTCACCCCCCAACCATGAAGGCCCAGCCAAGGAGGGAACCCACTCCTGACCTCTCTCCACCCTCCAGTCACAACTCCTTCCTCAGTGTGGGAAGAACCCAAGGGTCCCTGGCATCCAGCAGGAGGGACTCTGGTTCTTGGCCAGCTGGACATTTGAGAAAAGGGCTCTCAGATGGTTCAACTTCCGAGGCCATCAGCACACTCACACCATCATCTTCTGTTCCTGACCCGACCCGCAGACGTCTGACTTTAGGTTAAATAAATTGATTTCCAGTCCCAGTGCCCTGACTTCTAACTCTGTTGCCACATGTGGAGGGAGGCCCCCCCGCCCTGTGCCAGAGGGCTGTCGCTGCCCAGTGTAATGCTGGAGACTGAGCCGACAGCCCACAGGCCTGGAGCTCTTCGTCCTGAGGCAGCCATCCTGGCTGGTGGGGCTCAGTTTCCCAGTGAGCAGAGGACGAAGGAGCTTCTGGAAAGGTGCTGCCCCTTGGGCCGTGGTCACTAGAGGCGTGACTGGAAGTGGGCACTGTAGGCTGGGCTTGGCATACCCCGCTGTGGGAGGGGCCCAGCCACAGCATCTCCTGTGCCTCCCACTTTGGTGGGGGCAGATGTGTCCCCATCTCACCAAGGCAAGGCCAGGGGCAGGTGAGGAAGGAACACCCTAGGAAGGTGTATTAGGGTTCACCAGAGCAACCACTGGCAGGAGATGGCCCAGTCAGGCTGACATAAAATTAACCATCACAGGAGACCCACAGAGGAGCTGCTGAGGGTCAGAACCCTTTATGGGTCCAGGATGGCTCACATTTGTTCAATCAACAAACAGTTACTGAGCAGAGACAGTAAAACAAGGCCCCTTGCCTCCAGAGGCTGATACACACACCCCCTACCTGGGTGAGTATGTCAGAGGAGCGGGGCTGAGTGACTGTAGGGCATTAGGTGGGGGGTACCCAGGTGACGTGTTGGGTCCCTTGAGGGGCAGGGGTGGGGTTCAGGAGAGCTTCCAGGCAGAAGTTTTCCAGGAACCACACTGCAAGGTCACATCTCCGATTCATTTCCTTCCCCTGGGCCCACTTAGAACCAAAGCGCAGTGCACGTTGGGTGGGTAGGGGGAGCTCTCTGGGGACAGGGACACAGCCTTGCAAATCTAAGGGAGAAAGGAGACACGGAAAACAAGAAAACACGTAACAGAGCAAGTGAGAGGCAAGACTGCATCCCTCATCCCAATCAGTCCCCATGTCCCAACTGCCGAAGTCTCTCGTGGGGCCTGGAGTCCCTGCAGGGTCCTCCTAAGGCATGAGCCCCCAGCACAGGCCCCCACCCTGTGCTGTGAGCTCCCTGGCAGAGACCTGGAGGTGCAGGGAAACCTTGGCACCCTCCCTTTGAGGAAAAGATTTCCCAGAAGAGATTGTCTCACAGGCCACACATCTGCCCAGGACCAAAGCTGTCCCCTAACTTTCCCCTTCAAGTCGAGGCCAGCCTCACTGTTTGAGCACCTGCTGCGTGTCAGGTGCTGACCAATAAGACGAGGGGGGCGTGCTGCTGTAACAGGTGCCCAGGGTCCAGGGTCTGGAGGAAGCCAGCAGGTGACTGGAGTGAGCGATCACACATCACAGCCTTGCAGGAGGCAAGGGGCCTGGGCGAGCTTTGCAGAGGCTTTGCACCAACCCATGAAGAACACTCCAGATTCAGCAGGCAGGAATGCAAGCCTTGGTCCCAAACAAAGCAAAGGCCAGGGGTGGGGAAGTGGGCAGAGCCAGACAGGCTATGACTTTAAGTGAGCATCCACCATCCCCAGGGCCAGTCACCTGGGCATCAGTGTTTCTGGATGGCACCACCATCCCTGCTCAGGCGGGGTGACACTAAGTGAAGAGACAGGATCCACCATAACCCGTGTGGCCCGCCAAAGCCCTGCCACAGGGACTGTGTGCTCACCACCCAAGGACAGCTTGGACCCACATGCCTGCTGAGCAGATCCAGGAGAAGGAGGTAGTGGCTGGTGGTGAGGATGCTGGAGGAGACAGGGCCTCTTTCTTGGCATCAGGAGTAAGTCTTTGTGGTTTAGTACATGAAGAGTTGAGGGCTTTAGAAGTCATGGCTCAGGTATATGAAGGCCCCAGAGTCTGTGAGATGCGGGGTACACCCAGTGCAGGGGGACACACCTGGCGCTTAAAGAGCACAGGATGATCGGACAACCACATGCAACCCTGCAAAGCAGGTGACAAGGTGCTGTGGGATTCAGAGGGAAGCTACTGGAGTCCAGTAGGGAGAGCTTCTGACCCCGCGATGCCCCCTGGCTCTGGGGGCCTCCTGGGTTGGCCCTCATCATTCATTCACTGAATTCCCCTGAGGACTCCGCAGCCTGTCCTTCGCTCCTCCTCTTTCAGCTCACCTGATCCCACGAGCCTCCCTGGCAGGGTAGGTCACCCTACCTGGTTTTACACCTGGGAAGGGAAGTCCAGAATTTGGAAGTAGAAACGGGATCCCTTCAAATTGCCTTCCTCTTTTGGCCACCTCTTTCTCTGGGAATTTCAAATAGCGGTGAGAACTCCTTACAGAAAGCGCAGGAGCAGACATAGACTGGTGACCTCAGTTCCAGGCAGATGTTGATGAAACGGGAAAGGAAAGGTGCAGTTCCTACACCAACTATCATTCAACAAATGTTTACCGCACACCCACTCTGAGCAGGAGTCGTTCTAGGAGCCGCCTGAGCCCTTGCCACTAGTGTGAGATCTCGGGGCGTTAGGTGAAGGCAGACCACGCTACTCAGAGGACCCTGGAGGTGGTCTTGAGACCTAAGTTTGAATCCTGGACAAGCCCTTCACCTCCCGGAGCCTGCGGGTCATCTGTGAGCCAAGCCACTGTTCCCGGCAGGGCTGAGGCCCGCTCCACAGTTGAAGAGGCAGTGCGTGCAGAGCCTGCCAGGTGGTATCAGAAACACCATGAGAATCTTCTGCATTATGCGTGGGTACTTCAGGTCCGCACCTGGCCCCCGCACACGTGGCTTTTAAAGTCTCTACTCACGAGGCTCAGGGAAGCAGCTTAGCGGCTCCAGGAGGCCCCGCCCGGAGGGGGCGTGGCCAACGGGGGAGCGCGCGCCCGTGCTAGTCCCGCGAGACCTCACCCGGCGGGAGCGGCGCGCGTTGCCCAGGCAACGGAGGCCGGGCGCGCAGGCGTAGTGCGGGCGCGCCCCGCCCTCGCCCCCGCCGCCGCCGCCGCCGCGCCTTCCCCTTTAAGCCTCGGTCGGTCGCGTCGCCGCTTCATGAATGGAGCCCACGTGACCAAACATCATGTGACGTCTGTGGAGCGGCGGCGGCGGCGGCGGCGGCGGCGGCGGCGGCGGATCCCCAGCCCCGAGCCTGGTCCGGCCCGGCCTTCCCAGCGCGCTCGGCCCGGCCCGCTTAGGCGGCGAGCCCCCACCCAGGGCCCGGAGCTCCCGCGCGGCCCAGCCCCGCGCGGCCTCGGAGTGCCCGCCTCGCCCCGCCCCGGCCTCGGCCCGCCGGGCCCGCAGTGTGGTGGGTGAGTGCGGCGGCCGCCCGGGCCGGGGCGGGGGCGGGGGCGGGGGCCGGGCTGGGGTCGGCCAGGGGCGCCTGAGGGCTCCGAGTCGGGGGCAGAGGCCAGCGGAGCCGCGGCTCCTCCTGGCCACCTGGGTCCGCGCGGGCTGGGCGCTCCGGGCTTCGGGTCTGCCCCGCGCCGTGCTGGCGGCCCGTGCCTCGATTTCCCCACTGGTCAGGAGCGGCTCCTGGCTCCTGCGCCCGGGGTGCTGGGGTGGGCGCGGGGGTCCGCGGGGGGCGGCGCGGGGCTGCGTGGGGCTGGCTCCGTGGAGCCCGGGCGTCCTGGAGGGAGGGGCGGTGGGGGTGGCGGGAGGAAAGGGTGGGGTCGAGCGGGGCACCCAGGGCTCCACCGAAGAACACGTCGGCCCCGGCCTGAGCTGCTGATTCATCAGGTGTCTATGTCAACGCCTCCCCGGCGCGGGGGTCCTCGGCGGGCTGGGGGAGGAGGCGGCACGTGAGGGGGCTGGGAAGACCCTGCTCGCGCCGGCTTCGCTCCGTCACACGCTGCCAGAGCCCAGAGGGAGACTTGCTGAGTCATCAGCATGAGGTCACTCGATGCTTGTCCTGGTGCCTGGGGGGATTTGAGCTAGGGGCCTGAGAGGCCGGGAAACGTGGGGTGAGCGGGAAACGGTGGGGAGTGGGAAGGGGCCAGGCCCCGAGCTCGGTCTCCTGTTTAAGTTTGGGCTGATGTGCGGGTTGAAAAAAGGGTGAGTGGGCAGTAAATGAAGGGGTCTCAGTGCAGGTTTCCCCCAGGGTGGCAGGTAAAGTCCCCGGCCTGTCCATCCCCTCCCAGGCAGGCTCTTCGCAGGCTACTGGTCTCTGACCTGCGTCTGGGACAGTTCCCCAAACTGGGAAATAGTTCTCTGAGTAAGAGAGGGGAGGAGCTTAGGGGGGCCGTGCTTGCGGGGCCGGGAAGCAGGCCTCCCTTATGACTGGTCAGGTTGGCTAGGCTGGGCAGCCTCTGGGAAGGGAGGAGAGGGAGAAAGACGGGTGCCTGTCCTGGGTGACAGTGGACAGGGCAGGGGACAAGTAGGCGCAGCTGTACCAGGAAATTGCAAATGAGAGGAAGCAGCAGGACTTAGACTTCAGGGGAGCGAGGTGTCTGGTGAGCAGGCCCTGCCTCTCTTTGTAGCCTGGCCTTGTGGTCTGGATTGAGGCTGAGGATGGTGGTAGCTTTGAGGCCTCCTAGCCTTCAGGGCGTAGCAGGTGGGCTGGTGTGGATGGCATGAGTCCAAGAATCCTAATCACCTCACAGTTGTCCCACTTGAGTTTGGGACTCAGTGTTGTGCAGGTTGGCAAAGAACGTGGCCCTGATGGGTGTTGGACCAGGTGGTGGGGACTCCCGGGGAGTGACAGCCTGAGGGTGGTGTGGCCTGAGCCACTTTTCCTGGGTGTGTGGGTGGTTTCTGGTCTCCAGAGGCGAAGGAGTGTTTCGTCTAGACCAGAGCTGATCCTTCTTGCCCAGAAGTTCGTGGCTGGGTAAGGCTGACCTTGTGGTTGGTTCTCAGGGATGCCCCCCCACACCGTGCCCCCCCCCCCCCACGGAGCCCTGGGCTTTTAGATGCCAGATGTTTTAACATTTCTGCTGATCTTTTGGCTGGAATTTTATGCCCTAGAAAAATGCAGATTCCTGGAGGGGTATTTCTTTAAATCTTCTCAGTTATTTCTGTTTTGGTGGAAATTAAGCTCTAGACTTTTTCCAGAGGGCTTCTGGAGGAGGCATTTCTGAAGGGCAGGGTAGGAGTGTGGCGGGCTAGGTGGGGGTGCTAGAGCACCCAAGGCCATGCCCACCTGGGAGGTTTGGCCATGGTGTTTGCAGGAAAGGAGAAGGCGCAGAGGCTGTCTGGCTTCCTTTCTGGTGTCCATGCTCTGGAGTTTGGGCCCAGGGGAAGGGGTTGGAGTGCTCAGCTTGAGTGGGTGGTCATGGGTACCTTGGCGGATTCGGGCCCTTTGGACCACCCATGCTTACTCCGCAAGGTGGGCTCAGCCTGGGAGGGTTGGGGGCAGCTTCTGCTGGATCCAGCCTCTGGGATCCTCGCCTTCTGGCTTCTAGAGATACCCTGAGCCATCAGTCTCAGCCCATGCCCAAAGGCTGGCTCTGTCCTGCCATGTGTGTCCCCAGGTAGCAGAGACTGGGCCAGGAGGCTGGAAGCACCGGCTCTGCTGAGACCTGCCCCTCCCCCACCACAGGGCTCGCACACCTTTGATTCCGAGGCCGTTGGCTGCACTTGTGCTGAGTTCAGGGCTTCTGTGGAGGGTGAAATCTGTCGAGGAGGCACTTTTCGGATCCCAGCCGCCACGCTCTGCACTTTTCTGTGCGATCTCTTCAGGAAGTCACCGTGTGCTCAGTGTCCGGGGGTGGAGGGAGGATGGCGGGTGGGAGAAGCTGCTGCCAGCGCTTTTTCTGTGGGCTGTCAGGTGGTGGGACCAGTGCGGTGACCCTGTACCCCTACTCTGGCTCAAGGCCGGTGGGAGGTCTCTTCCAGCGCCTCCCGGAGGCCTTGCTCCCTGGGTAGGTGTGGGGTCCTGAGGCTCTTCTGATCTCCAGCTCCTCTGCACCATCCCCGGCGCAAGGCTGGGTGAGGAGAGGTCTCTGCCCTGAGTGAGCGTGTGCCTCCCCCTCACCACGCTCTGCTCCCTGACAAGGGCAAGGAAGCATCCCAGTCCAGTCCGCATTAGGCCTCCACTTACCTCCCTGTGTCTGACTCGGAAGTCACGGCCGGAGTGGAGGGCGGAGGGGAACCAGGAATCCCAGGGTTAGGTGGATAAAAATGTTGCTGGCAGGGCTGCAGTAAGTGAGGGCAGGGTGTGGAAAGGGTGACCAAGTAGGTGGGAGGGGACCCTCTGGTTTTTGTTCCCTGCCTTGTGGGTGCTGACCCTGGTCAGGGTACTGGAGAACAGTTGGTGGCCCAGAGAGGGGCTGAGGTGGCCCCCTCTGGGCATCTTGTGGGCGCTCTTGTGAAACACCCTGGATGGGGTGGGGCAGGGGCACAAGAGGCTGTAACCCAAAGCCACAGGATGGTTACTCCATCAGCAGCAGAGGTGGACAGACAGGGCGGAGGGGCCTGGGGCCCGAGCTTTTCCAGCAGGGGTGTCTGCCACCGGGAGGTGGGGGACTCCCACCAGTGCGAAGACAGACTCAGAGCTGGTTGGACAACCCTGGCTGATTCTCTTCACAGTGAGCAGTCTGGGAGGAGTCACTCTCCCACTTCTCCCCGGTGGGGACGTCCCCCCAAGCCTTTGTGGGAGCAGGGCTTTGTCCCAAGCGGGCTTAGGGGAGGTGGCTGCAGTGAGTAGAGCCTGGGAGTGCACACACACAGGGTCTCTGGTCCAGCCCTCACCTGCCATTGGCTAGGCTGGCCTTTCTGGCCCCAGCAGCTTGCTGGGCTGACAGTCCCCTGGGGCTGTGTTGGCTGGTGGCCTTGGGGAGTGCCAGGCCGGTGAGAGAGTGCGCGGGAGCGATGTGCTGAGTCAGCATGACTCGCCAGGAACAGCCAAGCTCTGGGGCGCACTGGGGTTATTTTTAAAGCTCCCGGCTTCCTTCTAGGCTGGCCCCTCCCGCATCCTTCTAATCTTTCTCCTGGCCCCTCTTCTTGCTTCTGCCTCCCTAACAGTCGTCCAGTTCCCCTTCCCCCATCAGACCCTCCTGGCCTCCCACCTGGTTCCCTAGGGGCAGGGTGGACAGGGAGCAGCCCAGCTCGGGAGAGGCCTGAGGCCAGGTATCTGGGGGTGAGAGGGGGCTCAAGGGCTGTGTGTGGACTGGGGCAGGGCAGGGGGGCAGCCTCCAGGGTCCTGACCTGTGCTCCCTATCTCGCAGAGTGCCTGTTTGCTGTGCCCCCGGGTTATGACGACCCCCAATAAAGGAAACAAGGCCTTGAAGGTGAGCAGACAGGGTGGGCACTGTCTTGGGGCTGGGGCGGCATCTGGGCGGGTGGCCCCCACTTGGCCCGTGACCTCGTGCCCTGTGCTCTCCGCAGGTGAAGCGGGAGCCGGGCGAGAATGGCACCAGCCTGACGGATGAGGAGCTGGTGACCATGTCAGTGCGGGAGCTGAACCAGCACCTGCGGGGCCTGTCCAAGGAGGAGATCATCCAACTGAAGCAGCGCCGGCGCACGCTCAAGAACCGCGGCTATGCCGCCAGCTGCCGCGTGAAGCGGGTGACCCAGAAGGAGGAGCTGGAAAAGCAGAAGGCGGAGCTGCAGCAGGAGGTGGAGAAGCTGGCCTCGGAAAACGCCAGCATGAAGCTGGAGCTCGACGCCCTGCGCTCCAAGTACGAGGCCCTGCAGAACTTCGCCAGGACCGTGGCCCGAAGCCCCGTGGCGCCGGCTCGAGGCCCCCTGGCTTCCGGCTTGGGGCCCCTCGTCCCTGGCAAGGTGGCCGCCACCAGCGTCATCACGATAGTCAAGTCCAAGACGGACGCCCGGTCGTAGGGACGCGCGCTGGCCCAGGCGGGTTTGCAAGGGGCCACTTGGCACGTGGTGAATCGGCAGCCCTGTCCCCTTCTTCCCCCTTCCTGTCCTCCTCTTCGCTCCCCTCCTCCTCCCTCCTCCCTTCCCTGCAAAGCACAACCTGTACCCCAGGGGCGCCGGGCTGAGCCCCTTGACCTCGTCGTTGTCATCGTGTGTTTTGTACGTTGGGATTGGTCGGTTTGGCGGTGACGTGCGGTCGCCCCAGCCTCCTTGGTACCAAGGGCAGGTGGGCTTGGCATCCAGAATTGGCCCTGTGGGAAGGCATGGAGGGAAGAGTTGAGCAGGTGCTCTGGGACATGTGTGTCCCTGAGTGGGTAGGGCTTCAGGGCAAGAGGGGCCCCCAGGCTAGCCGGAGGCTGGGTGCTTCACCCTCGGCTCGGCTGGCGGGCAGAGGTGGGCACTGCTCAAAAGAGTAGGGTGTCCACGAGGGCCCTGGATGGGCAGGCCACCTGTCTGGCGCTGGGGCGGTGGGGCGTCGTGTGACTGTGGGCCAGGGGCCTTGGCGCTCGCGCCTGACGCGTTGCACTGAACAAGACCAAATCACTGGTTGTGAGCGTAGTGAAGGGTGTGTCCAGTGTCCTGCGATGGGTCCCGTGTCACTGTTTACATGACCTATTTGTGTGGTTACATAGCCCTTTATTTAAAAGAGAGAAGTTCCTTTTACGAAGTTATTAAATTATATGTTTAAAAGTTAAAGGAAAAAAAAGCTGCAGAGTATTTATAAAACTGTCTTTTTAAAAAAAGAAAAAAAGCAACAACATTTGACCACAAAAACAGAAAAGGGAAGAAAGTATAATAGAAATTTTGCTAGTTTAAAAAAAGAAAAAATCCCTTTCTTGTAAACTTGCAGACAAGTCTTTGTGGCTGTTGGAGTTTAGTTTTTATATACACAGAGTTATCAGATGTTATTTATAAAACTTAGTTTAAAAAAAAAGACAAAAAAAAAAAGCCGAGCCGCGAGCGACCAAGGCGCGTCCTCTCTGCTATCTCTTTTGCAATTGTACCGAAAGTGACTTACTCCTTTGCCCTTCCTGCTTCCGTCTCTTGCCGGTGCCGTGGTGTCGTCTGTGCCTGGTGAGGTCTTGTGCAGCGTCACGTGCTGGTGCTTCTGGTGACCTTTGACCTGTGGGTGTCACTTCTTGTGTCTGTTCTCCCGTGTTTGTGTTCCGCATCTGGTTGTGGTTTTGATTCTGCCGGCTTGTCAGGCCCGGTCTGGGGGGCCAGGCCGCGCTCGATCCAACAGAGCTTGGGGGTCTGGGCTTGCCAGCCTGGCTTCTGCCCCAGGGGTCAGATGTGGGGCACCCCCACCTCCACCTGCTGACCCTTGGCCTTGCATGTGGGTCTCAGGCTCGGGCTGATCCAGGAGCAGGGTCGGTGAAATGAGGGCCATCCCTGGGACCCCCTGCACTACTTCCTTGCCCACCACCTCTGGTCCTGGTGGGAGTTTTGCAAGGACCCAGGAGTCCCTGTTTGTACCCACAGGGCCAGAGCCAAGCTGCCCCCGGCTGTCTTCCTCCTGGCCTCCAGTCAACGAGTTCAGGCTCCAGCCACCGACCCAGGGTTTGTCCCTGTGGGTCTCACGTGGGCTTCGGCAGGGGAACCCCAGGGGCCCACTGCCCACTCGTCCCAGAACTATTTCCATGCTGCAGGGCAGTGCTTCCCAGGCAGAACCAGGTGGTTTTGGGGCCCACCTGGGCAGCCCCTTCTCCTTGCCTGGGGACCTGGGGGTCTCCACCAGTGCCAGACAAGGGCTACGGTCTCCGGGGACAGGCCCTGTCCCTCGTCTCCCCCAAACATGCTGGCAGCTCTCAGCTTTGGGCCTTCTTCCACCTCCCTGTGGGGTCTGTGTCTTCCAGGGGCCCACCGCCTGGCTGGCGGAGGTGCTTCTCCGGGGCTGAGTCAACTCCCCCCTCCTGGCCGCTTAGGGGAGGCAACCAGTCTTCCAGACTTGGCTTGGGCAGCTGCTTGTAGGCACATGAAGAAGCGACTCCCCTGGCTCTGGCCACGTGGGCCTTGGCCACTCCTTGGGGTCACTAGTTGGTTTCTCTGGGGACCCTGAACCCCTGAAAAAGTACAGAAGTGGGCTGATGAAGAGAAGAACCATGTGGCCTGGTGAGGTTTGACATTGTGGGCAGCAAGATCTTAACCCCAGAGTCTGACCCAGTGTACCCAGGGATAGGAGGAGGGACACGCTGTCAGCTGCTGTCGCCTTGATGGGCTGCTCTTGGCACTAGACGCTCAGAGACTTTCCTGGCTGTACCCTGGTGATGTCCAGTGGAGATTTTGACAGTGGACTCTGAATCACTGAGTGGCTTCCTTCGCCTCCTGCAGTCTGGCTTTGTCTCCCAGGGCCCGGACGAGAGTGGTTGATGTTGGTTGTCGCAGCGAGTTGGAATCCCATCCTAGGAATCTGTAAAGAGAGATCATGGCCTGTCCTGGACTGGGGAGGGACGGGCTCCCCAAGTCTGAGTACGCTCCCCACTTTTGTCCTGGCTGAGAGGAGGTGGTTCATCTCTGTGCACCCCTGCCAGGCTGTAGACCTGGAGAGAGGAGGGTGGGCATGTGCTGCAACAGAAACTGCACGTCCTTGGTTTGGTTTACAGATGCTTCTGGAGTTAGGCTGTATTTCCTTTGGAGGTTTTTGCATTTGGAGCAGTTGTTCCTTGGGTCTGGGGAGCATCCTGCTCCCATCAACCAGCCTCGCAGGGCCGCTCAGCCCCCTCTCCCCTTTACCTTGGTTCTTGACCTTGATCCTGTGTCCACATGTGAATGGTTGGCGTCTTTCTGATTCTCGTTGATTCATTTTTCCCACTGTGAACGTGTTGTGTTCTCTCTCAACTTTTCTGACACGGCGAACTGAGGGCTTTGGCTGAGGCCAAGTCTTGCAAACTTGTTCGCTAAGTATAACGCGCACCGTTCTACACACCTTGCCCTTGCCTGACTCCACCCTTATCTGGATGTGGACACAGATTTCAGAGCAGAACCCTTTGGGAACAGGTCAGTCCCTGCCCAGAGTGTGGCTCCAGGGAGCCCTCCCCGTGGCCCCTGGCCCCTGCTCTGGGTGGCCCTGTTTGTGCAGGTGAGATGCTGCGGCTGCTGTGTGGGGTGTCGGCTTCTGCTGGGTGCTAGACCTCCTGGTCCACGCTTTAGGTCTGTGCACAACCCTGGCCGTCAGCCGCAGCCTCGATGGTCAGTGCCTGGGCCCAGGGCTCTGATCAGCTGCAGCCTGCTTTGGGACAAGCTCCATCCCATTTCACCTGCCTCCCTCTCTGGGGTGGCGGAGTGGCCGGTTGGCCACAGTTCCAGTCCACAGCTGGGAAGCCGCAGCCTGCAGCACGGTTTCCGCTGTAGGATCTTGTAAGTTACTTTTTTAGGCTGTGGTTTGGTGAAAGGAACCAACACATTAACGATTTTTTCCCCCAGAAGCCACTGAATAATTCTTTTTGGCGCGTTTTCACCTTCCTGTTGGCTGTCTGGTTTTGGAGCAGATGGGAAGAGCGGAGGACACCCAGAGGCAGAGGTGTGCCCTTGAGACTAATGGCCTGTCCTGCTCTGGCCTGTGTGTCCTGAGAGTGTGCTGTACTTGTAGGGCCAGTTGCACACATTCCTTCCCCACTCTGGAGCAGCAGCCTTGGTACGTGGGTGTCCCTTGAGTCTGAGCTGGAGTGTCGGAGAGCAGGTTCCCGATGACCTGTTAAGGGGGACCCCTCCAATAACCTCATGTCCCAGCCCCACCCTTCTCCCCATCCCCTCAGTCCGCTAGTCCCTGAAGCCTTTAACCAAGCAGGAGTGGGTACAGAAAGCCTTCTCCTGGCATCTGAGGGCGGCAGGACAAAGGCTGTTCAGTGTCCCGTCCTGCTGCCCTCCCGGCAGAGAGGGTGGGCCAAGCGGAGTTGATCAGACCCTTCCTGCCCTGCCTAGGACTGAAGACAGGAGGTGGCGGGGTACCTGCGATCTGCCAGGGCAGGCGGGGTTGTTGAAGGTCCAGGTGGGGAGGGGCCTCAGCTGGGGCACCCGGGCTGACCTGGGGCGGCAGTGGCCTCGCGCCCTCCCTGCCCTGTGCAGTATTTATTGCTAAATTATTGTCCAGGAGGGGCGGCACTGGACTGGGCCCCAGGGTATTTATTGCTGTACATAGTGTATGTTTGTGATATATAAGGTTTTCTTTATTTTGTATATGATCAATAAAAACCTTTTAAAGAGACTGGCAGGTGCTTCCTTGGGGCGGCGCGCGGGCGGGGCGGGGGGCCTCGCGCGCATGCGTCGGCGCGCCGCCTGCCGGGAGGCGGAAGCGGAAGCGCGGGTCTCCCCGGGAGCCATGGCCGCCGGGGGTTTGAGCCGGTCGGAGCGTAAGGCTGCGGAGCGGGTCCGGAGGTTGCGGGAGGAGCAGCAGCGGGAGCGCCTCCGCCAGGTACGCTGCCGCCGCCCGCCCCGCGCCGCGTCCCCGGCCCGCGCCGCCCTCACCGCCCGCCCCGCGCCCGCAGGTGTCTCGCATCCTGAGGAAGGCGGTGGCCGAGCGCAGCGCCGAGGAGGGCCGGCTCCTGGCTGAGAGCGAGGACCTGGTGACCGAGCTGCAGGGCCGGAGCAGGCGGCGCGAGGGCCTGAAGCGGCGGCAGGAGGAGGCGAGTCCGGGCGCGGGCGGGCAGGGGCGCGGCGGCGCGGGGCGGGGGCGGCTGACGGCCGGCCTCGGCGTCTCGGCAGGTGTGCGACGACCCAGAGGAGCTGCGGAGGAAAGTCCGGGAGCTGGCCGGCGCCGTCCGCAACGCCAAGTACCTGGTCGTCTACACGGGTGCGGGGATCAGCACGGTAGGGAGGCGAGGCGGGGATCGCCGCACCCCAAGTCGGATCCCAGGTCCCAGGGGAATCCGGGACTGCCGGGACGCGGGCTGGCGGGGGCGCCCCCTCCTGGCTGTCTAGGACCGAGCACGGTACTCTGTTGAGCAACACTAAAATGGGCAAAGAACTCACCGTAAAAGTACCTCGGAGGTTCTTTCTTTTCATACAGAAACTCGGTGTGACTCAATTTAGGACTTCACTGAGTAAATAAACGTTCTTAAGTGCTCTAACTCTGTAATACCCAATTAGAGGCCCAGGGAAAGGAAGAGGGATGAAAATGGAAGGCAGTAGTTTAGTGCTTACAGTCTCCTCCTGATTTAAAGTTAAGGACACAACGTTGTAAACCGACTATAACTCAATTTAAAAAAAAATAATAAAGTTAAGGAGGTTAATTCAGTGTCTCAAGGTTATGTGGGCAGAGCTAAGCCCAAAACTGATTCTCCATTCATTGAGTGTTCTGAATATTGAGGGAAGGGAAGTAGAAAACAAGGCAGTATGAACTGGAGGGCACCAGGTAAGGAGCAGGAATGATTTCGGTTTGAGAAGCTTTATGGAGAAGCTACCTGGGCCGTGGACTATGACCTGGCTTTGATGGCCTGGATAGCACGTTGTTTGCCTGATTGCTGGGTGTGAGTTGAGTGTGACCTACATGCAGGCCCAGCAGAGGCAGAGAGTGAGAATTTCCGTCCCAAGAGAAGCCTGTAGGCGATGGTAAGAAGCCATGTAAGCAAACAGCTCTACTGTGAAGTTGGCAGTGGTAGGTCATTAGAATAGAAACACAAATACACTCTGTGGTCTCACAGAGCTGGGAAACCCATCTGGCTGGTGTTTTTGTGGGATGTAGCACTGAATCTGGGCCTTGAAGGATGAGTAAGGTTTTACAGGCACTTACGAAGTAAGACACTCGAAATAGGGATAACTGAAGAGGCCCAGTAGCAAGAACGTGTAAGGTATGTTTATTGCTTTAACTTACAGACACATGTGCATTCCCATCATGAAATTGTATAAAAGCAGTAATAATGCCTTTCAATGAACTGTAAGCGGTTATTAAAGCCATATGCTGCTCGTTACTTTGCTCTGAGTGTTACTGTTTGAGGTTCCCCTTTTCGATGTGAGTTAGAACCACTGTTCAGGGTGGGCATTTTTCTGAGTTTAAGCAGCAGGTGAGAGCTCCCCAGAAGGGAGGTTGTGCACAACTTCGGGAACACAAGACAACTTGATCCTGGCACCTTTTTGTTTTCTTCTCTCGGGGTGGCTCGGTTTCCCTGGATTGGGTACTTGGGAAATTCAGTAATGTTTACTCATCTGAAGAGGATGGCCTATCTTTACGAGGACAGGAACCACTCACAGCATCAGGATGTAAGAACTTGGAGGGAGGAGTGCCTGTGGACTCACTGTTTGCTAGCCCCTGAGCGCTGGCTGGGCCCTGGGGACACACAGATGAGCCCGATAAGCCCTCCCCCTCAGTGTAGAGGACAGACGTGGCCACAGAGCCCAGGTTGAACTCCATGCTAGAAAGGCTCCCAGGGTGGGCGGGGTCCGGGCAGAGAGAAGGAGCCCCAGGGGTGCACTCCATGTGGGTTGAATTGAGGCCGGTCTGTGGGCCAGGCTTGAACGTGCTGGGAGAAAGTCTTGGGAATTCTGCCAGTACCTATTGTGATGCCTTTTCACTGCGCTTTTCTCTCTGATCATGCAGGCAGCCTCCATCCCAGATTACCGGGGCCCTAATGGCGTATGGACACTGCTTCAGAAAGGAAGAAGTGTTAGGTAAGCAGCCTGGCCCAGCCTCCCCATCTAGCTGAGCAGGAGCGGCACAGACCTGACCTCCGGCTCCCCTCACCTTGGCTTCCTTTCCACCCGGCAGTGCTGGCGACCTCAGTGAGGCTGAGCCAACTCTCACCCACATGAGCATCGCCCGCCTACACTGAGCAGAAGCTGGTAAGAGCGCAGGGTGGCTAGCTGCTGTCAGTTCCCCTTCTGTATCCTCTTGGGTACCAGAATCTGAGGACGCTCCAGGCTCTTGTCTGAGATGGCATAGTGTTTGCATATAACCTACTCACATTCTTTAAATCATTTCTAGGTCACTCTTAATACCTAATGAACACAGTGTAAATGCTGCGTAAACCGCTGTCCATACAACGTAAAGGCTGTGCAGATGGCTGCCAGCGTGTGGCAAATCAGTTTTGCTTTTTGGAACTCTCTGGATTTTCCCCCCAGAATATTTTTGATTCTTTGTTGGTTGAATCCAAGGGTGTGGAACCTCCAGATACCAAGGTCCAGTTGTACTCAGTGGGTCCATGGTGCCGACTCACGGCGCCCCCTTGGTGCCCAGGTGACCCCTGCATCCTACCTCCGTCGGCCAGTGGAGCCTGTGATGAACACCCAGAGTGGTTTAGACTCCTGGTTTGAGCCTCCTCCTCATCCTCCCATGCTTCCTCTCCAAGAGAAGTGGCAGCCTCTCTGCAGCATCATCACGGATAGGGCCCCCCCACCCTATCCACATTGTTCCCACAGACCTCAGGAGCCCCCTAGGTACAGGGGAGGCAAGGAGGAAACCTCTTGAGACCCTCTGCTGAGCACCTCCTGTGGGGAAGGGGTCAATCCTCCTGGGCCTTTAAGGACCTGAAACATAAACCCCTTCCCAGCCGAGGGGTGGCCATGCAGACACTTGCCCTCCCAGGGCTCCAGGTGTCTGAGTTGTTGGCACCTCCTGAGTCCTGCTGGGCCAGCCTTCTGCTCTGGGTTTGCCTTCAATGGTTTGCGCAGGGTTGGAGTTGCCCCAGGTGTGGGGGCGGTGGGTCTGGCTGAGCCCAGTGTGGTTTCCCTCCACAGTGCTGCTTTCCCCCCAACTCCTGCTGACTCCCCCCCCCCACTTCCCCTCCAGGTGCAGCACGTGGTGTCACAGAACTGCGACGGGCTCCACCTGCGGAGCGGGCTGCCGCGCTCGGCAATGTCGGAGCTCCACGGGAACATGTACATTGAAGTGAGCGGTCCCGTGGGGGCTCAGGGACCCGGGCAGGCCAGTGGGTCCCGCTCACCCGCCCTCCTCTCCTCAGGTCTGCACGGCCTGCACACCCAACAGGGAGTACGTGCGGGTGTTTGATGTGACGGAGCGCACCGCCTTGCACCGCCACCAGACAGGCCGAACCTGCCACAAGTGCGGGGCCCAGCTCCGTGACACCATCGTGCACTTTGGGGAGAGGGGGACGCTGGGGCAGCCTCTGAACTGGGAGGCAGCCACCCAGGCTGCCAGCAAAGCAGACACAATCCTGTGTTTAGGCTCCAGCTTAAAGGTACACGTGGGATGGGGTGAGCCTGCCCACAGCTGGCCAGCTCAGCCTTAGACCCCAGCTTCCTATAGTCTTGTTCCCTGGTGTCTGTGTGGTCTGTCTGTCTATCCATTCCCCAGGTTCTAAAGAAGTATCCCCACCTCTGGTGCATGACCAAGCCCCCCAGCCGGCGGCCCAAGCTCTACATCGTGAACTTGCAGGTAACTCGGGTGCTCAGAGCTGCCTCCTTAGACCTGGGCCTTAGAACAGGAGAGCCTGACGTCCCTGGGACGTTTATGTCCCACACTCAGGCGCCACGGAGGTCTGCTGAGCAGAGGCTGTGAGGTTCTGTCCTCACTCGCCTTCTGTCCCCAGTGGACCCCGAAGGATGACTGGGCTGCCCTGAAGCTACACGGAAAGTGTGATGACGTCATGCGGCTCCTCATGGACGAGCTCGGTCTGGACATCCCCCACTACAGCAGGTGAGGGCGTGGGCGCACCCCTCCCACCCCAGGCGCGTGGGCCATGTCTGTCATCCTTTGTGAGCTGAGCGTCGAGAAAGCTCTGAGTTGTCGCAGATGGCGTCTGAGGCGTGACCGCAGCATGGTGGCCTCTGTAGGGACTGGCCCAGCATTGGCCTAGGTGCCCTAGTTGGTGTGACTCCCTGTTGGGAGAGGGAATCTGCCAGCGTGTGCTGGGATGTCCCCCTTCACCCCAGACAGCTGGGATGGGAAGGTGCCTTGAAGAGACGTGCTCTCGGCAACTCAGTTCAAGCAGGACTCGGTGCTCTTGGTGTGGGAGCTGGTGTACTTTGGGGAAGCTTAAACTGTGCCTTAATGCAGAATGTGTGATAATTTAGACGTGGTGTGTGTATTGAGTAAAAAGTTTACACTTTCTTTCTCTGTGAATTTTCAGGGTCTTATAGGGGAAATCAATAACTTCTTTTAATCAAAGGGTTCAAGAATTAAGGATCCCTTCACCTTCTGGGCCTGGCAATTCTTGTATGTTATGTTTGTGGTGTTCTGTAATGTGGGCCTATTGTGTACTGTACCTTTTTCTTTTTCATTTTACATTAACTTAGCTCATTTTTTTTTTTTTGATCAGTGCTTATCTGTATCTTAAGTTTATAATATGTGGTTCTACATCTCAGTCAGACACATGACCTCTTCACGGTGTAGTGCCGAGGCCGCACCTCCCTAGTCAGCTTCCCTCCCATCAAGTCTTGCAGTCTGGGAATGGGGAGAGGGTCTGGTCCGCTTGCCCCTGGTCGTACAAGTGAAAGGTGGGGCCCAGAGCTGGCTAGTGACTCCTCCCTCCTGGGGCTACTGCCACCCTACCCTGTGTGGGCACAGCCCCCTCAGTCACCAGCGAGGACACCGAGTTCTGCAGAGGCTGAGCTAGTCTGGGTGCTGGCCTTTGAGTCACTCAGGGAGCTTATCCCTCGCGGATGATCCGGAAGTGCCACTGAGCAAAGCCTGGCCGTGGTTAAGATGTGGGAGGGAAGCAGGGTGACCTCAGTCAGCTTTCCCGTCCTGGGGCGGGTGTGGTTGTGAGGGGCTCCCAGGCACACCTGACCCAGCCTTCCATTTCTGTAGGTGGCAGGACCCCATCTTCTCACTGGCAACTCCCCTGCGTGCAGGTGAGGAAGGCAGCCACAGTCGCAAGTTGCTGTGCAGAAGCCGAGAGGAGCCTGGAGCCTGCGGCCGGGGCACCCCTCCGAGCTCTGCCCCTGTCCTGGGCGGCTGGTTTGGCAGGGGCTGCACCAAGCGCACAAAAAGGAAGAAAGCAACGTAATCTGGTGCTTGACCGGGAACAATGATGGCACTTTGCAAATGGCCGGAACTTACTCAGGGGCACGTGGCACCGTGAAGTCTAGGACTGCACCTGAGACTTCTCGGGGTGACATTTTCACCCTGACGCGTGTAGCCAGCCGTCTGTCCTTGTGGGAAGCCCCCTTGCACTGCTGCGGTTGCCCCCGCATGGGCCTGAGGGTGGAGGACACCTCACCCGTGCAGCCTCTTCATGAAGAGGTGGCAGCCATACTCTCTGTGAGAACAGTACTCGGGTTATTTCACACCTGGTTGGCCAAGAGGAAGCACAGGCTGCCTTACCTCGTTCACCAGGCTAGTCTCAGGGGCCTCAACCCTATTTCTACTACTTCTTAACTTTATAGAAGCCTTCTTCCGTATTGAATATGCTGCAAAGGAGTGGTTTTGAGCCTTGGCTCTCAAGCAGACCTTTTTATTATTAAACATCTCTGCACTGTCTTCCCTGCGTCACTGAGTGACTGCCTTACGGAAGCCCGGCGAGATTCCTGGAGGGGCCGGCGCGCGACACGTGGTCCGGCCCCGCCCCTTCCCCAGGTGGGAGCGGAGCAATGGTGCGCACCCGCCATTGGCCGCGCGCCGAGGGGCGGGGCCTCCAGGGGTAGGGAGGTGTGCTCCATTGGTTTGGGGCGGGGAGGCGGGGCCCGGTCCCGGAGGGGCTTGCCATTGGTCTCAAGGTTGGGGGTGAGGGGGCGTGGTTCCGCGCGCAGGGCGGGGCGGCGCTCGCCATTGGCCGCGCTCGGCGGGTGAGGCCCGCGTGACGGCGCGTGCGTGCGCGGGCGGGCGGCGGCGGTGGGGAGTCGGGATCCTGTCTGGCGGCGCCGCCGCTACGGGGCCATGATCCGCAACGGGCACGGGGCGGCGGGCGGCGCTGAAAGGCCGGGCCCGGGGTCCAGGCGCGCCGTGCGGGTGTGGTGCGACGGCTGGTGAGCGCGGCTAGGGGCGCGGGGCGGGGCCGTGGTGGCCGCCTTCTCCCAGGCCCGGGCGGGTGGCGAGCGCGGGGGCGGGCGGCGGGCGGCGGAGGATGCCTGGGACCCGGCCACCGTGCCCGCCGCGGGCAGCCTGCCCCAGGGTCGCTGGACGCTTCCTGTGGATTCGGAATCGAGCGCCTCTCCCGGACATTCCTTCCCCCGTGTTTGCCATTGAGTCGGAGCCCCATCCATTGGTCTCGCCTAACTCGTGCACGGTGCTGGCGAAAGCTGCGTGTCCAACCTTGGTGACTGTGGTCATTTCGGTGCCATAGCAGCTCTCTTCCTGCGAAGGAGCCCTGCACCCAAAATGTCTTCGCGTAGTTCTTGTCCGGCACCAGGCTTGCCCAGCACGAAACCAGGAAGATTCTCTCTGTGTGTCCCGGCCAGGGTTGGCGTAGGCATTGCCCGATCTGCACAGGACATTAGTGAAGACCGCAGGGGCTGAGGAGGGTCACTGGTCCCATCTGTTCTCTTGTGGCAAATCAGGCAGCTGGAGTGGTTTTAAGGCAGGTTTGAGGCTGTCAGCAGACAAGAGAAAAGTTACTTTCTACTGGTAACTTGCCATCCTCGGTACTTTCTCAGACCTTTATTTAACAGAAGCAGAGAAAGAAAAATCTGTGTAATTAGCTCAGGTCTTCAGAGGCGAGCCAGCCAGGCTGCCAAACTCCCACACCTGCACCTGAGTCACCTTGGGGAAGGGGGTGTGGCTTCGTGTCCATGGAATCTGACCTTGGCCCTGACCAGGCCAGGCCCCTGCCTCCACTGGCAGAGGCCACGGTGACTGGGATACACGTTGGACCCAGCCCCGCCCTGCGTTCTGTGCTGTACAGCTCCTGGGCCAGCCTCTGACCCCTCCTGCACAGTGGGCACAGGGTCTGGTCAGGCTCCTGAATTTGGACTTCCCTCTTCGCTTACCTCAGGACCAGAGCCCCATGGCCCTGCAGGCTTGTCTACTGGAACATGGTGTGCTGTGGTGGGGTTAACAGGTGGCAGTGAGTGGAACAGCTCTGTACACCTGGGAGCCTGGGTCACCTGGAGAAGCAGGGGCAGCTCCACCTGCTCGGAAGGCGACACAAGTCTGGAAGGAGCAGATCTAGCATGAGGGCCCAGGTCCGGGCCTGCAAAGAAGTGAGGCTCCGAGTGGAGCCATGGGTGCTGCGTTGGCCTTCAGCTGAGAGTTCACTCGTAACCGGGCCTGCGTTTGAAGATAGAAGCTCTAGAACCAGGTGACAGGGAGGTGCTCGTTGGCCCCAGGAAGTAAAGCCTCACTGAGGCCACAGGGGAGCGGGCAGAGTCTTTAAAGCCAGGCAGCGCCCCCGTTCTATAGTCGGACTTTGTTTCCCATTGGCCTCAGGGGCTGTCCTGCTCCCTGAGGATAGTGCAGAGTCCTGTCCGCTGCTGCGTTAGCATCAGTTTCTCCTGCACCTTAAAGGGACTGCTGTTGACAGTTTGCATTTGGTGAGGGGCCAGGCTGTGTGCAGAGCACCGTCCCACGTGTAGGAGCAGGGGCTGTTCTGTCTGCTCGCCCCCTCAAGGCTGCCAGTAGCCTTGTCCCTGGGCCCTGCTGTGCTTGCTAAATGTGGCCCTGGGCCCTGAGCTCTCTTTTCTCTCTGAGAGCTGGGGCTCATCGGACCCCAGGAGCAGTTCCCAGTGCTGACTTCCTAGGGACATTTCCTGGCGCAGGGATGACCACCCTGTCCTCTCCACAGCTATGACATGGTACATTATGGCCACTCCAACCAGCTGCGCCAGGCACGGGCCATGGGCGACCACCTCATCGTGGGTGTGCACACTGACGGTAAGGCCGGCCGCTGCACTCACTCTCCTCCCCTGCCCCTGCAACTGAGACCCTGTGGGTTCCCATGACGGGGAGGGCCAGGCTAGGAGCGCAGCTCCGCCAGCCCGCCCAGCCTGCCCAGCCCAGCCCAGGCCATGCCACCCAGAGCTTTGCTGTCTTGAATCCTGTCCCAAGCTCAAGCAAGAGGGGGGCCCACTTCCCACCCTGCCGCTGGTTCTCAAGGCCTTTGAGGGCAGAGTACCTAGCTGTGCCTGGAACTCTGGCTGGCTGGGTGGGGGGCCGTGCAATTTCCCAGCAAGTGTGTACAGAGGACAGAGCAGTGGCTGCTCAGTGGGGTCCTGCTTCGGGGGCTGAGGGCCCCGGGAGAGAGACAGCTGCCCGCCGCCAGCCCCCGCTGTGGCTGCAGACCCTGCTCAGTGCTGGGAGGGCTTCCAGGGAGGGGCCAGCCCTCCAGGAGTCCCCCACCTTGTTCTCTGCTGTCTTGTCTTTCCCTAGAGGAGATCGCCAAGCACAAGGGGCCCCCGGTGTTCACCCAGGAGGAGAGGTACAAGATGGTGCGGGCCATCAAGTGGGTGGATGAGGTCGTGCCAGCAGCTCCCTATGTCACCACGCTGGAGACGCTGGACAAGTATAACTGCGACTTCTGTGTCCATGGCAGTGAGTGGGCGGGGCTGGGGCCCAGAGGCCTGGGGACCTGGGCGGGCTCAGGATCTGACCGCAGAGGGGCATCTGGAGGTGCTGGCCTTCTCATGCTGGGGGAGCATGGAGCCGTTTGAGGATCTGAGGAAGCTCTGGGTCCTTCCCTAGAGAGGAGGCCGTGAACCCTAGGGCAGGCCTGCGGCAGGGGGTGTGGGCCCTGGAGGTCTTCATGGCTCCGGGTTAAGGTCCTCGTTCTCACATGTGCATCACCTTAGATGACATCACGCTGACTGTAGACGGCCGGGACACCTACGAGGAAGTGAAGCAGGCTGGGAGGTACAGGTAAGGTCTACCTGCCATGGGCCCCACCCCTTCAAGGAGGGGTGCTCCGAGCACCCCTCGAGCTCCCTCTGCCTATGAGGGCAATGTGTCTGTACTGGCTGGTGTGGTGGTCACAGCACAGGCGGCCGCTGGGCAGCAGAAACGTGGGGGTAGGACTGGGAAGCTGGCTTTTATGTAAGTGATGTTAACCAAAGAGGTTGGTGTGGCCAGCAGCTTGTGTGGGACAGCACAGCCTGGAGTCCCCTCAGCAGAGAGCCTGGGTTGAGGGCGTCCGACAGCGGGCACAAGGGGGCCGGAACCATGCCCGGGCCTGGCCTGCCCACCCCCACACTGCAGGCTTGGGGCTCGGTGACGGTGTTCCTCTGTCCTGTCGTCTTTTCTGCTTGATAGAATTACAGTGGTCTCTCCACCCTCCTGGCCGTGGTTTTTGTCACGGGTGAGAGTGGTGAGGAGACACCCTGTCTGTGCACAGCATGGCAGGGGCGGACCGTGGTGGGCTCTGCCACCGGCAGCATTGGCCGTAGGTTGGGTGAGTGGAGGCAGAGCCTGGTGGCCCTGTCCCGGATGAGAGCCCCGACCCCACCTCCGTCCCCAGAGAGTGCAAGCGCACCCAGGGCGTGTCTACCACGGACCTCGTTGGCCGCATGCTGCTGGTGACCAAGGCCCATCACAGCAGCCAGGTGAGGCTCCGGGGGCCCGAGCAGGGTCCCCGAGGTCCCGGGGCTGGAAGGAAGGGCCCCAGCACAGCAGGCCTGGGGTCCTGCCCTTGGCCACATCTGCAGGCCAAGGCCCCTCACCCCCTGCCCTTCTGTGCAGGAGATGTCCTCCGAGTACCGGGAGTACGCCGACAGCTTTGGCAAGGTGAGTGTCGCCTGTGCTGCCTGGGCCACTGCCTGACCCCCAGGTTCCCCTGGGTAAAGCTGGCCTGGAGCTGACCCCCTGCCCTGCGCTCCCTGCTGACCAGGTGCTGACTGGGTCCTGACTGCTGGCTGGCGGGTCTCAGTGCCACTGTCTGCAGGAGGAGTGGGGACTACCCGCCGATAGGTGGTCTCTGACCAGGTGGCCTGGTCCCCTCTCCTTTCGTAGCTCCCTCACCCGACACCCACCCGGGAGACACTTTGCTCAGAAGGCTCCTCCCAGGTGACCAGATGGTGGCCTCAGGGTGCCAAGTCCCCAAGAGGGCTGTGTCCGCTGGCCCCTTCCTTGCAGGCCAGTTGCCAGGCCGAAGTGGTGTTGGCTGCGGTACCTACTGTGGCCATGGGACAGAGCCGCAGTCCCACCGGCCCAGCCTGGTCGCTGCTGGTCAGTCTGCGGCGTCCCTGCCTGAGACGCCTGCCTAGAAACGACACCAGAGCAGTCAAGTGAGCTGGCAGGCTGTGGCTAGGGGTTCCGAGTGGTGGCCTGTAGCCCCCGTACCTGCTTCCTCCATCCTACGCCTGTGCTTCCCAGAGCACACAGACAGGCGGGGCAGGCAGGCCCAGCCTCAAGAGAGGTGCTCTGGGGTGGGCACAGGTAAAGGACGTGCCTGTGAGGCCTCTGTCACCAACCCAGGTTCCTCTTGGTTTACAGTGTCCAGGTGGGCGGAACCCCTGGACGGGGGTGTCCCAGTTTCTGCAGACATCCCAGAAGATCATCCAGTTTGCTTCCGGAAAGGAGCCCCAGCCAGGAGAGACGGTTATCTATGTGGCTGGCGCCTTTGATCTGTTCCGTATCCTTCAGGACCGGGTTGGGGTGGCCACTGCCCCAGGCCTGTCCTCCACGTCTCCGTGTCTGCCCCGGGGGGCTGCGGGATCTGGTGGGGCCCCCCTGACCCTCAGGGGTCCGGACCTGGGCGGGGTGCAGGGGCGCAGTGTCAGCAGGGAGAGGCGTGAACAGGTGGTGGGCAGCTGCTCCCCACCTGCTACCGCCCCTTAACTGGGCACAGACATCGGGCACGTGGACTTCCTGGAGAAGGTGTACGGCCTGGCGGAGAGGCCCTACGTCATCGCCGGCTTGCACTTTGACCAGGTCCCACCCCTAGGCAGCTGATAGGCGGGGGGGGGTGGGGGGGTCCCTGGAGGGGCTCCTAGGGCTGGTCTCCCGGCGAGGCCCAGGGTGCTGATGAGGGCAGAAGGGATAAGCTAGGGCCTCTTCCCGCTGAGGCCCTCCCGTCCAGGGCTACCCGGCGCTGACGGATTGCCCCCCGCCTCCCGTGAGGGACTGTCGGGAGGGAGCACAGTACCCCGGCCCCCGCCTCCACCGCAGCTTGCCTGCTGACCCCAGCTTGCTCTGGCTCCAGGAGGTCAACCACTACAAGGGGAAGAACTACCCCATCATGAACCTGCACGAGCGGACCCTGAGTGTGCTGGCCTGCCGGGTGAGTACGGGTGTGGGCCTGGCCTGTCTCCTTCCCAGGCTGGAGTGGCGCCCCCTTCCCCTCAGCCCCACCCCTGCTGCTTCCTCGCCAGAAGCACCCCTACCCCGCCGTGGCCTGGCTTGTCCCCGCTAACCAACTGTCTCCCCATCCACACAGTATGTGTCCGAAGTGGTGATTGGGGCCCCGTACTCGGTCACGGCGGAGCTGCTGGACCACTTCAAGGTGAGGCTGGGGACCCAGTGGGGTGGCTTCCAGGAAGGGCAGCTCTCTGAGGGCAGGGGGCCATCTGGGGTGATGCTGGGAGGTTGCCGTCATGACCCCCACCTGCTCTCCAGGTGGACCTGGTGTGCCACGGGAAGACAGAAATCGTGCCTGACAAGGACGGCTCTGATCCGTACCAGGTGGGTCTTGCTGGCGTTTGGTGCTTCCCAGCTGCAGACCGTGCGTCCGGGAGCCGGGCGTGGTGACGGCTGCCACTCTGGCTTCACAGTTAGAGGAGGCAGGCGGCTGACGGGGGAATAACTGCCCTCACAGTCGGGGAGTGGGATCCTCTGGACCAGGGCGGCAGAGCAACCGCCTCTAACTTCCGTCTCCACCTCCAGGAGCCCAAGAGAAGGGGCATCTTCTGTCAGATCGACAGTGGGAACGACCTCACCACCGATCTCATCGTCCAGCGCATCATCAAGAACAGGTGAGGTCTCGGCGAAGCTGGTGGGGGTGGGGCGCCCCGCGGCCCTGGCCTGGGCGCACCGCTCACCCGGCCTGGCCCCCAGGCTGGAGTATGAGGCTCGGAACCAGAAGAAAGAGGCCAAGGAACTGGCCTTCCTGGAGGCTATGAGGCGGCAGGAGGCACGGCCCGAGAGGGAGAGCGACTGTGACTTCTGACAGGAAGCAGGAGGTCACCAGGGGCCCCCCGAGCACCGGCCCTCGCCCAGCCACATCTCGAGAGCGTGGCTCAGTTTTTAACAAAGCTGCGATGCCCTCTCCTCCGACCACTCGGCCTTGGAAGGGCTGATGTGGAGGATGCTGCCTCCCGGCCTGCCTGCACAGGGCCTGTCTCCCTGTAGGCCCTCGTGCCCTTCCTGCTAAGTGGCCGGAGAGGGTGTCTGGCACAGGAGCAGCCCGGCAGGCAGGATGAGCAGGGGCACCTTCAACCAGAGGGGTGCCACCCTGTGTGCCAGGGAGACCCAGCTTCCATCTGCCCGGCTCCACAGCTGCTTCCCCGTCCAGCCCCCTGGAAGCTCCTACGGACCCTGGCCGCCCCCCACCACCCCACTCCTCACGGCCTTCCTGCCCACTCAGCCTCTGGGGGAGCCCCAGGGGGCCCCTCCCATCCTCGTCAGAGTGCAGAGCGTGCCCCCTCCCATATGGGCGGCCCCTGCCCCGCGGCGTGTCCCTTCTGCCCCAGAGCCTGGCGCCCAGACACCACGCCCATTGCTTGCCGGGCCAGCCTCGCTGCTCTCACAGACTGTTCTCGATTTTGTACCTGACTGGCTGGCCTGCAACTGAATAAACCTGCTGTGAGGTGCTCCGCGTCCGGCTCTCAGCCCTGCTGGGTGGGACCAGGGAACCCAGCACCTTGGCCCTGCTCCCTGGGGCCCATGCAGCAGGGTGGGGGCAGGAGGCAGCAAGGAACCCCCAGATCTGCACCCCCAGACACCTCGGGCTGCCTCCCACATGGCAGGCTACAGGAGAGGAAAGGAGGTGAGAGTGGGCAGTCGCCCGGCCATGGGTCTGCCACAGGGAAGCCAGGGGCTGGTGCCTGCAGTGTGTAGGCCACCTGAGCCAGGTCCACAGCATCTCAGGGTCTCCTGCACCCAAGTCGGGGGCTCTGGCCCCCTCTTGGCAGGGTGCTGGGGAGGGTGGCAGTGGTGTGTCTGATCTCCTGGTGTTTAAAAGTAAGGGTTGTGGTGCTCTGTCAGCCTACTCCCCGTTCCATCCAGAGTGGCTTCTGCCCCTCAGCGACTGGGCCCAGTGGGGCCGGAGTGGCCTGTGGCCTGGCGCCTTGGGAACCCTGGGCCAGTGTTCACTCCTTCCAGAAGGTGACTGACCCTGTCTTGTCTTTTTAGTTTGTAAGGTCTGATGGAGAACCCCATGCAGGACACTGAAGTGAGGTGGCCGTGCGTGAAGGTTCAGACACACTCGGGCTGGGCCGGGACCACCCTGCTTTCCTTTCCTCCCAGGTCAGGGGCGGGCCTTCCCTTCATTCCTGCCCCACCTGGCCCCCAGCTTTAGGAGTCTGGTGGTGCCAGACCTTCCCATGCTCAGATCCCT
The DNA here is from genome assembly GCF_009834535.1 of Camelus ferus. Classification (NCBI taxonomy): domain Eukaryota; kingdom Metazoa; phylum Chordata; class Mammalia; order Artiodactyla; family Camelidae; genus Camelus; species Camelus ferus. The sequence goes on from NC_045711.1 coordinate 20,557,844, forward strand.
GGGCTGCAGGGATCAGCCTGCCAGCTGTAGACCTGGTATGGGAAGGACACAGGCGTGGCCGGTGGGTTCCTCTTGAGACTGCATGGCACCCCAAGATGGGCCTGGAGGACTGCCTGCAGCAGCAGACAGGAAGCCCCCGCTCGGCCATGGGTGAAGGAGACACCAGGCCTGGGGGTCCAGGAGGTTGGCGCCCTGAATACTCGTCCACCAATGTGCAGCAGGCTTTTGGGTCCCACCCACAGCACTCAGGCAAGGGACCAGCGCTCGGGTCCCCACTTCATGTTTGTTCCCGCTGGGACCCAGCACTCCCACAGGTCCCAGTTCATGCTCTGAAGGGAATTCAAAAGTCAGCTTGCTAAGACTTTGATGAGTAAAGGAGGTAATTAGCCTGAGTGTGGGGCGGGGGAGGCCACTCCCAGGACACGGCTTTTGCGCTCAGGGGACCCATGTCCCTGCGCGGGCCCTCTAGGCAGGGCAGCACCCATGGCTTTGGGGACACTGGCTTCCATGTGGTCAGAGGAGGGGTGAAGGAGGAGCTTCCAGGCTGGGGGCTGTGCTGTCTGCCTGACACTGGATTCTGGACTGCAAGCCGGGGCTGTCTGCACAGTTGTCAGTCCCTCCTGCTGTGCCCAGCCTGGCCATTCGTTTGGCACAGGGTCTCACTGTCTGGTGCCGGGTGCTGTGCTGTGGCGTTTGGGAAGGCTCTGGAAAGGAGCGGCCCAGGAGCTGCCCCTCTAGTAAGGGAGGTCTTTGGCCTCAAGAGACCCAGGGTTGGGGGCAGGAGGGCTTCCTGGTGTGGGGTGTTCTGGGGAGGTTCCTATGAAGCAGGACATTTGGGCTGGCTGAGTAGACTCGACAGCTCCTGAGGGACACAGGCACGTGTCCCAGGAGGACCCAGGAGCTGTAGGACAAGACCGGGAGAGCAGTCACAATGGGGTTCCCAGCAGCAGGGTTTGGGGAGCACCTCGGGCCTGAGGGGCCTGTCTGTGCTCCCAGGTGGGCAGAATGGGGTCTGGAGACTCGGGTCCGTGTCCACTCCCACATCCCCCGCGGCACCCACCCCCTCAGAGGCTGCACTTTGCTACTCATTAAGCTGTTTACTGCGGGAACAGGTGGGTGGTCCTGGCTACCGTCTCCTGCTGGGTGGGGCAGGGGCCGGGGGTGCCCGCAGGAGCCAGGCCAGATCCAGGTTTCCAGGTTAGGGCTCAGGCACTGTGACAGTCGGCTGCGTGGAGTGACAGGAAGACATCTGCCTCGCACTGGAAGGTGGCACGGCCGTCGGGCAGCCGTTCGCAGCTCTGCAGGTTCGGGGTGACGTCCTCGACGCACACGGTCTAGGGGCAGGAGAGGGATGAGGGGGCACCCGGCACTCCAGCGCCCTGCACCCCCACGCCCCGCACCCTCCAGTGCCCCGCACTCACGAGGCCCCGCAGCCTGGGGCGCAGCTCCCGGAAGGTGAAGGCTCGGCCTTGGGGTTTCGTGCCCAGGGGGGGCTCGGAGCGCCGTGCGTACGGTGACCTGCGGAGGCCGGACAGCAGCCCGGCGGCGCGGCCCACCGAGTAGTAGCCCAGCCCCGCTGCCTGTTTGTACCACGCAAGGCCCGCAGGCGCCAGCAGCAGGCACAGCGCCAGGGCAGCGACCACCAGCGTCACGGGCCGGGCCATGGGGACTCAGTGGCGGCGAGCAGCGGCGCGCAACAGCAGCACGGGCTCCTTATATCTGCAGCAGGGGCGGGGCAGGGCGGGGCGTGGAGGCGGGCACTGGGGCACACCAGGCCTCCCCCTCCCCCTCCCCATCCCCCATCCCAGAGGGAGAAGCCAGGGAAAAGCCGCACAGGGCTAGCGCCCTGGAGGCGCAGCAGACGGGCCCAGGGCTCGGTGGGGGTGGGACGCCCCCATCCTCTCCACCCTGCCCATCATCTCCCCTTTTGGACCCTGCCTGCTCTTGCTGGGAGGGGCCCCAGCCCCAGGCTCCCCCTACTGACCTTGGTCCAACTTGAGTCCAGCCTAAGCGGGAGCAGGGGCAGCAGTGCTGCGGCGAAACCCCACAATCAGTGCCCCAGCCCTGAGTCACCCCGAGGGGTCCCCAGCTCTCATGAGGCTGGAGAGCCACTGACCGCACTGTGCCCAAAGGACGGGGGACAAAGGAGCAGATCTCACCCTAAAGGGGAACTGACCACAGGAGACCAGAGTTTCTAGAGAAGGCAGGGAAGTCCAGGGGGCCTGGGGGCAGTGGCCAACTTCACACCTGTGGGAGGTTCTATCACTGGTCTGATCCTTAGAGCCGGTGGCAGGACAGCCAGGATAGCTCGCCAGGCTGAGAGGGGGTGTTAGGGGAGTTGAGGACGTTTGCAAAGGTGGGTGCTGTGACCCTGTGCCTCCTTGTGGGAGGGAGAGCTGAGCTCACGGGACCCTGAGAGGACCTTGCAGAGGGCTGGACTCCAGATGTGTGCAGGGCCCGGCAGGGCAGATGCCCGTCCAGCTCAAGGGGACCAAGCAGGCCCTGGGAGGACCAGGCTGGATCCCAGCAAAGTGTGGAGAGGAGCACCCCAGAGCCCCGCAGGGAAGTGGGGCCTGCAGCAAGCTGTGGCCTCCCTGCGGGGAAGTGCATGTCCCCACACACGTGCTAAAAGCCCAGAGGCAGGGCTCAGGGGGTGGTGCCCCAGGCACATGGCTACTTCCTGACACGAGAGGAAATTTCCCGGGGAAGGCAGAACTCCAGGGAGGGGTGGCGGGCTGGGGGGCCACCAGTGGGACGCTGCAGCCACCACAGCCCACCTGGGACTGTGTCTTACCTGCTGGGCTGGCCTACAGGGCTCCTTGCTAACCCTGGATCTGGACACTGTACACAGAGGGCCCTAGAATACGGAGCTGCTGCCTAGAACCTAGCAGCCAAAGGGGGGCACCCAGGAGGCTGAACCCAGGCCTGAGAGGGAGGGCACCCGGCAGGTGACATCAGCCACAGGCTTCCCTCAGTGAGCTCTCCAAACGTCCTGGTCACCTGCCTTTCCCAGGACAGACACCAGCACAGGAACCCTGGTAGCTGGGTTTCTGGGTAGGGGGCACATGACCTCCGGGTTCTGTGAGGGTGATAGTCCCAGGGCCTCCTTTCCCCTGGGCACAATGCCCAGATGGGAAGTATGCTGGCACATGAGGGACCACGCACTGCCCGGTCTTCTCCTCTGCGGACTGCAGACAGGTGGAGGTGACTGGACAGAAGGGGTTAGGGTGGCACAGGGTAGTGACCCCAAGGGAGGAGGTTATCCAGAAGAAACTGGAAGGAGCCAGTGCCCAGAGACTCCCTGCAGCTCATGGGACACGCAGCCTGCAGCGGTCTCCATCCAGAAGCTGCTTGACACTGCCGGGGTTGGAACTGTTGCCCCCGAAGGGCCACTACCCCATGGAGCTGTGGCAGAACGGACGCCCAAAGGCCTCCCAAGGGCTGTCTTTCTCTCAGTAGGGAGGTCCTTGACACCCGCAGACACACCCTGATGTCAAGGACGCCAGCACTGAAGAGTCACCCAGGGGACTGAGCCTTCCGGCAGGAGAAGGCCTACCCGTGGCTGCCCACTGTCTCCAGCAAAGGTCCTACAGACCAGCCTGAAGGGTGGTCCCCAGGGCCTGGGCTGCAGGCCTCTGCTCCACTGTTCCTCCACCTCCCCTGCTGGCAGGAACATGCCCCAGGGCCTTGGCACCGCCAGGCTCTTGCAGCCCCCTGAGCTAGTCACTCCTGCCCCCCGCTCCTCTGGCTCCTTCTCTTCCAGGAGCTGTGACTCAGGCCTCAGTGGCATTGCATCGAGATGTTTATTCATGAGAATTTTCATATCAACGCACACAGAGGCCGAATTAGCGCCAAGAAAACAAGCAGCTAGAGGCCTCCAGCCAGACTCGGGGTTTAATGAGTTTTACTTATTGGATAAACTGTCAACGTTGTGATGAAAAAAAACACAAAGGCAACTCCAGGCCTCGTTTCAACCCATTCCAGCCCAAAGGGGGCCGTCGCAGGGAGGGGGGCCTGCGTGGGGGGGGCGTCTGGGCAGCTCGGCCTCACTCCTTGAACTTCCACTCCTGGCGGCACATGGGGCAGTGCTGCTGCACCTGCTGCGCGTTGAGCCACTTGAGGATGCAGTGCATGTGGAAGCAGTGTGAGCACTGGCCCCACACCAGCGGGCAATCGTCGCCAGGCACCTTGCCTGCGGGAGGAGTGGGAGAGGCGGGGGAGTTGCACAGTGAGGGACAGCCAGGAGGCCCAGGTCGCCAGCCCACTGACCCTGGGGGACAGGGACGGGGACGTGAGCCCATGGCAGCCAGAGACTCAGACATCAGGAGCGACACCAGTGATGTGGCCACTCCCCCCCCCCCCGCCCCGCTGCTCCCACTTTCACTCTCCCCCCCAGGCAGGGCCGGGGCAGCTCGAGGGGCTCCGCTCAGGAGGAGCTCTAGCCCGGCCCACAGGCGCCACCAGCGGCCTCCCAGGGCCCCGGCCCTCCTGCACACCGCAGCCCTGCCATCTGGCACCTGGGATGCCAGGAAGGGGGCCGTGTCCATATGCCCAGGCGACCGCAGAGGAGACACCTCTTGGTGAAGGCTAAGAGGTCTCAGGACCCCGGGGGTTCCTTTCTGAGGCAGCAGGGGTCCAGGGCAGTAGCAGGAAGCCGACTGGGAACACTGGTGCTTACGGCCCTGCCTGCCAGCAGCTGCGAGTGAGCACGGCAGGACCTTCCCTCTCTGTCCCCAGCCTGAAAGGATCCCAGCTCAAAGGCCAGGGTACCCGCTGCTGGCACCCCACCCCACACACCTGGAAATGCTACCTACGTGGAGGGGACTGGCACTGCCCATGGTCCAGAGAAACAAGTGTCCCTCTGATTTTCAAGAATCTGGAAAGTCCCATCAAACAGCTGGTGCCAGAAGAGTGCAACAGCCTCCCCTGGCCCTGAGCCGGGCCGTGGGCACCAAGGAGCTACAGCTTGCTCTCTTGGGGGTGCCCCCCACCACTGCCCATCAAGCATGAGCCATATCCAGATGTCACTGGTGCACAAACACAGGGGGCGGGATGGACAGGCCAGGCCTGGAGGAGCAGGGGACATCTTGTCCAGGAGGTGGTTGAGTGCATGTCCGGGACCGACCCCTGTGACCACAGGGCCAGCCTGGAGGCCTGTGTTCCTGGTCCTCACTCTAGACACCAACCCCGCCCCCCCAGGATGCGTGATCCTGCAACATGTCACAGAGAGGACGACGCTCTCAACACCCCACGAAGCGCTGGCTCCACGCTCAACTGGGAGCTGGGAAGCCGGCCTCGAGGCCTGCCTCACAGGGGTCTGCAGCCTCCGTGTCCCTCCGCCCGGCAGACAGGAGGCCAGGGCCACATGGCTGATGCGGGAGCTGCCGCTTCTGAGGGGAGCATTTGAACCAGGCAGCTGGCGTGGGCGCTGGGTCCAAGGGTCCTTCGACAACTGAAAACATGCACCTCCTACGCAGCCCCCCGAGCAGCCCCTGCTCCGTGGCGCACACACATCCCTCGGAGTCAGAGGGAAAAGGCCGCTGCCATCTTCTCGTTTGCTTGTCTGGGGTGGTATTCCTCAATCTTAAAAAATCCTTTCTGTAACAAAAATGTCACTCCCTTTCTGAAACTTTTATGATAAAACAACCAGAAAATCATACACTTGCCATATACAAAGTTATCTACCTCACTCCGCTTCCCAGGCCACGGGGATGGGGTGAGAGGACCCTGGGCTCACAGAGTGTGACACCTGATTGAAACAAGCCCCCCACCACCCACCTGCAGAGCCCTTCCAACCTCAGGACTATGCTTGGAATCACCTCTAACACATGAGAGTCCCTTAAAAATGGAGGACAGAAAGGGTGGGCGGGGCTGGCGAGCCCACTGATGGGGGTCTGTGAGCCAGGCAGTCCTGTCCATTCCCACAGGGCTCGTCTGGGCAAAAGAGCCGCCTTCTCTCTGGTAACAGCGTGTGCAGGCAGCCTGTGGGGGATGTCTGACAGCACAGGCCAACCTTGGTGCGGACTCGCAGAGAAACCCAGTGTCACTTCACCTGCGCAGAAGGCACGCTGGGCTTGCCAAACACTCTGCTCCCGACAGCTGGCTCACTCTGACTCACAACCAGCAGGTCCAAAGCCTTCTTCTCGGCAGCCGACACACCTGAGCCAGGCCTGCGCACCAGGGATGCCCAGCCACAGCCCCCCCCCCCCCCGGGCCACCTCCAACACACGGGCCCACTCCCCACATTGGGCACAGCCACAAAACTGCTTTCGAGGACTTTTCAGAGGCCCAGTCTACTGCTGAGGAAGCTGCAACTACCTGCCCCTCAGGGCTCCCACTGCCTGTGATGCACCCTTAGGAAGGGCGGTTTTAAACGGATTAAACAAGACCAGACCCAGTGCTTCCTACTCTCCAGTTCACTGTAACGTGTAAAACCCCATCAAGCAGAAGCAGTCGGTGATTTCCTAAACGACGTTGCACTGGCCTGATTACATCATGAGGGGTTCACTCCTAGGTGGTCACGCCTCCTGTCGGCTGAAGCGCATGTGAAGATCACGCCTAGGATGATGTCTGCACTGAAATTCAATGATTTGGATTTCAGTGTGAGAAGGAAACTCTCATTATTATTCTGGTGCTCACCTGGCCCCACAAGACAGGCCTGGTCACTAATGGGGCTGCCAAGAGCTACTCAGTGGTCCCCAAGCCCCACCTCCCTCTTGGGGCCCACCCTTGTGCCCTAGGCAAAGGCTCAGATCCTTTCTTCTGTGTCCTGTTCACTTGGGTCTGACTAAAAACTAAAGTCACTGATGCAAAACTCTGTTTTTGACCTAAATATGTAACCACGCACTTTCACTTTACAGCACTGGGGACAAAGGAGTAACGCAAAAGACGACAAAGAAGACACATGACCAAACCCCACGGCAGGCATTCTACAAGACAACACTTTCTGAAAGAGTCAGACTGTCTTTTTATAATGTGAGAGAAAAGTCAAAGCACAACTGTTTTGGTTAAGTAGCAAAGGGACAAGCAATCACACCTTGGGTTCTGGCTCACACCACCTTCTGATCAAGAGACACTTGGGGGACACTAAAGAAATCTGAACAAGGACTAGGAACGGGGATGGGCAACAATAAAGAATTACTGTCATGTCGTCTGATGTGACAACAGTGACAGGTAAAAAGTCAGCACAACATTTAGAGACGCAGGTAAGCTGAGCGGGGTGACGGTAGCATTTACTTTACGACTAGTTTTTCTATTTGTTTTTTGCTTTTTGTTTTCTTTTTTATGGAGGTACTTAGGATTGAACCCGAGACCTGGTGCATGCTAAGCACGTGCTTTACCGCTGGGCCACACCCACTCCCGTAGCATTCACTGTAAAACCCTGGGGGAAACACACAGGCGTGGTAAGATATTACTCAGTGTCCTTCTATGTGCTAGATGGGGGGCGACCTCAGAACACTGCGATTGTGTCTGCTTGAGAACTTCAAATAGGAAGCTTTGTTTTCCAGCTACGCTGATCAGGATAGAAACCTGTCCTATTTTTGTTATAAAAGTTTGGAAGAGGTCTCTATACAAATAGAAGCCCAAATCGCCTGGCTTTTTCTAGTGACTTTTCTTGGCGAAAGGAAATCAAACCCCAGGGACGTTATGCAGGTATTTTGGGGGACACGCCACGGCCAGCGAGTAGGCAGAGCTCAGGAGAGCGGGCAGGGGGCACTCACAGTCCGGGCAGCAGCCGTTGAAAGCCATCCGGCAGATGCCGCAGTTCTCGTCGTTGGCCACCCAGAGCCAAGTGGCCACGCCGTTCCAGCACTTGATCTTCACCTTCATGGCGCAAGAGCCTGCGGAGAGGGAAGAGACCACCGAGCTGCGCTGAGTCCGCGGAGCCACAGCACCTGGGCGCCAAAGAAGGGGTGCTGCCCGAGCCGGAGGGTCAGCGCGGGCAGGAATCGGGGCCGAAGGAGCAGCACAGACTATCTGCCAGGGGGCGGAGGTGGGGGCCGGGTCCTCGGGAGGCCCGGGCGCCCAGGGTGTCCGGCGACCCCGCACTTCTGGCCCGGCGTCCACGGAAGGGCGCGCTGGCCTCCGCTGACACCGGGAAAACGTGCCGATCAGTACTTCCGAAAGGGACACGACTGGCCCGGGGTGGCCGAACACCCAAGCCCGCCCCCACCGGGCCGCGCCCCCTCCCCGCCGCGGGACCGGCTGCAGGAGCGGGGAGGGGCAAGGGAGGGGCGCCCCGCCAGGCCCCGCCCCAACGGCCGCACCTCGCCAACCTAATCGCGCGCCGCCCCACCCGCCTTCCGTTGGCAGCGCCGGCGCCCGCGCGGGAAGGTATATAAACGACCGCGGCCGGGGCCCGGCACCTCGCAGCAGCGCCCGCCGAACCCCGCGGCCAGTGCGCACGCGCCGCCCGGGCGACGCCGGCCCGCAGCCAATCCACGGCCGCTCCGAGGACGCGGCACCAGAAGACCCCGCGCGGCGCCGGAAGTGACGCCCCTGCGTGCTGACGCGCGGGCTCGAGCCGAGGCCGATTCCGCGCCCGCCATGGCGGACAAAATGGATATGTCTCTGGACGACATCATTAAGCTGAACCGGAGCCAGCGAGGCGGCCGCGGCGGGGGCAGGGGCCGCGGCCGGGCCGGCTCCCAGGGCGGCCGTGGCGGCGGAGCGCAGGCCGCCGCGCGAGTGAACCGAGGCGGCGGGCCTATCCGGAACCGGCCTGCTATCGCCCGCGGCGCGGCGGGCGGCGGCGGCAGAAACCGGCCGGCGCCCTACAGCAGAGTGAGTGCGGAGGACGGGCGGCGGGCCCTGGGCGGCGGGGGAGCGGGCCGGCGGGCGGCACGGGGACGGCAGGCCCCGGGCCGCGGGGGCGCGTACGCCGGGCGGGCGGGGGGAGGTCGCGCAGCGGCCCGGCCCGGAGGTGGAGACCCTGCCGGCCTTTGTCTCAGCCGGGCGCCGGGCCTCGTGGCGCCGGGGGCCGAGGGCACGTCGGCGCGGCCGCCCCGGCGGCGGGAAGTTGGTTGGAGAAAACCGAGAAGTTGCAGGACGTGAGGCCCCGGCGGTCGGCTGCGGCCCGGCGCGGGCGGGAAGCGGGACTGCGAGCCTCTCTCCTCGCGTTCCTCCGGGGCCGCGATGGGGGAAGGTCTTGCGGTGGCCGTGAGGGCGAGGGCGAGCCTTGGCCTGAGACTCACGGGTCTTTTTCTGTTGTTTCCTTTTCTTTAGCCGAAACAACTCCCTGACAAATGGCAACACGACCTATTCGACAGCGGTTTTGGGGGTGGTGCCGGCGTGGAGACCGGTGGGAAACTGCTGGTGTCCAATCTGGATTTTGGAGTGTCCGACGCCGATATTCAGGTAAGCGACGGAGCTTCTCGGCGAATAGTTAACAGTGCACGGAACTGGTTGTGTTGTTTGGGACGTGGCCCTGAATCCCCACCCACCTTAGGACAGCTAGCCCTCCCAGGCACCCGAGGGCTAGCCACCGTCCCCTGTAAGGGCTGCAGGAATGCAAAGCAGAGGTGAGGCTACAGTTGAAAGCCCCACTAGTGGGTCAGATTGTGCTGGAAAACAGGCCCCCAGTCTAGTCTGAGGAGCCGCTGCTCTTCATTACTGAGACGTCTTCTGTGGATGAAAGTCTTCTGTCAGAAAGTCTCTCTAACGGAAGACTGGTGGACGTGTGTGGTTCCTGTATTGCTGGAAGAGCTAGACTACTTGCTTTCCTCATTTTGTGCTTGTTTCGGTGGTTTATTGGAGGAGAAAGCTCTTCCTCTACAGACCTGACAAAGCACAGAAGCAGGATGGTGCCGGCGTCTCTCTGGCTCCTTCTGCCTTAAGCCCTGTGTGTTATAGAGAACGTCGTGTCCTGTTTTCTCCCTCATCCTCGTTTCTCTGGGTCTTGTTAGTGATATGATTCTCAAACTCATCTTTGGTTGAAGCTTCTTTCTTTTCTATTCTTTTTTTTTTCCTCTCACTCCCCCCCCTTTTTTGTATGAACCCCAAAGGCGCTTAAACTTGTGTTCTGGCTAAGTAACTTGGGGGTCAGTCCTGGAGATGGCTGGGTCAGGGTGCTGGGCCTTCCAGGGTTCAACTTTCCAGAGCCCCATTGTTTTACTTGACCGTGGGAGGACAGAGCAAGGCCGGTGAGCACTCACAGTGTCTCAACACTTTTTTTAAGGTGGTTTCTGGCATCCACTGGAAACCGCTTTTGGTGAACTCCACTTCCCGCTGTGTGCCTGCGGCCGGAGTAGCCCCACACTCTGGGTTCCCTCTCCAACTCCCAGCCTGCCTGAGGTCAGGGCAGTTTCCATGGCAGCGCTTGGCTTCAGACTTTGCGGCAGGCTTGAGTAGGAGGAGAGGGAAAGGTGAGCCAGAATCTGCCCTGGGGGAGGGGCTGGGTCAGGGCTCCCGAGTCAGCGGGCCCTTGGAGCTGGTCCACAAGTGGTTAGTCCCTTGCTCTGTGATCTTGGCCTTTGCTGCTGCTTGGCGCAGCCCTTGGGTGTGTTGTAAATTTTCCTCTGGTGAAGAAGATAGCGATTTAATTTTGTGCCCTTCACTGGTGGGCTTTGCGCTCCTATACTTGCATCCTGGTACAGATGGAGGTCCCCAGGTCGGCAGGAGCCCTCGGGCCCGGCTGCCCCTCGAATGGCTGTCCCGTCTGCCCCGTCCCATCCCACCCCCCAGGTCCCACTACCATGGCCCTGCCCCTCACACGTATGTCTGCCTCCCAGGGAAACACCCCAGAGCAGCTCACACTCCCAGGGAGTGTCCCTGGGCTGCCAGGAGGAAAGTCGCTTGCCTGACTGCTGTTCTTTCTGACTCTCAGGAGCTCTTTGCTGAATTCGGGACTCTGAAGAAGGCGGCTGTGCACTACGACCGCTCTGGCCGCAGCTTAGGAACAGCAGACGTGCACTTTGAGCGGAAGGCAGACGCGCTAAAAGCTATGAAACAGTACAACGGCGTACCCCTGGATGGTGCGTGTGGCGGTGGACCCAGGACGGCTGCGGGGCTGTGGCTGGGTTGTGGGGTCAGCTGGTCCCATCCCTGCAGGAGGGGCCCTCTGCCGGAGGATGCTCTGTGCTCCCCCTTGTCTCCTCTGCGCTGCCACCTCGTGCTGTCCGCACGCCTGGACCGACCCCTGTGCACCCCCATCCAGCGGGCTCCGTCCCTCCCCCTTTCAACTCCTTCTGGAAGGTTCACTTGTGTGAAACCTTCTCAGAACCACCATAGCAGACCTCTGAGTGTGGGGCTGTAGTCGTAAAGACGTACTTTTCTGCTCGTGAGCACCTCGGACACCTGACAGACACCCGCCTAAAGTGGACGGAGGAGTGAGGGGGCCCTAGTGGGGTTGGTGTTGGCGCCGGCTCCTTCTCCCTTCGGCGCTTCCAGGCCACTGCCCTCGTGTGGGTGCCGTGGCACGGGCGGTCTCAGAGCCCTCTGGTGGTAGCGGCCCTTTCGTGTTCCCTGCGCAGGCCGCCCCATGAACATTCAGCTCGTCACCTCACAGATTGACACACAGCGGAGACCTGCACAGAGGTGAGTGGCGGGACTGGCTTGTGGGGGGTCTGCTCACCCTGTGGCCTTTCCAGGCATCTGAGCGCATTCCCTTTTCCTTACTAGTGTAAACAGAGGCGGGATGACTAGAAACCGTGGTTCCGGAGGCTTTGGTGGCGGCGGTGCCCGGAGAGGTGCACGTGGAGGCAGCCGGGGCAGAGGCAGAGGCACCGGTCGGAGTTCAAAGCAGCAACTTTCTGCAGAGGAGCTGGATGCCCAGCTGGACGCCTACAATGCCAGAGTACGTCCCTGAGGAGGCTGGGTTAGGGCTGGCCTACCACTGAGTCTGAGGGCCTCTTTTCCAGTGACAGCCTCTCTTCCTCTGTTTCAGATGGACACCAGTTAAACAGACCAGCAGATCCGTGCATGGACCAGGACCCAGATGTCTTGTCCGTGCTCCCTGGAGGGACGGGTGACAGACTGGGGCTGCGTGGCCAATGATGGATTTGTTTCTTTTATGTTTTAAAATAGAATTTAAAGTTCATGTAAAGGTTTCTTTTTTTTTTCTTTTTTTTTTTCTTTTTTTTTTTAAATTCTGAAACAGACCTGTTTTGTACCGAGTTATTTTTGGGATAAATTTTACTGGTTGCTGTTGTGGAGAAGGTGGCGTTTTCACCTTTGCCATAATAAAATAGAAATGTGTGTAGAACTGGAGCTGTGTAATTCGTCCCCATCGGAGTCCTCGCCTGGGCTGGAGCTCTGGTGTCAGTCCAGGGGGTGGGAGGGACACGGCAGACCTGAGGAGGAAATGTGGGCAGCAGGCCTGCCGGGTGTGTGGCACCCGGCCTAGGGGTTGGAGTTAGTGCTGCGGGAGGTTGGTGGTGGCCACTCTTCCGTCTTTGTTTTGCAGACCCTAATTTGTTTCCTACCCGGTAGGGTGGGCGCGGGAGGACGTGGAGCAGTGTCTTGCGCCCGCAGCCGCCTGGTCACCTGTACTTCGAGGTGTTTCTGCCACCCTGTGTTTCTGCCAGCCTTCAGATGACTGCTGACTGCAGGCTTGGCCATTCCTTTGTGGTCCTCAGGAACCTGGATTCAGCAGTTGTGACTGCAATGTAATTGTCTCATGTGTCTTGTTTTGTGTCATCAGGGAAGGAGCATGGTGTCAGGGTGTCCTTTTCTTAATTCCGCACTAGGTGATGTAGCTGGTGGGAGCTGTGGCAGAATCTAATTTGACTTGCAGAGAACTGCAGGGGCTGGCAGACACAGATGCCTGCCCAGACCCCTTCTGGGACGGTAGAGCAGGGCAGTGACATCACCTGCCTCTACACCATGTGCCCAGCCATGCGGTCCCTGCAGTTCAGGAGGGGCGGAGACACCTTTGGGCGCCCCCTCTTAGGGCACGCTTCTCTGCTGCTTGGTTCTGCCTGAAACCAGGCTGGAGAGAGGGTCCTTGTTCCGGGCTCACAGGCACGTTCCAGGGCGGGACTGGGGAGGGCCGGGACGGGGCCGGTACTAAGTGGCGCCCTCAGCAGGCAAGACACACGGGGAGCTCTCGGCCTCGCCTCATCCCGAGGCAGCTGCCACTGTGGCTTCCCATCTTCCCTGTGTGGGAGGGGGCTGGGGTGCCTCACAAGGGATGGATGTGAGGAAGGGGTTACCGCGCTGTCACTGCAGGGCCGGCAGTTGCTGCTTGAGCTGCCCGAGGTGCGCCAGGCAGCGAGTGGAAAGATGGGCCATCCCTGCCCTTGGCCAGAGGAGCTGGTCCAGCTGGAAGGGGTCGTTGTGTGCTCGGCTTTAGCAGCTGTGGTTGTGAGGAGTGGGTGTGGTTGAGGTTGCACACCTGGGCAGAGCTGGGCGGTGTCCCTGAGGAGGTGGCCTTGGGCTCAGCAGGCAGGTGCCAGGTGGGACACTGCTTTCTGGGGCGTCGGGAGAGGCAGCAGGACGCCTTGCTCTGCTCGTTCGTTCCACCTGGAAGCTGACGAGAGCATCTGACTGGGGCCCGCTGGGCCCGGGGCTGGAAGTGGTGGCACTGACGGCCCCTCAGATGGGGAGCCCTGCGGGGCGCTCAGGTGTTTGGAGGGAGTGGCTGCTGGGGTTTGGGGGCTCATGGGGCAGCATGAGGAGTGCCTGAGGGGAACACGTCGAGGGATGTCGTTAGTGGAGAGCGGGTCACAGGAGGAAGCAAACAAAGGGCAGGTGCCAGGCACCGTCGTCAGGTGTCAGGGTAAGTGCTAAGGCTGTGGAGGAGAACAGAGCAGAGGGTGCCCAGGAGGAGGCAGAGACCCACGAAGGTCTTTGGGGGAAAGCTACCTACAGAAGAGCAAGCGCCAGGGTCCTGAGGTGAGAACTCTGGGACAGGCCAGAGCCCCGGCGTGGCTGGGTGGACGGGGCAGAGGACCTGGGGCCTCACTGATGGCCTCTGCTGGGCCCTGAGGGAAGCCCTGTGGGGGCGTCTACCAGAGGGGCAGCCTGGTATGGGACAAGGGCCTAGGGCCCAGCACGCGGGGACTGATGTCGGTGAGTGACAGCCACAAACTGACCGAAAAGGCCACTTGGAGTGGGCTTTAGTGTTTCAGTTTCAATGAGTGTCGAGTGTGAAATACTCTTAAGAAAACTAGTTTTTCACCTGAGAAAATAACATACCCGATCAGCATAAAGAAGCTGACATAAACAGAACCGCCCTCCCAGCGCTGTCCAGAGCCCTTGATACTCCAGGGGTTTAAAAAAGCGAGAGCTTTACTGACGTATAATCCACACACTGCAAAGCTTGCCCATTCACATAGTGATTTTACTATATTCACAGAGTGACAAATCTACCCCCACTTTGAAATTCCAGAATATTCTCATCACCCCAGAAAGCAAGCCACCAGCAGCCCCTCCTCAATTCCTCCCCTGACCCCTGGCGTCCACTGGTCCACTCGCCTTCCGTCTCTGGACCTGCCTGTCCTGGATGTTTCAAACTGAGCTGTAGGGTGTGCGACTTTCCAGGTCCATCCTCTTTAACTCAGCATGATGTCTTCAAGGCTCAGCACTCAGGCCTTTTTCTTGCCAAACAGTCTAGGCTGGGTGTCTCACGCACAGTTTAGCCACTCACCAGGTGATGGACACCTAGGCTGTTTATGGTTTTGACTTTTGGGGTAATGTTGCCATGGGCATCTATGCACACGTTTGTTATGTAAACATGCATTTTCACTTCTCTTGGAGTGGGATTGCTGGGTCATAGAGCAACTGAGTTTAATTTTTTGAGGAGTCAGGGGTCTTCCCACGGCAGCTACACACTCTTCCGTTCACCCCAGCGGTGATAAAGACTCCAGTTTCCCCACTTTCTTGACAACACTTTGTCTTTCTTATTTTGGCCATCTGTGGGGGGCGAAGTGGTGTCTCATCATGGTTTTGCTTTGTAATTTCTTTTCCTTATAACCTGTTTCTTTTTTAAATGTCCGGATTGAATAACAGTTACTCTGGGTAGGACGTTGCTCCCTGTGCAGTTCGGAGGACTTTTCCCACACACTGATCTGTTTGAACGTGGTGAGTGCCACGACTCCAGTTTTACAAAGAAAAATACAAAGATCTCTTTATATTGCTTTGTACTCTTTAAGCTTTATAGAAGTAATAAAAAATAACGTGATATTCCTGAAATGGACATAGCTAGCACCTTCCCTAATAATTTATATGAACGTCCACCTCTTTCTCCATTTAACTGTGAATGTCTTATAATTTTGATATTCAGATTTATAGAAAAAAGTGAGAATTGGACAAAGAATTTGGTGCCCCCCTCACCCAGACCCCAGGTGAGACCCCATTCCTCTTCACCCTCTGTTTTTCTGGAACTGATGGAGAGCAGGCTGCAGCAGGCTGCCACTTGACCCCTACACCCGTGCCCGTGCGTGTCTCCAAAAGCGAGGGCATCCTCTTCCGCAGTCAGACGTGAACACTGACAGCGATACCGTTACCCGAACTGCAGGCCTTGCTCAAGTCTGGCCGGCTGTCCTAGCAGCCTGTGTTGTGAGCGCTTCTGGTCCACGTGGAAAAGGCAGGCCTGGGCCGTGAGGGTGTCCAGCCGTTTTCAGTGCTTTAGCCCTCTGTGTGTTTTATGACCTTGACACTTTCTGCAGGTTGCTCCCGTTGGGGATTGTCTCACTCAGGTCTGATTAGACTGGGGCTGTGGATTCTCGGCAAGAATATCACTGACGGGGGTTCCCGTGCGCACCGGACGGCAGTCTGTCTGATTCCCGTGGTGTGAGATTGTGCATGTGGTTCAGGTGGGAGCGGCCAGTTTTCTCGACTGCACAGTCACCCTTCTCCCCCTGGTAATCCATCAGTTTGTTGGAGGAGGAACTTTGAGACTAAGAGAACACTTGTTTCTCACAGTTTTGCCTGCTAATTTTAGCATCCTGTGGTGCAGTCATTATTACTCTGGTGTTTCATGGTTAGTTTTTACATTTCCCTCATTCCTTCAACATTAATTGGAACTATTTTCTAAGACAGAGCAGCCCCTTCTCTACCATTTACTCAGTCATTTGTATCGGCATGGACTTGTGGACCTGTATTTGATTCTATGAGACGTAATCTGGTGACTGCCATTCTGCTGCTCCGAAGGTTAGGGATCCTAGTGTGCCCTTTTGACGTGCCATGTCCTTAAAAGCACTTCCTAACTTTCTGGCCCCAGGGGAGACTCCAGGCCCACCTTCTATTCTCTGGCTCGTTTCGTGGAGACTGGGATTTAGCAGCCAAGATCTGGACGTTGCTTGTGCTCACTGCCACCGAGCTGCTGTCACTGCTGAGTCCTCTCAGGACAGAGCTAGGAAACACATGTACTAACTCACGTGTGTACCTCTGTATTTGTTTCTGAACCTATCTAGTTGCATACACACATTAAAAAAACCGTGAGTTCACACTGACGTCTCTGATCCCAGCCCGACTCCCGAGGATTCACTCTCACCTGCCCTTATTTATAAATTCTTTCTCTGGCAGTGAGAAGCCTGGCTTTCGTGGTCCACGTGGTATCTGCTTAGACGACATCAGTCCTTTAAGTGTCTGCCTAACCTGATCGTAGAGCTGCTGACCCACACCTGTAAGACACATTCGCTAACCAGGGGGCAGGACTGGGTTCTTGAATGTGTGGAGTCAGGGTACCCAGTGAAGGTACTGGTTCCCAAGGTTGCTTAGGCGAGTGAGTCTCTCCCACACTTTTTTAAGGTGGTTTCTGGCATCCGCTGGAAACCGCTTTTGGTGAACTTCACTTCCCGGTGTGTGCCTGCGGCCGGGGTAGCCCCACGCACACCTCCCACCCCACACCCTGTCCCGTGTGTCTCACGTGTGGCTGTGTCAGAGTTGTGTCCTCTATAATAAATGGGTACCTGTAGGTAAAGTGTTTTCCTGAGTTCTCTGAGTTTTAGTGAATTACTGAACCTGAGGGGGCAGTTGTGGGAACCCTTGAATTTGTAGTTTGCTGGCAAAAATCTGGGTAGCTTATGACTGGTGTCTGAAATGCGAGCAGTCTTGGACTGAGGCCTCAACCTGCAGGGTCTGGGCTCACTCCAGATACTCAGCGTTTAATTGAAATGTGGCACGTGTGGTTTCAGGCAATTGGTGCGAGGGAAAAAACCTGTCAGTGGTGCATCATCCAAGTGCATGGTGTGGACTCTGTCTGGATCCTGCTGTGGATAAACCAACTGGAACAGCAGTTCTGAGATGGGGAAACTGAACATGGACTGTTAAAGAGCTTATATAAACCAAACAACACCAGAAAATCAAGATAAACCAAACAGTGGGAAACACAAGGGCATGAACAAGCAGTTCACAAAAGAAGTAAGACAAATATGCTCGCTCTTCTAATGTTGCAAGAAAAGGAGTTACAATTATATGATGCCATCATTTTAGACGTTAAATTGGCAAATATATATACATTCTAAAGAGATACACACACATATATTCTAAAACATTAACACAAACCTTTCTTGGAAAAGGCAAAACCAGGGATTTTCATATAGATGACATGATCCTACAGGTAAAAAATCTTAAGGAATCACACAAACTTTAAGAACTAGTAAAAGAGTTTAGCAAGGTTGCAGGATATAAGGTCAACATACAGAAATCAAGCAAAATGAAAATTTCAATTCAAAATGAAATTCAGCATGAAATTCAAAAATGAAATTAAGGAAATTCTATTCATGTCAATACTAAAAAGAATAAAATTCTTAGGAACAAATTTAACAATAGAAGTGCCAGACCTGACCGTAGAGTGAAAATTATGAAATATTGCTGAGAGACATTTAAGATTAAATAGATGTATAGAAATCTCATGCTTTGGGTTGGAAGACTCAGTATCAATAAAATGTTAAGTCTCCCCAGATTGTTCTACAGATTCAATGTAATTCCTATCAATAGATGCTTTTGCAGAAATTGAGAACGGATTTTAACATTTCTATGGAAATTCAAAGGACCTAGAATAGCCAAAACAATTTTGAAAAGAATGGTAAAGCTGGAGAACCCACACTACAGGTTTCAAAACTTACAACAAAGCTACAGTAACCAAGAGACTGTGGTGTTAAGGATAAACATATAGATTAAGGAACAAAGTTGAGTCTATAAATAAACCCTGAAGTTTATGGCGAATAGAATTTCAACAGAGGTGCCAAGACAGTTCAGTGGGGGAAATTACTAGGCTTTTCCACCTGTGCTGGGACAATCAGATATCCCTACACACGCGCGGAAGAACTTTGCCTCAACTCATGCCTTACACAGGGATTAACTCAAAATGGAGCGTAGACCTAAATGGAAGCTGAAATCGTAAAAATAATAGGAGAAAATCTTTACAGCTTTGCCTTAGGTAAATAGTTCTTAGACACAACATCAAAAGCATGAGCCATGAAGAAATTTTTTATAAACTTCACTAAAATAAAAGGTTTTGCTCTAACAGACATCTTTAGGAAAAGTCAAGTCAAGCCACAGAAGATGTTTACAAACCATACATCTGACAAAGGACTGCTATCCAGGACCCATTAGTCGTCTTACAATGGACGACTAACCAAATTTTAAAATGGACAAAAGACTTGAATAGATACCTTACCAAAGAAGACTCTTCAAGAAAATGCAAATCTAACCCAGGAGATACCATGTCGCACCCACTAGGACAGGTTTAATCAAAAAGACAGACAATGCCAAGGGTTGGCAAAGGTGTGCCCCGTTGGAACCCTCTCACCTTGTTGTCAGGGTTGTAAAATGACGTCCACCTTGGAAAACATGGGGATTTCCACTGTGAGGAATCTACTCAAGACAAATGAACATATGTTCACGCGAAGACAGATGCTGCTGTTCACAATGGACAAAAAGGAATCCAAAGGTCCAGCTGATAAATGAATACCAACAAAATGTGGAACATTTGCACAGCGATTGGAACAAAAGCACTGACCGCAGATGGACGGCAAGACGTCAGATGATATCACAGGCCCCCAGAACGAAATGCCCAGGAAAGGCCAGCTTACAGCTGCAGGAAAGCAGGGCAGTGGCTGCCAGGGTCTGAGGGGGAAGGGGTGGCTGCAGCAGTGGGCACTGACTCAGTTGCGTAAGGGAAGCTTGGTCAGAATGATGATTATGCAGCTCTACAAATTTACTGGAAAATAGTTGAACTGTAAATTTTGTTTTGTTGTGGGGGTAATTAGGTTTATTTACTTACTTACTATTCTAATGGAGGTGTTGGGGATTGAACCCAGGACCTCGTGCATGCTAAGCACACGCTCTACCATTGAGCTACAGCCTCCCCCTGAATTGTAAACTCAATGGGTGGATTTTGTAAATTATACCTCAATCAAGCTGTAAAAAAAAAAAAAAATTTACCTTGCCGCTCTATGTCATTAAGTATTTTTATTTAAATCATGTGAAAGGATTTAATTCATCACGGATTTTTTAAATGAACATGTTAATATTAATTACAGTGCAAATGCTCCTGGGCCGCGCAGTAATGCACTTTTGAGATCCACTATGGAGATGTTTGATATCCTAGAAGTGCTGTAGTGAACATCCTTGTAAGGAAACCTTTGTGTACAGCCACCGTTCTTTCTTCAGAACACCATTAAGGTTCAAGTTGTACCTTCTCGGCACTACCCCCCGCCCTGCCCCACCCCGCGCTCTCCCATCTCTTAGGGTCTCTGCTAATTAGCTAAAAAGGTTCAAAATAGCATCCTTCCTCCCTCATGATGGTGCAGTCATGTCACATCCCGAGGGGTCTAGTTCCTACAGGTCCTACCTGCACCCACAGAAAGGATGGAGGGCAGGGACATGGTGTCAGCACTGGGGTGTGGTGTCAACAGCTGGTCTCGGCTGTGGTAGACTCTATAGGACCAGTGGCCCTGGTACTCCCACAGGGCACTGCAGGGAGTGGCCCTGGTCCTCCCACGGGACACTGCAGGGAGCGGTGAGGATGATCTTGCTGATGAAGACACACAACTGATGCAACATATAAAGCTTAACTAGATTCTGATTCAAAGAGAAAGTAAAAGAACTCAGTACAAGCAAGGAAAATACTGGTTAGATCTTTAATGATATTTGTTAATTGTATTGGCCGGTATTCCAGGCACCTACTGCTCTGTAAGAAATTACTCCAAAACCCGGTGTAAAACATACTTTATTGTGCTTACAGATTCTGAAGGTAAGGGAGTGAGACGGGATGGTTCATCTGGCACCACAGGGCGGGGCTCCTAGGTCTTCAGCCCGTCTTTGGATTGAGAAGCCACACCCCAGCCTCACCCTCAGCTGGGCCCTGAGCTGCAGCCACAGTGGGATGAGGTTAGGGGGCCCTGTGGGTGGCAAGTGTATTTTCCCACAGAGGGCTGTGGGTCACCGGGACACGGCTGAAGAGCCACACACCCTTTGCTTCTCTTCCCATTGGCAGGTGGAGTGTCTGTTATGATGCCACTTCTTTTGTGTTGGGATCTCTGCTCATCTTGTTTGAAACTTACAGGACTTAAGTAGGCTGTGTTCAGACAGGTTAAGTAGTTCAAAATGGAGTCACAGTGGCCAACATGAGCTTCCATGTTGGTTATTCTGAAATGTAACGTACACCATAGGACTGGGAGTGTCCCAAGTGATAAACTGAGAGTATTGCTTTAGATGAGAAGTTTGACAGGCCGTGTGTGTTACTGGGACAGAAGGAAAAATGGGGAGAGTGAAGCCCCCTCCCCAGGGGAACTGTTACTCCTTAGAAAGAGACCACTGAGCTGAGTGAGTTGAAGGCTGTTTGCCGGAGGGCCTGACTCCACGCTGCTGAAAGCTGTTCCGGGGTCTGGACGCTGCCTGACGCCCTGTCGGGGCAGCCAGCAACTCCCCCGTCACAGGGTGGAACTGTGCTGGGACGCCGCCTCCGTGGACTCCGCCTTGGAGTGGTCAGTCACCCCCTTTCCCTACTTGTAGCGGTGAAACACCAGGCAACTCCTGAACCGAACACTGTTGTTTCGTGCATCGCCAATTCCATGATTCCCACTGGCCCTTCCTGCTGGGCCCAGAGACAAACTCTGCCCTAGAACCTGGCCTGGCCTGAGTCGGGCTTGCCCAGCAGAGCCGCAGCATAGTTCTGGCCCTTCCAAGTGGGCTCCCTCGAAGTCACAGAAGACGGGCCTCTTGAAACACTTGCTGTTGGAGACTAGCTGCCAAAACAACCGGGGGGCGTGTGGGAGAGCCTCGGCTGACAACCGTCTTGCTGGCCAGTCTTCAGGAGGCTGCGGCGCGGACCCAGCAGACTACAGCCGCATGGGAACCCCGTGCTCAGCCCATGGGGAGAAGCATAAATCCGAGCTCCAGGCCAGTGTGTCTGGAGAGGTCTGTTAAACCACAAGGGGCGGCGGGGATAACAGTACCCTGGCTGTTGTTTACCCTGAGAGGATTCCTTTCTTCCAAAATAAACGCATGTTGAACTATTCACAGTGGACATGACATCTGAGGTTTGTTTCAACGTTGCTGTGTGTTGGGAGATGAAGGCATTGATGAAACAAGAGCGACCACGAGCTGCTACCTGTTGAAGCCAGGAGCTAGGGCCCCTGGGTTCATAATCCCGGTGCCGGGTGGTGGGCCCCGCCAACTGTACTGGGGAGGATCTGTGACCAGCAGAAGGGATGGCACTTGTGACACTAGATTGTGAGAGCCACCGCGGCTGCATCCCGAGCACTTGTTGATTCCCTTGCTCGTTTTCTGCTTTTGAGGCCTCACTTCAGGGGAAGCAAGCTGCCCTACTGGGAGCAGCCCTATGGAGAGGCCAGGAGCCGCAGGTGGCAGGGAATCAAGGCCTCCAGCCAAAAGCCC
This sequence comes from Camelus ferus, assembly GCF_009834535.1. Lineage (NCBI taxonomy): Eukaryota > Metazoa > Chordata > Mammalia > Artiodactyla > Camelidae > Camelus > Camelus ferus. The sequence goes on from NC_045711.1 coordinate 20,579,633, forward strand.
TCGAGGAAGAGAGTCTCCCGCCCACAGGCGAGCACAAGCTTGGAATTCCAGGAGATCTTCAGAGACCCAGGCCCTGGCTCACAGCTTGACCACAACCTCAGGAGAGGCCCGGAACCAGAACCACCCTGCAGAGCTGCTCCCTGACTCCCACACAAATGTTGATCGTTTTAAGCTAAATTCCTGGTAAGTTTTCACACAGCAGTAGACTACTAATATAATGGAGTTTGGAAATTTTTAAAAGCCCTCGGGTTATCAGAAAGCAGACTTTTCCTCCGCCAGTGACTCAGCAGTGCAGCAGGTCGCGTGGCCCTGGTGGTCTGGTTTTCAGGGACAGGGTGCCTCAGAAGCACAAACCCAGCACCAGACAAGAACGCTCTGCCTTGGGCCGACTGAACATCCTTCACACAGCGCTGACAGTGTGACTCTTGGTCACAGGAAAATCGCATATATTCCTCAGAAACCAAGACATCTCCCAAAGATACCAAGCTTCAGGACTTCACATTAATTTCTATTGCCTAAAACCTGCAGGCGTGTGTGCTGCTGACGACTGCGGCCTCGACCCGGACTCGCTGAAGGCAGGCCACACAGACGGGTCCTGCCTTCCTGGGGCTGAAGAGCCACCGACGGGGGCAGGGGCCCGTTTCCGAGTTCTCACAAGGGCTGCGGGTGAAGGTCAGGAGGCGCACCACGCCCAGCATCTGGTGTGCAGCACTTGGGGGCCAGGACCCCACAAGGAGAAAGCGGGGTGGTGGGCGGGTGTCGGCAGCGCGGGCTTCGGCCGGGCCGGCCACGGGGGCCACGAGTCACGAGCCCCTCATGGCGCTACGGAGCCCTCCCGGGTGAGCGTGTGCGAAACGTCCGATATCCGCCAACAGTCGGAGCACGCGGGTGGAGAACCTGCGTGGACGGCGGCATCTCAGCCAGGAGCTCCCAGTGCCGAGACTCCCTGAAGCGGCTGGCGCTCCGGGCAGGGCGGCCGAACGCTAACCGTGTGGAAGGGGAAGGCTCGCGGCGCACGGACTCCGCTCCCGGAAGGGCCCCCTGGGCCGTCACCCGCGGACGACGGAACGTTCGGCGGTCACTTCCGGGAGGCCAGGCGGCAGGGCCCGCTCGTCCCCGCGGAGCGACGGCGGCCTGCTTCCGGGGACGCGCCCGCGCCCGACAGACGCGCGTTCCAGCACCTCGCGGAAATGCCACGCCGCGCCCGCGTTCCGCGCGGGCCGCAGCGAAACCATGACACTGCCCGCCCCCTGAGTTCGCGGGCTGACCCGTTGGGTCGCCTGGGACTGAAAAATGCCGGCGGCAAAAGGCGCAGAAGCCGCAGCCGGACGAGTGTCCGCACGCGTCCCGTCCGCCGCGCCGCCCACGCGGGATGCGCCCACGAGGCCAGCCCCGCAAGATGGCGGCAGCGCGCTCCCGGCAGCCCCTCCGCGCGCATGCGCTCTCCGCGGCCCGCCCGGCGCGAGCGGAAGTCGCTTGACCCCGGAAGTGGCGGGCCGGGAGCGCGCGGGCGGGGCGGCTACGTTCGTCATTCCGTGCGGGAGGGAGCACGAGAGCGGAGCGGTCGAGACTCCGGTGAGCGCTGGCGGCGGGGCCGGCGGGGCCGGCGGGGCCGGCGGGCGGGGCCGGCGGGTGGCCGCGGGGGAGGGGGCGGTGGCCGCGCCTTTGTTCTCCCCGCTCGCCCCGCCCTTCGCCCCAGCCGGTGGGATCTGCGCGGAGCGGGGGCGGGGGCGCGGGCGGCAGTGACAGCGGGCGGTGGCCCCGGCTCAGGGCGGGCCCACGTGCGGGGCCGTGGTGCGGGAGGCGTGGGCGCGGGCCCAGGAGGCGGGGGCGCGGGGCCGGGGGTGCGGCGCTGGGGGCCGGGGGCGGGGGGCGGTGCCAGTATCTTTGTGGTTGCCGCTTGTGCCCAGCAGCCCCCTCCCTGCCTTTTCGCGGTGGCCGGGGCCAGGCCGCACGCTCCGTCTCCTGGGCCTTGTGGTCCTTGCGCCCCACCCTGCGCGCCGCGCCCAGATTGCGGGCCGTGCGGAAGTGCGGGCCGCGGCGATCGCACTTGGAGGATCCTGTCGCCTTCGGCCGCGCTTGGGTGGCATTGGGGCGTGAACCTTCTAGAGGAATTCGAGAGGAAGCTGCGGGAGGCTTGGGAAAGCGGGCCGGCCCCACCCCGCTGCCGCGGCCGGGCGGCTCCGGGTTCCCAGTGGCCTTTTGTAAGATCTGGACCTTCCGCATGTCCCGGTTGCCAGACTGGACCTGTGGGGCAAAACCATTGAGTATCTTTCTAGGCAACCAGTGGCCCTTACCCTCCTCCCGCACTGCTGGGTAGGGTCTTAGCAGGTTTTAGGTACTTTTCAGGGATTTTTGGGGGGTGGCGGTGCGAGGGTCATCCTTAGTGAAGGAAGCCCAGTGGCTGCTCCATGCACTGCTCCTCCTTTTGACAGCACTGCTCCAGGTTCTTCTGGGCCAGGGCCCAGAAGGAGGGTCTTGAGGCTACCACATGGTTGCAGCAATTCTCAAATTCTAGGCGGCAGATCATCACAATTGGAGATAAGCTTGGCAGACACTTAGGGTTCTTCTGCTATTTCAGGACTTAGCTGTGGGATTCAGGCTGGTCCTGTTATCTGACCACCAGGAGAGCCCTGTGTTTGCAGGCTGAGACAGAACCAATCTGTGTTCTGCACAGAGGGTTTGCATTGCAGCTAGGACAGGTCGTAAGGAGCATGGCTGGTCAGGGAAGCCTAGCAGGAGGAGTCCTTTGGAGTGAGGGCCTGGGCAGCTCAGAACAAGCAGCAGGGCTTGGTCCTGACCCTGCCTGGTGGGGCTGGGGTGCTGCAGCTTCCTGGGCAACAGAGGAGCTGTCACTGCTTTTCCCAAGGAGCAGGTTGCAGGTCCCATTTAGCCCTGGGTGTTGGACCTGGAGTGGACTCCCCTGAGGTGAACAGGGCAAGAAGGCAAGCGTGACCTCTTGAGTCGCAGGAGCCTGTGTGGGGATCCCTTGCGAAGTTCTGGCTGTCCTTGCCTTCCTGTTGCAGAAGATGCACCTCCCCTGGGGCCCACGTGGGGGCTTGGCCACCTGCACAGATCCAGCATGGCCTGCCTTGGCGGCGGCAGGACCTGCAGAGGGCGGGAAGGGGAGACGCTGTGGGTCTCTCCTGGCTGTCACAGCCCTTGCCACCCAACCCGCAGGTGTCCCAGACGCAGCTAGAGGTGAGTATGGCCGAGCAGGAGCCCACAGCCGAGCAGCTGGCGCAGATTGCAGCTGAGAATGAGGAGGATGAGCATTCGGTCAACTACAAGCCCCCGGCCCAGAAGAGCATCCAGGAGATCCAGGAACTGGACAAGGACGACGAGAGTCTGCGCAAGTACAAGGAGGCCCTGCTGGGCCGCGTGGCCGTGTCCGCCGGTGAGTGGGCCCAGCCGGGGTGCACTGCACGGGTACCTGTCGCTTTCCCAGGTGTCCGCCACTGTTCCCCCGGCTGGTGGAGCCCTAACCTGCTGTCACTCCGCAGACCCCAACGTCCCCAACGTCGTGGTGACCCGCCTGACTCTGGTGTGTAGCAGTGCCCCGGGCCCCCTGGAGCTGGACCTGACAGGTGAGGGGCACTCCTGAGGTCGCTGACTGCTGCTGCGCGCCCTGCTGCGTCCCCTAAAAATAGTTTTTAGGAGTATGGGCGCCCTCTTGTGTGGAGCACAGGAAGTTCAGTCGTGTGGTCTTGCAAGGCACTGGCTTTGGAGTGACCTGGGGCTGGGGCTGGGGTGGCTTTCCCTGGCCCATCCTCTTAGCGTGGCGTTCTTCTCAAACGCAGGTGATCTGGAGAGTTTCAAGAAGCAATCCTTTGTGCTGAAGGAGGGTGTGGAGTACCGGATAAAAATCTCTTTCCGGGTAAGGAGAGGTGCGGGGGGTCTGGGCTGCCTTGGGAGGGGCGGGGCGCCGGGGCTGGAGAGCCTGGCTGAGCTCCGCTCGGGGTGTCTCCTTGCAGGTGAACCGGGAGATCGTGTCCGGCATGAAGTACATCCAGCACACGTACCGGAAAGGCGTCAAAAGTGAGTGAGGGCGGGCCCAGCCCCGGGAGGGGAGTGGCCGCCCAGGGACTTGGGGATCGGGAGTGGGGAAGGCCCAACCCTGCTTCCTGACTGTCTCCTTCCTGGTACCGCAGTTGACAAGACTGACTACATGGTGGGGAGCTACGGGCCCCGGGCGGAGGAGTACGAGTTCCTGACGCCCATGGAGGAGGCGCCCAAAGGCATGCTGGCTCGCGGCAGCTACAACATCAAGTCCCGCTTCACAGACGACGACAGGACAGACCACCTGTCCTGGGAGTGGAACCTCACCATCAAGAAGGAGTGGAAGGACTGATCCCCAGCCAGGAGGCGGGCGGACGGACGGACAGACGGACGTGTCCCACCCCACCCCCACCCCTCCCGACCCCAGACCAAAGTGCTGACAGGGCCCGGCCCACACCGCCACCATTCCCCGGGGCAGCCTCCTGCCGGCCCGTCCCTTCTCCTTCCTCCCAGCCCACAGGCCCCAGCCTCCTCAGTGGTCTCGTGTCGTTGCTGCTTCCGCCTGTGCTGTGGGGGGGGGCTCCAACCCAGGCCTCCACCTCCCCTTCTGTGTTCCTTAAGGTTCTCCCACTGTCCTGACCTGCCCCGAGGCCCTGGCTTTTTCGAGGTCTCAGGGTGTTCAGGTCCCTTGGGCCTTTGTGGTTGCCCTGACTCCCGATCTGTCTCCCCACCTTGGGGGTAGGGTGTACCATGGAGGGCTTTGTGCAGGGGTTGTCCTCAGCTTTCACTTCTCCCGGTCAGTCCACCCATCACTGTCAGTAACCGTCTAACCATGATGCCTTAACATGTGGAACGTGTGCCGTGGGGGCGTCACTAACCTCTAACCCTGTGTCTGCATGAGCATGTGGTCTCCCCCAGTCCCCACCCCGTCTGCAGTCCCTGAGGCCCAGGAAGGTGTGGGATGTGCCCCTGCTGCTCCCCACCTGCCAGGGCCTGGCCAACCCCCTTTCCTCAGCCAGGGCTTCGGGGACGGCTCCAGGGGCTTGGGAAAGCCAAATTGCCAAAACTCAAGTGGCCTCCAGTCCCACCTGGGAGGCTGGGTGACCTCACGCCTCTGCCTTCTCTGTCCCAGTGGGCAGTGCCTAGAGCCCCCAGACCCACCAGAGAGCCCTCGGCGGATACAGCCAGCGGCCGAGCCTTACTCGTCCCACCTGGGCCTCCCGGCCTGGAGTCGTGTGCCTGGCCTGTCAGTATTTATTGCCTCCGTATGTGCCGTTCTCTGGGCCCGCCGGCCTGCTGCCTCTGTCCCCAGGCTCGGTGCCACCGTCCCCAGCAGGCCCTCCCCGGACCCAGACAGGACAACTGTGGGACCAAGCTTGTACAGCTGGAGCTGTCCCCTGCCCCTCCCCTCCTGTCCCTTCCCCGGTCAGGCCCGGGCCTGGAACACACAGGAGCCTGTCCCTGCTTCTCCTTTTCTGACCGGGAAATAAAAGTCCCCGTAAGGAGCCAGGGTGTGTGCCTCTCATCTCCTGGAGGGAGAAGGGGGAGCTGGGCCCTCTGTCTCTGCTGCCCTGGGGCACAGGGCACAGCAGGATGACCAGGGCGGGTGCAGCAGTCTCTGCCCCTGTGACTGAAGGAGAATGGCTTTAAAGTCCTTCCTCGGTCACACCGGGCGGACCAGGCCGGTGCCGCCCTTTCGGCTGAGCACAGGTCCCGCAGGGGACGTGCAGGGCACAGTCAGGCCCCCAGCCTCCTGGGGCGTCCAGTGCCCGGGGCGGGCTCCTGCGTCCTTGGGCACTGAGTCTCTGGGAGGAAGTACCCCCCAACCCAAGAGAAGGGAATCCTTGCTGGAGGCTTGGGAGCCCCACAAGAGGCAGGACTCAGGCACAAATAGAATGACTGGGTCCCAAAGGATCCCACAGCAAGGACTCCAAGCCGGCAGGAGTGTGGAGGGGAAGTTGGTGCCATGGGCCGCAGGGCCAGCGGAGAGGGTGACGTGGGAGGCCAGCCAACCCCAGCACTCAGTACTGCTGGGCAGGGGCAAGGGTCCAAGGCTGGAATTGACAAGGTCAGGGGCTGGGAGGAGACCGGGACCCTCGCTGCACAGAGGAGCAGTAGAGTGCTGGGGTAGGGGGGCCTGAAGGGCTGCCAGGTTCCGTGCATGCCCCAGAGGCGGTCCTGCTGACCAATGGGTCTCTAGGACCTCAGGGTGGCAGGAACAGTGCTGCCCCCTCTTTGAGCACCACCCCCAAGAGCCCCCAGTAAGATGCCACCTCCCCAGCCCCTAAACAGGAAAGGGCCCATGGGAAACTCCAGCTCCAGTCAGTCTGTTCAGGAAACCCCCTTTAATAGCTTCATGCTGGTTGCGGAATTTCCTCCCTCTGGTCTGAGCCGGTGAGCAGTGTCATGGCTAGGCAGCAAGGGCAGGGCCTGCCGTGGCCACACCTCCCGGGGCCTGTCGGCAGGGTGAGCCCTCCCAGGAGCCTGCCACCAGCTGGGGCAGACCAGGAAGCAACCCCCAGCCCCCACGTCGGGGACGACACACCATGCCGGGAGGATGGCTCCCACAGGGCTCCCGTGGCATTCCTTACCAGGGCCCCTGTGGGGTCCTGGAGACGGCCCTGTGATGGGTGACAGGACAAAATGCCACTTCCTGCAGCAGCCGGCCTAGGCATAAACCCAAGAGCCACAATCCCTGGTCCCGAAATCCACAGGGCAGAGACCCCAACAGGCCTCTCCCAGAACTGGCCTGCCCCCAACAGGGGAGCGGGCAGGGAGACCGCACAGCTCTGGGCTGTGAGGCCCAAGGCCCGTCCCACTAAGCTCAGCCCTAACGTTTGGAGGGATCCCCAAGCCAGGCACAGCTACTCCCTCTCCCAGTCCAGTTCCTGAAACGTCCAGTGAACATCTTCAAACCCAGGGTCAGCCTGTGTTGACAGCATTTTGGTTTATTGGGCCGGGGCCTTCTGAGGATCTGTCGGGCCAAAAGATCTACTATTTTTGTGCTTGGGTTTTCCAAGCCTTTGTGAGATGTGTGAACTCGGGCCCTGAGTGCCAGCTTGTCCAGGCACGCTGCCAACAGCCAGGACTTTGCCCTGGCTCTTCCCCTGGTGAAGGATGACACAAGGTGGCACCTGCCGGACCTGCGTGACGTGTCTCTCAGGTCCCAAGTCTGAGCTGATTCTCCTGGTCCCTTCTGAACCCCTCTGTACAGCTCAGTGCTTGGGGCCTGGCCTCCCTGCCAGGTGAGCCCCTGCCTGAGCCCCTCCCTCTCCACTCCCTCCCTCCATCCGAGGGTCCCAGTCATCCCCCAGCTTCTGCCTCCCCAACCACCCCCAGATGGCTTCTTCCACTGAGGAGGGTGGCAGTGACACCAGGTCAGGGCCTTTAATGTGATTAACCAGCAGTTACTGTAGTTTACGAGAATCTCCGTGTCCAGCACCACTCGGCTCTGCAGTCAGGGCCCACTTCAGTCCCTCCGGGCCACGCTCCCCACGGTGCCTGCTCCCAGTTCTCACCAGCGCCCCAGCTCACCCACGTGCAGGCAGTATGGCCCATGGCACAGCTCTCCGTCTCCGCTGCTGCTCTGCAGTGGGCACGCACAGCCAGGGGTGTCCGCCAGCCCCCTCATTAACTCCCTCCAGACCTCAAGCTCGATCCACAGGTTGAAAGGGAGTTGTTTTATTCTGAGAACTCTATTTTTGTGAGTAGTATTTATCAAAATGTTTGATCACTCAGTTGTTCAACCAGTACTTAATGGGCACCTTCTCTGAGCATGAGAGGCCCCTGGAGGACGTCCTGAGGCCACCGTGCTGGGTCCAGAGAGACGCTGCAGCTACAGGGGCGGGAGGGCCCTGACCTGCAAGGGCATATACCACTGGCCTCTCCCTAGAGCTGCCCTCCAAAGGCACGTGAGCAGCCTGAGGAAAAAGGAGACTCTCAGGGGTCCTCTCAGGGCTGAGGCCTGTAGAGATGTTCAGTGAACCAGCCTGTGTTCTGGGGGCACCATGCAATCCTGCACCTCACCCAGCTACTGACCAACCCCACAGAGACTGGGAACCCCACTTTGCTGTTCCTGCAGGGGTCTGTGTGCAAAGCGACTCAGGACAGGTGTAAGTGCCTTGAGAAAAAGGCACATCAGTGAAGCCGAGGTGTCAAAACACGGTGCCCAGCCCAGGGCAGAGCCTGCTTAGGCCCTGGTTCTCACTGAAATGCAACTTGTCTCTGCCCACCTGGGCTGCAGAACAGCGGCCCTGTTGTAACCTGCATCAAGGCGTGTTCCAATTTTGGCTTCAGCCGTGGAGGGCTAGGCTCGACCATAGCCAGCAACTCAGATCGCTGCTGCTCTGCTTCTGGCATTTGCTTCCCCGGCCCAGGATTCTCATCTTTGTAATTATTCTACCCTGTGCTCTGGGTCTAAGCTGCTTCCAAACCATCAAGCTAGTCAACGTGATGGTGTCAGAGCTTTCCACTCTGTCCCCGAAGTCCCCAAATTCAGGCGTCTGAACTCTGACTTCCTGAGTACCTCTGAAATCCAGATAATTCGAGTGTCCCTTGTCTCAGCCCCCACATGGTGGTCTGTAAAGCAGGGTCATGGCAATCACAGAAACATCAGAGGGCAGCAGATATGGAAGCAATCCCCACTCGTCCCAGAGAGCAGAGGGTGCCTGCTGTGGTGACAAAGCACTGTTGTCCAGCGGACCAGCACCTAGGCCAGGACCCCACTGAGCTGGTTGGAGGCCGCAGCCACAGACACGTCCACACCCTCAATGAAAAGGTCCAGCTCCTGTAAAGTCACCCTTCTGAGGCAGACAGGCATCCCAGCGAAGCAAGCACTTCTGCCTGGCCCTTGCTCTACTGGAGGCAGAGAACCTGTTCTCGACCTACAGGAGTTCACGTTCTAGGTGAGGGAGTACCACCTGGAAGATGAGAAAACATGCCCTGAGGAGCAACGGACAAATTTATCGTTTCTGAAATCAGGATGTTATCACTGGCAACGTGTACATCTAATGTGGGAGTGTTTCCCTTTTTCCTGCGAAGGTACTCAGCCGATGATGAGTGTTAAAATCAGTGGTGGTGGCGTTCCGCAACCGAGGAACTGAACACCACCGGAGAAGAAAGGCGTGTGGACAAGGTCGGAGCGGGGCGGGTCAGGCTTTGAGCCCGGGGGGAAGAGGAGATGCTTTGTCGGGAGCCACGCCGCCCGGCATAAACAACATTCAGACGTTAAAAAAAAATAAACTGAAAAAAGTAAAACGTTCAGACTTTCACAAAACCCGACGTATCCAAAGTACTCCGAGACGTCAATATAAAAAAGTCATCAAGGCAGCATCCTACACCCCCCTCCCGTGCTGTCCCGAGGCCCGGCGTGTGTAAACTCACTGCCCGTGTACTCGGGCGCCTGGGCGCGTCCCCGAGGCCGGAAGGAGGGAAGGCGCCCGGGGGCACGGTGCCGGCCCTGGGGCCTGTCCTCAGGCGGGAAGCCCAACCCCGGCGGCCCTCCTCCCGAGCTTTCTCGGCCCTATCGCGTCCCGCCTCGGCCCTCCCCGCCGCCCCCGGGAATGCCGAGGTCGCCGGCCGAGGACACCGGCCAACGCCCTCGCGGGAGCTCAGCAGCCCCAGCAGGCGCCGCACGGGCCTCACGCGCACCGGAAACCCGTCAGTCCCACTTCCGTCCCGCCGAGCCGGGGGGCGGTGCCAGTAGGGGATACGCGGTCCAGTCAGAATGCAACACGAGGGGTTTCCGAGGCGCAGGCGCAGCTCCGCCCCCGAGGGTGAGCGCTCCGCCCCCGAGGGTGAGCGCTCCGCCCCACTGCCACGTTCGACGAAGGATCGCGCTGGGTGCGCGCATGTCGCGGCCAATCAGGAGCCGCAGAGTCCGGGCCCCCGAAGGTAGTAGCCATTCCAGACCTGCGGAAGGTGTAGGAGAAAGTCGCCAGTCACAAGTCTAGGGAGAGAAAGTTCTCCGCCAGGAGCCAATGAGAGACCGGGGAAGAGTGCGCGCGCGAGCTCCTCGGCCAATCCCGGGCGAGAGTGAGGGAGGTGCCCGTTGCGATTCCGAATCCGGGGCCGGGCTCAGTGTGGGCGCCCAATGCGGGCACGGCGGAGGCGGGTCCCAGAACCCGCTGGCCAATCAGGGACGGGCGAGGGCAGGCACGCGCGCGGCGGCCGGGTTTATAAGGGTGGGGCGGGCGGCGCGCGCTCTCGAAGCCTGCTGTCCCAGCGGCGCCAACCGAAGCGCCGCGCCCGTGCCGACATGCTGCGCCGCGCTCTGCTCTGCCTGGTCTTGGCCGCGCTGCCCCGCGCGGGCGCCGGCGCCCCCGACGAGGAGGACCACGTCCTGGTGCTCAACAAGAGCAACTTCGACGAGGCGCTGGCGGCCCACAAGTACCTGCTGGTGGAGTTCTGTGAGTGCCTCCCGCTCGCCCGTGCGCCCGGGCCGGGCCTCGCCGCTGCCGCGGGGTGGGGACGGAGCAGGGACAGAGGGGGCCGGGGGACAGGGGCTGGAGGGGCAGGGGTGGGGTGGCCGGGCGCAGGGGCCTGGGCACCCCTCCCCACTCTTCCTCCCCTGGCCCCGCCAGGCTTGAGGTCTTCGGGGCTGTCAGCCTTCTGGCCACCCCTGGACGCACTGACTCCTAGCCCCTAGGGAGACTCATCCTCGAGTAGAGAGCGCCCACAGACCTGCTGTCAGCGTTCCTGCGCTGCCCGCGTCTTGCAGGGCATCCCTCCTGCTTAGCTGGACCCTGAGGGTGACCGAGGGCCGACAGCCAGGACGTGTCTTTGTGCTTGACGTCCATATGGCAGAATCCCTCTGTTAGCCTAAGAAAAACAGGGTCGACTGTGTGAGCTGCCAGAGATAAAGGTCTAATTGCTCACCAGGACCGGTCCCCCAAAAGCACTGCTCCTGCCCACACCACCTTCAACCTGTGACAGCTACCTTCTGTTTGATAGTTTTGTCCACCAGAATCCAAAACCTTTGTTTGTATTTATAAGCATTTAAGCCCCGATTGTCTGGGGTGGAAATCTTAGGCCCAGCACAGCTGCTAACCTCAGAGTTAGAGTCTCCTTCCCAGAGTCTAAAATACTCATTTTAGACATGAGTCTCAAGGCCAGTGTGGCAGATGTGTGACAGGGACTCCTGGCAGTTCTCACCACGTATCCAGCTGCCACAGCTTTAGCTTCTTAATTTCTCTGGTTCCTGAAGGGCGGTTCCAGGGGTACGAGTGCCCTAATCGCCTGCAGGTAATAGGAAGTTACTTACTAATCATTAGAGACTTTGCCTTCTTGTGCTGATGGCAACATTGCAGGAAGGGGCCTTGGGGGTTGACCTCTCTGGCCTCTCTGTCTGACGTTGCCCAAGAGCACCAAGCTATCAGTTCAGTCTGTGCGTTCAGAGGGGTTATCGCGGTGCAAAGATAAAGTTTTTATGGAGGGAAGTATCGAAGGAGGAGGTGAGGGGAGCCGTGGGCTGGTCACTGCTGCTGCCTAGTGTCTTGCCTTCTCCTGCAGATGCCCCGTGGTGTGGCCACTGCAAGGCTCTGGCTCCAGAGTATGCCAAAGCAGCTGGGAAACTGAAGGCAGAAGGTTCTGAGATCAGACTGGCGAAGGTCGATGCCACGGAAGAGTCTGAGTTGGCCCAGCAGTATGGCGTCCGAGGCTACCCGACCATCAAGTTCTTCAAGAATGGAGACACGGCTTCCCCTAAAGAATACACAGGTGTGAGCGCTGCACTGCCTCTAATTGCCCGTGTGGGCGGGTGGGGGGTTCGCCTGCAGGCCTTCTTAGTTCACAGAGGTGGGGGGGCTTATTTCCAGAGGCGTGGAGGAGAGCCTGTCCTTGGACTGGGCCCTGGGTCTAGTCCAGTCTGCAAAGGCACTGGGAGGAAAGTGCTCCCTTCCTGTGCCCCTCGAGTGCAGAGGGACATGGGGGTGGGTGCAGAGAGCTGGCCGGGGCTCAACTGAAGATGGACGGGGAGGACGGGGAGGCTGAGCCTCTGCTGACTCTCAGGCGTTCTGGCCACCGAGCGGAGAGCAGTGGGTGCCAGGCCGGGTCAGGTTCAAGTCCAGCTCTGTCTGCAGCACAAGCCCTTGGCCTCTGCTCTGCTTGGGGCCTCTAAGGCAGCTTTCCTGGAGGTTGGGCCCCCTGGGTAGCTTGGTCGGTACCAGTGACAAAAGGAGAATCTTTGTCTAGAAAACCGGTTCCGTGGCTTCTCCGTCCAGTTCCCCGAGCAGCCCATCCTGCTAATTCTGCCGTCAGCTGCTCTGGTCTCCTCCCGAGGCTAATGCTGCTTCCGCTTTTACTTGTGTCCACTCGGGCGTGGAAGGGCCTTGTGCACAGTTCCCGCCATCCTGTCAGTGACACTGAGGTCCTGTAGGTGAGGTAGCACTTCCTGACTCCACCTGTAACTAAGGCAGCTTTTGCTTAATTTCTTTTTAAGTGTGAGATTGGACAGCTCTTTCCAGGTTGGACCAGGTGGTCCAACCCCGTGAGGGGAGAAGGGTAAGGAGCCTCAGTCTCAGGAGGAGCAGGCTTCTCCCTTTACGTCGCACCTGCTTGGGTGGTGTACACGGGCCTTATCTCCTCCTCCTAGTCAGGAGGCGCGAGGGGCGAGGACCCCTGAGCAACCGGGCACACAAGGCAGGCGGAGCCCGGCCTACCCCATCCCTAATGAAGATGAAGCCTAGTGTGGGCCCCCAGGGGGGAGTGAGTGTGCTTAATGAATTCAGGTGTCAAGGGAGACTCACAAGGTGCAGAGAGATGAGAGAAGAGAAATGATCTGTAATCTACCCAGAGGCGGGCCCTGCCTTCTCCTTTAAACATGAGCGCCGTCTCCCGCATACACATGAGAGCCCTTTCAGCCCTGGACTTTGGACAGCCATGTGGACAGGATGCCTGTTCCACGGCAGGAGGATTTTTGCTCTGGTTTTGGCCGGGAGCTCGGGTGAGGACGGGCGGGGAGGGTGGGCGCACCCCCGGTTTCAGGTGGGCCTGCGTGTGTTGGTGCAGCTGGCAGAGAGGCCGATGACATCGTGAGCTGGCTGAAGAAGCGCACAGGCCCCGCTGCCACCACCCTGCCCGACGGGGCTGCTGCCGAGGCCTTGGTGGCGTCCAGTGAGGTGGCCGTCATTGGCTTCTTCAAGGTAGAGGCTCTGGGGCTCCATCCCGGTCTTCCTCCCTCACGCGGGGGCCCAGGCCCCGCCGTCTGCCCTGTGCTGACCGGGTGGGTCCTTGGTGTTGCGCAGTGGCCACCTCTGGTTCCCCTTCTCTCCAGGACTTAGAGTCGGACTCCGCTAAGCAGTTCCTGCTGGCAGCAGAGGCCGTCGACGACATCCCCTTTGGGGTCACGTCCAGCGGTGACGTGTTCTCCAAGTACCAGCTGGACAAGGACAGAGTGGTCCTCTTTAAGAAGGTGAGTGGCCCTCGGGGTGGCCGAGGTGCCGCGTTGCAGGGGTGCAGTGGCCTTCGGGGACCTTGCCCGGGCGGTGCTGGCTGCTGGACCGCCAGCCGGCCTGTTACCAGGGCCCGTTTTGCAGTGTCAGGTTGTAGGAGCCTCTCAGTGGCCTTCAGCCCCTCAGCCGTGGGCCCCTTGTTCAGCTCTTGCAGTGACTGGTGCTGTTTTACGGAAATGGAGCTGCTTTGGAGTGTTAGCTTTTTCGGGGAAAAAAGCCGTGGTGAGACACGTGGAACCAAGTCTGTCACTTCAACAGCTTTTGAGGTTGGGACTCAGCGGCACTAGTCACGTTGGCGGTGCCGTCACTCCAGTCTTGCTCCACAGGATCGGCTCCTGGGGCGTGTCCCGCCTTGTTGGCAGAGCCTCGCCGCATGGGCTACCCCAGCCCACACCTCTTCTTCCTTGTTGTGAAGGGGCCACACGGCTTTTAGCCACCCTACACTCTTTCTGGGACACAGTGGGGGCTGGAGTGTGCACCGCAGTACCAACGGGGCGCCTGGGGTCTCTCAGTAACTCAGCCACCAGGTGGGGCCTGAGGCCGGCCAAGCACCCATGCTCTTGGGACACAGCTGTCCCTGGATTGGGTGGTGGCATTAATGCGGTTCAGTTAGCAGGTGTGGGTGGAGGTGAGGGTGCTGGGGGAGGAGGAGGTGCAGCTGGGCCTGGACTCCTGTCCTGTTTTGTCTCCTTGGGATGAAAGTAGCTGTAAAGTTATAGCAAAGTCATAACTTGTGTGGCCAGAAAGGACTGCGCTGAGTCTCCAGCAGCTGATGGGGAAGGCTGGGATGAGGGGTTGGGAGGTCCCCCAGCTGCTCTGGGTTCTGGGGGGCTTGCTTCCTGCTATTTCTGCAGCCTCTTCCTTGGGAGGACTCGAAGCGTCACGCACGTTCTCCCTACTCAGTAGAAGTCTTCGCGTCGCCCGTGAGGGTGCAGGATTGCTAAGTTAGCCACTCATGTCCCCGGAGGTGCACAGGAAGCGCCAACTAACACCTGCAGAGGAGAGGCCCGTGGCGTGGGCTGGAGGGAGCTGAGTGGAAGGTCCTGGTGCCCTGCAGTTTGGGGCGAGGGCGCAGGAGACTGAGGCCCACCGAGCTGGCAAACCCCCTTTGATCAGCTTAGTCCGCTCCGGTCTTTCCCGGGATCGATGCCTGTGGTGACCACGTGTCCTTGAAGGTCAGAACGATTGTTCCCTGTTCTGTGAAAACTGGTCATGGAGCGCATGTGTTCGGGTGACTGCCGCGTCTTTCTCGGCCTCGCTGCTTTGTGTCCACGGGCCTGGGGCCTGTGAGTAGGCTGTGCCCTCTTCCACTCGGCGGCTCTGGTGGCAGTGCTGGAACAGGGAGTTTGCCTCAGGTGGCTGCGAGCAGGAGCCCAGCCGAGCCGGTGGGCACTGTGCTGGGCGGTCAGTAGGAGCTGCAGCTGCACCGACGGCACTGTGGGCGAGAGGAAGACGGAGCCCTGCCACTGCTATCCCCACATTCCGGCCTTCACTGCTGGCCCAGGTCCTCCAACAAGCTGGGTCTTCAGGGGACGAGCGTGGCCGCCTGACCGAGTGGGACGCGGCTCCAGCCAGCTGCCCTGCGTCTTGCGGCCGGGTGGCGAGGCTAGGACACCAGCTGAACCGGGGCTGTGAGTCCCGGCTTGGGTCGTGGGTCGCTGGCGTTGCACCACCGATGTGAGAGCTGACCGTCCCGTGTCTTTGTTCTGTGTCTAGTTTATTTTTTCATCTCTGAAGCTGGGGGGTTAGAGAGTGCGTGCGGGGACTTTTGGGGATGTTACTGAGCCTGGCAGGGTGGCCTCTGCCCAGGGCCCGGGCCTCTGTGCTGTCCCGTGATAAAGGAAGGCCGGCTGTTCGCTCTTTACCAAGGTCGGCAGTGAGTGGGGCGTGACGTGGCAGCAGTACCAGGAGGGTTGCGTCCCACGCGGCGCCGCGGTTCTGGGGAGGGGCGGTGGCCTGTGTGTCTCTGACTGCCGCCCAGTGTGGTGCCTGCTGGGCTTTGGCTCCCTGGGGCCCCCAGTGCCCGGCCCTCTGTCTCGTCCTGCTCAGCAGCACGTGTCGTGGTTGAGCCATGTGCCAGGCTCCATGTGATGCGTGGTGGGGTGGGACGTGGCCACCTGCTTTTCTGGAAGTTACTTTGGGGAAATGCAGTGGGAAGTGACCAGGAAGAGAAGAGGAGGACTCTGAAACTCTCCCAGGTTCCTGGGGACCCCAGAGAGCCTCTGTCCTTGTAGACCATACCAGTCCGTTTGTTGTGTTAGAATTTAGAACTGAGAAATTATTTATAAACTTGCTCATTCTAAAATAACAAGGAAAAAATACTAAATTTTTATGAAAATTAATTTTTCCCAGACAACGTTTCAGTGGTAGAGTGAAGTTTGGGTTTCTGGCGGTCTCTAGCGTCTGCCTCAACAGAGACAGCTGAGTTCCCCTGTTTGCCTTCAGTCTGACGCAATGTCACACACCGTCCTGCACTCTCGGGGGGGGGGGGCGGGGAGCGTGACAGGGCACCTGCCTTCTGAGCAGGGTTGTGAAAACCGCTCTGACCTTGGAGCTGCCCTGGAAGGGCCTTGGGCCCATGGGGGCAAGGCCCACACCTAGGGAGCCCCGGTTTTAGGGACTGGAGACGAGGGTGTACCCTGGCACCCAGGCCGTGGGGCTCTTGTGGCTTGTTGGGAACCAGCTGGGGTGGGGTCCCCGTCTGGGGCGGGGGGCAGGGGCTGCTCGTGCTCCTGGGGAGCCTCGGGGCTCTCCTGGCGGCTTTCCCATTACCTGGTGCCCAGACGATGAGTCCTTGCAGCCATCACCAGGCTTTGCTTTGGACAGAGGCGCGTTGGTCCCACCCCACGCTGCTCTGAAATCCCAGGCAGGAAGATGGGGCCTGGTAGTGCCCCAGGGGCCTCTCGGACAGCCTCAGCACCCAGGCCTCTCTGTCCGCAGTTCGACGAAGGCCGGAATGACTTTGAGGGGGAGGTCACCAAGGAGAAGCTGTTGGACTTCATCAAGCACAACCAGCTGCCGCTGGTCATCGAGTTCACCGAGCAGGTGTGGCTCTGCTGCTGGTCCTGTGCCCGATGGCGGGGGGGGGGTGCGAGAGGGGCATGACCTTCAGCCCTGGGGCCCCATGTGCAGAACCCCCGCTGTGGTCCAGGCAGGGGGTCACGAGAGAAAGCCTATGTCAGTAGCTTAGTTGGTGGCTCAGACCAAGTGACCTGTGTGACAACAGACAGCCCCGAAGATCTTTGGAGGCGAGATCAAGACTCACATCCTGCTGTTCCTGCCGAAGAGTGTGTCTGACCACGAGGCCACACTGAGAAACTTCCGAAAAGCCGCCGAGGGCTTCAAGGGCAAGGTGCGGGCGGCTCGGCCCCGGGCTTCCTCTGCCTCGGGGTAGCCTGTCCTTGGGGTCCCGGCTGCTGGGAGGGGCCGGAGGACGGTCGGCTTGGTGGGGGCAGTGGGCGCAGAGGGAACCCTCGGCTTCGGGGCCGCTCAACCTGCCTTTTCTCCCCAAGATCCTGTTCATCTTCATCGACAGTGACCACTCTGACAACCAGCGCATCCTAGAGTTCTTTGGCCTGAAGAAGGAGGAGAGCCCAGCCGTGCGCCTCATCACGCTGGAGGAGGAGATGACCAAGTACAAGCCCGAGTCGGACGAGCTGACCGCGGAAAAGATCGCCGAGTTCTGCCAGCGCTTCCTGGAGGGCAAGGTCAAGGTGCGGCCCCGGGGCCCTGACAGCGCCCTTGCTTCCGCCAGCCCTGGGGGTGCACGGGGCAGCGGGTGTTGGCAGGGCAGCCTGGGTGGAGGCTGCACATCCCTGACCCTGCTGCTCTGCCTGCCCCCCAGCCCCACCTGATGAGCCAAGAGCTGCCTGACGACTGGGACAAGCAGCCAGTCAAAGTGCTGGTCGGGAAGAACTTCGAGGAGGTCGCCTTTGACGAGAAAAAGAACGTCTTCGTGGAGTTCTGTAAGTGAGGCCTCTGCTGCAGGGCTCGGCCGGGCGGGCAGGCGCCCGCCCAGCGAGACTCAGACCGCTTTCCCTCAGACGCCCCGTGGTGCGGGCACTGCAAGCAGCTGGCCCCCATCTGGGATAAGCTGGGGGAGACGTACAAGGACCATGAGAGCATCGTCATCGCCAAGATGGACTCCACGGCCAACGAGGTGGAGGCGGTGAAAGTGCACAGCTTCCCCACGCTCAAGTTCTTCCCTGCTGGCGCCGACCGGACGGTGCGCCGCCGTGGCCGTCGGGGGTTGGAGGGGGCGGGCAGGGCTGGGGCCGTTTCCCACTTCTCATCGCTCTGCCCCAACAGGTCATCGACTACAATGGGGAACGGACATTGGACGGTTTTAAGAAGTTCCTGGAGAGCGGCGGCCAGGACGGGGCCGGGGATGACGACGTAAGTGTGGCCGCCGGGCAGCTGCACCAGGGCTTCGGGAGCGTCTGAGTGCCGGGCTTCCCAGGCTCATCCCACATGTTCGCCGTGTCGTGTGTGGTCAGCTGCGGGGATGTCAGAAGTGCACCCAGGCCAAGAGGGTGTGGCGGGGTGGGGGCAGAGGGGATGGTCCTTCCAGGTCGCAGGGCCCACTCAGAAGTGCCAGGGATCGTGACAGGGCAGAGCTGCCTGGGGGGCTTCTCTGGCTGCCAGGTTTGGTGGGGAGCCCTCAGGCCGGTTGTGCTGCTGTGGCCACTGGACAGTCACTGGCCCCTTGACTCCAGGGCTGGAGGGGTGGATATTATACACCAGCAGCTCTCCTGCTCAGGCCGGCCGGTGCTCGCTCACTGGATGGTGATTAGGGTTGGGACCCTGGGCTCCCTGCAGCAGGGCTCTGCTTCCATGCTGTCCTATGGGCAGAACCCGCACCCGGGCAGCTGGTCCCTGGTGTGTGCGGCCAGGCGGGGGCCTCGGCAGGGCCGGCTCAGCCTGGACTTTCGCTTCCTGCCCTCTTCTCGCCTCCCAGGATCTAGAAGACCTAGAAGAAGCAGAAGAGCCTGACCTGGAGGAAGACGACGACAAAGCTGTGAAAGATGAACTGTAAGGCAGAGAAGCAGAGCTGGGCGCACCCGAACAGGTCACCTCCCGGGGCTGCGCACCCAGTAGCACAGCCTCCAGGCGCCGCAGACCCACCCGGGAGAGGGCGCATCGGTCGGAAATGCAGGGAACTTTTCTGAAGCCACACTTCACCCCAACACATGTGTAACTCTAAACCCGTCTTCCTTCGCTTTTCAATTTTTGGAAAGGGATTTATCTCCAGGCCAGCCCGGCCCGTCTTGGTGGGCCTTTTTTTTTTTTTTTTTTTTTTTTTTTTTTAACTGTGATGTACTTTTTTGTACACAGTTTTGTCCCGAGTGTTCGCTGAAACGTTTTGAAATCTCATGCTGGCAATGTCTTATTGCTGTTAGGGTTATACTGTCACTTAAAAAATATTGTATCTGTGGGATTTTTAGACATTTTTGGACATCAGGCTGTCTTTTCCACCTTGGCCGGGCCTCCCTGGAGACTCCTGTCCCCTGTGTGGGGGTCCCCTGTGGGGATTGGGCTGGGCGGGCCCCTCACATCCTGCAGTGTTGCCTGGGGAGAGCGAGGCTCCTGATTCTTGTGGTTAAGCGGAGACTTCAGGTCTGTCACGGGGGCCCCCCTAGGACAGGCCTGGCGGCCCCCTCTTTCCCCGAGCCCAAGTTCTCACCGCTCTGTGACGTCTGGGGTGGCCCAAGGGCTGCCCAGGCAGGACAGGGCCCTCCGTCTCCAGGCTGGGAGATGGCGAGGATGCTTGAGCAGAGTCACACGTTGACCATTCCTCAGGCACTTCTGCCACGATGGAATTGGACACATTGGCCAAATAAAGTTGAAATTTTCTGCCTGTTGTTGCCTCTGCCTTAGGATCTCCCAGTGTGGGGAGTTGGGCTGGAGTTCCGACTTTCTAGAGAGGAGGGTAGGCTTGGTGGGGGCCGCTTTCGTTGAGACCTCCTTCCTAGAACATGGAAGGGTGCGTGAGTCACCGCCTGGGTTGAAGTGCACCTGTGTGTCACCAAGCAGAGGAGCTCAGGGCTGCCCCTGGCCAGGTGCCTTTGGGCCAGCTTGCCTGTGATGGGTACCACCAGCACTGCCCGCCTCTGGTGTCCAGCGGTCATGGCTTCGATCTGCCTCGTGCCACATCAGGACACGGGATGGCCAGGGTGGGCAGCTCTGTCGTGCAAGAGTGGTCCCTTCCCACTGCTGCCTGGAACCACCACAGGGTCAGGAGAGACCAGGGGCGCTTGGGCTTCGGGAACACTGTGCTCATTGCTAGACCACCGTGTTGAAAACAGTCGTGTTAAAGTAGCAGCTCTGGTTGTTTAAACATGACTTGACTTCTGAGACCTGCGCTCACTCACAGTCTGCAGGGGGAGGAGTACAGTTAGGCTCAGCTGTCAGTCTGGCTGCAGCGTTGGGCTGATGGCACCTGAGCTGGGATTGGTGACGCCTTTTGGCCCCCAGGGAGCTGAGCATGAGGGGCCCATGGGGGGCTGGCCGGGCTCAGGTGGGCATCCGCCTCTAGTCGTGACAGCAGCGCCCAGGGCTTCCCCTCCGTCTGCACACGTCTGCAGCGGCTGGTGGGCTGGGAGGGGTGTTGATGGCATCCTCGAAGGAGGGGAGAGAGGTGGAGACACAGTCCACCAGGAGGTCGAGGACAAAGCAAACATGTCCGAGTTTCCGAGGATCTTGGCCTGTCCCTCAGCGTGTTTCATCTATCCCTGTGATGCGTCACCTGCGGCAGAAAGCGTACACGTTACCCCATCCCTGGGCCCTCCAGCTCTGATGCTGCTGGGAGCTTGGAAGTGGCAGGGCCACATCCGGCAGACTTGACTGTGGCACTTACGTGAACGTGGTCTCAGCCCGTGGGAAGGTGCGTGTGTCATTTCCCCCGTGCACAGCCACGTCTTCAGCAAGAGGGCCGTGTGTCCTCCCTTGACCGCCCCAGGGCCATCCAGACCCTCAGACCCCAGGGCTGCTCCTGCCTCTCACCTGGGCCTGCGGTGTCCAGCTGGTGTCCAGCTGGTGTCCAGCGAGACCCTGGTATTGGCACCCTGGGCAGCACCAACCAAGCCTTGGCTTGTCCACCCCTCAGCGTCTGGACACTGCGCCCCAGCTCAGACTGCAGTGGCCGGGCTCCCTTCCCTGGTCCTCAGGTGGCCAGTGCTGGGGCTGGTTTCTGTCTCGTCTGCTCCAGGGTCTGTGTGTCCTGTGCTTTGGTCCTGCTGACACAAGACGTGTATCGGAGAAAAAGTGAGCTTGGGCACTCAGAGTTTCTGTGGGAGGAGGTCACTGGGGAGACGTTAGCTCTGCCCTCCAAAACATGAGTGGATTCCCCAGGCGGACACACATGGCCTCTGGAGGAGGGCACCCAGGGTGGACTGAGAGCTGGGCTGTCAGGAGCTGCAGCTGCCAGGGGTGGGCTACGCCCAGCGGCGGAGGCAGAGACGCGGCAGGCCAGCTGTGCGGGGCCTGGCCCTCTGCGTAGAAACCTTGGGACTTGGCAGCCACGCGCAGCAGCGCCGTCATGTGCTCTGGGGAGGGGGGCTGAGTCACCGATACCTTTCCCCTTCTGCCCGGGCAGCTGATTAGCACATTCCCGAGCCTGGTTTGCTGGGCGGTGGCGGTTAAGAGTCCCAAACCCGGCGGATTAGCAAAGTAACTTTGCAGGCTCGGGGCAGGCATGGAAGGCTTAGCGGCCGGCCGGCCCCACCTTCACTTCCTCTCTCCAGGTGGTAGGAAGCTGTTGCCCTGGAGCCTCAAAAGCAGCTGCTGGCCCAGTGCATCAGACCCTCCAAGGGCGGCCAGGCCCGCCCGACACCCCTCCGGCCGGCGCGGCTTGCTTTCCGCTGGATGAGGAGCTTTGCTAGTTGCGTCCCTTGCACTCCTCAAAGTAAGCTTTTTGAGTTAAATGTTCCATGTGGCTTCTGTTCTCCAAAAGGCAAAACCTTAACGTCGTGCAAACCAGGTCACTTGACAAGTTCCCGCAGGCAGAAGGACAGGGACGAGGCTGTGTGAATACAGGTCTGGTGTGGTTCCGTGAATAGCAGGCCTCGCCAGCTGTGGGAGGTTAGACTGTTCGTGGCCGGCTTGGGCCACGAGGTTTCCAAGTGAGTTCCCGCAGGCCATGGCTGTGGCTTGAGGACCGGCTCCCGTGTCCTCACCAGGTGCCGTCCAGGTGTCTGCCCCTCTTCTGATCCAAATATCTGAACAGAAACCCCATAGCCCAAATCCCGAGCTGTCTCAGCTTGTCTGTGGCAGGATGGACCAGAGGGTGTCTCTTGGGGTCTCCGGAAGGCCCACCCTGACGGCGTGCCCCGCCCTGAGGCCTGTCACTTGTGGGAAGAGCCAGGCCTTGGTGGCAGCTTCACCCAGGGCTCTTCCACTTGATCATCTGAGCTGGGCGGGCAGACAAGTTTCCATCAGAAAAAGCAGTCTTCATATCAAAGGAAAGTTCTGTCTCTGTGTACAGTGTGGACTGTGTCTCTGGGCTTCGTGCAGACAAGCCCCAAGAAACTGTACCCGGTTCCTCCTAAGTGACCCAAGTAACCAGGAGTTAGCACCGCCCAGCACCATGCTCTGAGCCCGACATGCAGGAGCACTGGGAATGCCCTCCCTTGGGGCCCAGCCGGGGCCTGGCCTGGATGGAGGTTCCCATGAAACCTCAGTGGCACCGAGGCAGGCAGAGAAACCCCATCAGGGCATTGGGGCAGGGAGCCTGCTGTGGGCAGTGCCCTGTCCTCTGTAGCATTTGGTCCCAAGGCTTTGCACCTGGGGTGTGGATGTATTTGTTGATTTGATTTTGTCGGATCCAGACCATCCTGGTGACCCAAGGGCTCCTGGTGACACAAGGGCTCCTGGTGACCAAGCCCCTGCCCCGCCCTGCAGAGCACTGGTTGAGCTGGGTTCTATCAGTCATGGACATCCAGGCCTTCAGAGAGGACCCAGAGGATCTTGCGGTGTTAGGGGTTGAACTGCGTCCGCCGTATTCATATGTTGAAGCTTTAACCCCCCCCCCACCCCGACTCCGCACATCAGCGTGTGACCTTATTTGGAAGTGGAGCCGCTGCAGGTGTAATAGGTTAAGATGAGGCCATGCTGGAGTAGGATGGGTCTTAATCTAACGGCTGGTGTCCTTATTACACAGAGAAACCTGGACACAGACCGCCACACAAGGAAAACACCACATGAGCTCGAAGGCAGGACAGGGATGGGCCAGCAAACTGGAGAACATCAAGGACCTGCCCCAGGAGCCCGAGGTGGGCCTGAAGCCAGCGGTCCCTGGGAGGGGCTGCCCGCCAACACCTCAATCTTGACAGACAGCAAGCTTCGGATTCTGCAGGGCTGTGCTGACCCCGCAGGCCCAGCTTTGCACCCGGGTGTGTGTCCCCCCACCAGCTCTGCTTTCTCACTGAAGCTGAAGCCCCACCTCTGACCTTGGCTGCTGTGGTGAAGACAGCCAGCGCTGGCCCAGCCTGCTGGGATGTCTTAAAATTCCACTGGTCACACTCCTGCAGGGAAGTCTGCGCTGGGCCAGGGGCAGAGGGCACGCAGCACTGAGTCCTTGCGGAGCCAACTAGATGCCACCTTAAGGGGGAGCAAGTGTATTCTTGCCAGGAAGCAGCCAGCCTGGAACCAGAAGAAATGGAGGGGGTGGGGAGCATGGGGGACAGGGCATTGGGCGGGGACGGGGCTGCAGAGGGTCCCTAATGGGCATTTGGGAAAACTGCCCCATGAGTGATGCAAGCCAGATGGAAGGTGACAAGTGGCAAGGGGATGGGTGACACACCCAGGACCCTGGGCTTCCTAGGTGTGGGCGGCCCCATCGCCTTGCAGGAGGGAGAGGCAGCTGTGCTCACCATGCATCATGCACCACCTGCAAGTCCCTGGGACCATGGGAGACCCCGGCCCCTGATGACCTTGGCCTGTGCGCCTTCCTAATGGCCCTGCCCTTCCAGCACCTCTCCTGCCCTCTGTCAGACACCTTCTAGGTCCAGCTGTGGGGCAGGGAGCGGTGGCCACGAAGGATCTGACCCCTTTGGCCGGGCATAGCGACAGGTGGGCTGAAAGATGAACCACTTAACATGATCCTGAGGGCAGGGCTGGGGCGGCTCAGTTTCAGCCCCTCGGGCGCGAGCATGACTGCGCAACTTTATATAGCTCTGAGGGCCCTATATAAGTGGGAAGCGCCCGGGCCAGGGGGAGCACAGGAGCCCTGCGGTGGCTGCACTGCAGGTCATTGTCAGCCAGAAGAGCCTGCCCTTGGCAGGTCTGATCCGGACTGGGGACCTGCCTCCCCCCAGCAGTAGGGTCCCTGAAGTGGCAGCCCACGCCATAGCCACCAGGATGCCCAGCAGAACAGCCCGCTATGCCCGCTATAGCCCACGGCAGCGGCGCCGGAGGTTCTTGGCCAATAGAAGTGTGCACTTCCCTAATGATGTCCTGTTCTTGGACCACATTCGCCAGGGTGACCTGGAGCAGGTGGGGCGCTTCATCAGGACTCGGAAAGTCTCCCTGGACACCATCTACCCCTCAGGTGAGTGCCTACGAGGCCAGTGAGGGTCTTTGGGGCACCAGAGGAAGGCCTCAGCCTCGACCCCTCCTACCCTGCCCAGGCCTGGCTGCCCTTCATGAAGCAGTGCTCTCTGGAAACCTGGAGTGTGTCAAGTTGCTGGTCAAATACGGGGCTGACATTCACCAGCGTGATGAGACGGGCTGGACGGCCCTGCACATCGCCTGCAGCGACGGGTACCCTGATATAGCCAGGTGAGAGTGTGGCCTCCGGGATGTGGGCTCCCAAAAGGTGGCCCTGGTGGTGGAGCTTAGAATCCTAAGGGTTTCTAGAATCTCCTTTCTGCCCTGTTGCCCTCCCCAGAGCAGACTGCAAAAGTCAGCTGTAGTTTCCAAAGGGTCCGGTTTTTTCCTCTTCACTCCACCTGGAAAAATAAAAGACAGGTGGACCTCAGTACCCCAGCCTGCTACCCTGGGGTAGGAGTGAACATCCTCCAGGTCACCCACTCTGCAACCAGGGCCACTCTTTGCACCCCAGGTACCTCATTTCCCTGGGGGCAGACAGAGAAGCTGCCAACGATGATGGTGACCTGCCCTCGGACCTCATTGACCCTGACTTCAAGGACTTGGTGGAGCTCTTCAAAGGGACTAAGATGGACTGAGCCCAGCCCCGCCCTTCCAGGGCCCAGCCCCTCCTCCTCACACACACAAGTCAGGTGCCCACCTCCCCGGCGTGCCAGGAGTGCCGAGCCAGCCCGGCTGGGAGCCGACCAGGCTGGCCGCGCGACCCCAAACCTGGGCACAACCCCTGCTCCTCCCACACCTCTGGCCTGGCTTTTTCTCCAGGTGAATTTTTTATTGTGATACTTTTTACTTTTTCAATAAACGTGATCCCCAAGCCCGTGGTGATAGCCTGATTACTGGGGATCGGCCCGCCCCAGTCCTCCGGCTCCCGCTGCTTCCGGTGGTCAGTGGACTTCGTCGTCCACTCTGGTCTCGGGGTCCCGCTGTGCCGGAGCGAGGAGCCAGAGTCCCGCGGCTCCCGACCCCCGGTCCCCGCCGTCCGTCGACCCCGCTGCCTCCCCGCCTTGTCCGCTCCGAGACCCCGACCACGCCGGCCCCGACCCCTTAGACCCCCGCTGCCCCAGGAGCCGGTCCCCGCCATCCCCGGCTTCCGGAGGCCGCAGACCTCGCGGACCCAGTCCCCGGCGCTCAGTCCCCGGCGCTCAGTCCCCGGCGCTCAGTCCCCGGCGCTCAGTCCCCGGCGCTCAGTCCCCGGCGCTCAGTCCCCGGCGCTCAGTCCCCGCCCTCGCGCAGCCCCCGCGCGGCGGCGGTCACGTGGCCGACCGCGTGCGCGTGCGCGAGCGCGGCGGCGCGCGTCACTTCCGGCCGGGCCCCTGGCAGCGGCGGCGGCCGAGAGGGAGAGGTGAGGCGGCGGCGGCGGCGGCGGCGGCGGCGGCGGCGGCGGCGGCGGCGGCGGCGGCGGCGGAGGCGGCGGCGGCGGCGGCGGGGCTGGGCGGGCGCGGCCGGGACCCGCCCTGGCGCGGAGGCCGCGAGGGGAGGGCCCCGGGCGGGGTCCCGGGGCGCCCGGCCCGCCGCGGCGGAGGGGCGGGAGGGGCGGGGCGGGGCCGGCCCGGCCCGCCGGGCGCGGGGCTGGAGGGGCCGCGGGCCCGTCCTTCTTAGCCCCTGAGGCTGCCGCCGCCCCGCCTTCCGGGGAGCATCCCAGACGGTGCTTTCCGACCCCGGGGCGCAGCCGGCCGGGCCCCCGCGACGCGCCCTCCGCTGCCGTCCCGCCCGTCCCGCTCTCCCGGCCTCCCACTAGGCGGGGCGGTGTCCGGTGCCGGGCGGAAAGGGGGTAGGAGGCTGCCCGCCCTCGGGGAGCTCGCGGGTCCCGGGGGCTGCCGAGGTGGGCTGGGGCCTGCCGCGGGGCGCGGCCGCCCACCTCCGGTTCAGAAGCTTCAGGTACCGCGGTGGTGCAAAAGTCGTGCTCTCCATCTCCCCAGGGAGACTTCCCAGAGAAGGTGGTGGTTAGCTGGACCCTCGGGGATCGTTTTGGGCAGACAGGACTTCTTGAGCAAAGGACCGGAGGTGTCCGCCAGGAGTGTCCAGAGCTTTTAGAGAGCGGTAGAGGTGGGGAGGGAAGGGTGCCGGAGTTGAGTCCTGAAGACAGAGGTTTGATTTGGGGAGAGTGGGAGGGGGTGAGGCACTTGGGTCTGTAACAACAGGGGAGCTGCAACTTCACCCAGGAAGGAGGGCGAGGGGGTGGCGCAGTGCTTAGAGGCTTTGCCTTGGGGTCTTCGGGGAACCACCAGGCCCATGTGGCATCTAGTCCAGTGTTTATCCTCCTGGCGCCTGCTGGGGTGGTAGATTATTTTCTAGAAGTCTCACTAGCAGAAACTGGGCTATGGGGAGCCCCAGAGACACTGAGTATGGAGGGGAAGTGGGGTCAGAAAATCTGAGTATGGATCAAAAGTTCTAAAGGAACACAGAATGGCCTCTGTTGCATCATTGATTCTAACTCTGGAATATCCTTTGTTACTTCTCCAGACAACAGAGTATCACCTCACCGCCTGTCCTTAGGTGTACGTCTATGTGGGGAAAGAGTTCGAGATGAGATCCGCAGACTGGGCCTGAGGTCTCCCCACACCCTGCCTCCTCCCAGGGGGTCTCTAAGCCCTCTGTTCCCATGGAAGAGCAAGGTGCTACGTACATCACCCAGGAAGACTCTCTCCCTGTGTCTGAGCAGAGCCACAAAGTTGCCAGGGCTCCAGGGGCCTGCCAGGGGTGCAGGCAAGGACAGAGGCAGGCTCTGGGGTGGTCAAGCCACCCGAGCCATCCTGGCCTGGCCCTGACTGCAGTGGCCCTGGAAGCCCAGAGGTTGAGGGTCCCTTGGGGTCCAGACCCCACCCTGCTGGGTGGCAGGTTGTTGCACCCACCGAGCCTTCAGAATGGGGGTTGTCAGGGTCCTCCCTGGCCCAGCACAGTGGCTGCTCCACAGTAAGCCCCTGGCAGGTGTTTGCTGTGGCCGATGGCCCTGCTGCCCCTTCACTGTGCCCTGTAGTTTTGCGGGTTTCCAGCAGCTCCAAGTGGGCTGTCTCTGCGTTCGGCTTGCCCAGAGCTGTCCTGACTCACGCTCCATAATCAGCAGCATCCCTTTCATTCCCAGAAGTGCCCAGTTAGACGACACATTCCTTTTGCAACTGCCCTGTCCACTGTCTTGTTGGATAAGCAGCCACAGAGGCCTTGGAGGTGGTGGTCCCATGTGGCTGTGCTCGGATGCCTGTTGAACTGAAGGGCCTGGTGGACATTCTTGGGGGCTACTTTGGCTCAGATGAGGACTCCAAGGCCCAGGGAGGGAAGAGACTCACCTGCGACAGACAGAGCAGGGCTGGGTGATCTCTGCTTGGCACTGTGGGCTAGGCAGCCGTGGACAACACTGTAGGGCGATGTGTGGTTTTCCATGGTGCTGGCAGCAGCAGAGATGGCAAGATGGCTCTGTGGCATAGACTGTATTTGGTGTGGGCTGGGGACCCAGTAGCTGGTGACACCGGATGAAACAGATTGTGGCCAGACAGGGCTTGATAGCAGAAGGCCCGGATAGTGTCTGGGTGGGGAGTGACTTGGGGAGGAGATGTGGGAAAGATGGTGCTGGCATCATGTGTCTCAGGGAGGGAGAAGGATAGTGCAGGAGGCTGTCCCAGCTCGGGGAGGGGCGGGGGTGGCTGGGAATGGGATGGAGTAACGGGAGAGGCTCTGGGAGGGAGGTGTCTGGGCTTCCGGCTTGGGCTCTGTGGGCCGAGGGGAGATGGTCGTTGCCTTCTCAGATCTGATACAGCAGTGACGCACCGTGGTCCACTAAGAATGGAAGAACACCGTTAACCTCTGTGCTAGCGATTGCCGGGCGCAACCCAATCTCAAAGCCATTAAAGTATGAGAAGGTTTTTTAGAGCTGACGGGCTGCAGTGTGAGTGCTGAGGCTCAAGCTGGTCCATTCTTGAGGAAATGTGTCTGATGATTATTGTGAGCGAAAAACGGACGGAAAATGGGGCGGGAGATGTTTGGGAAGCTGGCCAGGTGGGCTGTAATGCAGGGTGTGAGCAGTAGTCACCATCCTTCCAGACTCGGGCCTCCCAGCGGGGCCCTCGAGGCCACTGGGCCTGTTTAGGTGTCCCTGGCACTTTTCCAGGCGTGCCGTTCTCCCCAGCCCGCTGGTCACCTGGCCCCCCTGTGCCTGCCTCTGTCCTGGCACCACTCAGCGCGTTCCCCTGGTGGTAAACATGCTCAGGTTTCCCTGTGCTTGGCCAGACGCGCCCGGTTGGCCCAGGCCTCGGGCCTCCCCTCCCGGCCAGCTGTGGCAGACAGGCTGTTGGCTGAGGGTCCCACTTCCTCCCCTCGCTCCACTGAGACTGCTCATGCTAGGTCAGTGGGGGTTTTGTCATGCCGGTCCAGTGTCCCTTCTCCATCCAGGTCTTCCTCGACTGCAGCTGCCCCCGTGGACTTCTCCCCACCTCGTTCTCCCTCCCTGTACACTCTGTGGCTCGGCCCTTGTCCGCCATGTCCCACAGCCGCAAGTCCCTGGGCTTCTGTCTTCAGTCCTTTTGGGCCGCTCCCTTTGCTCAGTGTTAGCGGCCTGGTCACCCGCTGTTGCCAAGGCTCATGCTCGCCCTGTCATCTTCCGTGGCAGAAGTGGGCCCAGTGTGTACAACCCTTTCGGGTCTCTTCCCTCTGGCCACTGATGAGTGCTACTTCTCTGGGTGCTCCTGTGCACCTGTTGGCGGCCACATGCCTGGGACTGGAATGGCTCTCGTGGGGCCTGTGTATTTATTAGGGGTCAGCATGAGGGGCCTGGCTCCTTAAAGGAGCCCCAGGAGGTGATGAGAGTGAGCGAGCACAGCCTGCTGTCCCTCTGTCCCAGGGGAGCAGCAGGCCCGGCTTCTCAGAAAGCTGGTACGGTCAGTAGAAGCCTCGGTGTCCCTAGGTCTCGGAAGGGTCAGGGCAGGGCCAGCACAAGGTCCTGGGGAGAATGGCCTGTGGAGGCAGAAGACAGAGGGTTTGGAGGTTCCTCGTGTCTAGGACAAGCTGGTAGGACACCGGCCTGTGAAGTTGGGCCTGGCTGAGTGTGACCTCCCCCATCGAGGTTGCCAGTGGCTTTTTAAAAAGTCATTTTACTTGTTCCTCAAGTCCTGAGGACGTGAGAACCTGTGGGTGTCCGGCACCTGACCAAGATGCTTCCTGGCCCACTCTCTGGGGTACCAGCAGCCCCTTACCTGATGTAGCACATCCACTGGGCAGGCGCTGGGTGACAAGTGCCCCACTCCACGGCTTACAGCCTGCGGGGGACACTCACCTCTGAGGACGGCTCAGCTCTACTGGCAGTTAACAAACCCCAGCCTGGCGTCCGCCTAGGTCTGGAGCTGGTGTGAGCTCAGCTAGCTCCTGGTCTGGTTGGGAAGCCCAGCTGGCGGCAGTGGGGCAGGTGCCCAGCGTGGAGACCAAGTGCTCCAGGGGCCCAGGGCGCAGGCCTTGGGGCTGCACGGGCCGAGGGGGGCCAGTGAGGCTCCCGGCGAGCCACAGAGCCAGTGTGCAGACAGGGCGCCGGGCTCCAGGCTTGGCTTGGGCCTGAAGCTGAGCCAGGAACGCAGGCAGCCCCTGGAGGCTATGGCCAGAGCAGGTGGAAGCAGAGGCTGCCCTGGGAGGAGAGGCCCCAGCGTGGGCAAGGCTGAGAAGGTGGGTGCCCTGAAGGAGTGGCCACCCAGGTCCCAGAGGACAGGCTGCAGGACAGCAGGGAGCCTGGCCATGAGGAGGGGCCGCCCAGCATAGGTCCTCCGGGCGCCTCCCTCCTGTTGTGTAATTGGAGCTTCCTGCCTCACCCCACTGCTGGCAGCCCCATGAAATGGGTGTCCCCAGGGCTTTCCCTCTGTACTCTGGTGTTTGTGGGGCTGGTGCGTGGGCAGGGGAACCATGGGCAGCGAAACTCCCCAAGCCCAAGAAAGGAGAAGTCCTTTTGCAAGGAGCTGGGCCCCTAGCCTGGGAGGGGCACAGGGTTCCATGTGCCTCCAGGAAGCTGCCTTTACGCTTTTTTGTTGTTCTTACCTCAGTCCGAGTGCTGCGTTTACCTGTGCAGGTGTTTAAACGCGGAGGTTGCCGGTGAGGAAGTCCCCACCATGTCTCAGCCTCCTGGCCTTCAGGAGGGGCTGCAGCTACCTGCTCTGGGCAGTCTGGGGGCCCGGGGTTCCTGGGGTGGGTGGCTGAGGTGCTTGTGCTCAGAGGCCGCTTGCAGGGTCCCCCCACCTGGAGCACCTGGGGTGCCCAGCTCTGGTGCAAGGCCGGGCCTAGGGTCGGGCCTGTGCAGCCAGCGTCCTCACCCTGTGGTGTGTGTCCTCAGCCAGAGAGGGGAAGCTGGCCAGGTGGCCAGTTTGTAAGCCTAAAAATAGAGCCCCATCCAGGGCTGTAGAGTTCCCTGGGCTCAGAGGCTGTAAACAGAATGCATCCTGGGGTCTCCGCCGTTCTGTTGGGCCTGGCGGCTTCCTCCCGGCTCACAGCCCTCCCCCAGCCCTCCTGTCACACCGCAGCCTCGGGGACCAGGAAGCTGGGCAGGCTCTGCTGGGCTGCTCCCCACTGGGAAGCACACCCCATTTTACAGATGAGAAACAGGCTTGGTGGAAACAACAACCAGGCCCTGCAGGCTGCGAGGGCACTGGACGACTGCAGCCTTCCCCACAGACTCACGCTCTGCCGGGAAGGGTGTTCTGGGCCTCGGGGACCGGGAGTGTCAGCAGAGCTGCCCCACCCTGGGGAAGGTGCTCCCTGGGCAGCAGTGGTCCAAGTGCAGGGGCCGTCCAGAGTCCAGGCCGCTCCGGGTCCTGCATCGCCACCCCCCGGCCCCATCAAGCTGACCCTGCCACACCCTGAGCCAGCTGGGTTGTGGCTGGACCCAGTCCCCTGGGAGACAGGGAGGGCACAGCTAAAGGGAGGAGGCAGCCCCTCTGGAGAGGGTGACCTCCGTCCCACTCCTGTGTTGTGGGGCTTCCCCTTCCAGAGGCCGAGGGCATCCGGCAGCGGAGCAGGAGGATCAGACACCCCAGCGATGACCAGGTGAGTCTTAGGCAGCAGAGTGGCCTGGGGTGGGGCCGCCCTCTGCTCCCTGCTCCCTGCTCCCTGCTCCCCTCTCCCCTGACGGGCTGGGCTCCCCCAGCTCCCCTGTCTCCAGAGTTGTCTACAACGGCAAGAGGAACAGCAGCCCCCGCTCCCCCCCCAGCAGCAGCGAGATCTTCACCCCAGCCCATGAGGAGAATGTGCGCTTCATCTACGAAGGTGCGCGGGCGCCACCCTCACTCCCCCCAGCCTTCCGGGCCTGGGCGGGACTGTCTAGTGAGGAGACCCATTCCTGGTCCTGGGGGTCTGGCAGCCAGCACCCCGGAGGAGGTGGCGTTCTCAGCCTGTCGTGTTTGTGCAGGGAGGGGGGCCACGCGGAAGACAGACGGGGGGACCCGGGGCCGTCCCGGAAGCGGCATGGCTGGAGTGTGTGAGCACGTGTGCGTGACCTTTGTGCCGGGAGGTGGGGGGTGGAGGAGGCGGGAAAGATGTGGGCTGGCCTGGAGGAAGATGGGCTGTTCCCCGGTGGGTCACCCGTGCCTCTGTGACTGCAGTTCTGGCCACGGGGCCACGGGGCCACGGGGCTGCAAGGGGTGAGGTCCAGGCAGGGCTCGCCAAGGGACCGGGGGTGTGCAGGGGGCAACTTCAGGTCAAGAGCGGGCAGGGGCTGCAGGGCCTCTCTGAGAGGAGGGACAGGTAAGACTGGGCTGCCGGCCTGATGGGCTGGGGGCTCTGACCGCCCTGCCTCCCGCAGCCTGGCAGGGTGTGGAGCGAGACCTGCGCAGCCAGATGTCAGGCAGCGAGAGGGGCCTGGTGGAGGAGTACGTGGAGAAGGTCCCTAACCCCAGCCTGAAGAGTGAGTGGGGGGGCCGGCCTAGGAGGGAGAGGCCCGGCCAGGGGCAGGGCTTGGGGGTGGGCTGGGTCCCAGGACATTCAGAGGCAGGGGCACGATGAGGGGGGACCCTGTCTCCCCACCTGCGGCCACCGCTGAGCACTCTGTTGCCCGGCAGCCTTCAAGCCCATCGACCTGAGCGACCTGAAGCGCCGGAACACGCAGGACGCCAAGAAGTCCTAGAGCGCCGGGCCCTCCCCTGGCCTCTGGGAGATCTGGGTGCCGCCTGCTGCCGGGACCTCCTCTCCTGTGGGCCCAGCTCCTGGGAGGGGAGGAGGCCTTGCTCCCAGTGGGCTGAAAACCCCAGGACTAGGACAGGCAAGATTGACGGCCGAGGCCTTCCCCTCCTCCCCAAGCTCCCTCCTTTTCTCTTGGGGGATCTCAAGCTGCCCCTGTCACTAGGAGGGCTTGGCCTTGCCAGCCCCTGCCCTCCCCTGGGCCTGGTGCATCTTTGGAGCTGCCTGGCCCTGCCTGCCCCCCAGGGCCTTGACCCTGAGCTCCCTCCCCTTTCCCACCACCTTTCCCTGCCCCTACCCCCTACCCCTGGCCACTTGTAGGATCAGGAAGGAGATGAAGGGGCCTCTGTTGTCTTCTGTGCTGGTGGGAGTGGGCTGGGTTTGTCCCTGAGGTGTCCAGGAGACAGGACAAGGGCTATCCCACCCGAGCCCCACGTGGGTTCCCCACTGACCCTTGCTGCTTCTCTGGCCTGGACACAGGGAGCATCTGGCCCCCCCAGCCCCCTGTCCAGCTGGGCCCCTTCCTTCCCTGTGTCAACTTCAGGATGGCACCAGATCTCCCAGCCGGGGACACTGCTAGGCACCCCCTCCAAGGGTCCTGGGCAGCCAGGCCCGGCCCTGCCTTGGGAAGGGCATGGGGCTGCCCTGAGCTGGTGAGGCCACCCAGTGTGTCCTGCTCTGTACAATGAGCTGGGAGGATTTTCAGGGCCACTTGTTCTTCCTGTGCCCTCCAAATCCAAGTGTCTGTGACTGGAACCTGAGGACCAGTGAATAAAGGCGAGATGGCATTGGTTCGGCTTCTTGGCGGTGGTGAGGCCCGTCCCGGCTGTCCATGCAGGACGGGAAATCCAAGGTCATGGTCAAGGCCCAGAACTTGCGTCTGGTCCTTGGGCCTTGCCGGGGGCTCGGGCCTCCTGGGGGGCTGTGGGCAGTGGAGGTGGAGGCCCTGGGGGTGATGTGTCGTTCTGCAGCCCTGGGCCCTCGGGGGTGGCTGCTCCGCTGTCCAGGTATTGAAGAGGGGCTGCCGGGAACCAGAGCCCCAGGTGTATCGATCTTCAGACGGGGGCACACCCTGGCAGGCCAGAGACAAGCCACCAGAAGTTGTTTCAGGAGCACCCTTTCCCTGGAGTATTCTGGGGCTCCAGTGGCCCTACGGGAAGCTCTGGGAAGCCTCTTCTCCTGGGGGTTGGGGGTCCCCAGGGACGGGCGGGCAGGCAGGAAGGATGGTTCTTGTGGTAACAGCAGCTGTGGCTTGCTGCCGGTGGGTGCTGCCTGGTGCCGGGCCCAGAGTCAAGTTCCTGTAGCCACACAGACCTGTGTCCTCCCTGGGGACCTGTGGGGTGTCCTGCTGGGGGCTTGAGTGCCTGCTCGGCAGGTCACTTGAGCAGCTGACCCCCGCCCCCCACTGTCTGTGGCTGGAATGGAGTGGGCAGGCCAGGGCTGTGTCACAGGCTGCGTGACTACACCAGTGCCCGTTTCCCCTACCCAGCATGTCCTCGACCACTGAGGATGGGGCCACCGGCCAGCAGAGGTCCTGTGAGAATGAGACCCCATCTAGAGGGTGTGGGGTGCTAAGCCCGGCCTGGCCACTGCTGCTGGTGCGGCCTTGTGCAAGTTGCCAAGTCTCCACACCTATTTCCTCAAGTGGAGGTTGGTACCTGCCTCCTGGGTGACTGCCCTGCTGCCACTGTCAGCCACCCTGCTAGTGCGCTGGGCAGGGCCCTCAGCCCATGAGACCTCAGGGACCTGGACTGTCTGCACTGTGGTGGCCGCCATCCTGGCCTTGCTGTGAGCCCTCAGGCATGTCACAGGCTGTCCCATCTCAGTTTCCGTCTGTAAGGTGAGGGTGTGGGCTGCAATGCTCAGAGGACCCTCCCTGGAAAGGTCTCGGGCCCCTGGCAGCGCCCTGGGAAATGTCTGATACCTTGAGGCGTTAGTTAAAAGTCCACCTGACTTTGCTCCAGATCCTCTCAGGGTTATTCCCCTGTCCTTTGGGGCCGGAAGGCGGGAGTGGGGTGCCTGACCTCAGCTCCCTTTGGGCCACAGTGGGCCCCTGCATCTGATCTCCCCTGCTACCCTCCCTGGCCTCATGCACTGGTGGTGGTTGCTCTAAGCCTGTGCCTTACCCTGGAGCGAGCGGGCCCACGGGACACCCCTCAAGGCCTCGTCACTCCCGCTGTCCCTGCCAACTTAGACTTCTGTGAGACAGAGGCTCCAGGCCTGGGGTCTTTGCTGCGAACACCCTGGAGCAGGGAACGTGGGTAACTAGGCTGTGCTGGGGTGGAGACGGAACCCTTCCCCTAGTGCAGGGAGGGCGGGGAGGTTGGGGTGCCGGGGGCCTGGGCCTCCTGGGGGGCGGTGGGAGGCGGAGGTCCTGGAGGTTGTGTGTCGCTCTGCAGCCTGGGGCCCTCGGGGGTGGAGTACCCACTCCTCCATCACATCCCATGCTGCACGGTGCACACGTCACTGCTTTCGTTCAGTGCTGACAACTATGGGAAATTTTTATTACCCTGATCTTACAAATGAAGAATCAGTGACTTGAAAGAGACTAGCCTTCTGATTCTTAAGCTTTTATTTTTATTACAATTTGAGTTCATTAAATGCTGAACACGTACTTTGCACACGTTCATGGGTGTTGAGCACGAAGGACGGTTCCCTGGTGGCAGCTAATACCCAGTCCACCGTTCCTAGTGTCTAGGATAACAGTCCGCTCAGGGCAGGGACTCAGGCTGGAAAGGCCAAGCGCGCTGCCTGCATCTGCTCGATGTCTCTGAAGTCTCTCTCAGCCCCACTAGCTCTCCCCGCGTTTTCCTTCCAGTTGTGACTGACGCCCCTGGGAACTTGAAGATGGGGTTTCCCAAGCGCTGGGCTGGGCTGGCTGCCTCCTGGCAGAGCTGACAGGCTCCCCATCCCTGGCATTTCCATGAACTGAGGGAGGTGCGGAGGCTGAGGACGCAGGGGGGTCGCTCTGGCTCCCAGGCGCCCAGAGGAGGACGGGCAGCTCAGAGAGGTCAGCGGGTTGCAGCCCTCGCCTTCTCCTCCTGCCCCGCACCTGGAGGTGGCCACTTTCCGCCGAGTCTTTGGTTTGTATTTCTGTGTCTAAATAGCGTGCGTGAACGGCTGCCTCTCGATCGTCCCGTGTCATCCTCCTTTCCCCTGCTCCACGCATGTGCTCCCGCCACCCGCCACTGCTCTGGACAGTCCTCTCACTGCGTCGGTGTTGAGTACTTACATCGTGGCATCTCTAGAGCTGAGCTGTGTGGTAAACTGTGTTTGGTTTTTCTTTTCTCCCCAACTTTGTGTTTTCTTCGGAGTTACTGTTTCCTGATTCGTTTGGTTTTCTGTGTACTAAGTCCTGAACACTCCACCAGGTCTTCTAAGTCTCTGGGCATGTTCAGTCGCTGCGATCCCCTCGAGAGCGTGTCTCCTGTAACCCCCTGCCCTGCTTGAGGCCCCTCCCCGCGGTGGGAGTGCCACCCTGCCTGGCACGCAGCTGCCGTCCTGGGGAGGCCCCTCCGCTCTGCTAGGTTTGGTCCCTGTTTATTGCAGTCTGTGTTTTCCTCCTCTTTGGTCTCCACACTCATTTTAGTAGCATGTATCTGGGGGCGCATGGGCACACGCGCGTGCTAGGCAGCTCCGTGCGTTCTTTCGGGGAGGGGCCTGCAGCAAGGCCTGGGGTGGAAGTGGGAAGGGAAGCAGAGGTGGGGGAGGGGCAGAGGGCCTGGACTGTTGCCTTTCTGGATGGAGAGTGATACTGTGAGGGCGCTGGGCCCTGAGGTAGATGGTGGGCTCCCCCACCCTCACCCCCTTCACCCCACCTGCTCAGAGCCAGTGTTCATTGGCTGCTGAGCCCAGCCCCTGCCAGCCTCAGCCTCCACCCCTGACTCCACCGGCCTGCTCCAGTTCCCTCGGGGACAGGGACAGGGTGAAGGAGGACAAGGGCAGAGGGGGTTGGGATGGGGAGGGCGGTCAGGAGTCCCCTAGGTGAGCGGCACCCTCCCCCAAGGCAGTCACCAGCCCTGAGCTCAGCCTGCGTGAAGGAGACCTGGTGCCCTCCTGTGCTAGCTTGTGCCCACAAGGCTGCTGGGGGTGGAGGGCTGGCAGGGTGCCCCTGTGGGCAGGGGCTCAGAGGAATGTCAGAGCCTGGGGCCTGGGGAGCCTGGGGGGTCCGGGACGAGAAGTGGCCTGAAGCCTCAAGCTCAGAGGTGCAGCCAGCCGCACGCATCCCACCTGGAGGCCCCGTGGGGCTGTCCCGGCCACAGGAGAGCCCAGTCTCCCCTAATGTCTTCCGCCCCACCTGCCCCATCCGGGTCTGCAGTGAACATGGGATGAGGGCCCCTCTGGAGGCCCCAGTGCCTGGCAGGTGAGTAATTCTATTTACCTTTTCCAAGAGGCCTCCTGTCCTTTCATTTACTCCAGTTAGCCTGGCTCTGCTTGAGCTGCTCCAGCCCACGTGGCAGGTGGACACTCCCTCCTCCAGGGCCCTGCCGTCACCGCCCACCAGCTCCTTGGAGCAGGGACACCTGGCTGGCCTGTTGGGCTTGTGTTCCAGGCTCCTGCGGCCCCTTCCTCCTTAGATGGCCGTCCTGCTCATCCCCTCTCCATGCATGCCCCCAGCAGGCATCCCGGCACTGTCCCGGGCGGGGCTCCAGGGAGGTGACCAGTCAGCGCTGGGCTCCCGCCCTGCACGTGCCTCCACCCTCTGTGTCAGACACACTGTCCCGCAGAGGGCAGCTTGGACTCAGCACCCCAGGCAATGGGGGTCCCCACCCAGCGCACTGCCTGGCTCCTCCTGCGTCCGGCACTCAGTGCTTCCCCAGTGAGAGGCCCTCACGGCCTGCCGAGCGGGGCACCCTCGCTGTGCACAGCTGCCCTTCCACACATGCCTGGTGCAGCAAGGGCGGCAGTCACCTTGTGAGGTGAGGCTGTGTCGGGCTGTGCCTTCACTTGGACAGTTTCAATTTCAGGGGTCCACCCCTCCCCACTGCAGCCGGCTATGTGGCCTCAGCATGGCTGGGGTGGCTAGAGCAGGGATGAAGCAGAAGCTGGTAGAGGACATCCGGTTCTGGACTGCCCAGTGATGCCCCTGCTGGGCCTGACTCCAGCCCTGGCTGTGGCTCTAGGTGGGCCAGAGGTGCTCATGTGGGGTTGGTAGGGGACTGTGATGTCTGTGGCCTCCCTCCATTATCAACCCCATTCCTGTCCCTCTGCTGGTGAATGGTGACACTCCAGGGGTTGGGGAGCACGTCTAAGCAGGGACGTCCACCCAGGCCCGGGGTGGGGGTGAGCCCACCTGCACTGGGGTGGGAGGGTGGCCAGAACCTGTTCCGGTGGGGACGCCATGTGCTGGTGGGGCATCGCAGGCCACCCCTCACACTCACAACCCAAGGTTCCATCTCCAATGTACCTGTACGAAGGGGCAACAAGGAGAGGTCCTGAGGGAACACACCAGTGCAGGCTGGTCCACGACTGCTCCCTTCTCACCTGGTGCCGGGCCTGGTGGCCCCTCTCCTCCAGCCCTGCGCTCTGCCAGGTGTGCAGGGGGCTCTTTATTATTGGAGGACCTGTGTCTTCTCTAACATTGGAGACACACGGGGACACGGCACGCATTCACAGAACAGTGTCCCCACCACGGTCCAACCTCCAGCCCTGAGCATAAAGCAGGTGCCCCCCAGGCCACAACACCGGGGAACATGTGGATGGAGGGGGACCACTGTCTGGCTCCCACATCTCCAGCCTCCGCCAGGCATTTGTTCTGGGTTGTCCGGCAATTCCCTTCCTGAGCGCCTGAGTCCAGCCCCGGCTGGAGATCCAGGGGGCTTCAGAAGGGGCTCTCGGCCAATCCAGGGAGGCCGCCAGCCAAGCAGGTCTCTGCAGAGGGGTCCTGGCTGGTCCCATTGCTGCTGCCACCGCCCCTTGAGAGTAACAGCTTCTGGCTGGGGGGCCCGCGGGCAGGCTGGGCCATGTGGCCACCGCCCATGTGGCGTTCGTTGTGCAGGGCTTTGCCCTCGCGCCAGCGGTGCCAGCGCCGCAGCAGCTCCGACTGCACCTGGGGCGGGCAGGCAGGCGGCTGGGTCCCGTCCCAGGGCCGGCCTGTGCCACCTCCCAGCATCCCCAACCTCCAACCTCCCACCTCCTGGCCTCGTAGGGCCCTGTGGCGCCCTGAGTGTGGAGCCAGGCGGGCTCTGTCACCGTGGAAGGCTGGGGGCTGTGGGCGTCTGGGGACACCCTGAGGATGGGCTGAGGCTGACCTGTCTCGGCAGGCCTGTCACCCAGCATCAAGGCAGCCGAGCCCGGTGAGTGCAAGTGAATGGGAAGGGTTCATGGCGCAGGGGAGGGGCCTGGCATCCCCACTCCCCTCTGACCCCAGCCCCCACCTACCTCCTTGTTGAGGAAACAGTAGAGGACAGCCACCAGCAGGCCCTGGAGAGAGGAGGGGTCAGGGCAGTGCCTGGGCTAGGCAGGGGGTCAGGCCATTATAGGGGGGCAGGCACCTGGAAGGAGCTGAGGAAGAGGTCGAAGAAGAGCTTGGTGGAGCGCAGGGTACCCTGGGCATGCTCGTCAGTCACGAAGGCAAACACCACCTCGTGGACCCCCAGCAGGGGGATGAGGGTCAACGTGGACTTGGCCAGCCTGTGGGGGCAGAGCCTGAGCCACTTGGCCCCGCCCCACCCCAGGGCTCTGATGGCCCACCCCTGACCCCACACCCCCTCTGGCCTCTAGGCGTCTCCGGGTCTGCAATCCACCTGACCTTCACACCCACCGGAGTTTGTAGTCAGTGTAGCGCATCTGGTGGGCTCGCAGCTTGGCCACCAGGACATGAAGAATGCGGATGAAGATGAAAAAGTTGATCTGCGTGTGGAGGTCACAGCTCAGGGCGGCCCCTGGCCCCCTGCCTGTCCCTCCTGGAGGTGGGCCTGGCAGCCCAGGTGGGGCCTGGCTCCTGGGGCCCTGGGGTGGTGGGCGCCCGCCAAGGATGGGAAGCCTGGCCCGAAGTCCAGGGCACTGGCCAGTGTCCTGGCTCATTGTCAGGGCCTCCCTCCCTGTCCACCCAGGCAGGATGCTGTCTCCTAGCGCCAACGAGGACAGAAGAGGCTGGGGGCCCAACTCCAGCAGCCTCCCAACCCCCCCCCCACAGTGCCAGCAGGTGCCTCCCTCACCAGGATGGCCAGGAAGACGGGGAACCGCAGGATCCACCAGAAGGCCATGTTGTCGTTGCTGGTCCAGCACCTGCAGGGCAGGGCTGGCTCCTGTCGGGAAGCCCCCCAGCCCCACACCCCCCTGACGGTGGGGATCTAATTAGTGCCTCAGGAAAGGGAGATTAGGAGTGGCCTCCAGCCCGGGCATCAGGTTTGCTTACTGTCCCCCACTGCCTCTGGCCAGAGACCCCTACCCTGGCCGCCACGTGCACTGAGCCGCACGGCCGCTCCCCACGGGCCAGGAGCCGCGAGCCCCCAGCTGGCCCGACCTCCGGGCAGCTCACACTCACTGGATGTTCTCGAACAGACACTTGACCACCGCCCAGGGGATGACGAACAGCATGGGCGCACCTATGGGGAGAACAGCTGTGGTCCCCGGCCTTGGCCGGCCTGCACCCACCCCTGGCCGGCCCGCTCACCCCAGCCGATGCCCAGGTAAAGGCCGAAGCAGCTCCTCCCAGGGGCGGCAGCGAGGCCCAGCAGGCCGTGCAGGTACAGGCCCTCCACCAGCAGCCAGCAGTAGTTGGCCACGACTCCGTACTGCATGAACACCGCGGCCACCCGGCAGCCGGCCACCGCCTGGCCACGGGGACGGCATGAGTGCGGGCCTCACAGCCACCTGCCACCCGGGGCTGGGGTCCAGGTCGGGAGGCCGGGCCCGGGCGCTCACCCCGTCACTCAGCCAGACGCTCACGCTGAGGTCGTCCCCGATCCGCTGGCTGTAGCGGGTCTTGAGCAGCGCGTCGATGGCCAGCACGGAGCTGGCCTTGAGCACGAAGGACGTGAACAGGTTCACGTGGATGTAGTTCCGGGTACAGTGCAGCTTGCTGCGGGGACCGCGAGTCAGCCCTGCCCGCTGCGGACCCCACCCCCGGGGCGCGGGGCACCGGGCGCCGGGCGCCGGGCGTACCTGAGGCCCAGCAGGACGGCCAGGGCCAGGAGCAGGGCCCCCAGGGAGAGGGAGTACCCCACCGTGTACATCACCTGGAAGCTGCTGTACATCTGGGCCGCCTCCTTCTGCAAATAGCAGCGCCAGTCAGGGCCGCGTGCGCGCCGCCCGCCCATCCCCGCTGCACGCGCCCGCAACTGACCTGGACTGCGAGCTCCTCGTCGTCCACCTGGCACTGGGAGGCATTCCGCCACGGCTGCCCCCGAGGCCCGCGCACCCACTGCCCATCGGGCCCACACCTCTTGAAGACGAAGCGGTGCTGCACTGGGGGAAAGGCTCTGGTCAGCACCCTACTCCCGGGCTCGGTCCTCTCAGCCGACCCCCCACACCCTCGCTGTGGTTACCTTTGCGGTGCCAGGGGAGGTACCAGGGGCAGGAGATGTTGGCTGTGGTGTTGGGAGGGGTGTCCGGCCAGCAGGAATACTTGTCAAACGTTCTGTTACAGACCAGCTCTGCAGAGGTGGGGACAGGGTCGCTCCCCGCATGCAGCCCCCAGGCCTCTCTGACCGTCCAGCCTGGTCCTGAGCCCCAGTTCTGCCCAGCCACGTCCCCTCAGACACCCCACACCTCCACCCAGGGTCTCCACTCTCCCGAGTGCCCTCTCGGGAAGCTGAACCCTGATTCTGTGGGCATCCTTCTGGATCCAGCACCAGCTCTGGGGCTCACACCTCCTGCCCACCTCCCTCCCCCTCTCCCTCCCAACACTGTGTGCCCACTGGGCCTCGAGCTCCACGGGAGCAAAGATGGTGTCTAGCCTAGACCTGGGGGCGTCCAGCAGCAGGGGAGGTGGCAAAGCACCCCAATTCCGGGTCAGTTCTACCATTTTTAAACATCCTGGTATGTGGTCCTGGGCCAGTCACTAACATCTCTGTGGCTCAGTTTTCTCACCTGTAAATGGGGGGAGGGGGGAACAGGGCTTTCCCATGACCAGAGCCCAGTAAATGCTTCTGGACGGGGCAGGCAGCGGGGCTCACCCGTGGGTGGGGGCAGCAGGCTCAGGTTGTAGAGACACTGGTCTCCGTAGAGCTTCCACTTCTCAAACAGGAAGTCCATCACCTGAGCGGAGGGGGCCTGTGGCTGGGGGCACAGGTGGGCGGACAGGGGACAGACCGGCATCGCTCGAGGGGCAGGCAGGCTGGTAGGAGCCTGGGGGCTGGGCGGGGGGGCTAAGGGCAGCGCTCACCTGCCAGGCCAGCAGCAGCAGCAGCAGGAGGTGGGGGCAGCGTGGCTGGAGGCGGGGCATGCCTCTGGGCAGCGGCCTCCCACGTCTGGCTGGGGTGGCACCGTCAGGACAAGGAGGTCCTCGTGTGCGCACGCTCCTCTGGGGGCTGCTGAGTGGCAGAGAAGCAGGGTCTGTGCAGGGACCCCCAGGAGTGAGGAGGCCTGGCTGGATGCCATCGTGACCAGCAGGATGTCCTGCTCCCCTAAAACCACCCCTCTGAACCTCCAGGTCCTACTGATGAAGTGGGGACCCCAGAAGTAGTCACTCTGCCAGTGATGGGCTGAGGGTCTGGCCTGTGCCTGGGGGTCCTGCCCAGGGGCGTGGGGGCTGTGCCATCTCCCCTGAGTGGAGCTGGCTTTCACGGACTGTGGCTGTCTGTCTGGGGGCCCTGACACCCCGGGGCCCCTCCTCTCTGTGTTAGTGGCAGCCACAATCTTACTGGTCCCAAAGCTGTCAGAAGACTGGGGGCAGAGGAGCCAGAGTGGAGAGGTCTCTTGGGCGAGTAGCCCCCAGGCGGGTGAAGGACAAAGGGCAGTTCAGGAGTCCCCAGCCCTTGGATCACCCAAGGGGCCTTATCTCTAGATTCTTATCAAACAGTTGGATCTGTTGCCCGGCCCTCTTCCTCCTAGGCCACTGAGCCAGCAGGTAAAGAGCACTGGCCCAGTGGCTAGAGGAGGGCAAGGGAGGGGCAGGTTTGGGGGACAGGCAGCCTGAGTGGCCTGTGGCTCTGGGGGCAGGGTTGGGGGAGTGGGATGAGGGCTGGCTGGGGTGGAGCAGGCAGGCAGGGGATGTAGGGAGGAAGGACACTGCCCAGTAAGTTCTCCCCTGCCCCGAGGCCCTGCAGTTGGATGCGGGCAGAGGATGAAACTGCAAGGATAGCTGGGTGAGGAGTTCCAAGGCAAAATGTCAGCCCCTCAGAGCCCGCGCATACGCGTGGTGGCCAGGGCAAGCCTGGCTGGGCCTCAGCTTTCCCATCTGAAAAGTAGGAGTT
This sequence comes from Camelus ferus, assembly GCF_009834535.1. NCBI lineage: Eukaryota > Metazoa > Chordata > Mammalia > Artiodactyla > Camelidae > Camelus > Camelus ferus. The sequence continues at coordinate 20,622,186 of NC_045711.1, forward strand.
CACCTTGCCGACCTTCTGGGGCTGTTAGAAGCCAATGAGCCCAGGTGCACAGAGGGTGGGCAGGGCCACACCTGGGGTAGCCTGCCTTCCAGTGAGGGGTCAGCTAGTCTCGGAACCCCAAGGAGAAGCAGACTCCTGGGATAGAGGAGAGAGAGGGATGGGTGCCCTGGGGCCCCATCTTCACTGCCCCTCCCAGACCTTTTTCACTCCCTACTCTGACGCCTGGTCTGGCAGGTGGGGTTGAGAATCCTTTGAAGAGCCACTCCTCCAGCTCAGCACTTGTAGATCACAGGCTGGGTACCCCGGCTGGAGGCACCCTTAGCCCCAGGTCCCTAGGGGTCAGGGCCTCAGCACCCCCTCCAGTACAAGAGGCTGAGGGTGGTCAGACGTGGAGTCCTCTGTGCCTTCCAGGGGAGTGCAGGCAAGGGGAGTTCTAGACCCTTCTCTGAATTGGGGGTGGGCAGAGCGTCGGGGTGTGGAGGGATTCTCTGCTGTGCAAGGCTGAGGTTCTGGGGTCCCCACCCTGGGCACCCAGGCATGAGGCTGGCCCCACAGGAAAGGCTGACATCGTGGGGCCCAGTTCTGGTCCTGGGACCAAGGGCAAATAATTTATCTTCTCAGAACCTGGGTTTTCCCAGGAAGTGGGGCTCCCTGTCTCCCCATCATGCAGGAGAAGATGAGCTGAGCTTTGCCACTTGAAGGGAGGGACAGACTCCTGTGTCCAGGTTCCCTCTCTACTGTGGGGGACACTGAAATCCCAGAGGCAACCTGTCAGCCCTGGGGATAAATATTTGTGGAATGAATGAGAGGACAGAAACCGGGATGCGGGGGTGCCCTGGCTCTGAGGCACCCATTGGCGGGGGCAGCAGGGCTCCTGTTTCCACCTTATTACCCTCCTGGCACAAGCAAGCAGAGCAGGTGGGGGTGGGGAACTACTGGCCAGGGACCAAGCCTTCTCCTTTCCCGGACCTGGACCCTCTTGGCCCTGGACTGAGCCCGCAGATAGCCCAGGGTTGGAGGGAGATCCCAGCAAGGTGGTCCCAGCACAGGGGACAGAGGCCCTGGTGCCAGTGTCTGAGGATGAGCCTTCCCCCAGTCCCCAGCTCCCCTCTTCTTCCCAGCCCTCCCCCTCCCCCACAAGGGCTGGGCTGGCACGTATTCTAACCCCTTGCCTGGCAGAACACACCTCTCCTGGGTGCTCAGAGCTCAGCTGTTTGCCCAATTTCCCCCGGGGTGCCGGGGGCGGGGGGAACTCCCAGACCTGGAGCTGGGGGAGGGGCCCTGAGGGATGGGTGGGTGGCCCATGGACCAGGAGAGGCCGGCACTGGTCACCCCAGCTCCTCCCAGGATCTGAGTGGGTGGGGTTGAGGCCTCCCAGCCTCCGAAGGGGAAGGGGTGGGTGTTTTTTGTGAAACCAGAGCAAGTAGCAGAAGGTCACGGCCCCAGCGCGGGATCAGGGGCCATAGGCTGTTGACAAAGCCTGATTCCTGCGTCCTCCCCCCACGGAGTGGCGGCAGGGCGGGCCTGGCTGTGGGCCAGGGTGCCACTGCCCCACCAACCCTCATCCCCCACTACAGGATGGAAAATAGCCCTGCGGATGCGGGTGCTCAGACCTCAGGGGTCAGTCAGTTTCCCAGTCCAAAAGTGGGAATCGGGGCCGCTGCAGAGGAAGGAGCAGCCAGGGCAGTGACCCACCCGCGCCGCGGGTCAAAGTGCCAAGTGTGAGCAGAGCAGGCTGGGTGCTGAAACCCCTAGGCCCCTCCGGGGAAACCGGGGTAACTAGGATACTGCTGGGGAGCTTTGGGGAGCAGGAGCCCGCGGGAGGGAAGCAGGATTGTCCAGGTCCCCACGCCTCCGGGGGTGTCTCTGCGGTTCTGTATATGCGCCCGCGGTGGGGGGAAAGTGGGGTGCTGGAGGGAAGAGTCAGGAGAGGAGAGGGACAGCAGGACAGAGCCCTGGCGGCCACAGACACCCCCACCTCTCTCCTGGGAACGCGCTCCCCGGGAAGGAGAGGACGGAGGAAACTCTGAGACCCCCAGCCTTCCTGTCAGTGCACGACCGGGCGGACCGTCCGAGCCGAAGGGCGCATCCTGGGGCTGGGAACGCGACGTCCGACGGAGGTGAGGGGGGCGACAGCCCGGGCCCGAGAACGCCCGCCTGCGACGGGGGTCCGCGCCGGCCAGTCCCGCGCTCCCGCCTTTGGCCCCGGGCCGCGCCCGCCCGGCTGCCCCTGCCGGGTCGGCTCCGGGAACGTGCCCTCGGGGCTGGGCGCAGGTGCTCACCGCGCGCCCTCGCGGCCGCTCCGCGCTCCCCGCCGTCCTCGGCGCGCTCCGGTCCGGGGCCGGCGGCCGCTCGTCTCCGCGGCGCTGCCGGATCAGGGTCGGCGCCGGCTCCGCGCAAACTTTCCGGCGGCGACGCTGGGCGGGGGCGGCGGCGGAGGGGGCGGGGACGGGGGCGGCCCGCGGGGCAGCGGCGGCCGAGGGTCCCCCGCCCGCCCCTCTGCGCGCCTCGGTCCTCCCGCCGCGCCGCGGGAAGCGACTCCGGGCCCCGGAGCCCCTGCCGCGGGCCCCACCCGCGCCTCTGTGCCGGACACCTGCGACTCCGTCCGCGAAGACTCCTGCCCCGTGGACCCCGCCCCATAGCCCCCGCCCTGGGGACCCGCGTCCGGCAGACTGCGGCTCCCAGCGGGGACAGGAGCCGGGGATGGACAGGTGGGGTGCGCAGAGGGAGCGCGGCCGTGGGTGGCGGCTGCGGCTCCGCACCCCTTCGTCTCGCTCCCTCTGCGTTCCCAGGCCCTCAGCGCTTCTTTCCCAGGTGCCACGCCAATTGTTGGGAAGACTGACCACTCCCCGCCTCCCCGCACCGTGGTTCCGGAGTGACCCTTCCACCGCGCCAGAGCAGGCTGGACTGGAGTCCGGGGCCAAGGCCCTGCACTGGCTGAGCCGAGGCCAGGCAGGGAAGAAAGATCCCCGAGGTGCCCCTTTAACCCTGGGTTCCGCCTGCCCCGGGTCATCTCCCTTAATCCCCCTTCAGCACCCTTCACCCAACACCTCCACGCGTCCCTCCTGTCCCCTGCTGGCTGGCACCCCCACCGCTCCTCCTCCGAAGGGCCTGTTGCAAGGGGTTGCTCAGTCGTTTCCCAGACTCCTGCTCCCAGACTCACCATCAGGAGGACATCCTAGCCTACCACGCCACGTCTGAAGCCAGCGTCTCAGCCCCTGTTCTAGGACCCCTTCTCTTCCTCACCTGCCACCTGTCCCCCCTTAACAGGCACACCCTAGCAGTCCTTGCTCAGCCCCCAGTGACCTCAGGGTCACCAAACCCTGTGGACACTTTGGGGCCTCATCTTTCCTGGCCTTTCAATTTCCCGGGACACACGTGGTCAAGCACTCCTTCTGGAAAGTTCTCTCATGGCTATGGCTTCCAGGCTGGCACCCCCACCACTTCCTCTCTTCAGAGAGTTCCCAGTGTTCCACCGCCACATGCCCAGGGCCCCACCGGATCCCTTTCCCCTGACCCGCTCCCACCTCCTGGACGCACTTCCCCTGCCCACCCACCTGCTAGACACCTGGCAGGGTTCCTGAGGTCTCCAGGGCATCACCACATGCTAATTCACCCTGTCGCGTTTCTCTGGAATCCATCTGGGCCTCCTTTCCGCTGTCAACCACCATCTGGGCCACCATCACCTTGGGGTGCCCTTCCCAGCCCGCTGGGTCAGCTCTTTTGTTAGGTGCTGCCCTTTGTCTTGGGGGCCCTTCTCCCGACTCTGCTTCTACTTCAGGGGGACATTGGGACCGGTAATCCCCCGCCATCCACAGCTCTCCCGCCCTCCAGCCCCAAGAGCAGAGCTGCAGCTGGCCCCAGGGCCCGCGAGATGCCCCAGGTAACTCCTGCTCTGTCAGCTGGCCTCCTCACGCCTGCCCTGCCACTGTCTGAAGGCCCCAGAGAAGGGCGCTCCTGGGGTGCCCTCAGACCCCCATTCTTACCAGGCCTCCTGAAGCCCTGCCCTCAGAGCAGCCTTTCTGTCTTGGTTTCTGCACAGGCTGGAGGCAAAGGACAGAGGCAAATGTCAGAGGCAAAGGTCAGAAGGTCTGGTGCTGCTTGCAAAGACTGTCCGTGCAGGTGCTGGGGGAGGGCAGCCTTCGAGGCTGGTGCCCAAAGACCCCCATTCCCCCTCTTCTCCCCTCCCCTGCCCCCCTCCTCCAGCTCTCCCCCCACCTCTCTGGGAGAGAGGCAGCACCCATCTGGGTAGGTGCCTGCGACTCTCCCCGTGGCTGTGATCTTGGGCCGCTCTGGCCTGTGACGGGGGGCTGGGACTGCTCTGGGGGGCTGTGAGGATCAGGAGAGATGCTCCTGGTTCTTCATGCAGATGGGGTGGATCTGGGCAGTTGGGAGGGTCCTCCCGGCTGTGTCATCTTCAGAAAGGCCCTTCCCTCTCTGGACCTTGTTTTCCTGAGGACGTTTGGGTTGGGTGGAGGCCCAGCAGTCTAGGGTAGGCACTGGGAGGCCGAGCTGGGTTCCAGGAGGGAAGAGGTGTGACAGGACACACATAGAGTGTTTGAAATGTGTGGAAAACATACCTGAGATGTGTGGACACAGTGGGGAGTGGAGGGGGAGGAACAGATGGGGTGGGGGCCCCTCCCTGCGCTGGGCCCCCTCTGTGTACATAAGTGAATTCATAAGACGTAAACAGTGGGAAGTGGGATTGGAGGGGCTGGCCTCCTCACGGAGCACAGGACGCCTGTGGACCGAAGAAGGGGCCGGTCCACCACCGAGTCCCCAGGGGTCCCGATGGGGGCGGCACCCCCTGGAAGTGTGCCGGCCCCTGGGTCCAGGGCAGGCCCGGGTGAGGGGGCTGCCGTCTGCCTGCTTCTCCCCCAAGGTACGGGGGTGCTCTCTGCCTGTCTGTGCGGTGGGCTCCAGAGGGAGAACCAGCAGGGCTCAGTTTAGGCATCTGATCAAGTGTTGCGAGCTGGTACTGCCCATGAGGCCCGGTGTCTGCCTGCCTGCCTGCCTGCTGCTCAAGTTCTGGTGGGAGATGACAGGTGGCCGAGAAAGGAGTGGCCAGGCTGAGTGGCGCTGGGCAGAACCCCAGGGCAGAGGGACCCGGGGTTGGGGAGGGAGCGCCAGGGCCCAGAAACTGCGGGGCTGCAGGTAAGGAGGCTGGAGTGGCTGTTGGCATCACAGGGCCTGTTTACTACGCGTTGGCAGTGTGTTGCTTTTGGTAGAGCTTTGCGTCCAGCTTTTCTCAGCACAGCTGGTGACATAAGCATTCATTTCCCCATCTTAATAACAGGTCCTCTAAGCACCTTGGACACTTGGTATTGCTTTGGGGTTTTTTTTTGGCAAATTTTTTTTTTAATTAATAGACTTCTTTAGAGCAGTTTCAGGTTCACAGCAGAATTGAGCAGAAAATACAGAAAGCTGGGCACTTGGTATTCTGTTGTGTGGGTCTACGAGGCTTTCCTCAACCGCTCACAGGCCACAGCAATCAAAAAAGGGTGCAGCCAAAGGCCCATGGCATGGGCACCAAGCTGCATCCTGGTGCCTCGCTCGGACATAGGAGAGACCGAGAGCCAGCGGAAGAGCGGACACGGGAGGAAACAGCAAGTGGGGACCAGGAGAAAGCTGCAGAGACGCTCTCACCACTGGGATCGCCTCGGACAGGAAAAGACAAGGCACCCATGAGACCCACTTCGGAAAGCAGGCGGAGAACAAGAAAGAGTCCTTGTGAGTCCAAAATATAGTATCTGAAAAAATTTAAACGTAATAGAAGGGTTGGAAGAATGAGCTGAGGAACTCTCACAGAAGAAAGAACAAACATCTGAGAGACAGAAACCGGGGAAGAGAAGATGAGAGATGGTGGAGGGTCTCTGTGGAAGGTCTAGTGCTTGAGGGACAGAGGTTCCAGAAAGAGCCAGAGGACCAGTGTGAAGAAATAGTACAGGGCTCTTCCTAGAACCTCCGTAGTGGAAGAGCGGCCAAGCTCCCAGCACAATAAAAACTGCAAACCAAGGAACGGATTCAAAAACCCCACGATGTTGCATCGTTGTGAAATTTCAGTGTCATCAGGAGAAGGAGAAGATACTGGGGGTTTCTAGAAAGCAAACCTCGGTCTCCCGGAGATGGGCAGGCACCAGAGGACTCGGCTTGCCTCCCACGAGGCCCATCTTAAGAAGCTCCAGGGCTGAGCCTCCCAGCACAGAGCGGGGCGCCATCCAGTCAAGAAGACATTGGATTTTGAAGGCTCAGCACAAAAACGGAACGGGAGGTATCTCATGAATCACGTGTGCTGCTCCCAGCACAAATCAGGACTTGCATCCATTCCTCCAGCGCACGTTCATGAGCCCCCTCTTTGTGCCAGGCGCCGTCCTGGGCGCTGGGAAGCGGAAGGCAGCGGACGCCTCAGTGGAGACCGAGGACCCCGCAGGTGGGTGTGCCCTTAGGGCGACGGGCTGTGCTGAGCACCCGGAGGAGGTACGACGGGGGGGGGGGGGGCGGCGGTGAGAGAGTGGAGACCGTGGCCCTCCGGGGTCTTTTCCTTTTCCTTGCCCGCCCCGCCCCCCACGCCGCCCACTGCCCCGCACTGGGTGTTTCTACCCCGGTTACACGTGAGTGACTGTGGAGACGACGCCTGAGGTCTGTGGCAGGCGTGCTCTCAAGGCACAGCGCTGATGATATATCTGCCAGCAGCTGCTCTTCTGCTCAACATTGTGCTTTGGGGCTGGGTTCATGCTGACTGGATGGCTCTTGTTCGTTGGGTTTCTTTTAGTTTCTTTTTTGTTTGTTTGTTTTTTTAATAGAGTTGCTGGAAATTGAACCCAGGATCTCCTTCATGCTAAGCATGTGCTCTGCCACTGAGCTACACCCTCCTCCTCTCTGGTTCGTCGATTTTTTTGTTTTGTTTTCTTTTGTTTTTAAATTTTTATTATTTTGGGGTTTATTTTTGGACGGGGGAAGTGACTAGGTTTGTCTGTTTAATGGCGGCACTGGGGATTGAACCCAGGACTTTGTGCACACTGAGCACATGCTACCGCTGAGCTGTGTCCTCCCCACCCCTGCTGTGGTTTTCATCGTCGTTTCCTTGGTAACTAATGATGGTCAGCATCTCTTCATGGGTTCTTTGCTGTCTGTCTTCTTTTATAAATCACCTGTTCCAATCTCTCATTAAAAATTGGCTTTTTTAGGGGGAGGGTATAGCTTAAGTAGCAGAGCACATGCATAACTGCATTAGGTCCTGGGTTCCATTCCCAGTACTTCCTCCAAGAATAAATAATTAAATCTAATTACCTCCCCCCAAAAAATTATTTTAAAAAAGACCTAATGATCTCCCTCCCCAAAAAACTGACTTTTAAAATTTTTTGTATTTTTTAATAATTTTTTTAAAGTACAGTCAGTTACAGTGTGTCAGTTTCTGGTGCACAGCACAATGTCCCAGTCATGCATGTACACACATACATTTGTTTTCATATTTTTTTCCCTTAAAGATTATTACAAGATATTGAATATAGTTCCCTATGCTGTACAGCACAAATTTGTTTTATATCTATTTTTATATATAGTGATTAAAAAAATAGGCTTTTAAAAATTACTTCTACATTCCGAGATGAGTCCTTCACAAGATAACGCATTTTGTAAGTATTTTCTCCCATTCAGTGGCTTGCTCTCCCGTTTTCTTAATGGCTTTTCAGAGAGAGCAGACGTTTTTAATTTTGATGAAGTCCGAATATCAAACTTTTCCGTCATGTAAATCTAACCAAGGAAGTGAAAGGCTTATACATGGAAAACTATAAAAAACTGATTAAGGAAATTAAAGAAGACTTTAAAAAACAGAAAGATTTCCCATGCTCCTAGATTGGAAGAATCAGTATTGTTAAAATGGTCAGGAGCGCTAACTTGGTGCACACTGCACAGCGGGAGATGCCTTCAGTCGCTCCAGCATCATTTACTGAAAAGACTATCCTTGCTTCACCGAATTACTCCAGCACCTTTGACTGTAAACGCCATGTCTCTCTCTGGACTCTGATCTGTCCATGTTTATGCCGGTGCTGTGTGTAGCCTCTTGGTTACCTAGCTTTACAGCTAAGTCTTCGAATCAGGTAATAGGACTTCAACTTTATTCTTTTCCAAAGATGTTTTGGAATTTGAATATTAAAATCAGTTTGCCAACTGCTACTTAAAAAAGCCTCCTAAGATTCTGATCGAATTTCAGTCGAATCTATACATTAATCTGGGGGGAAAAGACATCTTAACATTGAATCTTCCTGTCCGTGAACAAGGGGTATCTCTTCACTTATTCGAGTCTTCCTGAATTTCTCTCAGCAATGTTTGGTACTTTCCAGTACGCAAATCTTATATATGTTTTTGTAAGGGACAGCATTTCATGATTTTTGATGCTATGGTCAATGGTCATTTTGTAAAATTTCTGTTTCCAGTTGCTCGTTGCTAGTCTGTAGAAATGCAATTGATGTATTTGTATATTGGTTTTGTAACCTATGACTTTGCTAAGCCCCTTTATTAATTCTCCTTGGGTTTGTAGGGTCTTTAGGTTTTTCTACAAAGAGGACTGTGCAGTCTGTGAGAAGGGACGTTCCTTCCTTTACGAGCTGTCTGCCTTTTACTCACTGTTCAGTGACTGATCGTGTGGGTCGTGACCTGCAGGACAACGTTCAGAAGAAGCGGCAAGAGCTGATACTCCTGCCTTAGTCCCAGTCTTTGCAGGAAGAGCATCCCGTTTCCCACCAGTAAGTATGACGTCATCCACAGGGTTTTCAGAGATGCTCTTAATTGATTTGAGAATGTTTCTGTTCATCCTCAGTTTGCTGGAGGGTCTTTTTTCAATCATGAATGGGTGTTGAGTTTTTTCGGATGTCTTTTCTTTCTTATGAGCTGATCTTTGCGTTTGTCTCCCTTAGTCTGTTGCTGCGGCGGGTTATGCTGGTTTTCAGTTGTTGTTCCAGCCTTGAATTCCCAGAATACGCTTCACTCGGTCATGAAATGTTATCCTTTTTATATATTTCTGGGTTCGATTTGCTAAAATTTTATTAAGGATTTTGGCATCTGTGTTTATCGAGGATGTTAGTGTGTAATTTTATTTTCTGGTAATAAGAATATTGTCTGGTCATGGCTTCAGGATGATGCTGGCTCCATCGAATGAGCTGAAATGACTCCTTCCTCTTCTATTTCCTGGGAGTCTGTACGGAGCCGGTGTTACTGCCTCCTCAGATGTTGGGAGAGGTCACTGGGCTGGGAGCTGTCTTTTTGTGGGAAGGCTTTTAACTGCAAATTCAATTTTTTTAAGAAACTTTTCTTTTTTTTTTCCATTGGAGGTACTGGGAGCTAACCCAGGACCTTGTGCTAAACACGCACCCTGCCACTGAGCTGCACGCCCCTGTGGAGTCAGTTTTCTAAGCAGACGCCGCGCAGGCTTCCTGCTGTCGCTGCCGTTCGGAGGCCTCGGGCCGGGGGGTTGGGGGGGGGCCGCACAGGCGGAGGGCGCAGGCGGGAGCACGCGGGCGGTCCTTGGTTCCACCTCCAACAGGACTCTTGGTTGCTACCCATCTTCACCGATACTAGGTTCTATTTTGTTGTTAAATGTGTGCAAATGTATTTTTTTTAAGTAAAGCAAAAAGGTGTGGGGTCGCTGCCCGGCAGAAACGTGTCTGGGGTGGGGTGGACCCCTCCTACTGGGGCAGCGCCAAGCCCAGGCTCCCCCCCTCTCCTAGCCTCAGCTGGTTTGGATTCTACCAGAGGCAGAGATTTAAAAACCCTTCAAGAGGCCTCCCTCCCAGCGGGGCTCTTTAGTCGTGTAAGTTCGTAGCCAAGGCCTCTGGGAACCAGCTGCTGGCACCGTTCCTGGCACCCTGGAGCCAGCTGTGTGGCCCCAGGGGAGCTGCCACTGCCCGGCCCACCCCTTCTCCCACACCTGGTCTGCCTCTAAATCCATCACATTGAGGCTGCTCCGTGTCTGGGGATGTTTTGATGGAGAACATGTATGTCTGTAGTAGGGGTGTGTGTGTGCCCGTGCCTGGAAGCCCCCGGGTGCCCACCGCCCTCTCCAAGTCTCCGGCTGGGTTGGAAGCATTGGAGGAGCAAGGATGCACTGGGGGCTGCCACGAGGGGCCGCCAGGCACCCCACGAAGGCCCGGCTCTTGGAGGCTCCAGTGGCAGCCTGCGTCTGTCCCCTGCACACCCCACAGGTTCCACTCGGGGCGGGGGATGAAGGTGCGGGTGCGCATCTGTGGGGGTGGGGGGAGCAGACGGCGCCTTCCTCTCTGAACCTCATCCCAGGTGGTTGGCGTCCTTCCCTCCTGACCTGCCGGCGCCTCCCCTCCCTGGCCTTGATTTTTATTACAGAAGAAACATGTGCAGGTGGGTGGGGGTCCTGCTGCTCTCCAGTTCTCACCAGCCTTCCCAGGCCCCGCTACCGTGGTCCCTGCTGCACGCTGGCCTGAGCCCCTCTCCAAGGCCCACACGTGTCCGAACCCGTGAGCCCCACCCGGCTAAGGCTGCTCCTCTTTGGCCTTCACTCGGGCCTTCTGTGTCTCTTGGACGCCCACTCCCCTCCTGAAGCCAGGGGCCACCCGCTCCGAACTCCCCTCCGGCCTCTATCTGCGGCCTCAAGATTAAGTGAGGTTCTGGTGGCCGCTGTGCATGCCCAGAGGTGTCAGGGGGCCCGGGACTTGGAGAGGCCAGGCCCCCCATGACTGTGCCGGCCACAGTCGCCCCCAAGTCTAGACAGCTTCTGGGGCTCCCAGGACCTGTCCGCACTCACTGCCCACCTCCTGGGAGTGTCAGCTCTGCCCCAGGGTTCATGCAGCTCCCCTGCGGGCGAGGCCCCGGGTCACCTCCACCCACATGTCCTCTGAATCCTCCCAACAAGTGGCTGGTGATGGGAGTCGGCCCCTTTCAGAGAAGGAAACAGAGGAACCCCAGCCTGCCCGAGGACCCTCAGCCGAGGTGGAGGAGGTGGGACACCAGGCCTGGAGGCCAGTCCCTGTGATGACCCCCATTTTACAGATGGGGAGCCTGAGGCTCTGGAGGTGAGGTGGCCAGCCCAGGGTCTTCAGCCCCCAGAGCCTGTCTGGGGAGAGGCCCGGCCGTGTGCAGCAGGGCTGGGCCAAGGGGGCTGCACCTTCCCCCTGCCGCATTGTTCTCTCCCTGAGTGACCCCACCCCAGGGGATGCCTGGGTCCTGGCCTCCGTCTGCCAGCTGCCTTTCGCCCCAAGCCACCATCAAGGTGGTTATGCTTGGCAAAGCCACATTGGGTGCCATCCAGCATGGCTTGATCAAATCAAGCCATTTAGAGGGATGGTGGCGGCGAAAAGGGGATGGGGCCAGGCTCGGTCAGTGACAAGGCAGCGGGGTTGGGGGCCGGGTAGCACTGCCCAGGAGGCCGGGGAGGCAGGCGACAGGTGGTGCTTGGGCACGGGGGGGCAGGATCGCAAACGGCCCCTGACCCGGGAGGCCTGGCTGTGGGGGACAGACTAGCCCAGGCCCCCATCTGGGCCATCAGACTGGGATGTTCAGCCCAGGCAAGGTGGGAGTGGCGGAGGCATGGTCCCTGGCTCCTGCAGGATGAGCCAGGCCAAGTGGATGGGGTGACAAAGAGGCTGGAAAAGGTGAGGAGGGGTCCTGCAGGGCCGGGGGACCTGGTGAGGACCGGGGAAGCCACTAAAGGAAGTTAAGCCTGGAACTTTGCTCAAGTCAGACTCGCCCAGAAGCACCAGCATGTGAGGCTTGTTCTCGCTTCTTCCCGCCACCTGTGTCCTTACCGCCTTTGGTGGCTCCCCTGTTCCCCCAGGAGTGCACGGCGGGTGCACATGCGACCTGGCCAGCCTCCCTGGACTAGCTTTGCTCCGTCCTTGTGTCACCACTCCCCCCCGCGTCCCCGGAGCCCACCTGTGCTCTTCCACGGGCAGAGATGGGCTATTCTCCAGGGAGTTGTGCGGGGCAGGCGTGCACCTGCGGGACCCCTGAGAAGGGGAAATCGAGGACCTGGGAGGGGGTGGGTGGAACTGGGCTGGGGGTGCGGGGTACTGATATGGGGCATTTTTCAAATCCTGGAAAGGATGACTGAAATTGGTCCTAATAGGCTTGCTGGCATGGCTCCCAGGAGTTAGGGGACCACAGCGCCTGCAGAAAACAAGGAGGGCTGGGGGTGTTTTTGCAGGAGAACCAGCAGCTGACGGAGGACAGTAAGGAAAGTGCCAGGAGGGAGGATCCAGGCCCGCGTGGCCGTCACACCCTCAGGTCCTTGCGGGCTGGACACACGGCTCCTCCCTCCGGGCCTGAGCAAGATGGCGCCATGATCTTTGGTAACCAGTGTGGGAAGGGACGTCCCTTTGCCGCCTTCTTCCTGTCAGAGGCAAGTCAGTCAGTCCAGTCCGCACGTGCAGGAGAGGACTTCATGAGGGTGTGGGTGCTGCCGGGGGTCCTGGGGCCGCTTGGAGGGGCCCGCATGGGGAGCAGGCGGCGGGCAGCCGGGGACGGCGTTGTTTGGCCTTTATTCCCCCAAACGGTCAAGGGTGGGCGTCGCCTCCCTGACACTCCAGACCTGAGCCTGGGCTCAGGTGGCTGCACTCGGGAGAAGGGAGACCACTTGGATCTCTCCCGAGCTGCACAGAGGGGCCAAGCTGGCCCTCGGACCAAGTAAGCCAAGGAGCCATAGGACCCCCTGCTGGATCAGGGCTTATAGAAGCTGAGACTGGTGTCAGCGTCAAAGACTTGAGACGCAGGCTCTTAAAACCTTGGACGTGGAATCACCGCGTGACCCAGCAGTTCCACTCGGTGTGTCCCCAGAAGACACGACTGCAGGGACTCCAACAGCTACTTGTGTGTCCGTGTTTACAGCGTCACTGTTCACAGCAGCCGAAAGCTGGAGACACCCCGTGTGCCCACCGATGGATGAACGGATAGACAAAGTGTGGCCCATCCATGTAATGGGATCTCATTCAGCTTAAGAAGGGAAGACATTCTGGCACCTGCTGCAACACGGATGGGCCTTGAGGACACTGCTCAGTGACGTCAGCCCATCACCAAAGGACAAATCCTGTAGGATTCCACTCCTGTCGGGGACCCAGAGGTGCCAGGTTCATAGAGACAGGAGGGTGGGCGCCATGGGCCGGGGAAGGTTTGATGGAGGTTAGGGTTTAATGGGAGTTGCGTCTGGGGGAGATGGAAGGAGTCCCCTGGAGATGGCGTTTGGGCAGCAGCGTGAATGTGCTTAATCCCCCTGAAGTGTGCTCTTGAAATGGTCAGTTTTATTCTACTTATTATGCATTTATGTTATTCATTACGTTATTGTATTTTACCACAGTAAACTTTTTGAAGTCTTAAGATGCAGGGCTGTGGGTGCCCATCATGTCCCTGGGCAACTCCCGGGAGTGACCGCCCCCAGCACCAGCTGAGTCCCCGACCACCACAAGCCCAACCCAGCGGGACCCCACCCCAACCCCAGGCTGGCAGCGTATGCGCGCTCTTTCCCCGGCCTCCGCTGCCTCGCGCGCGGGCGCCCGCCCGGGGCGCATGCTCCCCTGGGTCCTCATCGGAGGGGAGGCCGTGCATTCACTGCCTGCCCTAGGGCTGCGTCACGGCTCCTGCTGTCACCAAGGCTAGTGCTTGCAAATGTGCCGCATCAGGAAAGATGATTCTGTTTGTGAGTTGTGAGAAACTCCACTCATTGGCTGGAAGGATAAATGGATGGGAACAGGAAACACTTCAGGGTCCACCCTGACCCTGACCAGGGCCTGGTGGACCCCCAGGAGGGGACACCCTGCAGAGTCCACAGTGACTGTTCCTCCAGGGACCACAGGGGTCTGGGGATGAGCCTGGGCACTGGGCCCTGTTGTGGGAGTGGCTCCCCGCCCAGGGTGCAGGATGTCCCGGGAGCTAATCACTACTGCCAGGAGCGCCCCCTGTGGTGGCTGGTCCTCCAGGCCCCCTCACGGGGGATCTCAGTGTTAGGGTGCAGGCTGAGAGGGAGCCCCTTGGTGGCTTCCTGGTCACCCTCATGGGGTCTGGACAATAAAGCTAAACCCCGTTGGCTTGGGTGTTAGGACCTGGTCGCACGCAGAGCAAGATGGGATGGGGGGCTTGGAAGCTGATGGGGTGCAGAGACCCAGGGGCCCCTCAGCACCCCTCCACCATACCCTGTGTCCAGTGCCGCCGAGGCCTGTGGTGACGGCCCCCTCTGCAGCCCTACTCCTTGCAGCCCTCCCCTGTCACACCTGGACCCCACCATCACACCCCCAAAATTATTCACCAAAGACAGGCAGAGCCTTCTTTACACGCGCTGCCCCACAGTCTGCTGGGGTCTTGGCCCGGCTGCAAAATCCCCACTGTCCCCAGCGGGAGTCCAGATAGACCCTCCAGGTGGGGCAGACTGGCCACACAGTCTGGCCTCGCTTACCGTCTGTCTTCCTCAGCGAGCACTCAGACCACATGAAATGGCTCTGTGCTCTCCGCGCAGTCACCCTGCTGGCCCTTCCAGGCCTGACCACCTGTCACCCGTGTGAGCCCCCTCAGGGCGCCCCTGCCCGCCCCCGTGCCTGGCTGGCAGCCGCTCGTGGGCCAGGCCCTGGTGTCTGCATCCTCTCTCCTGTCTGCCCAGTGGCGCGCTCTGGGTGCTGGTGATGCTGGTGGACCGTCTGGCTGTGGACCTGGGTCGCACCCCTGTCCCCAAGTCTCGCTGAGTTCCGGGAAGGTGGCAGGTGCGGAGGAAATGCCGCCCTAAAGCCAGAGTTCTCCCCCGCCAGCCCCGGGCGCAGCACCCTGTCTCTGACTCCTGGGCTCCCCTCCGCCAGGCGGGCAGCTTGCATGGGATCTGCGCCCTGGCATTTCGGAGTTTTGTACTTTCTGGACCATTATTGTTCCTGGAAAACTTTCCAGCCAACTTTCCCTTTCACCCTGGAAGGCAGCCTGGCATAGAGGGTCCCTGCTGGTGGCACCCCCATCTCTGGCCACACCCTTTGCCACCACCCAGCCTGTCTGCACAGCTGGCTCCAAGCGCTGCTGGCCGTCGGTGACATGAGGCTGCCACCCAGCGGCCACTCTGGGAGTTTCCAGCTTTCCCCTTGGCAACCAGCCTGCTCGGTGGCCCACCTGTTTCCTCCCTCACCTGCCCCTCCCTTCCTTCCTTCCTCCCTTCCTCCCTTCCTTCCCTCGGCAAACTACAGTGAGCTCTGCTCCGCTGCTCTCGGCCAGGGCTGGCCCCACGGCTTGAGGGACGCAGCCAGAGAAAAGCTCAGCCCTCCTCCCCGTGGGGCCAACTTTTAAGGTGAACATAATTTAAAACCAGCGGGCAGGTGGCAGGAGGGGTGGGGTGGGACCTGTCTCAGCCTCACGGGTTCTGCCGGCCACCCTGACCGGGGCCACATTTGGGGCTAGAAGACCTTACCTCTGTGGGGGTGGCGGCCTCCCCAGGGGGAGGGTACGTGACTTGAGTGACCAGGAGACTGCAGCCCTCCCGGGAGTCCCCACTCCACCCAGCTCCTGTGTTCTTCACTCAGTTGCCAGGAGTGTCCTGTTTTGTTTTGTTTTGCTTTTTTAACAGCTTTGTTGAGACATAATTCACATACCACATAATTCACTCGTTTAATGTGCACAGTTCAGTGGGTTTTAGTATATTCAGTCAGGCGACCTTCACCACAGTTGTTTTAAAACATTTATTTCATCACTTCAAAGGGAACCCCTGCCCCCAGCCCCCAGCCCCCAGCCCCCGCGAGAGCGCTGAGGAGGGTGCATTCCTCCGTCTCTGAGTTCGCCTGTCCCAGGAGCCTGGGGTGGTGGGATCACTCACTCTGTCCTTGGGGGTCTGGTTCTTGTCCCTGAGCTTAATGCCTTCCAGGTGCGTCAGGCCTGCAGCAGGTGTGAGGGCCTCCTTCCTCTTGGAGGCCGAGGGCGGCTCGCTTGCCCAGCCTGGGCGCGGCTGCCGCCAGCACCGTGCCGCCTTCCCTGCGGACCTGTTTGCATTCCTGTCGGGCTGAAGCCGAGGGGAGGAATCCCAGGGCGCATGGTGCCGCCATGTGTCGTCGTTCGGTGAACTGCCAGGCCAGGGATCCTTTATCGCCCGCCCCTGCCCCCGGCACGCCCGGTCAAGGGCCCTAACGGCTCCTGCCTGCCGCCCACGGCTTCCGCCCCACCCCGGGGCCCAGCCCAGCTCCCGCCCGCCGCGGGGCTTGGCCGGCTTCTCTGCCGGGGCTCTCCGGCCTTCCTTTGGTCTCAGAGCCAGGCGGGCTCCGGGACCTCCTTTCTGCGCTGGCCCTGTGGTGCGCGTGCAGCGAATTAGGAGTTCAGACCTGGAGGCTTCAGGAGGGCAAGGCCTCTGTTTCAAAGCACATAATAGAGGCTCCACTCCTTCGGTGGCAGAAGAAGCTCTCTGAGCAGGAGAGGACCCAGAGCTGTGTTAATTTCCGTGTGGGGTTGCAGTGGCCTGAGCCTGGCCTTGGCTGCAGAGCACTCTCCAGTCTCTCCCTTTGCTGGTAACACTACCTTGGTTTTCCGTTGGGGATTCTCTGCCCACTCAGTCTAGGAGGCTGGGAACCCAGGCGTGGCCGGCCAGCCTGTCCTTGGCAGCGAGACTGATTCAGAAAGGCAGATGGCTCGGGTGAGGGCAGTGAGAGACCACCCAGGGCTTTGTTCTCCCCTGCTCCACGGGGAACCCAAGCTGGCGGAGTGTGGCTGGGATTTGAGGAGAGGCTGCCTGGGGGTGAAGCCACGGGGAAAGTGGGACTGAGGAAAAGAGACAGGGATGAAGCATCTGGATGGAGCTGTGCCTGGAGCCCAGACGAGCCGATACGTCCCCTCACGCACCAGTCAGTCTGAACTGGGCTTCTGCACCGAGTAATCAAAAGACTCCTGCTAATGTGGCCCAGGAGAGCCCTGCACTCTCAGCCTGTTTTCTTCTCAGGGTTTTTCTTGGTGCAGTGATTTGTAAGAGCAGTTGGTGTGTCGGCCATTTCTTAACCATATACTTTGCAGCCGTTTACTCTGGTCTGTTGTGCGTGTGTTTATAGAACTTTTGCCAGAAGTAATTCCCAAAACTGCGATATGATGTGTGTCTCTCCTACAATGTATGGGTTTTAATTTTACTGTGTCTTTTTAAGGAGATGCCCTGTATCAGATCAAGAAATCGTTCTACTCCTAGTTTGCTAGATTTTGTTTTAATCAAAAATGATTATTAATAGTGGGGGGAGAAGGAGTAAATTAGGAGTCTGGGATAACATATACACAGTACCGTATATAAAATAGATAAACCACAAGTTCCTACTGTACAGCACAGGGAACTATATTCATGTCTTTTACTAACCCATAATGGAAAAGAGTCTGAAAAAGGATGTGTGTGTATGTAAAACTGAATCACTCGGGTACACCTGAAACTAACACAACGTTATAAATTAACTAGGTGCTAATTTAAAAAATGGTTAAAAAAATTTAATGAGTATTAAGTTATATCATGTGCTCCTTTGCAGCTATTGAAATACTGGATTTTTTTCCCTCCTTTAACCTATAATGGGGAATACGAGAATCAGGTTCCCGACCCTGAAATCCGCGCTGAGCCGACCGTGTGTGGTGTACAGCTGACAGCTGACTTCAATTTAGTAACAGTTTCTTGAGGCTTCCTGCTCTCTGGTCAGGAATTAGATTGGTTTTGTTTCTTAATTTTGAGATTGAGATCATGCGAGCCTTCTGCGAAATGTTTAAGGCAGGGATGTCTCTGTTCCACGAATGTTTAGTGACAGTTCCCCTGCGACACTGGCGAGGTCAGGCGTGTCTGTGCCTGTGTGTTCCGGTGATGCCAGCGATACACGTCGAGGCTCTAAAGAAGGCCAGGCACGGAGGACAAGTGGGGCCCAGTGCCCCAGCAGGGGGGCAGCTCGGTCACCAAGGCAGGCGGGGGGGGGGACAGCCTTATCAGGAAACGGGGGCCCAGCTGCACCCCCAGTGCGGGCTGTGGGCCTGAGGGCTGGAGCTGCTGCAACCCTATGGCTGGCTGGCAGCCTACTTGGCTTTCTCTGGTTAGTCCTGAGCTGGAAGCAGAGGCAGAAATTAGGGAAGCTGGCAGTTATTGGCCAAGTCCTGGCCGTTTGGGGTCGGCCGCTGCAGAGGGCGTGCTGGGCGGGCTGGTAGCCGTTGTCTGAGTGTACATGCAGCCTCTGTGTTCTCCTGGAATGTTACCCACTCCTTACCTTTCAAATGTACTCGTACCAAGGCGTTTGTAGGATTTGCCAATAGGTTTTTGTTGGGGGGGGGTGATTAAGTTTATTTATTTATTCTTGGAGGAGGTACTGGGGACTGAACCCAGGACCTTGTGCATGCTAAGCACGCGCTCTACCGCCGAGCTGGGCCCTCCCTGCTGCACCCGGAATGTTTTACTTCCGTTGTTGGTCAGCTCTACATGTTTTACGGTTCCCGTTGTGATTATTTCCTTAGCAGTGGTTACTTAGGAATGTGCTTTTAGTCTCTAAGAATATGGCATGCTTTAAAAAAAAAACCCTCTTTTTATACTAAAAAGGAAATGTTGGTTCTCGGCGCACTTTTTCCTGATGCGGCACCCTGGGGCCTGTCTGCATAGACAGTCCCGTGCCCTGCAGACAGGGGCAGTTTGATTTCTCCCTCCCCACACTCCCCTTTTGTTTCCTTGCCCCCTCGCCGTGGCCGGCGCTCGCGGTGCTTCGCTGGCGAGGAGAGTGAGCGTGGACAGCCTCGCCTCCTTCCGACCTTACGGGGAGGACGCTCAGTACTTTCCTTAGGAAGTGTGCGGCTGTGGGTTTACTGCGCCTGCAGCATGAGATGTTTGTCGGCAGCTGTCTTGTTTTGTGTTATCTTTGGTTATGGCACCTGGGCAACACGAGCTTCAGAACATGGACCTGGGAGGGTCCACTCGTCGTCTGTTTCCTGGGAGAGGTTGTGCGAACCGTGTCTTTGAACAGCGCTCCGTGGAACCGCCTGGGCTGGAGGGCTCCCTCCCCGGCAGTTCTAGAGCCGGGAGCTCAGCGTCCGTGGCGGCTGTGGGGCTGCTCCCGGGACCCGTTCAAACGGGGCGGGTTGTGGTAGTCTGCGCTCTTCCAGGACTTGCTCCGTTTCGTCTGAGCTGTCAAGGTGCCTTTCGCAGTCGTCCGTAGCGTCCCTGCCTGGCCCTTCCGGTGCCTGCAAGGTCTGTAGTGATGTCCCCGCCGGTCAGTCTTGTCAGTTTGAAGTTTGGCAATTTGATGAATCTTTTGAAAGAAGTGCTTTTTGTTTCGTCGATTTTTCTCCATTATTTGCTGTTTAAAGCGTACTTGATTTCTGCTGCCTTCACGGTTTCCTTTCCCTCTGCCTGCTTTGGTTTATTTTTGCTCTTTTTCCAGTTCTTAAGGAGGAATCTTACAGTCTTTTCACTTGAGAACTTCTTTCCTAGCACAAGGATTTAACGCTGCAAGCTTCCCTCTGAGCCCTGTGCTTGTCGTTGCACGCTGCGCTCTCGTTCTTGTCCACTCCAGTCCGCGGGTCCCCTCGCGGTGGTCTCGTTTGACCTACGAATGACGTCGGGGTGTGCTGTTCAGTCTCCAGGGTTTGGATTTTCTCCTTGTCTTTCTGTTGGCGACTTCTAGCCTGGTTCCACTGTGGTCAGAGACACCATGTGGATGATCTTACATCATTTAAATCTGTTGAGGCTTGTTTTCCGGCTCAGGACGTGGCCGGCATGGAGTGTGTTCCCTGGGGGTGTGCGGGTGGCTCCTGGTAGCTGGCCCTCCGCGCCGTGGAGAGCGTGTCCTGCGGGTGTGGGTGGCGCGTGCAGCGGCGGCGGGGGCTCCTGCCGGTCTCTTCTCTCCTGGCTGCTTTCTCGTCTAGTTTTCTATCAACCACTGAGAGAGGGGTGGGAAGTCTTCAGCTGTAATTACAGGTTTATCTTATTTTTAAAAAATACCTCTTCAGGTAACTCCTTTATTTTGTTTTGTGTTTGTTTTGGGGAGGTGATTAGGTTTATTTATTTATTTATTACCATCTTTTTATTTAGTGCAGGTGCTGGAGATTGAACCCAGGGCCTCATACACACTAAGCATGCGCTCCACCCCTGAGCTATGCCCTCCCTCCTCTTCAGATAACTCTTGAGTGAAAAGAGTAAATTAAAAATTTCAGATGGTAAATAATGAGAGAACACTCTTGCTCTATTGTGGAATAGAGCCAGCTCGCCTCAGAGGGAAACCTTGATAGCCTTAAATGCATAACTTAAAAAGCACGAATGAGTAGCAACCAGTTGCGCGGTGGAAGGAACAGTAGGGAATACGGTGAACAGCTCTGTACCATACCTGAGACACGTTCCTTGAAGAAACACAAACTAGCCAACTCGCCAAAGAAGCAGATGACCTGAATAGCCCTGTATCTGTTAAAGAAGCCGAACTTAGTCAAAAGCCTTCCCACCAGGAAAACGGAAATAGCTTGGTGGGGTTATGCTTTGTACAGCTCAGTGATAAGAAAACAGTTTAATTGTAAACAGTGGTCAAAGCATCTGAACAGACCTCACCAAGGAAGATACATGGACGACAAACACGCGTAGCCACCAGGAAAACACAGTTAGAACTGCAGTGAGTCCCCCAACACACGATGCAAACCGCTAACGTTAAAAAGACTGAAGGGGGAGGGTGTAGCTCCGTGGTAGGGCGTATGCGTAGCATGCACAAGGTCCTGGGTTCAGTCCCCTGTCCCTCCGTGCAAGAAGGAAAGGAAAAGATGTGCCGTAGGAGCTAACTCTCCCAGGCTGAGCTTCCGAGAAGGTGGAGTCGTGTCGGCATCCTGACTGCAGAGGCAAGAGCGGTCGTGGAGTGGGCAAAAAAAGAGACTGGTTGAAGCCAGTGCTGGTGGGACTCGAAACCTCCTCTGCTACCAAGTGGATGAAAACAGCGCAGACGCTGTGGGGGCAGCTTGTCAGTCTCCTGGTGGTATTTACCAGGAGAAACGGGCGTGTGCAGATCTTCACAGCTGCTTTGTCTGTAATATCCCCAAGCTGGAGGCAGCCCTCAGGCCGTCCGTGGGCGAGCAGACAGGCACCCTGAGGCTTCTCCAGCCCCACGCGGGAAGGTCAGTGCCCAGTGTGAAATGTCGTGAACGACGGGGGTGGATCTCAGACAAGGAGGAAGCGCGTTGCGTGTTTCCATCATAAAAAAGCACAGAGTATAAAAATCCACAGTAAAGAACCTGGAGAGACCTGCGGCCACTCGGTGGCCGTCCCAGGATGGGGAGGACCGAGAGGGGCAGGAGGAGATCCCTGGGGCGACGGGGGTGTTCGGCACCTTGACTGGGCTGATGCTCCCAGACTGAGGTCTGCACAAACTTCTAAAACCGTGCACTGCTGCTGTGTGCAGTCCATCGTGTGTTATGGTGCTGACACGTCACTGAAACTGTTAAAACCACTCGGGGGCTCTTCCCGTGCACTTGCTCTTGGGGAGGTCCCCCTGGGGCCCGCAGGACCAGCCACCGGGAGGCCACTCGTAGGCCCTCTGGTCAGCTGCCAGCCTCCC
The DNA here is from genome assembly GCF_009834535.1 of Camelus ferus. Classification (NCBI taxonomy): domain Eukaryota; kingdom Metazoa; phylum Chordata; class Mammalia; order Artiodactyla; family Camelidae; genus Camelus; species Camelus ferus. Next base: position 20,643,686 of record NC_045711.1, read on the forward strand.
TTCCGCCCCTTCTACGGGAGCCACGGGCCCCGCTCTGTCACTGCATGCCGGGGCCAGCAGCTGGAGCACCTCGGCCGGCTGGGACCAGTGTGCCGCTGCGGGAGGCCTCTGCCACTGGCAGCCGGTGTCTGGCCGTGAGCCACTGCCCTGCTGCACACCCAGCAGCTCCCCATCCGGGAGCACCTGCCCTGGGACTGGCCCCCAGTTAGCGCCCCCCCCCCCACCGGGCGCCACCCTCTCCAGGCAGGTCCACTGGCTGGCCACTCTGGCTCTAGGCCTGCGGGTGTCGAGGGAGGACAGCTGGGGAGGAGCCAGGGAACTGAACTACTTCCGAGCAGAGGAGTCCCAGAGACCAGGCAGGACCCAGAAAAGGGGCAGAGGGACCCTGCCAACGGGGCGGGCCAGGAACAGGAAGGAAAGAAGGGAGGTGGCGGGAAAAAGGGGAAAAAATGAAAGAAAAAGTCCATAGCCAGCACGGGACACACCAGACACCCAACCCGCGGACAGTTAACCAGAGCAAGAAGCAGAGGGGCTCAGAGAGAAGAGAGGGGTCTCTGCCTTCAGCCGCCGCTCTCAGAGAGGAGGGGGTGCTGCCGCGGGCGGGGAGCGCCCTCCGGCCGAAGGGGCTGGAGGGCTGGGGTGTGACCGCGGGGCACACTGGACGCACCGGGGAAGGCCGGGCCGTGGTGCGGGGGCAGAGAAAAGGACAGAAATGCCCCTTTAACGGAGGCAGAAAATGTTCTTGAAGACACAGCGGAAGCCACGGCGGGACGTGGGGAAGCTGACGTTCAGCCTGGGTCCGGGGAGAGGTCTACCAGGCTGCCTCGAGACAGACAGGCCCTGGCTTTCCTGAAATTCAGGGCCAAAGAGTCATTTCCGTCTCGATTCAGCAAGAGCCTTTGCCCTGAGCCGGTGGGGAATCGGGTTGGTGATGACGGTGGTGCAGAATCGGGAAGCTTCGGAAGCCAAGCAGTGATCCAGGCCCAAAGGCATCGGCAGACCCCAGACCTCCAACCCCACCCAGCCTTTCTGGAGAAAACTACCCACAAATGAAACCCAGGCAGGCGGGCGAGCAGATGTGCAGAGGGTCAGTGTCACTGTCCTCAAAAGGCTGGAGGAAGGGCCTCCACCCCCCTCCTCCTAGGAGTCAGGACGGGCCCTCTGTCTCGGACCCTGGACGCCCCGCCAGGCCCCCGGGGAGGTGCTGGGGAGACTTGGGTGTCTGGGTGGCAGAATTAACGCCAGAGCTTAGCTGCTACAGGATGGAGGCAAAACCTCTGTGCCAGGGGCAGACCCCGGCTTGTAGCACCAGCAAGATGGTGACTGGGTCACGAGGACAAGCTGCCCTCGCCCCTTCCCAGTCGCCGGGCAGTTGGGTGGTCTGGGAAGCCGGCTGTCTAGACTCTGGAGGGGGCGGCATGGGCGCTGAGCCCAGAGCAGCCTTCCAGAGGCGGCACTGGTCCCCTGGGTACTGTCTGGGTCCCCTCCCACCGCCTTCCAGTCTCCCCGGCTTGGCAGCAGTTAGGTGGGGGCGAGGGTGGGGTGGCGTCGGGGGAGGGGACAAAACTGCGTGACTCCACTTCCCTGCTGTTTCCAACGTCTTTTGAGAACTAACATCCCTTATGGAAAATTACTTTCCGATGACCAGAGTTTCCTCCGCCTCACTTCTGTTTTTCTTTTTTTCTGTTTGACTAATGTGGGAAAAATACCCAAGTCCTGGTGGCTGCAATTGTGTTTCCAAGAAGGGGTCAGGGACCGGGTCCAGCTGGAAGGAGGTGCACTGTCCCCAGAAACCCTTGCTGTGTGTGAGAACTTGCATCGAGGTGCATGGGTGACTTAGAACAACTGTTTGTAAACAGAGGGACTGACCAGGTCCAGGAATGCAGGAGAGAGGCAGGGAAGACGAGGATGGCCCAGCTGTGTCCCGGGCTCGCCTCGGGGAGGCCAGCTCCCTTCTCAGGCCACCCGCCCTTCCCTTCTGGCCCTCTGTGCTCCTTTGGGCCGATTTCAAGATTTGACCTTTGTCCCCAGCTGCCCCAAATGCTGGCAGCCTCATTCCAGGGCCCAAAATTCCATGAAGTGCTGGTTCGAAGGGCAGAGCAGGACAGGCACTTGGAAAGAGTGTGCAGCACAGAGAGGTCCTCACACCCCCATCCCGAGTCCCCAGCCACCGTCACACCGGCGAGGCTCTTATTGTCGGCACTGGAGGCACCCGCATCCCTCGTTTAATGGGCTCCTTGCATCGATCGAATTCTCTTTTCAAGGTTAAATGTGCTCGTCTCCCTTCTGGACAAAGTCTGTAGTGAGACCGCGTTTGCCGTGTGTGTGGCCCAGTCAGCAGCCACGCAGGGCGCGGTCCTGTCTCAGCAGACGGCTTTCCTGCTGTGCCGCTCACGCCGACCCTGGCAGGGCTGTCCGTTCCTCTGCACTGCTCTGCACCGCTTGGGGAGTTCTGTTTTAACTGAAAAAATGTGGAGCGTTTCGTGAATTTGCACGTCACTCCTGCACGGGGTCGCGCCAGTCTCTGTGTCATTCTAAGTTTAGTATACGCGCTGTCCGGGGGAGCTCCAGACAGCGTCACTGAGACATGGTTCACTGTCAGACAAACACGGCCGGATGCCAAAGTGCAAAGGACAAGGCGAGAGGGTCCAGCTCAGAGGCAGAGCACATGCTTAGCAGGCACGAGGTCCTGGGGTCAATCCCCAGTGCCTCCAGCAAATAAACCAGTAAGCTTGATCACCTCCCCCTATAAAAAAAACAAAGAAACAAAGTACGAAGGAGCTGTTTTTATTTTTTTAATTGAAGTAGAGTTGATTTACAATGTCGCGTTAGTCTCTGGTGTCCAGCGGTGATTCAGTTATACATTTATATATACACGCATTCTTTTTCATTATAGGTTATTACAAGGTATTGAACACAGTTCCCCGTGCTGTACAGTGGGACCTTGTTACTTATCTATTTTATATATAACAGTATCTGCAAATCCTAAATCCCCAATTTAACCCTCCCCCGCCCCCTCCCCTTAGGTAAGCATAGATTGTTTTCTATGAAGGACAGGTTCTAGTCTGCAACATACTCTCAGTGGGGACAGTTCCAGTGTGAACTGAGCTCAGGTGTGGTCTGGGCAGCAGTGACCGGCGTTTTACCGCGAGCGGGGGGACGGGGAGGGCTGAGACTCCGGGGAGTCAGGAGGTGGGCACTTTCACAGCAGGCAGGGGCTGGGCCACCATGCAACCCTGTCTGGTTTATCACCAGCACTCGTCCAAGGCAAGCCTTGTGTTCCCACAGGGGCCCGAGACGCCCGCCCCTTGGTGGCTGCTGGAGTTTCGGGGGGGACTGGGGTCACCCTGGGGATGGGCCTGAGCTGTCAGAAACCGAGTCTTTCTAGGGCTGCTGGAGACTCGGGCTCAGAGGAGCCTGGCTAGAGTCTGGTCGGGGAGGGACACTGGGCAGTCCCTCCATGGAGAGCGCACGAGTGGGCGGGTGTTTGTAGTTCAGGGAGCTAGCTGTGCGGCCATCACAAGCGAGCATGTGTTCTGGAACTCGGCCCTGACTTGCCTTCAGCAGCCACTCCCCTGCCCCGCCCCAGCCCCCACCCCACTGAGCAGCCCTGTGTCTCCGGATCTGCCTGTTCTGCACGCTTCATGCAGACGGAGTCACGTAATGACACGGGATTCTGCGACCGGCTTCTCCCTCCCAGGGGACACTTCTTCAGGGCTCATCTGGGGCTGTAGTGGAGGTCAGCACCTCGCTCTTTCCGGCCAGATGGCCCCGCGCTGCGCACGTCCGCGACACCTTACCCATGTCCTCGGCAGGTGGTGGGCGTTTGGTGGTTTCCACCTTTGCGTTGTTGTGAGTGACACTTGCTGAAGATTCGTGTGAGTTTGTGTGTGGATGTGTTTCGAAGCCCCTATAGCAATCAGCCCAAAGTTGGCCAGTAACTGCCAGCTTCCCTAACTTCTGCCTCCGCTTCCAGCGCAGGACCCGGCAGAGAAAGCCAAGCAGGCTCCCAGACGACCATAGGGCTGCGGCACCTCTGCTGGGCAGCCCGCGGCTTCCCCAGGCCCACAGCCCCCGCGCGTGCGCACTTGGGCCCCCTTTTCCCGCTGAAGCTGTTCCCTCCTCTGCCTGCCTTGGGGGCGGTGCTGCCCGCCCGCCGGGGCTCTGGGCGCGCGGCCCCTGCTTGCCCTCTCACGCGTGGTCTTTGTCCATTTCTACAAGTTTTACATTTGTTCTGATGGAGGTACCGGGGATTGAACCCAGGACCTCATGCACACTAAGCACCTGCCCCCCAAGTTCTACTACCAGCGTTAGCTTCGGCTCTGTGATCCCTTCCAAGGAAGAGTCCTGCGCCTGCGTGGGGAGGGTCCCAGCTCACTCTCCCGCACACGGACGTCCACACGTCCCGCACCATTTATCCAAAAGACCGTCCTCTCCCCGCTGACAGGCCTCGCCACCCTGGCTGAAGCTTCTCGACAACCAATACTCATTGCGTAACTTTTTATATAAACTCTCATCTTTCGGGAAGGAAGGCGGAGTCTGGGTCAGGAAATAGAGCTTCCCCTCCCGCCCACATGCCTAATCCGTGGGCTGCATTCGCGGCGGGTCGGGGGCCTGAGGTGGGGCCGGTCCTGTGCTCACACTGGCGGAGAACCCCCGGGGAGGGCCTCGCCCTCCGACCCACCCGCATCTTCCTGCTGCCCTGGACCCGCCTCCTCCTTCCCTCTGGGCCCCATCCAGGGAGCCACAGCTCCTGCAGGGCAGGTGGGTAGGCCCCTGGTCCACCCTCTGCACCCCGTCCTGCAGTCCCTCCCCACCCCTGCCGAGCCAGACGGGGGCCCTTTCTCCCTGATATGGGTCCAGGGAGGCACCGCGTAGACTGGACAGGCTGGGAGGAGGCTGGTGAGATGCCAGCTTCCCAGGTTGTCAGGGGCACTTTTGCAGGCAGGGTAACAGGACTCTGGAGCTCCAAATCAAAGCAGCTTTAAGGACAGAGGAGGTGCCCTGAGTGGCCAACGTTTCTGGAATTTCCTGCCTTTTTAACTGGGGCCCCCGGGAGAGAAGCGGCAGCTTGTCCCACAGGTGTCATCGCACCCTCCCCTCCCGCTGGACCATGTGGGCTGTGGCTTCCCACCTGGGTGCTGGGGCAGATTCGGGCCTGCATTTGCTCGTCCCTGGGGTGTCAGACCCCCAGCGAGATGCCCCCTGCCCACCCTGGGGCCCAGAAGTCTGGGCTCCATCCTCTGCGCGTTTCCAAGGCAATGGCTGCTTCGCCCTGACCTCCCAACCGGCCAGACCCCACACCCCGGGTGCTGCAGCACACCCAGTACTGTCACCCAGAAACAGGACCCTAATCCAGATCTACCTGCTGGTTTTAGAAAATTCATAGGTGGAGGAAGGGGCCAAGTCTGACAGGAGAGGCGACCGGATCAAGGACTTGACTTACTCTGAAAGGGTGGTGAAGGGTCGCTGGCAGCGGAGACTGAACAGGAGCCCTCAGCTGGGCTCGTTCAGACAGAACCAACCTCATGACAGGCACGTGGGCCCCGGGCGTTCTGATGACAGTAAGTCAACCAGGTGGACCGTCACGTTTCTTATGTAGAGTGAGTTACTGCTGCAGTTAGAGTTTTTTCAAAGACCATTTTTAGGGACATGTGCTCGCATTTATCTATAAATGACAGGACCTCTGGGGTCGGCTTCTAAATAACCCAGTCACGGTGGGGAAGGGTCCGCGGGGGTGAGAAGGCAGACGGCCTGGTGAGAGCTCGCCACTGGGGCTGGGCAGGCATGTGGGTGCAGTTCCCTGTTTTCTGAAGTTAACAGCTTTGTTGAAACACAGCTGTCCCCAGGACATTCAGAGCTGCGTGACCACCATAACCTGAAGCCCCATTTTCCATACGCTCCCAAGGTTGCGCGGCACTCTGGGGGTCAGAGGTCCTGACGACTGGATGAGCCGCCCAGGGCACCTGTCTGTCCCGGGACATCAAAAGGCTGCATGGTGGTGCTCACACCGACCCTGCCCCTCTGTCCCAGGGCCTGCAGTCCACAGAACCAGGGGCTCCCAGCCCCTTCTCGGCTGGCTGGACAACTGACCAGCATTTGAAAGCCCAGGGCACGTCCAGCCCCTCTGGGAACTCTGAAAACACAGGCACCTGCTGGGAAGGGGCAGCCCTGGGGGGGTCCACGGTGACCTGATGCAGGGCCTCCACACCTCCAGTCCTCAGCCCCCAGCGACCCAGTGCATCTGGCCAGGGGTGCAGCTTCTCCCCTGCCTGTCCACGAACCCAGAAGCCCTCCCTGGAGGGTGCAGAGGGGGTCTTGAGTGCCCAAAAGCACGACAACCTGCAGACCAGTTAGTGCCCTGGATGCAGAAACCAGACTCTTCACCACCTTTATTAATGTCGCGCAGGGCGACGCTGGCCCGCTGGCCACTTGCTGGGGGGTGGGGAGAGCACAGTGCCTGGGGGACAGGGGAGGCGGACGCAGCTCCCAGTCCCCCTGCAGGCTGCTTTGGCAGAGGAACCTAGGTTGTGGCATCAGGCTGATCAGCTGCTGGGGGCCTTGCAGGTGACCACCATCCCCAGACAGGAGACCCCCAAGCCACCCCAGCCCTGCCCAGGGAGCCAGGAGGGGACACTGCACACCCCCTGAAGGACAGCAGAGAGCCTGCTGGCACTGAGAGTTCTGGCAAAACTAGCAGTTAAAGCAACGGCGGGGGCGGGGGGGTGCGGGTGGCACCCAGACCCTCTCCCCGGGGGCCCCTCTGCACCGGCCTGGGAGCTGTGGGGGCACAGCTGCCTTGGGAACGTCATAAAAGCATGGTCCCTCTCTGAGGATGAACGCGCAGGTACACGTGTCATCTGGGGAGTGGTGCTGAGGCCTCCCCCGCTCTGCCACCCAGGTCCCTCAGCGGGCGCGGTGGGAGACGGTGCTGCGGGCCCGGGGCGCGGTGGAAGGAGCCTTCAGGGGCTAGAGACCCGAGCCCAGAGAGCCGGGACAGCACGCCCTCCCAACTCCAGCGTTAACTGCCTACTCGGGGAGAGGAGAGAAAACCAAACCTGGGGCCTGGACACCCCCTCTGAGGGGTGGGCAGAGCAGGCCGCTGGAAGCCCAGGCAGGGAGAGCCCGGGGTGGGGGTGAAGGTGAAGCTGGTAGCTCGCGAGGGGTCGAAGGGCTGACCAGGTGGGCTGGGGCGGGGGTCCTGGGCCAGGGAGGAGGGGCCGGAGCACTGCGGGCAGGTGCTGGGCTCAGGGCAGTGCTCAGCTGCTGACCCTCCCACACTCTGGAAGAAACTGTTGCGGGGAGAAGGGGCCCAGGCCTGACCCAGCTGTTGCCACGGCCACATCACGATGGCACTTTGATGCCAAAGTGTTTGCGAAGCTGTTCCAGAAACACAAAGGTGAGCACGGTGTGGGGCACGAGGCGGATGCCCGCAGGCACGAGGCCCTGAGGGAGGAAGGAAGGGTGTGAAGGGCCCCGACAGGCCCAGGGGCCCCCGCCCGGCCCAGGGGCCCCCGCCCCACGCCGCCCCCACGGACCTTGTAGAAGGCCAGCGGCCCGAGCTTTGCTGTCTCCATGGCGCAGTGCAGGACACCCTGCAGAAAACGCAGAACCGGAATACAGCGGCTGCTTCTGGAGAGGCGTGAACCCCCCCTCACTCTGGTCACACTGAGGGTGGGTGTGAGCCTCGCAGAGCAGCCTGGAGGTTCAACAGTAAAAGCAGGAGGTGGGGCTGGGGGTCACAAAGGTCAAGGGCTGCCTGCTCAAAACTAGACCCCAGGAGCACACCCCAGGGTGCTGTGGTGCCGAAACCCACAGAAGACGCAGTGTGTGCTGGTGGGGCTGGGGGGTGGGACCTGCCCCCTTCATAAAGGCACCATGTGAAGTTTCACTGACTGCAGTGACCGGCTTGCTCTGTTAAACACACACGGGGCCCTGGGAGGGACGCAGTCATGGGTGGAGGGGGACAGCCGTGTCCACACCCGCGACAAGGAAGCAGACCTGCAGGGCGGGGCCCCACTCACCCGATATTCGCCCTTGGCGTTCATCAGGCGGGTCTTCAGCACGTCCAGGGGCTGGCACAGGACAGTGGCGCATCCGCCCTGGGGTGCAGGGTCATCACCAACGGGCCTGCCAGGCAGGGCAGGTGGGCACCCTCATCCTACCCCACAGACCTGTCCTGGACCCCCAGGTGTCCCTAGGGCCATGGGGACACCAGGAACAGCCCTGGCCCGTGGGCTCCTCCCCAGGACCCTAGCACCCACCTATTCAGTCTAACTCGTCAAAGCCTCCTGCCACTGAGCCCCTCCCTCATCCCAGGGCCCCCAGGGAAGCCCCACCCCGCCACTCACCGCGATGAAGCTGGCGATAAAGTGAGTGAAGATGCTGTCAGACAAGTACCCGGTGCTGAGGACCAGCTGCTTGGCTTGGTCATAGCAGGACAGCTGTAGGGTGGCAGGGACAGTCAGGGCCCAAAGGACAGAGCCCACCTCGGGAGAAGCCAAAAGGGGCCCACAATGACACCAGCTGGACTGACCAGGTACCCACTCTGTTGGGTCATCTACGGTCACCACACCCATCACAGACGCGCCCCAGCCCCACCCGTGTTCCATGCCCACTGCCTTCCTCTGGGATTTCTCACAGGGCCCCAGAGCCCCACCCCAAGCAGAAACCCTACCTGACCCACGGTGACCAACATCCCACGACTGGACGCCATGGTTGCGCCTGAGAACAGCTTCTTCAGACCCTCTGCCGGGGGAGGGGAGAGGTCGGGTGCCCAGCCCAAACCCCTCCCCACCCAGGCCCCACTCCTGGGTCCCAGCCCAGCCCTCCCACCTCTCACCTTCTCGGGCCACACGGCACAGGCCATCCAGGGCGTGGGCATAGCTGTCGGGGACAGAGTGGGCCCACATGAGCTTCTCCCTGACCACTGGCTCCCATGGGGGGAGGGTACCCCCCATGGGAGCCACGGCCCCATCCCAGGCCAGGAGGTGCTGAGTGTCAAAAGGGCCAGAGGACAATGGCTTCCTGTCTCCCTGCTCACAGGAGTTCAGGGCTTGAAGAGGGAGGGAAATGCCCTCTGGGGGCTGCCAGCTCCAAGGCAGGTCCTGTCTGCAGGCCATTACAGAGGGCAGGAGGATGGGACGCCCTGCGGGGCCCCCTCTCCCCTGGTTCACTCGTCCACCTTCCCTGGGGCTGACGCTCCAGCCAGAGCCACACGCCCCCTGAGCTGACTGGGCCGACGCCTAGAGCCTAGCTCGACGTGGGTCCCCAGCCAGAACCTTAGACTCCCTAGCACCCTACGTTTCACGCAACATGGTGCTTTCATCACAGGAAGAAAAACTAACCCCTGCACCCAAAGCCTTTCGAAGTCCACACTCACTCCCACTTCCAAACCACCCTCCCCGTGGGTGCGCGCAGGTACACGCGGGAGAAGCGGTGACCAGCCCCGGGCCCAGCCAGAGGTGTGCACTATGCCTGTTTCCAGAAGCCGTCAGCCGGCTCCATGGGATCCCACAGGCGAGTCCCGACTGCGTCCTGGCAGAGCCACTCTGGGGGCTCCTCCGCCCCGACCCTCCGGCCCCACCCTGCAGGCAGAGCGCGCTACTCACTTTCGGCGCTGGCTCTGGGGCAGCTTCATGTCATTCTGCATCCTGAAACAAGCAGGGGCTCAGCAGGGCGGCAGGGCCAGACACCACCCCCACACACGCCAGAGGGCGACAGTGAGCGGCCGGCCCACCGGGGGCTGCCCTGCCACAGGCTCAGCGCCACCCCCAGTGTCCAGGACCCCAAGGTCCGAGTGGCCTGTTCCAGGCTGAACACCCACAACCCCAGTGAATGAGGTTGGCCCTCAGGGGACAGCGAGACCCTGGCCTCGGGGGCCACACTGACCTGACGTTGACCATGTCCGCGGGGGTCCCCACGAAGCCACCGATGCAACCTGGTACAACAAGCCACCCCGTGACCCCTGGCACTGCCCACCACCCTCGCCCGCCCTGCTCGCCCTCGGCCACTCACCGCTGAGGGAGCCCAGCAAGACCTTCTGGTGGAAGGGCAGGGGGCCCTGGCTGCCTTTGGTCACCTGGTCCCGCACGGTCTCGTAGATGGCGAACCGAGTCAGGGAATAGGTCATCTGGGGAGAAGGGGCCCCACTCAGAGGCTGCGGGCGGATGGCGCTGGGCACACTTCACAGACCTGGTCCTCCAGTGCAATGGTCTCCATGTGGACCACGGGGCACCAAGGGACACGCCCGAGGCCACACGGCCAGCAAGCAGCTGAGCCAACTCACAAACCTGGGGCTGAGTCCAGGCCTCACACCCTTCTCTCTCCTCCCTGGGCTCAGTTTCCCACCTGGAGGTGGAGGTCTCGGGCCGCTGTGACAGTGGCTGACCCTGTGCAAGGCAGAAGCACCTCCCACCCGCCACCCTGGGCGCTGCTGGCTCCCCTGCCTGAGGTTCCTCCCGTGTAAGCAGCCACAACTAGCCTGGGGGCCAGGGGGCTGCGACCCTCCTGCCTGCTGGGACTGAGTGCGGGCTCTGGGACCAGGACCTCAGCGACCCGCCACCCAGGGGTGGGGAGCCCCCAGATGCACCTGTCTGCACAGGGAGGCACTCAGCCCATTGTAGAGTGCCAACACGCCGTCGGAGCGCACCACCTGCAGCGCCATGCCGGTCATGCGCAGCTTCACCTCCTGCTGCGTCTGCAGGTGCACCTGCGGGGAAGCGGCCACACCAGCTCACAGCAGTACTCTACCTGGGGCCCATCCAGGCCAGCTCTGCCCTGAGCCCTTTTCCACAACCTTCCACCTTTACAGCCTCACACTAACCTTGTGGGCCAAGTGCTACCAGCACCCCCTTTTGCAGGGCACCAGCCGAGGAGTGGGGCTAGGACTCCGTGTCCACACCCGGAGCCAACCTCCACTGGATACCACCAGCCGAAACGTGAGCCTACCAGGCCCATGAGAAACATCCCACCTGCCGTGGGGCAGTCATCAACCCCACACTTTAGGTGAAGACACTGGGCAAGTCCAGAGCCCCACCTTGTAGCCACACCTGACTTCCGAGAGGGACAGAGTTACGGGGACTCAAATGACCTGAAGAAACATGGGAGACTCGGAAGACAGGGGTGGGAATCTGGGGGTACACAGGGAAAGGGTGCCTTGGAGTCCATCCTGTGGACCCCACTTTGTCCAGCCCAGCCACATCCTGGGGGGACCCGCTGGGGAAGGCTATTGACTCTGCTGCCTCAGTTTCTCTCAGTGTGCAGTGAGCCGGGAACAGAGGGCCTGGGCCTGGGGGCAGGGTGGCCACACCGGCAGCAGCCCTCGTCCAGGTGAGAAGCCACTGACAGAGTTGAGCCAAGACATAAGGCAAAGGGAGAGACCAAGTTACTTTAGAATACTTCTTCCAAAGACTGGACAGAGAGATAAAAATCCTGGCCAGGGCCTCCCTCCGAGGTCTCCACAGCTGCTGGCACCTCCCGCTGCACCCCAGCAGATGGCCACGTGCTTCCTGGGCCAGAGAGAGACTAGGCTCCTGTGGCCGCAGGCCTCCCTGCCCCCGCCCCCAGTGCTCTGCAGCAAAACAGCACCTGGGGGGTGGGGCAAGGGGCAGTGACGCCCAAAGGAGCCTTGGCCCACAGACCATGACTCTAGGCTGGCCTGGTGCCATGGAGGGCTCCAAAAGCTCCTGGAGGCTGTGCCCACAGCTGGGCAGGGACAGTGAGCCTGATCCTCCAGGGTGCGTGGTCGGGGGTGGGGGATGGGGGAGCACAGGGACCTGCGGGGGCATCCAGAAAGTAAAACAGAACAGGCACGAGAAGGGAAAACGCACCTTCCTACCTGGCCCTGGGGGTTACCAGGGCCTGTGCTGGCCTCTCCCAGGATGAGCTAGGTCTCAGAAACGCTCCCGGCTTCAGCCCCACCCCCAACTTTTGCTAATCCTGCCTTTACTGGTGACCACTCTGAGGCTTGAGGGATGGCTGGGTCAGCCAGGGACACAGGTGCCAATCCCTCCCAGGGGTCCAGCGTGGGACCCAGGCTGCTCTGGGTGGCCAGGTGGCTGCCCTTGCCCACAGGACCCACAGGACCACAGCCCAGGTTCCCTGGCGCAGGGCCGACGGCCAGAACATGCTTTGTACCTCTGACCCTTTGTTGTTTGTGGTGAGAGCACCAGAAAACCAACCTCCCTCGGCTGGCCTGCCCTGAGACAAGGGAAGCTCTGTCTTATTCTGCCCCATAAGCATTCTTAAAAAAGAAAAAAAACCCAAAAAGTGTGATTACTTCTCGCTCTGGGAAACAATCACCCTCACTGGACAGGACCTGCATGCAGGCAGAGCTCAAGGCTTCCAGGTGTCCCCCCACCTTTCAGGAGGAAGCAGCCCCAAAGAGGGGCGACTGACCATATCCCTCCTCTGTCTCCCTCAGTGTGTGCCGGGCACCCGCTCGGCAGAGGGGGCGCGTGGTCCGTGCCGGTGTGTGCTGAAGTCCGGACGCGTTTTCAAGTGCCAACAGCTATGCTCCCAGAGAACCAAGCCCTCAACGTGTCACCCAGCAGAACGTGTGTCCGCAAAAGTGCGAAGGGCGGGTCGGGAAACAGGCTCAGAGAGGCCAAGGGGCGAGCCCAAGGTCACACAGGTAGCAGCAGAGTGGGATGGGGGCCCGAGGGGCACCTCCACCGCCTCCTGCCCGCAGGGCTCCCGACGGGGGCGGGAGCGAGGGCCCGGCCCGAGGCCCTCCGCGCGCCGCGCTCACCTTGAGCAGGTCCAGCGGGTGCGTGCAGCAGGCGGCCCCGCACGACGCCAGCCCGCCGAAGTACCAGCGCGACACGCGCGCCTCGGCCGCCATAGCCCAGACGCGGCCGCCGACGCCGAGGAGCGCAGGTACCCGGCCCGACCCCGGCCCCCGAAGCCCGGACACCTCCCCGTCCCCAGCCAGACTCGATCCGGCCCGACCCGGCCAAACCCGGCCCGATCCACGCCGCCGCGCGCCGCCAGCTCAAAGTGCCGCTGGCCGCTCGCGCCCGGCACAGCCAATGCGCCCGCGCGGCCCGGGGGCGGGGCCTGGTGGGCGGGGCCAGCTAGACCCCGCCCCGAGACCGGGGGCGGGCCCCGCTCCTTAAAGCGGCCGCAGCCGGGCGGGCGCCACCGAGCCCCCTCGGGGACCCCCGGGGCCCAGGCCGCGCGGACCGCGGGGAACCTGCCGGGTGAGCCCTCCCCACTCCCCCTCGGAACCTGCGTCCGCCCCCTTCCTACGCTGGCCCGGCCGCCGGCCACTCCGGCGCCTAGGGCACGTCTGCGAAGGTCACGGCCCGAGTGGCCTGGGCGCTCTGCCCCCGACCCCTCCTGGAGGCCGGCCTCCCGCAAACGCCCCGCCCCTGCGCGGCCTGAACTTGTACCCAATGTCCCACCCCAGCCGCGCAGGACCCGGGGGTTCGTCCTGGGATACGTCCCGCTGCAGGAGGGGCCAACCTGCGGGTTACAAGAAAACTAGGGGCAAAGGCAATTCGGAGACTAGCCGCCCCGCCTACCCACCCCTCCCAGAAACTCCTAGCCGAGTCCAGCCTCAGGCCTGCTCTGACCACACAGCCCCAGGCAGCCACCCTGGGGCGGCCCAAGAGGGAGTTTCTGGGCGTGCGGCTCAGGCTCCTGGGAGGCGGCAGTCAACAAACTGCCTGCCCCAGCCTGGCCCCAGCGGGAGACGCCCACCTCCCTGCTGACCGGAAGTGCAGGTGTGCTGCTAGCCCAAAGGCGCACCTGCCGAGCAGTGAAATCTGAGTCCCCAGGGCCGCTCTGGGACAGGGCCACATGGATCTCAGAGGAGGCGGAGAAATGTGGAGGAGCCCAGGGTGGGGTGGGGGGTAGTATTACCCATGCTGGGAGCCTGCGTTATTTGAAAGGGAGAGTAGGATTAAGAAAAATGGCCCAGGGGCTTCTGGAGATCAGAGAGGGTGGGAGACACATACCGAAGATCCACAAGGAAAGGCAAAAACGTGTCGCTGAGCAGCTACACACAAGACTCCCAGAGACAGCAGTTTGTTCAGAAAGCCGGAGCTAACAGACCTGACTGTTAGTGTGCAGGAGCAAGCCGCTTCTTCGTCCATGGTCCTCCAAGCCCACTCCCGGCACAGACCCTGCTGCCCTGGCACCTGGATCTCATTTGGACTCAGCCAAGATGCCCGAATCTGCCATCAGCCCCAGGGCACTGTCAGGGCTCCTGACTACATCGCAAACACAGCAGTGAAGCAGAGATGACAGAAGCCTCTGGAGTCCCTAGGTCTCCATGACAGCCCAGAAGCGGGGACCCAGGCCCTGGCGGGGGGAGCTGTCCCCTTACTGGGGTCATTGGCAGAACAGGGCCCTGAACCTGGTGCTGGCAGGGAGACCCCAGGGTTTGCTCCTCACAGAACACAGACCGTCCCCAAATTGGGAAGGGCAGGGCCCAGAGACTTAGGATTGGGAACTGAAGAGACATCGTAAAACGTAAAAATATCAAGGGCGGCAGGGTGCCGAGATGCCTGAATTCCCGTGACCTGAGATGGTGTGAAAAGGCAGTCAGACGTGGGAGGAACCCTGGAACACGGGAAATGCCTCAAGGCTGGAACACCCTCTTAAGAAAGGGGTGGATTTTGCAAACTATAGGCCAAGGAACTAAAAAAGATCCCAGCCAAATTCTCAAATGGACTGTGGAGACTCACGCAGAAGCCCGAGAGGGCGAAGGGGAGGGCGGGCGCAGTCCTGAGAACAGGGCTGCCCGGGCAGGCCTCTGGGTGGGGGCTGGTGTGTGCTCTGTGGCCCTTACACATCTCCTCTTGGTGCCTGGGCAGGGAGGACCGTGCTTCATGGGTGGCCTGGCAGACATCTGGGGTCCCTGGAATAGGGGGGAGGTCTGTGGAGGTGAGGCACCTGCGGGGGCTCTGGATTTGCCTCCGCTGTGTCCTGTGACCGCGAGCCTGGACAAAGGCGCAACGCCAGCTCCTATCAGGATCTATAAGGACTTGTGTGGGTGCCAAGAGAGCAACTCGTGACACGCAGCAAGCCTGCCTCCCACTGCCAAGCGTGAGGGCCAAGGCCAAGTGGGCTTCAAGGACCCGGGGCAATCCCCAGAGGCACACCGCACCTATCTCCAGGTCTGAGACACTTAAGAGCAGCCTGCAGTCTGGGGCAAGTCAGGGGTAGCTGGAGGGGCCAGGACCCCCATCAGGAGGCTGAGCCAGGATGCTGCCTAGGAAGACAAGGCCCAGGGTCTTCAGGTATGACTTTTGAGCTCAGGCAGAAGCACCGCCCTAGTCTGCCATAAGCGAGTCAGGATACGTTGGCCTGGTGGCCCTCAAGGTGCAGGGCCACCCTCACCTTTGATCAGCCACCCCTAGCAAGA
Source organism: Camelus ferus (assembly GCF_009834535.1). Classification (NCBI taxonomy): domain Eukaryota; kingdom Metazoa; phylum Chordata; class Mammalia; order Artiodactyla; family Camelidae; genus Camelus; species Camelus ferus. The sequence continues at coordinate 20,659,059 of NC_045711.1, forward strand.
CCAGCAGAGAACAGAAAGCCCCATCCTTGCGGGAGCCCGTCTTCACCCCAGATGCCTTGGGAAAATGGGGAGGGGGCCTAGAGCACAAGCAGCCTCCCCAGGTTACTGGCAGAGGGGCCTGTGACCATGCAGATCTGGGCTGGGGAGTGTCCCTGAGCCCTGGGAGAGGGCAGCAGGCCCAGCAGGCCACACCCAGCCCCAGGTAGCCACAGTCCCCTCTGCTGAGTGAAGGCACGCCCAGTGATCTGCTGATGGTGAATCATTAACCCCCTGGGGATGGTGCCAGGGGCCACAGGCTTGGCCAGTGGGGCTCTGGTCAGGGAGTGGCCTCATCTGCTCCTTGGACCCTTCCTACGAGGCCCAGCAGGGAGTAAGACCTCAGAGAGGACACTGAGCTGGTGGGGGGTGGGGGCGGCTGTGCATGCACACCAGGGAGCCTGGCAGCTCCCACCCAGACATGGCACTCCCAGACACAGTGTCCCTTTCTGGTCCCCCAGCTGACCTTGCAGCTCATTCTTCCAACAGGGCCAAGGGAGGGGGCCAGGGAGTAGGCAGCCTGGAGACTCAGGCCAGAGGGTGTGGGCCTCCAAGGGTCACAGGAACAATGCCTCTCCAGAGTGGCCACTCAGAACGTCTTGCAGCCCCCTCCACCCAAGCCCCAGGGGTCTCCCACCTGGGCCTGCGAGGAAGGAATCCACTGCCCCTTCCAGGCAGGGCTGAGGTGGGGCCTGACTCAAGAGAAGGAAGCCATAGGTCCTTGGGGCAGGCAGGCACTGAGCAGGGCACATAGGCTTGGGCAGCCACTGCCATCTGTAAATGCCACACTCTGGCAACAGGCCACCTCCTTCACTTCCCTTCTGGCTCCAAGACCCAGCTCCCCGAGGCCCAGCCCCCAAGGCTCCTCTAAGCACCTGTGGGAGCAAATGACACCCTCAAGGGCTGCAGAGCACATCCTCCAGCCTGTCAGGCTGTCTCTTGCGGGGCTGCTGTGCCCACCCAGGGTATAGGCCTTATTCCCACTGCCCAGGGCTGGGGCTGCATTTCCTGTTAAGGACCACCAATGTTTAAAGACAGGGAGTTCCACAGGTGCCCTACACCAGCCCCTGGGGGAAGATCTGGTACCAGCCGTGCAGCAGCTGCTGCCCCTGCAAGCAGGATGCGCACTGCCCAGTCCCACCACACTGCTGTCGGCACCAGCCTGACATGGGTCTGGGAGGACAGACCCCTGCACCCACAGCCCACCCCTACACAGGACTCAGCACACACGGAGCCTGAACAATGCATTTTTCTCAACAGCCACCAGGGGGCGCGTGAACTCGCAGTAGGTTCTCGAGTCCTCCTCCCTGGGGCTTGCACCGGCAGTGACTGCCACTCCCTCCCCATCTCAGTAGGTCCATCGTCTGTCCCAGAAGGGAACTGGCCACATGGTGCGGGTACCCGGTTCTGCTCCAGCGCAAGTGGGTCCGCTGAGCCTGGGTGCGGGGCGAGGAGCAGGTGGAGCCCTGCCCAGCGCCTGGGACCCGGTCCACAGTCGTCTGGACGGCCTACTCCAGAACCACGGTGCCGCCCACTGCCTCCAGGGCCGCCTTGATCTTCTCGGCCTCGGCCTTGGCCACATTGGCTTTGATTTCCTGGGGCAGGGATTCCACCAGCTTCTTTGCCTGCCAGAGAGCAAAGTCAGAGCCACCCTAGGCCGGGAAGGGGGCCGGGGAACCGAGCGGTGCCTGGAGACGCACCTGCACGAGGTTGATGCCCTGGACGTAGTTCTTGATTTCCTTGATCAGCTTCACTTTGTCCATGGGCTTTGCCTCTGTCAGGCGGACAGTGAAATGTGTCCGTTCTTTTTGTTTGGGGATGTCTTCTGCTGCCTGGGGGAGGGAGGGCAAAGTGGCGGCAGGGTGAGAAAGGACAGGGTGAAGCAGGCGGATTCGCTCCCTGGCCATCCTGGCCTGTAACTCCAAAGGTGAGGCCTAGGCGGGCAGCCCAGTGAAGCCTACAATTGCAGCGGGAGGCCACGGCAGGCCAGAGAGGCCCACGCTACTGCCGGGCCAGTCCCTGGACCCCTCAGTGCTCTCCCTCCCTCATCTGCCCTCCCATTTCCCAAAGGCTGCTCTGAAACTGCCCTCTGCCCCCACCACCGGCACTCTAGGTCCCTGTCCCTTAAAATTGTAAGTTACAAGACAGGAAGAGTGACACCGAAAGTGCTTCCTTGCAGAAACGGTCCTGCCGTGGTCTTCAGCCAAGCCCAAGGCCACGCCGATGACAGGCATACGACCAAGTTCAGCTCCATCTTCACCAAATAACCAACTACGGGACGACAGGCATGGCGGAGCTCCTGCTGCCACTCGTGGGGACTGCAGCACCCGCTGGAGCAGGGCCCATGGGCCCACACAGCCCTGGTGTGGGGCTGCTGTCCAATTATTAGTGTTCTTAGACGCGCTCCAGTTTAAATAAGTCACGTGGTAATTTTCTCTTCCCTTGCCCCAAATGTTCAGTCTGTAAAGCCACCTTCCAGCTCACAGCACAGATAATGCTGGTGGAACCACCAGACACACCTGGGATGGGGGCGGCTCTCCAGGACCCCTGAGCTGGTTTCCTCAGTAGGGTGAAGACTGGCAGAAGGGGAGCTGAGAGCGGGATTTAAGAGGTTCAAGAGACCCAACAACCAAATGCAGCACAGACCTTGTTTGGATTTGGGTATGGAAAGTCTGGAACTATTGGTGGCACTCGAATAGGCTAGGGTGGGAACCCTGCTGGCTGCATCCACGTGCAAACAGCACACGACAACACGAGGAAACACCTGTGCCATGAGATGTGGATGCTCGGGGATACAGGAGGGACAAATCCGAAATCTGTCATAAGCTTCAACAGACAGGTGGGCAAATGTGACAAAAACTTTATAACTATCAAGCTTGGGTGATGAGCATAAAAACAACCATGCTATTATTTCTATTTGTGGATAAGTATGAGATTTTCCATAACAAAAATTGAAAAAGTAAACAAAAAAAAAGCAAAACCCCCCCAAAAACCTCCTCCAAAACTCCCAAATTAGTTTGTGGATTCAAGTCTTCTAGTTTCCACAAAGAGCCCCAAACGTGTCCCAGGCACCCAGAGGATGGACATGCTCCCTCCCTGTGCCCACTCTCTGCTCCATCCCGACAGACTTCATGGTCACATGTCCACCACCCCTCTGTGGAGAATGCCTTGTTCTTGTCCTCAAATCCTCATGTCCTCCCTCAGAGTGTCACCTCCTTGAAACTGTTCCCCTCCCCTCCCTTAAGCTTCTTCCTTCCCTGTAGCATTTATAACTGTCCTACTGTTTGGCACAATTTCTTTTTTTCTTTCCCCTCTCCTGTGACTCAAGGACTATTCCCCTTCACAACAAACATGGTCTCCACATGGGCAGGGACCTGCACATCCTTGGCAGGGAGGAGGTCACAGGGAGGGAGGGGAGCCCACAGCCAAAAAGTGCACACAGATCTGTAAGGCGTGTTGACTGATGCAGAACCCAGGAAAGGGACAGAAGAGAAACCTGGCTACGTGAGGTGAGGCAAGATGGGGCCAGACACCAGAGAAACACTCTTCTGTGCACAGGACCCCAGCCTGGGCTCACCTCGGAGGCTGCCGCGGCAGGGGCAGCACCCGGCGCCACGCCACCCATCGGCATGAACCCGACATCCTGAATCTTCAATGTTTTCTGCAAGGACAGAGGAGAGCAGTTTCAGGAGCTGGCCGCCACTCCCAGACGCGCTCAGGGACACTCCTGGCACAGTCCTCACACTCGGGGAGTCCACTTTCGACAATTTACCAAACTCTCAAGTTCCCCAGGAAGGGGCCCCAGATTTCTCCACCCAGGCCAGGGATGCTGTACCTTCAGGAGCTCGTTGAGGTCTGAGATCTCCAGCAGCGTGAGGCTGGCAATGTCCTGGACTAGCTGCTGGATCTTGGGGGGGTACTCCTTGGGGGCGTTATCCAGGGGCGCACCAGCTAGGGCCTCCCCCCTTCGACGGCTGCTGCATCTCATCAGCCTCAGGGCGCAGACACGTGGTACCTGTTGCCTAGCCCCCATTCAAACAGACCCGTCAGCCTGGCACGGGCGGATGACACAGGCCGGGCAGATAGGTGCCATGAGTTCAGGTCTAGCTCCTTGGCGCCGACCCAGGGTCCTCAGACTCCAGGGTCCATGCGGACAAAGGGATCTCCCAGCTACTTTAACCCAAATGGCTGTTTGCAGACACGCCACCCACAACGTTAAGTTTCCGGTTTGAATGAGCCGTGTCAGCCCGTGCTGGCAGGACAGCTACTTGAATGCATTTTGCAGCACAAAGCCTTTCAGAACCTGGGGTCGCCGGCGACCGAACGCCGGATCCACTCAAGGGAGTCCTCGCACGTCACTGTGTTCCGGGAGAAACTGATGCCCGGAAAGGGGCAGGGACCCGCCCAAGGTCATCGGGGCCACCCCCGCACTCTCGGCGGCCCGCGCGACTGGACGGTAGGCAGGCGGCGGCCCCATGCCGCGCACCCCCGCCGGGACCCGCCGAGTCCGGAGTGGCCTCCCGCCAGCCGCCCGCGGACGCCGCCTCGACCTGCACCGTCGGTGCCCGGCCGAAGGCCCCAACCCTGCCCGCCTGCCCGGCCCTCAGCGGCCCGCAGTACCTGGCGAGGAGGAGCGCGGCGGCCCGAAGCCCGAGACACGGCCCCCACAGGGGGCTTGCGGCCGCCCGCAGCATCGCTCCGCGGGCGGGAAGGTCACACGCGGATCCCAGGAGGAGGGACGCTCTAGCCGCCCGAGCCACGGGGCATGCGAGCTGCGGACGACACTCTAGCCGCCAGAGCCGCCGAGCATATGAGCTGGGGAGGACTCTCTAGCCGCCCGAGTCGCGGGGCCTAAGAGCTGGGCGCGGACGCTCTAGCCGCGCCTGGACTTGCCTTCTCTCGCTCCTCGAGATTACCCACAAGGCAGCGGGCCGCGCAGGCGCAGAGCCGCGTTGGCGGCCTCGGCCGGCTCCAGCCCGTGGCGCGCTGGGCGAACGAAGGCCGGAGAAGGCTGAGGCTTGGCGCCGGGTTCCGACGGGCCGGGACCTGGCCTTGTTGGACAGCGCAGCGACGCCTGCCCCCCGAGCCCGGGCTCGTGACGTTTGCGCTGCCTCAGGGCGGGCCGGAGGGTCCCCAGTGCCCTTCCTCGGCAGGTCTGTTCCAGGGACCCGGCTTGTGGTCACCTAGCGGGAGGAGCGCCCTGCCCTCTGCGCCGCCTTCTCTTCGATTTCCTCTTGTACCTAAAGCGACTGCTTTTCCAGGCAGCACGGGGGCACGTTTTGTCCTGTCGGGGCCGCCCTGGGAGCGAGGCCGCCGCCCTCCGGGGGACCAGCCCGCAGCGGGCTCGGGAATCGGCTAAGGGTTGTGACTGAGCTGAGCCTGGATGGGGTCCTTGGCGGAAGGGCCAGCCTTTCACCTGGGAAAAGAGGATTTGTAAGCTTGGGCTCTGCCTCCAGCTCTGAATCCTTTGCAGTCCTGTCCCCCCTCTCCGTCCAGCTCCCAAACGTCTGGACGTGGGTGTCCCCAGCCCCTTGAGTCCTCTGCTTTTGCTCTTGAATGCAAGCGGCAGCCCCCCTCGCTGCTGTCCCAGATTTAAGAGCCCAGGGGGAACAGACCCCCACTTTAGGTCGAGTGGAGAAGGCAGGGCTGCCCTCTGCCCAGCGTTCCGATGATCCTGGCCCTGCCTGTGACCTGAGCTCAAGTAGCTTATCTGTGCCTATTTAGAAGGGCTGATGTGGAGGTCACCTAAGAGGTTTGGGCACTTAAGGTGTGCAAAATGTCAGGATTGTCTTAAACACTTTTCCTAGGCTACAACTAACCAGCATTGTAGAATCGGACTGAAGCCCTGGGCCCTGCCAGTCTCTCCCAGGAGTCAGGGCAGTGCAGGGCTGGGTGGGCAGGATGGTTGCTCAGCTCCTGTAGGGACAGCTCCTTGGTGCTCGGTCTCAGGGAGGAAGAGCAGATCTGCAGCTGAGGCCAGAGCAACATCCACTAGTGGAGACTGTGGAACTGGGCCTGGGGCAAGGGACAGGCTGGCCTTTGGGGGCACCCCATCTAGAGTTGGACTGGCTGCCCGCCACCTGCCTTCTGAGCAGACACTTGAATACTTGTTGAAAGATGTTTTATTATCACTGTTCCATTCCGTCTACTGAGCAGGGCACTGGATGAGATGACAGCTCAGAAGAAGAGAAGCTGGAGACAGGCCCCCAGCCTTCCTGTGAGGGCCAGGAGCACCCCTGCTGACAGCGTGGGGGGCCACACTGGAGGGCTCTGGGGAGCACTCACACGAGTCACAGGCCCCACGGTCTCATGGGTGGGGGTGGGAGGGCGAGAGCTGTGAGGCAGAGAGACCCCACTCCCGCCAGCCATCGCAGGACCTGACACAGGGGGCTGGGGGCTTCCTCTCAGAGAAGGTCCTTCCCTTCCACCCTCCTACCCAAGGCCCAGCCCTAGGGAAAGAAGTCAGACGGACTCAGGGAGACAGGGACAGGGATGAGGCCTGGGGGGAGGAGGAGCCAGCAGGCGAGAACAAAGGAGGAGGTCTGGGATGAAGGGCCACCCCAGCTCACATGAAGCAGGGACACTACACGCAAGAGAGGAGAGAGCAAGGTGGGCGGACGATGCTAGTTAAGAGACGGAGGCAGCGGTTTGAACCGTAGTGTTACTCTGGATGGCGAGCTCCCCGGCTAGGGTCAGTCAAACGAGATGAGCTGGGCTTCGCTGCCCTGCACCGGTGGCCCCTGTGCAGGTGGCTGCTGGGCCACTGGGGGCTGCTGCTGGGGAGGGCCGCTGGAGGGCGCCATCTGGGGGGACACATGGGGGCTGTTGGTCTGTCCTCCCTCCCTCTTCCCTCCCTAGGCCCCCGCCTCCCCAGCCTCTAATGGCTCTTCTAGAACACTTGTGTCCCAACCTTGCCCCAGGTCTGCAGGCCCCCAACTAGGCCCAGCCTGGGCTGCACCAGCGGTGGTCTCTTGACTCCCTCTTTCCACTTGTCACGGGCTCCCGGTCCTCCTGTCCCCAGCAGAGCACAGACCCCAGGAAATTCTGATTAACGTCTATGGAGTTGAACTGATGTGGCCTGGGGCTCTTAAGTAAACGCACAGTTTCGACATCCCCAGGTGTGACTGTGTTTAAGTCCGGGTTCTGCCTGCAAAGCAGCAGTCCTCGCCAGCACTGGCCGCCTTCCCAGGGCAGCCCCGCGGCCGTTGGGGGCTCAGAGCGAAGCCTGTGCCCCCCTGAGCTGGCTTCCAGCACGGCCCTCCCTGGGGTCATGAGCTGTGATGGCGGCCCTGGGAGAGGCTCACCTGCTGGTACATGGGCTGCTGCCCCGAGATGTAGGGCTGCTGCGGGGGTGGCAGAGATGCATCCTGGCTGGGGAGGGTGGTCATGAGGTTCTGTGGAGAATAAAATGAACCTGAAAAGGGAGCTCTGAAACCAGATAAACAGCACTTCTGACTTGGAAAATCAAATGCCAACCAGCAAAGAGAGCCCAGTGGAGGGGACATGGTGGGGAGAAGGGCGGAGCCCGACAGTGCACCCCCAGCCTCTTGCCAAGGGTCCCCAGCCTGCCCCTGGCCGCCGACCCCACAGCCACGGCCTCTCACCTGCATGCTGTAAGGCTGGTAGCCCATGGACACGGACTGGCTCCCCATGTAACCCATGGTGCCTGACTGTGGGGGCTGGGAGATGGCCGGGAGGCTCTGCGGGGCCTGGGAGGCCACGTTCTGTGGAGGGAAGGGGGAACGGGAGAGAGCTGGGCCCAAGTGCCTCACAGTGCGGCTTTGTGGGGAGAGACGTGGCCCACCCGCCTACCTGGTACCCCTGCGTAGGGGTGGGCTGGTAGGACGAGTAGGCTGGGCTGGCGGTGGGCCCTGGGGGGCCCTGGGGGGCTGCCTGGGTGCCAGCGGCCCCCGCTGGGTACATGTAGGCGCTCACCATGCTGGGATCTGCAGGGGAAAGGAGGCATGAGCCCCCACCCTGAGGGTGGGGGGGTGCGGGGGGGCCTTCCTCTAAGTTGTCCTTTTCATTGTGACTTTGGAACCAAGTTCATGTTTCACGTTCTCACAAGAGGGTGATAAATGAAACCGAGGAGGACGGGAGAGACCCCTGCAACGTGTGCCGTCAGGAGACCCGACACCCAAACTGACGGGTGGTCTGCAAGATGGTGGGGCCGGTGCTCTTTGGGAAGTCTGTCACAGAACCCTAGGGCAGACTGAGGAATGTTCTAGATTAAAGGAGATGAATGAGGCAGAACAGCTGAACACAACACATGACAGGTTTCCTGTTGGCACAAAGGGTGTCTGGGGCCATGCATGAGAGCCGAGCTGGGGTGGACACAGTCACACCATGGCCTGAGAAGCCCCTGGCCTGGCGTCTGTGCCCAGGCTACACGGGAGCATCCTGGTTGAGGAAACACACTAAAGCCTCTAACAATAGAGGACGCCCCGCTTGCCACTCACCCTAACCTGGGCCAGAAGCGAGTGCGCATGGGAAGAGGCAGGGTGGGGCATGGGCACACCCGGGGAACCTGAGCACCTCTCTGAACCGCTCTTCTATTAAGTCTGATATCACACCGAGGGAAAACAGAACAGGGTAGTGATCTGGGCTCGTCTTGACTGCTCCACGGCTCCCCCACCGCCCGCCAGCCCGTTACCTGCTGTGGCCCCGGGCATGCTGGCGTAGGGGCTGCCGGCGGCCGGGGCCGCCTGGCTCATGTACATGGCGTGCATGGGGGAGCCCTCAACTGAGCCCGCGGGGCTGAAGGTCCCTGCGAAGCTTGCGGGGCCTGAGGGCTGGTACAGCACGCCCCCTGCCGCGGGCATGGCCTGGAGCTGAGGACAGAGACAGGCTGTCAGAGCAGTTCTCGGTCCCCGGCGTCCCCCGAGGGCGCGGGGCAAGGCTGGGCACGTGCCTGGGCATAGGGCAGGGAGAAGGCGGGCATCTGGGCCCGCATCTGGATGGTCTGCTTCTGCTGCTCCAGGCGCATCTGCCGCTCCTTCTCCTGCTCCTGCAGGCGCTGGATGGCCAGCTGCCGCTGCACCTCCAGGTACTCCTGCTTCTTCTGCCGCATGATTTCCAGCTTCTGGGCCAGCTGGATCTGGCGCTGGCGCTCCGCCTCCTCGGCTGCACGGCGCAGCTTCTCCCGGTGCTCCTCCCGCAGAGCGCTGAGGGCCCCCCGGGCATCCCGGATCTGCGCCAGCTTGTCCTGCAGCCCCTCGTAGTACACTGCGGGGGAGGGCAGAGCGGGGGGGCCCTGGCATTGGCCGGAAGCACGGGCTGCTCAGCGGTGGGCACCTGCTCCGGGAACTGCCTGGGCCTCCCTCGGCCCCGCCGAGTGCTTGTCAGCAGGGCAGCGGGCAGCTGGGCTCCAGGAAGGGCGTACACGCGCACGCGCGCACACTCTCTCCCCTGGGCTGGCTGGCCTGCGCTTAGGGGGTATTTCCTGCCACGGGGGTGGCCTGCTATGGAGCCCGAGGCCCACGCCTCTCCCGGCCTGACAACGCCTGGCCCAGAAGGCACCCCCAGCCCTGAGTGGGTGCAGTGGTCCCTGACCGGAGCCCCGTGGCACCTACGCCTGCGCTCGTCCAGCTGGTTGAGCAGCTCGAGCAGCTGGGGGTGCATGCCATTGATGGACTGGAAGAGCGACAGCACGGCCGAATCGTTGGTGATGCTGCGGCCTCGCACGTGGTTGCTCTTCATGCGGTTGACAAAGGTGGTAACAGCGTTCTGCAGGGCCTTCAGGAACTGTGCGTGGCTCTCCTCCGACTCCCCGTTCTGGTACTGCGGGGGCACAGTGCGGTCTGGTGAGCACCTCCCGCGTCCCCAGGCCCGAGCAGGGACCCTCCGTCCGGATCTACCAGGCACTGAGCTCCGAGCCTGCTGCCCACCTGACCGGGTGCTCCTGGCAGCTCTGAGAGGCACCCTCAGCACACGGCTCACAAGTGAGGAAACAGGACCATAGCACAGCGTGGCTGAGACGAAGCTGCCCGGCCCTGGTCTCTTATTCCAATGGGCAACAAAATGCACAGCCCCAGGAAGGCCCCAGACTTGTCCCGGTGGTTCTGGGCTGCCCTAGAGTATTCTGATCGTTCAGGGTAGGCTACGAGTGTCCGAGCTCTGGCCCACAGCCAGCCCAGACAGAGCTGATGGAGGGTTCTGAGCCGGAGAAGCCCAGCTCCAGGAGGCCACTGCAGGCACCACTCGGCCCTCCTGACACTCTGTGCTCCCAGACACCCAGATTTCCCCTAACCCAAGGAGGGAGCCGCAGCTTACCTCACTGAAGGAGCCACCGGCGGGAGTTACAGGCTGAGGGTCCATCTCCGGGAGGGGAGTCTGGAAGAGACCGGAGGGTGAGTGGGGTTCCACCTTCGGCCTGTCCCTGTGCCGCCGTCCCAAGGACTGCGGGCAGCAGCCCGAGAGCAGCCCCTCACCTCCACGCTCGCAGGGCCTGAGAGGCCCTCGGTGGGCTGGACAGTGGGCTCTGTCAGGGGCACTGGCGCGGATGGCGTGGGGCTCCTCCGAGCCTCCTCCTGCTTCTTCTCCCAGTAGTTGCGGTTGAGGTACCGGGCGAGCTGCACGGGCAAAAGGGGGTCACTCTCGAGGGCCAGGAGGCAGTGAGGGGAAATTGCCACCTGCAGGGCGTCCTCACCTCGGGGTCGATGTCCTCAGCCAGAGGCGCCGACGAGTTCTGGGGAGACGTGGGGGGTGTGAGGGGCCGTGGGCCAGAGAAGCAGCAACCCTGGCCGTCGCTCAGGAAGCCTGGATGGCGCAGTGCTGACAGTGGACCCCAGAGGCTGGCCAGAGCCAGTCCAGTCCCCAAGGGGCTGTACACAAGGTGCAGGGTGGTGCCGCGCCAGCCCTCCCAAGAACCCTCCAACACCCAAGGGGCAGGGGCAGGGCCACTCTCGGCCCCACCCCTGGAGCCCTGCACAACTTGCAAATAACTTTCTGAACCTTCTGTCCCACCTGCTACCCACCCACTTTCTACAGACGGGACTGGGGCCAGAGAGAGGTTGGGCCAACCCCCAGAAAGCAGGCCTGTGAGGGCTGCAAGGGAGGCTAGAAAAAGGCAGGGCCCTTGTGACCCCAGGCTCCCCACCTTCTCCTACCTTTGCATCGTCCTCTGCCCGACAGGGGCCCCAGCCAGGGAGCAGAGGCCTGTGAGAGCCAAGCTGCACCATGACCACTGCCGGCGAGACGCTGTGTCCTTGCCCCAGCGCCTGCCCCCCACACCCTCCCACCCACCACGGGAAGGCGTCTAAGGCGAGGCTGGGGCGGCTCACCACGGGTGAAGAGTACAGGCTGCTGGCAGGGGGCGCTGACGAGGCCACGGGCGCGGGCTCCGCCTTAGGGTACGCGGTGTAGGCCGACTTCTGTCTCTGCAGGAGAACCAGGAAGAGGGTGTCGCCAGGTGCTCCTCTCGGCCACCCCCACTGCCCTCCACCTGCCTCTGCCCCCATCCCCAGCTCACCATCCTCTCCTTCTCCTCGGCCTCTGACTGCGATAGGGCCAGTGCCAGCTGCAGCTCCTCCTCCTCCTGCAGGGCCGTCTCATCCCTCTTGGGGGGCAGCTGGGAAGGCAGGGCAGGTGGGCGGGGTGCCCGGGGCCCAGGAGCGAGGCGCAGCCTGGGGCCCGGGAGGTACCTGGGACTGCTGGGACAGGGGACTGGTCAGGTACTCCGGGGGCAGCTCCGTTGATGAGGCAGCCTTTCCCTCCGCTTTCCTGGAGGAGACAGGACACCGTGGGTAACCAGGCACCAGACGCCGGGCCCCCAAGTTCTCGAGGACACTGCCTCGGCTTCCCTCCCATGTCCCCACAGAAGGATGACAGAGGTTCCACCGGCCACTCCGGAGAGTAGCTGGACCCTCAAAGCAGCTGTCCACCTCCGGGCTGTAGGGCTCCGGGCGGGTCACCAGCCTGTGCTGCAGCCTCTCTCCTGGAAGCGAGGCTCTGACACCCACCTGGCCAGGCCACGGCCCACGGAAAGGTCTCCCCGTAGAACGGCCCGCGGACACCACCTCTCTGGGGGTCAGGACCCACACCGGGCGCTGGGACAGGCAGACAGCAGGGCCTCCAGACCAACCGCACAGAGCCCGACCCTAATCACGAGGAAACCTCGGACCCACACCCAGAGACACTACGACAGCCTGAACCCGGGCAATGTCCTGTCATGGAAGATGAGGGGGCTGAGGCACAGCCGGGTTAGGCAGCTGAGGTGACCAGTCCTGACAGAACAGAACTGCCAGGGAACACTCCTGGGACTCGGGAAGCCCGAACAGTAGGTGTCGGCACCTACTGACGCCAGACGCCCCAACTCCACGACTGTGAGGAGAACATGCCCCTTGGGAGGCCACGTGGGAGGTCGAGGGGTGGGGGTCCGGGGCCTGCTGCCCACCCTCAACCGGTTCAGGACACAAGGCGCGTGCACAGGGACACAAGCAAGCGGGGCAGGTACATAAGTCAACGGGGCCACCAGGGGACTGGGGGGAGGTGGCGTCCACGTGGGGTCTTCTAACCACTCCCGCCACCTCTTCTTTAAGTTTTATTTCCAAACCAGAAACTTAGAAAGACAAACTCAAGCACCTGGCCGGCTGGTTTCAGACCCCGGGCGCCCGTCTGGCTCTGCCCCGAGTCTGGCAGGGCCGTGGGAGCAGGGCCCGGGTGGGCCCCCCAGACAGTGGAGACAGAAGGCCGGCCCGGCTCCAGAGCCCATGGGGGACTCACTTGTTGAGCTGCTCATAGCAGGGCTCGCACACCCGCACTTCCTTCTCGATGCCAAACTTGGGGATGGTTGAGTACTTGGAGGAGCACTTGCCACAGAAGATCTGGCCACACGCCCGGCAGTGGTGCTGCAACACAGGGCAGGTCAGGGCGGCCGGTCCGTCCCCCTTCGTGCCCACTCTGCCCAGCACCACCCACTGCAGACACCGTAGGCTGGGCCTCCCAGGCCGGGGTGGGCAGAAGGGCCTGGGAGGCCAGAGGCCCTGGGGGAGTAGGGCACACTTCCAAGCCCCCGACTACAGCCTCCATTTGGGGGAAGTAAGTATATATTGAAAAGAAGAAAGTTTACAAAAAACGTGAACTGCCCTGACAAACAAGAGTTTTGGTGGGCGGTGGGTGTGGTGAGTCTGCTCAGACGCCCGGGCCCAGCCCTCGCCACGGCCAGCCTGGACTTGGGTGGGAAGAGACGGTGGCCCGAGCGTCCAAGCCGGACAGGCTGAGTCAGCCGAGAAGACTCGGCTAACGGGCTGTTGGTTGAGGGAACGCAGACCCAGAGTGTTTCCGGGGGCGTGTAGCCTGGCCCAAACTTTACCCAAGGGCACCGACCATCAGACACAGGACCCCAAGGTGACTATGCTCACCACACAGCTGGGGGCTCAATGTGCTCCCCCCTACCAGGTCCCCAAGAGGAGAAGGACCATGCGTGGGTGCAGTGGCCTCATGACAGCAATGGGTGGCCTGGGGACCCTCCCCCGGGGCAGGCGCACTCACCTTGCGGGTCACGACCCCAAACTGTACCCGGCAGCGGTGGCATTCCTCAGCATCCACCCAGTCTGGGGCCTGGGGACGGGCAGAGTCAGGGTCACCCAGCCCCGGCCCTCCCTGCCAAGATTCCCACTTCCCACAGGTGGGAGAAGACCCTGGTGTGGGCAGGGGACTGGAGCCAAGTCACTGCAGACAAAGGAAGAACTCGAGAAAGGCGCCCCCTCCAAAGACATTTCCTTTCTAAAGACACGACAGCTAGACTTCCCCCAGCTCTGGAGACGTGTCACTATGTTTTAACTTTGTGAGCCCGCGAGCTGCAGCCCTAGGGCACCGTGAACCGGGTTCCCGTCTCCGCCTGCAGAGACGAACGTTCCACTCGGCAAGGTCAGCGTTCTCCTTCTCAAGACCAGCAGCAGCTCCCCTGCTCCCAAAAAGCCCGGGTCCCAGGGCCCCTTCTGCTTCCTCAGAGCCACCCAGTCCCTGGACCCCAGTGCCCTGCGGACTCACTCTCTCTGCCGCAAACATGGCGTCACTCTCCTTGAACTCGGGGAAGACGTGTCCTGGAGAGAGGAGGCCACTGTCATGGCCAAGGGCCACCCTGCACGCGAGGCTCTCAGCCTCTCCGGTCCTCGCCCACCTGCCCTGAGGCTTTCAGGAGCTGTGTCCTGGCTCTCGGTATCTGCCTCCCCAACGCCTCCCCTCCGGGCTGGCGCCTGCTGTGCCCTCAACAGCCAGTCAGCTCCACACTGGCCGAACCTGAGGCCCCAGTGGGACGCAGGCCGCGGCCTCCTCCTGCTGGTTCGTCCTCACACTCAGGTCTGGTACTCTTGCCACCTGCTCTCCAGACCTCCCCCGACCATGCGTCCTAGCCACCCCCATCCTCCTCTGGGGAGCCAGGTCCCCCTCTCGGAACCCAGCTCCTCCGTCAACTCACCACTGCACTGCCCGACCCCTGCCCTGATGGGGCATGAGGCCCAGAAAGCAGGGGCTCAGGTGCCCAGGGCTGCACTGAGGCCACCGCTGCTCCCACGGAGAGGAGCAGCCCCCAGCCTGGGTGGGGTGGACACAGCCTCCCTTGGGCCCGCCTGGTGCAGGGTGCATCCTGAGCCTGGGACTGGACCCTCCTGCCCAGCCTCCCCGCTCACCTTCCACCTTCATGATTTGGTACGTGTCCTGGACCACCTTGTACTTGGGTTCATTCCGGAAGGCGTGTGCCCAGGCCTGGATCAAGTACAGGATCTTGTTTCGGACATTTACTTCTACCTGCCTCTGCAGAGAGAGGAGAGAGAAGGGGGGGAAGGGGGGCCTTGGAGGATGCAGGTACCAGAGACATCTCAGTACGGGGAGGCGGCTGGAAGACCCCACTACTCTGACATACGGGGCTGGCAGAGGTGAGCACTGGGGCCATGGACTGACCATCCTCCCTAAACACAGGCCTTCTCCAGGGCACCCTGTCTCTAAGGACAGATCCACTGTACCTGTCTGTCCGCGCAGGGCCTGAACTTGTCTCTAACTGCTGGCAGAAGCCAGGGGTCCCGGAAGAGACGGCTTTCCAACCTAATTTCTGCTGTACTAGAACTACCTGCTCTCTCAACCCCGCCCAGGACTCCATCCAACCACCTCGGGAGCCCTTCAGCCTAAAACCCACTCTGGTGCCACTAATGGCCACCTCGAACAGGCAGAGCCAGCCAGGCTGAGGGAGCAAACGCCCAGCTGGCCAGCCCTGCCCTCCAGGCACAGCCACCCCAGGCACGTGGTGGGGGCGGCAGCTCCAAAAAGTTCCCCACATACAAAGCCATCACCTCAGCAGGTTAAAGCGCAGCTAATCACATTTCTAAGCCTCTCTTGGGGACGCCGTCCACACTCGGCGCTCAGGATGGCGGACTGAGAAAGCTGCTTTGTGGAGACACCGACTGCAGCTCACGCACCCGGCTTGCCCCTCTTCCCTGTAATCCGTGTCAGGTCAGTGGACCCCCTTCCTGCGGCAGCTCTGCTTCTCCAAGGGCCGCAGCCACACGCAGCACGAACAGGGCACAACTGTGCCCAATGGGGAGGGCAGGTCCCAATTCCTCCACCAAGGTCACCAGTCAGGGCCTCGGAGAAGCCCCACTGTCAGCTCAGCCCCAGACAGACTCCTGGCCACGAGACCCGAGGGCACCCGATGGCAGCAGAGACAGTTGCCCACCCTGGCAGCCTCATGTCCATGGGGAGCCCTTCACTTCCAAGGATGGCTGCACTGCCCAACTCTGCATCACACAACCTCCCAGTGTCAGCACCCACGTCATAATCCCTGCAGGCAGGCAGCGAACTTGACCCCCCTGGGTGAGCCCTTGGGGCCCTGGAGGACTTTCTCTCCTTGGCCTGGGCAGGTGTGAAACCCACTGCCCCAGCGTCCCTGCTCTGCTGCACCCCCAACTCTTCCGCCACAAGCACACTGGACTTGTGTGCCTTCCTGCTCAGGGGCCTTCCCAAACCCTTTGGAGCCCCCAAGGCCTCCACTGGCATCTCCTGTCCGCGGCCACATGCCAAGACTACTTCCCCACCTTCTCTGCTGCTCAGTGAGCATCCTCTGCCCTTCAAAACTCAGCTCCTGCCTCCAAGAAACCTTCCTAACCTCGCAGGAGGAGTGGGGTCTCCTCTGCACCCCTTGGAAGAGCCCCAGCTGGCTTCCCGTAAGGCTTGACCTCATCAGGCAGGTGCCATGGACATTCCTCTTCCACTGTGCCTGGCACTGTGCCTGCCACGCAACCCCCGAGAAGCCCATGTGCGGGTTGGCACACCCCAGGTCAGGCCTCTCCGGTCCCTGCAGGGTGCTCACCTTCAGCAGCTCCTTCAGCTCCTCCATGGTCTGCTTGTTGGCCACCTCGTCGTGGACCGTCTGGCCACAGTTCTTCACCACAGACTCCATGACCTGCAGAACCCAGCGAGAAGGTGGGCCTCGACAGGGCCTTCAGGCCACCCAGCCGGACGGGAAAGCCCACAGGCAGCCTCCGGGGAAGGCCCAGCCAGGGTACTTGCGGCCCTTCTAACTCCACGTTTTATAACCAACGACAGACAATGGAGTCAGCCTCGGGGCCTGCGTGCAGCAGCCTCGCCCTCATCCCGGCGCTCCACCGGGGCTGCCCTCACCCCCCGGTGCCTCCACTGCTGGCAGTCCACCCAGCCCTGACATCCCCATGGTTGACGAAAGGAGTCTGGTTACCTCCAGGGCGTACAGGGCCACGTGGGGGTTCTTGTCGTTGACTTTCTTCTTGATGGAACTCACGGCATATTTGGCTCTGACAGGAAAGAGCCACAGCAAAAGCAGAAACAGAAAGGGAGAGAGAACACAGTCTCTGAGACTCAGAAAAAGCCCAGCCGCCATCCGGTCCTTGAGACCTCAGGCAGTCGTGCAGGTGACCACACGCTTCCAAGCTGCACAGAAGTCCTTTAATAACCCCAAGATCTCGAAGACCCCAGCGTGCAGACCACACAGTCGTCCAGCCCTCGGGAGGTGAGCGGGCACTCACTGTGTGTCCCCCTGGCGGATCAGATCGCAGATCTGGAGGATGGACTCCCAGTCAGTCTCCAGAAGAAGCTGGCTGGTCGCTTTGTCTAAGGCAAAAACGCACTTGTTATGGGGGCTCATCCTGCTCTGTGACTCCCTAGGTGGCCCCCCAGCTCAGTGACAGGCAGGAGGGACTGCCTCCTTCCCATGTTAGACATTTAGATCAAATGGAAAACCACTTAAAAATCTTCCTGTCTCATGGCAATAACCACAAGGGTGCGATCCTCCCCAAAATGGAAACAGATAACTTGGAAAACAAGAACAGAAAATGCCTACCACATACTTGTCACAAACCAAATGCTGTTTCGAACACTTTATGTGAACTCATTTAACCCTTACAGAACCTTACGAATCAGTCGCTATTTCTACTTTCTTACAGACAAAATGACACAGAGAGGGGAAGATGCTGCCTGAAGTCACACAGCTCGCTGCGGACAGAGTCCAGGTTCAACACTGTACTCAGATGCCTCTTCGCAAAAAGAGCTCTGCTGCCCTATCCCTCAGAGCCCCTGGTTTTTCCGAGGTTTAGCCTACCTAACTAGCCCACAGCTGGGGCATGGCTGGAGAGAGATGCAGTGTGGACCCCAGCCCTCTGCTTCAAATGTTTTGTGGGGTGAAGACAGGATGGACCTGCCAAGGAGAGTTCTCCAGCCAACCCCTCTCCTCTGTGTCAGACAGATGTGCTGTGAGGCGCTGCTGCTCCAGCCCAGCCAGCACCACCTCCCCTCGAGTCCTACAAATGATCGGTATTGATCTGGCAGTAACTTCTGGGTGGACCACCAAAGGGCTGAACCACCCCATAAGCTGAGTTCCTCAGCCTGCATGTTCCACTGAGGTCTCCTCCAAAACCACATTCAAGGAAAAAGGAGGGTGGGCTCAGGCAGACCAGGGAAGCACCCACAGCGCCTGTCCCAAACACAGAGCACACACAGTTTCATCGAGGGTGGGGGATTTGCCCATGAACATTCCTTTTCCTTCCTAAAACCTGCGACCTCTCAGAGCCTCAGAAGGATCAGCTACCCACCCCAACGCAGGGAACGCCTTCCTAAGCCCCAGACGCTTCCTGGAGCCAAACAGGGACCCACGGCGCTAGTCTGGCTCCCCAGGGAAGCAGCGCCCCAAAAGGCCTGGCAGGCCCCAGAAAGGACACTGCTGGCTCCACCCTTCGGGACCCCATGTCTGGGTCAGAACTCCCAGATCCCACGCAACCTAGGCTTTCCTAGAGCGAGAGGGCCTATTGAGGTTTCACTGTTTGCCTGAGTCACCCGGTTCCGTGACTCAGGACGTGAGGCCCGCTCGGTCGGACGCTGCCGGTCGTTCCCCCGGGGCTCCTGGTCGGTCTCCTGCGCGACCCTCACGCCCTCGGGCCGGCGCCAGGCCCGCGCCCCGGACCGCCGTGCCCTGCGTCGCCGGCGCGCCCGCCCAGGGCCCGGGGCGCGCGGCGGCCACCCCGGGGCGCGGGGGCCGGGAGGCTTTCCCACGGGGGTCGCGGGGGCCGCGTTACC
Source organism: Camelus ferus (assembly GCF_009834535.1). Classification (NCBI taxonomy): domain Eukaryota; kingdom Metazoa; phylum Chordata; class Mammalia; order Artiodactyla; family Camelidae; genus Camelus; species Camelus ferus. The sequence continues at coordinate 20,677,632 of NC_045711.1, forward strand.
TAGGAGACGCTCGAAGGTGCCGCTGCCGCGCCCCATGGCGACCCGGACCCCGATCCGACGCCGCGGCGGTCCCTGCTGCGAGCCGGCGCGCCCCCGACTTCCGCTTCCGCCTCCCCCTCGGGCGCGCGCCCGCGTACGTCTCCGGGCGGGTCCGTGTGCTGCTGGGCGCCAGTTGGGCCGCGCCTGCTGAGTTGATAAGAGCCATGAACCAATGAGAAGGCAGGAGGTGAGACCTATCCAATGAGAGCGGGGCTGAGGGCGGGCCTTGCGTCGTCGCGCCGCCTAGATACGGGTGTCGGGTGAAGCCGGGAGCGGTGATGTGTCTCCTGCTCGGGGCCACGGGTGTCGGCAAGACGCTGTTGGTGAAACGCCTGCAGACTATCCTTCCGCGCCAGGCTGGCGGGATAGGGGCTGGGGGACTCCGGGGGTACGGGGGCGCTGGTGGTGAGCGGGGCAGGGGCCGCCCGGGGCTGGAAGCGTCGGGGCCACGGTCCACCTGGGGCGGGGGACGCCCGGGGCAGGGTCGGGCCAGCGCTCCCTCCTCTGCCCGCCTCGGAGTCCTTGACCGCCTCGCACAGCTGAGCTCCCGGGATGGGAAGGGCGACCTGGGCGATCCTCCCCCGACGCGGCCCACGGTAGGTGCCCGCCCTTCTGCAGCTTTGGGAGAAGTGAGTCCCCCTATGCGGTTAGGAAAGCGCTTTGGGTTCTTTTAAGTGGAAGCTGGAGTCCGGCGGTCGGTGTGTTCAGCACAGCCCTTGGGAGGTGGTGGATGTCACCGCAGGGAGTTTGGCTCCGACGGGACAGAGTCGCGGGGGATCCGGAGCCGCCCGCCTTTCACCACCGTTCAGACTGCTTTTGCTGCTGGCCGCAGAGGGCGAATCCCGGTCGTGGGGTCCTGGACTTCTGGGAGCATCTTTAGGTCTCCTCTGTCACGGGTTCTGCCCTAGGGCCTGCGAACTCGAGATGGGGGTAACTCGCAGTGTAAAGGCTGGGCACGTTGCTATCCAGGAGTTCCCCGGGAAAGCGCTTGTGTTGGTCTCTCTGCAGCCTGGTTTCTTCCACAGGTGGGCACCAACCTTACGGACATCGTGGCCCAGAGCAAAATCACCATCCGGGAGCTGGGGGGTTGCATGGGCCCCATCTGGCCCAGTTACTATGGAAACTGTCGTTCTCTTCTAGTAAGTCGTTCTCTTTTGAACTTCCTTTGGGGAAGTATGTCCCCATTCCAGTATTTAATCCCCAATTTCTCTATTTTTGGGGTAGAGTTTGGGTTCCTGGGTGACTGTGCTAGTCAAGGAAACAGGGCCCAGGCTAGAGCTGCTTCCTTCTGGGGCTGCAGCCTGATCCTGCTCCCAAGCCAACATAAAAGCTCCAGGACGGCTTGTTGAGGGCAGTGTTTATTCTCTGTAGGTACCTGTGATGTCCACTCACTGCCTTGCTGCGCTGATTGTGTTTTTTCATTTTATGTTTGAATTGTATATTCCCCTGGTTCGTCCCATTCTGGCAAGACCTGTGCCCTAGATTCCAGGAGAAGTAACCTTCCTTGGAGAAGTAACGGCCCCACGAGTAGAGAGACTTCCGTGGAGGTGCAAACAAACAAGCAACGCCATCCTCCTGCAGGGGTCGCTCCCCTCTGCTCCTGCCTGTCCCCAGCCAGGCCTGTGATTCCAGGAGAGGAGAGCCTGCTGCAGGAGCCTAATCTCCACTTCCTCTTTCCCAGTTCATGATGGACGCCTCCAACCCCACACAGCTGTCTGCCTCCTGCGTGCAGCTCCTGGGTCTCCTTTCAGCAGAAGAGCTTGCAGAAGCATCAGTTCTGATACTGTTCAATAAAATGTGCATGTCCATGAGCCGAGAGGGGTGCAGGGTGCCCCAGGGCGGAGCTCCCGTGGGGCAGCTGGGAGGGTGGCTTGTGGGGGGTTGGGGTGGGCTCCTGGCAGCCCACCCTGACCGGGCACTTCTCTCACTCCAGTGACCTGCCCTGTTACATGACCACGGAGGAGATGAAGTCGTTGATCAGGCTCCCAGACCTCGTTGCTTGTGCCAAGCAGAGTATCACCACGGTGGAAATCAGCGCCCGGAATGGCACTGGCTTGTCGGAAGTGCTGCGTTGGCTCCAGGACACCCACAGAGCTAACGGTTGACTGCAGGGCGGAGGAGCATGGCTGGCCTGCTCTATGGCAAGAAGGCAGAGGCGGCACTGCCTGGCTTCTGCGGTCTCTTGCTTCCATAAGGGCAGGATGGCCCAGTGTGAGCCCCAGGAGATGTGCTGAGTGCACGCAGGTCACAGAGCCTGCTGACTGTCCTCTGGCTCCTGCACTCAGAGAGGAGGACAGGCCTGCCCAGTGGCTTGTGTCCTGCTGCTATCCTGGGGCGGTTCTACTGGGGTCTGTCCCCCTCTCCCTAGGGGATCTGCTCTGTCTACTGCCGTACAAGTTCCAGCCTGTTGGGTTTCAGATACACCGACAGTGGGATCCCTGCAGACAACAGGAGGTACACGAATCAAGTGTTATAGCAAGAAATAAGCTTTGAGCTGGAAACAGTAAATGTTCATTACCCAGAGGAGCCTGGAGGGCACAGGGTTCCCACAGGTAGTCCATGGTGGGGAAGCCGTGGTGGAAGGTACCGACCAGCTCGTGGCCAGGCCCTTGGGCCGCAGTTCCCCAGGATTCCACTGTGTCCTTTTGTCTCAGCCGAGGCCACTTGCAGCAAAACACCCAGTTATCGATGCATTTGTGTCCTAGGCCCTGTAACGGATTAGCACAAACTGTGGCTGTAGCTGCATAAACTTAGGGTCACAGTGCTGGCCTGAAATGCAGGTATCAGCAGGCTTGGTTCCTGTGGGGGGCTCCGTGAGAGAATCCGTTCCTTGTCTCTTCTGGCTTCAGTGGCTGCTGGTGATGCTTGGTGTCTTTGGCTGGTGGCTTGCAGGACTTGAATCTTTGCCTCTGTCTTCACATGGTCATCTCTCTTCTTATGAGGATGCCTGTCATTGGATTTGGGGCCCAGAGTGATCTCATCTCAGGATCCGTAATTATACATGTAAAGACCCTTTTCTCACATTTGAGTCTTCCGGGGGTTATGACTTGGATATACCTTTTCAAGCCATTGTTCAACATGCTGTGATCCTGTAAGATACCCTCTGCTTCTGAGTGTGGTTGTGAGTTGTGTACAACAGCCTCTCCACCTCAGCTGGCAGGCTGGCTCGGTGGGCTGTGAAGAACTCAGGGCTCTGCTGTCTCACACCCTCTGTGCAGACCCCCAGCCCTGGCCCTCATCCTCCTCATGGCTTCCAGCTGGCCCCTTTGCAGGGGGAGCTCTGTTCCTGCAGAGGTTGTAAATGGTGCCCAAGCAAGCCCTACACATGCTGCAGGGTGACATGGGCTCAAGTCTCTTCCTCCCCAGCTGAAGTGGAAGGCCTCCCGGTTGGGAAGGTTCCCGATTGCCTGTTGGCTGTCCACGGCCCATGCCGCCGCCTCAGGCTCACTGTGCAAATCGCCCGTCCTGCTCCGTGGTCCCGCGTGCCACCAAGCAGCTGTGGGTGCCAGCGGTCTCCCTCCTGAGATTGATCCATGGAGACTTCGGGGGATGCACGGTGACTGGCTGCCAGACATCCCCAATTCCAGGGCGCCAAGCAGAGCCTGGGCAAGACCTTAAAGTGTTCCAAGAACGCCCTCAGCTGTGGCTGAGCCTCCCAGACACAGTCAACGCCAGCGGGAGCCCGGGACCAGCTCTGGGAGCACCAGCCCCTGACCCGTACCACCATGTTGACCAGTGCCAGGGCCGGGCTCCAGTTAACCTTCTGTTTCAGTGTGGGTGTGTTTTAAAGCAGGATTCTCTGAAATGAGGCTGGTGCAGGTGGCACTGCTGAGGAGCTAATGCCGAACCCTGGGGGGCCTCAGGGGGCCTCCGGAAAGCGCGCGTGGCTCTCACCAACCCCACGCGGCCGCAGGGCCCCAGCACCGCAGGTCTCTAGGACCACCCCTGCGGCTGTGCCGTGGCCTCACCCCCTCCTGACTGCAGGGCGGGATGTCCAGGCCCAGAGGGGACAGACGGGGACACCTCACGCCGTCTGGGCTCCCGTTCCCCTAGTCACCGTGAGAGGCAGCCCTCGGTCGCAGTAAACGTCCTCTGAGGGCCCGTCTGGGCGCAGCCATCCTGAAGGACCCAACAAGCGGGTTTCCCACGATCTGGGGGCGAGGACGGCTGGCTGAGCGGGAGCCCGGGGCGTGGGGCTGCACGGTGAGGCCGGAGTGGTGATCGGAGCCCTGGCGGGGACGCCCCATACCTGGCCTGGTGGGAGTGCCAGCCGCCGGAACGTCTGTTCCCTGGGCTCTGAGCCCACAGTTCTCACTGTCGTCGTGTTGCAGGGCTGGTCACTCTCCCTGCAGGACCTGCCACCTGCACACACCCCACACTCTGCCCCGGTGGCAGGTGACCTTCTGAATGCTGGGGTCCCACTAGACCTCCACCTCACCTCCCAAGGTTGGCCACCAGAGGGGCCCACCCAGACTCAGTGTCCTTGTTCATAGGATCACCTGAACGGCTCGTTACCGCAGGGGCTGGGCAGGCCCGGAACTGCTGGCTCCTGGACCATGGCTGCCCTGAGCCCTCCTTCCTTCTGCCAAGCCTTCTGCAGGCCTTGCTTCCCACCGACTTCCCTCCCAGCCAGCCCACCAGGTTGTCCCCATGCCCACTCTGTTCAGCAGCAGGTGGCGAGCCCCGGGGCAGCCAGGGCTCTGGTTCCCACCAAGCCTTGCTTCAGACTAACGGGCCACACAGATGACACGCAAACCCCACCTCCCACGCCCCGCACCAAGGCTCCTGGGGGCTGTGCCCGGTGCCCAGGAAGCGGCCAAGACAGCTCAGGGGGACACCAAGGACGGGGAGGGGCGGGCCTGGGAGACAGCTCCAAGGGGCCCCCCCAGTGATGGGAGTGCCCGCAGGACCGCCCCCACCTGCGCCTCAGCATCCCTGGGTTTTCAAGCGGATTCCAGCAGAGTGACACCTGAGAATGACGCGGTGGTCAGAGCGGTTTCCTACCAAGAAAGAAGGGTGTCTCATCTCAGGGAGAGGGCTGCCTTCCCTCCGGCCCCGAGGCTGACACACAGGTCAGGCCACCTTGAGAGACAGCCTCATATAGGAAGTAGCAGGCTCCCAACTTATTGGCACACCTTGTAGACTGGTGTGTCCAGTAGGGTGGACGTCCCTGCCCCTGCTGTTGGGGTGCTCTGCTGTTGTTGGGCTTCTGTCTTGGCTCTGGGCCTAGAGAGTGCCAGGATCTAAACAAAGAAGGAGCAGCAGAGACGTGTCTCCAGGAGGCAGGGGCTCTGTCATCCCCGACGCACACCCCCCCCCAAGACACTGGGGCAGGTACTTCCTCCAGTGGGAGGGGAGCAGCACCTGGGACACTTGCCCACACAGCCCACCCTGGACCCCGAGTTCCACGTGGGTGCCACAGGGCCCGTGAGGTCAGCACTCACATCTCCAAGTACGGAGTTCCCAGACTGGTTTGGGGGTGCAGTAGGGGCCTCCCAGGTGTCAGCGAAGACTGCCTCCTGCTGGCCCTAGACGCCAAGCAGGCATGGAGCACAGTTTTCCATAGCAGGGGTGGCCAGAGCAGGAATCCAGACCGGAGGTACACAGCAGAGAACCTGTGTCCAGAGGGCCAGCCAAGGCCGAGAGGAGGGGGCTGCGCCAGCACCCATGGTGAGACAGACCTCCGGGGAGCAGAGATGACTGTCGAGCCACCACTTCACCCAAGACATGAGGTTGGTTACAGGCAGTCCAGCACATTCTTAAGTGGAGGGTCAGGCTTTGTGCCTCTGCTCTGCCGTCTCCTGATGGAAACTGAACTGGGTGCAGGTGCCGGTGGGCTGCCTTTTCTCTGTGGCCTGCCTGAGGCCCTGGATGCCACCGGGTGCTGGCTTCACTTAGAGATGCCCAGATGCTTAAAAGTATACGAAACGTAAATGCTTATGACGTGTAGATGGGTCCTCTTACTTATATAAAGCGTTTACATAAAATCTGTATATGTTACTCACGTAAAATATAAGTATGTAACAGTATGTTAAAGATAATTCACTTGGTTGTTAAAAATGAGTGAAAGAAAAATCGAGTTTTAGCGGGGAGGGTGTAGCTCAAGTGGTAGAGCACATGCCTAGAATGTCTGAGGCCCTGGGTTCAATCCCCAGTACTGCCACTGCAAAATCAAATAAGTAAACCTAATTACCTCCCCCTGCAAAAAAAAAAAAAATCGAGTTTTTAAATATCAGTGATTTGAGACAGTTTAATGAACTGTCTACAGGGCCCTGTCCAAGTGACAGCAGAACCCAGCATCACCTCGTGCAGATCCAGGCAGCCCCGGGCGAAGAGGCTCCGCCTGCAGTCCCTGGCCGGCGTGGGCTGCTGTAAACCACGTCCACTGCCATCTGTGCATGGGACAGCTCTGAGCACCGCTGTCCCCGTTAGAGCGTTTCTCTGACACCGTCCCAGACACTGTAGCCTTCTCAGCGTTGAAGATCGTTTCACAGCCTTCAGCCATCGGGGCGGCGTTAACTTGGGTCAGGGAGCAAGGCAGCAGACACCCCCCGAGTGGAAGCTCCCTCATCCAAGGTCCCAGCAGCCCTCGTGGCAGGTGCTCACGGGCTCTTGCCATGAGCCCCAGTCCAGACTCCGCCCAGGGCCAGCACCCCAGCTCCTACTGAGCCAGCCTCACTGGTCCCCACTTAGCATGTCCTGAAGGGCAGAGCTACACGCCCTGTTTTACAAGACCAGGTGTGGGAACGTCCCCCAGCCAGTCAGGTACAAGCTTCACCTTGGTTGATTGACTTAACTGTCACCCCAAGCGGCTGCTGGTTGGGTTTCTCAGTGCAGTCTCTGCCTTCTGGCCTTTAAATTTCTCCAAAATGGGGTAAACGGAGTGGACTTGTTTGGGGCCCTTTAATGTTGGGGGCCAGCAGAAGGCCCCTTTGGCTGCCCAGCCTAGGCAGCACTCTATAAGAAGCTTTGCTTTAACCCTGTCAATGTCTGTTGTATTCATCACGTTTCTTAACAACCGCCCAAACATTCCCACCCTGCCCCGAGTCCCGTGCCCTCCCGCCCCCTCTCCGTGCTTTGTCCGTCTCATGTCTCGACAGCCCTGTAAAGTTTTCTACTGTGTTGAGACAAGTCCCTGGACTCTCCCCTGGGCCTCTCCATCCTCCTGTTCATTAATGCCCTGTTTTTATTAGCATCTGTGAGACCCAGGAGGGGAAGCTGAGACAGCAAATTCCTTAAGGCTTCCCAAACTGTTCTTCCATTTTGCAACAAAAAGGGGCTGACCATGTGAAAGGAGCCCCTTAAAACACAGCATTGACACTGTGACCCAGGTAACAGGCATGTCTGGTGGCTGAATATCCTGGGCATCACAAAGCCAGTCCCCTGGGCGGCACACAAGTCTGCCAACAGCTCCACCTGGGCCGTGGCAGGTGGCGCCCACAGGGGAGTGATGTTTGGATATGAAACACAAACATGTATGTCATTGTTTCTACTGATTTTTCTTTTATGGCCACTGACCTCCCCCCCATTAAAATCAGTTTTCCTAGGCCAAATGTTATAGGCTTTAAAAATTTCAAGAACATTTAATTTTTTGTTTTGTTGGCTCTTGAGGGTTTTATTTTCATTTCATTTTTTGTATTTCTTTTTTGGTTCTCAGGCAAGATTTTGTACTTTCCAGGATTCCCCACAGGACAGGATGCCCCCCGTGGCCTGGGGTTGGCTGTTTCTGGCGGCACCCCGCCCCCCTGCGTTGGGTAAATGCTGACAGCATGTAACGTCGCTGATGACCCATGAGAAGTCGGGGACAGCTTTCATCGTCAGGGAGACCTGTTCCGCCCAGTGCCCCATGGGGTCAGGTGTTACCTGTGCTGAAAAACCAGCCACAAATCAGCTTCCCCCGACCCCTCCTCAGGTCAAATGTACTTGCTAGAGCAGCCCACAGAACTCAGGGAGGCGTGTTCCTTACTAGATCCCTGGTTTATTACAGAGCACGACTCAGCCAGGTGGAAGGATACACAGGGCAACACACAGCAACAGGGCAGAGCCCCAGGCCCTCTCCAGTGCACTCCTCTCCCCAGACCTCCATGTCCGCCAACCCGGAGCTCTCCAAACCCTGTCCTTTAGGGTCTTACGATTGAGTAAACCACTAATCCGACCTCCAGGCCCTCTCCCCTCCCTGGAGGCTGGGTGGTGGGGAGAAGCTGGGACTGGAAAGTTCAGACCCTCTAATCACCTGGTTGGTCCTCCTGGCAGCCAGCCCCCATCCTTAGGTGGAGTCCAAAAGCAACCCATTCACCCAACAAGAGACACCTTTGTTGCTCCCATCACAGAAAATTCCAGGGGTTTTAGGAGCTCTAGGCCAGAAATGGGGATGAAAACCAAATATATACCTACTATACATCACAATATCACAGGCCAACTCGACTGTTTTTCAGAATTCTGGTCTCCCAGTGGATGTGGAACCCACCAGGGCAGCCTTCAACTCCACGTTCATTAACAAGGATCAGAACAGAACGGAAAACTAGGCGCACTCCAGACTTAGCTATTCTGGCACACCAATTAGCCTGCACTCCAGATGATTCCAAGAAAATATCCAGCTTCCCCAGAGTCACCTCAGCAGTTCTCCCAGCCTGTCACTGCTGTACGAGGCCAGCACACTGGGAGAAAGACTGCTAGAACCCAGGACGCTGCAGGCACCTTCAGTCACCCAATGTCCTCCCACCTCCCAGGGCCGGGACTCCAAGGAATGAGGAGCTTTTCCAAGCTCCCCTCTTCATTGGCGCTGAGAAACAACCCTCCAGACTGGGGATGAATTTCTCTCCGTCTCTGTAGGTCCTGATGCCACTCTCGGGGCTCAGCCCCACTACTATACAACGGCCCTGCCTCGGGGCACAGAGACGATGCCAGCAGCTGGATCTCCAACCAAGCTCGGCAAGCCACGGACAAAGAGCCTGGATCGGCGATGCTCGGTGCCCTTCCCACAGGGCGAACAGGCCATGCCCTCCTGCCCAGACTGCGGGGGACATGAGGGGCAGGTGGACACGCTGCTGCTGTGAATTTCAGCACCAGTGTGCAGACGTCCATGCTGCTTTCCCAAGTAATGGATTCTCAGCAGATGACATCAGATAAACATCATGCAGCATTGTTGGATCCAGGGTTGGTGTCATGTTTCCAAAATACAATCCAGAAAAACAGTCCACACTGCTCCCTCCCAGGCACTCCAAATTGCCCGGTGGGCCATTTGAGGTTTGGCAAGTGGGTTTCACAGAGCTGCCCACCATCCCGTGGGTATAAGCATGTCTTGGCAATGGTTGGCGTGTTTTCTCACTGAACGCTTTTCCATCTGAAGCTTTTCCAGAGACAGGCCACTGCCGCCTCCGTGGCTAAGATCCCACGGGAAAGGAACACTCCCTGAGCTTCAGAGCTGTCAGGAAACGCACTGTATCGGTCAAGTGTTTCAAGTCTATGTCGTTTGGCCAGTTCTCATCAAAACCCAGCTGGCCTTTCCCGCTTGGGTCAGAGTAAGCGCCAATGAGCACATCAGAAATCTCCCCCTAGCGTCAGGGAGCTCTGCAGCCAACAACCTGCACCCGACTCACTGGCTGACGCAGTTTCAGACACCCACGCAGCCCGACTTCCTGCCTGCCGAACAAGGGGGCATTTGCGCGATCGCAAACACCACCCGGACAAACACCTTTGGAGAAGCAGAAACCCAGTTACACAAGATGACTCTCCCTGGTCCCGTGATTCGTCCAGCTGGCTACCTTCAGGTCCAGCGCCACGGTTTGGAACCATCACACAAATTGGGTGTCCTATTACTTTTCATTCTGCTTTGCCCAGTTATTTTAAAATTTGTACCTGTTGCTTCTCAACCCCCTGCAGAAAGGACACTGCTGAAGAGAGTGCCGGCTCGATGCCCTCAGATGGCTGCTGATGCCTGGACCTTCACAAGGCAGGACTTTCAGAGTGAAAGTTGCTGAAAGCCCCCTTTCTGCCTTCCTTGTTACTCAAACGTGGCTTCATGTGGCTTCCAATCACCATGCGCTTCCCTCTGACGTGGGACATGCCATCCAGGAAAGGTCCTTCCTGGCTGGCGCTGAGGGACGAAACTCAGTTCTACTAAAACTGATCAGGGATGCTCTCCAAGAAATATCTTGATCCAAGGGGAGCAATGTGGAAATGAACAAAGGAAAGTTAAATCAGAATGGGGTCGGGAAGCCTCGAAGGGAGGGCTCTGGCACCCCTCGCCACAGCTCACAGACCCAGCAGCAAAAAAGATTTCCTTCAAGCCAGCAACAAGCTGCCCGCTGACTGTAGCTGATGGAAAACCGCCACAGCCCTCCAACTTCCTCCAAAAACCTAATAAAGGCTGACCCTCCCTTTGTCTTCAACTTGCCAGTTTGCTTGTTCCAAACTGCAATTTCTCTCATTCCAAACAGACTCATTTTCGCTGAAGAGCTCATTTAATTTTTAAGGTCAACACCGTTAATCTGGGCTGGGCGTCGTGAATGGTTGATCCCACCTGGGCTCTGTCTCGGAGTAACCCTAGTCTGGGCTCCATTTCTGAGCGGTGACATCCAGCCTGGGGTCCAGCTCTGAAGGGTGACCCTGGCCTGGTGACGTCTCCAATGGAAAAGCCAGCCTGGGCTGAGCTGGCCAGTTTTAGGGACACTCTCGCAGGGGCCTGAGGTGACATAATTCCCCTATTTCACGTAACCAGAGGCAAACTTCCCTCACCAAAACCTGCTTCCTCACCCCCACAACCACAGCACACCTGCAACGCGTCCAGGAAGCAGAGGCGTTTCTCAGCGACCCCCCTCACCCCTTGCTCTGGCTGCCCTGCCCACCTTGGAGCCCTAAAAAGGATGCCAGCACCAAGCAAGAGGCGTGCCGCCCACCCCAGCTGCCACGTGACGGGGGCGAGTCCTGGGCACTGCATGGTAGCCAGCGCCTGGCCACCCCAGGCAGGGGCCAGGACCACCTGCCACCAGGAAATACACCCCTGAGAGGGCGACGGTCCTGATTCTAGGCACCGCTTCACAATTAAATCTTTGAATTAGAAAATAAACTCCACTGCATAGAACGCAAACTCGGGGAAGGGTAAGAGCCCACAGAGCTCCACACTCATCACGCAGGGTTGCCCCGGCCAGCGCCGTGGCCTGGCCCTGACCCAGCTGTCTGCGCCCCTCTGCCAGCCGGAGGAGCCCGAGCTGTTGCGAGCGGGGAGGGAGCCCGGGGGCTGTTCTTCTCCAGCGGGGTTAAGCACAGCCCAACTCCATCCCTCGATGCTGGACTGCCTGAAAGCCTCACCTCTGCTCTCTTGCCGGCACCCACATCTGGGCAGGATGCTGAGCCCAGGCGCGCCCTCCTCTGGCATCAGGGGGAGAAGCACACCTCAGCAGGCCTTGCCCTTGGCAGGGCCTCACGTGGCCCTCCAACCACAGGGAGTCCCAGGCCGGGTTCCCGTCCTCGCGGACGGGCCCGCCACCCTCCCCAGACCTCGGTGTGGCTGGCGTCAGTCTCCACACGGAACAGAAGCTGGTGTGGCTCCAGCTGCCTCCGCAGGGGCTGTGACGGCAAGCGCCTGTGAGCAGGTGGAGGCGGGGCAGGTGCTGCCCCAGCCCCGTGGGTGCACGCTGCCTGCCTGGCCCGGCCCGGCCCTAGGCCAGCTGCTCTGCCAAGTCCAGCAGAGCCTCAGCTGCTGATTTAGTCAGCCTGCGTCAGCAGTGCCTACAGCTAACTGGCGTTTAAGGGACAGGACTGTGGGACTAGCGCTCCCTAAAGCGGCCCTGGGTTGTCTCAGCCTGGACCTGTGTGTTCAGAACAAAGCTGTGAGCGACGCTAGGCTCAGGAGAACGATGCTGGCTACATCCCGCCTCAGCACCGTCCCCACCTACAGGGGCTCAGGGGACAGACAACACCCGATGTGAGACATGGGCCTGACAGATGGTCACTCACGAAATAGGAATCTTTACGGAGAAAAAAACAGGAGCCCTCTCCCCAGCTTGAGGGCCAGGATGTGTTCCAGGGAACGGACACTCGACCACAGGCACCTGCCTGTCTCGCCCGACCCAGGGGCAGCAGCTCTGGCCCCTCACCACCGCAGGCGTGCCTCTGGCGTCTTCCTGGAAGCGGGCCGGGGCGACCCCGATGGCTGAGGCCCCTGCTGCTGCCGCTGCAGCCGCTTTAGCGCCCTGTAGGCCTGCACGGCCCGCTCTCGCTCCTGCACGACGATCCGCTGCCGGGCTGGCGAGGTGCTCTGGGGCTGGGACGCGGTGCCAGGGCTCAGGGACTTCTCCAGCATCAGCACTCTCCCGCCAGGCTGAGAAGCAGAGCCAGGGAGGTGGAGGCACAGCTGCAGGAGGGAGGGGAGACAGCAAAGGCCCTGAGCCCAGGGACAATGCGGCCCAGGTCCTGTGCCCTGGGCCACGCAGCACTAGGGGGCAAACAGGCCAGCACCCCGCCCCTGCTTACCTGGCCCCTGCTCATGCTCATCCTGGGCTTGGCAGTCAGCTCTGGGGGCTGCAGCACGACCTCACCAAACTTCACCATATCTGGAGGGGCAGAGACAACCACTGCAGTCCTGGCACCTGGCGCCACTGTCTGCCCAGCCACCAACCCCGGGGAGACACAGGCACCTGCGCCCCACCCCGGCCCCCAGAACCAGGGCTGACTATTGCCTCGGGAAGAGCACCTTGGAGCAGCTCCTGCTCCAGCCTCTCTGCGGCCTTTTCCTCCCTCCTCTGCCGGGCCTTCTCCAGCCGCCGCTTCTGGAACCTGGGAAGAGAGCAGGGCTGTTCACACTCCTCTCATCTCACTGGACTCAGGAGGAGGCAGAGATCACCCCTGCCCACAAGGGACGCCCCACAGCAGAGCCCAGGTGGCTGCCTCCAAAGCCCATCCCACTACCACCCCACAACCCACAGAGAGGGCACTGAACCCAGCAGGACCCTCCAAGGTTCCAAGTCAGGAATCCTCAGTGGGGACAACTATGTCCCCAGGGCCCATCTGATAATGTCTGGAGACATTTTGGGGTGTCACAAAGCAGGGGGTTGGAGAGGGACTCCTGGCCCCCCACAGGTGGAGGCCAGGAATGCTGCCCAGTGCATAAGATGGCCCCTGCTCCAGTGTCACCTGTGTTGCTGCGTCTAAAGGGCCCCCGCACGTGGCACATGTGATATGGCCCCTTAATGTGACTGGAATCAACGTTCAATGACAGTTTTGGAGATCACTGTGGCTTTGGGTGGTACCCGGGATGCATCTGCTGTGCTGGAGTTTTCATTGGCTAATGTGACTACACGTATGATTCAGACACAGGGAGAATCCACAAAGCTGAAAACAATCCAATGTTCACAAGTTTTACAGAAATTTCTGGTGAAAGCTTGGTCTGGTTCATGTCAAAAGTTGCAGTGAGTGGGGGGCGGGTAACAACTCAGTGGCAGAGCACACGTGTAACATGCAGGCAATCCTGGGCTCAATCCCGGGTACCTCCATCACAAAAAAAGAGGAAAAAATGTTGCAGAAAAGATAAAAATGCATCTCCAAAAGCACTTGTTTGCTGAGACCACCACCCCAGCCACCACCCGCAGGCTCAGGGAGGTGGAGACTGGGTTGAGGGCAGAGGTGGGCCGGGGAGCTGCAGCTCGCGGAGGGCTTCCTCCTGGTTCCGACCTCCGTGAGCCCCCAGGTGCAGGTGCCAGTGTCTCCACTTCTCCCACCAGCCGAGTCTGAGAGGTCACAGAACGTGTGCACATGACACAGCTATAGGCTTTCAACGCTCTTTAAGGTGAAACGTGAACCCTGGAAACCGACATCCCCCCGTGGCCAGCAGGCCCTCCCGGGAGGGCACCAAGCCCCACCTGCTACTGGTTCCCTGTACCCGGCCTGCGTGGACAGCAGCCCTCGGCCTCTCTCAGCTCGTAGACCCCTGATGCTTTCCAGAGAAAGGCACAGACAAAACCAGGCCTTTGGAGTTCCGTGGGTTCAGAGCCTTGCTGGAGCTGAGATTAAGCAGGTCCCGTGCAGAGAGAAACGCTGCTGACTGCCAGGTCTGTGCTTTCCCTGAATCACGTGGTGGAGAAGGGTGCCCACCCACAACAAGATGCTGTCACTGCAGGAGACAGTCGTGCACGCGGCTGGACCCCCAACCTCTCCAGCCCCACTCACGCCTTCTTCCGCTCTGACTTCTCCTTCCGGGGAGCCGCCCGCGCCTCGGGCTGCCGGCTGGCCTGGTTCTTGCTGAGGAACAGCACGTGCTGGGCCTCCTGCTCCATGCGCCGCACGTAGGCGCCGTCGGACTCCCACTTCCTCTGCGTGAACTTCGGGACGGCGATGTCCGGCTCCTCTCCCTTTGCTTCCTTCTCCAACGTCTTCCTAAAGGCCACCTGGGCTGAGGACACAGGGAGACTTCAGAAGGGCGGGTCGTAGGGGAGGAGGGAGCAGGTGGTGCCAGGCTGGCTGCCCAGGCTCACCTCCCCTCCCGGGGCGACAGGAAGGGCAGACTAGGCTCAAGAGGGAGCTAAAAAGCATCCGAGCCGCCAGCCCGGGGCCCCCGACAGGCCATAGGTGTCCCCCGCAGCTCGGCTGGAAAAGGAAGCAAGAAACAACCTAAGTGTTCATCAATAGGTGGCTGAATGAGTGAATTCCCGTGTTCACCCAGAGACGTCACCGCTCCGCTGCCAAGGAGCAGGGCAGAGCTGGGGAAGGGATGTGGAGGGATCTACAAAATCCACTGGAAGCGAAAACCCAGGACACCAAACAACGCACAGAACTAAGGTGCAGCTTTTACACAGTGAATGTGTGAAAATACACACTATTTCCTCTGGGACGGCTCACAAGAAGACAGACGGGGAGGGAGCAAGACTCAGAGACAGGGCCGGAGGCTACCCCTCACCTCATACCGCTCAGAACTGTTTAATTTTACCAAGTGTGTAAGCCTTTATCTTTTAAGTAACTTAACCAGGAAAAGGGCTGATTCAGTAGAGTGCGATTCAGAATGTCCCCCTCCCACCTGGGCCAGCGACCTCCTCTATCCCTCCCCGTCCTCAACTCTTCATTTCACTATCCCTTTGGCAGCCATCTAACCCTCAACGGAAAGCCTAAGGTTTACAGAGACATTACAAAACCCCACTGTTGCAAAATCAGCCCTACATTTGGGAAAACAAACACCTATACATGTACACAAAACGCAAACACGCTGGACTCCATTCCGCAGCAGCCAGGGTGTTACCCCTGGCAGAGGCCGACAGGTGGGCACCCTGCCTGGCCTTGGGGGAAGGGGGCACTTCTCAGGGCGTCTGCTCAATTCCCTCCATAACCTCTGGAAACCATCCACTTCTCTCCACCATCGTTTCTGCCCTCTGGTCCATGGGACCACCATTTCTCACTTGCAAGAGCCTCATCGACCTGCAGTGTCCAACCTCACTCCCTCACTTGTTACACAGCGATTTTTTTTTTTTTTTTCTACTAAGTCTGAATCTACCATCCCCTCTGATGGCTCTCCAGCACTCCTGGGAAGGAGAGGGGAGGGGAGTCAACACTCCCACCTCTGCCCATGAGGCCAGGGGCTCCTTTTGGAGCCTGACCTGAAACCACACTGCCACCTGCCGCCAGCCCTGACACCAGCCTTCCCTCAGTCCTCCGCAGGCTCCTCGGATTGCTGGGGCCTGGCCGACTTCCTCTGCCTGAAATGCCGTTGAACACTTGGGCAATTAAATGGATTCGAACACATAAGGCTTTATTACCCCCGGCACGGGCCTGAACATTACCCTCTTTCTTCCTCTTCTTGTTACTGATGGGGTTTTTCATCTCCTGGCGGATCCTCATAATCTCCCGGAGCCGGAAAGGGATTTCCTGTTCGTCCTGGTTCTTGGGTTTGCAATCCACTTTCTTCTTCTCTTCGCTGGGAAGGAGAACACGAGGGTGAGACACATCCCAAGTCAAGCAAAAGCAGAACCAGAGAAGCCGAAGCTGGGCCTAGACAAAGAAACTTCACAGGCCACCCTGGCCGCTGTGGTGCGTGCGGGTCAAAGGAGCACGACCTCTGCTCTCGTCCTCACCAGCCCGGAGGCTGTCCCTGAACTGGTTCCTCGCAGGACCCTGGGCGAGGCGCTCCCGGACCTCGTCCAGGACGGCACTGACGGCACCTGGAAGGTGGCAAGCGCCACCCCGTAGACTCCCTCGCACCTCCGCTCACCCGGCTGCCGCCGGCCGCGGGAAAGGCCCCGGGGAGTCTTCAGTGCGCTGAGACCTGCACCCACCTGCGCGGCCCCGGCCGCGGCGCCGAGCGTCGCTTCCCCAGCTGCTGCTGCAGCCGGCCCTGCCGTCGCCCCCGGGTCCCATGCCCCGCCGTCCCGGCGGGCGCCGCCGCTTCGCGCCGGGCTCGCGCCATTTCCATGCCCGACACCCCGCGGCGAAGCCACTTCCGCACTCCCGCACAGTCCCGCCCGGCCCCCGTCACTTCCGCTTCCTGCGCTCCGCCTCGCGCCCTTTGAGGGGGGCGGTGCAGATCCCGGAGGGTCAGGATTGGCCAAGGCGGCCACCGTTGACGGCTTGGGCGGGGCCGACTGGGGCGCGCACGCGCTATGGGCCGCGCCTCAGGCGATGCTGCTACGGAGCTTGGCCCTGGGAGGCCGGGCGGCGGCCGCTGCTGCGCGGGGCCCGGCAAGTACCAGCAGGAGCAGGGCAGGGGCCGGGGTTGCGTTCGGGAGGCCGGGCCCCACAGGGACCGAGTAGTCCCGGCCGCCTGCAGGGACCGCCCCCTGCCCTTTGTGTCCGCGCCTGGGGTGCAGGAGGGGCGCTCGGCCGCTGGGCAGAGCCAGGGTGGTACCGGCGGGTTCTGAGCTCGTTCTCTCGTGCGGCAGTACCTGTTGAGCGCCTGCTGTGCGCGAGCCCTTTGGGGGAGCCGCAGTGAACAAGGAGCTGACGCTCCTCACAGGAGGAGTTAGAGAAATAAGTGTGGGCTGTGTCAACTAGTGTTCAGTTCCCTGGAGACAGTGCAGGGAAGGGGGCCGGGGCTGGAGCGGTGAGAGGGCTGCCCACGGGACCTTCATGGGTAGACTGGGAAGGGCTGCCCACGGGGCCCTTGAGGATGACCTGGGGGCCTGGGCTCCTCGTGTTACAGAGGGAAACAGGGATGAAGGGGTGATGTGATTAGTCAGGACGGTTAGCGAGCAGGGGTGCGACCATAGTGGCTGGCCAGAGAGGCGGCTGTGAGAGCTGGATCTCCTAGGCTTCCACCACCACGCAACTGCAGGAGTGCACCCCCAGTGCCAGGCCCCGAACCCAGAGCTCCCCATGAATCCTACATCACCTTGTACCAACAGGCACTTCCATTTTACAGATGAGAACCTGAGTCTCGAGGTGAAGTAACTAGTCTAAGGTCGCACAGGAACTGAGGGAGTAGAAAAGGCCATGGAGCCCCCTGCCAGTGTCAGGAGGCTGAAACTTCCCCAGAGCTGGAGACAGGCCGGGCCTCCCCAGCTTCCTGGAGACTCATGTGCTTATCTGCATCCTTAGGGGCCATCCTCCAGCTGGGACTGGTGCCAAAGGCTGCTTAGGGGCGGCAGCATTCTTCACAGGATTGGAGTACATGAAGGCCCCAGAGAGTTCGGGAAGGACTGTACGGAGGTGGGCTCCCAAGCAGGTGCAGCAGACACTGGGCAGCCGAAGTCCTCCCTGCCTGGCGGGGGCCCCTCTGAGCCCCGGTACCCACCGCCGCCTGAGCTCCAGCCCCCCACAAACTGCTGCATGAGCGGCTGCCCCAACTGTGTGTGGGTAGAGTACGCAGACGCGCTGCTGCAGCACTACCAGGACGGCGGGAAGCGGGCCCTGGCTGCCCTGGAGGAGCACGTGGCTGACGAGAACCTCAAGGCCTTCATCCGGATGGAAATCCAGCTCCGCGTGAGGAGTGGAGGCTGAGCCCTTACCCGGACAGCCTCCTCCCAGGGACGCAGCACGGCCTCCTTCTTCCGCGGCCCCTTTGTGAGGGAACGGGAAGAAGTGTTTGTGGACTTTCCGTGGGAGTAATTAAGTTCTCTGAGGTGGTTAGACAGGAGGCTTCCGTGTCGTCCTCTGTAGGGCTTGTGTCACCTCATTGGGGAAGGCAGGCACACTGTCATTGTCAGCCCACCGGGCACCTGTGAGGGTGAAGCTGGACCCATTTCCTTGACTATTCATGTGACAGTTACCCCAGGGGTCCCTTCCATGGCCCAGCATCCCAGCAGTCCTGCCCAAAGGCCAGCTCTGGTTACTCTCAGTGGTGCAGCAGAGGGAGGACCATCTGGCCCGGTGAAGTTGCCGTTGGCGAAACCCTTGGCAGACAGCCTGGGAGGCGCCCCATTCATCCAGCTGCAGGCAGTCCCTCCCCACCCACCGGCCCTTCCAACCCACTTAGCAGCTCCCAAGGCAGTTGGCCGGGGCCAAGGGACCGGGAGGCCTCAGGCGTTAGCCCTGGAACCAGCCTTCTAGCACCAGACTGGTCTGGTCCTTGACTGCTGACTGGGCCACTTAGACCATTGGTTGGAGTAGGACTTTTTCTTAGGGCCCTCACTGCCCAACCCCATCTCCTGCTCACCCTCAGCCATGGAAATTTTCCCACTTCATCTGCCTCCACCACCCCGGCACCCAACAATTCCAAGCTCTGATACTGGTGGCCTGGACAGGTAGGGGTTAAAGGAATTTATGCTTGTTTTATTTCCTCCCATTTAAGGGAAATGACTTCACAAGGGATTTGAGCTGATAAACAGGCCTTCCCAGGTAGAGACCTTCAATATACAGCCAGCGTTTCCCACGGAGACAGATCTGTGGACAAGGGAACGAAACCACACGGCCACGAGATGTGCCACCGTGCTAATGCCTGAGGACAGACACACCCAGCAGCACAGGCTGTCACCTTGGCTAGTTAGTGGGTATCACCCAGAAGGAGAGTTTTGATTGGTTCTGAAAAATGTGATTCTGGTGACAAGTTGATTAGACCCGAATTCAGAGCGTCTGCTATCCTCCAACAGATTTGAAAATGACCCAGGAAGGGAAAGGTTTTCCCCACAGACAAAAGCACAGCCAAGCTTGGTGCACTTAGGGCCCCAGAAAGAATCTGCAACATAGAGGTGGTTTATCTCAGAGCTGGGCAGATTTCTGAAGTCCCAGGAGAAGGGAGCTAGGGGAAAGGGGAGAGGTGTACAAAATGTAGCATGTGGGAGCAGCAGGTGCAAAGGCCCTGGGGTGGAAGGGGCTTGCTGGAGCACAGCAAGAGGGAGGGATGAGAAGTGAGGCCAGAGAAGTGGATTGGACGAGGCCATGCAGGGCTTTGGGGGCCACAAAGGCAAGTCGCTCAGCAGTCAGGACTGAAAGGGGGGAGGTCCAGCACAGCGGCCAGTGCTGTTTTGTCTTCACTCAGAGATGAGAGCTCTTCCTTTCATCCGTCCATGATCCCATGTCCCTTGCCTGCCCTGGCCGTGTCCCTGGCTCGTCCTTCCTTCAGGCCCTTGACCTCACTCGAGCCCCTCCCCCTGTCTCAGGGAGTCCTCTGTGGGGGTGCCCACCCCACAGTCTCATTAGTGTGGTGTCAGGGCACAGCCCTAATCAGCTTACCCAGCAGCAAGATAAATGCCCTGCCGGCAGCTTGCCGAGGGAAGCCTGTCACACACCTGTGGCCCCCGAGACCTGCCTCAGTACCTGGTGAGTAGTGCCTTTCCCAGGTTGTCCTGACGGCCACTTACCCAAGGGCCTCTGCCCAGTGGGTGGGAAGCTGGCGGGCTTTTTTCCGTCATTCTGAGGTCAGGCTCTGTGGGAGTCCAGCTACTGCCCTGTTCAGAGACGATGCCCAGCCTGTCACCTCCTCTGTTCCCCATGTTGAACAGTGCTGCTGCAGGCTGTCCCCCAGACCAGCAATGGTCTTGGGGCCTCGGGCCACACACGCTCAAGCAACTTGAGTGGGCTGAGACCTGGGCCAGGGATAGGTCAGGCAGCGGTTTCCATGGGGATGGGTTTCCATGGGGACAGCATCTAATAGTTGGAGCTTCATCAGGGCCCAGAACTGTCCATACCAGGCCCATAGCCTGGGGCTGGGGAAGGGGTCCAGCTGGGCCTGCACTGTCTGGGTTACAAGGAGTGGGTGTCATGGGTTTTGAGCCGCCAGAACCACCAGGCCTGCTGCCGTCCCCCTTGGACACCTGTGCAGATCCAGCTCCCCACCCCTGGTTCCTTCCCGGCTTCTGTTGGTCCTGGCACAGAGGCTGAACCTTAGTGGGGGAAGGACCGTGGGGGCCTCCTGGTTGGTCTCAGCCCTGATGCTCCAGCGGGCAGCTGGCTGTGGCCCAAGGCTGGAGTCAGGCATTGCAGCCCACAAACCACAGGCAAGAAAGGGGACCCAAGGGGTGGAGCCTGGGGCATCCAGTGCTGGGGCGGCAGCTCGTGTCCGTGTCACGTAAGTAGCCCTAGAACCTGCTGGGCTCCCAGTGGCCCCTGAGGGATTAGTCTCCCTCTGCTGCTAATAGGCTTAGAGGAGTCTGAGCTATCCCTGCAAGGGTCACTGGGGCTTAGGGCATCCGGGCAGAGGCGCTAGGGGAGCGGGGCGGGGGTCACCCTGTGTGGCAGGTGCAAGGACAGTAGCAGGTGACTCTGGCACCCAGAGCTAGCTCTGAGCACAGTGAGCGGCAGGGGGTGGGAATCTACCAGCAGAGGGAAGACACTGCTCCTGCAGCCTCGGCTGTGAGCCTCATCCTGACACAGGCCCCTCCCCTGCCCAGGCTCCCCACCCTCCTGTCTCTCAAGTCACTCTTACTGTTACCACTGGGTGAGACCTAGTGTCCCACCCCAGGGATGGGGTGGGGGATGCAGAAGGGGAGACTGTGGGGAGGGGTGCACCTGAGGGCCACCCAGCATTCTCTCCTGTGCCTGGCTCCAAGTGGAGCCCCACGTGGAGAAGGCAGGGGCTCCCCAGGGCTGGGGTCTTACGGGGGTTCAGGGGGGTCTCATGTTTCAGGGCTTCCTCTGCTCTGGTGGGTCGGAAGCAGGAGGGCTGACTGGGACCCCGGCCTGGTCTGCACGCAGCCCACAGCGTGAGGGAGTCCAGAAGCCAAAGGTCACTGCGGCGTCTCTGCCAACCTGGCCATGAACCTGGAGCCACCCAAGGCCGAGATCCGGTCGGCCACCAGGGTGATTGGGGGGCCCGTCACTCCCAGGAAAGGGCCTCCCAAATTTAAGCAGCGGCAAACCAGGCAGTTCAAGAGCAAGCCCCCCAAGAAAGGCGTCCAAGGGTAAGCAGGGCTGTGGGCGGGGCGCCTGGGGGTGCACCGCAGGGAGCGCGGCTGGCTGCGGGTAGGGACCGGTAGGGACCGGGCTGGGCTCAGCCATCCTCTCCTGGCTGAAAGTGGTCTCCTCCTCCTGAGTGGGGGTCGGTTCCTAGGGGCCTGAGCCGGGCCTGTCTCCGGGCGGGGGTCGTGGGAGAGGAGGCCCTTTGCTGTTCCTGCCAACAGGTCTAGAAAGCACACCTACCCACTGCCACCCGGAGACTCAGCCGCGGCCCCGCTGACCGCCTTGCGTCCCGCACTCACAGGCACAGGCCCCCGTGGACACACCCAGGGCACACTCAGACACTCCACATTGTCGGGAGCCTGCACTCAAGTGCCCGCAAGGCCCCGCTCGGCTCCCTTCCCAGCCACTGTCCCTGACTGCTCTGTCCTTGCAGGTTTGGGGACGACATCCCTGGAATGGAAGGCCTGGGAACAGGTATGATGGCCACGGGGGTCCGCCTAGGTCCCCCCCCCCTCCACCCGCTGCCCTGCTCTCTCCAGCAGAGGCTCATATAGGGTCCTGCCCTCAGCCTCTCTTTCCTTTTCTCCCCCGTCAAGCTCAGACACCACAGAAGCGGGTGGTTCCTACGCAGCGGGTCCACCACGTGCTTGGGGGCTGGGAAGGAGCAAAGCTCTTGCTGTGCCCCCACCCCAGCAGCAGGAGCCCCCTTCCTTCCCCCGCGCCCGGCCTGCTGCACCCACTCTCTTCCTGGGCAGGGCACCCCCCAACACCCCCCCAGCTGGTGTGTCCTGGTGGAGGGGCTCTGCACTGGGACTTGTACTCTCACCGCTGGGTCGGCAGGCCCCGAGGGGATGGTAGACCAGGGGACACCCCGGGACCCACTGGCCCCCTCACCCTGCAGACATCACGGTCATCTGCCCGTGGGAAGCCTTCAATCACCTGGAGCTGCACGAGCTGGCCCAGTACGGGATCATCTAGCCCTGGATCCTAACCTGGGCCCCTACCCTCCGCCGCCGCCCGCTGTGACCGACCCCTGCTTCCTGCAAAGAGGCCTGCCCCCCAGTGTCCAGATGACCCTGTGTCTGGAGACCCTTGCAGGGCGGTGGCTTTAGGCCCCAGGAGCCCACCCCCTCCACACAGGACGCCCTCTTGGGGTGGCCAGGCCCTGCTTAGCTCCGCGGACCCTCTCCCCCCATGGAAAGGGAAAGTGAGGACAGGGCCTCCCAGGAGTGTCTCCCACACCCTGGCCCCTGTCCTGCCTGTCTGGGGGTGAGGACAAGCTGCCCCCACTGACCCTGTCGGCTGAGGCCCTTGGGCCAGCTTGGCGGGAGGTGGGTGGCAGGAGTCCTGTGGGCATCAATGGGAGAGCGAGGCCTCTCCAGACGCATCGCACCAGCAGGAAGCTTGACCTTTCCAGCTCAGCCCGTGCTTGCTGTCCTTGTTTCAAATAAAATTAGTGTCCTACTTCCCCACGGACTCGTCTGGGGCCTGTTGTCTGGCGGGGCAGGGCCCGAGGGTGGGGTCTCTTCAGCAGGAGTGGCCAGGTGAAGGCGCGGATTGGCAGGGGCTGCGGGGCCTGGCCGGCTGAGAGGGGAGGAAACCATGGGGCGCTGAGCCTGGGCCGGTGACGGCTGGACCCAGGCAAGGCGGGCAGCACTGCACACACACCTGTGTGAAACTGTCCCCAGCAGCAGTCATCTTCTGGGAGCTTCCCAAGAGCACGTCCACCTGGACGTAGGGGTCTGTTCACACAGCAGTGACCAGAGTGATTCTTGGGACGGGGCCTCTGGGATCTTGTTTATGTGAAGGCCAGAAAAAGCCGTAGTAGCCAAAGGCAATGAAGGCCGAGCAGCAGTGGCCGAGGGAGGGGTCAAAGGACCTGCTGGGGCCGGATCTAGACCTGGTGGCGGGTCCGCAGGCGTGCAGATAGGTGAGAACGCCTCGTGCTGCTGCTCCGGGTTGGTGCAATTTATTGTATGAGTAACACGTCTCAGTAAACCTCACTCCCCCCAACACACACACACAAACACTAGAAGGAGAAGCCTGGGCCTCGCCCCGGACCACCACCGTGGACAGGAGAGGGGAGCTGCCCCGGGCGAAGGCAGGTGCCAGGCTGTGGTGAGGACGTGGGGCCTCAGAGGCTGGGCTTGTGAGTGGGACTCCGAGGTGGCTAGAAGTGATCAGGGGTGAGGGTGGGAAGCGAGGATTGCGGTGGGGGTCAGGTGGCAGCATCTCACCCAGTCCCCCTCGCCCCCAGCTCTCCTTGCTGGCCAGGTGGCTTTGCCGGGCACCCTGTGTGGAAGGCAAACACTGACCAGGAAGTCGTCAGGTGGGGGCTTACACTCGGACAACAGACCCCAGCAGCGCTTGCAAGTGAGCAGGCAGTGCAGGGGAAAGGGGACCCTGGGGAGCTGGGGCCGGCAGGTGGAGGAGGCCTGGGGGTCCAAGGTGGGCATCCCCAAGTGCCCAGGCAGGTTACTCTGACACCTTCCCCGAGAGGGGCAAGGAGGCCTGCAGCCCCAGACTCCGTTCCAGTGTCCTGGTCTTTCGTCCCATCCACCAGTCAACTGGGGGCCCATTTGGCAGAGGGTGGGGTACCAGGCCTGGGGGTCTAGAGGGCAGGCCCGCCCTCCCAGCTGCCCCCTTGTGGACAGCCAGGGCCCGCACCAGCTGGATGGCCAGCAGGAGCTCTGCCCCCTGGACCACCACGACCACGATGGCATATTTGCCCGCGGTCCAGACGTGGCTGCGCAGCCACTGGCGGAGTGGGGGGCCACAGCCCTGCAGGTGCACCACTCTCTGGGCCGCGTCCTCGTCCAGGCCCAGCGCCCTGAAGCCACACTGGTCGTTGACAGAGGCTCCATCTTTCCAGGGGTCGATGCAGCAGGAGGCAGGAAGGCTGCAGGCCTGGACTCCAGGGGAGCTGCAGTTAAAGTGCCTACCAGGGCCCAGGGGGCGTCAGTCCAGAGGGCAGGGCTGCGGGCCTGGGACCCCAGTGCCGTGCCGAACGTCTCCCACCCGCCTTCAGACCTCCCAGGGCACACATGCTGTCTGTGCACACGCTCACATGCACGCGTGCACGCACATGTGACGCACACCGCATGACTCCACACCGGCACGCAGGCACCCACGCACACGTGCACACACCTGTGCACACACATACACACACATACGCACGCCTCTGGGCTAGAAGGGGTGTACTGCGTGGGACGCTGGAAGGCGGCAGGCATTTGATGGGGGCTGGAAGCAGGAAGGCCTGGCCCCACGGACGCTGCTGAGTTGGCCTGAGCAGCAGGGCTGGAGTGGGAGAAAGTGGCAGAGGCTTTGGTAGGGTCAGCGGGTCGCGCCGGGGCATGAGGGGCAGCGCTGGGCAGCGACGGGAGGCGGGAGGCTTGGGAAGGGCTCCCAGGACCTCGAGGGGGTGCTGCTCTTGTCACCCACCTCAGGGAGCCCCCAGGCGCGCCTGGCCTTTGGCACCCAGGGCCCTGCGACCTGCAGGCTTTCCCCTCGCCTTGCCCTCGCGCAGCCTCATCTCCTGGAAGGGTGGGCCTCCCTACAGCAGGGGCTCAGAGGCCAGCAGGCTGGGCGGCATCACGGCCCCAGAGGGGCTGCCACCGGCCCAAGTCCCCCGCGGCCACCAAATGAGAACAAGCTCCTACAGTGCTTGGGGCATGGAAGGAAGGGCCAGCACGTCTCTTGGACCACTGGGGACAAATGGCTGGTTTTCAAGAGTCTCCCTGTGACTCTAAACACACACGTACAGAAACGTACAACACGTACACACACACACACTGCACACACGTATACGTACACACACATGCACGGGTACACACATGCACACACGTACACAGTGGCGGGAGAACGGTGACGTCATAGTTCAGGACGGTGTCTGAATTAATCTATACGTCATTTTCACTTGACACTGAGGCGTCTTGTACAATGTCCTTACCGAACCAACCCCACCCAGAGCGACTTTCTACGTCTGCTGGCTGAGCTGCTCTGTTAAGACCGCTGCCTGACCACCAGGTGTGTACATGTGCAAGTGTGTGCCCCTGAGTGTGTGCACACAGGTGAGTGTGTGTACCAGTGAGTGTGCGCGTGCGGAGGTGTGTGTGGCCTGCCTCCCCTCCAGCCCCAGAGAGCCTGCCGGCCACCGCGGGGCTGGCCGCCTCACCCTGGGCCCCAGGACTCACAGGTTGTGCTGCCAGTCCTGGTAGGAGGCCGCCCCGCAGCACTGCAGCCCCAGCTGGACTTGGTCGATGAGGAAGCACAGGTCGGGGTCGTCCTGGTAGTGGGTGATGGCCGCACGCAGGACGTGCTCCAGGCCATCCTGCAGCCGGCCCCAGAGGGCCACCAGCAGGGCCCCGGCCATGGCCTCCAGCACCAGAAAGGCGAGGACGCCCCCAGAGAAGCAGTGCAGCAGAAAGGCGTTCTCGCAGAGGGCACCCAGGCAGCCCGCCAAGCTCACCACGCTGACCGCCAGCCCGCCCAGCACCAGCCCCAGCATCAGGTCTGCAGGCAGGGGGCCCCCCCAACTAGTCCCCAGAGATCCCTTAACGGCCAGGCCCCAGAGCCCGACAGCCAGGGCCAGCAGGCTGAGCAGAGAGAAGAGGAAATTGGACAGAAAGATCAGGCCCTTGAGGCAGGGGAGGGAGTGGGCCAGGACTCCCCCCAGGCCTTCCCCCCGGGCCTGGTCCTCCCATGGCGCTGGCCCCGGGGGAACTGGAGTGAGCGGGCTGCTCCTGGTGAGGGCTGGCTCCTGATCCCTGGCATCCTGCAGAAAAAGGAGGAGCAGAGAGGTCTCACCAGTGAACCCTATTCACTCAGACCATGTGACAGTCATCAGGGAGGAGACCTCATGGAGGGATGTCAGAGTCTGTTGGGGAGGAAGCTGGAATGGACGGTGGAGGCGGAGGGGGCGCTCAGAGACTCTGGACAGCCAGGGTCATGGCAGCCTATAGGCCAGGCAGCAGAGGGGATGGTGAGGGCCCTAGCTCCCTTACAACAGGGGTCAACAGCTGCCTGCAAGTCTGTGGTAGGAAAAAGGACTACCACAAAGGCACACCTCTCCCTCCTGCTGTGTGATGGAGGGTGCGGGTCAGGGCCCCCGACTATCCTGCAGGACAGTCATAAGGCAGGTGGGGCCTGCTGCCCCTGAGTTTGGGAGTTTGGAACTGCATCTGTGTGGGTCGGTCTGCACACATCGTCACGAGAGGGGCTTCTGCATGCGGGCCAGGAGGGGGGGCCCACCAGGAAGAGGGGCCAGCCCAGGGGCCTGCCCTTTCTGCCTCCTCCTGTGATCCAGCCCAATGTCCCAGGAGCAGGTCAGCCCTACTAAGTGAGTGTAGATCTGTGCTGGGCCAGGCAGTGAGGGGGTCCTGGGATAGGGGAGGAGCAGCCAGACCTGGGTCTGGGGTGCAGGGCCTTCCAAGGGACTTAGCCCAGGCTCGGGGTCCCTGGCCTTACCAAGGAGAAGAGTAAGGGGGCTGAATGTTGGGGGGCCCACCCTCCCTCTAGGCTCCCGACAGAAGAGTGGCTCACTGATCGTGAGGTTTGGAGAAGCTTTAAGCCCTTTCCACTTGCCCCCTTGAGGGACAGTCTCAACATCAGATCTGCCTCCAGCCCCTCCACCCTGCCCCAGGCCTCCTCCCACAGCCTTCTGAGCTGCCTAGAGAGCCCTCCAGGGCCCTGGCACTGCTTACCTGGGACAGCAGGGGCCTCCTCTCCCCCTCGTCCATCCTCTGCCAGGACAGGTGCACGGGTGCCAGGACAGGTGTGTGGGTGCCCCGCTGGCCTCTGTGGCTGGGACACAGGGGCTGGTGCTGCCCGTGCTCTGGGAGCTGTGAGCCCCACCGGGACGCCACAGTCATGACCCGATCATGTGAGGAGTTGTATTTTAGGGCTTAAGAGGACAAGCCTCTGCTGGCGAGATGCAGGATCCTCCTTCGGGAGCCCGGATTCGGCCCGGCTCTGTGCAGGCTCGACGTGGGTGAGGCTGGTGGGGGGCTGGCCTTGTGGCCAGTGTGGGCCTCAGCCTGGCAGGTCCAGAGGATCAGACCCCTGCGAACTGGCTCTGGTTCCCATAACCATCCTGGGAGACCTGCCCACAGCTAAATGTGTTTATCCCGACTTGTCCACGGCAAGAAGGAAATCCTATGCATATATGTATATTTGAAGTGCCTTTCTTTTTCACAAACCACTGGCTACTAACCACTATATATAAAAATAGATGAAAAACAAATCTCTTCTGTACAGCACAAGGAACCATATTCAACATCTTGTAATAACTTTCAGTGAAAAAGAATATGAAAACAAGTATGTGTATATGTATGCATGACTGGGACATTATGCTGTGCACCAGAAACTGACACACTGTAACCGACTGTGCTTCAATTAAAAAAAAAAATTACAATGGGGGAAGGTATACCTCAGTGGTAGAGCACAAGCTTAGCAGGTACTAGGTCCTGGGTTCAATCCCCAGTACCTCCATCAAACAAACAAACAAATAAATAAATCTCATTACCCTCCCATCTGTAAATAAATAGATGAATAAATAAATAAAGGACCACACAGACTGCTGGGCTGTGGGCAGAAGGTCAGGGCCAGGCCTTGTGCAGCCACATGGTGGCTCACCTCTTTGTCTGAGAGGACACACCCAGCCCTGTCAGTTACTGCATTGGGCTCCCAAGGTGGCTCTCAGGGAGACAGTGGTCACCTCTCTGGCTCCATCGCAGCCCTATTCTGATACTGGGTAGCCTTTACCAGCACTGTTAGGGGCTGAACTGTGTCCCCTGCAAATTTATATTTGAAGTCCCAGCCCCAGCACCTCGGAGGTAGGACCTTTAAAGAATAATTAACTTAAAATCAGGCCTTTATACACAAAAAAATGCTCAAAATCACTGACTATCAGAGAAATGCAAATCAAAACTATAATGAGGTATCATGTCACACCAGCCAGGATGGCCATCATTCAAAAGTCCACAAATGACAAATGCTGGAGAGGCTGTGGAGAAAAGGGAACCCTTCTACACTGCCTGTGGGAATGCAGTTTGGTGCAGCCACTGTGGAAAACAGTATGGAGATTCCTCAAAAGACTAGGAATAGACTTACCATATGAACCAGGAATCCCGCTCCTGGGCATATATCCAGAAGGAACCCCATTTCAAAATGACACCTGCACCCCAATGTTCATAGCAGCACTATTTACAATAGCCAAGACGTGGAGACAGCCTAAATGTCCATCAACAGATGACTGGATAAAGAAGAGGTGGTATATTTATACAATGGAATACCACTCAGCCATAAAAACTGACAACACAATGCCATTTGCAGCAACATGGATGCTCCTGGAGAATGTCATTCTAAGTGAAGTAAGCCAGAAAGAGAAAGAAAAATATGTGAGATCGCACATATGTAGAATCTAAAAAAAAACAAAACATAAATACAAAACATAAACAGACTCACAGACATAGAATACAAACTTGTGGTTGCCAGGGGGGCGGGGGGTGGGAAGGGACAGACTGGGATTTCAAAATGTAGAACAGATAAACAAGATTGTACCGTGTAGCACAGGGAAATATATACAAGATCCAGCGAAAAAAATGTGACAATGAATATATGTATGTTCACGTATACCTGAAAAATCGTGCTCTACACTGGAGTTTGACACAACATTGTAAAATGACTATAACTCAATAAAAAAATGTTAAAAAAATAAAATAAAACCAGGCCTTTAGGGTGGGCCCTCTGCAGTGTCCTTGTAAAAAGAGGAAACCGGGATGCAGAGAGACACTAGGGATGCACCTGCAGAGAGAACAGACACAGGAAGAAGGCAGCTGTCCGACTGCAAGCCTCAGAAGAAGCTAAACTCTGTCACCTGAACTTGGTCGCACTTCCAGGCTCCAGAACTGTGAGAAAATGGATTTAAGCCACCTGGCCTGTGGTGTGTTGCTACAGCAGCCCCAGAAGACAAACGCAACTACTCATATAGCTTCACAGAATCAACATCATACCTTCACAGTCACGTGACGGAGATGAAGAGGAAAGTGGGGTTCGGCAGGACCGCACGCCTGTTGTCAAGCAACGCTCACACATAACTCCACTGGGAGACAGACGTGGCCAGAAGATGCAGCCCTGCGCTTCCATGAAGGGATACACGTGCTGATAGGAGAAGCAGAAAGAGTCCGTTCTGTACGGGAAGAATGTGACAAGGTGAGAGCAGGATGTGTCAGCAGAATGAAAGCCGTACACCAGTCCTGGGAGCAAACCTCACAGCTCTTCCTCCGTTTGTCCAGGATCCAGCCACCTCTCGGCCTTGGCTGCCCTCTGGACTATTGCATCAGCCTCCCCAGGGGTCTTCCTGCTTCTCCCCTGGCCCTTTCCCCACTGTCAGTTCTCTGTTCAGCCTCCAGAAGAAGCCTAAAATGTAACAGAGAGCCTGCCTCCTCCACCTCACCTTTCCAAAGGCCTCCTAACACACTTAGACTAGAATCCAAAGGCCTTTCCCTTTGTGGCAGGGTTCTTCATGACCCAGCCCTCCCCACCTTCTCTCTTTGCACTCTCTTTGCAGACTGGCCCCCTCAGCACCTCTCAGTCCCCTGGACCTTTGCACTTGCTTTCCCCTCATCCTATTCCACCCCTGTCTCAGGTATCTGCATAGCTCACCTCATCTGGGACCTGCTCAGACCTCACCTCCTCAGAGATCTTTCTTGACCATCCTACTCAAAACTGCGTCTACCACTCTCTGTTCCTCTCCCCTGCTTTGGCACTTGTCACCCCCTCCCATGTTACATATTTACATGTTTATCTCTGTAATCTGCCTCCTGCTGGCAGCTTCCCCCAGGGTAGGGGGTCTCTCATTCTTGCTCTGTCCCCATACCACACACAAAGTAGACCCTTAATAAATATGTACTGATGTAATAATGAATAAGCCAAGTTCAAATAATTGCTGAAACAGGGGTTAGAGAACAGAATGGTTTAGAAACTGACGTTGGAACAGTAATAACAAAATCAGTGAAATTAAGATAGCGGGAAAGGGAGGAAGTGAGAGTAACGACTTCCCACCTGTTTTCAGCACAGGAGATAAACACAATCCGAAATTGAACCAAGGGCTTAAAAAAACATAGGTTAGCCTCATGGAGGTTTTCGTAACGTTTCCCCCACAGTCCCGGGCAAGGTCAGGTCCAAAATGTGCAAGGTGAAAATGGGGAGCTCCTTGTTGAAAAGCATTAAAGATGTCAAGCCAGAGATGGCGGAGCGTTGCACTCGGCGGGCGCCCATGGAGCTGGCCCTGGGGGCATATTCCAGGATATTACATCTCTGCAGCAAAGAAGCGTTTATCTAAAATGCAGCCTAAATTCATTTGTTCCTTTTGTGTTAGATTCAGGGGAAATGCCTTATTTAAAAAAATGTACCACGAAGCTCTGATGTTACCTTCCTGAAACTATTTCTCTACTTCTGTGCGACCAGCGAGGTGCCTGGGACGCGCGCTCCCCGGCTGCTCCGCTCGGCCTCCCTCCGCTCGGGCTCTCGCGTCTCGCCACCGCGTGGCCAGAGGGGGCGCCAGTCCGCGCGCACTGCCGCGAGGTCGCCTGCGCATGCGCGGGCCGTTGTCAGACCGGAACCTAGTTGCGCGGCCGGAACCCGGTTGCGCGGCCTCGCGGCCCGGGGGGAGCGCGTCGGGGGAGGCACCGCACGTCGCGGCGGTGGCGGCAGGGCGGCGAAGCTGGAGCGGCGGTGGCGGCGGCGGCGGGAGGCCGGGGCTGAGGCCGAGGCCGAGGCCGGGGCTGCGAGGCCCGCAGGGCGGCAGGCGGCGGCGGCGGCCCGGGGCTTGAGTCCGGAGACGGGAGCGGCCGCCATGGCCGAGAGTATCGTGAGTGGGGCGGCCGGGCGGGAGGGCGCCGGGATGAGGCAGCAGATTTGCCGGCGCGGCCTGCGGGGAGGGAGGCGCCGCGGCCCGCCCGCCTCCGTCGGAGCTGGCCCGGCCGTCTGGGCTCCCGACCTCCCCTCCCCCGGCTCCTTTCGGCCCCTGGCCGGCGGGGGAGGCCGGGCGGCTCGCGGGGGAGTAGGCTGTCGCGGGGGGCTCGCCGGGCGTTCTTGAAGGGCTCCGGTCTCCCCTCCTCATCTCCTGTCGGCCTTTCCTGCCTCCTCCCGTCGCCTCAGTAAGTGCCTTGTCATGAGTCACCAGAAGGAGAGCACTTTCTGCAAACAGGGACCTTGCGGGACCCCCTCCCCGCAGAGGGAGCAGCGAAGAAGGGAAGCGGCGGCCTGGGGACGGCAAGGAGCGTTTGACAGTTATGTGTCTGTAAAGGAATGTTGTGAAGGTTGACTTCACTTGGTACCTGACGTTAGGGATTGACACACTCCCTTTTACCCACCTTGAAGTTAAAAAAAAAAAAAAAAGCCAATGAAAATCAGAAAAAACCGGCCAGGCGTTAACTTATGGAAAGCTTCCTCTCAAAAGTCAACGTGAGGGGGGAAAAAAGTCTATGTGGCAGGAAGAAAACCCAACAGACCAGTTGCACAGAGGAATTTTGGTCAACATTACGGAATAATTGGGATTTCCTGGGGGAAGGGAAAGCAGTACCCAGTGGCAAGTGATGTTCCGAACCTGGCTGTGCAGTGGCCTCTGCGGTTTTGCCCGGTGTCCAGAATGGCGTTCATACTGCTCTCTGGATGTCCTGGGGCTGCAAGACCTCCAGCTGTGGCCTTTCAAGTTTTCTTCTAACGACTTCTCCTTACTCAGCTCTCCATTCAAGGGCCCTGCAGCCCCCTCCTTGGTTCCCATCCTGCAGATGAGCAAAAGGAGTAAATGCCCTGGAAAAATGTGCCATCATCTTTTAAAATAAGATTTGCTAGGGGGAGGTATAGCTCAGGGGTGGAGCGCGTGCTTAGCATGCACGAGGTCCTGGGTTCAATCCCCAGTACCTCTGTTAAAATAAGCAAATTAAATAAAAACCTAATTACTCTCCCCACCAAGAAAAAGACTGATTGAAAATAAATAAATAAAATTTAAAAAATCAAAATAAGAGTTACAAATCAATTGGTGACTCATCCTAGAGTTAGCACTCAGATCTGCTTTCAGACTTTCTCTTCACTGATGTGTTTAACTGAGTTGAAGTAACCGTGGACAGCAGAGTTGTTTTGGAGAAGGCTGTGTTTTTCCCAGTGTGTGTATCAGGCTGTGCTCTCATTGATAGCATGACTGCTTTGGCGAATTTCTCAGATTGTGAGGAATTAAAACATCCTTCTTCTGAAATTTATTATTTATTAAGAAAGAGGTCTTCTAAAGATTTCTGTGGGCTAACTGGTTTTTTAATTTTCACTTTTTTGGTGGGGGAGGGAGAGAGTGTGGGCTAATTGATTTTTATCTCACCAGTTGTTCGATTCCCCCAGGAAGTATTCTGGGCTTATTTTCTTATAAATAGGGAAACCTAAGTTACCAAGAAGTTGTGTGTCCTTGTTGCCAGGCCAGTCTCTTCTTGGGTATTTTATTTTATAGCTCATGTCAGAGGCCAAGCCAGAACTTCCTTCAGTATGAGTTCTGTTTGTCTCTTGGAGTTAAATACTGATCTTGTCTTGGAAACCTGGACTGCCATGCCCTGTTGTAAATAAACGAGGAGAATTACCTCTTAAGCTTTAGAACTCTCCAGACCGTTAGCTCCTCAAGGAGCGGAGTATCATGCTCATGGTTCTGAGTGAACAAAGGAATGATCACAGAACCCCTCAAAGAGAAGGAGATCTCTTTACTTCTTAACCTGCCTCAGTGTTGGAGACAGATTTCAGAAACAAATAAATGGAAATTTCTTAATGCCCAGGAGGCTGATTTCTAGGTGTTGAATCCAGAGTAAAGTGTAGCAGAAACCAAAAGTCAAAAGACTTTGTGTCTGCAGTGCATACAGATGAGTGAGAAAGCTTAACAGATGATATTGAGAAGCAAAAAAAAAAAAAAAAAAATTATCCTTTTAACAATTGGGATATCATGAGGATTATTTTAAAAAATCTTAAAAATTGAGAAAATTATGAGGGTAAAGCCTTTCCAGTCAAGTGAAAGTTATTAGTAAATGAGACAGAGTCAAGCCAGGAAAATCTAGACTGTTCTGAATTTGTGTGATAAAAGTGGACAGATCAAAAGCCATTGTGGCATTTTGTCATGTGTGTCAGTAAAAGCCTTTTCAAAGACAACTGCTTGTGCAGTTTCCATCTGTGTAGTTTTGTTTTAAATACAACGTACAGCGCACTAACTGCTGAGAGGAGAAATTACAGCCTGAGAACTTTGTGGCACTTTCTGTCCATCATTCCATCCCTGTGGCAGGCGGAGCATCTTGTGTCTAGTTGGTGACAGGGCTTGCTGCCCCATGCTCCCTGGCTGAAGCAGGACCTTGTGCAGCTGGCCAGGCAGACCAGCTCACCTTCAGCAGGGCTGTGACCAGCCTAAAAGTCAGGTCTAGAAAGTGGCGCTCTTTGTCCAGTGTCTTTAGGCCTGGCACCTGTT
Organism: Camelus ferus; assembly: GCF_009834535.1. Taxonomy (NCBI): domain Eukaryota; kingdom Metazoa; phylum Chordata; class Mammalia; order Artiodactyla; family Camelidae; genus Camelus; species Camelus ferus. Next base: position 20,711,419 of record NC_045711.1, read on the forward strand.
TCAGGCTTGCTGTGAAAGTATTTTTTTTAAATCCTGCCAAGTTTGACCATGGTATTGAACACTTTTATTTCTTTTCTTTTAATCTTTCTGTTGACAGTAAATAAACTAGAAGATGTCCTGTGATTCTTTTAAATTAGTCTAACCTATGTGTGGATCCTAGAACAAAGTGAGATCTTTTCTAATGAACTTGGTCATTCATGACTCATGGTGGGTTTTTCCTGATTTTTTTTCCTTTTGGTACATCTGAAGAGAAAGATGCTAGTGTTTCAGATATACTCACTTTTTAAAAAATACATATTCATTTATTTATACTGAAGTATAATCAGCTTACAACGTTGTGTCGGTTTCTGGTACATAGCACAATACTTCAGGCACATAGGAACATACATGTATTCATTTTCACATTCTTTTTCAGATGTACTCTTAATAAATGAATAAATAAGGGTTAAAAATTGAAGTTGTATTTTCCTGAGTGAGACAATGGGAGTTGAGAATCGGGCTGTACTCTTAGGATGTCCTCCCATATGCTGGTGACTGTACCTCTGCTTCATCTTCTAGAAACCTTGGGTTGGGTGTTGCGAGGGGGAAGGGTAAATTTTGGCGTTAAGTCTCTGACCCAAACGCTGAAGGACTGCAGGTGCTAGTTTCAGAGATAGGTCGGGAGGACCTCACTAGTCTGCACAGTAACCATCTCGTTTCATTTACGACAGATAATTCGTGTCCAGTCCCCAGACGGGGTGAAGAGGATCACAGCAACGAAGAGGGAGACAGCTGCAGCGTTTCTGAAGAAGGTACCTGTGGGCTGTCCACCTTCCCGCCCCACTGTCGTCGCCTTCCTGCTCTGTGCTTGTCTCTTGTCCTCACCTCCTGGTTCCACCCCCTCCCAAGTTCAGCCTCTTGCATTGCTTTTCTCTCATGATTGGTGGGGTCAGATGTGTCACAGCTGACCACTGCTGCCCTTGTAGGACCAAGAGCCCAAGGGTAAGTAGAAGAGGATTCCACAGGAGTAATATTTATAAGCATGAATAATCAGAGAGTGGAGAACTTGAATTGTCCATCAAAGGGGAGTTAAAAATGCGATTCCAGTTCGTTCTAGAAAATATTAGAGCCGTGTGCAGCACATCTATTGTGGGAGCACAGAATATGATTTGAAAGAGCACAAGCGAGGTTCAAAAGGGGGAACACCTGGAAGGAAGGCCAAAGCGAGGAGAGCGGCTTTCGCTCTATGCCTCGTAGCACAGGTCAGCGCGCCGCGGCGGGGGCCTGGCCTGCTGTTTCTGTTGGGATGCGGCCACGAGTGCTGCTGTAGGTGCTGTCTGGCTGCTTTTGAGCGCCAGGGCAGGGCTGAGTAGCTTGACAGACCCCGTGGCCTGCAAAGCTGAAAATATTTACTGCCTGGCCCTTCACAGAAAGAGTCTGCCAACCTCTATGCATTCTTGATTATTTGAATTTATTGCAAGCAGGTGTTATCTTTGTAATGATAAAAATTAGTGTTCTTCATTTTTCATGCTTTCCCCGGTCATTTAGCATTTTATTTTATTCTTACATGAAGTGCTTTTTAAGGCTGATTTGGAATCGTGTATGATACAAACATAAGGAGGAGAATCCAAATTGAATTAAGTGGGTAGGATCCCTTTGTGACACTTCGTTCAGAGTCCAGCCTTCCTGAACCATTTTTTGCCTCAGCTGTCAATGTCCTGTCTTGAAGGGGTCCTCATCTGCCCTCTCAGGAGAGTCAGCGTGCCAGCCGCCGACACCTGTTCTGCAGGTGCTGCTGCTGGGTTCCCTGCATCTCACCCGTGGAGCTCAGCAGCCGAGATCGCCATTCCTTCCGTGACTGATCATTAAATGGCTTGTTTGGTAGAAATATTGAGGGGTGACAGTTGTTCAGCTTCTTGGGTGACAGGTCTGCGTGAGTCCAGGCAGTGACCGGTGTGTCAGCCCTGCTAAGATGCTGTTGCTGTAAGAGGAACCCATTTCAGAGATGTGAGATCTTACCTGTGATCGTTCGTAACCCGCTTTTTTTCACTTGATGATCGGTTATGGACATGGTTCTATGTCAACAAGTGTAGGTTTACATCCTTTTTTTTTCCAGTAAGTTATTTCCTTTTTATTTTTGCAATGTCATTCCATATCTTTTTTTAATTGTGATTTTAAAAAAGCATAAAATTTGCCACATAAACCATGTTTCTGCATACCGTTCAGTCGTGTTAAACATACTCACGGTGTTGTGCAGCCGTCACCCCCACCCGTCTCCAGACTTTCTTCATCTTCCCAAACAGAAACTCTCTCCCCATTGCACTGACTCCCCCTCCCCGTGCCGTGGCCCCCACCATTTCTGCTTTCTGTCTTCATGAATTTGGCTCCTCCAGGGACCTCATGTAAGTGGACTTATGCTGATTTATAATGACTAATAATGTGGCTGTGCATTTGTGCCCTATCGTTGGACTTTGAAATGGCCTCCCCGTCCCCTCACAAACCTGTCTGCAAAGTGTGTGCTGGCCTCTGTGACATTGTTGTCTCTCGGTTGCTACCCCCATACTTGACAGCCTTTACCCTGCTTTAATGTGTGGCTTTATGCCCTCTAAGGAAGTTGGTTCTGCAAGTGTGATGAGATGGCTTGTGTCAAAACTGTCTCATACAATTTTGATTTACTGATTCCTTTGAGACCATCTAATGCTTCCTAGTCAAGAATTCCTTCTCTGTGCATCATCGGACCACAGACCCCTCCCAGACAGGCTGTCTGTCGCTCGAGGGCACCTTCCCTCTCCTCCAAGACCCAAGGCTCTGCTTCTGCTGTCGTCCCTCCCATGAAATGGCCCTCTCTGAGTCACCCTGGACCCTACCTGCCCAGGCTGGTGGCCGTGCTCAGTCCTAGCTTGATTGACCTCTCAGCAGCAGGGGACATGGTGCCTTCTCCTTACAGTACTTACACGTTAAAAAAAAAAAATTTTATTAATTATTGTATTATTTAATTACTTTAATTTTAGGGGAGAGGTAATTAGTTTTATTTTTGGAGGAAGTTCTGGGGATTGAACCGAGGACCTCCTGCATGCTAAGCATGCGCTCTACCACTGAGCTATACCCTCCCCCCTTAAACTTTTTTTTTTTTAACAGTGAAGTAAAATACCTTCTAGGAAATGCTTGAAAATGTGAACAGATTGATGATGAAGCAAACACACAGGTCCAGGTGGAGACAGTGCCAGCCTCCAGAAGCCACTGGTCAGCCTTCCCACTCTCTCCCCTGCCTCCACCCTCTCCTGCCCTGTTGGGTTGTGCCCACCTGTCCCATGTTTCGCCACTTCAGTACACGTTCCTAAACCCTGCATTTAGTTTTGCCTGCTTTGGAACTTAAGATAAATGGAACCAGGCCATACCTTCTTTTTTGTTACCTTCAACTATAAACATTTGTATTAATTTTACTCCATACCATGTTTCTGGTTTCGTTATGCTAGTTACACATCAGGATTACCTCAGGTGTGAAATACAGTTCTTAGGATTTTAGTCATGCTCTTGTAAGACTCTGCTGAGGTTTTTAGAAAATGCTTGTCACCTTAGGTTTCTGTACCTTTAGGTAAAGACCTCACGGAGTTTACGGGAGCGGTTAGTTTCACAGCAAAGAACCTAATACATACATTTCTGTGTCTCGCAAAAGTGAGATTCAGTCTATGTGAAGTACTGTTGCTGGTTATCATATTTGAAAAGGTAGCTGCATCTCAGTCCTGATAGAAAGGGCAGAACTGGGTCGTGTGGTCACCGGGGAGTCCCCTTCGTTCACGCGGCGGCCACGCAAGACCGCATGCTGCTCTGGAGGCTGCGTTTCTTTCTTCCCAGGAGTGTTGCAGTAACTCACAGCTAACACTCCTGGAACAGGAGTTCTCGTCCTTGGCAATAGCTTGCCGTGCTTTGTCTACAGAAAAACGTTGTTTTTGCAGAATAGATAAAATGCCACAATTTGTAGTTGGAATTTGACACAACATTGTAAAATGACTATAACTCAATTAAAAAAGTTAAAAAAAGCCACAATTTGTTAATTTCCATTTGTATCTGTTTCAGAAAAAAGTCAAAGAGATTCTTTTTAGTCTCTAGTCTCGCCTCTGTTACTGCACTTGAGAATACAGATTCCATGGTCTTAATTTCCTGGTACTTAATTTTATTAATGCCACTTTTAGCTTGGAGAAAAAAAAATCCCATGCTATCAAATATTTGTAATACATGATACAAAATCTTAACTTTGTCTTAAAGGCTATTTTTTACTGTCATTTTCAGAATTTGAGTAACAAGGTGATTTGGAATTACTTTTAATCCATTTTTTTTAATCAGTAGAAAATAAGGTTAGCGCATCAACTTAATCATCAAATCAACTCTTGTTTTCCTTACAGTAAGTAAACACTAGGCTTTATCAGTAATCCCGTGTTAAAGGACAGATCAGCCGTAGGTGAAAAGCAGCAGGTAGAACCAGGTGTACACTAGGGCTGAGCCGGACGTGGCCTGCTGCCAACCTGTGCCGTCCCTGCCAGGCCCCTCTGTCAGCGGCTGCTGCCCTGCCGCGCGACTCGGAGCTGTTGCTGTCGCGTGTCCCCTGGGTGTGCGCTTCTGCCTGGCGGTCTTCAGCCTGAGCGACGTTGTGGGGGACGCCTGCCGGCAGCGGACACACTCAGGTCTTGTTGACCTGAGAGCCTTTTCACTTTGTCCTTGTATTTGAAGGGAATTTTCTCTGGAGTGAGAGTCCTGAGTTGGCAGGTATTTCTTCCCGCCTCAGTCTTTCCGTTGTCTCTGGTCTCCACTGATCTCTGGCTGATAGTGGTGTGAGGGCAACTTGCCTGACGTAGCTTTCTTTTTATTTATCCTTTGGCTTTGCTGAACTTCCTGGATTTGTTACGCTTATGCTTTGCATCAAATCTCAGGGTTTCGGCCATTCTTTCTTAAAAGGTTTTTCAGTCCTACCCCTGTTCTCTTCTCTTGAGGGTCACTTGATACTGTCCTGGGGTTGATTTTTCTTTCAAATCTCTGTCTTCCGATTGTGTTGTTTATGTTAACTGTCTTTAGGTTAATTGGGTTTGTTTTGTCATCTCGCTTCTGCTGATAAGTCCACCCAATGAATTTTCCACTTCATTTATTGTATTTTCAGCTGTAGAATTTCCCCTTGATTCTATTTGATCGTTTATGTTTCTCTGCCGAGATTCCCTGTCTCTTTTAACTCTGATGACCCTCCAGCTCTGGCCCCTCTCCTGGTCCCAGACTCGTTTCCTCATGAGAGAGCAAAATGACAAGAGAAATTTGATTAATGAGAGTTTCTAAATTTAGTGAGTGTTTGAGTAACGTCTGGTGTATCTGGTGTATGTGGTCTGAGTAGCAATACTTAAATATTTTATTAAATCTCTGTTGTTTTGGGGCTTGTTTTAGGTCGCAAAGGAGTTTGGCTTCCAAAATAATGGCTTCTCAGTTTACATCAATAGAAACAAGACTGGGGAGATCACAGCATCATCCAACAAGTCTCTCAACCTGCTGAAGATCAAGTAAGTGTCCAGGGGGCGGTGGGGTCGGGAGGCCTGAGGCCCCAGTTACCTGCCTGGGGCCGCCCAGCGCTCTCTGAGCTCCTTCTCGTGCCACTGCATTCACGGTCCTGTTTGCCAACCCAGTGTCAGAGACTGTGCTTCTTGCCAGGTGTTTGGCAGCTACACTGAGGCTGCGGGTACTGGTAAGCTGATTTGACTGACTTGCAGAATTCGGGAAGGGTGTTGCCGAGGAGTAGGAATTCCCGTCCTGGGGCGTGTGCAGCTGCACACTCAGCTGCTTCTCTGCAGGGAAGGGCCTTGATCAGAGCTCTGTGCAGAGTTCTGCCTCGGGGCCCACTGGGCAGATGGGGGGGCAGGGGGTGCAGTACAGGGGCCCTTCGCCCATGCCGTATTTCTCACTTGCAGGAGCCCCTGGAGTGCCTTAGAATTGATGGGTAGTGTCAGAAGGAGTTTCTGGGATGCCGGGCCTGCCACCCCACTGTATGTTCTTTTGCTTCTGTTGGCCCACAGCCACGTCCATTCATTTATGTGTTTGCACGCCACGAGGCAGAGCTGAGTGATTGTGACAGGGACTGTATGGTCTGCAAAGGCTCTTTACAGAAAAGGTCTGCTGACCCCTGTCTGAGCTGCCTGGGCCCACATGCCCACAGATCAGTGAGCAGGACCCTTTAAGTCATTTCTGTCCTTGGGGAGCCGGTGGGGAGCCCGCTGCTGTGGCCCCAGCTGAGGGTGGGCCGGTGCCTTTTGCAGTCAGAGTGACGGGCTGTTCTGTCAGTTTGTGTGTTCGTTTTCAGATTCAGGTTTAGTTTACCGAGGGAAAAGGACTGGGTGAAAGTGTCAGTTTGCCTGTCCTGCAGCCTGCTCGCTGCCGCCCCGGGGCCAAGGGGCACCCTTCCTCCAGCTCGTGAAGCGCCTTCGTCCTAAGAGTCACTGCTCGCTGAGTTACACAGGTTTGGGCTCCCACCCCGCTGCTCGCTGGCTGTGTGGCCGGGGAAGCCATGTCACCTGATGGGGCCTCCCGCCCTTGTGCGCAAGGGGGTCGCGGCGCCTCCTTCCCGCGGTTGCCCCGCGGTGACGGGCACCAGGTGATGGACACCGCGAGGGTTCTAGCTGTGTTTCTAAAGCTGTTCCAGTGGCCGGACCAGAAAGGGGCTGCGCAGTGAGACAGCTGGGAGACAGACCTGAGGTGTGCTCACGCTCGGAGGGCACGCCTTTCTGAATTATCCTTGAGCTTGTCTTTCCAGTGATAGTCGTGATGCTTACTGACCAGCATGGGTGTCAACTTGAGAGCCGCCTTCTGTCACTGCCCACGAGTTACTTGGCCCGTCTTTAAGGGGGGCCCCTTTGGAGCTCGAGGTGGGCCTCACTGCACTGTCTCGCTCCCACTGCCGCAGCTCAGCGGTCTGCTCTAGTTCTGCGTTCACGTGTAGGCTCTGTTTTTGGTTCCCCCAGTTGCTTTTAAGCTCTGTTTGTTTTGGGGTCCTGCGGTTTCTGTTTAACCTGTCTAGGTGTGGGTCCCTGGTTGGTTGGTTGAGATGCTACCTAATGTAAGATGTATCTGCAGATCAGGTCTAGAAAATTCATGGCCCTTATCTCTTTAAATATTTCCTCTCCCCCCATTCGATCTATGTTTCAGTGGTTGCATTTTCACTTTTTTCTCTGAGTCTGTCTGATTCCTCCCAACCCTGGCTGTTAGCGCTGGTGCTCAGGGCTCCTTCCGGGCTCCTGGTCTGCACGCACTGGCCCACCAGACTGCCTGTGAGGACTGCTGGTTCCCCTGCCCCAGGTCTTCTGCCCGGGCCGTCACTCACCTGGTGCTGCCCTCCTGAGTCCTGAGGATCCTGTCGCAGTGTTGCCGGTGCTTTCCGTGGGTTCCTGTGTTGTCCAGCCTGTTCATCAGGGGGATTTGGAAGAGCCACTGAGTGTGTGGCCCCGTGCCTGCTCCCCAGAGTCCCCGGACATTTCTGGACGCCTTTTGTTTGCATTCTTCTGATCCATTTCCAGTCAACGTTCCACGCATACGTTTATGTTCTTTGTCCTGAACGCCACAGCTGGAGCCCCTGGTGTCCACACCTGGCAATTGTTGTCTACTGGCTCTTACTTTGGTGGCTGTTTCTCTTGTTCGCTTGGTGAGCTTTTTTTGAGAACTTGCATTTGATAAACTTGGTCTTGGGGGCCCTGAAGGACCTGGGCTTGGTGGCTTGTCCACAGAGAGGCAATTGCTTCTGTCGGCACAAGGGGGCGTCGTGGGCCCAGCCCTCCTTGGGTTAATTTCTGTCTCTGGTCTCCTGAACCAAGGAGCATCCCTGATTCCACCTGGATGCGTGGCAGAGCAGGCCTTTGGTTATTGACTCTCAGAGGTGACTGTTTCCCCGCTGCAGAGTGGATGGAGGCAGGTAGGATTCCTCCCTGGTTCCTGTTTTCAGCCGGTGGATTCTTCCAGCTATTGAGACATCCTTTGGACGTCTGGCTTTGTGTGGAGTTCCGGGCTCAGCAGCCCACCTTGGGCAGGTGGGCTCAAGGCCTCGTCTCCCATGGATCCAGAGACTGGCTGTAAGCCAAGCTCAGGTTCCTGTGAGTGGCCAGCCAGAGGGCAGCTCTGGGCTGTGTTCTCCCACTGTTCTTGTTGAGCTGCTGTGGGTTTCTGGGATCCTCAGGGGATCCTTTCTTTATGGTCCACAGTGCATCTTGGAGCATATCTGTTAGAACTGATGGGCCAAGAGTCCTGTAGCTAGAGGGTGAGCAGCTTTGCTGCGAGACGTCTATTAGATGTAGACCATGTCCAGAGGGGTTTGTAGGGTATTTGTCACCGAAAGAGAAAAAAAAATGCAAAAGGTGTGTCTCTGATCATCTCAGTTTGTGAGTTGTGGATGTCCCTCCATGTCGTGTGCACATTTGTGTGTGAATGGAGAGAAGGAAATGGAAGGATGTGTCCCAGGGAGGTGAGTCGGGGAGCCGGGCAGCCCCACGGTCCATCCTGGGACCGCACGTCTTCTGTGCGGAACCAGACGTGTGTGGACGCGTAGCGTGGACTCTGCCGGGTTCTTGTGGAGAAGTTCTATTACAGTCCAGAGAACCTGCCGCCGGTTCTCTGTGCGGGGAGACGGGAGAGAGAATCCTGGTCTCTTAAAATCACAAGCCTCGATACTCAGGCCTGTGGAGCGGCTGGTGTTTGCAGGTGCCAGAGATTCTCACGTGTCAGCTGCTCTCCTGTGCAGCTCAGGCTGGGAGGGAGGGCGGCCCCGACTCACGGCTGGGCTGTCATTGGAACAGGCACGGAGACTTGCTGTTCCTGTTTCCCTCGAGCCTTGCTGGCCCCTCGGCTGAGATGGAGACATCGGCCCCCGTGGGGCTGAAGGCCTGTGGCGCTCCCCATGTGGTGGAAGACGAGATCGACCAGTACCTGAGCCGGCAGGACGGCAAGATATACAGAAGCCGAGACCCGCAGCTGTGAGTGCCCGGGCGGGGTGGGGGCCACGGGTGGCCGCGGGTGGCCAGAGGAGGCGGCAGGAGCTTTGGGTTGGACCATCTATTTTCAGCTTGCATTTCAGTGCTAGTTACTTTGTGAGCTTTCTCTCATTGTTTGAATCTTAGTGTACGCCCCACGTGGACTTTAAGGTTTCAAATGTTGGAAACTATGAGATTTGAAAGAAGGGAGGGCCTTACACCGAGTCCTCACCACGAGTGCCCCGAGATGCCTGGGTGCACGTGCAGAGTGGGCCTCCCGCACGCGGCGGGACAGGAGGAGGGCGGGTATTCGCCACCTGCTGGTGCCGGGTCTGCGGCCGTGGTGCCTCGTTTGGCGGCGTCTCTGCGCAGCACGTCCTTTCTGCCGAAGATGCTGCTCCTTCCCTGAGTAGCCGCTTTGCTCCTGGTTGTGTGAAATACTTAGGCTTGTGGACATGTGTGTCTTTTAGGTTCTGTGCTGTTCTTTTTAAGGAGACCAGGTAGGAAAGGCTGAGCTCACACTCAGTGACATGAAATCGTCTGAGGGAGGGTGGTTGGTCTCGGCAATGGAGTCTTTGGTGGCTGTATCCGTCTGTGAGGGTGACGGGTGCTGCGTTAGCAGCTCGTACGTCTTAGGTTAGAGCCCTGAGGGGTGCCAGGCTGCAGTTGGCGTGGGGCCACTTCCCGGTCAGGGCCGTGGGCTGGCTCACGGCCTCCATCTGCAGTCCTCCCAGGACCCAGTGACCGTGAGGCTTCACTGGGTGTCCTCCAGAGGGTGCACGTGTGTGCGCGTGTGTGTGCTCGTGCTCCGACCTGTCCCCCGGCGGAGCCTGCCTGTCAGGAGACACAGGCCCTGTCTACCTGGAAATGTAGAACGCGGTGCATCTACGAGTTGTGACTGCATGTGGGAAGTGACCTGATGGAGCCTGCCACCGCCCTTGCCACCTGAGCATCACCTCCCCATTGTCACACTGTGTGTGCGGAGCCGCCGAGGCTCCCTGACCAAAATGTCGGAAACTCACAGAGCCAACCATCTTTTATGCCCTTTTTACTGAAATGTGCACGAAGTGGGTGTTTTCCACACTTGAGTTTCTTATGTATTAGGCTCAGGGTTTTTGCCGTGTTTATGTACCAGCTTAGTCTTTACATAACATTCCTATTTAAATTGGCTTGATACTCACTCACTTTTGTATTTAGTCAGTGTCATTTAAGCAGTTAATACCCATGAGATCACAGGTTTGCTGTGCTGGTCAGCGTTTTCTGGTACACACCAAAATGCTAAACTGCTGAATGAGAACGGTTCACTGGGCACCACTACAGGGAATTTCACGTGCATAGGGAAGCTCTCTTAGTACGACGTGCATTTCAAGTGTCAGCCCGGAGTGGGCAGCACCAGCAGGGCAGGTGTGCTGACGCAACGTTTCTCTCCTGTGCCCTCAGGTGCCGGCACGGGCCCCTGGGGAAGTGTGTGCACTGTGTTCCTCTAGAGGTGAGTCCTCGCTCATGAGTCCCCGTCTGGCGTGACGCACGGCTTTCCGGAGCTGACTAAGCGCTTTTGCTGGGTCCCTGCATTCCCTGGGTCCCTGCTCTCCCTGGGTCCCTGCTCTCCCTGGGTCCCTGCATTCCCTGGGTCCCTGCTCTCCCTGGGTCCCTGCATTCCCTGGGTCCCTGCTCTCCCTGGGTCCCTGCATTCCCTGGGTCCCTGGGTCCCTGCTCTCCCTGGGTCCCTGCATTCCCTGGGTCCCTGCTCTCCCTGGGTCCCTGCATTCCCTGGGTCCCTGCTCTCCCTGGGTCCCTGCTCTCCCTGGGTCCCTGCATTCCCTGGGTCCCTGCTCTCCCTGGGTCCCTGCATTCCCTGGGTCCCTGCTCTCCCTGGGTCCCTGCATTCCCTGGGTCCCTGCTCTCCCTGGGTCCCTGCATTCCCTGGGTCCCTGCATTCCCTGGGTCCCTGCTCTCCCTGGGTCCCTGCATTCCCTGGGTCCCTGCTCTCCCTGGGTCCCTGCTCTCCCTGGGTCCCTGCATTCCCTGGGTCCCTGCTCTCCCTGGGTCCCTGCATTCCCTGGGTCCCTGCTCTCCCTGGGTCCCTGCATTCCCTGGGTCCCTGCTCTCCCTGGGTCCCTGCTCTCCCTGGGTCCCTGCATTCCCTGGGTCCCTGCTCTCCCTGGGTCCCTGCTCTCCCTGGGTCCCTGCTCTCCCTGGGCCCCTGCACTTGGTCTGGGGTTAAAGGACCTGCTTTGTTCCTTGCCCTGGGCCACCTGTCCCCACCATTGCCGGCTGCCCTGAGAGGACAGGCCTTTCTTTATGGGAGCAGGCTTCCTGTGGATAATGGAAGCTGCGGCCTCGGCGCTGCTGTGATGAAGGGCGGCGTTTACCCCGGGCCCCCAGACGATCTTTTGAGCCCCACACGAAGCCAGGCCTGCCGTTTTCCTGCTCGGCACTATTGTGATTTACTTGGCTCTGACTCTCACGTCTCCTGTACCGATTCATTCTGGTGAGACTGAGAGTCACGGTGATAGCGCCGATGCGGTGGGCGAGCAGGGCCAGCCTGGCTTTCTGCTCAGCTCCTCTGGTGCTTTTTTCTTTTTTTGCAAAATGTACCTGACATTGACCTGACTTAGATCCTTTTGTATTTAATAGAGATTCTCTTTGACTTTGAAAAGGTGACTGGTACCCAGAGAACTTGGCTCTGACCTAGAATGATAAGTGGGGACCCAGTGTCTGCTCCCCGACTGTGCGCCACGGCGCTGGCCGGTGAGGCAGTGGCAGCTGCATCTCCCTGTGCGGAGCTGCCCAGTGCCTCCGGCCTCGCGTGCCCAGCAGCAGGTGCTTGACCGCGTCCACTGTGTGTTTTGACAGCCATTTGACGAGGACTACCTGAACCACCTGGAGCCTCCCGTGAAGCACATGTCCTTCCACGCCTATATCCGGAAGCTGACCGGAGGGGCCGACAAGTAAGCAGCTGGCTCGCAGGGGCGGTGCTGACAAGGGTCGGGGCACGGATGTTTGTTCTCTGTCTCTGGCACATGCTGCTCAAGCCCCTGGGCATGTGAGTGAGAGAAGTAAAGATCAGAGTCTGGGCACAAAGCGTTTGAACATGTGAGTTTTGCCCCAAGTCTAGAAATGGGTGGGGACTCTGATGACTGTGCCCAGGCTGGGCAGGGGCCAGGCTGGCGGGGCCGCTCTGGAGGCCCTGGGACACCTCGCCAGCCTTCCCTCGGGCGTGCAGTGCCCTGGCAACTTACTGCCTATGAAGGTGGATGAGATAAAGTGTGGTGGTGGCCAGTCGTATGTCTAGAGTCTGGGCTCCCCCTCTGTTTTGTGGAGAGCCTGAACTAGCCTGTGGTCATCCTGGCTCCGCTTCACAGCCGCCATCAGCCCTTTGCCCTGGAGCCTGCTTCTCCATCCGCTTCATGTTGCAGCCACACGGGGTTGAGTCAGTGGCCTCCCCCAGCCTGGCCTTGCCAGGTCTTGGCATTGCCATCTGTGGTCTCAGCCGGGCGGGCAGCTGGGGCAGCGGGGGCGACTGTCTCCTGGCTGCTTGGGTGCAGGCTGTGACAGTGGCCAGACAGGGTGAGCTGAGAGCATTTGACTTCTTTGGAAGCATGTCACGTCCTCGCCATTGCAGGCCCTTCTGTTGCTGTTCACCTGACATTTCATCCTGTGATTTTATGATCCCATCCATGTAACAAGAGGGGACGGCGGCTGAACCTGAGTCAGCAGCATTTTGTAAAGAATGTCGTGTTGGCCTGCTTGTAGTTTTTCTTGGGCAACCTGCTGACATCCTAAAATAACTTTTAAAAAGTTAGATGGGGAAAAAAACCTCAGCAGAAAACCCATTCTTTCCCATCTGTGGGGTAAGCTCCGAAACATTCTGACCCAGAGAATGAGCTTGCTGGGGTCTCTGGCTTTTTGTTGGTCTAGGTCGAGGCTCACTTGTCGCTGTCAGTGACGTGCAGGCTTGGTAGGCGTGGCCTCCCAGGTGCCCCCCTTCCAGCACGCTGCTGGCTTGGGAAGACAAGACTGAATCGTTGGACCGTTCTGTGAACAGGAAGCTGGCAGAGGGTGAAGTCACTTGTGCACGTTCACCTCAGGTTCAGAGTGGGGCCCAGGGCTTCCTCGCTGGCCATCTTCCGTCAGTGGTTTTTATCTTAGCTGAAGGGAGAGTGAAGGTATCTTTGTTATGTGTCCTAATCAGGATTTTACTACGAATGAGAACTTTATACAGAAGCCTGAGGACTAGACTTCTAACGTCAGTGTTTCTGAGAAGCTGATGAAACGTGGAAAGAGCCCCGTTTTCTCTCAGGGCTCAGGTTGGGTCGGTAGATACTCGGCAGTACCCTGGAAGATCCCTGTGGGTGTTGGTGATGGTGAGGGTTAAAGCTGTTTTGTAGGAAAATCGTTCTGTAGCCCTGTGCAGCCCAGGGGCTGCGGAGAGCAGCTGGAGCCCCAGGAGGACGGGCTTGAGCGTGTCCCGTGCTGCTGCCGCCGCGTGCTTAGCGCCCGAGAACTCCGTCCAGGAGGAGCAAGACATCTGACGTTTTATTTCCTGCCTTCTGCTAACCTTTCACCACTGTAATGTTTAACTAAGTGGCCTTTTCTCGTTCAGGGGTAAGTTTGTTGCCCTGGAAAACATCAGTTGCAAGATCAAATCAGGGTGTGAGGGGCACCTCCCGTGGCCCAGTGGCATCTGTACCAAGTGCCAGCCAAGTGCCATCACGCTGAACAGACAGGTGAGACGCCACCGGGCCTGCCAGCGCGGGAGCAGTGGGTTTGTGTTCACAACTGAGAGGCGCCGCGTGCGTTGCAGGTGGCGGGGTCTCGGGTGTTTTCAGACTGACCAACTGACCCTTCTGTGGAACTCACACACAGAAGGTGTTATTTATAAGATCTCCAGCTCTGCCAAGCGTAGAGGGGAGCCTTCGGTTTTCTGTTTTGTTGCCTTGTGTGGAAGCAGAATTTTCTTGGTGATTTTTTAAGATGCTCGGTGGTTGTGACCTTGCCTTTTAAGAAACCGGGGCTCTGGCAGTTGGTAACAGAACTGTCCTGGGAGCAGCTCAGGGCATCTGTCTGGGGCCAGTTAAGAAAGGGGCTGGGCTTGGGAAGGAGGGAGAGCATGAGGGAGACTTACGTGAGGCTGCTCTGGCCGCTTCCACTCTTAACGCCCGGCTCCCCTCTCCCTGCCGCCCTGCCGCCGCTTAGCTCCTCAGAGAGGGCCACTGCGCCCTTGGCCATCTGAGAACTTCTTCCTCTTCTTCCTCCCGTTCCCTCCATCCATCCCTCTCCTCGTTTTCAACCTCCCTCCCTTCTTCCTTCCTTCCATTTCTTTTACCCTAGAGATTGTGAAAACTTGTATTTTAGGAGAAATTCCACTAAGAATAATCTGAATTAATTTGTTGAGGAATCCCACTCCAACCCCTCCTGCCCTCTGGAATCTGAAGTGGCCTTAAGGGCAGAGCACACTCTTAAGTGTGTGTGTGTGTATTTGTGTGCACACACACACGTGGAGCTAGGTAAAAGGTATTTACGAATGATTTGTGCTAAACTAATTGTATATTTTTGATGGAGTGTTTTAATTTAGCCCATTGTTGTTAACTCTGCAGAAATACAGGCACGTGGACAACATCATGTTTGAGAACCACACGGTGGCCGATCGCTTCCTCGACTTCTGGAGGAAGACGGGGAACCAGCACTTTGGGTACTTGTACGGACGGTACACGGAGCACAAAGACATTCCTCTCGGCATCAGGGCCGAAGTAGCTGCCATTTACGAACCTCCTCAGGTAGCTGTGAGCAGGGTTACAGTTTACGGGCCTCTGGGTTTCTGTGTTTCAAAGGCTCTGCGGGGGGCGGGGGCGCTTCTCAGAGTGCACATTGCTTCCCTTGCTGTGTCCTTTCCCCAGTCTCCATCTCTCTGCACACGTAGACACAGACACAGACACACACACACAGAGACACAGACACACACACACACACACACACACACACACACACACACTTGAAGGGGTTGTTTTGGTGGGAGGTGGAGGTCCCTAGGGTGTGTCCCACTGGGGACCAGCAGTTGGCTACTATGTTTTAAGGTCCCATGGAAGGTCTTCTCTGAGTGTGCCACCAGCGAGTTATGTTTACTGTTTTATTTTCAGTACTTAGGGATTGGTTTTACATATGCGTGCTTTTTAACTTGGTGTACAGTTACGTAAGCTATTTATGTGGTTATATGGTGTATGTCATGTAAAATATTTATTTCATTATATAAGTTTACTACAAAAGTGGAGACCGGAGCCGTGTTGAATGCTGGTTCACGCCGCGCTGAGATAGCTGGGGAGGGGCCTGTGCCTGCGGGTGTGTGTGGATGCAGCAGAACCACGACAGACCGAGGCTGACTGGGGGGCAACCAGAACGTAGTGAATGTTAAACATCTGAGCCTTGGTGGTGGGTTTGTGAACATTCACTGTAGAAGTCTTTAAACTTTGCTGTATGTTTGAAATTTTTCATTTAAAAAACAGCTGGAAAAGAGAAAAACCCTGCACATTTGCAAAGGCAGATGTGCAAACAGTGTGTTCCCCTTCATCCAATTTCCTCTCCCCTCCCGGGGTCCCCCCTTTAAACAGTTTTTGGTTTAGACCTCTAAAGTTTGGTGTTTTAATGTAGGCGGACCCACAGATACTCATACTAGCCCCTCCTTTGCCTGTTCGGGGACCACAGCGCACACACTTGTGTCCCCGGGCGCCGTGTGCACGGGGTCTCGCCGTGACGGGTCTCCTCCCTAAACCAGCCAGGCTCTGGGGCTGTGGGCCTCGTGGCCGTAGCTGGTGCGCAGGCTTGTGGCTCCTGCACAGATGCCTCGTCTTTCCTTCCCTGGCTGTGTTTATGCAGGTTTTGTGTGGTCTGCCCACCTTAGACATCTTCATCGTGTATTGAGAGCTGCAGTTGAAGTGCAGGGCCTTTTGTGATGGTTCAGCTCTTGGAAGCACAGGATGCTCAGTGCGGTTTTGTGAGGGTCCCTCTCGTGAAGAGTCTCAACAGTTCTATGCAGACTGTGATTGAACAAAAAAGTGGGACAGAAAGCTCTGGTGTCCAGGCCACTGACAGTAGCATCAGAGCTTCCAGTCTGGGGATCCTGGAGGTGAAAGGAGTTGACCTCTGATTACCCCCAGCTCGTTAGAGCTCAGCGTGCACGCTGCCACACGTCATGGGACAGAGTCCTGAGGTCTCTCCTGAGTCTGTACTTGGACTGTGCTCTGGAGGTGGTGGTGATCTCCCACGGGTAGTACCCAGAACGTGCAGTTCTTCTGTTGCTTTGCCAGAACTGGACAGATGTCCAGGGATGTGCCCAGTTAGCACAGCTCGACTGGGGATCCCCGTCACTTTCCTGTTCTACCGCTGGGTCTTCGGGTCGGTACAGCGCCAGCCTTAGTGACCACAAGCTGGCTTTGTCCCCTGCAGGAAGGGGTCCCGTGGCCAGTGTAAGTTGCGTGCAGCCAGCCCACGCCTGCCTGCTGCCCTGAGCCCAGCGCTGCGCCCGCCGCTCAGCAGGGCACCGACGTGAGGTGCCTTCAGTTGGCTCAGGGAGTGTGTGTCTGTTGCTCTGCAGCCCTGCTTGCCTGGAAGCTAAGCGCTGTCCCCGCAGGAGCTCATCCAGATTTCCCAGGGCTGTCTTCTGGGCACGAATGTTACCTTACAGCCCTCATGTTGCCTGATCTAGCCAAGCCTATTTGGAGTGAAACTATTTATACAGGGAAGGTTTGAAACTAACTTGTATCCCCGAGGAAGGAATCTTAAGCCTTCCTTAGTCCTGAACGACCCCACGTTTCACACAGAGCTGTCCGACATGAACTAGCCCACATGTCGCCTTTTCATGGCCTCCGGGAATCTTGCTTGAAAGCACAGTGCAGTCCTGGCAGGGAGCAGCTGGAGGGCTTGGCGTGTGTTACTTGGTTGTCTGGGGCCTTTGCTGCTGCCTTCTGGCCCGGGGCAGTGCAGCGTTCTTTCTCTGAGCCCACTCCTCTAAATGCGTCTCTTCCATGCCCAACAGATTGGTACACAGAATAGCTTGGAGCTTCTTGAAGACCCGAAGGCCGAAGTGGTTGATGAAATTGCTGCCAAACTTGGCTTGAGGAAGGTACTGAGCATCCTTGCCTCTGAGGGCGGGTCTGGGCTCCGTACTGGGGACGTCTGGGGGATGGCATGGCCAGGCCTCATCTGGGGCTGAACTTCCAGCTGCACAAGGTCGGGTGCAGACCCGAAGCCTCGCTTGTGTTGATGGGTGCCAAAGAAAAGGGTCCCAGTGCAGGGGCTGTTACTTTCCAGTCCACCAGCCATACTTCATGAGGGCTGTCTCAGAGTGGGAGGGAAAGAAACCGTGGAGGCAAGACCCCTTCCTCCTGCCCGGGGTGGGGACCTGGATGCCAGGCTGTGTGTGCCACCACCCCCCACCAGGGTAGATCCTCCTGGGTCTCTTCACGCTGACCGTTCTCTGTCCCCCACACTGGGAGCTGCTTGTGGTCCCTCTTCAGTCCTCACTCAATCTCCTGTTGATGGTTGAGGCTTCGGAATACGTAAGCCTTCCTAGTTTTACCGGGCAGTTAGAAGTCCGGGGAGAATTTTCATTTTGAACCTGTCGATCTAGTTTATCTGACACCCTTGAAGAAGTTACCAGGAACCTTGCAATTGAATTCTTACAGGTAGCGTTGATCTGGGGATTTGAACGCATCTTAGAAGTTCACTATTAATAGCTGCATAAGTTTCATCTTTCATTTCCCAATCAATTTAGACAATGAAAAATGACTCCCTACAGATAAATGGGGGAACACTGGAGACGTACTTTGTATTTATACCCCAGGAATGCTGTGGAGCAAAGTCATTGTGTCGTTTTAAGAAAACAATTTTAAGAAAAAACAATGTTTTATTGTTCCTAACAAGGAGTAGGCATCTTGATTTAGGGTCATATTTTGGTTTAAATTCTGGAAGTTTCTCTTGTTTGAAAGAGAAAGTGATGTAATTTTTTTAAACCTGTGTTTGCTGTAAATGTTTGGGTCGCGACAGGTGTAGTCACAATAGAGGATCTTCAAGTTACTTAAATGCTTTTCTGCAAACGCTGGTTCCTTAGCCCTTACTTTTCTCACCTTGATTTTGGTTCTGCCTCGTTTGCTGCTTAATTACATTTATCCTTCAAGTCTCATTCTCTCCATCGCCACCCTCCTTGGGGGTTTTATTCATTTGGGCATTTTTAGAGAAGATGAAAGTCTCCACCTTTGTTTGGTCGTCTCTGCAGGAGAGGGAGCTGAAGAGCGGGGCCGAGGCTGTGCTGGGGGGCGGCGGCAGCGCAGCAGGCGGTGTGTGCCTGGACCCCAGCCCGCCCTTACACCTCCCGGCCGGCTTCTGGTTCTGGAAGGCCGACTGGTTACCCCGTGCCCGGGAGGCCGAGCCGCCTTGAGCTCTGGGCCGGACGTTTCCAATCCCAGTACCCTCATGTGCTTCCGTCAGTCTGCGCCTGAGCTCAGAGCGGCTGGGCGAGGGCTCTGTTCTGTCACTCTTCTTTATTTTAAGTAAATGCCTTCTCTAGGGAGTCTGCTTTCCTGTGTCACAGGGAGAGCCCTCGCGTCCGGAGCTGCGTTGTCTTTCTCTGCTTGCTGGTTGTCTGCCTTCCTCTTGGTGTAAATTCCCTTTTCTCTGATGTGCTGCTCCTCTGGTTCACGTGGGCCCTGTGCTGGCATGGAGGTGGTGCCGAGGAGGGTTCCTGAGGAGTAAACAGGCTCTTCCCGTTTGCACTTGTCCCCATCCGGCAGGACTGGGGGTGGTGGCCATTGTCCACGGAGGAGGGTGTGAGAGCCCTGGTGTGGCTGATGCTGGGTTGAGGAGCTGACTCACTTGGGAGGAAGGGACCGGCTCCCAGGGGCCCTGCTGAGGACCGGGGTCTTAGCTCAGGGGCGGAAGCTGGAAGACAGTCATCGTGTGTTTCAGGGAGAGACTCAAGGCATTTTTCTCTTGAATGCAGGTGGGCTGGATATTCACAGATCTGGTCTCGGAGGACACCCGAAAGGGTACAGTTCGATACAGTCGAAATAAGGTGAGATGGGGCGGGGGTGCCCGCCCGGTACCACGCTGCTGTGGCTCACGCTCCCTGCACAGCTCGCCTGGCTTTTAGGCCGCGCTGTTTTCAACACCACGTTCTTGATAAATGAAGGCTGGGTCTGTTCGTTCTGCCTCGTAGATGAAAACCTACCTTGCCTTGGTAAACCAGTGCTTTTTGGAGGTTGGCCTGTGGGGGTGGATTGCCTAGTGCTTCTGGCCTGACTAGTCCCGCGTGCCTGTCTGAGGGGTCTGCAGCAGGCAGGGGGTGCAGGCACTTCTCTCTCCGCAGTTTCCGGCACGTTACGGTTTCGTTCTTACTGTTTCCTGTCGAAGGAGGAGCATATTTTGACGTGGCGCTGTAAACCTGACATGCTGGTTCTCTTGTCTTAGGACACCTATTTCCTGAGCTCAGAGGAGTGTATCACTGCAGGAGACTTCCAAAATAAGCACCCCAACATATGTCGGCTCTCCCCAGATGGACATTTTGGATCCAAGTTTGTTACTGCGGTGGCTACAGGTATACATGGGGGCAGGGCTATATTGTAAATATTACGACCTCGTTAACATGTTTTGTTCCTCTTTCAGTAGCTTTGCTTTCCTAACTTAAGTTACAGTAGGTTTTACTAAAGGACCTGTGAGACATAAGATTCTTCTTTTTCGTTTGTGGCAAAAGTCCTGAATTTCTCAGCATCACGCAGAGTTGTAGCATGGGAGTGTCAGCATCGCCCCGCTCTAGTCCACCCTCTTGTCCTCATACCGAGTTCTCTTGGTTCTGGACCGGAGTTCAGGTCGCCGTTGCCCCTCTCCAGTAACCAAAGGTGACTGTCTGGCTTTGCAGGAGGAGAGCCACTGTTCCTGTTACTTGTTTGTTTATGAGTGGGCGTGTCATTTTAAGAAACCATTTCCATATGGCTTTCTTGGAGTGATGCTTGTGTGTGAGAGATGCTGTATGTCATGTTACATGTTATGCAGGTCATTGTGTGTCATAAATACGCATGTATGTGTATGTATGTCATAGGTAGTAGTAAAGGCTTGTGGCCCGTAAAAAAGTGCCACCAAACTTTTTATAACATATTTGAGATGCTGTCCTGGAAAAAAGCCAGGGAGAGGACCATATGACTGAAAAAGAGTAAGAAATTGAAACTTTGGGAACCAAGTCATAAAAACAGTCTCTGGTCAGTTTTTCAAAGTAAACACTAACCTGGAGCCTGTGAAGACCTGGTTTCTACCGTCCCAGAGATGATAATCTGGTTTGTTCATGGTAACATGCTTCCTCAAGTTGAGAAAACTCCAGTACACAGTCAGCCCAAACATGTCAGCACCTGGAGCCTCGCTGGTCCCAGTTGGCCTGTCCACACTGTCGTGGGGGCCCTGAAGGAGGACACCGTTCGTGCTCTCTCAGTTGTTAAGATCCATTTGATTTGAGAGCCACTTAGAGTGACAGGCAGCTTCTTTTTGAAATGCAGGTACTTTTGGGGCGTGAGAGGCAGCGGCAGCATTGTCCATGAACCAGTGGAGTCAGGTTGATCTTCCCGGGTCGGTGTCGGGTCAGCTGTTTAAGGAAGTGGATAGGAGTTTTGAGTGGGACTAACAGAGGCAGAGTTCCGTAGCATAGAGGCCCTTCTGCAAGGGGAGACCGGGCGGGGCTGCCGAGATGGGAGACTGAACGCTGAGGAGCAGAGCAGAGCCATGTTGTACGTAACTCAGGATTTTGCCAAGCCGGCTTGTGTCTGAGGAAGGGGAGAAAAGTATTCTCTTTCTTGCCCGGTTATCAGCAAGCCTCTGCCCCCCATTGTGGGTACATGCATTTCGACTGGTGGTTCCCAGACCCGTCAGACTGGATGCCCTGTTTAGAACATTTGTGATACCCCTTTCCTGCCCAGAAAATACAGCTCATAGATAATACACTTGCCCACACAGCTGGCTGTGAAGAAGAAGGTTGGGTAGTGGCCTGACTGAGAGAACGGTGGAGAAGCGTGTGTACTAAGACGGGATGTTGCAGCAGGCTGGTGCGTGGGACCCACCCCTGCCGAGGGCCGGCGCGGGGCTGCACTGTGTGGGACGCCCTCCGGGCCTGGTTCTCTCCACGCAGCTTGGAGCCTCAGTTCAGGCCGTGTCACGCTCCTAGGGAGTCCACCGTGTGTTAAAACTGCATGGCTGTTTCTGGGGTTGTGTATAAAATACAGTTGATTCTAATCCCAGGTCGTCACAAATGGGGGTTTTGCCTACACGCATGTGCAGGGGACATTCTTGGCCCCATGGGATGTGTGTCCCCTGAGCACAGCAGGACATCTGGCATCTTCGACTCCAGCTGAGACTGGCAGCTGCCCGCCCCACCCCGTCCACCTTCACTGGGACAACCGAATGTCACCCCTGGAGATTTCCAGAACTGCCCCTCGTGAGAACTTCTCAGTCTTCCATGGGCTCCCGGGGTAACCTAGCCCTTTTAGTTACTGTTTCCACGGGTAGTAATTCAGTGGGCCACAAGAACTGGCCCCAGCAGCGTTTTTAGAATTATCGTTTGTAACTTAGGGGCTGCCTGCACCTTCAGTTAACGAAGGTGCCTCTTCTTGGGAGTTTGGAAATTAGAGATCGTCTGCGGAATTTTTGCCTCTGAAATCGGCACTTTACTGAAAGGTTTTAGAACTATAAGGCAGTAACTAACTTATGGTAAAATCTGCAGTTAGAGTCTTCACGTTGGTGCTGAGTTGTTCCTCTTGGTGATGTGAATCCTCAGACTCATAATCCCTCCTTCTCTGGGGCCGGCGATGGCAGGGCGGCGATCTGAAGTGTTGTGGACATTCCAGCTCCACATGAACTGTGCTCTTCTGCAGCAGGGCTCCCAAATGGGGACCCGTCGTTCCCCTGTGGAGCTGTTTGAGGTGCCCTGGTTGGAGTCCCATCCCTGAGGCCCTGATGGGACAGGAAGGAGCAGGCCTATGTGTGTGTGGCCATCTCCCCGGAGATGGCAGCTGTGTTCCAGGCCTCCTGTGCTCCGCGCCACCTGCTGCCAGCCGCGCCCAGGGCTGCGGCTGCAGCTGCAGGCTCCGTGCTTCCCTCCTGTCTGCGCTCCCTCCCGCCCTGGCCTGGGGCCCCCGGGGGGAGGGCGGCGGTCACGTGTGCTGTTTGCTCAGGTGAACGTGAAGGAGCTTGTGGGAGGAGGCTCGCCACAGCCCCCATCTGAGCTCCCTGCGCCACGCTGGCATCTGTGTCTCGGTCACCTGGCACGGCCACGCCCGCTTCTCGGCTGGAAATGTTACTTTCTGGGGCAGCCTGTCAGCCTCAGTAGCAGCTGAGTTCTTTATCCCGGCCCCTTCCCGCTGCACAGTGGGTTTCCTGATGGGCTGGTCTGGGAAGGGAGCAGTGGCTAAGTTACCTTCGCCGCTGGGCTGGTATTAGGTTTCCAGCACGGTTAACTGAACCCCTCAGGACCTGGATTCTCGCTTTTCCACGTGGAAAAGGGAAGCTTGCGGTTCGTCTGAGTGACTTTGTCTTAAGAGCCTTCTGTTTTACAAACAACGTTTTGATTTTTCTCTGATTCTCACAGGCCAAATTTTCATTGCACGATCAGTCTAAAAACCAGTGCAGGTTCCCAGGGCGCACACGGGCAGCTCCTCCACGGCCCTGCCTCGCCTTCGCCTCTGCTCCTTTGACACCACACGCTCACTGTGGTGTGACATTCGTTCCCGGAACACACTGGCGGTTGACGGTCCTGTGTTGGCTGCCTTGACGTTATTTGGTGGCCACTGCCCAGCATGTGAATTGAGGGCCTGAGAGAAGGTGTGAGGGCTGGTTGTGGACGGGCCTTCGGAGCCCAGCGTGGCTCAGCGTTGGAAGCCAGCTGCTGTTGGCCTCTGGTGTGCGGAGTCACACAGATGGCAGGCCTGGCCTGTCCCTCAGAGGCTGGCCCTGCCCCGCCCTTCACATTTTCAGATGCCTGACCTGCTTTTTGGTAAACGTTTGAAGGCTAGATGGAGCAGACTTAAGCTTTCTGATCAGTAACTTACTCTGATTCTGTCAAAGAAACTAAGACAGATATTGAGGGCTCTTTAAAATCTCAAAAGCTCTGGAAAGTGAGGGTGTTCAGAGGGGTCTGAGTGCTTGCCAGGTTCTGCAGCCCTTCTTCTCTCGTCCACCGCCTCTGCCCTTGTCCCGGCTGTGAGTCCCTTGCAGCTTTTTGTGTGCGGTGGGGAGTGGTGCGTGGTGCTGGGGGCCCCGCCTCCCGAATGTGGCGGCTGTGTAGGCAGCTGAGGTCGGGGCTGCCGTCCACACTGTGCGGCTACTAGTGTTGTTTTTGCCAAAAATGGATTCTGTCTTCTCCCATCCACGGCGGCACGTCTCTTGGCCTCCACAGACGAACTCATCCTGTGTCCTGCACTCGAGAACAGAATTTGTTGGAGTGCAGGCTCACTTAGCACCTGGAGCCCGAGGACTGAGTGGCACCTGGAGGTTAACGGCCTTGCTTCAGATTCTGAGAGAACGTGTGGGTGGTGGGAGCTGTTTGAGGCGCCGCAGTGGCATCTCTGTGCCCTGCGTTCAAGGCCTTGTGCTCAGGGCCCCGTAAAACTGCCACCGGAAGGTTTTCTTACATAGGACATGCTCTGGAGTTTGTCTGTCTTGCTGGCCCAAAGGGAAGAACGTCATTTGGTGGATGCTCGTTGAAGGTCTCTCTCTTGCAGGTGGCCCCGACAACCAGGTCCACTTTGAGGGGTACCAGGTGTCCAATCAGTGCATGGCGCTGGTCCGGGATGAGTGCCTGCTGCCCTGCAAGGACGCCCCCGAGCTCGGCTACGCCAAGGAGTCCAGCAGCGAGCAGTACGTGCCTGACGTGTTCTACAAGGTAACAATGGGAGGGCTCCGAAAGCGCGAGCTGGACGGGGTGCGGTGTGGACACGACCTGTCCTGGATGCCGCTGACTTTGGTGCTCTCTGGCCACGCAGGCTGTCTGTCAGCCGTGCTCGTCCAGAGCCCAGCTTGTGGGTAAAGGAAACCATGAGTTTCCAGGGCTGCTCGTTAGCTGCTCAGGCGTCGTGCTGTTAGGGCCCGTAACCAAGAGACGGTACGTAGCACAGTCCAAACCTGGCAGCACAGACAGCGCCCGCCTCTGACGAGGAGAAATGGTGTCCGCGGGGCCGCGGCTGCAGGTGGGCACGCTGGGCTCCCTGGAGGGGACCCAGTTTAGGCTGACTGCTTAGACAGTCGTCCGTGTCCTGTGGAAGCTGTAAGATGACTTGTGCTGGAGACTGGCATGGTGTGAGCACTTGGGAGTCGGGTGCTTCCCCGTGGCCCAGTGCGGCTTTCGTGCTCAGCTCGGGCCCATCCTGGCCCACTCGGTTCCCATCCGGCGCTGCTCCGCCCGGAGGACTCATTCAGTGTTTCTTGCAGTGTGGAGCTCCTCTTGTTCGTCCAAAAAGTACCTTGTCTTCTTTTCTGAAGGATGTGTTCACTGCGCAGGGTTGCAGGGTGACCGGCCTGCTCCCCTCTTGCCTGCCTCCCAGTGGCCGGCGGGCAGTCAGCTGTCACCCTGCAAGTTCCTCTGTCCGTCATGACAGCGCCTCTCTACCGCTGGCCTCAGCACCTGGTTCTTGACCTGCCTGGTGCCCCGGGTTTGGGGCTTGCCGGGCTCCTTGGTCTGGGGGCTGGCGGGTTGTGTTTGGCTGTTGTGTGTGTTCCTGTTGCTGCCCTGACAAATGGCGCAGGCGCAGTGGCCGCAGGATGGCAGCCCTTTATTGCCTCACAGCTCCGTGGTCAGGAGTCTGGGCAGAGCTCAGCCACGCTCTCTGCTTGGGCCTCTCCGGGCTGCTGCAGTGGTGTCAGCTGGGCTTTGATCTCGTTAGAAGCGTGAGGTTCCAGGCCCCCAGGCCATCCCTGGCCTGGCATCTTCTCCCCGAACCCGCGGGAACATGCCTCTGGCTTCTGCTGCCACCGGCCTGAGCCTCATGAGGGCTTGTGTGCCCCCCCCCCCCCGTGGGCTCTTCTCCCTCATCCTCCTTCCTGGGTTGGTTTCCCTGAAGCAGGTGTCGTGGGTTTACGTGGTGGGCTGGAAACCGTGCTCTTTCTGCCCTCGGAGACTTACCACGTGCACTTACCTTGAGCGGCCCCAGACGCACCTCCCCGGCCGGCCGCGGGCGGAGTCTCGCTGTGCCAGACCTGCACCAACCTGACCCTGAGTGCGGTCAGAGCGCTCTGTCTTTGTTATGGGCCCTCCCTGCCTCCTGTGAAGGCCGGCTCACGTCCGTTCCCGTTCCTCCCTTTTCTGCCTCCTGACCCGGACATTGGTGACAGCTCTGCATGCGGCTCCGGCGGTTGCCTCTTCCTAGGAGGGTCCGTTTCCCTGGGTCAGCTTCTTGACTCGTCTTTGTGGTTTGGTGTCTTGAGTCATGAAGAAAGTCTGTTGTCTTATCTTCCATGAGGTTCATGGCTTTGTCTCGCATGTTGGGGTTCCTGGTCCGCCTGGAATTGTCCTACGTGTGTGGTGTGAAGTAGGGGCCTGGTTTTTCTCGAGTTTTCAGCCGTGTGGATGATCGGCTGAGCACCACTTACTGCAGCTAGCCCTCCTTGGCCTGCTGACCCGTGGCACTCCTTTGTCGTCACTCGTGGCCGTGGTCACGGCTGTGTGTCTGTCCTCTCTTCTGGCTGCTGCCCGGGCTCCGCAGCCGCACCAGCGCCAGAGCGGCGGCGTCCCTGTTACTGTCCCTGTTACTGTCCCGCCCCCGCCCATCAGGGCCCCGCCTGCTTTCCTCAGGAGCCCCGCCCGCTCCAGGCCTGAGGGCGGGCTGTGGGCTGCCCGTATTTTCTGGTCTTTGACATTGCTCAGAAGGTTAGGGGTCTTCTCCTTGAAGGTTTTTCTGCCATTTGCTAGCTTGTTCTGAGGTACCTTATGGTTTCTGCATATCATGAGAAGCATCTTTTTTAAATGACATTTTCAAACTGTTGCTGCTGGAAACTGGTGAACGCTTGGCTTTACTGTTCGCTCCCCTGACTGTGGGCTCCTGGGTCTCTGCACAGACTGCCTGCTGTCCAGGAGCAGGAGCAGGGGCTCTGGCCCTACCCCCCCGTTGGCTCCTTGTGCCAGCGGGGCTTCTGGAACAGGGTCTGGTGGTTCATCGCAGAGGGTGCGCTGTGGGGATTTCATCATTGACTGTGCTTGTTGTGGGGCTTTTGTGTTGTGCAATACCTTTTATCAGGTGAGAAGTTTGTGTGTTATTTCCATGTTTTGTAAGTTTCTTGCACTGAAGGAGAGCTGACTTCTGTCACAGAGCGCGTGTCACGTACTTGCTCTTGCTCCTGCTTCCTCAGTTTGCTTCCCTGCCCGTGAGTGAGAGCCGGCCAGCAGGGCTTCTGAGGATTGTTTGTAGCCCTGTAGGACTTGAGACACTCATCTCTCATGTGTTTCAGGAAAATACCAGTTTGAGCAAAGAGACCTTTGAAACTAAACATTTAAGTAGTCCTTGTAGTCCTCCTGTGGGCTTTGGGGTCGGGTTTAAAATGTGCCTTGTAAACAGGACATGCACCCGTGTTGTCTAAGGCTGTTCATCGTGGTGTGATCCTTGGGAACAGAAACGCAGAGCGACCCAGCAGTCCAGGGACAGGGGCGTGAGGCTGCAACGCATCTGTGCGGGGGGCGTTCTGTGATCGCTGAAGTTGTGGTGTGGAAATTGTTTGAAGACATGAGATAAGACTCACTGTAAAATTTTAAAATGTGCCTGTGCACGCAGCACACTCCCGCCTCTCCTTGCTCTTAAAGGGGCACGTGCACACATGTGTGTGCATGGAGGGCAGGCCTGGGACACGCAAAGGTCCACTCTTGTCTGCCGCTCTGTCTGTCCTGGGGGAGCACCCGCTGTGAAGGTGGGGCGAGGGGCACGTGCCGGCACCCTGACGCTGAGGTGCCTGGAAGCCTCTAGACGTGCTTGCTGTGGGTTGTTTCTGGAAGCCAGTGCTTTCCCTCAGGGCTTCGGTGCCTCGTGGGGCACCTGGGCCTCCAGGTGGTGGGAGGGAGGTCTTCTGCCTTTACTTCTTCCCGCCTGCTCTGCGCCGGCCCCACCTCCAGTGTGGTCCTTCTGTGATGTGAGGCAGGAGCTCCTGGTGCTCACGGTAGCCGAAGGCAAGACGTGAGGAAGACCTGTGCAACGGTAACTGATAACCCAGTAACCACTGCTGGCGGCTGGCATGGTTCCTTCACGTTTCCTCTTCTGTCATGTACAGATGCGGCCTGAATGGGTCCACTCACTGACTACGTGGCTGGATCACGATGTGCTGAGTTTGGCTTCTGCTGGTGGTGTGTCGGTGCGACTCGGGGCCTGGTACCTGCGCCCCTGCCGCCGCCCTGACCAGGGAGCCACGTGGGCCCTGCAGGTGGGAGCTTGGAGGCTCAGTCTGCTCTCAGGAAGCCAAGTTTTTGGCTGAGGGTTAGGCAAGAAGCAGAGGTGCTGGAGGTTTTTGAGGCGAAGGTCTGGGTGAGGGGACGCCTGGGGCTGGGAGCCGGGCCTCATGGTGTGTGGTCACCACTCAAAATCCCGTGTGCGTCAGGAGCCCAGTTTTCCAAACATTAATGTGTAGACTTACTGTTGCGACACGAAATATCTGTTTATTTTGGCAAGTCAGGAATTCTAGGTTAATATGAAAAAGGGAACCCCACACCCACCTTCACCTGCCCTGGCAGCACCTGCCCCCCTGCACACGGATGCCACTGGGTCTGCAGCCCCTGCACTCGGTCCAGACCTGGATGGGGTGCTGCGCCCGTCCTGTCCTCCCAGGCAGTCTGTCTAGGTATCACCCGAAGAGGGTGAGTCATCTGGGTGGGGAGGGAGCCGTCCGAGGGGCCACACGTCTGGAGGGCATGTCCAGGGGGCCCAGGCCCCGGCTAGCTCGAGTGCGCCTGTGATGGGGGTGGTGGGCGGTGGGGAGCCACGGAACAAAGGACAGAAGGTGGTTCTGGAGTGCTCCTGCTGGATGTGGGGTGAAGGGCGGTCTGAGGCAGGAGGCTTTGGCAGCAACCTGAGTGTCAGAGGCCAGTGGCTGAGCCAGGAGGGGCAGCGGGCCTGCTGTCAGGACCTGCAGGGCAGGATGGGGCTGGATCTGCCCGCCCGCAGGCGCGGCTGCCCTGCAGGAGCAGAGGCGCGAGTTCTGATGCCGAGATCCTGAGTCGATGTGCACGGACCGGCGTTGGGCTGTTGGATCTCGGGCAGGGTGACCCCTCGTAGCCCTCTGTGTTCTCCTCTTGTGATGGGGACCCCGTGGTCTTGTGTTCGCAAGGAGTCTGGCCTGGCCCAGGCTCTGCACGGGCCTGAGATGTGTCAGCTGCGGGTGCCCGTGGGCAACCGCCGACCCCGCTGTTTCCCACACGGGGACTCTTTTGTGCCGAGCCGTCTCCCATCAGGCTGCTGGTTTCCCTTGTCGCCTTCTTGCCCTCTCTTTAAGGAGAACAGCGGTACAGGAGGGTCTCGTTTGCCTTTTCCAAAGCAAGTGGCGCCAACCGGTCAGTGCAGTTTGCTGCTGTCATGGCACAGAGCCCACTTGCCGGTGAGATGGATGGACGTTTCCAGACGTGGCTGATAGCGGGTTGAGAGGCCTTGGGGACCTTGAGTCCTGACTCCCAATGTCTTACTCCAGGTGGAGAGAAAACTGCTGACGCTTGGGGGCTGCCAAACGTAGGACTACGGCGCCTTCTCCTCGTGGGTTCTGCCTGACATTTGCTCAGCCCGTAAAAAGTCAGTGCCTTTAAGTGGTGTACGGGGTAGGGGCTGGCTGGCAGGAGCATTTGAGTGAAGGCCTGGGGAGAGAGAGAATTCACCTGCTTGCTCCCCAGGGGAGAGCCGGGACCCAACACCTTTATTATCTTGGGGAGCAGAAGAGTACAGTGGGGTAGTTAAATTTGAAAGAGAATGGCACGACACACACAAAAGAGAGAGGGGGGCATTTAACCAGAAACCTCCCTAGAGGCGAAGATTAAAGCGAACAGGTGCTGGGAAATGTCTCTGCGTGTTAGAGCCTAATTAGAGCTGAAGATGAATTCCAGACGGGCTCATTCCGTGTGAGTTGTTGCAGGGTGTTTCTTGTAAGGCAAGCGTGTATTTTTGGAAATGGTGATTTAGTTTGATTAGATTTGATTCCCACCTCTCACCGAATCTCCTCTGTGGCCCCAGGACCCACTGAGCGGGCCTCACGTCTTGGGCTGCTGCTGTCAAGCTGGTGGGGCCACAGAGAGCCGGGCCCAGCTCACCTGCGGTGGGGACGAGCAGGTGAGGGACGAGGGACCCACTTCAGAGCGGAGCGTTGTTTCCAGGGATGGGCTTGTGCTCCATGTGTGGCGGCTTCACGTGTGTGGACCATTTTCTGAGCGGTAGAGGGGTGGGTTCTTGCTAGTGGCCCTCTGGGTTGTGAACAGAGAAAAGGTAGGGAAGGTGTGAATTATCTGAGATGCGCTGCAGACCAGAGAGTTTACTTTCCGAACTAAAGGAGCAGGGCCACGTGGGGCCCTGGGTGTCCCGTTAGGATCACGGTCTTGGCTCAGCCTGTGAAGGTTTCCCGAAAGACGGCGCGGCCTCTGTCGTCTCCGGAGGGTGCCCTGTGCGGGGGTGGCCTTGCATCACCCTGCGTGCCTTGGGGGAATCTGCTTGGCCTCCATTAGGGTCTGAGAGCTTTAATAAACCTGAACTTTTATGTAAGGCCTCATAATTGGAAATTATGGATGTATAATTTATATACGACTACGACTCAGTGAATGGTTTATATAACGTTAAGTGATGATTTAGATAGAAAATATGACCCCCTTTTGTAGAATCTTTAAAGAAAAGCGTTGGTTCTTAATTTATTTCTAGAGCTCTGTTTGAACTCAGCATGCTTGACATAAATCAGATCTAATTGTCATTTTATGATTAATGAACATATGTTGGCCGTTTTCCCTGTAATTAAACTTTATGTTCCATGCATCTGACAAAGCAAAGCAAGTTCCGACCTCGACAGGTTGGCGGTAGGGGTTTCTGTGTGTGTGTGTGTGTGTGTGTGTGTGTGTGTGTGTGTGTACACGTACGTACGTACTCATTTGTTTGTGTGTTTATTTTACTAATGGACAAGGATTAAGTTTCCAGAAAGTTGAGTTTTCAGACGTGTGAGTGAGGCTCTTCCGAGTCAAGATTCAGATATGAGGCCGAGAGAGCGTGTAGAGGAGGATGGGGCACAGGTGGGTGCCAGGGCGCAGGGGCCCTGGGTCTGTGTCCCACAGCTTCGGCGCCGGGCGGGGCAGAGGGCGGGGCAGAGGGGGAGGCCTGCCAGGGGTGCCGGAGGGTAGAGTCACTCTTCTCTCTGCCTTTCATGCGCCTCAGCAGGAGTTGTAGTTCGGGGGTGACGTGAGCATGTGAAAGGAGACCTGTCACTGCTCAGCTGCCCTGAACTCACGCCCTGGACCACTGTCTCCTGTTTCAGGACGTCGACAAGTTTGGCAATGAGATCACCCAGCTGGCCCGGCCCCTGCCCGTGGAGTACCTGATCATCGACGTAAGTGTGCGTCCTGGGCCGCTGAGCTCAGGATGCTGGGGCCTCCGGCACCCGGAGGTGTTTAAATCACCAGGCTCCTGGCATCCCTGAAAAGCTCAGAATTTTAAGGGCTCTTTCTTTGGTTTTTTATTTCCTTAAAAACAACTGGAAGCACAGCAGAGGCCCACCGCCTGGGCCAGGCAGCCTCTGGGGGTCAGCGAGTCTCTCCCTGGCTCCAGGTGCGGGAGCTGCCGCAGCTGGGCTCCTGGGGCCACTCTGAGTCACTCCCCAGGGATGGGGCTGTGACTCTGTTCTTGAGAGAGGGCTTAGGGTAGCTCTCCAGGAGCCAGGAAGGAACCTGGGACTGACAGACACACCTTCCCCAAGTCTCAGCTCCTCCCAGGAGTGGGCTCTGCTCCCGGAGGTGTGGCCGCAGCGCAGGGGCAGGGAGGGCCAAGGGCCGAGAGCGGCATGTGTGTGCAGCAGTCAGGGCTCTGTCCGGAGGGCACGGGGGGGCTCGTTTCCTAACTGCTGCCTGCCAGGATGAATTCGGGCTGCACCTGGACTCGGGATGGGCATGTGGTTCAGGCTGTAAAATGTGATTGCACTCGGAGCAGTGGGTCCCCGTGAGCCAAGCCCGTCGATGCTGCATTCCGGCTGACAGCTCCCAAGAACGTGTCTGTTACCTTGGCCTTAAAGGCATCTGTTTTTAGACCACCTAGGGTGTCATTAAGATGAGAACAGATTGATGGCACGTGCACTTACGAGGGTCTGCGTGACTGAAAGCCAGCTTCCTAGGTCTTCTCTCCCAGTGGCCTCCCTGCCGTTCCCTCCGCGCAGGAGCTCCCATCTCGCCTGCGGGCTTGCCTCGGTAGCGTTTGGTTGATGAGGGCGCACCCTGCCCTTTGGTACCCATGTGCTGTCTTCCTGCAGAAGGAGGTTGGAGCCGGTGACCACACGGGTGTGCTCAGCTCCTCATCTGGCCCTGGACCCTGCCTGACCAGCAAGTCTGATGGTGTCACACCTTTGACTGGCTGCTTGTTGCAGCTTTTGTGGAGGGCTCTGCAGGTGGCCAGGCGTCAGCTGTTGACCAGACGGACTGGGCTGGGAGAGGGTTTGAGCACAAGACAGGGCGTCCAACGCCCTGCGTCCTGTCCCCCGAGCGTCTGGGGTGTTCACAGACTGCCCTCTGAACTTTAGTCTTGTCGCTCTCCAAGGGGCGGTCGCAGGTCTGCGGGTGCTTCCCTTAAGTCCGTGTTTACTTGCTAGTGGGTATCCTGTTGCTGGGAGTCCGCGGAGCTCTGCCTCTGCAGCGCAGATGGCCCCTCTGCCACCCTGAGAATCCCGACAGCCGCTGGGCCTGCGTCCCACGTGTGCCGCCCGTTCCGAGGGCCCGACGCGTGTGAACGCAAGGCTGCCCTCGCGGCAGCCTCAGGAGGCGCAGGTGCTCTGTCATCCCACCTGTCAGATGAGCAGAGCGAGGCCTTGGGCCGAAGCCGTGGAGGCTGCACAGTAGGACGTGGCCCCACGCTCCAGTCCACGTCCTGTGGCCCGAGACTGCATGGTCTCCCCAGTAACAGCCCGGCGGGGCCCAGCGTGCCATTCGCAGCCCTGGCCCAGTCACAGCGGGTTCTGGGCCAGCCAGCTGGCACAGCTCCTGCCTTCCCTGATGCAGAAAACAGACCAGAGCGACATTTCCATTCCTTAGAAATAGTCCCAAAGGGACCAGAATAGCTGCCCTAAATCTGGGTGAGGTGAATTGCTGCCGCTAGTGTCACATTGCAGAGGAGACACTGCGTCAGCTGAAAGGTGGTTGGTAGCTCACATTTGGGTGCTTTTGTGAGGAGGGGCACCTGCCAGGGAGAAGGGAAATGGTGTTCGTACTGGTTCTTGCACACCTGCCGCTGTCCGGCAGCTCCCATTGGCTGTCGTTGGGTTCAAAATGCCCTGTCGCTACTGAAGCACGTCTGAGCCGGGGGAAGGGCTGAGGCTCCCCTTCGGACTTGATTGAGCTCTTGATTCAGTCGCTTCTGCAGCCCCCGGCTTCCCCTCCTGCCCAGATGTGCCTGCTCTGTGCGTGCATGGTGCCTGGGAGCCCAGAGGGGCCTCAGCCCACTGGAGGGCTGGGCTGCACATGCCCCCAGCCAGGCCCTGAGATGGCGCTGGTGCCCCCGCTCCGCTCCCGTGGCCCCTCTCCAGCTCACCTTGGGCATAGGGAGGGCAGCTGTGTGCGCGGCTGTCCGGGGGCTGGATTTAGGACACTGCCCACCGGCACTGAGATCTCAACCGATATTAAGGATGATCCTTTAGTTTGTCCCGGAGTCAGGGTTTCAGAGTTTTTATCTCGGGGCTGTGCTGGTGGACACGCGGTCCCTCAGCGGGAGCCGGCGTCACGAGTAGCTCGGGGCTCTGGGAGGGGTGTGCTCAGCCCACACCCTTTACAGCACAAGTGATTTACCATGGGTTTGTGTTTCTGTCCATTAGATCACAACAACTTTCCCCAAGGATCCTGTTTATACTTTTTCTATTTCACAAAATCCATTTCCTATTGAAAACCGGGATGTGTTGGGTGAGACACAGGTAAGCTCTTTATCTTTAGAAACATAACTTAAAGTAACTGCTGCTTGTTTGTCTAGTGACACTATTGTTTTCTAGAAAGTCCCAAGGTTTCTGACTCTCCTGACGTGTCCTTGTGACAGAGCCTGGCTGGGCCTTTGTCTGAGACGCTGTTGATCACACGAGCCCCTCTGGGGCGAGGTGGTGCAGGCCGCGGGAGGTGAATCCCCTTAAGTCAGGCCTGGGGCCGGGAGGACCGTTCTCAGGGGCTGCTTCCCTGCGCAGCTCGTGTCCTCTGACAGCTGTGTCGCTGCTCAGTGGTAACGGATGGCCCCGTCTCTGAGGCCGCATGCTCTGCCCCGCCTCGTCACCCCGCCATGTTTCTCCCACCATCGAGCTGTGGGGCCTCAGGCGGCCTGGCCACCTGGGCGCGGGGGCACGCGGCGCCGACCTGCTCCCACCTGCACGCCAGGCCAGGTCAGGGCTGCTGGGACTGCCTTGTGGTGCCACAGCCTGAGCTGTTAACGGGCATCGCAGAGAGGGGCCTGGTGGGAGGACGCGCGGTGAGGTTTCCTTCTGAAGCGGCAGTTGGTCTACGGAAGCTCTCTGGTTTCCTCGCTGCCCCTCCGCCAGGTGCTCGTGGGGGTGCGGAGGCTCTTCCTGGGGGAGGGTCTCGAGTCGCTTGTTTCGGTCCTGCAGAAAGCGCTAGTGTCACACACCCCAGCCCGCCCCTCAGTGCAGCACAGCTAGTCAGCAGCAGCGTCTGGACAGCCGGGTCTGTCCCCGCCCCCAGGCGCCCCCCCGCGGTCTCCCCCACCTGGAGGGAAGTCGGGGCGTGTCTCACAGCTGAGCCAGCTTTATGAACATGCGTGTCTTCCATAAGTCAGGTGTGCGGAGAGCGTTTTCCTGGGAGATGAGGGCAGATTCTGCAGCTCTGGGCTCCTCTGTCTCAGGGTCCCGGCCAGTGGTTCTAGAAGGAGAGGGCAAGGCGGCCGTCAGCACTGAACGTGGTCGGTCTCGTCTTCATAGGACATGGCTCTCCCTCGGGTCTGGCCCTGGGGACTGTCATGGAGTGTTTATGTCTTTCTCCTCCCTCGCCCACCTCTCCAGGACTTCCACAGTCTGGCTACCTACCTGTCCCAGAACACCTCATCTGTGTTCCTGGATACCATCTCGGATTTCCACCTCCTGCTGTTTCTGGTCACCAACGAAGTCATGCCTCTGCAGGTGCGGGCCAGGGTGGGAGCATGGCTGGGAAGCCGGGTCGAGGTCCCCCTTATTAACCTGTCCCCTGGGCAGCAGCTTTGCACAGGGGCCTTGACAGAAAGGTGAATTTTTCACACTTAGCATTTGCACTGAGACAGCTTCTTGGAAGGTGCAGGATGAGGCCGGTTCCTCTGTTAGAATCGTGTGGAATGCAGAGGCCGCTTAGCTCTGTTTCCTTCTAGTGTGGAACATTAGGGATCCAACAATTTAAAAAATTCCTGTCTGAGCAGTTTCAGAATTACAGCCTCTGCTTCATCCTGATATCTCCCCTCCTCCCAAATCAACTCCGGTTTATTGCCTTGGCCCAGAATGTTGGCCAGCATCCAGGCCCCGGTGCACAGCTGCACAGCTAGCGTTTTTAAGACTCACTGTTGTTGGGGGGGAGGACTGGTCTCGGATGGCAGCTGCCCCCTGAGCAGCACAGGGGCAGTGGATCCAGCCAGGAGGCCCCGTGCATGGGCTGTGTCGTGGATGTCCCGTGGATGTTTCCTGAGGTCACAGCGTGGAAAGGAGAGCCCCCACCACTGCTTCCCCGTATCAAGTGGTTCTGTAGCTGCTCTTGTGTCCTGCTGGGCTTGTCTTGTGTCTGTGGTTTGTCCCAAAACTGCCCACTTGTGACATTTGACACCAGGCACCCTGAGTCTTGCCGCTGGCTTTGCCTTCCCTGTTAGGCCCAGAGAGTTGCACCTCCGCCTGGGTTCGAGTGCCGGCTGGTGGGCCAGTGGTGGAAGCGTAGGGCCTCCTCACTGCTAAGTGTGTGCTGTTTCACTTGTTCGGAGGCCTTTTCTGTGGGTGTCGTCTGAGTGTCCCTGGAAGGCTTTCTTCATCTCCATCGTGTGAACTGCTTAGTTCTCTGCACGTGGACCCGGGAGGCCTAGGATGCAGAGAAGACAGGGAGCCTGAGGGGAGCCTGAGGGATGAAGGTGGACTGCACGGCCAGGGCCCCGTCAGCCACCCAGGCCCTCGGGAGGGGGCCGTGGGCCCAGACGCCCCGGGTGACAGTGCTCCTTACAGACCTAAGTGTGGGGGTGATGTCTCACAGTGATAGTCTGGGGTTTTTGAAATTTTCTCTGAATTGTGTCTTGATGTTGGGTGGGGAGAAACTGTGAGCAAGTCTGTTTACTGTCAGTGAAGCGAGTTGAACTTCCTTTTTTGGCTTCTTGTAGGACAGCATCAGCCTGCTGCTGGAGGCCGTGAGGACCCGGAACGAGGAGCTGGCCCAGACGTGGAAGAAGTCTGAGCAGTGGGCCACCATCGAGCAGCTCTGCAGTGAGTGTCCTCCGCCGGGGCCCGGGTCGTGCGGGGCCCGCTCCGCGTGCACAGCAGCTGTGCCGTTCTTCAGGCATCTTGGGGGCAGTCTGGAAGTCAGCGTTTTAGAGAAACGGGAGCTTGAGGTCCACACGCGTGTCGAGTGCAGGCTGTTCTGCCCCCTCTCCCTCTCCGTCCTCGGCTTTCTGGATGGATGAGGAGGAGCAGAGTTAGGGAGTGTGGGCTCTTGTGTCTCCAGGCCCTGAGCCTCCGTGCCGCCCAGCGAGAGCTCGCCCGTCAGCCTGGGGGTGTCCCTCGCTGCCTGCACCGGGGCTGCTGACCCCCCACCCCCGGCTCAAGAGGGCAGGCGGCCGTGGCGGCCCTTCCCTGTGGCCTTGAGAAATACTGGCACACCCCCTAAGGCAACCCTGAAAATACACACAGAGAAGTATTCCGGCCATTTTCTCAATCAAGGGGGAAGATACTTGAGCCAAAATCAGGAAAAACCTGATGGAATCCAGGCCACGAGGGAGCCCAGTAGGCTCTCTCTTGACACGAAGTGCCTGGGAGCTGAGTGGTTGGGTGCTGGGCGGGCATCCTGCTGCTCCCCCCTCTTCAGTTTTCCTTTGCACAGTTCTGACGGCCACGCTGGGAGCGTGGCTGGACGTGCCGCGTGGTCTTCCTGCTCCACGTTCTGAAACAGAGGACACTCTGTTCCCGCCAAAAGCCTTACAGTGAAGCCCATGGCCTCGTGTCCTTGCGTGGACAGTGGTGCGGTGCTGCCAGCAGTCAGCACCTGGTGCAGCTCTCACACCCCCAGCACAGCAGCCCTCCGGCTCAGGTGCTTCCCACGGAAACGCTGCTGGCAGCAGTTTGGAGCCCTGTCTGAGCCCAGAGAGTGTGCACGGGAAGGCTGGGAGGTCGTCCTGGACAGACATGGGCCCGTCAGGGGACAGGAAAACCAGATCAGAGGAAGTTTCAGTCTGAGCATTTGGCTCACTTCTGCCATCCCCACTAGACATGAGGGAAGAGCCAGTGACCTGCAGGAGCTCATGCACAGACGGAGTGAGAAGGAGCCCAGGCCATGGCAGGCATCAGTCCCACGGCAGCAGGGCGACACGGTCTGGGCCCACTGCCTGCAGCCCCTATGGGAGAGGCCCCGGTGGTCCCTGACACTGCTGAGAGGGGCTGCGCGATCATCAGATGCGCTGCGGTTGGTGACACAAGTCAGCGGTAGTGCCACACGCAGAGCGTCGCGGAGCATGAGTGACCTCACGGGTATAGGAAACGGAAGTCACCAGAAAGCTCTTTGTGGGAGGCCAACACTGCAAAGGAAGAGCTAGCAAACAGGAGAGAAATAGCATCGTCCTCGCTCGGAAGACAGTACAGTTCTAAGATGTCAGCTTCCCCCAAATTGATCGGTACAATCAAAAGCCCCATAGGCTTTTTTTTTTTTGTGCAGGGGGAGGGAAGGTAAAAAAAGCTGTAAAATTTGCCCAGGAACACAGAGGGCCCAGAAGGCAGCGTGAGGAGAGAACAAGCCAGAGGATGCGGTGGTGCGTGTGCTTGATGTGTAAGCTGCCGTGAGCAGGCGGCGCTGTCGGCAGGAGGACGTTAGACCGCCGGGCTGGGTGGGGGCCGAGCAGTGACAGGAGGAGGCGCCCTTTTCAGAAAAGTGCAAGGAAACCGCTGGGGATCTGCGTGGGTAGAATGAACCTCGACTTCT
This sequence comes from Camelus ferus, assembly GCF_009834535.1. Lineage (NCBI taxonomy): Eukaryota > Metazoa > Chordata > Mammalia > Artiodactyla > Camelidae > Camelus > Camelus ferus. The sequence goes on from NC_045711.1 coordinate 20,748,730, forward strand.
ATAATACACACCCACGTCAAAAGCAACTCCGGACGGGTCAGAGACCTCGCGGTAAAGGCTGCAACTGTAAAGTAAGACTCATGTGAAAAAACAAAGTTAAATCTATTCAAGACCTTGGGGTAGGACAGAAGAACACTGACCGGAAAAGACTGGTCAGCTGGACTTGATCAGAATGAAACACTTGTGCCCACCCAGGGATGCTGTCAGCACACGAGAAGGCACTTGCCACCCCTTCTGTGACGTGGGACCCACATCTGATAGACACAGCGATCCCAGCACGTTGATGATCAGAACCAAGGGCACGAGTGAAAACTGGGCAAATGGCTTAGACATTCCCCACAGAGAGATACAGGACGGTCACCACCAGTCGTCAGAAAAATGGAAATTAAAGGAGATACCATAACATTGTGAGTGTGAAATGAAATGAAAACCCCAACCTCACAGAGCGACTGGAACCTCACACACGCTGGTGAGAAGGGAGGCCATCTGGCCGTTTCTCAGCCGTTCACTTACCCTAGAACCCAGCAAGCGTGCACCTACGTTTTACCCAAGAGACGTGGAAACATGGATCCACACAGCAATTTGTGCAAGAATATTCATGGCACCTGTGTTGAGAGTCGCTTAGAACTGGAGGGGGAGGGGGGCCACGGTGCAGCTCACAGGAGCACTGCCGCCCACCAGCACAGAGGGGGACCCTGACAGGCGGGCGCGGGCTCAGCAGGCGGACTGATGGCCGCAGGCGACGGCGCCCAGCTCTGCAGACGTGTCTGTCGGGGTTGTGTGTGTGAGCGGGGGGCCAGTGGCGGGGGTCTGGCGCTGAACCTGCCGCTTCTACCCGGGGCGGGCGGCTTCGCTGTGCAGAAATGACACCACTGCTCTCTTCCCGGCCCACAGGCACCGTCGGCGTGCAGCTTCCCGGCCTCCAGGAGTACGGCGCCGTTGGGGGCTCCGTGCACGCCGCCTCGGCCGCCGTGTGGGCCTGCCAGCACTGCACCTTCATGAACCAGCCGGGCACCGGCCACTGCGAGATGTGCAGCCTCCCCCGGACCTAGGGCTCCGCCCCCTGCTGGCGGGACTGGGCCCACCCCAGCCCTCTCTGAAGCCAGGATTGTAACCGTGCCCTACGCCGGCAGCCATGTAGGTGGGGCGGGGGCAGCTGCCCTGGGGTCTCTGGCCCACGAAGCTTCTCGGCACCAGACTTCCCTGGAGGCAGGGAGCCAGACTGGTGCTGTGCAGGCTGCAGTCGGTCTCCTGGTGGGGGCACGGCCCTGCCCCGCGTGGACGCAGTGCAGCAGCTCCCCGCTGCGGTCAAAGGACCAGGTGCCTCTCAGTCACCACCTGGAATCCGGGGGCGGGAGGGCTTTTGCCGCCATCCAGCTTTCTCTCCTTCTTTTTGGATGCTTTTTGTTCCTGCCCCTCCCATGTTTTCGGTTGGGAGCTCTTGGTGGCCTCTGTACCCTGTTGCTCTGGGGCAGACCTGTCCCCTCCCAGTAGCCATCGTCTGCCAGAAATGCGTGGCCACGGGCTCGCTGGCCTCCCGTCCGCTTGGTCTGCAGGCGAACCTGCTGCCCACCCTTCTCTGCTCTCACCCAGCGTCCGGGGGGATTTTAAAGTCTGCATTGGTTATAGTAACAGTTAGCGGCAATTCCTGCCCAGAAGACTTTTATTTATTTTTTTCAGATAAAAACTGCATCAAAAGGGCGTGAGAGAGACTAGTTTTCACTTCCTTCCCTCCAGTGAGGCCCTGCAGGTGTGTGCAGGGTGGGTGAGTGTGGACGGGGGACCCATAGTTGGTCTCCTTGGAAGTAAACCTCAGTGCCTGAGACTTTTCCACCAAGCCGCACAGCTGGGACAGCTGCGGACACAGGTGGTCCGAGCAGGAGCCTCGTGGTGGCTCCCGCCAAGGAGGCAGCCCCTCCGGGCAGCCGAAGCCTCTGACCAGGCCTGCATGGGGTGAACCGGGTAGCCCGGGCAGGACCAGACGCTCCAGTCCCCTCTGGCCCATTCCTTCCTGTTGCCCGGCCCAGGCCCTGGCCTCTGGCTCAGTGACATGGCCACGAGACAGGCCAGGTGAGGGAGCAGGCACTTGGCCTGTTCTGAGGGCCGAGTGGGGCTGCTGTGGGGACCTGTAAAGGTTGACACCGGGCTGAGGTGTGGGCCCAGGCCAACTCTGGACAGAGGCTGTGGTCAGACCTTGCACGTGCCCTGGGGTGCTGGCGTTTCCCTCTGGCCGGCTACAGTCTGGCCCTTCCCCAGGGATTTTGTGGACATCTGATGCCTCTTTGCCTTAACAAGAGCTGTATCTCTGAGCTGCATTGCACCCACCTGCGGGAGAGGCCAGCCCAGACACAGACTGCTTGGGGCCTGTATGTCTCTGTCCTAGGGGCAGGAAGCAAGCCTGTGTGACCGTTCTTTACCTGCGAGCAGAGAACACCTGGGGGTGGCGTTCATCTGTGGCCAGGGCCAGCCTGGCACCTCCAGGTCCACCTGGCGTGGGACACCAAGTGGCCGACGGGGTTGCATCTGGCTACGGCGGAGCTGTCTGTTCTGGGGGCAGGAGGGTGTGGAGCAGCCAGTCTGAAGCACTGGCTCCCCAGCTCACCTGCCGAGGAGCTGGGAAGACGATCTGGTCGTGTTCCTGGCAGCTGCGCTGGCTGGAGCTCTGGCCCCGCGTCGTCTGCGCCTGTGTTCAGATGTGAGGCTGCGGGGGATCCTGGGGAGCCGACCTCGGACTCCGTGGCCCCCCGATTCTGTCCTCGCTCTTGTCTTCATCCACCGAGCTAGTTTCCTTTTCTCCAATCGTATTCTGCTCACTCTGGAGTTCTGGCATCTGCATAGTTTGTTTCCTTTTGTCTTTTAGCTAAAGAAAAAGTGTTGTGATTTCTCTGCTTCTGGTTTTGAGTCACTCTTTGTTCAGTATTGCACTTTATTTTATTGTCCAAAGAGAGTCGGAGCTCAGCAGAAGTGGGGGGACTTGCCAACTGCCTCAGGCACAGGGGGGAGGCCCCCAGCCCCACCTGCATCCTGCCAGCCCCTGAGGGGACTGTAACCCAGTGAGGGTGACTAGGATCCCGGCCTGTGCCCGCCAGGCTTCTGGTGCTCCCGCCTGGGGCTTCCAGGTGTGGCTGTGGGGGCTGCAGCAGCATCGCCTGGACTCCAGCCCTCAGGTGGAACCAATAAAAGCACCTGAAGCGCGGCCAGCTCCCTGTTTGTCCTTCCTGCGCCCGAGGCCGCTCCCTGCCCGGAGCCTTGCACCTACTTTGCCAGGTGACTTGACGACGCCTTCCACGTGGCGCTGTCCTCTGCTGACATGCTTGGACTGTTGGAGGGTAGAGACCCCACGCCCCTGCCCAGGCTCCTCGGCCCTGGGCCCCAGGGGGACGTCCACGTGGAGAGCAGAGCCCGGCTCCTCTGGGCCCCTTCTGCCCCTTTCTTCGCCTGTCAGCCGCGTTGCTGCTCCCGGCCTCTGCTAGGTGGGTCAGGTCTGCTCGGCCAGGCGGCGGCTAAAGGATGAGGCCCGGAAGCCCTTGGATTGCACAGGTGCGGAGGCGGGGTGGGAGCAGTGGGGCCGTAAGTACTGGTCATGTGACAGCCAGGACGCGTCCCTCTGGTGTCAAGGAGTCAGCTTTCACACCCACCTCTCAGCCCACTCTGTGCTCTGGCCCCTGACTCGCTCTTTGATCAACTACATAGCAGCGCCTGCTGATGTCCACAGGGCCCCGGGGTGAGGCAGGCCTGGCCTAGCTTCTGGATGGGGGTGGGCAGGCCCTCAGTGGCCAGCTCCAGTCCTGTCCCTGAGCTGGCCTGCCTTTACCAGCAGTGCCCTGCCCTCTGCGGCTCAGGCTGCTGACTTGTTGGTTCTGTGAAGTGATGAGGTTCTGGAACAGCCCCCACCAAATCAAACAAATGGAATATACTGCTTGGAAACAACTCGGGGTTCTGCCACCCCCTTTCCTGGCACGCTGAACATGTTGGTGGGCCTTGATACCTGCAAAGCACATGACAGTCTGTGGCTTCCCTACATGAACTGTGTCCTGGTCCCCCCACACCCGCCCCATGCACTCTGGTGGTAATTTGTCCTTGGGAAGATGACAGCCTCCACGTGTGGCGTGGAGACCACAGATTATCAGCACCATACTCTGCTGTCTCGCAGGCCTCCACCAACACAAGGGGTCCCCTCATTCCATTTCACCCCTGAACCGTCTAAGCCCTTTGCTCATGTCTGTAATCTCCAGGGCCTCCTCACTGTTTAGATGGACTGTTGATGGTCATAATTTCCTGTATCACTGAGTGTGGGACTTGCCTGGGCTTGGGGCCAGGATCCTGTGAGTCCGTCTGAGCAGAAGGGAGTGGACAGAGGAGTGACCAATGTAACAGTGCCTGGCCAGTCAGGGCTGAACCTGGGAGGTGAGGCCTGCCCAGTTCAGCCCACCTCCTCCCAGCTCCCTTCCCCACGTGGCCATTTCCTCCACGACATTTCTGGTGTAGTTCTGTTGGTGTCGGAGAACAGTCTGGCAGGACCTGATGGGAATCAGTATGGGTGTGTGTCCCACGAGGACCGGTGGTCAGAAGGCCAGCCGAGAACACCCGTGCCCTCGGGGACTTTGGAGGGGTGTCTAGACAGGAGAGTGTTCTCACTCCCGACTGATTCCAAAGGCCAAGTGGAAGCTGGTCTCAGGGCAAAGGACAGAGTGCAAATGCCACACTCGTTCCAGTCCAACCCAGAAACGCTGGGACAGTGGCTGTCCCTTGCCCTGGGGTTGAGTGCCCACCTCAGCTTCAACCACTGTGCTAGTGGTTGTGTTTTGGAAGATACACCAGCCTTGGTGAGGTGAGCTTAACACCCAAGCCCAGAAAACACTTGGCAGCGGGGCCCCTTCAACTTGTCTGTCCAGCCACGACCTCCAGAGGCCACTTCTGTTCACAGGTGTCTGGCCTTGGCGATTTTCTCATTGGTGTCTTACAGGAGAGGGACGTAACAGACCAGCCTGCAGGCCCCTTTCAGGGGTCTCGGAGTCTGTCGTCCGGAGAGCTCTTGGCCTCCCTCTGGTCAGCACCAGTCTCCAGAGCCTTGGAGGGCAGGGATGGAAGCAGCCAAGATGAGGGAGCAGAGGTATCCTGGCCTGGCTTCACCCTGACCCCCAGGCTAACTGCTGGTGAGCTGGCCCCCTTCCTGAGGCCCAGCCAGTCATTTTCTTTGTGGTCCTCTGCCCTCAACCCAGAATTCCTCTGGCTGACTCTGTCCCCATTGTCCAGTCAAACCAACACACTCACGGACAGCTGGTGTTCAGGCATAAAGGGAGGGACACATCTGTCCGCGTTAGGCTCAAACACGGCATGTCCTGGGGACGGTGTAGGCGTGGGGTAGCTCAGAGGAAGGAGACCCGCCTCTGGGCCGAGAGCCCCTCGGCCGTGGAAATGGCCAGACCAGACACTGCCCGCCCCGCTCCCGGACTTCGCGGGTCCAGCCCCTCCCCCAAGCCCTAGCAAGTCGCTTCAGGAGCGGGCCGCGCGCTAGGAGGAGATGCGCTCTGACGGGCCCCCGCTCGGGGGGAGCCCGGGCACTGGCTCGGGTCCCAGCACCGGCCCGACCCTAGGGCGCGCGAGGGGGTCCGATGGAGCCCGAGGGCCCCCGCACGGCGGTGGGGGGCTGCGGGAGCCCCCAGGAAGGCGCCTCGGGCGAGCGGCGAGGCCAGGACCTCGGGCTTCCGGCCTTTGGCTTGAAACACGCTGGCCCTTTGCCAAGCCGCCGAGCCCACCAGCTTCCCCGCCGCGCGCGGCTCTCAGCGAGGCGGCCCGCGCGCCGGCCCGGCCCCGCCCCTGCCGCGCCGCTTTACGGCGGAGGCCGCGAGGCGACCTGGGCCGCCGTAAAGCGCCCCGCCCCCGGCGCCGGCGCCGCGAGGCCGACCCCGTTCCCGCGGCCGGGCTGCCCGCCTGCCGCGCGCCCCGCGCCCCGCGCCATGGCCAGCCGCGCGCCGCGGGTCGAATACTTGGCGGGCTTCCGCTGCCCGCTCGGGGGCCTGGCGGCGGGCAAGCCCCGCGTGCTGTGCCACGGGGCGGAGGTCTTCCTGTCCACCGGGAGCGAGCTGGTCTACGTCTACGACCAGGAGGGGCGGCTGCTGACCGTGAGCGCGGGGCGGGGGTCTCCAGAGGGATGGGCCTGGGTTTGCACAGAGGGGTCCGAGCGTTCGGGGAGTTTGTCCTCCGCCTCCCCGGGCCCCCCGCCTCCGGCCTGACGCTGCCTTCTCCCTGGACGTCCAGGCTGTGTACAAGTTTCCCGGTCAGGTGTGGCACCTGGAGCTCCTGGCCCTTCGCAAGGCGCTCTACGTTTTGTGCGCCCAGAGCGGCATCTATTGCTTGTCCTTGGACCAGGCGGGCAGGTGAGGAGTGGTCGCTGGGCGGCCTGCTTTGGGAGGGTCCACACTGCCCTCCCCGTGGTTGAGGCTGACCTGGCCTCATATGGGCTTCTCACTGCATCTGACAGGTGCTTCCCTGCTCTGCCTCTTCACTCCCCGCCCCTGTGACCTATGTTACCCCTGGATTGCATTCAGAGTGAGCACTCACTGGCCCTTGCAGGTGGGGACGGTGGGCTCAGGGCCAGCTCTGGAGTCTGGAGTGCTTGTGCCCCCAGCCCCATTGTTCTCTAGCAGGCTGCTGCTTACAGAGAATCTTCAGTAAACGGGGTCCAGGCAGCTGAGTCTGCAGCCCTTGAGCCTTGGTGGGGGTCTGTGAACCGTGAGTCAGTGCTCAGAGGACCTGGCCCCCAGCACCAGTGCAGAGCCTAGACATGACATCTGCTCATTGCTGGTTTAGAGGATAAGAAGTTAGCAGGTGCGGTTCCCAGCTGAGGCCTCAGGGTCCAGCAGTCCTGCACTGATGAGGATTTTCTGAGCCCTGTTTCTGGAAGCCCTGTGACATGCGTGTCCCTGGGTGACCAAGTGCGGCAGAGCCGTCCCCGCAGCAGGTGGGGGGCACTGTGGCATGCCAGCTGCTCCCTGATGAGCCTCTCCCACACCGCTGAGGGTCACTGAGGCCACTCCCTGTGAAGACCCCAGACCTGTCATGCTCAGCGGCAGGTTGTTGCGAAGAGAGCTGGTGAGGGTTAGTGCTGTGACCGTGGCTCCCTGTATTCTTGAAGGTCCGTGAGCCAGGATGGTGGGGACGGCGGGGATAGCCAGGGCACTGAGGACGAGCAGGACGGGGCACCTCCCTCCCCCGTCATCCCCGTGGACCCAGGTGCCTGTGTCCTGCCTGACGCCACGCTGTGCGCCTTCACCATCCTCGATGACGTCCTCGTCACCCTGGCACAGGGCCCCACCCAGTGGAAGGTGCAGCTGTTCGAGCGGCCCTCACCTGGGGAGGACCCCAGGCCCGGGGGCCAGATTGGCGAGGTGCACTTGTCCAGCTGCACCCCCACTGCTGGGAGCCCAGGAGAGCCCGCAGCCCCCCACTTCCTCCCCGTGCTGTGCTGCGCATCACCGCCAAGTTCCAGGGCCCCGCGCAGCTCCCGGGGCTTTGCCCTCGAGGGCGCCCTCTTTGGGCTGCTCTTTGGGGCTGGTGCCACCCTCCTAGAGTCGCCCGCGATCCTCTGCGGTCTCCCTGATGGCCAGCTCTGCTGTGTGGTCCTGCAGACCCTGGTCACCTCCAGGTCGGCCCCTGGCGACCCCAAGGCCCTTGTCAAGATCCTCCACCACCTGGAGGAGCCTGTTGTCTTCATCGGGGCCTTGAGAACGGAGCCGCTGGCTGAGGACGTGGAGGACGAGCATTCCGACTGCCTGGTGGTGCTCGGTCACCACGGCCGGACGCTAGCCATCAAGGCCAGCTGGAATGAGGCGGGGCATCTGGCGCCAGAGCTGCGGGAGTACCGCCTCCCGGGGCCTGTGCTCTGCGCAGCCTGTGGTGGGCACAGCCGTCTGTACCTCAGCAGCCCCTCAGACCTCTGTGTGGTGGACCTGGCCCGGGGAGGCTCCCCCTGGGACCCTGCACAGCCCGATGGGGCCCTAGGAGGCCTGCCCTCTCTGTTGTGTCCCACCAGCTTGAGCGTCTGCAGCGTCGTCACCCTCTCTGTGTCATCCAGGACACCTGAAGGTACGAGCCTCAGCTTTAACCTGAAAACCACAGCCCCAGGGTGGGTGGATCCTCCATTCTGGTGTCCTTTCTCTGCCTCACCCGTGTTCTCCATAACCCTGCCCGGCAGGCCTACCCTCAGTTGACATAGCTCCTTGTCATGGGATCCTGCGTGTCCTGCATGTCCCGCGTGGGTTGTGGGGGTTAGGGCGCCGCCTGCCTGGGTGGGGTCTGCACCTGGGCGGCCCAGGGCAAGTGTGTCTCCGTGATGGATCTCCCATGGCAGGTAGTCCAGGGGAAATTCAAGTCGGTTCAGGTTAGGCCTTTACCTCTCTTTTGAAAGGGATAAAACTTACCATGTGGCCTCCAGTAAGCCCATCCTGCACTGAAGACGCCATCCCCAAACTCTTGTGTGTGTGTTTTCCCTGGACAAGGCCGGAGAGAGTTTCAGCCATGTTTGCCCAATGCCAGGGGCGGGGGGTAGATAGATGCCCCCCACCAGTGGATATTCCCATTAAGACGGCCCACGAGCGCATCGTAGGTCTTGCCGTGGACCAGACTTGAAGGGGAAAGGCTGTTGTCTCTACTGCAGGGAGAGGGCCCCACCTCTGGCCTGGCTCAGGGACATGGGAACCAGCAGGTGGCAGGAGGTGGAGCCGGTTTCCCGGGGAGCTTCCTGGTAGCCCAGGAGCAGAAAAGGGGGCAGAGCTGGTAGCTTCCAGAAAAGCCCCAGGGAGAGCCAGCCGGGCCCTGGAGGAGGCCAGGGCCTGCGTGGCGCCTGCCTCTCTTAGGAAATCTCGGAGCAGCTGTGCTCTGGAGGGCCTATTGGAGGGGGGCGCCCCCGGCTGATGTGGTGGCACCGTTTAGTCCCGTCCACGTACAAGGTGCAGCCTCTGCCTTGCTGACACCGTCTCCCGGGGACAGCCCTTCCCGACGTGTGCACTGGATGAACACGGCAGTGAATACGGCTCTGCCCGGCCCAGGGCATGGCCCGGGCTCTCCTCACCTGGCACTGTTGTTCTGCCAGCGCTCATCAGGAGTCCCGGGAACTGCTGCACCTTCCCAGCAGCGGGCCCTCCCTGCCTGTTGACCCAGCCCCGCATGTGTCCACCTGCAGGTGGCACTGAGCTCCTAGCCCTGTCGGCCAAAGGCCGGCTGATGACCTGCAGTCTGGACCTGCACCCTGAGACGCCTTGCCCCACCAGCGTGACCTCGGCAAACACTGGCCAGAAAATTAAGGAGTTGTTGTCTGGCATTGGCACCGTGTCTGAGAGGTGAGCAGCTGGCCATGGCTCGGACAGAAGCTGGCATGGCATCCACTGGAGGAGGCGTCCTGAGTGGTGGTGCTGGGCCGGGCCGGGCCTGCTCCTTTGCCTCTGGCCCCAGCGGTGGCCCCAAGTGCCATGCTGCCGGGTCAAAGGCGGCACTGAAGGCCAGTTGTAGGTGCCGAACCCTTGGGGTTTAGAGCCAGTTTCAGGCTGCCTGCCGCCCCCTGGGCTGTCACAGTGGCACCGCAAAGGGACTGACTTGGAAATGTCCGGGGCACGGCGGGGGCAGCCAGCCCCACCACAGACACCACCTGGCCCGTGCGGCCCTGATGGGATGTAGCTTTGTCAGCCTGGTGGTCTGGGCCAGGCTGCCAAGTGCAGGCTGCCCCAGGTACATCCTCTGCCCTCGTTTCTCGGTTGCTGGAGAGGAGGGTGGGGTCAGACGGTTGCAGGGCAGGGCGAGAGGTCCCTGAGGTGGGGCTCCTTGCTGGTGTCCAGGAGTAGCAAGGCCTGGTCCCTTCCGGCGTTGGGAGTGGAGAGGTGGCACCCAGAACGAGGGCTCCTCGTCCCCCACCAGTGGCCACATCTCCCTCCAGAGTGTCCTCTCTGAAGAAGGCAGTAGACCAGCGGAACAAGGCCCTGATGTGCCTCAATGAGGCCATGAACGTGAGCTGTGCCCTGCTGTCCAGCCGGGAGGGCCCCAGGCCCATCTCCTGCGCCATCACCACTGCCTGGAGCTGCCTGCAGCTGCAAGACGTGCTGACGGCCACCTGCCTGCTGGAGAACAGCAGCAGCTTCAGCCTGGACCGGGGCTGGGCCCTGTGCGTCCAGGTGCTCAGCAGCTCCAGGGCCTTAGACCTGGGCTCAGCCGGCTCGGCCGTCACCTACACCATCCCCGTGGACCAGCTCGGCCCCGGCGGCCGGCGGGAGGTGACGCTGCCCCTGGGCCCCGGCGAGGACGGCGCACTCGACCTGCCTGTGACCGTGTCCTGCGCGCTCTTCTACCACCTCAGGGAGGTCGTGGGCGGGGCCCTTGCCCCCACAGACCCTGCCCAGGACGCCTGGCCGGATGAGTGCCCCCCCGACGTCCTGCCTGAGCAGGATGGCGTCTGCCTGCCCCTGAGCGAGTGCACGGTGGACATGCTGCAGGGCCTGCGCTTCCCCAGCCTGTCTGTGCCCCCCATGCAGGCCCTGGGCCCGCTCAGCCCCGCTGGGGACCCCATCCACACCTTCCTGGGAACTTGCCGTGGGCCAGGTGGGCAGCTGGCAGGACCTTCGTCCCTGCGGGCCAAGTACCTGCCCCCATCCGTGGCCACCATCAAAGTGTCGGCAGAGCTGCTCAGGGCTGCCTTTGGGGATGGGCATGCAGGTTGGTGGCACTGACTGGCTTCGCTCTGGCCTCAGAGCCGGCCCTCCCACTCACAGATCTGCCCAGCCTCACAGCCGCACCTCTCCCCTCCAGGCATGTCCCTGGGCTGTGCCACCCTGCAGTGGCTCCTCGCTGAGAATGCTGTCGGGGACATCGTGAGGGCCCAAGCACTGTCCTCTGTCCAGGGAGTGGCCCCAGATGGCACTGAAGTCCACCTCATCGTCCACGAGGCAAGCAGGGGCCAGCCCCCCTGCCCTTGGGGAGACTGGCCTCAACGGCAGTGGTTCTGAGCGGGTCCCCGGGCGCCTGAGAGGAGTCAGACCTGTGCCCCCCCCCCCAGAGGACCCGATGCGGCCAAATCTGAGGCAGGCTGTGATGGTGTGGCCTTGTGGGGCTGGAGGCAGTGTCACCCTCCCAACTGAGTCCCGTGAGGACCAGCCCAGTCCAGTGCTCTCCACGTGTGGTCCCAGCCCAAGGTGGCTCGTCGTTTGTGCCCCGGGAGCAGTGTGAGCACCGCTAGACCCCTAGAGCACCAGGGAGCCGGGCCCTGTCGCTGAAGCTGCTTACACGGGGGCTGATGAGACACCAAGATGGGGCTTGGTCCTCCAGCCCTGCCCCTACGCACACCTGCCTTCCCGACACCCTCGGCGGCCAGGGGTCTTGTCCAACTGTCCTTCGTGCTGCAGCATGGAGGCTCTGGCAGAACAGCCTAGGCAGCCAGGACTCATGTTGCCAAGGGTGGTGGGTGGAGGCTGCCCACGAGATGGGCCTTTCGGGTCAGGCCGGGACTAGGCACTGTCAAGGTTGGAGTGTCCTGGGGCCTGGTGGTGGCTCTGCAGGTGGTGGACAGGGGTGGGTGCCCCAGCACATCCTGCGATTCCAGAAGGAAGAGCCACCAGGCCTTCCCGAGGCCTCCAGGATCTTGCCTAGTGTCTGACACTCACCCATCTTTCCCAGCTTTCACGTTTGGCTGGAGAGCGCCAGGCTGACCTCGGCTGTCCAGCCCACACCCTGTTTTCACACCTGGAACCCTGACCCTGCTGTCAGGGGACCCAAGATGCCCAGTGTGGCCCGTGAGTGTGGGGTCCAGCCACGGGCTGTCCGTGGTGGTACACCCACAGCAGTCCTTTCCAGAGTGGGCGCCACAGATCTGCATCCTCAGGGAGCGCGGTGCTTCCTGGACACGTTTCCAAATGAGCAGATTTGCTGTTGCTTGGCTAGCTAGTTCTTCGAGTGGGAACTCATGTTGGATGTGGAGAGACAGGCCCAGGAGCCCACTGAGCTTGGCCCACGCTAGGACAGGGCAGCCCAGGCCAGGGAGTCAGGTCCCCCGGGCCTCACACACCCCTGCCAGCTCGGGGCACCCCGAGGGCTGAGCTGCCCCACTCCAGCGAGGTCCCCTGTGTGTTGCAGGTGGCCGTGACCGACCTGTGCCCAGCAGGGCCCATCCAGGCTGTGGAGATCCAGGTGGAAAGCTCCTCTCTGGCCAACATGTGCAGAACACACCACGCTATCATTGGGCGTCTACAGGTCTGTTGGCCGTTGTGAAGTTTCCATGTGGTGGGGATGCAGGGCTACCTGGCTGGCAGTTGCAGGCGAGCTGTGGGCATTTGGGAGGTGGGTGGGGGACTTGCTGCTCACCCTCTTGGTCTGGGCAGTAGTTCCCAGTGGCCGTGTGCGCGTGGCCTGAAAGCTAAAGGGAGCCCCGCTTGTTCCCTGTCCCAGTCACCGTGAGGTCTGCACTTGCCCGGGCGATCGGAGGCTGCGTGGAGAGGCCGTGCCCCCGGATCAGACACGCTGGGCTCGGTCCCAGAACAAGGTGTCTGCTTGTTTGAGCCTCCACATCTTTGCTAAGATAGTGGGAGCTGGCAGCCAGCCCTTCACACACGCACAGGCGCGCGCACGCACGGCCCTGGGGACCTCGCTGCTGCTCCTGCAGTGCCATGCGGGGCACTGGGGCCACAACTCTGGGACCTGCGGGAAGGGCTTCGTGCTCCAGGTGGAAGTCTGTCAGCTGGTGCCCTTGGCAGACGGGGCCCAGGGTCAGCGGCCCAGCGCCTCCCGCCTGTTCTGAGTGTGCGGCCTTCGCTGTGCAACAAGTCTGCAGTGGCAGCTGTCAGCCAGTTTCCACAGTTTCCCCGAGCATGGACTCTGCGTGAGCCTCACTGGCAACTTCTCGGTGCACATCCCCAGTCTCCACCCCAGACTCCAAGTCAGGGAACCTGCAATCCGCGTTCTAGACTCACCAGTGCACCCAGGCCAGCCTGGGGGCCAAGCCATGACCAGAGGACCCTTAGCTCAGTGCTGTGGCACATCTGTGGCTTCATGCCCGGGCTCTGTCCCCAGAGCAGAGCTCCCACCCCTCCCCGCATCTCCTCCCACCCTGGGAGAGCACCCCACTGTCGCTCTTGCCGTGCTGAAGCACACAGGGCCGTCTCCAGACCTGCCAAGCGTGGCGGCCAAAAGGTAGACAGTGAGTGAGAAGCCCAGGGGAAGAGCGTGTTGACCAGACTCCCAGCAAGAGGAGGAGTTAGTGTCCTGCTGCTGCTGGGACAAAGTGAGCAGATGGGACCCGGGTGTCAGCAGGGCGGGTCCTCTGGAGGCCTCTCCCGGAGCGTGTGCGGGCCTCACCGGGTCGTCCTCCGCATGTCTGTGCCCTGATCTCTTCTGAGAAGGACACCAGTCCTGTGGGATTAGGGCCCATGCACGTGACCTCATTTTACCTTGGTCATCTGTGAAGGCCCTCTCCAAATAGTCGCCTCTGAGGTGCTGGGGGCTGGGACTTCCACATGAGAACGAGGGGGGCATGATTCACCCCGTGACAGGGTGCTGCCGACACTGTGCTCGTGGGACGGGAGTGTCCTCGTGCCATCCATTCACCTGGCCGCTCGGGGTCAGATGTGTGGCTGCTGCCAGTGGCCAGCACCTCCTGCTGCCCCTCAGTGTCGGGATCTCTTCTCAGTGCTTCGCCCCAGAGGCCAGTGGTAGCCTTGCTGCCTGGATAAGTCTGGGAGCTTGGACCTGAGCCCCGGGGCCCACCAGGCTGTCTCCCAAAGCAGGACACTGAGCAGCCCTGTTGTGGGCCATGCGGAACCACGCGAGCAGCAGCGTGGTGCTGGGGCCTGAGGCCAAGGCCAGTGGGGAGGCAGGCAGTGGAGGGGAAAGGGCCTGCGAGAAAGTTACTTCTAAGTAGACAGCCGTGAGGCTGGGGCCCGTGTGCCCTGCCGCCCGGGGTGGAGATGCTGCAGAGGTGAACTGGGGGCGAGGTGGGGAGGCCAAGATGGACGGCTTGGGGACTGGGACGCGCCACCTGGCCCTGAGGGCTGGGAGACAGGTGCCCGGAGCCCACAGGAGCACTGTCTCCAGCTGCCTGCCCCTTGCTTCCCCCAGAGGATGGTTGTGGAGCAGGCTGCCCGGGGCTCCAGCCCACCTGACCTCCGCCTGCAGTATCTCCATCAGATCCACGCCAACCATGAGGTGAGGCCCTTCAGGGCTGCCATTCCCTGCACCTTCCACCAGCCTGGGGAGCGAGGACTGTCCCCGGCCCTCGGGGGACACACACAGGCACTTGGGTGCCACCCAGCCTGGTGGAGCCTCCCAGTCCTGACAGCCAAGAGTTGGTCTAGGCTCTTCTTGCCAGGGAGGGAGTGGGGGCGGGGACAGGGACAGCGGGCATGGCCCCACCCCTCCAACTTGCCCCCCCTTGGCAAGGACACTCCTGGGGGCAGGAGGTATGTCCCCCACATTAGGGTCACAGGCAAGTGTCTTTCCTGGGTCAGCTACCATGTCCCGAGTGGGACCTGTGCCTGGCGGTGTCCCCCAGAGGGACCCGCTGACATGCCCACTGAGAAGGTGGGGGCCTAGCCGCTGCCGCCCCCCCACCTGTAGACGCTGCTGCGGGAGGTGCAGACCCTGCGTGACCGGCTGTGCACGGAGGACGAGGCCAGCTCCTGTGCCACTGCCCAGCGTCTCCTGCAGGTGTACCGACAGCTCCGCAGCCCCAGCCTCCTCCTGCTGTGACACCAGGTGGGCCCCCACCCCGCCCTCTGGCAGCTCAGTGCCTTCGTGGTTTTACGGAGAAAACCCGACTACTTCTGGGTCCTGACCCAGAAGGCTCTGTGGGCCTGGTTGCAGCCAGGGAAGGTTGGCCACTGCGCAGCCGAGTTCAGCCTGCCCCGCAGACGGCCACCTGGCGCCCCCTGGGTGGGTGGGTGCGCTCAGAGGTGGTGGCGGCACAGCGATTGTGTTTGGGCAGCAAGGCGGTCTGTGACCCCGCTGGGCCTGCTCATCCCCCCTGCATCACTCCTCTCTCCTCCCGCAGCCACCACGGCCTCCGCACTCAGCCTCAACACTGCCGGGCACCCCCTACCCAGAACACTGGGGCTGGATCAGCGATGTCCCTGCATTCTGACTCCGGGTCCAGACCCCTGAGCAGGAGCACTCTTGCCCGTGCGGCTTGTGCGGCCAGGGAGAGGGGCTTCTGGTTTGAGACTCGGGCGCATCTGGGTCAGTGGTGTCACATTCCCACCGCCACGCCCAGAGCCCAGGGCTGCCCCTCTTGGTGGCACCACAGCCCACCCACAGACCTCTTGTCCAGCACCTGCCTACCGCCTGACTGGGCGCCTCGGCCCTGCTTCTCTGCGGCTGCTGGGGTCACCGGGTGGGAGGTGCTCCCTGTGACCAAAGCACAAAGATGGGGTGGGGGTGTTCCCTGCAGGTACCCTAAGACCAAAACACTCAACAACTGGTGCCTCCAGCTGGGGCCACACCCAGCATCCAGCACTGTGCACTGTTTCCAAGGGTCCCTCAGGGCGGGCAGCCACCCCCCTTGGCCCCGGTGCTTTTGGGGAGGGTGACTCCCTGGACTTGACACGGTGCTCTCCTGTGTGTGCAGGGCCTGCGAGGCACCCTGCCTCAAAAAGTGACCCTTTCTGTTGCAATGCCGTGGCCTTGGCTGCTTTTTACCCTCCCCACCTCGGTCAGATGGCAGTTTCCACCTGGATTGCTGGTGCCCCCCGCCCCTAGCTCTGCACCCCTGCCAAGTCTGGTGGCCTCTGCACCGCCCATCCTCTGCACGGAGGCTCTGCTCTCCATCCCAGGGGCCAGGGCAGCCTACTGCCACACCAACCCCACTCCTGGAGCCCCCCGAGTACTCTTCCCTGCCTCTCTCTCCAGCTGCTGCCCCGGGCTCTGGGGGCTCTGCTGAGTGTCTGAGGCCAAGTGCACTGGCGAAGCTCAGCAAACAGAAACCCCTCTTCAGTGCCCCGTGGAGTCGGGGAGCCCTGAGAGCACCTGAGCGCTGCACTTCTGGTTGTGCCCGCAACTTTCAGGCCAAGAGTGCCGCCCCAGGTGGGCCCCCAACCCTCCTGCCCCAGGTGCCACCAGGGGGCAGCACAGGCCACAGCTCAGGCCAGCTGCCCATTCCCACCTGGCCCCTGGGCTCCCATGTTGTGCACTCCAGGTCAGTGGAACCATACCTTGAACTGGCTGGCCGATGTGGGTCCTGGCCCTCCTCTGTCCCTAAGGTTGGCGAGGCTGGGAGTCAGCCAGGAGGACCCTGGGGAGACTGAGGATGGGTCCTAGCTGGTCCTCCCTTCCCAGGACACCTCATGATCCCTTCCTGTCCTCCCTGGCCGTGTGTGTCCCGTCTCCTGGAGCCTGCTCTGCACCTGCCTCCCTACTGCCCTCCTTTTGCAAAGTGCCCGCACTGGCCAGACTCACTGGAGGGGGCTTCAGGCCCCAGGCAAGGGAGAAGGCTGCCCAGGGTGTGGGAGGGGCTGTGGGGCCCAGGGGAAGGTCTGGTGAGGTCATCTATCCTCAGTCTTGCCCTACTCCCGGCTCCTGCATCACCCTGGTCTTCTAGGTCCAGGCCAGTCCCAGGGGACACACCTCCCACCCCACCTCTACTCAGGTCACCCAGGCCATCCAGGAGGTGTTGGCCTGGGTAGGGGTCCTCGCAGGCTGGGGGTTTTGGGTGCCGGCTGGTTTGGGGAGACACGTGGATGGACCATGGACCTTGACCCGGTCATCCACCCTTCCTAAGCTGGGGTGGGGCCGGGTGGCAGCAGGCCCGTGCAGAGGCTGAGAAGGGCCCTCTCCTCGTGGCTGGCCGCACACAGCCCTGTTTGGGAAGGGTGGGTGTCACTTCTCCATCAGGTGCTTCCAGGATCCCCTAAGACCCTGCCCCTGGGGAGGGGAGCAGTGATGTACCCTCCAACCCGCCTGACTTGCGGGGTTTGGGTAGGGGGCGGGGGCCAGGCGCCCCACGGCGCACCCCGTCCTGCTGCGTTGGTGGGGGAGTCCTTTTCCCTGGGCTTGGGGAGGAGCTGTGTGCCAAGGAGCGACAGCCCGCGGGCGGGGTGGGGCAAGAAGACACCAGGACTGGCTGTCCAGGATGGGACTGCGGGACGCTCAGTCCGCTGGACTCTCCTCCGAGGCAAGCGGCCCTTGGATTTTCTAGGCACCAGGGGTGGCGGGGCCGAGCGAGCATCGCATGAGCCCCAGGGCGGAGGGACGAGGGAGGGCCGCGCCGCAGCACCCGAGCCGAGCCTGCGGCGGGTGGTGCAGGCCCTCGGCGCGCCCCCCTCCCCACCGGAGCGGCGCCACGGACACCGACGCGCGAGCCGCCGCGTCGCAGACTCGCTTTAATGGGGGCGGGCGGGGCTCAGTACTCCCAGAGCGCGACCCCGGCCGGCGCGTCCGCGTCCGCGCGCAGCAGCCCCGAGGCGCCGCCGCGCAGGTACTTGCCGCTCCGGGCGCGGATGGCCAGGCGGCCGCGCTCGCGGAACTCGAACAGGAAGTCCTCGGCGCGCTCGCCGTCGCTGCACACGCTGCCGTGGCTGCCCGTGTGCCAGAACCCGCCGCCGCGGCCTGCGGGCGGGGATGCGCGCGGGGTCGGCGGGGCGCGCGCTCCCCACCGCGCGGCCCCCCGCCCCGCGTCCCGCGTCCCGCCCCGCGCGCCCCCAGCCCGCCCGGCCGCCCGCACCTCGGATCTGGTAGGCTCCGTCGCTGAAGCTCAGGTGGAAGACGTCGTAGACCGAGCGGTTGGTGTCCAGCTGGTTGGAGCCGCGCCGGTGGCAGACGAAGCCATCCAGGCCGCGCAGCACGAGGATGGGCCGGTTGATGAGCTTGAGGGTGAACTCCTCGTCCTCACCTGGTGATAAGACCGGGGCTGAGGGGCCGGCCCGGGGGGGGGGGGGCGGGCCGCAAACGGGGCTCACCCCGCCCAAGAGCTCCGGCCCGGACTCGCCGCCCCGTCTGTGTGCCTGCATCTGCCACTGCCTTACGTGACCTTGGCGGGGGCCCTGCAGCCGTGGAGCCCCCAGTTCCCCAAAGGTGCAGCAGAGGTGAGGGGCTCTGGGCTCTAACTGCTCCCTACACGAGGAGCAACTATCAGGAACGGCCAGGGTGGCCGCAGCTCGGGGCAGGGCGGATCCTGGATGGACACAAGGTCTCTGAGCTGCCACTGTCCCTGGGCAGAGGGCCCAGCCCCGGCCCCCCAGGGCAGCTGAGGAGTGCTCACCCACAAAGTCGCTGATGGCGGCCAGCTGCCCATTCTTCTTCATGCACACGTAGCGCCCATTACTGGCCTTGAGGGCCACTCGCCGACCCCGCCACTCCGTCTCAAACATGGTGTTGGCTGAGCTGGAAGGGGCAGGCAGGGTCCCCTCAGAGGAGCAGGACGTGGGAGCTCAGGTGGGCCTCCCCATCCTCCTCCAGTCCAGTACCCCCCCCTCAGTGGGCGTTTGGCCCTGGCTGGGCTGCTACAGTGGGCCCCATGGTGGTGGATGGTGATGCAGGTGGTAGTGGGGATGGAGGTGGTGATGGTGATGTGGTGCAGGTGGTGGGCGTGGGGGCGATTCTGGAGGAGGTGGTGGTGGAGGTGCAGGTGGTGGGAGAGGTGGGGTGCTGCACTCACACTTGTGTGGCTGTGGCCTGGATCCCCCCGTGGGTGACCAGGGTCCAGTAGCCGCCAGTTCTGGCGTAGAAGCTGCACTTCTTCGTCTCCTGGTCGATTTGCATCAGGAAGGTCTCATGATCCAGTTCTTCGTCTTGGTTGGCTGAGACATTGACCCCTGGAGGGAGGAGATGGGAAGCCGTCGCACCTCACCCTGAGTCGGGTGGGGAGCAGAGGGATGGGGAGGCATGCCCTTGGGGCCACTGTGAAGTCAGCGGTGTCTTATCTGGAACCCTCTGGACTTGAGAAGACACTTGGAAGACACTTCTCAGGGACTCCAGGAGCTCTGCCACAGGGCCATGGGGTCACATTGTGGACCCCAACACACGGTGCCCTAAAGGCATGTGTCCAGCGCCTACCACGGCCCCAGAAGCCGGACCTTCCGTGCCGGCAAATCCTTGGTCTCTGCTAATCACTAGGTAATCTGCTTGTTTCTGCACTCTCGACCCAGAACTTACACCAGTCTCTATTTATAACTACCCCCTAAGCCACTGGATGCACACAGCGGAGTCCCTGTCCTTTCCCAGTGTGGCCCCTGTCCCCTCCCCAGCCCCCGACTCATGTGCGTGGTCTCCCAGGAGTGCTGAGGGAAGGCAAGGCCACTTGGAGCTCTGCCTGGGACCCCTGGGACGGGGCCAAGGAGGGCATCCACGACCAGGGAGGGGCCCCAGGCAGGCAGCGGAGCCTCCCCAGCACCTTCCCATACTCTGTGTCCCTCTTCTACGGCAATCAGCCACCCCAAGCGACATGGCAGATCACAGAGCACCCCCGAGGCTGGGCTCCAGCAGGGAGTGGGACAGAACCCCATCAGGGCCTGAGGGTCGGGGCTCGGCCTCTCCTGCCCTGCCCTGGGGAAGGGAGGGTGGAAAGCAGGCAGGGCCAGACTGGAGAGGGCAGGACCTGTCACTCTTCACCAGTCGCCAAAGGCTGCTCCCTCCCACCCCACACCCCCCAGGCTGGGGTCTGTCTCCGCTCTTACATGGATCACCACTCAGAGCCCAAGAAGGTGGCCCAGCCTTCCCACCGCCAACCCCACCATCCCATCAGCCACACTGGACAAAGTAAGCGTCTGTTGCCCTGGGCCTGCCATCCGCCGTAACAAGACAGACAGCGATCCGGGCCCTCCCAGCGCTGGTCCACTGGGAGCAGTGGACAACAGAAAGGGTGTGTCTGACGCCTGTGGATGCTGTGGGCTTGGACCAGGGATGGCCTCATGGAGGAGGCGACGCTGAAGCAGACCCCGAGGGTGAGGGAGCGCCCCTGTAGGGCCTGGGGGGGCCTAGGCTGTGGCTGCACACCTCCACCCTATCTCCGAGGCCAACTCTGTTGGTGTCCCCAGCATCGCCCCAAACACACCCCCTACAGACGGTTGTGGCCCAGGGGTTCCGTCTAACACACCATCTGCTCCTGGGGCTGCGACCTTGAGGCTGGAGAGGCTCATGGAGTCCTGGTTAGTGGCAGCAGAGGGTGCGGACCCTGCCGTCCCAGCAGGACTGGTTGAGTGTGGGTGTGCGAGCGAGAAGGAGAGCGAGGGCATTTACGGAAGGCTTTCCTTACTCCTATGAAGACACAGAAGAGTCAGTGCCTCTCTTTCCTTTGGGCTTTGTCCACTCTGGATGTGAAGCCTGGAGCAGCAGCAGCCATCTTGTGCCCGAAGGCAGCAGCCTGAGGTCAGAGCTGTCCCAGGAGAGTGGTTCCTCGAGGAGGAAAGAGCCAAGGACCCTGGTGATGCTGCTGAGCCGGCGGTGGTGTCCTGCCTGGTTCCCCACCACCCCCGCCTGCGAATTCCACTCCTGGGAGATCGTCAGCGTCCTTATAGCGTAAGCCAGTTTGCGGCCATTTTTCTGTTACTTGCAGCCACGAACGCTGCCTCCTGGGCTGCCTGTCAGCAGCACCACGCCGGTGAGGGCCACAGCGGAAACAGGCAGACTCTGGCTGGTGGAGGCAGCCAAAAATAAATCAACATCACAAGGAGAAGCCAGGGTGCTCACAAACCCCTGGCAGGGAGGAGGCCGGCTTGGGGGCTGCTTGGCCAGCCAAGTGGCGGGACGGAGGCACCACCACTCTGCCGAAGCTGCCACTCCAGCTGTCTTGGAATCTAGCGGCACCACCTGCTCCTCTCCCAGAACTGAGATGCCACACTCTGCTTCGTTGAATCACTGGTAGCCAAGTCAACATCTGAATATATGAAGGCCAGGCCCCATGCCCTCAGGCTCACTGCAGGGAAAGCCGGGAAGCGAGTGTGGGGTCCTTCCAGCCTCTGCAGTGAGAGACGTAGCTGGTCCTTCGTGGGGGAGTCCCCCATCAAAGGGGTGGGGTCAGATGCAGGGCGGTCCAGGGAGTGAAAAGTGGTTTATACAGCCGCCATCCCTCAGCACCGTCACCATCGTCTCTGTCACTAGCGCATCTCTGTCCCCACGGCCACCCTGGCCGTCATGCCACCGCCACCGCCTGTCCCACCAGCGTCGCCTCCAGCTTCACCACCACCGCAAGCCTCACTCGCAAGCCGACCGCGGACAAATACTTCGCATCTAGCATCTCCTGTGACTCACGGAGAAAGCTGCTTCACGCCGCGGCCTGCCTTTTACTGCCAAGGCAAGCGTGTGAAGGCGGTGCGGCTGGACGGTAGGGCCTGCGATGGGAAGGGCCTGGCTGCTTCCCCTCTGTCATTCCCCAGGGCCTGACCACATGCCGCAGGCGCTCAGGGGTGTTTGCTGAATGCTGGTCCCTTCTCTGCACTGGCTTGAAGACCGGGACTGCAAGCAGGGGCCTCGAGAGCCACAGCTGGACCACCCCTCCAGGTGCTCGTGGCTGGGCCTGGACAGGAGAGACCCCAGGCCCCTCCCCACCTCACTCTTGGGGCCGGACGAGGACTCCCACTGGTCAGGCACATGGAGCTGTGGGAGCAGTTGCTCTGCCCTGCCTCCACTCCTGCTGGATTCCTGCCCTGCCCCCCATTTCCTTTAAAGTTCAGAAGTGGGGTGGTGGAAGGGAAGGGGAGGGCGGTGGGCAGCCCAGTGTGGGCGGGGCCTGCCCTCCTGCCCTCATGGCAGCAGACTTGGCCTCGACCACGTCCCGCTACACACTGCCCGTCCCGCTACACACTGCCCGTCCCACATTCGGCAGCTGCCCAGCAGGCCCGAGGCTCAGCTGAGACCTCCCCCAGCTGTCCCGAGAACGACCCCCTTTCTAAGACCCTAAAGCCAGCAGCCCTGAGCGGAGACTCCATCTCTGGCCCCTGGCCCACCCACCCACACTGCACGCTGCCACTCCCCAGCCACAGTGCCCCTCCCTGCACGACCCCCACGCTGAGAGCTGAGAGCGAGGCCAGCCCTGCAGCCGTTACCTTGCCGCACGGACACGTAGCGGTGGTTGGCGGCCACCAGCACCACCTGCGGGTGACTCTCCTCCAGGTCGAAGAGCTCATCCTTGCCGGGCCGCGTGTTCCGGCCAGCCCTGAGCGTGCCTGCCGGCCCCACGGGCGCCAGGTAGCGGCCGTCGCAGTCCTTGAAGGCCAGCTTGCCCGCCTTGAACTCGAGTGTGTAGCAGGCGCGGGCCTCGGGCTCCCAGACGAGGTGGCCATCGCTGCGCAGGAAGCGGCTGTCGCAGGACTTGAGGCAGTACTGCCGGTTCTGGAAGATGAGGGTGATGAGTGCGTCCACGCCCCACGGCGTGTTGCTGTCCGCCGCGATCTCGTCCTCCTGCGGACACAGGTGCGCGTAGCGCCGCCGGCTCACTGCTCAGCAGGTGGGCCTGCGGGTGGATGGCCAGGTGCACAGTCCACAGCTCGGCCGGGGTGATGGCCGTGGCGAAGCAGGAAAGCTGGTCCTCGGTGCCGCCGAAGAAGCGGCCGTGCGGCTCCGACTGCAGCGCCCAGCGCCCGTCGGGCTGTGGCAGCACCAGGAAGCAGCAGTCGCGGCCCGGCCGCTCCGCCTCACAGGCCACCCGCCCGTCCTCCTCGGCCGACAGGTAGCGGCCCAGGTGGCTGCTGCGGAGCAGCACGGCCGCGCCCCGCCCCGGCTCAGGCTCTAGCACCCATGTCTGCTTCCTCTTGAGGCTGGGCGCCGAGGCGTTGACCTTGAAGCCGAAGCTCTCAGCTGTCAGGTAGCGGTCGGTGTCGTTGACAAGGCCAAACTGGATCTTCAGCACCTGGTGCAGGCCATTGGTGGGCATCTTCGGGGCTGGCCGAGGTCCCCCAGCGGGGCCCAGGAAGCGCTCTCTGTGCTCACAGTCCCCGCCGTCCCCCAGAGGCCCGGCTCAGCGGGGTTGGCCCGCGGCCCCCGGACCCGGCCGGCGTCATGGACCCGCTTGGACACGGCCTCTGACCAGCGGTCTCAGGCCCGGGCAGCTCTTACATGGCCAGCGGGCAGCAGAGGGCGGGTGGGAGGGCGGATCAGAGCTGTGCCGGCTTAGGAACAGCGGTGGCCTTTTGTTACCCCAGCTTGGATTTCAGCCGCTCCCGTCGGCCTGGGGGCCAGAGCCCGGGGCCCACAGGCTGGAGCGTACCACCCGCTGCAGGGCAGACCACCTCCTTGTCCTTGCTGACGGCTGACTGGCCCCAGCTCGGGAGCTGTGCCCTGCCCTCTGCCCCCTGCCCCCTGCCCCTTCTGGTCTCTCTTCCTTGCTCCCCACCTCGGGTCCCCCAGACCCACTGCGCAGACTGGCCAGCCCAGCCCAGCTCTTTCCCGATGTGGAGAAAGCCGCCTGGTGGAAAACTTGCCTGTGGCCGCAACCCGATCGCAGCCCTCCACCCTCGGCCACCAGATCTAGTTACTGCTTCTCTGATTCCTGCTGCCAGGAGTGCCGCAAGGCCCCCCACGGGGCACCTCAGCAGCCCCAGGGCACAGCCTGCAGCCCTGGGTCCGGTGCCTCCCAAGGGTGGCCCACAGCTGGGAAAGTGGCAGGCAGGGATGACAGTGCCAGTGTGCGGGCCAGGCACCCCGATCCTGGCACTCGCGTCACCCAGATCCGAGCCAGGCGTGAAGAGGCAGCTGCCTGGCTGCGTTCATGCTGGCCAGCGGCCTGGCTGTGCTGGGCCCAGGGGAAGGGCTCCTCTGTGATGGGGACTGTGATACCCACCTCAAAGGTCGCACAGCAGGAGGGTGACGTTGGAGCATGGACGTGGAGTGGACGTCATCCCAGTCGCTGGACCCGGGGTAAGAGGGCCGGGCTCTCAGCCGACTCCTGTACTCTGAGCAGCTCTCGGGGCCATGAGGTTGCCCCTCCCTCTGTGGGTGAGCTCAGATGAAGCCAGCCTTGATGGGCGGCCTTGGGGACCCCGACCTGCTGTCCCATCTCTGGGGGGAGTGGCTTGACTACGGGGTCTTCCTGAGTCAGGTCTCAAGGCCACAAAAAGCAAAACCTTCTCAGCAGAGGGATGAGGCCAGCAGGCTAGGAGAAGCCAGAGCTGGCTACCTCTGACCCCAGCACCTCTCAGGCCCAGCCGCTGGGGCAGCCCAGTTACATCCACTCTACCCTGAGACCGAGGGGGCTGTCACTGGGGGCTGCAGTGGGCCTGCTCAGCCTCACCCTGCCTGTCTGTCTCTTGCACCTGCCTCGGGGGCCAGGAGCCAAGTAGTGAAACCAGAGCGGCCCGTGCTGGGCCATGGCCAGCCCTGGTGTCCTCTTCCTCATCACAGCCTGTGACCCTCGGGCCTCCCTGGGGACCAGGACTGGAAGCCACGGGGCACGTCCAGCTGTGGCCTCCAGAGTCTTGCCCATCCTCATGGGCCCTTGATGCTCTGGGCATTATCCCTCCATCCCTCTGGAGGCCACGTGGGGTCCAACAGAATGAAAGGGCCTTGGGGTGGGCATGCATGAGCCCCGGGGGGCAAGTGGGCAGACAGGCGCGTGGGTCCACAGCCAGGCAACGGGCACGGGGTCAGAAGTCCCTCCCCCACTCTCCAGGCCCTGGGCAGTGACCTTGCCAGGCACATGTGGGTGCTGAGGGGAGACCAGGAGACCTCCCCTCTCACTTGGGGGGTTCAAGTTGGGGTTTGGGGAGACAGGCCTGTATACAAACCCCCATGACAACGTGGCACCCTCCATGGGTCAGCTGAGCGAGGTGCTGATCCTGGCTCTCCCTGCAGGCTAGCATCGCCCACCTCTGTCACACACGTGTTTATGGGGCCTCGAGTGCGTGCCTGGCTGGGCTGTGTGCCGGGCACCTCGTGGTCATGAGATGCAGTCTGGGGTTGCACCCCATCTCTGGACATGATGCCCACAGAAATCTCCCCAAATTCCCAGGGGACTGGGGGCCCAGGCCTTGATGCCAGAGAAGTGTCCTGGTTTGGGGCTCATCTGTGCTGGGGGGCCCTTGGGCAGCTGTGCCCGTGGCCACCCCTAGGCAGGGGCACTGGTCACTCCTCCGCACCCCCAACTCCCAGCCAGGCTGCGAAGGAGCCCAGCACATCCGGATCAGTGTGACGCTCTTGTTAATCAGCACTGGCGGGTGCCGGCCAGGCACTCGTGGGCATCACATGCCCAGCGGGAGGAAGCCCAGCGCCGGGCACTAAGCCGACCTGGCTTCAGGCAGCCTCTCAGCGGCAGAGCCAGCTGTGCCTGTGGCCTCTCAATTCCAGGGTCCCACAGCCCCAGGTGAGGGTGGGGTGGGGCTGCCTGGCACTGACCCCGGGCATGAGCCATGAGGTGGCCTTTCTGGCCCCCAGGGGACTCTTAGGGGTGGGCCTTCTAGCCCAGGAGGGAGGTGGTTTGTACAGACATGGGGGGACGTCCTTGGAGGGAGGGGGTTTGCATGGAGGTTCCCCCCTCTTCAGGATCTGAGGTCCTTGCCCAGCTGCCTGCTAGGGTCATGGACTCCCTCTGGGTTCCCCGCAGGGTCCTGGTGTTTGATGTGTGGGTTCCTGTGTGATGGGCTGAGCCTCTGCAGATAGACGCTGCAGTGAGCATGTGAGTCTGGGCCTGTGTGTGTGTGTGTGTTTAGGTCAGGGGAAGCACACACGGACAGGGACCGGGCAGAGTGAGCCGCGGCCACGTGCTGGGCCAGCCCCAGCCTGGAGGTGCTACCCTGGGTCCCAGCCTCAGAGCGCACTCGTGGCCATCCAGTGGGCCATCAGGCTGTGCACAGCACAAGGGATTCAGTTTCAGGGACACCACTCACACCCAGGTGTATACAATTATGAGAGCCTGGGGTGGGCTGGGAGCTCCAGTCCCGTGGCAGCATCCTCAGGCAACGGGGGGTACCCCTCTCGTAGGACCCCAGGCAACCCTTTGGCCATGCCCCCTGCCCAACCGCCACCCACTTGGGGTGCACAAGCCTGCCCACCACTGCCCTATGCAGCCGGCACTCTGGAGCATCCAAAGTCCCTGCCACTCCGGGAGCCCCTTTCACCTGCCCCTGCTCCAGTGGGGACACGTCCCCAGTGTGCGCCCACTTCCTGGACCAGGCTTGGGCACAGATGTCAGGCCACCCAGCACGCCAGCTTAATCACGTTTTGGAGAAGTGTGCCTTTTCCTGAGGCAAGCAGCGCCTCTAGCCCCCGCTTCAGGGAGTGGCTGCCTGCAGACGCACACAGCAGATGGGCCCTTCTGGTGTCCGGGGGTCCAGAAGGTAGGGTTTGCCTCAGCTGTCAGAAGCCGCCAGCAGACAAGGCCTCCTGCCCCTCTTAGTGTCCAGCCGGGGCCAGGAGCAGAGAGGGCCTTAAAGCCCCTGGCATCCGGCCCAGAGCTCGCGGGAAACTGTTCCTTACCCGGGGTGCTGGGGGATGAGCAGGCCTGGCCATGGAGGGTCCCCCTCCCACTCCACCCAGTCAGGCCCCTCTGGGGCCACCAGGGAAAGGACCCCCACCCCTGCATGTCCAGACCACTGGCCCTAGATGCTAGAGCCCAGCCTGGACTCCTGCCAGCACGCTGCTGGCTGCCATGGTGACCAGCTCATGCTCGAGACTCGGTGTCCCAGCAACGCCGACGCTGGTTGTGAGCTGCACACGCTGTGTGTGTGCGGGCTAGGGGAGGGGCCGCTCCCCACCTCCGCTGGCCTGGAGCCCTGGAAACTGGGAAATAGCCCAGGATGGAGGCTGGGGCGGCCCCACTGGCTGAGGGACCTCCACAGGCCACACCTGTCCCAGACTCAGGTCTGGGCCCCCTACTCTGAGCAATGGCCAGACAGACCCTTCCCACAGGGCAGTGAGTCTCTGGGAACTACTCCTAGAGGAAATCCCTGCCCCCTCCCCAGAGCCTGCGCCTCAGCCCCGGGCCCTGACCAGCTGCTGCTCCAGCTGGCACTCCTGTCCACCCCACCCCACCCCAGGGGCTCTGCCCCTTCCATGACTGGCTCCTCTGGCCAGCCCCCTGCTGGGCCCCTGCCCCCGGGCTCCTCGTGCCACAAGGTGACGGCCACCCTGCTGGTCCCGGTGCTGCTGGGCACATCCCAGAGCCCTGATTTCCTCACCCGTGGGCCCATCACCTGCTCCCGGGGTCCAGCTTGGCAGGCGCCCAGGGCCCAGCCTCCTGCCTAGTTCCTGAAACAGTCCCCCAGCTTGGTGTCCTCATGATTTTTTCATGGCGGAGCGCTCTGCTGCCCCGCAGTTCCACTTACATGGGCGGGCGGGGGCCGCGCTGCTTTTACTCAGGCTGGGGTTGGTTTACCGGAGGCCTGCAGGCGGTTTAGGGTGACAGCTCCCCTCAGCAGGGCAGAAGAGAGGGGGCTCCCGCATCTCAGGCTCCCAAGACCCCTCCTGCCCCCCAACCTGTGCTCCCCACCCCACCCCGGCACGGTCCCACCTCCACGCATGCGCGCGCGCACGCAAACATGCACACCCATCCTGGCAGGGCATCTCCTTGAAATCCTCTCCACCTGGTCTCCCTTCCCCTCCAAGCTGCTGGCTGGGCTGGGGAAGCCCCCTTTAGGGCTGTCACAGTGGAAATCTGGTGCAGTCTCCTGGCTTCTGTCTTGTAAAACCTTAAGGCGGGGGCAGTGACGGAGGCTGTATTTGGCAGGAGAGGAGGGAGAGACCTCAGGCCTCTGGGCCTCAGCAAGCCTGAAGTTCCCTGAAGGGAGCACAAGGACAGGCTTGAGGGCACCTCAGCACACCCAGATGCCCCATGACCACTGGGCAACTTCTGACACCCAAGCCTCGGGCCCTTTGCACGTTCTTGGGATAAGAGAGGAGCGGTCACAGGAAGGGAGGGCAGAGCGCATGCTTAGCACACACGAGGTCCTAGGTTCAACCCCCAGTACTTCCACTGTAAACAAACAAATAAATAAACTTAATTACCCCCCCCCCACCAAAAAGAGAGAGTAGCATTCACAAGAATACCTGAGACTGAGTCCTTGCTGCATGGGGCAGAGTGAAGACCAGGTCAACTCCAGCAAAACAGATGGCCATTTACTGCCCACCAGGCTTGCAGACACAAGGTGCACAGCCAGGATATGTCAACACCTGGCAGGCAGAGTCAGGAAGCTCACAACTCTGCGGGCGACCATGGGAGCCACGGCGCAGCCCCTGTCTGTGTGCACCTTCACGAGAAAACACACACCTGCCTGGACTTGCACACACACATACACACACACAGACACCCACGCACAAGGCCAAATCTACCTGCAGAGGCTCAGCCCATCGCGGAAGAACCAGACCTCTCACATCAAATAATTACAGCAGTTATTAAGTACCTACTCTATGCCAGAAATCTTGCTAGGGGTCCAACAAGGAAAAGTCCATCTCTGACTTCTGGGACAAAGCAGAAACAGACTGTCACCTTGTCCTACAGTCAGACAGGCCCTGCACATGGTCATGTTTCTCTGTGGGGCAATAGTGCTGGCCTGCTTCTAATAAAAACTTTCTCACCTACAGGTGACGCTCTGAATGGTACAGAGAACAAGAGAGAGACCCTGGGGATTAAATATATTACAGGTAATGACAACTGAATGCAATATGGGATCCTGGATTAGGCCAGGAAAAAATGCTACAGAAGACATTGGGACAACCATCGTCACTGAAATGCAGACTGCAAGTTAGATGAGTAGTGTCAGATTGATGTGAAGTTGCCTGCTTTGGGTCGCTATACTGTGGTTATACGAGACAATGTCCCTGTTCTTAGGAAAAAGACATAGAAATATGAAGGGGTAAAGGGCAGAATGTCGGAGACCTACCCCCAAATGGTTTAGAAATGAAAAGTGGAAGTTAAAAAGGAAGTAAGGCAGGTGTGACAAACGATCAACATTCAGTAAGTCTGAAATGATCTCAAAATGCAAAGTTTAAAAACTAGAACAACTAGAATTTTAAATCCACAGCAGGGTCAGAAGAAGTCAAATAAACATTCTAGAAAGTTAAAGGAAAAGACAGAGATAGTAGAAAGAATAAGAATACTAAAGGATTCAACTGGGAGATGTGAGCAGCCAGTTCTGAGACATCCCAAAACAAAAGGACAGAGAAAGTAAAACAGGAAAGAGAGACATTGTGAAGGAAACAAGAAAATCCCCAAGAACTGATGGCTATTGAGGGCCTGGAAGCAGCCAAGAATGAGCAGTCTTCACCGCAGGTATGCCCAGGAACTCGAATCAGCTGGAATACAGGGAAAACCGAAACGCTTGTGGAGAAACACGAGAAGTCATGGGCGCTGGATCCAGACTCAGGTGACAGCCATTTCCCAAGGGCCACAGTGGAAGGAAGAGCTGGCAGTCAGGCCTTCCAAACGGGGGGGAGCATTTTCATCCTGATGCCCCTGACTCACCGAACTACCTGTTGTTCCCAGGTGGGTAAAACACGTGCAGATATGCAAACTCCAACTGCCACTTACAGACCCCAGGCCTGCCCCTTCCCAGCTGGTGGCCCTCCAAGCTCCTGTGTAAAGTGAGGAAAGAGAATGCTGCGGGGACGGCAGGCGGGGCCTGGGAATGACCTCGGCACTGCTAACCTTCAGGCTGGCTCCTGTGGCTGGGGCTGCTCTAGGGGGCAGGCTCCCTGCAATAGTTCACTCGCACTGTCCCTGGTGGACACATGGGTCCGGGACAACCCACCTGTTACCCAGGGAGGCAGAGGTGCGGCTCTAGCCGCCTGCCCATGGCAGCATCTGTCCTTTCCCAGGAATGACCTAACCCCAACCTGGCCCTGTCCCCTGACCCATCCCCCTTCAGGGTGACCTCTGGAGCCTGCCTTCTGCTCCTCACCCACCTACCCCAAGGCTGGCCTGATGTGGCACTCTGGGGCCCCCTGAGGCTATCCCCCTGCCAGTGCCCCCTTCCACCTTCCTGGGACTAGCTCAACCCCCAACAACCTAGGCCCACAGCTCACAACCCTAGGAGGGCCCCTGGAAAAGTGGAATGAACTTACACCCGTTTGTCCCCTAACCCTGGCCTCCTGTAGCCAGCAGGGTGTGCATACATGGGGGAGGGGGCTCAGAGTCCCACCCTCCAGTCCTGCTGTGTGACTTGGAACCAAGCTCAGCCTCTCTGAGCCTCCCTCTCCTTGTCTCTGAATTGGTCATCTACCCAGGTGTCCTAGCTGTTGAAATAACCCAGGGTGCCCGGTGAGCAGACAGGCGGGGCAGCTGGCATCAAAAGCCGCCCAGGGAACTAGCTGTGCATTCAACAGACACACCCAGGTCCAGGCTCTGCCCAGGCTTTGGGTCCCTCTGGGGGTGCTGTCTGCCCCTGAACAGAAGGTACAGGGACATAGGGTGGGCTGGCCCAGCCTGGCTGAGTGGGGGCCCTGGCCCTCCTCTCCTCCATTGCCCTGGGTGCAGGCTGACCCCATCCCACCTTGTCTCCCTGCGTCAGCACTGGCTGAGGTCACAGGCCACTCCCCAGCCACTCCCTGTCACCCTTGGGCAGCAGTGACTCAGCGGCCACTGGCAGCGCCCTCCCCAGCCCAGGTCAGCGGCTACAGGGGGTCCCTCTGGGCGCTGGGGAGGGCGGGGACAGCTCAGTTGGGGTCGGGGCGGGGCGGGGCAGACAGGTGCAGCCCGTACTCTTCGCCCGGCCCTGGCACCTGGCCTCCATAGCAGGACCCACCTGGCGGCCCACCTGGGAATGACACCGGCCGGCCTCGGAGCTGGGCGCTAGGGGCTGCCGCGGCTGGCCACAGCGCCATCTCCTGGCTCAGGCCGTCAAGCTCACCGCCCGGAGGGGACGGCCTCGCACCCACGCCGTGCCTGACCGCGAGGTGCGTGCTGAATCCGGGCATTGCTCCCGCCTCCCCAGGCCGCAGGGCCTCCGGTGCCGTGCCCTGCCCGCACCTCGCCGGGACAGAGGAGATGCGGATTGTGCGGTGGGGGGAAGGGGGCTGTGGCACCAGGTCTGACACCACCTAACAGCAGGGGTGCCGAGTGGCCGCGGGTGGCGGGGCGCCCCAAGCCTCCGGCCCCAGTTTGCGCTGCTTCGGTGGCAGCCTCTTCCGCACTCCCTCGGCCTCCGGCTGGATCCCGTCTCTCCGGTGCTGACCCCGAAAGGCTCAGGGAAAGCTGGTGCCGGGATCGAGCTCCTGCAGGCGGAGGCGGACCTGGTCAGGGGAGGGGCGCGCGGGGACCAGTGGCCCGGGAACGGGCCCCGGACCAAATTAGGACATGCGGCCCGGTTTCCCCCACGCCCAGCCCGGCAGGATCAGACCCGCTCCCCGCGGCGGTGTGCGCCTAACAGGCTGCAGTGGGCGGGGCCGAGTGCAGCAGGCCCGCCCCCCGCCGGGCGGGTACCCGAGCGCCGCTTCCCTGGGAAGTCGGAGCCACACAGAGGGCGCGGGGAGGGCCAGGGTGACCGGTTTGGAGCCCGGGCTCGACCCCAGCCTTGACCGTGCTTCTCTCCACCCTGCCCACCCCAGCTGCAGCCTTTGGAGCGGTGGCGGGGAGGACACAGCGCCCAGAGCAGCGGCCTCCTGCCGGTATCTCGCCATGCAGGCCTCCGGTCCCGGGATGGGGACACCTGTGGCGGCACCCCTGACCTAGTCTAGCTCAGGAGAGTTCTGCTGGTCGGGCGCGCCCCCCACCGCCCGGGGCCAGGGCGGGAGGCACAGCCGTGAACCTTCACTGTGCAGGACCCACCCCACTCTTGTCCCGGCAGTCCTGCAGGCCTACCAATTGCGGGGCGGGGGGAGGGTCCCTGGGGGCGGTCAGGCTTCCGGGCTCCTTCCCTCTCAGCTCTGGGGCCATGTCCTCCCTTGGCGTATTGGAGTCAGGGCTGGGGTGACAGCTCCGGCATCCCTGTCCCCCTCTGACTCTCAGGGAAGGCCCTTCCCTCCTCCACAGGTGGAGCCCCTCTCTCCACTCCTTCTCCCTCCACTCCTGCTTCCCTCCCATGTAAAGGTGCAGTGGATACCAGCTTCACCACTGTGTTAAGGACAACCTACTTTCTGGGGCAGAGGGCAGGGACAAGCTGAGTAACCAATATTCAGGTGGGAGGTGGGGACTTGATCTGAGGCCAGGGGATTACCTGGAGGCCTGCAGGGAGGAGGCAGCCAATGGGAAAAACTTTCTGGGAAGGTGCTGGTCCTGAGCTGGAGGGCAGAGAGTGAGAGGGGCAGTCAGTGAAGGGGTGGAGGGTCAGGCAGAGCCGCCAGCACAGGGGAAGCGGCTCACGTGTCTCCAGGCAGGGGGTGTCATGGGGAGCAGAGTGGGACGATTTGTAGCATTAATTGTGGGGAATCAGACACAGGTCAGAGACGTGCAGGACATGCTGTGGTCTGGTGGGCATCCTGGTTTCCCGCTTTAGCCACATGTAGGGCAGGACTGTCATGAAGCAGTGGGAGGTCTGGATGCCTGGGCTGAATCCTTGGTTCCCCTTTGTAATCTGGGAACCCATCTCACTGAGAGTAAGAACTATGCAGAGGTGAAAAGGTCACCCTCCGGGTGAGGGAGCTGTGGGGCAGGGCCCACATCGGTGTCCGTGTTACCACTCCTGGCAGTGTGCCCACTTCTGGACCACCGTTCTGGGTCTGTGGTGTTGGGAGTGGTGTCGCTGTCTGCCGAGACCCAGGGAAGCAGGCCGGGGGCTGCACCCTGGGATGCGGGGTGAGGAGGCTGCTGCTCCCGGAATCTCAGGTCTGACACACAGAGGTGCTGAGTGAGTACTTAATCATCACAGAAAACTGGATGCCTGGGGACATGGAGGCCAGAGGTCTGGAAAACCTGCGGTGAGGCTTGGAGAAAGTTCACTGGGCCATCCAGTGGCCTCCTGTCCCCATACCTGCACCAGTGCACCAGAGCCACCAGCCTCGGAGCCTCTGATGGGCCCCACACCCTTCACATCACTGGCCCATCTGCTGTCTTTACAAAAATTGAGGCCCAGAACTCAGGTCCTGACTCCCAGCCCAGTGCTCCTCCAGGAGCCTCCCGGGCTCCTGCTGCACCTTAGCAGCGTCTGAGAAACTCTGGTGAGGCCTGTCTGCAAAAGGCCTGAAGCCCTTCTCTGCCGGAGCAGTGAACCCTTGGCTAACTCCCTTTGCAAGGACACACACTGTGAGCCTCAGCTTCCCTGCCTCAGGCAGCAAGGACCGGATGACATACTTAGAGGCCTGGCCAGGGGCATTCCGGCCCAGGACACATGGCAGCGTTGAGCACTGAGCACCTGACTCAACTCACAGGTGCCTGAACGTCCAAACAGCTGGCCAACACAAAGGTCCACGGGGCTTGGGGCTGGAGCCCCGGCCTCCGGGTGTGCCTGGTGACTGCTGGACCTCCCATGCCTGTCTGTAAAGTGCTGAAAAGCCGCTGCTGGGCACTAGACCAGAGACAGAAGTGTGTGGCTTGTCCTTTGACCTGAAACTCGAGAGGTGGGCATGTCAAGCCAGC
Organism: Camelus ferus; assembly: GCF_009834535.1. Lineage (NCBI taxonomy): Eukaryota > Metazoa > Chordata > Mammalia > Artiodactyla > Camelidae > Camelus > Camelus ferus. The sequence goes on from NC_045711.1 coordinate 20,782,130, forward strand.
AGAATCCCGGCCTTGCCTACCAGGGCAGCCTGGGGACCACTGTTCCAAACAGACAGCCACTCTGGGGGTTGCTCCTGTGGGTGCCAGCCCTGTGTCCAGGAGGCCTTAGGTGGCAAAACAGTCATCTTGCATTTGATCTGGCCACAGGCCTGGGAGAACAGGACAATGAGCTGAGGGTAGGGAAACTTTGGTTTTCCTTGGCATTTAGAAAATAAAATTTTAATTATGAGGTAATTTTAGATTTACAGAAAAGTTACAGAGACAGTTAGCATTCCTGTAGACTCTCCACCCCGTTTCCCTAATGTTAACATCTGGGACAGTCATGGTACAATTGTACTGAGAGATTGACTTTGGTACTTAGTATTAATTAAATTTCATGAGTTTCTCTGCTCCTGCCCTTTTTTCTGTTCCAGGATCCAACATTGCATTTGGAGGGAGGTGGGGGTAAGGCATTCCTGGCAGGTGGAGTGGCAGAGGCAAAGGCCAGAAGCAGGGACTCATTACCAAGTTCCCTCCCCTGTCTGCCTGACAAAGAACTGGCTAGATGGAAGGTGCTGAGAGGTGGGAGGCAGGTGGGGTGATGGGCTGGGGGTCGGGTGCAGAGGTGACTGGGATCCTGGGAAACATCCCTGGAGGTTGGAGCAGGGAGATGACAGGCTGACGGAGGTGTCAGAGGGGCGGAGCAGGGTAGGATCCTGAGCTGGGGTTTCCTGGCAGTGCCCAGCACTGGAGCTGGCCTTGGGCTGAGTCTTAGCCCCGCCACACTTCCTTGCAAGGTGATGTCACCTCCCTGCACCACTGTTTTCTCAGCTGTTAAATGGATGGAAGATGAAACGAGATGCAGCACAGCCACAAGAAATCCACCAAACCAACACAGAGCTAAAAAAAACTTTAAAAATTCCCATCAATTCACATCATTGCTCTGAGCCCCAAGTCTCCATCCTCAAGATGGAAAGGACACACCTGCTTCTGGGCAGAAGGGCAGCTGCTGACTGTCCCTCTTCCCAGGGCCTCCCTGAGCACCCCTGAGCCAGGGGCTGCTACATCCCTGCCACAAGGGGCTCCTGGGCCTCTCCAGCTCCAGGACGGCTGGGGGCAGCCCTGCGCTTCCAAGCGCACAGCCCTAAGGTGACCTTGGGAGAAGGCCTTGCACTGCCCAGTTGCAAAACAGAAAAATCACAGCGCAGAATGCGGTGTTCCGCGCCCCCTCCCCCAATCCCCTGAGCAGAGTTTGGAGGCCTCGCTCTGCCTGGGGCCAGGCCCCTGGATCCGCAGCATTCACTTACTCCAGATTCAGGGTGATGCCTCCCAGGCGGGTGGTCGCCCCCTCTCCACCCACGCCAGGCCTCCAGCTGCGCTCCCCCCACCCCGCCGCCACCAGACCTCTGGGGCCACGTGCACCCCCACCCTCCACTCTCGCGGCCAGCCGTGACGAGGTGCAGCCGGGCCTCCTGGACCCCCGAGGGCCAGGGAGTCGGGGGGGGGGGGGGAGCGGCGGCCGGCCCCCGCCCCGCCCCGCCCCCTCGGAGGCTCCCGGGCCGCCCCGCCCCCGCCCCGGCCTCCCGCCGCCGCCCCTTTGTTCCGCCGGCCAATCGGCGGCCTCCTTGACTAAATAAGGCGAGGAGGGCGCCCGGCGCCCCCTGTCCGTTACTTCCGCCCCCCGCCCGGCCGGTGACTCAGGGCCGGCGGCGGGCGGAGACGGGGCTGCCAGGGCTGCGGCTTCCCGGGCGGCGGGCGGGGCTCCGGCGGCGCCGAAATGGCCAAATATGGCTGCGCCGCGCGCCGCTGTCCCCGACCCGCACACCTGCGGCCGCACCTTGACCCACTCCCCCCACCCCCGCCGGGTGACACATCCGCGGAAGCAGCAGCAGCTCCCCCACCCAACCCCGCGCCGGCTGACCGAGAGCGCCCGCTCCCCTCCCCCGCAGCCCCGGCCCTGCCGGTTGGGGGCTGGCAGCCTACCGAAGGGGAAGCCCCGGGAATCTCGGGACTCCAAGACCCCGCCCCCTCCCCCCCACGACCCTTCGCCCGTGTCCCCAGCGCCTTGCCAGGTGGGGAAAAGAGCAGGGGGGACGGGGACAGAGGTCCAACGGCCTCTGCCCCCTCCCAATCTGTCCCCCGAGGTAGCCTGGGCACACCAGACAAAGGAGTGCCAGAGCGAGCTGGAGCCCGAGGAGAGGAAGCCCCCGCAGTCTAGGGGGCCTGACTGGAACGTGGTGTGGGCGGACACAGGGCGCGAGGCCTTGGATGCTGGACACTTCCCACTTCGCGTGTGACATCTTGGGACCCGCGTGTTGCAGGCGTCCTCGCACACTGACGCCCCCACCTGGGGGTTGAAGGCCCGTGTTTGTGCCCAAGGGCGCCAGGAAGTGTGGACTTTCCGGAGGCCCATCCCCAGGCTCTCCATGGGTGGGGCACACATCTGATGGACAGCAGCCTTGCCTAGCGCCCTGGAAAGTAGGGAGTCGGGGACCCAGCTAGGTCTGGTGGCAGGAGTGGCCATAGGCAAAGCCTTGGCGTCTGCGTGCCTGCAGTCCGCTGGTGAGCTGGGCGGCTGCTTTACCTGCCTAGCCCAACGTGCTTATCCGTTAATGTGGACACAAGATGACCTTGCAAGGATCTTGGGACGCCCGGCCTCGCCCCCTCACCCCCATCAGACACCTGCTCCGGTCCACCCCACTGGGGCCTTGGACGCGCCCCCACGTTGACTCTGCCTGACCCACTGCTACTCCTCTTGGGACAGTGCTCTTCCCCCATACCGCCTCTAATGTTTAATTCTGTTCTGAGCAATCCTGAAAGCTTACAAGTCAGTCCGAGGAAACCAGAGTACCTGGTTCCCTCGGGGCATAACCAAAGCACTGGCGGTGGCAGGTGTGACCAGGACCCTGCCAGGGATGACAAGTCTTTTAGCACAGGCTCATGGGGAAAAGGGCGCGCCCCGGGACCCGGGAGAACTCGCAGCCCCAGGCAGCCAGGGGCCAGCAAACCCACTTCAGCCGCGGCCCTTTCCCAAGATCATAAACAGAGAAGGTGAGCCCCTCAAAGTCTAGGGAGAGCTGACTGTTCGGGCAGTCTGCACTACCCTTCTCTGCCTCAGTTTCCCTACAATGCGCAAAGGTTATTAAAATGAAACGAAGTCCCACCCCTGCCCCAGCGGATGAGGGGGGGACCCCAAACCCGGAGTGGAGGCCGCGCCTAGGAACAACTGAGCCTACGGTTAGACGAGCAGGATACACAGGGTGTGGTAGAATCGGGCCTGTCTCTGGACCGTCAGGGACCCCGGGCAGGGCGCCCCAACTCCGGCGGAAGGGCCTACGCGGTGGTGGCCGCGCTGGGGGACGGGCAGCTCCTTCCCATCGTGACGGGGGCGACGGCGAGGTCATGGCTCCCCGGCACTCCCGCGGACCGCGGGGCACAAAGTGCCGCAAGGGCGGCCGGTGTAGGACCCCCCCCACCACTCTTCCCTCCCCTCCCCCAGCCCGGGGCCGGGAACCGGCCTTCACGGCCCGGGATCTCTGCAGGGCCTCAGAAAGAAAGCTCGCAGGGGGCGCTTGGGGACCAAAGTACCCCCTGCAGGGCCGGACAGCGGGGAAACACCCGGCTCCGGGTGCCGCCCAGCCCCGGGCCAGGCAGTTTCGGGGTGCAGCAGCCGGGCCCTCCCCCACGGCGCGCGGCAGTCCCGGGGCGGGGCGCAGCCTCCACAACGACCCCCGGGGAGCGCCCACTCTCCCTGCCCGCGCGCCAACCCGCGCCAACCCGCGCGGGGTCCTGCTCGGGGGTCTCGGGTGCGCGGGGGTGACACGGGCGGGGCGGTTGGGGGCGGTGCGGGCTGGGGGCGGGACCGGGCGCGGGGCCCCACGTGCCCTGGCCGGACGGGCCAATGGGCGCCCGGCGTTCGGAAAGATCGCCATATATGGACATGTTCTGGGGCCGCGCGCGCCGCCGGTCCGCGCGCGCTCCCCGCTCCGCTTAAATACTGGCGGGGGAGGCCGCGGTCGGTCTCACTCGCCGCAGCCGGCCCGCGCTCCGCGTCCTCTCGCCGCTCCGCCGCTCGCTCGTCCGCATCCCGCCGCCTCCGCCGGTAAGTGAACAGGTCTTTGCGGCCTAGTCCGTGTCAGTGTTCCCTCGCTCTTTCGCGGGCCCGCTACACGCTCCTGGGCCCGGAGGCCGGGCCGCGCCGCCGCCAGGAACAAAGGGCGGCCGGGTGGCTGGGCTGGGATGCTTCCCAGCGGGGCCGTGGCGGGAGTGCTGCCGGGGGAGGGGTCCAGGGCGGGGCCGGGCCGCCCCGGAACGACCGGGGAGTGAGGGCGTTACGTAAAAAAGCCTGCCTTGGTTCCAGGCGGTTATTCCGCTGCCAGGACGGCGGGCTCGGGGGAGGCGGGCCTCTGCAGGGGCCGTCCCGGCGCTGGGGAGCGCCTGAGTCGGTCGCCTCTTTGAACAGATCGCGATGGAAGAAGAAATCGCTGCTCTCGTCATCGACAATGGTTCTGGCATGTGCAAAGCTGGCTTTGCTGGGGACGACGCCCCCCGGGCTGTCTTCCCGTCCATCGTCGGCCGTCCCCGACACCAGGGCGTCATGGTGGGCATGGGGCAGAAGGACAGCTATGTGGGCGATGAGGCCCAGAGCAAGCGCGGCATCCTGACCCTCAAGTACCCCATTGAGCATGGCATCGTCACCAACTGGGACGACATGGAGAAGATCTGGCACCACACTTTCTACAACGAGCTGCGCGTGGCCCCCGAGGAGCACCCTGTGCTGCTGACCGAGGCCCCCCTGAACCCCAAGGCCAACCGTGAGAAGATGACCCAGGTAAGCTGCGCGGAGTTGCCTCGGCTGGTATATCTGTTTCACAAGTCATTTTGTGCTGTTTTTTTCTGAAATTCAAGTGTTTCTTTCGATATTTTCAGGGTTCTGTTCTTCTCCTGGCATTTCCTCCCTGAAGTCTCAAGGTTTCTTATTTGTGTTTCTGCCTGCTTCCTTTTCTTTTCTCCACACATCACATTTGTGGCATGCCGGCATGGTGTGTAAGCATGGGGTGGCTCTGTGTCCCTGCCCTTGACTGAGGAGCCCATTGCTTTCTCCAGATCATGTTCGAGACCTTCAACACCCCGGCCATGTACGTGGCCATCCAGGCCGTGCTGTCCCTGTACGCCTCTGGCCGCACCACTGGTATTGTCATGGACTCTGGGGACGGGGTCACCCACACCGTGCCCATCTACGAGGGCTACGCCCTCCCCCACGCCATCCTGCGTCTGGACCTGGCTGGCCGGGACCTGACGGACTACCTCATGAAGATTCTCACGGAGCGCGGCTACAGCTTCACCACCACTGCTGAGCGGGAGATCGTGCGCGACATCAAGGAGAAGCTCTGCTACGTCGCCCTGGACTTCGAGCAGGAGATGGCCACCGCCGCCTCCAGCTCCTCCCTGGAGAAGAGCTACGAGCTGCCCGACGGCCAGGTCATCACCATCGGCAACGAGCGCTTCCGGTGTCCAGAGGCGCTTTTCCAGCCCTCCTTCCTGGGTAGGTGTCAGGCGGTGTGAGGCTGTCGAGGGCCAAGGTGCCTCTCAACTTGAACGCGTGATCCTAAGGGAGAGCTTTGTCTCTTAGGAATGGAGTCGTGTGGCATCCACGAGACCACTTTCAACTCCATCATGAAGTGTGACGTCGACATCCGGAAGGACCTGTACGCCAACACAGTGCTGTCTGGTGGGACCACCATGTACCCCGGCATCGCCGACAGGATGCAGAAGGAGATCACGGCCCTGGCCCCCAGCACGATGAAGATCAAGGTGAGTCCAAGGTGGCTGTGGGCTTGGGCCGGGAGGCCTTGCTGGGAAGACTGTGCCACCGACTAAAATCACATCTCTGTCTTTGCAGATCATCGCTCCTCCTGAGCGCAAGTACTCCGTGTGGATCGGGGGCTCCATCCTGGCCTCACTGTCCACCTTCCAGCAGATGTGGATCAGCAAGCAGGAGTACGACGAGTCGGGCCCCTCCATCGTCCACCGCAAATGCTTCTAAACGGACTGCGGGCAGATGCGTAGCATTTGCTGCATGAGTTAATTCAGAAGTATAAATTTGCCCTGGCAAATGTACACACCTCATGCCAGCCTCGTGAAACTGGAATAAGCCTTTGAAAAGAAATTTGTCCTTGAAGCTTGTATCTGGCATCAGCACTGGATGGTAGACTTGTTGCTGATCTTGACCTTGTATTCAAGTTAGCTCTTCCCTCGGTGTACGTTTAATACCCTGTGCATATCTTTGATTTAAACCCCTAGTTACATGCGGCTCCGTCACTTGTCGTGGCTGAGGTGAGAACATGTTTGTGGAAGAGAAACTCGTTGGCTTGATGTGAATCCGGGAGACCCCGCGTCTCTTGGTTGTGCAGGGTATTGACGTGTGAGAGCTGCCTATTCCAGGGTTCCCTCGAGGCTGCAGGAGTCCTGAACCTGTTGTCATTTCTGTCCCGCCAGCCTGACGGGCTTGGGAAGGTCCCAGCCTTAGGACCCACTTTCCTTTCTCCCCCGGTTTTCCCGCCAGATCACCAAGGGTCGTTCCTTGCCTTGAGTTGGAAGACGGTTTGCATTCACACCTGTAAATTTATTCATCCTTTTAATTTATGTAAGGTTTTTGTACGCAATTCTCAATTTAAGAGATGACAACAAATTTTGGTTTTTCTACTGTCACGTGAGAACATTAGGCCCCAGCAACGCGTCATTGTGAGGAAATAAAAAGTGCTGCAGTAAATCGATCAGATTGGTGCCTCCTGCTTGGGGGGTGGGTGTCTTCGGGGGGTGGGACAGCAATGGGGCAACAACTCGTGGTTTCTCCCAAACCAGGGGTGTGATTGTGTTTTCAGAAATTACGGTCCTAGGAGGTCTTGGCACAGCTGGAGTCCCTGTCCTGGTGGTGTGGCTTCTAGGAAAGAGGGCCTAGGCCGTGCAGGACAGTGCCCCCTCCCCATCAAGCTGCTGGCAGGAAGGGGTCTGCAAGTGGCCTTGCTTGGCAGCGTGACCTCGGGTACTTGGCAGGAGCTGTGCCGCGCACCGGTACTTGCAGCTGTGAGGGGGGGTGGCCCTCCAGCGCACAGGTGCTGTGGGGCGGGGCTTCTCTGTAAACTCGCCAGCCTGGAGCAAGCTTGGGATTGCATAGAACCCGACGTTCTGGGAACCTTGCCCCCCACTGTCGACTGTCACCTGGTGGTGTGAACGTGGCTGGCAGGCTCCAGGCTTCATCCTCCGCCTGTCGGTGAGGAAGGTGTAGTTCTGCTCACGGTGGGCAGAGTCTCCCCAGCTATTTCAGATTTTCAAACTTTATTCTTTGCAGGTGGGGTCTGGGAGGTGCGATTTCTTCACTAGATTGAAAATGCTTAAGGATCTGGAAGAACTTGAATTTGAAACAGAGAAGAAAGATTTAAAGCCTGTGCTGTTGGGAATTGTCTTGGGGTCCCGGGGAGGGAGGCTGTGGTGTGGGGTCAGGAGCAAGGGGCCCCAAGAGCAGGACTGAAGGAGCAGAAAGTGGGCCCTGCCAGGCCCGGGGCTCCATCCTGCCTTGGCCCTGTCCCCTTGCTCCCAGGGACACTGTGACAGCCCCTGCCCCCACCTGGGGAACACAGCGATGGGTCAGAAGCCACTTTTTTGCCCTGGGCAACATTCTTCTTTCAGTCAGGACTAGAAAATCTGATTCGAAGCATGAGTGGTTCCAGGGACCAGGATGGGCCGGGCTCACGAGGAGAGAACAACTTTCTTAGGACGTGGAGGAGAAAGGTGGCTGCCTGGTGCGGCCACGCCGCCTGGCCAGATCCCGGGTCCATCCACCCTTCTTGGCATTGGGCCCGGTGGGCGAGTCCATCTACTCTGTGCCTCTGTCCCCTTTGCAAAAGGGACACGGAGGCCCAGACACCTCTGCACATGTGGAAGGGGCACGTGTTGGCCCACCTCCTGCTCCTGGGGGTAGCGAGATTGCCTGCAGCATGGAGACTCGCCTCCCTTTGTGGCGCTCTGGGGACAGTAACCGATGTGAGAACCAGTCACTGAACTCACCGGCTGAAGGAGGGTGGCGAGGTGGTCTGGCCGCGGGTGCCCTGGGGAGCTGGGCACACTGCCCTGTGCCCACAGGTGGCACTTCCTCACGTCCATCAGAAAGAGGCTTAACTGCCAAAGAGGGTGGCCTCTCGCCTCTGGATGATCTCACCTCTGTTGGCATCTTTTCTTCAGGTGGCTCTGTACCAAGTGCACCAAAACGCTAGGCTTTGCAAAAGGAGATGGAGCTTCAGAGAAAGACGGACTGTAACTATTGTGACTTGAAAGTGAATCTGCTCAAACCAAAGCAAGACTTGGACAGTTCTGCCCACTTCTACAGAAAGAGAAAGGAGCGCTCTGCAGGAAGAACCCCACCAACAGAGCCAGCAGGCACTTGGGGTACAACGTCCTCACAGTGGAAAATGGGATTAACCTCCAGACCATGCAAAGACTGCAAATTAGCAAGAAAAGGTCAGGAGAATCTGTGGACAAGTGAGAGAAAAACATTCAAACGGGCCACTTAGGGAAGATGAAATCTCAAAGGCTAATGATCAGCTTATGAATGGAAGCGTCTGGAAGAGATGCCTCCTTGGAGAAGTGTCTCATACCCTGGGGGATACCATGGACAGCTGCCCAGGTAGTGCACTGCACAACTCGAGAGGGTGTTGCTCGTATATACGATGATGCTGTATCAGGCAGGTGAGGCTCAGTTATGCCCCTACAGTGACCCCACAATCTCACTAACTTACAACAATTAGGGGTTCTTTTTTGCTTACACTGTATGTCCATCTATGTTGGCTCATTCAATTCCAGCCTGTGTGTACAGGCAGACAGGAAATATTGCAGGTTTGGGTCCAGACCACCACAATAAAGCAAATATTGCCATAAAGAGAGTCACATGAATTTGTTGGTTTCCCAGTGCACATAAGAGTTAAGTTTATGCTGTGCTGTAGTCTGTTAAGTGTAGGATGGCATTATGTCTTAAAAAAAAAAAAAAACCCAATGTGTATACCTTAATTAAAAAACATCTTACTGCTAAAAAATGCCAACCACCTGAGCCTTCAGGGAGGCATAGTTGTAACATCAAAGATCACAGATCACAGGTCACCGTAACACACGTGACAATAATGAAAAAGCCTGGAATGTTGTGAGGATTACCAAAATGTGTCCAAGAGACACGAACTGAGTAAATGCTGTTGGAAAAAGGGGGCCAACAGTTTTGCTTGACACAGGGTTGCCACAAACCTTCAGTTTGTAAAAAACACAATAAAACGGGGTTCTGCCTGAACCATGGTTTCAGAATCGGCCATTACCGGTGGGAAACAACTTTACCAACCACAAGTATAGTCCAGGGCTCGTGTGCTGTTCTTCTGCCTCCAATCTTGCAGACCCCTTATTCCCAAAGTTACTTAGGTCAGCATCTTTCCCCAGGCCTCTGGGTGACGGCGGTTTCATACATTGTAAGAGTTACATTCTTTTCTCCCAGTCTGCATCCCTTCCTGGGATCCTCTGATCTCCTCAATGATTTTTTTTTAAAGCCTGTGTACGTTGTGGCTCACTTTTTCTGCTATATAGTTCTCCAGGTTTTGACGTTACATAGTGTCAGGTGTCTACCATCACAGGACTATGAAGAATAGCCTCCCCCCAAGCCCCCCAAATGCCCTATGCCTCATCTGTGATATCATCTCTCCACCCCCAAGCCCTGCAACCACTGACCTTTTTTTTAATTGAAGTATGGTTAGTTACAGTATGTCAGTTCCTGGTGTGCAGCACAGTGTCCCTGTACTGACTTTTTTCTGTCTCTAAAGTGTCGCCTTTCCCAGAAAGTCGTGTTGTTGGAATCACACAATCTGGGGCCTTTTCAGATTGGCTTCTCTCACTTGACAACACGCATTTAAGATTCCTCCCTGTTTTTGTCCTTGTTTAAGACTGCCTTCCTTTTTACCACCGAAAAGGCATCAGTTGTCGGATATTCTAGTTTGTTTAACCTGTGGAAGGACATCTTGGTCGCTTCCAGTTTTTGGTAATTACAAATTAAGCTGCTGTAAACATTTTTGGGGAGATTTTTGCATGGACGTAAGTTTCCAGATCAGTTGGACAAAAATTCTAGGAGCATAATTGCTGGACTGTATGGTAGGATCATTTCTCTTAGTGAGAAATGGCCAGACGGTTTTCACAAAGCAGCTGCACCATCCTGCGTTTCTGCCTGCAAATGGAAGCAAGTTCCTGTTGCTCTGAGTCCTCGCCAGCATTTGATGTTGTCAGTACTTTAGAATTTTAGTCATTTCCTAGCTATCAGTGGTGTCTCAGTGTGGTCTTAATCTGCGTTTTCCTGGTGAATAATGATGTTGAGTATGTCTTTATGTGTCTATTGACCTATTCTACCTCTTTTGTGAAGCATATGTTCTAATTTGCCCATTTTTATTGAGTTGTTGGTGTTTTTATTATTGAGTGGCAAGAGTTCTTTATATATTCTGGATACTAATAATTTGTCAGATGCATTTATTGCAAATACTTTCTCTCACTCTGTAACTTTCCTTTTCTTTCTTTGTTTTTTTTTTTTTGCCATGCCACAAGGTTTTTTGTTTTGTTTTTCTTTTTGTTTCTGTTTTGTTTGGGGGCCTTTTCAATTTTTAATGGTGTACTCGGAGGACAGAAGCTTAAAGTTTTGCTGACATCCGAGTACCCGTCTTTTCCTTTTATCATTGTGCGTTTTGCGTACTGCTGTAATGTCATCAAGATTTTCTCCTGTTTTTTTTCCCCCCCAGTAATTCTATGGTTCTACCTTTTGCGTTTAGATCTAGGATTCAAAGTGGATTTTTGTGAATGGTGTGAGATAAGAGTTCATTTTTCTCCCACAAAAGTATTCAGTTGTTCCAGCACCATTAAAAAAAAATCTGTTCTTTTTTTAAAAAAAAATTTATTTTAAAAAATTTATGTATTTTTTGGGGGTAGGTAATTAGGTTATTTATCTATTTATTTTAATGGAGGCACTGGGGACTGAACCCAGGACCTTGCTGCATGCTAAGCATGTGCTCTACCACTGAGCTGTACCCTCCCCCTCCAGCACCATCTGTTGAAAAGACTTTCCTCTCCTTGTTGAATTGTCAAAAATCAACTGGCTATATGTCTATCCTGTCCCATTGACCTATATACACCCTTTCATGCTCATGCCACACTGTCCTGGTAATTTTAGCTTTGTGTATGTATTTAGTCTCGAAATCGAGTGGTGTACGTCCTCCAACTTCATTCTTTTTTCTTAGAATTGTTTTGGCTGTTCCAAGACCTTTGCATACCACGTCCATTTTAGAGTCTGGTTGTCATTTTTGTGCAAACAGAAGCCTCCTGGGATTTTGATGAGGACTGCATTAAGTCTACCGTTCAGCTTGAGAAGATTTGCCATCTTAACAATACTGAGGCTTCCGAATAATGAAGTTTTCTGCCCCTCTGTCTATTTAGGTTTTCTTTCATTTCTGTCAGTCAGATTTCTCAGTTTTCAGTTGAGAAGTGGTGCGCAGCTTTTCCTCGGTGCATTCTTAGGGATTTGATGTTTTTGGCTGCACTGTAAATGGTATTGATCTTTTCACTCTGCAGTCGCTCACTGCTGGTTGGAGAAGCAGCAACAACACATTCCGCGTGCGGGCCTGGCATCCCGTGATCTTGCTAATTCTAGAAGCAGGTGTTCTGCGTGTAGGACGAAATCCTGTGAGTAAGGAATGCTTCACTTTCCCCTTTCAGAGATAGCTGCCTTTCATTTAACTTATTATTTTTGTCTTATTATGCTGGCTGGCATCTCCAGTAAGATAACTCACCAGACTGAACAGGAGTGAGGAGGACAGACACCCGTTCTCACGTTGCGGGGAGAGCTTTCTGCATGCCATTGTTCAGTGTGGTCAGCTGCGGGGTTTTCAGAGCGTGCCCTGATTTCTGAGGGGGAGGTAGTTAGGTTTCCCCACTGATTTCTGCTTGGAGGAGGTACCGGGGATTGAACCCGGGAGCTCGCGGGTGCTGAGCATGCGCTCTGCCGCTTGAGAGATCCCCTTCCCCCTGGGGAGTCTTCGTCAGGTTCAGGAATCTGCCTTCTATTTTTATCTTGATAGGAGTGGTTTTTTTTTAATCATAAATGGGTGTTGAATGTTGTCAGCTGATTTTTCTGCATCACGGAGAGGACCTGGGTCCGCCCCCTTCGCTCCGTTGCCGCGGTGGCTGACGTCGAGCGGCTTCCGAGGGTGACGGCGGCCGCGTGCTCCTGCGTGAGCCCTTCGCCCCGCGCTGCGGCTCTCCTGTGCGCTGCCGGTTCACTTGCTGGTCTGTGAGGCGTTTCTGCACCAGCGCTTCCGAGCGATGCCTGTTCGCACGCGGCGTTCTTCCCTTGCGGTGTCTTTGCTGACTTTCGGAGTCAGGGTTTGTGATTTCTCTCTTTTTCTCCTTGAGCGGTTTTATGAGTTTGTTAGGGCTGCCCCAGACTTGAGGTGGGGTGGGGCTTAAGCAATGAACACTCGTTTCCTCACAGTTCCGGAGGCTGAAAGTCTGCGATGCAGGCGCAGGGTGGTTCCTCCCGAGCCCTCTCTCCTGGGCGTGCAGACGGCCCTCTCCTCCGGGTGCCCACGTGGGCGTCCCTCTGGGTGTCTGTAACTTCATTTCCTGTCATAAGGACACAGTCACGTGGGATTAGGGCCCACCTACATGACCTCATTTTAACTTAATTACTTCTTTAAAGGCCCCCATCTCCAAATACGGTCACGTTCTGAAGTCCTGGGGGGGTTAAGACCGGCACACGTAAATTTTGTAGGAGGGACACAATTCAGCCCATAATACCCAGTGTAGCTAAAGGTTTATCCACATTATTCAAGTTCTCAAAGAACTAGCTTTTTCTTTCATTGATATTTCTCTCCTGCATATTTATTTTCTGTATCATGTTCGTTGATGTTTGCTATTTTCTTTGCCTTTCCTTCTATTTTGGATTTATTCTTCTCTTCTTTCTTCTATGTCTTAAGACAGAAGCATTGATTTTGGACCTTTCTTTTTCTTTTTAATTTTTTAAAAAATGTTACTGAAGTATAGTTGGTTACAACGTGTCAGTTTCTAGTGTACAGGAGACTGTCCCAGTGAGGCATATGTATGTGTGTGTGTATATATATATATATATTTGTTTTCATAATCTTTTCCATTAACAGTTATTCAAGATATTGAATATAGTTCCCTGTGCTGTACAGAAGAAATTTGTTTTTTATCTATTTTTATATATAGTGGTTAACCTTTGTAAATCTCAAACTCCCAAATTTATCCCTTCCCATTCCCCTTTCTTCTTTTTTAAAATATAAACATTTAAAACTATCTACCCTCTAATCACTATTCTAGCTGCATCCCCCGAATGTTGATATACTGTGTTTTTGATATCATTTGGTTAAAAGATGTTAAAATGTCCCTTGTGATTTACTCGGTAATCCATGGGTTACTTTGAAAATTGTGGTTTACTTCCAAATAGTTTAAATTTTTACAGACTCTTTTTGTTGTTGTCTACGTTCATTCTCTTGTGATCAGAAAACATTTTGTATTTTTTCAGTCCTCAGAGCTTATGAAAACTTGTTTTATAGTCCAGAATTTAGTCAATTGTAAATTTTCTGTGTGCACTTGAAAAGCATACGCCTTCTGCCACATGGGTATAGTGCTCTATAATGTCAATCACGTCAAATTTTGATAGTGTTGTTCAAGTCTTCTGTGTCCTTACTGACTTTTTCTCTAATTGTTATTTCAGTTTTGAAGAGAAAATTGTTGAAATCTCCAACTCATGAGTTTTCTGTGAGATTTCTGTCTCATGTATTCTGGAGCTCTGTTATCAGGTGCATATACCTCTAGGATTGCGTCTTTAGCTCTGGTGATATTCCTCATCCTTCAACTAACCTTGTCTGGTATTAATGTAGCAATGCCCCTTGCTCATGTTAGTGTTTGCATAACATAACAGAGTCCATTGTCTAACTTGGAACCTGTTTATATTTAACGTGTGTTTCTTGTGGGCATCTGTTCTTTTGGTCTTGTTTTTTTTCATCTAGTATGTTGATTTCTGATTTTAGACCATTTACATTTAGTGCAACTCTTGATATGATTGAGATTAAGTTCTACCATCTTGTTACTGAGTATTTTTTAGTTTATCACTTAATCTCTATTGACCAATTTCTTCTCTCTCTCTCACTCTCAGAGGTTTACTGTATATATTTTAAACGTATCACAGTACACACATAATGTGAGAACCTTACCATCATAGACTTCTGTTTCCATCCTCATGTATTCATGCTGGTTTTGCCATGTGTCACTTCTGCATGTGTTAAAGCCTGACCATGCATTGCTATTCATTTTTGATTTAGAGTCAGTTATATTTTAAAGAAATTAAAAACAGAAAAAATCTTTATCTGAATATTTCTCATTTTTGGTATTCTCTATTTCCACTTGATATCAATTTCCTTCTGTTTATAGCTCTAACTTTAACATTTCTTCTTCGTTTGCTGGCCATAAATGATCTCAGCTTCGTTTGTCTGCAAAAGTTTCAATTTGTTTTCATTTTTGAAGAGCATTTTCTCTGAATATAGAATTCAAAGTTGATAGGGTTTTTTTTTTTTTCCCCCTTTTAGCTATTTCAACATGTCATTCAATTGTCTTCTGGTTTGCACTGTTTCTTGCAATAAGTCAGCAGTCACGCTTACCTCTGTTTCCCTAAATAAAACAAGTGTTTTTCCTCTGGCTGCTTTTAAGCTCTTCCCTTTATCATTGGCTTTCAAAATTTTGATGCAGGTGTGTCCTTATGTGATATTCTTTATCTTTACCTGGCTTGGGATCTGTCAGATTTGGGGATCTGTGCTTTTTTACGGTTTTCAACAAATCTGGAAAAATTTCAGCCATTATTTCTTCAAAGATTTTTTCCTGTCCTCTCCTCCTATCCTTCTGGGGTTCAATTACACATAAGGTAGGCTGACTGCTATCGTCCCACAGGTCACCGAAGTTCTCTTCAATTTTCTCACTTCTTTTCCCCTCTCCGTGACAGCTTGGATAGCTTCTCTTGGTGCATCCTCAGCTCATGGGCATTTTGCTTTGCCTGTCTCTCACTGGCAAGTCCACCTGGTTCATTCTTAATTTCAGCTGTTGTATTTCTCAGGTTTAGAAGTTCCATTTGGCTCTTTTATGCCAACTTTCTCTTTATCATGTTCCTGTTTTGTTGTAAATCTGTGAACAAACGTATCTATTTTAAAATCCTTGTCTGCTAGTTCCATCTTCTCTGCCACCTCTGGGTCTGTTTCTGTTGACTGATCTCTCTCTGGTATGGGTCATAGCTTCCTTCTGTACATGTCTAGTCATTTTTCATCAAAGTGTTACGTTGTTGAATCGCTGGACTTCACGGTCCTTTTGCTTTAGAGAGTTGGAGTTTGTTTTCACAGAAAGGCCACTTAGTTGCAGACATTTGATCTTTTTGAGGTAGTTTTAAAGCTTCATTAGATGGAGTCTAGATTAGCCTTTGATTCTGATTTAGCTCTGCTACTAGTGTGACTCTCACAGAATCTCCATGAAATTTCCTGGGTACTTAATGAGGTCTGCTGGGAACCCAGATGATTCTCCGTCGTGGGTTCTGGGAATTGTTCAGCTTCACAGCACCCCAGGGGCGGTTCTTTGCTGAGTCTCGTGGGGTTTCCTGAACGTGTGCACAGGTTACCATGTGCAATTAAGGGGACCTCCGTATGGGTTTCCAGAGCTTGTTCTCCGCAGAGCCCCCTCCTCAGGTGCCCTGCTTTGGAAATTCCAACCATCTCAGCATCTCCACACTCCGACCTCCGTGTCTCAGCTCACAGGGCCTTTGTGTTCTGTGCCTCAGTCCAGAAAGTCCCTCCAGACAGAAAGCCAAGAAGCCATAGGGCTCGCGTCTGTTCTCCTCCTCTCAGGGCCCACCGTCCCGGACTGCCCACTGTCCAGCGTCTGACAACAGCTGCTTCATGTCTTTTCTTTCCAGTTTTCCTTGTTTACGGCAGGAGGGAAAATCCCAGTTACCCCACGATGGCCAGGAGTAGAAAGTCCTTCTATCCTTTGTAATGTGTATATTGACATATTTCTACACATAAAGGGTATAGTCTCCCATGATCTGATTTTTCTTTCATTGACATGTTAGTGACGTCTTTCAAGTAAATGTATTTAAATACACCTTCTCACTGGCTACGTGCTGCTTTGCTGTAGCGATTTGCCGCCAGTTAATTACCTCTCCACCGATGGCTACTGAGGTGACTCTGAAGTTCCTCACGGTTGCACATAACACAGCGAGGGCTGTTCTTACTTTGGGTCTTCGTGACATTTTCTTGGGCATGCTCACTTATCTAAACCTCTCAGCCAACCAACACTGAGCTTTCTTCAAGGGCATCTGCGATTGAAGTCTTTTCCTACTGTTCATGGGGAAATTTCTGTTTAAATGTGGAGACTCTTCCAGACCTTTCTGCCAACTAGATTCAAGTCAGGCAGTCCTGTGCAACTGGCTTCTTGCTTTCAGTACATAATATTTCATCAGACTTGGCCAGGACAACCACGGGTCCACCCTGCTCTTTTCACTTGGTATTATAACCCAAGCATTTCCCCATTTCCCCAATTCATTCCATATTCCTTGGAGGATGGCTGGGCCAGGAGTCACGTACTCTCCTCATCGCAAAAGGTGGATGCTGCCACAGGTTGTGGTTATAATCAGCCCCGTCGTGATGACATGAGTGTTAGAGGTTCCCCATCACTCCGACCTCCTTGAGAGACGATACCTAACATGAAATTACTGGGCCACAGGGTGTAGCTACTTGTCATCTGTTCATACACATTGACAAACTACTTTCCAAAAAGCTGTGCCCATTTCCGTCCAGCAAGTTATGGAACCTCCTTCTTAGCTAAGGTTAACGGCCCAGGCTCCAGGAGCCCAGCACACCCACCACCAACCCTGAATCACACTGGGAGGAGAGGCGGCATAGATCCCGCTCGCGCAGTGGGCGCTGACAGGAGGGGGATGGCAGGGGTGGCAGCGGGTCTTGTGGATACTTGCTGTGTGGCACCGGTGGTCTTTTGCTGCGCGGAGGTGGCTGGAGCCAGCTCTGCAGCAGGATCTCGGGTGTGCTCCCCAGCGGCACAACCCCTGATCCTGACTCCCCCACCCCTGGTAATCTGTGAGCCTCCCAGAATCTTGTTAAAAGAGTCCTCTTCTGCTTGGATATGCCAGGGTCTTCCCACCTGGGTCAGGCAGGCCTGCTCTGCCCCTCCCCGATATTCACTCGCACTTCTCCTTTTGTTGGAGGTGCCAAGCCCCAGGGACGGAGCACGTTTGGCCAGTGCCAACCATGACCAGCCGGCTCCCTGCTGCCTCGGAACCCCTCACAGGGTGGGAGGTCCTGTGCCCTCTTCTGGTCAACAAGGCCTAAGGGGGAATCCGCTGCAGGGGCTTCTGGGAGAGGCTTCTTTCTCCCTAGAAGAGGGGACACATGTGACTGGCATGGCCTCTTCTTCCTTTCTTTGGCCTTGACTGTGGAAGCATTTGTGGTGTGTGGCATTCCAGCAGCCACCTTATGAACCATGAGGACAAAAGCCCAAGTCCACCTGCTGCGGATGCGGGTGCAGAAGGACTGGCAGAGTCTGGGTCCCTGATGGGGACAACACCTCGCCTCTGGGCTCCTGGTTATATGAGGAAAATAAGCCCCTATGAGTTTAATCTCCTGTTAATTGGATATTCCATTACTTGTATAGGAATTTATTCCTAATACCCCATTTTCACCTGGACACGCCTTGGGTTGGCCTCTGAAGAAATGTGTTTGTACGATGCTTACAAAGGCTCACTTTGTCACCACAGCCACTTCTAGCCGTATCCTCAGTCAGGATTTTTGGCAGACAGCGAGATACCCAACCCTGGGAACAAAGTGAGAAAAGACAGTTTGGGGGATGAGATCAGACAGCCCACCAAAGCCAGAGGAAGACTGAGTGCCATTCCCAGCAGGTGGGCAGGAACCCAAGGAAAAAGACATCCAGCCTGGGCGCACCAAGGTGGTCTGGTTGTGGAGTCTCCTGGCATTGCACCCTCTGCTGTGGGGCAAAAACTTTCAGTGCATTCACTGATTGAAAAAATCTGTGTCTTTTCTCCTGTCACTACCTCAAGATACAAGGTCTCAGTGAAAACATCTGATCCGCCAGCACAGGCTGGGCTGCGTGGTGGGAGTGGGAGCTTGTATTTGGCTCTTGCATGAAGCTTCCTGTAACTAACTGTAGGCTTCAGGCAGTTTGATCAGGGTGCCGCAAGATTTCTGTTTTCTCAACTCTGCCGATCCCCAACGTCCGCTTTGTGCTTGCACTGACCTCTCTCAAGGTGGCAATGTATCCGCATCATCTCCAGATCCGCACCTCTGCCCCACACGGCTCAAGAGGACCAGGGGTGATTTGATCCAAACTCACTAGCTCCAAGCGGATGTATGGTCAGAAAGAACTGTTCTGATTGGTTGAGGCCTGGACTACCTGACCAATCACCTGGAGGGGAGGCAGCATTGATCTGATTGGCTGTAGGCCAGAAGTCCATCACTTTCAGCCTCTAACACTGGTCGCCAGGGCTGCCCTGGACCAGTGTGGGAGGGGACTAGGGGAGTGAGGACCTGGAGGTGGGGCCCTTGGGCCGTATGGAGGTGGCCCACCGCAGTTCGCTGCCATTGTGTGCGTGTCTGCTTGTCTGTTTGTTTTAAAAGCTAATTAGCCAGTTTTATTCCTAAGATGCCTCAAGTCCTCTTAAAGTAAGCTGAGGCTCTTCTGCTGGGATTCTTCCGGAATCCTTTGTTGGGGGGTCCTTTGGGCTCAGATGGCCTCAGCCTGTCCAGTTTAGACAAAACAATTCCCTTGGATACTTCCTCCTGATTTCTCTTTGCTGAAAATGCTCATTTGCTTCAAATAAATCCCTTTTTGTGATCTTGCCTGTCGTGGTGATTTAGGCAAAAATATAATCCAAAGTAGCCCCGCAACCTTGTCAGGCCCAAGGAGGGGTGAGCGACCCCACCCCTACCCCAGCCCCGAGACCTCCTGTCTCCCTGGGAGGCATGGACGAGATGGACGAGAGAGGCCCAGGCCAGGGCTGCCACCTCACGCGGCTTCCTGGACTGATGGGTGTCCACGGCTACAGGGAAATGAGCCACCTGCCAAGGACAGCACCAGCTCTGATGTCACCACACAGGGAGTGGCCCAGAGCCAAATGGAGGCACACCAGGAGAAGGGGACCCGGGCTTCGGCGCTGGGGACCCATTACATCAGCCACCCAGGGTCAGGAAGTAATTTGTTAGCTCTCTGCCTGACACAGCCCCTGTGGAAATCAAACAAGCAGTCTTGCCCATTTTTAAAAATAAATGCATCAATACAAAAAATGTCAGGCAGCAATGTGGAAGGGAGAGGGTAGTGAGGTGGATGGAGCCGTGATTTATTGGCTCTTTAATAAGCATTTCTGGGGCTGCTCTGGCAGCCTCCCACCAACCACACGGTGCCCGAGGGCCCCTTCCTGGAAGTCATGAGCGGAGCCAATCCCCCACCTTGGTACCCACTGGCCAGGCTGGAGAGGTGTGCGTCCTCCTAGCTGGTGTCTGGGAATGTGGAATACAAACTGCACTGGGGAAGAGACGGGAAGGAGCAAGGGGCAGGCAGGAGGGGGCCGTCCTGGCCCCAGAAGATCTCACCAGCTACGTTCGTTCGGGCCAGGCCAGTCTCTTAGGTGGTTATTCTGCGGGGGCCTGAGCACAGCTGGGTGGAGAGGACCCCCAACCAGCTGTGCTCTCTGGGGTCCTAAGCAGGAACATGCAAGGACCCTTTGGGGGCCTCTGCCCTCCTCCTTGCTCCCTCCTACTGTGGGCACCTCTTCCCTGCATCTGACCCACACCAGCTATGACCACCCTGTAATGTTTGCCAACATGGTAGGTGAGAAATGGCACTTCCTGGTTGTTTGAATGTGCATGTCTGATTTTTGGAAGGCTGGAGCATCTTTTAGTTTGTCTGGGGCCATCCTGGATGCCTGATCATAACTGTTGCCTGTTTCCTATGGAGGTGCTGCTGTCTTTCCTTGATGGTTAATAAAGCCCCTCTGCTGTGTGGGGAATGTTAACGTTGCTCCACGTACCTTATACACGGTGGCCTAGTCTATTGCTGCAGCACTGGCTCTGGTGTGTGTGGGGGGGGAGGTGAGGGTCGACCTTGATCTGTAAGGGGGTCTGCAGATTTTTTGGATTTACAGTCACTGCTTTATTGTCCACAAACACTTCTAGAGGGCCTCCTGGGAGCCAGGCAGGATACAGCCAGAAACACAATGGGTAGAAAGAACTCACACCCTAGTTGAGGGAAACAGACTCTTAAAACAAGGAAACTGCAGTGCACTGGAGGGGGAAGCTGGCTGCAGAGAGGCAGAGCTGGGCCTGGGACAGAGCAGGCAGGGAGTGGGGAGGGGTGAGAAGTTTAAACGGGTTTAGAGGAGGCCCCTCTGAAAAGACAACATTTGAGCAAAGAGTTGAAGGAGGAGATTAGGGACAAAAGAGTGATCCCCAGAGAGATGGGCGGTGCGAAGGGGCGAAGGCCCCGGGGCGAGCTCAGGCCTGGATGTATCCTGGGAAAGACAAGAAAGCCAGTGGTCCAGAGGCCTAGGAGTTGGGGGCCATGAGCTGCTGGTGGACAGAGCAGAGAGGGGGTCGTATTAGGCGAGGCCTGTGGGTTCTGTCCAGGCTGATGGGCAGGCTGTCAAGTCTCTAGCAACAGTCCAGGGAGCAGAACAGGATTCCCAGTTTGGGTAGAAGTCACTGAGGTTGGGAGCAGAGTGACTCACAGGGGTTTACAGAGACAGAGGCCGAATCCCGCCCAGCCCTGGGCCCACAGGCCCCTCTGAGGGCTTCCTGATCTGCCCTCCCTCCTCTCTGGGAGTTGAGGTTTCTGATCCACACCCAGGCAGCTCTTGGGGAGCAAAGGCCTAGGCCTGGTGACAGGAAGGGTAGGGAGATGGCGGTGAAGGGTTCTTCCAGTCACATGGCCCCACAGCTGTGTCTTGCTGGCCCTGCCACCCTGGCCCTCTCCAGCAGGGCTCCCTGGGAGGAGGGAGTGGGGACAGCACCTCTCACCAGCCTGCTCCCTCAGCCTCTCCTTTCTGGAGGCGCCACTGGACTGGAGGGTCCACTAAGGGCTGCCCCGCGGCCTCACTCATGGTCAGCTGGGGCCCAGACACAGGCTGAGGCTGCGGGTCCTGGCGGCCTTTGTGCAGAGCCACGCCCGGGCCACCTGAGCAGGCCCGAGGCGGGAGCTGGGGGGTGGCGGTAGGGGTGGGGCTCCCCAGGGAAGGGGCAAGATCGTGTCCTGGAAGATCCCTGGTCCCCGAGGGCCCTTCAGAACCAGTGATAAGTTATCTCCGCAGAAGGGGTGGGGGTCGCGGCCGCCCTTGATTCTATTAGTTATTCCCCAGAGCAAAGCTGACTTAACGAAAATTCTTCCGAAGCCTTTTCTCTTAACCTTGCCGCTCGGCTGCGAGAGGGGAGGGAGGAGGGAGAAGGGGAAGGGGGCAGGGAGGGGAGGAGGAAAGGGGGGAGGGGAGGAAGGACCTGGAAGAAGGGGGAGGGCGGGAGGGGGAGGGACAGTACAACTCGGGGATGGGGCGGCCCCGCCCTAAACTCCAGGGGGAGGGGGACGCGATCCCCGCCGAGAGCCCGCCGCCCCCAGGTGCCGCCTCCCCGAGGCCTCCCGCAGGGCTGACAGGGACCCCCGCCGTTGCGGCCTCGCGGGCCCGGGGACTCCTTTGTCTCTGGATAAAGGGACCCCTCTCGCAGCCAGATGTCGCCCACGGGCTCCGAGGGGGCCATCCCGTAAATTCGGCGTCTCCCTTTTGTGCTGAATCGTTTATTCTCTCACAATGACAGTTCTGCGGCGGAACAGGCTTCCGCCTCCCGGACCTGGGGGGCGACCGGGAGGCGCGGGATGCGAGGCCGCGGGGGTGGCGGGCGAGCACCGACCCTCGGTCAGGGCGAGGGTCTCCGCACGGCCGGGGAGGAGCGGCGCACCTACAAGACTCCCTGCCCGCGCCCGCCGGGACTACAGCCGGGAGACAAGACTCGCGCACCCCCGCCCCCAGGACCCCAAGAGAATCTGGGGCCGCAGGAGGCGGGGCTAAACGCCCGAGCGGCAGGGGCGGGGCCGCGCGCAGGGCCCAGTGCGCACGCGCCCGCCGGGCCCGCCGCGCCCCCATTGGGCGCTGAGCCGCCGCCCCGTGATTGGCCCGGGCGGCTGCACTCTCTGCCAACCGGCGCGCGGCTCCCGGGGAGCCCGAGCGCAGGGTTGATGGCGTGGGACGCGGGCGGCGAGTCTCCCCGGGGCGACCTGCACGGGTCCTGGCGTCTGTCCTAACGCTCCTTTCTCCGCCCTTCAGTAAAGGAACTGAGGCTGCGAGCGAGCTCGCGATCCTAGTCGCCCCCCAAATAATGGACCTGCGCACAGAACCGCAGTCTGCCCGACGTGAAGCCCCTTCTGCGGCCCCCCCCCCAACCACGCCGGCCGGCGAGGGGGTTGCCCTGGGCCTTAGAAAGCAAACGAGCCTACACTTGTAAAAACCAACAATATCACAAAAAGTTAGCTGTGGTCATCTCCAGGTGGTGGGGTTGGAGGTGAATACCAAGTATTTCTTCTCCGTAGTGTGTAAGTTATTTTCAACAAATACATAGCTTGTAATGAAAATACTACTTTGAAAAAATTCATGCTGTATGATGTTGATGGAAGTAACAAGTGTTGGTGAGGCTGTAGAGAAATTCGAACCCTGTGCAATCCTGGTGCAGCCTTATGGAAGAGTTCCCCCAGTCTGAAAGTGCTGAAGACCTACTTTCCTTTCACTCCTAGGTACACACTCCTCCAAAGCACGGCTCGAACAGAGATACTTGTGAGCCAGTTGTAACATTATGCACAATAGGGAAAAAGTCCGTCATCAGAAGAATGGATAAACAAACTGTGGTCTATCCATACAAAGGAATACTACCCATCAGTGAGAAGGGATGAAGTTCTGACACACGGTGCAACATGAGTGAACTTGGAACACACTCTGCTGAGTGACAAGCCAGACACAAAAGGACAAACACCGTATGACTTCAATTATATGAAACATCTAGAGTACGCACATGCCTAGAGACAGCAGACTAGCGGTTATGCGGGCTGTGGGGAGTCACTGCTTAACTGGTACGGTTTCTCCTTGCGATGATGAAAAGCTTCGGGAAAGGATAGTGGTGGTGGTTGCTGAACGCTGTGAATGTCCTTAATGCCACTGACCTGTACACTTAAAAATGGTTTTTAAATGACATATTTTTGTTATATATATGTATTTACCACAATTTTAAAGTTAATAATGTAATGACACCAAAAACCATGGAATTGTACACTTGAAACGGATGAATTGTGCGGGGTATGTGAATGATATTGGAAGCAGCGTTTGCCACCTCTTTGCTCCGAAAGTGCTCTTGGCCTGGGTGTGGCAGGACTTGAGTTCGGGGGTGTCGATTACTTTCAGGTGGGCTGGAGCCCCTGCTTTACTAGCTCTGTGTGCTACGCTTCTCCATCCCACGTGGTGAGCTGTGAGGGGCACTGCCTCATGGGGCAGCTCCCCTTTTAGTTCCCCAAGTTACCCCCGTGAAGAATACGGGGCGCCGAGAGGGGTTGGGGCGCTGTGCGGAGGCGGCAGGGTGCGGAGGCGTCGCGAGGCCGGCCGTGGAAGGGCGGCCAGCTTTCCCCACAACCCATGAGCTCCGCTCGCTGCGCCGTGGGTCCTCAGGTCGGGCGCCGTCCCGGCCGCGGCCGCTGGAGGGCGCCCCCGCACCGCTCCTGCCGGCCGGCGGGCTCCCGCGGAGAGAGCCCTTGGCGGCGCCAGAGGTTGATCTCCTGGTTCACACCAGGATGGCAGACGGAGGAAGGGAGCGGGAGGGCGGCGACGTCCGGCTCCGCAGCTGCACCGCAGCTCGCGAGGTCAGGGCCAGTACACAGCAAACGCTCAGCAGCCGCAGGGGTCGCGGTTCCTTCCTTGCGGGGCCCCGCGCCTCCCCATTAACTGCTCCTCTGCAGGCCAACCTGGAATGATCCCCCCTCCTGAGGGGGCGCCTGCCACGAGGCCTGAGCTCTCACTTCCCTTAAGACAAGGCACTGGAGGGCCAAGATCTGGCATCCGTCTCGCGTCCCTCTGGTCCATCTTCAACACCTTCATGCCTCCAAACGGCCCATGGGTGATGTGGGGGTCCTCAGCAGGTGACACGCAACCCAGAACCAGTAGATGGACCATCACCCTCTCCCCACCCCTCCCTGCCTCTCCTCGGGCGGCAGGACCCCTGGCTATGGCAGCCGGGCCTGGGATTCAGGCTGAGTCACACGGCAGCCTGGCCAGGAAAGGGCAGCGCCCACACTGACAGCCCTGGCCAGGGGCTGTGGCAGCTGCAGAGCTCTCCCCCTCGCCTCCCAGTGAATTAGCTGGTCCCAGGCTAATTTCTGGCACCCTCAGCCAGTCCCCAGCCCTGATGCTGGGCAGTGCCCATTCTCAGCCTCTGTCCCATGGCTCCTGAGTGCTGGCAGATGAAGGTCTCCCCCTGACTGCTCTGTCATCCATGGTAGTTTCTGATGAGACGCCGTCTGCCTCAGGTGGCCGAGTAACAGTCACTTGACATCAAGGGACAGATATGGTCTGGCTGTCCAGGGTGACAGTGAGGTCATCACCATCGTGGCACATGAACAGAGCAAAGGTAACTGGAGAGGGCCTGTGTCGGGGTGGCAGCTGGGTGGGAGTCCTGGCCCGGCTCACAGAAACCCTGCCCCCGCAGCCGCAGCCCAAGGAGATGCCCCTCGGCCCCCCAGGTCTTTTAGGAAGGGCATTTGAGGAAGTGGCCCTGTTGGCCTTGCTAGAGTCAGGCAACTGGGTGCAGCTCCGGTAGGGGCTGCTCTAGCAGCTGCTTGAGCTCCCAGGGCCGTAGCCAGCCCCGGGTCAGTGGGGTCACAGAGCAGCCGGCCCCTAAGTCATTCTGGGCCTGCCGAAGCCGGAGGCTTCCGCTCCAGGTGGGTGACCGGCAGCCCTTGCTATCACCTCCACAGTCTGTTTCCTCTCCCCTCTGCTGGCTCCTCCAGCCTCCCGGGGCAGCCTCCTCTCTCTGGCGGAGCCTGCATCTTCCGGAGGCCTCCACGTGAGAGCAACAAAACACCACTGACAGGAGCCTGCGGTGCAGGGAGAGGTCTGGCGCCCGAGAGCCTGTAGGGCAGCTGGCTGGCCGGGGAGCCCGAGGGCCCACATCCCGGGTGGAGCAGGGGTGTCAGGCCGGGCAGGGGGGTGCCGGCGCCAGTCCCTGCTGAGCTTCCTGCGTGTCACCCCCAACTTGCCCCAGGACCCTCCCTCCCTCACTGTGGTCAGCACAGAGGGTTCCTGTCCCCAAACAGCTAAGAAGAGGGTGCATCCAACTTGCCTCTTCAGCCTGAATCCTCACTGGTGAGATGTCCCAGACAGGCCGTGTTGCCCCCTTGGCTCTGCTCCCCCTCCTTCCCCTTCCCTGGGCTCCCAGCCACCCCAATGGGGCCTGTTTAATTGATTCAATTTGTCCAACGGTAAAAACACTCTGCAGATGTCAGCCTCTCAGCACCCCCCCACCAGGGGGCCAGCAGACACCTGCCAAGGCCCTGATGCTGGGAGTCCTTCCAGGGGCCACTACAGCCAGGCTACAGGGTAGGCCTCTACCCCCACGCTGCCTGCCGGGAGCTGGAGTGGGTGTCCTAGCACGCCAGAGCCAAGAAGTCACCTGTGGCTGAGGGACTGGGCCATCAGTGGCGTGAAGAGCCATTCTGAACACTGATCAGATTCCGACCTGTCTTTCTCAGGGAATTACATTTTACTCTCAGGCCCGCCTGTTGACCTTGCTGGTGACTCTCATTTTGATCAAGCTGCCATCCCTGAGCCACTGTCAGGGCTCCATCTTCTCCATCAACACTGGCTTTTGGGCTTTTCCAGGTCAAGGGAGTTGGAGGGGCACTGAGGAATCCTTGAGGCCTGACCTCCTCCCCTCCGGGGGTCCTGCCCTGCCGTGGTGGTCTCCTTGGTTGCCATTTCACGGAAGGAAAGGAGCTGGCCTGGGAGGTGGTGGGTGGGGGGAGGGAAGGCTCCCCAGGGGAGGAGACCTCAAGCCTCAGTCTAGAGGTTTGGAGCCCTGTGCCCACAGCCTGGCAGCCTCCCAGGATATACGTGTGGACACCATCTCACTGGGAATTGCCTCCAGGCAGTTTCTAGGGGAAGGTGGTGGGCTGGGAGGAAGAAAGACCAGACCTGAACCCTTGACCCCCTAGCCCAGCCCAGCGCCCTCTCTCCCTGCGAGGGCCCCTGGCTCCTGGGGCCACCACTTTCCACCCCAGAGGGAGGCCACTGTGAAGAGTGATGGGAGAGGGAGGGTGATTTAGGGAGAGTTTGCACAGCTGGCCAGGCTGAGGCAGGGCTTCTGCCCCATCCCCCACCCAGCCCAGTCTGATTAGGAAAGGACTGTCACTCTGAATACGGCCTGGGGTCTCAGGTTAGCAACATCCGGACGCTCAGCCCCCCTCCTCGGCGGTCTCCCACGTGCTCCCCCCGGGAGATATCGGAGCCTTTCTATCACTGATAGGGTACATTTTAGAAAGAGCCTGAGCTCATTTTTCAAGGGCTCTTCTTGTCCGCAAGTCCTAGGAGACAGGGAGGAAGCAAGGGTAAGGGAACCGAGGGACAGAGCTGAAAGGGCTTGTCCAAGGTCAGGCCCTGCGCAGGCCGCGTTTCAGGCGGCTGGTTCTTTCTCCAGCGTGTGAGCAAGCCGGCGGGTGCGTGGCTGGGAAGGGGGCGGGAGGGGGCCGCCCCCGGAGCAGCCAGCGAGAAGGGGCCTCGGCCGCGGCCCGCAGTCCCTCAGCGGCTCCCGGCGGCTCCTGGCGGCCCTCACCTGGGCTCTGGGGTGGGGGCACCCGCAGCGGCGGAGCCGGGGCTGCGGGGGACCCCGAGGCGTGGCCTGGGAGGCGGGGCCCGCGGTGCAGCGGAGGAAAGAACAAAAGGAAGCCCCGCCCCTCCCTGGCCGGCTCCCCGCGGCCAATTGGCGAGGCCTCTGCCGACAACGCCTTCTGATTGGCTGACCGACGGCCAATCGGACGCTGGGTCCGCGAGCGGGTGCGGCCCCACGTGGGGCGGCGGGCGCGGCGGTTCTCCAGCCGCGGCAAGCGAGCGGCCGGGCGGGGCGCGTAGGTCCCGGTGCGCCCTGGAGAAGGGACGGCGAGCTGCGCTCCCACGCCGTCCCCGGGAGCCCCGTCCCGAGGACCCCCAGCACCCTCTGCACGCAAAGCGCTCTGCCATCTTCTGGGTCATCTGCGTGCGGGGCCGGGGTCGTGGCTGCTGCCGTTGCCCACGTGGAGTGAAGTGACAGCCTCTGAGCCACCCAGCCTGTTAGTGTGGGGGCCGCTGGGGACCCGGCTTCCTGATCCCGCTGCTCAGTCGCGGGTCCTTGCCTCCTCTGGGGGCTTGGGCTCAGGGCTGGCTTCTCCGCCCGCCCACCGCTGTAACCCCAGAGGGCTGCACTCAGGGAAGGAGGAAGGAAGGAGCGTGCCACCTGCGCTTGGCCGGGAAGCTTGAAGCAGGTCGGGTGGAAGGAAGGAAGAAGCAGTCTGCTGTTGGGTGGTGGAGAGGCCAGGCGGAGATCAATCCATTCACTAACTCAGTTATTGACGTCTACTACTATTGTCCTGGGGACACAAACAGCGGTGGCCCCAGGGGAGGCGTGGAGGCTAGCCCCCCCTAGTTTCCGCTTAGTCTCCCCTCCACGCTACTCCAAGTGAAACACACAAGAATGCTCTTTGATAAGGGCAGTTGCCACGGTCTTACGTTTCTGTGGTATCCTAGGACAGGGTATATGAGGGGAGTTGAGTAAATAGGAAATGAATGAATTAAAGGAGATAGAGTGCAGCCCAGGGCCAGCAACGAAGGGGAGATGTTACCACGCTGACCTGAAGGACTCATGGAAGAGGCCTGTCCACTGGAGCTCCGACCTTGGGGAGAAGGACTCAGCAGCCTGTCAGGGAGGAGCCTGGTGATCTGTTTATGGACCCCACGTTCCTCCTGACTGCTTCTCTCATCTGCAGGCTCCTTCTTGGCTGAGTCCCTATTGACACTGCCCCCACAGGTCAGCCTTGGGCCACAGGGTCGGGCAGCTGGGGCAGGGAGGTGGGGAGGTGTCCAGCACCTATTCTGGAGTTCGAACAAAAGTATCTTGGAAATACTGCTGTTTTGTTTTGTAGGCAGTGACATAGGATGTAAGTGAAACCCCTGTGTCTCAATGCACAGGTAGCCTCGAAATGGATGGGGCAGGGATCAGCTGCGCCTTCCCTCCCTCCCTGGTGCAGAACCATTCCAGACCTCCCCAGGAGTGGGAGGACAACACACAAATGGTGAGCTGAACACAAATCAGAGCAGTCGATGTGGAGCACGCCTGTCAGTGCACATGGGCCACACAGTTCAAGTGCCTCCTCCTCCAGAAGGCCCTCCCTGATGCTCCATTTTCATTAAGCAGATGTCACAGGGCACTTTTGGGACCTTAAGTCCCAGGGGCAGGGACTGGTCTTGTTCACTGTCTCTTCGTGGTGCCTGCATCCAGAGGGTGAACGCACCGCGCGTTTTGCCTTGTTGAGGTCAGAGACGGGGCTGCCTTCTGAGGCAGGGGGCCTTTATTCACTCAACACATCTTTTCAGGGGGCCTTTCTCTGCCTGGCCTGGGCTCAGCCCCATGAGGCTCCAAGGAGGAAGGAAAGGCTTGAAGTTCCAGGCGTGAAGTTCATGGTCCAGGAAGTGCAACCAGAGCAAGATCAGGATGAGGCAGCCCAGGCCCCTGCGAGGTTCAGGAGGAGGGGGCTCCTTGCAGAATGGAGATGAGGGAAGGACGTGGCGCCTGAGTGACTCTGAGGGGCAGGTAGCGGGGTGGAGCACTGGAGAAGGTGGGAAAGGCCAAGGGCACGGAGGTGAAACTCGGGGTCCGAGGATGAGGCTTCAGGAAGTCTGGCTGTGTGCACACCCCAGCACTGGGGAGACAGGGGCCTGGGCCAGGCACCCCACCTGTCATGTGGTGGTAATAAGAGGGTTATCGGGCAGGTTGGAAGAACGTATGTGGTGTGCTTAGCGCAATCGTGCACTTGGTAATTACGGGCTCAATGAATGCTCGCGAGCTGTCGTTACAAGCATTGGTTGCAGTCAGGGCGGTGGGGTGGGTTTGGTGGCATTTGAAGAGGCTGTGTGGTGGCAGCAGGGGGTGTGGCGTGAGGATGGCCCTCGGGGACAGCAAGGTTGCCTCTCATTCCTCTGTCACATGTGGCAGATGTCACTAATCCATCAGCCACTCTTTCCCGCAGGGCCCAGAGGTGGCTTCAGCGTCCTTCCCAGCACATTCTCCAGGCTGCCCTAATCAGTCGCAGCTGGCACGTAAGATGACCCACTTTGCCATCCCTGACTCGACCAACATCAGAGGTGGGGATTTGATGGCCTGAAGTCAGAAGGTCCCACTCCAGACCTGGCTTCTCTGAGCCTAGGCCCTCCCGGACCCTGCGCCCCACGTGGAAGGAAGCTGGGGTGGGGGGGCGGGATGGCACTCGGGAGCGGGGAGGGCGTGTCCTTAGGAGCACCATCTGGCGTGCGGGGCGGCATGTGCAGGTGCCCTTGGTGCTGTCAGAACGGCCCCGACCCAAGGCCAGGGAGGCCAGTGTGGTGGTGGCTGTCAAGGTCAAACGGCAGCACGTGGCTGCTGGGAGCGTGGGGCTCGGCTGCAGGTCCTTGCAGAGCCCAGTCTCGGGGCGGGGGATCCAGCAAGTCCTGATTAGAAAAGGGGACAGAAGAGAAGCAGCAAAGGCTGGTCTGGGGGTTACAGTGACAAGACTGTCCTGTGGAGCCACGTTCTGTATTCCCAGCCCACACCGCCTCGTTTTTAAAATTCATCTAAAAATCCTGAGGCGAGGGCACCACTCTTGGGTTTACAGATGGATGGAGTTTACCTTTGTGTTTACCATGCAGCCTTCACCCCAACCAGATAGTAACTGCCCCCTAGAGGCTCCCTGGTGCCCCTCCCATCCCAAACGCCAGAAATACCCCAACATCAGTCCCTAGAGATTAGTTTTGCCTGATCTTTATATTCGTGTTAAGGAGCCACACTGCCTGTCCCGAGGCTGGCCTCTTTCCTCGACACCAGCCAAGCGGTTCGCCCCGCGCGTGTGTGTGTTCTGGTGCGCCGCTGTGTTCTGTTCCGTTGTGCGGGCGTGCCAGTTTACCCGCCCCATCTCCCGTTAGTGGACGTGTGAGTTATCTCCGAAGTTTACAAAGGATGCCGCTCTGAACATTCTAGTGCGTGCCTCTGAGTTTGTGCCTGGCAGCGGGGCTGCTGGGGAGCAACGTTCAGCAGGTTAAGGGAGCTGTTGGTAGATGCCACCCGCCCTCCAGGTGGCAGTCCTGACCGCCCCTCCTACCAGCGGCGTGGGTGGGTCCTGGTGGCCCCGCACCTGTGGCGGTGCTTGGGACCATCTGTCCTTTACTGTTAGCCGTGGTGGTGGGGGGGTGTTCTGCCTCCTGGTCTTCCCAGTGCCTCTGCGAGCAGGGTGCTCACCTGGACTGGGGGCAGTGTGATCCCATTTGCAGGACAGAAGGAGGGGGAGGGTCTGAGCAGTGAAGCCACACTTCCAGCGAACGCTGGAGCTGCTTCGGGAATTCTAGTGTCAATCCTTCCCTCATGTCTGAAGCCAGAGCCCAGAGACTAAAATGTGGCTGTTGTGGATAGCTGGAAGGCCCCGGGGCTGGGAGCCCCAGTGTGGGAGCTCAGCACTGGTGCAGAGAAGGAGAGCTGGGGAGGGGGCCCTGGGCACTGGGGGAGGGCGAGGGAAGACAGTGGGGAGCAGCAGGGCCAGCACCCACCTGGTGGGGGTTCACGGGGTGCAGTCTGTGCCAGGCCCTGAGCTGGGTGCAGGGACACACTGGTGGACCCACAGGGGCAGGGGCCCTGCCCTCACGTTAATGACAGGCGGGGAAGCAGGCAATCAAGGAAATCCACAGTAAACAGGTAATCACAGGCCGGGGTCAGCGCCCTGCGCTGCGCGAGGGCGTGACCTGGCGGCGGCCTCGGGACTGAGAGCGGACCGCATCAGAGATCACACTGCTCCCAGGGGCTCGTCTAAAGAGGGGTCCTAGCAGAGTGGGCGTGGGGTGGGGCATCTGGGAGGGGCGGTGGGACAGTGGAAGGGGCGGGCCTTGGCTCGGACAGGCAAGTGGCAAGAAAAGGAGAGGCTGAGAGGTTGGCAGTGGACTGAACCATATCCAGCACTGTGAGGATCAGATCTAGTCTCCACAGAAACTCCAAAGTAACAGTGACTTAAACAAGGGATAGTTCCTTCTCTTTCACTTGAAGCCTCCAGGTCAGCTTTGGGGGCTGCGCCGCCGTCAGGAGTCCGGGCTGCTTCTCCTCTCTTGTTGCGCTGCTGTTCTCAAATGTGGCGTCTTCCTCCCGATCCAAGCTGGCTGCTCAAGCCCCAGCCATCGTAAGTGCGTTCTAACCAGCAGGAAAAGAGAAGGGACAGAGGGGAGCACAGCCCCTATGTTAGG
Source organism: Camelus ferus (assembly GCF_009834535.1). Classification (NCBI taxonomy): domain Eukaryota; kingdom Metazoa; phylum Chordata; class Mammalia; order Artiodactyla; family Camelidae; genus Camelus; species Camelus ferus. The sequence continues at coordinate 20,813,793 of NC_045711.1, forward strand.
GATGCTGCCTGTGCACCCTCGTTGGCCAGAACTGGTCTAGCTGCAAGGGCCACTGGGAAATGTGATCTTGACCCTGGGGAGCCAGGTGCCCAGTTACAACTGGGGTTCTCCTACTGAGGAGGAAGGAGAAGACAGACATTGGGGCAACACGGTCTCTGCCCCTCCCAGTAACTGGAAGCGAGTGGATGATGCTGAAGGCAAGAAATGACCAGTGGGTTGCACCCCTGTCCCTCCCTGCGGGTAGCATCCTTGCTGGGGGCCCAGCAGCTCAGAGCCCGTGGGGCGCACAGAGCATGCTGCAGCCTCCATTGATACGCCGTCCTGCGGGCCTCACATTTCATCTCATTTTCACAGAAGCGGAAACGAGGTCTCAGGGAGGCAAGTGACCTGTCCAGGGGCCCATAGCTGGGAGAAAGGCCAAAAGAAGCAGACCTTGCTAAGAACTTCCCAGAACTTCCACGCATCTGGTGAGGGGGGGCTTAAGACCACGAGGCCCCCATCGCTCCCTTCCCTGAGATGCCCAAGGCTGTCTCTCTACCTCTTTAAGCAGCCAACCCCCCTCCCATCTTCCTAGCGCATGGGAGGCAAGGCAGGGACCCGTGGCAGGTAGCCAAGCTCTGGATGACTGGTGTGTGGGCAGGAGCTGGGCAGGAGCACAGGCTGAGAGGAGAGGACTGGGAACTGCCCCTCTCAGTCCCAGTGCACCCCCTAACCCTGCTATCAACCCCTCATTTGGCTGGAGGGCAGCGACCTCCCCCCACGGGAACTGGGCCTCAGACCTGAGTCACTGATGCTAACTCCCTGCTTTCTTCTTTTCTGTCTTCCCATTTGCATTAAAACTTACAAAGGGGTTTGTGAAAATAAAAGCAGGTATTTCCGAGATGCGTAAGGCTGAACGTCAGGTCCTGCTCCCCTGTGCACCAGTGCCATGCTGGGGCCCTGAGCCCAGCTGGGGTGGCTGTTTCCAGACTGTTTGTATACACGTGTAAGTATGCACACACAGGTGTGCAGAGTGGGGTGTGAACACACGGTCAGACCCGTCCTGCTCTGTGCCGCCCCGTCTCCGCGGCCGGCTCCGAGCAGTGGCTGCTGCGTGGCTGGCTGCCAGCCGTCTGGTTAGGCTGCCGCTCCTGGGTGCCCAGGCCCCCCCTGGCTTTTCCCTGGAAGCCTTGGCATTGGAGTACTCGTGCAGGGCTTTGGGGTGTGGGTCCCCAGAAATTCCATTGCTCCTTCTCCCTCGTCCAGAGTGTTTGCGGGACCCCAGAGCCTGGAGGAGGCGGGGCGTGGACATCAGAAGGGCGTGGTGGGCCAGTCACTGCTCTTGAGATGGGGCGCCAGGGCATGCAGCCATCGGGGCTGGCACACCCACACCCTCCCGCTCACAGCTGGCGGGGTCCCAGCTCAGATATGCTCGCCCAGTGTTGCCACCAGCACGGCCGAGTCATGGCCTGCGGGCCCCGGAGGACTCACTTGGCTTTGCTTCTCTGCGTGCTGGCCTCTCTCTCGTCACGTGTTTCCCTCGCATGGCAGGGGGATGGGGCAGGGGAATGGGATGGGACCCAGACAGGGCCAGGCCACCTGTCCCACTTGGTGACGCAGGGTTCTGAGTCAGGACACAAGGCAGAGCCCAGGGGCACTGGTGTGCCGTGAGAGGCTCCGCCTGCTCCCCAGCTCCTGGCTCCTGGACCGGTGGCTGGGCTGAGCGAGAAACGGCCCTTAGGTGCATCTGTGGGCCGCCCAGCTTCAGCCTGACCAGGCTGTGCCACTCCTGAGCTGTGGACACCGGGGCAGGCGGGGCGCGGTGGGGGTCACACCCCTTGCTGTGCTTGTGCTCAGGACTGAGTCCCCTGGCTGCAGGGGCCACGTGGGGCTGCCTGAGCGGGTCTGGGGGCTCCCTAGGCCCGTGGCACATCCAGACCCAGAGTAGGGCCTCTTCTTTGTCTGGACCCGCTGTCGGCCGTGCCGTGACAGAAGGATCATGTCATCAACTTGCCTGGCTCCCTCGAGGCGCAGTACCACAGCCGGGATTCACGTGGGCCATACTTACACTAAAAGTCATTTGTTGTTTATCTGAAAGTCTAATTAAACTGGGCGTCCTGTATTTTATCTGGCGACCAGATCAAATCAGGTGTTGGTCCTATGGGAGTCCAGTACCAAGCCAGGAGGTGCAGACTCCACCCGCATTACCCGGCGCTCATGCATCCCAAGCAAGGCTGGGCTCAATCTCCAGCGCTCCTGAGAATCCCAGGGGTGGGCCCTGCCCGGCCCAGCTTGGGTCACGTGCCCACCGCAGACCCAGTCACCGTGGCGAAGGCACCCTGATTGGCCAGGGTCACGTGGCCGAGAGCGGCGTGGCGTCTGTGAGTGGTAAGGGTCTCCCGGGCTCGGTGGCCCCGGCGCGCGCTGCAGAGGGGCTCCTCCTGCTGCGCCAGGGGCTTCGGGCACCAGGACGGCGGCTCGGGCAGCCTGCGAGCGCTTTGGCTTTCCGCAGGTGCTGGTGGCCGCAGGAGGGCGTCCCGTGGGCTGCGGCCGCGTGGTTTCCCTGCTGTCCCCACAGAATTCTTGGGTCCCTGGGCAGAGGCTGACCCGGTGCTGGCTTGTCCGTGGCGGTGGGCTTGTGTCCGCTTACTGCAGGGTCCGTCCACACCCGCTTCCAGCCTGCGTCCAACGGGCACCCCGAGAGGAGAGCCCCCGGGGAGCTTGGCCCAGGATCAGAGGGGTCGGCTGAGGGCCTGGTGGAGAAAAAATATAATTACCCTGTCGGTGCAGAGTCTCCTGACGCTCGCCTGCTCACCGCCAGCAGGAGTCTGTTTCTTATAAGTGAAAACAGATTTCCTGACAAGGGGCAAGATCTTAAACTTGTTCAAAAGCTCCCAAATAAAAAGGGTGGTTTTAACTTTCCCCTCTGAGCAAACCAACTGTGAGGCGGCCTCTAAGCCGTTCCACCGCTGCGGGAAGAGCTGGGGGGCTGAGGCTCCTGGCTGCTGGGACCCTCGGGGCGGAGGGGCTGGAGGGGGCCTCGGGGCCGGCCCGGCCCGGCCCGGCCACCCCACCGCCACGCGGAAGCCCTCCTCGGCGGAGCGCCAGACCCCCCGCCCCCAGGCTCGGGGGAGCAGGGCTGCTGCCGGGCCGCGGGGCCGCCTGCCCGGGACCAAGGACTCCGGCCGAGACTTGTTCTCTGTGTCACCATTTTCTGAGGCGATGCCAGTGGAAGATGGTTCCCACCCAGGGAACCGCTTGTCTGGGCTGCCTCTGAAAGCTGCTTCAGCTGTAACTTTTTTCTTCAGATTAAGCCACTTACAGGAAGCAGCTGTGGATGCCCCAGAAGTACTTCTGTCAGGGGCTGAATTTCCTGGGAGAGGAACTCTGCTCCCCTCCCCCTCCTCTCCCCCTCCCCTTCCCTCCCTCTCCCTCCCCTCCCCCCCCCACCCCACCACACCCCGGGTCCTTGACCTGGATTTCTTGGCCTGCAGCAGCTGGGTCTAGGGAGGGGCCCTGCCTGGCGCACTGCAGCACAGCTTCATTGGAGTTCTAGGTTCGCTGGACCCCGTGGCTCTGTGCCAGCCTTCTTCCCTGCTGGGCCGGAGCTCTTGGGGGGCGGGGACCTCGTGTAATCCCCTCAGCGCTGCATTCTGGTGCCTGGTGCCTGGCCCAGCACACAGTAGGTCTTCGGTACATACTTGCTGAAGTAACAGACGATGGCAGGGTGAGTGGATGGATGGGAACAAGTTGTGTTCCCACAGCTGCAGGGGTCGTGAAAAGATGAGTGGCGTGTCCTTTTCTGATGGGCAGGACGGCTGATTCCAGGTTGTTTGGAGGGGGCGGGAGGCACTGGCTGCTTCCCTGCCAGCCCAGGGTATCATCAGGGGCCTGCTGTCCTCCATCGCCGGAGACAGGACTGGTGGAGGTTCCCCCGAGCAATGGGCGTTGGCCCAGCAAACCTAGGGAGCTGGGTCAGTCTCCTGCCTTTTCTTTCAGACTATGGATGCACTCTGCCTCGGGGGTCCCGCGAAGTCAGGCAGGAAACACCCACATGAGTAGGTCCCGCCGACTCTGAGGTTGGGACGGCTTGTGATGGAGAGCGCCTGCAGGTGCAGTCTGAGCGGAGGAAGCGGGCAAAGGACGCTGTCAGGGAACTGGGCACCTAAGGAAACAAAGGATTTTCCCAGCTCCGCAGTGGCGTCGGCACCCACGGCTGTGGGGCCGGCTGGTGCCAAGCCCTCCTCCAGGCTCTGAGGAGCTCACTCCTGGTCGGCAGAGCAGGGACGTCCTTTGGCTGCTTTTCCGAGGTGGAGACGGCTGCTTCGAATGCTGCTGCTTCCCCCTGGGGAGGGCCTTTCCCCAGCCGTCAAGGTTCCAGTGGGCTGAATAGAAGTCGAAACGTGTCTGAATCTCAGAATTGATGTGAATGCCTGGAGACCTCTGGCCCCAGCCACTATGCCTTCAGTACGGCACCAGACACAGAGGGTGGTCTGGAGGCTGGTCTGTCCTCTCTGCCTGCACTGGGCCCTCGCAGGGCTCGCAAGGGTGTGTGTGGCGGGGACGTGAGTCTCTGGGGAGGTTGTGTCAAGATGGCAGAACGTCTTGGGATCCAAACAGCTCAGGGGCCCCATCCCTCCCAGACTGTCTGGTCTACGGCCCTGATCCCATGTCCTGCAGTGGCCTCTTGTCGTCCTGGCCGGGTGGCCAAGTGTGACTGAATCCGCCATTGCCAAGTAACTGACCTGCTTTCTGTCCCCACCAGAGCTGGTCTGAGCTCCTGGTGAGGGGGGTGAAGGAAGGGGCCCCAGCACCATCCATTGCGGCCCAGCCACCCCATCCGCTCCGATACCTCCTGGGGTCTGGTCCCTGGTAGGTCTGGTGGAAACTCTCCCTGGGGCCTCAGGAGGACCCAGCCTGACAGATGAGCACCTGCCAGCCCGAGTTCTGGGAGCTGGGGCCTGCAGAGGGGCAGCCAGTAGAGGGAAGAGGGGAAGGAGGAGCACCAGCCCCCCGACCCGGGTCGCTGCTCAGGGCCCCCCTCCCCTGTGGCCCCCTGCCCACCTGCTTTCTCTTCCTCTGATCCTCTATCCCAGAGCGCTTGCCCCAGCAGCCCCCACGTCCCTGCCATCTTCAGGGCAGAGCCGGGGGCTGTAAGGGGGCCTGGGGAGTCCTAGGCTAGTGTGAAGGGGGGGTGTGTCCCATGGCTTTGGGGACCCACCAGGTGTCCCCCGTTACTCGGGGCAGCGGGCCGCTGCATCCCCGCCATCTGGTTTTCTCCGTGAATGTTTGTTGGATGAGGGTGGACAGTGCCCCCGGTGTGCTCAGAAGGAAGCCCCATCCATCCCTGGCTGAACCCTGGGGAGACCACGGGGACCCTGGGTGGAGTTGCAGGGGCAGCTCCAGATCATGGAGAGCCAGGACGCTGAGCTGGACGTGGGGGTGGAATCTGGCTTCATTGTGTCCAGCCTGGGGCCTGCATGTGACCCTGAGCCCTGTCACTGTCAGGAGTGTGTAGAGGTGGTGGTGGGCCGGTGATAGTCACTCCCTTCCTCCCTGGGGCCGTGGTGGCCCGGGGAAAGGGTCCTCCCTGCATGGAGGGCCAGAGATTCCTTTTGCTGCCTCCCCTGAACCCCACCCCATTCTCATCAATGGGCAGGAGTCAGGGACCCCAGTTCACAGAGGAGGACTCTGTGGCCTCAGGCTGTGCTCCCCACCCCTCTGCCACCCAGCTCTTCTCTCCAGAGGCCTCAGTCACTCCAGCCTCTTGGCGTTCCTGCCAGTGGCACTCTGGCCCTGGGGCCGGCACCGAGTTGGGGGCTCGCCTTTAATGGCCCCCAGCCTGTTTGCCTGGGGGTCGTGCACTGCACGGAGCAGCCCTGCCCTCGACACCGACAGCTTCCTGGGTCTCAGCAGGTGGCCTGGCTTTTAGAGAAGCAATGCCTTTGGAGGATGCTGGCTTGTCATGAGGAGCCCTGGGGGGCGGGGCAGGTGGCAGCAGGGGCATGGAGGATGGGGGTCAAGGCCCCAGCTTCCCACTGGGAGGCAAGGAGCCCTGAAGGTCACCCTGCTGGGCGCCTCCTGGGCCCATGTCCTCAGCCGGCACCAGGGGGGCCCAGAGGTGGGCCCCTCTACACCCAGCACCGCCTCTGGCAGCTATGCGGACTCGGGGCCCAGGCTCCCTGCTGGCCATCCGCATTTAGTCGGCTGAGTGCCCAGATGGCCCCCGGACGGCTGGGCCACAGAGCTGAGCTGCCCTTCACCCGGCCTGGATCTGAGCCCCACTCCCCGCCCAGCCCCCAGCCACCTTGGCCAGGCCGGGCATCAACAATTAAAGCCCCTGTCCCCAGTCGGTTTGTGGTATTAAAAACGAATTGCGATCAGCCGGGTTGCCATTTCTACCTGATAAAACATCACTTTTATTGATCTCGCTCACCCAGCGCCATCATTTATCTTGCTTCAGCATCTCGCATAATGGCTCGTTTGTCTTGATCCAAGTGCAGTCCCCATGTCTAACCCGTGGGGCTCGGCAGCCTCACGCCCACCCCCGGCCCTTGCCCAGGCCCTGTTCTAGGGGGCAGGAGACTCCGGAGGAAGAGGGCCACCCTGTTTGTATGAAGGGGGGAGGGGAGGAGGAGGAGGGGGCTGCGAGGATGGACCCTTGGGGGCTCACCTAGCCCTGCTGGGGTCCCCACACACCACGTCCCAGCAGTCACCTCCCTCCTAGCTCACCCCACCTGCCCACACTCCTGGGCCCGTTGGCACCCCTCCCGGCTTCCGGCCCTCAGTGCCCCCTCACCACAGGCCCTTGAGTCTTTCTCTGGGTGCCAGCTCCCCACCCCAGGTGCTGCTGGGCACCTCTAGCTCCATCCCAGGGTTCACACAGGGAGTGGTCTCAGTCTGACTTTGGACTCTCTGCCTAGAGCCTTTGGCGTGTTCCGTGGTCCAGTTCCAGCCTCTGGCCCTTGGTACCTCCTGGCCGCCAGCAGTGTTCCTCGCCTTCCCCCACCATGCCCTGGTCCAGGTCTTGCCTGGACTCTGCCTCCGCAAGTAACTGAAGGTACTTAAGTCGGGTCTTCCAAGCCCACAGGGGTCTCTGCCCCACCGTCCCCTGGTCCTTCCTCCTCTCCTGCCCCCAGAGAGTCTCTGAGCCAAAAACCCCAGTCAGCAGGCACTCCCTTGTTCAGACCCCCTCTGCCGCTCATCCTGTCCCCAAGGCTGCCTCTAGGCCCAGGATCGCCCTCTCCCGTTGTAGCCCTTGGAACTGGGCTTCCTTCCTAGTTGTCGGAAACCCCGCCTCACCTGCACAAAGTGGGGGCTGCTGACTCACGGATTCAGCAAATCTGAGGGCCAGTTTGCCTTCAGGCACAGCTGAACCCAGGCGCTCAGGCTGTCCTGACACCTCACAGCCCCAGGCCTCCTGCTCAGGAGCCCTTTTCTAACCACCTTGCTTGCTGGGCTCCGAAGGGGCCAAGGGAAGGGCTTGCCTGGCCTTGATCTCTGTGCTCAGTGCTCTGGCGGGTCACATGGCCTTGGACCTCCTGTGTCCCAGGGTGGGGGGGGTCTCTCCCCTCCGCTGTCTCTGATCAAGTCCTCCAGCGGAGGAAGTGAGAAAGGGGAACGGGCATGGTCAGGGCTGGGGGGTAGCCCCAGAGAGCATGCGTGGTCTGGCAGCCTGCGTGTGCACGTGTGCAAATGGCCTGCAGCCCCTGACACCTGTGGGGTGGGGGGTCACAGCGCTACTCCCGCACTTACCTGCCCTGACCCGGGGTCCCCTCATTGGGGTCCCCAATCCCAGCTGAGTGCTCCCTCCCCAGGGGGCCCTAGAGGCGGAGGGAAAACAGCTCCCTCAAGTGGTAGGGTTCCTGGAAAGCCCTCGGGGCTGCAGCCTCACTGCGCAAGGCTCCCTCTGGCTGGGGGTGTGCATTGAGATGTACCCCCCAGCACCCCTCAGGCCCTAAGGGCCAGCCCTCCGTTTCACAATCACCCCTGCACAGCCGTCAGTCAAGAAAATGTCCAATGAGTAAATCCACGCACTCCTCAAGGAGGGCCCTCCCAGGCACTTTGGGGACCACCCTTCCTCTGTGCCTGTGCCCTGTGGGGGCTGACCCTCCCCGGCTCCCCTCCAGGGGCGCCCGGCTTAGCCACGTGGACTGCTGACCCACTTCGGGCAGATCTACAAAGAAAGGGCTCCTTGTCCTGGGATCTCAGAGGCCAAGGCCACCCCAAAGCCGTGCTGGCTGCTCATGCCTCCCCGAGACCCGAGGGGCTGCACTCAGCTGCCCAGGACACGGCTGCTGAGACCCCCGGGCTCCGGGGCCTCCGGGGAGTGGCCGTGGTGCGCGCGCAGATGCTGGGGTGGGAGGGAGGGTTCCGGACCACCGAAAACCTGTACAATAGGTCGTATATTTATTCTTAAGCAAGTTATCGATAAAAAATTTAATACTAAAATGCCTTTACATAGAGTTTGCTGTTCATAAAACCTTTGTGTTTTTTGTTTTTAGTGTTTACATTGAAAAAAAAATTCAACCATCCTCTTACTTTACACATTTACAAGTCGTGCTTTTGCCAGGTTTAACCACGGTTGGGGGGGCACCGTGTCGTCTGCACGCACACGGACAGGGCGGGACGGGAAGAGAAAAGCGAAGGACAGACAAATCCACAGAAGGGGGAGAAGAACCAGTGGTGGGGGGCGGGCCCGGGAGGCCAAGAAAAGGCTGCTGTTTGCTTGCTGCTGCCTCACTGCTTGGGGCTGAAAGTAGCCTCTGGTTCTAGTGTCCGAGCCTGGCGGGCCCAGTGCACGCCCTGGCCCACAGCATCTTTCTGCTTCCCCAGCTGCCAGCAGGACGTCGGCTGCCGTCTCCAGGACGACCACCAGGAATGAAATATTGCACTCGTGCCGAGATAAAGGGGAGAATCTGGGTGGGAGAGGTAAGCTGGGGTGCAGGGGACCCCCTCCCTGCCCTGGCCCTTCCTGTGGCCACCAGGAGCTGCAGAGGGACCCTTCAGGCGGGGCCGGGGTGGTTTCCTGGTTGGAAAGAAAAGGGGGCCCAGGTACCCACCCACATCCCTTGTTTCCCGGGCCCCTGGGCTGTGTCTGTGGGTCACACAAGAGCTCGTCCTAAGGAGCAGTGGCTAACTTGGGGGGCTTTTGGTGGGGCCGCAGGAGTCTCAGTGCGGTGGGACATGGGAGTGTGTGGCCCTCGGTGCGTTTTGAGGACAAGGGGTGCTGGGCCATGGGTCTGGTTCGCCCCGCCTGTCCCTCCTGACCTCAGGAGGAGCGAAGGGCTGATGAGATCAGCAGGGCTGCCGGGTTGGTCTAGGGCACCCACCTGGCACCTTGGCAGCTGGGGCGCTGGGCAGAGGGGTGAACAGCACCCCCACCCGAGGGGTGCTCCCTGCAGTGAGGCTGGTGGGGAGCAGGAGGAACCCTGCTAGGGGCCCCAGGCATTAGCCTGCCAGGCCATCGGCCCTGCCAAGTGGCTGCAGAAAAGGCCTAGAAACCTCCACGTGAGCTGGCGGGGCAAGTTCCTTCCCTGCTCTGAGCAGAGGCCAGACAAGCTGGCTGTTGAAACAAGAATCAGAAATTACTGGAATATTCAGGAAATAAAAACATCACATTTTCACATCGACAGTTTAAAATACTTGCTCATTTGTGTCTTGTTTTAAACGGAGGTAAGGTACACGGGGCCGCTGTCCCACTCTCAGGCTGGGGAGCCTGCTTCTGGACCCCTCCTGCCCCCAAGGGGCCCTCCTCCCCAAACCCAGCCCCCCATCCTTTCTTCCCCAGGAGATGGATTAAAGGGAAGGAAACGAGCGTGACTTCCATCTGACACAGTCCCCCCAAGAGACCAGCGGGTGAACCGGGGTCCTGTCCCACCTGACCCCTGTGCTCCCCCGCCCCTGCCCCCAGCCGCTTCTGTGTCCAGATGCCCCAGTGGGAACTCAGCTAGGCTGAGGAAAACAGTGCATTTTCAAAGAAAACCCCCCAGAACAAAGTTCCTACACACACACACACACACACACACACACACACGCACACGCGCACACACACACACGCACACACACCCTTGCCACGCGTGTGGGGAAAAAAAAAATCCATTTCTACTTTTTTCCCATAAAACTTCCCCCAGAAATACACTATTTACACAGAGCAATAAATAAGACACACACCTGATCTCTGCCCTCCCTGCCGGGGGGCAGTCGGAGGTACTAGGGGAGATATGGCTTGGATTCTAATCTCTCGTGAACTGCCGACGAGGGAAAACAGAGGGCTGGCGGGTCCCGGGGGGGCACAGCTGGCCCTCCGCGGTGGCCGGATGGGACTGGGTTCCGGCCAGGAGCTCTCGCTTTCCAGGGGAAATAATAAAAAAGCCCGGGTCTTGCCTTGGTGGGTTTGCATATTTGCTTAGACCTGCCCTCCGAGGTGCGGCCGCCTCCTGCCGGGCTGCGTGGGGCTGGGCGCGCCTGTCCGTCCGGTGTCCTTGCGTCCGGGCGGCGGGCCGCCCGCAGGCCAGCCGGGCTGGGGCTCAGCACAGGACGGGCACGCCGTCGGCCGTCACCAGGCGCCCCGTGGTGGGGTCGTAGGTGCCCGCCAGGTAATACAGGTCCCTCCGGTCCTGGTGCCCAGGGCTGCGTGTCATCTGCTCGTACTGCTCCCGCCCCACCACCTGGCACTTGTGAGAGATGGTCTGCACGTCGTTCTCGTCCTCGTGACAGGACTGGTACAGCGCATTCTGCGGGGTGGGGCGAGGGCTGCTCAGAGTCCGGCCTGGCTCTGCCCGCGCACCCCACCCGACTGGGCCCTTGCTTTCGGGAGGGCCACTTGGATCAGCTTATAACTGGCTGGGGGCTGGCGCTGAGGGCCGCTTCGGGCTGGCAGAGTTGGAGAAGTGCTCGTTTCTGCACCACCTGCAAACATGGTTCTTCCAGGGAAGATCAGAGGGTGCACTGGGATGTCTTCTGTTCTGGGGGGACATCGGGAGGCAGGGACCAGAGGGCCTGTGGGGTCGGGGGGTGGGGCAGATTCCCGAGGACGGGAACTGCTTGGTGCTACGAGGTGCCAGTGGGTCACAGTCCCCCCCCAGCCCCCACCAAAGGTGAAACCATCACTGGAGGCGCAGCCAGGGAGGGACCCAGGTGGCCTGGCTGTGGGGCCTCAGCCCTCAGCCATGTTGCTTCCACCCAGGCCTGGAGGTGTGGGCACCGGGGTGCTCGCAGAGGACCACTCCCCTTGTCCGGCCCCTCTGAGCCAGCCCCGGCCCCGGCCCCAGCCCCGCCAGGCCCCTACCTTCCCGTCGCTCTGCCGCTTCCCCAGCTTGGTCTCCTCCGGGTGGTAGAACCACTTCACCTTCACCACCATGTTGCTGCCCCACGACTCCCACATGCTCTCGATGCGGCCGATGTAGGGCAGGTTGGGCCGCCCGGCCGACAGGAAGACGGCGCAGTCCCCGATGCGAAGCATCTCCTTGCCGCGGACGATGGCCTTGTAGAACAGCTTCCTGGCCTTACCTTTCACGCCCCGCCTCTGTGGGAGACACGGGGCAGCGGGCAGTGAGGGCCCAGGAGCCTCAGGACAGGCCGGGGGAAGGGTCGGACGACGCAGGACAGAACAGCAGAGAGAGGGCGCAGGAGAGCGTGTCTTGTGTGCAAGCGTGCGCGCTCGGGCACCTGCGAGGGCAGCGCAGGGCAGGGCAGCTGCTGGTCACGACAGCCACAGATCAGCACGGGGTCAGCCACTCCGGGACTGCCCTGCACCCCAGGTCCTGACAGCAAGGTCATAACTGACTCTAAAGAACCTTGGATCTGAAGGCAGGGAGGACGAAAACCGTGAACGACGCTGTGTCCAGCCATGGAGCGTCGGCAAAGAAAACGCCTGTGTCTGCGCAGCGAGCCCCGTGCAAGCCCGCGGTGTCGTTTACAGACTAAGAAAGACGCTCAGTACAACACCGCCAAGTAGAACCAAGCACGTGGCACAGGGCGGAGTCGGGGGGACCCGACACCCGGGAGCCGGGCCCACCTACCTGCGTGGGGTTCCCTGACCACTTCCAGAGCTGCCGGGCGGGCAGGAAGGCTGAGATCTTTGGCCGGTTCTCCACGGAGGGCAGCCGCTGCCTCCGGGACAGCTCTTTGGCTTTGGAGGAGCTCAGGCCCTCCTTGCGCTTGAGCCTGGGTCTGCCGCCACTGGCGCCGGCGCCGGCGCCCCCGCCGGCCACTGCGGCCCTGGACAGGAAGCAGCGCTGGGCGTGCGCGTGCGCGTGCGGGCCGCCCCCCTTGGCACGCAGGGCCTCGGGCTGGGCCAGGAGGGCGGGCACGGGGTGGGTGAGGCAGGTCTGCAGCAGCAGGGCCGGGTCCTCCTCGTCCGAGCTGTAGGAGGAGGCCTCGTCGTCCGAGGAGCAGAGGCTGGAGGTGGACAGGGAGCCCGAGGAGGAGGAGGTGGACGAGCCCGAGGAGGAGGAGGACACGGACAGGCGGGCGAGGAAGCGGGAGGGCACGCCGGGCGCCAGGCTGGGCCCATCCTCCTCCTCGTCTGAGTAGGAGCTGTGGCAGTCACTGTCACAGGGCAGCGGGTACTCGGCCTGGCCCGCAAACTTGCGCAGCGCCAGTCCCACGGGCAGCGGGTGGACGGGCGCCCGGCCCTTTCTGTCCTTGCCCGCGAGGGCCGGGTGCCCGTAGCTGGGGCTGGGCAGGGCCCGCCCGGACCGGGGCCCTGCATCCTTGTCGCCTGCGTGCAGCGCCTTGCAGTTCTTGCTCTTGGGAGAGGTCACGCCCTCGTGGTCCAGCTTGACTAGGAACTCGCCGCCCGCCCGCCGCCGCCCGCCCTTCTCAGCCTCTGCCCGCTCGGCCTTCTTGGCCCGCAGCAGCTTGTGGGCGCCCCCAGGCAAGCCAGGCCCGGCCCCGCTCACGAAGGGCGAGTAGGAGCTGGCCAGGCTGCTGAAGGAGTCCGCGCGGAAGCCGTTGCCGAACACGGGCGCGGCCACGCTGTGCACGGGGAACAGCGCCTCGCGGGCTCGCAGCTTCTTGGCACTGCCGTTGAGCTGGAAGAGGTTCTGCAGCACGCCCGGCCCCTTGCCGCCCGCCACGGCCGCCGCCTTCCGCTTGGTCTGTGCCACGGCCGACCAGCTCAGCAGTGGGCCGCCCCGACGGCCCAGGAAGTGGTCTGAGGTCCCCGCAGGGGGCTTGGCGCCGGGGGGCAGGAGCTCTGCCTTGCCTGGGGAGGGGCCCAGTGGAGTCAGAGGAACTGCCCGCCTGCCCCCCACCACCATTCCAGAGGGTGCCTTCCCACCAGAGGCCTGGGTGGTCCCGCGCATACCAGCTTTGTCTTTGACGATGGATTTCTTGCCAGGGGCCTTCGAGGCTTCGGGGCCATCATGGGCCTTGGGAGACAGGCTTGGGGCGGGGGCCTCACTGGGTGGGGGTGCCTCGCAGGAAGCTTTCTTGGTCCTCCGGCAGCTGCTGGACACCAGCAGGGCTGGTGAGGGCTCCTGTGCCTGCAGAGTGGACCAGTGGCCTTGGTGCTGTGTCACTGGGGTGACGGCCTCCCCTCGCTCCCTTCCAGGGAGGGCTCAGCCTGACTCCGGCCATCAGGACTGACCCGGGAAGAGAAGGACCCCACCCTGGGGGCCCTGGGGCTCACATTGGATCTTGAAGTCCGGAGGTAGCAGCCTGATGTTGGAGACGGCGATGTGGCCAGTGTCCCCATCGTCAAACTCCACCACCACGGAGTCCAGGTCCTCCTCCTCATCACTGGAGGTGCCTGGGGACAGGGCCCACCTAAGCACGCAGCCCTCTGCTCAGGGCCCACAGATTCTCCATGGTGGCTGGGTGGCCGGGATAGGAGGATGACAGGATGGGCTCCCGAGTGCCTGACAAATGACGCTGGGACATTCTGCTCCCTGATCACATTTGACCTTGGAGCGGCCGTGGCTGCTGGGAACAGCCCACCTTCCCCCCACCTCCCCTCCGCCGTCTGCAATGTGGCTGGAGTGACAATGTGACCGCCATCCACCACCCCCATCCTGGGGCATGCACACAGGGACGCGGGGCCCTGATCTCTCCCTACGCTCACAGGCATGTGTGCAAACTCATGGGCCTCCCACCCGCCCACCTGCCCACCCTGTCAGACCCCCGAGTCCCCACATCTCATGCCTGAATTGTCTGAAGGATTCACCCAGGAGAGCTGGTGCCCAGGTGACCAGCCCCAGGTCCAGGCCTCTTGGTCCCCTTCTCTGCTAGGACTTCTGGGCAGCCGGAGGCTCCACCCTGTCCTCACACTTTTTCCTGGTGACTAGGGCGCTGATCCTACTGTCTGCTCTGTCTGACCAGCTCTGGCCTGGGAAGGCAGGGTCCCTCGCATGGCACTCGGAGTCTCGTAGGGGGCCTCGTGTCTGCTGCTTTGCCTGAGGGGAGGGGCTGGCTGGCCTCCCTGGGGGGCCTTGAGTGGGGCTCACCTCGCACCACGTTGCCGGGGTACAGGCAGCGGGACTTCTGGCTCCAGTAGGCGCAGACCCTCGTGCCGGGCGGGAGGTACCGGCTGGACTGCGGCCGGACGTCGAGAACCTGCAGGAAGAGCCGGGGTGGCGGGCCGTGAGTGGGCAGGGCTGGCCCAGGGGTGCCCGGGAGGGGCTGGGTGCGGCCAGGCCCACCTCCCCGGGTGGCGAGCCGAGCAGGGTGTCCCCTCACCGCCTCCTGCAGCAGCTGCTCCAGCGAGTAGATCCTCTGCCGGTTGCCTCTCTCGCCCTCGATGACGATGCTGTAGCTGTAGGGTGTGGGGCGGGGGGCAACGTGAGCCGGGCCTGAGGGTCCACCGCCGCCCGCACCTCCCTGCCCACGCCCGGGCCTCACATGTCAGGGGGCTGCAGGGTCCTGACGCTGCCCGCGTACAGCAGGCTGTCCTCCTTGGGGATGAGCACGGGCAGCCCGTCCTGCAGGTCTTCCTTGTGGATGGTGCAGGAGCGTGCTGGGGAGACGGGGGGTCAGCATCTCGCCCCCGCCTGCCTGCCCGCCCACTGCTGTCCCTGGACGCTCGGCGCCCCCTCCTAGCTGCTCACCCAGGGCTGCGCTCTGCTCAGCACTCAGGGGCCCACTGGCCTCCCCCTCCTCCTCGTCCTCCGAGAGGCTGCTGCTGTCCTCAAACTCGAAGTCATCCTCCACCGCGAAGCTCTCCAGCAGCCGGCTCACCGCCCGGCCCTTGCCCTGGGGGGGGGGGGGCGGCCAGAGGGGTCAGCTCCCTCAGGACGGGGTGGGAGGGGTCAGGGCCGCCTGGGCCCAACGTGGGGGGGTGCTACCTGCTTGCCGATGGCCTTGGTTTTCACCTTGCCCGCCTTCCTGCCCCTCCCCAGGATGGCCTTGGCGTTGCGGGGTGACAGGGCGATGGACAGGGCCCCGTTCTTCCGCTGTGGGATGGGAGGAACTGAGGTGAGGGTGGCACCAGCCTCCCTGCCCACAGCTGACCCTGAGTGTGGCCCCATATGTGAGTCCCAGGTGTGGCTCGGTGTAGCAGAGGTGGAATGAGGGCCCCCCGAGTCCTTGTGCATCTGCACCCCCCCACCCCGGCCCAGGGCTCTCGGGTGCCGCGGGTGCTCTCCGGCCCTCACCCGCAGCGCGGGCGGGAGCGCTGTGCTCTTGCGTGTGGCTCTCTTGAGGCGCTCGCTGGCCAGCCTGCTGCCCTCCTCGTGGCAGGCGAAGGCCCGGGCAGGGCCGCAGAGGGCTTCCCTGCAGGGTGTGGTCCCCGGCTCTGCCCGCAGGCTGCCCGTGGCCTTGCCCGCGGCTTTCTTCCGGCTGGGCCCTCCTGGGGGCCTGCGCCCCGGGGCCCGCTCCAGCTTGCCGCCCACCTTGGCCTTCACCGTCCGCCGCTTGACCTTGACCTCACTCTCGGGGCTGGACAGGCGGCAGGCCCCTGTGGGAGGGAGGGAGGGAGGCCATTGCTGGGGCCCCCCTGCTGCCTGCCGGGGTCCCCACCGGCCAGGCCTACCCCAGCCCGCATTCGCCCCCTGCGTACCTAGCAAGCCCTGCCTCTCCTTCTTCTTCTTGGCCTTCTGGTTGGCCTCCATCTTGACCACGGAGGAGGGCGAGGGCCCCAGCACAGCCACGCGGGCCCCAGCGTGCAGCGCCAGGCCCGGCTCCTTGAGGGGAGCCTCTGTCTCCAACAGACCCTCACAGTTGTCACTGTCAGAGCCGCTGCCTGGGGGGAGCCGAGGGTCCAGGTGACTTGGTGTCGTTGGAGCAGCGCCATTTTGGGGTGGGGGCAGGAAGCTGATTGCATATGTGGATTTCCTGGGGGCAGAGTGGAGCCTAACCACTGTCTTCTGGGGGCTGATTCAGGGGCAGACATCTAGGCCAGGTGAGGCTGTTTGGACCAGAACGAGCAGAATGGGGAAGGGGTGCGCCTCCTGGACCTCCCTCATTCAGCCCGTTTTCCTTTCTGCTGCCCTGGGCAGTGGGGCGCACACTTCGCAGGGCTGGGGGGTCCCCCTCCCCTCCTCATGCTCCTGCCAGGCGCCCTCCTGCCCCCTGCTTCCTCTTCCCTTCCTTTGTTCCTCCTCAGGCCAGGCCAGGCCTGGGGGAGGGGCAGGGTCTGGCAGGGAGGAAGCATCTATTTCCAGGCTCCTTTTTCTGGACATGCTGTTTGCTGGGGGCCAGATAACCCCTCCGGGCCAGCCCGGCCGGAAGCTGCAGGAAGACGGGCTGGCGCACACAGAAGGGCTATTTTTTCCCCCTTTCCCAGGATTTATCCAGCGGCCTCTTTCCTCCCTGTGGTCCCCCCGGGTCGGGGCCCTCCCTGAGCCCTGCCCAGGTGAGCCCCAGTGACCACAGGGGTCCTGGCTGTGCTGCCCGGAGCAACCGCTTGCCTGCGTCACGTGCCGTGGCCCCTGCCTGCGGGGCCAGGAACTTCGGGGTCTCCCTGCTGCCGTCAGGCTGTGGGTGCCGGGCGGCCCCCGACACCCTGGTGCTCTTGGCTCGAGACAGCTTCTTCCTGAGGCGCCCCCCAGGGGTGGCCTCCTTCCGCTGGAAGGGGCTGAGGCTGGCTGGCAGCGCCTTGCTCTCGCCCTCTGGTGTCAGCCGGGCCACCTTGTGGGCCACGACGGATGCGACGTCGCCCCGGCCGCTGCTCTTCTTGCTCCGAACCTTCTCCTGTGAATGGGCAGGTGGCGGCTGCACTCACGGGACCCTCAGCCAGAGCCAGGGCCCGCGGCCCGTGGCCTCCCCACTGCCGGTGCCCGAGGGCGAGGCTGCCGTGGGACTCACCGCAGAGGCGGGCTGCAGGCCCACGTAGGACGCCCTTCTCCAGCCGGCCTCGCTTCTTCGCGGGCTCGTCAGCGGCACCCCGCAGCTCGGCGCACAGCAGGCCAAGGCTGGAGCGCACCGCCCTGGGGTACGGGGTGCAGGTGGGCACAGGCCAGGTGCAGGCACACGTGGGCACCTGGGCCTCGCCCCCCAGCAGTCCCTGGGTCATGAGGTGCGGCTGAGTGTCTGGGAGACTCTCTTATCCTGCAAGGGCCCTGCCAGGCTCGTCAGAGCACATAAGAGCTGCTGGGGGCGGGGAGGCCAAGCCAGTGCTGAGTGCCCTGGGCCCACTGACTGGGGGAGAGAGGGCCAGGCCAGGGCCCTGCGGCCGGCTGGGCCACTGTGTGCCTCCGTCTACCTGGAAAGCGGGGAAGGTAACTGTGCCTCTGCAGGGCCGGGGTGGGATCACGCAGGCCCCAGGCCTGGCCCTTAGTAAGTACAAAGGCCAGTGGCTGCTGCCGTTGGGAACAGGGGCTCCTGAGCACAGGGTCCACTCCCAGCATCTCTGCCGCTGCCAGCAAGAGGCTGAGGGGTCAGTGGCCAGAGGAACCTGGCCAGGTTCTGCCTCTGGGCCCCCAGGGACCCCCACTGCTGGGCTCAGACCCCTCAGAGCTTCGTTCTCTGCCCTCAGTTCTGGGCCTCAGACGGGGGATTCTGCTGTGCCCTGCCACCCAGCTCCCACATGGGGCCAGGGGAGCTGCTGACTCAGTGTCCCTAGGCCCATGAGGCCCACAAGTGTGAGGCTGTGAGCTTGGCTGTCTGGCGTTTGCCAAACTGGGGCTGGGGGCTGGGCCTCTCACCTGCCCCCTCCCCTACTGGCGTAGTATTAATGAAAATGAGTCACAGATGGAGGCTGAGGGCCCTGGGCCCTGGCCTTTGCGGCCAGAACTTTTACCTTCCTGCCCAGAGAGGCCAGGCAGGAAGCCGTCCCATGGCCACGCTGGACCCCCCGGGCCTCCCACTTCCTGCCTGGGTCCAACTGTTGGCAGGGCAGCCACCGCAGGGTAGGGGCCTCACGGAGGGATGGAGAGTGGGTAGGAGCCCGAGATGGGGAGGTGGTGGGAGGGAGCCCTGATCCTTAGGAAAAGAGGGCCCTGGACTCGGCTTCCTTCCCAGTCCAGCCAGGGCCTGGGTTCTCAGGTCAGTGGAGGAAGTGGCCGCCACGCAAGCACCAGGACGGGACTTGGTGGGAGGTGGGCTCGAGGGAAGAAGGGCAGCCTCACCAGGGCTCCCCACCTGGGCCCTCCCACAGGACCCTGGCCCGGCCCTGGCTTTAGCCGTCAGCCCCTCCCCGTGTGCTGCCTGGTCCTCAAAGTGGGGAGGCCCTGCCGGGCGACACCTGGGCAGGGCGGAGGGACTGCCTGGGGAGGACCCCCAGCCACATGGCGCGTCCCTTCCCCCGCTCGCAGCCAGCCGGGCTCTCCCCTCCTTGTAACCTTCTCCGCATTTGCTAATGTTTTGTGACATAAAGCCCTGAGATTAATTTTTTGCCTCTGTCTTAATTGAAGGAACCATTTAGTGCCGATTTAACTATTATTACCAAATCATCAGGCTTGATGCAGTGCGCACACGCCGCGCCAATCGTGTTTGGAGGAGCTTGAGGATTTATGCAAATGGGCCTGCCGGGAGAGGCAATTTGTAGCCGAGAAGGACAATTATACCAGGTCTGGGAGTGCGCCAACGACTGCGCCGGGCGGGTAATGGATAATAACCGCGTGCCAGCAGCGGCGCGCAGCACCGCAGCGTGACCAACGACTCTACACGGTGCAGATAAAGAGGCCTTTACGCAACGCCGCCTTGCACCCAAGGGGCTGGGCCGGGGCCGGGCGGGGCCGACGCCACGGCTCTGGCCACGGCCCGGCACGTGGAGCTGGTGTGGCCACACTCCAGGCCCGCAGGAGGGCTCGTCTGCACTGGGACTCTGGCCCCGGTCACTCACCACGGCTGGCCTGGGGTTCTGGGCAGGGGCGCTGGGTCTTCAGGAGAAGGTGGGAAGGGGGCCCAGCCCCTCTGGGAGCAAGAGGAGCCCAGCCTCCGCAGCCCTGGCCTGGAGAGCACCTGGGCCAGCCCGGCCCCACCGCGTGGCCTAAAGCCCCAGGCACCCCGTGGGGCCCATGCACTCAGGACTCACTTGACTTTCTTGCCATCACCAGGGCGCAGGGCAGGCAGCAAGCTGGAGTATTTGCGCTTCCGCGGCCGGCCGGGCCCACGCCTGGCAGGGCTCCGAGAGCTGTCATCTCTCCTGGGGGCCGCAGGAGGGGTGGTCAGAGGCTGATGCCTGCCCTGGCTCCCTGACAGGGGTCCAGGCCCTCCTAAGACTTGGCGTGGGGAGCCTGGCCCCTAAATGGAGGGCAAGGCTGAGCCATGGTTCCCGCTGCCCACTCCATCCCTGCAGCAGTCCTGCACACGCCAGTCAGGGAAGCTCGCACTGCAGCTAAGGCAACTTCAGAGGTTCCTTCTGCCCCGCCAAAGCCCCTACTCCTGCCCTGGCCTCCCAGCCTCTGTCGGGTGGTTCTTCCCCACCACATCCCCCACGCTCCCCTCCCCGTCAGTTTGCTTCTCCCGCTGGGCGAACACCTCATCCTTCCACTGCCTCTGGGGACCCTCCCAGATCTGCACCTTTGGCCCAGCTCAGCCCAGCACACACGGGTCAATTCCATGGCCTTGGGCTGGGCCGGACTGGCACCTGCCCTGAACCCCAGCCCCGCCACCAGCTGGGGCCGTACTCGCGGTCGTGCCTGCGCTGCAGCCGGGCCAGCTCCCGCTGCTTCTCCTTGAAGCGCCTCTGCAGCTCCGCCAGCCGCACTCGCATCTCCACCTCCTGCGTGTCCAGCCGGTCGATGGCTGCCTTCAGTGGGCACACCTAGCGGGCGGGGGCACAGGGGCCTGTGAGCGCGGGGGGGCATGATGGGGGAGGCCCCCCAGGATGGCAACAGGCAATGGGGGCGACCAGAGCCCCCCACTCACAGGCTTGGTCTTGGGGATCCAGGTGTCCTTGCGCTGCAGGATCTGCATGCGGGGGGTGAGTGTGGGAGCCCTGCAGGGGCCGGCGGGGGGGGGCGGGGCTGAGGCAGCAGGGCTGTCCAGGCCAGCAGCCTCCACCATGGACCAGGCTGAGGCCAGCGTGGCCAGGCGCTGCAGGTTGAAGGCCAGCACATGCTCCTCCTCTGCGGGGGACAAGAGGGTCAGTGTGTGTGTGTGGGCGGTGGGCCCCACGCTGCCCCTCAGAGAGAGGCTTGATGTCAGCCTGCATCTCAGCACAGCCTGGACGCCTCCCTGCACTGGAGGCTGCCTGGCTCTGTTTTCGCCCTCTTCCAAATTCATGAAAACCCAGAGCGTCACAGCTCTAGTAGGTGGGGAGGGGCGGCCCAGCAAAGGGACAGAGCCAAGCCGTCGTAGGGCAGCATCCATTCAGGGGACAGGCCTGGAACGGAGACTCGGGACCTAGGGCAGCCACAGGGAGGGGGTGGTGGCAGAGATGGGGGTCTGGCATACACAGGTGGGCTGGTCCCACGAGGTGCTACAGCTGTGGGTGGGGGAGCCAGCCAGGATGCCTAGAGCGGGAGGTGTCAGTGGGCAGTTGTGATTTTCAGAACACACAGCCAGCTCTGCCCTCCAAGATGGCCCGGGACAGCAGCACCCCAGCAGCAATGAGCACACCTAGCACCCTGAACTTGGCATCTAACGTCCTCTGAGGAAAAGAACCCGGCTCCTTGGAGAAACGGCTGATTCCAGGGGCAGGGGAGGCCTGGGGTGAGCTGGGAACACGCCAAGTGCTCAGAGCATGACAGGACAGTCAGCTCCCCCGTGAGCCAGCCTATGAGCCAGCTGGAGAGGCCAAATCCAAGACAATTCCATCACCAAATGGCGAACAGCGTCAGACTATGACCGACTGAAGTGAGCAGAAGCCCACAAGTCACACTGACATGAATTCATGGGCTAGCAACACCATTTCCAAGTCCCTCACCGTGAAATACTGAGCAACTGCACAGGGGGACGTGCCCGGCCGCCGCCTTGATGGAGCTGGCAGTGTGACCTACCTTGGGCCACGGGACAAAGCACAGGTGGACACTGAAGCTCAACCCTCTGGATGCAGTGCCAGGTCAAGGCCACCGAGACCCTCAGCCACAGGTGGGCGCAGGGTCAAAGGTGCCCTGGGAGTGCAGGGGAGGGGCTCTCTCCTCCCACCCTGAGCCGGGGCAGGGCTGTCTGCAAGCCCCGTTTCAGCTAAGAGTTCCACAGGGTCTCCCCATCCCTGGGGGTCACTGAGCACTAGGAAGCCCCTCTGTTCCTCCCTGCCCCTTGCTCAGTCCTCCCTGAGCCCCCACCCGCTCCTCAGGCTAAGCCTGCTGAGGCTGAGGTCCTGCAGGGGAGCCTCGGGGGATGCTGGGCGCTTCTCTGGGCTCTAATAAGACACCCTGCCTTGTTCTCTGGCTCAGGGAGTCGTGGGGGCAGACAGTAACAGCCCCAGCCCCGGGCCTGTTTCCGGAGAGGCATGGGACTGGGCTGTGCAGGCCGGCTGAGGGCTCCCCAGGCAGAGAAGAGGACCCAGGTTTGGGCCTCCCCCCACCAGCCAGGCCCGTAGAGGCTGTCGGGGCAGGAGAAGGTGGGAGGCGGGGGTGCAGGTCAGCAGTGCAGGTCCAAGGCGAGTTCTGGGGGCAGGGAGGACCTTGACTCAGCTCATCACCTGGTTTCAGGCTCACACAGGACAGAAGGGGCAACCACACCCTGGAAGGGACAGGGCCTGGGCCCCCCCAAGTTTCAAGGTGGGTGGGAGGCTGAGGAGGGACCATGCTCTTGACGGCCCCCCAGGTGCAGAGAGGGGTGTTCTGGGTGCCTCGGGGATGGGACCCTGTAGGTCCTCCTATCCATCACCAGACAGGAAGTATCCAGCTCCCTCCCACCCCCCGGCATGGAGGTCTGGGTGCTGGACTTAGGCCCAGGCAGGAGATAAGCCAGGGTCCTGCAGCCGAGTCCGGCTGGTGGGAGTGGGGGCCACGTCGCCTTCCTTAACCTGGTTGCCTCCTTACCCCCACTTCCCTCCACCTGGCCTTAGACCTGCCAGGCCTGGGGGTGCTTCATGGGACCTCCTCTGGGGAGCAGGGGAGGAGGCCCTGCTGCCCCTCTGGGATCTTCACCCCTCCCTCTCAGCTCTGGCCTGGTCCCAGGACGTTCCCCTCTCGCCTGTCGCTCTGTGAGTCCTGCTGTTTGCTCAGAGAACGAGCTGGTCTCCTAGTTAACGTCAGGCAGAGTGGCCACTGAGCTCGCGGGGAGCAGCTCTGGAGCTGAAGGGGCCGCGCCAAGTAACTGGGACAGAGGGAGGGCGAGGGCCCGGGGGTGACGGGAGGCGGGGTGAAGGCCTGGGGGCTGCAAGAGGGGAGGGTGGGGTGGAGTGCCAGCGGTGGCAGCAGTGGGACACACGTGGTCTACACGTGAATGCTCACTCAGTGAACGGGCACTGGTCCAGCAGGCGTTCACACGCACGGCCTGGGTGGCCACACACATGGCACCCGGCACCGGCTCGGCTCGGGACACTCTCACAACAGCCCCGCTGCACTCCTGAGGCCCCCCCGAGGGGCCGGACCTGCACAGGCTCCCCACCTTACTCCCCCAGCACAGCGGCGGCCCCTCTTCAGACAGGGGAGGAGTGATACGGGGCCTTCAGGGAAATTAACTTTACGAGAACCTTTTCTCATCTCCACTCAGACAAGAGGCGCTGGAGGCTGGCCATGGGCAGTAGGGCGCTTCCCGTGTTGGGAAAACCAGTGGGACCTTGTCGGGTCTTTTCTATAAATATCGACGCAGCACAATGCTGGGTGTGGCGCTCCCCCCACCCTAGAAAGGGGCTCCAGCAGGGAGGGCCTGGGGGTCCCCGCGGGGCACAGTGGAGGGCTGGAGAGGCCCAGCAGGGGTCGGCCCTTGGGCGCTGGTCCGGGTCTAGCCGCAGGGCAGCACCAGCCCTACGCCTGCACCCGAAGACCTGGGGGGGGGGGGAGACGCAGGGAGCCCGGGAGCCTCTCAGACGTGTCCTGAGCTGGACCCCGGAAAGGCCCAGAATCGGGAGCTGTGGAGCTCGGGGCTGGAAGCTTGCAGAGCGCACGCCATCTTTCCTCCTGGCTTCCTGGCTGTGAGGTCAGGGTTTAGTGACCTTGCCCTTCTGTGGGCCTTGGCGTCCCCGAGTGTAAAATGGGGACAACCTTGAGACCCCCCTCAGGGGTGCCCACAGCAACGGGAGTGCTGCCTGGAGGCCTCCCTGATTCCTCCGTCAGGGCACAGTCCTGGTCCTGAGGCCCTGCCCTCACGGCCCAGCCAGCACCCAGGGCTGGGGGTGGTACAGTGTGCACACACCTGCCTCTGGTTTCCCGACAAGGGGCCACACCATGGGGACAACCCAGCAGGGCTGAAGGCCACCGCCTGGCCGGCTAACCCTGAGCCTGTGCCAAGGGTCCCAGCTCCAAGGGTCCCAGCTCCCAGGGCCCCAGAGGGGTGGGGCTCACCTTGCAAGCCGGGCTCAGTCCTCTGCTGCTGGATCTCCAGCTCGGCCAGCTCACTGAGCAGGGCAATTCCATAAATCCCTGAGCTACGGGGCAGGGGAGCTGTGCTGGGTGGCCCGGGGACAGCAGGGGGCTGAGGGTCCAGTGGGCCTTCGCTGGGCAGATCCCCCAGGTTGATGGTGGCTGCCACCAGGGCATCCAGACCAGGCAGCTCCCTGGGCCGTTGGCTGTTGTTGGGAGTCGACCCCCAGCCCTCCTCTTCCTCCTCCTCCAGCTCTTCCGCCTCGAACTGGGCCTCATCCCCGGCCTCAGCCTCCGTGGGGGCCTGCTGCCTGCCGTGCTCGGCCTGATCCAGGGCACCCAGGGTCCCCTGCTGCTCCACAGCCTGGGGGCCGGCCCCTAAAGAGGGCCCTTGCTCTCCCTCCTCCCTGCCCTCCTCCGTGGTCCTCTCCTCTCGGGCCCCTCCCTGAGTGAAATCAGCCTGGCCAGTGGCCTCAGGGCCCCCTCCCTCGAGGAGGGACCCACACTGCAGTTCTCGCAGCCCCTCCAGTGGGCTGGGGCCCTCTGCCTTCCCCGGGGCTCCCCGCTCGGCAGGGTAGGGGGTGGCGGCAAGGTCCTGGGTGGCCTCCCTGGCCCCTGAGGGCAGCCCGGTCTCCTCTGGGCTCTGAGGGCCGTGTAGGCGCAGCTCCCCGGGTGGCAACGTCCTTGCCAGCTCAGGCTGGGCCCCTGGAGGAGCGGTTTGCATAGTTTTGGGGTCCGAGAGGTCAGATGAGTGCACACTGGGGGGCTGGGAGAAGCCCGAGCCGGCCACGGGGCACGTGTATCCGGGAGGCAGGTCTGCAAAAGAGAGAGCAGCTGGGGGTGAGATTGGTCCCGTCACAGAGGAGAGGACGGCCTCAGATACCTCAGACCCACACTGGGGAGGGAGGGTCCCCAGCCAGCCCTCCGCCTGCGGAACGTGTGAGGCCAAGCAGGGACACAGGATGCCGCGGGGGGACTGGAGGGGAGGCCCCCGGAGCCAGGGCTCCCAGGCCCTCCTCTCTGGCCAGGACAGCTCCTGCCACAGCCTCAGGGGTCCCGGGGGGCTGTCTCCAGCACATGTGGTGTGGCTAACCAGAAAAGGGGGGTTTTTAAATAAGATACTTGAATCAGGGCTTTCCCTGAACCAGAACGAGTTGGCAGCCTGTTGGAGGCATTACGCCCCATTAACTACAATAAAAAAAAAAATAACTAAGGCAAGAAAAAAGTCTAAAAAAAAAAAAAAAAAAAAAACCCGCCACCTTGGCTGGCTCAGTCTCCTTATTGTGGAATTGGGGCGGATTTTATGTTCTCCACACGGCTTCCAGTGTAAACTCTCGGCCTAATTCGGAGAGAATCAAATTGCTGTGGGGGAGCGTGCGGGCGGGCAGGCGGCTTCAGAGGCCTCGGCTGGGCCTGGACCCTCCAGCGCAGGCCCTGACAGCGGGGATGAGCTCCCTGGCCCAGAGACATGGCTGCTGCCCTGCGGTCCTGCCACTGTCCCTGGCAGCCAGGCACGCTCTCAACCACGGGGCCCCGGTGCCGGCCAACCGGGCCTGGCCATCTTGTCCCATCAGCCAGGGATGGGGACCCTGAATGCTTCTCCCAAGGGTCACCCAGGATTGTGGAGAGAGAGGAAGAGGAAGAGCAGGTGTGGACAGGTGACCTCGCCATGGGCCCTACCACAGGGACTGGGGAGGTGAGGGAACCCCTGCAGGTGCCAAGCCAGGCAGCCCTACCCCCATTCAGCTGTGCCCGTTGGCAGGTGACAGGCCTTAGAGTGGAGGGGGGAGGGCCGAGGCCAGCCCAGTGCTGCCTACTCTCACCTGGCTCCAACGTGCTGAGGTCGGCTCTGGGCCGCTGGCCCTCCCCACTCTTGTCCTCGGCGCTGGGCAGCTTGGAGCCAGGCCTGGGGCTGCCGGTGGGGCAGACGGATAAAGTGCACGGGGCGCCGGGATTCGGCGGTGGTGTAGGGCAGCTGGCGGGGGGCTTCAGGGCAGGAGAGTGGCAGCAGGGTGACAGCTTGGCAGGGCCTGCGGTGGCGGGCGTGGGGGCGCCCTTGGCCGTGGGGGTTAAGGCAACTGGCTTGTGGGTGGACTTCAAGGCCTTCTCCTGGGCGGGCTCCTCCAGCTCCAGGTGGTGGTCCTCGGGCTTCTGCTGCTGGGGTGGGGAGAGGCTCAGCCGGGCTGGGCCCCCTGCTCAGGGCGGCAAGAGTGGGGGGGGGGGGAGTGTGCAGCCGGGAACGCCCGGGCCAGGCCAGGTGGCAATAGAGGGAGCCAGTGGTGCCCTGGGTGTGGCCGAGGGGCGGGTACCTGGAACTGGGCGGCCCGCTGCTGCTGCAGGGCGTAGAGCTCCTGCTGCCGCAGGAACTGGGGCCGTGAGTAGACAGGGAGCTGGCCTGTGTGCTGCACGTGGGAGGCGGGGCCCCGGCCCCCATACATGGGGGGCCACAACGAAGCCTGGTCCATGACGTCAGCTGTGGGCAAAGCCAGAGCAGCCATCAGCCCCAGTGGGGACAATGGGGCACCAGGCTGCATCCCAGCCACCGAGCTGGCCTCTCCCAGCCCTCGCCTCCTGCCCATCCACCTCACACCCATCTCTTCGGCCCCGGCCAGGTGCCTGCCTCGCTGCCCCTTCCCCAACCCCTACGGGGGCTGCTCAGGCCCGCTGGTGACAGCCCCACATGCAGACAGCCCGGCTGGGGAGGCCCTTACCAAGCGCATGGGGGGTGGTGTGGGGCGTGGGCTCAGAGGGCAGGATGACTAGCTGTGCGGGGGCATCCTGGGAGAGGGGGAAGACGGGGGGCATGGAGCCGGGCACGGAGGCGGGGAAGCCGGGGGGCAGGTTCTGGTGCAGGGCGGGGTGACCAAGGCCTGGGGAGACAGGGCACAGAGGTCAGGCAGTGCAGGGCCGGGAGCAGAGCCCCAGGCTACGGGCTGTCAGCCCCCGGCCAGTGCCGCCACCATGCCCAGCCAGGACCCCTGCCCTCAGAGCACTGCTGACCGTAAGAATGTCCCCCCATCCACAGGGAGGGGCTGCGGGTGCGTGGCAGCCAGGGTGGGTGCGCAGGGTGGGGATGGGGGGCCGGGTCACTGCTCAGCTGGCTGCTCTGCAGGGAGGAGCCCCCAGCGATCATGAGGTGGGGGGCCAGGTCTCCCGGGCAGCCGCCCGATGGGTGGATCCGGGCGAACTCCACGAGGTCTTTGTTGTCCCTGTACATCACAGGGGTGGGGGGGGGGACTCAGCACAGCCACCATCGCCACCCAGCTCCTCCACCCCAGCCCGTGGGGGTCACACTCAGGTGGGCCAGTGGCGTTCCCATTGGTGGAGGGGGAGTTGGCAGAGCCCCCTCCAACATGGGCGGAAAGCCCAGCAACGCCCAGGGCCGCGCACAGCCGTGCTGGAGACAGGCCACAGACCCTGACAGCCCGGCCATTAACCCCACGCAGCACCAGTGGGGGAGCCAGAGGCGTGGTCCGGGCCCCACCCTGAAGGCCGCAGCCTGGTTCTTACTGCAGCAGCAGCTCGCGGCCAGCGAGCCCCAGGCGGTCCTCGCACAGGCGCACCCTTTCCTCTTCGGCCTCCAGGTCCAGCGCGTGGGTGGAGCGGGGCCCACTGCCAGCTGCACGGTTTGGAGACAGTAGAAGGGGTGAGGGTTGGGGCAGCTGGGGACCAGCAGCTAAAGCCAGCATGGACCTCATTTCAAGCCGTGGGGCTAAGGAACTGGAGGGCCTCACAGGGAAGGGGCAGAGCAGGGCAGCCCCGGGAGGAGCCGCGGATGTGGGGAGGTGGTGGGTGAGAAGGCCCAGGGCCCCACCCGAGGAGCCTTGGGTGGGTGGGTGGGGGGCAGGTCAGGGATACCCCACCCTCGCCTCCCTCTCTGTGGAGGGGCCATACCTTTGAAGGCAGGGGCTGCCCGGCCCTGCCTCCCCGTGTTGGCACCGTAGGCCGCCTCCGACCGGCTCACCGTGTCCTTCTGCCGGGCCAAGGCCACCGCTATGCCCACGGGCGGCTGCCGCACCTCCCCGTCACCATGTGGAGCGTCGTGCTCCCTGCTTCGGGCACAGTCGGGCCTTTCCACGTCGCCGGGGGCCTGGCCCGGGCCCTTGGAGGCCGGGAGCTTCGCGTCCTGCTGGGCGCAGCTGGCCTTCAGGCCCCCCCGGCCCACGAAGGGGGCCTTCTGGCCGACCACCAGCGCTTGGTTGCTGTACTTGAGCAGGTTCTTCATGGCCGAGACCTCGTCGGGCGGGGCGGGCAGGTCCTGCGGCAGGAGCGCGGACTGCTGCAAGGGGCCGCCAAAGGGGTCCAGGTAGGCGCCGGCCTTGCGCTCCTCGCCGATGGCCATGGCGGCGCCCTGGCCGGACTGGACGCTCCACGGGGGCGGGGGCGGCCCACCATAGCCCAGGGAGGCCAGCTCCAGAGACTTGCGCTTGGCCTCAGCCCCGCTGCCTCCCGGCTCCGCCTCGGGGGCTACCGAGTGCTGCTGATGCCGGATCCGAGCCACCTTCTGGGCCCCGGGGGGCCCCCCAAGGGCCTCCTTGTTGGCCGTCTTGCCTAAAGTGCAGCAGGCCTGGGTGACCTTCCCGCCCATCGGGTCCTGGTGACTTGGCCGGGCACAGTCCTGCGAGGGAGCAGGCAAATCAAAGTAGCTGCTTTTGTCCAGGCTCCCTTTGGGGAGCCCAGGGAAGGAGGCCTCGGGGCCGGCGCTGTCCAGGTACTCCAGGCCCTTAAGCCGGGGATTGAGGGCCACCTCAAAGCTCCCGGGCCTCCGCTCGCCCTTGCCCTCGGCCTTCAGGTGGGCATAGGAGACCCCGTAGGGCGCAGAGTGGTCAGGTGCTGCAGCCCCCTCCGGGTGCCGGTCTTTGCCTTCACCCGCCACGGCACAGGCCTCGGCCGCCTGGAAGGGGCGGCTCTTTTCAGCCAGGTGTCCCACAGAAGGCACGAAGGTGGGCCCGCTGGCCTTCAGGTCCCGGGGGACTTTGTCCTGCAGGGGACAGAGCCCGTCTGGGCCCCCGTGCAGCTGCAGGCAGGGGAAGGAGCCAGCAGCCGTGCTGAGGGGCGGGGGCGGCCCGGCGGGCAGGCCGGACGGCACCGTGTAGGATGCGGCATGATGCAGCATCTGTCTCCGCTCCAGGCACTCGCTGAAGGCGGGCCCGGGCTCTGCGGGGCCCACCGCCTCCTTGGCGCAGCGTCCGGAGGACGGCGCGCCCATGCCGGGCCGCCCCAGCATGCCCCCCGCACAGCTGGCCAGCGCAGCCCGGCCCAGCTCACCATCCAGCACCTTGGTGTTGAGGAGACAGGAGGCCAGGTGCTTGGGGCGGCCCTCACAGGCGCCGCGGGCCACGCTGCCCTCCTTACAGTGCGTGTCCCCAGGCACAGGCAGCACCAGCTTGTGCCGCATCCTGCCGCCGTCCTCCTCCGCCGCTGGCCGCTCCTTGCCCTCAGCCGCCTTGCTGGCTTTCTCTTTGCCCACGAGGAAGCGGTCAAACTCCTTGCTGCCCTTCTGCAGGTGGCCGGCCTCGCCCCGGTCGCGGCTGCAGGAGCCGATGGGGTGGCTGGGGGCGGACCGGGCCACGCTGGGGAAATTGTGGTTGGCGGGCAGGAGCGTGGGCTGAGGGGGCAGGTTGCGCAGGTAGAAGTTATCTGCTTGTGGAGAGAACTGAGGTCAAAGGGAAGCCCGGGGCCAGGGCTGGAGGGTGCAGTGCCCCCAGGAGAGTGCTGCAGGTTTCCCCCCTACCCCATCCCCACCACTGCCCGGCTCGCACGGACTTAAGGGTCAATGTCTGAGGAAGGTTTAAAGCTGTAAAGCATCTGTAACGTAAGCTTGGCCACTGTAACCTTTTTCAAACATGCTGTTCAATGGCGTTAAAGACATTCATCTGCAGCCTTCATCCCTGCCCGGCTTCAAACCTTTTCCATCGTCCCAAGCTGAAATTCTGTCCCCATGAAACGCTGACTTCCCATGCCCCAGAAGTTCTGACTTATGTTCAGCCCCCAGGGATGGGAGCTGTCAACTGCCCAGCCCCCGTGCCCAGCCTAGCACCCAGGGGGATTAGCAAAGGGAGGGCGGGCGGGCGTGGGCGGCAATGTGCCCTGAGCAAGTTGAGGGGGGATGAGGTCTGGGGCCACAGGCACCCCCCTGCACCCCACACAATGCTGGGGGAGTGTAAACTGGCTGGGTCCTTGCAAGTAGCCGTCAGAACCTTAAAAGCTAAGGAGGCTGTGGGCTCATAGTTGGGGGATGGCTAAGTGGACAGCACATGGCGTGACGTGGCCACCACGCAGCTCTTGTGCCTGGATGCCCAGCCACGTGAAGAGTTGCTGGAGAGAGGTCCCGGCAAGGGCACCGTACACTGTGGAAGGCAAAGTGCCCGGCTCTTAGTAGCCCCCGTAAGTGCCAAGACCCTCAGAAGGAAATGAGCCCGGGGGAGATGTGTGTCTGAGGGCAGGCTGGGTGTGAAGGACCAGACCATCTGCTTCCTGAATACCCTGGGAGGCCCCCAGACCTTCTGCACCATATCTGTGGTCTTCTAAGGCTGGGGGGGTGGGTGGGTGATTGTTTAGCGAAGGAAGAAAGGAAAATGGTCCCAGGTGGCCGTTCCCACCCCAGTCCTCGTGGGCTCCCAAGGTCTCTGCCGCTCTGGGCCCGTCCAGCCTGGCGGGTGGTGGCTGCAGCCCCTGCTCCCTATGCTGGGCCGTAGTCTGCTGTCCAGCCCGGGCCCTCAACCTGGGGTGCCTTGCTCTCCACCCGAGTCCCCGGCCAGCCCTGGGGACACCCAGTGCTCCCTAAGCTGGGGCTGGGTTTTCGTTTCTGGGGATGTTGGGGGTTGCCCTCCTCTACACCCAGCTGGGCTGGTGGACAGGCAGCCTGGATGGCCTGGAGCCCAGAGAGCGAGCAGACGAGAAGGAACAAAAGAAACATTTGGAACTTGTAAAACTGTCCTCAGCTGTGTAAATTCCTTGTCAATTTCCTGCTAATTAAAGCAAAGGGAAGAGAGTAGCCTGGCTAAACCCAATTAGCTCAGTTTCCAAAACCAAAGTGCTCTCGGGTGGAGCTTCACCACTGCACGGTGAAAGGCTGAGGGCGGGCTGGCCTGGAAGGGGGCCCCTCGCTCCAGGTCAGGTTTCTGGGGCTGGGACCACCTGCCTGCCCCTGACAAATGCTGTCAAAACAGCAGCACAAGCAGGGCTGACATGGGAGCCTAGGGGACCCAGCCCGAGGCCCGTGGGGGGCTGTCCTCTGGGCAGCAGGCCATCTGGCCTCCACCCCGAGGTTGGTTCCCTGAAAGCGTCCGGTATCTGTCCATCCCCTGGGTGGGGCTGGGGAACTTTCCTGGGCCTGCCTGCAGGCAGGGTCTTATCTGCACCCACCCCAGCTGGCCAGCCCTGCGTTGGGCCAGGGCCAAGGCCGAGGCCAAGGCCTTCCACAGCCTCCGCCGCCCTGCCTGGACAAAGATGCAAGATGGACCTCAGGGCACAGGCCGACATCATGGAGGGGTAGGCTGTGAGGGGGAGGGGCTGGGAAGGCAGGAGGGCAGGTGACCCTTCACAGGGTCACCTCGCTGGGGGCCCCGCCCTACCCTGAGGCTCCTTCAGGACACTCTCCGGCCTGGCCGCTACCACCTAAAGCCTGCTGGGTGCTCTGTGGGCCCTTCCTCTGCCCTGGGGCTCCTGGGGCTCCCCGGACCTACGCCTGTCCTTATCCATCCTCCCCACCCTGGGTGGTCCCTCTCCTTGGGCTGGGTCTGACCCCCACCAGGAGTGTCCAGCCACCTGCTGGATACCCCAGGGAAGTCCCCCCTCCTCTCCAAACAGCTCCTCCACAGGTGCGCCCCCGCCTACAGCCGGGGCATCAACAGGGGTCATCCAGGACCCCCGCCCCCTCGTGCCCCTCCCAGGCCCCCCACGGGGTCCCACGTGCTGTTTCATGTCTGTGTCACCTGTCATCTGAACATAGTCATGGACTCAAAAGTCCCGCTGCCCCAGCCTCCTGGGCCCCACCCCAGGGAGATCTTTCTAAAATGCAAATGAGATGTCCCCCTACCCGAGAAAAATCCTGGAGACAGGGCACCAAGGCCTCAGGCCACTCCCCACACCTGTCCCATGTCCAGGTGGCCACATCTCCCACAGGCTGCCTGATGAGGTCTGTGCCCTTGAGGCCGGGCCTCTGCACGCGTGTGTGTGCGCACGTGTGGAGCAGCACGCCCTCCTCCCGGAATGCTCTCCCCACGGCCCCAGCAGCCCTGCCTTCTCATTAGCAAAGCCCCACCCTCAGTGCCCCCCTCCAGTAACACCTCCTGGAGGTCCCCTCCCCTCCTGTCCACGGGGTAGAAGTACCTCCTCTGTCCGCTGGGGCACACTGTTGCCCCCACTCCCTGTCACTGTCCCACCTGCTCCGCAACCTCAGGCCCTGGTGTGGGGTGGCGGCCTGGGCCGCGAGCTCCCTAGCTCAGTGAGGGAGGAAGTGCAGGCATCTGGGGGCCTCCTCCACCCAATGGCATCCTTCCCCCGAGCTGCCCCTGGGACCCCTGAGCTGCTGAGGGTGGGGTACAGGGCAAGGCAGGCGCTGAGGGAGCTGGGCGCCACCCCCTCGGGGCCGCGCTTACTGGAGATGCCTCTACCTGGCCATCAGAGCTCAGACGGCCTGGCTGTGTTTTCAGAGTGCTCACCTGGCCCCAGCACGCTGCTTGGCTGTGATCCTGGGCCCCCGCAGTTTAAATTCTCCCTGGGGCCTGAGAAGCAGGCCCACCTCCCTCCAGCCCCTTCCCCTGCTGTGGTCCAAGACCTGGAGGGAGGGTTCACCCCAGCTGGTTGCCTTTACCTCGTGCCCCAGAAGCCCCCAGCCCTGCCCCCCACGCCTCCAGGACTCCCTGCACCCCAGGCCCCACGCGGTCCCTCACGGCCCCACGCCAGCACTTGCCTTTTTGGGTTCCATAGAAACGATGTTGCCCATAGAGAACATTGCTGTTTCCATGGTGATCCAAGTGGCTCATGGGTAGGAAGGTGGATGCCAGACTCCCCGAAAATCTGGGGTACCCTGGAGCTAGAGAAGCAAGGAGACCAGCTGCAGAGGCGCCTCCAGGCCCTGGGCTTGTACCCGCCCTGACCCCAGGGAGGCAAGAAGCCGGCGGGTGGCCCGGGAGCAACGCCGCGTGGAGCCCAGCGCGCAGCCCACCGGTGGGAAATCAACCCATCAATACATCATATTAACTCTGACTCGACTAATACCATCCCTCCGGTGTGGCACAAATTGAATTGCTGATGGGCTGGGGCGAGAGGGGAGGAAGGAGGAGGGAGCCTTTGATTTCTCTCCCAGCAGCACTTAGCAGTGCGGGAGCTGCGAGGCCGGGCAACAAAAGGGGCTCTGGAGAGGCGTCTTGGGAGGAGGGAGACAGCACGGCTTGGGGCCAGGAGAGCCTGCGCCTGGCCCTCCTCGGCCTCCATCCGCAGGCCCCCAGGCCAGCAGGCAGCTCTGAGGTGAGTGGCCCACACCCTGGGGCTGACTTAGCTGGTGAGGCAGGCCTCCACCTTGCTGGAGGCCACAGGCACCGGGCTCCTCTGTGCTCTGAGACCACCAAAACGAGCTGGTCCCCAGCGGTGGCAGCATCGTCCCCAGAAGAGTTCCCTGCATTGGTCCCCAGCCCTGAGACCTTCCCTGGAGCTTTCAAGTCATGTCAAGCAGGCCCCTCTCTGTCCCTCTGAGGGGCCTGGACTGTCTCCCTGCCCTGGCCCTGCCCAGCGTGGGAACACCAGCCACACCTTGGACCCAGTTCTACCCACAGGCCTCAGACTCTGGGGGCCTCCGGCCACCTGGGACACACATCCCACCCGGCCCCCCAGAAGGGATGAAGACAGAACGAACGCTTGGCTGGGGAGGCCCATCCAGGCGCTGGCACCCTGGCCAGGAGGAGCAGGGGGAGGCGGATCTGCCGGACGCCCAGAGCTTCCTGCCACTTAGAATGCGGCTCACCATGGCCGGTCCTTCCCCCCAAGGCCTGGCAGCGAGGCGGTGGGGGTGGCCCGAGGTCCTGCAGCCAGGAAGGCTGCGTCGCATGCTGGGCTGGGGTGGGCAGGACGCTCTTACTCCAAAACACAGGCTTTGAGCTAATGCTCTTCGCATTTACCCACGGAAAATGGGTCCCAGAGCAGTTTCTCTTGGGGATCCCATGGTTATCACAGGAGCACCTGGCTACTGGGAGCACCCTCCTACCCGACTGTAGGTCGTCTGGGCTGTGACCAGGGAGCAGGAACCCCGGGGTTTCCCCGGGGAGCAACTGTGCAGGGCCAGGGAAGGGGGAGCTGGTGCAGCCCAAGGTAGCAGTCCTGGAGGGGAGGCGGGGGTCCCAGGGCGAGTGTGTGAGCAACAGTCATATAGCCAAGCCTCGATGCGGGGGAGCCGTGACCCCGGGCCTGGGGAGCAGGGGTGTCGGAACCCCCGAGTGGTCACAGCCACGTCAGGATGTGTAAGAAGCAGGGAGCTCCGTGGGATCTTGCTCAACGACTGTTTTCCAAACTCCCTTTCAGAAGGAGAGGCTCAGAGCCCCAGGGCGGACCTCCAGGCCCCCAGGCCCTCAGAGGGCGTGGGGCATCGCCCAGCCCGAGGCTGGCCTAGATGCAGAAGGGATGAGGGTGGCGGAAGCTCTATCTCAGTGCCGGGGGTCTGTGGGTGCATGGGGGGCAGCCCTGGAGCTCACTGGGAGTACTGGGGGTTCAGGAGGCCCCTTGGCAGGCCTGAGGCCTGGCCAGTGTGGGTGGAGCTGTGGAACCGGCCAGCGCAAACGTAGGGACGGAGGAGAAGCCGCAGGGGCAGGGTTCAGAGTGGAAAACGGTCAGGCGGCAAACAGGGACACTCGCGACTCCCAGGATCAAGTCCAAAGGGCACTCCCTGCACCCTGATCCCAGCAGGTCCCTCCACAGTGGCCACCACTCTGCCAGCCCCTCATGACTCAGTGTGATGTTCTCTGGCCCAGGGGGTCTGAGGCGGCGCCGCGGAACACCAGCTCCAGCAGGTGCTCCACGCAGAACACAGTCCCACCCAAGAAGCTCAAACAACGCTGCCCACACCAGCCCTGTTGGGGGCTCCCCACCAGCATGGGTGCCGTGAAAGCTCTGAGTAGCCCCTAGATGTCTCCCCGCCTAGGGATCACCCCCTAGGCCTGCCTGAGGACACGGGAAGGCACCCTCGGCCACCCTGGCCTGTCCCTGGCGCCCCGCCTCCCGTGGGGGGCACAGCTGAGTCCAGAGAGCCTGGCCAACTGGCCTGGTTTGTGTAAGGAGACACATCTGGAGCAGATGTTTCCCAGATTCAGCTCAGCTCCTGGAAGACTTGACGAGAGCCGAGAGCCGGGCGGGGACGGGGCTGGGGCGGGCAGGGGCAGAGGCCTGTGTGTGTAGTATGGGCGGGGGGGCGGGTAAACCGCCGCGGCTGCCCCCCTTTAATTGGCTGCTGTTAAATGTTTTACGGGGCCTCGTACGGGTAAACAGAAGTCTGTAAATTCCTCCTTCCCAGACGCCGTTTCCCAGGCACGGACACCCCGTGACCCCTCGGGAGGTCTGGGCCTCCCGCCACCCGCCCTCCAGGGGAGCAGGCACTCAGCTGGCCGGGTGCTGGGCTCCTTCCTCCCGCACCCTCTGGGGGCAGTGGAGGGCGATGGGCACGCATGTCCCTCCGCTCCTGACCCGGGGCTGGTGGCCAGGGCTCAGGGGACAGAGCCCTACCCGGGGCCCCTCCCTCATCTCCGGTCTGCCCGAAGCCCCACCCTCTGGGACCCCAGGAGGGGAATGAGGGCTGGAGGGAGGAAGGGGGTCAGATGGGGAAGATGGAAGAAGAAACAGAGGGGCGTGTGCAGGGGCTGGGTGAGGCAAGGCCCAGACGGGTGGGCACTGGGGCAGGGGGCCGGGGAGGAAGGGGAGCAGTCCTCCCAGCCCAGCCACAGGAAGGACCCTTTCTTCTTCCCAAGAAGACTGTACTCTCTGAATTGAAAAAGGAAATAAAAAATGCTTTTTATGAATCAGAGCAGCTGTTCTGAGATTAGAAGCCAGAAGCCAGGGCTGCTGTGGCCGGCATGGGAGACGCCTGGTCCCTGAAGGGGCTTCGGCAGAGGAGAATGTGGTGGTGGGGGGGGTCCTGATGAGGGCTCGGGGGGTGGGGTGGGCACGGGGTGGCGGTCAGGGCCAGCTGCAGACACCCCAGGCTGGAGCCCGGGCAGCGCGGCAGTGGGGCTGGTGCAGGGGCGGTGCTGAATGTCCTGGCACCCAGAGCCAGAGTCCCTTGAGCCCACACTCCTCTGGGAGTGGTGTTGTCCAGAACGCCCTTGCCCCACTGAGGTTGGCTACTACGTTCACCCCAAGTGACAGGAGGCTCCAGCCTGTGTCCCTGGTCCCCTGCCACCGTCAGAGCCCAGGAGGCCCCTGGAGAGTATGGAGAGGGACCCTGGGTCTCAGTGGATGACCCACTGAGGACGCCCCCCCATCCTCCCCCCGCGCTCTGAGTTATCAGGAGATGACTCAATCTTGAGACATAAGTGGCAACAGGGGACAAAGTTTCGACGCCATCAGCACCTGATGGGACACAATGAAGTGGAAGCGGTTTTCGGCTGGCAGGGGCAGCGCAGACCAGACCCCTGGACTGCCAGGATGCGAGGTGACCACCTGCCCCCACCCCTCCCAGCACCCCCTGGGCCTTTGCTGGCCGCGTCCGGGGAGGTTGGGAATGTTGGTGGGAAGTGTGCTGAGTGGGCAGGAGAGGGATCAGGGGCAGCCCGTCCCCGGTGGGGGCTGCCTAGAGGGCAGGGTTTGAAGGCAGAAGGGGCCAGAGGGCAGTGGGGACAACTGACACAGGAAATGGGTGAGAGCGTGGGGGGCCTCCTGTCCCCGAGAAAAGAGGTGGATGCCTGGGGGGACCCAAGGCCTGCTGCAAGCCTTTCAGCTGGAGAGGAAGGAGGGGTGGCCCCAGCACCCCCACATCTGCCCACCTCTCCAGGGTTTCACTGCAGAACTTTCCCAGAAGCCCAAGGTGCCCAACACCCCACTCGCCCCAGATCAGACCCAGAACCTGCTCCTCTCACCCTGGCTGGGGAGGCAGCAGCTCCCTGCCACCTGCCCGCCTGCAGGGTCCACCCTCCGGGGGGAAGACGCTGCTCTTGTGCCGCTCAGAGAGCTGGACGTGAGGGAATAGTCCTGGCCAGGTGTGGGGAGGGGTGCTTGGCCAGCCAACCAGAGGGCCAGGATCCCCTGGGTGGGGGTCAAGGAACCTACCACTGCAAGGCCCCTGGGGACCCTCACCCCCAGGCCCCCAGTGCCCGCCACCACCAGGGTCCTGCCCCAGACCCACGATGGCAAGGCCTTCTGCAGTGGATGCCCCTTGCCCCCATGCCACCTTGACAAAGGCCTTGTCCCCTCCCTGGAGGCTCAAACTGTGAGAAAGTTCCCCCCATGACTGAGCCTTGAGCTGCAGGGGCCGCCAGCAGGGTCCCAGCATCAGGTCCCAAGGGCCAGGAGTCGTGCTCTTCCACAGCCAGCCGTCCTGGGTGGGCTCCGAGGAGCCCGGGTTGGACCGTCTCAACTGCCCACCTCCTCTGGGTCAGGCCCACCCTCCAGGACTCAGCAGAGCCCCCTGGATGAAGGCCCAGCAGACCACCCCTCCATCTCCGGCTGGCCCTGACAGATCCCAGCCTGATCCATCTGCAGCGATCCTCGCACACACCCAGGCAAACGCCTATCCTGCTGGATTCTGCCCCATGGGCCAGCCGGGGGCCCTGACCCAACGCCCAGCGCTAACTGGGTGCTGGCTCTCTCCCACGTGAAACCCCGCTCACTCAGGGTGCCACGGGGTTTCGACTGCACCGTGTATGTCCACCACAGGATAGTGACCACCCAGAATGCTGGGAGAGGAGGGCTCTGAGGCTGCGTCCCCATGCAGCGTGTGAAGCGCTACAGACGGCCGACGATGTCCGCTCTGGGTACGGGGCGGGGGGGCCCTGTCTGCGAGCTGGGAGGACGCTCGCCGCCTCGGCTGCTCTAGTGTCTGCAGGGAGTAACCTTGCAGCAGCCCTTCCCCATGTCCTCCCTGCTCCTAGCCAAATGGCCCTGCTTCTGTCCACGAGCCTGTCATACGTGCGGTGGTCAAGACCCTTGGAAGTCCAGGCCATGCTTCAAAGCACAGCTCCCAGGATCGACCGCCCTGGGCTTTGCTGGCAGGAGCCGAGTGAGACCCCTCCTCGGGCTGGGGGCTGCTTTGGAACCCCTCAGGGAGCCTCAGACTTTCGCAGCTTGGGGTTGGGGCTCGAAAGTGTTACACGTGGCTTCCCATTTCGCTCCACCTCATCAGAGTCAGCCTACTGCGCACAAATGCGGACGCCCCTGGCTGCCCAAGGTTTGGGGCCTGGCCACCTTGGTCTGTTCGCAAGCCGAGAGGAGAGGCTCAGAGCTGGGGAAAGGTGCCAGGCTCCTGCGGGCACCTCTGGAACAAAAGCAGCAGGCAGCCAGCCCAGGAGCCAGGTGGAACGCAGACAGTCCCAGGCCCCTGGCACGCGCTCGGCAGGGAGGAGCCGGCTCAGGCCTCACCGAGCAGAAATGCAGGGCTCGGCAGAGGCCCCTCCGAGGGGGCGGGCCTGTGGGCTGGGGATGGCGGGGGCCCGGGGCTCCCTGCAGGCCTAAAGCTGGGAAAAGAAACAGCGTGTCAGGGCCTGGAGCTGAGAACAAGCTGGCCTGACCCCCACACAGAGCTCTGACTGCCTGGGAGCTCAGCTGGAGGGAGCACTGCGCTGCCCCTGCCCAGACCGCCCCTACCTTCCTGTGAGCTCCAGGCACCGCCCCCCCCCAACAGGTGGGGCATCTGGGACACACGCAGGTAATCACGCTTGGAAGATCTTGGGGACTTGGGCCATGGGAACGACTCGAGCCAGCCCCACACCCGGCTGTGCAGCCAGCAGGTGCATCTGCCCAGGCGGTGGCACCAGGCCTCTCTCCCACCCTGTGAGACCCAGGGCTACCCATACCACCCCCGCTGCAACTGTCAGCCCAGGAAGGCACCGAGGCCCTCAGCCCAGCAGTGGACAGTTGCTACAGGGGACAAGCAAGGACAGAGGAGTCCCTGGAGGCCAGGACCCTGACAAGGAGGAGTTGGGCTGATACAAGGCACAGAAAGGGGCCAAGGTCATGGGCAGGGGGCAGGGAGGGCTGGCCACACAAAGCCCAGAGAAGGCTCTGAGGGAGCAGGGCTCCAGACAAGACAGGCCACTCTCTGGCTATGAGGCTGGAGAGACCTGTCTGGGAGGGCAGCCCTGATCCCCACTTTGGGCCTTCCCTAACACTGTCCCCAGGTCTCTGAGCAGCCAGCTGTCCCCGCTGACCCAGCTCCTTCCCTCCAGCATGAGCAGGGACAGGTGGGCAGGGTGAGGGGTGCTGCCTAGACATGGGGGCATCTTCACCAGGCTCACGGGGGAGGGGACGAGGCGTGATCATCAGGGGTCCTGTTGGGCAGATTCAGAGGCCACTTGGGCCACCAAAAAACAGGCCAGGAGCTGGGGCTGGTGCTGCCAGGGTCCTGGGGAAAAGGACCAGGTCCAGGACGGGGGCCTGTTTCAGAGAAGGGTGGGTGGAAGTCTCCTCTGGACAGGAGCCAGGAGGCCTGTGAGGTCAGGCAAGGATGGTGGACACTGGCTGGGACCTTGTCTCGCACAGACATGCTCCCAGAAGCCCTGTCACCAGCCCTGACGTCTCAGAGGGACAGAGGGGGACAGAGGGACAGCTGACAGGGCGTGGGGAAGCCAGGGGGCCAGGAATAGCAGGGAGTACCCAATGGCCCTTTGGTGCACCCCTGCCCCCACTGGAGGGCGACCCCGCCCCAGGCGGTGTGGCCACGACTGAGGTTGGCCATGCTGACAGCCAGCACGTGTGCCCGCTGCCGCCCGAGGCTCCCCCTCCAGGTGGCACAAGAGACCGTGAGTAGCCCAGTAGCCCACAGCGGCTCTGGCCCCCACCCTCCCCCAGCTGAGCCCCCAGGAACAGAGTGTCCTTTCATGGCCCTGTGGGTGGTCCCACCAGGCAGCTGGGGGGCGGGGTGGGGAGGGAGGTGGCCAGGCTTGCTGACAAGGGGGCCAGCTGTGCTGCACCCCCTCCTGCTAGGACCCACCCAGGGCAGGCGGGCTAGCTGGACGCTGGCTCACCCCTGCCTCAGGCCAGCTCCGCCGCCCACCCTCACCCGAGGCCTCAGAAGGGAAAGTCCGGCCTCCGGTGGGCCCCCTCACTGGGGCGAGCCTGGGGGACCAAGAGGCCGAGGGGCTGGACAGACAAGCTCTGCCCCAGGCCAGATGTTCTGGGGCGGATCCTCCAGCTCCGGGGTGCCTCCTCTGCACCCCAGCTGCTCCCCCAGGGACACAGGAAGCCCTGCTCCCTGCTCTGGCGGCTGTCCCCCATATGGTGGGCTGGGTCCACCCACGGAGGGGTGGGGGCCCTGCCTGGAGTGGAGGGGCACCTGGGCCCATCCTCCCTCCTGGCCCCCACTGGCATCCCCCCCTGTCCTGGCCTCCTTGCCCTTAAACTAAGAACCCCTTTAGGAGCCCAGCTCCGACCAGCCCTGGGCTGGGGAGAGGGTGGCAAGCGGACTTGGCCGGACACCTGCCTCCCCACCCATCCCAGGGGTGGTGGAAGGCAGCGGGATGAGAGTGAGGGCCAGACCTCTGAGCAGCCCGCCCAGGCAGCCCACCATGCCTGCCGGCCCCCACTCTCCGGCCATGTCGCGTGCCCCCCGCTTGCCTCACCCCCCTTCCCCAGCACACACAGCAGAGAACAGGCCCCGGCACGCGGGGAGCCAGCTGGCACCCAGTCAAACTAGCAGCCAGGCACGCTGCCAGGGCAGCCAGCCAGCAAACGCTGCCACTCGCCCGGCCCCGCCCGCCCGCCGGCCTTTACGCTCAGCTCAGAGCTCACAGCAGCGAGGCAGCCGCACCACGTGGCCTGTTCTGTCGGGGAGCGAGGCTGCAAAGGGCGGAGGGCAGGGGAACCCCATCGGAAGGGGATCCCAAGGCGGGGCAGCTTAACTGGAGATAGAGAAGGAGAGACAGCAAGGGGGAGACAGAGGCACGGCCTGGAAGTGGATGGCCCCCCAGCTGGGATCTGGCAGGTTGGGGTGCTCCCCCCAGGGCCGCTGCACCCCACACTCATCTTCAGTTGCGGGTAGGCCCCGCTCTCCCCAGCCCCGTGCGCAGGAGCCTGGGAGGGTGGCTCAGAGGCCACACTTCTTTCCCCATGTCCTGCAACCACCTGTGTTTGCCTGCCACTCCCACAGCCCTGCCACGTGTGCCCTCCCCCAGGAGACTGTGGGCACGTCCAGCCTGAGGAAGTGCCGGGGGCATTTCAGGGCTAGGCGGGCGAACAGCTGACCCCTGGCCCTCAGAGCAGGCCTCAGAGGGAGGCCCCTCTTTCTGCTCAGGCTGCCCTTGCTGGCAGGATGGGGCAGGGGCTGGCGGGGCTGGCACAGGCCAGGGTGTCGCCCCCACCTTGGCCCCCCACCCCATCGGCGGCCCTGGGGCTGGGGCTGGGGCTGGGGCTGACAGCAGCAAGGCGCCCCGCAGGCCGCAGGCCGCAGGCCGTAAGCACCCCCGCCGAGGCAGAGGTAGCCGTTGGCTCAGGGGAAGTGCGTGTCTGCAGGCCGTTGAGGGCGCTATCTGCAGGCTGCCTCCCAACCAACCCTCCCAGCAGCTCCCAGAGGGGCAGGACCTTCTCCCTGCGCCCCAGGGCAGGTGGTGCTGCCCACAAACCGCCCTCCCTGCAGGCAAGGTCCCCAAGGGTGGGCCAGAGGGGCAAGGGGCTATGAGCCTCCTGATGCAGAGCTGCCGCCACTCCCGGCCCGACCGGGGCTTCCGCTGAATACAGCCTGGCGGGCCCACGCACCTGCGGCAGGGCCGGGGCGGCAGCGGCCGTTAGTTCGGTTGAGGTGGTCCCACTCGGCTGCTGCGGGCCTCCCCTGCCCGCCCCACAACACTCGGCTCCCTCCTTCCCCCGCAGACATCCTGGGAGCCAGATGCTCCTGCCAGAGCCAGGAGTTTGCCCGGCAGACACAGAAGGCGGGAGGGCTGGAAGGAGCTGGGGGCCGGCGTGCCAGAAGCTCGGCGGGGCCCACCCACGGCCGCCCAGGAAGCCTTGAACTGGCGCTCGGCACTGAGGCACCGTCTCCCCTCGGGGAGGGTGCCGAGAGTGCCGGCGGGAAGCAGGCAGAAGTGACACTGGGCCAGGGACCCTGCTCTGCCCGCCTGGGTCCTCGGGGCCGCCCAGCCTCTCCTCCACCAGGGAAGAGAGCTGCTCCTTATCACTGGCCCAACATGTGTGCTCTGCACGGCGCTTAAAGCCCAGATTATTTTAACAACTGTCCCTCACTCGTCACCTGCCCTGTTTGGAAAACAGCCCCTTTCTTGTCGCACAAAGAGGTTTCTCTCGCTCTCCAGCAGCGCCGGGCGCTAATCTCCGGCCTGGAACTCAGGCGGCAGCGGGCGCGGTGTGTGGGTCCGCGTGCTCTGCAAACACAACGCCCGCCGCCCAGCAGTCATTGAGTTTCGGTGGTGCCGGTGCCAGGAGCGGAGAGCCCTCTGTGCCTGCTGCCAACTGCAATTACCTCTCCGCGTGCCAGCCGCCGCCGGACTTAACCCTTTCCACGCTGGGGCGCTGGGCAGCCGAGTGGATACCGGCAACTGCGGGCCGGGGGCGCAGCCCACATCACAGTGCCGAGGGGCTGAGCGGACAGTGGGGAGCTGGGGGTGCCTCTCCCTGGGAAAGCCAAGAGGAGCCCTGGAGTCCTAGCAGTGCCTGCAAGGGCCCTTCGGCCAGCCATGAGGCCTGAGAGGGACGCATATGAAGCACCTACTGTGTGCGCAAGGCTGTGACCCACGGGGAGGCAGGGGCCTGGGAGGGACACTGGTGCAGGCCAGGCCCCCAGGGTGGCAGCCTGAGCGTGCTGACAGCTCTCTCCTCCCCACCCCTCCCTCCCAGCTCACACATCTGGAGCCCGTACCTCCTCAAGTCTGGGAGGTGGGCGCAGCCCACAGCGGAGGGCACAGCCCCGTCCGGCCGGCCCAGCTGTGTTCCACATTTCCTCGGCTCCCCAGAGCCCTCCCAGCCCCACCCCCTTCTTCCCTCTCTGCCCATCTGTGGTGCACATCTGGCCAGGACCACTGCCTCACAGGGTCCGCCCACTGTTTCCAACCAATTACCACCTCCCCCTTGGGGGCTTCCTTGACGGGGAGGCAGCCCCTTGCCGGAGTGCTTGGCAGGGTCGGCCAGCTGGCTCTTGCGGGCCATGGCGGGGGAGCCCTTGGCCTCACCCCTGGCTGCGGGCACAATGGTCAGTGACTCCAGTTGCAGGCCGCTGCTGGGAGCCCGGGCCCCAGACTTACCTTCGTGGGAGTGGGAGAACCAGATCTGGGAGGTGGCGGGGTGGGAGCCGCGGTAGGCCTGCTCCGAGGGAGAGGGGGTGGGGCCGCTGGGGTGCGCGGAGGCTGCCGAGCCCAGGCTGCTGGTGAGGAAACTGCCCATGAAAGACGAGGCCGGAGAGCTCCCCATCAGGCGGCTGCTGGCTGTGGACACAGGGGGCCAGAGTGAGTCTGCGCAGGGACAGCTCCCACCAAGGAGCCAGCCCCTCTCCAGGGCTGATCTCAGGTCCCAAGCTCCCCAGGTTTGTCTTCAAACAGGCAGGAAGCCAAGGTGGGAAAAGCTGCCCTCTCAGACCCCAGACAGTCACGGTCAGGGCCCAGAGGTCCTGGCACCCTCCTGTTACTGCAAAACCCCCAAGAATGGCACTTCCGCTGCTACCACGTGGCCCACCTTCACCCCCACCCCCATCAACCAGGTGCCAGGTGCCATCCGGAATAAACGTTCAGGGCCCCAGGGCATGTGGGAAACAGGCAGCCCTGTGGGTGAGTGTCTCGGAGGCAGACCCCTGACCCCACCAGGCCAAGGCTGTGGAGACTCTGGGACCTCTTAGCCGGCGGCAGACCTGCCAGAGAGATTCGCCCACACCTCCCCAGAAAGTCTGGGGTCAGCAGGGCCCAGCCAGGGGCCCTGCCCCACCCTGTGGACCCAGTGGTCTCTGCCCACCCCCTGGATGGCACTGGGGGGTGGCCTTTCCCCACAGTAGGGTCTTCAACCTTCTCCCAAGTGCAGTTAACTGACTCAGCAGACTAGAGGACCCTATCCCAGCTGAGTGGGAGGAGAAACTGAGGCAGAGCAGAGGGAGGGACGGGAGGAGCCTGAGGAAGCTAAGGATCTGCTTTTAACGCCCCAGGGATTCTCAAGGTCGGGCCCTGACCAGCGACATCCAGACACGGGCAGCCAGCCTCCACAGCCTGCCCACTGGCACCCTCAGATGCTGTGTCCCCTCTCTGCCCAAGTCCAGTGGCCGAGAGTTACCATGGTGACTGGTGGATTGCACCGGAAGGACACAGGCACACACAGAGCGCCCGGTGGGTGGTCTGGGCTGCACTGCTCAGCCCCCACCCTGGCAGGGCCCCCGGCACCTTGTCACCTCCACTCCATGGGCAGCGAGCCTGGCTTGGACCTTCCTGGGGGATGGGGAGCAGGGACCTGGGGGCCTGCCATCCCCTCAGGCCCGATGTCGGGGCCTGGAAGGGTCTGCAGGGCTTCTATGGTCCCAGGAGGCTGCAGGCCCAGCCCGAGGTGAGTCAGGGCCGCTGTTCCCTGCCCAGGAGGCAGGGGGAATTTGTGAATTTGTGATGCCTCACCCAGCCTGGCTTGGCCCTGAGAGCTTCCCAGACAAGAGGTGACTCAGCAGAGAGGCGGCAAGGCCCTGGAGCAGGGGAGAGGGA
Organism: Camelus ferus; assembly: GCF_009834535.1. NCBI lineage: Eukaryota > Metazoa > Chordata > Mammalia > Artiodactyla > Camelidae > Camelus > Camelus ferus. Next base: position 20,858,389 of record NC_045711.1, read on the forward strand.
GGGGCTGTCCCGGCCGGGACCCTGGCAGCTCCCCTCCCCACCCCTCCATGTGTGAATGGGCCCTGTGGATGAGGGGGGCCTCTCCCGGACACGGGCCTCAGAGGCAGGGTCTGTGAGCCCTGGCTGGGCACTGGGGTGTCAGCTGACCTCTCTGGCAGGGGTCAGGCCAAAGGGAGACCGAGAGGACCGAGGGGGCAGGGGGCGAAGGTGCCCAGGAGCCAGGGACTTCCCGGACCGCAGGGCTGGGACTGCCATGGGTCCTGGCCAGACCACAGGCACATCCAGCCAGGGGAGGGGACTCTGGGCTGGGAAGGGAAGTACTGGCCTCTCGGGCCGGCGGGTGGAGCAGGCGGGAGACGGAGGGCAGCCTCTGCTGGGCTCCAGGGACCCTGGGGGGGCCATGCCTGTGGGATGAGTGAGGCCTCTTCCTGCCTCGCCCAGGCCCACTCCATGTCCCCCAGGCCTTCCCACCCCCGCACCCTCCCAGGGAAGTCCCTCCGCCCAGCTCCTCCCGGGGATAGTGGGAAGCAACCGAGTCCAGCAGTTGGTCTGGATAAAGGATTTCTCTGGGAGCAGGGCCTGAGAACCTTGTGCTCTCCCACACCGCAGCGGGCGGGGGCGGGGGCGGGGGCCAGGCCCCAGGCCGGGCGGGAGAAACAGACAGCATCCCAAAGGGCCGTCCGGCCAGAGGAGCCAGGAAAACCCAGGCTCCGGCAGCCCCTCACAGGGCCTCCATGCCTGAGGGCCCTGCAGGGAGGGGCGGCAGGCCGCCTCTGCAGACCCACTGCCCACATCCCTGAGGGCCACCCACCTGGGGCTGGGGCAGGGGGGAAGCAGGCCGAAGCCCAGCAGGATGTCTGATCCGACTGGCCCCCTACGCTGGAATCCAGATGGGGGCAGGGAAGCCATGGGACACCTTCCCCTGGCCCCAGGAGGCGGATCCTGGCCTCGACAGGGGACTCTCCGGGGTGCCTGTTTTGACAGCGTCCCAGAAGGGGGTCCCACAGCGCGGGAGCTGTGGGGAAGCAGCACTGCAGTCCAGCCAGCCCCAGTCCTGGCTCCGCAGGGGCACACACCGGTGGCGGGCCGTGCTTCCTGCTACGCGCCAGCCTGTCTCCCAGCGCAGGGGGCGGCTCTTGGGGTGCTTCCAGAGTCCATGAGGAAGGCACCCTTGTCCCCGAGTGTGGGAAACGAGCTGGGGGGATGGCGCTCCAGCCCTGCCCCGCCCCGTCCCCTGGTCTCGGTCCCAGGCTCCCCAGGCCCCCCTTTGCTCAGAGCCTTCACAGCTGCCCCTGACACCCCACATCTCCCAGGCTCACAGGCAGCCTGCAGGGCCCAAGGGTCCCGCCTCCAGCGGGGTCCTTCATCGGGGGTCTTCTCCCTCATTTTTCCTTTCATATCAAAAACAGAAGAACCTGGTCACATAAATATTACATATCTACACCTTCGCTACAAAACACACAAGGAAGGAAGCGGAGCTCACGGGAGCCCACTGCCCTGGGGCACAGCCAATGAGCGCTGGGGCCACCCTCCAGGCACTGGTGCATTTGCCCTGATGCTGTGCCACCGCCTCTTGTGGGGAGACCTGTGCGGGTACCCAGGTGGCCTCTCCCTCCTGAAACCACGGCCCATGGCAGCAAGTCCTGCCTGGGACTCTCACAGTCCCTGAGCAGCGGGACAGCCCAGGTGGACAGACACTGGGCAAGTGGAGCTCCGTGATCCTTGCCCCGCTGTCCTGAGCTAGAAGTTCGGTCCCACAGGCCTTGCCAGGTGGGCACTGCTGTGCTGGGGGATGGAGAGGGGGCTGCTGGCACCTGGAGCCTCCCTGAGCCCAGCCAGCCCCTGACCCTTGGACAGAGTGTCCGGGTTCTGACGTCACCTCCACCTCCAAACCGTTCGGCAATGGCGCTGTGCCCAGCCAGCAGAGGCACAGGCAGGCCTGGTTGCCACCCCTCCAGCCCCCGCCTGCCGCCCGGTAGCCAGCCCCAGACAGAGCCTGAGCAGAGGCGGCCTGGGCCCCGGCCAGGAATGGAGCCGCGCAGCCAAGTCTGGCCGGGAACTGGGCTGGAGGCTTCTTTCCTCTTGGCAAGGTCCTTGCCCACGGAGTGCTGCGGTTAGCGGGCCAGGAGGGGATAGTGGGAGCCCCAAGCAGCAGGGAGGACCAGAGGGGCTCTCTGCCTGGAGCCCCTGGGCTGGGAGCCCCGATCCTGGCACCGTCTGCACTAGCCCTTCTCAAGGGAGGCGCTTTGCCGACCTTGTACTAATCCAGGTCACCACATCCCAGGTGGTGGGCCCGCCACGGGGCTGACGAAGAAATGGGCACCATTAGTGCCAGCCCCCCAGCCCCGGGTGCCCAGGCTGGGGTTCGGATGAGGCCTGTCCATCCAAGGCTGCCCTGGGCTCTCCAGTGAGCATGGCCATGGTGGCCAGTGCCCTGCATTATCTATGGACTCTCATCCCAGCCACCTGGCACAAGTTTAGTGCCACCTTGGGACAGGGACGTGAATGCTGGGTGAGGTGACAGCAGGGCCACCGAGGGAGGCCACTCGGTGCGGGACACCAGCCCCCAGCCAGTCATCCCCACTGCCCGGCTGGCCCAGGCCAGGGTTTGCGGCCCCAGACACAGGGCTCCAGCCCCAGCTCCAGGGCCGCCTCAGCTCTGCCCAGGACACCGCGGAGGCCTGGCCCGGGTGCCCAGCTGGCTGAGAAAACCGCTCCGGAAGCCAGAATGCCCGGGAGGGCTGGCTGACACCCCCCACTCCCGCTGCAGCCCAGCTCCTCAGGCACAGCCCCAAGGCCCACCCGTTCCCACGCCCCAAGGCCCAGACAGCGTGGGGCGGGAGACGGGCCGTACCTGGACCCTGGCTGGGCAGCTCCCTCCCTCCCAGCTGCCCTAGCTGGGCAAAGCCGGGTCGGAACGCCTTGACACCCCGAGAGGACAGAGCCGGGCTGGGACGCCTTGACGCCCCAAGAGCCCAGCCCTTGCTCCCAGGGCCACTGTGGCCACAGCAGAGGCGACGCTATGTGGCCAGGCAAAACGAGGGGAGGGGCCGTTCTCTGCCCACCTGTTTGCCAGGCCCACCTGCTATAGCTGAGACGGGTAACAGATGTCGGGCAGCCCCAAGGGGCGCTGGGGGGCTCCCATCTTGGAGCCCAGGTGCTGCCCTGGGGAGCCTCCCGTCCAGGGAGGGTGTGACTGGCAGCAAGGCTGGCAGCCCCCTGCCTCGCACCCCAGGGGTGAGGGGCAGCACGCCAGAGGCTGGGCCTGGACGGGGTCAGGCTGGGAGGGCCGGGAGGAGAGAAGGGCCTTGGGGAGCCGGGGGGAGGGCGAGCCAGAGCACGGAACCACAGCAGAAGAGCATTTGTTTTGACTTAAGTGAGCCACCAAGACAGCCTCCTCCCTTTCTGGAAACAGAGACATGGGTTGCAAAAAAAAAAAAAAAAAGAAAAGAAAAGGCCTCATTGCGAGGCTGGAGGCCGCTCCTGAGAAGCCAGCCCCTTCCCAGGCTCCGGGCGCTCCCGCTGCTTCCGGAAGCCCAGCTGACGGGCTGCTGGCACCCGGCTCCCCAGCGCTGCGGCTGGTGCCCGCGCCAGCTCCCACCCTCCCTCTCACACCTGCTCAGGCTCCCCACCTCCTCCAGCCTCCTGCAGAGCCTGCCTGGGTGCTGGGGACACCCGGATCCCCTGGGGCCCTCCCTGGGTCTCCCCCAGGACACCTGGGGCAGCTGAGACACTGGAGCGATGGGTGGCCTGCCTGGGGGGGGGGGGCAAAGTGTCCCTCCCATGCTGAACCAGACCCCAGAGGGGGAGAGTGGAGGGGAGGAGGAGACAGGAAGGATGACGGCCCACCACATGGACTGGCCCACATTCCTCTCATTCCGGGAGAGGGAGGGGGAGGGAGGATGTCCACCCCGGATGTCCTGCGTGGACCGAGGTGGAGAGGCCTCGGTCCAGCCTGCTGGCAGGCCGGTGGGCGTCCACCCATCTGACCACCCAGGAGAAGGATGTTGGGGAGGGGGACTGGGATGGGGATACCAGGCCCTGGTGGGAGGGGCCCCACTCTGGGACTGCCCACAGGAAACCCAGAGCAACTGCAGCTGGGCCATAGAGGCCACGCCCCACTGCCGCCCACCAGACCCACTGTGGGAGGACATGGGTCTGCGGGCTCAATCCCAGGTGACACCCAGGGACATGCGTCGCTGGGCTGGAACCCACCAGTGGCCGAGGCATGAGATAATGTGTGCGTGTGCGTGTGGGCACAGAGGTGGCCGAGGGCTGTGTGTGGGCGCTCGGGGGTGTGTCTGGGTGGGGACCATGGTGCTGAGTGTACACCCAAGCTACAGTTGTGCTCGCAGGTCTGGGCTGTGGGCTCTGAATGTGCACGAGGTGGGAACTTAATCTCCTGCGATGGGGGTCACATGGCCCTTGAAGACTTGCTTCGGGGTCATGTTCCCCTTGACTGGACTGGACCCTAGAAAAGGCTCCCAGCCTTCGGTTCTGTCTGATGCCCGTGGTGACGTGGGAGGGGCAGCAGACCACCAGGCCACTCCCTCCTTTTCAAGTCTGTACCGAACTGCTGCTCCAAGACCTCTGAGCCCTGAGCTCCTGCCCGCCCCAGCCCAGATGCCCAAACCCCAGCCACCTGGACCTGAAAGCGGGTCCAGCAGTCGTGTGGATTCTGGGAGCAGCCGGCAGCCCACATGGCTGGGGCCACCCCCGCACAGGCAGCCCGATCCCCCTCCGATCTGGGAGTCCCTCCCCGCAGGGCCAGCCTGACCGGGCAGGCTCTCCAGGACCCACAAACAGTCTGGATCTGGGGCAGTTCCCTCTGGCCACAAACTGGTGGCCTCCAGACGTTGGCCTGTCTGGACGGCCTCACCAGACTCGGAGCCTGCCCTGCTTCAGGCCACCCCTCTGCTACCACAGCCCCAGGGTCCCCGGGGCGCTACCCGATGACCCCAGCTGCCATCCATGGTTCTGAGACGGTGGCTGGGCAGAGGGAGACAGGGAAAACAGAAGAAAAGGAAGAGGCTGGAGGCAGGGCGCGTCGGCTGCGGAGGGGGGCAGAGGGACCGGAGCGCCAGGCCGTGGGCGAGCCCCCACCAGGCCAGCCATGGGGTGGGGGGGCAGCCCCAGTGAGGCGCACCTGCCTGGAAACATCAGCCCGGCACATGGGAGGCCCCTCTCCACTGGCCCAGGAGAACCTTCCAGAAGACCCGGTTGGCCCAAAGGCAGCGTCTCTCAGGCCATAATAGGAAAATTCTGTGGTCGCTGAGCCACCAGGCCCACAAACGTAGAGGCAATGATGACAGGGGACAGGCCCAACCACCAACAGCCCAGAACTAATAAAAGAAAAGGAAAACCGGATATAAGTCTGGTTCTTATTAAAAGGGTAAATTTAGCCCTTTGGCTGGGGGGAGTGGGGAGCGGCCAGCACTCCCCGCTGGGGCCGCCCTGGGACTCGCTGCTCCCCCTACCCCACCGCCCTCCGGGTCCCTCACACCCTCTGGGGTCTCCTCCTCCCCTCCCTCTCACACCCTCCCTGGCTGGCGGCCAGCACCTCCCCCTGCAGAGCACTTCTGAAGGCTGTGAACAGAAGGGAGGCCCAGGGATGCGACCAGGCCTGGCCAGCGCCGCCCTCTTCAAACCCTGCCAGCGGGAGGAGCGTCCTCACCAAAGCAAGGCTTCCCTTCATGCCATCTTAAAATAAGCTGCAAGGGGACGGACGCCCCAGTGGACACTGGGGCGCACACGCACACCTAGAGACACCCCAGTCCCCTCGGAGGGACAGCCCATCTGGACAGGGTCAGAGGTGCCCACCCTGCAGGAGCACCCCGTCCCCTGGACCCAGGCACCCAGCGCCTCGAGCTGGCCTGGGACGCGCCCCTGCCTCAGCTGTGGGAAGGGAAGGAAGAGGGCAGCCGGGACGGAGGTGTGGGGTTGCACCGTGCCAAGCCAGTCTGCGCACGAGGTCTGGTCTGGTCTGCCACACTAGCACGGAATGGATCCCTGAAGGAACCAGGAAGGCCAGCCCTTCCCCATCCTCCAAGTGGACCCAGACAGCATAATGCTAGACCGCCGTCCAGTGGGGGTGACCTTCCTCCTCTGACCCTGACCTCTCTTCACTGGCTGCACTGGGCAGAGACTCCATGGCCAGGAGTGCAGGAGACATTAAGGCAGGGAGAGGCAGGTGCTGGCTGGGGAAGGGCTCGCCACCATCCTGTACACTCCCCCATCCTGTGGATTCATCCATTTATCCTTGTGTCCCTCCCCTCCCCCCACTTATTATCCATCCATCCATCCATCCTTCCTTCCTTCCACCCACCTATCCATCCCCTCTCCCTCCCACCATCCCTGGAGCACCCACAGTAGTTCTGTGGGTAGTTGCAGCCCCACATCCTGACCCAGGTATAGCCACAGGGCCCAGAGGTTGGGCTGGCTTAGGTGGGCATGGGGGATCTGAAGACTCCTCCCACTGACATCGAACAAGGCTACAGGCTGCCCCAGGCACCCCGCACCCACACCCAGGCAGGAGAGACACTAGTCTGTGTCAGTCAGCCCCAGTGGAGCTGTGGGGCTGGGAGACTGGGCAGGGACAGCTGTGCACATTGCGGTCACTACCTCCAGCCGCAGGGCCAGCTGCCACGTTGAGCTGGGAGAGCTCTACCTGGCCACTGCAAGGACTCAGGCCAGCTCCTGCTCCTTCGTGCCTGAGAAAGACCAGGGACCAAGGGCCTGACTCCCAGAATGGTACAGGCTCCATCCTGAAGTGGGGCCAGGAGGGACACCCAGGACCTCCACAGATTCACACAGATCAGCCCACTATCCTCCCTTTCTCAAGAAACTTCCTGAGTTCCTGCTGCTGTCTTCATTTCCTAGCCAACTGCTTCAGGTACAGTTCGATCCAGCCACACTGAGACTCACTCCAGTGCTGCCCTTTTAAGGAGAACAGCCCTCCCCAACTCTATCTCTCAAGGCTCAGTATACACCCAGCCTCCTCCACAAAACTCAGCCTGATCACCCCTCTTCACAGTGCAGGTCTTCACCTTACAGCTTTCCACCACTTCGAGACCCTCCATTCCGCCCCAGGCCACACCTCCAAGCACCCGTCCACCTCCAGCCACGTGGGGGGGTCCCAGGCTAGCCCACAGTCCTGGGAACCCAGCCCCGTGGAAGAATCAGGGTAGGAGGAGACAGACAGGAAAGAAACAGGGAGGAGCAGGCTGGCTCGGGGCGCTGCACAGAGCAGGGTCACAGGCAAGGAGGGGCGGCCAGAGAGACACCAGGACTTGAGCCCTGACTCCAACACTCCAGCCTCGTCGGCACATGGCCACCCTTGGCCCTGGCAAGGGGCTCGCTCAGGACCGACCTTCCACCCTCAGGGCTTTGCCCCAGGGGCCCCCTGAATGGGAGTGACCAGCAGGAAGGGCAGGGAAGCGGAGAGAAGCCCAGGGCAAAGGTGCAGGCCGAGAGGAGCCGGGGCGCGGAGAGGAGAGCCCCCGTGGTGAGCCGCAGGACAACTGCTCTGTGCGCGGAGGGACGCAGGACGCATGGTGCGGGGCCTTGACAGATGTAACACGCTGCTTGCTTCTCAGCAGGACTGCCCGGCCCTGCTGCGGGTGCTGCCCGTGAGGAGGCCCGGGTGCACTGCGGAGAGAGCAGGCACGACGCGTCCAAGAGACGCAGAGGAGGCCAAATCACCGAGGAGGGCTCTGCGGGGACCAGACCGCGGGCCGCACAACACCCAGAGCCAGCGCTGCCAACTCACTCCCCGCAGAGCGGGGTGGGGGGCCTGGGCCTCTCCCAGCACAGACCTCCTGGGAACCCACCTTCTGACGGGCCACCCCTCCGCACGACGTCCCTGCCTTCTGAGGCTCTCAGCAGACCTGGCCTCCTCACCTGAAGCGGGAAAGGCCTGGCACCGGGGCGGCCCCCCGCTCCTGGTGGGAGGAGCATGCAGGGGGCAGCCTGCTGGGTGGTGGGGATCCCCTCATGCTGCGCTGCTGGGGGCAACCCTCCCACCCCTCTGTGAGCGGGAGATTGGGGGGGCAGGGGTGCAGCTGGGGCTCCGCAGCCCCGCAGTTTCCCTAACAGCTGAGCTGCTGTGACAAGCCACCCCGCCCCCTTCGAAGCACAGAGATAACACTGTAGCCTCTAAAGACAGACGGCACGCGCAGGAAGCAAGCCTCCAGGCTTCGAGGTAAAACCACGGTGTTTCTGGGAATTCTCCAGGGGACCAGGGTGAGGAGATCTGTTTCTGGGGTGGAAAAAGTGCACCCCACTCATCTGGGGGCCCCCAGGACACAGAAGCGGCCCTGGGGCAGGACGGGGCAGTTCCCCGAATGGGGAATGAGTGACAGCCAGTCCAGGGGAGCTAGAGGGGGGCCAGGCTCGGGGAGGCCCAGCGGAAGCTCCCAATGGAGAGGAGACCCCCCCCGCCCCGCAGCTCCCCCACAGCCTGGGCCCTCAGCCCCCAGCTCAAGGTGAGCCAGGGGCAGCTGCCGTTGGTGAGGGGGTGCTCTGGCAGAAGACCCGCCTTGGACCCCCCACAGGACGGCCTGTGCTCCCGAGTGGCTCCTTATGTGAACACGGGACAAGCAAGGGGCCTTGCTGAGCCTCCGCCACCTGGACCCCACCTGCCCCTGGCAGGGGGCGGCAGGGGACCCAGCCCAGAGCCTGAGGACTGGCCCCCTCGCCCCAGTCACACTCAAGGATCTGAGCAAGCGTCGTGTGCAGAAGAGGCTCTGCTGCCAGCTGGCGGACAGGGCTCTGGGCTGGGCTTCCCGGGCAGACGGGGTCCCCAGGGGGCACCCGCCACACGGTCTTGGAGGGTCTGGAGACCTCAGGATGCACCATGACCCTCCGGCCACCTGGTCCCCACTCCCAATGGGGACCCAATGGGGAGTCTCCATCGGCTTCGGGCAATCCAGGGGGAGTGCCCGGGTAAGCCCGGGGCACCTGCTGACCTCATTAGGGCAGGCCGCTGGCGTGGGGAGACCGGACGGGAGTGCTGCCCAGACCGGACAGCACAAAGACCTCAGTCACCCAAGCCACAGCCCGAGCCCGGAGCCCCACCCAGAGAATGAAACTCTAACCCGGCTCATCCGTTAGACAAACAGCTACTGAGTGGCTGCAGCGTGCAGGGTCACACACCCTCACCCTGGAATCCGAGGAAGCCACAGGCTGCCCGGGCGCCCTGGCCTCTGACAGTGGCCCTCAGACCTCTTGGTGACCCACGCTGGCCCTGCGGCTGCTTGGGGCCATCTTCCTGGCCTGTTCATGGCCTGTCTCGGAGCAGACGTCTGACAGCCATGGACAACAATGACCGCCAGTGGAGGGCAGGTCGCATTTGTCTCGGGGGGCCCTCCACCGAGTGGGGACCAGCCTTTCAAAGAGGACAGGCCAGAGTGGAGTCGCTAGCAAGGAAGTGATGATAGTCCTGGAGCTGGACATGAGGGGACAGATGCTGGGTGAGAGAGAAGGTGCTTCCAGTGGTTCAGCCAGGTCACATGCAAGGGTCAGCAGGGAGGAGGGGGACCGCCCCCCCAGTGCGCCCAGCCAGCCAGCAGTCAGAGGACAGGGAGGACCCAGGCTTTGGAGGGGACCTGGGCAAGGTCAGCATACAGGGGCAGCTATAGCCGCAGGTCAGGTCCAAATGGACCCTGCCCCTCGTGGGGTCAACCTTGGGCCCCCAATGACCTCTGAACCCTGGTATTCATGCCTTTATTGAATCCCCTTCCCTTGAACATGGGTGGGACTGGACTCACTTCTATGAATAGAACACCGCAAGATTATGAGGACAGCCCTTTGGAGATGAGGTTATAAAATGACTACAGTAGCCCAACAGAAGGTCCCCAGGGAAGGAACTCCTGTCTCCAGCCAGCCACCAACGAGGACCTGAGGCTTGCAAAAGCCATGTGGAGGAGCTTGGAAGGGGATCCCCCACAGCTGCAGCCTGGATTGACACCTTGACCCAGATTCCCGCTCCCCAGAAACTGTGAAGTGATGACAGTTTGCTGTTTTGAGCTGCTAAGTTTGGGACAATCTGTTACACAGCAATAGCTAACCCATACATAGAGAAGCAATGGGATGGGATGAGGGGGTGGTGCAGGGGGAGAATTTACAGTGGAGCCTAGAGCAGAGAAGGAACCTTCAGGAAGGTCAAGGAAGGACCAAGAGGGAGCAGATCTGCTTCTGCAGGAAAGTCAGAAACCCAGGTTTATGTGTGAAGTTCTCCCAACCTGGAAGGCAGCCCTCCAACCCCCGTGACCCAGACACGCAGAGGCACCCTCAGCCCCCATGTCACGGAGCCAGTTTCCCTTTCAAGCCAGGCCCAGGACACTTCAGCCCTTGACTGCTGTGCGGACAAGCAGCGCGGAAGTCCTTGCTAACCCTGTCTCCCCTGCTCTTTGTTCGACACCCTACAGACTATTTACACACCTCCCACACAAGAGCCCTCCGGACTCGATAATTTTGAATTTCTACTAAGGATTTATCATCAAGTCTGCAATGCTTTATAAAGGACGGGAGGGCCTCATGTGCACCTTCCCAACTTTTCTTGGTTTTATCTGTATTCATGCTCATTAAGGGCCTTTTAAGAGTTCCCCCAAATGATGCGTTACAATTTAATTTAGATTTAATTTTAATATTAATTTAAAACAAATTAAAAGCTTATTTTTAGGAGACCCAAAGGGATGCAAAAAGTCTCAAAAAGGGGGCTGGCCTCAGGCAAACTGCCCTGGAGTGACCTGCTGGCCGGGAGTGTGGCAGGCAGGCTGGACAGGGCAGCTGCCCCGCTAAGCAGACCAGCGTGTCCTGGGGGAGCATGGAGTCCAGCTCCTTCCCCTCCGTCCCATGCAGGGCGATGAGGGCTGTGCACACACCATTCTGCACAGCGCCGTGAGGCCAGGAGGCTGGCGGGAGCCCCGGTCCTGTCCTCCTCGCATCCACATCCAAGCCTGGGTCCTGAATCCCCTGCCTGCCGGCCGCCAGGGCCCTATAAGGAGTGATGGAGGCGGCATCTGGGCCCGAGCCACGCTGAGTGCAAGGCGCCCTCCGGGGTACAGGGACGTGAGTGCTGCCTGCCTGGGGGAGGGGAATGCCCAGGCCCTGGAGAGGTTCGGCTCATGGGGAAGGGTCCCGAGGGGGTGTGCAGGCTGTGGTGGGGGTCTGCAAGGCAGAGGGCTGTGAAGGCCTCAGAGAACAGCCGATGCTCTGGGGACAGTGGTGAGGCTCACACTGGGGCAGGCAGGCAGGCAGAGTGGAATGGCCTGAAGTCTGAGTGCCGGCAGAGGACACACAGGTCCGAACTGCCACGGCGGGGGCCGCACCTGGGGTCCCTCTGCACCCACACCAGAGTGGCCAGCAGGTCTGCACAGGTTAGGACAACGTCCCGGCACAGCTCTGAAGCTGCCGGCAGGGACAGAGAGGCAGGAGCGATCTGAGGGAGGGAGGATCTGAGCGGCAGAGGACAGAGCTGGCCGGCAGTGGATCGGTGACCTGTTCTCATCCTCTAGTCACTGGCTTCCCACCGACCTCCTCCTCCCTGGGGGTCTCCCCAGGCCACCGTCCTCCCTGGCCTGAACTGAACGCCGGTCTGGGCACCGGTGCCTGTCTGGGGTCAGGGTTTGGGGTGCAGAAAAGGGGGAACCACTCAGGCCCTGCAGGGCACACCCACACTGGGGAGGGCTGGGGACTGAGGACCAGGAGGGTAGCTCCGGGACAGATGGGTGGTGAGAGGAGAAACCCTCAGGCCTCCCCCAGGTGAGGGGAAAGCGCACTCCCAGCTCAGAGCTGGGACCTTGACCCGCCAGGCTGGTCCCAGCATCTCTTCACGGGCAGACAGGTAAGTCACAGAAGAAAGAGAAGCTGCAGAAGCAGCCTCCTGAGGAACGCCCCGGGGTCCTGAGACCAGGCCCGGGAGCTCTGCAGTGCTTGCTTACAGCCAGTCTCACCCCTGGCTCACGCAGTGTCCCTAGTGAGGGGGCACCCAGGAGCCTCCACTCCCCCCCAGGCTGAGCAGCCCGGGGTCCCCCAGCTCCATGTGTGGGTCCAGGACTTTCTTTTCTGCAGGGGCCTCCATGATCCTCCCGCTTCGACCCAGAGCCTCAGAGCACCCCATCCCCATGACGTCACACTCCGTGAGAGCCCCAGCGCTCACCTCCCGGCGCTGCGAGCTGCCACCTCCAGCCTCTGGCCCCCAGCAGCCAAAGCCCACACAGGCAGAGGGTAAGGGAGGCCGTGCAGGGGTGTGGCTGGACCCCAGAGCCCGGGTGCAGGAGCAAGGGCCCCCGTTTCCTAACTCTGCGGTCATACTGAGGCCACAAGACAGCAGGACCTCAAGGCAGGCACCACGGAGAGGGGCTGGAGGGACTGTGACCCATGAGGGGGGCCCTGCCTGTTCCCAGAGGAGCCCCTCCTGTGATGCCCGAGGTCCAGGCACTTTCTCCCCAGGTCTCTGGGCACATCCTGAGGACGTGGGCTCCCAGGACCGGCTGGCTGGGGATGGGGAAGCCCGGTGGCACTGACTGGGGATGGGGCACCCCTCCAGGATTGTGCCTGTCCCAGCCCTTCAGCAAAGCCTCCCCGCTGACTCACTTTAGAAGTGGGAGGCGCAGAGAAGCCTGCCCGGGACGGAGATGCCGCAGAGGGCGAGAGGGGCCACAGCCCCGCCCCTTGTCTCTCCCCCACCCTCATTTCCCTTTTGCTGGTTGCCCACCAGCCCCTGCCTGCACAGCCACCTCGGAGGGAAGAGGGGTGGGGGAGTGGGCAGCTCACCCCCAGCATCTGTCCCTCCTCACCCTCCAGCACCTGTGGCCCAGGTGAAGCTGCCAGCGCCTGCCCTCCAATCATCAGTGCTCCACCACACACAGAACCCCACGCCGGCAGCCAGGGAGCCACCTGCGGGGGCCAGGCACGGGGCAGACAGGAAGCGGCCCCACCTGGAGCCCGGCCGGTGCTCTGCCAGGTCCTATCCCCACTGGCCCCCTCTCTCTGCTGCACAACTTTACGTGTGCACCCAGGGGCCGGCTCCCAGGCCATGCAGGTGACGCCAGGCTGCACTGCCCAGGGGCCTTCTCCCTGCCGCCCCTCACCCTCGGACACTAAGAGGAAGGGGACAGCCCTCTCTGCCAATCTGTTTTGCTCTGACACCTTTTCAAAACATAGTGCACACAGGCTGGGAGCCTCTGCAGACAACAGAAGACGCTTCTGGAAGCTGAGGGGATGCTGACCTGGTCCCTGGGGGTAGGCCACACAGGCTGGGAACACGTAGGGGGCGCTGCCAGCGTCAACGTCCCCATGGTGGATGGATGTGGGGGAGGGCACCTTGGTTTTAGGGAAGAGACCAGGGCCAGTTCGGATCCCAGCGTCCCCCACCCTCCTCCTCCTAACGAGTTCTCCCGGAGTCAGGGTTACCATCCCGATTTTCCAGTGTGGGGTGAAACTGCAGGGAAAAAGCCACACAGGGCTTCTCTTCCCACCCACAGGCACGTGCGCGTTTTACCCAAGCATGGACGGGCACGGGCACCCCGTCTCGGCCCCTGCTGTCCTGCACGGGGAGCCAGCGACTGCCTGGCCCTGCTCTGGGGGGAAGAGGGATGGAGGGGTGGACATGCAGACTCAGGACCTTGGGGTCCCACCGGGAAGGTGGCCCATGTGGAGCAGGACGGGGACTGCGGCAAGGCCTGGCGGGACAGACTGCTGTGCCGGTCAGGGCCAGACGTCATGGACCATGTGGGACAGAGATGCACTGGAGGCCCAGGGGGCATTCCTGGGAAGAAGAGGGGTGGTGGTGTGTGAGAAGAACTGGGGGACACGGTCAGGATGGTGGGCCTGGGTGGAGCCGCCGTTCTCCACCAGGCTGCACGTCAGAATCACCTGGGGGTCTGAAAGGACATGAGGCCGTGACCCTCCAGTGCCAGCTGTGGATCAGAACCGGGGTGGGGGGGCCTGGGCACTGGCCGACGTCTGGGCTGCCTGGAGGGGGAGCCGGCTGGGGGGTGCTCCAGGAGGGGTAGGGAGCAGAGAAGGCACCTGGGGCAGCAAAGAGGGGAGCATGGTGGCTGGAGCCTGTGCTGAGCACCGGGAACCTCAGGGACAGTGGAATGACAAGGGTGGTGGGCGGGAGCCGACCTCAGGTGCTGGGGGCGGGGGGGGGGGAGGCTCGGGTTAGAGAGGCCCAGAGGGAAAGGAAAGCGGGGCTGGAGGCTCATGGCTGACCTGCGGGTGGGGGCTGGGCAGGGCAGCTGACAGGCATCTCCTGGAGGAGGACCGTCTCTCACGGAGGGACTGGATGTGGGGACAGGTTCATTTGAAGCAGGAGCCAGAGAACAGGTTCCACAGGGACAGAGGGAAGGAAGGGGCCGGAGCCGGGGAGGGCACCAAGCCCTGCCCGTCAGTGCTCGAGTCTGCCACCGAGAGTCGCTGGGGACCCTCGGGCTCCACCCCAGCAGGTGGCCAGGAGCTGAAGGATGGAGCAGGTGGCGGGAAATGGAGACAGACCAGAACACACATTCGGATCAGTGGGCCGGCTGACTCTCCCAGGGCCCAACTGGGATGTGATTCCTTGAAGGCCAGCTGTGAGCATGTGTGAGTGGGAGCAGCTGTGAGCATGAAGACCTGCCCGGGGTGTGAGCACATGTGAGCCGGCTGTGACCCGCACTGCGGGCTCCTATGAGCTTGGCCAGTGAATGCGCGGGCTGGCCCGTGGGGACGTCAGGGTCTGCAGCGTAGGCCTGCACCTCTGTCCACAAAGGGGACACAGACTGGGCCAGGTGGGTACCAGCCTGACAGTGCAGCCCTGGGCTCTGCTCCGTGGGTCTCTTATCCAGCGGTCCCCAATCTGCCTTCCTTTCACCTCTAACCAGCTGTGCTCCCAGCATGCCTGCCTCAAGGGTAGGGGTGCCCTGCCTGGCCTGGCTCTGGGATTTGGGGGCCGTGGTGCCCTCCCCAGAGATGCCCATGGAAGTCCCAGGGAAGAAGGGCCCTGGCTTTCTGGAAGGAGGAGCAAAGGGATCCAGCCAAGACCGCCTTTTCCCAAGAAGACAGCAGAAGGGTGGTTTAGTCCTTACTCAGTGTGGCTGCGGCTTCCACCTGGAGGGGGACCCTGAGAAGGCACACCCATCCTCTGCCCCTCCTCCGAGTTCTGGCTAATTTCTAGTGAAAACCAGGTTCCTGCCCTGAGGTTGGAGAGGGGCTGCTTCAACTCTCCTTCCACTTTCAGGCACACAGTCACCCCCATCCCGCCCCCATCAGCCTCAAAAGTCTTTGGATCTAAAGACACTGAACTCTTTGTTGGGGGGGCTGGGGGAGGGGAGAGGGGGCAGGGAACCCAACCCACCTGTTCATTCCTCCTCCTCCTCCCCCCCTAACCGAGGTCAGAATGTGAAAAAAAAAAAAAAAGCTTCCTGGCTCATCCAATCTGGAACCTAATCGTCTAGACAGCTGCAGCAGCCCTGAGATGCCAGCCCGGCTGGCTCCCGGCTTGGGCACTGGACACCGCCCCCCCAAGGCCCGCGACTGCTGCAAACCCACGCCGACCACATAAGCGGGGCCCGGGCAATCCCCCACCCGGCGCCCCCTCTAAGCCCACGCCCAGTTCCCACCAACTAGTCCCCGTCCTCCGGTGGCAGCTGCTCGCAGGGCCACGGGAGGCAGTAATATTATATATTACAACAAACAGGGGCAGCCCACTGACAAATAGGCCTGCGTGATCTAAACGGTATATTATCCCATAAAAACGTCAGCGGGCAGGGAGTCAAAGCCGAGGCCGAGCCGCGGCCGTGGAGCGCGGGCTCCGAGCCCGTACCTTCCTCGGTGCGGCCCGGGGCTGCGGCAGAGGGGGGCGGCTAGACCGTGCATGCTCTTTGTGATTTTGTTGCCTGCTTGTAATCCTGCATCTTAGGTGGGAGACAGGAGGCCCCAGAGGTTAACGGGGACCCAGGAACCCCAGGGAGCCAATCCCCAGTGGATGAGGGAGGTGGGATCCACGCATCGCAAGTCACCTAGCAAGTCACCTACGGCCAGACAGGGCGCATGATCTGCATCCCGAAGCCCTGAAGTCCAGCTGTGGCTCGAGGCCTCATGAAGACCTCCGAGCAGGGTCTTTTCCAAGGGCTGTCCTGGGAGGCCACCCCTCCAAGAGGCTGCCAGCAGCGGCCGGTGTGGGAACTTCTCTGGCTGGGTGATGACGGGCCAGGCTGCCATCAGAGGGGCCTCAGGCAGCACCTCTGTTCTGGGGGGATGGTCTCTACTGACCAGAAGTCACCCTGGGTGGCTGCTGGTTGACAGGGCATCTACAGGGCTGCTGCTGTCAGATGTGAGGCTGAGGAGTGGGGCGCCACCCCAAAGGCTGTGCAGGATTTCCTCCTGGGCTCCACCCCCAGGCAGACAGCCCTGATGCCACCCCAGCGGAGTCCCGCGTGACCAGTGTTACCAGGGCCCCTCTGAGAAGGCCACATGCAATGGGCTGCGATTAGGGCGTCTGGTGGGAATCCCCCCGGGGCTCTGGCCACATCAGTCAAGGCAGCTGCCCGCTGCAGAGGGTCCTGGGCCAAGGGGCCTCTCCCATCTGTTGGGGCCTATATTCAGATATTTATGGTAGGGAGGAAGCCAGGCGGGGCCCAGAGGCCTCCTTCAGAAGGAAGGGCAAGGGGGCACTGGGGGTGGCGACCAAGGACCCCTTCCGCCCCGGAAAGCACTCATTCCCAGTGGCACTGGCTGAACTCTAGCTGTGCTTGGGAATTCCCAGCTCAGGGCCAGTCCCAGGCTCAGACCGGGGAGCCAGACCAGGGCATTCTGGGAAGTGTAGTCCTCTGGGAGTCAGGAGCGCCCGCTGGGATTTCCGGGTAGAGGGGGAAGGGGGGGAGGGGGCTTTCCATCAAGAGCAAGCAAGGAAGAGGAGAGAGCAAAGGACCCTAATCTCAGGGTGGAAGTTTGACATTCCTGGGAAATGGCTGAACACAGACATCTGCTCCCTGAAAAGACACCAGCCAATGGTGCGATTCCAGCCTCAGATCACACTGCGGTGGTTTTTCTGAGCAACCCGTCTGGTGCTTTTATTATGGTAGGGAGACCTGGGAACTCCCCAGAGAGCAAAGACCCTGCCCGAAGTGCCCCCCACTGCTGTCCTCCTCTGGCAGCTGCCCCCAGACACCAGGAGAGACGGGGGGGGGGGGTGCTGCCTGCTGGGCTCCTAGAGAGGCTGCCGCCTATCCCGCACGCTCTCCAATGTTATTTATGCTCACAGCCCGCGCTGATGACATATGTAAGTTGACAGCGAACATCCTATCAACTTGCTGGAGTGTATCTTGATTGTTAAAACACAGTCTTAAAGGTGTACGATCATTTATCAAATTAAAATAGCGGCGCCTTACCTGTCCCTTTTCTGCCTTCCCTGACCACTCCCCTGCAGCCTCTCTCCTCCCCTGGCCTCCTGGGCATCCCGGCCTGGCACCCCAGGCCCTGCTCCTGGGGGGAGGGGGGACGGTGGGGTAGCACTGCCCCCGCTTCCAGGGACCCAGGGCTTGGCACCCCCTCCCTACCCCGCCCCAGGCCAAGGCAAGCCCACTAATCGCCAAGAAGTGACAAATGCCAGAAGCCCCACCAATTAAATCTAAACTCAAGCAAAGCTCAGTGGCCAGTAAATTATTATTTTTATTAGCTTGAACCAAGTTCCCGTAAGAGAGAAAGTCAACTTGCTCCCATGAATGGCTCTTGTATAATTTATTTAACTCTGTGCTCTTTGCCAAAGCCTGGAATATTTTTAGCTCGTTCTGTTGTTGGATTTGGCTTTTTTATGTGTGTTTCTGAGGGGTATTTTTAGCTCCCTCCAAGTTATTCTAACAGCCTCCTATGTGCTTTGTCCTGTCTGTGCGGGCTGTTGAACCCAGTCTCGCGGCAGAGGAGGCAGATTTCTAAGAATAAACGGGAGCGTTTGGGGGTGATGAGGGAGGGCAAGGCCGCTCCCTGCCTCGCTGGCTAATTTGCCTGAGTGCTCACGTGACCTGGATATTCCTATAGGAATATCCTGGTAGGAATAATCAGACACGGGGCAGCACAAGCCCCACTGAGAAAAAACCCACATTCCAAAAATGGCTTCACCGGGCAGGCGAGGCGGCCGCAGCCGGGCCGGTCCCCGGGCCCTGGATTCCGGGCTCCGCAGGGCGGCTGCCGCTTTGATGTCTGCTTCTGTCACGTAGAGCGCAGGATGGGTAGTCTTCGGAAAGTAACTCTTTTCACACCTACTTAATGTTGGTAACTGTTGCAGAAACACTCCATCCTGTCATTGAGTTAATGAGGTATTTACGAAAATGTATTTTTTTCCCTTTACAAAAAGATATCATTTGAGGAGAGAGGGGGAACCTTTGATGGAGTCTTTTCACACCAGGAAATTATCTTTTTTCCTCTACTGCGTTTTTCTTTTCTTTTTCTTTTTCTTTTTCTCCTCCCTTTTGAGATTGGCGATCAGAAGCGCTTTTGGTCCTCCCACCAGAGGGAAACTGCTGCCCTGTACTCCCAAGAACAGCAGGCCCAGGGCACCTGACTTCCAGGCAGGGCGTTTACACCCCAAAGAAGACGGGAGAAGGGGGGAGAGGAGAACCCACCCGCGGTCTTAGTGCCGAAGCCAAGCGTCCTCCGCCTCTTTTGGATAGAGGTGATTCTTGAATCCCGCGCTGGCGGGGGTGGGGGGGTACATATAGAGAGGGATGGAAGAGGGGGCGGGGACCCGCTCCTCCTGGCCTGGCTGCCTCCTTACTAAAGAGCTCGCTCGGAGGACAGGCGCCATCCCCAATCGCTCCCGGCAGTAGCGCTGGTGAAAAATCTTGGGCTGGTGCGTTGTTGACCCCCCCCCCCACCCCAGGTTTCACAGCTTTGCCTCCAGACCATCTGTATTAGAGACAAAATCTAACACTGCACTAAAAATAATGATTCCAAACATTTTAATTGCACCTTTCAGTGACAAGGTTACTGGAGCAGCGCTTCACCATAAAACCCTACAGCCCAGTGATAAAGCCACCAGCACTTTCATTTTTAGAAAAACAATGGAAGGCGGCCTGGAGCCCAGCGTCCCATCAGGGTCCCTCAAGCTGACATTCTGAAAGTGCTGGGTGGGGACGAGGGAGGAGAGGAACAGGCGGCGGGCAGGGAGGGAGACCCTTGGCCCAGGCCAGGTGGCCATGCCGGGGACCAGCAATCCTCAGACGCCAGAGACTCCATCGCGGGTGGCTGAATCCTGCTCCCCTGTGGGAGCCGGACAAATAGGAAGAAGCTCAGAGTAATTTTCCTTTCAGCAGGGCCGTCGGTTCAGGGAGGGGCGGGCTGGGATGCTTGCAGCCGTGGCCTGTGGACCCGAAGCCATCCGCGGAAATGGGAAGAAAGTCCGCCAAACTGGCCATTTGGAAATCCACACACAAGATGCAAAAAAATTTTTTAACTTAATTATACTTTTTTCTTTCTAAACCAGATCATATATAGATACAGACCAAAGCAAAGTGGTCTGGGGTATAATTCCTTTTAAAAAAAAAATTGATGTAGCTAAATTTTAAAAAGCAATACGAGATTCTGGCTTTCAGCAATTTCAAAAGGCTTTCAGCGGCAGATGTTTCGAACTGGACGCCCTCTAGGCCAGCCTTCTCATTGCAAATGGGCTGAACATCTCCAAACACAATAGGTCTCTCTGGTCTCCCAGGGGGGTGAAAACAGGCTCCAGGAGCAGGCGACACGTGGCCCTCCAGTCCCCTCTCTGAGGGTGCCCTGGGGACCTCCAGCGCCCTCTAGAGCACCCTGCATGTGGGGAGGAGGTGGGTAGGGTCTGGGTCAAGGACACAGACCCAACCAGCACCCACCCAATTTCTCCAAACCCTCCGTGGCCTACCATCCAAGAACCACGTGGTCAAAGTTGGAATGAGCAAGACAATGGTTCGGGCCCCCAAGGCCACGTTCCCACCTGACTCGGGGGTGCCTGCTTCTGGGAACAGCAGCAGAAAGGGGAAATGGCGGCTGACCAGGGCCTGGCCAGAGCTGTGGGCTGCTGAATGGGGACAGGGGAGGCAGCAGTGACCTGAACTGATGGGGAATCCGGCCTGGCCAGCGGGGACGGCCCCAGCCTGTCTGTGTACTACTGGGAACCCCTTGTGTCGGCTGAGAGGCTAGAGGGCATGGCATGGGGGGGTGGGGTAGGATGCAATGGCTCCCTCCTCCCCCCCACAACCTGCAGGCTCAACCCCCCCACCCTCCGCAGGCAGCACCAGCCTGCAGCCAGAAGGGGCTGGTAGAGCAACTGCGGCACTGTCCCTGCTGCCACCACCTGCCCCAGACCGCAGCCCCCCAGTATGGGCTAAGCCGGGCAGGCAGCATCGCCACTGCAGGGGCAGGAGAGGCAACCACAGGGACAGCCAGGACAGAGATTTTAGAATCAGCAATTGCCCAGGCAAGTTCCTTTGCTCTTTTGGGTTATAAATCTAGAGGAGAGAAAGGAAGAGGAAGAGGATTAGAAGGAAGAGCAGAACAGGCTCACGCGGAGCGGGAGACGCGGCCACAGGGCTGATTCCCCGAGAGCGCCGAGTCTGGCCCCTCCACTCCCAGCTCGCCCTAACTTTTTGAATCTCCTCGTGTTGTAAATGCTAAAAGCCCATTAGTAACCAAGCAATTTCTTGGATTTTTTTTTTCTTTTTAGGAAATTTATGTTTTTCTCTCTGACTGCCCTCCCTTCTGACACCTTTCCTTCTAGCCTGACTCTGCCATCCATTTTAATCCACGCACTAATTGTAATCCCATTAAAGCAGATATAATTTTATTAGTATTCACAGTTCATCAAGCTAGCAATAATAACTGTTACTGCCAAATTAACAACAACAAAAGTGGCAAACAACATTTCTGATGTTTAGAGCAAACTGTAAACAAAAAGCAAGCCAACCTTCCAGGGTGACCGGCGGGTCCCCACACGCGCAGCCCCTCCAGCTCCTGCAAACTCAGTTGGCACTGCCCAGTGACCTCCAGGGTCTCCGCGAGGGAGCGGTCCCTTCGCCACCCTCTGCCTGGCCCGGCTTCTCCTCTGACCTTGCTCAACAGTAATATCGAAGCCACCCGAAAGGGGGACTACTCTGGAGACCTGGATCAGCTCTGCCAAAGAACGATTCTCTCGGAGAGGATGGGAGAAGACCGGAGTGCAGGGCGGCCCGGATCTCTCCGGTTGGAGCAAATTTGCGGCGAACTCGCCTGCATCGAAATCCGGAGGCGGCCCCCGCGCCGCCCCCAGCCGAGCCGGCGCCGGCGCTGTCCTCCCCCAGGCTGGGCCGCGCTCTGGCCACGCTTTGTCCGGCTTTAGCAGGATACCGGAGGCACTTGTTAAAGCAAATGCATCCCCTGCAAACCCATTCTCGCCCTGACACTTCAAGGCTTTATATAGAAACAGGATTTGCCCGTCTTACACCGGCAGTCCCTATTAACGCTCACCCCGCGCACACACCGCCCTAATCCGCGAGGCCGCGGCATCCCACCCCTACCCCCAGTCACAACAGCCGTTTTGTTCCCGCAGAAAGTGCCTCGTTGTCCCAGCCTCGGAATGTCTTAAGGATGTGAATGCAGAATGCAGAAATGAGGTTTCCGCGGAATTTAGTTCTTCTGCAGGAAGGGGTGGGGGAGGGTGGCAGGAGGGGACGGCTTTATTTTTAGCCGGCTCCGGGGCTGCCCTCCGAGACCCCGGGGACGGCCGCTCGAAACCGCGATGATCCGACTGGGTTGGGGGGAGGGGGGCGGCCCGCAGGACGCGCGAGCCGCCACCGGTGCCAGAGCAGGGAAATGAAACTGAAGGCTTCTCCCCAAATGCTCCAAGGAGAAGAGGGGTGGGCGCCCAGTCGACCCTCGACCGTGCCCACCTCACGGCAGGGCCCCCTCTCCCGCGCCCGCCCGGCCGGCACTGACCTGTGTGCGAAGCCATGGGCAGAGGAGACGGGAAGTACTTTCCGGGCTGGAAGTGCGCCGGGGGCTGCGCGGCCGGTCCGGCCGGGGCCAGGCGCGCGGCGGCGGCGGCGCTGCGGTGGCCCAGGCTCCCGCGCTCCGACAGCAGATGCGGCGGCGGTGCGAAGTCGCGGCCATCCATGCCGGGCCCCGGCCCCGGCCCGCCGCCGCCTCCCGGGAGCAGCGCGGCCGGGGCCCGGGGGAGGCTCGGCGCGCGGGCGGCGCGCGGGCGGCGCGGAGGAGGCGGCGTCCGGGGTCACCGGCGGCGGCGGCGGCGGAGGGGCCGGTCAGCACGCCGGCGGGCTGGGCTCCTCGGCGGGCGGCCGCGTGCCGAGCCGGCGGCCGCCGTGCGGGTCCATAGTCTGCGGAGGCAAGCAGAGGAGACTCGGTGACTCGGGGGCTCGGCTCGCCCGGGGGTCCACGCCCCGCCGCCCCCTCCTCCACGCCCTCCGGCCCAAGCCTTGGACAGGCCAGGCGGCCGACCCGGAGCGCTCGGCGCGTCTCCCGATGCACGCGCGCGCGCCGGCCACCTGGGCCGCCTGGATCCCCGCGGGCACACGCACCGTCCCGGCCACGCTCGGACCGCAGCAGCCTGGGGGAACCCGGCCGTACTGCTCGCCGCTTCCCCTTCGTGGGTCCCTGCGGCGAGGGCGCCGCAGCGAAAGGCTGCTGGCTCCGCTGGGTGATAAAAACCCAAATCTGCGAAGCCATCACGCACACGCACACACACACACACACACACACGCTCACTCAAACGCACACCCTCTCCCCTCCCCCGCTGCCCAAAGGTGTCTCCGAGGAAAGGCCTGGGGTCCACGCTAGCTCTTTTCCTCTCCCCCTATTCCGAGGTCCAGCTTTTACTGCATTCCGCTTAACCGAATAACCATGCTAATTAAGCGAGTAATTTTATTGATTGTAACTCAAGAGTATTTTTTATAACCTTCCTTTTCTCCCCTCTCCCATCCCCCTATGCGTCTTTCGGTCCATTCTTTTGAACCCGCCGCCCCCCCAGCCCTAACGGGACCAGGCACCCACCCCGCAGCGCTGAGCCAGGACCCTGGGCCAGCTCCCCAGGGCCCCGGGGGTCTGCGTCCACCGCCGGCGTCACCTAGGCCGCCACGCCGCAGTGCCCGGCCTGCCGTCCCGGAGCCGGGAGCTTTCTGGCGAGGCTCGAACAATCACCCCGCCCCCCAGTCAAATTTGCCCAGGATCTTCCTCTGCGGATTGGGGGCTTGGGGGGGGGGCGCTTTGAGAGTCAGAATTTGTTCTCTCAACGCCCCAAATTAGCCATAGGATTTCTCCCTTCATCGCCTGCTGGGGTCGCCGAGCCAAGGCCGGTCTCTGCGCGCCCAGGCGGCCGCGGGACGCGGGGTCTACAGCGCGGGGCTCGGCCCTGGGGAGGCGAACAGTCGACCGGGCCCCGCGTAAGCAACCTTCACCGCTGCCCGGGTCCCAGCAGACCTCCGGCCTCCGTTGTCCACCTCCACCTCCCGGCTGGGCCACTTAAAAATGCCCCCCACCTCCCTTCTTTTCCACCCCCACCCAACGCGGAGAGTCCACTCCGAAGCGAAATCGGGGACAATTTCAGACGCTGAGCGCAGAGCGAGGGAGCAATCGACATAAACTGCAAGGCTGTGCGCCTGAGTGGCCTTTCATTTTGCACATTTCTCCTCATTTCCTAAATCTGCATTGTTTTCATGTCTGGTATCACCTCTAACAAAAGGGGAGATGGGTAGGCTCAAGATTCTTAACTGTGAACTTTGCAGAAAGCCTCTCAAATTTTTTTACTCGTCCCACTGTGACAACAAAGCGATTAAGATGTTTTCCATTTTGTGAATACTATTTTAAATTGCTATATTTAATGCTACGGGTCCTACATGTCTTATTTGCAGACTGTTTTGTGTTTGATTTAATCTATAACCGAAAACATAATGTATTAAGTGAACACATATTTGCTCAGCTGATAAGCTTTTTAATATTTATTCGGAGAGCTTTTGCACTGTAAACAAACGGGACCCACACTAAGAGTTCTCTTTGTCTCTCAACTTCATACAAAGGGGTTTGGGGCTTCCTCCCCTCTGGGGATCGCCAGCTCTCTCCCCCGGTCTAACAAATAACTCGGCTCGCCGCCTCTCGGGCCTGCAGAACGAGCGCCAGGCCGCCAGGGCAGGAGGAGCGCCGGGCGACGGGGCTGCAGGAGCTGGGGTCAGGGGAGGGAGGGGCTGCCCAGGCCAGGCTAGGGCCCGGCGGGCAGCAGCGAGGCGGGAGCCCTGGGGGCGCGGGGCTGGACAAAGGGAAAGATGCAGGGCAGGGTGGTCGGGAACCTGTGGCTTCAAAGGCGTGGGAGCCGGGGTCTGCGCTCGGAGGGGTGTGGGGCTTCCAGGTGGCCTCCGGGGAGCTGTGTCTGCTATGCTTTTGTTTTGTGGGGTTTCTTTTTTCCAATAAGAAATTCGAAAATTGTCGAGAAAGCGCGAGCAGCTCTCGATTCTCGGGACGCGGGCTCGGCTCCCGGCAGTAATTTTAATCTTCATCTTGTGCGGGGTGGATTGATCCTTCCCCAGCAGCCCGCTAGACTTTGTACGCAGAAGGGGGTGGGTTATGGTCGCCAGTCTGTGCCATGGCGATTCTTACCCGGTCAGAGGGGGGTTTTCTTTGTGTTCTTTGCTCCCGGGGAGAGGCCGCACTGCGCCTCCTTGTCCGCCAGAGAGCGGCTCCCGGGGCCTGCGGAAGGCGAGCCAGGCAGGGAGCCGGGAGGGGACGCGCGGCCGCCGTGGCCTGGGCCGGGAGTCCCGGAGCCCAGGCGCCGCCACCAGCGAGTCCCAGGGCTCCGAGCCCCCTCCCCCTGCCACCTCCCAGCGCCAGGAGAGGCCGCAGCAGAGGAAAGCTCCATGGCCCCGGGTCGGGCCGTACTAAGAGGAAACGAGCGAAAGCGGCGGCGGGCGGGGGGCTCCGCGCCCGCAGGAAAATCGCTGGCAAGGGCATTTTGGAAAGAGCCGAATTCCGGAACGCCGGGCTCCTCCCCAGGACCCCGCAGCCCGGTCCCCGGAGTCGCCCGTCCGTCTGCGCGTGGCTCGCGCGCTCCGGTATGTGGAACTCCTTCAGGTTTACTTTGGTTTTAACTTAGGCACCTGAAAGCCTGCCCTTGCTTCGGCCTCCCGCCTACCCTGGCGCCGCCTCGGGCGCACTGGCGCCGTGGGGCCTGCAGGCTGGGCTGAGGCGCGGCGCACACGGGGCGCGAGCTGCTCGGGCGCCGCCGCAGAACCCGCTCCCTACGAAACGGTCGTGCCCGACCCCCCACCCCACCCCACCCCACCCCACCCCCGAGAGGACCGAGGCCCGGGGCCGCGCCGGACCCCCACGCCCCAGGGCGCACCCGCCCGCAGACCCCGCCCTGCCGATGGTGGCAGGAGCCCCGCGCGCCACCCGGAACGCGCGCGGTGAGAAAGCCCGGCTGCGCTGGCCCCCTCCTCCACTCTCACCGCCCTGGAAAAAAATTTCTGAAATGTTCTAAAGTGAATTAAGCTCTGGAAAGCGAACCCCCAAAACCCTAGCCATTACCCCTCTCCGCCTGGCTCCTCGCCCCGCACGCGGCCAGCGGCCTGAAAGCTCCTCTGGTAGGGGGCCGGGCCGCCTTGGCCAGCATGACCCGGCCGGTTCCCCGCGCCGCAACCGGGAGGGGCTGACCAGAGGCTGCTCGGGGGAGGGGAGCAAGGTGGGGAGGCAAACAATTGGGGTTCGTTCGTGGTGCCGCCAAAGCCGGGCGCACATTGGCAGCGTCGGGGACCTAGCCGACTGTCCGCCAGAGCCGCCTGCGAGCCTCGCGCCGGACGCAGCCTGGCGGTCCCTGTCCTATCGCGATTATTTATTTTTAATGCTGGGTGTCGATCGAGACAACAAGCGCTTAGAGCAAAGCAAGGACGCATTACGGGGGAAATTTTAAACCGATCGATACGATTTTTCAGAGGAAAAAAAAATCGTTCTTATATATAGTCCATCTTTTTAAAAAAAAAGCTTGCTCGACATTATAACGGATTTCTTAACAGGGAAAATATATATATTTCTTAACATCGCAACCCTGAATTTCTCTTGCTTAAAAAAATGTAAATCCCCAAAGCCAAAATAAAAAATAAAATAATAAAAATACAAAAACAAAAAAAATGAAAGCAATTTCAGTTACTTACTGGAGGCTGTTTCCTGGATACAATTGAATGCAATACAATTAAACCAGTAAATGTGACTTTGTTTTGTATTCCTATTGGTATTTTCAATGTGCTGACTGTTGCACTGTAAATGCACCGCTTCCACAACAACGACTCTAGCGAGCCCATCCAGAGCGGCTCTCAAACCTGCAGCCCGGCGCGGCGAGCCACGGGCCCTGCATACTAATAAGCTCGTGCCACTCAGCCCCGAGCAGCCCTCGCCCTGATTGGCCGAGCGGCCCTCCGCGGCCGGGAGCTCGTGCCACTCATTCGGCGTAAACAGGCCTCCCAATAGGCTGGCGCCGGGCCAGGGAGCTGCCAATCAGGGAGCAGCAGGGCTACTACCAAGCCCGATGGCGCCTAATTCAAGCTCGGCGACTGCGCAGCTCCTCTGCGCAGATCGTTGCTGCTGAATGGGAATGTGTTGGCGCAGGGCGGGAGTGGGAGCAGGGCGAGTGGGAGCGCATGTCCACGCGGAGGGGAAGGCGTTTGCTTTTTTTTTTTTTTTTTAATTTAATCCAGCAGGTCTAACGTTTGGCGTCTGGTGCACAGAGGCCAGGAGAAGAAGCAGCAACACCCGCTGAAGCAGATGCTTTTTAAATACTTGGGATCTGTCTGGCAGGTGGCTGAACCCGGCACAGGTAGGCCAGAACTCCAAGCACCGAGGCCTCCTCGGGTTGCCCGGCCCGTCTTCCACTCCGAGGACTCCGCCCACTCTCATCGAACTCAGGCACGGGCTCCAGAGTCGCCCGCCTGGTCTTCTCCTCCCCTACCCCAGGGGTCAGACCCTGAAGAGAGGGTCCTGTGTCTCTGGCCGTGTATCTGCGGACCTTCAGTTTTATCTCCCTTGGCTACATTTTGCAACGGAGCACTAATCAAAATGAAAATAGGAGATTTATGGCCAAGACAAAGATTGCCCTTTCTTCATCTGCAACCAGATTTTTAAAATATATTCACCTTGATAGGCACAGTGTGAAAATCGTGCAGTGTTTTTCAATGTTGCTCTCTTGTATTTCCGCTAAATCCTCGCCCAAATTAAAGACAACCTCTGAACAAATACCTTAATGATAACCAGATGCAAACTACTTTTTAAGATATTCTCCAAATAAATATTTCTGTTAGAATTTGGTTTCCCAACAAAATACTATTTATTCTCGGGAGTCAAGGTGATGTCTTAGTGGCGATGGATACATTATTTTTACTCCTCGTTCTCCAGGTGAACGCTGCCTCCACCTCTGGGGGACAAAAAAAAACCGGTATTTAAAAACTAGATGCCAATCAACACATCCGCACACGTTAGAAATTCTTCGCCGGCTCATTCCGGTGGGGACACGAAGGGGTTAAGCCAGAGGCCTTCTGTTGTCACCTTCCTTTCCCCGCCCCCCCGCCCGCTCCCGCGGGGCCGCCGGGATTGGCTGGCACTCCGCCAGCAGGCTGTCAATCACCGAGTGTAAACAAGGCGCTGATTGGCTGTTGTCCAGTCCGCACAGTGCCTCCTGAAAAAAGCAATTACTGGCTCCGCGGTTTCAAGGCGGCCCGAGGCCGCTTGATGAAAGGAGATAAGCTAGGGACGGTTTCCAGGACCCCCGCGGGCCGACCCCGGCAGCCCCGGAGCCGAGGTGCCGCCGAGAGCCCGTGGATCAAAGGAATCCGAAGAGAAAGGGGAAGCAGGCGCACGGCCCTGGCCAGCCTTCCCCCGCGGGCATCTCTGACCTGGGGTGGGGGCTCGGGCCGCGGGCGGAGCTCCGGGATTGGGAGCCCGCCTCGGGCGGCGCGGCTGGCGGGGCAGCTCGGGAGAGCCCGGGGCTGACAGGTAAGCGCCCGGCTCCGAAAGCCCCGGCCGGGGGCCTAGGACGGGGCGCGCGGCGCCAAGTCCCGGCTCCCGCAACGCCCCTATTGGATGGCGAGGACGCCCGCCCCCAAAGGCTGGAGCCTCTGGTCAGTCCCGAGGCCGGGGCTTTCGGAAGCGACCCCAGGCGGCGCGCGGCGGCCGCGGGAGGAGAGGCGACACGCATAAATCCATAAAGCGCCCGAAGATCCGATTAGCGCACGGCTATTCATTAGGCCGAGAGCGATTGAATTAGGTCTCGGGTGCGGACCCGGGGGGGCCGGCGCAGGCTGGGAGCGGCCGCCGGGGCGGGGGTTTCTGGCGCGGACCACCGGGTTTGGGCCGTGGCTTCAGGAGAATGAAGTCACACCTTCGGCCCCAGCGTGTTGGGGGCACGGGGTTCCTCCGCGTCCTGCCCTCGCGGGTGCGTGCGGAGACCTCCCGCTTCTCACGCACACCGAGGGAAGCCAACCAGAGCCCGGCCCGGCTCCGGAGAAATCGCGCCCTCGGAGGGGTGGGGGGGCGGGGGCGGCCTCGGCTCCGGGACCCTGCGCAGAGCCAGGCGGGGCCAGAGCTAGGTCCGGGAGCGCCTGCCTGTGCCGTCCCCGAGCACGCCGGGCTCCTACCGCCTCCCAGGCTCCGCTGGCCTTGGCGTGCCGAGGGTGCCGTCTGCGCGCCCAGAGGCCCCGCCAGCTTCCCGCAGCCCTAGGAGTCCCGGCCCCCAGAGGAGCAACCTTCGCCACGGCACGTTTCCCATTCTGCTTTGGAAGCGGAGTTCCCCCTTACTAACTGCCTGTGATAAGCTTGTTTTCCGCCCCAGAAACTTTTTTTATACTTATGTTTTAAAGATCCATTTGAAATAAAGTTTTTTGAGGAAAAAAATGTATACGAGAAAAATTCTCCGTCCAAGAGAAAGAACACCTCGGCAACCCGCAGTGTCCCAGGAATTGCTCCGAGCTCCCTGAGCGCGCGCCGCTGCGGCCCCGCAGGCCCTTGAGTCGGGAAGGGGCTCCAGACCCCGACCGCTCTGTGGGGGAGGGGTGGGGACGCCAGGCCCCCAAGCCCCTACTCTTCTTTAGAGTGTGTGAGCTGGGGCACCGTCTGGGAAGCGCCTCCGAGCCCCCAAAACCTGCCCCCATCCCCGCGGGTAGAGTATTTTCCAAAGGTCCTGGAGCCTGACTGATGGGGTGGCCCCCAGCCACAGTCCGAGACCAGCAGGCTGCCAGCAAGGTAGGAGCACAGGGGACAGCCCGAGGTTCGAGGCCTCTCTCCCCTCCCAAGGCCGGTTCAGACCCTTACAGCTTGCCATCACTGCAGTCCTCATTCAGGGGGTGAAAACCAGCTTTCAGAACCCCCAGTGCTGTCCCCCCATGCCCCTCCTGTTGCATCCAGAGAGAGAGACACACACACAGCCTGCCTGGGGAGGTCTATGGGCAGCTCCCTGACCGCCTGGCTTCCCTCCTCCTTCTCCCCCCAGCATCACTTAAAACAAATCTAGTGGGCTCCCCCCCCCCAATACTGTTTCAAAACAGTTGTTACAGCAAATAGCTGCAGACGGGCCTGCTGGATGCGGCAGGGGCTGGCAGCTGCCCAGCGCGGGCGCCTGGCCCTCAGCAGCTCCCGCGGTACCAAAATAAGCTCCCGTGTTCCCCTCGGAAGACGCGGCCTCCCCAGGCTCCCCCGGCCTGGGCATGTTTGGCTGGGCGCGCTATCAGCTCCGAGGAAACCTTCCCGGTTTCCTTTTTTACTCTCCCTGCTGTCCAGAGCTAACAAATGTTTTTAATTTTAGAGGAACATGGTGTCAAGGTCTGCAGGCTGGCCTTCCACTGGGGAGAGAGGGAGAACCAGGCAGAGGACAGAGGGGAGGGGTTAGAAATGTGAGGTCAGAGTTGAGCTGGGGTGTCCAGGTCTCTGCAATCGCCCACAGTTTCACAAATGGATGGGCTCTCTGTCAGGCGAGGCCCCCACAGCCTGGGCAGACCACATGCCCTGCCCCAGCCTAGAACACTACCCAGGGGCGTCCTGGAATGCTGGTCACTTCCTCTGCAGCAGGAGCACAGGCCAGGCAGGTACCACTCTGGGCTGGCACATCACACACCCACACTCTGCTCCTGCACACATACCAAACTCATGTGCAGTCTCGTATGTGCACGCATTTACACGCAGACATTCACATGTGCTCACACACCACACAGGCGCACGCATACAAACACATCACCCAGGCACACACTGGAGCATCAGAAAGCATGTCACACTCCCACACGCACATGAGACATACATGCACAAGCTTCCACATCATACCCCAGCACGTCACAGCACACACTGGCAGCAGCACTCTGCAGGAACCTGCCTTCCCTCACACAGCCTAGGGGCCCCTGTCACCCCGGAGCCTTTCCCCAGCCCTAGGGCCCCTCCCCGCACTCACGCCACGCACTGCTCCCCTGAGAGGTCTCCAGGGCTCCTCACTCCCGGAGGACCACCATCCCGCTCTGTGTGAAACCATGAAATAAATCATCATTTTTTAGCGCAAGGGGGTGGAGGTGTTAGGGGAGTTACATAAAATTGTGAATTAGTCGCTGGTCCAAATAAATGCCTGCCTGGGCGAGGGAGCAGCAGAACTGCGGCGGGTAATTGTGACGGGTGTCTGTCCATTGTTCCCTGGGCCATTAGTCAAAGGGCAAATTAGAAACAATTTCTTGATAAAAATTGACTCTTAATTCTTCCCATCAGAGGCACAGGGGGCCAGCTCCAGAGGCTGGGCGAGAGTGCAGGCAGGCCCGGCTGGAGACGGGCCGGAATCAAGGTTTGCACTTGCCCCTCGTACAGTGGGGGGAGCGGGATGAACTAGGGCCCCAGTCGGGGCTGAAGCGGTTCACAGCACCCCCTACCCTCCCTCAACTGGAGGGTTGTGTCACCTCACCCCACCCAGAATCTGGCTGGTTACATGGCCTGCTCGGTTCTCAAGGACAGGGATGGGATTAGGGGTTCGCAGCCTTCCTCTCAAGTAAGTGGGGTTAAAAAAAAATCAGATGCATTCCCAGAAGTTTCCTGGCTAGAGCTCAGCCTCAGTACCACTTCAGCCTCCAGAGCCTCCAGGAAGCCAGGTGGGCCCCCACCCCATCCCCCTGAAGGAAGTCTTCTGCCAGCAGATGTAGGAGGTGGTTCTTTGCAGCTGGGCCTTTGGCTGGTGCGCTGGAGGGGCAGGGGAAGGTCAGAGTGCACCAGCTCCCCTCCCAGGACCCAGAAGCCCCTGCCTTCCACCCTGGCTGCCACTCACTAGGTGACCAGAGCAGCTGCACCCCTGCCTTCCCAGGTGCCCTGGGCTTTGGCTGAGTGGGGTTGCGAAGCCCCCCACCGGGACCCCGAGGATCCTCCCCAAGGTGCTGCACGGGAATCTGTGCCTAGACTAGGGGTGGCCTTCTTTCGTTGCCTTGTTTTGGGGGGACTTAAGCTTTGTTGGGGCAGGCTGATTTTGGAGGGGAGAGGAAGGCCAAGGGAGCAGGGCCACCCCACCGACAACAAAGCGAGCGGTCCAGCTGCAGCCCCTTCACTATCTAGCAGGCCTGCAGGGGCCCAGCGGGCCGGGCAGCAGGGGCGGGGGCTGCTCTGAGGTCCAGGGGCGGGGGCGCAGTCGACAGAGGGTGAAGAGTTATCAGGAGCCAGGCCAGGCCGGGAGGCCCCTCCGGTCACACCTCCCAACAGAGGCTTTCCTCCAGCATCTCCCAGCCCTGTGCACTGGGCTGAATCCCTTCCTAAAGGCCCCAGCTCAGGCCTGAGTCAAGGGCCCGTGTGCTGAGGCCTGAGCCCTGCTCAGTGGGAGCCCCCTGGAACGTCAGAGAGACACAGCTGGTCTCCGTGGGCCACCGACAGGCTCCAAGACAGATTTGGGGATGTGGCTGGAAGTTTTAAAAGGCAAGGAGAGCAGCAGGGGAGCCAGACTTTGAAGTCAGATCAACAGCTTTCCCGGGCCCCCTCCCTCTTGAGGGGTGCTTAATTCTGTTGCTGGTTTGTCCAACCAGGTCAGGAGGCTGCCCAGCCCCCTCGGCCCAGAAGAGGTGCTGTTAAACACAGAGTTGTAATTTGTGGCTAAATATAAGCTGGTGTGTTCACACGGAAAGAATAATTCAGGGTGCTGGTTGTGTGAGGTTATCAAACAGGAGGCCCGCCGGGGTTAAGTTGAAATGATTTTCATAAACTGGCAGGAGCATCGCATTGCCAGCCTCCTCCCTGACCTTTTATTAGTGACCATGTGATTGTTATTACTGTTAAATGGGAGATGGGTTGAGGGGATGCCTGGGACCCCTCAGGGTTGGGGGAGGAGGGCCTGAGAAGAGGAGAGCCTCCCCACTCCCCTCTCCCCTCTGTCCTGCCCCTCCAGCTTCCTGGTCACTTTGTCATCTAGGCTGGAGGAAGGCAGGGGACCCAAGGAGCCTCTAAAGGAATCAACAGTGCCAGGCTGTCCCCCACCCCAAGACTGGCCCTTCAGGGTGGCTTTGGGACAGAGAGGGAAGCAGGTCCTCTGGGGATCTGAACTCACCCTCTAAAGCTGAAACTGGGGGCAAGAATTCACTTAGGTGTTTCCAAATGGGCCCTCCGTCTTCTTGCCTGTAATGAAGGGCCCCACTGATGACTGGCGCCCAGAGCTGGCCTGTGGAGCTCGGGGTGGGTGGCTTAGTGGCTGGAACTGCCCCTTGTGGGGACAAAAGCTCTGGCAGGGCCTAATGAGGGGCAGGTTACTCAGTGCTTCTAGGAACACCCCCTAACCAGAGCCTGGCTGCACGCCCTCCCTGGAAGGACACCTGCCTCCCTCCAGACCCAGCCTTGTGGCCCTGCCCAGCCAAGGGAAATGCCAAGTAAGCAGTTGCTGCCTGAGCTGCTCTGCTAGGTTAAGGCTGTGTGTTTGGGTGTGTTTACACATGTCACTGTCAGGGTCCGTCTGGATGGGCCTCCAGGGCTGGACTTCCCGGGGTCTGGTCTCGCACTGGTGGGAGGGCCCTGGGAGAGGGGAGAGGGCTGAGGGTGTCAGGGTCTCTGATAAAATCCAGCTGGCCCAGGCAGAGCTGGAGCAGGCCAGCCAGGCCAGGAGTAGAAACGAAAGAACAGGGACTGGGACCGCCAACCCCGAGTCTGCAGGGGACAGCTCATCTGCCCCCCAGCCCCACCACATCTGTCCAGCAAAGTTCCTCGGAAAACCAGTTTCTGAGCTCAGGCAGCGGGAGCAGCACTGCCCATTGCCGCCCCTGCCCATGAGTGGGCAGGAACCTTGACACCAGCCTCCCTGCTGTTTCTTCACCTTCCCAGACTTAGAAAAGCCCCAGCCACTGCCCGGCTCCCCCTCCGGCAGCTGGCCCAGCAGAGGGCTCCCGAGGGTAAGGGGCTGTCCGCTGGGATTTGCTACTGACACACAAAACCCAGGCCCAGCCACACACCCACCCTCCTGTTCCCTTCCTACGTGAAGTTGTTGGGCCAAGCTCCCTACTCCCACCCTGGCCCAGCTCTCATCCCCAGCACCACCCCACAAACCGCCTGCCCCTGGAACCACACCCACAGCCTGTCCTGTAGCCCTGGGTCTTTTCCCTGAGGCTGAGGCCTCCCTCCCCAGACTGCCCAGGGCTGGGAAGGTGACAAGCACCTTGTCCTCCTCTCTTATTTCTGGGGGTGGGGGTGGGGTGGAGTGGGCTGGGGCCGGATGGGTGTTGAGTCCTTGGCTTGGTTACCTGCGGCATATATAGACCAGAAATAAATTATTCCCATCAAAATTCCCACAGAACAGCCCCAGGCCTGCAGCAAATTCTTTCCTCCCAGGCTTCAGAGGCAGGCAGTGGGGCTGGTGGGCTCCGCTACACGACCCCGTCCTGCCTGGCCTGAGCATGGCCTCCGCCTCTTTTGTTAACAGGACAACTGATTCATTTAATTAAAAATCATTCAATAGGTCTGTTTTCTTCTGACCTGCACAAATACATGGTCCACCTCACTTCATGATGCACCAATACCCCATACAGGAGGTAATGTGGAGGGGGGACAGGAAAGTGTCCCAAAGGGAGACTCCCCAGAGAACTCTCTTCCAACAGCCCAAGCCAGGATGGCCAGAGAAGCCTGTCCTGGGCCATTTTTGCCAGGCCCTCCACTGCTGCGGCCTGCTCCCGCGGTACTTCCACCGGGGCCTTTTCGAGCACATTCCACCAGGGCTGGGTCTCTGGCAGGCTCTGGGTCCAGGTCCGTTTTAATAAGCAAACCCCAAAACCGGCCGGTTGCTATCTGCTCTGGTGGGTGGAAGGGCAGACGCAAATGGGGGTTTTTCTTTCTGCCGGAATTGATCTTGTTTGCTTTGCATTTGTATTTTTTAATAGCAGTAATTTCCGATGCAAAAGGACCCCCGGGGCGGGTGGGGAAAAATCAAAGTCCCTACATCCCAGCCAGAAACAAAAGCCCTTTGGAAACTGCGCCGCAGGGCGGGCGGCGGCCGGGCGGAGCCGGGCGCCCCGGACCCGCATCGGGAGAAACGGCGCGAAGCACCTACCGCTCGGCGGCTCCAAGGCGGCTCCGGCTCCGGTCCGGGCGGCCGGTGTCCGACCTGCTCGCCCGAGTCCGCCCGGTCCCTAGAACGGGGAGGCGGCCGGAGGCGCCATAATCGCAAATTTATGGCCTGGGTGACGTGCTTCCCTCTCCCACAATGGGGCCCGGTGACATTAAACAGAAAATTGATGAGAGGGGAGCGAAATCTAATCTCTCTCCCCCCACGCCGGCTCTCCGCGCCCTCGGGGAGGGGCTGGGGACGGGAGGCAGAGTGGTCGCCGGGAGCTGCTGCGCTCGGGAGCCCCGCGCCCACGCTTCCTCCCGAGTTCGGGCTCCGGACCCGCGGGCTGGGGGAGGGACCGCGACCCTCGTCCCGGCCCGCACCCCCCGCGGCCCGCCGACTCTCCGCCGGGGTTCGGGCGGCATCTCCGTTCCTTTCCACGCTCCCGGGGCGGCCGGGCGGAGCGGGGAGCCCAGGACCTCACTCTCTCCTGCTCCGAAGGCCCCGGGCCCCGGACAGGGGTTCCGACGCGCCCCCCCGGCCTTCCCTGCGCTACCCACCTCCAGGGCTCCCCCCAACCTCCCGCGCATCCAGCGCGGAGCTCCCCGCCCCCACCAAGCGGAGCCAGCGTCGGGGGAAGAGTGGAGAACCCCGGCCGCCCAGCCCCCACCCGGAGCAAGTGGGAAACGGGGGCAAGTGACCACGCAGGGCGCGCCCGGGGCCTCTGGCCGGCAGCGCCCGCTCTCCTCCGCCTGCGGCGCGGCTCCCCCGGGGCGCGCCCGGCGCCTCCTGGCACCGACCCCGCCGCGCCGAGTCCTTAAAGGCGCCGCCCGCCCTGTCGGCCTTTGTCCCCGCGACTGGGAAGGTCACGCCAGGGACTTCGGGTAGCCGCATGGCCCCGTGAAGCGCTCGCTCCCCCTCCTTCCTCCACCTCCTTCTCCAAAAATTACTCCACTGGCCCTCCCTGCCCTGTCTGCTGGCCTGGCGGAGGGCCGGGCCCCAGGCGCCACCTCGCCACCCTGCCTTGTTGCTGCCTGAGATCTCCAGGCTTTGGTAAGATGCATTGTCCCGCTGGGATACCCAGCGGCGGCACCAGGGACCAACCTTTGAACGCGTGGGGGTGATTCTCAGAGAGAGAAGGGGTGAAGGCGCCCCAGTGGGGCGGCTGGGAGAAGGAAGGGCCAGTGCTTGCAGGAGAGAACACACCCCCACCAACCAGCCTGGCAGCCCTGGCCGCCACACAGGGCTGTGACTGAATCTGGTGAGGGGAAGCGCCAGGGGATGGACAGAGTCCTGACTGGGGGCGCAGATTGGGATCCAGAGGGCAAGACTTTGAGCAACTCCATTAGTGTACCTCTCTGGCCTAGATGATACGCATCTGGGTGCCAGATGGTGTCCTTAACAGACTGGAACAGAAATGTCATGATGGTGATGCCCATTTTAGAGATGGGCAAACTGAAATTGAGAAAGTGAGCAACTTGCCTGTGTTCTCACCCAAGGGCTATGGACCTGGGCCCCAGGTTCTTCTGCAAAACCAGGACATGGATTGGCTGGTCTCGGGTCCCTAATAGCCCCAAAACTCACGTGGCAGACTTGTGTCCTAACTTCCACAAGCCCCTTACCCTTGGTTGGAGACCAGAAAAACGTGGGCCTCGTGACCACAGTTGGGTGCTTTGGGCTGCTGTACCCACAGAGGGGTGCCACCAGGGCCCCATTCTCCCTGGAAACCCCTCTCCAGGCTCTGCCGGCCCGGCCTGTTTCTCTGAGTCACAGGGATAAAGACACAGCAAGGCAGGTCACCATCTCTGCAGCTGGGAAGAACTGCTGATACATGGCAAGAATCTGGAAGCCAGATTCCAGAAGGTCACATTGGACTCCAACCAAAGAGATTACGTTTAATAGGCTGGATGTGAACCTCCACTTTTAGGTTCAAAAATCAGTTGTAAAAATGCAGGCAGCTTCCCACTGAAGACGTGATGAGCCGGCTTGCAGCTGTCTGTACCATTCAGGCAGAACGGGCTCCCCAGTGCAGGCCCCTTGTGAATTTCCCAGAGCCCCAGCAGCTGAGCCTGCGCCCTCGGGGGCCCTCCGGGGATGTCAGGCTCACTGGGGGGAGGGGATGCAGCTGGGGACAGCAGAGAATGGGGTCCTTGTGCTACTATCATCAAACCCAGGGCTGGATGAACACAGCTTTGTCCGCACCCACACTCCCGTGGTGACCACGGGACCAGGGATCAGTGCCTGGGGCTGGGGGCGCTTCAGAACAAGAGTGGCTGCTTTTTGGCTTCTGTTAACCCTTGAGTGGGTGTTGGATGCACAGTCTTTCCTCAGCTCTGTGCCTGGGGTCCAGGGGGCATGCAGACAAGGGTTGAAAATAGGTGTCAAATCCCAGGGTTCAAGACAGTGTTGTGAAACCCAATTTGTTTCCAATTTAAATGGCTGCAGCCTTTGGAGAAGATGAGGAAGTGGCCCCAGCTGAGAGGACCCAGATGAGGGTAAGGCTGAGAAAGGCCTTGTCTGCTCCATCCATCCTTCATGGCTCAAGGAAGGAGGCTGCATCAGGCCCCAGCCAATCCTGCCCTCCACTGTGTAGAGAGGAGGTTGGCCCCACAGGCCTGATGTGGAGTGGACCCCGTTCCTGCTGGGATGCTCCCAAAGCCCCTCCTATTCCAGTTTCTAAGGGGCCACGCAGCATCCACAGGCCCCAAGCCCTCCGATGATTTGGGAGGAGACCCTTCACTTCCTGCAAACTGCTCTTGGGTACCTGCACCTGCGCGTGCTCAGCAGGCCCTGCAGGGCCACCCACCCCTAGACAGGCAAATGTCTCTTTGGTGTCAGGAGACAGCAGGGCCCCAGGCTCAGAGAGACCCAACCCCAAACCTGTCTGAGGCCATGCGTCCCCCCACGATCACAGGGAAGACTCTCTCCAGGTGGGGATTAGAGGAGCAAGGTGGATGTCCGGGTGGCCCCCGATGACTGGGAGAAGCCTGGGGGCAAGAGTCTGTGGACGAGGGCTGCCCACGTGCCCATTCTCATTACTCCCTGTGTTGGTCAGGAACGTAGCGTGTGAGAGCCCATTGCTTCCACAAACTCCCCAGCGCTTGAACACTGTCAGACTTTTTACCGTGAGCCTTTCCGGTGGCAGTGAAGTGGTATCTCGTTGAGGTTTAAGTGTTTATTTCCCTGATGACTAATGAGGCTGACCAATTTTTCACCTACATACATGCCCATTAAAAACATTGGTTTGTCTCTTTTTGGATAGATGTGTAGAGTTCTTTATCTCTTCTGGACACAAGGCTTTGGTTGGCTAAGTCCCTCTCCATCAGGACGCGCTGGTGTAGGGAGTGAGCGTGGCTTCCCGTCTTACTCTCCAAATGGCATCTTGACAATATCTTGAGATTCTCTTCTGTTTAACTCTAGAAGCTTTTTTTGGTTTTACTTTTCCCATTGTGGGCTCTGACCCATTTTTAATGAGTTTTTGTCCGTGGTGTGGTATAGGAACTGAGGGTCATTTTCCCCCATCAACATGCAACCGATGCGGCACCGTGGATGCCGGGCCCACAACTTCCCCTGCACTGTGGTGGCTTCTGTTGTAAACCAGTTGGTTCGAGGGAGGGGTCTCGTTCCGGACCCTCTCTCCTGTTCCGTTGGGCTGTTTGCTTATTTTTGTGCCACTCAGCCGGAATCTTTTGCTCTCTCCTCGGTGAGCCCACCCACTGGCTGGGGCAGAGAGGCCCCCGGGATGAGGCTGCAGGGCTGGCTGGAGGGTTTCTTGTGGACTCCCAGGCCCGAGAGTGTCCACTCAGCTGGCTTTCCCCCTCTCCTGCCCTGAACAGAGCCACCCAGCCAGCAGTCTCAGCAGGACAGAGTTCCCAGGCCAGCAGGTGGGCCCCGGGCCTGAGACCCAGCTGCAGCTCCCAGGCAGGGGCCCAACCTCAGGCCAGTGGCTGCCTCCCCCAGGACAGGGGGGAAGCTCTGAGAGTTGGGGCAGTTGTCAAGGTCAGTCCCACCCGCCCCTCTAGAGTCCTCACGGCCCACACTCTTGTTCAGACACCACGCAGTCATCCAGGACCCCGCGAGGGCCTCGCATGTGTGCACAGGGAACTGGACACTGGAGCTTACACGGCGGGGGGACAGGATGGGCAGACAGAGCAGAGATGACACAAATAGGTCAATTATAGAGCATGCTCGAAGGGCGGCTGGAGGGATGTTGCAATTGTAGACGGGGCGGCCAAGATGACATCTGAGCAAAGCGAAGGAGGAGATGAGGGAGTAGGTCGTGCAGGTTTGGGCTGGGGGCACAGGAGCATTTCAGGCTGAGGGGCTGACCGGTGCAAAGGCCCCGGAGCTTCTGGAAAGGAAAGGAGGCCAGTGGGCCTGCAGCTGGGGGCAGGAGGGAAGAGATGTGGTGCTCGGCCCAGGGAAGGCACAGAGCAGGGGGAGGGCCAGAGCTGGACTTTGGATGAATTTTGAAGCTCAGAGCCGCGGGGATTTGCTGTGGGTGGGAGGAGCAGAGTCAAGGATGACGGCAGTCTTGGGGCTCAGCCTGCGGCGATGGGGGAGCCCTTTACTGAGATGAGGTGCCAAGTACCAGCAGGCTTCAGGGAGGCTCAGGGGCTGGGGTATCTGTCTGCTCAGCATAGTGGGGCTTGTCAGGCAGCTGGGTCAGCCTGGGGCACGTAAGAGCCACCTGCCGGCTTGCAGACCTGGACCCCAGAGTCCAGGCGTCACTGGAACAGAAAGCAGAGGCATGGATGAGGTCAGTGCGAGGGTGCGGGGGGACCGGAGAGGCAGGAGAGCTGCCAGGCAGAGTGGGTCCTGGAAGCCTGGAGAAGGAAGGTCCCGCCAGGCCAGCATCATCTCCTGAGTCAACCAAGAGGAGGGCTGAGCTCAGACCCTTGGATCTGGTGCAGTGGAGGCGACTGGCCTCCCGGACAGGTCCCTGTTTCACTCCCGTTCCCCTCCCAGGCTAAGTACCAGCGCACAGGACTGACTCCTCCCCACCACAGCGTGCGCCCCGGGGCCCCCTCCCTGGCCTGGTGACCCCTTGGGGAGACTTGAGCTCCCTACAAGTCCCTTTTACTAGAACCATCTTGTTCAGTTCCCCCACTTAAGGCTGGTCCTAACCCCAAGAGCCCAGTGCCCATTCTGGGGATGTGGAAACAGCCCAGAGAGGCCTTCACTCCACCCTGAAGGACGGGACTGGGATGATTGAAGGGGCTGGGCAGTCAGGGGCCCGAGAGGGCAGGACATGGAGTGGGGGGAGCGAGCAGGCTGCTTCCGCCAAGGGATTATGACCCTGGGTCCTGATGGGTGATGTCACGGGTCAGACACTCCGGTCCCAGCTGCGGGAGAGCAGGGGGTGGGGCTCGGGGCCACCTGAGAGCCTTCGGCCTCTCTGTCCAGACCTCCCCCTCCCCTAGATACCCTCCTTACCCCACCTGAGGCTGCCTGCTCAGCCTGGGGGTGGA
This sequence comes from Camelus ferus, assembly GCF_009834535.1. Classification (NCBI taxonomy): domain Eukaryota; kingdom Metazoa; phylum Chordata; class Mammalia; order Artiodactyla; family Camelidae; genus Camelus; species Camelus ferus. Next base: position 20,898,364 of record NC_045711.1, read on the forward strand.
GAGCTGTCCCTGGGCCTACGGCCCTGGCCTCTCCACCCACCCCAGCACACTTTGATCCATCGCCCCCAGCCCACTGACAGAGCTTTGTGCCTGAAGCTGGGTCAGGGCTGAGACCCTGGGTTGCCCCTCTCTCCCAGCCCCCTCAGGCTCCACACCTTTGCAGGTCAGGCGGCAGGTCCACGGGCCAGCCACCGGCAGAGCTGGGGGTCCCATAGGGCTGGACAGGCTGTCTGCTCGTTCCTCCCCAGGCTGTCTTGGGCAAAGTCTGACACAGGACTGACTCCACCTCGCGGGCAGCCACCAGGGCCCTCGTGGACAAGGGCCTCTGCCCACCTGCAGGCGAGGAGCAGAGGTTACCCGGCCCCCACTCCGTGTGGCAGACAGACCCGGGGGCTGCCTGATCCCAAACGAGGCACCCTCTGGCCCCGAGGCTGTGTGACCTCCTCATGTGACCTGCGGGCCAGCCAGGGTGGCCTGGGCCAGAGGAAAGGGGCACTGGGAGGGCAACCAGGGCACCCAGGTGCCCACGTATCTGGTGTTCAGGTGCCCGGGTGCCAAGGGCCAGTCCCCCTCCCGTGGCTATGCACCCACATTCTCCAGTCCCCTGGTCGGTCCCTTCTGGTTCTCATTTGCATCCTATTACCACATGAGGTCATCCTGGGCTTAGGTTAGGTTCCAAATCCCATGACAGTTATCCTTATAATGAGAGAAAGGCAGAAGGAGATTTGAGACCCAGACACGCAGGGAGGCCACGTGAGGAGAAGGCAGACTTGGGGTGATGTGACCACAAGCCAAGGGGTGCCTGGGCCACCAGGAGCTGGAAGAGGCAGGAAAGATTCTTCCCCTGAGGACTTCGGGGGGAGCATTTTCTGGCCGACACCTTGATCTCAGCCTTCCGGCCTCCAGCGCTGGGAGATGAATTCCTGTTGCTTAAAGTCACCAAGTTTGTGGAAGTTTGTAGTGGAAGTCCTGGGAAAATAATATGATACTTTAAGAAAAAATTCAAAAGGCAGAAGAGATGATAAAGTGAATGGATACTCCCGGCACTCAGCCGTCCCCCTGTGATGGCGTCGGCGCGTGTGCAGGGAGAGTGGCCTGTGCTCACAAATCGGAGCACCCCGTGGGCCGTCACCCACGCACTGTTAACCTGCCCTCCCCGCCGGGCACTCAGCCCCAGTCCAGCCTTAGGGGCCGTGAATGTCCTGTCCTCTTCGGGGCTCCCGGTGGGAAAATCCCTGGAAGCAGGTTCGCTGGTTAAGAGCACTCAGGTTTTGGGGACAAATATCGCTAAATGACTCTCAGAAGGTGGCCCCAATTCTCAGTCTCTCCAGCAAGCATGGAGGGTACCTGGCCACTTCCTAGGAAGGTTTGGAGCCTGGGGGTCTCTGAGCATGGGGGTGGGGGTGGGGGTATGAGCTGTGGGTCCCTGGTGTGTGGACGTGGCCAGGGATCGGACCCAGCTGAACCGCCAAGCCTGGGGCCCACACGAGAGCTCAGGGCCATGTGGTGGGGATGGGCGCTCCCGCTTGCCACCTCCCCAGGCAGGATGATGGACGGACGTGCAATTAACCTGCCTGTGGTTATGTTGGCAACAGAACTGGAACAGGAAGTTAGTGTTATAAACCAGGGCCTTTCAAGTTATGATGAAGTCATCAAACAAATGAACCCGTGAGCACAGAGGGCAGGCGTCTCGAAGCACCAGGGGTGAGGAGAGGAGAGCCCCAGCCCTTCCCAGTCTGGCCCGGACAACCGTGCAGGGTGCGGGGCCTGGGGCTGGTCCCAGTGCCCCTACTGGCAGTGGTCGCTCTCGCTCTCCGGGCCTCCGTTTCCCCATCTCTCCGGGTAGAGCCCCCAAGCCCCGCCCAGTGCCTCAGTGTCATCTGCCCTCCTTCCTGAACTCCAGAGGCTGCTAACACCTGAACATATTCACTGCCCAGCCCGCACATGAGAGCAAGTTCCGGAAGCCCCACTCTCGCCAGGGGCTGGCCCTTTGGAGAACACCCCTGCCTGACCTCCGGATACGCGGCCCCTAACAGGCCTGAGCAACTGCCATCTTTCCTCTCGGAGAATGCGCTCATCAGGCTGGGCTGTCTTGTAAGTTCTAGGGTTTTAGGGAAACCTCGGGATGGGCTTCAGCATAGCCCTGATGGCACGACAGAGCCTGAATGGCAAAGGGAGGGGGACACGTCAGCCATCCAAGTGGGGGACCTGAGGTCCAGCCCTCATGTCATAGGTGGGGATCTGAGCTGGGGAGGGTCTGGCTCTTGGCCCACGATGCTCAGCTGTCACATCTGGGGGCAGAGCCAGGTGTGAGGGAACCGGCCAGTCCCCTGGGCCAGCACGGTGCCCACCATTCCCCTAGTCCAGGAAGAACCTCTCTGGCCTGTGCCAGCCTGTCCAGACCCCGGACCTCAGGCCTCTGCAAGCTGAGGCTGGAAGAACCAAGACAGAGCTTCCCGCCTGGGGTTTGGGGCTCAAGGCTGCTGTGGTGTGGAGGGTCCCCAAGTCAGCACTGACCCCCAGCTGTAGGTAGAGTGATGGACGTTGTCCTGGACGGGGCTCCACACCCTGCCCGCCGTGCCCACAGCCCACCCCACTTGTCTCCAGCGCTCGGGGTGGCCGCTGCCCGTGGTCCCCCCCTGCTCCTCACACAGCCCTGCCCCGAGGCCACCCCCTCTGTCCCCTGGTTCCAGGCCCTCCTCCCACTGACTTGGGACACCAAGACCAGGGGTCCTGGGAGACTGTGCAGCAGTGAACCCCTGGGCTTGCCACAAACGCAGCTTCCACCCTGCTGTGGGCTGCCTTGTTGGGGTCCTAACGCCCCACACCTGTGAACGGGAACTTGTTTGGAAATAGAGCCTTTGCAGATGTGATCGAGTTAAGATTAATTAACCCGCCTGTGGTTACGCTGGCAACTGAACCAGAGCAGGAAGTTAGCGTTATAAACCAGGGCCCTAATCCAATGACTGGTGTCCTTACGGGAAGAGGAAATTTTGCAGACAGACACACAGAGGGCAGAAGTCCCGTGGTGATGGAGCAGAGACTGGAGTGAGGCGGCCACAAGCCGAGGGGCCAAGGGCGTCAGCAGCCACCAGGGCCGGAAAAGGCATGGAACAGCTTCTCCTTCGCAGCCTCCAGAAGGGACCGTCCCTGCTGACGTCTCGATTCTGGACTTCTGGCCTCCAGACTGGGAGAGACTAGATTCCTGTGGTCCTAAACCACCCAGTGTGCAGTAATTTGTTTCAGCAGGTGTTGAAAAGCAATGCACTCCCCTCTGCTTTGCTCTTGTCTTCTTTTTTCTTCTCCACTCCTTTTATTTGGGGCCAAGGAACCAGGCTAGTCAGGCATGTGGTTGGGCAGGGCAGTCAAGCAGCTGGTGTCTTGAAGATCAGAGGTCAGGCTTCTCACCTTTGAGGAAGAGAGTGTCCAATATGGAAAGGACGAAGCCTCGAATCAGTTCTGTGGAGCTGAGCTGCAATTGCGGTATTGGAGTGAACTCATTTTTTTTTTAATTTTTTTTTTTGATATTTTTATTAAGTTTATTTATTCATTTATAGACGAGGTACTGGGGCTCGAACCCAGGGCCGTGTGCATGCTAAGCATGTGCTCTACCACTTGAGCTACACCCACCCCTGTGAACTCGTGCCTTTTAATCTAGAAATAGATGTCGGGGTGTGTGTGTGTGTGTGTTTCTTTGCTCTGTCTGCCGAAAGGGCCCAGAGACAACAAGGTGACTGCAGCAATGAGCGCACCTAGTGCCCAGACCTTGGTATCTAAATTCCATTCTCCACTAGGAGGAAGAGAGCTTTTGGAGAAATGGCTGATTCCAGGGCTGGAGCAGGAATGCTCCAAATGGAATGCCTCGTGTCGGCGGGAGGTGAGGAAGCACGCAGAGACTGACCGGGGTGTCAAATGGTAGGAAGCAGCGTGAAGGGGCTCCCGCCGCCCAAATCCAGAGCAACTTCTGCAACAGAATAAAGATGGTAATGGACTGTTATCTTTCTTTATGATATAAATAAGTCATGATATAAATAAATGGATGAATCCATAAATGGGAGAGAAAGCTGGCTCTTAAACGCGGAAGGAATAATGGAATTAGCAAACTTCCATTTGCCAATCAGCACGTTAATAATTGATTTAGGGAGAATCAACGACAGAGGCTCAAACTGCCGGTGAAAGGCTGATGGGAAACAGGAGATTTCCTCAGACTCCACATGCCTCCGCGCCGAGCGCTCACTATTATCCCTTACTTACCAGTGGGTCCAGGCGCTCGTTAATCAGCTTTACAGTGGAGACACCTGGCAGAAGTGACCTTACCTGCGGGGTGAACGTCGCTACCACCAGCACGGGGACAGCAGACGCCGTGCACCTCCAGGCAGCTCGCATGGAGAAGCGCACAGCATCACTTCTGAAACGGTCCTGCCAAAAGTGCAGACGCGGGATCTAGAAACCAGCCCAACCCCAGGGATGTCGTTCAAACTCACTTCCAAAACATCACGGTCATGAAATACAAAGAAAGACCAGTCTTAAAATTTTTTTTTTTTTGGATCACACTTGAAACTAGATTTTTCAAAAGTGATCTTGTCTTCCTACCACCTGGACTGCCTTCTCAGTGGACAGTGACATTCAGGGTCCCAACTCAGGGTTTACGTGGTCTTGGGACCGGGCCGGTGAGCCTGGAAACCCCACTGTCGGCTAGCTTTACCATCTTGAGGGAGCCCTCCACTTTCCAGCCTCAGTTTCCCCACCTGCCACACAGGTTTTGCTGGCTCTGCCTTCCTCCCTGAATTCTGAGGTGCTGACTGCGACCATCAGACCAAAGCGTGGAACGAAAGCTTTCTTGAGCCTAAGCAAGAAAGCCACAAAGAAAGACTTGGATTCCAAAATTAAGTAGACTAAGGAAACATGACAACAGTCCACCGTGTGATCCCGGATTGGCTTCTGGACCTGGACAAGGCACTGTTGGGGCGATCTGGGAGAACCTCTGCTGGGTCTGTGAGTGAAGGGTATCGCCTTCCTCCACCAACGTCCTGATTTTGATCGTTACATGGGTGCTTCTTTCGGGAACTACACAGGCCAGGGTTTACGGATAACGGGCACCCTGTCTGTAACTTGCTCTCAAATGGCTCCAAAAATTAAAAACAAAAAGTAGGATCAGAAAACATAGTAAAATGTTAATACTTAGGGAATCTGGGCGAGCAGAACCCAGGAGCTCTTTTTCAACGTCTGTACACTGGAAATTATTCAGAAGCAAAAAGTTAAAGAAAACAAACCGCAAACCCACCCTGCTCACAGGATGAAAAGATAAGCAGCAGACAGGGTAAGGGGGGGAGAGGTCTGTCAGCCGCAGATCCAACCAAGGACTAGGATCTAAACTATGCAAAGAATTCTTAGAGCTCAGCAGTTAAAAAAAAAAAAAAAAGCAAACAATTAAATTAGAAAATGAGTAAAAGACATGAGGAGGCGTTCCCTGAAGAGGCCACACAGACAGACGGCCGCTGCGCACAGGAGGAGGAGATCCATGTTGGGCCCGTCAGGGATGCAAATTAAAACCCCGGGGTGACATGGGAGCCCACCTATCAGAACGGCTAAAATGAAAAACAGCCACAAAAGTAAATGCTGGTGAGGATGTGGGGAAACCGTGTCACACATGCGTTACTGGTAGGAACGTGATGCGTTCAGCCCTCCTGGAAAACAGTCTGGCTGCTTCTTTAAAAACTAAACATGCAACTACCTCAAGCCCTGCAGTTGTACTTCCTCAGCCTTTATCCCAGAGAAATAAAGACTTCGGTTCATCTTGTAGTAACTTACTGTGAAAAAGAATATGCAAACGAATGTATGTGTGTTCCTGCATGACTGAAGCACGGTGCTGTGCACCAGAAATTGGCACAACACTGTAAACTGACTGTGCTTCAATTTAAAAACAAAATATGTATAAAGACAGGTTCACATACAGAATCCTGAAGCTGAGCAGCTTTATTTGTAAGGCCAAAGATGGGGAACAACCCAAATGACCTTCCAGGGCCGATGGCTGAACAAACGAATCCGTCCACACCAAAGAGGAAGAGGAAGAGCTGCTCACGGCAGCCCGGATGAACCTCCAGGAAGTTGTGCTCAGTGAAAGAAGCCGGTCCCAAAGGTCACATGCTGTAGGGCCCATTTATACAGGATCCGTGAAAAGGACAAAACTGTAGAAACAGAGGAGAGGACGGTGGGGGCAGGGGGCTAAGGCGGGGGGAGCGGGCAGGGGGAGTTGCCATAAAAAGGCAACTGCAGGCATCCTTGTGGTGATGGAATGTTCTGGATCTTGACTGTATCGATGCCAAAATCCTGGTTGTGATATTGTAGTGTGATTTTGCAAGACGTTAACCATGGGAGGAAACTGGGTGAAGGGTGCGTTAGCCCTCTCTGTTATTTCTGACAACTACGTATGAGTCTAGAATTATTTTGAAATAAAAAGCTTAACAAAAACATTCTGATTTTTTTGGTTTGTATATAAAACGTTTCTATATAATATAATATGATATATAATGTGATTTTGTATAATTGCTAAATGTATGTTGCTGTATTTATTCCATACATTTGCATACTCTTAAACAAAATTTAAAATATTTAGGAAAAAAGGCCAGATCCCCTGTCCTCCAGAGCCTCTAAACTGGAGTCTTCAATGGTCTGGACTCTGTATATCAGCAAGTTCCCAAGTTGATTCTGATTCTCGTTCAGACTGAGACCCGCAAGATCTCCAGGGTCAGCAGAGAAGTGTCTTCTGAAGTCCTCAGCCTCCCCCAGGCCACAGGCCACCATTCCAGTCCACTCATGCTATTCGAGAAAGTGCTGTGAGCAGGCACTGGGCTAAAGCTGGGTACAGAAAGCCAGCCCGCAGCTCACAGGCAAGGCCCGCAGCCAGGGACCAACGCCCCTCTGTCCCCGCCTCCGTGTGCCCCCCACCTCTCACGGACCCCCCAGGGCTGCTCTGTGCTCTTCACAACCGCTCAGCAACCCGCCCTACCTCGCCAGGCTCGGGGGTCCTCCCCTCGGGCACTCGTCTCCCAGCACCGCCTGAGGGCTGACGCGGCCATGCCGACCATGCCCGCCCGCACTGGAAAGCGTCATTCCTCTGGGAACCCACATCAGAAGCACAGAGGGAGCGTATTGTGTGAGCTTTCCGGATCCCACCCCAAATTCACAGACCAAATTTTAAACGTATTTTAAATGAACTCTCCTGAGGATCCTCCTGCACGTGGACACCAGCCCAGCAGTCAGACTCTCACTTCCTGGAATTTCGACTCTTGTGCAGTGACTGACAGTTGGGCATGTGGTGGTGTGAAAAAAAACAACAAACACGCTTACCAGTTCTCTGATGCCCCCTCGAGTCAGGGCTGCCTCTGGCCACAGCCTCGGCTCATCCAGCAGAGCCTCAATGCTTCTCTCCGCGTCTCTCGGGATGGCAGCCTCTGGAGCCCCCAGCTGTGATGCAGGGAGTCCGACGGCCTGAGGCCGCCACACTGTGAGCAAGCCCAGGCCACGCGGAGAGACCACAGGTAGTTACCACGAGCCCAGTTGAGGTCCACAGGCATCAACCACCAGGCGTGGGAGCTAAAGTGTTTCCAGATGATTGCAGCCCCCAGGCTCTTCAAGTCACCCCCAGATTCCTGGTCTCCCTGGAAGACAAAGGGTGTGATGTGACCTAGTCCTGGCCAAGGAGACGCAGACAGAAACCTCTGAGGAATTCTCTTCCTAAAAACGAAGGAGCAGCTGTGTGCAGATAAGGCTTAGGCTTTACCCCTTGGCCCTTCCCCCTTCATTTCTTGAAGCAGGACATATCTGGAGGCACAGCAGCCATCTTGCAACCATGAGGACAAAAGCCAGATGCCACCCGACGCCAGATTCTGTATCTCTGATGAGCTCCTCCGACAGCTGGATCTATCCTGGACTCCGATCTTCCTGCTTGAGACACACAAACTCTGCCTGGGCTGCCCACAATGTGTTGTCTAGTCTTTGCAACCGAAGTTACAGAACAGCTCCTACACCCAGCGTATCTCTGTGATGGCTGCAAATGAAAGAGTGGGGTGTTTTTTTTTGGGGGGGGGTCTCTTTCAATGCTTTCTGCCTTGAATTCTTTTTGTCTTTTATTAATACTACTACATCTGCTCTTTTTTTGTTAGCATTTGTCTGATATAGTATGTTTTTTGTCATCCTACAAATTTTGCTTGCTTTTTGTTGTGGTAAAATATACATAGGAAATTTGTGTTGTAGCCATTTTTAAGTATAGGATGCAGTGACATTCGGAACGTTCACAGTGTTGTGCAACCATCACCACTGATACAACATTTAAAAACTCTAGTGGGGGAGGGCATAGCTCAGTGGTAGAGCTCATGCTTAGTACACATGAGGTCCTGGGTTCAATCCCCAGCACCTCCTCCAAGAATAAATAAACAAGTAAAGCTAATTATCTCCCCCGACTAGATAAATAAATAAAGCAACCTCTGTACTGAAGCGCAACACACACACAGAAAAATGCAGCTACGTTCAATGAGCAGCCCAACAGATTCTCAAATAACGAACACACTTGTGCAACCAGCACCCAGATCAAGAAACAGAAGGTTCACCTGGTGTCCCCTCCCCACCCCTTTTCTGTGTTTCTGCGGGGTTTACTGCTGGGGGGGCGTGCAGGTAGCAGAAACTCTGCCTCAAACTGGCATCAACGCTAATGAAGTCGAACGTTTTGCAGGGCAGCGCTGGCGGACACAGAGATCCAGCAGTGTCTCCCAGAGCCAGGGTCCTGCTCAGGGCCTCAGGATGCTGGGGAGGGGGCGGTTCTGCCCTCAGGCTGGGCGAGGTGCCTGGAGTTGCCGGCTTCCTGCCCAGACCCAACAGGATCCAACAGGATTCAGGCAAGTCCAGAATAAGATTCAGGATCTTGTCCTAGAGTCCCACCCGTCCCACTGCAGGTGCCGTGCAGAACTGGCCCCGTGCCACCCTGCTCGGCTCTGGCTTCAGCAGCAGAGTCATCATGATGGGCCTGGGTACCTCTTGGCACCTAGAACCCTTTTTAAAAAATTTTAATTGAAATGTAGTTGATTTACAATGTTAGTTTCAGGTGTACAGCAAAGTGATTCAGTCATACACATAGATAGATAGGTAGGTAGGTAGATAGGTAGATAGGTAGGTAGGTAGGTAGATAGGTAGATAGTAGGTAGGTAGGTAAGTAGATAGATAGATAGATATTTTTTCTTTTCAGATTCTTTTCCATTACATGTTATTATAAGACATTGAATATAGTCCCCGGTGCTCTACAGTAGGTCCTTGTTGTTTATCTATTTTATATACAGTAGTGTGTGTCTGTTAATTGCGGACCCCTTCTTAGCGTAAGGTTTCTTAGATACACAGTGTTATGAAGGAGACCAATGACATGACAGTACGATAGCCGAACTCTGTATACGACCTGTGTATGTTCTGCATATGTGTATTACCACATCACAAAAATCATGGTGTTTGTGCTTCCTCATTAACATGTTAAATAAGGACCCAAATTTTGAAGTCCTGATGAACAGAAACAGTATTTCAGGATACCTACAATAACTGCAGAGTGACTGGAAAATACCAGTGAAGTCATAACCGAAGGAAATGCCAAATTGCAGTGAGAGACCGGAGAAAAGACAGGCGTGATGACACAGTGTCATCTCAGCTTCCGGACCCCGATCCCGTCCACGGGCCCAGCTTAGGGACCCCTGGCCGAACCGGCCGCGGTTGGGGCTCAGCCTCGTTGGCGGCACCTGTCTGGATGTTGAATTTTCGCCTATCCCAAGTGCCTCTGTCTTTTAATGCAAGACTGTAACTCATCAGCACTGACGGCGATGACCCACGTACTTAAACCTAGTCCTGGGGTCTGACTGCAGAGTCTCTTTACCTGTTTCCTCCTGGTCTTCCCACCCGCCACCCGCCCCTGCTTCCTGCTTTTGTCAGAAAAGTCAAGATGTCCTTGTGCAAATTTTTTCTTCTAGCGGTTTGGAAGTTTTACTTCCTATTTCTATTTATCCAGCAGTTACTTACATTTTTCTAACATGCGCATCTGAACCTAGCTTTCCCCACCCACATCCAGAGTTAAGCAAATACCTCGGTCGTCCCTACGAACGAGACACACCACTTTCCAGTTTTACTTCCCTCCTCTCCTCTCCTCGGCCCGGGATGAGATCACCCGGATTTTCCTCCCAGACTGCTGAGAGTATTTTCCAGCCTGTGTCCCCTGATAAAAATAGTTTCGCTGGCTCCCTGTAGCCCATGTCTTCCTCTTGGATGCGTTTTCCATTTTGCTACAGTATATAAGCTAGTAATTATTTTGGATGGTATTCGTTGGAAAGAAACTCTCCTCACACTTGGCACGACCCCCAAAAGTGTTTGTTTTCCCTTCCAGGCGAATGGCTGTTCGGCCCGGTGGAGAATCACAGGTTCACGTCGTGTTCCCTGCGAACTGTGAGGGTGCCCCTCCGCTGTCTGGACCCAACGCTGCTGACGTCTGATGGCAGGCTTAGCCCTTTCTTTCCTTTTTTTTTTTTTTTTTTTTTTGAGGTAACTTTTTTTCCCCACTGGGAGCTTTTCTTTGATCCCTTTCAACTCTGTGTGCTAAAGTGTCCTCTCCCGCCCAGGGCTGTTCCCCTGTATTCTCTCCTGAAGCTTCCTTTCCTCTGCCTCTGTCCTTTGCAATTCCTTTTCACAACTGAATGCAAAAAACTGTGGGCTTATGTTGCATGTTCCTTCTCCCCTCCCTTTTTTTTTAATAGAGGTACTAGGGATTGAACCCAGGACCATGCGCTCTGCCACTGAGCCAGACCCCGCCCCCAAGTCCCATGTTTCTTAATTTTTCCTTCCTACGTTATAACTTCTGGTCTCTGACTGTGTTCTGGAGCATTCTTCAGTTGACTTTTGGAAAGTACCTCTTCAAACTTACTTTCATTTTTTTTCACTCACATTCTGGCTCTTTCCTGTCACCTCCCTAGTTTTCCCAAGTGTTTAGCCGGGGCATAACAAGGGAAACGTGTTGTTATTTCCAGCTGGCCATATCCGTTTCCCTGCCATCCACAAGCCAACCACTAAAGCTAACACCACATATTTTAGGGTTTGGTCACACCAGCTCCCTGGGCACCCATTTCTGTTTTAGTTAGGCTGGGCGTATTAGTCAGCTGTTGCCACAGCAATGCTGCATAACAAACCACTCCAAGGTTCCATGGCTTAAACATCACTGACGCTCACCATCACTGCTCTGAGAGTGGATGTGGGGCACGTTCTGGTCTGCTCCGGGGCTCCTTCACCCTCCTTGGACGGGTGGCTTCCCATGAGCGTGTGGTCTGCTCCCCACTCCTCCAGGAATACTGTCTTCCCATGGATGAGGCCGACCAAGTGGGCATATGCTGAGCCTCTTCTCACCTCACTTCTGCCAACAACCCACTGGCCCAAGGGAGTCACACTGCCAAGCCCGAAGTCAGGGTGGAGAAGTATGTGCCACCTGGAGGCCATGGCAAGGAGGGAGATGTGAAATTCTACTGCAGGGGAGAGAACTGGAATCAGTGACTCAACCAAGCACAGTTCAGTTAAATTGCTCCAACGTCCAGACCCTTTGTTTCAGGTGGAACAGCCCCAACAACAGGGCAGCGGACTTCTCTCTGTACAGCACATGGCAAGGGCTCCAGTTTGACTATGGTCTCAACTCCTGTAGCTGTTCAAGAGTCCTGGCTGCAGGATGGTGACTGGCCATCCTCAACACACAGATTCCTGAGTCACTAGGGTTGTCACCGTCCAGGCCCAAATGCTTTGTCCAGGCACAGGAGAGGTGCCAGTCACACCCACTGACATTCAGCTCACACAGCCACACCTACTTGCTAGGGAATTTGGGAGAAGGGGGTGGAAGTGCAATCTTGGCCCTGCCTCGGGTGAAGTCCTTCTTGTGTGGTGCCTGGTGCTGCTTCCTGTTCATATGCAAGGGTCCCTGTTTGTCAGTAGTCAGTGGTCTCCAGACTGTGTGGAGGGTCCAGCTGGCTGCCAGGGGCCTCAGTGACCACTCTGGGGACATGAGACTCCCTGTTCTGTTAGGTGTTACCAACAGGATCCTTTTCTGTCCACCGCCTGCTGCTTTGCACAGCCAGGGGTGGGGCTTACCACAGATACCCCTGTGGGTCACCCCGATGGTTCCCTAGACCCCTCGGTTGCTGCCTCTGTGCCACCGTCACCTGCCAGCAGTTGCTCCCCTCCAGCCAGAGCAACAGCCCCCGACCCCCAGGATTCCTGGCCCACAAGGGTGCCCTTCATGTTCTCCTGGTTATAGTGGATTTTTAAATTTTTCTGTCATTTCCAGGCATGGAAGATGGGGACGTATGCTGTTAGGAGTGTCTGGACCACCATCTCGATTCTCTTCGAGGCACCTAAAGCCCTTCAGTTCTCAGTCCTTAGGTGCTTAGTCCCCGAGAGCAGAATTTCCTAGGACCTGTCGGTGGGGACTGCCTGCCACCTCCTGGTTCCTACTGGCCCCCGGGGGCCTGGCTCAGGATCCCTGTCACTCTTGGAGGGGGGAACTCCAAGGTGGAGCCTTGGAGGTCACTGTCTAGTGGCTTTAGCAATGGGAAATTGGATTGTGACTTTGGTAGCAGCAGCTCTCGTGATGTGGGGACCGAGAATCCTCGGGCCAAACCGGAAGGTCTCAGGACGTTTGTGACATGGCACCCGGCTCATGTAGGGTCAGCGAGCCCCTGGACGGACAGGACCCTGCAGGGAAGCCCCTTCCTGGAAGGTCTCTACGCCCCGTGCTTTCAAAAAGAACCATCGCTGGTTGTTCCGCTCTGGTTTCTACTCTACCTGTGATTAAATTTTGAGCTGAGGTTTAGAAACCAAGGAAAGTTTGGAAGCCACCCTCCCTTGAGGACTGCAGCCGACCACATCATGTGGCTCCCCCTCTCATAGAATAAGACAGACCCTGTCTGCTGCTTTCAAGGAAGGTGCAGGACTGGAGCCGGCACAAATTCTCCTCCAGAAGCAAGGCAGCCTGCTTTCTGTGTTTCCATTAAGGAAAAGATGGGAACTAGCAATTTGGCGTCCCCAAGGCGGTTTATCACCTCCCCCCTCTCCCAAGAGGCAGCAGGGAAGCAATACAAGTGTCAGAATCCTTCTCATCCCCACAGGGTTCAAGTGAGGGCACTGGCAGAGCCCCTCGCCTTGATCCCCTCCTGCAGGTAAGCTAGGAAGAACCCTGCCTCTGGGCAGGGTTCTAAGAGTAGCAGGCGGTGCAACCCTGGCTGGCTGCGGAAGCTCCCGATCTGAGTCCCTCGGCGCCGGCTTTTCCTCTTCAGTCTGACCTAGCCCAGGGGGTCTAGGGGCCACTTCTCATTCGAGGTGCTCCTGAGGTAGCCACCAGGCAAGCACTGCCGCCCGGACTGGCCCCTGGGCCCCAACGCCATCCCATGGGAACTAGCTAGGGGCTGGGGGCGCCCCTGAGCAGCAAGCAACCCCCTCCGGGGCTCCGGGAGGCTCTCAGAGCACCCTCCTTTCTCTTCCGGTGCTGCATTTCTCTGCAAGTCCCAGAGAGATGCGACAGGCGGTTCTTAACCAAATCCCCTGGGCCCCCGAGGTCGCCACGCGGTGTCACCCCCACCCCCTCCCCACTCCGGGAAGCTTTTCTGGACAGCGGAGGGCAGATTCGGAGAAGAGCTCAGGCGGCTGGGGCGGGGAGCCACACGCTTCTGGGGCACGGGCGCAGGCCCGCCAGACGCCGCTCTGCAGCGCAGGATCCCCGTGCCGCGGCACCTCCCCTCCCGGCCCGCCCGGCCCGCCGATTGGCCCAGACGCGCACCGCCCGCGTCTCCGCGCGATCCCATTGGTTCGCGCCCGTGGCCTAGACAAAGGGAGCGGCGGCGGAGGGCGGCTATTGGGCCGGGCGCCGGCTGGCAGGGGGAGGTGGGAAGGCGCTGAAGGGGTGGGGTGGGATGGGGTGGGGCGGGGCGGGGTGGAGGGGGGAGTAAGAGAGCTGGTGGGGGAGACCCGCACAGGAAGGGGCGGGGGGCGCCCGGAGTTGGGGCGGGAGGAGAGCGAGTGGAGGAAGGGTGGAAGAGACCGGAGAGGCGGGGAGCGGCAAGGGAGGGGCTGGGGGCGCCGAGGGGCGCGGGCGGGGGAGGAACAGCGGGGCTGGAGGGGGGGGCGGAGAGGCGAGGGGTTTAAGGCAGGGAGAGCGGGAGCGGGGGTGTTCGAGGGGGAGGACTCAGTGCACGGCGGAGGCGGGGCGGCGGGGCGGGGCCCTTCCGCGGGGGCGGGGCCGGGCGCCCCTGGAGGGCGGCGGCCGCGGGGCGCAGGGATCCCGCTCGCCCCTCCGCCCAGCACCCCTCCCGCCCCCGGGCTTCTGCCCGGATCGCGGCCGCCTCCGCCTCCTCGTCTTCCCCGAGGGTTCCGCGTCCGTCTCCGCAGCTTGGCCGGGAACATGGGAAGGCCGGAGCCGGAGAGGAGGAGGACGCGCCCGGGCCCCGGTCTGGATCTGCAGGCGGAGCCGCAGCCCAGCGGCGGGACGCGCAGCTCCTCTCCGGGTCTGCCGGGCCGTGGGGATCTTCCGCGCGCCCGCGCACAAGGAGGAGGAGCAGGCCGTGGCGCTGGAAGACGAATGCGGCGCCGGGACTGGAAGCTCCTCTCGCTTCCTGGAGAGTTGGCTCGGCGGGGTGCGTCGCCGGGGAGGGAGGGACCGGCCGTGGGGCGACCGGCCGGGCGGGGAGTGGCTTCTGGGGGCCCCCTCGCCAGCGGCGGGCCCGCGAGGCCGCCCTCGGAGCTCCGCCAGGTACGTGCGTTTTCCTTTTTTCCCGCGCGCCCAGAGCGCATTCCGGATAGGGAACTAATAAAAACCCGGCTGGTATGTAAGAGCCTTTCGCTGCAAGCGTGTCTTCCTGCGGGGCTCAGGGAGGGCCGCTGAACGCGGAGCGGACGCTTCCCCAGGCTGTGTCCGCAGCCTCGGCCAGAGGACCGTCCTTTACTCCACCTCGGGGCTCGGAACGAGTACCCCTTTGGAAAAGTTTGTCCCCTTTCTCCAGGTTCCATTTAGTTCGCCGAGGAGACCATGTGCCCTTCCTCGGCCTCAGAGCTGGGGCGATGGGGCTTTGTTCTGGGCAGTCTTTCCCGCCCCTACCCCCTGGAACCACCTGGGGATTTTGCAGCGGGAACGCTCAGTTCTGAGGAAACTCGCGATGGGGAGACCTGACCTTGGTCTCACGCTGGGCGGGCAGCTCCCCTTGTCCTGTAGTTGGTTCCCCGAGCCCCGGACCTACCGGTTAGGGGAGGCCCATGGGCTTTGTTTTTTGGGGGTGGATTGGGGAGGCCAGGTAGCCGGCCTGGGGCGAGCTCCTTCCCCTCCCCCATGCCCACTTCAAACAAAAGAAGTCCTCCGAGAATGGTTTCTGAATGTGAACCTGTAGTTCCCCTCGCCCCCGTTGTTAGGGTGGGACAGTCTTTACAACAGAGGGGAAGGTTGGAGAGAGTTGAAGGAAAGGGTGCGCTTTTAAAGAGAGAATACGCGATCTTTTTCTTCTCATTTTCTTACCTGGTTAATGGGGCTTTAGGTGATGTTTGGATTTGGGTGTTTTTATTAGGAGACTTTCAGGAAAGGAAGAGACCTAGATAGGTAGGAACTTGGTAATCTGGTCTCCACCCGGTGGGGAAAAATCCCCCATGGAGTGAAATGTATTCCCTGCCGTTTGGGGAAGACTCAAAATTAGGGATTTGATGGTTAAAGAGGAGGGGGTGATTTGTGACATTTTCTCCCCACCCCCCCAGTTAGAACAAAGGGACAAAGTGAAAGGGACAGAATGGGCTAGGGGCTCAGATGGGGCTGTCTGTAAAACTGCCTCACCTCCCGCCCACAACGGAGTATTCTCACTGGAGTTTGGGCTGGGAAGAAAAGGAGTCCACTGCCGAGCTGGGGTCTGTACCAGTGCCCAGCCCTTGAGAGCTTCCCCAGCTCGTCCCGAGCCCTGTTAACCCGGCTGGGCAGTGAGGGGCCCCGAGGGCGGGAAAGGCCTCTCCTCGGGGTGAAGCTCGTAGTTTCGGTTTCCACCTTCCCGGGACAAGACGAGAGGCCCCCGGTGTCCTCGCTGTGCGCGTCCCCGCTCTCCCCAGTGTGGCTGGCGCTTCCGACACCGACCCGCATCCACCAAAGCCCCGGACCTCACTTCTGTCGAAATAAAACTCAGTAAGCCATAAAAGGCTCCCGATTCCAGTGGAAAAGGCACCGAAGATTTATAGTCCCCCGAATTCCCCACACTCTAATTACCCCTGTTTTTAGTTGACTTATGGGTGGTGACCACTAAAATCATTTTCCATTTTGGAATTTTATTTTAACATGAAAAATGCAAACCTCGCTCTTTCTACCCGTTTGGGCGCGCCTTTTTCCGTGCGAGGAGAAAAGCCCAGCCTCCCTCTGCCTCCCTGCTGCCCTAAATTGCAGTTTAGGGGAAAGTGTTTTTTCTTCCTTCTGTGGCCCAAGGGCGTTAACAAGGATTCTTCTCTCCTGTGACACCCGAGGTGCGATGCCAACGGCTCGGGGCCCGGAACTCCTTTTGGGTGTCTCAGCCCCCATCCTGGCCCAGCCGAGCTGGAGAGCGAGTCCCGCCGTGGTCCTAGCCCCAGCCTGGTCACCCTTCATCCTTCGCCTTCCTGGGGGCCCACGCAGGGCTTGAGCCTGGGGTGTTGAGGGACCCCCACTGTCCTGGGGGTAGACCCTGGACCAACCCCTTGCCACTGGTTGGCGGCCCCATCCCCATCCTCTTCCCTTTGTTCACTTCTCCAGACACTGAGTTGAAAGTGGCAGGAAAAAGATAATTAGATGGAAATCAAAGGTTAGATGGGGTGCGCTGCGAGGCCTGGCTGACACTCCACCGGCGCCTCGTAAATCTTGGCGGGCCTGACAATTGCTGTGTCCTGCCCTTACCTGGGAATTTGGAGACTCACCGATCGCCTCCTTGCCGCCCCCTAGCACTCCTCTTCGGGAACGAGGCTCAGAATGCTCTGGGCCTCGACTTCTGGCCAGTGCCGAGGCTCCCGGCCCAACCCTGGGGTCAGTTAGTTCTCAGAAATGGATGGACATGTCCTAGGGTAAAGGGGTGGTCTGGACAGCGAGTGACGGGGGCCCAAGACCCCTGTCCGAGGAAGGGCAGCAAATACCCCTACCCTGTTTGCAATGGGGTTTGCTAAATTAATACTCGTGCACTGGTGCTTTCCCCATTCCAGGCTGCCTTACGAGGGTGTGGTGGGGAGGATGGAGAGGGCGTATGTGGGAAGGGGGGGTTAACCCCTCGCTGGCGACTCCTTTGTCTGGCCTGGCCACTGCTGAGACAAGTGGTGTCCTGGCCTTCGGGCCAGGCACCAGAGCCGAGAGCCAGCCTGACTTGCGAGGACTCCTTCTCCGGGTCAGGTGCGCAGGCTGCCGGTGAGGACCTCCAGTGCAGATTCCGTAGGAGCCCCGAGGTCTCTGCACCCTTCTTGAGGCCCGTTCGATCCACCCAGGAGCTTCGCCCCAGACCAGCTGGAGCGGGAGAGGTGGTGAAGGAAGGCTTGGCCCGTTTAGATTGTTTCATAAACTCGAATTAATTGGGAAAATAGTAAACTCGCTTCCCAACGCAGGGAGAGGTGGGGGGGTCTTTTTTAATTATACCCCCTTGTGGTGGCGGTTGTTTCTGACCTTTTCTTACTGTTAAAAGAAATGTTGCCACATTTAATTTCTGTTGCCACGAGATACGAGAGGGTAGCCCAACATTTTGAAGTAATTTGATAAGGCTTCAAGTAGCAAATCGGAAAGGGAGGCTGGCGGCCCAGGTATAGTTTCTTTATAACCTGAATTTACAATGAAAGCATTCTCCTTTATGGATATAATAGATTAGATTTCACAACTTAATTCACGGGAATGGCTCCGTTTAAGGGAGCTCCAGCTGATTTTATTACGCCAAGCCAAATTGGATGTTTGTGGTCTTAACGAAAAGCGATTGTGACATTAAATATATAATTTTTAAAGTAAAAAAACACAAAGGGTTCGGCCCTGTCCCCTCCTCTCTCTGCCCTTGCGCTTCGTCCAGGCTCCTCAGTTTGGGAAATACCGAGAATTATTTGTTGACCAATGCGGGAGAGACTGGAACTCACTCCGGGAGGGGGTGGTCAGGAAAGAGCCCCTCTGGCGGGCGGGGGGTGGGGGGGCTCCGCGGAGCAGCGGGCCCAACCTTCCCGGCTCCGGCCGCCCGGCAGCCCCCCTCCGCGCCCGCAGGCCTCGCCAGCCGTGTGCACGCGGAGCCGTTTCCCAGCGAAGGCCTGGAGCCCCCAGTCCTCGGGGTCCTTGGAAAAGTTGAAATGCCCAGCCTGGCTCTGGGGGCTCGGGGCCTTCGGGGCACCCATGGGAGCTGAAGCAAGCCTCTGCCCGCCTCGGCGCCGGACAGCTTCCCCAGGCGGCGCGGGTGGGATGGAGAAGGCGCCCCTCGGAAAGCCCGGCGCGGGCTGCCCTGGCAGGGCCTCGGCAGGACAGCGAGAACGGAGCAGGCTCATCGCGCCACTTCGTGCAAAACAGCTGCGCTCCCGCTGGGGCTGCCCCGCGCCCGCCTGGACGGCGAGGGCGCGCCCAGGGCGGCCGCAGGAGCTGACGCCGGGACCCGCCGCAGCCCGTGGGGAGCGGGCCTCACGGGCAGAACTGTCCGGGGCCAGCCGACCCCAGAGGCCGTCCTCTCCGCGCCCGGCTGTCGACAGCCCCTCCCGGCCAGCGGAGGACCGAGGGGGGATGGGGGTCTGAGTAGCCCTGCTCGGGCCCGGCCCGCCAGCGCCCGCGGCCCATTCTGCTGTCACTTCTGATTAAGGTCGGGCTCTATTCTCCCGACCGCGACGTCCTCCTCCTCCTCTCCCCCTCCCCCATTTAGTGAGTGGTTTGTTGAAGCCAGATTTAGCCGTCCCCGGTGGAGGGGGGAAGGGCGCGGAAGGCAGCTCCGAGTGCGGGCCGCACTTCCCCGGGCCGATCTCCGGCCCGAGCGCCGGGGTCCTCCCGCCAGGCGCTCCACGTGGCGCCTGGGCGGTCGCGAACCCCGCGCCTCACGCCGGGAGGGCGACATGCGTTCCGGTGCGTGGCTGGCGGGCTGCGGGTGCGCGCCTTAAATTAAATCTTCGCAGCGCCTGACCTTGTTTTTCTCTCGGCCCGAGAGCGGCGGCAGCAGCTGTTTTTTCCAGAATTCCTGCTGCTGGGGGAGGGGCGTTATTATTATTATTTTTGGTTGTCACAGCCTCCTGGAAAAATTCCCTGGTCTCGGAAAGCATAACAATAGCCCAGCGGATTTCTGGAGGAAGCGCCCCCTCCCCTGCTTTCTCCAGGGACGCCTCTGCCCTCAGGCTGCCGCGAGGACCTCTATATGGAGCGCGGACCACCTCCCCTGCTCTGGCCCCCGCCCCCCCCACCTCGGCCTTCAAAACCTCTGTCTGGCTCCCAAATCTGTCTCCGGTTGGGGCCCTGCCCCAGCCCCCATCGCCCCTGGAAAAGGTCGCAGCTCTCTGAACTGGGGAGTAGTGGTCTCCTCCAGCATCGGTGGGGGTGGGGGCAAGAGGGAGCGTTTTACCGCACCGCCACTGCATCCCCACCCCAGCTGCATCCCCGCTCCCAGCCCCACCGGGCGACCCCTCACTGGGGTGTCTCTTCTCCTGGAATCCTACCCCTGTTTGCTTTTGGGGTCAGCTCTAGACCAGAGACAGTTAAAGATTAATGGGCCTGGGCCCTGGGGGATGGGATGAGTGGTCTGGAGAGGGAGTCTGGCCCCTCTCCGTGGGCAGTCAGGCCCCTGCTGGCCTCTGCACTCTGTTGGGCATGTAGTCCTGTTCCCTAATGCTGCTCCCCCACCCATAGGGGCTGATCAGTGGCCTCAAAGCGGCCAGCAGTTGCGGGTCCACCTGTCTGGCCAGGGAGGTGTGGGTGGGGGACACCGATGGCTCACTACACACATGATCCTCCAGCTTCAACCCCTTGGGCTCCTGCTGCATGCCGTGGAAAGAGGAGGGGACCCTGGCCATCCTGGCCCCTCCCCCAGTGGGGCAGGAAGCCCAGGAAAGTGGCCGTGGCCGTGCCCAGGAGGGGCTGGGGGAAAGCCAGGCGGGACAGCTGGTCGGGGCCTCCCTGCGTCGGCCTCACCCAGTTGGTCCTGTTCTGCTCCTCTGTCACTGGGGGATGGGGGTGAGTGTAGTGGGGCAGCCAGGGGCCCTCACACTGCCCAGCCTGGGCTGGCGTCTCCCCATTCTCCCTCCATGGTCAGGAAGGCGGGGGGGGGGGAGGCAGGCGGAGAGGCCTCTCCATGTCCATTAGTCCCCAGGAACCCCTGACCCCTCACCCAGGAGGCAGGGGCTCCACCACGCAGCCTCCAGAACCTCCCCGAAGCCCCTCATCCTGCCCATAAATTTATTTACCCTTGTGTCCCGCCAGGTGCGTGGATGTGACGCCCAGGTCCCCAGCCTGCACGGACACAGGAATTGAACTTTAGTCCCCAGGCAATTAAGGTGGCAGGGACTACACTTCATTAATGGCTCTTATGCAATAAAAACTATAAAATGGCCCCTATTTTGCGATTTAAAAATGCAATTTATTTTAATTTATGTTTCTAAGTACTTCTGGGGTTTGAGAGGGGGCGGAGAGGGTGTCATTGCGGGGGTTAGGGCTGCAGCCCCTCCACTGGGAGGGACAGGGAGTGGCGGAGATGAAACTGGACCTGGGGCAGCAGGAAACGCAGAGGAAACTGGAGTTGCGGCCAAGGCCTTAGGCTGGCAGGAGGTGACATTCTGGGCTGCCTTTTAAAAAGCGGTGAAAAGTCACTCCGAGGCCTTGCCCTTCTGTCCCTGGCTGCTGCACAGTGGGCTGGGGAAGCCTGCTGGGCAGGACTGTCTCCTGAGACCCTGGGACCTTGGGCATGGTGGCTTCCCCCACCCCACTCCATCCCGCGGGCAAATGGGCAGGGAGTCCAGAAACAGCCTGCCTGTTGCCTCTGGGGTCTCCCTCGCGTCGGGAGCCCTGCCACACCGCTGTCCCCCTTCTCCTGGCCGTGTAGCCGTGTGTGTGTGTGTGTGTGTGTGTGTGTGTCTGTGTGTGTCTGTGTGTGTCTGTGTGTGTGTGTGTGTGTCTGTGTGTGTGGTGTGTCTGTGTGTGTGGTGTGTCTGTGTATCAGATGTCTGTTTCTGCAGCCTCGCGAGGGCCCACCTGTCCGGTCCCAGCACTGTGTGCTTAAGCAGGGCACCGCGTGCACTGCCGAGGCCTGAGGGCCCAGACAGTCTCTGCGGGTGTGTCTCCCTGGTTTCCTTCTGCACCCCTCTCCCCCTCCTCAACCCACAGACAGCCCTCGAGCCACTTGGAGAAGCCAGGATCATGACGGCAACATTCCAGGCCCAGCCACAGCCCAGAGCGGACTCTTGAGAGGGGGGGAGGCCTGCGGGAGACTGGAATCCAGCCTTGAAGGTGGAGGGGCCTGGCTTCATACAAAAGAGGGAAAGACAGTGCAGGAAGGACCAGGGCTGGGGACTGTGGGGCGGAGTATCGGGAAAAGCTGAAACACACTCTGGCCCTGCTGGTCCTGGGATCCTCGGCCACCAGCTCCTGCCATTCTGACCTAGAATCTAGACCGTCAGCTTCGTCGGCCACTTGTGGACACTGTCAGGGCCGGGGCTCCCAGCCCAGCCCGTCCCCTCCCTGCACAGCGCACTCACACATACACACAGAGTTTAGCATCACACAGCCAAAGCCGGCGGGAAGACGGGGGCTGAGGCAGCCTTGTCCCCTCCTGCCACTTGCTGCCATGGGTGGGTGGGGGCTGGGGAACCGCCTCCTAATCCCCCCCGGCCCTCCAGACGCCCAAGGATCATGGAGTCTCCACCTGATGCCCCCCACACCCCCCGCTAGGACTGCCCCAGACCTCTGCCTCCCTCCCCGTTTTATTCTGGGCCCCTGGCCGGCCGAGTTAATGGCAAACTTTACCAGAAGTAAACTTGACGGATGGGAATTAATAATTTTCCTGGCTGGGAGGAGGGGGCCTGGGTGAAGGAGGGCCCCTGAAGACCATTAGCATGAATGCTGCCTGCCGAGCAGTTTAGGACTTCGGCAGCCCCAGTGCTGGGAGCAGCGACGGTAGGGGTGAGGGTGCTTCAGCCATCCCTGCACCCCCATCAGGGTCTCTTGCTGTGTGGCCTGGGCGCAGGAGTCTCTGGGGTGCTTCCAGCTGGGGTCTCTTACACAGTAGAGGTGAGGGAAGGGGGAGCCCTGAGTGCAGACTTGGAGACCTGTTGGGAGAGGGGGTCCTTGGGAGCCTGAAAGGAGAGGCAGGAGAGGACGGCCGTGGGGGTGGGGGATCGGGGCCACCTCCCCACCTTTGGAGCTGTTCTTGAGACAAGTGGCCAGGATCTCGCTGGTCCCCCGAGGGGAGAAGTTGCCTCGTGCTTGGGGACCCTGCTCCTCGGACTCCTGTCCTGTAAAGCGGCACAGCCCCCATTCCCATAATTCTGGCGCTCTGAGCCTTGTCCTTTGGGGCTCGGTGGGGGATCAGCACTCAGGCAAAGCATGCCCCTGCTCAGGCCTCTGCATCCGCGGGAGCAGTGAGGGCACGGCGCCCGATGGCTGGGTCCCCAACAGCACGTCACTGCACTGCAGGGCTTCTCGGGGCCCCAGGTGAGAGCCCATGCTGGACAGTGGCTGGGAGTGGGCCCGGCCGGTAAGTACCCCAGATGGTTCTGACTCAGGCGGTCCAACTGCTGTGCAGGAGACGCGGGTCAATGATAGGAGGCAGGTGGGGTGGGCGCTCTTCAGGCAGGACATGTTTGTGAACGAGTGCTGGATGACAGATGAATGATGATGTTTTGCTAGGCGCAAAGGTGACTTCCTTGGCCCTTTTAGGGTCCACGCAGCCTGCTGGTGGCAGAGCTGACCTCGCCCTACCTGGAAATTTTCTTTAGTGAATCGGGGATCCGAACAAACCCAAATCCAGGAGCAGACAGGTTGGGAGAGGGGTGAGAGGGCTTTCTGGCCTCCTCCCTGCAAGGACCAAGCTCACAAGGAACACAAGAAAGAACCCCTCCTTTCTTTTTTTTTTTTGGTGTGGGGGGTAATTAGATTTATTTATTTTTAAATGTATGTATATATTACATATGTATATTTTTTATTGATGAAGGTGCTGGAGATTGAGCCTAGGACCTCATGCACGGTTATCACTCACCCTACCACTGAGCTATACTCTCCCCCCCCAAAAGACCCCCTCCTTGATGAAGGCAGGGACACGTAGGGAGACCTGGGATGCTGTCCACCCCCCATCTACCCCACCCCCCACCCCAGCCTCTCCATGCTAGTGAAATGCGACCACAAGGAAGGTGGAGCAGCTGGGACGCGATTAAGCGGGGAAGGGTGGTGAAGGTTAGGGGGCAGTGAGAGGAGGAGGAGGGGGCAGGTCCCACTCACCCTGGTGGAATTGGCTCTTGGCAGACTGCCACAGTTGGACGGGGCCTTTCCGCCCACCTGGCAGGTGTCGACCCCTCCTTGGGCTCGGTGAGCTTGTGTGGACCCGAGCGGGCAGCCCTGGGCACCCTATGAGGACTGCCGAACTGCTTAGTCCCAAGGCCACAGGGACATGGTGGGAAGGAGAGGAGAAGGAAGAGAAAGAAGCCAGCCTCAGCACGTTAAAGATAAGTGGCACAGAGAGGTTCACTAACTTGCCCAAGGCCACACAGCAGGATTTGAACCAGGGCTGTCTGGCTGGGCAGCCTGCCTTTGTCCAAAACACGACATATTGCAGATTAATTAAAGTCGTCATCCCAGCAGGTCCCCTGACAGTCCCTCCCCCGGCCTAAGACCGAGCTCATGGCCCTGAGCCAGACAGCTGACCCAGCTTCCCGGGCTGGGCAGGCTGGGCCAGGCAGCTTTGGAGGGCGGAGGGCGAGGGGCTCACGCCTCACCACACAGCCTTGGGGCCTGGAGCCAGCCAGGGCCATGGGGTGCAGCGGGACTCCACTTTGAGAATGTCTCTAGGAAAGGGGGTGGCTCCCCTTCAGGAGCTCCTGTTCCCTTTGCACTGACTGCTTCGGTCCGGCGGAGCCTCCCTGGGGGCCCGCGTTGGGTCAGCACTGGACTCACTGGTCCGATGCTTCCTTTACACCCTTAACCGGTGAATGTGGCCCTTTGGAGCCCAGACATGCTCCAGCTGTGGGGTTCCGGCCCTGGCTAAGGTCACATCTGACCTGTTGTCTGCTTTCTAAGTTTTGCATTGACCCTCTGGCTGGGAGCAGTTTGGCTCTGATCTGGGTCCTCGCCCCTACCTCCGCCCCCACCCCCCGCCACAGCTAGAGACCTCTGCGCACCGGGGCTGCGTCCTGTTCTGGTCACTGCGGGTGATGGTGTCCTGGCCTTGAGTGGTCCCCGGATCCTAAGGACACTCCAGGACCATGGGGGTGTGGGGCATTTGCGCAGCAGGAGGGGGGACTGGCCCCCTCCAGATCTGCGGTGGCCGCCCTCCCCCCCCACAACCTCTGGTGTCACCCAGTGCTGCTCCTGCTGTCTCTTCTCCAGCTTGAGGTCCCCTCTCCGCCTGCTCCCTTATGTGTCGCTAGGTCCCTCCCCTCCCCCCAGCCTCTGCTTCCCTCACCCAGCCTTTCTCTCCACTAGTCCTTGTCCATCCTTGGTCCATACTAAGCCAGAGACCTTCGACAACCCACAGACCCCTCCCCAGCTCCTGACCTAGCAGTCCTCTCCACCCCTTGGCCTTACCTGCCCCATCCCGGCCCCAGGATGGCCGTTGCTACGCTGCAGCACTCTCAGAAGGGCAGTGCTGGCCTGGTGGGGAGGCCTGAGGCCCAGGGCGGACAACGGGAGACGGGAGACAGGAGACGCGGGCTTCTCCCCTTCCCATCGGGGCGGGTCCTCAGAGGGGCGTGAGCGGCCCCAGGCGAGGCCCTCGGCTCTCGGAATCTGCTGTTTGGTGATGTTTTCATCAAAATGGAATGTGTTCTATGCCTGTTTATCGATTTGAGTCAATCAATGGGCGTGGCTTGCTGGCGCTGGACCCACTAGGCGCTGGGGTCCCTTCCGTGCCCTGCTCTGACCTGGGGGCTGGTGCTGTGGCCTGCACACGCAACGTGGCCACCTCGCCCTCTGGCTTCTGGGCACAGGCTGGAGAGCGGAGGGCGGCGGGGCAGGGAGAGGGCAGTGCCCCCTCCACCCGGGCTCTGGGCTGCAGCGCTCCCGTGTCCTGCTGGTTCCAACAGCACCTCCCTCCTGCCCTTCGTCCAAGGAAGGTGATGGCTCCTGGCCCTGCCCACCCCTCTGCACTCAGTCCTTCAGCAAATGCGACCCCTCGCCTCCCTTTGGTAGGCCTGTGGGGCCCTGACGAATCCAAACCGCACAGCAGCCTGACGGTCAGAGACCCAGAGACAGCGCTACAGAGACAGCGACGTGGAGGCCCCCAGAGGCCCTCCGACCCCCCACACTGAGCTGACGGGGCTCCCTCCTCTTCCGGCCACATCACCCTCGGGTTCTGCCCTTGTAGGAGGAGATCTTAGGAAACGGGCGACACTGTTCCCTTCCCACCTCCCTTCTGGGCACCAGGGGCAGCGGAAAGACGAATGCGGGAGGGTCCAGCCAGACTGCGGGCCGACCCTGCGCCCCAGGGCCTCAGCCCCTGCCCTTTGCCCCTCTCTTGACTCTTCCCAGGAAAACGATGCGTGGATTCCAGTCTGCACTTTTCCTGGCACTGCTGTGTCCCCAGCCCTCCACGACGCTGCCTAGCCTGAGCCCCACACACCTTGGTCTGAGGGTTGGGCACCCTGGAGGGCCCTTGACGAGCTCCTTGGGCAACCCACCCCTTACTGCCAGCTGTCCGGGGTCCTCTCTGCTCCCTGCTGGCCCCCAAGCCAGCTCAGAGGTGGAACAAAAGGCAGGTATCCCCTCAAGGAGCCCCAAGTCCACAAAAGGGGCAGACCCGTGAGCGGAAGGCCACCACTGCAAGCGGGAGCCCTGCCATCCAGGCTTGGGGCTGGTGGGCAGCACTCACTGGAGGCCCCACGACAGCAGACGGGGGCCAGGCGTGCCAGTGGCGTCCCTCTGGGCCTCAGCTTCCTCCAGGTGGTTCACAGTGTCACCTGTGTGATGCTTTACCCGAGTCAAGCCACAGGGAAGAAGAAAGCAAGTCCACGTCGACAGCCACTCTGGATGCTTCGAAATGGTCAATGTTAGACAAAAAGTGGGGTCTCTGTTCGAGAGGAAAGGAGGTTAAAGAGCTGTGACGACTAATCACAGCTCAAGACCCCGGGGAGGCCCCGGACCCCACTAGGCTTGGGGCTGGCTCTAAAGCATTTCAGAGAGAGCTGGGGCCTTGTGCACGGGGGCCGCGTGGGACCTGAGAGGTCGTGCCGGCTGTGTTTCCCGGGCGTGGGGATGGCGAAAGGCCCTTCCTGGACTAGAGACACTGAAGCGTTTAGGGGTGAGGTGTCACGGCGTCTGCAACTCACCCCAGTGGTTCAGCAATTGTGTATAAAGGGGGAGAAAGCAAACGCGAGTGTGTTGTTTTAAAAAGAGCTGTTGGCTACAGAGGCAACATACACAAATAAATTTTATTTATATGTACTTTCAAAAAAGATGTCTTCTGAGGCCTGGAGGGGCCAGTGCCCCGGTGCGTCCCCATGACCCCATCCCACTGTCCCTCTGGCCCTCGGGGACCGGCCAGAGAGGACACGCGGGAGCCGCGCACGGCCCAGGGCTGGCTTGTGGTCCCGTTGCCGAGACGGCCACCGTGCTGGCGTTTGCAGTGTTCTCGGCGGGGCAGGGTCCTGTTGCTCCGATGCACCTGGAAGAGCGCGTGCATCTCCCTGGGCACGTGTCCCAGCACCTGAGACACAGGAGGCTCCTCACGAAGTCCCGTCCCTAACACTTAACGCCCTGTGTCCCCATGGCCGTGGGGAGTTACTAACCCGTTTTGTCTTGTTTTGTTTTGTTTTACCCTTTTTTTCAAACAGTAAAAAATGTTTAACTACCAGGGAATGAACCCAAGACCTTGTGCATGCTAAGCACAGGCTCTACCACTGAGCTACACCCTCCTCCCATTAGCCCATTTTTAAATGAGAAAACTTAGGCTAAAAAAGAGTAACGCTCAGGGGAAGGGGAACAGCGGCTCACGTCGATTCAGCCTGCACTGTGCACAGGGCCCTGGGAGGCGGCTGCCCCGTCCGACCCTCACAGTAATGCTGAGAGAAAGGTACGGAATACTGACCCCATTTCCCAGATGAGGAAGTTGAGGTTTGAGGAATTTAAACACAGAGCCCAAGGCCCCAGCCAGGGCAGGGGGAACTGGGCCCCGCCCTGCAGGCAGCAGCCCTAAAGGGAGTGACGTGGACAAAGTCCAGCTCCGGGCCTCCAGCTGCACAGACACAGACTCAGGGACATTCCCATAGGTCGGTGCCCACAGACTCGGCACCACACGGGGCACCTTATCTCCAGGAGGAGCTGGAGGGGGCCCTGCCCAGGGAGGGCGTGCTGTAGGCCCTGTGCTGGCCTGAGTGTGTTCCTGCCACCTGCACACACATCTCATGCTGGCAAAGTGCAAACTGCAGGAGAGGAAGCCAGTTCCAGGGGTACGTGGCTTGCCAGGCATGCATACACACTGCTCTCCGCGGCTCTGGGCAGGCCCCTCTGACACAGGTGGCAAGTGCCCCTGAGGACCAGGGTCCCGTCCCCGTGGGAAGGGTGCAGTCGGCTGGCTGTGGCCCTGGGCAGCCCGGCCCTTCTGTGTTTTCCTAGGGCCGACGGTGCAGCCAGGTCGCTTCACCGCTTCTGCCTGTTAGAGCCTGGGGGCCTCCCTTCTTCCTCTTTGAGACCCTAGTCAACCTGCAGAGGCCCCCTGGGTCTCCCCCAGGCTGCGTGGAGGCCACAGGCCCTCCTTTAATTTGCTTTCATGTGTATGGATGAGACCTAGGGAGGGCCAGGGCAGGGGACGAGAGGGGACGGGATGGGGCTCGGAGTCCAGCCTCTGGGCCTGGCTCCTTCACTCTCTGCAGCCCTTGCTCAGCCTGAGATCGAGTTGTTCCAGGCAGGGCTGTGGGGACAGCTCAGAACACCTTCCCTGTACCCTTCCCCGGGCAGGGGAGGGGGTCCCTGGCCCCCAGAGCTCACATTGCAGCCCCTGACCGGCTGCTCCAGGCCCCGATTCTGCCAGGCACACTGTGGCTGTGGCTGGCCACACTGCCCCCCCCCCCAGCCTAACCCCTGGTGGGGACCGCGTCCCCTCCTCCCTCGACGTCCTTTCCCGGGCACCCCTCACCCGCAGTGCCAGGCTCCGCTTGATGCCCTCAGGCCACAGGCACCCCAGCACCTGTGTATCTGGATCAGTGGTCAGCGGGCTCAAGATGAGAACCCACATTCTCTGAAGGTGCTGGGTGGGCCTGGAACCTAGGGAACTTGCTATGAATTTGGGTCCCCACCCGCACCTGCCAGGTGGGCCTCGCAGGCTTCTGGCAGCAACAGGCTGGGGATGTGGGAGACTCTAAGTCCACCCCCCCATCCAGGTCTCACCTCTGTCCTGATGAGGTCACCCTCAGCCCGAAGGATTGGATCAGGGGCCCCCAGCCGGAGAGGGAGGCAGGCCGGGGGCTTGGCACTAGCAGGTGCTGGCCGCCCTTCCCCAACCCCCCACCAGGGGCCCCCCATCCTATTTCTTAGTCACGCCTCCCCTGTCTTCACTGCCCTGCCTGGGAGCCTTTGCTCTTTGCTCTGCCAGGACTTTGTTCCTTGCTCTCTAATAGCATCTCCTTCGTGAAGCCTCAGCCCCTCCAGAGAGGCGGGGTGTCCTTGTGCCGCTGGGCCTCCCCGCGTCTCCCCAGGGCCCGTGTGGTGCCCGTGACCAGTGGAGGGAGGAAACAGTGAAGAAGGGTCTCAGTGGTGCCAGGCCTGGCGCTGCACTGGGCTCTCGAGGCCGCTCCCGTGGGCCCTAGCCGCTCCACCAGGGAGGAGGTGACTGCCCACACTGATCCGGCCCCGGGGGCTGGAACACCTGCCCCTGGGCTCCAGGTGAGAGCGACCATGGGGAAGGGAGGGGGTCAGGGGGCCAGCCTCTGGGTCTCAGGAGCCTTAGAGGTCACCTGCAAACTCTCGCTGAGCAGGTGACCCATCCAGGGACAGACACGGAGAGCCGAAGCAACTTGCTTGAGGCCTCACAGCTCAGCGGAGGCTGAATCGGGTGGGAACCCCAGTCCCTCAGGCCTGCCACCCAAGCAGGAGCTTCCCGCCCTGGGCAGAGGCCCTGAGCTGTGCGCCGGGAGGGCTGCCTGGATCCTGGGTTCCAGGCCTGGGGAGAGGCAGCCGCTGTACCAGTGCAGACAGACATTGCCAAGCCGGGCTCAGACACCCTGGCCTGGGGCCTGTGTGGGCGTGGGACGGAGCCACACCTGTCCCGCTGCAGGCCCTGGGGTGGGGTTTCCCATCTGTGCTGGAGCCCGGTCAGATTTCTCACTTCACCCCGAGGCAGGGTGCAGGGCAAATGGGCTCTGGCCAGCCGTGAGTCACCACCCAGCCTGCTGGCCTGCCTGCCAGGGCTCCCGACAGACCTGATGGGAAAAACCTGCAGGAAGAGGCCAGGCTGGGAGCATCCTTGCTGGGCCTAGGGGGCAGGGGTGGGGCAGGGTGGGGCGGGGTGGGGCAGGGGAGCTCACACCCAGCCCAGCACCTCCCTCCCTCCTCCAGCAGGTCGGGGGCCCGGGCTGCCCAGGCTCCTGAGTCATGGGATAGGGGATGCTTCCCAAACCTGAGCCAGTCCAGGCCTGACCGTCCCCAGACTCCGCACCACCACTGACTCAACCAAATTCTGAAATTTCACGGCTCCTTTTTCACCTGATCTCATCCCAGGCATTAAGGTCTGTGAAATTGCAAGCTTGATCTATTGGTTTTGTTTCTTCCAACAGACGCTGAGAGAAATCATGTGTTTTAAAAAGTTTGTGGGGACCGTCTGTGGATGAAGTCAGGCGCAACCGGCCTGGGGGGTGGCCGACACCTCCCTCGGAAACGTAGAGCCCAAAGGGGGTCTGGCTGCAGCCGTGCTGCCCTGGAAAGGGGCTCTCCCCGGGACAGCCCCAGAGCAGGGAGGCCCGGCCTTGAGTCCAGTCCAGAGCCCCTGCCCCCCCTTCAGCAGGCCTGGACTCCCAGAAGCAGCCTCTCCAGGCAGCCCGGGGTCCCCGCAACCCTGGGAACGGTGTGCAAGGCTCAGGACACCCCAAGCAGGATCCCAGTCGTCCCCACGCCTGCCTACACCTCCCCTGGCCTCACCCCTCAACTGCAAGCCCCCGCATTGCAGGCGCCTCTTCACGTGCAGGGTGAGGCCTCGGCCCCTGAGAACACCACAGCTGGGAGAGCCCTACGAGGCAGGGTGACCAGCCCTGTACTGGCCCCACCCCTGGCCTTCCCCGGGCGACCTCCAACTGTCCATCACTGGACCGAGAAAGGGTCACTACAGCACTTCAGGAAAGGCAAGGGTGAGGCCGAAATGCAGAGGGTGCCCCCTACTGGAGAGAACCCCACAAAGCACAGCCCCCCCCCCAAGCCCTTGATGACTATGCAGGCCGGGAGGGCTGGAGGAGGGCCCCTCTCTGCTCTCCACCTCTGTCCCCACCTTGTCCCTCCTCCAGGCGGCTCCCAGATCCTCTTCCTAAGGGGCTGTAAGCTCAACTCCTGGGGGCCTTGAGAGCGGTTAGGAGGGAGGGAATAAACTGATGGAGCCCTGAGACAGGGGGCCAGGTACAGGTGGGCTAGGGCCGGCCCACCTTGGCCTGTGTGCCCCAGAGAGAGGCTGCGGGCAGTGAGCGCTGACATTCCGGGGGGCTCAGGACGTGCTGGCGCAGGCCTCCAAGCCACACCTCGCCGAGCATTTTGGTGCCTATTCGGCACGTGCTGTAATGAGGCCTTGTGGCCATTTTTCAAGCTTTCTCCTCTAGCAGAGCACGATGTAGTCCTGTAGGAAGAGCACAAGCCTTGTTAGAATCAGCTCCACCGTTTCGAAGCTGTGCTGCTTCCAGGAGGCTGCTTAACATCTCTGAGCCTCATTTTCTCATCCATAAAGTAGGATGATGACATCCGCATCCCGGGAATGCTGTGAAAATTAACATGGGAAACCGCCTAGTGGCATACAACCTAATACAGACTGTGCTCTCAAGGGTGGTTGTGGGTGTCACTGTGTAGTGGGTTGAATGGTAACCCCCTCAAGAAAATACATACCTCCACCTGGAACCTATGACTGTCACTTCATTTGGAAAAACGGTCTTTGCCAGCCCCCCAGCCCCCACAAACACCCCACTGAGGGCGGATCTGTGGGGCTCTCTGTTGTGCCGTCTTTCCTGGCCACGGACACACCATTCACCCTCAGGGCTGAGCTCAAGGGCCACGGTGGGGACCTTCCTGGCACCAGGGTGGGGTCAGAGCCGCCTGCCACTCCCGCACTTGGTCGTTGCTTTGTCCCCTGCCCTGGAGCTCAGGACCCAGCCCCTTCCCCCAGGGCCTGTGTCAGGTCCAACTGGCCAGCAGCATGCAGACCTCAGGAAGAACTGGGGATGGAAGCCCCAGAAGCCAGCGATGGGCCCTGGCACATCCGGGGTCCTCTGTGAGCTTCAGTCCCCTCGTCAGCTAAACGGGATAGGCTTAGCTCACTGAGTGTTGGTGGAGTCGCTCAAGTCATATTTACCAAAATGCCTCGGTGCCTTCGAGTGCGGTTGTGTTGTTATTGAAGATACCAGGCAAAGATTTCCCAGAGGGGTGAAGTCCTCAAGGCCCCGGTCTCAGGGTGGGATGGTAAGGGCAGAGAGAGGACGCTGGGGACCCCCTGGGCCCTCGGACCCTGGGGTGATCTTGGCTGAGTGGCCTTTAGCTGCGGTGTGGCCCCAGTCCCCTGGTCGACCCTCTGGGGCCTGGACGGGCGCGGCACAAGGGGCTGGTCCTTTCAGCTCTGCCCTCCAGCGTGGGGTAGGGGGTCGCTGAGAGAGGAGGAGCCCCTGCGGTGTCTCCCACTCGCCCTGGCGGTTCTCACCACCCAGCAGGAAACAGGCCCCGGGTGCGGAGGCCTTGGCCCGGGCCCGGCCCCACGGGTGTGGAACCGATTTACTCAGTAGCTTTGCCACTGATGAGTTGCAGGTGAGTGGATGGCACGTGGTTTGTGTTGTAACAATATTTTGGGACAATTAGATTGAAACCACATTGTCTCGGCCCTGCCGGCAGCTCACCCAGTGCTGCACTCTCTGTGCCCTTTGCGGCTCCCGGGCTGGCCAGGCTACCCCAGCCTTCCTGGGGCCCCAGGTGGGCGCAAGGCAGGGGGCGGGGCCTCCTGCTGGGGGCGGGGCCTCCCAGCCTCGCTCCCGCCAGGGCTCTCCCAGCTGGCCTCCTGCTGACCACAGCCTCCAGCCGTTCCAGAAAACAGCTGCTGGGGGACATCCCAGGACAGGAAGGGAGAGGGCCTGGGGGGCCCAGGGTGGGACTTCTAGGCTGGAAGCCACCCCCTTTCCCCTCAACATTATCTCAGCACATCATTGTCTCTACCCTGCAGATAGGTCCACTAAGCACCCTCCGCCCCTCACCCCAGCCGACAGCACCCCCAGACTCCACGTCCCAGGAGCAGAACCCAAGCCCGGGGACTCCTGGTGGGAGGGGATGGCCGAAGCTGGGTCGGCCCAGCTGCTGGGTTGGGGGTCTCATTCTTGCCCACCCCCAGCACCATGCCATGGGCAGAGAGGCCTGGATGCCAGGTTATCCCTCCCACTTTGGGGGGAACCATACTCCCTACCAGCTCCCTTCGGAAATGCTGAGAGCTCTGGGTCCATCCTGTGAGGGGTGAGGGGCTGCAAGGGGGCCCCTTGGGCCAGGGCCAGGCTCAGGAAGGGGATAGTCTGAGCACAGGGGGCAGAGTGGGACCCAGACCTGCCCCCTCACCCCTGAATGGGTAACAGGGCTGGTGTCTGCAGATGAGGATTTTAAACTCAGGTGTTAAGCTTTTTAAGTTTGGGGACTTGGCGGAATGGGGGGCGGGGGTGACGGGGGTGGGGGGAGAGGCGTGGTACCTCCCTCCCTTCTAGAGAAGCTCAGGGTACACTTCAGGCGAAGCATTCTGGGACAGCCCCTGGGTGGGGGCGGAGCCTGGCTGGTGACAGGGCCACCCCAGATGGGCGGGCGACTGGCACTGGGGCTCCACTTCTCAGCCTCCAAACCCCCAGCCCTCAGACAGGGCTGCTCCTGCACCCTCTCTGCCTGCGTCTTTGCTGGGACCTGGGCTGAGATGGGGGTGCAGGCGCCCCCCCACACTGGAGAACCGAATTAAGGGGAAGATTTGCTTTCTGCAGCAGGATCGCAGGTGTCTATTGGGTTTCCAGTTCAATTCTAATAATACTCATCAGCGGTTGCAAAGTTTCTAATGTTTCCTGAGCGCTTAAGGGAAGCTTTTCCGAGTGGGATTTTCCTGGGGCTCTGCTCGTGTGCCCGCATCAGCCCGTGCTGTCCCTCCCCTGGGCCCGTGGCTCCCTGCTCGGCCTCGGCTCCAGGCTGGGCCGGGGGT
Organism: Camelus ferus; assembly: GCF_009834535.1. Classification (NCBI taxonomy): domain Eukaryota; kingdom Metazoa; phylum Chordata; class Mammalia; order Artiodactyla; family Camelidae; genus Camelus; species Camelus ferus. Next base: position 20,931,936 of record NC_045711.1, read on the forward strand.
GGCTGTGTCCCAGTGGCTGGTATCCTACGACACGAAACAGACGAAAACACAGGTCCAGGGCCGAACCCTCAGGAGTGCCCGATATTCAGGAGGCTGCCTGGCCGCCCTGGGAGTTGGCGAGTGGCCCGTGGGTCCCAGCCCAGGGCCCAGAGCGTGGGAAGCCAGCTCTGCCCTCCTCCCCAGCACCCGCTCCTTTGAGAGCCCCTTGCTCCACCCTGGGGGCGCAGCTGTGCGCTCCGGGCACCGGCACGCCGCTCTCTGGGCCTCTGATCCCATGCTTGTCTCTCAGAGTGACACCGCCAGGTCTCTGGGCCAATCCTGGCCCAGGATTGTGGAGGGGAGAGGGGCCGAACAAACTGCCGGATCCCCAAGGGCAGAGGCAGACCTATCTCTGGGCTGCAGCCTCAAAAAGGCCCTGCTGCCCAATGTGACCCCAGGGCTCACAGAGTTGGGGTGGGAAGTGTGTGCAGAGAAAACCTTCTGAGCTCAGGGGACCCAGCCCTTGACCCGCAGCCAGGAAGCAGGAGGGGCTGAGAGTGGTGCTCTCCCTCCCAGCCTGGGAGAGTCCCCAGGGCCCTGTGATCCTGGGTGGCAGCGACCCCCTCCCAGTGGCTCAGGGCTGACGCTGGTCCGCCGCCCTCCCCCTGGCCTACAGCCGTGTTAGGCATCCCAGGGTGTCCAGAACCCGGTGCCACCTGACCCCATGCGAGTGCTCACTCCCACCTGAGGCTCACTCTGCATCTCCCAGGCCTGGACCAGAGAGGGTATCACTGCGTGTTTGTCACGTTGTCTGTGGGTGTGCACGCACCCTGGGTGTCTCCGGGCAATCCCACACTTCCCGATGTGGGACGAGGAAGCAGGAGAGGTGGTGAATCCCCCTTACAGGTGGAACCAGCCTCAGCTGTGGGGCGGGGGGCTCTCTGGGAACCAAGTCCCTCAGCCCTGGGACTTTGGACCAGTGGCCAGTGGGCTTACTTTGGGGTGGAGCACCTCCCTTGTGCCCAGAGGAGACCCTCTCCTCCAGCAGAGGTGAAGAGGGGTCATGAGCAGGGCTGCACCCGCAAGGATATGTGGTTCTAAGGGCCGTGCCTGGACCAGCGGCTCCTGGACGCTAGTTAGAAATGCAGGTGGGGCCGATGGTCAAATGCTTGCTCAGGTGGGAGAACCAGTGGCTGGATGCGAGGGCACTTCCTTAAGCTGGGGAAGGCAGGACCCCAGAAGAAGGTGGCCAGGAAAGGCCTTCCAGAACCAGGCTGGGGACCCCTAGGGCTGAAATGGCTCCACCTGGAAAGCATCTGTATTTGTGCAAAAAGAGAAGCCCAGGGCTGGGAAAATTGAGACACACCTGATATGTGAGAGAAGTGAGTTGGGGGGGGTACTCATGGGGGCCTGGGTGTGAGGCTGCATGAGAACAAAAGCGCAGAAATGGAGGCAGGAATTGGGGCCTCCCGAAGGGGGCCCCACAGGAGACAAGCCATCAGGAGAGGTCCTGGCAAGGTCCTGGGAGCGTCAGGTACCCAACCCCACCAGACAGGTCCGAGCTGGCCCCGTGTGGACACTTCGATGCCCTTTGGAAGCATCGATATCAGATTATTTCCAAGAGGCCTTTCGAGTGCCCTGGCTCTCCTGGGGCCCCCCTGCGCACCTTCATCTGCCCACTGGGGGCTCCAGCCCGGTGTCCTGGGGGGCGGGGCACCCTGGGGGCTCAGAGCAGTCGCTGGGTTCCTGGGGTGGCAGGGGCTGCTGATGCCTGTCGGCCCATGTCCACGGGCGGCCACGGCGGAGCTCCGCCGGCCACGTGTGTCCTTCCTGAGTGCACGTCTCTGCCCTGGGCAGGACACCCTGCACACAGGTGCCGCTGTTGTCCCCAACCATGGGTATCACAGGGATATTTCTTTGTTTCGTTTTGTTTTTTATCGAAGTGCAGTTGATTTACAGTGTCAGCAGAGTGATTCTGTTGTATATACACACGTACACATTTTTTCAGATTCCTTTCCATTATGCGTTGCTACAAGAAATTGAATATAGTTCCCTGTTCTACGTAGTAGGTCCTTGTTGTTTATCTGTTTTATATATAGTGACTGTATCTGTTAATCCCTGATCCTAGTTTATCCCTCCCCCGCCCTTTCCCCTTTGGTAATCATAGTTTGTCTTCTACATCGGTGAGTCTAATTTTGGTTTGTAAATGAGATTTGTATCATTTTTAGTTTTTAGCTTTCTAAGGTGGGGAACATTTCTGAGGCTCAGGGCTGGTGAGTGGAGGCCCTCTGGGCCCACACCTGGTAGCATGCCGGCATCCAGCTTCCCCGCCTCCCAGTCTCAGGTCTGTGTCCAGGGTCACCTCTCAGGGACCATGGGCTCTTGCCTGGGGCCCTGCTTTGGGGGATGCGGAGGCAGGCCCTGGGTGACCGTGCTAGCGTCGAACAAAGGACCGCAAACTCGGACACCTATTCTGTCGCAGTCTGGAGGCCAGAGTCCGAAGTCCAGGTGTCAGCAGGGCTGGTTCCCTCTGGGGTCCCCAAGAGGAGTCCCTGCCTGGCCTTGCTCCCTGGTCCTGGGCCTCCAGCCACCCTTGGCTTGTGGCCACATCTCTCCAGTCCCTGGCTCCATCTCCACTTGGCTTCTCCCTGTGGGACATGTGTCCTGTCCTCTTCCTGTAAGTTTGCCCGACACTGTTTTAGGGCGGGGTGCCCTCCTCTTGGGACCCTTATCTTAATCACATCTGCAAAGGCCTTTACTCCAAGTAAGGTCACCTTCTGAGGCTCTGGGTGGACACACCACTCAACCCACTGCAGCGAGTGGCTCTGGAAACTGTGTCAGGAGCCGCTGACCCGAGCTTGAGGGAAAGGCTCAGAGAAGCAAAGTGACCCATGGGAGTGAGGGGGAGGGCTCCTCCTTTGGGAGCCTGGGAGCCAGGTCCCTGCAGGGAGGAGGGGGAGGCCCTCGGAGCCCATACTGCTGATGGGCCCAAGGGCGTAGCCCAGACAGCGCTCGGGCCGCAGCCTGAGGTGGGCTCCGTCTCACCCAGGGGTCCAGGTGGTGGTGGGGTGGTGCGGGGTTGCGTCTCTCGTTGTCCCTGTTCCAGCCACTCCTGCTCATCATCCTTTATTCATAACTAGGCACGGAGCCGCAACGGGTGCTAGGAAAGGCAGCTGTGTGCTGGGAAGTGGGGGATGGAGTTGGGGCTCCTCGTACCCAGTGGAACGGTCATTTTGGAACACTGGTCCGGGCTGACGCCCTCTGGACCTCACTGCATGTCCTGCCGGGCCCCTCCCCACATCCAGCTCCGTCTCTCTGGGCCCCAGGTGCCCCCGCTGGGCTGATCCCGTGGGTGCGTGCAGCTTACTTTCTCGCTTCTGGGCCCGTCAGCCTGGGGCTGAGCCCTGTGGTCAGAGGAGGGAAAGGATAGGAAGAGCTGCCCAGCCAGCGGCTGCTCTGAGGCCCTGAGGGCTGCAGCCCGGGCGGCGGCCAGGAAGGACCCTCGGCCTGGGTGGTGGCAGCCCCAGGCAGCAGGGGTGAGGGTCTCCACACCGCTTTCCAGTACGACCCTGGAGACTGGCCATGCGGCCGGAGAGGAGGGAGATGGGGCTTTTGCGAGCCCCGGTGTGGGTTCCATCACTTTGAAAACCTCTAAAAACAAGTGGGGTCAGCTTGAGGGGACAGTTTCTGGGGACTGAAGCCATCACGACTGGGGTATAAAAGGAAACTGTGATGAAACCCCCAAACCACAAACAGAAAGGGAAATCCATTACACAAAATGTTTGAAATTTCTCCATAATAACAACATCGCTATTAACAAATGTCAAAGACAGCGGACTGACTAGGCAAATGCAAGTTACAGGCACAAGGAGATGCCGTCGCACCCCTCCTGGGTGACTGCCTGACACGGGCATCGGGATCAGAAGCTGCGAGGATGCGGAGGAGCTGGTCCTCTCGCTCTGCAGGAGGGAACGGAAAACAGGACGTCCCCGGGGGGGACGCAGGCAGCAGATTTGGGAAAGGTCGTCGTCTTCCACCTGCTCTGTGACCTGGCCATTCCACCCACAGGTGTTTGCCCAGGAGATGAGACACAAGTTCACATACAGCCTTGTTCATTAAGAACCCCAAGCTGGCCTGGCCCAGGAGTCCAAGCACAGGGGAATGGTGCGGATGGGGCACCCGGGCCGTGGACACCACGTGGCCGTGAGGAGGACACACATGACAGTGGCCTGGATGAGTCTCAAAGCCGTTTGCTGAGCGTGTTCGTTCTGCACGGTCCATTTATGTGAAATTCTAGAAACGGTGAAAGTATTCTGCAGAGGTGGAAAGCAAATCGCGGTGGCCGGGGACTGAGATCGGGCAGGAGAGGGGGACTGACCGAGGGCCTGAAGGAACTTTCCTGAGCTACTTAGAATGTTCTGCATCTCAACTGTGATGCTGGTTACACAACTGTACCCATTTGTCAAAACTTACCCAATTGTATGCTAAAAATGGGCACTTTTATTGTATCTAAGTCATATCTTAAAGCTGATTAAAATAAAAAGCCACTATTTGTCACCTCTCAGATGACAGAGGCCAAAATGACTGACCATCTCTGGTTTTTGCCAAGGACGTGGGGAGGCGGAAGCTCTCACACTTGGTGGGGGTGTAGGCTGGCACACTTTGGCTGAGCAGTTTGGCAACAGCAATCAGCGTTTGCAATATGCGTGCCTTTCACCCGGCAGTTTCTCTTCTGGGAGGTTTATCTTCCGGACATACGTGCATAAGGGCACTAAGATGTGTGAACAGAGATGTCCTTTGCAGCAACATTTGTTGAGTTGAGAAAGTCACAACAACCTAAACGTCGAACAGTAGCAGTCGGCGGAATTCACGGAAGCCGACCATCCTGACCAACGGCCCCGGGGTCCCCAGGGCTGTCCTGCCGTTAGCCTTGACAATCCCATGTCTGGAGATCCCAAGCCCCCTCAAACCGGGACACACCATGATACAGACAAGCAACGGAGTGCTACGAGGCCATGGAAAGTGACCGGTGGGTCTGCAAGCGCCAGCGTGTCTGAGGAGGTGAGCAAGATCAAGCAAGCGACAAAGTTGCAGGTGGCGAGGAGCCATTCACAGACGTCGCCTCTGGAGACAGGGGCTCCGGGAGATGCTCCGCTCTTGCTTTGCATCCCTTTGTGCCACTGGATTCATTTATTTTGTGTGTGTATGGGTTTTATAATCAAAAAATATATTCTAAAGGATGTGCGACCTTGATCAGCACATGTGACGTTGGTCTGCAGTCAGGCAGGTGGGTGGGGCCTTTGAATTGTAGCCACAAGGAGGCAGGTGCAGGGCGAGGGAGGGGTCCGAGGCCCCTTCCGCAGGGCAGGAAGACCTGGAGGGGAGGGGCACCTCGAGATCACAGCTCAGGAGACCCCTTAAGTCCTCAGCTTCTTCCAGACCCCCTCCAAAAGGGCCCCTTGTCCAGGACCCGCCTTCCGGAAACGGACTCAAGGCCCTCTTGGTGCTTTGAACCCCTGCCACTAGTAGGCAGCCCCTGGGCCTCAACCGAAACACAGCAGCCCGGGATTCTTCCCCAAATTGACTGGTGAGGCCCCGAGCTGAGTTAATTCCTGTGTCTTAATGAGTGGGAAGATGAGGTTTTTATTCATCGCTGGGGCTTTAAAACTTGCAGTAAAGCGGCCCACTTTATAAAGGAAAAATCAATAGCTGGAAGAAAATAGGAGCATGTAAAGGGGCAGAGTGCCAAAAAGCAGGCCAATTACCCCCCAAAATAACACACAGTTACGGCTCCATTAACTCAATTATATTTTCAAAAGGATTTCTTACCGGTGGGGGGGGTGTCCCAGCCCCCCCCCCACGTGCCTGTAATTTTTACTTCAACTTCAAGCCATTAAGTTGCATTAAATTATTTTGTGGGAGAGAGAGGTGTGTTTAGGAAGAGGGAGCTGTGGGCCTGTCTGGCTCCTCTGGGGCCCAGGGTCAGGTATGAGCAGGCAGGGGGCAGTTGGGGGGCACCCCTGGCGGTGGAGTCCAGGGGAGGGGGCTCCAGCTCTCAGCCCTAAGAGATACTGAAGAGGGACCCTGGGCTGCGTCCATGGAACAGGACCAGTCAGGGGGCTACGAACCCTTCTGGACCTGGGGTCCCCAGACCCAAGGCCGCCTATGCACGGCTGCCCGGAATTTTATTCCAGATGATTCACTGCTCCGTGACCCCCCCTCAGTGGGTGGCCCCACAGATGCCAGTCCAGACGTGGGCACCTAACCCCCTGCTCCGTGACTTTTCTCTTTGTCTCATTAGAATTAGGAAACGTACCTTTTTGAAGAAATGGAAAAATAAAATGTATTAAAAGCAACCGCACCGCCAACGCTGGGGCCTAGCAGGGGTACCCCTTATGCTCTCCCCGCAGCCTTCGCAGGCCCAGGGCCCGGACCCAGGACCCTACATGACGCCGGAAATTCCTCAATCAGCCACCGCCTTTCAGCTCCCCGAGATGGGGCGGGTCCTGGAGGCCCGGCGGTGCCCGGTCAGGCCCGCCCGTGGTTCCTGACGTTCCTAAGAACATGAAGGCCCTGAAGCTCACTGGCTGTAACCTGCTTTTCGTCGTCTGCCGCCCCTGGGGAGCCGAGGCCTGTCCTACATAAGCCTGGGCCTGGGCCGCCCGGGACCCAGCACTGAACACGGCGGATTTCAGATGGAGACGAGGAAGAGGGGGAGGAGCGGCTGGGGCTGGGGCCCGAGGGGCCATCAGGCAGGGTGTCTCTGGGCAGTGTCCAGGGTCACTGGGCCAGGTCGCTGGCCAGAGAATATAAAACCAGCCAGTGGTGGACAGGTGGATGGATGGAGACTCAGGCTGAGCAGTGGGGGTGGGGTGGCCCTAGGGCACAAGACAGCTCCCCCCAGGACTGGCACAATACAGACAAAAACCCAGAGAGAGGCAGCCCCCTCTGCCCTCTGCTCTGCCCGGCCCTCGTCCTCCCGTCTCTCTGTCCCAGGTGTCTCCTCACCTCTGCCTCCCTTTCCCACGCTGCCCCTGAAGTGCATCCTCCAGCGCAGTCTGTCCTCTGCGAGGACAGAGGGAAGAACTGGCCAGAGGTCTGCGCCCTTGGTGACAGTCCCCACGGGAGGCCTGGCCTCTGACTGTCAGTCTGTGCGGCCTCCTCGCTCAGGTGTGCCTGTCCCCCGCGCCCTGCCCTGCTCCCCAACCTTCAGGTCTCTGTGCCCCCAGCCCTGCCCCCACACCCAGGCACCTTCCAGAGAACCTCGCAGGCCTCTGCCCACTCGGACCCTCCGCTCATTGAGGATGGGGACGTTTGCACCTTTTTCGGTCCCTTGTCCTGTGTGGTTCTCCTGCTGTCCTCTCCCCCATCATGCGGGAGTCTTCAGGGTGACCCAGGGCAAGGCCCCTCCCTAACTTCTCCCGGCCTTCCCCCTCAGAGAACAGCTAGCCGCCCCGCACACAACTCAAGCTGGTGGCCCTCAGGCCACATGAGTGGCGCAGGGATGGCGAGCGCTGGAGTCCCCAGGAGCTGTAGAAGTGGTGCTGAGACAGTTCTGCGGGGTGGGGCTGTGGGAGGAGGGACCCCACGCGGTCCCCAGAAGCAGACGCAGATGGCCTCCCTCCAGCCCTTTCCCTTGAGCTGGCAGCCACAGGGGCCCAGGTCCCACATCAGCCCAGGGCTATGGGCCTTGCCGGTGGTGGGGTCACCTTGGAGCCTGGCCACGGGCCAGAGCCTGCCAAGGGGGCTCTGCTCCCCCCACCCCCACGTGCCGGCTCTTCCCAGCACAGAGCTCCCCAAGGTGAAGAGGGCGTCCTTGAGGCCTCCAGCCGCCCCGCGCCAAGGTCCAGGCAGCAAGGTCACTGCCAGCCCGCGCCGCAGGAAGGGAGAGGGGTGACCGCAAGGTTACTCTGTGGAGGGAGGAGGGGGCTGGGGGAGGGGAAATAAAAAGAGATTACATTTTTTAAAAGGTACTCTAGCTGTCTGCTGACACCATCTCTGTTCTCCATCCGTTTTATAGCCTGACGGCTCAGGCAGCTGGGCCTCGTCTGTCAGGGGGTGTGTGTGGGGTGGGCGGTGAGGAGCCGGACCCCCCACCCAGGCGGCCTGGTAGATGCACCCCGTCCCCCCCAGCCTGGCCTCTGCTCTGGGGCTGCCCAGGCCGCGGGCACCCCCCCCCCAGGGAGGGTGGGGGCAGCCGTCACAGGTGGGACCCCGCAGGCGGAGGGGAGCCTGGCCCCGGCTGCAGCCACCATCACTGGCCATCTATCCCCCTGACAGGTCAATTTTCTCCCGTGTTTTACAGGACCTTTCAGAGCAGGAAATGCGATCCCGCGGCTGATTGATGTCCTTACCTGGTCTTTGTTCACAAGCCCCTCTCGGCCCCCCCGCCCTCCGCAGGGCTGCAGCTGGGCCTGGTCTGAGTGTCCAGACCAAGGCTGGGGTGTCCTCCCCAGGGCAGCCCCGCCCTCGGCTCCTTCCCGGGACTGGGACCTACGGCGTCTGAGCCTCAGGTTGCCTCTGACAGGGCCGGGGGGTCCCGAGCAGCGTGTTTCCTGGAAGGGGGTGGTCTAGGGGCAGTTTGAATTTCCTGGTGGAGGGGCCGCCAGGCCACATCCTCCTCCCACCTGCATGCCGAGGGCCCTCGGGAGGGGAAGGCCTAGGAGGCTGGGGAGGGAGGGACAGCTGGGTTAACTGTGTCCTTTACGTGTTCAGTTGGCTTTTGTTGCTCAGCCTGAGTTCTCCCCTGGTGTCGCACACCTGGGGACAGGGGGTGACGGAGCCTCTCCCCTGGGCTCCTCTGCGGAGGCAGCAGCCGGAGGTTTTTAGCAGCCGCCCCCTGAAATTGTGAGAACCTTTTGTGTATAATCGACGAGCTTTCAGTCTCTTGTAAAGCAGCACAGAGCACGTCAGAAAACTGTCAGCAGACACTCCAAGTGCATATGGCTCCTGCCTGCCCCCACCCACCTCTGCCAGGTGCCACTCCCACCCCTCCCAAAGAGGACTCAGGGGACCTGGGACTGTGGGCTCTTCCTCTGCACTGCCTGCAGGGTCTGTGTGGTTCTGCCACGTACTCGGGGTGCTAGCTGAGATCACTGCCAACAGAATGGACGCCATCCTCTGCCATCTCCACTCGTGCCCAGGGCTCGTCCCCACGACACGGCTGCCTGGCACTCAGGGCCCATGACGCGATGACTACTCGACTGGCAATCAAACAAGTGAGTGTGTCAAGATCCTCAACCCAGGGGCTGTGGGGGGCTCTTCAGGAAGAGGGTGGATCCTGCCCTGACCACCAGGACGCCCCGAGGTGAGGAGATGCAGACATGGCATCCGGGGGCCACACAGGGCAGACGGCCTCCCAGCAGACCCCACCCCTGAGCAGCGGGCTCTGCCCCGAGACCAGCAGGGCCCGTGCGTGACCCTTGCTGAGGGAGAACCCCCACAGCTGTGTGGTCTCTCCCCCTAGACACTGGGCACAACCTCCCTGGACAGTGTATGGCCCAGATCTTGGCCAGCAGAGTCTCCCTGGCTCTGGGCGTTGCCCCCTGACTGAGTCACCAGGTGAAGGGACAGGTAGAAGGGACCTGGTGTGGCTGACCAGGGGTCCTGGCCTGCTGTGTCTGCCCAGCGATGGGTAATGCTCTCCCTGCTTCTACTCCCCAACAGGCCCTGTTTCCCAGCCCCACTTTCCAGCCACTTCTTTCAAGTGTGAGGTCCCATCATCCTCCCAACCTTGTCTTGTTTGCTGGAGAGAACAGCGCTGGTTTGTCTCCAAAACACTGACTGAAAGCATTTGGCTCATGTAAGGCCTGCCAAGATGAAACCAAGAGGGCTGGGACCTGGGGTTCCGCTTGGAGAGGACTGTAGGCCAGGTCATGCCCACCAACCCACCCACTTATCTGTCCATCTATCCATCCAACCATCCATCCATATGTACATCTATTCACCTGTCACCCATCCACCAATCCACCAACTCTCCCCTTCAATCCACCGGCCCACCCATCTACCCATCATCCACTTACTCATTCATTCACCTGCTCATCTCCCCACCCGCCCATCCATGTGTCCATTCACCTGCTCACCCATCCTTTATCTAACACCCCCTCCAGCAACCCACTTTCCTGTGTAGAACAAGGACAGCGTTCCAGGACTGGCACTAGGCGCCAAGGCCACAGCGGTACACGAGACCTTGCATCAGCCCCAGCTACAAGAGACCACATGCAAATCCAGGGGGCTCTGGGGCACAGAGGCAGGGCATGTGTAACCCAGCTGTGGGGCGGAGAGGGCCAGCGAGGCTGCCAGGAGGAGGAGCCTGTGAAGCTTCAAGATGGGTAGGGAGGAAGGGCCTGCGGGGCAGAAGCCAGGAAAGGCCTGGTTTATTTAAGGTGGGCGGTTCTGGAGGCTGGAGGACAGAGTAGGGGCCCGGAGTCTGGCAGGAGGCGGGCAGGTGAGGCGGGCCTCGTTCCCAGGCCTTTTGGGAAGGGGAGGGGTGTGACCAGCGACCAAGAGCCCATCTCGTTCTTCCTGGTGCTACGTCCCTATCGGCCAACCACTCATGTTGGAAATGATGTGGAAGGAAAGTGGGGGGGCACAGCCCCCCTTCCGGTACGTCCCCCATCAGTTTGCTGGATGAGAACTTGGGCAGAGCAGGCGTGGAAACAGCTGGGTTAGTTCCGTGGCACATCTGTACTCCCCATGTGACAGCGAACTCCAAGAGGTGCACCAGCCACGAAACACAGGCTGCGTGATCTCAGCGGTTCCGCCTATGTCTCCAATGGGCATCGATCATTATCAAGATGAACGTAAAATGCGTGCTAATAATTTAAATTTTTTTACATAGAATGACATTAAATAGCAAATAAAAACACCATGACAAGTGGAGAGGCCATGGAAGAAAGGGAGAAGGCGTTCGCTTTCTCACATTTCATGGACTTTGCCCAGACTTTTGAGCGGGGCCACACTCTCCTTTAACGGGCCTCACGGGTCAGGTAGCGGGTCCTGCAGATGGCGGAGGGGACTCGCTCTCCCCTGTGGGTGGGGGGTGTGACGTTAGGAAGATCTGGCCCCTCCACCCCCAGAGCCTCCAAGGCAGTGACTTCAGTCCCTGTCAGCTGGGAAGTCGGGATGATCTTGTGACTCAGCCCCCAGGGGGGAGCTCATCGCACAAAAGAACGCTTTCAAGATGGGGGCTGGGGGTCCCCAGGAAGGGCGGGGGGGCGGCACCCTGCAGCTGCATCCTGTGACTGCCTTCCCCCGGGGCTCGAGTGGGGGAGTGGGACCAGGGGCTTCTCGCTTGCTTGGGCCTCGCCCCCTGCTCCCCTCGCAGGTCTTGGCGGCCTCCACCCCCAGGGCTGCAGAGCACAGGTGAGTCACCACGCGGGGCTGGGCCAAGGTGAGACCATGACCAGAGGCGGCGCGCTCTGACCCCGCAGGCGCTGCCGCGGCCAGTCCCAGCGCCCGCCCTGTGCGGAGGGCGGAGGCCGTGCCCCGGCACCCCGCCGGCCGGTGCCGTCTGGACCCGTGGCCCAGGCCGGGCACCCAGACAGCGGGCCTCTCGCTGGCCGGCGGCTGCGGCCCCGCACGCACACCTGCCGCGCCCCGGGGCGCCCGGCGAGCGGAGGCCGCCCCCACCTGCAGGCGCGGCAGCGGGGCCCGCGGGCCGTCCCGAGGAGGGAGTGGGCAGGGCTGCAAGCCGCAGGGGCTCCTCGCTGTTTGAGCTCCTGCTGTGTACCGGGCCCTCTGTGGGCCCCACTTGATTTGCCGCGAGGCGTGGCGAGCGCTACATTTCCGGCGAGGAAACCGAGGCCAGATGCAGGCACTCTCCCAGCCCGCCCGCCGTGAAGAAGGGGAGAGGACTTGAGCCTCCAGGCCTCCCGGCAGCAGCTCCTCTGAAGGCGAGTGAAGACAGGCTGCCCTCAGGCTGGATGCCCGTGGGTCCTCTGGCACCTGTCGGAGGGGAGACTACTCTCCACCACGCGAGGGGCCTGAGGGCTAGACGAGGCCTGGGTGGGCACCCAGAGGGCTCCTGCAGGCCCACCGCCCTCAGCCCTGCCCCCGGCCCCCCCGTAGCCTCCCTGCCCAGGACCCCTGTCTCCGCGAAGGCTGCCCTCCCCTGGGCGCAGCTCCGGCCCCCTGCCTGGCGTGTGCAGGGGCCTGGGCCCCCCAGCTCCCACCTGCACTACCCCCTCCATCAGCCGTCAGCTGCCACCAGCTCTAATCACCCAGGCTCCATCTGCCTGGGCCTCTGCACAGCTGGGGAAGCTCTCAGAAGCTGCACCCACGCCCGGGCACGTCACATTCCTGCATACCGCCCCACGGGCCACCAGCGTCCTGCCCAATTGCAGGGCAGCCGTGGGAGCAGGGAGCCTGGGGGACTGCAGCTGCTGGATGGGGAGCCTGGATACCGCCCAACTGTGCCCCAGGACTCCCAGCTGTGTCTCCCCCCGCCCACCATCCCAGTCCTGTCCCCAACCAAGCAAAGAGAAGTCAGAAATTTATCACTCTGGGGCCATTGGGGCAGTGTGGAGGAGCTCAGTGTTCCAGTGGCGAGGGCAAGGGAGAGACTTCCCCACGTGAACAGGCCCACGTGACTTTCCAGTGTCCCTCCCACCCTGTGGATCACAGCCTTCCCCGGTGCCTTGGGAAGCCCTGTTTGGGGCACACCTTTTAGGGGAGATGAGTGACATCTCTGAACCCAGGGCCACTGCCTGGGTAGGGTGGTGGTCGTGGGGAGGTCTCCCCGCTTCCAGGGCCTGGGAGGACCAGATGCAGAATGGGCTGAAGACGAAGGCAGGCAGGAGCCCCAGGCCCTTGCCCACCCTGCACCTCAGGGCACATCTGTCTGGCTTGGGCCACCCTGCTGGCCTCTCCCTGCTTACTCACAACGCCGTTGCGGCATCTCACCCTGGCAAGCCTGGGGAGTGCCCATCTGCAGAACAACCCCTCTTTGTCCCCACTCCTGAGATGCAGCCTGGGAAGTGGGGGGGGAGGCCTCGTACCCCTCGCTGGCCTGCCCAGCAGACGGCCTGAAGAGCAGGCAGGAGTGTAGCCTGAGTGCCCGGCTTTGCCCCAGTCGGCCGGGCTGAGCGGAAGGTGGCTGTGGGACAGCCCTGCACTCCAGCTTGGGGAGATGGAGGCCCAGAGACGTGGCCTGCTGATGAGGGGTCGGGCGCCCCTGGGGTCCGGTGCCAGCTCTTAACCTGCTTGATGAGTCAGGAGAATGAGCTCCAAAATGGCCCCGCCTTTCCCGCACCCCCAGATCTGCCTCCAGCCTCAACAGGAAAGGAGACTGGTTGGGAATTTTCCAGGGACCGAGGTGAGGGAACACCCCCCCCCCCCGCTCTGGGGTTAGAGGGCCGGTGCACGCGGCTCCCTATGTCCGGACGTGCAGCTCTGCCCCTCTGTGTCCAGGCAGCTCTCCCCTCATGTCTGGAAGTTTCAGGAAAGGGGGAAAAGCCCTACAGATGAAAGCAGGTTTCCGCCTTGTCAGATTCTCCACCCGACCTCTAATTAGAAGACGGTAATGAGATTCAGGGGCAGTTTTCTCCTGGCGGCCAAGATTACAATCTGCAGCTTTTGCCTGAGCCCAGGGACATCGCAAAGGTCACAATGTCCCTCCAGCTCAGCCTGGCTGCACAGATGGGCCGGGGGACACACTTCCTGTTCCCAGCTGCTGGGCAGGACCTGGCCGAGGGCTCCCCACTCAGACCAGGGAAAGGCGAGGCCCTGGTGGGGATCAGGTCTACAGAGGCCACACAAGGCCCCAAACCTTTCAGGGGAGCCCGGGGGCAGGTCTAGTGTGGGTACTAGTGCTCTGTCTGTCCTCTTTCCCCTGATGTGGCCTAAGGCATCCCTAGGAGCCACCCCCGCAGGTGCGATGCTGGACTCTACCACCGGCTAGAAGATGCTGCCACCCTCAGCTCACCTCGGGGGGCAGAGGCTTGTGGGATCTATGGAGCCACACCGACCTGTGTCCTCACCTGGGCCCGCACTTAGGAATCCTGTGCCCTTGAGCAAATAGCCTCACCTCACTGAGCCTCAGTTTCCCCACCTGTAAAATGGAGAGGGTAACAGGGATCTCCACTGGCTGCCTCTCTCAGGAAGCCCAGGGGTTTGCCCTGGCCAGGCCCCAACCAGGACCAGGGCTCTACTCTGAGTGAGGAGATTTTCTGTCTTTTTAAATTGAAGTATGTTTGATTAGCAATGTTTTGTTGGTTTTTGGTATACAGCATAGTGATTCAGTTACATATATATATTCTTTTTCATAATAGGTTATTACAAGATATTGAATATAGTCCCCTGTTCTACACAGTAGGACCTTGTTGTTTTATCTGTTACATATACAGTAGTTTGTATCTACTAATCCCAAACTCCTAATTTCCCCTTTGGTAACCATAGGTTTGTTTTCTATCTCTGTGAGTCCCTTTCTGTTTTGTAAATAAGTTCATTTGTATCATTTTTTTCAGATTCCACTTGTAAGTGATATCATATGATATTTGTCTTTTTCTGTCTGACATACTTCACTTAGTCTGATCATGTTTAGGTCCATCCATATTGCTGCAAATGGCATTATTCATTCTTTTTCTTATCCAATTGTCTGTAAATGGACACAGGTTGCTTCCATGTCTTGGCTATTGTACATTGTGCTGCTGTGAACACTGGGGTGCATGTTTCTTTTCGTATTAGAGTTTTCTCCAGCTATATGCCCAGGAGTGGGGTTTCTGGGTCATGCAGTAGCTCTGTTTTTAGTTTTTTTAAGGAACCTCCACACTGTTCTCCACAGTGGCTGCACCGATTTACATCCTTACCAACAAGGTAGGAGGGTTCCCTTTTCTCCACACCCTCTCCGGCGTTTATCATTTGTGAACTTAAAAAAAAATTTTTTTTTATTTAATTACTATTGTATTGTTAAAAAAATTTTCTTAATTGGCAGGGGGAGGTAAGTAGGTTTTATTTTGCTTTTAGAGGAGGTACTGGGGATTGAACCCAGGACCTCATGCATGGTAAGCATGTGCTCTACCACTTGAGCTATATACCCTCCCCACTATTGGTGGACTTTTTAAATGATGGCCTGAGTGAGGAGGTTTGGAGGAGAAGCGGATATGACCTGACTTTCTGGCTGCTGGGTGGTGAACAGAATGTGATGAAGTCAGGAAGCACCTAGTGGGGAGAACACTGCAGCGGTCCAGGAGAGAGAAGATGATGCCCTGCATCATGGTACAAACAGAGGAAGTGGTGAGAGGTGGTCAGAATCATGGGTATCTGAACATGAACTCAACAAGATTCCCTGACAGATTGAATTGGGCGGGGGTGACTGAAAAGGAGGAGTCAAGGGTGGTTCCATGGCTGCTGCAGGAGTTCCAGCCATTGCATCTGCATTCCAGGTAGCAGGAATGAGGAGGAGGAGGGAAGTAAAAAGGACCACTGAAAAGGCTTTCCTGAAGTCCAGCCAAACCTTCTGCTAACATTGGTCAGGTCTTAGTCACGTGACGGTCCTGGCTGCACAAGGGGGTGGGAATAGTAATCTCCTGGCCAGGTGCAGTGCCATCGACAAGGACAGAGAGGTGCGGCTGATAGAGGAAAGGGCAGCAAGGACACTGGTCAGGCGGCCACTTTGAGATGCTGACCAAGGTGAACGTAGCCCAAGGTCAGCTCCCAGTGGGTATGGGCAATGCCCTGCATGCTGACAACCTGGGCCAGGTGGTGTGCCCCACGGACCTTCTCCACCTGCAACCTGCGGGAACTAGACGGAATTTCTCCTCTGCACAGAATTTAATGGCGCCAATTCCTGGGATCCTTCAGGGTGAGTGCCGCAAATTAGGTGGTTGTGAACTTGGCCCCATAGGAGTACATGGTTGGCTTGGGCGGTGACGGGTAGCCAGGAGCAGCGAGAGAGAGACAGCACCAAGGCAGAGTCGGGGGCCCAGCTGGCTACTGATCTACCTCAGGGCTGGGTTACCTGGCCAGGCCCTGGCATGGACAGGGTCTGCCCACCTCCTTGGGTTCTTGCCTGCCTGGTCTCCCGGGATTTGAGATCTGGGCGGAGGTCACTGGAGGAGTGAATGGTTAATCTGTGGTTTTTCTAACAGAGGGTCTCATAGCTGTCCCTGCTCCAGAAAGAGGCCCCTGGAGGCAGAGAGAACCAGTGTCAAGACCGCTGGAAGCCCCTCTGGCCCCTCAGGACTCTCCCAAGTCCACCCAGCACTGGCTCCCATCAGCAGCTGCTCTCCTGCCTTCTTCTCTAGGGTGCCCGGCCCCCGGCCCCCAGCCCTTCCCCCAGATCCTGAGCCACCAGGAGTCACCAACAGCTTGAGCTCCGGAAAAAAAACCTTAGTCAGTGGTTTTAGTGGCTGGACTGGGGCCAAGGAGAGACTCTCAAAGCTGGGCCCACCTCAGTGGGGATGGGGGGTGGGGGTGTTAGGGGCTGCCCCGCCCATCTCCCCCTTGCCAGCGCTAGTGAAGCTTCTGTGCACCTGGGCGGGCTCCCCAGGCATCTCCCACCTGGGGGGGCCCTGACAGAGGAGGGTGGGATGTAATCAACCTCCAGGTCACACTGGAGTCAGCCCTGGCTTCCCCCACCTCTCGTCTGCCCCTCCCCCTCCCCAAAAGGGGGCCTATGGAATGAACGGAGCGAGTGCATTTGGGAAACCCCGGGGCTGACCCCCTTCTCTCCTCACACCTCATTAAGCCTGCCCGCACCTGCCGCTGCTCCCACCCAGAAAACCAAGGTCAGGACCAAGTGTGTGTCGGGGGGTGGTTTGCAGCCTTGAGGCTCCCGGTGAAGTCAGTCCCTCCACGTGGTTCTGGCAATGCCCTCCCTCCCGACATGAGGCCCCGGTGGGAGAGGGTTGGATGGCGCCCCGCTCCGCCCAGCGGATGCTAATTGAGACCCATTCCTTTCTGCGGAACCTGTTGTCAGTTTTATGGTTCTGGGTTATGTAAACAGCGGGAGGAGAGTGCAGGGAGTCAGGGCCCGGGGGCCACCAGGCCTGGGCGCCCCCTCCTCCCTGAGGCCACCCCCTTGGGCTTGGGGCAGCCTCCAGGCTCTGCTCTGACACAGACCGTCTGAAAGGGGGGGAACCCCACCAGAGAGGGGATGGAAACTTGGGTTTCTGGCCAATTCAGCCACTGGGCTGGAGCAAACGTTTAACCCCTGCTTGTGGGGGTGATGGAAACCCAGACCCCATGGAGGCTCCCTGATGCCCACATCGCCCGCTGGGTCCCCAGCATTCTTTCTGATGGACCAGCCTAGCCTCTGATCATGCCTCCAGATCATGCCTCCAGTTTGGAAGTAGGAGACACATGAAAAAGAAGAGGCTTGCCAAAAAGTGTGTTGCTTTCCAGGAGAGAAGGGACCAGCCTTCATCCGGACTTGTCCCTGCGACCTCACGGGGAGCCCCGGAGGGGGATAATCAGCCACGTTTTACACCTGGAAACACTGAAGATTGATGTCGTGTCCAGGGAACCAGGGCAGGGCCAGTTCCATGGCCCAGGCTCTGCCCACCACCTGCTTCTGGGCCCAGGCCACCTTCTCTGAAGCAGCCACAGCTCCCACATGGATTTAACCCAGACTGGGCCCCTGCATTTCTTTGGTGAGGATTGAGGTGGGGGAGAGGGTGGTGGGGGAGAGTAGGGGGTGGTCAGGGTGCTCATCCTTGGTAAAGCAGGCGCCCCCTCCCTGCCCAGCATGTGAGAAACAGGGTCCTTCACCTCATCCCAGATGTGCTGGGTGGGCTTCAGCACCCCCCTGTTTGAAGACCTAAGTCTTCAGCATCCAGAGGCTGGATCCTCGTCCAGCCCCTCCCTCTCCTTTCCCAGATTGTGTCACCTCCAGCGACCTAATGGAAAGTTGCTGCCACTTCAGTGATGGGTGTCCCAGAGCAGGCTCAGAGAGGTTCATTTACATGCCCAGGGTCACACAGCCTTTGTGCATCGGAAGCCACAGATGGCTCCCATGGGACAGCAGCATCCCATCAACTCCGATGATTGAAATCACATGTGGGTAGCGATAACAGAGAGGGTGCATGTTTGGAAATGACCATGGCGCTGCCCTTCCCTGTTTTAAATTTGGGTTCTAAAACCTTTAGGTGGGGCGGGGCACAGTGAGTATCTGTGCCAGCGGGGATTGGGGGTGAGAAGCCACTCAGAACCAGAGTGGGGTGGGGAGGGGGTCTAGGGTGGAGGTGGGCATCCCAGGGGAGGGTACTGGAGCCCGAGTTGGGGGGGGAGTCTCAACTGCGGAGTTACAAATATGGAAAGGGAGGATACCAGGATGAATGCTGTGGCCCTGGACCTCCAGCGGTATTCAAGGTATGGCTGTGAACTTGTGGCTTTCAATACATGTAGATAAACACAGGGAGAAATCTAGACGTGTGTGGTGCCTGCGCACGTGTCTCCAAGCTCTGTCCACGGAGGGACCCAGGAGCCGTGGCATCCCAATGGCTGTGCACGCACCCGGGGCCCAGACCTAGGTCTCTATTAGTAGTCTCCACTGGAAGGAACCAGGGCTCCTTGGAGAAATGCCTGAGTCCAAGAAAAGTACACGATGATCTGGGAACATCTTATTGGGCCAGAAAGCAAGGAAGTGCTTGGGGAATGATGGGGACACTGTCAAGGACACAGGAGCCAGCTGAAGGGGCTCTCGTGGTCCAAATCTGGGACAATGTGGGCATCGGAATAAGTAGTGATAGTAAGGATTATAACCCGCTGAATACGGTAGGAAAACAGGAGTCCACAGTGATGGAGATAAATTAGTAAGTTGAACATTTGACAAGGACTGGGATATTTAGTTTTCAAGTCCCTCCCCACAAACCACTCATTAATTCCAAAGGAGAAAGATGTAACTTCAAGGGAGCTGTCTTGTCAAGTGATCAAAGATGACATCACCAGTAACGGGGAGGCGTGCGGCAGCTGATAGGGTTCAGTGGAAACATGGCACCCCGTCCATGGTTTTCCTGCCGAAGAGACGTAGCTTGAATTTCATCGTGAGCGCGGGAGGCAGAATGCTGGCTCCCCCCAAAGACGTGTACCCCATAAACCAGGGAACCTGGCAATACGTTACCTTCTGTGGAAGGACCTTGCATCGTGATTAAGGTTACAGACCTTGAGATGGGGAGATTATACCGGATTATCCGGATGGGCTCAATCTAATCACATGAATCCTTAAAATTGGAAACCTTTTCCTGGCTGGGTCACAGAGATGCAGTGAGAGGAAGCCAGCTCTCTCCCCTGGCTGCTGGCTTTGAAGTTGGAGGCAGCCCCCTCCCTGACCCCCTGCAGCCAGGGAATGTAGCCTTTAGAAACTGGGACCAGGCCGCAGTTTTCAGCTGGCAAGAAAACAGGGGCCTTGGTCCTACCACCTGAAGGAAGTGAATTCTGCCAGCTACTCAGTGAGCGGGAAACGGAGTCTCCACAAGAGCTTCCAGAAAGGGGGTGGCCTGCCGACACCTGGATTTCAGTCTGGTAAGATCCCCATGGGATCTCTGACCCACAGAACTGGAAGAACAGATTTGTGTTGGTTCAGCTGCTAAGTGTGTGGTGATTTGTTATGACAGCAACAAAAAACGAATACGATGAGGAGACATCAGAGAAGCCCCTACCGAGGGATACAGGGTTCACTGTCAAGCACCTTGAAAGAACTAAAAATTCGTAAGAGCAGAGACCAACAGCTAACTGGAAAAATGGGCAGAAATGAACAAGCAGAAACGTACAAGCGTTTCAAGAAGTATGAATGGTCAGTAAACATATATCAGGTGATTAACCTCATTTGTAATGAGGGAGAACAAGTGGAAAACCACAACGAGATTCCATTTCATTCACCAGATCGGCCAGACTGCTGATGGCCAATGTCTGTGACAACGTAGAGCTGGGGCCGAGATCGGCGGTCCTTCAGCCCAAATGGGCCAGCCCTGCTTTTGTAAATAAAGTTTCGTTGGAACACAGACTTGCTCATTTGTTCGTGTGTCATCTAGGGCTGCTTTCGAATAGTCGTGACAGAGACTGCATGGCTGCCAAAGCAGAAAATACTTTTGCTGTGTGGTGCTTCACTGACATAGTTCTCCAGCCTCTGATGTAAACTGGCAGGAACTCTCATGACTACGTTGAAGAGCAATTGGGCAATAAGTGGTAGAATCAAAGGTGCACAAACACTTGAATCTGCAATTCCATTTCCAGGTATTTACCCAGAGAAATGACAAAATATTAAGGAGACAAGGACCGTAATGTTCACTGCATCACTGTTTATAATGGCAAATAATTGGAGACAACTCAGCTGCCCTTAGCAGGAGAATGGATACAGATACTCTGGGCTATTTTAAAGGGTGGAATTCCATAGGGCAGTGAGACTAGATGACGCAGAGTACATACGACATGATGCTGTATCTTGCAAACAAGGTTAGGTGAAAAAGGAAGTTGCAGAAGAATACACACATATAAATCCATTAACACGAAAGTCAAAAGTGCAAAAATGCTCTCTCCCAGTACACAATTGAATTAGGCTATAAATTTGGCTTGGACAAAACAGAGTCCAAGATAATAATGACTTGGACAAGATGATTTGTCTCTTCCAATGGAGCAGCCCGGAGGATGTGGCCAGGGGCTGGGATGGTGACTCTGCCCATGTTGTTGTCCAGGGATCCAGGCACCTTCTGGCCTGTTGTCCCACTCCTGCCATGGTCTGCATGGCCCACAATGGCTTCTTACCATCACCTTGATATTCCAAGCAGCAGGATGAAGAAAGAGGGAGGAAGGGACAGACTGCCTCCTTTTAAAAACTGACCTAGAAATTGCACCTGTCATTTCTGCTCACTCCTCATTGGTCAAAACTTAGTCACATGGTCACCTCTGGCTGCAAGGGAGGCTGGGAAGTGTATTGTTTATTCTTGGCTGCCACATGTGCTGGCAAAATTTGGAAACAGAATAAATGAATATTAAGAGACACATAGTAGTCTTTAATTGTTTAGGAATATATCCATATGTGGTAAACCTTTAAAGAAAAATAATGAATTGACAAAATCTGGATAGTGATGCTCCCAGGATGGTTGTGAAGAGGGGAGGAAGGTGAAATGGTGGAGGGACTCAAAGGGAGCACCTAAGATTCTACAAAGATTCTGTCTTAAAGCCAAATGGTGGACTCATGGCTATTTATTGTTATTCATTGAAACATACATTTAATTTTTATATCCTATCTTGCATGTATAATATTTCATAAAAATTACATAACTAATTAAAAGCAGGTTATAGAATGTATTATGATTTACATAAAAATGAATGAATAGCATTTATTATTTTCATTCTGAATTTAATTACTCTTTACCTGGCATTTCCTCTTCTTCCACTGGTGCCTGGGGGTTGAAGGTGGGACAGCCTTACCTAGTGGCTGCATTGCCTGGAGCTGCGGCATCAGCCTCTGCCCTAAGACATCAGGTCCTTCATGTGCCTACAAACAAGGTTCCCCTATTCCCTCTCCCAGTGACTTTTAATTCTTCCCGTGCACAGTTCCAGCTGGCTCGGAATTACTTGCTTCTTCCTGAGAAGGCCATCCCAGCCCTCCTGTCACTACGTATTCACTCAATAGACACATAGCACCTTCCAGGTGCCAGGAATTCACAGATGACTCAAAGCCCTTCTCTGTTCTCTCCTTCCCCAAAGCCATCTCCGTCCTCCATTCCCATTTGTCTCTCAAGACCAGCCTACAAGCCACCTTCTCGAAGCCCTCCTTGATTTCTCCAGTCATATCGGTCTCTACCTCTCCCATCCTCTCACTACATTTCTTTGCTCCTTTAATATTAGAACGTTAGAGTCCCTTGTCTCACTGCTCCAAGTACTGTTCTGAAAGGCACTGGCACAAGGAGCAGATCCCACGTCCCCTCTTAAGAGCTGTGTACACTTGCTGAGTCACCTGACCTCTCTGTGCTCAGCGTTCCACTCGTAAAACGTAGGTGATAACTCCTCGGAACCACATCAGCGCCGACATATAAGGCCCCAGCCCCCGCGCCCCGGGCCCCTAGCACACTTCCCGAAATCGATCCTAGGGTGTAAATGTTGAAAATGAATGCTTGAAATCCTGCTCCTCTCTAGAAAGCGTGGCGCGGCCCTTTCTCTGCTGACCTTCACGCCCTTCCGGATGGAGGCCCCGCAGGGCGAGTTCCTTGTGTTCCCGACCCTGCAAGACGGCGGCTCAGAATCCCAGCTCCGCTGGAGGATTAGCGGGCGCTGGGACAAGTGCGCCGCTGCCCGGCCCCGCCCCCGCAGACCCCACCCCCGGGCACGCCTCCACCCCTCATTGGTTTGTGTCCCGCCAAGCCCCGCCCCTACAGGCATCACCCTCACGCCCTCTCTCAGGCCCCGCGCCCACACGGCCCCGCCCAGGCCCGCCTCTCGTTGGTGAGCGCCCTGCCCCAGCCCCGCCTCCTTGTCGTCACTTCCGGGCAGAGTAGCCCGCGGAAGGCGGAAGTGTGTCTGTCAGGGCGGCCGCGAAGCCGGGCTGAGGTGTCCCTAGTTGGCACCCCGCGGCTCTTCCGGGTCTGGGCGCGGGGACACCAGGGTGGCCAGCGAGAACCAGCGGGTGACGAAGCCATGAGGCGGCCGCGGGGCCTGGCGGGGTCTGGAGGTTGACTGCTCCCGCCGCCTTCCGCGAGGCCGCCTCCTCCAGGCAGCCACCCGCCCCTCTCAGGGTCTCGCGCCCCAGCGTCCTCCCGGCGCCTTGGACCGAGGCTCCGTGGCCCCCAGACCCCCCGCTATGACCGCGGCCGCCGCCTCCAACTGGGGGCTGATCACGAACATAGTGAACAGCATAGTAGGGGTCAGTGTCCTCACCATGCCCTTCTGCTTCAAACAGGTGAGTCTAGCGGGCAGTGGTCGCCGCCCTCGCCGCCCCCGCCGCCCCGGGCTCGTCCCCTCACGGGAACCAGGGCTGGGGGAGGCGGTCCCGGAGCCCGCCCGCCTCGGGCCTGCAAGAGAAACCGAGAGTTCCCTCAGTGAAAAGCTTCCTCACGACTAGTAACTTCAGACCAAAGTGCAAAGTGATCTTCCAGAAGTGGAAAGTGACCACAGGATTCAGTGTTATCTTTCTTTATTATTATTTTTTAAAAACTCTGACCCTACTGCACTTGTATGTAAGAAGCACACACGTCGAGCCCCCCAGGCCTTGGAACTAGACTGGAGGTTGGTTACAAGGTGATAACTAAATCTGCCAGGTTGTACACTGAAGGTCTGTGCATTTCACCGTTTGCATATGTTACCTTAATTGAAAAAATCTGAAATTCCAATGTTAAATACCGTGGGAAAGAAAGTCACCATTTCTGAGGTGTGGATTCATTTGGCTTCTGTTTAATCCACAAATATACAGGCATTCGGTACTTTAGAAAAGGGAGGTTGATGGAATTATCAAATTGGGTAACTTCTTTCCTAAAAATGAACTTCTCAGCTTCCCGTGTGCCACGGTGGAGGTGCTGCTCCCCCGGGCAGGAGCTGTCCACTAGATAGAGCTGGCTTGCTTGAGGGTGGGAGAAGAGGAGGGGGACACAGGGAAGGGCAGGTGGTTATCAAGGCCTCAAAGGCCAGCCTTATGTGATGAAACCAAATAGGTGGAAAAAGGGAAATTAGATGGACATTTTGGAACTGAAACTGGCACAAGTCGTTTAATTTCAGATTAATACTTTGCATTTTTCATGTTTAGCATCTTTGGAATAAAAATAGCAAAAAAAAGAAAAAGAAAAAATGTGTTTAGGGTTCCCATGTGAGTGGTTGATCTGACTTGGTTGGCAAACACGTTGTCGGGAGGACAGAGACTGCAGGCAGATGTGGAAGGCCACGCTGGCGGCTTCCGGAACCCCTGGGGCAACATCTGTGTCTAGACGTGTGAATCCCAGCGTGGGCCGGCCACCTAAGGTGTTTCTGGGCCGACTACGTGTCCCAGTGTGCACTGCGACTTGCCTAGTACAGCACTGCATTCTGGGAGGTGTAGTTTACTGGTCCTGTGTCTGCAGATCAGGCTGCCATCCTCGAGGCCTGTCTGCCAAGTGCCACCATGGTTCAGATTTGAGAAATGATTCAGATTTGTATGTCTGCCGGGTGCTGGGTACGACGCCCCCGCCAGAGCATTCAAACTCGGCCCTGGCTGACTTGCCCAGAGAAGAGCTCAGAGGGAGGGGCCTTGCAAGCCAAGACCTGGATGTGGTCTGCCCTGCCTCTAGGGCCTGGCCGAGTTCCCACACGCTCTCACTCGGACTCGGCTCCTTCTCCATGGGAAGCCCCGTGGCCGGAATTCAGTGTGAGGTCAACGGGCAATTCGGGGATGTCTGGCAGCCATGCCATTTTAAAAAAGTTTTGGTTTGGGGGTTTTTGTTTTGTTTATTTGGTTGATTGATTTTAATAATTTGGGTACTTTTCCAAGAGAATTAACATTTTATTGAAGTGTAATGCATACAGAAAAGTGAACACATTTTAGGTGTCCTCTTGATGAATTTTCATAAAGTTAACAGCGTATGTAGCCAGCTCCCAGATTAAGGAGCACAGCATTGCCAGAGCCCCCCAGCCCCTCCCCACCGCCAAAGGTTCCCCTCCCACCTCCAGCACTGGAGGTCAGTGTGGCTGGGTTTAACTTTATGCGAATGGCTCGTGCAACAGGTTCGTTGCAACGACTGTCTAGAGTCCGTGCATTTATTTGCCCTCTAACCTTTGCCAGGCATGTGTGGCGTTTCCTGTTTTGAGTGCTTAGGGACCGGGGCACAGGCTCTGACCCTGTGTATACGTGCCCCGGCGGGCTGACCTCGGGCTGGGTAGCAAGATCGTGGGATATGTGTACATTCTGCTCTGGTAGAAGCTAGTAGGACAGTTGGTTGTTTCTTCAGTTTTTGGATTCCAGATAAACCTGCTGTAAACATTGGCATACAGGTCTGTTCATGAACACATGTTTTCATTTCTTTTGGGTAAATACCTAGGAGTGCAATTGCTGGTCAGATGGTGAGTGTCTGTTTAACTTATAAGAAAGGCATAAATGTCAATTTTAATGTCTTTCTTCCAGAATGTGTTTATCACTCGTGGCTGTTGCTCCAAGTGGCTAGAAGGTGGCTCACTGTAGGGTGTCTGCAGGGACCTGGGGAGACTGGGAAGGGCCAGGAAGGAAACGGTGTCCCTGGTGCTGTTTCGGGATCACGCATGGGCTTCATACCCGTGGACAGAGTGCGTGGCCGCCACATCCAGGGCATTGTCCGTTCAGTGCTAGGAACTGTCACCCGTAGGCAGGGGAATAGGATGGGGCTGGGGCTTCGTGTGTGCGAGAACAGGGCCCAGGAGGAGGGCTTTGGGGCACCACATACGTGCTGTTCAGTGTGTAAAGTAAGGACACCGGGTAGTTTTGATTTTGTTAACGTCTCTGTTTTTCCCCACCCTCCAGTGTGGCATCGTCCTGGGGGCCCTGCTCTTGGTCTTCTGCTCTTGGATGACTCACCAATCCTGCATGTTCCTGGTGAAATCCGCCAGCCTGAGCAAACGGAGGACCTACGCTGGCCTGGGTGAGGGCGCCACCTCTCCACGGGGTGGACCTTTCTCAGTACATTAAGAAGTGTAGCGACCTGGATCGGGCCTGGGCCTCATTGCTTTATTTTTCTTCCACTTTGTTCTTAGAGAGTCCATTGAGCAGCAATTTCTTTCTTATTTTAAAATGTAACGCCCTTTGAAAGCCCTGCTAACGTGAACACAAGCCTCAAGGCCGAGGTGGTGCTCTTTCTCCTGCCCACCTTTAAGCTCACACACACGCACAGAGCCCCTCCCAGCTCAGCTCACACACACGCACAGAGGCCCCTCCCAGCTCAGCTCACACACACGCACAGAGGCCCCTCCCAGCTCAGCTCACACACACGCACAGAGCCCCTCCCAGCTCAGCTCACACACACGCACAGAGGCCCCTCCCAGCTCAGCTCACACACACACGCACAGAGCCCCTCCCAGCTCAGCTCACACACACGCACAGAGCCCCTCCCAGCTCAGCTCACAGACACGCACAGAGCCCCTCCCAGCTCAGCTCACACACACGCACAGAGCCCCTCCCAGCTCAGCTCACACACACGCACAGAGCCCCCTCCCAGCTCAGCTCACACACACGCACAGAGCCCCTCCCAGCTCAGCTCACACACACGCACAGAGCCCCTCCCAGCTCAGCTCACACACACGCACAGAGCCCCTCCCAGCTCAGCTCACACACACGCACAGAGCCCCTCCCAGCTCAGCTCACACACACACGCACAGAGCCCCTCCCAGCTCAGCTCACACACACACACAGAGGCCCCCTCCCAGCTCTGCTGCCGCAGCGGCTCGGCGCACGTCTCCTCTGCTGACTTGGGTGCTGTCTGTTTCCTGAGCCCCTAGACGCTTCCCTGTGAGCGGCCCAACGGGGTCTCTCTGCCCATCCCGACTGTAAGTCCCGTGGCAGACTGTCCGGGGGCTCGGGCTTGCGGCTGGGAGCACGTCCCCGCCCCCCAGCAGCATGTGTCCTGTTTCCTGATGCTGTTGGCTGCGGTTTTGTTCCCTCTGGTTCTTTCTTTCTTCCTCTGATTTCCACCGAGGCAGGCATCGCCCTTCCTGCTTCCTTTCAGTTTGGAGTATTTCCTGGGCAGCTGGGCTCTGAGGGCTGGTGCGTGAGGCCTGCGTTCTCTCTGCTGCCTCAGGACTCTGGGCTCCGCATGCCATCCCGGGGATACGTGGTGTGGGTGTTGAAATGCAGCACACGTGTCATCTGTAGCCGGCCCTGTGCGCGTCTGGGGAAAACTCCTGTCCTCAGGATGAGAGCCCCGGACGTCCCAGTTCATGTGTGGCCGGGACACCGGGTCTGCTCGCGGAGGGCCCGGCCCGACCCTGCGCTCACAGCTCTCACAGCGGGAGGAGGCGGCAAGAGGAAGTGGTGTGCAGCGTTCCGGGGGCCGAAGTACGGACACCTGCAGGTCCCATGCATGGGCTTCTGGCAGCGTGACCTCTGGTTTCCTACCAGTCTGCCTGTGCTGCATTGGCAGCGAGATGCTCGCGTTTGTTCTGACCTCAGAACTGAAGGGGTGCTTCCTTCTCTTTCCATTCCTATGAGGCCAGAGCTGTCAGGCTTTTTTATTGTTGGAGTCACTGAGGGAGGTGAAATTTATCAGCCAAACTTGCCACCCTCTCCACCCCTACCCACGAGACCAAATTCTGCTTGGGGTGTAATGTGCTCCGGGGCGGGCCCCTTCCTCCATCTGCAGGGCCGTGGCCTTTGGGGTGACCCTTTCTCCCCACTGAGGGCCTCTGTGCAGTGGGGTTCCTGTAGAAGATATCCCATGAAGTGCTTGGCTGTGCCCTGAAAGAGGACGGGTGACCCTAGACTGGGGAGGCCATGGTTTTTGACAGCTGTCTGTCTGATTATTCTTAGAAAGTTCCTAGAAGGCAGATTGGTTTGGCTAGATGTGAAAGACTGAGGGAAATTGCCCCATGGACGCCTTTCTGCGCGGCTGTCTGGGGCTCCTATCTCTGACTGCTCGTGGTGACTGCAGCGTGGTTCTAATTGCTAGAAGCAAAAAAGATCTGAGACCACCAGTGGTCTCTGGTTATGTCTTTGGTACCAAACAAGGGGGCTCAGTTGTGAGCTCCCACAGTCCCCTCGCCCAGCCTCCACCATCTGCTGCCCTTTGTCCTGGCTCGGTCTTGGCACGTTTCAGAAGTGGAGAGGCCCCACTGCTTGGAAAGGAGCCAAGATAGAAAGAGATAAGACTCTCTCAGACCCCGTGGGTCAGCAATCCTCCCGTACCTCTTGGGCCGTCTCCTGCTTGTGGGCCTCTCTCCCACCCTCTGCCTTCTCCTGGCCAGAGACATCCCCAAGAGCTTGTGAAGCTGCCAGAGAGGGTGGGCTCGGAGGAGAGTGCCCACTGTATCCCGGTGCTGCAGGGCCGGGACAGGCAGCCTCTGTCAGCAGACCCCCAGCACGTGTTGTCTGCTGGATCCGTGGGCATCAGGCAGCTGGGGATTGAAGAGATGGACAGACGGCCTCTGTCTAGACCAGGGGACAGTGCAGGGGATGGTGTGGAAATTCCTGGAACGGCAGGCGTAGCTTGAATAAATAGCCTGTATAAACCACCTGCACTCCGAGGAATGGGTCGGTGGTTTCCCCCACGTGTCTGCCACCGAGCCTCGAGTTTGCGTTTGCGACAGTGTCTCAGGTCTGTTCATCCCTGGAAGTGATCACAGCACTGCCCCTGCTGCTCTGGCCTGTGCATTGGCATGGCTGGAGAGTGAACCTTGCCAGTTTGGGGAGTTACAGCGCTGGTGGATCTTTTGTTGGTGTTTTTTGTTTTTCATGGGTTTTTTGGCTGCTTGTGGACTGGTTTGTGACTTCTATCCTCTTCTTACTTGCTGCTCTCTCACCCCGCAGGTCCTGCTTTTGCGTGAACTTTTCTAACCCCCCTTTTCAGGAGATATACAGCTGTGCTGGACAGTCAGCCGCCTCTGGAAGTCTTGGCCCCCGTGAGGCCACTCTGAGCTGGGCCTGCACTCAGGGAGTGTGGCCGGGCCTTGGGGCCACCTCGGACCCCTCAGTGTGCACTGGGGATGTTCTGGCATCGTGCCTGATCCTGTTGCCCACCCAGGTTTCTGAGGGTGGGGCCGCAGAGGCCTATCCAGCCAGTTTCCTCCCTGCCGTTGGCAGTTGTGTGACCTGCACCTGGCGAACCTTGCTGGGCAAATGAGGGTCATAAAACCACCCTTCCCAACACCCAGTATTCCCTGCATCTCCTGACCCTCGTCTGTCCAGCAGATGCCCATCATCCCCTGGTGGATGGCAGCAGGGTGTCGGGTGCCGTCCAGGCCCTGGCTCTGGGGACGGCTGGGTTGAGGTCACCACCCCCAACTTGAACAGCACTGTTGGGTGAGTGCTTTCCTGTCCCTGCCTGGCCGGCAGGGGGCGTCAGAGGGTGGGTGAAGGGTATGGGAGTGGGGCAGGGGTCCCACACTCTGAGCAAGGTGGGCTCAGAGCTGTGGGCCAGGCTGTGGCCCCAGGAGGAAGAGGTGACCCAGCCCCCCAGGGGAGACCAGAGAGCCCTCCCGACACCAGTCTCAGCTCCGCTGCTGGGAGGAGTGCTGGCCCTCGGTCCCTGTGAGGCCCAGCCCGTGAGCTGTAGCATGCTGGTCACAGATGGAGAAGGGCTGCCCAGCCCAGGAGCATGGGGACCTGAGTGTCCAGCCCACACAGGGTGTGCTTTCTCAGAAACCATCCCTGCAGACCCCTCCCAGCCTCGCGGGGCTGGTCCGGTGCTGTGGTTCCAACCTGGAGGGGCAGAGGGCAGCGCCGGACCCCGTCGCCCTCCCAGTGCCGTGCGGGCGTTTGTGTTTGAGATCAGGATTGGAGGTTGCTGAGGGGCCGACACCTGCAGTGGTGTGCGTATCGGGGGCCGGGTACGTGGGGCGGCCCGGCTGAGGAGCGGGGAGCGGTGGCTGCACAGGCAGCACCTCGGGGGCAGCCCCGGGAGGGTGTCACCGTGGGAACCGGGCGAGTGTTTCTGGGTGAAGGGGTGCCACTCCTGCCATGTGCGCTGACCTCCCAGCACACCTTCTGTTCCCTCTGTCCAGGATATTGGTAGGTTTTGGAACCTTCTCTGGCAGGGTGCTCTGAGCATTTGGAACATGCTGTGGAGCTCAGCTGCCTTTTGCAGAAGGAAAAGGGATGGGATGGCTGGGCGCAGCCGCCCTCACGCTCAGGCTCCAGGTCGCGGGTCTCAGATGACCCCAAGGTGCGAAGTGTCCGTGCGGTAGTCGGACAAGCCAGCGAGGCCGGAGTGACCCCCTCTGCTTCTCGAGGCCGGCGGCCCGGTCGCCGTGCGGCTTCCTGGCTTTTGGCCGTGCTGCGCCTCTTTCTCCGTCAGCTCAGAGTCACGGGTGGTTTCTGGCCTCATTCACGTCAGGTGGCCCTTGCCTCCTGCTCCCCCCCCGGGGAGGGGGCCGCGGGGCAGGAAGCGGGCCAGGCGCTCACGCGCACCCAGGAGACCGGAGCTCTCTGCCCTCGTCCTGCTGGGCCCTGGGCGTGGGACGCGGGCTTGCCGGACCCCGTCAGGTCCTGGGAGGGACCTGCTGGGTCGGCAGCTCTCAGTCCCTCGTCTGCTGGAGACGGTTCCGCCGGCAGGAGGCAAGGGCCGAGGGGTTCCGCTACAGGACGCGCCATCCGCCAGCAGGGCAAGAGGGCGGGCCCCAGCGCACTTGTCCCCTCCAGTCCCGAAGTACCACAGTTGAGATTTTCTTCTGAAATAAAAGCCCTGAGCCAGGTCCCTTTGGTGTGAATGTGAAAACTGGATGTGCCAGGGCTGGGCCTACGGCCCTCCGGGCCCCTCCCTGCCCGCCGCCCACCGCCCGCCTGCCCAGCTTCTGCCCCGGCCCAGCCTCCTTCCTGCCTCCTTCTAGGCTGCCCACCTGCCCAGCGGGACACTGCTTCTTCACTGGGATGACGTTTCTTTTCTTTTCCTCTCTTTCCTCCCTTTTTGTATGAAAAAACCAACCTGCCCATGTCTTTCCCTGGCTTTGTTCTTATTTTCTGTGATTCTTATTTATCAATGGTAGGTCTGAAAAAAGCGTGGGACCGAAATTTAGAAATATCCCCCTCACACTCGTGCAACTCCAGGCCCACGGGTTTTTGTCAAATCTCCCTCCACGACTTTTATCGGTAACGTCCTAATGGATGGGCTCCGTGCTGCTGGCTGAGCGATAACTCTCCTTTCTTCTGCGCCAGCGTTGCACGCCTACGGAAAAGCGGGGAAGATGCTGGTGGAGACCAGGTAGGTGGTGTGGCCTGGGCGGGTGTAGTCCTCTCTGTGCTTCGCCTGCAGCTGAACAGACTTGAGGGCTGTCACACAGTGAGGGGTACGTTTCAGATGCAGGCTCGTCCGTAACTTAAAATATTTTTCTCTGAAGTGTTACTTACTGAGTAGTTGAAAGTTCAACTTATTGTACCCTTAAAATGGTAAGTGTCAAGGCTGAAAGCCTTATTTAAGTCTCACTAAGAACAATATAAAAGTGGGGGCCCCCAGGGAAGGCGACCAGGCGGCCCTCGCCCCGCGGTGCTTCGTCTCAGTTCTGTTCTGGGGAGCGGTGCACCGCCCTGCCCCCAGCACCGCTGTGTAAAGGTGGCATTAAGCTGGGAATGTCCTGTTTTCTCCCTTTGGAGTACAGTTTTATGAGATGAAAAAATGGCTGGGAAATTGCACTTTGGGGCTTCTAAATTAGGGAATTGGAAACCGGAAAGAATAACCTGTTCTGAAGCAGTCGATTGTCCTTTTAATTTGTCTCACGTGGCAGTGCATGTTTGTAGCACCAGAAAGAACTTGTAGAACCTCCTGTGGAGAGGAAAACGTAACCCAGATAGAGTTCGGTGTTGCTCAGTGTTCCTTTCCGAGTAAAACTGCAAACCCTGCAGAACCCACCACCGTCCTGTAAACTGTTGGGTGTCAGCCCCGTGCCCTCCATCCAGCCCCTCCCTCGGGTTGTCACGTGTCAGCAGCTACCCAGCAGGGAGGGCCGCCTTTGGGGCTCCCCGGGACCCTGGGTGTCAGCTGAGGGGCCGACTAGGATGGTGATGAGCCAGGGCCTCTGTGAAAACGCGCTCCAACCATGCCTTCCTGCCGGCAGCATGATCGGGCTGATGCTGGGAACCTGCATTGCCTTCTACGTTGTGATTGGCGACTTGGGGTCCAACTTCTTTGCTCGGCTCTGTGGGTTGCAGGTAAGGACACGTGCAGGTGTCTGGTGCGTTGGAAGGCCCGTGGGACGCTGTCAGCCCACCTCTCAGCCTGTGTCCTGGGCCTGCTCTGGGCCTGCCTGCAGGTGACGGGCACCCTGCGCGTGCTCCTGCTCTTCGCTGTGTGCCTGTGCATCGTGCTCCCGCTCAGCCTGCAGAGGAACATGATGGCCTCCATCCAGTCCTTCAGTGCCATGGCCCTCATCTTCTACACTGTCTTCATGTTTGTGGTGAGTCTAGAGGGTGACAGGAGAGTGACCTTAGAAATGTCCCCAGGAGCCCAGAGCACAGACAGGGCATCTGGACTCAGGAGCAGGGAAGGCTCAGCCTGGGGAGTGAAAGTTCACGGAGGGACCTTGCACGCGGGGTCTGTGGCCAGGAGTGCAGGCTAGCCTTCATCACAGGGGGAGGGCAGTTTTCTCTTCCTTCCTTTGTTTCCCTTTCCTTTCTTTTCTCTCTTCCTTCCTCTCTTTTTAATTGGAGAATAGTTGAAAACAGTACAGAGACTCCTTAAAAAAACTAAAAATAGAGTTACCACATGATCCAGCAATCCCACTCCTGGGCATGTATCTGGAGAAAACGCGTTAGAAGGTACATGCACCCCAATGTTCGTAGTAGTTCTTTTCTTTTTAAAAAAATTTTTTTTGGTGGTGGGGAGTTAGTAAATTAGTTTAATTACTTTTAGAGGAGGTTCTGGGGGTTGAACCCACGACCTCCTTTGTGCTGAGCACACGTTCTCCCCTGAGCTCTGCCCTCCCCCTTAGCGGTTATTTTCCCGTGAGAGTTTATGACCAGTGGGACGGGGGATGCAGCAGGGCATGGGTACTCAGAGTGCCTCTTTCCTTCTGAGCTCTGGGAGGCCTCCTGGTGGGAGCTCCCGGACCTGAACCCCCAGGCCTGCCCCGGCCCTGGGAAGGTCAGACCTGATCTCTCCTGTGAGAGCTGAACCTGAGAGTCTGTGCAGCAGGCTTTCCTTAGGGGACTGAGCCCCGGTGGCGAGCCGGCGTCCCTCTGCCGTGACGGCCAGCCCGGTGACCGGCTCTCTCCGCTTAGACAGTCCTGTCCTTGGTGGGTTTGGAGGACCCATGTCTGCTCAGGACCAGCAGGGACCTGCCAGGCCAGGGGACTGTCCTATCACCCAAGGCACTGGGGGCAGGCACAGCGAGGGGGCCTTACTGCTGACCATCTGCGCTCAGGAGGCCCTGCCGTGTGTGCTCCTCGTGGCAGTGCTCGGGTGCACAGCAGAGGGCAGCGGCCCTGGGACCACACCAGACCCTGGGCCCCTCCAGCTGGCAGCCCCAGGCTTCGCCGCGAGGGAGCTTGGGGCCAGACCTGGAGCCCCCAGCCCGCCTCTTTCCCACCATGGCGCGGGCCCCACCTGTGCTTGCCGGCCAGTGCCGAGCTCTGCTGTCCTCTCCTCGCACAGATCGTGCTGTCCTCGCTCAAGCACGGCCTTTTCGGTGGGCAGTGGCTGCGGCAGGTCAGCTACATCCGCTGGGAGGGCATCTTCCGCTGCATCCCCATCTTTGGCATGTCCTTCGCCTGCCAGTCGTAAGTATTGCTGGCCCCAGGGCCTGAGGCAGGAGTGTTTATGGGAGGGGTACGGGGCCAGGAGGCGGGAAGCGCAGTTTTCTTTAACAGGACGGTGCAGGCCCTCGCAGCGTCCTGTGCGCCTCAGTGGGGCTGAGGGAGGGAGTTGGATGTTTATTCAGAGAGAAATTGACTTTATTCCCGGGCTGTGTTGCGGGCGCTGTTGGTGAGAGCACTGGTTTGCCAAGTCCCCCGCGAGAAGAGCTGGCTGCGGGGAGCGCGGAGCAGCCCGTGCCGTTGACTCACAGCCCCAGCATCCTGCCAGGCTGGAGCTGTTCGTGTGAGAATACTTCAGAGGAAATTGCACAAACATTGACTTCAGACCGCCGGGGACGCGCGTGTGCACGTGCACGGCGGGCGTGCTCTCTCTGGCACGCACCACGCTGTAAGTGCAGATCAGGCTGTTGCTGTAATTCCGGCAGCACTACCTTCTCTGCCGAATGGCAGGCGCCTGGGATTCATGCCCAGTCGGACAGTAACCCGCTCGGCAGAGAGGCACCGGTCCCGCAGGGCCGGCGGAGCCGCCCCGCAGCTCCCCGGGGCGTGAACTGTGCTGGGTGTAAACTCACGTGGCAGAGAGCACTTGCTGAGACGGCTGTGTTCACACCCGCACGCGGCGTCCGGATCCTTCCCCACACATCGTCTCCCTTGGCAGCTCAGTCCCGCCTGCGCACACCCCGCACTCGCTGTTTGGCGTCCCCGTTACGAGTGGTGACAGAAGTTACATTCTTTTGCCATGTACCTCGTTACCGGTTGTCCTTTTTGTCTGTTGAGCTTGCTTTTTTAAAGGTAAACCCTGGTCGGGCTTTTTGGTGGTGGCTGCTCCGTGGCCAGGCCTATCTGCTGGGTTTGGGTCTCAGGTCGAGTTACCGGTTCCAGAGGGTCTGTGCACACACGGGGGGCGCGGGGCCTGCAGATGCGCCCGCGGCCCCAGGGAGCGGTGCTGAGCCGTCCAGAGCCCGCACTCCTGCCCCGCATCTCTGCATGGACTACGTGCAGGGCAGGGACCACAGGCCCCCGCCTGCCGGGCTGGTCTCTTCCTGGACAGGCCAGGCCTTTACTTTGTCATCACCCTGTCCCTTTCTGGTCTTTGCAGTAGATGAGCATGTAGTGGTGCAGAACCACCAGGCCTGGGCTGCGTGGTGGGTCGGGTGCTGGGGTGGACTGCTGTGGGGGTCTGGCTGCCTCCATCTGGGGTTCCTGGCGTGCAGGTAGGATTGGAGGAGGGTGGGCACCGCGGCGTTTCCACACTCCTCCAGCCTCTGTGCTAGGCACAGTTCCCTCCCCACAGTGTCAGCAGCTCCCAGGCAGAGTATTCCCTGTGTGCGGGGAGTGTTGGGTGGGGCCGAGGTGGGAAGCCCTTGTCCTAAGAGCAGGTGCGCAGGCTCTCTGGTGTGGATCTGCTCCGGCCTGAGGGGCTGGTCAGTGCCCAGACACTCGCGCCGTTTCCCCTGCAGGTCCTCTGCCAGCTCCCTGGGCTGTGTGGGGGTGTGTGCAGTCACCCCATGCCCTCCGCCGTCCGCGGGTGACCCTTGCCCATGGCGGATGGCTGAGGGGCAGTGTGCAGAAGCCCAGGGAGTGGCGCCAGCTTCTGCTGGCTGGGCCCCTACCCCCGCCCAGGCCGTGTCCTTCCTTGTTAGTAAGGTTAGCGGGGCTCCTTTGTTCTCCTTTCACTGTTTTACGGCAGTTTTGGGGTTTGGCTCTGCTGACTGTTGTGCTTTGCATTTATGTCCTGCCGCGCCCCCTCCCGGCCTCCTGCGTGGCAGGACCGCTGGCCTGGCTCCCTTGGGGCACCGTCACCCCTCCCTCCGGGCTGCACGGCTAACCCTCGTCTTCTCTGTGGCCCACCTGTCGCAGGTGCCTAGGCCCCTCCTGCCGTTAGCAGAGAGCCCGCTGGACGTGTCCCTCCCACGCCCGGCGGCACCTCTGGCCCCCTCGCTGAGGCGCTGAGATGGGCTGGTGACCCAGCTTGTTTGTTTGACTTTCCATTCTTTTGACAGAGATGCTCTGAACCGCTTCCTGCTTGCCCTGTAAACACGGGCTGCATCAGCCCGGCCCCAGGCTCCCTGAGCGGTCGCGCTCCCGCTGCCGCGGAACAGCCGGCCTCTCATTCTGCGGCACTTCCGAGCCTGAGCCGTTCACAGAGCGTGCGTTCGGGGAGGGCTGCGAGTGCCATCCTGTAGCAGGAGACTGTGGCCTCGGCTCTGGCGGTGGCCCTCCGGGTGGGAAGGCAGCTGTCAGAGACTTGGCTGGGGCCCTGGGGGAAGGTGTGTCTCTCTGGAGCCTCTCTGTGAAGTCGCTCCCTCTCACACAGCCAGGTCCTGCCCACCTACGACAGCCTGGACGAGCCATCGGTGAAGGCCATGAGCTCCGTCTTCGCCTCCTCTCTCAACGTGGTCACCACCTTCTACGTCGCGGTAGGGACCCTCCCTCCTGCTCCTCCAGGCCCCACTGCGGGCCTGCCCTTGCTCCCTCCCGCCCCGGGTGGTGGTGGTGGCGGTGGCGGTGGCAGCCCCCCGGGCAGCTCTGCTGGTCCACTCAGCTCCCGGCCCAGCCGCTCCCCGCACCCCCCTTGCTGGTGCTGGTGTCCGCCCCAGTCCCAGGAGGAGTGCCTCCTCTCCCTGCCTCCCCAAGACCTCCACTGATTCGCTGTAGAGAGGTGGTCCATTGTAGAAATCGGAGAGTATAGAAAAGCAGAGAACGAACATCATGGGCTCCAGCCCACGGGTGCAGACACAGTGCATGTAGGTTTTCCCGCTAGTCTTTTAATTCTCCGGTCCCTTGTGTTTTTCATGTAACAAGTAGAATTATAAATACACTGAGAGCCTGGCTCACTCCCCTGAACCCTGTGGCTCTGCCACCTTCGTCGGCTTCGCAAATGCCCTCCGCACTGAGCCTCAGCCCGTGGGGCCGTGGTTTGCCCCACAGTTCCCTAGCGTGGGTTTTGAGCCAGATTAAGATCAGCCCGTCTGCTGGTCTTGTGGGGCGTTTGGCGCCCTCTTTATACCCGGGCAGCTCCTCCTCCTGCTGCCCTGTTGTCCCTGTGAGAAGCCACCTTGGACCCTCGCCTGTAGGCCGCCCGCCTCTCTCGTCCAGGAGGCGGTCTGCGAGCTGCCGGGCCTGCTCGTGACGAGGTCCCGCCACACGCCCTCTGCTGCTGTCCTCCCGCAGGTGGGGTTCTTTGGCTATGTGAGCTTCGCGGAGACCACAGCAGGCAACGTGCTCATGCACTTCCCATCCAACCTGGTGACGGAGATGATCCGCGTGGGCTTCATGATGTCGGTGGCCGTGGGCTTCCCCATGATGATCCTGCCCTGCAGGCAGGCCTTGAACACGCTGCTTTTCGAGCAGCAGGTAAGGTGCTCGGGCCCCTTGACGGTGTCCTGCTGGGAAGCGTTGCCGCCCGGGTCTCAGTTGCGTTCTCCTCCAGTGGCTTTTGCTAGATCCTCATTTTCCTGGGCACTGGCCGGCAGAGCTTTTCCTAGATAAACATCAAAAACTCAAATAGAGTGAAATCTCTTAACGGGGATCTTTTTTTGAACCCACTTTGGAGAAAAGAGCCTCTGATCAATCAGGTTGATTCCAACAGGAGATGTGGGGTCAGGCCCAGTGTCCAGGCAGGTTAGGCTGTGTCCCGAGACTTCCCCGCTCCTCCCCCTGTCAGGGGTGTCAGGGGCTGGCCTCAGTTCCACCCTGCATGAGAGGAGTGGCCAGGAGCTCAGAAGAGCTGGCTTGATCGACAGGAGCTGATGACGGCCAGCTGGGTGGGTGGATGGGCACTGGGGTTGGACCACTATTCTCTTTACATTTGTGTAATTGGAAGTTTTAGCAATTTGACAAAAGGTGTCTGAGCCTGCAGGGAGGCCGAGTTTCGCTTGCTGTCGTGTGTGTAGGCCCTGTGCCACGTCATCCTTTGTAAGCAGTTGTCAAACATACCATGGGAACTACAGTTCTCCTTGCTCCCTGACTGCCACCAGGTGGATGGAGGGGCCTGGGTGGGAACTCGTGCCCCTGGACAGGGCCCAGGTCATGGCTGTTCTTGTGTTCCCACCTACAGTCTCTGAGCCTGGTCCGTGGTCTCAGCCAGGGCCCCTGGTGGCCACACAAGTTCCATGTGAACTGTCTAGGCCTTGGGGGAGGGGGAGAGTCTGGGAGACGCATGGGGGGTGGCTGCCTGGGTCTTTGGGACAACTGGAACCAGGCTCAGTGTCCACGTGGCTGGCGTGTGGTTGAGGCAGCTTCCTGTGGTTTCTGCCACCAAGGACAGTGCCTCATGACGGAACCCCAGGCCCCCCCACCCCCCCAGTTAGCTGTCCAGGGACCTGGACACCGAGCACGGTCTGATTGGGCTCTGTCCGATCACGTGGCCACAGGTCTTCCATCTGATGCAAACTTGCATTTCATATCTGAACAGCATTTGTGTTTTTGTAGTAACATATTTTACTCATTTTTTGAATTAAAAAGTCAGCAGCGGCGTTAGAGGAAATGCTGTCAGGAGGCGGGTTTACGCTCAGAACCTCCATCTTCACTGGGGTGGCCGCTCTGCTGCCCGCAGGGCTGGTGCGCGTCTCTGCCCCCGACCCCCTGCGCGGCTCTCCTCCTGCCTCCGGCCCACCTGTTCCCATAGAATCCCTTGCTCTTGCCTCTGGTCAGCTGTCCCGGTTGTTGCTGGCCTTTGACCCTTGACCTTCAGGAGTAACTCATGACCTCCTCGTGCATGTAGATGTGGGTTCTTCCTCTCCTCGTGGAGTGTTTCTTGGGTAAATTTCTAGGCAGGCTCCTGAGTTAGAAAGTGTAGACCTAACGCCCTCCCTCACAGGTCCATCCTAAGATAGCTGCCTGTCAGAAGACAATTCTGGACGTCGGGGGCCTCCACACCCTAGTTCTGGAAGGTTCTGAAGCTTTACTTGAGTGGCGCTTTCCTAGCACAGTAGCAGGAATCGTGGTCAGCCCCTCCTGTGTGCACCCCGCTGTTCTAGAAGCTTCACTCCTCTCGCCCCCTTTGGTCCTCACCGCAGCCTGACGGGATGCTCCCGGTCCCCGCGTATATGGACGCTGAGCCTGAGGCTGGAGGTGGAGTCTCTTAGGTTTGATCACGGCCGGTCGTGACCTCTCTCCTTGTCTTCTTCCTGGACGTGCCTGCTGGAGATGAGGGTGCGCGTGCGCGTGGGGGGCCGCTGCACCCTGAGACCCGCGCACATCCCCTGAGACAGATCTGCATTCTGTTTCCCGTGCAGTGCGGCGCTTTTACAGGTCTCCCTCATGGGTGGCGTGGCTCCAGGAGCGAGGTTCGCCGCTGCATCTCAGGGCAGAGTTGCGCTTGTCCCCGCAGTGGCCGTGACGAGCAGCCTGTGCCTCCCTGGTGTCTGCAGTTCCGCTCGCAGGTCCACCTTCAGGCGACCTGCCTGCGCCCAGAGCGGGCCTGCCGCCCCCGGGGTGGACCCGCCTGGGGAATTGCTAACAGGAGAGAGGAGAGGAAACCGGTCATTGCAAAAGTCTTTAGTTTTTATTTTTTTTCATGTAGCAAAAAGACGGGACCTTCGCCGCTGGAGGCTACATGCCGCCCCTGCGGTTTAAAGCCCTCACCCTTTCGGTCGTGTTCGGAACCATGTTCGGTGGAATCATGATCCCAAACGGTGAGTGGGGGCCGCACCCGCTGCCGGCCCTTCCTCCCCTGCTGCCCATCCTGCTGTCGCACATGGGGCCGCGGGTGTGTCAGATCTCACACCCTGTGCCCTTGCACCCCGCTCCCCACTGCCCGTCTGGAGGGGCGTGCCGACGGGCCTTCGTGGCGAGGTGGCTGCTGGCTGTGCTCGCTTCTGGCTCACCCCTGTCGCTCTCGTCCCCAGTGGAGACCATCTTGGGGCTCACAGGCGCCACGATGGGCAGCCTCATCTGCTTCATCTGCCCGGCACTGATCTCCAGGAAGGTCCACAAGAGCTCGCTGTCCTCCCAGGTGCGTGCTGCGCGGCCCCGCTCGGGGCGGGCCCGGGGCGGGGCGGGGAGGAGGCCGCGCTCCTGATTGCTTCTGTGAGCTCGCCGTGCTTCTTAGCACAGAAGCAGCGTGGGTCCGCATGTGGGGTTAAGCCGTGGGGAGCAGCCTTGGCAGCGAGGGCCGCCTGTGGGTGGGGAGGCTTTGCAGGCCTGGCATCCGAGTCACCCCAGCTTGCTAATTTGAGCATCAGATACTGAACAGATTTTCCCGAATGGCTGCATGTCTGTCTGGGGACCGGGCTATCCGTGTGTGCTGCACACTCCCCATCCCCATCCCTCCTGAGGTCACCCCTATGGTCTCGCTAAGGACTATCTCTGCAGGGCCACCTCTCCAGCCTTTCCCTGTTACGGACAAAACCTTGGTGCATGACTGCGCACGAGCATTTCCATGTATTTGAGGAAGAGTCTAGGACGCCTTCTGGGAACGGGATCCCCGAGGGCCTGTGTGCAGGTCAGCACTGCCGCTCCGTCTGCCTGAGGGTGGCGGCGCGTCTCGGCCTCCCTGGGGTGCAGCTGCGCCTCTCTCTCCGTCAGTAGTCCGTGCCCTCGGCTCACCTTTTAGGAGTTGCTGCGCTTTTTCTGTCTGGTGCATCTTGTAAGCGTTTTGGAAGTGCGGTGCGGACACGGCACAGCCCCGTTCTCACGGGCAGCCTGATGAACGGTTTGCTTAGAGAGCCCAGGCACGAAACCCTGTCCAGGGCGGAGACAGAACATTCTGGCACCCGACACTTCCCTGGGCTGCCCTCGTCTTTCCTCCGCCAATGTCCTGCTTGTCTGTCTTCTAACGTTGTAGAATAAGCTTGCCTGCCTTTCCAGTTGGTTCCAGCAGTGTCTCACAGGAAGTGTCGGTGCGTGTCTGGCTCCTTGCCCAGCCTGGTCACCCGAGTTCACGCACGTCACTGCGGGGCTGGGGGAGTCTGCCTGTCTCCCTGCTCCGGGCTGTTCTGCTCTGGAAGTTCACGGTCACCCAGAGCCGTGTCCCACACAGGCTGCTCCGCACGTTCCTTCGGGTGCGCGTGTGTGCACTGTTGTTTGTCACCTAGGTGTGGAATGGCTGGGTCCTGGGGTGCTGTCCAGTTCCTGTAGATTTTGCCAGACTTTTCCTGGCTTTCCAGAGTGGTCCTCAGGCACCATGTTGGAAATCCAGCTGCTTTTACATCTGCTGTCCGTTTTTCAGGGTCCAGCCCTCCCTACAGGTGTGTAGCGGGACTGCACTCGAGTTTTAATTTGCAGTCCCCAGGTGACTGTTGATGCTGAGCACCTTTCAGATGCTTCTGAGCCGTGTGGGGTCTTCTTTTGTGAATGCCTTTCAAGTCTTGCCCAGTTTTTACCCACTGGGTTGCCTGTCTCCTTATTTAAAAGACTAGCCGTACGACTTTTTTGGAAACTTGTATTACAAGTGTTCTCTCACTCTTGGCTGCCTTTTCACTTTCTTAATGACACCTTGTGATCAGCAGATGTCCTTCATCTTGGTGTAGTTCAGGTTTTGGAATTTTTTTCCTTTGCTGTGTGCTTTTTATGTGCTGTTTAAGAACTTTTTGCTTCTCTCGAGGTCTTGACGATAGCCTCCCATGTAACGTTGTAGTAGCTTTTCATTTTTCCTTTCACATTTAGAGCCACACTCCACCTGGAATGACTGGCGTGAGGCAGGGGTCTGGGTCCGTGTTCTGCATGGCTGTCGACATGGTGCCAATCAGCACCCTCCGCTGACGTTGCAGTGACACCATTGTCATCGATCTCCCATGTGTGTGGGACGGGGGCTCCCGTCCCTGGCCTGTGGGTCCCTCCCATCCCAGCGCTGCCCTGTGTCGATGGCTGAGGCTTTGCAATGAGCCTTGATGACACCAACTTCATTCTTTCTCAGGACGGTCTTTCCTGTCGTTGGCCCTTCGCATTTATTTCCAACTCAGCTTTAGAAGAGGCTCGTCACCTTCCTCCAAAACAGGCTGTTGGCTGTTGATTGGGGATGCATCAAACTGTAGGTGGAAAACTTGGCGTCATCATTCAACTCACAACTTTTCCTAATTTCCATCCTTATTTCTTCTTTCACCAATGGCTTCTTTAGATTTCCAGACCTGTGGGCGTTTATGGATTCCGGGCATGGTGCGCGTGCACAAGCCGAGGCGCCTCGGTCCTTGGACGGCGGCGGGGCTGGCGCTGCGGCGCAGCAGGCGGCCCGTCCTGCCAGTGTCCGGCTGCGGTGGGGCGCAGCGTGCTGCGTGCGGCGGGGTCGCGTTTACCACCGATGGCTGGTTTTAGATTTTACACATTCTTGCTGAGTTTTTAATCTTGCGTGTCAGGTATGAGAAAGGTGTGACAGTTCTTGCTGTAATTACAGGTTTGTTTATTTTCCCTTTAGTTCTCTCAACATTTTGTTTTGAAGCTGTGTTATTAGGAGCATAGTTTTAAGATGGTTATGTCTTATTAAAATGGCCCTTTTTCTTGTGAAATGTCCCTTTTCATCTTTGGAAACGCTTCTCTCCTTACAGTCAGCCTGGTCTGAGGTAATGCAGCCAGCCCAGCTTTGTTTGGGGTTTATGTTTGCACAGTGCAGTTTTGTTACCCTTTCTCTCTTGATCTCTCTGTGCCTTTATATTTAAGGTACATCTCGGGTAAGAGCATATAGTTGAGTTTTGTTTTGATTCAGTCTGTTAATAGAAGTATTTCAGACTATTTACAGTTAATAAAATGACTGACTTAGGGGGATTAAAGCTTCTGTCTTACTCTTTGGTTTTTATTTGTCCCGTCTGTCCTTTTTTTCTGTTTCTTTCTTGCTGCCTTTTGGGTAAATCAAGCATTTTAAGTCTGTGTTCTTTATTCTTTCTGTTAGTTGGTGGTGTACATTCTATTCTGCTAGAGGTTATACAAGGCAGTTTAATGTGAATCCTTGGTTTATTAGAGTTGACCATAAATTAGTTCTTTTTTTTTTTTAACTACTTTCTGGGCAAGGCAAGTATCCAGTGATGTTTTAACTCTTGTTTATTTATATTTTAAACACCACGTTCTTACTTTTCGAATAGTCAACATTTGTTTATATTGATCCTTTGCACCCTCTTGGTTTTCTGTGACCTGGTCCCATCTCCTGGTGTGCTTGGTAGTTTGTGGAGGTGTGTGTGAGAAATCACAGAGGCTCTGGGTGATGCTGTCCTCTGTCCAGTGGGCAGAGGATGGGCAGGAGACCTGTGTCCACTTGAGGCAAATCTGTTTCAGGTTTGCCCTCACTCCTTCCCAAGTCTCAGCCAGACGAGGTCGCCCACGGATTTCCGTACTCCACTTAGCTTTCATCCTTGTGACATCTGCTCTCTGTGCAAGTCTGCGCAACTGGTCGCTGGCATGTGCCTCGGGGGAGGGCTGCACACACAACGTGGGTGCCTCCCTGAGGTTTCCTCTTCTCCAGATTGTGGCCCCTCGTCCCTGAGGCCTGCAGCCCGTCCCGTGCATCTGTGCAGGCTGCAGGCTGCTGCTCCGCACCCTGTGGGAGAAGCCTGGGCTGGCAGCCAGCGGTGCCGCCTCTGTTCTCACAGGCCTCACCTCTCAAGTCTCGGCCGCTAAGCTTGTTCCCCAGTGTCTTCAGCCAGGGGTCAGTGAGTCAGGAGCTGCTCACGATATGCAGTTAGCCCATTGCCTGCCAGGTTGCAAGTGTATTTCCCGCTTTGTCAAGTCTCAGTGGGGAGGAAGAACGTCGTTGTTAGAACGGCCTTCCCACCCGGGTGCTGTTTTAGGGGATTCTTCCCTCAGTTCTTCTAGTACCTCTGTGGCTTTGTTTTTCCACTGAAATCTCTGACCCATCTGAATTCTGCTTTGGTGTGAGAAACAAAGTAGGTACCCTAAGTTAGTTTCTAGATGGCTCCCTGGTTGTCAGAACACTGCTAGCCCACCGCCGACGTGAACCGTTACTGCTCCCGTGTGTGAAATTCTTGTACGTGTTTGGGCTCGCCTCGGGCTTGCGTTTTAGCTTCCCGGCCACCCCGCCCAGTGCCGTGGCTGGCCTCGCCCTGGTGCTCCCCGCGCGGGGTCGTGTGGCTCTGAAAACGTTTTCATTCTGGGCTTTCCTCTTTCATTAATGATGTTTCTGGATATCCTTGTTTATTTATTTTCCATATAAATGTTTGAATCAGCCGATCTGACTCTTAACAAAGATAAACCCAACTTTTGGGGTTTGGCCTGGTTGGAATTCACTGAAGCTGTGGGTAAACTTACAGTCGTTCCCCTGATCCTCTGGCTCATCTGCAGGGTGTGCCTGTGAGCCTCCTGGTCGTCACGGCTGCGCTCAGCCCTCCTTCCCTGCCTCCACCTGCTGGACCTGCGCCTGCGGCCCTGGGGTGTCTCCTTCCTCCTGCCTTTCTGACTGGTTGTGCGTCGGGAGGCTCCAGGTTCCCCGTGTGTTAGCTTTTCACCCACTGATCTTACAGCTTCTCTTGGTGACTTCACCTCCCCCACCAGCTGTTTCTCCTTCATCTGTGTCATCCCGCACCTCTGGCCATGGCACAGGGGTCGGGGCCGGCTCGGCGTGTCCCCGAGTGGAGCTGTCCAGCTTCACGCTGGCTTTGGCTTCACTTATAGAAGTGAACAGGCACCTTTGTGCGCCTCTCCATGTCTGTAGACTAAACACACGT
Source organism: Camelus ferus (assembly GCF_009834535.1). Lineage (NCBI taxonomy): Eukaryota > Metazoa > Chordata > Mammalia > Artiodactyla > Camelidae > Camelus > Camelus ferus. Next base: position 20,975,853 of record NC_045711.1, read on the forward strand.
AGAATCACGTGAAGCACCTCTCTGTGCCCGACGGGGTTCAGCTGGCAAAGCCCAGGCTCATGGGCCCCCAACCCGGGCGCCGTCCCCGGGCTGCTCCGGAGCGGCCCCCCGCCTGGCTGGCAGGGCTGGCGGGGCTCCTTTCTTGTGTGGGTGCTTCAGGGCTCATCTTGTTGGTACCGCGGGGTCCTGGTCCGGACATGGATTTTTCTGTTGTTCTTCAGCCATCAGCTGGAGAAATACAAGATGTAAGGGATTTAAAGTTTCTTTTAAAAAAAATTAAGACTGCTTTGGTTTCCCCTGAACACCAGCATTGCTCTACGAACCTTCTCCTCACGGTGAGCAGCTGTACCACGCTGATCTCTGAGCACACAGCCAACGCTGGGCATCCACCACGTTTAAGAAAGTGGTTCAGGGTTGTGGGGAGGAGCCAGGAGCCCTTGGCCCTGAGCTGGGTCTTGTACAGACTTCAGATGCTGCTCAGACCCCAGGGGCTCGAGTCCAGCAGCACCCCCCCTGCCCTGACTGGGGACAGCCAGCGGTCAGCACCAGAGGGGCCCCTCGTGCCCGCGGGCACTGGCCAGGCCGCCCTGAACCACGGCCGGCCCCGGGCACAGCCAGCTCAGTGTTTCTGGAGAGGCAGCGGTGGAGACAGACTTTCTCCCAGGTTTTCCCCGTTGATCGGCTCCCGCCTGCAGGAGTACAGCTTCTCTCATCTCTTACTGTGCCGGGCCTGGGACTGGTTCTTTTGAGCTGAAATTTTTTAAAGGGTCAGCGTGCCTTTCAGAACACGTGTGTGCTCTGGCTCTAAGCGCATGGAGGCGAGAGGCGGTGTCTCCCTGCTCTTCGCTCAGGCCGCCCCCGCTCTGCCGACCCAGGACTTCCTGGTCCTCGGGGAGAGCCAGGCGGGCCGGGTCGGGAAGGGCAGACACGTGTCCACTGGTGCGGCAGCAGAGGTGTCCGGAGCCCGGCCCCGCAGGAGCTACAGGAGGAGGCAGGGTTTCCCTGGGTGGGGTTGGTGAGCCAGTCACTGAGGGCAGCCTTTATGATGGCTTCAGGGCCATCACAGGAGGGACGGGGTGGGGACGCGAGCAGCAGTGCCTCCAGCTTAGTTTGCTGGGCTGCACCCAAGGGGACGGGGTGTCTCCGCGTCTGCGCCCTGCAGCTGCGGGCGTGTCCAGCCTGCTGCGTCACGCTGGGGGCAGGTCATTCATAGCTGGGCACCCTGTGGTCTGGGCCCTCCGCCGGGCCCCTGGGTGAGGGGAAGAGACAAGCAAGGACCCTGAGGGTCTCAGTCTTCTGTCTGGAAACATCAAGGGGCCTGACCTCTGCAGCCGCAGGTGTGTGCAGGGCGCCTGGCTCCCCCTCCCAGAGGCCTGCTGGTGGGTGTGGCCCCTCCCTGAGCCTCTTCACTGTTTTGGCCCGTGATTCAGCCATGCTGATCAGTTAGGGACCGTCACCTTCTTGTGGTCAGTGTGGTTGGGGCCTCCGTGCTGTGCTCACGGAGGGGGCTTCACGCTGGCACCCTCCCAGAACGGGTGGGGATGCAAGCTCTGCGTGACCCTGTAGCTCTGCGTCTGGTGTCTTCCAGGTGGTGCTCTGGGTTGGCCTGGGCATCCTGGTGGTCAGCACACATACCACCCTGTCCGTGAGCCAGGAAGGCCCTGTGGACTTGGCCGAGGAAGCCCCAGGCGACCAGCTTGGAGAGGCTGAGGGCGAGGTGAAGGCAGAGGCAGCCTGGCTCCCAGGTACGTGGCTCCCAGTGACAAACACAGGCCCCCTTCCCTGCAGCCTTCTCAGGGACACCCTGGTAGCGTCACCTTAGGGTCACGGGGACACAGGTGGCACTTTGCAGGCTGTCTTACCTGCCCAGCTGCTTCTATCCTGTTTGGTGATTTAGGGGCGGGGGGGCACGCAGGGGGCTGGCAGGTGCACCACCTGTGTGCAGAGGACAGACGGTGCACAGCGGATGAGGGGCAGCAGGGCCGAGAGCTCAGTGCCCCCGCTCAGTGCGCTAACAGGTAAGTAAACGTGGGCACCACTCACATATGCTTGTTTCACTTTGAGGACGTGACTTTCGAGCAGGGTTTCCCTGGACAGAGTCAGTGACCCCCCTCGGCTCTGCTCCCCACTTCGTGTTATTTCTTGTCCACCCGCCCAGGGAGGTGCAGGCAGGCTCCAAGCGCGGCTTCCCGAGGTACAGCAGCCTGGTGGTTGGGAGAGAAGAGGCGCCTGGAGCCCGTGCCTTCCCAGGCAGAGATGGGAGGGTGCGGGGAGGGCCCCTCCTCCCGGCCCGTGCCGGCCGCCCGGCAGCTCCGAGCGGCATTAGGTTCGGGTGTTGGTGGCGGTGCTGCGAGAACGTTCGCTGTGGGGGCTTCTGCCCTGACGACGCTGGGGTCCTGTATTCACACCCGTAGTGAGCGCGTGTCCGCTCACCTCTGCCTCGGCTTGAGGTTCCCCAGCCTGCCCGCCTGGCACCCCCCTCTGGGGGCGGTGCTGGTTGCTGGTGGATTCCAGGTCCCTTTGGGCGGTGGTGGCTGAGTCCAGGTGGAGCCCGGGTTTCGGCACCTGCTGTGACTGACAGAAAGGAGAGGCCCCAAGGGCTGGCGGGCAGGGTGGGCTCCTGCAGGGCCAGGCTGGCTGCGGCCCAGTCGGAGGCTTGGGACCCTCAGGTGTGTTGCCTCACCTCCCTGTGCTCAGAGAACGTCTGCGGAGCCAGCCCCGCCCCAGCTCCCTGTGGGAGAACAGTCTCTCTTGGGGCTCTTTTCGGGGAGCCCTGAGCCAGGAGTAGCTGGACATGCTCTCTTCTGCCTTCCTGGGATGGCGAGGGCTGGTGAGCCAAGATTCCCCCTTTGGGGGTTCCCTGCAGAGAGAGCCCCGAGGGACGGTGGGGTCCACAGAGAAGTCAGTGGTCAGAGGCTGCCTGGGTGCCCCACGCTGAGTTGCGTGGACTTGGTCACTTGGACGGGGAAAAAGTCACTTGAAGAGGGAGGAGGGTGTCACTCCTCCACCCCTGCTGGCAGCCCCGCTGGGTCCTCCCTCCCCCACCGCACCCCCTCTGGCGTCTTGGGTCCTGTGTGCCGTCCCTGCTGGCCACGAGCCTGCCGGGTGGCGGGCTTCCTGGCATCAGTCGGCATAGCCGGCCCCAGGCTGCCTGTCCCCACAGCGTGGCTCAGACTGCAGCCCAAGCAGTGCTAGCAGCTGCGTCCTGTCGGGGAGGCGGGCCTCTGGCTCACCTGGAGCCCGCCACGGCCACATCTGGTTTCCATTTTTTCCACGAGTCTGTAACAAAACACATGGCCCCTCTCGGAACCACACGCCGTTTGTTTAACGTGGTCTCCGTTTTTCTCACCCCCAGCCTCCCCCATCATTCACGGGTTGCCTTGTGGAAGCAGAGCTGGGCCCGCGGGCCTTGGCCGTGCTCCCCGGCAGACGTCTCCCGTCCGCGTGTGGGGCGGTTTATTGGTCTCTCTAGTGTCATAGAGGCCAGGACAGTGCCAACGTTCCTTAGCTCCTGAGCTGGCCTCAGGACTGACGTGGAAGTCCTGCCCTGGGGGACACGCAGGACCCGCTCCCCCAGCCCGGTGCTCTCTCTCGGAAGAGGTGGCCGAGCCCGTCAGGAAAGGCTCTGAGGCTGCTCACCTCAAGCCTGATGCCTTCCCGCCCCGGGTCTGACAGGTGGTTCAGAGTTTGAAATACTCGTAGCTCCTTCTCCTAACTGTGTGTCCCTCCCCTCCTCTCCCTCCCACCCGCACCTCCTCATGGTGTTGAGGCCGCCCTGGCCTGACCTCTTGTACATCGAGTCCCTTCCCCTGGTGGGACCCGGCTTGCCTCTGCTGGGAGGAGAGGAAGGGGCCTGTGGGTGGCAGCACGTCCACATGTGGGGACATAGGTGGCTGAGGGGGCCCACGGGCCCAAGCAGGAGCTGGCATCCCCCAGCTCTTTCGTGTTTGCTCTCCTGAGGCTGTGCGCCTTCTGCTGCTATGCCAGCAGCCCGTGCGTGTGGACAGGAGGGCTCCAATCCCCATGACAGACGCCAGTGTGCCTGTGGGGAGGCCTGGTGCCACGCCTGCCTCCTCTCCCTGGCCCCGCAGCTCCACCTGTGCCCCGCAGAGAAGGGCTGTTACCACCGCTCTGCTGCCTGATTTCTGTCCAGCTTTCTGCCCGTGTGTCAGGACACAGCCCTAAGCACATTTCACCAGTGCTGACATAACCACTCCAGCCGCAGCCAAATTCAGAAGGGCTCCTGGGGGCGGGAGGGGCACTGCCTCCCGGGTCCAGCCCAGAGTGACTTGGCCGCCCTCACGGGTCCCGCAGAGAATGGCACACCCGCCTCTGCCTGTTGCCCACGGGCAGACTTGCCTGTCTGCAGGAGAGCCAGGTCCAAGACCCGCTGGGGTTCCCACACGTCCAGAGACAGGAGTGTAACAGTCAGGATTCCCCTTGCTGCCTGAGTCAGGAGGAGCGGGGTTACCGAGCGACACCTCACGGTGGCGTCGAGGCGGCCACTTCGAGGTGGTCAGCACAGCTGCTCAGAAGCAGGGCCTGGCCTTTCAAAGTAGCATTGAGTGCACAGCCCTGGGGGCCTGTGCGTCTCCTGAACCTGGGGTCCCCTCCAGCCAACAGGGGCTCCACCTGTGGGACCCAGTTGCGATTTTAAAAGTCACTTTATTTTTGTGTTTAGCCGTCAGGGAGGACGGCTTCCATCTTTACTGATCACACAGAGAGAGACGCCCCCGTGTCAGAACGGCTCCTGCGGGGCAGAGTCCACAAGGAGGAGCCCCAGCCCCAACCCCCATCTTCCAAGGTGGAGCCAGCCTGGAACGCAGATTGTTCAGTGCAGTGTGCAGGCCTGTTCTGGCCGTGGCATCCCCAAACTGCCGCCCGGTCCTGGGTTTCACATCCGCGGGTTTCGGTAGCCTTTAGGTCCTTACACCTTGAGCCAGTAAAGGATCGCCTGGAGCTCCCCCAGGACTCTGGAAGGAGTCTGACCAGTGATGTCCATTGGCACGTCTGTCTCCGGAGCTCCTGGCCCAGGGCAGCACCAGGAGGGCCTGAGTGTGGACAAGGCGGGCAGGTCAGGGGGCACCACAGACATGGGTCTGGTTCCTGCTTTTAGTAGTGGAGGCCATGACCTTGAGGCCGAGAGGAGGACCTTTGGGGCTGGGGCGCCCTCTGCTGGCTGCTCCCCGCAGACCTGCTGCCACTTCTTGGAGGAGGACTGGGCCTGAGCACCTGTCTTTCCCTGGGGCGGCCGCTCGGGTGATGCCCGTCTTTCTGTTAGTCTCACTGCTGCTGAGAGGCGTTGCTGGCAGACTGTCCCCACGAGGAGCTCGGCTCCTTGTAGAGACGCTGTCTGATGCCCAAGGTCGGCCACGAGGCTCTGCGGGCCGGGTGCGGCCACGCTGTGCACCAGCGTCCCTCACTCACGCCCAGCCTCAGGTCACTCTGCAGCCTGGGTGGACCCCCCCCCCAACACTGCGAGGCCTGATGATGGGCGAATTTTGTTTCTGCCGAGCAAATTACTTGGTCCTGCGATGGAATGTCTTGTGCTTCTCCTTCCCTTCCCAGCCCCCTTCTTAGCTCTGTAACCTGCTGGACAGACACCTCCTGTCTGAGCACAGGGGCCTCCTCGGGGGTGGGGGTGGGGCTAGCTGTGGCGCAGATGCCACGTGCTTATTTGAGTCGGTCCTTTGGCCACACAAGGAGCCCAGGGTCTGGCTTCTGCCCGGCAGGGCCCCCCCACTCCAGTTTGTCTCAGACACCGCCCCTCAGCTGCTTCAGGTGCCCCGGGCCACCACCTCAGCTTGTCCCAGGCCCATGTCCTCTGGGGGGGAAGGGAGCAGGCCCGCCTGAATGGACTGTCGTGAGTGCCCCAGACCCGCCACCTCCGGGGGTTCCGCCTGCCCTTTGCCAGGCAGCTTGTGCCCTGAGAGGGGAAGCGGCTGCTTTGTGCCTTGGGGATGAAGTGACTCTTTTTAGAAGTCTCTTCTCCTGGATAATTCTTCAGTTTCTGCCGCGTTTGTCCAACACGTCAAGTGGCTTTGTTAGTGGAGAGAGGTTCCCAGCAGGCGCCATCCTGGCCCGGCTCCGCAGGCGGTCCTCCTGCCACCCTCCCGGACACCCGCTGTCGGGCCTTCTGGAGGGTGAGGCCAGCTGTGTGGGTTACGGGGTGGCGTGGGCAGCGGGAACGCTCAGCTTTGCAGGCTCTGTCTCTTTCTCGCCTTCCTTTTGAGGAGAATTTTCACATCAGCAGTAAGAAGCCCCCCAGCTCCATGCGCACCCCGGCCTGCGGCAAGGGGTTGGGCTTGGGCGCAGTGGTTGTCCCCAGAGAGGGAGGACGCAGGCACTTAGGGTCCCTAGGCCTCAGGTGGTGGATTCATGCTGCCACCCGGTGGCGGCGGCCAGTCTTGCATAGAGTGTCACTCCTCTGCTCCCAGTTAGGTGTAAATTGCACATTGCATTTTGACGTATTTTTGTTATGAATACACATGGAAAATGACGGTCTCCTGTGCTGCTTAGCTGCTAATGATTGAACAGGAAAAAAAGTGACAGCTTAGGCTCCACCATTCGACTGGGAAACGTGATTACAGTGCAGGGAAACCGCCCCGCTGCCCTGCTGACTGGCGGAGCAGCCATGTGGAAACCCCGCTGTGTTATCTGTGCTGCACTTCCAGGCCAGAAGCCAGCTGTGGACGCGGCTGAGGATGGCCGGGATAAGCCGAAGCTGCCTAAGGAGAAAGAGGAGATGGAGCAGGCCCAGATCAAGGGCCCTGTGAACGTGCCCCCGAGGGAGGACACCAAGGAGAAGCCGGAGGAGGTGCAGCTGGATCGCCCTGGTCAAGGTGGTATGACCCTTCTCGGGCGGGAGGGTGGAGAGGGCTGTTGGCGTCCATGGGGAGGGGCTCTCGGGCCCGCAGGTCTTTCCCTCAGCCCTGCCCGGTCCCGGCCCTGTCTGCCCCTTCATCCTGTGACTCAGACAGAGGCTGCCACTCTTGTAACTTCCTAGAACAGCGTCAGACCTCAGTTGGACAGCAGTCACTTGGTCGGGTGGTCGGTCGGTTGGGATTAGAACTCTGTTCTCAGGCCCTGGGCGGGAAGGCCGGGCCACCCTCCATGCTCACCCACCACGTCCTCTGTCTCCTTCCAGGCGTTGCGGTACCTATGGGCGAGGCCCACCGCCACGAACCCCCCGTCCCTCACGACAAGGTGGTGGTGGATGAAGGTCAAGACCAAGAGGGACCGGAGAATGAGCATCCGTCCAAACATGTGGATGAAAGGGCTCTAGGGGGCAAGGGTCAGGTGGTGCTGCTCCTGCTGGATTCAGAGAGAGAGAGACCCAGACGAGACCAGGCTTTGGAGGCAGCGGGCGGTCTTCCTGAGGTTCCCCAGAAGGTTCCAGAAGAAAATGGTCAGCCAGCCATTAAGCCCGTGAAAGAGGAGCCCGTGGGGCCGGGCGACGGGGCTGTGCATCCAGGGCCCCAGATGGTGCTCCCTAAGGGGAAGGACATCCCAGTGGCAGGTGCAGGGGACAGAGCGGACGGAGTCCCGCCACTGGACCATGCCAAGCCGGCAGAGAAGAGCGAGCCTGGTGGGTGTCGGCTCCTTCGGTGTGGGCCCGGGAGAGGCTGGGGAGGGGCACGAGGGACTGACCACCCTCACTTCTGTCCCGCTGCCTTTCTCTTCTCGCAAGATCAGCGTGTGAACGTAGCTGGCCTCTGCATCTGGGTAGGCGGGGTGACCAGGAGTCTGGCGATCTGACAGCTAAGCTAATATCTGTCACTCGGTTATTTGCCAGACCGCTAAGCGTCACGTGCCGTGTGCTCCTGCACGTCTGGGCGCACGGGCACGGCTGGCCTGACAGGTGCCGCGTCGTTAGTGCCGTCCCAGGGCTGCTGAGGACGGTTCCTACGTGTTAACTGGCAAAGGTGGTTACCACTGGCTCCCTGCCACAAGCCTGTGAGATTGTTAAATATTTTTTCATTGCCTCCCCGGTAATCATCAGGTTGAATATAAACTGCTGGCAGGGGAGGGAGGGGCGAAGTGGAGGGTGATTTTAGGGAAAACCTGTCACCTCCTCTTATCCCTCCTCTGCGTTCGTCCACGTTTTCTGCAAACCTCCTGAGTCCTCACTGTGTGTGCAGGTGGGCAGGCCCCCCTCCCAGAGAAGCCGGCCCCAGGGGCAGGGCCACAGGCAGAGCCCCGGGAGCAGAGGAATGCAGAGGGACCTGGAGGGGACCACGCCGGCAGCAAGTTGGAGGGTAAGGCCTTTGCTTTCTCACCATGTTCCCCCCGGGGCCTGGAGACATCTGCCCCTTCCAGACGCGGTGACGACAGGGACAGAGCCACAGGTGCCTGGCGTCTCCAGGTGCCTGGCATCTCGGGGGCCTTTCTGGGTCCCAGCCTCTGCTCTCTTGAGCTTCCTGCTGAGGAAAGACATTAAAAAGCCCCCTTCCCACTGACAGTCTCTTCTCTGGCGCCCCCCCCCCCAGCCAAAACGTTTTTTAATCTCCTTTTCTCCCCCTTTGGAAAAAAAAAAAGGTCAAGGTCACGTCTAGTACCATTCGTTTTTCATTTCAAAGTAGATACGATAACGTTCCCCACGCGCCGGCCAGGTGTGGGGCATTAGTGAAGGGGAGGCGGGTGACTTCCTGCTGTCCTGGGACCCGTGGCAGCGGCACCATGTCCACCTGCGGTGAAGCCCCGGTGCCAGTCCTGCGGTGCAAGCTCATCTGACTTTTTGTCTCCAGCGAATGAAACTTGCCCTGTGGCCTCCTCTAGGCCTTCCGTCCCGTTTTACTTGCTCCCAGCTCTTCACTGTTAACGACCCCCCTCCTGTGGCCCCACCTGGCCGGGCGCTGCCCCCGCACTAGAGGTGGTGGCAGCTGTCACAGCCAGTGGTCGCCCATCCTGGTTTTTGGTCCCCGCCCAGTCTGAGTCCCCTGTGTCACCGTATTTGCTAGCAGCGTCCGCAGAGCAGCCCTGGGGTGCACTCTGGGTGCTGGGAGTCTGGGTCTGCACATGGGGGTCGCGGGACACTGGCACCTTGCTGCCCTACGAGCTTCCTCCCTCCTCCACGAGCCTCGGGACAGCTGGCCTGGAGGACTGGGCAGGGAGCCGGCCCAGCCTTTGCCCACCCAGAGGCCAGGGAGGCAGAGTTGAGGGTGCTAGCACCCTGTGGCTCCGGAGCACCCCGGGAGCGCCAGGGGTTCCGCCCGTGATCTCTTCTTTGGTTTCAGTCTCATGTTACTGGTCCTGGTCCTTATAACCTGTTGCCTGAGCCTATTTGATTCTTTGACTTTTTCTTTTCTGAAAAGAACTTTCACGGCCTCCTATTCTGCCTTTCTCCACACGCCTCTCGATGGGACATGCAGCTGAGATCAGAAAGATGGTGGCAGGTAGGAGTTGGGAGGGCATCACAGTGAGGCGTTTGTCGGGGTTTAAAGACGCGAGAGCAGGCGGTGTGGGCCCGGGTCCCACTGCACTGTGCGTGGGGCAGACCTCAGGAGCCACACACGGCCTGCCCCCTGCCCGGCCAGGCCGCAGCCCCTCAGGTGGGGCCCCCCAATGCCCCTGCCCCACTTCTTGCACAGATGCCCTGGTTCCTCAGCCCTGCGGTGGCTCCACTGTCACCGGAGCACAGCCGAGTGCAGCCTATGAGCACCTGTCCCCCCAGACAGGGCGGGGCCTGTGTGTGACTTCCGCCATGTGCACAGCCTGGTATTGATGGATTAACATCCGCATGGCTCCATCCCATCCAAGAGCTTGGGGCCCCGGGGTGGTGGGCCCGGCACCGCCACTCTGCTTCATGTCTGTCCCACCTGCTCCTGGGGGGTTGTGGTGGACTTCCCCGCTCCAGCCTCCTTCCACCAGGCCAGTGAGGCGGAGACCCGCTCACTGGGGATGGGTGGTGCCAGCAGCGTGTGCACCACACCCAGGGTGACAGCATGGCCGTGGCCAAGGGGGGCAGGCCTCGAGCCCGTGGGGACACGCTGTGTCCTCATCTGAAGGGGTGAGCAGAGCCCCAGTCCGACCTACAGAACCCAGGCTTTCTCAGGCAGGCACCTCGATCACCTTAGGATGTGTGGACGCCAGCCTGGCAGGGAGCAGGGGCCCATCCTCCCCGTGGCTGGCCTCGGCACGTCCCTCACGGGCCTGCCTGGCCACATGTCCCGGCACCGGCCTCTGGGAGGAGGCCAGCCCTGCCCTGTCTGGAGGATCACAGGTCATCATTATGGAGGACAGGCCAGCCCATCCGTGTCTGCCAGCACGTGGGCCCCCTCTGGGGTGTCGGCTTGCGCCACTCACAAAACGGTCTTCCTTCTTCCGATTTGAGCTTTTATATCTGGCGACCTGTGCACGTGTCGTCTGTCATAGTCTCCTGTTTGTAGACAATCATGTTTAAAAGTGACTTAAACCGAGGCTGTTGGCTGAGAAGAGCTGACTCGGTGCCAGGACGTTCGTGGTGCAGCGTGAGCGGCCCGCATGCTCAGGGTCCAGCCTCGGGGCCTCCTCTGGGTCCACGGTCTGCAGGGGGCTTCCTCCCATGCCGGCTGCAGCTGCCTCCCTTCAGCTCACCTGGCGCTGCTCCGTGCCAGCCGCAGCCGGCTTCCTGGGGGAGGTGGGGCCGGTGGCAGCGGCGTCACAGCCTCCGTCTCTCTGAGGCCCCAGCTCGTGTCTCTGCTGAAGAGGAAGATGGCTCCGATTGTGTTTAAGTCTTTCCTTGCAGGAAGCTCTCTTAAAGCACCAGTGTTCTTTTTCAGAATAGCTCACAGGTCCCAGGTCCCAGCCCAGACTGCCGTCATTGCTGTGACCTCCCTCTTATGGGAGGTCATTATGGGACCTCCCTCTCGGCCCCCATAAACCCTGGGACCAAAGCAGTTGGAAGGGTGTCTGGTCACTGGAGAGGCCATGGCTCTGCCCCGGGGTGGCCTGGGTGCTGGCTGAGCCAGCTGGACGGAGAGGAGCAGCCAGGGGATCTCGGGGAGGGTCCCGCAGGCCACCTTGGCATCTCTGTGCACATCACGCCACCTTCAGCCTAGCGTAGTGCCTTTGCAGCCGGCAGGCTCTGACTGTGTGTGTTCTCTGGTTTTCTGAACACCAGAAGCTGGCCGGGTGGAGATGCTGGACCATGCTGTCCTGCTGCAAGTGATAAAGGAACAGCAGGTGCAGCAGAAGCGCCTCCTGGACCAGCAGGAGAAGCTGCTGGCGGTGATTGAAGAGCAGCACAAGGAGATCCACCAGCAGAGGCAGGACGGCGGGGACAGTGAGGATGGCAAGTTGGGGAGGGGGACCCGGCCTGCAGGGGAGGGGACTGTGGCCGTGCCCGGTTGGGGAAGGGGGCTGTCACTTAACACATAGATGCCGGTGTCTCCAGGGTGGGTCCTGGGCAGCGGGATCTGCCCCTGTGGCCTGATTTCAGTTGCGGTTCGTGTTCCTTAGTTGCCGGCAAGCCCGGTTCTTTTAGTCCCTGTGTCGGTAGCTTCTGCTCACTCCTGTGGCTAAACCAGGACTGACTTCACTTGCAGTGGACGTGCAGCCCGAGCCCGGGGTCGCTGCGCCCAGAGGTAAGGAGCAGGAGGCCCACGACACGGGGATGGCTGAGCGCCCCCCTCCATCTCCTTTGGAAGCCGGGCCCGGCGCTCCCAGGCACCTCCCCGCTCCGCCCCAGGGGCACAGCCAGCGCCCAGTGGAGGAACCCGAGGGGGCTGCAGGCAGAGCCCCGGCCGCACCTCCCGGTGATGCTGACCTGGAGCCCCAGGCTGCCCAGGCCGAGCCGAGGGAAGGCAGGCGGGGCGCCGTGCCGGAGGCCGCGGGAGCTGGTGTGCAGGTGCGGGTCCCCGTGCCAGACCCTGCCAGGGTGCTCGGGAGCCTGGAGAAGCACGGTGCTGGAGGACTCCCTGGGCAGAGTCGGGACGTTTTTGGTGGAGTCTCCCAAGAAAGGAAGAAATCCGGAAAGGAGGCGGCAGCCCCGGGCACGGATGTTCAAGCGGCAGACCCGCTGCGGGTGGGGGCGGCGACTGGGGACCTGCAGGTGAAGTCCCAGCAAGCGAGCCAGGACCAGGCGCCTGCAGGCCTGGCCAGCAGGTCGGGGGGAGCAGCCCCTTGGGCCCAGGCCGGGCTGCATCAGCCGGAGCCCCGGGCTGTCTCTGCCCCGGGTCAGGGCGGGCAGCAGGGCGGGCATCCGGAGACGAGGAAGGAGACCCTCGGCAGGGACCACATGCCCGCTCCCAGGGAGGACGCCGCCATCCAAAAGACAGAGCGGAGGCCAGACCCTGAGCTCGGGCCCAAACCGGCCATGCCCGGGGCTCAGAAGCTAGACAATGCCAAACCCAATCGGGACCTGAAAGTCCAGGCCGGCTCTGACCTTCGGAGGAGACGGCGGGACGTGGCTCCTCAGGCAGAGGGGGGCCCGGCCCCGAACGACGGGGTCGTCATCAGCTTCAACCCCCTGCCCGACGTGCAGGTCAGCGACCTCCGCAGCGCCCTGGAGGCCCAGCTGCACCAGGCTGCAGGCGGCGCCCTGCGGGTAGTCCAAGGCCGCCAGATCAAACAGTTGCCCGGGGCCCTGGAGGAGCCCTGAGCCCAGCTAAGCGCCTGCTTCCGGTCAGCTGGTCTCGCTCGGCCTCACCCAGGCCGCCAGTGAACCTGGACGTCCCGGAGGTCAGGCTGGGAGTGGAGTCTGACCGCTCTCGCGCTGTGGCCCCGCCTTCCAGATGAGCCCTGCCATTGCTCCTGCGGTGACTTAGTCCACTGCAGCTGCGAGGAGAGACAGCCTCTTGGTGAGACCCTGGAGGTGTGGCTCTGCGTGCGGCCTTGAGGTCTGTGACCCACTACCTCCCGTGCAGCTGGGGATCAGCCCAGATTCCAGATTGAGGAGCCACCGGCTGTACTGGCCCCCAAGCTGCTGAGTGACTGTCACCTGACCGCCGCTGTTGTGACTCCAAACGCTGCTTTATCTGAGGCTCCCTGAGTGTCCTGCAAACCCTGAGTAAATCTCTGCCCTCACCCCACCCACAGCGAGTGCTGCTTTGCCTCTGAGGGGCAGGGGGGCCCAGGAGTCCAGCCACGTCTGCCCCACCCCGCTCCCTGCTCTGCACACGCTCTCTGGTCTCCCAGCCACGTTGTTGTGAGGTTTTAAAAAACAAAACACACCGCTGACATCTAATCAGTGTGGTTAGTACCGAGGTGACTCACCCAGAGGACAGCTTCAGTCCAGGATCCCAAACCACAGACATTAAGTGCCTGGGTGACGCGTGCTGGGGGCCCCGCTGCAGGGCTGGGGGGGCGGTGACAGAGGCTGCCTCTCACTTCTCCCTGGGGCAGCTTTCCCCCACCCCTGCTCTGCCTCTGCTCCAGGCCACCCCCACCAAACTGCTCAGCTGTTGGAAGGGTTTTTGTGGTGTTTTGTGTTGTATTTTGTTTTCAAGTGGCAGAAAGGCCGATGGTCACCCCCTGGCCCCCGAGGGTGATCGGCAGACCCAAGAGGGGCTGGGGGACAGTGCTTTGCTTTCCTCCATCTGGGTTCCGTGGCCAGTGGTCCAGCCAGAGCAGGCCGTCAGGCCACCAGTGGGCAGCCCCTCGTGTTGGCAGCTTCACTTGGCAGACATGGGGCCAGGCTGGCCTGGGCGACAGGGACAGGACCCTGTCTGTACTCCTGTTCTAGAGTGAGGCCACCACGCCCAGCCCTGGGAGTAAGGAGCCAAGGCTTAAGCTGTGTAAGGCTAGGGCCCCTGCTGGTGGGGCTGAGCCCTCAACCCACAGCTGAGACAGGTGGACAGTACAGAGCTGCACATGGTGACTTCTATGCAGCGATGCAGCTGCAGAAGCAGCAGAAATGCTCTTCGCTGCATCCTGACACCACTTTGTTGAATTCCCTTCAATACACAGCGTCTGGAAGACGAGTGAGTTTGGGCAGGTCAGGAGGGCAGGGTCGCTCGGGAGGCCTGTGAGCTGAGTGTGGTGTGTAGGGGGCGGCCTGGCTGGTCGCCAAGCAAGTCCGCAGCCCTGGGTGTGAGACGTGAGCACCGTGGATTGGGGTTTGAAGGGCTGGCAGCAAAGAGCACCTAGAAGGGGCCAGAGCGCATGTGCTCAGCGGAGATGCTGGGAGCTCTGGCCAGTGGGCTGTCAACGGTCAGAGCGGAGAGAGCACAAAGGGTTGGGTGAAGCCCATCCTTAGGCCAGACACATGTGCTGGGGCCGCACATCAGGTCCAGGCAGACAAGAAAGTTGAGCGGAGGTGCTTAGCAAGTCCATTTTTGCTGGCCCGCCCTCCTCCCTCTGGCCCGCGGCCAACCTGTGGGTCTCCGTCACCCCAGGGATGGGGAGTTGTGTCATCAGTTCCTGATCCCGAATCCGAGTCTGCTGTGAAATGTGACCACCCACTGGGACAGACTGACAGCCATGACGCCCTCACACAGCCTGTGGCTTCCCCTGAGGCCGCCCTGGGAGCCACATTTCACTGAGATGGGCATCCCGGAGACGTGGGGTTTCACCACTAGGGGGAGGGTCGGACTAACGAGCGTTTATGAGGAAACAGCTCTGGGGCTCTGGGACACGGGCTGGGTGGAGCCAGAGGACAGTAGGACCCCCACCCCCTGGGGAGGGGTCTCTGGGAGCAGTCCTTGTGTGCCCCACAGGCGGTGCTCAGGACCTTGGGATCTTGGGGCCCCAGCACTGGGGGTCCTGCCGAGTCTCCCTGGACCCCCGCACACTGCTGCAGCCTAACCTTCTTCTCAGGACAAGGGGCAGGGGACTAGAGCCGGCAGGAGCCTGGCCGGGATGTGTCTGGGCTCTGACTCCAGAGGCTGCAGGAAGGTGAGGAGCTCCCCACTGGGGAGTGGACCCTGCTGCCTCGGTGGTCTCACCACTGCTGCGTTCCTAACCCACCCCTTCCTCCAGGCCGGAATGAATCATCAGTGTCTCAGCCCTGCAGCGCCATCTTCCCCTCTTGGTGCCGTGGTTCTCTCTGTCTCATAAACTATCAGTGACTTCACTAGACTCAGATGACGTGCTTTTGGTGAAGATTCTTTAAAAAGTGAGACTGGTAAAGCAGCGTGTTCCAGGCCCACACGCTCACCCTGCAGACAACAAAACAGATCTGGTGCCGCCTGACTGCGCTTTACTTTTGGTTCCCTGCATCTTGTTCTACCCCAAACCCTCACTTGCGCGAGGCTGGAAAACCCACTCCCCTCTGCTCGCGCCTTCTGGGCCTTTTAGTCCCAAGAGCTTTCGAGGTGTTAGATGTCTGCCCCTGGGGGCCGTCCGTGCCACGCACCCGGGACGTGAAGTGGAGCATTTGGTCCTTCCTAGCGGCCTCCCGTCAGGGTCTTCTTGGCCTGGAAAAGAAAGTGTTTTGTCTGAATGGGTGGTTTCCAGATAAGACGTGGCAGTGAAGTAAGAAAACTACCACACCAAATGCCACCTTCTGGCAAATACCTTACAAAGAGCACAGCTCTGGATGGGTGGCGGGGGCCCCTGGGACTGGGTCTCCAGTGCGGCCTTCACAGGCCACGGGGCTCTGCCCCGTGACATGAGCCATGCCTGTCTGTGTTAGGCCCCGTGCAGGGCCACCACCATGTCAGGTTGAGTCCTCACCAGGTGGCAGGAACCCCTTCTACAGAGAAAACTCTGAGGTCAGAGGTGCTGAAACACTGGCCCAGGGACAGGGTGTCCGGGATACGGCTGGAAATGGAGCCCAGAGCCCTCTGCCCCACATGCGGGCCCACGGGGCCTCAGGTTCCAAGCAGGATGGGCAAAAATGGGTTCATTGGCACATGCCCTCAGGTGAGAAGCTCCCAGGTTCCCTGTCCTGAGCTTCCAGATCCCAGGGTCTATGGCCGGGTCCCCCTCAGCGGAAAATGGCACTAGAGGCAGCGAGGTGCTCCCGGGGGCCAGACATGACAGAGACAGAGCGTGTTGGGACTCACTGATGACCAGGTGCGTGTGGTGGGTCACTCCTGCCTAACCACGAAGGGCGGCAGGGAAGGACAGTGATCTTATCTCACGTGCAAATCCCCCCAACTGTGACCACAGAGTGGAGGTTTGTCCCCTCCTGGGGGAAGTGCTGTAAGTAAAGCAGGGTGTCTACCAAGAGGCAGGAAGGAAGTCCAAGGGACACGTGCAGGGCGGATGAACGGCCCATGTTGGATCGGAAGTTGGTGACAAGGGCTGAGGCTGCACGTCCCAGCCACAATGGCAGATGGAGAAAGGAGTTCTCTGAGCACTCCGGGAAACGAGGGACAGCCCGCGTAGTCTCAGCCATCCCGGAACGTCAGTCGGTTGTCTCAGATTCCCTGAATTCTGCCGAGCTGACCCAACTGCCCTCTCTCTGGTTCAGTTTTCTGGGTCAGCAGCTCTGATTCACTGGTATCATGGCCCATCCCAGACACACCAGGCCACGGGGACTTACGGCTGTGACACCTTGGGCACTAGCTCAAGACCCTATGTTAAAGGCTCATGACAGGCAGTCTCAGCCCCTTTCCCCTCTCCTTGAGACTCTGAACTTCCAGCTTGGTTCCCCAGACAGTTCCTCCCCCCTCGGCTCCCAAGAGTTGGTCTCCTCCAGTCCTGCTTCCTCCTCATCCTTTATGAAAATGCACCGACGCCACACCGTGGTTCTCTCTTGTGCACAGGGCTTAGCGATTTTCACCCGCATAGCATTTGACCAGATGGGCATCTGAAGGTGAGGCACCTCAGAATGGAAGGTCAGAGGAAGAACTGAGTCCTGAGCCAGGAGAACAGACTGTTCCCAGCGCAAGAAGGGGCCGGTGGGCTGGGTGGAGGGCTCCAAAGCCGCTGCAGCCTCGGTAATAACGGCAAACCCAAGATACACGCTCTACTGGTTCTCTTTCCCCTCCGAAATGGGGTAGTCGTGCGCCGGGAGTCGGAGTGCCCGGGCTCAGCACACGCTAGGTAGACCCTCGGTTGTCACTGCCCAAGCGCAGCACATACGTGGGTCCTAAACACCAGCGGGTGCCAGGACGCCTGCTCTTGGCGCCCTGGGCTGAGGTTCGTTTTGGTATTAACCCCCGCGACAGTACCACTTAGGGTTACAAGGCGCTGGGGGGCACACGATAAAGGTGTTGTTCCCCCACCTCACGGACGCGCGAGTTCCATGGTGGCGGCGGTTGCGCCGGCTAGTGGGCCGCGTCTGAGGCTAGCGCCCACCGCTGAACCCAGAAGGATGCCGGCGGTCCCGGGCAGGCACGTGGGTCCCCGCCCCCAGTGTCCCTCCCCCGGGCGGGGCGGAGCCCACCTACCGCGGCGGCGAAGCAGCTCCGCAGGGCCTCGAACTCCTGCGCGCAGAGGTCCTTCCTCAGACGGCCGCCCGGGGCCGTGGACGCCTGCACGCACCTGCCGTAGGCCGCGGCCTGGGGGCGGGAAGGAGACGCGCGAGGGTCGCGGCGACCCCTGCATCCGCCGGTCACCCGTGCAGACCCCTTCGCCGTCGCTTCCCGGTCACCACCACCCCACCGCCGCCCCACGCAGCCCTTCCTGCCCCCGGGAAGGCTCCGCACCTCGGCCCCACAGGCCGCCAGGCGCTCGGGGAAGGCGCGGAGACGGCTTCGCACGCGACCCCACACCGCTCCGTTCCCCGACATGAGCGGCTCTTCCTGGCACTCGTGGGCGCCGCCATCTTAGGTCCGTCCTCTTCCGGCGCCCAACAGCTTGATAGGTCGGCGGTCCCGCCCATCACGTTTCCTCTGCCTCGTACTTGGCTAGGCTTCTCCTCGCCTCTGCCTCTCCTCCGGAACCGTGCCTGGTTCCTCAGAGCCCTGCAATTGGCTTGTGGCCTTGTCTATCTTTGTCCTTGGACTTTAGATTGGTTCAGGCTCAAATTGTTTACTGAAGTCGGCCTCAGGGCCCGCCCCACACGAGCGATTGGCCAGCGAGCCCAGGCCAGGGCAGTGACTGGAGGGGGCCCGGGCCTGGCGGAAGCGGGGCGGGGCGGGGCGGGGCGGGGCGGGGCCGGAAGGTGACCGGCATCATGGCGGCCACGCCGCAGCTGCGGGACCGTCTGAGCTTCTTGCACCGGGTGAGTGCGGGCGGCCCCGGCCTCGCCCCGGGCCCAAGCTGGCCACTTCTGTGGCCCTGCTTGGCCCCAGCCTGGTCCCCGCGCTCCGGGCCCTCCGGCTCCTCCCGGGCTCGGTGTCCCCTCCGTCCTCCTCCGGCCCCTCCGGCTCCTCCCGGGCTCGGTGTCCTCTCCGTCCTCCTCCGGCCCCTCCATCCCCTCTATCCCCTCTGATCCTTCCGACCCCTCCCACCTCTCACTTCGCCTCTTCTCCCTCCTTCCCGGTCCTCCGACACCGCAGACCCCTCCTCTTCTCCCCTCCGACCCTTCCGCCCCTCCCACGGCTGGGGGGCCGCACCGCACGTACTTGGAGGGGTCAGGTCAGACCACCGCAGTGTCAGGTCCACTGGGGACTGTGAGACCCCTTGAACAGAATCCAAATCGGAGAAGAAAGCCGTGGGACCCAAAGTTTTGTTTTTTTCAACCTAATTTTAAGTAGCATTAGAGAAAAAGAAACCCAGTGAACCGTGAACTCCACAGTAAACACAACCAGACCCTGGCCTGGGAGCAGGGGAATACCGTTTATTCCGCAGCCCTGATGGGAGGGAAGGCCCTGCGCACCTCTCCAAGCTGTGGCAAGAGGGCCGGACGTTTTTAAGGTAGAACCAGGGAGGAGCGGTGCCCAGCTGCAGAGTTAGGCGGAGTGGGGCAGTGTCGGTGGGGTAGGCTGCTCTGTCTGATAGCTGGCAGTTATCCTCCTTTGGGGACTGGGAGACAGGCCCCGTCCTTCCTGGTGGTTATGTTTCCAGGAATGGCCTCCAGGTCCTTCAGAAAGAGGCTCCTGAGTTGTAGGAGGTCCACATGAACAGCTGTAGGTTCTTTTTAGAAAATGCTCCAGGAGTGGGAGGCTGGGGCTTGTCACCAGGTGTAGGCCAGAACTAACAGTAAATTCTCCTGGCGCCTTGAACTTCCTCAGGCAGGTGTTTGGGGGGGGGGGGCTGGGCTTACCCTGGTGCTTTTAGAAGCCCCGTCAGTTCAGCTCCCCTTTTGGTCTTGGTGGACAAATCATGTAAGCAGTGTGCGCACACAGCCTCAGATGACATTCAGGCAGGTCTTGTGACACTAGGCATCCACCAGTCAAATTGCGTCTGTGGCCAACGCCTCACAGTGCACCTGAGGCCTTCTGTCCTGTCTACACCGAGCCTCGCGCCCCGCAGATGCACAGTGATGGGGGAGTGGGTGTTTCCCGTTTTCACGTCTGTAAACAGTATGTTTCTGTGTCGAGTGAGCACGTAACATAAAGGCGTTTGTGCTCACAGGTAACTGTGGGACGCTCAAGGAATTAAGTTGTTCTTGCTCTGACTTATTTCTGTGGGGCCCATGCCCAGGAGTGGAGCTGTGGGGCGGTCAGTCCGAATGGTTGTGTCACGTTGCTGATCTGTGCTCCAGGAGAAATGGAACCTTCCCGGTGCCCTGCGCGGGAAGGGAGCTCGTCTTGAGTTGTTCGGGTATTTTTGCCAGTTAGTAAGTGGGTACATGTAAAGTCGCCTTTACGTTGTTGTGTGTCTGTAAGCATAGGGCCCTGGGGGCCGTGACAAATCCGGACCCAAGCAGAGGGCCCGTCGCCGTGGAGACCACCACCTTCCGGGGCGTTTGTCCCACCCTCCGGCAGGGAGGCTCCTGCGGGCTCCCTGTGGCCGTGGGACCGCAGCTGTCCTGGCCGGGCCCCCTGACCAGATGGCACGTCAGCAGTAGGATGTGTGGAGACTGGGACCGCTGCAGCCCTGCAGACAGGGCCCTGTGGTCCCCTCGGCAGCGGCTGGCCTCCCGGCTGCCGCGGGCCCCGTGTACGCGGCCGCTCACTGTGGGTGGGGCTCCGCTCCTTTTCAGCTCCCGATCCTCCTGAAGGGCACGGCGGACGACGATGTCCCGTGCCCCGGCTACCTGTTTGAGGAGATCGCCAGTATCCTTCCCGCGGACGCCTGGGGGCTGGGGCAGGGTTCCTGGGCTTCTCCTGCCCGAGGGGCCCACGGCCCCGTCCCCGTAGTAACCAGTGTGGGCGGGGCCTAATGGCCGCATTCATCCCAAACCAGGGCCTGGGATGGGTGCCTGCGGCGGGGCGGGGCGGCTTCTTCCCCGCCCCCCCCCCCGCCCCCCCCCCCCCCCCGGCCAGCGCGGCCTCCTGCAGCCCAGGGTCAGCTCGCCCCTTCCCTAACCCGAGTGCCTCCCAGAGATCTCGCACGAGTCCCTGGGCAGCAGCCAGTGCCTCCTGGAGTACCTCCTGAGCCGCCTGCACAGCGGCTCCGGCCGCGTGAAGCTCAAGGTGAGTCTGAGTGTCTCGGCAGGCCCTCCCCGGGGTCAGGTCGAGGCCCAGGTCCTGCCCCAGGGTGAGGCCGGCGGCAGGGGGCTCTGCTGGGCGGGGTCCCCTCCTTTGGGCCCAGCTTGGCCCCACCTGTCTGTCGCCCCAGGTGCTGAAGATCATGCTGCACCTGTGTAGCCACGGCTCCCAGTCCTTCCTGCTCATCCTGCAGCGCAACCCCGCCTTCATCCAGGAAGCCGCAGGTACGGGGTCTGCCCGGCCAGCCCCACCGAGGCACAGGGAGCAGGGCGGCTGGGGCAGGTTGCAGCCGGATCGGTAGCCTGGGCCCCCGCCTCCCTGACCCTCACCCGTGCTTCCCCATCCACGCCGTCATCCACTGCCAGCACCTCTCTCCGCTCCCACCACACAGGACCCTTTCCTCCTCCCTGCCCGGCAGGCTCAGCTGGGGTCTCCTCCAAGCCCTGCATGCTCTCAGCCTCCCCCCGCCCGCCGCCCCACTCCTCCACTGCACTTACCACGCAGGGCGGAATGACCGTGTCTGTCTCTGAGCCCTGCCAGGCCTTTGCGGCCAGACCTTTCCCGTCTGCCCCTGTGACCTGTGTGCTGTGGGCTTCCGGCAAGCGTCTGTGCTGCCGTCCCTGCCACGGGCTCTCTCTTCTCCCCAGGGCTGCTCCCCGGGGCCCTAGTAAACCTTCCGCTCTCGAAGGGCTGTGGGAGGACGGGACTGGTGAGGCCATCAGGAGAGGTGGGGCTCTGGCCTGTCGTGATCCAGGCGACAGGTGGGTCTGGGGTGGAGTCCCGTCCCTCACCCATTCCCTGGGCCAGGGCCGTCCCTTCGCCTCTTGTTAACACAGACTTGCGAGTTGGGGGCCTGAGGTCTGCTCTTTGGGTGGGGCGAATGGAACAGGGAGGCCTTGGCCTTCAGGCAAGAACCCACCCAACCGAGCTGTCCCCGAGAGGGCAGCGCCACGATGGGGACCGAGTCCTCTGGCCACCACTTGTAGGAGATCCTCGGCAGTTACGGATTATGTCCCACCCGCCGGGTGCTGGGACCCACCCCCCTGCACCCTTTACTGCAGATGGGGCTGTGGCCAGGGCGGGGCTGGGCTGCCTGTGGCCCTGGGCAGCTGTGTCGGTGCTTTGGAGATGGAGCAGCCTGGGAAGGGGCCCAGAGGCACCAGGGCTGGGGTGCACCCATCACAGCCGAGCTCCCCAGAGCTCGTGCCCCGCAGCAGTCCTGCTGGGTCATCCTCACCAGCCGGCAGGTCACGATGACTCACTGGGCAGCTCTCACAGCTACGGCGGGTGCCGGGGGTCACCTCTGTCCTGGTCCCCTGGAAGAGAGCAGGTGAAACGGACTGAGGGCAGCAGACCAGGTTCTCTGTTGGCACCAAAATCTCTCCAGCTCTGAGCACTGGCCCCAGGGGACGGTGCGCAGATAGGCCTGCATGGGCTGTGAGAGGAGGTGGTGCTGGGGCGGGGGGGTGCACAGAGAGGACAGTCCTGTGTCTGGGGTCCAGCAGGGTCCTGCAGGGAGGGTGGGAGCTGCGGCAGGAACGGCAGGGAGGTGCTGCTGTCCCTTCACTCCTCCTGTGTCCGGCTGCCCGCCCAGCTGGTTGCGGGGCCATGGTCTGCACACCCTGGGGCTGGCACCAGCCAGATGAGAAGAGAGATGCGTTTGGACAGAGGAAACAGGCAGGCCCTGCTCTCGCTCTGAGCCCTGAGAGGAGGAGGTAGTGAGGCACGCGCGGTGGTGGGGGTTGTCCCCTGGGGAGTGCGAGGGCCCTGAGGCAGGGAGAGCCTGGGCTGGGTTCAGTGCAGCGGAAGCTCACTTGATGAGGCACGACTGAAGCTTTACGAGAGGAGACGATTTAGGCTGTGATGAAGAACTTGAGATTTATTGTCAAGCCCCTGGGATACTCGAGGGTTTTGAATTGGACGAGGCCCCATTCGGGTTGCCTCTGAGTGGTGGCGGGGTCCGGGGAGGTGGTTGGGCTGCTGGTGCGAGAGCCCAGGCAAGAGGCGGCCATGGGGTCAGGGAGCGACGTGCCCTGTGGTGCCCCAGAGGTCGGATCTCAGCCTCATGGCTTGGGGTGTGGGCGAGGAGGAAGCCGAGGGGCTGCGAGGGCCGGGCTGTCGTGGGCTTGGGATGGCGGGGCATCTGTGCTTTATAAAGCCCACCCCGGCCCCACAGACCCGGGCTGGCGGGGGGCACGGAGCTCAGGCTGCCCATGCAGGGAGGGGGCTTGCAGGCCACGCCCCTCGAGGTGGTCCACAGGGCCCAGCTCGGCTCTCCTCTCTCTGCCTCGTCTGCAGTTTTCACAGGCCCCCCGGACCCTCTCCATGGGAACAGCTTGTACCAGAGGGTGCGGGCGGCTGCCCAGGTGAGCCCAGGACCCCGGTTGCTCCCTGTCCCCCAACCCGGGGCCCTGGCTCTACCCCTGCTGCATGGCTGGAGCCCTGTGCGTGGCCCTCTGGGGAGGGGTATGTGCGGAGCAGGGGCAGGGCGACAGCGGTGGGCTCACGGCAGTGCTGAGTGCCTGCTGTCTTCACCCAGGACTTGGGGGCTGCCCTGTTCTCGGACGCCTTGTCACCTCCGCCTCCCTCCCAGCCTTCCAGGGCCCTGCCTCCAGCAGGTATGCAACCATGTCCAGCCCGGGGGGCCGGGTTCCCCTCTGGGCGGGCTCGTGGTCCCTCCTCCCCTAGCGTCCCGGGTGTGCGCACTGCTCCTCGGAGGGCCACTGACGCGGGCGTCACCGCAGGCATGGGCTCCCAGTCCAGGCCCCAGAGCGCCCTGCAGGGCTTCGGCTACAGCAAGGAACGGGGCCACACAGGTGAGTGCTGCAGGGGCGAGGGGCCTGCCGAGGGGGCGAGGGGGCGAGGCGGCGGGTGGGCCCCTCAGGCCCCACACTGACGTCCCTCCCACCCCTGGCAGCAGGGCAGGTGTGGTTGGCTCTGCTTAACTGACAGGTGAAAAGCCAGGTTGAAGGTCAGCCTGCACTTGGGCCCCCAGCTCTGCTCCTCCGAGGGCAGAGGGCGGGGGCCCCAGCTGTGACAGAGGTGACCTAGGGCAGGAATGGCGCCAGCCATGCTTGCTGGGGGTGCCTGCGGCTTGCAGCGGGGCCGTGTGGCCCTCTTGTGGGCTCTGGGCTGTGTCCCGCTGTTGTGCTGATGGTCCTGGTCCTGGTCCCCGCTCTCAGTCCCCTGGCCCTTCTGAAGTTCTGATCCCTGAGGTGGGTCTGCCTTGGAGACCTCACCTGTTCTTAATTTGGGGGTGATGGTTGGATCCCCTCCTTGGGGTGCTCACACAGGAGAGCCCCCAGCACTGGACATGAGCCTCCCTAAGCGCCCACGGAGGTTTGGGGCTCTCAGGACAAGCAGGAGGCCCCTTGCTCCGAGGCGGGGACCCAGGGGACCCAGGGGCACAGCTGAGCTGTAAGCTGCCGAGTGTTCAGGCTCCACTGGGCCAGAGCATGCTGAAATGAGTTCACCGGGGAAGCTTCCCGAAGGGCCTGGTTCCTCTACATGCCCTCTGCTCTGTGCAGCTTTGTGTCCTGACCTCCAAGCCATGGGTGGGGAGCAGCGTGGAGACAGGGCATGGGGGTGGTGGCTGTACCATCTCCCCTCTCCCTCTGGTGCAGGCTCTGCAGGTGAATCCTTCCTGTCCACCATCCAGAAGGCCGCAGAGGTGGTGGCCAGCGCTGTGCGCCCCGGGCCTGAGAGCCCCAGCACCCAGAGGCCCCTGCTGCGGGGTAACGCCTACCAGCCAGCCGTGACGCCTCCAGCCAGCCTCAGCCCCCCCACTCCTGGGAACCCACTCCCCGTAGCCGGCCTGGGCGCCCGAGGTATCAAGTGACACCCCTCGCGCAGTGGGGTCTGGCTTCCCCTCCCAGGGCTCCGGGCTTGTGTCACCTGCCGGCTGGGTGGGAGCAGATGGAGGAGGAAGAAAGCAGCTCACCTGTGGGGTGGGGGGTGTACAGGCCCCGCCCTCCTGTCCCACACCACCTCTCAGAACTCAGAGCCAGCCGCCCAGGTGATGAGTTCCACGTGGCCTCTGTGGTGGCTGCATCCAGACCAACCATACCTTGTCCCTGCGCTGTCCAATGTCTTTGTCCATCTGCTCTGGGTGGGAGCTTCGGTGTAACGGCCCCACCAGGAGTGGGTCCTACCCAGGTCCCAGCTGCTCAGATGCAGGACTAGGGTTGAGCTGGGACGAGAACCCAGCCCCAGCCCTCGTCCATGCATTCGACACGTTTGGGTGGCTGTGCGGGACGGCAGGGACACCCGAGGAGGACCAGGCTCCGGGGCACGTGTGTTCTGGTGCACTGGGGGAGAGGACGGCCAGATAGCTGTCCGTGACCTCCACCTCCACCTCACTCAGCAGCTGCCATCACATTTTCATGGCTCAAAGGAAGGGTGTCAGGACTCACCGGGATTTGAGAGCTGCTGTGCTGGCAGTGTCCCCGCTGCTCTGCACATCCAGCCCCCGCCTGGCCCTGGTTCCTGACACGGCTTCCTGCGTCTTCCGGGCGGGGCGGGTCCCCTGGGAGGGTGTGCTCCTCTCTGCCCCCGTCTCCCCTCACCTGGTGTGTCCTGGAGCTGGAGCCCAGGTGGCCGCCCCGTCCACATCTCGGGACCCAGACCCCAGGCCTTTCCTGGATCTCCCTGTCCCGGGATCCTGGGGAGGCGGACACGAGGCCAGCCTGAGGCCCCAGAGGGCCTTACCCTCAGTCACTGTCTCCCCCAGCAGTGAGACGCCAGCCTGGGCAGGCCGGGGGCGGCTGGGATGAGCTGGACAGCAGCCCCAGCTCTCAGGGCTCCTCCCAGGAGGACGGCGCCCTGGGCGGGGCCTCAGACTCCAGCAGTCGGTCGGGCAGTGACAGCCCCTCAGTTACCAGCCGGGCGCCCAGTGACCTGGCAGAAAGGTGAGCCTGGGCCCAGGGCAACCCCCCCAATCCCAGCTCCAGGATCCCACCGGTCAGGGAGGCACCCTGCTCTGTCCTGACCTGCATGCCTCCTACAGGGTCGAGGCCATGACCCCGGGTGACCACCAGCAGGAGCTGAGCCTGGTCCGGGCTGTGACTCGGGGGCCGCACGCCTTCCTGAGCCGAGAGGAGGTGCAGCACTTCGTCAAAGAGTGAGCCCCCCACCCCGCCACTCCAGGACCCCACCCCTGCACCCCCCGCCCTTGCCCCAGCTCTGCGCCCCCACCTGGCCCCTGGCCCCTGCCCCACTGCCCAGGTGCCCCCGTGCAGGTGTGGACTCCTCAACTGTGAGGCCGTGCTGGAGCTGCTGATCCGCCACCTGGGCGGGACTGGCGAGCATGAGCAGATGGTGAGGGCGGCTGCCGCGGGGCGGGGGGGTGTCCTGCCCTGGAGACAGGTGGGGGGTGAGCGCAGGACTCCCGTGAGGGTCCTTGCTGACCGCAGGCCTGCCCCGCAGAGAGCCCTGGGGGCCATCGCTTCCCTCGGCTGCACCGACCTGCTCTCCCAGGAGCGCGTCCTGCTGCTCACCCGGCCGCGGCTGCGGGAGCTCAGTGCGGGCCACCCCGGACCCGTGACCAACAAGGCCACCAAGGTGAGCGGCGGAGCGCCGCCCCCACCCCGCTCCCCAGCCCCCAGGCCCCAGCGCCCGCTCACGGACTCTCCCTTTCCTGCCTGCTGCCCCTGGAGCAGCAGTCGGGGGCTTGGCGTCTTCCCATTCCTGGGACCCCACACTTGCCCTCCCCGCTTCCTAGCAGCTCTGTCCTTTGGGCAACGCCGTCCCCCTCATGACTCATCTTACACACGGCTTCCTGCAGGAAGCCCTCCTTGGCTGCTTGGATGGATCTATTCCTCTGTTCTCCGCTGTGTCACAGCTCATGGGTCTGAGCTCTGCTTCCAGGTCCCCAGCTCCTGGAAGACGGAAGTGGTTCTGTGTGTCTGAGTTCTCTTTCTGCTAACAAGTGTCGGGGAGCAGCCCAGGATCTTCCTAGGGGCCTCTAGGCAGCAGCCAGGCCCTGGCCCCTTCATCCGCTGTTGGCTTCCCATTTCTTCTGTGGTGGCTGAAAATTCAGCTCCTTAGTCACCTGTCCCTAACTGTCCTCCCCAGCGCTGCTGCTCCCCAGGGGGGGGCGACAGGAGAACAGGTGGGAGCAGCTGGCCGGCCCTCCCCTGCTCTGGGCGGCGGCACTGAGGCAGGCACTGGGGCGGGGAGGGCCACGTCGTCCGTGACTCCTGAGGAGCACAGAAGCCTCACCGATTCCCCTTTTCTTCCCTCGTCCAGATCCTGAGACACTTTGAAGCCTCCTGCCAACAGTGGCCTCCTGCCCGGAAGCCCCCAGCTGAGCCCGGCCCCACAGCTGCCCATGTGAGCCCATCAGACCTGCTGACCGATGCCCTGCCTTTAGCCGGGGACCAGGCCTTCCTGCAGCCTCTGAGTTCAGCTCTGTTCACACCCAGGAGCACTGCTCCCCCATCAGGGCTGCATCCTGGCCCTGTGTCCCCCACCCCTCAGGACGGCTGCCTGCTTCCAGCCCCTGGGGATGCTGTGGAGACCGAAACCAGACTGGCAGCTTCCACAGAGCAGGGGCTTGGATCTGAGCGGGGCCCGGTGGGCATGGACACCCGACAGTGGGGGCCAGAGCTGGGCCCGGGCCCCAGCGGCAGCTCCCACTCCTTGTTTGCTGGCATGGAGCTGGTGGCCTGTCCCCGCCTGGTGGCGGCCGGGCCTGCTGTGGGGGAGCCCCGCCAGGCCCCCTGGACGTTGTCTCAGAGGATGGCAGCCAAAAAACCGTCTGGCTCGGAGCCATCGGCTTTCGCCTTCTTAAACTCATGACCTCGTCAGCCTGGGCCACCAGCAGAGTCCCTGGCCCATGCTCCCAGGACCCCCCAACTTTGTCCTGTCCCCAGTGCCTACAGCCCCCATGTCCCATCAAAGAGTGTTTCCCCTCAGGGGTCTGCAGTCAGCCTCGCCCTCCCCCTGGTCTCTTCCCCTTGCCCACTGAGGCCTTGGTGCGGGCGGGCAGCCAGCCAGGCAGGCTCAGTGGACGGCCCATCCCGTGATGAGACCAGCCACCAATAAAACCCAGGTGATACTTCAGGAGTCCACGAACCCAGCAGATTCAGGCCAGCACTGCGGGAAGGGGTCGTTCTTGCCCATGGGGGCCTGCTCCCCAACCTTGCGTCAGAGGCAGGTTCCCTGTTTTTCTTCTGGTGGGGCAGGACCCCCTACAGTCTGCCCCGTGGATGTGGTGACCAGGGAGCAGCCCTGAGTGCCCGCAGGACGGGCACAGAACGAGGAGCTGAATGCTCGCTGAGACTGGCAGCCCTGCCTCCTGCCTCACGGCCGTCTGGTCTGGCAGGATGAGCACACTGTCCATCTTTCCATCTGCCAAAGGGATCAGAAGGGAGGGCAGAGGAGCAGATGGCTTGGTGTGGCCTGCCTGGAGGGCACGGGAGCGGAGGCCTGGTGACCGAGCTGAGACGTGACACCCCTCGGACCTGCCCCAAGTCCCTGGGGTCCACACAGGCACGCAGAGCAGGGCGCCAGATGAAGGCGGGGAGGGCCTGCCTGCAGACGGGGCCCAGCCTCCCCGCCCCAGGCTGCTGTTCACAGGCAACGGTCCTGGGAGGACCCCAGAGCCACCTCGGCCACCCCCACCCCGACCTGTCTCCTTTGCCAGGGGCCGGCTGCCTGGGCTTGGATCCCCACAGCAGTGGCTGGCAGGACCTTGCTAGTGCTCCCCGCGGGCCCCCGGGGGAGGCCCCTGCCCGCCTTCTCTCAGGAACAAGGATTGTTGTGGGTTTGGAACCACTGCTCGGGTCTTGGTTTGTTTTTGAGCTCAGATTCCTCCCTCAGCAAGGAGTGGGGTCGGCTGGGTCCTAGGCAGCCTGGCACCTTCTCTTCATCAGGCTGGGGCCCTGTCCAACATCAGGTCCCTATGTGGCCCTTGTCAGCTCCCTTTGCCATGACCGTGGCCTGCAGACTGCACGGCACCTTGGACGAGAGCTCTGGCTCCTAGAGCCAGGGACGGTCTGGGGTCACACCTCCTAGATAAACACTGCTTTTAACACGAAGCTGCGCTGTTTGCTTTTTCCTTTAGAATGTGTGTGTGTGTACACGGGCACTCAGGAGGGGCACACATAGGGGCTTCTAAAACAGGCAGGTGTTTTTTCCTCCTTAAATGTTTGAGGACTCCCCAGGGGGACTGTCTGGTCCTTTTTTTTTTTTTAATTGAAGTGTAGTTGATTTACAATGTGGTAGTAATGTCCGATAATTGGTCCTGTGATTTTCTTTTTTAAATTTTTTTTCCAATTTTTTGGCGGGGGGGAGGTAATTACGTTTATTTATTTATTTTAACAGAGGAACTGGGGAATGAACCCAGGACCTGGTGCCTGCAACATGTGCGCTCTACCACTGAGCTCTACCCTCCCCTGGTCCTGTGGTTTTCTTAATTGCATGGTTTTTAACTATGGAATTCAATTCCTTATGTAGATTTAGGGCCATTTGTGTTATCTCTTTCTTCATAAGTGAGTTGTAGCAGTTTGTGTCTTTCAGGGAATTGGTCCGTTGCAGACGTGGCCATGGGGTCTCTAGCCTGCTTCACTGTCCTCAGCTTGTGCAGGGTCCCATATGTCACTTCTGATGCTTTCTTGGCCAGTCTGATTAGAGGTTTATTAATACTATTGATCTTTTCAAAGAAATGCCTGGACTTTTATTTTTTCTGCTGGTTTTTGAGTTTTCTATTTCATTGATTTCTGTTCTTTATTATTTCCTTCCTTCTGCTTTGGGTTTAGTTTTCTTTTTCTAGTTTCTTAAAGGTGGAGACTTAGATTATTGATTTGAGACCTTCTTTTCTAGTATGATAATTCTAATGCATACATTTTCCTCTAGACACTGCTTTAGCTGCATCCCATGAATTTTGATACATTTTTATTTTTATTCAGTTCAAAATGTTTTCTGATTTCCTTTAAGAGATCTTTTTGGTGTAATGGCTGATTTAGAAATGCATTTCTCTATTATTACTATTTTTGTTCTGATACAGTAAGAGAACATATTTTGTATGACTTCAGTTATATTTTTAAAAATTTCAAACTTCTGTTAAAGTTTGTTTAGTTGCCCACAATATAGTTTATCTTGGTGAATGTTCCATGTGCACTTGGTCTAGAAAACTGCAGACCAGTCTCCTTCATGAACATAGGTGAAAAAAACATCCTCAACCAAACATTAGCAAACAAATCCAGAAGCACACGGAAAGAGTGATACATCAAGATAAGTGGAGCTTTTCCTGGGGATAGAAGGCTGAGTCAGCATCTGAAAGTCAGTGCAATTCATCACATCAACACACTAACGGAAGAACCACCAGCTTACTTTGAATGAGGAAGCTAAGAGAACACAGAAGCAAACCACAGACTGGGAGGAGGTGTTTGCCACTCACAGATCTCAGGGAGGACCTGTATCAAGAACGTGTAAGAAACACTCAAAACTCAACAAAACAAAACCCCCTGTTTGCAAAGTGGGCAAAAGTCTTGGACAGAGACTTCACCAAAGGAGGTATGTGGGTGTAGGGCAGAGAAGCGCACCAGTAGATTCTTCGCATTATTAGGGAAATGCCATTGAACACCATACAGGGACCACTGCACGCATATTAGAATTACTTTAATAATAATTTAAAACTTCTAATAACAGTGTGAGGGCAACGGGGAGCAGTCAGAACTCACACTGCTGGTGGGGATGTAAGAAGACACACCTTTGGAAAAGTCTGGAAGCTTCTTATAAAGTTAGACATACACCTACTATGCAATCCAGCAGGTTCCTCCTAAGCATCTACCCAAGGGACGTGAAAACTTAGGTTCACACCAAAGCCTGAAGGTGAATGTTTACAGCAGTTTCATTCATAATTGCCCCAAACTGGAAACAACAGCATGTCCGTGGGTTGAGGAGTCAAAAGTGTGGTTCACCCGTGCGGTGGAATACTAGTCAGCCGTTAAGACGAACACGGATGCCTCTCACACTGACGGAAGCCAGACCCCAAATGCTACACACTGAAGGATTCCACTTCTGTGATATGACTGTAAAAAGGGAACACCATAGTGACAGAGAACAGGTTAGTGGTGGCTAGGGCCCGGGATGGGAGGGTTTGGCTTCAAAGAGTCAGCCCCAGGTTTGGGGAGGGGAGTGTTCTGTGCCTTGTTTGTGGTGGTGGTAACATAGCTGTATCATTTCTCAAAACTTGGCTGTACGCCCCCAAAGTGTGGTTTTTATTGTATGTACATTTTTAAAGTTTTAATTTTAAAAAGTAGTTGATTTTTAAAAGTGGGGCAAAGACCAGCAACGAGCTATTACTTTGAAGGGAAAGATGAGACTCTTTGCTGGTGGGACCAGAAGCCGCATGGCGGAGGGAGGGGGGGCTTTCCGCGTGACAGGGGTGCAGACGGTGGACTCCAGCGGAGGGGCGCGGGGCTGGGCGCGCCGGGCCCACGGACCGGCTGCGGAGGACGCGCAGCGAAGGCGTGGGACACGCGGGGCGCCACGGAGGGAGGCCCTGCCGGTGGGGCCTGTGGTCTGGACGCCGGTTACAAAAGGAGGCAACCCCCAAAGCCCTGGGGGTGGGGCGGAGGTCCGGAAACTTCGGAGCAGGCAAAAAGAAAGACGGAAGGCACTGTCGAGAGAAAGAACGGAGACAAGAACAAGGGCGACCCGCCGCGCGGCCTTGGGCGGGAGGAGGGCGCCGGGCACGGGGCCGGGGCGGTGTCAGGGCTGCCCGGGGAAGGCGCTCCCCGCCAGCGCGCAGCTTCGCGTCTCCGCCAGGCGGCCCTCCCTGGGACTCACAGGCCCGGACCCCAACACGGAGCGTCCAGCGGGTAGCGAGACCCACGTGCCCAGACAGGCCTTGGCAAGGACGGAGCCCGGCACGGCGTGAGAGCCCGGAGCCCCGCGGGCGCCCCACAGGCAGGCTGAGCCCCGCGGAAGAAGTGCTGGGCCGCCGCGCGCGCCCCGCCCCTTTCTCCTCCTCCCCACCCTCCCCCAGAGGCTCCTCCTGGGACCCGCCCCCGCATCAGCCAGACCCCGCCTCCTCCAGCCACGTCCAATCAGCAGCCCGCCTCCGCCACGGTGCCCTGCTCTCCGCGGCTCCTCCCACGCCTGAACTTCCCGAAGGACGGCCGAGCGGCCCAATGAGCTCCCGGGAAGCCCGGAGCGGGCCTCCGGGGAGCCAATCCGGAAGCGGCGTCGGAAGGAAAGGCGGGCCTCCGTGACGGAAGGGGAGGAGGTGCTAGGCTGTTTTCTGGTTGCTAGCTGCCGCCGCTCCCCTAGCCGCCCGGACGCTTCATTGTCACCGAGCCTCGGAGTCAGCTCCGGGGCCGGGGGCGCAAGGTCGCTGCCCGAGGCCTCGGCCCCGCGCGATCCAGCTTGAAGGGCCCCGCGCACCCCTCGCCGTTCGGTCCCGCAGGCCCTGCGTCCCAGGCCCGACCCGTGCAGGTGAGCGGGTCCCTGCGCAGGTGGCGTGGCCCGTGCAGGTGAGGGGGCTGCTGGGCCCGCTCAGGGACGGGCATGACGGGCTGCGCAGGTGAGATGAGGCGTGTAGGTGAGTGGGGCCTCGTGCTGGTGAGGGGGTCCCTGCTCAGGTGAGGTGGTCCCCGGCCCTCCCACGTGGGGAGGTCAGCGCAGGTGTGGATGCTTGGCACTCGCACAGTGAGGGGCTTTACGCTGATAACGGAGGTCCCTGCACAGGTGAGGGTGTCCGGGGTCTGCTCAGATGAGGGAGAAGGTGTAGGTGCCCCCCGCACAGGGCCGGGGAGCTTCTCATGCCTTCCCCAGAGAATGGTGTGGATTCTAGTCAGCAGTCTCATCTCACCACCTTGAAACAAACCCCAGGGAGATGGGCAGCTTCCAGACAGAGACGCTGCGCGGGGCCCTGAGTTAGCCCATCCTGGGGGGCCCGGGCAGCAGCTCCGGACACCCACCTTCAGGTCCTGGAGGGACACCTCTGCATACAAGGTGAGGTCCGGCCTGGAGGCTTCCATGGAGAGGTTGTGTTTGCCGTCCCAGAGCCCCGCACACTCCTCGCATGGGCCAGCCTGGGTCCAGCTGGACGTGGCTGGACCCTCTCCTGAGGAGAGGAGGGGGTTAAATTCCACCCACACGACCAGAAACGCATAGCTGAGGACACCGGCCTGGTGAGTGGCAGGGACAGCCTCTGCCCTCGCTCTAGAGAGTGGGGGCTCTGTGGGTGTCGGGGCTGAAGGAGACTGCAGCCCTGAGCTCAGGTGACGATGGTGTGTGCCCGCTGGCCCAGCAGAGCCCTCAGTGGCACGGAGGGCTGTGCTCATTCCTCTCTGGTCACTCCTGGTGCCGGTGCATCCACTTCTGTTCCTTGAGCACCAGCCGCGTGCCACTGCCGGGCTGCATGGTCCCTGTCCTCGTGGGGTTGACATTCAGACGGTGCACACACCAACCTGTGTGGGCAGGTGGCCAGGTGAAGAAAAATGAAGCGGGATGAGGGCGTGAAGAGTAACAGGGACAGGCAGCCCTCTGAGTGAAGGGGACATCCTGGGAAGGGTCCCAAGCAGATCAAGGGGGGAGCCAAGCGAGGAGGTCGCAGAGACCAGGGTGAGGTCCGAGTGGTATGAGGCACGTGGGCTTTACCTGGGAGCCCTCGGAGGGTGTCCAGCGGGTGCGCAGCCCGCCCTGAGACCCGGTTCAGAGGTCAGCTCTGGGTGCCGCGTGGGGAGGGGCTGGTCCGGCTGGGGAGGGCCGGAGCGGGGGCGGCTGTGGTTGTCCAGGTTTGAGGAGGTGCTGGGGGCTTGTGGAGGGGAGGGACCGACGGTAGGGGACACTGGCCTGGTTGCTGAGGGGAAGGTGTTGGGATGAGAGCTGGGTCTTTGGCTTGGGATCCCGGCTGGGGAGGGGCAGCTGGAGG
Organism: Camelus ferus; assembly: GCF_009834535.1. Lineage (NCBI taxonomy): Eukaryota > Metazoa > Chordata > Mammalia > Artiodactyla > Camelidae > Camelus > Camelus ferus. The sequence continues at coordinate 21,009,084 of NC_045711.1, forward strand.
TAGCAGGCAGGAGTCTGGGTCTGAGGTGTGGAGAGCTCCGAGGTCATCTCAGCTGGGAGTGAGGAGACACAGGGGGCGGGAGGTATGCCCTTGGGAACCGTTGGCCCATGGATGGTGTTTGAAGCTGGAGGCGGTGCCCCAGGGTGGAGCGGTCGGTTGGGCCAGCGAGGGGCCCTGGGAAGGCAGCCGCTCTAGGCGGGGAGGAGGGGAGCCCTGACATGAGAGCTGATGCTCCTACCAGAAGGCTTTGGATGTTCCGGGAGTCCTGAGGGATTGGAGGGGGCTCTGTAGCCAGATAAGTTTGGGGGCCAAATCCCAGTTAGAATGTCGCCTGCTGGGGCTCACCACGTGCCAGCCCCACGGCCGTCTTGTCTGAGCCTCGTGATAACCCGTGAGGAGGCACCTTCTTTGGGGGGCAGGGGTGGATATTAGGTTTATTTATTTATTTGTTTATTTTTGGAGGGGGCACTGGGATTGAACCCAGGGCCCTGTGCACGCTAAGCACTCGCTCTGCCGCTTGAGCTACACCCCCGCCATGGAGGCACCTTCTTAAATGCCCATTCTGCAGATGCAGAGCGCGAGGCTCGGGCTGGCGTGGTGCCTGTCACAGGGGCGGGGGCTCACACCCACGACTGCAGCGCAGGGCAGCCTCCCAGGCTGGGGGGGTTTTCTGGAGCCCAGGAGGCCCTCCTCTTGCGGCTCACGCTCAGGGTCCCAACAAGGAGACGGCCACCCAGCGAGCAGGGTGGAGAGCTTGGTGGCCGCAGACCCAGGTGCCCCGAGCCCCTGAGGCCCAGTTGGAGGTGGTGTGTGCAGGGCCCGGTTCCTCAGAGGGCATCTCTTTACTCCCCTTCTCCTCTCAGGGCTTGCCTGGCCACATGAAAGGCCCCAGGGCCATCGGCAGCCCTGCGGGCAGCCCTGGAAGTGTGGACCTGTGTCTGGCGGGCCTCCCTCCGCCCGTGTCCCGGCGCCCCAGCAGCGCCTCTGCCGCCAAGCCCATCACCCGCTCCGTCTCCATGGCCACGGGTGGCGCGCCCGGGAGGAAGGCACCGGTGAGTGTGAGAGCCCTGATCTGACAGCCACGCCTGGAGCAGTGTTAGCGTCTGGTCCTCGGGCGTCCAGGGCCCCTGCCCCAGGGTGGCGTCTGCCCACTGGGTGGGCTCCACACCTCAGCCAGCGTCCTCTCATCCACCATCCGTCCACTCCGGGGCTGTCCTAGGGCAGGAAGGACTCGGCTTGTGGACCAGGGAGCTGACTCAGAGAGGTCGAGGATGGGTCGGCTGGCCCCAGGCAGAGCCCTCTGTCCCTTGTGCTCCAGCAGCACCTGGATTTGTCGGAGCCCTCCGCAAATGGGCTGACGTGGGGGGATGGAGACGAGCCCCAGGGCAGGCGGGCAGCCGGGAGCGGGCAGCCAGGCTTGCTGGTTAGAAGGGGACCAGGGGCCCATCAGCCTTTGCCGTGGCACCCGGGCAGGCCTCACGCATCTCCTCTAGGACCCTCCATCTGCCTGGGGTGAGGGGCTCCCACTTCATGCCAGAGAGGCCAAGGCCACACCCAAGACCCCCACGCTGCTACCTCTGCCCACCTGCCACCAGCTGAGTGAACTGGTGGGTGACTGAAACCTTTGCCACGTGGTTGGTGGCCTCCCCTCTTTTTGCAGGAGGCCCCAGGGCCCAGAGGCTCCCAGGCTGCCAACAACCTTCGCAGATCTAACAGCACCACGCAGGTCAACCAGTCACAAGCCGACCATGCGTGGACCGGCCCCCGCAGGTAGCCTCCTGTCCCCTCAGGGGACCGCGGCCTGCTCCTCTCCTGCCTGGTCAGCCCTTCCCGCAGCCTCACCAGCAGGAGCACGGGGCCAGCCCTGGGCAGGGCGGGTGGGGTGAGTCTGTGTGCAGAGATGCGGCCCTGAGGCTGGTGTCCCCTGCCCGCTCCTCTCCCTTTGTCCGTGCTGTGCCTTGTGGGAGTCTTGGTGGCCGCAGGATGGGGTGTGACGCCTGATCCAGGCGTGGTTGTCAGATCAGGGCTGAGAAACGACGCTTTATGTTGTGGGCTTGGCGCAGAAGTCCCCGCTGGGGAGCCGGCCCCTCCTGTCCCCTCATAAGACACCCCCTCCAGTCTGGGTCCCTGGAGCCAGGCTCCTGGGCTGAGGGACGGTCCCTGCTTGTGCCCTCTCCCGACACAGGCCGACGGAGCCCCCGGACTCCCTGTTGCTCTCTGAGGGCAGCCCCAGTGAGAGAAAGAGGCCGGCCGGTCCAAGCAGAACTTCTAGTGAGAAGGGAGCCACATGGAACATCCTGGTGAGGCCGGCGGCTGAGCGGAGCAGATGGGATGTTGGGTGGCTGGTGTCTGTGGGGAGTGACCCCCATTCTGTCTTTGTTCTCACTGTTCCTCTGGGGGTGGGGACTGGCAGGAGGGGGGCGCCAGTGTTGGCCAGCTTTGACCACAGGGCTGGACGTGAGGGGGAGCAAAGAACGCCCCTGTCCCGGGGCTGCCTCACCGCCCCCTGTGCGTGGGAGTGACCGGGGTCAGGGGCGTGTGCGGTGGGGTCACAGGCTGTGTGCACTGACAGGACGACCGGCCCATGGCCTTCAGCTCACCGCCCGATGCCCCGAGTCCCAGTGCCCTCGACGTGCCAGCGTGCCCACGGAGGAGAGAGTGCACGGTGCCCCTGGCGCCCACCTTCACTGCCAACAATAGGTGCGGCAGCTACAGGGGCCACACGGCCCCACCCACCCGGAGCTCCCGGGGCAGCCGCTTTGTCTTGTTCATGGCTGGACCGGGTGCTTTGGAATGAGTGAGTGTGGGAATGAACGGTCGGCCTTCCCTACCTGAGGGCCGAGGGAAGAGGCTGCAACATGGTGTTTTGTACCCAGCACTCCCCCCAGGACCCGAGATGCCCAGCTTCACTCTTGAAGAGGTCAGGCCTGGACGAGGCTCACTCCGGGCCCCGGGAGACCTTAAGGTTCAGCCTCAGTCTGTCTGGAGGGGAGGATGGAGCTGCCTCGGGGGCACCTGCTCACTGCCCAGAACTGGTCAGCATCCTGGCTGTGCTGGTCACTTCTCAGCCATGCCACTCACAGCGAGACAGCAGCGGGGGCTGGAGAGGGAGGGCCGGGCAGGCTGGGACCTCAGCCATCGGGGCTGGTGGCCAGGAATGGTCAGATGGGGGCGTCTGGAGAAGCCCAGAGAGAAAGAGCTGAGGGCAGCGCCCCCACCTGCAGGAAAGCCCGGCCCCCTGGCTCTCGGCCTCAGCCGGGACCCACGCGCGACCCGCACACGGGCGGAGGGGCTGAGACACGTTTGCCTCAGTACAAGAAAGAATTTCCCAACCTTTAGAGCCATTTATCAAAGGAATGTCCTTTGAGAGGCCTTCACCAGCGCCGGTGCAGGAAGGATTCTTGGTTTCAACGTGAGAATTAGAATTAAGGCTTAACTCTAATTCCCGTCACAGTGACATGTGCATACAGCTAGAAAGTTGAACAGTGGCACTGACTTCAGGAGGAAAACAGCCCGCCCGCGCGCCCCTCCCCGCCCCAAGCCCTGCTCCCCAGAAGCAGCCACGTGCAGGCTGTTCGTTCTCGTATTTTCTAGAAAACCTTTCTCAAGACATGCCAGGGCGGCTCCTTGTCGACTGGTTTTCAGTCTCGGGCGTGACCCACATGGAAGGTGGGCTCACTGTCCACCGCCCTGCTTCCACCTTGCGCCCCATCGCGCCCTCCGTCCCGCCCTCGCGGTCCTGTTCTCTGTTTAGCCTCATTTCCGTCACATTCTGTTTGCTGATCTTTCTCTTGTGGATCTTTCCCCGAGTGTTCCCAGAGTTCAAGGCCCTGAGACTTGCCGGGAAGCCTGTTCCAGGCAGCTTCACTTCGGGGTGGTTGTGCAGGGGCCAGGCTGCTGTGCTGGGGGTCAGCATCTGGGCCTTTTCTCGGGGCTGCCCAGCCTCTCCGGGGAGTGGTCCTCTCATCTCCGACGCTGGGGTTTGCGTCCTGGCCGCCAGTGCTGCAGGCCGGCTGGGGAGGGGTGGGGCTGCCCTGGCTCGGGGCATAGACTGCTTCACCGGAGACCCAGACTCGTCCTCTGCAGGGCTGAGGCGGCGAGGGGGCTGGCGTCTGATGCTCGGGGCAAGCAGGGGGGTCCAGGCGTGGGCTTCCTTGGAGAGCCGGTGCCTCTGCTCCCTGCCCCTCCCTGGGTTCTGGGGTGCAGACCAGCTGCCTGCAGCACCTGGGGCTCCGCTCCCTCACTTTGCGCGTCCCTCACCACTGGCCCTTCTGTTCCTCCACCTCTAACGCTTCGTGGACATCTCTCTGCCGCTGTCTCCTCTCGTCTTTGTGTGATTACGCTGTCTTTACTCCTTCCAGTGGCTCTGAGAAAGCACAGTGCCTGTGCCACCCGCCCCGTGTGGCTGTGTGGCCAGCATGGACAGGCCCTCTCTCCGCCGACCCGTCTGTGGCCGTTCCCCCATCACAGGCGTGTCCGATGTCGGGGGTCGCGGTGGTTTTCACCGCTCACACCTCAGGTTCTGCTCAGTGGAACAGCCCTGCTGGAGCTGTCCTGGGTCCCAAGAAGGGCCCACGGCTGGGTGCGGTGGCTGTGGACGGGGCCCCACAGGGACACTGGGACGACACCAAGTGAGCACAGGCCCTGAGCACGAGACGCAGGGTCCGCCTCCTTCCCAGAGCTGGACGCCGCCTCCCATCTGTTCCCGCAGGAGCAGCAAGGGAGCCGTGGGCAACTGCGTGACCACCATGGTGCACAACCACTATCCCCCCTCGGAGAAGGCGCCGCCGCCCCCCAAGAGCTCCAACCACACGGCTCCCTCCCTCAAGTAAGGGCCTCGCTCCAGTCTCACCGCGGGCCCGGGACCTGGGCGCACCCGGCCTGGGGCCCGCTGAGGAAGCCACAGCCCCCCAACCCCCGGCTCGGGTCCCCAGCCGAGTCCGAAGCTGCGGGGGTCTTGGGTGGGGCTTGGCTGAGCAGAGCAAAGCATCCTCTGGTACCTCGCCCCCTGTCACCCTCAGGGCACTCTCAGAGTCAGGGGTGGCGCACCCGCGTGTCTTGAGTCACCATCCATTCTGGGATCTTGTGGCTTTTGAGACCTTTTTGCTGTTTTAAACATAGAGCCTTTTAACCTGGGTGCCACCAGATGGGCCCCAGGGGGAGAGGGTGGCCCCAAGAGATGAACAGCAAATCAGAGCAGGAGCAGGACCTTGCCTGCTGCTGGCGTCCAGCGGGCACCTCCTCCCAGGCCCGGGACATAGCCGCGGGTGGAGCTGTCCCCAGGGTTGAGGTCCGTGAGCCGTTCTCTGCCCCTCCGGTCAGCAATATCGTCAAGGCCACCACGGGCGAGGGCGAGAGCTGCAGCTTCGGGAAGGCGCAGAAGAACGTGGCCCGCAGCAACCACGCGGTCCAGAGCAACTCGGGAGGTGCCGCGGGCCAGCTCAGACGGAAGGAGGTGACTGAGGAGGAGGCCGAGAGGTGACCGCCCGGGGCTGGGGCCGGGAGGGGGCCGGAGGCGCCGGGGAGAGATGTCAAGGAGGCAGATCTGCAGAATCAGGAAGGAGAGCGCTGGCTGCCTGGGGCTGGGGCGGCGCAGGAGGGGGTCTTCGAGGGGTGATGGAGCCGTCCCAGCACCGGACCCTGGGGATGGTCACACAGCTCTTTAAGTTTACTGCAAATCACTGAGTCGTGTACTCAAAATGGGTGAATTTTGTAAGTATGTAAATTATATCTCAGTAAAATTCCTGGTAGAAAGAAAACTAAAACGCTCAGAAGCAAGTGGGAGGGCGGCCCCTGGACCTTGGCCCCGGGGGCCGCGGAGGGCAGGCCTGGCGGAGCCTCCTCCTGCAGCTGGAGACCACATACCCAGGCCGGAACCACCCAGCCATCAGAGGCTGCGCTTGGAGAGCCTCACCTGGCTGGGCTGTCACCACTGCTGTCCCCGTGGAGCTTGGGACAGGCCCTGGAAGCGGGCGAGCAGGGTGAGGTGGTGGACGGGCCTCTGCATGCGTGTCCCACGGCCGGTGACCGTTCACATCCTGGACGGTCCGTTAGCATCTTCGCCAAGTGAATCGACAGGGCATCCCGGGAGCCAGGACGGAGGCTTTGGGTTTAGCCCACGTTACTGAGTGCACTTTGTGCACAGGGCGCGCCCCCTTTAGGACACAGGTCTGTGAGCTTGGCACGTGTGCAGCCGGGTCTGCAAAAAGAGCGTCTCATCCCCCCGGGGTTCCCTGCACGCCTCTCAGCCAGGCCCTGCCAGGTGATCCTGGCCACGCCAGCCTGTCCCTGCAGCTTGCCTTCCCCCACGGGCCGACTGCAGCCCTGGCTGTGTCTCCAGTTTGTTGCCGCTGGTCCGTGAGTGGCGTCCCATCGGGCGCACACTTGCTCCCCACAGCCGGGTGGTGGGCCTTCGGGTCTCTCCGCTTTCTGGCGATTGTGAGTGGAGTCTATGTGGATAGGCGTTTCCTTTTCCCCGGGACGTCAGCACCTGAGGACGGGCTCTGTGCACGGCGTCCCTGCCCGGCCAGCCTTCGGGGACTCGGGAGGGGAGGCCACCACTCAGCCGCCTCGGTCCTGAGCCCCGCTCTCCGGCAGGTTTATCCACCAGGTGAACCAGGCCGCCGCCACCATCCAGCGCTGGTACCGGCACCAAGTGCAGCGGCGCCGAGCAGGGGCGGCCAGCGTGCAGTGCCTGCTGGAGTCAAAGCAAGCGGTGAGTGTGGGTGTGTGGGTGGGGGGCCCGGCCGTATGCAGACCGGTGGGATGGACCTAGAATTTCCTGGGGGCCCACCCCATCTGGGGGCCCAGCTTCCTCCCTCCCCAGTTGCTCGTTGGCAGTGCCTGGGTGCTGGGTTGCACCCACTGAAAGTGGGGGCGGGTTTCTGGCTGCACTACCAAGCTGCGTCCCATCTGCGGGATCCACTGGGCGCCTGGGAGGGGGGCTTGTTTTCTGTGGGGCAGAGAAATGGCAGGTTGGGGGCCTTGTGGGGCAACCTGCTGTCTGCACTATGGCTTGGTCTCTGCAGCAGCAGCGGCAGCGGCTGGGAGAGGGGACCCTCCTGGAGCAGCATCAGCAGAAGGAGGCAGCCAGGAGAAGGGCCCGGGAGGAGAAGGCACGCCAGGCCCGGAGGGCGGCCATTCAGGTGCCCGGGCGACCTGAGCCGTGTGGGGAGCCCGGTGTCCAGGCAGGAGGACCCTGTGTGCCGAGAGCACCACTGGGGGCCCCACTACCCCTTTCCCCGAGCTCCTGGACGTGGGGCCTCGGGCAGCGAGGCTCGGGGAGGATGAGGGGCCGCCCTCTGCCCGCTCCCCCCCGGGCAGGGCTGCTCACAGGCGCTCCCTGCGGCAGGAGCTGCAGCAGAAGCGAGCGCAGAAGTCAGGCAACACTGACCTCGGGCTGCTGAAGGGGACCAGGGAGACAGGGAAGCCCCAGCCCACCCAGGAGCTGCCCCTGAGCCCGGGGAGCGCTGCCCAGGAGACCCGCAAGGCCAGTAATGCCGGTGAGCGTGGCTGAGAGCCCGGAGGCTGCCCTGCCACCCACCCACCGCTGCCTCTGGCTGTGTGTGGACATCCCGGTGTCAACACCCCCCAGTGTGGACACTCCGGGTATGGTGACCCCTGGGTGCGGCCATCCCCGAAGGCAGACACCCTTGTGCCCGACCCCCACACCCCCCTCCCCCAGGGAGGCCTGTGGCCGAGGAGGAGGTGCGGGCTCTGCTGACGTCCCCTGGCTCCTGTGCCACTGCCCATTGACGGCGTCCACCCTGGAGGAGGGGCCTCGCTCTCAGCAACCCCCAGGCCCTGCTCCTCTGCTCCAGCCCCGCTTGCTCTGGAGCTGGACATGGGGGCCCTACAGAGCACTGCACCAGCTCCCTGACCTCTCACCCAAGAAGGTCAGGGCTCCCCAGGCAGCCCCTGCTCCATGAGGTCCACTGTGGCGCGCACCATCCCGGGCCCTGCCTCCGCCCCTCCCCGTGCCCGGCCTCTCGCAGGGGCTCCTCCACAGTCGTTGCCCCAGGTGGCCAACGCTGTGTTCCCTCGTGCAGGGGCTGGCTTGCGCGCTGCAGGCCCGGAGGACCCCCGCCAGCCTGCCCCCGACACGGCCCTGGAGCCCCAGCAGTTTCCAGAGGACAAGCCTCAGGTCTCAGCACGGCCCTCCCTGCCCTCCCCGCCCAGCTCTGGGGCATGTCCAGGCCGGGGTGGCCTGCGCCTGCCCTTTCGTGCCCTGCCGTGGCCACAGGGACGCTCACCAAGACAGGTCTTGTCGCTCCCGTGCAGGGCTGGGGTCTCACAGTTGCCCTGGAATCCCACTGGGTGTTCTTGGATGCAGGGTTGGGCTCCACACAGAAGCACAGAGGTTAGATGGCAGCCATGGCGTCTAGCCCGAGGGCCAAGGGTCCCGGGCCCAGGCCGTCCCACCTGGCGCCCCTTCTTGTCTCCCTGGAGGCGGGTGAGCAGGCAGGCAGGCGCCCGAGCAGAAGGATCGGGGCCCCTGCCTCCCCACTGTTCGCTGATGGTCTCTGCCTCTTATGGCCTCACCGGCTTCAGCCTCCCATCCGTCTGCTGCAGGACGCCAGCTCCCAGGACACGGCAGCTGGTGAGATCCTGGAGGTGGTGGCCCCCACTGAGGGCAGGGCCAAGTCCAGGGCAACTCTGGACGATCTGCTGGACACGCTGAAGTTGCTGGAGCAGGAGCCAGAGCCGCTGCCCCGCCCTAGGGCCTATCTCAAGGACAAATATGCCTGGACTGACGAGGTGACCGTGGGCCCTGGCACCATCCATGCAGGTCACAGGCTTGCTATGGGGACCTGGGAAGCCCCCGGGGGTCCTCCCTGCTTGAGTCAGGACCCCACGAGGGCCAGATGGGACCTTGTTGAACTACCTACTCATCCGAGGGCTCACGAAGGTTAGGACCCTCAGAGTAACCTGGGGGTGGTAGTGGGCACCATGTCTCTGCCAGCAGTGGTCCCCGGTCAGTCCCTTGCAAGGGTCTGGGCAGTCTGAGAGGCCCTCCCCCCGACCAGTCTCCGGTGGGCCCTGGAAGGCCGGCCTGGAGTCCGCCGCTGCCCCCACAGCCTCCAATGCCACGCCCCACCCCCTGCAGGAGGACTATGCCAGCTCCCTGACGGCCCACAACCTGGAGAGGTTTGGGAGGCTCAGCGTGGCCGCCAGCCCCCCCGAGGATGGGGCCCTGCTCTCGGAGGCCAAGCTGCGCAGCATCCTGCGCTTCCTGGATGAGACGGAGGAATCTGGGCAGCGCCAGGCAGCCCCAGCCCCCCAGGTGTGGAGAGGCCTCAGGGAGGGAGGCCGGCCACCACTGGGCGATGAGGGCCTGCCTGACGCAGCCGCGTCCCAGGGCCACGTGCCGGAGGAGGGGCTGGGGTGCTCGGGGCCGGCGTCTGAGGCCAGCACGTCGGCGATGCGGCTGCAGCTGGAGGTGGAGGAGAAGAAGCAGGCGATGGTGCTGTTGCAGCGGGCGCTGGTAACGGCCCCTCTGCCCCCCCCCCACCGCCCAAGCGCCCCGCCTGTCCCTGAGCAGCTCCCCCCGCACCCCGCAGGCACAGCAGCGGGACCTGACCGTGCGGCGGGTCAAGGAGACGGAGAAGGAGCTGGGCCGGCAGCTGCGGCAGCAGAGGGAGCATTACGAGGCCACCATACAGCGGCACCTGTCTTTCATTGACCAGGTGGCGCTGCCCGGGGAGCGGGGCTTCAGGGCAGTTGCATCAGGACCTGGGGGTCAGGGAGAGGGGCAGGGCCGGGTTCCAGACCAGAGCGGGCCTCACGGAGACTTCTAAACCCACGGGCCTTCCTCGTGGGCCTCCTCCCACTTTCGTAGAAACGGGCAGCGTCTTCCCCTATGGGGGCCAGGTGTCGCCTGCCCGTCGGGCTGCTCTGGGGCAACCAGCCCCAGCGAGTGCTGCCCTCCCCTCCCCCAGCCCTCCGCCCACCCACAGCTGTGCTCCCAGGCCCAGCATGGTGGGCGGCAGGGGCAGGGGGGCAGAGCACACCCCCCAGTGGGGTCCGGCCACGTGGGGTCACTCAGGACAGGCTGGTCCCCTGGTGGCCGTCAGGAGGCTGCCAGCAGGACACACACCCTGAACTTCCTGGTGTGCTGTCCCGGGGAGGCCGCTGCTGGGGCATTCGGAGCTCCCTCGACAGGGACTGGTGGAGACTTCCAGCCCACCTGTGCTCGGCTGGGCCCTGTCAGGTCCTTTTCCGAGGAGAGCTCTAGGTGTGGGGTCTGTGAGGAGAGGAGGGAGCCCAGAGGAACCAAGTGGCCTCAACACGCCGCCTCGCAGTCATAGATGTTTCCAAACTGGGGGTCTGCCTGGACCCCTCGGTGAGGCTGGGTGCCACCTGGGGACTTCGCCGAGACCTTTTGTCAGGCAACAAGGGCAGGCCCTTCTCACAGGCTGGATGACGGGGTCAACAGGTTGACCCCCACCCCTGGAGGCTCCTGGCATGGCCACAGTTGGGGGCTTGTAGCCAAGGTGCCCACTCTGCCCGGGCTCTGCTGACACCAGCCAGCCCTCAGGAAGGGGTCGAGCCCTTTGTCCACATGCACACCTTTTTGGACCCAGGGTCCTCTACAGACCTGGGAGGGGGCAGGATTTGGTGTGCTGGCCTCCCAGGCGAGGAGAGGTAGTGTTTCCTGACCTCACCTCCACCCCTGGTCGCAGCTGATCGAGGACAAGAAGGCCTTGGGTGAGAAGTGCGAGGCCCTGGTGGCCGAGCTGAAGCAGGGGGACCAGAGGCGCAAGGACAGAGAGGCCCAGATGCAGGAGCAGCACGAGCTGGTGAGCCCCCTGCTCTCCTGCCTGCTGACCCCAGACCCGGTGTGCCTGCACGGGGAAGCCTGGGCCTGCACCCCACGGCCGGAGCCATCCCGCGGGCCAGCGGGGAGGGGCCAGCCCGGCACCATGCTCTGTCCCCTCCTTCCACTGGAGCTGCTTCCTGCCACCCCACGGGTGCCAGACCCCGGGGCAGGGCCAAGGGGCTTGTGTGACCCCTCTCGTGTCCCTGAAGAGGAGGTGATGGCCCCCGCTCTGGACCCTGGGCAGAGGGACCGGCTTCCGTCAGACAAGTGCTGCAGCCCTGGTGCCTCCTGCTTTGCCCGCGGTCACTGTTGAAAGGCCTCCTGAACGACGGGGGTGACCGAGGGTGGGGGGCTGTCCTTGCATCTTCCCACTTCCCACAGCACCTCTGCTGACTCCTGTGTTCTCGCTGGCAGGAGATCAAGAAGCTCAAAGAACTGATGAGCGCCACCGAGAAGGTCCGCAGGGAGAAGTGGATCAGCGAGAAGACCCGGAAGATCAAAGAGATCACCGTCAAAGGTGAGGGCCTCGCCAGCTGCGTGCACGTGAAGGGGCTTCCCGGGAAGCACTGAGACCCAGGGGTGCAGCCCGGCCGGGGAGGCCACCAGGAGCGGGGGAGCTGGGGGCACTCGAGCTTGGCTGTAGACCAGCAGCAAGGGCCCCGTCTAGGTGAGGGGCCTCGCGGGCCCTTGGACGGGCTCCCCTCCAGCTTCCAAGGGGGCTCGCGGGTGGGGGCTCGCGTTGGGGGCTGCCTGCCTGCTGCATGGTCGCACCTCCCCCATGTAGAGAGCCCTCCGAGGGCCAAAGGGACAACCCCAGCTGTGCTCGTCTATGCCTGGCTCTCCTGCCCCAGTAACCCCCTCTCCCGGGGGAGACCCCACGGCCCAGAGCGCCAAGGGGGGAGCCACGGTGCCCCAGGCAGGGAGATGTGCTGTGGCCCCAGTGGGCTCAGCTGTGCTCCGTGCTGGAGCCCCCCCCGGGGCCCCCTAGCGGCCGAGGTGTCACAGCGGGCAGAGGTCGGGGGTCCCCCCCAGCCCAGGAGGGAGGGGCAGGACCCCGCAGTGGTGGGGGTGGGTCCCTGCAGCATGGTGTCCCCCCAGGCCTGGAGCCCGAGATCCAGAAGCTGATCGCCAGGCACAAGCAGGAGGTGAAGAAGCTCAAGAGCCAGCACGCAGCCGAGTTGCTGCAGGCGGATGAGTGTGCGGCCCAGCGCTACGGGCGCCAGGCCGAGGAGCTCCGCCAGCACCTGGAGCGGGAGAAGGAGGCGCTGGGCCGGCAGGAGTGGGAGCGCGCCCAGCAGCGGTGGGCCCCCCTGCCCCAGGGACACGGGGGTGGGGCGAGGCCAGAGCAGAGCTGGGGTGTGCCTGGACCCCCAGGGCCAAGAGCACCTCCTCCCCATGGCCGCTCTCGGGGGACAGAGAAGACAGGGAGGGGGACAGCGGGACGCAGGGCTGGGCGCGGCAGCCTCCGCAGGGCAGCTGCAGCTGTGCCGGCAGTTCAGCTCCCAGGGACACGCTCTGCCAGCGTGGACCCCGCACCTCTGGGCGTGAGGCCCTCCCTGGGCCCGGCCGCCCCCGAGCCGGTCCTGCTGTCCCTCTGCAGCTTCGAGCAGCACCTGGAGCAGGAGCAGCGGGCCCTGGAGCAGCAGCGGCGGCGGCTCCACAGCGAGGTGGCCGAGGAGAAGGAGCGGCTGGGCCAGCAGGCCGCCAGGTGCCCCTGGGGAGGACCTGGCCCCCGCGCGGCCGACCCGCCACCGTCGCTGCGGACTGACCCGTGCTCTCCTGCAGGCAGCGGGCGGAGCTGGAGGAGCTGAGGCAGCAGCTGGAGGAGAGCAGCTCGGCCGGGGGCCGGGCCCTGCGGGCGGAGTTTGAGAAGCGGAGAGAGGAGCAGGAGCGCAGGCACCTGGTCGGCCCCGCCCCGCCCCGCCCCGCCCCGCCCCCCAGCTCGGCCCGGGGCACCCACACTGGGGGGGAGGGGCCGCCACCGGGGCCCTGTTGTGCCGGGCTGGCAGCCGCTTAGAGCATTGAGCGAGCCTGTGTCTCCACGACTGGGCTGCCCAGCCAGCTCCCCACGGACCCCAACTTGACCACAGGCCCCGTCCAGGCCCCCCCGGCAGACAGGCTCTGGGTGGGGAGTGGCCCACAAGGCCCGCTCTCACACCGTCATCCGTCCCCAGATGGAGCTGAAGGCCCTGAAGGACCAGCTGGAGGTGGAGAAACAGATGTGGGAGGCCAACTCCGCCAAGAAGGAGGTGGGAGGCAGGTGTGGCTGGGCTGGGGGGTGGGGGCTTCCCTCCCTCCCCTCCTGCCCAGCGCCCCGGCTTCCAGGCTGCTGTGGCCGCCCAGGGGCGCCTGTGGGTGGGCGGTGTGGTTTTGACCCTGCTTGAATGTGCTGCTTCTGTCCTGCTAGAGGGGAGCAGGGGAGACGAGGGGGCTGGAGCAGGTTCCAGGGGACAGTGGGGTATTTTCCTCATCCTCCCCTTGCCCAGGTAGCTGCTCTCAAAATTGACAGGCTGCCCTGCAGCCAGTGTGAGGGGCACAGGTGGGGTCAGGCCTCTCCTTGTCCCCTCTGGCCTTCCGCGGGGTGGACTGCGCTGGCAGGCTCTCCGACTCTAATGGAAGAGGCTGTGGCGGAGAGGGCACGGTCCCATGCAAGGCATCAGCCTGGCGATGAAGCCTGAGCGGTGGCCTAGCAGCCACCCTGTCCCCGCCCTAGCAGTGCACGGAGGGATCACTGTATCTGTGGGGTCTGTTCCCAGACGTGAGTGTGTTAAACTTGATGGAAGTTTCAAAATTGCCTTCCCACCCTCGGCAGTCAGATGAGGTCCCTTTTATTGTGAGGGTCCGTCTGGCAGCAGACAGTCCTCATCGTGTTGTCCCGGGTCTCTGGGTGGGGGAGAAGCACCAGGCTGTGCTGACAGCTCCTGCTTATGCCGCTGATGACGGGCCCGGCCCCCACCCCTGCGGACAGGTGGGGCCTGGGGCAGGGGCAGGCCGCTCCATCCCCCCTGTTGGGTGTCCTGGGAGCCCACGTGGCCCTCCTGGCCCTTGGCCTCCCTCAGCCTCCCTCCGCCACCCTCAGCCAGCCCACTGAGCCCCCTGCCTCCCCGCCAGGAAGCGTGGCTGCTGAGCCGGGAGCGGGAGCTGAAGGAGGAGGTCCGGAGAGGCCGGGACGAGGAGATCGAGCGGGTCGTCCGCCGGCTGGAGGCCGACATGACGCTGGCCAGGGAGGAGAGCGAGCGGGCGGCCGAGAGCCGGTGAGGCCCCGCGTCCCCGGGGGATGGGGTGGGGAGCCAGCCGTGCGCTGCCCCGACCCTGCGCCTCCTGCCGCCAGCATCAAGCGCGTCAGGGACAAGTACGAGGCGGAGCTCTCGGAGCTGGAAAGGTCGGAGCGGAAGCTCCAGGAACGGTGTGCGGAGCTGAAGGGACGCCTCGGGGAGGCCGAGGGGGAGAGCGTGCGTCTGCAGGGCCTGGTGCGGCAGAAGGAGAAGGAGCTGGCAGACGTGAGGGCGGTGAGCCGGTGGGATGGGCAGCCCGGCCCCCGGTTCCCCCACCGCCCGCGCCGCCCGCACCCTCCCATGACCCCACATCCCCCAGGTGAGCGAGCAGCTGGCCGGCGAGCGCAGCGGCCTGGCCCAGGTCCTTCGCCAGGAGTTCGCTGACCGGCTGGCAGCCTCCGAGGAGGAGAACCGGCAGGTCAGGGCTGAGCTGGCTGAGCTGCGGGCCCGCCAGCGGCTGGAGCTGGAGCAGCTGACGCGGGAGAAGCAGGCGGAGCTGGAGGAGGTGCACGGGAGGTGTGCTGCAGGGCTGGCTGGGTCCTCGGGGAGCGCAGGGGCAGGGAGGCGGGCGGGACCCCGCGGCTCCAAAAAGGACGCTGGGCTGAGGAAGGTGAGCGGGCGGTGTGCCCATCTTGCTGCCTCCTTCCCGCTGGTGCAGAGCTGGGTCCTGCAGCCATGGCTGCTGCTGGCTCCGCTCCATGTTTGAGGCTAGGTCATTCCCTCTGGGTGGTGCTTGGCTGCCGGCCCCAGGAAGAAGCCTGGCCGCCCCGAGTCAGGGCAAGTGCCCCCCCTGTGCGGGTGTTGGGAAAGGAGCCCCCTGGGCTGGGCAGAGCAGGTGCCATGCAGAAAGGAAGGAGGCCCTGTGAGGCCACAGTGAGCAGGTGTGCCCCTCCCCGGGGACCCCAGAGGCCTTCCTAGCCCCTGCCCACCTACCCTCTGTGGGCTCTGAGAGGCAGGCGTGCAGTGAGGGCTTCTCGTCCCCCTCTAAGCAGGGCCCCTTCCCAAGGGGCGTGGACTCACACGGGGCCTGTTGTCAGCTGCTCCAGGTGGCCCTGTGCCCTCAGTCAGCACAGCTGGGACCGGGGGGGGCAGGACAGTGGCCCCTCCTGCTCTTCGGGGGGTGGAGGACCCCCACTTGGAGCTGCAGGCTGGTCTGGGGGTCCGGCGGGCGCCGCACAGAAGCCCACCATGTGCCCCCCTGCAGGGTGAAGGTGGCCCTGGCAAAGAAGGAGGAGGCCGTGAACAGCCTCCGGAAGCAGCACGAGGTAGGTCCTCGTGGCTGGCGGCCTGGGGGCGGGCGGGCGGGCGAGCTTGGGCCTGACCCTGATGGCACGTTGCAGGCCGCGATGAAGCGGGCCGACCACCTGGAGGAGCTGCTGGAGCAGCACGGGCGGCCGTTTCCGAGCGCCAAGTGACTGCCAGCATGTGGACAGTGGACATTCTGACAGCAGCAGGCTGAGGGCGCCCCATGGGGAGAGCGTCATAACATAAAGAGGTGTTGTTTTGTACTTCGTGTGACCTGCCTCGTCTCTCTCTCCTGGGCTGGGGTCCAGAGTGGCGGGGGCAGAGGCCACTGGAGGGCCCCCTCCACGGAGGGCCCAGGCATGGGGGCCCAGACTCAGCTCTGCTCTCAGCCTGCCCCCAACGTTCCCTGCCTGGCCCTGCAGCCCCTCAGCTTGGGCCCTGGTCCCCGAGCAGAGAGTGGCTCTCTGTTCTGTCCTGGACAAGCCCTGTGGCACTCATGCCCCTCCTCGCCACACCCCACCCCTGTCCCCAGAGGAGCTCTGTGCTTCCTCCCCCACCCCTCCACTGCTGGAGAACAGGCCAGCCTCCCTGAGGCCTTCTCCTTCCTTCCCCTACTTGGGGCACCCCCTGGGGGTGTGACAGCCTGGAGCCCTCGAGAAATGGGCACTGGACAGGCCCTGCACACAAGGAGGGTGGAGGCCTAGGCTCGGGAGCAAGAGGCCAGCAAAGGAGACACTTCTCTGGGGCCTTGTCTCCCCCACCCTCCTGCCAGGCGCTCCATCGCAGCTGCCGCCGCCACCCGCCAAGGGTGCTGGGACCAGGCTGCTGGGGAGAGCTGGTGCTGGCCAGGATGGCCCTCCTACTGGCATGGGTGTCACACGGCCGTGGGGCAGGGCGGGGCTGCGCGGGGCTGCCCTGGTGGAGGCGGAGCCCCTTCCGAGCCCTCTAAAGGCCCCGGGGGCAGGGCTCTTTGGTGTGGGTCCCGGCTGCGGCCACTCTCAGTCCCAACACAGGATGGCTGCTCCCCCCTTGTGCTGGAGCCCACCCTGCGCAGAGCCCAGGGTGAGCACCGGGTGCGGCAGGCAGCGAGGGGAGCGGGCCGCCCTGGCCTGACCTGTCCCGGGGCGGAGAGCCCGGCCTGGCCCCAGGCAGAGCGCGAGTGCTGTCTGCGGCCCCTCCCTCGCTGCCAGGCAGGGAGCAGTCCTCGCAGCCCCTCCGGCTCCGACTGGGGCTCCCAGGCCAAGGGCTTGGGGTGAGGAGGGGGCCCGCCCAGTCACCCCCAGGGCTCCCAGCACCGCCTGCCTCCCCTCACACAGCTTTGTCCCTGGAGCACCCACACACACCCCCGCCCGCCCGGCCCCCCCCCACCTCCTGCTGCTCTGAGAGCCAGGCTGGCCATTCGAGGCATTCCTCCCGAGTGCCAGAAAACAGATGAGGAGGGGCTGGACTCCAAGAGCAAGGGCTCGGAGGGGGCCCTGGCAGGGAGGGGCAGTGGGCGGCCAGCTCAATGGGCTGCGGGCTTCAGGTGCTGGGCCTGCCTGAGCTTCCCTGAGATGCCTCAGAAGCAGAGGGAGTTGGCTGCTGGCTGGTCTCCAGGCGGGGGGCTCGGGGAGGGCAGGGATCAAACAGGGGCAGAAACAGCTCGTCCTGACAGGCCTTTGGACACTCTGCCCTGCCCCCAGATGTAGTTTTATCTGGGAGCTGCTGGGGGAAGTGGCTGTAAGTTACCAAACTAGGGTATTTCTGCAAGTAAGGGTTTCAGCAGATGGGAAGACAGACCCTTGAGGAGACTTTCAGAGAGAGGCGGTGGGGAGGGGGTGGCTCTTTCTTGACAACCAGAGAAGCAGCAGGGAAACGGACAGTGGGGCCTTTCCAGTCAGGGAGATGGTGCCCGATTCCTTATTTACAGCTTTCTGTTCATCTGTCCATTCGTTTGTTCTTCCATCCATTCACCCATCCATTTATCTGTTCATTTGTTCATTCATTAATTTGCTCATCCCTCCATCTATCCGTCTGTCCACCCGTTGACGAGGACAGGCAGGGCGCCCCTCCTGGGCCGGCCTCTGCATCCCATGCGCCCCCTGACCTCTGCTGCTGTCTCAGCTCTTCGCTTTAATCTTACTCAGGTGTTTTGTGGTTTTGTGTCACAGAGAAGGCGTCTACTGACACGAAGGGGCTTGGGCTTTGTGTCACCCTGGCCTCCGTCCTGCCCACGACCTGCCTGTGAGCCTCGCGGTGGCATCTCACATGTCCCAGCTGGTGGGAGCGTGTCCCTGAGAGGCCAGAATGGTGGGGGTGGGAAGAGGCTCTGGCACCTGCACAGGTGTGCTCCAGAGGAGGGGGACTGAGACGCCCTCCCGCTCCCCACGGGTAGGGAGAGTAGGCGGGGGGCTCTGTGCCCTTGGGTGGGGGCCGGCCTCCCAGGAAAGGTTTCCTCAGCTTTTAGCTCCTCGGTTATTTCCTTGTGTTTTTCGAGTCGTCTTGTCTTTACTGGCTTCTTTCCTGCTCGCTCGCTCGGCTCCCGGGAGAGGAACTCAGGGCTGCCGCTGTGGCTGCGCGTCGCCATTTTTTCATGTCAGCCGGCTCGTTTTTGCTTTACGCATTCTGAGGCTGTGTTAGGAGGTGCATCCATATTTAGAGCTGTGTGCTTTCCCGGTGAATTGACCCTTTATCTTTACAAACTGTCCCTCTTTGCCTCGCAGTGTTTCTTGCCTTAAAGTCTCCTTCAGCCGACAGTAGCAGCCACGCCAGCTCCCCCCACGTGGCGTCTGCACGGTGCGCCTCCCCTCAGCCTTCCCGCACCTTCCACCTAAACGCGGCCCAGCCTCAGACAATATGCAAAAGAATGGGTGTGGCCAGGTGTGCTCTGCATTGACCTGAATTTGGCCCCTGGTTCTGGAAGGACTACTTTTGCTCTGGCAACACTTAGGCAGGGGTGGGGCTGGCCGAGACTGGGCCACTCAGTCTTATCCCACAGGCCCCACAAGCAAAGACCCTCCTCCCTGGCAGGTAGTGGACCCCCAGCAGACCGCTGGACGCCCTCCTCAGCCGCTCGGCCTCTTGGCCGTTGTTACCAGCTGCAGACCCTGCCAGGGACCCTGTGCCGACAGCAGGCTCACCTCCCCGGCTTTCCTTCCTGAGATCTAAGAACCCACGTCCTGGATGCTTTCCTTGCTCATAGCAGACACAGTGTGTAAGCCAGTGGCTTGGTGAACTAGGGGGTGGTGAGTGCGGTGGAGAAATGGAGCAGTGGGGAGGCCAGTGTGGCTGCAGTAGGGGTGGGAGGGCCTGGGAGCATGTGAATGTCTCAAGGACCTGGCTCAACTGTGTGCAAAGGAGGCTCTAGAAATTTCCAAGTGAAGTGATGGGTCTGACTTCTATTTTAAAAGGAACTCTCTGGCTGCTATGTTGGGAGCCCACTGTTGGAGGGTAGAAACAGGGAGACCAATGTAGGGGAACAGATGGTCATCCAAATAGGAGGTGGTGGTGGCCAGGTGGGGGGGTGGGGGTCTCTGGTGCACGTCGAGGGCAACACTAGTGGGGTTACCTTGCGGGTGGGTGTGGGAGGGAGACGAGGTGAGGATGGTGTGAGCCAGGAGCACACGCGGCTGCTACAGGCAGACCCTGGCAAGTCTGTCTGCCGTGGCGCCTGCGGCAGCTCAGCATGGGGGGTCCTGGGGGCAGTGCCTTCACCCGGGGGATGATCCAGCCACCTTTGGCTCCTCCATCCTAGAGGGTCTGGAGTCCCACGGCAGCTGGAGGAGGGAACCCCTGGCACCCACATGGACACAAGCAGGGGGTGAGGATGGGGGCCAGTGCTCTCCCAGCAACCAGTCCCCAGGGTGGGGGGTGGAGCACAGCCATGCCTTGTGCGTGGTGACCATGGGCTCCCTGCCAGAGCAGCCCAAGTCAGCTCTGAGAAGTGGGCAGCTGTGGGTGGGACTCCAGGGGAAGATGGCTCTCAGCCTTGGGCACGTCAAGTCAGGTGCCTCCATCTGAAGTGGGCAGCCAGAACCAGCAGAGGAGTCTGGCGTATGGGAGAGAGGCCTGGGTGGGAGCTGCCGGCATGCAGGTGCTAACCTACGGAGACGGGAGCCCACCAGGTGGGCAAGCGCGAGTGTGGGTGGAGCAGAGGCTGGGGCGGGCCAGGTGGCTTGGGGTGGGGCGGCGGGACTCCTGCAGGAAGAGCTGGGGAGAAGGGGAGGGGGCAGGGAGACGTCATCGCCAGAGATGCGAGTCTTGGATGCATCCAGTCCTGAGTGCAGGGTGCAGGGCCCCTGCCAGGCGCCTGGGGCCTCACCCTGGGGCTGCAGCTGTCCCCGCACTCTGCTCACACGGCTGCTGTATGGACTCCCAGCGGCCTCGGACCCAGCCTGGTGAGGAGCCTGTGCAGAGCCCAGCTCAGGCTGGGGAAGAAGGTGGTCTAGGGTCCAGAGACACTGAGCTGGGAGGGCTGACCTGGTAGGGCCGGGGCTGGAGGTGGGACTGCCCTCCGAGGGTGCCCCTGTGAAGTAGGCACAAGAGGGGCAGGGGCTGGGCGCACCCCCTGTGCTCCCCTGCCCCCAGCCGTCCCCCAGAGACCCACGGCCCTGTCCCCAGCCCCACTGACCCCGCACCTCCCCCCACACACACGGGCCCAGGTTCACGCAACGCTGTTCTTTCCCATCTTCCTGGCACAAGCCACGCCTGCCCCCATGGCCTTCCCCACGGGCACGCGCGTGGCCCACAGTGC
This sequence comes from Camelus ferus, assembly GCF_009834535.1. Lineage (NCBI taxonomy): Eukaryota > Metazoa > Chordata > Mammalia > Artiodactyla > Camelidae > Camelus > Camelus ferus. The sequence continues at coordinate 21,029,155 of NC_045711.1, forward strand.
CCCGGGGGACACCCGCCAGCCGGCACTGGGCCTGGCGCTGCTTTTCCTTTGAAATTTTCTCGTTTTGGATCAATTCAGAAAATTCTAGAGCGGGAGACAGATTTCTAGTAAATAACCCCCTGGCTTGTGGCCCCCAAGCCCCACAGGCCTGGCGGGGAGCCTCTGTTATGACGGGGGACCCCATGGGAGATGGGGGCCATGCATTCTGCCCTCCTGAGCCCTGGGTGGGGAGCAGGAGGAGCCGGAGCTTGGCTACCCGGGTGCCCCCACTGCTGTCGTGCTGGTGAGCTAACCCCCTCCCCCAGGGCTTTAAGACAGACCCTCGGGCGGGGTTCCCCCGAGCCTTCTGAGCAGGAGCTTCTGTGATCACCCCACTTTCACTGGGGACACTGAGGCATAGAAAAGCTGGGGGCTGCGTTCCTAAGGGAACCCCTCAGCCCAGCTGCCCTCTGTTAAGCCTTGTGGCCACCCCAGAAGTCAAGGTTTGCTGGCATTTGGGAGCAGGAAGTGGAGGCTCGCAGCTGGCGGGGGTGTCTGGAGACCAGCACACTGGGGCTCTGAGCCCATCCCAGGGCCACCCTCCAGGCCCCGGCTCAGCATCAGGGGAGGGTGGGCAGGCAGCAGGACAATGCAGACTCCAGGGCAGCCGTGGGGAGCCTCAGGGGAGGCCTGCAGCCCCACAAACGCCGTTCCTCCCAGGAAAGCCCCCCCAACCCACACATCCCCCTGCGGCCACAGCCGTCTGCCCACCCTGCCTCCGTCCTTCTGCGTCCACCTCTGCCGCCCCTTAGGCCTTGACCCCTGCCTCAGATTTCCATCCCCATCTCGGAAGCCCCCACCTTATCTGCCCCCTTGACCCTCCCCAAAGCCAGCTTGGACCACCTCTCCTCTGCTCAGGCACCGCAGCAGCCCCCCGGGCCCGGTGAAACTCCCTGCTCCACTCAGCATCCCCGAGACTCAGTCTCCCCATCTGTGGATTGGGGGTGTGGTGACCTCCACAGGCCGCTGTCAGCTTCGGGGCATGGGGTCCACGCCTGGCAGTGGGGAGCCCGCTCAGCCCTGCACCAAGACAGGCGCTGGACTCAGTACTGACGGCCTGAGTGCGAATGATTGCAGCGGGGGTGGAGGGTGGCCAGGGAGGTCCTGAGAGGTATCCCTGCCCCTCTCATCTCTGCTGCCCCACCTTCGAAGTCAATTCTTCCGTCCCCGTCCATGTCAGCCGCCTGCATCACGGCCTCGGCCTCCGCGTCCGTCAGTGGGGCGGTGGACCCGCTGCCGGAGACGGTGGACAGGATGTGTCTGAGCCGGGGTGGGCGCGGGTCAGAGCTGAGGGGCACCTGGCCGGGGCCCAGTGGTTTACAAGGTGATTGCTCTTCACTTTACAGCTGGAGACACTGAGGCCCAGCTGGAGAGGCGTCTCTGGGCTGCGGCCCCGTGCTGTGGCCCAGGCCCCGGTTTCCTGCCTGGCCCCATCGCCCAGCAGGCCTGCTGGAGCCCAGTGGGGTACCAGGTCTTCTGGGGTGGGTGTGGTAGCCGTAGGCCAGGGATGGGGCCCGGGGCTCAGGACCCCCCATTCCTAGCCACTGGCCGTCACTTTATCTCATTCCACTCGACGAAGCCACTCTTGTCCTCATCCAGGGTCTGGAAGACCTTGCAGATGGCGCTCTCAGCTGCCCCAAGGCCTGGAACTTCTGCATGTTCTCAAACCTGATTTAGCTGAAGGAGCCTGGGGACAACTGGGCGCGTCACCAGGGCCACCCAACTTGGGGCCTGGCAGCCCTGGCCAGTGGGGCCAGGGCCCAGAGGGAACTCCTGCCCTGGGATGGGGGCTGCTGGGTCCTGTGCCCTCCCCCAGCCCGTGGGCTCCTGCGTCCAGCACGTCTAGTCCATGGCTGGGCGGGCCTGGGGAGCAGGTGCGGGTCGGGCCGGGACGTGCTGTACCGTAGTGCCTCAAGTTGGTGGGCAGCAGGTCTGCGTCCTTGTGCAACGGGGACGTGCCCACAGCCAAAACCATCTTCTTCATCTTGGAGGAGAAGTCCTCGCCCATCCTGGCCCTGCAGGGGACAGGGAGCCGGCTCAGCTGGTGTGCCGGGAGGAGTGCTCTGCTTGGACCCTGCACGTCACCAGCTCTTGCCCCTCGAATGGGGACCCTGGCACCAGACCAGCCCCCCGGCTGCAGAGGGCGGCTGGGGGGGTCAGCTGTCCCTCTACTCTGGAGCCCAGGCCTTGCAGAGGTCCTGTGCCCAGGCCCTGAGGCAGGTGTGTCTGAGCCCCGCCTCTTGCTGGCTGGCCACCTTGAGGTGTTCCCCACCTCACAGAAGACAACACTGAGGCTCTGAGCCGATAAGTGATGCACAAGGTCCTTCACTCTGCTCAGAAGAGGTGGAAATAGTGGCGCTGTCTGATCCCTCAACACTGCTGGGTAATTTCCTCTGTCCTTCAAGGCTCATCTCAAAGCCTCCTCCTCCAGGAAGCCTTCCGGGTTATCTGAAGCACCACCTCCTCCTGTGGGGACTCAGGGCCCAAGGCCTTGACCTCTCTCTCCTGGACCCCGGGCCACCAGGCCCTGGTCATCCTGGCTGGACACTAACCGCCAGTGGCGAAGCGTGGTGGGTGCAGGCCGATTTCGACCTGGCCCTGGACTGAGCAAGGCCCCAACACGCTTGGAGCGGGATGACCACCCCACCTTCCCAGGCGCTCTAGAGGGCAGCCTGCCATGCATCTGCCCACAGCCCCTGAGGAAGTGCCTCTGTCACTGTCCCCACCTCCTGGAGAGTCAGGCAGGAGCCACTGAGGCAGGTGGGATTCCAGCCAAGCAGGTGGGGTCTGGGCCCAGGCTGTCCTGTGCCCCGACGCCAGCGCCTTGTGACATGCTGAGCTCTCCGGCTGCCGTCTCCGGGGGGTTGGGTCCTGGGGCTCGTGGCACAGCAGCTATTTCAGAGGCCCCTCGGCCCTCTCCAGAGTTCATGGGGCAGTGGAGCCTTCTGGAACCTGCTACCGCCGCCAGGAAAGGCCGCCCAGTGGCCTGCGGGTTGCAAGCTGGCCAGGCAGTGGCCAGAGGGATCTACCTTCCTCCTAATAGAGAAGTCACGGGTCAAAGATTGCAGCTCAACCCTGCAGCAGGAGCAGGGCTGCGTCTTGCTTCCGGACCCCGGGCGTGCCCCCAAGCTGCTCTGGGCCTCGGGCTCCTCATCTGTGAAGTGGGGAGACCCCTGCCTGCTCTGTCCCTTCGCAGGGCGGTACAAGGAGCCATGAGGGAAGGAGATGGTGGGAAAGGGTGCTGGACCCTGTGCTGGGCCTTGAGCTAGGGCCTCCACGTGTCCCCCGTGATGGCCAGCTCCCACAGCCAGCACGGGCGGTGGGGTGGGGGTGGTCAGCTGGGATCAGAGGCAGGTCCAGGCCATGGAGGCCCGCAGGACAGGCCCCACCACCTTGCATCTTGAGCTGAGACCCTGAGTCCCCTCTCCCACCCTGGAATCTCAGGGTCTACCCTGGAGAGAAGGGAGGCCCTGTCTGCCACTGGGGGCCCTGCCAGGGGCCAAGTCACCTGCTTTGTGGAGGAGGGACTGGGCCAAATTCCAGGCCAGGTCTGGCCAAGCCTGCGGTTGACACCCTGACAGCATGGCGCTGTGGGTGCCTGGGCTGGGCTGTTCGCCACCCCCTCCCACCGCACTGCTCTCTGGGGCACCCCCACAGCCCCCGCACGAAGGCAGGGGAGTGCGACCAGAGCTGGAGACAGCGGCGAGGCAGGGCCTGGGCCTCAGGCTGCAGCTGGCGTGTTTATAGTGCCTGACCCAGGGCCGGGGATGGCACCACACCTGGTGTGCCGAGCCCGGGGTGGGAGGGGGCTGAGGGGCACCACACAGAGCTGACCCTGAGGCCCCGTGCCCGGCCTCCTGAGGTGCTCCCAGTGCCTGAAAAGGCCCTGCGTCTTCGTCCCCCCTCCTAGAAGAGAGCCCCCGCCTTCCCCTTCAATCTCAGTGCCCTCCACAGCCAAAGCCGGCCAGAACTCTAAGGCCGAGCTGAGACCCCCACAGACCCCCACACATCCCCAGTACTGCTGTGTCCCAGACGCCCCTTCCAAGGCTGGCAGGGGCCTCCCCTGACCCCAGACCACCCTGGACCACCCATGTGGCCCTGCTGGGGGCTGCTGTCTGCATTTAGCCTCCCAGAGTAAATCACCAAATTCAGGCGCTGAGTGAGGAAAAGGCTTCGTCGGCTGCAGGGAGGTGCGAAGGGGTGATGGAGGCAGTAGTGGCCATCGGGATGGGGGCTGGGCATGGGGGCCCAGAGCTGGCTCAGCATGCCCGTCTGAGTCGCTGGGTCTGGGGGCCTTGGACCCTCTGTCGTGCCAGGCCCTTCCACCCTGTTCCCCGCCAGCACCAGGCTCCCTGCTGTCAGTGAGTGGGTCTCAGCCTCCCCTGCTGATGCCCGGCTCCCCGCCCTGCTCTCAGAGGCCCCTGCCACAGGCACACGCATGCACACGTGCTCATCCCTGCAGACCCAGCTGCGTCGGGCTGCCCCTCCCCTAGGCCTCCCTGGGGTACGCCCAGCACCCAGGGCCGCCCCTCGTCCTGTGGAAGACAAGGCCCCATCTCTCACCAAGCAGCTTGGGCAGCTCTGGCCCAGCTGGGCGCCCACACCCCCTCTCTCCTGCACAGCTCACCTCCGGCTGGCTTCCCACGAGGGTTCTGGGAGGCAGCTCAGCTGGGGGTGCTGAGAGGCTGTGGGGTCCCCCACTTCTATGCCTATGGCTTCCCAGTCTGTTTACAGCTTGGGGCTGCAGCTGTTCCCCTGCCTCCCCCACACTCCAGCCTGGCACCAGCTGCCCCCAGGGGCTCTCTGGCACTTGGCATGTCTGCACCAGGCTGGGCAGACTGACCATCAGTGGCGCCTGGCCGCCCCGAGCCCGGGGGTGGAGGAGGAGAGCGATGGTACCAGCGAGCGAGTGGACTTTCTGGCTTTCCCATGAGGTTCTACCCTGCCTACTGGCGTCAGGGGGGTGAGGGGGTGGCGGCCCAGGAGACAGCCCAGGAGTGCAGGCTGGCCTGCATGTGCGGGACGATTGGGTCTCCTCCAGTGAGCAGCCAGTCTTTTGTCCCTGGGTCACTGCGGGGGTCCGGGGAGCCACGCCGGGGCTGGCCGTCAAGGCGAAGGGAGGAGAGAGAGGTCTCTGTTGCGCAGGGTGGTCCCTGGGGGCCCAGGGAGCAGGGCTGTATGACCCCAGGGGGAGAAGAGGGGACCAGACCAGGACACATCACCAAGAGGCCCTCCCGGCCGTGGCCTACCTGGAGGGGGACGCCTCACTATCTGTTTGCTCTCTTGGCCTCAGTATCTCACAGCACGGTGCCCCGGGCGGTGCAGACATCTGCATGGCCTCTTCCCGACCCCCATCACCAGCTGTCCTCTGTGGGGTTTCTGCCCCGTCAACTTACATGGTGCTCACATGGCTCCGAGATCCACCTTCTTCTCCTGAGAGTTTATAGCCTGTCCGCCAAGACTCTGCAAGGCTATGATGCAAAGCATCTCCGGGTTCGGCCCGGAGTGGGTCCCAGCACTTGTCCTCAGAGGTGCGGTACGAGACCGGGTGGGAGAATGGGGACAAACGATGGATGACTCCACGGTCCCGCCACATTCTCAGAAAGGTTACCCGAAAGCTTCCCAGCCAAGCCTGGGTGCCCTCACACCCCCCTGCACACCCACCCTACACTGCGGTCTGGTCCCCCGCAGGCAGCGCTGACATGGCTCAACGCGTCTGTCCGTCCGGTGGAACGTTACCCGGAAGGAGGCCCCGACACTTGCCACAGCACAGATGAGCCCCGGCAGCCCCACGCGGAGGGAAGAAGGCCAGTCACAAAGGGCCGCAGCATCCACAATGCCGTTTGTGCAGACGAGGCGGCTCCACAGGGACAGGGAGTAGGTTGGGGGTTGCGGGGAGAGGGGAATGGGGCTACTGTTTAAGGAGTGCGGAGTTTTATTCTGGAGTCATGACAATATTCTGGAACCAGATAGAGGTGGTGGTTGCACAACACGGTGAATGCACCAAATGCCCCAGAATTGTCTGCATTTAAATGGTTTATCTTCTGTTATCTGAGTACCCCCAGCCCACCGCCTGGCCCCTGTGCGGAAGGGAGGCACTGCTGGCCTCTTCCAGGAGGGCGGGTCCATGCCCAACCCTGCTCGGGCTGTGAGAAGTGGGGTGGGGAGCGGGTGGACGGGCTCCTGGACCAGCACCTGCCGGAGCTGCCAGATGGCCAGTCCCCCCCGGCAGCCCCTTCTCTCCTGGAGCCCCGGCCCCAGCTTACGGACGATCTTTGGCCTGAGCTGGCCTGGAGGGGTCACAGGGACCAGCTCCACAGCTCCGGCGACACCGTCGTTCCCGGTGCCCAGGCACGGCAGGCACTGCCCCCTCTGGTCTCTCGGCACTGACTCCCTCCCTCGCCCCGCCTGCCTGGAACAACTTCAGGGGAGCAGGGCTGGCCTGCTCTTGGCCCCTCCTGCTGCAGCCTGGGAACCCCTGGGGAGACCCCTGCAGCACAGCCCTGCCCCGTGACGTGAGTCTAGACACGGAAAGGGAATTAGCTCTTCCTCTCCAGGGAGCTGTTTTTATATAAAGACAAAGCTCTTTTAAGCCCAGTCTCCTCCCGGATCATGGGGTCCCCCCCTGGCTGGCTCAGAACACCAGGCAGCATCTTCTTCCTGGGGAGGCCAGCACCCTTGGCGGATGCACCCGCCTTCCAAGGCCTCTTTGGCAAATGCCAGAGCCCCTCTCAGCCCGACTTGGCAGAGCACAGCTGCAGTGGGCGGGCTTGTTGGGGAGAGGTTCTTCTGAGGTTGGGGGATGGCCTTTCCCGTTGGCAGCGGCATACCTTCCCAGGTCCTCCTCCCCTGCCCGCAGGCGGGGCCACATCCCGGTGCAGCAGGAGGGCTGGGTGGGGGGAGCCCCTGGGGGTGAGATCCTGTCGGGCAGGGGTGGCGCTGGGGCCCTGCACTATGCTGCCCGGCATATGGGTTTGGGGACGGAATGTGGGGTGGCCTTTCATGCAGCAATGCTGATGGGGGTTATTACAGGAGGGACTCAAGAGGTGCTGGCTGGTCATCCCCCCGACCCTGTCCCTGTGTCCTTTACATACACAAGATACATCCGTGTCCTAATCCCGGTACCTGGATGGGAACTTGCTGGGAACCAGGGTGTTTGCCGACGTGACCAGGCACTCCCTGGGCTGCGGACTGGAGGGGCGTCAGGCCGACAGGTGAGCGCTCCTGGGCTTCCAGGCCTTAGGCTGCAGAGCGCCCAGCGCGGCTCCGCTCCGGCCTTGGTTCAAGGTTGGGGTAGGCAGCTCCTCGCAGATTCTCTAAGATATTGCGCTAAAACCTTCCTGCCCTTGATCACCGAGTTACTGACAGCTTTACTGAGATATGACTCACGTGCTGTGAAATTCACTGTTTCAGAGTGCACACATCTGTGTTTTCAAGTGTAGTCACGGGGCCGTGCAACCATCACCTCGATACAATCCCAGGACATTTTCATCACCCCCAGAAGAGGCCTCGTACCCCGTCCCCCCCGGCCTGGCTTCCTGTCTCCGCGGGTTTGCGCAGTCCAGGCCTTTCAGGTAAGCGGACTCCTGCAGTGTCAGTCTTCTTGCTTCCCTCCCTGAGCAGCGCGTCCGAGGTTCACCTCGCTACAGCGCCCGTCTGCACCGAGTTCTTTTCATTGCTCCTGATATGCCACTGTTTGATCTGTCAGCTTTTGTGTGTCCATTCATCTGCTGGTGGACATCATTACTGAGTTTCTGGTGACCCATAGAGCCTCCCTTACCTCACGAGCCCTGGTTGGCCCCCACCCTGGCCCCACCCTGCTTTGGATGCAGGACACCCCAGCCCCTGCCCACCCCCCTCAGGCCTGGCCCCTGCCCAGGCTGTGGAGGGCTCGGGGCCATCTTGCCTCCCCCTAGGCTGGGAAGACACATCTTCAGGGACCTCTTGCCACTGTGGGGTTGGCAGAGCCAGCCCTATAGAAACCCTGGGGCAGGCTGGCCACCGGTCACCCTCAGATTGGCAGGGCCGCCCCTCCCACCCTCACTCCTGCATGCCCTGGCCCGAGCACTGGAGGAGCAAGGCGGGGAGAGCCACGGCTTACAGTGGGGGCTTTCCGTCCTTTCTCAGAGCTGGGGGGCGAGATGTTGGGGACTGGCCCTTCCGAGATCAGGCCCTTCTGTGTGCCAGTGTGCCATCCTGTGCACGTGTGTGTGTTCACAGACAAACCCGTGTCACAGAGGTCTTCACAGGGGGCCTTCTCCCCCTGGTCACTGAGGCTGGCCATGGCAGTGCAGTCTGAACAGAGACAACTTAGGGCCACTGGCCATTTCGCCTGCTTGTCCCCAGGGAGCCCCCCTACCCACCCTGCTGCGAGGAGGTCCGGGTGTCTGGGCACCTTCCTGGGGAACAGAGGAGGGCGCGCCACATGGGGGTGGGCAGTTTTGAGCTCCCCTCCTAGGTGGGAAGGGGAGACACCCCTTTACGGACCCAGCCCCCCACACTGGTGCGCTCCTGTGTTTCAGCTCTCAGCCATCCTTTCCACGGGTGGCCGCTGCCCCTCCGCCCCGTGGGGTCGGAGCCCCTCCTACCGGCTGCACCCTCCGCTGGCCACCCCCCTGTGGCTGGCTCCTCCCCCGCAGGGCGGCCCGTGGGACAACGCTGCTGGGAGTAGTGTCCACACAACCAGGGCCGGGGAGAAGGGTCTCGAGGTCCCATCCTCGTCCACAGGCCTGAGGCCACTGGGGCTGCCACAGCAGGGGACCCCGAAGGTCTGAGAGGAACGGGGGAGGCCCCTTCCTTTGCCCGTGGAGGGACTATCTACAAAGCGGCCACCCTCCCCCGAGGGGCCTGCCCTCGCCGTCCTTCCTCTGCCCCGGCCCACCCCTCGCCATGGAGCCCTGCTCTCCGCAAGGACTTTAGGGCCCCTCCTTCTGCCCCACAACCCCCTGCCCTCCAGCGGGCTCGGCCAAGCTGCTTTGCTCATCTGGCCAGAGAATGAATGGACGGGTGAGAAAGTGAGTGACCCACGTTATGTAAAACTCAAATCTCAGCTACTCTCGAACTCTCTTTCCCGCCCCCGGGGGGTGGGGAGGGGCCGGTGCCCAGCCCCCCTGCGCCCTCCGCTCGCCTGCCCTCCTGCAGCCGCCGCATCCGTGCAAGATGGCGCGGCAGGGCGCGCGGCGGGCAGGAAGGGGACAGTCCCTCGGTGCCCGGCGCCGCCGCGCCAGCCCTAAACGCCGGGCGCTGTTCTCTCCCAGGCGGGGGCGGCCGCTCCTCCACGGTTGTCGCAGCGTGGCACAGGCGCGGGCGGGCGGTTTGTGCAAAAATAGCCCCCCCGCCCCGCCGGCGCTGGCGCCGCCCAAAGGGCGCGGGGCCGGAGCTGCCTCCGAAACTGGCGTGTACGGGCGGCTTGCGGGGCCCCGACCCCCGCGCGCAGGGACCCGCGCCTCCCGGCCACCCCGCACGCGCTTTCGCATTGCTTCTGCGTGCCATCGTGCCCACCCCCGCGCGCGCCGCCGTGCCCCGCGCCTTCCCGCTCCCCGTCCCCCCGGCCTCCCTGCCGACCCCCGCGCCTCCAGGTGCCCCCTCCCGGAGTCTCTGTCCCCCTACCCAGTCTGTGTACCTTTCGCCTCCTAGAACCCCTCCCCCACCCTGCGTGACCCAGAGCCTCCGGGTCTCCCATCTTGCGTCTCTGTGCCCCCACCCGCACCTCAGTGTCCCCCTCCCCCTGTCTCCGTCTCTCTGCGTGCACCTTCCACCTCCCAGCGCCCCCCTGGTCTCCGTGCCCCCATCCTCCGTGCCACCCCCGCGTCTCCCCGTCTCCCATCCTTCGTCTCTGTGTCCCCCCCGTGCCTCCGTGCCCCACGACTCCGTGTCCCCCCAGCCTTCTGTTTCCCCCTCCGCGCGGCTCCGTGCCCCCCCCCGGCCGGGTAGGGAGCCCCCCCTCCCCGTGCGCGCTCCCGCCGGTGTTTTCGGACTGCACCAGCCCGGGAGCCCCGCGGCGCCGCGGCCGGCTGGGGGAGGCGCCTCGCCTGTCGCCGCCGCCCGCACCCGCACCCCGCCGGCCCCGCGGCTGCGGCTGTGGGCGCTCGGCGGGACCCGGCGGCCAAGGCGCGCTCGCACCTGCGGCGGGGGCGGCCGTTCGGGTGATGGCGCGGCGCGGGCCGGGGCCGCGGGCGTCCTGAGCGCAGCGCCCGCCGGGGGATGCCCAGCCGCGGTGCTGGCCCTGGCCATGTCGTCGTCCTTCTTCAACCCCAGCTTCGCCTTCAGCTCGCACTTCGACCCCGGTGAGTCTGCTGGCCGCACCCCTTGCCAGCCCTCTGCCCGCTGCGGCTGCCCCTAACCTGCCAGACTGCGGACATGATGCTTCCTGAGCCGCCGGTTTTCTGTTTTGCATGGAAATTAACCCTTTCCCCACTCTGAGCGGAGCCGCAGAAGGAACAGCTTTCTGGACAGGACCCCCTAGAGGCCCGGATCTGTGGCGGTGGGCAGGCCTTGGGGCTGGGACCTGCACAGCTGAGGCCTCCAGCAGCGCGGGTGGGCAGTGGGGACACTGCCCTGTGTCCGTGGGAGCTTCCAGCTCAGGTAACTGGGGCAGGAGGGCCCGCATTGGCCCCAGTGTCCCGGGGAGGAGGTGGCCAGGACTGAGGGCCCTAGGAGGTGTGGGAGTGTGGCCCCCCAGGCCCAGGCTGCCATGGCCCCTTGCCGGCCTGCGGTCTTAGCGCGGGGGGCTCCTCCCAGGCTGGGAGCAGGCTCTGGGGAGCCCTGCCAGGCTACCCAGCCGACTGCATGGGGAGGTGGGAGTGGTGGTCAGCCCACAGGACAGAACCCGCTGGACAGCGGCCGGCGCAGCAGAGATGGGCCTTCATGGATGCCCAGGCCCTCGGGACAGAGAGGGAGGCTGAGGTGGTGCTGTCAAGCTAGTGGTAGGGGACCTGCGGCCAGGCCCCTTGTTCCGCCAGGCTGGTGTCCCTGGCAGCCTGCTTACCAGGGCTGCCTGCCCTCCTGGCAGCAGCGGGCATCTGTGGTGCTCGGCTTTCTTCCCTGTGCCTTCACCAGTCCTGCCCGCCCCCCGCCCCCTTGGCTCAAGTGAGAGAGAAACCCCTGCCCTGGAGCCATGGCCCAGGGGCCCAGAGTCCCACCCACATGTCACTGGGGCTCTGGCACAGGCTGCTCCAGCCAAAACAAAGCCGGGTGAGCACGTGACGGGCCCTGCTGGGTCCCCCTCCCTGGAGCAGGGCCCAGTTCGTGCAGTGATGCACAGGGTCCCCAGGGCACGGCCCCATCTGAATGCATCTGATCCTGGCGGGGGAGCTGACAGCAGGTTCGTCTGCTGGGCTTAGGGTGTGGGTGTCACTCGCTCAGAAGTGACTTCCCAAGGCGACTCCCAGGGCTTGGACAACACGGTGTCACCCGTGGATGGCCCAGAATCTGGCAGTGACAGCCCTGGCTGGGCTCTGAGGGTAGGGCTGGAGGTGGGGGTGGAGGTGGCCCTGCGGAGCAGTCCCAGGCCCAGACAACCTTTAGGTATTCAGGTGGCTCCAGGCGGGTGTGCCAGGTGGGGTGGCTGCTGGCAGGCGAGGGTCCGACCTCGGAACCGTTGGCGGAGGCGGGTTGTATGAGCCAGGACTGACCCAGGGATGGGGCCCGCCCTCCCCCACGCCCTGCCTCTGTGCTCTCCGTGGGGCCTGGACTTACCTGTGTGCGTTCAGTTACCTTCCCCCGACACACACGGGCAGGAGACCCTTCCCCCATTTTCGAACAGAGGTTTGCTCCTCTTCAAATATTTGTCTAAACAGCTGTGATCAGTGTAATTATAATGTGTCAGTTTGAGGACTTAGAAGGGAAAAGGCTGGCAAGAGGCAAGGGGGTCTCCTCTTTGCAGGTGGAGTGAAGGGGGGAGCGGTGCCCCTTGGGGCGGGCCGCCCTAGATGGTGGTGATGGGTTGTGGGCTCGGTGCAGGCCTCCTGTTGGCCCCCACGTGGGCACTGGGGTGGAAGAGAGGTGGGGTCTCCTACCCTCCCGCTAAATGCCCAGTGTTCAGAGCCTGGCTCCCACTGCCTGGAGTCCCCCTGCCCAATGGTGCCTCCCTGAGCCTCAGTTTTCTCATCGGTAAAATGGGATAGTGACACTTACCCAGCCCCCCGGGCTCTGTTAGGGGTAAAGGGCCTGGTGAAAACTTGGCACTCAATGAACACAGACTGCTATTTTGGAGGGGGGTGGTGCATTCAGACAAGGCCACAGTGGCAGATGGCTTTCCTCCAAAGCAGAGAGAGATGGTTCTTTTTGAGGTTGGCTCCTGTCTAGGGGGCTACTTTGCTTGGGGTCCACCAAACTCAGAGGGCAGGGGACACTCGTGTTCGTGGCTCTCTTGGAGCTTGTTTCTGTGGTCACTCAACACTCAGGGGTGGACATAGTGACTCGGCCCCAGGAAGGGAGTCCTCACAATGTCACCAGGCCAGTTCTGCTGCCCACTGAGAGCTCTGCGTCCATCATGGGCTCTGTGGCATTTCCCATAGAGGTGGTGACAGTGGTGGCCGTTGCAGAGAGAGTGACGAGGGCTGAGTTTGAGGCTGAGGCCATGGGCACCCGCTTGAGGGGGCTGGGAGCCTCATTTTAACCCAGCGCCTGCCTGGGCCACCTCTCCAACATGGGCAGGGCAGGCGGCTTGAGGGGGCCAGGCCCGAGCGTGTGCTCCTGGGGCGATGGGCCGGCACAGGTGGGAGTCTGGAAGGGCTGCTTCCTCTGGGGTCCAGGATGTGTGTGACCCTGGGGGATTTCTGGGCAGTCACAGCCCTGTCACCTCGGTGCTGTGTAGCCTTGGGCCAGTCACTCAACCTCTCTGCCACTTAGCCTTGCATAGGTGAAACCTCACTCTGGGGAGACCAGGTAGGTGGTGCCTGGAAGCCAGGAATGGAGGGGTGATGAGGGTGCCCCATGGGAGTCAGGAGCAGCGGCTGGGGGAGGGCATGTGGCCTCGAAGGGGCAGCTGGAGCGCTCGGAGGCAGGGGACCGCCTTGTTTCTCACCCTGCCAGCCTCAGGCCGACCGTGTGCAGCCCAGGACCGCAGCAAGTGCCTGGCAGGTGCACCTCAATTCGAGCTCCGTGGTTTCTGGGCAGGAGCTCAGCGAATCCGGTGCTTGCCTGGGGACCCCCTGGGGCAGGTAGTGGACAAGCCCTTCCCCAAAGCTGCGGCCACCTCCGTGCCTCAGTTTCTTAATCTGTAGGTGGGAATTACTGTGGTGCCCACCGCTGAGGGTCCTGTGCAGATGGCTGGGGTCGGTGGTGTGGCACACTGGGTCAGGGCTAGTCCCTAGGTGGTGCCAGTCAAGCCTGACCCTGGGGCAAGGGTCACTGCGGGCCAGTCGGCCCGATCTGGAGTTTGGGGAAGTTCACAGAAGACAAGGCAGCCCCCCCCAGCCCCTAGCCTCTCGGTCACACTGCCCCCTGCCCATGTCCTCACCCTGTGCCTGGCCCCAGTGTGCATGGCCCTGGTTCCGGGGTGAGCATGCCCGGGGACAGGGCAGAGGCTAGGGGCTCCGGCTGGGCAGGGGCTGAGCTGCCGGGGGACAGGTGCACCTGGGGACTTGAGGGCTGAGCAGGTACCCGGGAATGGGCTTGTGCGGCCCTGGGGGTCCCGCTCCCACGCTGATGGACACGTGCTGGCAGTGCGGCTGGAACTCGGTGACCCACTGCTGGCCGCCTGCTGCCCACGGGCCCTGGTTGAAGGCAGATGCTACCTGGGCCCCCAGACGGGCTTTCCCAGACCGGCTCAGGCCTGGAGGGGGCAGCAAGGGCCTGCTGTTTGACCAGGGTCACCTCCTCTCCCCGTACCTCGCCCCAGGGTGGAAGGTTCGCCTGGGGGTGGGTCTGTCGGGGGCGGGCCGGCTCAGGACCAGGGGTAGGTCACAGCCCCCACCTCCCCGGGGCAATTTCTCTGCATTCTGGCACATTCTCCAGGAAACCAGGCTGTGCCCTTCTCTCAAAGGGGCTGTTTCTCCCCCACACACCCCTGCACCCACACAGCCCTGTGCAGCTCACACATGCACTCGCACCTGTGAACACACACTAACGCACACATGCTCACAGATGCTCTGACCTGTGTGTAAACGTGATACGCACACAGCCTGGGCTGGGCCGTGGCCACTGCAGCCTCCTGGGTGGAGGTCAGGGTCGTGGCTAGGGGGAAGCCGGATCCCCTGCCTCACCCTTGGCCCTCAGCCACCCCCACCCCCTCTCACTTTAGTTGGTGGAATGAGTCACAGAGTCACAGTGGCCTGAGGCTTGGGGAGCCTGGAGCCGTCTCTCCTGGTGGCTGTCACCTGGTCACCTTTTCCTGAGGGTGGGCCGTACCTGGCCCCTCCACCTGCAGTCACTGCCCCTGAGCAGTCTCCGTCCAGGGAAACGTACTCCTCCCCGTGCCCCACCTTCCCTAGCTCGAGGGTCTCCTGGGTGGACTAGCGTTCCCCCAGATTCATGCCCACCCAGAACCTCAGGACAGGAGCCTGTTTGGAAATACGGTACTTGGAGCTGTGGTAAGTTAAGATGAAGTCATCCTGTATCCTGGTGGCCTAAATCCACGTCTGGGGTCCTTACGAGAGAGCAGAGAGAGATTCGGGGGGCATCCAGTTCCCCATGATGTTGAGGGCAGAGCTGGGGTGATGCGGTCTTGAGCCAAGGATGCCCGGGGCCTCCAGAAGCTGGAAGAGGCAGGAAGGGTCGTGCCCTGTAGCCTCTGGAGGGCGCGTGGCCCTGATGTGGAACGTCCAGCCTCAGGACGTCGGACACTACACGTGCATCGTGACAGCAGCTCTGGACACTTCCGCAGGGCAGCTGTGAGCCCGTGGGATCTGGGCTGGGGCCGAGCCGGCCTCTGCCTTCACGCCTGCCTCCATCTCCTCTGTGTAAACTGGGGCAGCCCTACCCACCTGGAGGTGTCTGGCAAAAAGCACCGTAACACGTGTGCAGGCGACTCAGAACACGCGAGCTTGCTGGACCGCGGTGTGCTGGGACGGCGGCTGCGGCCCCAGGCAGCGCCCTCTTCCGGGCACCCGGGGCCTCGCTCCCTGGCCTCCGGCTGCCTCTCGGTAGGAACCAGCAGCAGCAGGACGGGCAGCCTGTGGCCTCCCCGCCCCCGGCAGAGGAAGCCGGCGGAGGAAACGAGGGCGGCGGACGCCGGGCTGGAGCCAGCTCCCAGGCGGCCTGGCCGGACCGTTGTGGTAGGCGGCGTCCACGCCGGGCCCTGCCTTCCTCTACCAGGGTGGGCCGGGGGCAGGGGCCGGGGTGCCCCAGGGTCAGGGAAGTTCTTCTGCTCAGGACAACTCTGGGGTTAGAGCGGCAGTCACAGCCACGCGGGAGCAGCACCCAGAGCTGGGTAGGTGGGGGTTTCAGGGAGGACGCGGGCTCTCCCAGTCCAGCCTGGGGGCCGGGGGTGGGAGGATGGGGGCCAGTCCTCGTGGGGCCCTGGCCCATGCTCTGGGTCTACCGGAGGAAGTGGCATGACAGGAGTGGGCAGGGCCAGTGCAGTGGAAGTTCTGGGCCACCTGAGGGTCACCTGTCACAGGTGAGGTGAGGTAGCAGGATGCTGGCCAGGAGGGTGGGGCGGGGCTCCTCAGGTCACCTCTCAGGGTGGGATGTGGCTGGGCCTGGCCTTGCTCAATCCTGGTGAGGGTGTGCTGGTGCCGTCTTGTCCTGCCAAGGAAGGGCTGGGTACACGGCACCAGGCAGCCCTGGCCAGCTGGCCTCGGGGTGTCCAGGGACGCAGCCTGCCTGTTGACGTGAGCCAGGTCAGCAGCAGGGGAGCCTGAGTCCCAGACCCTGACTCTGCTGTCACCCCTGTGCTGAGGCCAGCCTGGGGGGTGGGTGGGAGGTGGTGCTAAGGACGCTGGCTGGTGTCGTGAGGAGCCCTCACTGGGATGGGGGTGGTCCACTCTCTGGTCCCGCTGTCTTAAAATTCTTAGTGACGTTGAACAGGGGCCTCCTGGTCCCACTTTGCCCTGCGCCCCGCACATTCTGCAGCTGGTCCTACTCGGGGCTGCCTGTCCAGCCTCCGGCCCCGCTGGGAGGCGTCACTTATAGAGGGATGCTGTGACTGTGTGACGGGCTGGCTCCCGGGTAGGTGGTCCTCTCCGCCTGCTGTGGGGCCCACCCGGGTGTCCTCACGCCTCTCGGAAGGAGGAACCCCCGGTTTCCGGGACACGCCACCGCCCACCCCTAGGACGTGCGTAGGAACACGTGACTGGTCCGGCTGGGCCTCAGGCCCGAGGTCGCTCCCTGAGGACCGCGTGCCACCCTGTGGCCTGGCCCGGCGGCTCCTCGGCCCCACCGTGGACGGGCACGGCCTCCTGCCGGCGCTGGGCACTCTGCCGCGGCCTCTCCCTCCGTCCCTGACAGCTTTGTTGAGTTGAAATTCACGTACGGTACAACTCGCCCGTCCACCTGGTGATGTTCGCTGTGTATACGGAAGTGGGCAGCCACCCCCACCGTCAGCTCTGGAGGACTTTGGCCGGCCCTCCAGCCCCACCGGCAGCTCCTCAGCTACTTCCTGTCTCCAGCCGCGTCCGTGTGGACATTGCCCCCGTGTCTCTGGATGGGCTGTGGGCAGCGGGCCCGGGTCTCGGGGCAGCTTTCGTGGAGGCCGCGGGCTGGGCCGCCCCACGAGCCCCCACCCAGCTCTGGGTGTCGCCGGCCGTGTCCCTGCGGCTGTTCTGGGAGCTCCGCGGGCAGCTGGACTCGCCTTCCCGGGGCTTGTTGGCCCTTTGGAGTCATCTTCTGGGGTGGCCCCGTGAGCCAGGCCTGCCCAGCTGTGGCTGCTACTTACACGTCCGGGGACCGAGCCTCGGTCGGGGGCGTGCGTTGGGCCGGGTGTGCCCGTCTCAGCCGGCTCGCCGGACCGGGGCCCTGGGCGCGGGGCTCGCGGGTGCTGCGGGTGTGCGCCTTTCCCGATCCGTGCTCGGTGGTGTCGGGCTGGTGGCGGAGACGGGCTTCTGTGGCAGAATTTGCACCACAGGAGCCGGCAGAGGCTACGCGTAGAAACCGCTCCTTCCTTCTCTTTGGTCTGGAGAGGTGATGTTAACGTTTACCAGCGCACGTGGGTGAAGGCCGTCCTGTTAATCCCAGGAAGCTGCCTGGAGCCCTTCTGGTGTGAGGCAGGCACCCCCGGACGCACTTTCTGGCCCCTGGGGAGGAGTGACTCAAAGGAGTGGTCCCGCTGCCTCTGGGGGCCACTCAGCCCTGGGGGCGGCTTCTGGGTGGGGCCTGCTCAGGGCGGCGGGGGCAGGGTCGGGGCTCCTTCTGCCCAGCCCCCCCGCAGTCCTGTGCACGCCTGAGGCTGCCCCTGCCTGGCCGCTGCCCCTGCGGCCCAGCTCCCCCGGCCCACCTCACCGCCATCTCTGCCCCCAGCGGGGTCCAGGCAGAGCGCTGGAGGCCAGGACAGCGGGAGGCCCTGGGCTCGGGCTGCCGGCCTGTCCCCTAGCAGCTGGTGCTGGTGCTGGAGAGGGGCCGGAGCGCCGGACTCTGTTCTGTTCTTCCTCCTTCGATGGGCGGCCCCGCTAGTCCTGTCTGAGCTGACTGCAGCGCGGTGCCTTCCTGCGGGGCTCCCTGGGTCTGGCTGGCCACCTGTAGGTTTCCTCCTGGGTGAGTCCGAGCCTGGCTGCCTCCAGCTTCTGCCCAGCTGCTCCCCTGCCGCACCCCCACCCCCCTATGCTTGGGAGAGGGACTCATTCAGGATCCTCGGGACAACCCCGTGCCACGCAGGTGTCAGGGCAGGGTCCCCAAGTGAACAAGATGGGCAGGCCCTGGCCTCCTGAGGGGCCACCCCTCAGGCCCTTGGGGAGGTTGGGAGCCGAAGGTTGTGCACATTGTGGAGGGACCGGCGAATGGAGGGTGGGGGCCGCATGGGAGACATCTTGGTGGGAACAGCCCCAGGAACAGAGAGGCGGGGCCTTGGTGCCCGTGTGCCCAGTTCTCACCCAGCCCCCGCTGAGCCGCCCCTGCTGTGGGCTTCTTGGTCATTTGGGGGGTGGGTCGAAGGCATCCTGGGTGCCCACCTTGCCCGAGGACTGGTCTTGGGGTGGGTCCCAGGGCCTCTGGTGTTGGTGGTGACCAGCTGGGCCAGCTGTGTCACAGGCTGGCAGAAGGGACGTCACTCACGGTGCCGAGGTTCCAGTGTGTTCATATCCATTGCTGGTCCCGGAAGTGTCCGCCCCCCGAACTGTGAGCACGTGCTTCAGGAAGCACGTGTGAGGACACGTCTCCTGGTGTAAGAGGTGTGTGCCTGTGAGTGGATGCGACGTGTGTGTGGTTGCTGGGAGCCTGTGGGTGCGTGTGTCAGTGTGTGAGTGTGAGCTTGGCCGTGGCGGTCCGAGCACAGGTGAGGACGGAGGAGGCAGTGTGTGCCCACGTGGAAACGTGACAGCATCTGTGTGCACGTGTGCGAGGACGTGGGGACATGTGTATGTGTTCCCTCCCCCGTTCCCCGGCCCCGTGGGCCCCCGTCTTAGACTGGGTGACGTCATGGCTCCTGATCCCTGTGGGCGGCTGACACCAGCCACGCTGACTGTCCAGCCACCCTCTGAGGCTCTGTGGTCCGGGGTCTTGGAAAGAACCCTCCTGTGTTGGCAACTGCCATGACCCTCGTGACCCAAGGGACCTGAGGGGGTGGTGCCTCCCAGAGGCTTGTTCGCGTGTCCAGTGGGCTTCGACACTGAAGCTGGCAGACGGCCGCTTAGCCGTTGGACCCCCTCGGGGAGGTGGGCGTGCTGGGGCCTAGGGGCCAGTGCGTCTGAGCAGTCAGGTCTCTGGTTTCTGTCTCCATCTGAGCTCAGGGATCTGGGGGAGGAGGACACGGGTGGGCCTGGGTCCTGCCTGGGAGGCGCCACGCGTGTGCCATGACCTGCGTCCCTCCCCCCACCGGGCAGAGGGTGGCCACATCCCTGCTGGAGGGTTCTGCTCCTCACATGTGGGTCCTGGGCCCTTGGGCAAACCTTCACCAAGAAGCGCCCGGGCCCCCCAGCGCTGGCTCTGCCTCCTGGCTGGCAGGTGGGATCGTGGTCGCCCCGGAGCTGTGCTTGCCTCCTGCCCTGGAAGCCCCAGAATCCTGCTCCTCTCTCCAGCTGGAGGCCGGGGGGTATGAGGGGCAAATGCTGGGCCGCTTGGGCTGCGCCGGACCTTGGCCCTGGTGGCCTGGGCACTTGGACCTCTGCCTTTCACGCTGGCCACTGGCCTCGGCCTTGTAACCCAGAGAGCACCCGCCTGGGTTGCACAACTCCTTCCTCCCCGAGATCCTGTTGCATCACTGGGCGGGCTTTAGGGGTGGGGGCACTGGTGCCAGGATGTCCTCAGATGCCCGGCCAAGGCCCTGCCCAGGCCTGCTGGTGACCCCGAGTGTGATGAGCCTCATAGGCTGCGGACCCCTGAGGAGGTCAGGCAGGGCCTCGCCATGGGGTGGTGGGGGTCAGTGTCCTGGGCGGGGCTGGACGTGGGGAAGGGGCAAGAGGAATCCGGGAGCAGCTGGGGTCTCCCTTTGGGGAGGGGTGGGGGGTGCCCAGGGAGAAGGTTTGTCTGGAGGGGGTCACAGACTCCACGCTGGGTTTGGGTTGAGATGCTTGAGTTCACCCAGGGGAAGGGCCAGGGCTGGGTGGCCACTGGGGTCTGGGGCTCCATAGGAAGTGCTGGGGAGCAGGGTGTGGCTAGGGCCCTGATGGGGTCAGGAAGAGGGTACAGGCTGAGCCTGGGCCCACGATGGGGGGTCCAGCCCAGGACAGTGAAGGGGGCTGCTGAGGAAGTGGAGGGTGTGGGGGCCACCCCAGGACCCAGAATGCAGCCTGGCCTGCTGTCTGTCCTGCATCCTGGCCTTGAGCCCTCGGAGGGGGTCCACTGACCTCCGGATGGCTGGACTCACTGCCCCTTCTCTTGCCGGGTCAAGGCCACCTCCACCTTCCATCTCTGTGTCCCCGTCGCTTCCCTGGGGAAACCGTGCTGACATCTGGCCCGGTGGCCCCCTGGGTGCAGTTTGAGTGTGGGGTGGAGGGCAGAGGCCCGTGGAGACCAGCGCAGGGTCTGGGCTCTGTTCTGTGTACGCTGAGGCCGTGGGGGTCTTTAAAGACAGGGGTGACGGAGCTGGGTGTGAGTGAGAGAGAAAATCACACACATTTGATTCTAGACGCAGTGCGTGCTTGTAGGAAACATGGACGGCGGAGACAGCCAGGAGGTACTTGCTGCCCAGAATTCTGCCACCCAAGACAAGCGCTGTTGACATTTTGAGATATTTTCTTCCAGTTTATTTTTTGGACGTGACTGTGATCAGGATTTATAAATAGTTTTGTGTCCTCTGTCTTGTTTTCAGCTCTACTGAGGTCTGATGGAAGTAGACTCAGCTGTGCATGTTTCAAGGGCGCGATCTGATGGGTTTTGGCACACGGGCACATCACAACCCATGAAATGCATGTATTTCTGTGTATCTGGGAGACCCTGTGAACCCTTGACCTGAGTCAGAGTCAGACAGTAAGCGTTTGCACTGAGCTCAGAGGCCTCCTTGTGCACCTGCTTCTTACAATGAGCATGATGTCGCTGTTGCCCCGTTTATTTCAAACACCTTAAATCGCTCTCTCGGGGTTCTCTAGTGGCTGTGCCGTTGTTTTTACGGACTCCTTCTTTTATTGTGAGTCTCTCTGCTGGTTCCTACTCGGGCACCCCCCCCCCCCCGGGCATCTCTGTGCACAGCGGTCCCTGCCTGCGGCGGCCCCTGCCTGCAGCGGCGACGTGCCCCACCTCGGTTTTCACTCTGGGTTTGTGCGCCCTCCACCCAGGCTGTTCTGTCAGGCGAAGTTCCCAGACCAGGAACTGCTCGGCCAGGCGCCGGCAGGTCTCCCAGGTCCCACGCGCCCACCTCCGCCCACCCGCGCCCCAGCCCCGGCCCCCCGCAGCGCCAGGCCGCGGGGCTGGGCTGGGCTGCGAGAGCGCGGTGCTGGGGAAGCCGGCGTCCTGTCTCCTTTCGTTCCTTCAATCAAGGACGAGGCCGCGCGTTTTCTGGGGGCTGGATGAGCTCTGCTTCCGTGTTTGCGGGCCGACTGCCTTCACCTTGCTTGTTGATGTTTTGGGGCCTGGAAGGGTTTTTTTTTAATCTTTTTTGCTGATTGTGTGTCCTCAGGAGCAGTGACGTTAGTCCTCGACAAATTTTGTTTCTGGTTTGCGGTTTGCCTTTAACTTGGGGCTTTTATTGAATGTATTAAAACCATTTTTTTTATTATCTTTCTTAGAAGGGGGGTGATTAGGTTTATTTATTTTCTAACGGAGGTGCTTGGGACTGAGCCCAGGACCTCGTGCGCACTAGACACGTGTTCTCCTGCTGAGCTGCACCCCCCCCACAACATGCATGTTAACGTGGCCAAGCCCACTGACCTTTCGTGATTCCGTCTATTGCTTTCGGCTTAAAAATCCCTCCCCGTTGAGAAGCCCAATTACCTGTTTTCCTCTCAGGTGCTACCACTTGACTCGTGGCGGTCACGCTGACGTTATTCTGACGTGTGGTCTGAGGCGAGACACCTGACCCCCCTACCCAACCCCCGCCTGCCTGCCGGCTCGGAGCTGTCGGTCTGGGGGTGTCACGGGGGCTGGTTGGTGTCAGGTGAGCTGGCGAGCATTTGCTGGGGTGTAAACGCCCCCGGTGTCACCGCAGCCCGGGAGGGAGGCGGGGACAGGCGCCTCGGCCCCGCACACACCGCCTTCATCATCACCGTTGGCGGGCGTTTTCCTCGTGTGGACACATCGGCTTTTACAACTTGTGTTTTCGCACGAGGGAGCTGGGCTCTGCAGTCCCTTCCCGTGGGAACTCATCTGAGTGAAGCAGAAGCCTTAATCACACCCAGAAAGAGCACCTTTTACACCAGAAGCGTGGCCCCTGCTGGGGGCGGGGGTGGGCTGCCCCCCACGGTCGGGCTTCCTTCCAGGGTCCCCGGCCCAGCCCCTGCCTCTGCCGGCCCCCAGGCTGGGGCCGCCCCTCGAGGAGCTTGGGCCCAGGGTTCGCCCTGTGCTCTCGGCCACCCACAGGCCCTGCTTCTCCCTGTGATGTCACCGCCCTGTTCCCAGTGTCCTGGCTCCCTGCCCCCGCCTGCGTGTAGCACTGCTGGACCCAGTTGGGGTGGTCTGCATAGCCCCAGGGCAGACCTGGACGGTGAAACGGACCCTCAGAGAGAACCGCCCAGGGCTCAGCAGTCCTGCGGGCTCTGCCCTGTGGGTGGCGAGCCCTCCTCCACCCCAGCTGGACCAGGTCAGGTGATCTGCTTGAAGTCCTCTGGCACCAGACTGGGGGAGTGGGGCCTGCAGGAGCGCAGGCAGTTTGCAGGAGCCGGGGGCTCACTGAATGGGGTCACCCTTCGCCCCCTACCCGGGGCTGGGTGAAGTGGGGGAGGGCAGGGGGAGGGTCTTAGGGTGGGGGGCCTCTGTGGTGTGTGCCAGGCCTGGCTGACATTTCGGGGTGGTGTTCCTCTATGGCATGCTCAGCGTGGGATGTCCCCACTTCCAGATGGGGGAGCTGAGGCACAGGGGCCCACAGCTGGCGGGTGGGTGGGCTTCCAGCCCAGGGAGGCCCTGATGCTCCGACCACTGTCTGCCTCGCCAGGGGAGGGTGGGCAGGTGGCTTCTTTCCACCAGCAGCCCCCAGTACTGGCACAAGGTCACAGAGACTGGTGCCAGCACCTGCTTGCTGAGGGTAAACAGACATCCCAGGCATCCATCTCCAGTGGGAAGGACCCCGGAAGTGGCAGAGAGGGCAGGACCGCAGGGCCAGTTGGTCCCACAGTAGCTGAGGGCCCCAGAGAGCAAAGGAGGCTTCTCTATAGGGGGTTGGGCTCCCCCCACCTCTGACCCTTCCACCCCTTCTCCCGGAGCTGCACATGGCGGAGGTGGGCTGGGCCCTGGGCAGCCTGGACTGTGGCCCCTGACTAGGAGCTGCCCCAGGAGCCGCTGCCCCTCCCCAGGGCCCTCCGAGGCGGTGCCTGTCCGCCTGTGGCCATGTTGCTCTGCAGAACAGGTAGCAGCTGTGGGTGCTCATGGCGGTCTGGCTTTCCCTCCTGCTTTGGGGGTAGGGATGGGACCTCTGGGGACAGTTCTGCTGGAATAGGTCCTGGAGGCACTGAGTGGACAGAAATGCCTGTGGAGGCCTGGGGTCCCCCGAATGGGGCCCAGGCCAGGCATCACCAGCCAGCGGGGCGGCACCTCAGGGGGTATCCTCCTGTCACTAAGGTGTTAGTGGAGGCCACGGGGCAGGGTGGGGGTGGGTCCCAAGCACAGCAGCCCCAAGCCTGGACCCTGGCGCTGCATGCACCCCTCTGAACCAGCCACCACCCCCAGTCGCTGCTCCTCCACCCCCACAACCAGAGGCCGACCTTGGCCGCCCAGAGGAAGCCTGGTGCCTGGTGCCCTGCCCTGCAGCCCCCAGATCCTGGCCCCATCCTGGAGCCCCTCATGGTCACAGAAGGGGGCTGGCGTGTGCATACCTGCCTGTCCACCGCAGTGTTCTGTAGCTGGAATCAAGCCGGCACCTCACCCACAGCAGGAACCCCCGGCCAGGCTCTCCCTGCCCTGCCCGCCCCTGCCCACGTGCTGGCTCCAGTGTGTGGCTTGTTTGCTCCATGGAATTAAATCCCCGCCTGTGGCCGCTCTGCCCTTCCTCATGGCCCTCTGGCCCCACGTCAGGCCAGAGGGTCCTGGCTCCCTCCGCTGGTCAGCGCGGGCCATGGTTGTTTCCAGGCCCCGGGTGTCCCCCTGGCCCTTACACCAGAGAGCGAGAGGGAGGGGGCAGTCACACCTCTCGCCAAGGTTGTCGAAGGAACGAAATGCGGTGCCGACCTCTCGAGCTCCGGGAAGAGGTAGGCCGTGAGTGTGGGCTCGGAGCGGACCCACACAGGCCTCCCTGGCCGGTGGGCGTTTCCTAGGGGTGGTGGAGGGGACTCAGGCCAGGAGCTGGGAGTCAGGCGTGGGCCCAGACTAGGTTTCCACGCGCTGGCGCTGTCAGTGTTTGGGTGCGACTGTAACTTCCCGGAGCCTCAGTTTTCTCCTCTCTGAAGTGGGCACGATGGTACCCTGAGCAGGCTGGTCAGAGGGCCTTGGGAGGGGTGCGTGTGCATGTCCATGCTGTGTGGGTACAGCTGGGTTCTCGGCCAGCCCCTGGTCTGTCCTCAGGCTGCAGGCAGGGCACGGAGAAGGGCTCCGGAAGCCAGAGCTGGAGCTGCAGAGGGCGGCGGCCCGGGTGCAGGACTTAAATGGGTGAAGCCCAAATGCAGCCTCAGGGATCTGGAACTGCCTCCCCGAGCACTGGTGGCCCAGAGGGAGGCCTCAGGGATCTGCGGGTGATGCTGGAGGGGGCAGGTCCTCCTTGCCCCAGGTCCCCTGACTGCGAGGGAAGGGCCCGGGCGCACTGGTGACGGAGAGCAGTCTCCGAGCTGCCACGGGGCTCAGTGTCCTCGTGTGCAGAATGGTTCCTTCGGTGACACTCCCGACACCTGCTACTGTCTCCTAGGGGTGGGGGGCTACTGTGGTTTTGACTCCAGTAACTGACAGCTTTTGTAGATTTGGAAATTCAAGTCCAAGACCCTTTCTAGCCCTGCCGGTCTGTCTGGTCCTCTCCAGCCACACAGACCCGCCGTCAGGGATGAGGGCACTAGGCAGTGGGAGAGGCCCACCCAGGGCCCCACCTGCCCCCTCCTCTGCTGCTAAGTCGAGTACATCGTGCCAGGTGGCCCCCCGGGAGCTAGCTCTGTGGCCAAAGGTGGGGGGTGACCTGCAGGAGGGCCACCCCCGGGACTGGCACCCTTGGGGAGGCTGAAGGCTGGTTGTCCTGCCCACCCGCGGCCTGTGCGGCCCGGAGGGGCAGGTGGGCCATGGGCCTGGGGCCTGTGGCCTTCCAGGCCCTGGACCCAGCTAGCAGCAGCGGGAGACGCTGGGGCGCGCACGTGTGCAGGCGGAGGCAGGAGGGGAGCCTGCTGAGCGCAGTGGGTTGCCATGGCAACCGCGCATCCTTGGGGGCTTCTGCGGCTTCCTGAGGGTGCAGCTGCCGTCAGGGCCGAGTTAGGGAGTGCTGTGTGCTCTGGGTGGGAGAGCCTGGTGGGGGCCTACCCCGGGGGTGGAGTGGTGGCACACACACACACTCACACGCAGGCACCCCTGAAGCCTTGCCTGACCCCAGGGAAGGTATATCTCCCAGTCCCATGAGAGTGGGGGACGCAGCAGGGTTCCAGGGTCTCCAGGGGCAGGCTGAGCGGGTTTCCCCTGCTCTCCTGGCCCTCGGCCCCTGCTGGCCCCCCCAATAGCGGGCCTCTCTTCTCCACGTGTGGGTGTCAGGAACAGGCTCAGAGACCAGGCTGTTGGGCTCACACTGCCTCCAGGAAGCCCTCTCAGATACCCCATTAGCTGGCAGCCCTGGCTTCCCGTGGGGGCGCAGAAGACTCCGGAGCACAAGCACATTAGTCAGAGGTCAGCTGTGCCCCCCGGGGCAGGTGCCTCCCCATTGCTGAGCCTCTGTTTCCTCCTGTCCAGGGGAGACAGGTGTGGCAGCACCTCGGTGGCCAGTTAGGACCCAGTGAGGTGCTGCTGAGACCTGCTCTGCCCTGAGGGACCTGTGATGACAGGTGTGCTGGGGCGGGGCGTGACTGGGTCCTGAGGCATTCAGCCACTGGGAGCTGAGGGGTTGGGGTGCTAAGTGGGCAGAGGGGCTGGGCGCAGGTGGGAAACCTCCAGGGGCTGAATGGAAGGCAAAGTCCTCAGGGAAGGTGTGTGCACTGGAGCCAGGCTCGTGCGACAGGAGGGCAGAATGGGGTGGAGCTGCCAGCCCAGCGTGCTGTCCGGTTGGGACCCACCATGCCGTCCTGTGGGCGTCAGATGGGCCGAGCGTCCCCAAAGCTCTCGCTCTCCAGGGGACGGGGGCAGCTCGGAGCCCTAGTTTGTGTTTGGGGGCATGTGCTGCCTGGGCACCAGCTTCCCCATCTGGTGCGGGGCAGCCGTGAGGTGGGGGCTCCCATGGACCAGGTGCTGAAGAGGGGGGTTCCCATTGTCCTCAGGATGGAAACAGCAGCAGGGGGTCTTCGGTGGGCGCTCAGCAAGAGGGTGACTCGGAAATGCCGGGCTGTGTGGACAGACTCTGCTGCCTGACCTTGGGGACAGCGGGGTCCCCAGGCCTTGGAGATAGACAGGTCTTGTATCTCCTGGCCCCGACCCCTAGCTGCCCGGAGCCTGGCACGTGGCCAGCAGGCGAGTCCGCAATCCCACTTTGTGGGGCCTGAGTCCCCCTCCCGACCCAACCCCGGTGTCTCCCAGCCCCTCCCAGCGCTGTCCCATAGCTTTGGCAATGATGACAGCCCCTAGGGCATGCTCTGGAGGGGTGAGGTGGTCAGTCTGAGATATGTGGGAGGAGGTCCCCGTAGCCCTGAGACCCTGACCTCATGGAGGGGTGTCCAGGAGCCCCCAGAAGTGGGAGTCAAGCTGGCCTTGGCAGCTCTGCCAGCCCCGTGTCCCCTGGAGAGGCCAGTGCAGCACCCAGGCTTGGGCTGCCATGGCCGCCCGCCCCGTGTGTCCACCTGCTCCGGGCCTGGTGGCTGTGCCTCCGAGTGTGGAGTCCTGGAGCAATAGTCAGGGTGCAAAGGCTCAGACCGCAGTGAGTCAGGGGGCTGTGGGGGTGGGGGCGGGTCTTGCTGGCCCCTTGGGTGCCACTAGGAGGCCGGGTGCAGCCTGGTGGCTGGGCCGCAGAGCCGCCCCGTAACCACTCTCTCCTTCGGCAGACGGCGCCCCACTCAGCGAGCTCTCCTGGTCGTCCTCTCTGTCCGTGGTGGCGGTGTCCTTCTCTGGGCTCTTCACGGTCATCGCCTTCATGCTGGCCTGCCTGTGCTGTAAGAAGGGCGGCATCGGGTTCAAGGTGAGGGCTAGGGACTGAGGGGGCTGTGGACGGGGCACCGAGGGCCGGCCCTCTGCTGTCCACTCAGCACTGGGCTCCCCTCCCTCCTGGGGACCGTAGGGACCCAACTGGGGTTCCCACAGCCCCGCCTCTGCAGTCGGGGGCTCTCAGGAGCCCTGCCCACTGCCTCCCCCATGCTGGGTCCCCCTAGGGTGGCATGGCCTCCTGTGCCAGCTTTGGGTCAGACTTCTGTGTTCAGTGCATGGGTCAAGCTCCCCAGGACAGCGAGGATGGGCCTTGAGGGGCTGCCGGAGCCCCTGGGCCAGTGTGGGCGGGGCTCTATGCCCGGGGGTTCCTCAAGTCCCTGCTCTTCAGATTCACAAGGGAAGCCAAAGTTGCTTAGACTTTCTGGCACCAAAAACACCTGGCCGGCTGGAGTCTTTGGACATTTCCTGCCCCTCGAGGAAGGGACCGTGTGCCGCATAGGAATGGGGGGACGGGGCAGCAGGAGCGGTCATTGCCCTCTTTTTCACACTGCTAAACGCGGGATCTGCCTTCTCTTAGGCTGCCCTCCCATGGCTAAGCTCCCGGGGTCGTCCTGGGCTGGTTCCAGGGCTGAGGTGCCCCTCCTGAGGATGGCCGAGGGGCACCCACTGGGGCGCTGTTCGCCAATTCTGCAAGCACCCGTGGCTGTCCCCCACATCCAGCTGCAACTTTGAGTGGGGAGGACCAGGAGAGAAAGCTGGGATCTGAGGACCCCAACCGGAGCCCCCGCCCCCAGCCCCGTGGGCCGCGTTCTGCCGATGTAGCACATAGCAGCCGGCCTTGGTCATTCTCCCGCCCACTCAGCAGCCCGGCCCTGGGCTGGAGGTCAGATTCCTGGGCCTGGCAAGCTTGGCAGGGGGCTGCCCTGGGCCCAGCACAGCGCCCCTTTCGTGTCCACACTCCGTGACCCACATAGTGGCGTCACCCCCGTTTTAGTGAAACAGCGCTTTTCCTCGCCCGCTGGTGCACCTCATCACAGAGGGGCCGGGGGAGCTGGCAGCTGCCTGGGACTTGCCTTTTAAGAAGGTGGCTTTGGCGCATTTCACGGCAGGGCCGTGCTCCCAGAGGCCTCTGAGGGGTCGGCCAGGGAAGCTGAGAGCTTGGGCAGCAGGGCTGTGGCCTCAGGTGTCCTCGCGCACAGCCGTGGCGAGCCGGCCTCCCTGGCCTGCGGGCCCGCAGTGCACTGGGCCAGGCAAGGCTGGCAGGATCCCGGGGCCAGAGTGGCGAGGTTGTGGGGGGGCTGCGGTGGGGCGGGGGCTCAGGATGGGGCTTGTGGCCATTGTATAAGTCAGCCCCTCCTCAGGGCCCTGCGAGAACAAGGCCCCAAACAGGGGCCAGTGCCAACCCCTCCTACCAGCGCCCTCCTCACCTCCTGGGGGACATGGTGCTGGAACATTCCAGCACCAGTGCGCCTTGGTGGGAGGGCCTGCCTGGCGGGCTCCTGCCTAGGCCCTGGGGGCCAGAACTGTGCTGGGGGAGGGGCTGGGCGGCGATGCTCACCCTGTCTTACCTGATCGCCCGCTGTGCTGGCTCAATCCCGCGGGCCTCCAGGGAGCACTGTCAGGTAACGGGGCTGGGGCCAGGGCCGGACCCTGGTCGGGGTGGGCGGGCGTGTGTCCTCTGCAGCTGGGCTTACAGGGCAGCAGTGTGGCCTGCCGGGCCTTGGGGACGGGAGGCACTCAGGCCCTGTCCCCAGTGGCTCTGTCCTTTCTGGGTACAGACTGGAACCGGCCTGCAGGGACACCCCAGAGGGCTCCCAGCCTCTTTTGCAGCTGAGAAGACTGAGGCCTGGGGAAGGAGGGTCCCCGGGCCGAGTGTCCACAGGGCTGGCCCGCTGCAGCTCCCGGAAGTCCCTGGAGCGCTCGGTCTTCTTCCCACCTGGCAGTGGGCTGTGGGGCCAGATGGGCCCACGGCCTTGTTACTATGGCTCCGCTTCCGACCCAGGGTTTCTTGGGTTGACTTGGTCCTCAGCTCAGGAGGGGGCTTCCTCAGACAGACAGGTGTGGCAGCTGCATTTCAAAACAGCAGCCCGGCCAGGTGGGGCCAGCCCCGGTGCCCAGGGCCAGGCCCTCAAGGAGCCCAGGGGGTGGATGACCGCCTGCCGGCCTGGATCAAGGTCAGGGGCGCTGTGGTAGGTGGCAGTGCCGGCCGGGGGTAAAGATGGGGAGGTGCCCCCAGGAATGCTCCTTGTCCAGGAGGGGCGGGGGCACCTGATCACTTGACCGCTGGGGCAGGGGTGGTGGCGTGGT
The DNA here is from genome assembly GCF_009834535.1 of Camelus ferus. Classification (NCBI taxonomy): domain Eukaryota; kingdom Metazoa; phylum Chordata; class Mammalia; order Artiodactyla; family Camelidae; genus Camelus; species Camelus ferus. The sequence continues at coordinate 21,058,372 of NC_045711.1, forward strand.
GGAGCCCCTGTTCTCAATCCCCAGCTGTGACTTGGAGGTGAGTGCCCCCCCCAGCAGGGGGCCATGGGCACGCCCCGCTGGGTGAAGGCTGCTGGGAGTTAGGGGTGCTGAGAGGAGTTGGGGCCTGACTCTGGACGGGCAGGGTCAGCTGGCCTCAGCCTCCTGGTCTCTTGCCTCCAGCCCTGCACCACCCCCTGCCAATGTGGCACCAGCACCGGCCCTTCCCCCCGCAGGGATGGGCGTGGATGGGCTGAGGCTGGGGAGGCACTGCTGCCCGGGGACTCATGGCTCTGGGCACCCCCCCCCCAGCACAAACCAAACCCCACCCTCCTGGGGGCAGCTGGTGTCCCTGGAGGGGGTGGCTAGGGGTAGGTTCTGTTCTCCACCCTGAGGAGCGAGGAGGTGGGTGGCGGGGGCAGCTGGCAGGGGTGCCGGTGGGAGCTGGGCCCTGGGAAGAAAGGGGCCTTTCAGAGCCTAGCCTGCACCCCGACCCTCCCCATCTCGGGAGCCTGGAGCTCACCCCGTGTGTCGCCCGTTTGGCCCAGGAGTTTGAGAATGCCGAGGGGGAAGGGTACCCGGCCGGCTTCTCGGCACAGGGCTCCCCGGCGCCGGCAGCTCCGAGCGGACCTGACGTGTATGTCCTGCCCCTCACCGAGGTCTCCCTGCCCATGGCCAAGCAGCCAGGGCGGTCAGGTGAGTGGCCCCCAGGGGGCCCCGGGGGTGGGTGGGGTGCCGCTCGGGGGCCCGTGCTCCTGGGGAGGGCAGCCAGGGGGCTGGTCTGGGCCCCCTTCTGCTGGGACGTGGGGCGCGGTGAGCAAGCTTGGGGACAGCCCCCCCCCCGCCTGGGGCTGCATGCAAAGGGGGTGGGCGTTGCTCCCCCCGGTCCTGGTACAGGCACCCGTGTGCTGGGAGGAGGGGCTTCTCCATGGTCCCTGGGATGCTTGACCCTGGACGTGGACGTGGGCTCCATTGTGCCCAAGGCCCACCCACTGCGGGGAGGGGCCACCTCTGTGGGCAGGGCTGTGAATGGGCCTTTCACTCAGGACCCTGGGGTCGGGGCAGGAGGGGCCCTGGTCCCCCGTGCCTGCAGGTTGCAGGTGCAGGCGGGGCCTCTTTTCATGTCTTCCTTGCCATGTCTCCCGTTAGCCCCATCCCAGGGCCCCCCACCAGGCTGGCTCCCCACGTGGCAGACACGGGGCCAGTGCCCCGGAGGCTGGACAGATCAGTCGTCCAGTTGGGCTTTGAACCCACACCTGCCTGATGCCTGCACTGCAGGAACCCCTGGTTGTGTCTGGAGCCTGGTGGGGGCGGTTCACCAGGCCTCAGGCCCCCGGCCCCCTCCCTGGCAGCTCCTAGGCAAGGCTCCTCCGGGAGCACTGAGAGGGGTGTCAGGCCCTGCTGGGGCTCTGTCGGCACCAGGGCCTGCTACCATGGGGATGAGCAGGTCTGCTCCCCGCCTGCTTCTAATCTGGGCCTCACCGGGCCCTGAGCGTGATGCTGCCCAGTGGGGAGTCCAGCCTTCATCATGGGCTGGGGGACCCCAAGGCAGTGGTCTGAGCCCCCAGAGCAGACCTAGGGGACCACCAGCTGCCGGGCCCAGGGCTCCAGTGAGCGTTGCTTCCCACCATCCCCCCGACCCCACCAATTAACGACGCAGGAATTTCAGGGCCCAGGGCTCCTCCTATTAAGTGGCTCAAAGGAATACCCATGGAACTCTGGAAGTGGGGGCTCCTCTGTAGGAGGCCCCCAACCTTCCAGTGGGCGACTCAGCCTGTGCTTACTCTGATGGACACTAGGAGCTGGTGTGGAGATGGGGCACCCCAGGGGACACCGCGGCCTGGGCCTGTCACCCACCCCGGCAGTGTATGTGCGAAAGAATCCTGGAGACTCAGCCTCTCTCGCTCCTTAGGGGGCTGTCTCTGGAGATTAGGGACACAGGGACCCAGAAGAAGGCAGTGATGGCCTGTTTTCTTCCATTTTTCAGCTCTGGTCTGTTTTTTGTAGTGTACGCTGCTTCTGGGCAGAGGAGAGATTGTGGGTGATGCTAGGAGGAGGGCGGCCCACCTGGGCAGCAGGTGTCACCCCTTGAAACTGTAGGGGAGGTCGGCCCAGCCAGGCACAGTCTCCCGGCCCGCAGCCTGGCTCTGTGGGCACTGCCCCTTGGGTGTGGACTCAGGACCCCTGGCCCGCCATGCCTCCTGCAGCTGCGAGGAGCACTTTGCCGTTGGCTGGCAGTCGGCACGCTCCACCTCCATCACTGCCCCGGTGTCCACTGTCAGGACTGCTGAGCCTGCCTGGGGAGACCCCAGGCCAGAGGGGGAGCAGCAGGCTGGGGCCCAGGGGGAAGAGCCTCAGGACTTAGGGCCCATCGGGACCCCTTACCCTGAATTCTGTTCAGCACCAAGGTCGGCGTTGCCCCAGGCAGCATTCCCTGGGGTCTCCAGTCCCTGGGGGCAACCCCTCACCCTTTGGGGCCCCTGGCTGCCAGGCTTGGCCCAGCCCCTGGGCCCTCCAGGAAGTTGGCGTGGGAGCAGAATTCGGGGAATCCCTTGGGGGCGCAGGCAGGGTATGAGTGGGCTCAGCAGCTCTGGCCCTTCCTCCAGGGCCTCACTGACCCTTCCTCCCCGCTGACCTCACCAGCCCAGCCTGCAGGAGAATGGCTCAGTGTGTTCCGTACGGGGCTGTGCCAAGCAGCCCCCAACAAAGGAGCCTTTGGCGTGCCTGGCGCTGGAATGCCAGCCCGAGGCAGGGGTGGGGGTACAGGCCACTCCACTGCCGTCCTCCTGATGGCCTCCGCCTCGGCCACACTGCCTGCTCAGCGTTGCCCGTGCACTGGTCCTGACTGCAGGCCCCGCTGTCTCCTGCCGGGCTTGTCCCTGTAGCTTGGGGCACAGCCTTTCCAGACCCCCTGAGAAAGATGCCTGGATGCGGCTTGCAGGCGCCCAGTTCCCCTGGGCGGCAGACCTGCTCCTGATGGTGGGAGCGGCAGGCTCAGGGCGGCTTCCCAGTATGGGCCACACAGGCAGCCCTGCGAGGGCCCAGTGAAGGTGAGAGACGGGGTGATGACGGAGGCTAAGCTGGCGTCCTGAGCCCCCTGCCCTGTTACAGTTCAGCTGCTCAAGTCTGCAGACCTGGGCCGGCACAGCCTCCTGTACCTGGAGGAGATTGGCCACGGCTGGTTCGGGAAGGTGAGCTGCTGATCCTGGGGTTGTGGGGGAGGGACTGGCACCGTGGTCCTGCCTGGCAGGTGGAGACCTGCTTCTCCTAGGAGGCTCCCCAGCCTTGGGATTCCCTCTCAAGGCTCCACCCTGCTGGGCCCCTCCCTGGGGACGTCAAGGTCCTTCAGCCCCTTAGCGGATCCTAGGATCACACTAGGATGTGCCTCTGAGTGGGCTGGGGGGTGGGGGCAGGGAGCAGCACCTTGGTGCCGGCTCCTCCCTGGCCACCAGCTGGGGTGGGACGGCGGGGCCTTCCTCACTGCGGACCCCGCAGTGCCGAGTACACCTGGGGACCTTAAGGAGACAGGCGCTGAGAGACAGTGGCACAGCCAGGAGGGCCCACCCAGGTGGGTCCCAGGACCCATTTTGCAGACGAATAAACTGAGGCACAGAGCAGGAGGACCGGCAGGGGCCGGGGGCGGAGCCTGGGGAGGGTGGAGGCTGCCCCCTGGTGACGCCTGCCCGCAGGTGTTCCTGGGGGAGGTGAACTCGGGCATCAGCAGCACGCAGGTGGTAGTGAAGGAGCTGAAGGCCAGCGCCAGCGTGCAGGAGCAGGTGCAGTTCCTGGAGGAGGCACAGCCCTACAGGTAGGCGGGTGCCGCGGGAGGGGGCGGGCGCCTGGCCGGGAGGTGGGGGCGCGGCCCGCAAACAAAGGCAAGCTCTGTGCCGTCTGGCTCCTCCCCTCCCCTGCAGAGCCAGCCCCCCTCCCCGCCCGCCCGCCCCCTCCTGCCCCGCGTGCGAGTCAGGGGGGCAGCCTGTTGGCTCCCGCAGGGCCCTGCAGCACAGCAACCTGCTCCAATGCCTGGCCCAGTGCGCCGAGGTGACGCCCTACCTGCTGGTGCTGGAGTTCTGCCCCATGGTGAGTCTCCCCCGCCTCCTTGCAGAGGGCCCTTTGCTGGGCCTCTCCCGGGGGTCCTCACACTCCCCCTCGGGAGGGGACCCCACCTCGCTAGGGAGGGTGGCTGTTGGGGCTGGGGGTCCACCGCACCCTGGGGAGGGCCCTGCTGCCCCCCCCCCCCGCCTCTGCAGCCCGGTCAGCAGGGGAGGCCCGCTCCCCTCCCTCGTTCACCACGCTTTAGTCACGGGGCTGCCCTGTGCTTGCAGCCGGCCCCTGGGGCCCCCTCCCACACCTGTAGCTCCAGCCCCAACAGGGAGGTGCCCTCCACAGACATGGGCCCCCCACCGTCTGGTTTCTGAGCCCCTGGCCCTGGCTGTGCCCTCCTGGGGCTTCCTGGGGTGTCTGGGCCCTCCTTGGTGGTGTCAGCAGGTCAGGGGTTGCCAGCAGACCCCCTGGTCACCGGTCCTGGGCTCCGTCCTGGCTGGGCGTCACTGCTGGTGTGGTCTGCCTGCCGCCCACAGCTGTTAGGTAGTGACACCTGGGCCCCCATGGTCCGTATGAGGAATGTGGCCCCACTGACTTGTTTGAGGAAGGTCCCCCCAACCTGCAGGGTCATTCTGCTGCGAGCTGGCCTCTGGGGCGGACGCAGGGGCTCCTCTGGGCAGCTTTGGGCCCTGTGCGGGGGGCTGGTGGGGGCCTTGGGCGGGCATCCGCTCCTTGCCGGCGGTGATGGCGCTGCCCTTCTCGGCAGGGAGACCTCAAGGGCTACCTGCGGAGCTGCCGGGTGGCAGAGTCCATGGCGCCCGACCCCCTGACCCTGCAGCGCATGGCCTGCGAGGTGGCCTGCGGCGTCCTGCACCTGCATCGCAACAACTACGTGCACAGGTGAGGGCACGGGCGGCCCCGGGCTCGCTGCTTGGCCCCCGCCCCTGCTCTGGGGTTGCGGGAGGCGAATTCTGTTACCTGGGTGAGCCCTTGTTCAGCCTCTGGGACCACCACGCAAGGGACCTTACTAAGAACACCAGGCGGATGGACGGTTAAGCTTAGCGACCCACACTGTTGGTCTGAGGCCCAGCCATCCTCTGTCCCCAAGGTGGTCAGTGCCACCTGGTGGCCCTACACCAGCCCCTGCTCTCTGTCTGCCTCAGGCCCGCCCGCGGGGGGGACTGACTGTCCTGCTTCCCTCCCCGGCCCCTGAAGTTGGAGAGTCGGGCCGGGGTGCCCAGCGTAGGGGGGCGTGCCAGAAGGAGTGGCGATGGACGTGGCCCCACCAGCCCCGGACCCCACACGGCCGTCCTCCCCAACAATATCCTGGTGCTGAGTGATGACACATGTGACTCCAGCATCAGTGATTTTGTTGAAGAGGGCAGCTGCCAGCGCCTGGCTTGCCCGCCCGCCCGCCGAGCCCTCCCGGCCCCTGGCACCGTCTGTGCCCCCAGCACGGCAGCACTTGGCCAGTGTGTGCTGCCCCCACGTTTGTCCCGGCCCCCGGACCCTGACACCACAGGGCCACCAGGAAGGCAGAGAGGCTGGCAGCCGGGGCCAGCAGTGGGTGGGAGACAGTGGCGGGGTGATCACACGGCTGCAGCTCAGCCCTCCACACGCCCTGCCTGGGCCCTGTGTGGGGCAGGAGCCCCGGGGCCCTCGGGACCTCAGTGTCCCCACTGATGCCTGTCTCCCCGGAGCAGAGGCCCATAGTGTGGTGGGCGGGAGGAGGCTGCAGTGCCCTCAGGCTGGCTTGCTTGCACCACCCCCCAACGCAAGCAGACTGGTGTCCAAGGAAAAGGGGGGTGGGCTGAGGTCAGGGGCAGGGGTACCAGTGAGGCAGATCACGTCCACGGAGGGCCCCAGGCTTGTGCTAGCCGTCTCTGCGCCTCATTTTCCTTGTCTGTATTGTAACATTTGAGGCTCCGTCCACGTGGACCCTCTGAGATGCCCAGTGTTGGGTGAGGGGCCGGGACTCCATGCAGGGGGTGGGGGGGACAGCCTCTCAGACGCCCCTTTCCACCCACCTACCGAGCCGAGCCCAGGATGCCACTGGCGACAAGTGGCCCAGCCCCCTGGGGGCCCTGGATGCCCCAGCCCGGCCCTGTGGCTGACCCCGCCCTCCCACCCCCAGTGACCTGGCCCTGAGGAACTGCCTGCTCACGGCCGACCTGACGGTGAAGATCGGCGACTACGGCCTGTCTCACGGCAAATACAGGGTGAGTGGGCTGGGCTGGGCCGGGTTGAGGGCGCAGGGCAGGTGCCGGGCCACAGGGTGACGGGGTCCCGCGTGCCCGCAGGAGGACTACTTCGTGACCGCTGACCAGCTGTGGGTGCCGCTGCGCTGGATCGCGCCCGAGCTGGTGGACGAGGTGCACTGCAACCTGCTGGTGGTGGACCAGACCAAGGCCAGCAACGTGTGGTAAGCGAGGTCCCGGCGGCGCCCTCGAGCACGTGGCCCATCAAAACCCAATGACTTTATTCTCACTCACGACCATCAGACCTCACGGTGGCCCTGCCTGGTGCCTGAGACAGTGTCCAGTGAGGACGCAGGATCTGCAGGCTCGAGGGGTGCTGGGGGTGCCGGGGGCTGGGTCCCACCTGCCAGCTGGCTTCCTCCCATCAGAGGGCATCCAGGCTAGCCACTCAAAGCCAGGCCGTGTGCGTGATGACGTGGGGTCTGTCCAACCCTGTCGCTCTGTAGGAGGTGGCCAAACTCGGCCCTGGGAGGGATCGTGGGGCTCTTGTGCCACCTGTCCTTGCCCAGTGCCAGTGGCCCATGGCAGCTGGGTTGGTGGGGTGGCGGGGCCTGGGGGCCCGTGGAGGAAGTCCCACTCCTCCCAGGACCTGCTGGGCTGACGCCTGGAGACGTCAGGGTCAGGTGTGGTCAGGCTGGAAAGCCTGCCGGGAGTGACAGGCTGTATGGTGAGACATGGGGCCTCGCGGTGGCACCTGTTCCCATGAGAGGGGCCTGTGGGGGCTGGGGGTCTCCTGTGACTGCAGCCTGGGGCCACCAGGCTGGGCACAGAGCAGACATTCAGGCCCAGTACTGTGGCCTCTAGAGGCTGGGCCATGGTGGTCCCGTGCCTGGCCTTGACGTGCCTCTGCTTCCCCCTCCTGCTTCCTCCGAGCGCTCCAGGCCTCCCTCTGCTCCTGACGGACCCCTCAGGGCTGGATCCATGGCCCAGCCCTGCTCCCTGAGCCTTCTGTGGCCTCCCTTAGTCTCTACCTGTGCCCCCATCACAGACACTCCATCCCCTGGTCCCCGCCTCCCCATTCACTGACCGTCCCTACTGGTGAGGGCATAGGGCTGTGTAGTGTGGGTGGTCAGGGGCAGATGGCTGTGACTAAGGCCACCATGACTTCTCTTGCCAAATCTGTCCCTCCCTCGTGCCTCGTCTCCTGGGACAGCCTGGGTTCCCTGGGAGTTGGCTGAAGCCACCACCCACTGGAAGGGTTCCAGTTGCCTTCCCCCTGCCCACTCAAACTGGCTGGGGTGTCCCTAGACTCCCCCCCCCGGGGGTGCCTGGCAGGAATGGGGGCTTCTCCAGGGCAGCCTCTGCACCTGGCAGTGTCGGCTTCACAGCAGGGGAATGGACGAGCAAATGAACAGACAGGTGGGCTTGGCTTGTGGGCGGCCAGCTGGGCTTTTATTTGTCCAGGCACCCTGGGCACGGGCTCGGGCTGGCCGTGTGGCGCAGCTGCCCGCTGACTGAAGGAGGGGGCCATCTTTTGGGAGGGGCGTCCCCAGACGCTGATGTCATGATGGGAGCTGCTTCTGGGCACCTAAGGCTGAGACCCTGTGCAGCAGTGGCATGCTGGCCAGGCAGCCCTCTGATGGCTGTCACCCCACAGGTCCCTGGGCGTGACCATCTGGGAGCTCTTTGAGCTGGGGGCACAGCCCTACCCCCACCACTCCGACCGGCAGGTGCTGGCCTACGCCGTCCGGGAGCAGCAGCTCAGGCTGCCCAAGCCCCAGCTGCAGCTGAGCCTCGCCGACCGCTGGTGAGGCCCCGCGGTGCTGGGCCGAGTGGGGGTCCCCACCTGGAAGGCCGAGACAAAAGGGGGGTGCTCCCAGTCCCCAGGGCACAGGTGGCTCCTCCTGACCACCTGGGTCTCAGTTTCTAGCTCACCCTGGCTACCCCTGGGTCAGGGGTGACCTCTGGGCCCCACCCTGTACCCACAATGGAAATACCTTCTTAACCCACAACACGAGCTCGCCTGCAGGCCGGGCGGGGAGAATCTAAGGAAAAGTGTCCTGAACACTGAGGTTCCCAAACCACCGGGCCCACCTCGGGAGATTCCCTTCACTGTCCTCAGGGGCTTTGGGGTGTGAGGAGGGGAACCCTGACCCCACGCTGAGGGCAGACTGGCTCACTCTGGGGGCGGGGTCCCGGCTGGGCGGGACCCCCGTGGGGCGGGGCCTGAGCCTGGGCATCCCTTCCCGCAGGTACGAGGTGATGCAGTTCTGCTGGCTGCAGCCGGAGCAGCGGCCCACAGCCGAGGAGGTGCACCTGCTGCTGTCCTACTTGTGCGCCAAGGGCGCCACGGAGGCAGAGGAGGAGTTCGAGCGGCGCTGGCGCTCACTACGGCCCGGTGGGGGCGGTGCGGGGCCCGGGGCGGCGGGCCTGACACTGGGGGGCGCCGGCGAGCTGGCCGCCACCTCATCCTTCCCGCTGCTAGAGCAGTTTGCCGGCGACGGCTTCCACGGGGACGGCGACGACGTGCTGACCGTGACAGAGACGAGCCGCGGCCTCAACTTTGAGTACAAGTGGGAGGCAGGCCGCGGCACCGAGGCCTTCCCGCCGCCCGGGGGCGCACTGAGTCCGGGTGGCGCTGCGCGCTTGCAGGAGCTCTGCGCCCCCGACGGCGCACCCCCTGGCGTGGTGCCCGTGCTCAGCGCGCACAGCCCGTCGGTGGGCAGTGAGTACTTCATCCGCCTGGAGGACCCGACGCCTGCCACGGGCCATGACCCTGACTGCGCCGGCTGTGCCCCCAGCACCCACGCTGCGGCCCTGCGCCCCGACGGCAGCGACCACGAAGGTGACTCTGACGGCAGTGCCGCCGCCTCGCTGGCCATGGAGCCGCTGCTGGGCCATGCGCCCCCTGTTGGCGGCCCTTGGGGCCACTGCGACTACTACCCGTGCAGGAGCCATGCCCGTGACCTGCCCTGCGCCTCGCGCTCACCCTCTCCGGGGACCTTGATGCTGGCAGAGCCCCGAGTGGAGGATACCGACTGGGGCGTGGGGGCCTTCTGCCCGCCCTTCTTTGAGGACCCCCTGGGCACATCCCCCTCAGGGAGCTCCGGGGGCCGGCTGTCCCCAGGTGGGGAGCAACCGGGGGAGGCCGAGGCACCCAGGGCTGCCCAGCACAGACACTGGAGCTCCAACGTGTCGGCCAACAACAACAGCGGCTGCCGAGCGCCAGAGCTCTGGGGCCCGGGCCGTGCAGGCAGCTACCTGGACTGCCGCTCCGGTGTGAGGCAGATACTGTGGGCTGTCCCCGAGCTGGGCCGTCCCATGGCCCCAGACGACCTCAGGGAGCCTCTCCTTGGGCCAAAGGGGGCCTCCTCTGCTCAGGAGCTGGGCCGCTGCCTTGGCCTGCCCCCTCTATATCCTGGTGAGGGCCTGGCACCTGCTCCCTGCCTCATCACCTGCCCCTGGACAGAGGCAGCCGTAAGTAGGGGTGACAGCCCCCAGGCAGAGCCCAGGCTTGCAGAGGAGGCTGAAGGCTCTGCTGGACTCCAGCTGCCCCTTCCCTCCATCCCGTCCCCATCTCAAGAGGGAGCCCCACTTCCCGCCGAGGAGGCCGGTGCCCCGCCCACCCTGCCTGCCTCGCCCACCACCACCAGCAGCCAGGCGCCTGCCACTGAGCCAGCCCGGACCCTAGACAGTGACAGCAGCTCCCCTGAGCTGGAGGCGCCAGGCAGTGAAGAGGAGGACACGGCTCAGGCCACTTCCGGTGTCTTCACCGACTTGTCCAGCGACGGCCCACGGGCTGGGAAGCCGGACGTGACACCAGCCTTCTGCTCCCTGCAGAAGCAGGTGGGGACCCCCGACTCCCTGGACTCCCCGGACATCCCATCCTCAGCCAGCAATGGTGGCGGTGAGGTCTTCAGCCCATCAGTTGTGGGCACCCCTGGAGGTCAGCCCCGAGCCCCAGACAGCGGCTACGACACGGAGAACTACGAGTCCCCGGAGTTTGTACTCAAGGAGGCGCATGAGCCCTGTGAGCCTGAGGCCTTTGGGGAGCTGGCCTCAGAAGGCGAGAGCCCCGGGCCCGAGACTCAGCTCCCCGCCTCTTTGGGTGGCCTCAGCGAGAAGACTCCCTACCGCGACTCTGCCTACTTCTCAGACCTGGACGCGGAGCCAGAGCCCCCCTTGGGCCCCGCGGAGAAGCGAGGGGGTGTCCCAGCCCCAGGGCCAGAGCCCCGCCTGGAGAGCCCGCAGGGCCCCAGGCCGCAGTCTGCACAGCCCTCCCCTGAGACTGAGGTGTCCGGGGAGGCGCAGGGCGCGGGCCCCGAGGAGGTGCCGCCACTGCCATTGCCCAAGGCCTCTTCTCTGGAGCCAAGCGCCTGCCCTGCAGGCCCCGGGCTAGAGCCTCCCTGGCCCCAAGACCCAGCCCAGGTGCTGCCTGTGCCCAGCCCTGGGCAGTCTAAGATTTTCCTGCTGACCCCAGTCCCAGCAAACTCAGAAGGCCACTGCCCTGAGCTCCAGGAAGCCCCGGGACTGCTGTCCGGGTCGGGCCTGCAGGAAAGGACAGGGGGCCCAGGTGTCCCCCGAACCCCACTCTGCTTGGCCCTGCCGGGATTCCCCGCAGCTCCGGGGGGCCGGCGGGAGGAGGAGGAGGACAGCGAGGACAGCGACGAGTCGGACGAGGAGCTTCGCTGCTACAGCATCCAGGAGCCAAGTGAGGAGAGCGAGGAGGAGGCACCGCCGGTCCCCGTGGTGGTGGCGGAGAGCCAGAGCGCTCGCAACCTGCGCAGCCTGCTCAAGATGCCCAGCCTGCTGTCCGAGGCCTTCTGCGAGGACCTGGAGCGCAAGAAGAAAGCCGTGTCCTTTTTCGACGACGTCACGGTCTACCTCTTCGACCAGGTGGGCGGCCGCCGCGGGCTCTGCGCGGGGGTGAGGGTCCTTGGCAGGACGGAAGCGGTGGGAGACACGTGCTGCTCTGTTCCTCCAGGAAAGCCCCACCCGGGAGCTCGGGGACCCCTTCCCCGGGGCCAAGGAGTCGCCCCCCGCGTTCCTGGCTGGCAGCCCGGGATCCCCGAGCGCCCCCGGCCGACCGCGCCTGGTTGACCGCTCCCCAGACGGGTCCGTGGCGGAAGAGGGTGAGCTGGGGGCGGGACGATGTGGCAGGGGGCGGGGCAACACGGGTGGGGGTGTGTCCGATTGTGCTGGAGGCGGGGCGAGGGGGCGGGGCCGTGCTGTGGTGTCATGCGCCGGGCGCGGCCTCCCCCACGAGCTCGGCGGTTGCCAATGACAGTGGGCTCCTTACAGGCAGAGGGTTCGAGTGGGACTCCGGCCTCCCGCCGTCGCTGGCCATGGAGTCCGCCCCGCCTGCCGCGTCCCCCAAGCCGGCCACGCCGGGCCCTTTCTCACGCTTCGCCGTCTCGCCCGCGCCCGCCTCTCGCTTCTCCATCACGCACGTTTCCGACTCGGATGCCGACTCCTTGGGAGGTGAGGCTGCAGCGGGGCTGGCAGGGGGTACTGCGTTGGGACAGTGGCGAGGGTGGCCTAGAGGGGCACCTGCAGGTCGTGAGGCCCTGCGCTTATTTCCGGCCTTCTGGACAAACTCAGGTTTCAGATGGGGAAACAGGAGCGCTTGGCCCCCCACCAGGCCTGCTTGCTCTGGCCACCTTGGTGCATGGCCTCGCCTTCCTGGGGAGATGCAGTGCCCTGCGCACAGCTGGCCCAGCACGCCGGGACCTAGGCTGAATGCTGCCTGGCTCTCCTCTACCTCCTCCAAAGGCCCCAGTCCACTGAGTGCCCTGCTCTCTGATAGCCCCCAAACCTGTGGCAGCCTCTCCCACAAGAACTTTCCCAGTGCCCACGGGTCTGCCGCATCCACTCCGCCCTCCCCAGCACATCTCAGACCTGATGGCCCTTGCCCACAAGAGCTGGTGGTGGTAGTGGCTCAGGTGCTCAAGTGGGGCCCTACTCAGAGGCCTTAGCTTACTCTCCCTCCAAGCTCCACTCCTGTTAGCCTCAGACCAGGTGGGCTCTTTCCTACCCAGTTGCCCCTCTCCCTCATTCTACTAGGTTTTCCTGAGATGCTCCTGGCCATCTTTTCCCCAGGCAGACCCAGCCCCTCCCCTCCCCTCCCCTGCTGCCCTTGGCCTGTGACTGCAGCCTCCAGTGAAGGCTTGTCCCTGTCACACTGTGTGCCCTTAATAGATGTCTGAACAGAGAAACGGCATCCGAAGGTGGGTGTGTGACCCTGGCCAGCCCAGCCCTGTGTGGGTCTGTTTCCCCACCTGTAAGGACTCAGGGCGGGTGCTGAGCTTTGCCGGGCCTGGGCCCTGGTGGGCAGAGTAACAGTCCTTCGACAGGCAGGCAGGCAGGCCTGCTGCAGCCCCAGGCGGGGACTGAGGTTGGGGGAGGGGGTCCTGGGGGGAGGGGACGCCGGCTATCCCGCATCTCCCCACATGCTCATGGGGCACCTTCTGTTTGCCAGGCCATGCAGCAGGGGCTGGGGGCAGCTGTCAAGAGGCTTGAGGCCCGCGTGGTCCCCCGTTGGAGCCCCTGCTGGTCCTCCCGGCAGCAGCGAGGATGGTGCCCACGAGTGGGGGGACCTCGATTCTGGCAGCAGTCAGCAGCAGCTTCCAGGGCTTCGCTGGTCCTCGCAGCCCCTGCAGGCGCGGCGCAGGAGAGGCCCCCACCCTGGCCCTGGGTGGTGGAGCAGCTGTGCCCGCCAGCCCCGCGCTTCTTTGCGGGCAGGATCTGTCCTGGACACTCGGTTTGCTGCTAGTTCCTGGGATGCTCTGCAGCCCCAGGCCGCTCCCCCTTGCCCCCCCGCTGTCAGGGGACCTCGCACGCCCTGCCCACCGGGTCCTGCAGTGCACTGCAGGCCACTGTGTCCTCACCCCATCTGCCGGTTCAGGGTTCCTCAGTGCAAGAAAAGGACCCCAGGCTCTGGTGCCCCGGCTCCTAGCCTGCAGCTCTCTCCTCTCCACTGAATCAGCTAGACCCGTAAGCTCCCTCCCCACCGGGTCCAGGGCCGCTCCTGCCTGGGCTCTGTGAGTGGGCCAAGCTGGGGGGCTTCCTGGCCCCAGTCCTGCCGCCGTGGCCCTGGTCTATTGGTGCCCGAGGCTGGCTAGTGTGCGCAGCTCCCCTCTGCAGAGCTCTGTCCAGCCTCGCCCAGCTGCCAAAGGAAAGTGGGTGGTTCACCCCATGGTCAGTGTCGGGGGTTCCTGTGGGAAGGGGTGCTGGGAGGGAGGGTGGGGCAGGGCAGCCCAGGGACTATTTTTGTAACCGCTGTGGAGCGAATGGAAATGAGATGCTTTTAAGTTATTGTTGCCAAAGAGACAAAGTTTATTGTTGCTCGGGGGCGTGGGTGGGGATGTCCGGGGTCTGTGCTGTCTTACTAGTTTGAGGCTTAGGATGCTGGTGTGATTGTCTTGTTCCTTTTTTGTTTGTTTTTTAAGAGAAATCAAAGCTAAGGGAAAAAAAAGCCTTCATGCCAAGCGTTTTTCTTTTGGGAGTCTGCAGCTACAGCCCTGGGCAGGAGGGGGCATGGGCCGAACCGGGGTCGGGGTACAGGAGGGAGCCCCCCAGGTGGAGGGAAGCGGTGGCCTAGGCCCCAGATGTACCCGAGCTGGAGGTCCTCCCAGAACAAGGGTGGGGTCCGGCCCCTGCAGCCCTCTCTTCGTGTCTGGAAGGTGGCCCTGCCTAAGTAAGGAGGGGGGCCCACCCCACAGGCCTCTCTGGGGAGCTCTCGCCTCCACCTTTCCAGGGCTTTCCCTAGCCCGCAGCAGGGTGAGCCGGGAAGGAGAGTTTTAAGGAGTTGGGGTTTCTAGGCACCCCTACCTGGCCTGTCTCCATCTTCTGCAAAGTGAGACCTCTGCTCACCTGGGCCCCCACCCCCTCTGCTTCGTGTCCTGGGGTGTGGGCTGCAGGTGGCTCAGGGCTCCAGTGCCCCTCCCTGGAGGACCTGGGAGAAGCAGGCACACGCTGCCTGGACCTTCTCCCTAGGTAAGGACTGCTGTCACCAGCGTGGTCAGCAGGGCTGTTATCACAGCCACAAATGTTAAATAGCACGGATCCAATGAAGTTCCAAAATCTTGTATTTCAACTGAAATATAGAAGCAGCTAGGGCAGGGAGGGAGGCCCACCCAGGAATCCTGGAGCAGAACCCCCCCAATGGTACACAGCTTGGGGACAAACAAGGCCATAGCACCACCCACCCACCCCGGGGCCAGGGAGGGGCACTGGGGGCCCTCAGCCAGGTCTGGATGGGTGTTAGGCCTGGGCAGGGAGAAGCTGGATGGAGGCCCCCTAAAACTGCCAGCAGGCGTAGGGAGGCCCAGCAGAGCCCAGAGCGAGGGTCTGCCAGAAAAGTTAAGTGCTCATAGTAAATCCATCTTCCAAAGGGTGGCAGGCTCTTCTCCTGCCCCCATCCCGCCCGCAGGCTAACACAGGTGGGCAGCCTCTTTGCTAACCAGGCAGGGGTGCCCCTCATGGCTACGAGCTGACAGGGTGGCCTTCCTGCACCCCGGGAGCTGGCTCTGGGGATTGGCCCTCCTCACTCTCCTCTGCCATGGCCAGGTGCCACCTCCTGACCCTGGAGGGACAGCCGGGGCCCAGCCCAGGCCAGACTGAGGTGAGGCGGGAGGAGGAGGGCCTTGCAGATTTCCAGGTCAGGGCGGGGAAGGAGGGGCCCCATGGGCAGCGGGTGCAGAGGTGGCCTTCAGCTGAGGAGGGGAGCAGACCTGTCATTGGTCACCGTCGGCTTCAGCTGGACACTGGCAAAGGGGTTCCTGCGGAGAGAAGAGGAGAGCGTGTCAGAGAGGGATGCTGCGAGTACTGCCCTACGCCCTGTGGGCAACCACCACCTGGACCCAATGGCCAGCTTCTGAGCTAAGAGCCGGTGGGCAGCGGAGGCTGCGAGAGAGCCAGGAAGGGGAGCCATCGGCAAGGCCAGCTAGCCCTCAGTGCACACCCTCCACTCCCTCTACATGCACCCCACCTCGAACTGCGCACCCTCCCAGGGCAGGGTGGGTGGGTGGGCGTGGGGGGCAGCCCGCTGCACCCTCCCCACCTGCCCCAGGGGCTGGGCCTTCCCCCCGAGACTGGGGCAGCCCCCGAGCTACGTGCACCGCCCCACAAGGCCCAGCGTCCCCCCACCGTTTGCCCGAGAACAGCAGCTGAGCCGACTGCAAGGACGCGGCTGTCGACACACAGGTACACGGACACAGTGCAGCAGACCACAGCAGCCCAGCCCATGCAGCCCGGGCCTGGAAGGTGGCGGGAGCCTCAGCCTGCCCCACGCCCACACGACACAGATGACACACAGGCACACGGGCAGTGACGGGGCTGGCAGGGCGGCTGCCGCAGGTCCCTGCAGAGGGCCCACTGCCTCCTTCGAGGGGAGCCACACCCGCCCCAGTGCCAAGGCTGCAGCTGACGGACAGATGGACGTGCCAGACAAGAGGTTTAGATGGACTGGATGAGCACGGGGTGGGGCCGGCACCCGGCCTGCTGCTCAGGGAAGCCCCTTCTCGGCTTCCCTGGTTGGCGCAGAGGACCTGCCCAAGGGGACTGCACAGGACAGCAGGCTAGGGGACATCGGACAGCCCCAAGATGACAGCACAGATGGCACGTGGGACACGGAAGGCTCGGCACAGACGGGGCCGTGTTCCCGGCGCAGCAGTGGGCTCCGGAGCCATTACCTGCAGCCTCTGGCGTGGCCGGGCGTCCAGGGAACTGGGCGGGCGGGCGCTCCATCCAGGGGCCCCAGAAGAGAGCACGTGGAGTGGGCACCCCGAGTTTGCCTGAGGACTTAGTGTTTTCTGGAAAACTGAGGCACTTTGGGGCTGTCTTTAAAAGGATAAACTAGCGAGAGAAGACTAACCCCAGCATGCAGCTTCTGTGTCTCCAAGACGATGCCTGAAGGTCCAGCAGCACGGACCACGTCGGCTCCCGCCCCCGGCTCAGGGCCCCTCCATCCTGGTGTGCAGGCCCTTCCAGCCTGGGGCTCCCTCCCTCAGGGCCTGGCTCCGGCTGTGCAGATGTGCTTCGGCTCCACTGACCGTGGACAGCTGCCTGCAGGCTCTGAAGCCGAGGATCCACTGTGACCAGTGATGTCTGGCCCAGGACGGCATGGAGGGCAGCCCTGCCCCAGCTGCCCTCTTGACTGGGCTCTGGTTCCAGAGGAGGGCTCCAGGCCCTTGGTTGTCCCCAGGCAGGGTCATGGTAGGAGGCCTTGGGGGACTAGAAATGGGGCAGGCTTGTCCATCCAGAGTTGGGAACCAGCCGAGGAAGGGACCCAGGGAACGGAGGACGGTGCCTGTGTTAGCAGGAGCTGGGGGCAGAATGTGGCCGAGTGTCCTGACGTGCCCTCTTTCTCACCAGAAAGGTCTGGGGGCAAACCCACGTTGTCACTTGAGGTCAGATCTTCCTGAAGTGACTGGCCTCTGATCCACACTTATCTCCTCCCCCAAAACAGTGACCAAAGCAGCACATGCCATCCACACTGGGCTCTGAGGAAGCAGGCGGTGGCTGCGAATACTCCAGGATCTGGAGTAACTGCCACCATAGACCCATGGGTGGGACACTCCCACCCTCAGCACCACACAGAGGGCAAGGCCCCCTTGGGTGCCCACCACCATCTGGAACATTCTGTCAAAGATCAGGCTCATGAGCTACCCTAAGGAGGGTGCCTGCCTTGGCCCCAGGCTGGGGGCCGGGGTCAACTCTGGGATGGCAGCACAGGACAAGACTTGGACCTGAGGCCACCGCAGACCCTCCCATCCTGCAGCTGTCACTGCCGGGCGATGGACGCCAGGGCCACGCCTTCCTCCCGAAACAGTCAGGGGGTGATCCGCAGTGAACCACCAAACACAGGACGAGATCTTGTGCCCAAAGAAAGCCAAAGGAGGACGTCCGAGTGTGCGAGGCTCAGACTGTAAGGAGGTCGGGGCTCCTGCCCTGGGGGTCACCGGGCACTTCGGCAGAGGAACATGGGGAGTGGGCTCTGTCCCCGGCTGTTGAGAGACTCCGAGCAGCGATGCGGGGGTGACAGTCGCTTTTGCAGAGGATGCATTTGCTCCTGAGGTGGGGGCCGGCCTGGAGTCTCTGGCGTGGCAAAGGCAGGCAGTAGCTGGATCCCTCACCGGGAAGGGCTCTCCCCACGGCCCGGTCCTCTGCAGACTCCCGCAGGTCCAGGCTCAGGCTCACTGGGGGTCTGGGGCGACCACCTAGGGTTCTCTTCTGGATCCACTACTTGAGTGAGAAATGGGGCGGTTCTGAGAGCAGCCAAGGCGCAGCTCGGGTCCTGCGGTGACTCTGAGCGGAGGAGCGACAAGTGGTTACACGTGGACTTCGACATTATCTCAGATGGTTTCCTCTCAACACGTGTCTTCCACGACTTCCGGACGTCGGCCCTTCTGAACGTGTCATTCTTGTCCCCACCGCCGTCCCAGGGCTGCACACTCAGGCACAGCCGAGCGGGGCGCCTCAAACAAGCGGAGGGACTTCCGATGTGCCTGCCCCTGGTACAGGCATCAGGGCAGGCAGCCCCACGTGCTGAGTGCAGCCCCGCCCGCCGTGCCCCCCGGGGCTCTGCCCTGCACCCAGGAGTGGGGCTCTAGGCAGATACTGCACCAGCCTTCCTGAGCCTTCCCCCTTCCAGTACCCCCAGGGGGTGACAGCCGGGCCCCTGCAGCAAGGAGGGACCGGGGGGGCGGGAGATGCAGGCCCCTCGGAGCATCTCAGACGAGGGACAGGGGCAAGGGAGGAGGCTGGCCCAGGACACCCACTACTGAGCTAGGGTCCAAGTCATTTCCACTCTGTCCCCCAGGTTCAGGAGCACTTATCTCCAGAATTCTCCAGCACTCGTACCGCAGCTCAAGAAAAAGGCCACAGCAGGAGGGCGAGGTCCAGTATCTGCTGGAGGGGCCCGGCCGCCTGCAGAGAGGACGGCACCGTGCGACGCCCCCGGGAGGGGGAGGGACCACCGCCTCCGTAAAGGGCCACCTGCCAGACTTCGTGTTCAGGGCTGGGGTATGGCGGAGAGGCGGCAGTGCCACCTGACCCAGAGCCAGGGGCCCCAACTCCCGCCAGCCGTTGGCGCTTGCTTCCCAGGGAGGGCAGGGAAGGGCCCCTCAGCAGGTGGGGGCTGAGACTGGCCTGGAGAGTCTAACGCAGCCCCTTGGAGCCACGCTGGGGTGGAGGCAAGACGGGCCGGACAGAGCTGCCACATCCACCCGTCCCCTGCAGGGCAGCTGTGGGCGCCTGCTCAGACCTGCCTGTGGCTCTCACCTGGGCACAAGCCATGGCGCTGTCCCCATCCACTCCCTTGTCTCCCCGGCCCCCAAGGAGCTCTGATACTCACCAACCTGGGAGACGGCCAGGCCCGAGGGGACCGGTCCGGGGGGCACTAGGCCAAAGGAGCCCAAAGCCGGCTTCGCAGCTGATCACCAGGCTCCACCCTGATTGTGGCCGAAGCACCCCGCGGAGGCAGGAGGGAACCCAGACGGGGCCGGGCCAGGTCTGCACGCTTCCAGAAGGAGGAAAGCCCAAGGAGAGACCCAAGGCAAGCGCAGGCTGGGGGCCAGAGCAGAGGCGGGCTCAGCAGCCCCGCAGGCCCCACCCCGGCCGAGATCAGGGGCCTCTGGAGCTGCTGGGAACACAGACCGACCAGCACAAGAAGCCACGACAACTTACTAACTCTAGTAGGGGCGGCTCAAAATCTGGCCACTTCCACATCGGCACTGCAAGGAAACACAAGGCTTGGTTGGTGTGAGCGGAACGGGCGGGAGTGAGGTCTGAGGACACGCAGGGCCAGACCGGATGGAGGGTGGGGGCAGGAGACACCGGCTGCAGGGCGGAGCTGGCTCTCCAGCCCTTCGGAGGGAGGAGGTAGCAAGGAGCAGGGCTGCTCAGGCAGGGCGTCCCCAGACCAGCCCTTGTGGCTCTCACCCAGGGCAGGGCGTCCCCAGGCGGCCCCCAGGGAGAGCCGCACTGGCTGGCACCGGCTGTACCTCGGTTATTCTGTGGACGATACACGCGTCGGGGCTGAAAAGAGGCACCACACCCAACTCGGTGCAATAAATAAAACTTTTATTCAAACAACTGCAGCACAGGGCACAATTCAGATTAAAAAAAAAAAAAAAAGAGGAAAGGAAACAAGTATTTTCAGCGCTTTACGTCTTCACACAGCCGCGGTTTTGTGTCTACGTCCTTCCACTGCGCGTGGAATCCCTGGGTTTGAGGTCTCTCAGCAGAGCTAGAACGCCGACGCAGAAGGTTCTTTTTACACAGGTCCGTGCTCTGGCTTGTTTTTCCCTTAGTTATAAAACGGGCTCTGCCTGGAGCTGCTCTCCTCACAAACGCTACCAGCCACGTCCGAGCCCACGGGAGGGGCGGGAGGCTTTTGCGAAGTCACACCAGAAAGAGGAGCATCTGAAGTTTCGCGGGGCCGCGCCCTCGCTCCCTTCCCAGGGTCAGGGTGTGGAGACGCAAGGCCAGGGGCTGCTCCGAAGCCGCCGAGACACAGGGGACACGAGCGCGCCGATGGAGGGGGCAGGGACCACCTGCGCCACTGGGCCAGCCTCGTGCCCCTGCCCCGTGCAGCTGAGACTCCATCACAGGCTGGTTAAAGAAACATTTCTAGAACTCGTAGGCTTGGGGCTGGTCTCTGGAGGTCCTTGGAATGTCCGAGTGCGGCCAGACCCCTCCACGCCAGTTCACCGTGTGGTCACTGTGCCCCAAGGCTGGCGCCGCGCTCTGTCTGTACACTGTCAGACGGCGTCGGGGCAGCACGCCCTCCGGAGCCCGGCCTGGGCGGCGGGCAGGGCCGGGCCGGGGCTGCGGCCTCCCTCACAGGAGCGGCCAGCTTCCTCAGGAGGCTTCCCGGGCTCAGCCGAACCCCTCTCTGGGCGCGGCCCTGGAAGGGTGCCCCCCGCACTCCGCCCATCCCGACAGGTGCCAGCGTGTGCTGGGGGATCAGATGCAGAGATAACAGTACGTACACCGGAGTCCATGCAGATCTGTTTTTTTTCAGGAAAAGTTCTTTTCCCGTTTTTCTTTTTTTTTTTTTTAATGATTTTTTTTTTCAAACTTTAGACCCGGCTCTTGCTGAGCCTTTGAAAAGGGACAGCGCGTCATGAACACGGCAGGCGGGGAGCAGCGGCGAGGACGCCTCACCCGCGCCACCCGGCGGCAGTTCCCTCCTGGCGGGACACACGGGAGGGGCGTGTAAACACGGGGTGCAGAGGTGGGGCAGCACCATGGACCCTGGGGGATCACAGAGTCTGGGGGCACCAACCAAAAGGCAGGGAGCGGGGCCGGTGGGAGAGAAACACCACCCAGGAGAAACCAACGGCGCCAAGGTGTAAACCGGTGAGGCCAGGCAGACGGGGCGCAGGGGCGGGAGCGCTTCTGGGCAGCAGCTGCCGGCGTCAGCGTCCTCACACTGTGGACACCAGCGTGCCGCTGCCGCTGCGGAACAAAGCACAGGACGGCTGCTGGGCACACGCCGCCCCGCCGCGGCCCTCGGCTGCTCAGGGTCGGCTGGCCACCGGCCCTGGGGGCAGGGGCAGGAGACCCCCGGAGCCAGGACAAGGGCTGGGCCCAGGTCGGGGCCCCAGGAGGCAGTGGCACCGAGCTGCCGGTGTGGGCTGGTTTTCGGGGGATGAGCTGGGGGGGAGGCGAACCCCCTCCTGGCTGATAGTGGATAAGGCGGGTCGACGCCGGGAAGGACGAGCAGGGCCACAGGGTGAAGGGGCTCCTGCTGTGCTGCAGGCAGCCCAGGGGGCTGCACTGGGAAGGAGTGGGAGCCCCGTGGTGGGGGCAGGGGGCCCCTGCTCTGGCTCAGACACAGGGCCAGGTGGGCTCCAACCCACCCCCATGGGAGCACAGAGGCAGCTCTGGGAGAGGCCGTTTCCCACTCGGCGATCTCTGGACTGCGGCCACAGGACAGGGCACCCTGCCCCTGCCCTGAAGATCCCATCCCACAGATGGTAGGGGGCACAGCAGGGCGAGGGACAGGGAACAGGCACCCCAGGCCTACTCACTCTGCCTTGGAGACACTGCGGTCTCCAGACAGGCCCCTGCAGAGCAGACCAGAGGGGGGAGCGCTCCATGGCGGTCCCCAGTGGAGCAGCTCCCCGCCACCCACAGACTCCACGGACGCATCTGAAACCCCCTTACCTGCTCACAGCCCGCGCCCCGTAGTCATCCAGGCCCTGTGGGGAGTGGTGAAGCAGAAGCAGGTCAGCTTGGGGTCCAGGGGGTGAGGCAGGGCCCGCAGGACAGGGGCTGGGTGGGCCAGGTGCCCCTCCTGACCACAGGGAGTGTAGTGTTGTCTGCAGCCAAGGGCATGAGAACGACGACAGTGACCTCCCAAGTTCACAGGGGGCCTCCTTGCCTGGCCTGTGTTCAGCTGTGGGCAGTGTGAGCTCACACTCATGGGCACGCTCAGGACAGGCCACCTGACAACCCCTCTCCACACACGACCCCCACGGACTGCACACCCTGCCAGTCACATGGCAGGAGCACCTGGGCAGGTGAGGGCTGCCTGGGGAACCCAGTGACACTGGGGGTATGGGCAAGTAACGGGGGGCTGGGCAGGGAAACCAAGCTGACAGGCTGGTGTGGGAGGGCAGCTGTGATGGATGATCACCTGCAGGCCCCCCATGCCAGCCTGTGCCGGCCCCTGCGCCTTCAGCGCAGCTGCAGCTTCCTGGCCCCTGGGGAAGGAGGGTGCGGGGCCATCAGCGGTGTTGGGAGCACCCTCCGTGGCCCTCCATGCAACAAAACCAAATCCAGAGACCATGAAGCGAGTAGCACGCGGTGGTCAGATCCCTCCAGGCCTGGCCAGCTGTGCGCAAGGCCCCAGAGGCGCCCACGTGTTGCTGCTCAGCAGCCTGTCCCTGTGACCCCAAGGCACCATACCTCCCCTGAGGCTGGCCAGCCTCTCCCGGCCGCTAGGGCCGACCACCAGGGCCGACCACCAGCTCCAGCCTCACCTTCTCTGGAAGGCTCCGAGGGCCCAGACCCACCACCCCAGTCTTGCCCACTTAATTGTCTCAAACCATGTTCTCTCAAACTGCAAACTCCTGAAGACAGCCCTGGCCAACCCGGCACCTCACACAGCTTGTGCCAGGAAGCCCCTCTGTGAGGGGGGCTGGCGGGGTGGCCGCTCAGGACAACCACCAGGCGGGGAGGGTCCCCCACCATGCACGCAGAGCCTTCTCTGCCTCATCCACCTCCAGCACCACATCACGCCGTCAGCGTGGGAGCCCTCAGCTGTCAGGTCACCTCCCTGGTGGTCAACCGAGGCTGCCCCAAGTTCTAGAGAAATGTGTTTTCTCCTCCTCCCTACTGCCTGGGGGGCTCTCGACCCCAACCTGAGGCCCGGCCCTGGAGACTGGCCCCTGCCTCCCACGCAGCCACAGCCGATGAGCGTCCTGGAGGTCTCAGCCCCTCCAGCCCCGAGCTTCCTGCTCAGAGCCGTGCGGGACTGTCCACGCTCACAGCCCAGCCCCACGGTGGCCTCAGGACTGCCATACATGCTGGGGGACCCACACCCAAGGACCCAGGCCTCGATTTTTTGACCCTGGCTCCCTGGTACCAGTGGCCTGGCCGTGGGTGTCAGACCCTGCCTCCCGAGGGGCCCAGAACCATGCTAACTAGGAGGTTCCAGTTCCTCATCAGGCCCTGAGTGGCAGGCGCCTGTGTCTGCACTCGGACCCATGACTGCAGGAGCTCCATGGCTCTCAGGGAAGGGTCCCCTGGACATCACGCCCTCCCAAGACAGCGTCCAGATGCCCCAGCTGAGGGGAAGGGCAGGCAGAGGAACCTGGGCCTTTTCTTGAGCCCAGAGACTGCAGATGACAACCGGCTGTGACCCCTAAAGTGGACCAGCAGGGGTGCAGATGCCAGGCCCAAACCCCAAGCACCCAGCCTTCCAGGGTAGGCGCCAACGTGGGGCTGTGGCCGAGTCCAGCCACCCACAGCCTGCTCGGGCCCCCGCGCTCACCTGGGCGAAGGCGGGCACAGCCACGCTGTACGGCCTCTGCTTGAAGGCGCCGGCCGTCTGGGCGGGGAAGGCCCGGGAGGACGTGCCATAGTCGGGGGGCGGGATGGCCAGGTCCTCCTTGTCCAGGAGGTTCCCAGTGCTGCTGCTCTTCCCCTGCTGCAGGCTGCGGGGACGGGTTGCCGGGGGTCAGCCCAGCCCCAGCCCAGCTGCCCCCAGCCTCGCTGGGCCCCTCAGAGAGGGCAGGACAGGAGGCTGCTCTCAGTGACCTGGGGTGCAGCCCTGCTGACTGGACCCCCTCCTCTAAATGGCAGCCACTCAGCCCCTCGGTGGTCCTGGTAGTCACTCTTGCCCTGAGGGCCAGAAGGACCTGGGGGCTCACGGGGAGTGGCTGGGGCCCCCCACCATGCACACTGCCCACAGGGGAGGGCTGCGAGGGTATGCCCCAGGCCTAGCGTGGGGCAAGGACAGTCTCCCCACAATGAGCCACTGAACAGGAGCCATCCCACAGTCATGATGACCACTCCTAACAGCACATCCACACCCCTGCATCTAAAGCCTCAGACGTGCAGTGCTAAGGGCACCTGCCGCCGGCACTCTCACCTCATGTGCAACCTGTCGCCACCGTCGCTGTCCAGAACCCGGGTGTAGGAGAAGGGGAACCAGCCCCGCCTGGAAGAGGAGACGCTGGTCAGAGTGCACCAGCCCCTTTGTCCTAGTGTGCCACCTCACCCCAAGTCCCACCGGTCCCCTGGCCTGGCCACACCCATCTGTGGAGGAGACGTGTAAATGCTCCAGAGAGACCAAGAGACCCCAGCTCCCACCGGGGGTGTTCATCCAGCTCTGAGCTCAGTGCCCTGGACAGGAGCAAGGCTAGGTGTGGGGAAGATGCCAGGACCCCAAGCAGGGTACCTGCTTCTCTTAACACATAAGTCTGGTCTCCGGCCAGGTGGCCCAGCTGGGCGGGGCCTCAGCCCCAGGTGGGCACACAGAGCCACACCACCACCACAAGACACCGTTCAGAGAGAGGCAGGTGTGGTGTCTGGGAAAGGGGGTGTCCCCCAGTGCCCCTGCCCCTCAGAACCCCCCTTAGGGTGGCGGCTGCCAGGAGGTCAGAGCGAAGCCCCGTCCGGCCTCTCCCTCCCAGGCTACGTAGGGAGGCACGCACCTGGGCAGACCCTGCCCCCAGCAGGGGTCTCTCACCCCGACAACAGGCGTGGGCAGACAACGGTTGGGGGGGAGGGGCAGCTCCTGATGGGGCAGCCCCCGGGCGGAGCGAGAGCCAGACAGTGGCACAGCCTCTAGACCACGAGTATGACGTGAAGCCATGAAAGTGCGGCCCCCTTTGACCCATGTCCCTTCTAGAACCCAACTCCAAAGCTGGTCACACGTGCACAGGGCACGTGGGGAAGGCTGGCCTCTGCCGACTGGAGGCCGCACGCGGCAGCAGGGGAGGCGGGAGACGAGGGCACACGCGGGACGCACGGCAAGTCAGGGGATGGCGGGGGCCCACGGCTGCGTCTGCTCGGGCTGGATGAGCAGCCTGCGGGAGGCGTGGGGCCTGGATGCCCAGGGGCCAGCAGGGCTGCCCCCCCACCCCGGGGACTCACATCTTGGTCTTCTCGCTCTCGCCGTAGTGCCAGCCATCTCGGGCCTCAGGCACCAGCAGGGTGATGAGGTCGCCCTCCTTGAAGCTCAGCAGTGTGCTGTTGTCACCGGCCGCGTGGGAGAAGATGGCCTTCACCCGCATGCGGCCATTGCGCTCCAGGCCGGCTGCCATGGAGCTGGAGCGGGGCAGGGTCTTGTTCTCGGCTGCCGGGACGACAGGGCAGGTGTGAGGGTTCTCGCCCCAAGCGGGGAGACGACGCGGTTGGCCTGCATCAGCTCAGGTGCGCGGCGGTGGGGCGGCAGGAGGCCCCTGGTGGGCCCGGAGGTGGATGGTCCAGCCTGGTGGACACTCACCAGACCTCCAGGGCCCTTTGGACCCAGACTGCTGGGACGTGTGTGGACCCAGCCTCAGACCTAACACCTACCAGCGGGAGTACTTCCCAGGGCCCAAGCCCCACCTTTCTCATCTGCAGATTCGGAGCCCCTTACGGCCAAGGCCCCTGCGCGGCTGCAGGAGGGAGCGAGAGCCGGGCTGCAGGCAGGCGGGGAGTGGTCCCCTGTCCCTTGATCCGAAAAGCCCTCCCCAGCATCACCCCTGCTCCTGTCATGGGCTGCGCTGCAGGGTCCCGGCCCCGCCCTGCCATGCTCACTTAACGAGGAGGCCGGCCCAAACCCAGGGTCCAGGGCAGGGACTTCACAGAGGTCGCGTACCCCCAAGCCCCCAAGCCCCCCACCCCAGCCCTCGGCCTGCCCTCAGGGTGGCGCCCCTCCTGCGGGAGGGGGGCAGGGCGGGGCCGGGAGCTCTTACTGGCGGCATAGCTGCTCTTGGGCGCCACACTCTTGCGCACGGGCAGCGTGTTGGAGTAGGAGTCGCTCAGCTTGCCCTGCGACTGCGGCGGGGGCGTGCTCTTGGGCGGGGCCGCCTTGCGGTCAGCCCAGGGGTTGTAGTCCTCGCTGTCCGGGCCCGAGACGCCGTTCATGACAGGCGCGTTGTCCTGGGCTGACAACCGCTGTTGAGAAGAGGCAGCAGAGGTACGGTGTGGCAGGAGGGCCTGGCCTGGCGAGGCCACGTGGAGAGCCCCAACCCGCCACGCTGGAAAGCTTTCCAGAGCAAGGACTTACCCCCACAAATGGGGCCAGCTCGGGGGGCACTGGCAGGGGCTTGGCCCCCGGAATGGGGTCCGAGATGACCAGGTTGGACTTGGAGGCCGACAGGGCGCTGGGCAGGATGGAGCCGTTGCTGCTGGCCACCTGCTGCATCAGCTGCACGGCGCGGTCCGGGATCTTGTTGGGGTCCGCGCAGGCCTGCTGCCACAGGGGCAGCTTCTGCGCCAGCAGCTCCTTGCCCTGAAGTGGAGGTAAACAAGGTGGGTGGGAGCGAGGGCCGGCCGTGGCTCCTGCAGACGGGCAGGGCTGGGAGGGCCTCCGCACAGGGCCTGCAGCCGACCTCAGGATACGCCCCCACCTCGGCAGCACAGAAGGCTTCTAAAGAGACACGCCTACCCGGGAGGGGGCGCTGCCCGGGCAGCTCTTCACCAAGCGAGGCACCCCGCAGCCAGCTCAGCCACCTGTGGGGCCCTGAGCCCCAACCCTGGAAAGGGGATGCAGTGCAGTGAGCCGTGCAGTCAAGGGATCCCCAGGAATGAGATCAAACCAAGGCCTGCCCTGGGCGGGGGCCTCCCCAGGAGCCCAAGGATGTTGAAATGCACAGGTGATCCCGTGGTCAGCCATGGGGCAGGCAGCCTTTGTGGACAAACCGCGAGATGCTGGGAAGAACACCATCCTTGCAGGTCTGAGAGTCAGGCCCCCACTCGGGCCTGAGAGCCCACCAGGGCCTGCCCAGGACACAGGCGGCCAGATAAGCACAAGGGCTGACAGAAGACAAGGAAACCACGGCCTGGAGAGGGACCCGGGGTAGGGTACAGCCAGAAGTGAGACACCAGCCTGAGACCCCCTGCAGCCCTTTCGAGAGTCCTGTGTCCATTGCATGGGGAGAGCCAGGCCTGCTGGCCCAACTGGGCTACCATACCTGCAGCAGGTGATACAACCCATGTCCCACTGCAGACCCCAGGCCCGCTGGACGGAGCTACCCCCCGCCTGGAACAATCACGGTCTCCAAGACCTTGGAAAAGGCTGTCCAGCCCTCACTGCTTCTCCCCCTTTTCTTCCCACTTCTTCTGACCTGTGTCTGGGACAGGGAGGGGCACCCACATGGGAAGACTGGACGATGCTGGACAAATAGCCCTTCTGAGCAGGCCACGGCCCTTTCCACCACCTGCTGGTTTAGACCAGGGGCCAGCAAACTACGGCCTGAGGGCTGGCTGCCCACCCGTAAATAAGGTTTGAGGACCACGGCCACACCTACGTGGTTTACACATCTGTGGCAGCTTCCGTGTGCGGTGGCCAAAACAGAAAACATTTACCATCTGGTCTCTGGTGGAGGTAAACGGCTGAGAAGAAAGCGGGTCAGCAGGGACCCAGCCCCAACAGGGGCAACCTAGGGTGAGGGTGCAGCCCAGGGCTCTACCAGGTGCCGACGGCCCCGGCGCTGCAGGGCCTGGAGCTGCACACCAGGGAAATGCCGGTGGCCAGCTGCTGGGCATGGGGGTCCTGCCCTCAAGCACTGGTGCCTTAGCCTGGGGCTCCTGCCTCTTTCTAACCCCTCAGGGGGCTGGGGTCCAGCTCCCTGGGAAGTTGCCTATCAAGTCTCGCTCATGCACTGTCAGCTCCCCAAGAAAGCGGGCGGTGGCGTCCTGGGGCAGGACGGCTTTTCTGTCCTCCAGCCGCACGGACGAGCTCACGCGCTCCCTGACCAGCCGCAGGCCCAGCCGCCACCAGAGGGCGCACACGCCTGCTGCAGCCCTGCTTGGGGCTGCGTGGCAGTGCGGCCACTGCTGCTGGAACACTGCGGCTGGCAGCAGGTGCCCGCCCGCCCGGCGGTGCAGGTAGCGACGGGGCCCCTCCCACGTCCTGCTGCTAGCACAGGCCCTGGACGCAAAGCCACTTAGCAGGATGGCCCCACCCCAGCCTGCAGGGACACAGGTCCTGTCGCTGTCCTTTCCTAGCACCTGTGGTGAGGGCCCTCGGGCCAGCACCAGCAGCAGGGGCCTCTCCACGGAGGGAGGGCCTGTCTCCTTGGTGGCCAGGCCAGGGCAACCAGAAGCTGAGCCAGATCAAGCACACATGTGAGGCGCACGAACCCTGCTGACCCGCAGAACCCCTTATGGAAAAAGGACCAAACCAGGGCCTCCCTGGTCGGCTCAGCTGCCTGGCCACATCTATTCTCTCAGAACGTTCTGGAATGTCCCAGCGCACAGAGCTGATCCCACACCAGATCTACCTGTGGACTATGGGGAACAGAAAGTACACTGAAGCTGCCTATCCCTGCAGGGGAGCCAGTGTCCTCTGGGGCTCGCTGGCTCTGGGGGGGGAGGGGTGCCCGGGGGAAGCGCTCGTAGTGGGCTGTCAGCGCAACTGCTCTCACAAAGACCCCAAAGCAATTTCTAACTAATCTTAAAACATCTGTACCCTTGACCTGGTAACTCTTCCTCCCCCAACTCTCCCTGGGGTCGGGATGAAACACACGGGGCACTGGGCACGGTGCTTTCATCACAGCTCAAGGCTGGGCACCCCGAGTTCCCTGGGGGAAGCAGCCTGTGTCTGCAGAGGCGTGCCTGGCCCCACACAGAGTGAGCACCTCACCTTGGAGTGGTAGGCGGCAGAGTTCTTGGCCACGGCGCACTGCTTCTCCACCAGGAAGCAGAACCTCCTCCTCTCCTCGGTGAGGGCGGTCTTGTAGCCGTCCGACACATAGCTCTCCAGCTCGCCCTGTTTGTTGCCGATCGCATCGATGTACTGAGGGGGAGGGAGGGCAGGCAGGTGAGCCCTCGGCAGGACAGCATCCACCCACCTCCAGTTCTGGGCAGCCCCACACAAGTGGAGCGGGCCACCTCCCAGCTGGCCCCCTGGCAGGGGGCTTGGCCACGTGACTCACTCTGGCCACAAGTGTGCCCTGCTGTGTCACTGCCCCCTGGCTCCCTGGCCCCTGAGCCCTGGCGGCTGCACATGTAGAGACCACACTGGCGGACAGCTCAGTGAGGCCTGGGGGCGGCACAGTACCTCCAGCGGATCCTAATGCCAACCACTGAAAGCCACCCCAACGGCTGGTGCATCAGGAATGCTCAGCCTGCGTGGTGTGTCGAGATGACTAATTCACACCCAGATCCCACGGGGGTGGGCAGAGGATGCGGACGCAGAAGGCTGCCTGACGCTGGGGCACAGTGGAACGTTCTGCAGGCTGGAAAGTTTTGGTAATAAAGTCCTGGGCAGCTGTCACAGGAGGCAGGAGCACCGACATGCACCATCAGGGCCCAAAGAGCCCCCTCAGCGTCCGTGTGTGCAGGCCCGTCGAGCCCCGGTGGCTCCAGTGGGCACAGGGCCCTCCTGGCTCCCTCCTGTCTCCCCTCTCCTCTGCACCCACCGTCCATGAGGTGTGCAGACACCCCAGCCCTGGGGTCTCTGTCAGGGAGCAACTTTTCCAGAATCGAGCCCCGTCCTCAGGCAGGGGCAGGCCCGGGCCGCGAGGGTGCGGCCTCCCTGCAGCTCTGACTCCGTGTGGGTGGGCGGCGGTGCTCAGCTGGAGGGATGAGGACTAGCCTGCCTGCCGGCTGTGGGCTCGGCCCCCAGGCTGTCACCAGCGCACTGGCTCTGCCAGCCTGAGTACAACACCCTGGCACGGCCTGCCCTGCGCTGTGCACTGTCACCAGAAATGGGACCCTGCTCCCTCTGCTCTGCAGACCACCTCGCCTCCCACACTGAACCCCACCTCCGCGCCCTGGAAGACCAGCTTAAATGGCCTCAATGTGGCCAGCCCACTACCCACCCCTGAGGGAGCGGCAGGGTCACGGCTATGACCATGGGGCCCGAGTGCCTGAGAAATGTCTGAGGGGAGAGACCTCCAAGGCAGGGGGCGTCCAGCGGGCTCTGGGCCAGGCCTGCTCCCCACCCCCCTCCCTGCACCCACCACGGCAGCCTGGAGGCTCCAGAAGCTCTTCTGGTTACTAAACATGCCAGTGCCTCCTGCCCCCGTTGCCGCACAACCTCCTGCACCACGGCTCCTCTGGGAAGTGGGGGTGCGCCTGCAGATCGCGGGTGCTGCTGAGGGCCTGTGGAGGGCATGGTGGGCGAGGCCACGCTGTGGGGGAGCCCTCAGATGCCACCCAGCAGCCTGCCCAGGAGCTGGCTCAGAACCCTGGGGTGCCTGTGAGGACAGGAGGCCTGGGGGTGGAAACACTCCTGGACAGAAGGGCCTGGAAGGGGCAGGGCTTGCTCAGAGAAGGGACACTGATGAACACTCCTTCCCCTGTCGCCGAAACAAGCAACGCCCAGTGCTAGGGTGAAGCCCCCAAGGGCCCCAAGCTCGCTTTGCTCCGTGGCTGTTCTCTCCCCTCCAGGGGACGTTCGGACATGGACATGGCCTTGCAGGCTCCAACCAGCCCCGGACAGGGATACCTGCCTTAGCCCATCCCCACACACGGGCTCGGCTAGGGTCCCAGGAGCCCCCTAAGGGAAGGCTCATGAGAAGTCTCTGCGAGGTTCTGGAAGGAGTTCAGGGTTTAACCCCCAGAGGAAGCCACACCCAGGCCCTTCGTGGTGTCCCCACCTCCCACTCCCCCTTGAGGCTGCTCCAAGGCCAGCCAGGCCTGGGAGATGGGGACTCAGGGTGAGCCAGGCATGTGCAGACCCCACGCCCGGGCGGGATGGGCTGAGGCGCTTAGAAGCCCTAGTTACCACCTGAACAGGGACTTCGAGGAGGCAGGGGCGCCTCTGTGAGCGGTCGTCCCAGGACAGCGGCGCAAACCAGGACGTGGGCCCCCGGGGTCTGGCCGCCCCAAGCCGGCTGCTGAGCACAGCTCCTCCCCGAGCTGCCCGGTGTCCCCGTCGTCCTGCAGACGGTTTCTGGGTTTTCAGGCTGTGGCACCGTCTTTCACATCAACGCCCGTGCTCCCTGGAGGGGAGGGAAGCCAGCGCTGGACATGCAGGCGCGGGGCGCTGGCCTCATTAGCTGCCTGGCGGCCTCCCGTGACGGGACAAGGAGCGGTGGCTTACTTTTAAGATCTCCACTTATTCAAACAAGGCCCGACAGTGGCCCAGGTCTCAGGCGGGGTAACTGGAAGGTGGGCAGGAGAGCCATCCTGGTGGCCCCCAAGAGATGGCTGGCCCGAGAGGGGCCATGGGCACTGGGGGCCCCCACACCCAGCACCCCAGCCGGGACACACGCATGCCCTGCTGCTGAGGAACAGCGGTCCTCCTGACTCCTCTTCCAGGACACCAGCTTCTCACGGAGAGAAGCCACCACTTCACGGGGCAGATACTGGAAACTGAGGCCAAGAGAGGAGCGTCGGCCTTGAAGGCGAGGGACAGAAGGACGCCCTACCACGCAGGCTCCAGGCCCCCTGGCCGCTGTGGATAGGGACACCCCGCAAGATGCAGGAGTGTGCACGCTTTCTGGAAAGCGCAGAGGACAGAACACGCGTGACCCCACAGCCCAGTGACTTAAGCCGCAGGAGAAGCCACAGCCGTCCCTGGCCATCCCCCGCCCGGCTCCGGCTTACCGGGTGCCATGGCGACGGCACTGTAGAAACACCCAGCTGAAAGCATTTAAGACCCACAGAACGCGCCCACTTAGTCACCCTGGGCTGAACAGCCCTGTAATCTGAGAAGACAAAAGTGGTCAGAACACGTGTCTCCTCTCCCTCCGGAGCAAGTGACTCAGAGGGGGGGAGGAGCGCTGGCTTTGGTTTCCCCATGGTGGCTTTCCCACGTTCCTCAAAGCCCCACCAGCGCTGGGAACCAGCGCTGCAAGGATGAGGGACTTGACTAGCTGGGACGCACAGGAAGGAGCAGCAGGAATCTGATGCCCCCAGACGGCACTCGGTCACCGGGCACCTGCTGGCCAGGCCTATGCCCCCTCCCTGGTCTGAGGGACCCGACAACCCAGGCCCAGAACAGGGAGGCCGGCCCAGGGCCGGCAGGGGGAGCGTGGTGGGAGCTGTGGCAGTGGATTGCTGGAGACCCCTTCAATCTCATTTAAAGAAGGGCTCAGAGCAAGACTCAGGCCCGGGCTAACAGAGATAACCGCGCCCTCCTGCCCACATCCTCGGCAAAAAGGGCAGAGTCTCTCTGGCAGGCGTCAGGGGCCTGCTCCCCGGGGCCTGGGCTCCACGCCCACCTTGCTGGGTGAACCCCGCCAAGTCTCTGGACCCTCTGGGTCTCCATTTCTCCATCTGGAAAGCTAGGGCCCAGATGGTCCAGATCAGCTCTGCCCGGTAGGGCAGCCCCTGCCGAACGCGACCCGGGAGGTGAGCAGGTCACATCCAACTTCAAAGACTTAGGAGGGAAAGCAGGATGCAGAACATCTCAACGGTCTACGTGCTAACGTGGCGTTCTACACACACCCAGCTGACAAAACGCGCTATTAAAGCAGCTGCACCTGCCGTTCTGGGCACTTTTCACACAGCCACCTCTCAGGAGAGCTGTGTCCAGTGCTGCCCTCGAAGGCCTTCCCAGCTCTGATGGGAGCAGCTCCAGACTTCCCTTGGTGCTGTCCAGGCAGGCAGCCCGCCACGCGGCTCGATCGGGGGACCTGGGGGTGGTCATGGAGGGAAGCAGAGTTCCCCAGAGGACCCCGAGTGTCCTAACGCTGTGTCCTCTGTACACAGCAGTCCTGAGAGGGTGCAGCGGCCTCTGGCTTCTCACTCATTTTTTTTCCAGGTGGACAGACCCTTAACTGATTTAACTCTGAAGAAAGATGTCCCCGCTGCTGGGTTGCGGTGCCTTGTCCACAGACTGCCTTTCACACTGAAGAGCTTTTTAAAACAAGAACAGCAGACACAAGAGAGGCTTGAACCACTGCCGTCAAACTGCACCCGTCCACGGGCCAGCCCCTGCCGTGATCTTTCTTGAAAATCTAAATTATGGTTATTTTGTTTCTGCTTTGTTAATTACACACCCCTTTAAATAGCAGCGTCTCTCTCCTTTCTCGGAAGGCAATCTGGATGCCTCCCGGAATGAGGGAACCCAGGGAGGGGAGCAGACAGACGGGACCCCCAAGCCCCAGCTACAGCCCATGTCCCTCATCAGGTATAGTCGAGGCTCCGCTCTCTGCTTCTCAGGGAGGGAATGGGGAAGTGGATCAGAGTGGCTCTGGGCCCCTGGCAACCTCAACCCTGGGTGGATGGGTGGGCTACGGGTCGGGCCCTCTGCTCTCCCAACAGCAGGAGCCTGCCTGGAACGGCTGCAGAGAACCAGAGCTGGGTCAGCAGGGACATTCTAGGCCCTGGCTCTCTGGCTCCATCCACCAGGTCTGGACCACACTGGGGGTGACCCCTGCCCCACGCCCGCCCCAGGCCCAGCCACCTACCTCCTGCCCTCTCTTCCTGGGCCCTCACCTGCTTGCGTGCTTGCCGGCTCCTCCCTCGGCGCTCAGTGCCGGCACTCGGGGTGGGAAGGACACCCCGTCTGGCCACACACCCCAGTGAATCCCGAAGGCACAAACAACTGCTTGGATTTTAACAGTCTAGGTGCCCCTTGGAGCACAAGGGCTCCTGCTTGTGTTCAGTCTGTTCTAATCGGAGTTGGGCTGGGGGTGGGGCCAACGGAAAGCAAAACGGGAGAATTCCTCACCGAGTCCCTCAGGATGCACCGGGGGGACATGCACCCTGCCCAGCCCTGCCCGCACCGCTCCCCGCAGTGCCCTGAGACAGCCCTTGGCACCAGCCACACCCCCGCCCAGACCCTTCAGGCTCTGATGGTCAGAAGTCCTAGAAACCACTGACCAGCAGGGAGCCAGGTGCCCAAGAGAGACCCCAAAGCTTTGAGAACCCAGAAGTCAAGCTACAGCACGACCACTCACACTTGCGTGCCAGGGGAGGGGACCCTGGGCCAAAGAGACAAGTTGCTGGGTGAGGCCTGTCACCACACCCTGTCCCCTGGAGCCCCCTCCACACAGGTGGGCGTTTCTTGTTGGCACCTGGCCTAGTGAATCTGGCAAGGCCTGGAGGTTCGGGCAGTGACTTCGGCCATGAGGTCAGCACCTGGTGAGTTCCCTACTTCCAGACAGAACCCTTGTCCTAGTTTGTGCCCCAAGTGCCTAAGTGCCTGTTCCCCGACCTATAATTAAAATCAGTTCTTTAAAAAAAAAAAACAAACTGTTCTTTTTGTAGAAGTCCCAAAACACAGTCTCAATTATCAGCAGTTCCCAAAAATGGCTGACACTGACCCAGTCCCACTCACGGGGACCCTGTCATGGACGGACAGATGGACACGCTCGCTCTTCCTCCCCCTGGGGCAGGTCCGATCAGCTCCCCCACCCCCTTCACCACTCCATGGACAGTGACCACCAGACACGGCCTGTCTTCAGTGCTTCACGGGCGCTGGCCCAGGGGGATAAGACTGGCCACGCCTGGCAACAGAGAGGCCTTGGGGGAGGCGTGTAGCTGCTCCAAGGGTCCACCCCCTGCCTGGTGGGCACCCAGGCAGCCTCTCCACCCTCCCTGGTGAGTGTCCTGCACACACTAAGCCCGAGACTGGGAGGGGCAACATGTGGGCCAGGGGCTCCAGAAGGCACACACGATCCCTGGGAGCGACTCCAGAAAGACCACCCATCTCGGGAGCACGGAGCAAGCCCACGCCCAAACCCACACACAGGAGCCCCGGGCAGCGTCTCCACACCTGGAAACCAGAGTCACACGGGCTCCGGCAGGCCGGGCAGCCTACCTCCTCTGTCAAGAGGTGCAGGTAGCTTGAGTCAGGCCAGGGGCTTCTGCGGCTCGAGGACGCCCGGGCGGGGCTCCCTGTGCCAGACGTGGGGCCCAGGGCCACCTCCACCTGCATGTACTGCCCACTGGGCCACACATGGCTCAGGCCCCTGGTGAAGACCCCCCGAGTCCGAGAGGCCCTGGGGAAACAAGGAGGCTCTGAGGGAGCAGGGGAGGCCACTGGAGCCGGGGGCTCACCACTCAGGTCACACTGCCTCTGGGGGTCAGTCCCCACCTCCCGAGGGGCCCCAACAGGTCAGGATCCCCCCCCGACAGATGACAGTGTGTGGGCATGTCTGCCTCGAAGCAAGCAGGCCTAACAGCCAGGACGTCCTGCGGGCCCAGGCGAGGCCAGGCTCTCCAGGTCGGGGCCACAAACTATAGCCTGGATGGAGCTGCCCTGATGGCCGGTCCACTACCGGAGTGGCCCGCGTGAGAGCTGGGGATAAGCCACTCAGACACAGAGAGACGGGAAAAGCAGACTCCTGCTCTTCCTCAGGAAAAGAGTGTCTTGAACAGGCCACTTCCTGGGACTAGCAGGACCTCAGCCAAGGCTTCCGGCTCCCAGGCCAGGGCGGGGCCTCCCGTGAAGGGGCGGGGCCAGCTCAGCCCAGGCATTTCCTCCCGGGAAACGCGGGAGCGGCGGGGCTGCCACACCCCTCCCAGCCCTGAGAGAGGTGGCTACACCTCAAAGCAGAGCCAGTCCCGGCTCCCGGCCAGGTCTGCAACGGCTGCAAGAACCAGAAGGAGCAGCCCCAGGTGCCAAGGTGCCCTCAGCTGCTCCGGGGGGGGGGGCTGGGCATCTCAACAAGGCCACCAGGCAGGACAGGAACGTCCACCAGACAGGAGGCCAGCGCGCCTTCTGCCAGCTCAGAGCGCACCAGGCGCCCACCCCTCCAGCGCAGACGTGGGGAGAGGGGCTGGCTCCACGGCAGCCCCAGCCTGGCCTCTCGGGTTCCACGCCCCCAGAGAGCAAAAACCACGCTGGCTGGACCGCCCCTTAGCAAGATGACCGGAACAGCGGCACATACTGGCTGTCTCCGTGTGACCTGCCTGTGTCGTGCGCCAAGAGGGGCAGCGTGGAACACAGCCCCCAGTCCTCCCAGAGAGAAGTGCCATTACTTGAGAATCACTGCACTGAAACCCTCGGGAAGCCGAGTCAGGTGGAAAAGGCGGGGGAGGAGAAGGAGGAGCAATGATGGAGGTGGGACAGATGAGGGGAGTTGCTTCATCCAGGCCCCGGGGCCCGTCCTGCTCAGGAGAGGGAGGAAGGCGCAGGTGCCCCTCACAAAGGGGGAAGCAGGCTCAGAGAGGTGAAGGAGCTCACCGTGACCACCCGGCCTGTGCACAGGGGCACAGCTGGGATCCATACCAAAATCTGACTGCCAGGGCCTTGTGGCTGTGCCCGGATGGGGGGACAGGCCAGCCATGGTCCATCTGCAGGCACCTGGGTGAAGAGCAGCTGCTACAAGTTCTGGGAGGCCTGAGTGAGAAGTGGGGGTGACCGGGCCTCACAGGGCAGCAGAGCTGTGCTGAGAAGAAAAGGCAGAGGGAAGGCTCGGTTGTGGGGTGACCCTCGGACACAGGAAGAAAGGTCATCATTGGACGTCTCCAAGGCCCCAGGAGGCCAGGGAAGACGTGGCCGGCCTCGCCAAGCCAGGGGACGAATGGGAGGCCTCCTGCAGGAGAGAAGACCCTCCAAACTACCTGTGCGGGAAGACTCGGGTTTGCAGGACCCGCCCTCTCAGCCCAGAGTGGAGCAGGGGGCGCAGTGGAGGCCGGGAGGGGGGTCAGGGCTCTCCTGGAGAGAGAGCTTTTGCAGTGGGTGGAGGGAGCTGGTGGGCTGAGGGGGCTGCGCCGCTGGGGACCAGAGGTAGCAGAGTCACGATGACTCGGGCCTATGTGGAACTGAACGACGCCAGCGCGTCCTTCTCTGCCGCAGGACGCGCTGGACGGGCACAGACCCTGATGGCAGCAGGGCCAGCTCGTCCAGACTGAGGGCCTCGGCTCAGCGTGGAGCCTCTGAGTATGGGGCCCTAAAAGAGAACGAAGCACAGATTCCTGACGGTAAACACGAGCGGAGCACTGACCTCGTCCCTGCGTGCGTGGGCCTCGAAAACAGCCGACGGCGAGCAGCCAGACGCAGAAGGCCACGTGGGACTGTTCCAGTCACACTGCTGGGGGTGGGGCTGCTGATGGCCACTGAGAGCACCCCAAGTGGGCGGGGGGGACGGTTATATGACTCTACGAAATACACTCGGGAACTACTGAGCTGTGCGCTTTCAAGGGGTGATCTGCACAATATGTGAATTCTCTCCCGATAGAGCTGTTCAGGAAAACCACTTTGGGGGTGGTGCACAGGCTCCCCTCCCCTCTCAGCAGGCAGCTGAACCCCTGAACAAGCTGGTCTCCTGTCCCCATCGCCAGGCCATCCAACCAGCCCCCGGGGGTCCCTCCGAGGGGGCACTGAGGGTGTCACTGCCCTCCCAGGCAGTGGGGGAATTGTCCACCAGTCAAGGCTTTCAGGAAGCAAAAATGACACTGCAACAAAGGCGGGACAGAACAGAGCAACAGACACACACCTGCACAGGTGTTTCTGCAACCTCCTGCCCTAGCTCCCAGGAACTCACTCCTGGAAACGACTCAGATGGGCTCACGGCAGCACCCTTGCTGCGGGGGAAGGCCTTGAAGTGGTGACGGGTATGGACAATCCTTGAAGATGACAGTCATGAGACTGGGGACGTGGGGAGGGGACATTACAGAGAGGCAGGAACTGCACCATCGCAACCGTAGAAACACTTGAGTGAGGGCGGTGGCAGCGACACAGAGGGGGGCGCTCCACCACCGCTCAGCCAACTACCACTCGGTAGATGACAGACCTCATCTGCTGC
Source organism: Camelus ferus (assembly GCF_009834535.1). NCBI lineage: Eukaryota > Metazoa > Chordata > Mammalia > Artiodactyla > Camelidae > Camelus > Camelus ferus. The sequence goes on from NC_045711.1 coordinate 21,095,930, forward strand.
CGCCCCGCCTGTCCCCTCCACCAGAGGCCCCAGGCACGGGGTGGGGGGCAGGGCGGGCAGGCTGGTCGGGGGAGAAGGGCCTCCTCATTTACACCGCACTCGAAGGGGCCTGCTCCAGAGGCAGGATCGGCCTCTCAGACCCAGCGTGACCCTGAGGCCTTCGCAGGCAACAGTGTCCCTGCACCCCAGGGCTGAAAGCGTGCACCCACACACAGAGCACTGCAGACAGGGCAGTGAGGTGCCCTCAAGCTTGCCGCCCTGACGGCTGGTAGGGAGGGGAAGGGTGGGCTTTGAAAGGCGAAGGGTCCACCCCCAGGGGTCACCACCACTGCTGACGGCCGGGGAACTGCTTCCTCCTCATCTGAGACACGTGACGTCAGAACGGCGTCTGGGTCTGATCTATGTAAACTGTCCATGGGGTTCTGGTGAATCGGGTGTGTCGGGGTCATGTCTGCCACAGGACACACAGTCCTACCAACTGTTACCAAGGCTGTGCCCCTCCTGCCCCGGAGCGCCATCTGCCTCACGCCGCAGGGCTGCTGAGATGCTGGACCGGCCAGCGTCTGCCACCGGAGGCTCGGGGCCCGTGCTGGGAGCGGGCAACCACCGGCCAGTCAGAGTGACAGTCGGGAGTCCCTCTACGAGGCAGGGTCCTAGGGGACAGGCGGGGAGGCTCCCTCTGCCTTTCTGCTCCTCTGGCAGACTCTCAGGAAGGGGCTCTCACAGGAAGGGGCTGCGACCTGCTGGTTCCACAACACGAGGCGCCCGCTGCCCAAAATCCCCTGGGAGGTTGGAGCCTGGCTCTGCCTGGACCCATCGGGGGGCCGGCCTCCGTCCCTGAGGCCGAGGCGCTGGGGACGGCGGGTGGGCAGGCGTGCACCCGCTCGCCCTGACAAGGCCCCCAGGCCCTGTGCGTCCCCCACGTGCACCCCACCTGCAGCTCCTTGTCAGAGTACTTCTGGGGGTTTTTGCTCCCCTGGCTCTTCTTGCGGAGCTTCTTCAGCTCGGCCTGGCACTTGTCCAGCGCGTCCCCTTTGCTCCTTTGCTCCGCCTGGTACTTCTTAAGCGCGGCCTGAAGTTCAATAACAAACACGAGGCATGTGATGAGCAGGAGAGCCCCTCCTGCCCTCAACACGGCCACAGCGCCCGGACCCGGGACGGCTGCAAACCCAAGTGTGTGTGTGCGCGCGTGTGGGGCTCCCTGAAGGCCACGGCCCTGCCAACCCCGCAAAGACTGGGCTGGCTGAGACCCCAGCCCAGCCCCCGGGGTGTGAGCACCTCACGTGACCCGTGTAACAGAGCTCAGCCCCTCCCCCTTCTCATCACTGGGCAGAGGTGACAGGGCACGAACGCCTCAATGAAACTGCGGGCGGAGGAGTCCACACAGGGGCCACCGGGGCCACCTCACGGCGTCATCTTTACTAAAGGCAGCCGAGAGATGAGGGCAGCAAAACCAGCACGTGGGGCGTCAGAGGTGAGGGGCCCCTCGCCCCCCCCCCCAGGATCATGTTTAGTCTCAAATGGACACGAACGTCAGAGGGGCTGCAGGAGCCCCAGGGGGCAGGAAGCTCACAGGAAGCTGAAGACCCTCAGACCCGGGGAGGGCTCCAACACAGCAGAGGCGGAGCCGCGCCAGGCGGCCCAGGGCATGGGCGGGGCTACTTACACTCAGGTACCTGGAGTCCAGCTCCACCTTCTGCTCCAGCTGCGTGAGCAGCTCATTGTGAAAAGACTTCAGCTGGATGCAGAGAGGAGAGCGAGCAGTCAGCTCTGATGTACCACCCGGGGAGGGAGAGCCGGGCGGTCCCCACGACCACGGCACCAGGCACCCCAACGTGCGAGGCCCACCTGGTCTGTGAGTCGCCGACTCTGCTGTGACAGTTGGCCCGTGGGGCCAAGCAGACCCAGGGCTGAGCAGTGAACTGAAGTCCTGCCTTCCCATGCGGAAAACAGACTGCCTCCCTGATGTCCCCCATCCTGTGTGTGGGGGGGTGTCTCAGGCACAAGCTGGGCCGGCTGGGTGCTGGGTGGGCCTACAGCCAGGGTGCACCTGTGCTTCCCTAGGCCCACCACTCACAGTGTCCCAGCGGTCACTGACCATAAGACCCCATCTGGCCCAAGCCCTTTCCTCCTGGGCATATCCTCGGCCATGGGGGTCACCTCCCCAGCGTGTGACTCCTGTCCAGGGCCTGGGTACGTCCCCGCCTTTCTGAGCATGACCACAGGACAGTGCATCCTTCTCTAGTGGACACACAGCCACAGCATACGACCGGCTCCTCCTCCGCCTCTGGGGCGCCCGCCCACCACCGCCGCCCCTCCGTCCCCGAGCGCCCACACCAGGAGGCTGGGACTCACCATCTCCTCCAGCTGATTCTGAATCTGCCTGTGGACCTCGGCCATCTGGAAGAGAACGTCGCCTGGGAGGCAGAAGGCAGGAGAGAGAAGCGGGAGGACTGTGAGCTACCCAGAGTGACCGTCCCGCCTCCCCCACTGCGGCCGCGGAGTGGACAGCAGGCCAGGGGCAGGGGTGCTTCTCCAGGGGACACCACCAAGAGGCGGTGGAAAACTCCAGAACAAGGGTGCCAGCCCTCAAGTGTGCACGGCTGCTTGGCATCTCTGAGGGCTTGGGGTCTCAGGGGCTGGCATCAAAGCCAAGGTTCACGACAGAGCTAAGAACCTGGAGACCCCACCTGTGCAGGTTTCAACTCGGCGTGTGAGCCCGCGAGCCCACGCATCTCCCTCACGGGCACAGAGCAAACAAACCTCCACAACGCCACTCATGGGGAAGACGGCCGGTGACCCTTTCCCACCCCGAGAGGAGCAGGGCTTCCCTCCTCCACCGAGGGCTCCGATCGAGCAAAGAGACGCGCTCCAACCACAGGCCCGCGCATTCGGGGACTGAGCCAACATATCCCCCAACCCTGGGGCTCCGGCCCCTGCAAGGGCTCTAGGACCCACTGGCTGGCTCTGGGACCCGAGGCCTGGCCAGCACCTGCGACCTCCATGCGAGAGGGCTCGGCTGCTCCAGAGCAGCGCAGTGTCAGGGGCACGTCAGGGACACTGCCTCTATCGGCGGATTCGCACGAGGCCGACTGAGAGGTCGGGCTGTGAGAGCGCAAGGAGCAGGCGGCCGCCAGGGGCCACATCCGGCTGGACGCCAAGGACAGGGGCAGAAGGGGACATGGGACATGGAGGAGTCTCGTCTCCGCCCTCAGCTGAAAGGAAACCACTGGGACAAACCAGCGGGCAGCAGGGGACAGGCCAGGCTGCCGCCTCCCTGCCCTGCCCAGTGCGGGCCCCCCGCTCCCTGCCCTGCCCAGTGCGGGCCCCCCGCTCCCCTGCGGGTGAGGCCTCCGGCACAGCCACGGCCTCTCAGGGCCCCTGATCTGACTGCACGGTGGGGACGCCGTCCCGTGTGTCAAGGAGAGCAGGCGCAGGGAGTCCAGACCCACAGGTCACTCTCTGGCCCCAAGTGCCCTCTCAAGGGACGTGAAGTCCGTAAATAAGACGCAGAGCAAGTAGCGGTGGAGGTCACACTGTCGGCCACCCTCTAGGCCCCAGGACTGAGAGCGTCCTGATCAAACTGAACACACGTTTCCATAAAAAGGCCGCACACGCCTAGCTCAAGAACATCTGAAAAACAACAGAAAACAGCAAGTCCTTTAAAAAAGGACTCTTGTTGCCAACAAGACTATGTGGAGCTTCTAGAGGATTCTGGCCCCCGCACCCCGGGCTCTCCCGACACACTGGGACCCCAGCGTCTCCCGTGTCCCCCGGGCCACAGCCATCTCTCGGGAGTGCACGCGGGGAGGAAGCACCAGGCCCCAAGCTGCGAGCCAGCGGCTGCACGAGCCAGTCCACACGGGGAATTTCCATCAGTTTTATAAGTGGACACACAGGTCCTCTTCCTCCGAGTTCCTTCCATGGGTCTTTGGAGCCCGTGGGCCGGACAGAGCCACACCTCGTTCCTGGGTGCCGTGACCCTTCCTACCTTCTCTGGGCTTGAAGGACAGCATGGCGTGGGGACAACCTCCCAGGCCCAGCCACCAGGGGGAGGAGGCTGCCAGGCTCTGCCAGACCCCGTCTGGGAACCAGGTCCGTGTCCACGGCACAGGTGGGCCCTGAACTCGAAAAACCAGGTTTAACAAAACAGCAGCTCAGACCCAGGCTGGCCAGAGCAAACAGCAGGGGAGCGGGATTATCAGGTCAAGAGCCACCGCCCCACGGGGCCGCCAGGGCCCAGGAGTGGACAGAGGGTCGGGCAGGTAGGCGGCCACCCCAGGGCCCTGATGGGAGGGCAGCCGGGGCCACACCCGCACGGAGGGAGGGGGAAGGCGTGAGCAGCAGGGACAGGGGAGGCCACAGGGTTCACATGGGTGCCACGAGGCTCCACCAGGACAAAAACAGAGAGGTATCTGAGAACGAGGCGACGCCCCTCCTGTGTTTACCCAGCGAGGCAGGCAGCCGGGGCAGCGGTGACTCACCTCTGGCTGCACGCCCTTCAGCTCTGAGTTTTTAAATTCCTGGTACTCCCAGTAACCTACAACACAGCCTCACGTCTTTAGACTAAGAGTGGAGCTTAGCACCCGGGGCACCACCCCTCCTGGGGAAGGCAGGGGCTGGGCTGGGGCAGCCGGTGCGTCTTCACACACACGGGTACACACACAGGAATGAACATCGGAACAGGAGCTGTACTTCCACGCAGATACAGGCGATGTGCCGGTTATCTCTGTCCCCTCTAGCAGTCCGGCCAGACACAGGCTCCTTCTGTCTCGTGGCTAACACAGGACAATGGCAGGACAGTCACCACCACCTCTGCTCCGCACAACTGTGGCCTGGGGGCCGAAGAGCCCCACAGAGGGAGCGTGTGCCCCTGGAGAGAGGCCGAGCAGCCCCAGGAGCCAGGCTGGGCCCTTGTCCCCTGGGGTGGTGGCCTCGCCCTGGGCGACGGGGTCAGAAAGAATTGGTCCAGCTTTCCAGGGGAAACAGCCCCCCAATGAGAAGGCAACACTGGAGCGGGGGTGACCGGCCCGGAGGAGTCGGAGCCCAGGCCCCCAAGGACACTCACAGGTCGAACCACCACCCGATTGCAGAATGTTCCCGTCACTCCAGAAAAAGACCCTGTCCTCATCAGCGGTCACTCCTCCCTCCAGACCCAGGCAACCACTCATCTACCTTCCGTCTCTATGGACTCCGCCCCCCGGCCTGGGCATTTCGTGTCAACGGGGCCCAGCAGCACGGCCCTCTGTGTCCGGCCTCCTCACGGCGCACGTGTTGAGGCTCACCCGCGCCACAGTGGTCACGGCCTTCCCTCACAGCCGCCTGACGTCCCGCCTGAGGGGCGGCCGACCACGACTGTTCATCCCTGTCCGTCAGCGGACACTGAGGTGTTTTCAGTTCTGGCTGTGACAGACGGTGCTGCTATGACAATCCGCTCTGCTCCCAGAGCGACTTTATTGCATAATAACCCTAAACTCTGCCTGTACACAATTAGCCTTCACAATATGAGTTTTCAAGTTTTCCCATCCGCTTAGAGCTGAAGAGTCCACTGGCCAGCAGACCCCCGGGGAGCTGAGTAAACTGGGGGTCCGCAGCCAGCGCAGTGACCATGGGGTGGGGGGGCCAGAGCCTCGGACCTCCAGAGCCACCAGGCCCTCCTGACTCCTCTAGAGCTGGACCACGCGCCGCGCCGCCGGGAAGGGGCCAGGGCCTCCCCAGCACCACCGCCGCCTCTGTGGGGGCCGCTCCTTGCTCCGGGCTAGTCCGGGTCCCCTGGGAGGAGGAAACTGCAAATACTAACAGGAACTGATTCCACAAGGAGCCTGCCTCTCTGGCAAGTCTCGGTGACTCAGCAGTCACCCCTTCAGAGCAGAGGGCGCTGGCCCCTCAGCAGGAGGTAGTTTCTGCCAAACCTTGGGGTCACGAGCACCAGGGCTCAGTCCCTCTGCCTCTTCCTTACACATCTCATTTCACCATTGATGCGAGAATATTCCCAACAGACCCTCAAAAGCGAGCGCAGCCCCAGGCAGGAGCCTCGGCACCAGGACCCGGCCAGGGCACGTGCTGGCCAGCCCTGGGGACGGAGGTGCCCACCGGTGGGAGGAAAAGGCAGAAGCCAGAGCCCCCACGGCACAGAGGGGCCGCGGTGATGCGTCAGGACGCTCAGGGCTGAGGACGAGGGAGGCCCAGGAGCGGGAGGGCCCCGCGTCAGGGGACGGCCAGCGGGGCCAACACTCAGCACAGAAGCGTGAGCAGGACCACAGCTCCCCCGAGGGGGCGGCACAGAGCTGTCCTCCTCAGAGCTCCAGGTGAGGCAAGGCAGAAGGGCGGCCTCCCCGCCGTGCTCCGGCCTCTCCCGTTCTGTCAGCAGGCGACAGAGCAAGCTCAACTGCCCGCCTGGTGCTCTGAGAACTCGCAGTCGATGGCCGGGGAGGCCAGATAGCCGCAATCACTGTACACGCTCGGTGACGCAGGACCCACATCTCAGAATCACAAAAACATTCAAACTGGGCTCTTTGCGAAAAGACAAAAGATTCCAGAAGACTAGAGAAAATGACCCACACCAGACTTTTAAAAACACAGACTCAAGAAATTGTAGGCTGGTATCCTGATATGACTGCCGTTATCTGGACAAAGGTGACCAGCCTACAGCCCGGGGGGCTGGCTACCCGGCACCCTCCCCACTGCTCCTGCCTCCGGCACCCGATCCCTCTCTTCCGGGTAGAGGCGGACAAGCAGCTAACGCAAATCACAGCCGGTTCACCGGCCACACCCAGAGGGCTCCAGCCAGAGCCTGCTCTCATCTGTGCTCAGAAGACAGAACTTTTCCCTCCCAGCCCCACCTTCCAAACAGCGGGAAAGCCAAGAAAGTAACAGAGCGGGGACCCCCGGCCCCTCCCCAGGCTCCCAGCCCTCTCCCCGAACCCGGGACCGCACCCGCGGCCCTCCAGCCCTCTCAGTAGCTCCGCACCCTGTTTACCTGAGCACTGCCCTGAGAGCATCCAGAACAAGGCGGGCATGAACAGGCCTAACCACGGGTCACGAGGAGCGCGCTCAGCGGCACCAGTTCCCGTCCTCCCTCCGGGCGTCGGGAGTCCCTAACCCAGGAGACTCCTCACTGTTGTTGCGTCTTTCACGACGCTGACACTTTTAAAGATTCAAGCTGCTTTCTGGCTTTTTTTTTTTTCTGTATGAAAAATACATGTTCTTATAATCTGCAAATGACAAGACATTGACAGGGAGTGTGAACCCGGGAAGGGGGAACAAGAAGGGGTGGGTAGGGGGGATGTGGGCCCCGGGGTCCGGCTGCTCACAGACTGGCAACGGACAGATCTGTGAAGCGCCCCATCCTGTTCTGGCCGAGGGTGGACCAACCTCCAGCCGAGGGCCCCTCCTGGACCCTCACGTGAACTCCTAATCCCAAAGGAGCGAGGATGGCATATCTGGAGGGTCTGAGTTAACACCTATTTAGGCTTCAAATAACACATTTTTGCCAAAGCAACACAGGCCCAAGGGAAATCGGCTTGTTGACAGCTCTGCTGAAAATGGCCAGCGGCCTGAGCTGACCCCCAGGGAAGGTGAGCGACAGACAGAATGAAGCCGGTAAGGGCCCGGCTGATGCCCGCATAACGGTGCGCTGCACGGACAGCCAGGTCCATACAACACACAGGTGAGCATCGCCTCCAGATCAGAGTGTCCGGGGCAACAGGTGAAATTCCTAAAGCAGATCAACCGAGGAAGCCGGAGGCCTGGCAAGGGAGGTCACAGGAGGCAGTGTCAGCCTCTGGAGGAGGGAGCGGGTGGGCTGAGACCTGGCTGGGGGAGGGGCAGGAAGTGCAGAGGGGATGGGGAAGTGGGTGGCAGTGGGAAGGAATGAAGGGGAAAGAGGGGAGGGGGAAGGGAGAGTCCAACACGTGTAGGGCAGGACTTCTGGAACCCCAGCCACACAGCGGGACCAGCCCCAGGGCAGAGACCAGCCTCTATCCTGGCGCCGTCCACTGGCTGGGGATGCCCGTCAGGGAGCGCCACCTGTGGGGCGACAGGTCCCAACAGTCCAGGTGTCGGCAGGGAAAGGGCTCCAGGCCTGGGCTGCCTCACTGTCTCGTGGTTGCCTGTGCATGTCTGTCCCTCATCCCAGGATTCAATCTGGAAGAACATGTGCATCCTGATTAGAGGCTGGGGCCGGCCCTCGCCCCGGAGAAGGGGCCAAGCAAACAAGTCCCCTGTGACTGTGACAATAGGAATCCTGGCACAGCTCCACCTGACATCAGCGGTCCTGCCAGGCACGCCCTCCACCTTTAAGCAGGACGGCAGGTGAAGCGGTTCAGAGGCTGGGTGAGGAGACAGGAGAAGCCCATAGCCCACATGCGTGTCTGTCCCCCCGTGGAGCGTGGAGCCTGGCCTGGGCCGGCAGGAGGGCACCACCCACCTCTGCTCAAGGGGCGGGCTCCACCAGTGCCCGTCCCACCCCGCCATGCTCTTCATCCTTGGTGACAGTAAGGGCTGAGACCAAGTGCCCGCCTGGTCTCTCACCACCCCACCCCGACACCTGTGTCCTTCCCACTGTGTGAGGGTTGTGCCGGCCTTTGGCCCCAGCTGTGAAGATGACACTGCCCGGGCCCTGTGGCAGGAGCCCAGGGGGCTCCCATAAAGGCAGTGTTGGGGTGCAGGGGAGAAAGGGGGTATCTCTGGCAACAGTACAAACGTGGGGGGTGCTGATGAGAGACCAGCTCCCCAGCTGCCCCGACCTAGGGGAGATCCAGGGCTCCCAGACCATGCCAGGCGCTCCTGGAGCACTTGGCTTCCAGGATGGCATCCAGACTAGCCCCCAGGAGCAGCTGGATTGTGGCTGGGGAGGGTCCCTCCCCCAGCAAGGGCTGCCTGACGAGGCCCTCACCCCAACTCCAAAGTAGCTGACGTCGTCCCCCCGCTGGCGGTGAAACTGCTCAGAGGGCAGTCAGCCCCGATGCGGCCATAAATGAAGCTAGCTCAGAGGGCAGGGCAGCCCAGGGCTGTTGCCTGCACCTGTGAGGGCCGAAGCCCTCCCGGACCCGCAGGGGAGTGAGTGCCCCCTCTCTGGCTGCTGGCGTCCTCACAAGTCAGGCGGGGGCCGGAGATTCACGGGAACACCAGGTGGGGTGGCCACAAGGCTGTGGCCCAGGTGGACTTGAGAGCAGAACGTCCACAGAGTCATATCAGGGAGGCCAATGCTCCTTGGCACTGCGGCCAGACTGACCAGTGCAGGTGTCACGTGAGGGAGGAGGGGGTGGGGCCACGAGTCACCGTCTGGGAGGGCCCCCCAGCTCCCTGAGCAAGACAGGTCAAGCCAGGGCCACCCCGCCCCCCTTGCTGGAGGAGCCCAAGGTGGGGGGGTGGAGCTGGGGGACCACGTGAGGACACTGGCGAGCCGCACCTCCTCCCAGGCAGAGCTGCGTGCTGGAACAGCCCAGAAGCCCCTCGTGGTGCTGGGGCGGCGCAGAGAAGGCATCTGATCCTCCTTTGGAGACAAGGCCCCCAGCCCCATCTCCGTGGAGCTGGACTCGCATCTGATGAGCAGGAGGCACTGTTGCTGCCCAGCAGTCATGGTGCGCCTTTTGATTACCAGCGGCCACCAAGGGTGCCAAAACACTCGTTTCTCGAGGATCTGTCATCTCAGGAGGAGCCAGAGCTCCTGTTCCCTGCTGGTGGCCGCGGGCTCGGAGCCAAGAGGTCAGCGGCTCTAGCCTGGCTGGGAGCGCCCGTCACCTCCTGGAGCCTCTGAAGCAAGCATCTGTGACGCTCCATTATTCCAGCACCTTCTGGAGCGGAAAGGTGCCTCCGAGCTGAGCAGCACAGGCCTGGGCAAGGCAGGAGCACAGAGACACACAGCCCAGGGGTTGCAGGCACGGTGCCATGAGAGCCCCTGGGATGGGGCACAGGGCTCAGTGCCGAGGGACCCCTTCAGGATCAGCCACCAACCCCACCGTCCTCCCTGAGGGCCTGGAAGCCACTAGCTCCTCCCTGGGAGAAGCAGGTACTTCCTCTGCCTACAAAAAAGGCAAAAATGGAAGGTGGCCAGAGGGGTAACCAGGAGAAGAATCGATAGCTGTTGCCATGGTGATGATGGTGACATGGTGACAGTGACCCTCCTGACTAGCCGCTCTGAAGCAGGGAGAGTCCAGATGGCCTCTCACCCTCAGTGTTGTGTCCACAGCTGGATGCCTGGGCAATGGGGTGTCACGTAACGAGGCAGAGGAGAGGCCGACCACACGCGGCCAAACTGTCCGGGCTGGCCCCCTCCCTGTCCCAAGCCTCCGCCCTGCCTGCTCCAGGTCAGGTCATGGACCGGCATCGGTCACACCGGGAGTCTGCTCAGATTCCGGAGCCTCAGGCCTGCCCTGAGCCTCCCTGGACGCGTCCTTGGCTGATCCACGTGTCCTCAGGCATCCATAGTCACACATGGCACCCGGGGTTCCAGGCTGGCTGCCCAGGGTGGGGGCAGCTTTACAGGGACAGCCAGCAGGGCGTGCAATGCATGGGCTTAGCCTGGGCGGCACGTGGAGGCGGACACAGGCTTGGCAGGGACTTGGGTCAGTCCTCTCCCCACAGGCCGGGCCCTGGCTGAGCCAGGCTCCTGCAGCAGCCTCCCCCCGACTCGTCCACCAGACTCATCTCAGCAGACTCTCTACCCACTGGCCTCACCACTATTCAGATGCCGTTTTCTCTCCTGCCTGATGCCACTCTCGAGGGGACGAGGAAATGGTGTGGACAGAGCACAGAGTTTTCCCCACGTTCCCACCCGGAGCAAAGATGTGAGTGGCCAAGGCCACCAGGCAGGGTGAACCGCAACCCCTGGCGCAGGAGGCCACCTGGACCTCCAGGGGCGGGCAGACCAGGCCCAGAGCTTGAAGGCGTGGTTGACCCTTACCCTAGGGCGGCCACCCTCCAGGGGTCAGAGCGGCCTGGGGAGGCTGCACCCCAGGCTGGGGAGGTGCTGCTGGTCCCCTCCTCCCCATGTGCCACGGGGCTCTCCGCATCAGCAGTGCTGGCTCACCACTGACCTGCCCACTTGTGCCCTGATTACCCGGCCAAGTGGATGTCAGCTCCCCTGGGGACAGTTTCTCGGGCAACAACTTGCTCTAAATCACGAGACACAAACGGGAACAAATCCACTTGGAGAGGATGAGCCGCCAGATGACCAGGCTTTTGCGGTCAGAGCATCCACAGGGCCTCTGACCCGCCTGCCCTCCTGCCAACGCCGGGGACCCAGGGGCCAGCACCCCGGCAACAGGCACAGACCTGCCACACAGGCCCCCACACCGGCACCTGCGCCCACCCCAGGCCCCTGCATGTGGGGGAGGCTCCATGGCTGCCCGCTCCTGGTGGGAGGGTAAACGAAGGAGCTGCTTTCCGCCTCACTCCCTGACGCACTGAGAACGCAGCACAGCTCAGAGAAGACATGGCGGGGCCTCGGGCCTCAGCGAGAGAGCTTCATGGCCCGGCTGGATGAGGTGTTAAAGGCCTGGGCGAGCCTCCTGCTGCGGACCCGGGGCAGGTGACATGCTCCCCTCTCAGTGGGAGCAGCCCCAGCCAGGTCCTCACAGACCCTACCAGCCCCACTTCGCCACCAGAACCAAGTTCAGAATGAACTGCGGCTGAAGAACCCCCTCCCTCCTCCCAAGCAGGATCCCCAGGAACCAGGCCAGAGACCCTGGGGTCACCAGTCACACCCTGATGTTCCCTGTGGACGTTCCCGCCCCAGAGTGGCCCTCGGACCCCGATGAAGCACGGACACAGGCTGAGCCACCTCTCCTGCTGTTCCCAAGGCCGCCAAAACAGGCAGATCCAGGCAGCACGCTGCCGAATCTCCCCTGACCAAGGCTCGATCCCGCCCCACAAAGCGCCCCAGGTCATCAGGGAGGGTGAGGTGGGCACGCTGGAGCCCCCAGCCCCTCGCACCAGGCATCTGAGTCCAAGGGCCCTGAGAAAGGACCCCCCCCCCGACCACCCCCGCCCCTCTCATGGGCAGCACCAAGGTTAGGGTCTGCACAGAGCTGGGCTTGAGGACAGAGATGCCCCAAAAAAACTGGTGTCGACTGACACGGCCCAAGGTAGGCCAGGAGAGCAGGGACTCCTCCGTCCCTGGGCTCTGGTGACGGCCTGTGCCCGACACTGCTCCTGGTGGCTAAGGGACACCCCTTCCGTGTGCCATGGGAAATCAACATGGTTCCCGCTGTGTGGCTTTAATTAAGGCCTCCAAGCGGCCTCTGTCAGGAGGGTTCAGCAGTCACAGGCGGGTCCTGCTGCCAGGGTCTGACATCACATGGACAGACTGTCATCACCCACCGGCAGGGAAGGCTGGGACTAGCTCGGGCTCCCCGGCCAGGTGCGGACAGCCCTGCCTGATGCGGGAGGGGCCGTGGTGCGGCCCGACCACCTTCCGGCCTCGCAGAGCACTGGGGCCGACCAGGCGGGCACCTGGGCACCAGCTCAGACCCACCTCTGCCAAGAGAGTCACCTGGCAGCAGTCTCAAGGGCCGCCTGCACGTCTGTGACATCGCACGCAGGGACGGGCCAACCCCGCCGCGGAGCACCCCCGCCATGGGAAAGGAACCGGAAGAGGCAGCCCAGTCCCACGGGGCGAGCCCCCAAGGCGGCACGGGGCTGCCCGCCCCTGCACCTCGCTCGGGTAGCCAGGTGTGGCGGCAGCCGAAGGCCAGGGAAGGGGCCGGGCCACACCTTAACCTGGTGACTCCGTGGCCAAACCCGGCCCGGTTTCAGGTGCAGGGGAGTCACCTCCTGCTCATGGCCGCGCCCAGCAGGGAGCCCTGGCCTCTCCCCTGGGTGCCGGTGCACGTATGGCAGGGGTTGTCTGCAGGTGGCGGCGAGCTCAGGCCTAGGGCGCTGCAAGCTCACGCACGCCCGGAATCACAAACAAGCGGGCTCTTCAAAGGCAGAGAACACAACAGAGGTTCCGGGAGACGGCCAGGAGGGCCAAGCAAAAGAGCCGCTCAGCCACAGGCCCACAGCCGTGGACGGACGAGACAGCCAGGGCGAGGCCCCGGGCGGAGGCCGGACAGAGGCTCTGGGGGGGACGGGCCCAGCGTGCAGCTCGGCCACACACGAGGGAAATGGAGGGCTCAGGGCAGGCCGTGCCCCTCGCTGCTACTGCGGCCTCACGTTAGTGCCTCCTCCCTGCAAAGTCTAGAACATTCCACAGGACCTGTACCCTCAGCCTCCTGCACAGTCAGGGAGGGCCACAGGACAGCCGAGGAGACCTTCTCCTCGCATGAGTGATGCTGGCACAGCACCCGAGTCACCTGCCCATGTTCGCACGCTGTACCCGGAGCCCAAGCACATCGGCCTCCGCTCCCCCTCCCTCCCCGGCCCCAACTCAGCAGTCGCTCTGGGAGAAGAGCTACGGAGGGGCCTGGCTGCAGGCGGCTGCCCGGCGGGCGGGAGTGCTCAGGTGAGCAGCTCCCTGGGGGCTCCTGTCGACGGCGGCACGGCTGTCGGGGGGGCTGCACAGTGGCCCCCACACAAAGAACCAGAGCAATGTCCACCGTGGCGCCCCCGGAGCCAGCACTGGGGAGCAAGTGTGACAACAGGGGCTGACTGTGCCAGGCCCATTCTCCAGTGGCTGCGACGGTGGGATGAAGGGCCCGGAAGCCAGCCCGTCCACCGCCTGGACAGGGAACACGTGTGCTTCCAGCCCCATGGCCAAGGCCGGGCCTGCCGACGGCGCCCACGGAGGCTGAGAGAAGAAAGGAGGTGCCATCAGGGACTCCACAGGAGCAGTGTCGTGGGCAGACGAGACAGCCGTACTTGGTCTGTGCCAGCCGGTGGGTTCTCTATCTGCTCTTTCTGCTTTGATGTGGCTTGAGAGGTCCAGTGACTTAGTTTAAGGTAGCAGGAGAGCCTGGAAAGGACAGGGCACTGCTGACCACGCCCAGGATGGTAGGGTGGCTCCTGCACTGTCCCCCTTCAGGGCAAAAGGGGCCTGACCTGGAGACCCCAAAGTCCATGTCAGAGCACTCCAGAAATACCCACACTCCACACCGTGTTCCTCATCAGGCCACCGGCATCTCAGGTTGCATGAGTCAGGAGGATGGTGGGAGGTGGATGCACCCCACCCTGGCTGCCCCCGACCCACAACTCCAGCGCAAGGAGCAGGAGAAGCAGACGTGTTCACTCCCAGATCTTAGCAAGTCCCCAGATTCACGGTCTATCTGCTGAAGCATGAGCACCCGCAAGCCACAGTGATGGGCGGTCACCCTCCCCTGGGCCACGTCCTGGCTCTGCACACACCAGGGACTGGCCTGGAGCCTCGGACCCGGATGGGACACCCCCACTGCCCCGAGCTGCTGGCCAGCCCCAGCACACAGAAAACTGCGAGGAAGGCAAGCAGGACATGGCCTCGGAAAAGCCACCCCATGTACACCGATCAAAGAGGCAGGACGGACTCCATGGCCATGCCTGCCTGGGGCGGCCCTAGGCGAGCCAGCAGAGCCGAGGGTGGTGGTCGGGGAGGTAAGTCAACCGTGCGTGTGGGTGGCCACTGGTGCGGATGAGAGGGCAGCGAGGGTGGGGAACACGGGCGTCCCGGCACCCCGACCAAGCAGCCTATCAAAGCACAGCCGGCGCCGAGCGGAGTGAAGATGACAGGCTGTCTCCTCTGTGAGGTCTGGAGCCCCTGCCTGAGGCCGCCTCCCGGCCGCAGGACCAAAGGCAGGGCGGCCACTCGCTCTCCACGGGGAGCAGGAACAAAGGGGCAGCTGCTGGGCTGCAGCGCGGCGACTGGGCTCCGACCTCGCAGGAGGAGACCTTGCGTCGCAAGTGCCTCTGCTCTGGCAACATGGGGTCCACCTCTGAGCAGCCAGTGCTGGGCTGACGGCAGTGGCGCACGTGCTGCTCAGGACCCTCTCTCTGCGCAAGAAGGACGCGGTGCAAGGCTTGTGGGAGACAGTGAGGAGGTGCAGAAGGGGAGGGGGTGCAGCGGTTAGACGAGGGTCCCACGTTGTCCTAACGGGCTGTGGGCCCAGGGAGCAGAGTTAGCCCCGAGGCTCCTGCCCTACATGGGAAAGAAAAGGGAGGAAGAACTGGAAGAACTGGGCAGGGATCCGCACAGAGGACGGAGCGGGAGTGGGGAGGGGCCGGGGTCCCTGCCACTGCCTGCCTGGCAATCCCTGACCCACAGCCACCAAGGGCCACACTCAAGCAGTAAGTCATCAACCAGACAGCAGACAAAGCCCCCATGCTGTGCGGTGTGCCAGGACCCAGACTAACTGGTCGGAGCCCAGCGCCTGGCCCGGGAGACTCCCTCCAGGCTGACACACCTCGACCAGAGCGCCCCCTGCCCAGGAGGCACTCACCCCTTGAGGTCTCTGGTTCACCCCTGGGACAGCAGGGACCTCCCATCCCTTCCCTCCCACCCTGGGGGAGAAAGTCGGCCGAAGAGAAACCGGTCAGAAACAAGCAATACTCCGGGACTGCAGACAGGAAGGGGCAGAGGAAACCAAACAGCGCGAAACAGAAGTCTGAAAGCTGGGCTAGCGCGGACAGAGGAGGCGACTGCATGATAAGGTTCCGCTCCTCAGGAAGACACGACCGACATGACATACAGTTTACGCCCCCAGTAACACAACCGGAAAACACATAAAGCAAAAACCACAAAGAAACAGACGGGCCCACCACCCTGGAGAGTAGAAGGAACGCTCTTTCAGCTGCTAAACGAGGTCAAATTGCTGAAGATTTGAACACAGTTGGGAACCCCGCACCACAGTCGGGGAACATGTGTTCTTTTCAAACATAACAAGACACCTATAAACACAGGCCACACCCCAGACCAAGCAGCCTGGGGACGAACATCCCAGACTCAGTCATCTGGGAATCAGCACAGCCCCCTCCTCCAGGATCTGGACCAGCCTCTGGAGAGGGGGAGCGCATACAGACACCCAGGGCCACAGGCAGAGTCAACGAGACCGAAGAACTGAGGATCCGGGAAGAAAACGTTTCCAAAGAAAGTGACACAGTGACACTTGTTTCACAGGAACAGCGGCCAAAACGTACCACCAAACCCCAAACCCTCCACACTCCAGCCAAGGGCCCCAGGTCTCAAATTTCTACCAGGGCCTCATGGCAGGGAGCAGAGGTGAGCAGCTTGGAAGGGCCTGGAAGACCATGGCTCCTCAGCGGAGCCGGTGCCTCAGTGCTTGGGGGTCAGGTGGCCTGCTGGGCAGGGCTCACCCACACAGCGGGCGCACGAGAAGAGGATCCTTGAAAGCGGGTGTGAGCCCACCCGCTCACTGCTGTCCCCTGGGGGGACAGAAGGGCCCAGAGGGAGAGCCCCAGGGCATCACACTGGAGGCGGTCCCGCAGGACGGCACCAAGTCACCCCACGGCAGGGCTCGGTGTCAGTCCCACGGGCCAGCCCATGCAGAGCAGAATCCACCAGGAGTAACCCAAGAGGTGATGGAGAGAAGGGAGGATACGAGTTCCTCTCGCGTTCGTGGAATATTCTACGGCAGTGAACACGCAGCACGGCTGGCGTGACGCCAGGCAGCATGAACCCAGCTTCCCGCAGCCTGAAGCCCCAGTCCCTGCCTGCTGCTCCTCCACCAGATCCTTTCCGCCAAAGCACCTCGTTCTGCCCACCCTGTTTTCTGGTCCCATCCTTGCTCCTGCCCTCTGCCCCTCTGGCGCCCCCGATGTCCTCACCACGGGTCAGGGTCGCAGCTTAGGTTTCTGGTTACCTCCCCCTGGACCCTGGAGGCCACACGCCATGCCCACCCTTGGAATGCTGTCTTCTCCAGGCCCCCTCGGAACCTCCCCCAACAAACGCAGGAGCGTATCTGGAAATTGTGAAATACCCACCCAAGGACAAAGATCTCAAAAGCTTCCAGGAGGGAAAACAAAAAACTTACATTTAAAAAAAAAAATCAGCCAAAACGGCACTGAGGACAGGAACTGGGAGTCACAGGACAGTGGGGCTGACACCCTGAGTCCCAGGGAGGGCAGCCTCCCACCTGGAATTCTAAGCCATCAGCGCCAGGGAAGGCAGCACCTGCAGACAGACCCGGGCCCAGAAACGTACTCCCCACTTTCCTGCTTAAGAGCCACTAGAAGGAAGGTTGATCCCCCTACTGTGGGAGTAAGACGGGACCCGGGGCCCAGAAAACTCGGTCCCAGTATAGAGAAGGGGTATCACAGCACAGCCCAGCTGCCAGCCCGGTGGGTCGGAGCAGGACTGGCTCCAGGAGGCAAGCTCCCGGGGGAGGAGCAGCCAGGTTAACGGGGCAGCTGCCAGCAGGGAAGGGCCCAGAGCGTGGTCTCAGCTTTGGGAGTGAGTTAATGATAGTACACAGACAGCTAAGCAAACGAAAAAGTGAGGCAATTATTAACTTCAGAAAAAACAAAGTTCTCGAACAGTAACAGAAACCACAGGCTATAGTTCTGGAAAAAAAAAATCACTCAATTGAACTTCATCAAAATCAAACGTACCTATTTTAAACACACCATTACAAAAATGAAAAGCAAACCACACTGGGAGAGAAAATATGCAAAATACGTATCTGATGGAGCATCTCTCCCTACAACACAGAGAGACCTTCCACAACTCAATCACAAGACAAACATCCAACCACAGAAGGAGGGGCAAAGATCCGAACAGGTACTTCACCAAATGACACACGAAAAGATGCCAGACATCAGTCGTTCACGGAGAAACGCAGATGTGGGAACGCCCCAAACTGGGAACTCAAGCGTCCGTCCATGGAAGAGCACACGAACCGCCGGGCGCGTCCACACAGCGCAAAAGCACGTGGTCTGGAGGGGTGGCTTTCAAAACAATCACGAGATAAGAGAGGCCAGACCCACAGCACAGCACATGCTGCAGTTTCACAGACGTGAATGCGGGCGAGTGCAGGCTGGACCTCGGGCAGAAAGCACAGCAGTGGCTGCCGGGCATGGGGGACGTGGAGTGGGGACACAGAAGGGGGACACGAGGGAAGGGGACATGGGGGAAGGGGAACGGGGAGGGGGCGACAGGGCCGATCCCGCCCGGGCAGGCGTGCACACGCGTGTCCACCTCATCACGCCGTCAGCGATCAGGCTGGTCCCTCTGAGCTGAGAAAAGGGTTCCTGTCACCACCTCGCAAATGCTACACCAGACACTGATTAAAGCAAAAGTGGTCACCGTTCTACTGGGGGAACAAGGGACAGTGCAAAAATGCTAAATCCAGATCTTCTAGAGTAAGAGTCGTTAAACAGTGTCCAAAATTAAGAAAAAACAGCGCAAACCCGCCTGTTCATATATATGGAAGCAAACACAGGCAGATGACACACAGGGCTGACAAGCGGGCCTCGGGCAGGGCAGCCAGGCTGGGGGAGGCGGCTCGTCTCTAAACCAGCGTGTGCACTGCTTTATTAGAAATTCAACTCCGACTGCATGACCGGTGGTTCCCATCCCAGGCTCACACGAAGAAATGTCCACACAGACACTTGTGCCTGACCGCTGACTCCAGTGCTACTGAACCCGGCCAAGACGTGGAAGCAACCCCTGGAGTCCACACGGCGGAATATTACTCAGCTATGAAAAGAGCGGAGCTCTGACGTGCGCTACAACACGTGTACCTCGAAAACATGACCTTAAGTAAGAGAAGTCAGATGTGACCAGTCACAGTGGGTCAGTGCTCCACTCCACTGCAGGAACATCCGAAGCAGTAAGTCCAGACAGGCCGCAGATCAGTGCTTTGGGGTGGGGGTGACTACTAATGGCGACAGCTTGCATCTTGGGGGTGAGTAAAATGTTTAGGAACTAGACAGTGATGGTCTTCAGCCCCATGAACATACCAGAAACCACCAGATTGTGTTATGCAGTGGTCAGTTGTACATGTGAATTAAGTCTCGATAAATCCGTTACAAAAAGGAAAAATTCAACTCCCAGAGCAGGGCTGGCATGACAGCGACCAAGAAGAAAGCCACACTGGTCTCTGCCCTGGCTCCTGACGCAGATCCTACATCCCTGTTATCTCCAGGTGATAGGAGCATCCTCGGTTCTAGGGAGGTGACTGTGGGTGGGAGCCTGGGTGGGGCTGATCCCCAGAAAGATCGCCAGGGGTTAGAAGAGGAACTTTCCGTCCCACCCCCACCCTCAAGGGAGAGAAGCGCTGGAGGCTGGGTTAACAACTGGTGGTGCCTGGAAATCCCTAAACCGCGGGGTCTGGATAGCTCTCAGGGTGATGGATACACCCACATGGGGTGTGCACTCCAGCTCCACGGGGACAAAGGCTCCTGTGCCCTCATGGACCTGCCCACTGCATCCTGCATCACGGCCTTTATGATAAACATAAAGCAAGCGTTGCCCCGAGTTCTGTGAGCCATTCCAGCAAATTACCAAACCTGGGGACAGGGTGGCGGGAACACAAACTGTAGCCAAATCAGAAGTGTGGGGACAGAAGGCCCATAACTTGCGCTGGCCTCTGTGGTGAGGGCAGTCTCAGGGCAGGACCCCAACCAGTGGGTCTGTCCTGACCCCAGGGATAGTGTGAGAAGTGATCTGAACTGTGGGAAAACCCACGTTTGGTGTCAGAACTGCTGGAAGCAGAGGAAATGGGGTCTCCTTTACGCTGGCATCTCACCAGCTACCCCTGCTGACATGCACAGAGACTCCCATTTGGTGATGGACCCCAGTGAGCCCCTGGAGAGATTTCCAAAACCCACAAGCAAACCAGAAGCTCCTTGATTTAGGCCGGAGCCCCCAGCAGCTCCCAGAGAGGTGAAGGGACATCCTGCCATGACGGCAGGTGCAGCCCGCCCCCCTAATTCCACTCACTGGGCCTGTGGTAGGAACAACAGGAGCGCTGGGCAGGGCCCATGCAGGGCCTCTGAGCTCAGGAACAAGCTGGTTCTTGCCCACTGCCAATCACCAAAGATCCAGGCCTCTGTTCACCCCAAACATCCAACAGGGCACCAGCCAGGCTGAGCCTACAGGCCCGACCACCATGGCTCCCCCACCTCCAAGTCCTCACGGGGCCGCCCAGGGCAGATCAGCTCTGTGTCCCCAGCAGGCCAGTTTCCTTCCAGAGCCACAGAGCTGCAGACCCGCGGCTTTCTGGATGCTGAATAAAGGCCCACGTCCAGCCCGGCCCATGTGGGGCATCTGGCCTGCTCCCTCCTCTCGGCCCAGCGAGGTCCCCGAGTTGCGTGTGGCAGCCACGTCCCTCGCTGGTATTCTTACAAAACTGGCTCCTTGTTTTCATACCAGGGACGCCTCCCCAACGTCACTAAATGCCATCATTTGAGTCCATCTTTTCACACGGTCCCTGCACCGGCCGTTCAGGCTTTGCCACAAATCCCTATAAACACGGATCTGTCTCCTCGTCCCCAAACTTCCTCAGGGGACCCTGAGCCACCCGGGGCACCCCACTTTCAGCAGGGTGTGCACCCCACAGCCCTTGCCAGCTGCGAGGGTGACTGCTACTTCAGGGAGTCTCTTCTTAATGGACATGGAAAACCTAACCCCAAATCAATGAAGGACCAGACACAGGACAGGGTCCCAGATCTACCTGGGGACACCTGGCGACTTCAGAGGCCCTGGGGGTCTTACCAAGCTCTTTGGAGCCCTGGCTCTCACTGGCCAGCTCGCCCATCTTCACGAGGGCATCGAAGTAGCCTTTGGCCGCATACGTCACACCTGAGGGAGGAAAGAAGGGGCGGTTACTTCCCTGGCAAGGCAGTGACAGGACCGTGGCACCAGCGCCCAGCAGGCTCCCACGAGGCAGGACCCGAGCTGTTTGTTGTCGGTGTTCCCTCATTCCCATCGTGAGAGCCCTTCCCGCGTGAGAACACGGTGTCCACTCACGTCCTGAGCTATTCAAGTCAAACTGCAGGGTGCCGCCCCGACCACGGGGAGTGGTCGCAATGTTCTCATGAGACACCAGCCCCGGGCGAGAGACCTGCAAAGCCAGGGGCAGGGAGACTCCCCAGCCAGCCTTGGCAGGGGGCTCTGTCACTGCCCCCGGTTGCAGAGCGAGACGTGTACCTGGGAGTGACATGCTCAGAGCGGGCGGAAGGCCTCGCCCCAACCCCACGGCGCCTCTTGCTTTAATCAGAGGCAAACCTGACCGCGCGGGACTCGGACCAAAGCTCTGGGCCTGCGGATTCCCAGGACCAGGCTCTGGTGCCTGGTGCCTGCTGCCTGCTGCCTGCGGCAGAGCTACCCTCGGGATGTGGACACTTCGAGACCCCAGGTGTGCCCACTCACCCCTTCATCAGAGGAGCCCCCAGTGCCCTCAGGCTGAAGGGAAGCCGGAGCCCCTCTAGAGCAGGGCTACGGGGAGCACCTGCCAGAAGCATAATTACAATTTCTAATCTCTTTTCTCCAGAACCCGGTTAGGGGCTTACAACTGGGCAGTTGATCAAACTCTATTCAGGTGGCTTTCAATGAAGCACACAGTTTCTCTGCAGCCTGAGAGCGCGTGTGGGCTCCAAGCCCCAGCGGCTGGAGCTGTCTGCCACCCGGACGGGTGGGCTCCTTGGAACAGATGGAGGGCAAGCCAAGTGGGCAGAGGCCTGGCTGGCCTGGGGAGATGGAGGGCAGCTGAGGGACAGTGTGATGTGGCCAGTGGGCTTTGTCCCATCAGTCCAGGAAAACAGGCAGGGGCTACAGCCGGCTCCACCCACAGTCCCCACAGAACCTCGTGGGGAGCCCAGGCGGGGGCCTGTGCCTCACATCCAGGGACAAGGGCATGTGAGCCCATCCCCCAGCCAGGCCCTGACGGATTCACCACAAGGACATCGACACTACACGGCTGGGAAAGAAATTACTCCGCTCGGGGAGGAAGCACAGGGAGGCGAGCCATGTCCTGGGACGACGCCTTCCAGAGAGGACCAGTCACCGGCCTGAGCCACGAGGGCCGACCCCCGACCCCCATCTCCAGGGCTGCAGCCGCCCCGGCACTTCCTGGCCCCGGCGCGCGGTGCGCACTGAGCGTCGCGGGCCTCCAGGGTAAGGAGCCTCCGCCCTCCCTCCGCCAAGTCGTGTTTTGGGAACACCTTCCCTTCACATCAGGCCCGGGAGCTGTGCATCCACGGAGACAGCCCCCACCCGCCGCGGGCCTCACCTGCCAGCGCCTTCTCGTAGTTCTTCCCCATGGCGATGAAGTTCCGGAGGCTGGGGTTGAACTGCTCCATGATGGTCTGAAACAGAGAAGAGAATAGCATGAGGGGCACGGGCCACCGGGCAGCTCCGGGCATCAGAACAGTGAGGGAAGAATCCCGCAGGTGCTACACCCAGGGCGGAGACCACAAAGCCATGGTAAGGCCCCAGTCCAGTCCCAGCTGTGTCCTTGGTGAAGGCCCCAGGCCTCAGCCTGCACATCTGCACAGCGGGGTAGGAGCAGATCCCGCTGCATCGGGCCCGCGGATGACACAAGCGAGCACACGCCGGCCTCGTGGGCAGCACCCAGCACACAGCCGGGCTCAGACACGCTGCGCAGAGGGGCCGCCACCCTGTCTGGCAGGGCTGAGTCAGCGAGGAGGGCCCCCCGCAGGCCGCACACAAAAGGCTCCTCCGGCCTGGAGCCCCCTCCCACCAGGATCCTCACTCAACACGTCAATTACCAAGCACCAGCTCTGATTAAAGGCTGACGGCAAACAGCGCCAGGAAGGACCCAACAGGCTCCGTCCGCGCACCCAACGGACTCGAGCCTCGTGCCACCACCACCAGCTCTCAGACCGAAGGAATTAGGTTTTCACTGCGAAGGCCAAATGAATGTTTTAATTACAAGGCATAAAAACAGGCGCACGCAAACAACGGCCAAATGAGAGCTCCCCCGGGTAACGGGCCCTGACGGCCAGCTGCCAACCTCCGCCAGTGAGGACACTGCAAGAACTTTTAAGGAAAGGCCGTGGCCACATCCCACATCTTCAGTTCCTCCCTGTGATACGTGTCTGGTCTCTCCTGAGGACAAGGGAGAGACAGCGCGGGCGGGGAAGCGGCCTGGCCCCGTGGGCAGACTGCCGCAGCCCCAGGTGCTTCCGCATGAACACAGTGGTGCCCTCGCCCTCCCAGCCTGGCCCACGGGACACCTTTCTGTCCCCAGCTCCTTCCTCTAGGCCAGCAGGACCAACGCAGGTTCCGAAAAGGGCTATGGGGTGTGGGCTCCAGAAAACCCCATACTTGTGTTTTCCATCGCCCACCCTGCCGTGCGGCCGGGGCGTCAGCACAGAGCAGGATGGAGACCCAGGTCCAAGGGGCTCACTGCCAGGGCTGGGCCACACCCCTCCACGCTGTGCAGGGAACCTGGGAAGGAAACACGCCCAACAAGTGCCGGGGTCCACGGGACAAGTACTCCTTCCCTCCTGGATGCAGCAAGGGTGAGGGCACCTGCCGGGTGCTGCACCGGGCTGAGGAACACACGGGGACGCAGCAGTCACCTCGTCAAAGTTCCGTCCCCACGGGGCCAACGTCCCACACCACACACTGGGCGGCAGAACAAGACAGCAGGACACGGCTCCCTCAGAGATGGGGAAGGGGGCTCTCAGTCGAGTGGAAGCACAGGGGAGACAGGACTGTGGCTGAGAGCAGAGAGCCACAGGCAGGGGCAGACCCAAGGCCCCGCGGCAGGGTCTGCTGGTGTGGAGCAGGACGCCAGGAGCAGGGTAAAGGGAGGCGGCAGGTAAGAACAGACAGGAAGGTGCACGAACAGCCCATGGTGGGGACGCCCGCTTTCCCGGGCAGGACGGGGAAGCCGAGAGTCAACCCAAGTACGTTTGCTTCTTGGAAACATATCCTCCAGCTGCCCCAGGGGAGCCCAGATTGTAGCCAAGACCACGCAGCCGTAGACCCCTCGGAGCTGCTCAGAAACCTGAGTGAAGGCGGGGCAGACGGCCGGCCCCGGCAATGTGGGGCTGGGGGCGGGAGGGGGTAGAGGGCAGGACGAAGGTCAGTGGTTTTAGGGACACTGCAGTGGGGAACCCAAGTCTGAATGCATCCAATCCAAGGAGCACCTGGGAGTGGGGTTGGAGACGTCACCTAACAGGCAGCAGCTAATGAGGGCGCGGCGTCCGGGGGAGACGGCGAGGGGCTGTGGGCAGAGGGTGGGCGGCGGGGATGGCGCAGCCCCGCGTCAGGGCGGAGCAAGGCTGGAGGATGGCCGTGTCCTCGGAACAGAAGGGGGTCTGAACCTGCAAGGGCAGCTGGGTTCCTGCTGCCGGAGCACCAGGCGTGTACGCGCATGCGCCCTGTCCGTATATGGTTTCTAGCTGCCGTGACGGGTACACGGCTGACACCGGCGAGGGTGGTGTATGAGCGCAGCCCCTCCCCGTGGCAGAAGAGGAGGCTCCACAGCTCCCTTCCTCTAGCCCCAAATATCCTGATGGACAGCAGGAAGGGGACCAGTAGAGGCCCAGGCCAACCAGGGGGTCACCGTGGCATACGCCCACGCCCTCCCAGTGACACACGGAACAGCGCCAGGTTTCACTTCCTCAGAGCAGCGCTGAGCTCACGCACCAGGAATGTGTGAGTAAGGGGGCAGGGCAGGAGCGCGGGGTGCCAGCCAGGCCACCTGGGCTGCACGGCCTAGTCACATAGCCACCACCTCGCCGGCCTGGAGGCGGCGGCAGACGCGTGAGGGCTGTGGGGCTGGTGTCCCAGGGAGGCCCTCCCGCCCTGGCCAAAGGGCCACTTTTGCTCCCAGCGCCTCCCGGATGCTGGCTCAGGGCCGGACGGCGGGCTTCCACAGGAAGGCGCACGGTCACCCCGCCCTGGCCTGCAGATCGCTGATCTCCCAGAAACGCAGCCCCAGTGATGAGATGGGTCCGAGAGGACCTTGTCGGGAGGACCCTGGTGGCAGATCCTCTCCACAAGGAACTTCCCTGTGGGAGAGGCTCCTCCGGTGGGCGCCTCCCCGAGCTGGAGTCCATCACTGTGCTAGGGCGCACGCAGAGGCTCTTGGACCCAGCGGGCCATGCCGTCCCCAGGCCCATGAAGGGCCCAAACCCACCCTCAGAGGCCTTGGGAGGGGCCCAGCCACCCCCCACTGCCGGTGAGTGTCCCCACCCCGCCGGCTGCCCGTCCAGGGGCCTGTGCAGCCCCTCCCTCCACACACAGCGCACAGGCACCTGTGGGGCCCTGGGAGGAGACGCGTGCACCAACAGAGGCAGAAGCCCTGCCCAAGAGGGCCCAGGGCTCCGTTGTCCACCCCACCACGGAGTCTTCCGTGGGACTCTGATGGGAGGGAGCCGACATCCCACAGCGTGTGCAGGACGGGAGGAGGCGGCCTTGTCTACTTTCCAAGAAAAAGGGAGTGTCTCTCGTCACCAGCACCAAAGAAGTGCCAGGCTAGGAGGGAGGCCTCCCTGCACAGACCGTGCAGCTGCCCCCAGGGCCACAGGGCCTTGCTCACGCCTGCTGTGACGCTGGAGGGCCGCAGAGAGGCCCCTGCACGAGGCCACTTTCCTGCAGCCGGGACACAGACCCCACAACACGGCCAACGACCAGCAGCCTCTACAAACTCCGACCTGTGCTCTACAGGTAAGACCGACACCCCTCCAGACGCTGCCGTCGCCTCGACTATGTCTGGCGGCACCCCCCGCAGTGTCCGTGGGCCCAGCGCCATGAGGGCTCCCTGCCTCCTCCACCGCACACGCCGAGGGAGGGTCAAGGAGGGAGGGGGTCTCGGCCAGAGACGCTCACAAGCTCAGGAATGGCAGGCAGTGGCCCTCTTGCTAAGATGTCACAGAACTGGACATCCCTGCCACCCCTCCAGTCCTAGGGCCAGCTGCCCCATCCACCCTGGGACCCCAGCCCCATGTGTCCACACAAGGGATGAGAGGGGCCGAGCCCAGCTGCATGGGCAGCATCGGCAGGACCCTGGGAGCTGCCAGCCCGGACAGAGGCCTTCCCACCTGGTCAACTCCCGGGCATCCTGGCGGCCTGCACGGTGACAACCACTTGGACTGACTTGGGTCCTGGGTCTCCACAGCCAATGAAGACCCAGGGCTGCAGGACACCCCCATCTCCAACTTGGCGTCACAATTAGAGAGGCCACCACAACTGTAGAAGGGAGCTCGGCCAAGGGACTGCTCTGCCTGCGCCCGGGGTCCGCTGTTCACCAGCTGGGGATCCTCTTTATCCCTCAGCTCCGCTCCTGGCGACGCACCCCCACCCCCAGCACCTTCCTGGCAGGGCTGCCACAGACAGAGGAAGTGACGAGCCTCCTGCTGCCGAGGAAGGCGGGCGTGTCTGCCTGCATCCCACGCACACGCGCGCCTGCGTGCATGCGGCTGAGCCACGCTGTGTTCTCTCTACACACTCGACCTCTGGAAGAACAAACTTAGGGACGAGACCATGCTGGGACCCTCCCTGCCACACAGGGAGGGACAGCCTTGCACCCTGATCACCATGAATCCCCACTGGACGGACTGTGGGTGCCACTGCCCCATCTCACAGGGGGACCAAGGGGATTAAGAGCCTGCCAGCTGGGTCCTGGTGGAGCCAGTCTGGCTTCAACTGCAGGCTGGCTTCATGGTCCAGCTCGCCCCTCCCTCCTCGGGCTGCAGAGGCCAGCAAGAGAAGACTAGGTGTCACCTGGCAACTCCACCAGCCCTGAGCTCCCTCAGGAGCCACGTTCCAGCAATGTCAGAACAAGGGTGAGGGCTGGTGCCAGGGTACCTGGCCACCAGAGGGACGGGCCTGGTGCCCGACTGCCCCCACCTCCCACCTCTGCGGCAGGAGGAGCAGCCACCAGCTTTGGGACCAGCAACTCGCGTCCAACGGTGTCACCGCCCAGAAGCTGCCAGGGCAAGGCGGCAGCGGCCCCCCAAGGGAGCCTACCTTCTACCTGCTGCAGCTGCCCCCCCCGCCAGGAGCACAACACCTGAGGCCCTGGGCAGTGGGCCCGCTCACACTGCAAGAGGAACCCCCATCCTGAGCCAGGAAGCCTGCCTTCTCCAGCTGTTCTGCAGGACTCTCGCCTGGTGGTGGGCGGTGAGCGGGCGGGGCTTGGGAGGAGAAGGCTCTGCACCCCTCTGATAACTTGGACATCTGTCTTGGGGACCTTCTGGAAGAAAGAAAACCAACTCCAGGAGTTCTGTTAGTGCTGAGAGAGCTTCCTGGAGGAGGCAGATCTGCAGCTGGCTCTCTCTCGGTTGGACTCACAAAGATGACAATGGGTTTGCACTTTATAAAGTGAGGGGACACAGACGTTTCCAGAATAAACAGCCAGTTAGGTGAGGGTGGGAGAGCGAAGGTGGGGGGGGGCCCACGGGAAAGGCCCCCAAAGGAATAGGGACAGACAAGTAGCACTCAACACAGATTTCACCTCAACAGCACTAGGCTCCACTCCCCATGCCCCGCACGGGACGCCCCCAGGGGCCATGAGACCCCACAAACCACAAGGGCCCCCCACGCCAAACATGCACGTTCTAAGCCCGACAGCCCCCAGATGGGACAAGGGCCTGCACCCCAGAGCATGGGGAGGCCGAGAGTGATGCAGCCTCCTGTGGAGAGTGCACAAAAAAACGTTTGCAACAGAACCAAGCAAGGCCCTGTGCTGCCCTGGGACAGCCCCTCGCCCTCGAGTGAGGGGTGGGCCGCGGGGGGGTCACAGCCAGCCCTGCCGGGAGCCAGAGGAGAGGCCTGGAGGGCAGCTGCGGTGGCCCTCATACTGTAGCGGGGGCTCCTGCTGGCCCCACAGCCCAGCCAAGGGTGAGGAGGGGGTGGTAGCGGCCAAGAAGCCGCCCTGCAGCAAAACAGTGGTTCTCAGCCTCCGTAAGCTTCCTGGGAAGCTGCCAATGTTATAATGAAGTGACAACTCGTGACTGTGACACAGTGCCCAGAGTGACACCCGGGAGCACACTGGCCTCCTACGAGGAGGGGCCGAGGGGCAGGTTCTGTGCTAGGGGATCTGGGAGGCCCCAAACCACAGGATGGGTGACATGAGGAAAAAGGCAAAATTCTGGCCAACTCTCCAGGTCCTGGTCTGAGGGCAGGGCCTTCCCAGCCCCGTGCGATGAGGAAGGAGTGGTCGAGCTCCCTAAGCTCCCCACCCACTCATGGGGCCGAGCAGCACCACCAAGTCCTGGGGCCCTGGACCCCTGCCCCGCACCGCAGCCTTTTCTAGGGACCTGGGTCCTCAGGTGCCCCAAGCCCAACTGACCCCTCCTGATGAGGGCAGCGAGCCCCAAAGTGGGCTCAGGCTGGAGGGGGACAGCAAGCACCAGGCGGGGTCTGTCCCACTGGGAGAGCCGCCCCACAGGAACTGGACAAACCCCGCCAGAACAGGAGCCACACGGCAGGGTCCAAACGGGCCCCACCAGCCTGGCCACTTCCTTCCTATCCAGACGCACGTCCGGCCGTCCCGACTACAGTGGGGCACGGCCCCATGAGCACCAGACACCTGCCTGCCAGTGTCCGGGCCTGGCCACACCTGGCCCGACTGCTCGGCCCCGCACCAGGGCACCTGCCCGCCAGATGCCTTCTGTGTGGGTCAGCACTAGGCTGGAGCCTGTGCTCCCCGCAGTCACTCTCACGAGGAGACCACGGTATGCTCCTGGGGGTCTTCCCGGTGCCGTAACAGAGCACCGCCCCCGACCGCGCAGCAGGGAAGCGCTTCACCAGCCTGGAAACACACAGGTCTCTGCAGGCCCAGGCGTCCCAGCCCGCTGCCCCTCGGCTGCCGGGTGACAGGGGCTGACTCTGTCCCTAACTCCAGCACCTCAGAAGTGACTGTTCGGAGAGGATCTTTACAGAGACGACCAAGGTAAAATGAGGTCACGTGCGTGGGCCCTAATCCCACAGGACTGGTGCCCTTCTGAGAAGAGATCAGTGCACAGACAGGCAGAGGACGACCCGGTGAGGACGCGGGGGGAGGCCCGCACACGCCCCGGGAGAGGCCTCCAGAGGCCCTGCCCCACTGACACGTGGAGCCCAGCCCCAGCAAGACAGGGTCAAAGGCACGCCAGCCGCCTGGCAGCCCCAGGAGGTCGCCCCCAGGCCGATCCCCACAAGCCTCGCTCAGGCCCTGCCCTCAGTGCTCATATCACCGCCGACAACACAACCAGCTCTGGTTACTGCCTGACCAGTTAGAACATTCCAAGGCCACTGACACGTCCTTGCCCCTAGGAAGGCTCCGACCGAGTTCCAGGAGGCCGGGCTCCCCGCGGGACGGGAAACACCATGAGCCAGCAGGGACGTGGCCCCGCGACTCCGGGGCTGCCCTCCGCCCACCGCCCGCCGCCAGGCAGGATGCGCTGGCGGGCCACGGGCCACGTGGCACCCGGGAAGTCAGACAGCGATGACGGAGGCCTCAGCATGGGCCTCCCCGCCCTCGCCACGGACCTCCTGCCCCTTGAGGGACTTCCCATCCTCAAAGCTGACCACCGCTGTCACCACTCACCCGACATGCCCTACGGCCAGGAAGGGCTCCACGGGTAAGAAAATGGTGACTCAGAACCGAAACACCCCTGCCTGAGGACCGTGGGATTCTCAAATGGGAAGACAAGGGCAGGCCTAGCTCCAGCCCGGGCTCAGCCGAGCACCCTGACAGCTGGGACATGCCGCCCACATGCCGAAGGCTCCCCCACCCGCTGGGACACCCAGGGCCCCTCGCAAAGCGGGGTCAGGGACAAATGCGGACACACACCACCCTTGAACGGTGCTGGGCCTGAGCAAACCATCAAAGGTTCCTCACAACTCGCAATTATCAGCAGACAGCAAAGCCCAGGTGGCCGTGGCCAGTGTGCCCCCTCCCCTCACCGCAGAGCCACAACCAGAGAGAGCATGAGACCATCCGGGCCCAGGCACCGGCTTCAGTCCCTCCCCAGCAGCACCGGCGCAAGAAGCCCAAACACAGAACTCCTGCCCTGGCTGGGCCGCCTCCACCGGACCACCTGCTAGCTGGGACCGGCAAGACCCTGGATACCTAAGGGCAGGATGGGCCGTGGCCTGAGTTCCATCGGTCCCTGGACTGCAAAGGACGCCATCTCCCCTGGGAGGGAGCAAGTAAGAATAAACAGAGGTGTGGACAACAGACCCGTTCTGCCAGGGTGTCCACTGGGCGGGGCAGCGAGTGTGGAGGGGCCCCTGGCCCTCCACCTCGGGCACACCACACCCCTTCTTCTAAAAGCCCCACTCGCTCAAAGCAGCAAGGCCATCTCACCTTAGCAGGTCAGCTCTGACAGCCTCTAGGCGGAATTCCAGCTCCCAGGGCTGAGGGCACACCCTCTCCCCCACCAAGCTCCCACCCCTGTTCCAATGACAAGACGTCGGCTTCTTTCATGGCACAGACACCTGCGAAAGCCCAGCACGTTTCACGATCCATCGTGTGCGTCGCCACCCAGCACAGACTTGCCAGGTGACTGTCCCTGGCACAGCTGGACAGGGCAAGTGGGGACATTACACCCACAAACCACTTAGGGATGAAGGAGAACAGGGATCCTGGCTGTTGGGAAACCTCCTTTGATCAAGAAACAAGAAAACGCCAGCAACAAAAATGGCAGAAGGGGTGGGCGTAGCTCAGTGGTAGAGCGCATGCTTCGCACGCCCGAGGCACAGGGTTCAATCCCCGATGTCTCCAACAATTAAAAATAATACATAAACAAACCTAATTACCTCCGCTGTCAAAAAAGAAAAAAAAAAAAAGCAAAAAATAGAAACAAAACAAAAAACCCCAGCAAAACGAGGGTCTGAGGCCTTGGAAGGAAGCCCCCATTACCAACCCCTGGATGGCCAAGATGGGCCCAGAGGGCGTCCTGAGCCTGACGGCCGCACTGAAACGAAGCTCCAAAGAGGTTCTAGGAAAACCCTGCTGATTTACTCCACGTGCACTTGATACACGACTTTTAAAAACCTGTCCAAACAGTTCCAAGAGGACTATTTTCGTAGCTAAAAAGTAACTACTCGAAGAGAGAAAAGCGCTCTTTCCCCACTGGGGCCCCGACTCCTCCTCGCGGAGCACGGCCTCTCCCGGCACCTTACAGCTCAGGGTCCGCAGATCCCCGGGCATGGGTGGCCCTCACACACCTGGCCCTGAGGGTCTGCGGGAGGGCCCCTGGGGCCACACCTCACAGCCCAGGACGTTGGGACTGGCGCCCCTACGCCCCCAGCAGGCCCTGGAGCCAAAAGGGGAGCCTGTGGGGCCCCGGGACCATCCCGGGCCCTGTGCTCACTGCAGGAGTGAGGCTCCACACAACCAGAGCCCGAGGCAGAAAAGGCGAGGTTCCCTGGACGTCCCACAGGAGCGAGGACCAGACAGATTTCCAAGACAGGATGGCTCCTGCAGCACAAGCTGGGAGGAGGGGCCAGCGTGGGACCCCGACTACCCTCAGGGTCCTGCTGACACCTCAGGCCGCCCGCTGGATGCTCACACGCAGGTGCAGACCCCCTGCCTGCTCCCAAGGTTTTCCCTTCCCAGACACAGGACTTGGTCTCCCGTCAGGCCCCACCTGCGCACCGCCAGCCGCCACCCCAGGTGCCCAGGACACA
This sequence comes from Camelus ferus, assembly GCF_009834535.1. NCBI lineage: Eukaryota > Metazoa > Chordata > Mammalia > Artiodactyla > Camelidae > Camelus > Camelus ferus. The sequence goes on from NC_045711.1 coordinate 21,127,395, forward strand.
GCAGGACCAGGTGCTTCCCAGCCAACACCTCGACCTGCCTTCAAGCCCTGAGAAAAAGGAACTCTGCGTGGGGACACGAGCCTGCCACCTCCCTCAGAACCCACAGGGCTCTGGGCCACCGCTGAGAAAACAGACCATGGCAGGGTCAGACAGAGATGCAGAGACCAGGCTCACTTGTCCCCAAGAACTGACACCCATGGGCCAGTCAGTCCCACACCGGGGGCCCCACAGTCAGGGACCACGTGGGTCCTGAGTCACCACACCTGGTTACTCAGAAGCAGGACAGGTGGGGACAGCATCTCCTCCATTAAGAGATACCTGGGAGCCAACCTCCTCCCAGGCCTGCTGGCTGGAGCCCCTGGGCGCCCGGGGGGGGACGGGGTGCACCCCCGCGCACACCGTGCACCCTAAGAGTTGGGGCCTCGCGCCATCTCCCAGCTGCGCACACATCGGGGCCGGGAGCGTGCTGGAGGAAGGCGCCGGGGTGGTCCACACCCGTGGGCAGCAGATGGCAGCGCAGTGCGGACAGCCCCACCCAAGGCACCCATGCAGTGTCCAGAGGGCACAGGCCTGCATCGTGACGAGGACAGCCTCCCCCATCTGAGGCCCGAGGGGAATTGCCCAGGAAGGCCACGTGGGGTGGGCCAAGGACACAGAACAGGAGCCAGTGGCCAACGACCCAAGGACCCCCACCAGATCCCTGCTCAGGTGTGCCCTCCAGAGGACAGCACAGGCAGCCCGGGCCGAGGGCCATGCAAGCCTGGCGGGGATGGGCGAGTGACAAGGCCAGCCCTGCCTGCCACCCTCCTGGTCCCAAGCATGGCTCCCCAGACCTGCAAACTGGAGGGGACTGCCAGCCAGGCCCCGAGCCCCCTCCCAGCCCACCTCCCTGTACTCGGGAGGGAATGTGGCCCTCTGCTCAGCAGTCAGTCCTCCACTGCCCTTGAAAAGCCCAGACCTGGGTAGCCCCCCAGCACCACCTGTGCCGGAGAGCTAGGGAGAAGGCCCGGTGGACAAGGCCTGCCCTCAGCAAGCCTTAGTCTGAGGCAAGGTAGCAACTAGAACACAGCTCCCGCAGCACCCCACAGACCTCCCCACTGACGCCCCACGAGCCTCCACCTGGAGCCTCGCATGCACATAGTCGGTCCCACAAGCCAAGCTACAGCCCCATCAAAGGACATATTCTCAGGGCAAGATCCACAGGGACCGTGGTACAGACAAGACACTCCTGGCCCAGGGAGGAGCTCTGCAGAGCCGCCGGACCCCACCTCACTCCCTCAGACCCGTCAGCACACGTGGGCACAGGCCAGCAACAAGAGCCCTACGCCTTGGAGCCCACGACCTCTGGGACGTGACCTGGGCACCAGCAGCTGCAGAAGCCAGTCTACTCAGAGATCAGTGCGACAGAAAACCACCCCTGCTGCCCTGGCTACTCCAGAGAGGACGGGAGATGCAATGGTGCCGACACACTGGTGGTGGGAGGGCAGGTGCCACGCGGCGCTCCAGGGAGCGGAGGCTCGAGTCCACTCATGGACAGCAGGGCCCACCGTCTCGTAGGAAGATGCCACCTCAACGAGGCAAGGAGCCCCTAAAGTACCTTGTGCACACGCCCCTGAACACACAAAACAGGCATTTGCATGCACATGTGTGCACACAGGCTCCCACACACACAAGCACATACCACATGCACACACACAGCACCAGCTCTGCTCCCCAGCAGGCATTTCTGTTGCCAAGGAAGCACCCATCAGAAAGTCCACTTCACCACACGATTGGAGCCAGAGCCACTCCAGGTGCCAGGCTTCTGATGGTGACCAATTGTATGGTGTGACTGCACAGCTGGCAGTGGGCTCTCACCTGTCCAGGTGGGCCCTTCCTGCCAGCACCGATGACCCACCTCACACCTGCCAAGACAAAGCCAACCAATGCTGGCTGCAAGAACCCACTGGAGACAGCCACCTTCGAGGGACGGCTTCAGCACGGCCAGGACGGCTTCCCCACAACAGCCGCAGAGCGAGGATGACCAGACAGCCTCTGGTAACCAGCCCTGCTGTGCTGAGCAAGGCACAAAACGCGGTGAACAACCACGCCCGAGGCCTTCCTAGAGCTTCCTCGTTCTCAAGCTGTCCCCCTCCCCACAAATCCTCAGGACAACATGGAGGCCCACAGTGCTGTTTCTGGAACCACTACCCTCCTCTTGGGATAAAGGACCACAAAAAAAACCACCACCTTGACAGTCACTCCCCAGAAGCCGGGAGCCAAGGTCAGCTGCTGAGGAAGGGCCGCCACAGCACTTGAGGGCGCCTGGAGCGTCTCCCAAGAGGGCTCAGTTTGGGCTTCATTCTAAGCAGCACAGCAAACCCCCACCTCTGTCCCTTGCCCGGGGCAACTGCTCTGGGCCGCTGGGGCTGCAAGCTCCGCTGTGCGCACCCGCATCCCCAGGGGCCCAGCCCCGGGCCTGCCCCAGGAAAGCCCGGAGGGCTTCAGTCCCTGTCCCCCTGCCCAGGGTCTGAGGGCGAGTTCTCAGCAGACCTCTCAGAGCCTCAGCCTTTCATCTTCCATGAAGTTCCCCGAGGACACAGCTCCCACGGGAGCCAGGCTACAGAGAGAGAGATTAAGTTTAGCACTAGCAAGTCTTCCAAGGAGGAGAGTCAAAACTGCATTTCATTCTCGCATTTTTAATCAAGGAGGCCAAGGACAAGCGTCCCCGTCACGCCGTTCTCTGCCAAGGCAACCACCACGCAGAACTGCAGCTGAGTGGACAGAGGGACCAAAGCGAACAGCAGAACCGCAGCAGGGGGTGACATCAAGTAGGGCCACTCCCAGCCACTCTCCCACAAGCTGCCAACCCAGGCACAGAGGCGGCAGCGTCCCGGACAGACCCACCTGGGCCCGCGGTCTGACTGCACCTCGTGTGGGCCATGTCCGCCCGGCCGGCGTGCCAAAGCCATCAGACCTGCACCGACTCTGCGGTGGGGCCCCGAGCTCCCCAGGGACAAACCACAAGCAGCAACAGCGCTGCACTGGAAGCCTAGGCGGTCAGGCCGCAGGGCGGCGGCGCACCGCCCGCAAACCCCGCCTGCCCACCGAGCCCTGCAGCCCGCTCTGCAGACACCTGCCTCCCGACGTGTCCCACCAGAAAATCCTGGGTCTCTGCCACACCCTCCCATGGGAGCTCACTTGTCAGCTGACCCGCCGAGCACAAACCACAGTCCTGCCTGTTGAATACGCCCCCAAAACCCTCTGGTCTGCTGAAAGTCCCCAAACACTCGAATCCTAACAGTTTTCTGCCACCATCCTGCCGACAAACCTCACTTCAGACCTCCAAACAAATCACACCTCGGTCTAGAAGCTGCCTTGCTGCAACTACATGCATCCGACTGCCCAGCAGGGAGAGTTAGTTCCATTAAGGGTGATCCTGGGATTCCCCAGAGCAAAGCCACGCCACGAACCCCTCCTAATTCTTGCCGAGAAAGTTCCTGTTTAATGGTTTCAGTGCAGAAACAGGGAAAACAGGAAAGAAAAAATTGCCACCACTGGCACTTCTCTCCCAGTCCCTGCAATAATGAACAACTCGTAACAAAACTAATGACTAATAATTCAATAAAACTCCTTCCCTTGACAGCATTTCTTACAGAGCAACACCGCCAAAAGCGCATGCCGCCGACTCTACGCGGTACTAACACAAAAACCCCGAAGGCTGCTCCCTTCACGTGCTGCTCCGTCTGCTGTTTACCCGCCGTTCTAACATGGCTTCAGAACTGACTGAGTCGATCCCGACCGCCTTCAGGATTCCTCCAGGTGACCTAGCTGCAACTTTAAGACCTTCATTAGCAGCCATGAGACTCCAGCCGCCTCGGACTCCCGCTGAAAGCTAAAGCCCTCCCCCCGCCCCGAGGCCTCCCTCCGGGCGGCCAAGAGGGCTGGGCAGGCCGCTGGCTCAGGAGGCACAGCCGTAGTTGTTCGCACCATTAGGAACTGTTGCTCCGCCAGCGCGCTGCAATCCCATTCGGCCGCCATGAACCAGCAACCGCCGCGTCAATACCAACTCCCCAACCTCGGCCTAAGGCTCAACCTTCAGACACAGTTTTGAAACAGAGCACAGTTTTGTAACAGGACCGCACGGACCGCCCAGGGCATGAATCTCCCGCGACGAAATGCCGCCGGGAACAGCCCTGAGCCCCCGGGAGCCTGGGTCTGTGTCGGTGGGGTGGGGGTGGGGGTCCAAGCCGAGAAAATGGATGCTGAGGAACAGAAACCTGGGTGCCTGTCAACCTGCACGCAAGGTGCAAAAACGGCCTGGGCGGGGGCGGCGAGGGGGTCCGCGGACTGCGCGCGCTCAGACCCACACTGGCGTTCCGCACCGGGGGATGTGAGAAAACTCCTCACACATCAGAAACACAGGCAGGAGCGCCAGCCTCCTACACAATTAGTCTTCTCTCTCCGCGGTTACATAAGATGACGGATTATCTGTCCACCCATCCAACCTGCCCGCGCGCGACCTCCCACCCGGCCATGTCCATTAACACCTGGGAAGGAGTTATGGAAAGGAAAAGCCTATTTAGAAAAAAGTGCCCAAGGCTTGCGTAACCGCGCCCGGCGGAGCCACCACGGGGCGTAGAGAGACAGGCAGCCACGGCCCCGGACCCCCGCAGCCCCCGGACCCCCGCAGCCCCTCGCCCGCGCCCCACTCAGGTCCGAGGGCTCCGGTCCCGGGGCGCGTGGTGGGCGCACGAAGAGGCCCGTGGAGGGGCGCGTGGGAGCAGCGCGGGGCTATCGGCGCGTGGGCGCCCGGGCCAACCTGTGCCCGGCCGGCTATGGGTCCCCGCGGCCGCACCAGAATGACCCCCGAAGGCCCAGTACCCCCACCTTCCCGGGCGGGCGCAAGGGCGCGGGGCTCACCTTGTAGACATTTTCTGTGAGCCGGTGCATCTCTTCCGACCGAGACAGCGACATGGTGCTGGTCCGGCTGCACCACGGACCGGAGTGGGGACGTGAGCAGCGGCAGCGGCAGCGGCAGCGGCGGCGGCGGCGGCGGCGACGACGACGACGACGGCGGCGGGTGCGGCGAAACGAGCGAGCAGATAACGCACGGAGCCGGACCAGGAACGCGGCGTCTGGCCGGCGTCCACCTTTATAGCCGCCAAGGCCCCGCCCCTCCAAGGCCCCGCCCACCGCGCGCCCGCCCCCGCCGCACCCGGATCACCGCCCCCGGCCGCCCGCCCCCGCCCAGCCGCTGCTGCTAGGCAACCGGCAGGCCCCGCCCCCGCTCTGCCTTCCCCATTGGTGAGTTCCGGAGAAGGGGGAAGGGGGCGGGAACGGGGGGGCAGGGCTTGTGGGCTGGCGCCAAGCAACGATTGGCCAGCGGCGCTGTCGATCCTGGGGGAGGAGGCGGAGGCGCGACGCGGGCTGGGGCCCTGGGAACAGCCTTGGGGGCCCCGGCGACAGCCGGGCTGGGGGCGGGGAGGCGGGGGCGGGGTGGCGCAGGAAGAAAGGAGCAGAAGGTGGCGGGGGACGAAGGATGCCGGCCGCGAACGCGCGAGGGGGCGGCACTCCGCAAAGTGGCGAGCCGTGGCGGCCGGGTGCTGGGCGCCTCTCCCCCGAGGGCGGCTCGGGTCAGGGACCCGCGCTGGGCAGGGAGGGTCCCTGGCGCTCGGACGCCTGCTTGGCGAAGGACGGTGAGAGGCCGGCGAGCTGCCCCGGGGGTCTGGCCACGACCCGGCACTTTCAGAGGTAGGTCTGCTGGGCGACCACGATCCCGGCCAACCCTTCCCAGGAGAGAGGCTAGACTTCGGGGGAGTAAGGACCTTGGGGGGACCCCCGGGGACGGAGGACCCTGGAGAGGGGTGGACCCTGGGGGACGACCCTGGGAGGGGTGCATCTTGAGGTGAGTGCTTGGGGCTAGTATGCTGGAGAGGGGTGGGCCCTCGGGAAGGAGGGTTGCGGAAGAGGACTCAAGAGGACTCGGGAGGGAGGATTTGGGGGAAGATTCTGGAGGGGGCAGCCATCAGGCAGGGTTTGGGTGGGGAGTGGGGAGAGGATCCTGTGGGGACGGAAACTCAGGGACAGAGAGGATCCTCCTGGTGGCAGAAGATCCTCCTTGGGGGGAGTTTCCTTGGGGAGGGAGGATTCTAGGGGAGGGCGCGGCAGGAAGGACCCTGTTGTGTGGGAAAACCTGGGGGAGGGGGAACGTTCCTCGGTGGATCAAGGGGTCAGAGCTGCCTGGGTTCTGAAGGCGATTTCTGGGAGGTTCTGCCGAGAAAGCTGATCAAGTTGGCACACAGGGTTCCCAGTACAATTCCCTTGAAAAAATACATAAATTATGCTAACATAGAGGAATTACTTGCTTTACATTGTAAAACACCAGATCTGAGCGTTTCTCTTTAACTGGACCTGACACTTGCCAGCACCCCATCCCTGGACTGGCATCTTTTCAAGTGCAAGTGCTCAGGGAGATGGGCCCACAAGACGCCTGTCGGCCCAGCAGACAGCAGGGACTGACAAGGGCTTCCTCTGCAGGGTTGGTGCCCCACGTGGACCGCTCTGCTTCACAAGGATGCAAAGAAAAGGGAAGCGATACTCAGGAAGCACTTGGTGCCCCCTCCTAACCTGGAGCCTTCGTTCACAGACGTGTCCTTTTTGGTTTTATTTTCTCCCTGCTACCAGCACTGGTCTCCTCCATTTTATTGCCTGCAGTCTTTTAAGGTAGAGCCCTGTGTCCGTCATTTCTGGGATTCTTTTGGTTGCAAGTGACAGAAAGCTAGCTCAAACTGGCTCTTACAGTGAGGGCATTGCTGGCTCACGTGACAGAAGGCAGGCCTTCTGCCTTCCTCCTCCTGCTCCCTTTCCTCAGGGCCAGCGCGATGCAGCGCTTGCTTCCATCCTCCTGGCCTAGGACTGAGGTCTGTTAACCTGACTGGGGCCACAGGCCAACGTGGAGCTAGGTGGGGGCTAAGGAAGAGCTGCTGCCTCGCCCAAAGGGAAGTGGAGTGGCCGAGACCTGGAGACTGGCAGGTGGAGGCTGGCCAGCAACAACCAGGGTCTCACCCCTCTGGGAGGGGAACTAGTCGAGGGAGAATTCCCCTGGGCTGCCTGCTCCCATCAGCTAAGAGACGGCAGAGGGAGAAGAGGGGTCCCTCCAGAAAGGCTTCCGTGGTTGAGCCCCGCCCCACCCTCTAGAAGATTCTGCGCACCAACACGCCCAACAGAACACTCACATTGGGTAGCAGCTGCGGTAGGAGGCCCACCCAGGGGCTGGCCTGCCGACCAGGTGGGCTCATTGCTCTGCAGCCTCTACCTGGCAGCCAGGCAGGAGGTGAACAGCTGGGAGGGAAGCCATCAAGCAGCACAGAGTGCCTGCGGCTGTGAAAGTAAGTGCATGGAGCCGCGTCGCCCTGGGAAACGCATGGGGCTGATGGAGGTACAGAGCAGGACTGGCGAGGGGTTGGCACCTGGGCCGGAGAACCACGGTGAGAAGGTCAGCGCCTGGCCGGCAGCCGCCCCCAGCCCCCCAGTCTGCTGGAGGTGTCCCTTTGACTGCGAGAGGAGGCCTGAGCTCCAGGTCTGGATCTCTTACTTAGGTGGCGGCAGTGTCTGGGTGGGGCTGAGTCCCACGGGTGAGGACCTCGGGCCCGAGAACTGCTCAGGGCCAGGCAGTGGGCTGGACGCTGAATCAGGAGGGTCTGCTGTCCCAGCACCTCTACCAGCCATGCTTCATTCCTTTCCCCCTTGACTCAGTTTGTTGGGGGTGAGCAGAGGGTCCAGTGACTTGCCTGGAGGTTGACCGTCAGTGCAGCTGGGAAATCACTGCCTAGGCTTGGGGTCTGGCCCACTCCTCTGCACAACCAGGAAGAGCAGCCACTGTCACGATGAAGCAGCTTTGCTCCCCCCGACCCCCCTGCAGGGAAGAGCAAGAGGACCAGTGCTGGCCCAGGCGGTTGGCCCCAGAACCCCAGGCCCCCTGCCCTCGCCCGGACGTGGCCATTCTTCCTGCACCGTTTTGGGGGCAGGGAGAGGCTGTCTATAAATAAGCAGCTCATCCACAGTCACTGAGAAAGCAGACGGGCTGGAATCCGCCGGGTGCGGGCTCCCCGTCCTCTCTGACTGCCGGTCTCATCTCCACGGTCTCAGCGACCAGGGAGGCGTGTAGCCATGGCGATCTCCAGCACCCCAGCTCTGACCAGTGACCAGAGGGCCCGCTGCCCTGTGCACCGGCCATGGGGCCTCGCACACGAGGGTGCTGAGCTGGGGTCCAAGGCAAGGGTCCAACCACGTGGTGCTGCCGACACTGACCCCAGGTCAGCCGACCCCAGCACGGGTGGCCCCGGGGGAAAGGTTGTAAGCAGGGAGACTCAGTGCATCTCTTTATCAGCTTATTTTTAGTCAAGTTATGTAAGTGGCTTCATCTCAGCGTCACGTAGGGAGGGGGGGTCTCAAGATTTAATTACAGGATGACAGCCTCTGCTTTTCAGGCAAGCTGTTCTGCTGGCAAGGCAGGCACGAGGACTTGTGAATTTTTGCTAAACAGAAGGGGCCCTTTCTGAGGGGACCACAGAACTCTGAAGGGTTTCACCACCATCTCTCTCTGACCAGCCCAACCCGGTTTCTGCTGAACTTGGCCTAAGGGGGTGGCAATGTGGCTCATATCACACTTGTCAAGGGAGCTGCCTCTTACCCCCGCCCCCAATCCTGGCAGCCTCCCCGTCTCTCTAAGAGAAGGATCCGCCCCGTCAGAACTCCTTCCTTTTCTCCTTCCTGGATTAAATCCCCTGTAGTCAGTAACCAGAAAGTTCCAGCACAAGAAAGTGCGGAGGCCTGGGCGTTGTCAGGACGGGCATCGGAGCGGGTCTCACCTCTCCATCCTCTCTGGCCTTTATTGCTTCCTCCCCCCACGCCAGGTGCTCTGGCGACTGGACCAGGCAGGGTCACTGGGCACAACTGTCCACATTGTGTCTAGAGTGCTATCTTTTCAGTGCTCAGCCTACATTCTTCACACCGTCAGTGTTGTCAGCAAGGATGCATGGTGGGTCTGGAGCTGGAAGGTCCGGAACTCCTGGAGGCCTCTGTCCTGCCAACGGGAAGGTCACCCCAGAGGCCTCCAGCACACTGTGGCTTTGTCTAGCAGGGGAAGCAGGGCACGTCTCCTACCACCGGGTGAGGCCTGGCATCTAGCCCGGGACTGTGGCTGGGGGCGTGGGCACGGACCAGAGGAGCATTACAGGCAGCCAGGGGCTTGGACGCCTGCAGCACAGAGGTACCCATCCCGCGCTGGCGTCGGAGGAGGAGCGAGGCGTGAATGGCAGGAGAAGCACTGGGAACCGGACCCAGCATGTGGCGAGCCCTCAGTGTGCCTTAGAGATGGGCACCGTCAGCAGCTAAAAGGGACCTTCCGAGGGCACCCAAGCGCCCGTGGAAAGGCCGGCGAGCAGCCACCCTTTACAGGGCGAGGCCTGCCGGAGACTGCCAGCCCTGGCATGGGTCCGCACAGGTGACGGGCAGACAGCAGCGGCTGGGGAGACACTGCACGCCTCAGCTGCGTGAGCCAGTGATGGGGCGTGGCGTGGACGTGCTGAGGAGGGCACCGAACCCCATCACATCCCAGCAGAGGGGCGGTCTGCAGACCCTGCCCAGCGCTCCTGCAGACTGTCATGCAAACCAGGGGAGTCCGAGAGACACTCCCCGCCAAGAGGAGCTGGGGGAGACGTGACGACTGGATGTCCTGTGGGACCCGGGACAGGTCCTGGAGCAGTAAAAAGACACTGGGCAAAAGCTAAGGAAACCTTAATAAAGTCCAGGTTTTAGTTGAGTCCACGTTGGTTTGTTAATTGTATCAAACGCATCACAGTGATGTGAGGTGTTGACAGCAGGGGAAACTGGGTGTGGGCTGTCTCTGCAGTAACTGTGTGAACCCAGTCCTAAAACGTAAAGCTTACGAAAGGCGGGGCCCCCATGGCCTTGGCACAAGCCTCTGTTTGGGCCTCGGAATCCGGAGTCTCTGGGGTCAACTGGTAGAGCAGTGCCCTGTCCCCACAGAGCACCCGGGCCAGCTCTGCCACCTGCCACATGGCTTCCATGCATGAGGCCAGCGTGGGGGACACGGGCCTAGCTGACACCTGCTCTCCTGCCACCCCAGATGTGGCCCTGACCCTCAGCCCTCCCCAGACTTTTACTTAGATTTGCCCTTCCTTCAAAACCTGCTCCCTTTTGACCTGAGCACGTTCAGAGGCTTTCTTCTCTCTAACTGAAACATTGGCTGCAGGCAGGACAGATTACACCCTGCACCTCCGTGACCTTGCCCTCTCCTCCCCCGGAGGGAGCTGGGCATCTGAGCCGAGCCCTGCCTGGGAGGGGGGTACCCCTAGATATGCGGTGCAGCTGTGGGAGCCGGCCTGGGTGAGGAGGGGACCTCCCCCTGGAGGCGGAGGAGTGTGGGCAGCCGCCCACGGGCCCCTCCTGGCGCTTTGTGGCTGTGGTCCAGCCTCCACTCTCTCATCAGGGCAGCCTAGAGTTCCCAGAGCCTCCCTGCCGGCCCACAGGGGCTTCCACTGAGGGTGGAGGTGCCGCCCTGTCCCCAGGCTGGGCTGGGAGACGTTCCCTGGCAACCAGCCCCCTTACATAATCCAGCGCATCGGCGTGACTCCAGGTGCCCGTGGGAGGCGGCGTGGGGGCGAGCGCAGGGGCGAGAACGAGTCTCCGAGTTTCACTCGGGTGTCTCTCCCCCTCTTGGCGCATCTCAGCGTCATCCTGCGTCTGCCAGCTCGGTCACCCACTTGCCTGTCAGAATAAAGTAACTGACAGTGCAGATTTAAACAACCCAGGCAGGTGATGGGGCCCCCGTGCCCGGGCCTCCTGCACGGGCCTAGGTGAGGCAGGAGACCCGGGTGGTTGGAAGGGCTGCCTGCTTGGGCCCCATGGGCTGGACAAGGCCGGCCAGGGAGGGGCAGGCTCAGTCATCAGGGGCCAAGTTTGGGTTGGGGTGGGAGGGAGGCGCTGAAGCCTGGCGGCAGAGGGCAGGGGATCCCACCCTCCCCACCCCCAGCCGTCTAACGTGCAGACCCCGCTTGTGAGAGCGGCAAGATTGGAAGCTAAGAAAGCCATTTCCCTGCCCCCCATCATCAAAGGAACACAGTGCTTCAGGGGAGGAGACCAGAGGTGAGCAGCCCACGCAGGGGCCTCCAGGCCCACTGGGCTTGTGGTCACTCGACTTTTGGGGAAAGGTGTGGAAAGACACTGGCCTCGCAGTCAGCGTAATGCCTGCCTTTACCCCTGAGATGGCGTCTTTGTTTTCTTCTTGTTCTGCCTCTTAAATGACTTAAAGTGCACTGAAAGTGATCTGAGGGGTATTTTGGGAGCGGAGAGAAAGGAGTCTTCTCTGGCACCTGAACGCAGAGGACGACGCTCCAGAGAACGAGCCTGGATGCGTACTCGTGGGTCCTTCCCGGCAGGAGACGGGCGACCCGGACCTGCAGCCCTGGCTCCTCGGTGCCGCCTGCGGGTCCCAGACGCTGTGTGCTGCCTTGCGTGCGCGCAGACGGCTTCCCTGCCTGGCTGGCTGCTTCTAATTTCGGCGGCTGGAGGCTCCACACTCTCTTTTTTTATTCCACGTTTATTTAAAGCCAGATTTTAAAATGTTGTCTTCAGCCCTGAAATCTGATTTTTCCTTCTTGCCGCAGACCCTAAAACCCAAGCTAGGATCCCACAGTTCCCAAAGCAGGAGCTCTGAGGCCGACTCGGGTGGGTCTGGGGGTCACCTTGCCGGTGGGACGGAGGCCCCGCTGTCTGGCACCGTGAGAACGGGTGGTTGGCTGATGTTTTCCTATCAGAGTGTTCTTGTGTGGCATCCACACAGCCAGAACACCAGGGCCCCTGGACGTCCTTGGTCCCCAAATGCATGAGGAGTGGTGTGCGGGTCGTGGGAGGGGCAGGGAGCATATCCCCCACAGTGCCGTGTGTTCACAGGAGATGGGCGTCTGGAGCCACCGGCCTGTCATCCCCTGGTCTAGGGTGGCTCCTCAAGCAGCCGGGCCTCTCAGGTCCAGGTGTGTCCCCTGGAGGTGGGACAGGGACCAGATGGGCGGTTCCCGCTGGCGAGGCAGCAGCAGCGGGCCTGCAGTGTGCCGACTCCTCCCCCATCTCTGCTCTTCCTGGCACTCAGGTCTCCCCTTTTCCCTTGTACTTGGGAACCGAGGCCCTACTGAGGGGCTCCCTGTGCTCTGCCTATAAGGACGCCACACGCGACCACACTGATGGGAAAGCATCGGCCAGCTGCCCAAACGTCGGCTTGCACAGCATGGGACAGCCGCTGCTGGCAGCGGGGGTGGGGGGGTTCCGTCCCATAGGCATGATGACCCCCAGACCCAGCCCGAGTAGTAGTGGGCGCCCAGGAAATGGGAGATCTTGTCCCCTTTGAGTAGCACCTAAATGCCCTCACCTGCTTCTGCAGCTCACCCCAGAAGGTGCTGGAAAGACTGTGATGAAGCTGGAAGGAGGCAAAACCAGCGAGGGGCCAGGCTGAACTCCGGAGGCCCTGGGGTGTGACAGCAGGACACCTGTCGGGGGCAGAGTGTATCTGTCTGACCACGAGCTCCCGGAGCAAATGGCAGGACGCCTGAGAGCAGAGGAGCTGGGGTCTTTGGAGGACTGTGATGTCCCAAGTCCAGGTCTTCAGTGAAGCCAGACCTCGAGCCACAGAACCGCCCGGATGGCTGGGCAGGTCCCAGCAGGCGGCCCCACCGCGGTCCAGCAGAGACCGGGCTGGAACTGCTCCAGCTGCAGGGGTGCTGGTGGGGGTGGGCGCCCGTTTCTGTCGAGAACCTGGCAGTCGTCCGGTTAGCACTGAGACCTGCTGCCCAGCTTTCACATCCTTAGGAAGCGTGGAGAGTTTCAGAATTTCTTCACTGGCAGGTCTGGTCAGAAAGCAACAGGATTTTGAGAAAAATTATTTTAGTGTCAAGTTTGAAGATATCATTTGCCCCGCCAGGCTCTCTCTCTTTTTATAATTCTCAAAAATGGGAACAGACATTTTTGCAGAGGCTCATGGAAAACTTTAGCTATTGCCTAGCTGTCCAAACGAGAAGAAGATTCCATCACGGGATCCAGATGACCTTTAACCCCCAGCCCGACCCGACACCAGCTGCACGCCACCTCTGCAGTGTCACTCTGTCACCGGCGGAGACCGAGCCCCTGTGGAGATCCGGCGGCTCGCCCCTGGAAGCTGCTGTTAATTCTCACCTGGATTTTGAGATTTTCTCTGCGGCCACGGGAGCCCCCAGAGTCCTTTGTGCAGCCTCAGGCCTCAGTTTTCGGAGCCCCTGGGGCTGGAGGTGTTGGATTGGGTTGTAATTTTCCTTTATCCCTTGGCTGGTAGACTTCCCACCAGGAAACCCCAGAGACCTTGATTTCCACCCCAGGAAAGTCAAAGCCGAGGCTCCCCACCAGGCACAGGCTCCTTGCTGGGAGCCGGTGGGCTTTCTGTGCGCCCTCCCGGAAAGCTGAGGTGGTGATCTGCAAGTGGTTTGGGGCAGGTCGGGTCTGATGGGGTGTCAGCTGCAGCAGAGCGGCCCTCTGGTGTGTTTTGCTGGACAGACTCCGGCCTCCAAGCTCCCAGCCTGGCGTCTGGAGCTCGGCCTCCCTGAGTTCGGCGGTGAGGACTGAGGATTCAGCCGTGCTCCGGATATGACCCAGCACACGGGCCCTGGTCTGCAGAGGATGCAGGCGCCGCCAGGGCTGGTGGCCGGGGACTCCACATCGCGGAGCTTCCACTGCCACCTGGTGGACAGTCGAGAGAGGTGACGTGGACACGTGGCAGGTGCAAAGTGGTGGCCGGGGCGCCGATGGTCCGCGTGAACGTGTAGAGGGTGGCGGAAGGTGGTGGGCGGCGACAGAGACGGCATCTCCAGGCCAGGTGGCGGTCTCTGTGCTTGGCTCTGAGTCTGGGCAGTCAGCGGCGGCGGCCAGGGCACCAGCCTGGTGGGACTAGAACTCTCCTAAGACAGGTCTTCAGCAGGGAGGGGCTTCCTGGAACCTGCGGATGGAATGTGGTGTGGGCTGTGCGGTGTCCCCTGGTGCCTTGCCCTCTACGAGAAAACGGCTCACTGCGATGTGTGTTTTCAGAGAGCCCCATGACAGCTTTCCTTTTTAATTGAGATAACATTCACATAACGTAAAATTAACCACTTCAGAGCACAGTTTGGTCCACTTTAGTGGCATTTAGTACATTCAAAATGTGCGGCCCTGCCTGTCTAGTTCTAGAACATTTTCATTACCTAAAGGGGACCCCTTCCATTAACGGTCAGTCCCCATCCTCCCACCCCAGCCCCTGGCAGCCACTGCCCTGCTTGCTGTCTGTTCAGTCATTTCACGTAAACAGAGTCGTGCGGTATGTGACCTCCTGTGCTCGCGCCCGTCACTCCGCGCTGGGGGTCCGTCTGTGTTGTGTGCCAGCGCCTCATCCCCGTCTTACGCCAAACAGCGTTCCCACGCGGGGTGGACCCCGTCTCGTTCATCCACTCGTCCGGGATGGGCTTAGTCCTCACCACCTTTTGGTAACTGGGAATAGCGCTGCTGCTTGGAGCGGGTGTGGAGAAAAGGGAGCCCTCCCACTCTGCTGGTGGGGATGCGAATTAGTGCAGCCACCGTGGGGAACAGTGTGGAGGTTCCTTATAAAACTAAAAAACAGACTTGCCCTGCGATCCAGCAATCCCACTCCTGGGCATGTATCTGGAGAAAATTCATATTTGAAAAGACGCCTGCACCCCAGTGTTCACAGCAGCACTATTTACAACAGCCAAGACATGGAAGCACCTAAGTGTCCATCCACAGCTGACTGGACAAAGCAGATGTGGTCTAGATACACAGTGGACACTACCATTTGCAGCAACATGGATGGACCTGGAGATTATACTAAGTGAAGTAAGTCAGAAGAGAGACAAAATCATAGGTTATCACTTGTATGTGGAATCTAAAAAAATGACACAGACGATCTTATTTACAAACAGAAACAGACTCACAGACAAAAAATAATAAACTTATGGTTACCAGGGAGGAAAGGAAGGGAGGGATAAATTAAGAATTTGGGATTAACAGGCGCACACTACTGTATATAAGATAGATCAACAAGGACCTATGTAGAGCACGGGGAACCATATTCAATCTCTTGTAATAACCTATAATGGAAAAGAATCTGAAAAGATATATATACCTTTACACATAGAGCTGAATCATTAGGCTCTCCACCAGAAACTAACACAACGCTGTAAATCAACTCTGCCCGATAAAAAATTAAAATTTAAAAAAAAATAGTGCTGCTACGAACATTCACGTAGGAGTTGAGGTTTGAATGCCTGTTTTCAGTGGCCCCTAGGAGTGGACTTGCCAGGCCACGTGGCACTTTTATGTTTATTTTCTTTCTTTAAATTTCAGAAGGGTTACTTTTGGCGGGGGAGGTAATTAGGTATGTATGTATGTGTTTATTTAATGGAGGGACTGGTGATTGAACCCAGGACCTCATGCATGCTAAGCGTGCACCCTACCGCCGAGCTAGACCCTCTCCACTACGTCCAGTTTTTTAAGGAACCCCCGAGCTGTTTTTCCTAGCGCTGGCGTATTTCGAGTTCCCACCAGAAGTGCGTGATTGTTCCAATGTCTCCACAGTCTCACTAACACTTGTTATTTTCTGTTTTTTTAAGTTCTAGCCACTTTAGTAGGTACAGCGTGGCATGTCCTTGTGGTTTTTGGTTTGGATTTCCCTGGTGCCTAACTGGGTGTCTTCCCGTGTGTGTGGCATCCTTTTTAAAAGGAACCAGACTTCTGTAGAATTTCAGTACCTTTATTTCAGAACTCCATCGGGAAAGTGAGCCTGGGGACGCCCTGGAGGCCAACCAGCCTGCACCTGGGCCTCCCCTCTGAGGCTTCTGACCAAAACTCAGCTCCCCAGCTGGACGAGCCGAGGGAGCTGGAGGGAGCACCAGATGAGGGGTCAGCTAGCTACAGCCCGAGGGCCAGACCTGTTTTTGTGAATAAAGTTCTATTGTACACAGCCATGCCCACTTGCTCATGCAGCACCCCCGCGCTGACAGCGCCCCACAGCGGCAGAGTTGGGTAGTCAGGGGCCACACCTCCCGAGACAGTCACTGTTTGGCTCTTTGAGGGAAGTTTGGCAGCTCCTCCTCCAGATGATTTGTTCCAGCAGGTTAAGAGTCAACCTTTTCCTCCGCAGGGCGAAGCTGGACTTGGGGTGGCTTGTGGTTTGGGTAAGTCTGTCTGCTTCTCTTTCCATGGGGTGGTCCTCCAGGACATGAGCCAGAAAGCCGCAGGTGAGCACCGCAACCTCCTTCGCTGGGCCTTGTGTCCTTGGCACTGAAGGATGGTGGGGCTCCCACATTAGCTCTTTAACTTGCATCTTCACACATCTTGCAAATTTGTTAAAGCCTTGAAGGAAAGATCAGCCCCCAAGTCTCCATTCCTGTCATGATTAGACGCCCCTCAAATCTCCAGTTTTGTCACTGAACGCAGCAGGAACCAGTGCTTGGCAAGCACTGCCTGCAGATGGTCAGCTCATCTTTCCGTGGTTCTGCCCGCTGTGGGATCTTAAACTGTTCATTTTCATTGCTTCTGATGGTTTATCTATTCTCTCTAGCTTTTCTAGTTCTTAGCAGGAGCACTGATCTGCCATACGCTGCTCCATCCTGCTTGAGAAGGCGGTTTCCTGTGTTTAAAATTTTAATTTCAGTCTCCATTTGTTCATTGCCACTAAACAGAAACACATACGGAACTTTGTACACTGACCTAGTATTCTGTTACCTTGCTAAACTTACCGATTAATTCTAGTAGATTTCTTACAGATTCCTTGTTCCCAATCTTACGGGGAAGGCATCCAGCCTTTCAGCATGAAGTGTGGTGTTAGTTAGAGGGTTTTTGCAAATGCCTTTTATAAAGTTAAAGAAGTTCCCTTTGTTCTGAGTTTGCTAAGAGTGTGTAAAATGCTTTTCCTGCGTCTGCTGAGATACACAGTTTTTCTTTAGTCTGTTGATAATGGTAAAATACATTGATTGATATTTGAAGATTGAACCAACCTTACATTTCCAGGATAAATCCCATGTGACTCATCCTGTAATAAGCAGGCTATTCCAGGACAAAGACCCCGTTTATATGTGTTACTAGATTCAATGTTAACATCTTGTTGAGGGTTTTGCATCTGTGTTCGTGAGGGGATTGGCCTTCAGTTTCTCGTGACGACCTCATGTGATTTTGGTAGCAGGGTAACGCTGGCCTCATAACACAAGCTGAGAAATGTTCCTTCCTCATCTACTTTCTCTAAGAGTTTGTGCAGAATTGGTACTAAGTCTTTCTTTAATGTTTGGTAGAACTTAGTTCCTTTAAGAGATATAAGGCTATTCAGTTTATCTATGAGCTTTGAGTTCAGTTTGAGTGAGCTTTGGTAGTTTGTGTCTTTCAAGGAATTTACCCATTTCATCTAAATTGTTGAATTTATGGGCATAAAACTAATATTTCCTTAATATCCTTTTAATGTTTATAGGGTCTGTAGTGATGTTCAGTTTTCATTCCTTTCATTTCTGATGTTGCAATTTGTATCTTTCTTTTCCTAATCAGTCTAGCTCAAGGTTTATCAAACTTACTGATCTTTTCAAATAATCGGTTTTTGCTTTCATTGATTTTCCTTTAAAGTTTCTGTTGTCACTTTCACTGCTATTACTTCATATGTTCTGATTACTTTGGATTTAATTTGCTCTTTTCCTACCTAATTAAGGTGAAAGTTTAGATGATTGGAAGCTTAAAAAAATAAACATTTAATATTATAAATTTCCCTTAGAGGAAAGTCACTGCTTTACCTACAATCCATAAATGCTGCTGTGTTTTCGTTTTCTTCACTTCAAAATGTTTTCTTATTTCCCTTGTGATTTCTTCTTTAACTCATGAATTATTTAACATCTGTGGGTTTCCCAGATCTCTTTGTTACTGATTTCTGAAGTAATTCCATTATAATCAGAGAACATGCTTTGTTTAATTTCATTCCTTTACCATTTGCTCAGGTCTCTTTTGTGGCCCAGAGCATGGCGTCTTGGTGCGCGTGCCACACGCGCTTGAGCAGAACGTGTGCTCTGCTGTCGTTCGGCGCAGCTGCACACGCAAGTCAGGTCGCGCTGGCTGGTGATGCTGCTCGGGTCTTCCGTATCTGTGACGACCGTCTGTCTCTCACCGAAGGAGGGGCGTCTGATCTCTAAGGGACTGTCTGTCCTTCAGTTGTCAGGTTTTGCTTCCTGTATGTTGAAGTTCTATTGTTAGGCAAGTACACATTTAGGATTGTTACATCTTCTTTTATTATTTTGTAGTCACCCCAGCGATATGAATATAACCACTCCAGATTTCCTCTGACTCGTGTTGCCACGGTATGCTGCCCCCATCTGTTTACTGTTAACCTAGCCCGGTCTTCGTCTTTAAAGTGGGTTTCTTGTAGACAGCACATAGTAAGGTGTTATTTTTCTTTAATTTCAAGTTGACCGTCTCTGTCTTTAGTTGGTCTGTTTAGACCATTTACATTTAATGTCATTATTAAAGTAGCTGAATTTAGGCCTGCCATTTTGTTTTCTGCTTGTCTCCTCTGTCCCCCTCTCCTGCCTTCTTCTGGATTATCTGAGAATCTTTTTACTATTTCACTGTAATTTATCTACTGTGTACCATCTCAGCTAAAATGTGGAGGCCTTATCCCCATGGAGGTTCCTCCACCTCCCCACTTTGTCTTATAGTTGTCTAGGCATGTTTCTCTTCTCTTTGAATTTATACTGATGGCCAAGCTTTTTGAACCTGTAAATCAATGTCCTTCACCAACGTGGGAAATTTTCATCCATTATTTCTTCAGAAGCTTTTCTGCTAGAATCTCTTCCGCTTCTCCTCCTGGGATTCTAATGACACACATCAGTGCTTTGGACATTGTCCCACAGGTTCCTGAGCCTCAGCCCGCCACCCCCCCCCCCCCCACCGCTGATCCTGTCTCTCTCTCTCTGTTCTCCAACTGGATAATTTCCGTTGCTCTGTCTTAAAGTTCACCGAGTCTTTCCTCAGTCATCTCCTTTCTGCTGTTAAACTGTTCAGTACTTTTTTAGATTTTCGGCATTGTATTTTTCAGTTCTAAAGTTTCCCTTTTGTTCGTTGACATGGTTTCTGCTTTTCGGCTGAGAAGTTCCACCTTTCCCTCTGTTACAGGTGTGTGTGGCCTCACCTGTGTGACGCAGTTAAGTAACTGCTTCAAGGTTTCTGATAATCCCACCGCCTGGACCATCTCTGAGCTGGCATCTGTTGACTCTCTCTCCCCCTGCACGGTGTGGGGTTGTCACATTCTGACCGTCCTGCTGTGTAGACTCGGTCTGTTACAGTCCTCTGGAGAATGTTGTTCTGTCTCAGCAGCCCAGAGGCCGGTTCGTCCAGACCACCAGCCCCGCCTGCCTTCAGTGGCCAGTGGGTCCCACGTCAGTTCAGCTGTCAAAGGCTTTTTGTTCTGCATTGGGTCTGTCCTGTGCATGTGTAACTTGGAGGCAAGCCCAGGACTTGCACCGTTTCGCCCAGAGTGCAGGTCCTCTCCCCAGCTCTCCCTCTCCAGGACCCCTGCACGTCCCAGAACTCAGCTCCTCTCTCAGAGTTCCTCTTGCCAGAAAGACAGATCTATCAGGGTTTGGGGTTGGTGTTGCTGTGTGGTCCTGCGACAGAGGATGCCTGGGGCAAAAGGGAAAGGGGAGACAAATGGAAGCCCCTCCCCGATGTGGGTCACAGCCGCAGGTCTGGACTCGCCTCCACAATCCACCTGCTGGGGATCGCTCAGCGGAGCCCTCAGGGGGCTGCTTTTCTTTAGTTTTTTTCCCCTTGAGCTTCAGTTGTAGCAGCGACAGAGGTGCGCTGAGGGGGACTTGTGCTGCCACAGGGGAGCTGGACCCTCCATGTGTTACTTTAAAACAGAAGAAAACCCAAAGTCACTGACCTGTAAACATTTCCGCTTTGAGGATTCAGCTTTACTCACGACTCGGAGCCGCACTGCGCTCGGCCCCCTTGCTGGCTGTGTGCCGCTCAAGCCAGAATTACAGTGTGTTTGCGGGCGCGGAGGGAGGACGCCTCAGCATAGTGGGAGCCACAGCCAACAGCATTCCCTGTAAGATCAGGAACAAGACGAGGATGCCCACTCTCACCACTTTTATTCAGCAGTTTTGGAATTCCCAGCCACAGCAATCAGAGAAGAAAAAGAAATAAAAGGAATCCAACTTGGAAAAGAAGAAGTAAACCTGCCACTGTCTGCAGATGACGTGGCACAGTCCACAGGAAATCCTAAAGATGCCAGCAGGAAGCTCCTAGGACTCTTCATTCCTGGAATTCGGGACAGTTGTAGGGTACAAAATCCATGTACAGAAATCTGTCGCATTTCTATACACTAATATCAGAATTACATTTGAGTATCAACAAAATATCCGAAGGAGAAACCAAGGAACCGGTCCCATTTACCACAGCGTCGAAAGGGATGAGACACCTAGGAACAGACCTGCCCGAGGAGGCAGAGGCCCGCGCCCAGAGAGCTGCGAGATGCCACACGTGGGTGCAGAGGTGTGCCGTGCTCCTGGACTGGAAGGCTCGATGTGGTTGAAACGACCACACTACCCACAGTAATCTACAGACTCAGTGCCGTCCCCACCAAAATCCCAATGACATTTTTCACAGACTTGAACAAATAATTTTAAAATTTGTATGGAAACACAAAAGACCCTGAGAAACCAAACTATCTTGAGAAAGAAGAACAGAGCTGGAGGAATCCCGCTCCCTGACTTCAGACTAGACCCAAAGCTATAGTAATCAAAACCGCATGGTACTGGCATAAAAACAGACATGTAGATCAACGAAACAGGACAGAAGTCCAGAAATAAATCCACACACCTACAGTCAATTAATCTACGACAAAGGAGGCAAGACTATACAATGGAGAAAAGACAGTCTCTTCAATAAGCGGTGCTAGGAAGCCTGGCCAGCTGCCTGCAGAAGACTGAGATTAGAACGTTCTCTAACACCACACACAAAAATAATGGATTAGATGCCGAAATGTAAGACTGGCTACTGTAAAACTCCTAGAGGAAAACATAGGCAGAGCACTCTTTGACGTAAACTGCTGCAATATTTTTTGGATCTGTCTCCTGGAGTAATGGAAGTAAAAGCCAAAATAAACAAATAGAACCTAATCAAACTTATACGCTTTTGCACAGCAAAGGAAACCGTCAACAAAACGAAATATTTGCAAACCATGTGACTAATAAGGGATTGAATTCCAAAATATACAATCAGCTCACATAGCTCAATAGGAAAAAAACGAACAACCCAATCAAAACGTGGGCAGGAGATCTAAATAGACATTTCTCCAAAGAAGACATACAAATGGCCAATAAGCAAAAAAAAAAAGATGCTCAATATCGTTAATTATCAGAGAAATGCAAATCAAAGCTATAATGAGGTATCACCTCACACTGGTCAGAATGTCTGCAAATGACAAATGCTGGAGAGGCTGTGGAGAAAAGGGAACTCTCCTTCACTGCTGGTGGGAATGCAGTTTGGTGCAGCCACTGTGGAAAACATTATGGAGATTCTTCAAGACTAGGAATAGACTTACCATATGACCCAGGAATCCCGCTCCTGGGCGTATATCCAGAAGGAACCCTACTTCAAAGAGACACCTGCACCCCAGTGTTCATAGCAGCACGATTTACAATAGCCAAGTCATGAAAACAGCCTAAATGTCCATCACCAGATGACTGGATAACGAAGATGTGGTATATTTATACAATAGAATACTATTCAGCCATCAAAACTGACAGCATAACGCTATTTGCAGCAACATGGATGTTCCTGGAGAATGTCATTCTAAGTGAAGTAAGCCAGAAAGAGAAAGAAAAATACCGTATGAGATCGCTCATATGTGGAATTAAAAAAAAAGAAACATAAATACAAAACAGAAACATACTCACAGACATAGAATACAAACTTCTGGTTGCCAAGGTAGGGGGGTGGGAAGGGACAGACTGGGAGTTCAAAATCTGTAGATACTGACAGGCATATGCAGAATAGATAAACAAGATTATAGTGTGTAGCTCAGGGAAATATATACAAGGTCTTGTGGTAACTCACAGTGAAAAAAAAATGTGACAATGAACATATGTATGTTCATGTATAACTGAAAAACTGTGCTCTACACTGGAATTTGACACAACATTGTAAAATGACTATAACTCAGTAAGTTTTTTTTTTAAAAGAAAGTCTACAAATAACAAATGCTGGAGAGGGTGTGGAGGAAAGGGAACCCTCCTTCACTGTTTGGAATGTAAATTGGTGCAGCCACCATGGAGGACTGTATGGAGGTTCCTTAAAAAGCTAAAAATAGAGTTAGCATATGATATAGCATTCCCACTCCTGGGTACATAACCAAAAAAGACAAAAACCCTAATTAGAAAAGATACAAGCACTCCAATGTTCACAGCAGCACTATTTACAACAGCCAAGACATGGAAACAACCTAAATGTCCATCAACAGATGACTGGATAAAGAAGAGGTGGTATGTTTACACAATGGAATAGTATTCAGCCATAAAAAAGAATGGAATAATGCCATTTGTGGCAACATGGATGGACCTAGAGTAAAGTAAGTGAAGTAAGTCAGACAGAGAAAGATAAATATCATATGACACCACTTACATGTGGAATCTAAAAAAAATGACACAGATGACCTTACTTACAAAACAGAGACAGACTCACAGACATAAAAAATGAACTTATGGTTACCAGGGGGGACGGAGGGGAGGGATAAATTAGGAACTTGAGCGTAACAGATACATGCTACTTGATAAAAAATAAACAAGGACCCACTGTGTAGCACAGGGAACCATATCAATGCCTCGTGATAACCTATAATGGAAAATCTGAAAAAGCGTATATATACGAGTGTATCGCTATGCTGTACACCTGAAAGCAACACAACACTGTGAATCAGCTGTATTTAGATTTAAACAGCGGTGTCTGCTTGCCCGCTCCCTCCCCGCCGTCCTGCGCGCACCGAGGGCGGCCTGGCCCGGGCCGGCCCGGCAGCGGAGACACAGGGCGGCCCGCGTCACCCCGCCCACGAGAGGCTGCTGGGCCGGGGCGCGGGCGCGCGGGCCGTGGGCCCGAGGGACGGGCCCCGGGGGCCTCTCTGTGGCAGAACAGGGCTCCCCTCCGGGACAGCGCCCCGAAACACGGAGCTGCCCGTGTCCCCTCGGACAGACGGATGCGTTCCCGTGGCTTCTTTAAATCAACAGCTAAACTTAAGTTAAATGCTACTGGTTTAGAGCTAATGTAGAGAAACGGGGGTGGGTTACTTTCACACTGTTTGTAAAAGAAAATGTTTCCTAAGGAATAAGTGAGGTAAGCGGGCCGTGAAGAGGGCAGTCCAGCAGGAAGACGGTGCTGTACTCAGGAACGTGTTGTGTTCAACCGTAGCTCCTAAACACACCAGGACAACGCACGAAGCAGCCCCCTGGCCGCAGAATCACAGGGGCCCACGCCTTCCGCCCACGGGGGGCTCCCGCTAGCTGCCACGTGCCCGGCCAGCCAGCGAGCACTGGAAGTGTGGGGCGCCGCTGCTGTCACAGCGGGGGGAGGCCTATCGTACGAGCCGGGCCAGCACAGCACCCACGTCACAGCCATCCCCGCCCTTCTCTGCGGCACCTGCTGGTGCCTGAAGCAGAACTTCAGATCCAGCCTTTCCGTGCTGATGGGGCGGCACTGTAAACATCGGCTGGCGAGGGGATAGCTGGGTCCCACAAGGGCGATGTCCTATTAGGGAGGCTTTGGGTCTCACTGAGGACGCCGCCTCTGCGCCCACATTTCACCCGCAGATCCTACTAAAACACATCACTGCCAAACAAGGATTTCTGTGAACCCCTCCCTATACTGGCCTTTCTGGGTCTTTACATGTCTTTTGTTAACACGACTGCAGCCATCACTTTGCGTGTGGGCTCTGTGATCTGTTCTCTCCTGTTCCCCTCCCGGCCCCAGTCACAGCCTGGGGGGGCCTCCCCACTGCGCGGACGCCGAGCCGCTCGTTGGTCCACCCCGGGCAGCAGATCCACCCCAAACACACCATGATCAAGCTCACATCGCAGGGCTGGTCCTGGAACATCATGAAGACTGACCTAAAGACGGGTGGGCAGGCGCCACCTGCCCCAGCCCAAGGAAACGGAGAGAAGAAAGGAGAAAGGTGGGGAGGGAGGGACAAGCGGGAAAGGAAGGAGAAATGGGCTGGATTTTGCTGAGAAGCTTTGTATGGACGATGTTCTTCCTGTTCTTGGTATCTTGGGGAAGGAGTGGAACAGAAGCACACACAGTAGGACACTCCAGCGCTGTGCTGGGGTCTTGGCCAGGGAGATCAGGCAAGGGAAATGAAATCAAGGGCACCCAGCCTGGGAGGAAGTAAAACTGCCTCTATTTGCAGATGACACGGTCTCGTATACAGAAAACCCTAAGGATTCCAACAAAAACCTACCAGAACTAACACGCAAGCTCAGCATGGTTGCAGGACACGAGATCAATATACAAAAATCAGTTATATCTCTATACACTTGCAATGAATAATCTGAAATTGAAATTAATGGGAAAAGCTCAATTTACAATAGCATCAAAAAAAAAACCTTAATCATAAGTTTAACAAAAGAAGCATGAAACCTAAACTCTGACAGCCGCAGAACGTTGCTGAGAGAAATTAAAGAATAGACGGGAAGACCCTGTCTTCGCAGCTCGTGAGACTCAGCGTGTCTGGGCGACAGCATCCCTGGGCTGACCCATGGAGCCTGCACGGCTCCATGGCAAGCTCACCCGGCTTCTTTTCAGAAACTAACGAGCTGATCCTGAAATTCACGTGGAAATTCAAGGGACCCAAAAGAGCTAATACAACCCCCAAAAGAACAAAGTGGGCGGAGTCACACTTCCTGATGTCAGAACTTACTGCAGAACTGCAGGAAGTGGGGAGGGGAGGGTGCAGCTCAGGGGCAGGGCACGTGCTCAGCGTGCACGAACTCCTGGGTTCAATCCCCAGTCCCTCCATGAAAAAAAAACTGTAAAAAAAAAACCCCCAAAACCTAAAAGCTGCAATAAGGATAGACGTGGATGGATGGCTGGTATCCGACAAAGGTGCCAAGGATTCAATGGGGGAAGTAACTGTCTTTTCAGACGGCATTGGAACAACTGGACATCCACACGCAACAGAATGAAGCGGAGCTGCCAACCTAGCACCGTATACAAAAAGTAACTCAAAATGGATCAAAGACCTAAGTGTAACAACTGAGCTATAAAACTCCGAAAAGAAAGCCTACATCTCCATGACCTTGGATTAGGTAATGGTATCTTAGATGTGACTCCAAAAGCACAAGCAACAAAAGGAAAAGTGATAAACGAGACTTCTTCAGAATTAAAAACACGCTGTTTCCAAGGACGTTATCAAAAATGTGAAGACAACCCACAGAATGGGAGAACGTGTTTGTAAATCTCCTATCTGGTCACAATCTAGTATCCAGAACACATAAAGAACACCTGCAACTCCGTAATTAAAGACCCAGCTTCCAGGTGGGCAGACGAGCTAAGCAGACGTGCCTCCCACGATGTACAGATGGCCCACAAGCACACGGGAAGGTGCTCCCCGTCACTCGTCGGTAGGAAAGTGCAAAGCAAAACCACAGTGAGACCTCACCGGACTCCCGCGAGGATGGCCAGGAGGAGGAGGCAGGAGACAGCTAGTGCTGGCAGGAGGGGGACAGGCAGAGCCCGGCACGCGGCCGCCAGGGACATAAATGGTGCAGACACTTAGGAAAACACACAGCAGCTCCTCAGCGGCTGAACGAGGTCACCCTGTGACCCAGTGACTCCACCCCTAGGTTTGCACCAAAGACATGAAAACACGCCTTCACAGATTCCTGTTCAGAGATGCTCCCAGGAGCACTATTCTTAACAGCCAAACAGTAGAAACAATTCAAATTGCCCATGAGGTGATGGACAAAGAAATGAAACCTGCTCCGTCCACACAATGGAGTATTACCCGTTCGTGAAAAGGAGGGAAGCCTGACGCTCGCCACGGCACGGCTGAGCCTCAAACCCTCCCGCCAAGCGGAAGGCCGCTCACTGTGCGACTCCGTTTACACGTGTCCAGAAGCGGCAAACCGGAGACAGGACGCAGACCAGAGGCTGCGGGGCCGCGGGGAGGGGAGCCGCAGGCACCAGCCGAGGGGACAGGGCTTCCTCAGGGACGACGGGCTGTGGTGATGGCCGCACAGCTCTGTGAACGAGCCTGAGCTGAGCACCTTACATGGTGAGCTGTCTGCTATGAGTTTCATCTCAATGAAGCTTCTACCCGAAAAAACACAGAAACAAAGTGAAGCCATCACTCTTCAGGGTCCGAGCAGCTCGCATCCGTGGTGTGACTTCCAGTCCTCAGCTGCTTGTGCTCTTGTTCCTCCAACTTCATTTCAGAACTTCTGCTTCTCAGGTGAGGTTCACTTCCCCCCACAAAAAGCTGGACCAGAGGACAGCGTCACTCACACCCCTCAAACCCCTCGCACCCCTAGACCAGCCGGTGCCGCCCTCAGGCGCAGGTGGGGAGGCGTACCCCTTCCTCCCAGGGACCAGGTCTCAGACTCCGCGGGGACGAGACCACGGGCGGCGAGAGCAGCCCTGGAGGGCACCAGGGCCCCCCAGCCCGAGACCTGGCCCTCGGCTGTGTGCAGGGGGGGTGGGGACAGGTGCACGGACGACGAAGGAAGAGATCTGGAGTGCTCCCATTTCCTGAGAGCCCCAGACACAGGGCCACGAGGAATGGTGGGCATCGCTAAAGGGCTGTCCTGGCCGAGGGGTGCCCCAGGCCGGATGTCTTGGCTTACTCAGTTAAGGCCAGCATGGGCCATGAGGCCAGCTCCCGCCAGGCCCAGGCCCAGCCCCACTGCCCCGACCCCAGCAGCCGAGCATCTGCAGAGATGGAAGGGGGGATGGGGTCTCCTCCCAACCCCATCCCCATGGGATGTGGCTGGCAATCTGGCTCTAGGCCTCCCCTGGGAAGGCAAAGCCCCTGTGTTGTCATGACAACGCCCCACGCTCCACCTATCATCACCAAGTTCTCCCCCGGGGCAGGTGGGGGTCAGTGGGAGACCCTATAGGGCAGCAGTGGGTGGGGAGGGGGCAAACACTTCTCCAGGGTGGGGCACACAGTGCGGCCAGGACACCCTCCCACGCCATCCTGGGCACATCCCATTCTGTCCCCACACCCAGTCCTGGTGCCCTCTTCTCCCAGCCCCCTCCCACCCTCTACCTCCACACTGCGCACACTGTGGACGGAAGTGCCTCCAGCCCAACCGTCTGGTGCCTGGTCCTTCCCCCCACTGCCCCCGCCTGTCCTCCCGGGTGCCAGCTTGCCAGCTTCCCAGTAAGTCCCCTCTCTGGTCAGATGGTCCCCACAGCCCCCCTACTCCTCTCCCACCCAGCAGGCACAGGCTGCTCCCAGGCCCCCCTCCCCTCCAAGGCCCCCAGGCCCCACTGGTCTTGGGCAGATGCCAGCTCTGTCCCAGGTTTTGCACTCCACCGCGACTGGCTTGTGATCGTCAGGAGGCCTACGTCCCCCAGATCAGGAGGCTGGGTCACACTCATGCGGCTGGTGTCTAAGACCAGGGCTCGGCATGGGCAGGAGGATGTGTTTCCTCCTGGCAGGAGGGGCTCCCCCCCACAAGAGGGCCTGTGAGGCAGGTGACCTCCAAGGCCAGAGCCCAGGAGTCGGCTCAAGGTCAGCTAGGTCTCAGGGTAGGGCCTCCTTCCTAGGTCCACAGGATGAACTTTCACAAAGAAAAAGGCAGCTTGATTGGTACATGAGATCTCAGTCCCTCCCCAGCTCCTGGGGCCTGCTTCCCCTCCTCAACTAGAACTGCCCTAGGGACCCCGCAGGGTCCTGGGGACAGTCACCACGCACTGCCAGAAAGAAGCCAGTGAGGCCCAGCAGTCAGACTGGAGCTGGCAGAGAGCCCCCTCCCGGCAGAGGAGAGCACTGCACCTGACAGGGGGCCTCACACAAAGCAAGGCTGTCCTCCAAAAACCCAGGCCTCCTGCTCCTCTCAGACCTGGCAGCATGGCCGCACCCCGCCGTGCCCTCTGGGTGGAGGGCCTGCACACCCCCCGAGGTGGACGCCCACGTCTCCCTCCTTGCTGCTGCCTTTTCGCCCCTGGGGCACTGGCTTCTCACCTAGACGTAGGACTCCAAACTGGACCCCACCCCAGGGCACCAGAACACCCCCCTGGCCGGCCGGCCACCAGCCACGGGGTCACACAAAACCCTATAAACAAGGAGAGGCTGACAGCACCCCTTAGAAGGGAGGAGGGGGCAGAGAACTGCCCTGCACCTTGCTGCGGGCAGCTGCCCGGAGGTGACCTGCCCCGGCCGGTGCTGGAGCCCAGGCCGACCTTCTGCCCTCGGCTGGGCAGGGCGAGGACCTCACCGGCTCCTGACCCTGGTCCCCGTGTGGCCCTGCCCAGGCAGGTGCCCTCAAGTGCCCCGTGTTCCAGGGGCCAGAGGGAGGAGCCACCCAACACCCCCTGCCCCTCCCACAGGCCCCAGCTCACCAGGCGGCAGGCTGTGTGGGCGGCAACTTTAATATGGGCTTGGCCTGTCTGCGGGGCTAGGAGGGTCCCCTTTGACTTCACCCCCTTGGGAGTGAAATCCCTGTGAGACTGTCTAATTCTGAAACGACCCATGAAGCAGGGAAGTCCTCTCCATCCTCCGCAGCCCCTACCTGGCTGCTGACCGCTCGCAGCCGGCATCTCGGGGGACCTGGCCGGACGTACTGGCTGTCCTGGAACGTCCCTTCTCGGCAGGACTGACCTCTGTGCACAGACTCGGGAGGGACGGGGTGTTTAGGGCTCCCGGAGTCGTCGATCCAGCAGGGACGCCCCTCCTGGCCCCTACCCCAAAACGCCGACAGATACACACAGAGAGCCTTCCACCCCAAATCTACATGGAAATAGCATGTCAGGAAGCCAGGCCAAGGCAGGGACCCCTGAACTGAAGCCCCCGCCAGCGGACAGGAGCAGCAGGAAGGGGGAGAG
Organism: Camelus ferus; assembly: GCF_009834535.1. NCBI lineage: Eukaryota > Metazoa > Chordata > Mammalia > Artiodactyla > Camelidae > Camelus > Camelus ferus. The sequence continues at coordinate 21,156,543 of NC_045711.1, forward strand.
GGGAGGGCGGGAGGCGGGGTCTGATGCATCCCCCCACAGCGGACAGCGCTGGGGGACAGCGGCCAGCGGAGCCGCGCGCACCAGGACGAGTGACCGGCACCAGGCGCGATGGGCCCGCCCTGGCCCCAGGAACCACAGCCTTGGAAGCTGCGCTGGCTGCAGAGTTTGAACGTTGCCATTTAATCCAGAAACGAGAGCAGGACAGCGGCGCCCGGAAACGCCCCGTGGGCGTCCTGAGAGGGCGCCTGTGTGCGAGCGGCTCCGTCAGCACCCGGCCGGCCGGCCTGGCGCCGGCCTCCTGGGAGCCCAGTCAGGGCCGGCCATGCACCCAATCTCTGGGCCCCAGTCCTTGGCAGTCCCTGCGAGTCCCATGTGAGGAGGCCGTGTTATGAGGCTGCCACAAGTTCCGCCTGCCTGGGCCCAGCCTTGACGGGGACTTTCTCTGTGGAGGAAACATAGACATGTCTGTCGCGCAACAAGACCCTGCAGGCGAAACTCCCCAGGAAGGACCAGAGGCGGCAAGGTGCCAGGTCCAGGCCTTTGTGCTCTGGGAAGGAAGGCACGGCTCTGGGGAGGCGAGTTGCACACAGACACCGGTGGGCCAGCAACAGAGCCGCACTCAAGATGGGACAGCAGCCCCTCCCCTGGGCTGGAGAGGAGGCCGAGGGGCAGCGAGGGAGCAGAGAGAGCCAAGGGGACTCACGGAGGACGAATCGGGGTGGAGAACTTCTGAGGGCGCGTGTAAGTCACGCCCGGGACAGCTGTCCCTGTGACAGTCCGAGGATGGCAGGTCCTGGCTGCACTGAGGGCGCCTGCCCGGCTAAACGGGCCCTTTCCTGGCTCTACTTTCAGGACATGCCTCTCCAGATGGGTTTGGCTCTCACGAGGTTCCCCAGACCCCTCAGAAAGCTGGGCTCGACCTCAGGGTAAGGCCCCGCGTCCGCCTGAGCTCCCAAGCTGGTGCCAGCACATGGCCCAGCACCCGCGGGCAGTGGGACCTGACCCTCGCTGAGCAGGAAGGGCAGGACCTCGCGGCCGGGACACTCTAGGACTCACTGCTCTCCAAGGACAGAATGAGGACAGTACCTGGCTTCTTTTCGGGAAGAGGCTCCGAAGGAACCTCTGGCAGCTCGATCTGTTCCTGAAGGAAACAGGGTAAAGGCAGTTAGATGCAATCACCATGGTCCTTCTCTCGGGACGACGGCATCCTGTTTGCTTAGCTGCTCTCAGCGGGATGTCAGTGGGACACAAACCCTCCAGCACCCAACCAAGGTTGCGCCATCCCTGGCTTCCAGGATCCCTCCAACTCCCAACACCAAGGGCGCGGTGGCCACAAAAGATGGCTGCCCCCAACAGCCCGGACCCTGAGGGGCTCCCCGCCCAGAGTTCCAACTGATTTTGGGTCATGGGCTTTGAAACAGGCACCCATGCAGGTCAGGGGCCACGGGGCACCTCTGCTGTGGTCCCCTTGGGTGCTAGCACCGGGTGTGTCTGTGGTTCCCAGAGGGTACCCAGAAGCCCCTCGGGTTTTGAGAAGAACTGAATCGGTAAGTAAGTGAATCAGAAGTAAGGTGGCCTGTCACCCGAGTGACTGCATCAGTCTTGGGGTCCTGTCACCTGAGTGACCGTGTCAGTCCTGGGGTCCCGTCACTCGAGTGACCGCGTCAGTCCCGGGGTCGTGTTACCTGAGTGATTGCATCCAGCTCCTCCAGGATGGCATCTTCGTCCTCCTGCGTGAAGCTTCCTGCCAACAGCTCATCTATTTGCTGTGAAAGGAGGAGCGGAGGTGAGGCGCACGGCCCGGCTGGGGTGGGGAAAGCTAGCCCCTCACAGAGGAAGGAGACGGCCCCGGCTCAAGGCTCCTCTCCCTCGAAAGAAAGAAGGCAGCCGCCCAGTGGTGTGGGGAGGCCTGGCCCTTGAGGGTGGCGCTGGACACTCAGCAAGTTGGCCCTCGAGCTCCTGGGCTGGCAGAAGGCGGGTCCCAGTGACGCGGCAACACCTACCCGCTGGTACTCCACGGCCTCCTGGGTCTCGTCCAGTATCCGCTCCACCTCTTCTATGGACATCACCTGTCAGTTACAAGTTGGGAGTGCGTCAGCACGACACGCATCAACCCCTGCATGAAGCCACCCCGACCAGCAGGGCACACGGCCTGGACCCTCTGTTTCTGCTAAATGAAGCCAAGTGGGACATGACTCATCCTTGGTCACTTGTGTCCCAGGCAGGGCCCGTCCACAGAGGCTGTGGAGCCGTCAGACCAGTCTTTTCAGAAGCCTCAACTGACCTCCCTAGATCCTGCGGGCCCTTCTCACTGGACCTTCTGGCACCCAAATCAAGCCTAGTGCTAGTAAACAGCACAAAAAACGTTCTCCGGCCAGGCGACTTGATTTCTTTTGGGTTCAAAGTAGCACCTTTGCCTGACTGGCAGGTAGACCACACTGGACACTCAGAAAAGCAGTGTAACCTGGGTCTGCCTGGCCCCGCGTGCCACCCACTCGTCAGGAACGAGATGGGGTGGGGGCTTTGCCACGGCCTCTCTGGGCCTCACCTCTCCTTCTCCTGCCCACCTCCGTGCTGCTTCCCGAGAGGAGGCTGGGTTCACTTCCTCCAGGAAGTCCTCCAGATTAGTTCACCACAACCCTCCCCTATTCTAACCAGACTTTCCCTCTAGTCACTTTAGCATCTGTGAACCCAAATTATAGTTCGGGTCTCTATTCTCAGGCCACCATTCCTGAGTTTGTTGGTCCCACTAGACTGTCACCCTCTCCTGGTAGTGACTGGCTTTCCCATGCACCTGACAGCCTGGGTGCAGGGGTGGCCTCAGGGACAAGCCCTCTCCTTGTTCCGCCTGCTCCCCTCCTCTCTGCCCCCAGACTTGCAAGACTCACCTGGTGCATCTTATTCAGACACTCATTTCCGACCTGCAAACCCTCGAGCACCTTCATTTCAATCTGGGTGAACTCAATACTCTGGACCTGAGGGGGAGAGCCCTGTGGTCAGGGGCCGGCCTTCTGCCTCCTCACGCAGACCCCGCAACGGCACTGAGGATGAGACCACCGCCCATGAAGACCGCTGGGTCTCAGGGCAGACCATCTCTGCCCCAACCTCCCTCTTGTCCGTTCCTGCTGCCCTGAGCACCACCAGGGGCCTTGGTGGGCCTGAGAGGGCCCGGGAAGAATCTCAAAGTACCACGACTGCTTACTAGCAGCTCTGGTTAGCAACAGAGCAGAACTAGACTTGGGCCTAGAGCTGGGCCGCTCGGGACACCTCTCCCATCACCCGGGCAGACCCCCACCCGCCCCGTCCACCCCCCAACCCCACCACCCAGAAGGGGTCCAGCCCCCCAAGAGCCCCCGAGCCTGCAAGAGCCAACCTGCCCCCAGCCCCTGAAGATGGCCAGGTTCCCATCGAAGAGTCTCCCCTCCTCCTTAGACCCACTCCTTGGGCTCTGGCTGAGGGGTCCAGGGAAGGAAGGTGACACACTTCAGCCCCGTGGGGCCCACAGACGCCCCCGGCCGCAGCTGGGCCTACCATGGTCTCCAGGCTGGTGATCTGGTTTTCCGTCTTGTCCAGGAGCTGCTCCCGGTACCGCTTCTTCTTGAGCAGCAGCTTGGCCCGCCTGCAGGGGAACCCGAGCGGTGACACTGAGTGGCCTCCCGGCCCCCACCCCTGCTCCAGCCTCCCGGCCCCACCCGGCCCCACTCACTCCTTCCTGCCGTCGCGCAGGAGCTGCCGGGCGACCTCCCGCTCCCGCTCCAGCTGCTGGGTGATCCTCTTCTGGTACTGCTTTAGCCGGTCCCGCTGCTGCTTCAGTTGCTGCCGGAGAGCAGGCCTGTGTCCACACTGAGCCCGCGCAGCGCTACGCCCGCGCCAGGCTACCCAGTGCCTGGGAGAGCTGGCCTGGAGGCTGCCAGGGTCACGGAAGGGGCCCCCACCATGGCCAGGCTGCCCTGATCGCCAGCACTGGAAGCACACCCTCTGAAACAGCTCTCCGTGGGGAGAAGTCTGTCCCCCAGAGCATGTGGGGCACTGTCTGGAGTCACCCCTGCTTGTCACAGCTGGGGATGCCACTGGCCTCTGGGGGTGGAGGGCAGGGCTGCAGCTCAGTACCCTCACAGCCCAAGACACCCCCTCCCCCACCCTAGACAGCCCCTCGCCCTCAGCGCCCACACCGCACAGCCTTGCTGCCCGCCTGCCATCGGCAAGGAGCATGAGCACTGCCAGGCAGGTCAGGGAGCACTGCCGGCACCTCCAAGGCACAGAAACACAGAAGGTGCTGGTGACAGTCACCATGAGCCACCATCCCACCCAGCCACGGCTGGGGCCTGGGGCCTCCTCCCTCCTGGCTTTGCTCTTTCGTGGCTTCAGTGAGAGGTGCCCGGAGACCCGGTGCCAGCCTCTGTGCCAGTCCCCAGCTCTGGCCGCCTTTCCTCTGCGGGTGCGGCCAGGCTGCCCACTTTGTAAAACAAGGGGTCTTGGCAGAAGGTCACAGGACAGCACGCTGGAGCTCGAAGCTTCTCAACTCAGCTTTTCACCCTCAGAAATTATCAGGCAATGTTTTGTTCTACTGTGACCCCACCAACGTGATCCTTGGCAAGAGGAACGCCTCCTTGAAAAGAAACCCAAAGGTGAATCCCTAGAGAGGGAAGAGAGTAGCCTGGGGGCCTCCTGCTCAGCCAGAGGGGTCAGCCCAGCAGCAGAGGGAGGAGGCAGGGCACAGCTTGCTGTCCTGTGCGCCCGACCACACTCAGCACCCAAAGCTGCGATCTTCTCCAGCGACAAACATGCCTGTTGTCTCTTCTTAGACTGGAGAACTTCAGTTAAAAAGTTTCATAACTTATGGTTTCAGAAGCCACAGTTAAAACAACAACAAAAAACCAACCAACCGAAAAATAAAGAAACGTCACCTGTTACTTGGATTCGTTTCCTCTTAGTGCAAAAATCACATTTTTTTTGTTGCAAAAATATAGGGGGAAAAAAAGAGCAAAGATAAACGCTGCTCACGTTTTGGGCTATCTCCTCCTCGACACATTTTCTCATTTTGAAAATGAATTATTCTTGACAGCCCATTTCACTTAACCTAGCCGGCGATTCTTTCTACAGAAACTAGCTTTTGCCCCAGCACTCCCTGGAAGGGACACCTGAATCCACAGGCAGGTACATCACCATCCAAAACTTGGAGGGTCTGGTGTGGTCTCAGAGACCGGCGTCTGGAGGGCGGCCCGCCAGCCTGGGGACCCTGGCGAGACCTCAGTGCCTCAGGGCCCGCACAGGCCACAGGTCGGAGCAAGGGCCAAGGCAGATCCCGAGCCCACTTGGAGTCCCAGTCACACGGAACACGACTGTTCCACAACCAGGGCCCGGTCTCCTTAAAGCCCCCGCTCTGGGCGCAGCGACAAGGCCACACTGCCCGGCCATCCCCTCCCCACGGCCTCCCGCCCAGGCGCAGGCCCTGGCTTTGCCCTAAACGGGCCACGGCAAAGCAGGGCAGTACCGGGCCGGGGCCGGGGCGCGGGGCTGGAGCTCAGGAACCGCACCTGCGGGCGCGGACTCGTCCACGGACAAGGGATGACCGCGGAACAGGGCGAGGCCGCACCGCCTCCCGAGACCCGAGGGGCGGCTCGGCCGCCGCACCGGGGCCGCCTGCAGCCCGCAGCCCGCAGCCCGCAGCGCCCGCGCTCGCTCAGACTCGGTGGAACGGGGCCCGGGCACGCGCCGCACGGGAGGCCCACCGCCCACCGCGCCGGACGGGCCCCGGGAGCAGGGAAGCCCGCCCGGCCTCGGGCCCCCGCTCGCGGGGCCGGCAGCTCACCAGGATGGCCTTGTCCTGCTCCGTGACCCGGCTCTGCTTCTTGCGGCCAAACAGGTTGCCCATGGCGGCCCGCCCGGCCAGCGCCCCGCCACCGGCCCGGCCGCCCCGCCCCGCCTCGCCTGGCCCCGCGCGGCCGCCGTAGCCGGTCCCCCCCCCCCCCCCCCGCTACGGCGGCCGCGCGGGGCCAAGCGCCGCAGAACGCGCACCGCCGCGGACTCGCCTGGGGAAGCCTCCCCGGACCGTGCATTCCACCTGCGTCTCACTACTCGCTGAAGGCTCAGATGACGGTTAGCATTTTTTAGCAATAAAGTATTTTTAATTAAGGTATGTGCTTTTTAAAGACAATGCAATCGCACATTTAATACGCTGCAGTATAGAGTAAACATAACTTTTATATGCACTGGGAAACCAACAAATTTGTGTGGCTCTATTTATTTTCATATTCGCTTTATTGCAAAAATGGAACCCATAATATCTCTGAGGTCTGCCTGTAGTAACATCAGAGGTCTTTTCTCACAGATCACTGTAACAAACGTAATAATAACGAAAAAGTTTGAAATATTGGAAGAGTTACCAAAAACGTGACACAGAGAGACAGGGAGTTCACGATAATGCACAGTCGTTCTCCGAGACCACCTGACCCTGCAGGGACCACAAAGGTGAGGTGGATGGGGATGCGACAGGTAAGGCCACACCTGCGCCTTTGAGATCCTTCGTGGCGGCACTAACCCCTGTAATCCCCCAGGACCGCAGTGTTGCTTGGAGTGTGCAGTCTTGGCAGGGAGGGGACATGGCTTCCACTGAACCCTTCCCACCACAGGTGTCCCTATGAGAGGCAGTACGTGGATTCTGTATGTCTGGTCCAATCTGATGTCCAAGAACTGGGGAAAGGGCTGCAGGGTGGGTCTGTGAGCTGACTGGCCCCACAGTGACCCCTGCACATACCCCCCGCCCACCATGAAACCCCCAGACTGGTGGCCCACTGTGGTGTCAGGGCATCCCCAGGACTTAGCATCCATTTAAAGCCAGTGTCTTTATGTGCCAGATGGGCTGGGGTATTTCCTTTCCCCAGCGCAGCGTTACTTTGGTCAGCAGGTGCGGGGTCCTTTGGGGACGTGGGGATCACTGTGTGGTATCGCTTACAGTGATGCTCCCTGGTTCTCCCTCAATCACGGGGCCCAGGGAGTGGGAAAGACTGGGGGTCTGCAAGAAGCAGCCCAGGGGTGGTGGGGAGACTCATTAAGGAGCCCACCCCCTGCCAGCTGCATCCCCAGAGGAGAGAAGTGCAGCAGTAGAAAGGGGAGCCCCCTCCTCTGCGGACCAGGCAGCATCACCCCAGCACTGCACTGACGCCGTGTCAAGCTCGCTGGCAAAGGAGGAACGTCCCCAGTTCTGGCTCCATCACCACGAGCCAGCCAAGGCAGTGGAGTCCCACAGAGGCCCTCACCAATGGCAAGACTAGTGCTCTGTGACTGCTGAGACCAGGTCACAAAAGGCTGCTGTCCTCTGGGACTTGCCACCAAGTGAGAGGAGCCAGCCACCCCTGGAGAGGCCTGCGTGGGGAGGGTCAGCACCACTGCCCGCTGGGTGGGTGCACAGTCTTGTTAGGGGAGTTCCAGTCCCCCGTCGGATGGGCCACACAGAGCAGGGATGAGCTTCCCTGTCGACTCCGCCTGCGTGCAGATCCACGAATCAGATAAATGGTGGGTGTCTTTTTAAGCCATTAAGTTTCAGGGTGAGGGGTTTGTTATGCAGCAGTAGTAACTGGAACAAAGGTAGGCACCTTGGGGAGGGTCTGCAGGGAATACTTCTCAGAATCCTTCACGGGGAACCCATCTTCCCCTCCGTTTAACCCTGGAACTGGGCGAGAGGTCACCCTCCCTCCACTGAGGTGCTTCACATTGGATCTCTATTTGCCAGACGTGGGCTGTTTCTTCATGGTCAATTTCAGCTTTCCGAGACTGTCTGTTGTTTGCGGTTGGCCAGGGCCAAGGGTACCCCCAGTACTGTCCATCATAACGACCGCTCGGAGTTTGCTGCACTTTCCTGGAACCTGCCCACCTTATCTCTGGGCCGAGCCCTCCCGGTTCCCAGGAGAAATCAGAGGCCCTGTCTGGACGGCAGCACCTCTACCCTCATTCCAGGCCTGCAGACCTTGGAGAGCTGTTCAAGGAGCCGAGGTCCTCACTCAGGGCTTTCTCCAGGTCTCTGTGCAGGGTGTGTGCTCGGGGACTCAACAAGGGGCAGGTTGCACCTGATACATTCATGTCTGGTCCTTATCTGCCCCAGCCCTTCAAGTTTCCTCTGTATTAGACCAGGGAATTGCTGGCATCTCAGCTGGGCCATGTTAAGTCCAAGTCCAAGTTCCCGGGTACAAAGGATCTTCTTATAGATGAAAGCAAACAGTAGGGCCCGGAGTCACAAGTGCCGGGGCCCTGTCCAGCTCGCCCAATGTCGGCCGCATTGCGCACCTGTGTGGTGAGGGTCAGCGATATCCTGGAGTCTTTGGGGTGTGATGGAGTTCTCACCTCCCTGGAGTCAGCTAGGATCTCACTGCAGCTATGGGTCTGGAGACCAGGGGTCACAGGGTGAGGTCTTGAAGAGAAGCCGTGTCCCCTTAGCAGGCAACTGCTTTTGGTGGGGGCTTCACATGGTGGGGGGCCGCCTCAGACAGGGAGCAGGGTGGCTTCCACCAGAAGGCAAGGCTTAACAGGATTATGCAGGAGGCGTAGGGTTCAAGGTCAGTCCCCTGGGCCTTCTCCATCTGACTCTTTCACACTCAGTGCTCTGACCTGGTGAGGCTGAGAATTCAATTTACACTGTAATCTTACAACCCGCAGGATAAGACGTGGGCAATGATTTCCAGCCACCACGTTCCCTCTGCAAGTAATCAGATTTCCTTTTACGGGGGTCCCGCCTACCGCCTGCTCTCCTAACTCTCCCTTGAACTCAGAATCTTAAGCCACTTGCTTGTCATTTTAAGAAATGAAATCTTCTTAGAGCAGTCAGGAACCCCCAGCCTGCCCCATGGTCCTGACTTCCTCCGGAATGTTGCCTTGCAGCTGCTTGGGCTCCCAGGAGCCGGCTGTCATGGAATCCAGGCAATCATGGAAAAGCGTGTGGTTGCACCCCTCAGCCACTCAGATCCTGTTTTTCAGATTGTGTTAGTCTGCTCTGACTGTCGTGATGGGTTCCCCCAGGCTGGGGCACTTAGACAATAGAAACTTAGTGTCTCATGGTCTGAAGGCTGGAAGCCTGAAATCCTGGTGTTGGCAGGGCTGGCTCTCCAGAGCCTGTGAGGAAGAACCTGCCTCTCTCCCAGCTTCTGGTGGTTTGCCCGCAAGCCCTAGCACGTGGAAGTGTAACTGAGCAGGACCCTGTGGGGCCTTTCCTAGACAGACCCCCCTGCCATGTCCTCTGCCCACCTCTTGTCTGTAGGAAAACTAGTCTCCTAGGCTTCCCGAGTTCCAAAGAGTACATTTCATCAGAGAAGTGAGAAAAGGCAGAGAGAAAGGAAAGCAGTCAAGCAAGACAAAATGATAACAGTTTAGCCACTAAACAAATTCGAGGGCATTTAGTTCCTTCTCAAGGCCTATAGATAATATTCTGAGCCATGTCCTTTGAGCTGTTTTGCAGACACTGAAACCCAAAGGGGTGGGGAGGAGTTAACTCTGTGCTGCCCACAAGCTCAGAGACCCCAGACGGGCTGGAACCAGGAGGCTGATGATGTTGACCCCTGATGACCTCACCACCGACCAATCAGAAGCATGTCCACGATCTAATCACACAGCCCACACCCCCTCCCTTACCCTGTCTTTAAAATCCTTTCCCTGAAAGCCTTGAGGGAGCTGGGGCCTTTTGAGCACCAGCTGCCTGGACTCCTTGCAGGACGCCCTGCAATGAACGCTGCACTTCCCTTCACCACCACCTGGGGGCAGTACATTGGCTTCAGTGCGCAACAGCAAGTGGACCCAAGTTTTATTTGGTAATGGAAGCATCATGCGGCCTCTGCCTCCGTCGAGGCCTCCCTGTGTGGGTGTCTGTGTCCAAATTTCCCCTTTTCATAAGGACAACAGTCATGTTGGATCAGAGCCCACACTAGTGACCTCTGTAAAGACCCTCCCTGCAAGCGAGGGCACATTCTGAGGAACTGAGGGGTCAGGACTCCAGCATCCGGGCATTTCAAGCAGGAAAGTGTTGATTACAGAGATTCAGCACTTCAAACCCTCGGACAGGTTCCAGGAATGAAGGTCATGGTCCTGTCACTGGGTCTTGGGGGAGCGCGAGCTTTCAGAGACTCGGGTTGCAGGAGACGCTTGGCGACGGTGACCCCCACCTCCACCTGCGCACTCGCGAGGGCCCCAGTCGGCCGCCTCCTCCACTGTCCACACCTTGGAACACTTCCTACCAGAGGAAATTAACCTAGCGTCTGATGGGAGTTAGCCCTGGAGTCCCAGGGAGGGCGACGACGGGTGGCCCTTACCTGACGTGCAGATGGGGGCACGCAGACGGCGTGCAAGGGCGGCCGCTGGTGTGCGCACAGGAGGCGCCCGAGGAGCACGTGGCGGGAACTGAATCTCCACCAACGCCTAGCCACGGTGGTGACCAGCATGGAAAGCCATCCGGGACCCCCCGCCCCTCACTGCTGCTGTCCACCTCCTCCGTCCACCGCTCGGCCCTGGCCTCCGCAGGGCGCCCACCTTCCCAGGCCTCCAGGACCTCACGCCCAGACGAGGGCGCTGATTGACTTCCACCCGGGCCAATCAGCTGTGGCCGTGAGGGTTAAGGAAGGCTGATTGGCTGAGCCTGGGCATCGTGCCCGCACCTGAGCCAATCCTCAGAGGGGGGGGGCGGGCGCTCGCGGGCGGAGTGGCGGGAATTTCCTCCAAAACTGGCACTTTCTGAGGCCACAAGCCACCGGGGTCCTGGGACCCGCCGCTGGTGAGCACGTGGGCTGTGCCGATGTCTGGTCGGGGTTCGGGGTGGGGGGCCGGCCATGGATACATGTGCGGCGTGTTAAGAGCTGTCAGGGCCCTGGTCAGGGGTCCTGTGAGTCAGGGGTCCTGGGGGTCCTACCAAGGGGGTGGTGACAGAGGGGCAGAGAAGGTGGGGTGAGCCAAGGAACATTCTGGAAGAAGTCAAGGGACTCCAGGTCAAGTTCCAGGCGTTGGGTGTGAGCCTAGGAAATGGTGCTTTAGACACTGAGGACCCGCTGTGTGGATGCTACCTGGGCACCGCGGCTGGGGCAGCCCCGGGTGCGGGCCGGTGGGAACCCCCAGGGCGGGCATCCGGGCTGGGGGACTTCGTGGCGAGGGGGGGCGCTCAGAGAGGCCGGTGAGGGAGGGGCTGTGGAGCGTCGGGGGTACGGAGGCCCTGGGGGGTAAGGCCCTGCCGCCTGGTGACTCAGGTGAGTGGAGACGGTGGGTCAAAAGGTGAAACACATCTTTAGGAGGCTTGAGAGCAGAAGAGATGCGAGGCCACGGGGAGGGGCGCAGGGCCGCAGGGGTGACCACCTTCCTGGACGCTTAGCCGAGCTACGGTCGCGCAACCGCGAGCCCCGCGGCGGTCACGAGGTGGCGCTGCAGGACAGCCTGGCAGCCGCGCAACAGTGTCAGGGCCTAGGATGTGAGCCGGCTCGGCGCGGGGGCGGTACTGGTTCCGGCACCCCAGCACCCCCTCACCTAGCACCCCACATCCAGCACCGGCCCCAGCACACTGGCCACCTGGTACCCCAACATCCCAGCACCCTGCACCAACAGGCAGTGACCCCCTAGGAGGCAGTGGGTCCAAGAAGACCCGGTGGAGCGGAGGAGGACCTGCAGGGGTCTTGCCCTGGCTGGGAGAAGTCATCCCTCTGCCCAGCCCTTCACTCACACCCTCATCCACCCATCTACCACCACCTGCTTCTTGAGCACCTGCCTGCCTGCTCTGGGTGCTGGGGTCACTGCTGCCTTGGGGCCTGCACGCGGCAGAGATCACAAGGTAATGCAGTGTCGTGATGCAGGTGGTGGGACATTGGATCAGGGAGGGCTTCCTTGAGGAAGAGGCATCCGATCTCAGGAGCTCTCCAGGCAGGGACAGTGAACGGACTGCGTGGGGTGGGAGGAGGGGACAGGTGGGCATGTGGGGCAGGCACAGGGCCGTTCTTCTGATCCCAGAGGCTGCTGGCCCCAACCTGGGAGGGTGGTCTAACCTGGATTTAAAGGTGGCTCCAGCTGCTCCCAGTTGAGAGGAGGCGTCATGGTGGCAGGTGAGGGGTCGTCCTGGTGGGAGCAGTGGGGGCAGGACCAGCTGACTGGAGGCAGGGCCGTGAGGGGAGGGGCGTCAGGGTGGGTAGTCCACGTGGGGTCTGCCTTGTGTTGGTTGAACTTGCTGGTGGCCGTCACCTTCCCTGTGGAGCTGGGGTCACTGGCTCCCCAGGCCACAGAGGTGGGTGTCCTGTGCGTGGCTGGGCTCCCCCTGCTGGCAGAGCACAGTGGGCACTGGTGACAAGCTGGGAGTGGGCCCCCCACCCCTCCCTCTGCACCCCTAATCCAACCCCACAGCTGGGGAGCCTCTCTGGGAGCCCCCAGTCTTGTTTCCTGCAGGAGAGGCTCCACCAGTGGGCTCTGCTGGCCCAGAACCTGTGCCCCCAGTTTCAGCACCACACTTGGGGTGGGGGCTCGTCCCCTCAGCTTCTCGCTGCAGCCTCTCCTCCGGCACGTGTGGCAGCACCTGGGTCAGGGGCTGGCCGCCTCACCTGGGTTCCCGATGCTCAGCCGCTTGTCCAGCTGCACACTTCCAGGGCCCTGCGGGCCTGGGGCTGAGACTTCCTGTGCCGCACACCTCTCCCTCCATGGCTGCATGTCAGCCACCAGGGCTGGGGGGCTCAGGATGTGCCTGCTGCCTGGGGAGGGGGATGGGGACATGAAGCCACCCCCACCAACAGGGAAAGGCCAGACCCCATCAGTGCAGGCAAAGGAGACCTTCACCCCAAGACACAGGTCCAGGGGCTGCAGTCAGCCTCCTAGGGAGCTTTCCAGCTGGGGGTGCCGGGGAGCGATGGGCGGAATTCCACAAGGATCGCTGAAGCCAGTTAGCTCAGGGGCTGCCAGCAGAGCCTAATTTCAACTCTCCCGCAGCCCATCCTTACCCTGGAGGCCGGGCCCCCTGCCAGGACCACCGGGCTCACAGGGGCCTCTGCCCTCCCCTCCGGGACTGGGCCTCCCATCCTGTCCCCGCTTGCTCTGGTCCCTCTATCAGGGGCGGGGAGCCACCTCCTCTGCCTGCCCCGCTCCCCAGCACCGCTGTCCTCTCTGGCTGTGGTCTGCCTCGCACATGGCAGGGGCCGCTCAGACTTGCCCCACCCCGAGGCAGTGCTGGGGTGGGGGCAGGGCTCGGACTTCAGCCTGAGGGTAGGGGACACAACTGGGCCCGTCCCAGCAGCCATCCTCCCTCTGGCCCCCGCTCCCCCTCTCCTGTCCTGGTGCTGCCCCGTCTTCGCATGAGGCACCAGCTATTCTTCAGGCCGCGTGGGCCCTCAGCCAGCTTGCGACTGAAGGGCTCTGAGAGGCCGTCCCCTCCACCCCTTCCCCCCATCCCATAGGGGCGCCTGCTGGGGCCCTGGCCTTTGCCTGTGTCACCCCACACACCAGCAGTCCCACGCTGAGACCGGCCCTGCCGCCGCCCCTCACTGCACGCGGGGCTCCCCTGGGTGAGCTCCTCTTTGCCCCTCCCTCCCACCGAAGCGCAGAGCCAGCGCCGAGGGGAAGACAAGAGTCTCAGGGGACCCCGGGCTGAAGCTGCTGACCCGGGAGGGGCCTTCCTGGTTCCAGGCGACACGCAGAGCAGAGCCTGGCGGAGGGCGGCCCACCTCCCCCGGCCGCGAGGTGCAGCTACGCGGTCCTTTACGGACCCCTTACGGCAGCCCCGCGGCGCCGGCAAGCGGAGGGTGTGGGGCTGGGCCCGGGAGAGCGAGGGGGCCTGGCCTGGCCCCGGCGTTTCTCCTGTGGCCAGCTCCCGCCTCCGTTCATCTCTCATGTTTGTGACCACTTGGTTTGTACTCGAGTCCCAGTGACAGAGTAAATGATGCTAATAGGAAAAATATGACTCTCTCTGCTGAAGCACGCCAGGCGCAGCCGAGGAAACGCTCGGGATCCTTCCTGTTTAAAACAAACCGTAATTTAATTCAGGAGTTCCAGCTGCTCAGGCTCTGGGTTTCCATGGCGACGGCTCCCCTCCCCACCTTGGAGCGGGCGCTGTGCGGGGAACCCACCTCCCTGCAGCCACCCTCACGCACTGGGGCCTGGGGGCCTTCCCAGGGACGTGGGGGCCACTGCCCCCTGTACAGATAGCTCTGGGGGGCCGGGCCATGACCCAAGCCCCTCCCAGCTCCACACCCAACACTGGGAGCAGGCACAGACATCTTCCTTCCACCCAGCGTCCACTCACCTCCTCTTGGCCAAGGATCCCCTGGCACTTAGAGGCTCTGCTTGGTGGGGGGGCTTGTAGACAGAGGGAGTGGTCAGCAGAATAAAGTCTCCCAGGGCCCCCATCCTAATCCTGGAGGCTGTGACCGTGTCAGGTCACGTGGCAAGGGGGATTAAGGGTGCCAATCGGCCGACTCTGAGGTGCGGAGGTTGTCCTGGACTGTCCGTGGGCTGGTGTCATCACAGGGTCCTTGAACGTGGGAGTGGGCAGAGTCAGTGTCAGAGTGGTGCCCTGTGAGAAGGGCTGCACCCTCTAAAACAGACAAACAGCAGGCTCACACCGTACAGCACAGGGAACTGTATTCAGTATCTTGTAGTAACTTGTGGTGAAAAAGAATATGAAAACAAACGTATGTTTGTTCACGGGTAACTGAAGCACTGTGCTGTGCACCAGAAACTGACAACACCGTAAACTGACTGTGCTTCAATAAAAAAACGTATGTTTACAATAAAAGAAAGACTCCACCCACTTTGCTGGCTTTGGAGGAGGAGGAAGGGGCCACGAACCAAAGGGTGCAGGTGGATTCTAGAAGCTGGAAAAGGCGGGAAGACGGATTCTCCCCTGGAGGCTCCAGAGGACCCTTGCTGACACCTTGGATTCATCCCCATGAGGCATGCATATGATTTAATTTAAACTCTAGGCAACCAAACTGCCCCTTCGTGGCCTCTCAAGCACGCTGTACATCTCCAGGACTGGGAGGAGAACTCCAACACATCTGTGGTGATTTGCTGCAGTGGCCACAGGGACTAACCCGGGGGGGTCACTGATCTGGGACCAGGGGCCGGTAGTCAGCCTCCTTCCGGCGTCCTGGTCCCTCTCCCCCACGCGTGCCCCACCCCCGAGCCCCTGGTCACAGCCCACCCACCCAGCCTCCCCTGGGCACTGCCCTCATCCTCAGCCGGGATGACACTGTCCACCTGTCGGGGCCGGTGCCCACGCCCACCACCCTGCCCTCCACACCCCCTTGGCCGAGCAAAGGTCTTTCGTGGGACCTTGGGGTAAAGATGTCTGCTGGGCCCCATTTCCTATCACGGGGATGACAGGAGCTGGTACCCAAGCTGTCTCTGGGGAGCCACATGCAGGGCTTGCTGACCACGTGGGCAGGAATGTCCCCACTCAAGATCGGGACGTGTCCAGGGATGGCAGCCACGGAATCTGATCTAGAATCGAGGGCCGTTTCAGGAGGTGGGGGAAATGCCTGCAGGAGACGAGGCTCCAGCCCCACAGGGAGAGTGATCCGGCCACCCCAGGGCCCAGGAGTCACCGGCCAGCAGCCCAGGACCTTTCCAGGCGGGGGCCAGAGGGGACGCTGGCTTTGAGGACAGTCACGGGAAGGGGGTGGCCTGGGACTCGGGAAGGTGGGTTCCCGGAGTGGAGTGGAGAGGATGCAGCCGCCCAACCACTGACTGCAAGGTGGGAAACTTGTGCTGCGAAGACAAACAAGAAGTGGCCGCGGGAGCCCCCCTGGGGGCCGGGCTTGCAGACAGAGTGGGCGGCCCTTCCACTGTACAGGCGTGGCCCCCAGTTAGGCCTTTTCTTGGACAAACTGTCCAGGCCACAGGGCTGGGTGGTGCCCAAGGGGAGGGCCCTGGCAGGCAGGGGGGCCTGGGCCCTGGGACACGGTTTCCTTAAAAGTCAGCCCCCACACAAAAACAGACACAGATCACTGGAACAGGATAGAAGGTCCAGAAATAAAGCCACACACTCATGGTCAGTTAATCCACGACAAAGGAGACAAGAACACACACTGGAGAAAAGAGTCTCTTCAGCAAGTCGTGCTGGGAAATCTGGACCACTGTCTGCAGAACACTGAGATTAGAACATTCTCTAACACTATGTACAAAAACAAACTCAAAATGGATTAAAGACCTAAAGGCAACACCAGAGACTATAATAAACTCCTAGAGGAAAACATGGGCAGAACAGTCTTGGACATAAATCACAGCAATGTATTTTTCAAACCAGCTCCTGGAGTAATGGAAACAAAAGCAAAAATAAGCAAATGGGATCTAATTAAACTTCAAAGCTTTTGCACAGCTAAGGATGCCATCAACAAAACAGAAAGACAACCTACAGAATAGGAGAAAATATTTGCCAATGATGTAACAGACAAGCGACTAATTTCCCAAATATACAAACAGCTGAAACACCTTAAAAAAAAAAAAAAGCAGCTCAATCCAAAAATGGGCAGAAGACCTAAACAAGCAATTCTCCAATGAAGACATACAAATGGGCAATAGGCACATGGGAAAATGCTCAGCATTGCTAATTGTCAGTGAAATGCAGGTCAAAACTACAATGAGGTATCACCTCACACCAGCCAGAATGGCCATCATTAAAAAGTCCACACACCATAAATGCTGGAGAGGCTGTGGAGAACAGGGAACCCTCGTCCTGGGGATGTAAATTGGTGCAGCCACTGTGGAGGACAGTATGGAGGTTCCCTTAAAAACTGAAAATAGACTTAACCATATGAACCAGCAATCCTACTCCTGGACACATACCCAGAGAAAAATAAAATTTAAGAAGACACCTGCACCCCAATGTTCACAGCAGCACTACTTAAAATAGCCAAGGCATGGAAACAGCCTAAATGTCCATCAACAGATGACTGGATAAAGGAGATACTGTACATATATTCAATGGAATACTACTCAGCCATAAAAAACAATGAAATGCCATTTGCATTGACATGGGTAGACCTGGAGATCGTCATTCTAAGAGAAGTCAGAGAGAAAGAAAAATACCTATGATATTTACATGTGGAATAAAAAAAAGGGGACACAAATGAATTTATCATTTATAACTTAGACGACTGATTTCTGGACTGTGTGTGAGCACACCTGACTGTCCTTTTGACTGGATTGCTGCATTCTGTTCTTGTTTTGTGGTTGGCTCTATCCCTTTGATAACTATGTAAGTTTAAAAAGCTAAAGCTCTAAACTGTTCTTAGAAACAATGATCAGTACGTATATGTAAATTAAAAAAAAAGTGCCGTATATTGTATATATGTATTTACATGCAATATGTTGTACATGTGCAGTCAAATTGTAACAATTCTACCTGATAAAACTGAAAACGGAAAAATAGAAGAGCGGCCGGCCAGCCCTCTGCGCTTGTCCACCTTTTATTAACAGCTGTCTCTCGCTTTCACATTACAATCCCATGTTTCATCAGTCTTTCAATTCTCATTTTGGTAAAATAAATAGAGATACATGAACCCTTAGGCCGAGCTCTCTCGAGCCTCTGTAACTTCATGATTGAGTTTTCGCATCAGGCTTGGGGGGGCCCTGGGCGGGGAGCCGCGGGACCGGGGGGGGGGGGGGCTTTGTCTCACGGCCCACGGCGCTCGCTCAGAACCTGGAGTCAGCCTGGGCGGTCAGCACTGCGTCTGTGGGTGGAGCTCGGCTTCCGGAAGGTTCCAGCCACCACCAGGAGCACTGGGTGCAGCTGATGGGCCTTGCGGGGGCACTAGCCTTCCGCAGCCCCCCTGGCCCCAAGCTGCTCGCTCGCCCAGAACTAAGTGCAGGCCGTCCTGGAGCCTTCTCCCGGGTCGCGGAAGGCGCTCCCCTCGCCTGGTCCGGCCGGACACAGACGCCTGGCCCCGCCACCCTCGGGCAGGGTCCACCCGCCCGGAGCCGCCCCCGCTGGGGCAGGACCGCCGCCCTGCATGAGGGGCCCTGAGCTTCGTCACGGCTGTGACTCACTTCCCACTGTTATTGGCGTCATGGGCAGAGTTAGCTAAGCTAGCTCACCCCTCTCTTTGAATAATCCTGATTCCCAAGGAAAATGGAAAAAACGCTTTTCAAAACATCATCATTGTGGTTGTGTCCTGTGTTCCAGGGGCGGCTGCCTGGCGCCCTGTCGTGGACACGCCTGGCACTCCCGTGTCCCCCGCCGTGTGAGCTGTGCCAGGGTGTGTGAGGACAGAGGGCAGGGTGGCACCGTCGCCCCCAGATACTCTGGGGCTCAGGCGGTCCCTCCACGTGTGCACATGTGACGCATGTGTGATGTGTGTGGGGCCCGGGCGGGAGCCTGGGAAGAGCAGCACTTCGGAGAGAAACAGGCCAGGGACCTGCCTCTCCCGTCCAAACCGAGCGCGCCGGGGTGGAGGCCCTGCCTGGGTGGGACGGTGACCTGGGCTCCGACGCTCGGCCGGGATGGGCACAGGTGGGGACCGGTGGGTGGCCGGCAGGCGGTTGGGCAGCCCCTTCCACTCGTGCCGCTTCCGTCCGTCCTCTGCTCAGTCCCCACCCCCGCCCCAGCCAGCCCACTGGTCAGTCCCCAGGAGTGCACGCCAGGGACCCGGGACACAGCCCGGGAGGCTGGCTTCCGTCTGGAGCTTTTGTGGACTCATGCTTGTATCACTTGGAAAATAAAACAAGTGTGCTTCCCCTTAAAAATCTCAGAAGAAGACAGGACAGGAAGGGGACTGCGCCGCACACTGATTGTGTCCTGGGGCCCAGGAGACTCAGCAGAGCAGCGTCTGTCACACCGAACTCCAGCAGAGCCCCTTCCCCGGGCTCCTGGGCGTTGACAGCACAGACAGACAGACAGACAGCGCGGGCCCTCCGTGGGCCCCCAGCAGCCGGGTCGAGACAGTGTTCAGGGAAGCACGGTGGGTCCACTATGTACACGGTGGTGGTGGCGGGCGGGGGGCAGGCCGCTATCTGACACGCTTCTCCACCGAGTACACAGAGATGTAGTAGTCGTTGCTCCCCACGGCCAGGTGAGGCTGTGGAGGAGAGAGCCGGTGAGCGCCGGGGAGGGCGCAGGCCGGGCCTCCTGACCCCCAGCCACCTGCGGGGCAGGCGGCCCGGCCACCACTTTGGGCAGCGACGGCCATCTCCTCATCACGGGCACCTGCCCACAGCACCCGCATCTTTTCAGGATGGCCCCCCAGGGACAGTTCTGGGAACCTGCTGAGGTCTGGGCCACCCCTCCCCCGGTTTCTCCAGGGCCCAGGGAGTCACAAAGGGCAGGGCCCCTTCTCATCTGTCTGTCTATGCCAGGGAACTGGTGCTGCTCCCGGAATGAGTGCCGGGGGCGGGAGGCCTGGCTGCAGCATGCCCTGCCCCCCACTCCCCACCGCTCCCCCCGCAGCGGGACACAGACCCAGTGTGGGTGGAAGGCCAGGCAGCTGATGGCGCCGACCCGCTGGCCCATGAAGCCGTCGTAGTACTTGATGTGGTTGATGAGCTCCCCGCTGACGCTGTAGATGGCGGTGAACTGGTTCATGGAGCCGCTGCGGGCGAGGACGGGCTGGCTCAGCGCGGGGGAGCGGCTCCCCTCCTGGCACCCCTGCCAGAGGGCTCAGGCCGCAGGCTCTGTCCCCTCAGCTAGCCGGGGTGAGCGGCAAAGGGGCCCCACACGGGCTCCCCCACACGGGCTCCCCCACACGGGCTCCCCGACCCTGGGCTCCCCCACCCCGGGCTCCCCAATGGGCTTGCGTGCGGGCATAGGGCCCAGGGCTGACTCTGGGGCCCTTGGAGACACTTGGGGCAGGACGGGGGCTTCTGAGGGTCATCACCTACCAGGCGATCAGGTTTGCCTGGGGGTGGATGTCGAGGGCCGTCAGCCCCTTCACGATCTGCAGGACGTTCACAGACTCCGGCATCCGAGGGTCAAAGATGCGCACGTCTCCGTTGACACTGCCAAGAGGGGTCACGGTGACGCCGGGCCACCCACACACGCCACTCAAGGCCAAGGCTGCCTGGACCCTCAGCGCGTCCAGTGATGCCCCTGGGAAGTATGTGGGCCCACCCCAACGACCCCAACAGACGACAGGGACAGCCCCAGCCTCCTCCCCAAAGCCAGAAAGAGCCCAGCCGCAGGGCCGCAAAGCTGCGACACAGTGAGCAAGGCCGCGGGGGAGGCTCTGAGTTATCTGCTCATTTCCGGCCGGAAATTAGATTTTGTGCAGCCCGGGATGCGGCGACAGGAGGTGGCAGGACGGGAGGCCGGCTCGCCGCCCCCAGAGGCCACCTCCTCCCTGCCCCTGGCCTCTGGGGGCGTGGTTCCGAGGGCTGTGTTGTTTCCACATCACAAACAAGGGAAAGAGCATCTCTTTGAAGAGAGAGTGACTTTGTGACAGTAAATTACATTTGCTGTCCCTGTAACGGCAAATAAACATCCACTGCTCTCAGCACAGGATTGCTGGGCAGTGGAAGTGGATCCTCAGCGATCCCGGCACATGCCTCCTCCCTGCCCCCGCCCGCCCGCAGGGCACCCATGGGCAGAGCTCCAACGGGAGAGCCTGCTGTCCCCTCCCTGTGCCGGCCCTGACCTTTCTGGCCAGGCCCGGGGCAGAAGCTAATTGCTACCCTGAAAGGCCATCATTTCCCAGCTGCTTAAATGCCAAGAACATATTTTAAATGAAGAGAAAACAATGTTTTTACAGGGAAATGTCTCATGAATATTCCTGCTCATTACCTGACACTCATGATGTGGCCCTCGGGGTGCTTCTGGAGGTAGGCCTTCACCACCCAGGCCGTGTGCTCCCGGTAGGTCATGACGCGGCTGGAGGGAGGAAGTCGGGTCAGTTCCAAAGGGCCGCCAGGCTCCGGGGGAGGCCGGGCAGGGGGCAGGTGCAGCCCGGTTACCATTCACTGAGCGCCATCCTCCTGTCGTAGACACGGATGGAGCCGTCGCCGAGCCCGGCCACGATGAGGGAGCGGCGGGAGTCGCAGGACAGGCTCGTCACACAGCTGTCGGCACCCGTGGGGATGTCCTAGGGCCACAAAGAGACCCCGTGAGGCTGCCTTCACAGCCACCGTGGGTGCAGCCGTCACCACGGGGCGGAGCCGCCGCCTCCTCCAGCAGGGAAGCCGCCAGGGCCAGAGGAGCGGACGGGCGAGGGTCCGGGGGAGTCAGGCCCACCCCCACTGAGTGACAGCCCTGCAGCCACAGCCAGGAGGGCAGCCGGATTCCCAGGGCCACAGGCCCCACCGCCCGTTACCCTCCCCACCGCCCCCCCGCTTTCCTAGAAGGCAGGCGAAGCGCATCTCGGCAGGAGGAATCCTGGAGGGCTCCCGCTTAAAGTTCCTCGTTAGCTCGAGGACGGGCCTGGGGGAGTCCTGCTGCCCATCAATGTCAACTTCCCTCTCCTCCTGGCAGCTGTCAGTGCTGGAGAAGGGTGTGGGCGTGATGGAGGCCCCGCGGGAAAGAGCAGGAGACAAAAGACGGGCCCCAAACGGGAAGGTGCTTCTCTGTCAGCGAGGCCCAGCGCAGACGGAAACCCAACGGAGTCTATTTAAAAGGCGGAGCCGGCCTGCCTCAGCCCTGCTTCCTCTGCGCCCAGCTCGGGGCCCCCACCTCCCGGAGCACTCTCAGGGTGGGGTGTGGGGACAGGACCCCAGGTAATGGCGCCAGTGTCAGGGTGTCCAGCTGCGTCCCAGGAAGGACTGGACGCAGCCGACTGTCATCACAGTCCACGAGCGCTAGGTGGAGGGGGCGTCACCTCCTCCAGGGCTGCAGCCCCCGTGCCCCCTGCAAGGAGCTGCGGTCTCTTCGTTCCGGGAGGCGGTCCCTGCCTGGGGCCCGCCACTCTCCCAGGACGGCTAAGGCAAAACCAACTCACTCCTCTCTTTTTATTAAAACCCAAAATAAAAGATGCTTTAAGAAGCACTAAATCAGATAATCATGCTAATTTAAAACAGACTCAGCCTGCTGCCTCCTGCTAGTCCCTAATCTGCACAGATAAAACAACACTTGACAGTGAGGCTGAGCGAGGCTGGGGTGCAGGTCCCAGGTCAGGCCCGACGGGCACAGGGGGACCAGGAGGAGGCCTGCACCTGCTCTCCCAGACCCTGCCTTCCCGCCCTCCAGAGACACTGAGGCTTCGTCACAAACTGCACCCCCGAGACCCTCATTCTCCGTCCTTGACTGGAGGGTGAGCGGCACTGGGGAGGGCGGGGGGTCTGCACACTAGTCCCAGGCCCCCCAGGAGGCCCAGCTCAGGCCGGCGTGGTTACCTGCACCTTCATCTCGCGGTCCGTGTCCCAGATCCGGACGATCCGCACGTCTCCTGAGCTCATGAGGAGGCCGGTCTCCTGCTCCCAGTCCACCACCATCCCGGCTCCTGGAGAGACAGACGGGTAGTGTCACCAAGGGAGCCTGTTCCCAGGAACCACTCAGCCAGCTGGGGCCGACCCAGAGGGTGGGTCCCAGCCCTACACACGATCCGGGGCCTTCCCCAGGTCCTGGCTGCACCCCAGCGTCTACCAAGGGGACAGCATGGCGCTAGGACCGCCTGTCCAAGAAGCCAGTGGCCGCGGCCGGCAGGTCTGGGGACTCAGAACGGGTGTCAGTGACCAGGTGATGCTAGTCCTCAGGCCATGTCAGAGCCCCAGCCCCGCGTTCCCCGGGAATGAACGGCCCGCAGTGGCCCCTCTTGGTGGCAGGGGGCTGACTGCGGACGCCGGCTGTGAGTGAGCCAAGGGACCCCCGCCCGACGCCAGCCTGGACAGGGAGCGGGGGCGCCTGGCCCTCCGGGGGCAGTGCTGACACCTCCCAGGAATGAGGTTTAATTAATATTTAATTTTAAGTATTTCAGAGATACAGAACACACCAGAAATCCTTGTACCTAATGCCCTGATCTAACAGTTGCTAGTATCTCTGCAGTTTTGCTTTTTTTTTTTCTTTTTGAAAAGAAGTAAAATTACAGACACACTGAAAGCCTCACACCTGTGTGTCCTGTCCCCGGTCTGCAGGCCGAGGGCGCCGCTCCCCTGCAGGGGCGCGTGTCCAGAACCAAGACACACGCCTTCCATGTTTCAAAAAAAGTTGCCAATCTCAAGTGCAAGTGTATTTTCCAGCGACCTGCCTTTTCCCGGTAATGTTACACTTCGAGGTTTATCCGACTTGACAGACGAGGGTCTGGGTAACTCGTGTACCCTCTGGGTCACATGCCCTTGGGGAGTGAGCCTGTCACATCCACGACCCCCCGGCTTTGTAAACCACGCCACACTGAAGGTGTTTCCTTGCACCCTGCGCACGGGAGGCGGGGCCCTGGGAAGGGGACAGGCCCCACTCCCCAGGCAAGGCCATCTCGCCCCAGAGCGGGTGCCACACTGCACACTCAGCAGAAAGGGAGTCGAGAGTGAAGCCGTCACGCTGGATTCCCCTCCAAGCTCCGGCCTTTCTCCAACCCTGGACTCTCATATGCACGCGTCACCTCAGGCCCCCACTTGGACCTGAGCTCCTCAACGCTCCTTCCAGTGGCCCCCATGGCCTCCCAGCTGGCTCCCGCTCTGCTCTGGCCTCCAAACACCGCCTTGGGGGGGGTCCTTTTGCCAGGGAGCAGGTCCGGCACCTGGAACGCCCCTCTCCTGATGTCACACAGCCACCTCCTCGACCCCATGAGGCTGGGGCTCTCCCTGCTCCCCACCCAGATGCATCACCTCGTGTGCACCCTGCTGCCGTGTCTGTTCCCCAGAATGTCAGCTCCCGAAGACAAACGGGTGAACCTTTGTTTCACCTCTTAGAACAGTTTCCCCACTGCAATGCCCCAACCCCGGGCAGGAGGCCACACCCCAATGTGCCAGAATGACATCTGCTGGGGACAAGGCTACAGGCGAGGCCCTCGGCCCCATCCTCATATCAGGACCCGCAGGTGCAGGGGGGCATGTGACCCCCACCTGTCCAGGAGACCCAGTTACACGGCGATCGATCAGCCCAAAAGCAGAGCCTGAATCTCCACCTCCGGCCTCCCTCATGACATGCCCGCTGTGTGTTCACGTAAGTGAATCGCAGACGACGCGCCCGCCCAGGACCCCGGGCTTGGGGCGGCACCAGGTCCCTGCAGGGCTACAGATCCCGATCTGTGGACCGCCGCTGGGGTGGTCCTCCTGCCTGAGTGGGACACAGCTCCAGGCCTCCTCACGGGACCTTTCCCGACCACACCTGTGTCTTGACTTCCAGACACAGCAGAGCAGAGACGACCTGATTCATCCCGAGTTGGTAAAAGATGATGAAGAAGGTGACGCTTTCTTCCTTGACGTGTTGAGCACAAGGGATGAGACTGACGGCTGTGATGTAAGGACAACTCACGAGACGGGGACACTGTGGCCCTGAATCGGAGTGAAGCTCTCCCATCGTTTCGCTCCTGGGGGGCACGGCCCTGCAGAGTTTCCCGCCGTCTCCGTCCCTGGAGAGCCAACAGCCGGGGGGGGGGGCATGCCCTCCATGGCCTCTTGGGCCTTTCCTGTTTTCCAGGAGCTTCAAGTGTGAGTCCATATGCTGCGCCTGCAGGACACGGGAGCGTCTCTGTCCTCCTGGTGCGTCTGACAGAGCCTGACTGGCACCGCACGGCTGCGGCCCCTCCCTACAGAGCTGCAACCCGAGAGCGTGAGGTCACACTCCACCTAGTGACCTCCACTGGACTGCCCGGGGGGCGCTGCGCAGCCCCTGGGGGCAGAGATTCCTCCCCTCCGCCAACCTCATCCTGCCTACAGCCCCTGGTCACGTGTTCTGGTCCTGAAACTAGCCCAAGAGGGAATTTCTTCACTAAAGTGCAGATGCACGGAGCAGCGGTGGTTGGACAGGAAGCTGGAACGAGTCAGGCTGGACAGCGCCGTGGGCCCAGCAGACAGCGACGTGAGAGACACGCCGTTTCAGAGGCTCGGGTCCCTGTGGTGTCTGCGATCAGCCTCCATGCTCAGTGGCCAGTCCAGACGAACCTGAGGACCCCGTCTTCTGGAACAGACCTCAGAGACCCCAACGTGGACTTGACCTCTGAGGACTGGTCATTCAGAACTGACCTCTGAGGACCTGCCAGGTGAACCTGATCCCTAAGGACTGGTCATCTGCAACTGACCCCTAGGGATCTGTCATCCTGAAAGAGGCCCTCGGGGGCTATGGTTCTGGAACGCCAAGGAGGAGGACCAGGGCCTGCCCACCAGGTACACGTGAGAACCTCAGACCTGTGGGATGGCAACTCCTGTCCCCTCCCCAGGAACACAGACGCAGAGCCCCCCACGGGGCCAGGCCTCCTCTGGTGCCCTGTGAACACCTGCTGGTCCTGGCCTGGGCCCGAGAGAGCGGCCACTGGGCCTCATCCATCTGCCTCCTGCACTGAGAGGCCTTCCTGTCCACCGGGTCCTGCTAACTAGACTCTGGATGTGCCTGTGACCCTGGAGGAGGAGGGCGGCGCGGGGAGGGTGTGGGCACCTGTGACCCTTGCCCCGCCGTCCACATCAGCCCTCTTCGCGGCCTCGCCCAGCCTGCTGCCCAGCTGCTCCCAGACCAGAGGCCCGGGGTTTAAGTCCAGGTCACATGCACCAGTGCCGGGCGACCTGCTCACCCCTCTCCGGGGCTGCCGCTGCCCTGTCCTGACTCCCCTGGTCCCAGCCCCATGAGAAGGGCGTCCTCTGGCCCTTCTTTAGGGCTTCAGGGAACGGGACGCTGTCGTGTCTCTAAGACTGTGAGGAGCCCTCCCGAGAGCTGCCCTCCGGTTGCCGCTGCCGCCGCCGCCGCCGCCGCCGCCAGGTAAGCAGAGTGGGGAGGCAGGGGCCCTTGGGTTTCCTCTCTTCTAAGGCCTTTGCTGCATGTTGAGCTTTTTACCTGAAGAGTCCTTTGTGAAATATAAAGTGTGAGTCCACACGTCTGTAGGAACTTCTCATTCTCAGCCTCCGCCGCACCTCCCCCCATTTCTGCCAGCAGCAGGGGCCCTGGGGCCACGTCCGCCTTCCTGCAGGGGACGTGATCACTGCAAAGAGCGACTCCCCACGACCCGGACAGGAAGTTCACCAAGACGCGGCTCACGCTCTACCTCGGACCCTGCACGTTACAGCTCAGGCGTTCACTCTGCTGCCTGGATTCGTAAGACCCCATCTCTTTACAATTTACCCCAACAGCAAGGCCGAGACAGAAAGGGGCACCGCGCAGCGCGGGTCTTCTCAGTTTGCTAACCCAGCTCTGCCGCGCGCATCCACGGGCAACCATCAAACTTACACGTGGATTTTCAGATGGAAACAGATGCTGCCAGAGACTTGGCATTAAGTTCTGAAAAAGATTCTTTTTTGAAAAATGTGGCGGGAACACAAATCTCAGACTGAACGACTTCTCTGTGCCAACGGGACCGAGCCGTGCCCTTCAGGTGAGCCTGCGGAGCCGGGCCTCCCGCCCGGCGGGAACTGAGCCCCTGGGGGAGGCGGCCCCGCTGCAGCAGGCGTGGGTCTGGGCTGTTTTCTGTTCCTGGCTGTCACGAGGGTGGCCTGGAGCAGGATGAGAACTGGGCTGTCCTTGAGGGCAGGATGAGCCCAAGGGTGAGGCCACCAAGGAAGATGGGAGAGACGCGGCTCGGGGCTGGCAGGGCTGGAGCCGCGCCTTCGGGACGAGGACCGGTCCTGCCCCAGGCTTTCACTGAGGTTCCTCCCCAGAGCCTCACGCAGGCGCCTGGCCGGTCCCATGAGGTCCCTGGCCCCACGAGGTCCGAGTGCTCAGCTTCTGTACTAACGAGACTGCGCGGAGGGAGCAAGTAAGAAAACCAGTCCTAACCTCGGCAGGCGGAACAGCTTGGCGGGCGAGTGACAGGCGCCAGCTCCCACCCTGGGCGCTCACAGGCAAGACACAAGGCACTCACCTCCCTGCTTACTGCGGTCAAGATAGATCAAGACCTTTCGTGCCAGACCTGCGAGGAAACAGGGATTATGGGTTTGATGCGAGGGCAAGCCGGCCAGCCGGAGCCAAATCAGCCCCAGACACATGGCAGTGGGTTAGAGGAAGCCAGTGGAGGTGCTGACAGCCGCCCGGGGGCAGCCTCAGCTGGAGGAAACGGGCCAGCCTGTCCATCTCAGCGAAGATGGACCTACAGAAGTGAAAACCCAACTGTCAGGGTTTCTGGCTAAAAAGGGAGTCTCTCCCTGGCTGGGAGCCTGGGAGGTGCCGTGACTCGGCTGAAACGAGCTGGCGGCACTTCGAGTGAATGGAGGTTAGTGCCAGGCGCGCACACGGTTAGCGCAGCCAAGCCGGCAGGGGCTGACCCGGCCGCGCCGGAGCAGGAGCAGCGCGGCGGCCACAGGAGGGGAGATGGCGCCTCCGTCCGGGGTCTCAGCACCAGGACAGCTCTTCATCCCCAGGGGGCCTGGCGGCCAGCGAGGAGGCCTGGGAGGGGCTGTCCAGGCATCTGGGTGCGGTGGCCAGAGGACGGGACGTCCCACAGGACAGGGCGCACGCAGCTCCAGGGCGTGGCCGGGGCCCCGGGCTGCGGGGAGCCTGAGGGGGCAGCGTCCCCAGGCTAACTGCAGTGTGTGCACGAGTCTGTGTGCTCACGTGTGCACATCCATGCATGTGCGCACGTGCCCACACAGAGCCAGAGGCACGCTAGGATGACGCCGACACGCTGCACATTTCACACAACTTCTGGAAAGCAGGGGTGGGGCCCCTGGGGGAACAGCCTTCTCTTTGGCCACAAACCACGGAATCAAATCTTTGCAAACAAACCTTTGCCAAGACAGCGACCTGGCGAGTGGATTCAGAGCACAGGGGAGACCCTGCAGGCAGAGCTAACCACCGAGGGCATGCGAGGTCCTCTGGGTCTCCTGACCCACTGCCCTCCCCACCACACACCCTGCACATCAGTGTGCACAGAGGACGAGACCCCCCCGCCCCATGCCCTCTGTGGCTGAAGGACTCGGTGGGCCAGGCCTCTGGGGCTCATGGCCGTGCAGGACCCCCGCCATGGGCGCGTGGAGAAGCTGTTGACAGCGGCCCCTCTTCCACACACACCGTTCACAGAGGCCCGGTGAGGCCCTTGCTGTGGAGAACAGAGCACCCCGTGCCCCGAGAGGTCACCTGGAACAGGGAGTGGGGGCTGCGGCCTCTGCCTGAGACGGTCCTGGGGGATGCAGCTGGCACTCTGAAGGGTCTCGCGCTGCGGATGTACCCCAGGTGCCTAAAAGCAACGTCTGTGGAAGTTGTTGGGTCTCCCCCCAGGGCTGCAGCCACGGCTCCAGTCAGAGGCCAGACTGCCTCCCGGGATGGGCAAAGAGAAGGCAGCCCGGTGCTGGCGGGCGGAAGGCTACCAGAAGTCGCCACAGGGGCCGGGATCCTACCAGACCCGCCCCTTGGTTACCGAGCTCAAGCTCCTCAAAAGTAAATTAAAACAAGGGGGCCTCTCGGGCCCTGACAGGGCTGTGGGCCCCTCACCGCAGAGGGGGGCTGCGGGGGCTGGAGGGTGTGGGGCTGAGAGCTGCCCAGCCAGGCTGCTGGGCTGCGGGTTCTCAGGCGCCCCTCCTGGCCCTGCAGACACAAGCCCTTCCTGTCTCGACCTCCCAGGCTCTGGGTCCTTTCCACCCGTTCCCTGCCCCCAAAAGAACAAGGAAATAACACTTTCCTTTTTGCTACGCCCACTGCTGCCTGATTGGAAGGCAGGGGGTGGACCAAATGAACCTGCCCAAAGCCCTCTCCCCCCACTTGCTGATGAAGACCTGGAGGTGAGACCCCCACCAGCTTCCTGGCCCCTCACCAACCATGCCTCTCCTGGGGAGATTTCTGAAAACCTGGGAAAGGCAGAGGGTCCAGCAGGAGCTGGTAGGAAACACTGGTGGAACCCACTCTCACGTTAGGGATGCAGTGCACACCTGGGCTGGGGTGGCTCTCCACGCACAGGTGACGTCCGCTCACGAGCTGGAGACAAGTGTTGGGGCACCCCGAGACAGTGCGAGGGTCAGTTCACTCACCTCAGCCTCCTTCCCTCCCAGCTAGGCAACCCCCGGCACGCCATCCCCCGACGGGCGCCCCAACATGTGCACTGGAGGAAAGGCAAGCGGCTTTGCCCCCGATGGGCAGCCCCACACGCGCACTGGGGGAAAGGCAAGTGGCTTTGTGGGCAAGAAACCACACACACCTCTCCTGGGGTGGCAGGTGGGCAGCTGCGGAGGAAGAAGCCAGACCACAGCAGGTCTCCCGAGCCGTCCCGTCCTCCAGCCCAGCCAGGAGCCCTGACCTGCTCTGCAACAGCCTGGCCCTGCCCTCCTGCACTGAGGTCTGCGTCGAGGGGCTGGTGGAATGGCTGGAGCCTGGGGCATGCCACCTGCTGGGACGGCTGCAGGAAACTAAGGACTGAAAACTATGATTTGACTCGGCCAGAGGGTCCCGCAGTGACACCTGTGAGCGTGAACACCCGGGAACCCGGTGAGGCCATCAGACACCTGCTCGGTCTGGAGCCCGGCCCCCTGCAGACCCGCCAGCTCCAGGCTGGGGTTGGGCTGAGCGAGTGGGAGGTGGGGCTGCTGGGCAGGGGACAGGCTTTGGCTTGAAGATGGGAAAAAGCAGGAGAGAGACGAGGGACCCTGCAATGGCACTGTCACCACGTTGGCACAGGACCGGCCCAGAGATCTGGCAACAAGAAATGGCTGTTTTGTCTGAAGGAAATGTAAAAACATGGCTGACTCGAAAAATTAACAAATAAAGAAGTGTCTGCTCTGCAGCAGCCATGCCCGAGAGTCAGCATCTCCCCAGGACAGGTGCTTGGGTGGAGGCAGAGAAGTGGCCCCGTGGCATCTGCTGCGAAGAGCCCGGCCATGCGGGGCCAAGCAGAACCCCAGCCGCAGGGTCAATCAGTGCCACGCGGGGCCACGCAGAACCCCAGACGCAGGGCCAGTCAGTGCCACGCGGGGCCACACAGAACCCCAGCCACAGGGCCACGCAGAACCCCAGCCGCAGGGCCACTCAGTGCCACCTAGGGGCCACGCATAACCCCAGCCACAGGGCCACGCAGAACCCCAGCCGCAGGGCCACTCAGGGCCACTCGGGGGCCACCCGGGGCCACATAGAACCCCAGTCGCAGGGCCACGCGGGGCTACATGGGGACACACAGAACCCTAGCTGCAGGGCCGACCATGAGCTGCTCCTGCTTCCACTTTGTGAGGGCCCTGCATCCACACTGGACCCAGGGTACACAGCCTGGCAGCTGCGTAAGTAAACGCCGTGCAAGGGCTGAGCGCAAGGCTGAGCGCGCGGGGACAGCGGGGGACGGTGCTCTCACCGTGGCCGAGGGGCGGCCATGCCCACCAAGGGGCTGCGCACACGTCCTCTCTCAGGGACCAGGCACACGGGAGCCCCGTGCACTCAGCACCAAGCAAGCTAATGGGCGCAGAGAACACAGAACACAGCCAGGCCCCATGGCGGAAGCCGGGGATACGGGTGGTGGGCTGGTCAGAGCGCGGCGGGACCTTCGCCTGCCAGGGGCCGTCCCCCGAGCAGGAAGCTGGTGGGTGGTGACCCGAGGAGTCTGGGTGGACAGGGCGCCTGCGGGACCCCCAGGTCGGAGAGCACCCACCTCGGGTAGTGGGCAGCATGTCGGAGAGCCCCTGCCAGGCCGTCACCATTTCCGGATTCTTTTCCAAATCGGCGAAGTTCTTCCAGACCCTGATGGCGCCGTCATCTTGGGAAGAGAAGAGGAGGTTAAAACGCAAGCCTGTGCTCTGGGGTGTGGGCCGGGACCTTGTGGGGAGCCGCAGGGCAGAGCGAGGGCCTCAGGGCTGGGCCTCCACCCACCGAGCCAGTCTCCCCCCGGGGGACGGTACAGGGCCTCTCTCTCCGGCCTCCTGTCTGTGCCCCTCACGACTCAGGAAATGGTGGACGACTGAGTCCCGACCTCCACCCGGCTGCCCGTCGCCCCCACCCCTGCGAAGCGAAGCTCCAGTTGAGAACTCAAGCCTGGCCCTGCCTCTCCCCGGGATCCCGCACCTGAAGGGCCCTCGGCTCCCCGTGCTGTCCCTGAGCCAGGACCCGCTCTCTCTGCCTCCGCGGGCTCACAGAGAGGCTAAGTGTGACCCGCGCTCAGACCCTCACTGGCCACGCTGCCTGCCCGCACCCCCACCGCCTGAGCCCGCAGCAGCGGGGGGCTGCCAGCAGGACCTCTCCCCACAGGTGTGCCCCACGCGGGGGGCCCAGGTGCACTTCAAAGAAGAGAAAGGAAGGCTGTCAGTGCAGACAGCTCGACTATCTCCACGGCTCCGAGGCCCAGGCCCGGCCGGGTCCGACAGGCCGGGCCAGGATGGGGTCACAGGGCAGGGAGCCTAGACGCCCGGCTCCCTGGTTCCCCTTGGCCATGTGATGGGCTGCGAGCCCTGGCACGAGTCCCGCTGGGCCTGCCCTGCTCGCCCTCAGTATCCCGAGACCCACTTGCCGGCCTCCGTGGGTGTCCTGGAGGCTAGAAGGACGGAGACCAAGGGGGCCTCTCCTGGGCAGGGGAGCGCCAGGTGAGGATACGGTCCTCGAGACACTGCCCAACACTCTGCTTCCCCTGTCACCTGTGGGTGAAGCCCTTCCCCTCTTAACTCCTCAGTGACAGCGGTGGGGGCCTTCACCTGGAAGCAGTCAGTACCCTCTGCCAGAAGAAATGGTTGGGGTCGCAGGACCCTCCGTGTGAGCTCACGCTGGGGTCTCGAATCTGCTCTCCTTCACCTCCGCATCGGGGTTTGGGTCCCCACCAGGCAAACCCCACTCACCCGTGGCCGTGAGCAGGAGAGAGCAGTCCTGGCCATTCAGATACTCCATGGCGGTGACCCGCGTGTACCGAGGGTTCCCGTTGTGGAAATAATCCAGCTTCTCCCCTTTCTCCCAGTCCCAAAAGCTTCAGGGAGTAAGAGAGGAAAAAGGCGGGTGATCAGGGAGATGCAAACAAAACCTGCAAGAAGAGACCACCGCCCCCACCAGGTCGGCCACCATCGAGAACACAGGGAGGCACGAGCGCTGCCCAGAAGCCGAGCGGCACTGGCGGCAACGCAACGTGGCATGGCCGCGGTGGGAAGCGGGGGCGGGGCCCCCAGACGGCAGGGCACAGAGGCTCCACGTGCTCCCGGGCCCCGCGGGCGCGCCTGCAGGTGCGCGTGCCTGACGGGTGCGCATGCCCAGGTCGCAACGGCGCCATTCGCAGCATTCACAAGGCGGAGGCGACCCAGCGCCTGGCGTCCGATGAAGGACCAAACAGACTGTGGTCCGTCCACACAGAACCTGTCCCGTCCCAGGAGGGAAGGACGTTCTGACACCCGCTACCACAGGGTGAACCTTGAGGACACTGCTCAGTGGAACAAGCCAGACACAGAAGGACGAATCCCGTGTGACTCCACCTCCGTGAGGCGCATGGACAGACAAGCACACAGAGAGCGAGAGGAGGACGACAGGGACGGGGTGGGGGGTGGCTGCCGGGGCCGGGCGGGGGGAAAGATGAGGGACGACGGCGGCGACGGCCGCAGAGCAAGCCGAGCGTGCTTAACGCCCACACGCTCGAGAACAGCGAAGACGGTAAGTTCCTCTCAACGTAAGTTTACCGCCAGGAAAGCAGAGGAATCGGCCACAGGGGGGACCCTGCGCTTCACAGGCCGTGATGGGAGCTGCCCTGTGGTCCCCCCCACCAAGCGAGCACTTTCTCCACGGCGTCAGGGCCGCCCTCGCCGTGGCTGAACGTGGTCTCGCTGCTAAGGCTCCATCGCACACTTGCTGCACCCACCCATGAGCGCACCCTCTACAGGCCCCCACTGTGAGTCCTGATGCCCCCGTGCACCAGGCACAGCTTGTCTAAGTGCCAGAAGCACACGTCACGGCCCGCGTGTCACGGTGGTCAGAACCCTGGAGCGCGGGTAAGGGGGCCAAGTGCAGGCCCGGGGCAGGGGAGGTGGCGTGGGCAACGCCAGCAGGAGGGATGTTTCTCCGCGAGTTCTCGAGCCCCTTCTCCCAAAACAGCCCAAAGGCGCGGGATTAGCAGCTTCCAGGCCAGGAGGGCGTGGGGGGGGGCACCTGCTTGTCAGCCCACAGGCACCCCCATACCAGATGCTGTCTTTGTCGGCCACGGCCACGCACGGCGTGAAGGGGTGAAACTTGACCACGGAGGGGACGCCAGGGTTCCTGTTCAGGAATATCTGGTCGTCCAGTCTGGTGATACCTGCCGAGGGAAAACAGGACGGTGGGTCTCAGCTCGCAGTGAATGCTGAAGACATGTATTACCAAGGCCGCCACCAACCCTCATGTCCGGGGACCTGGAGGGGTGCAGAGGGGAGCAGGGGCCACTGCGCCAGTCGCACTCAGACCAGTGCCATCTGGTTAGGGTTTATGAAGAGTGCACCGAAGGCCTTGAGCAAAGCTCAGTGAGGCTGCGTCTGGTAACTCAGACCCAAGGTGGAAGCCTCGGTCTGGCCAGCACTGCCTGAGTCC
Organism: Camelus ferus; assembly: GCF_009834535.1. Lineage (NCBI taxonomy): Eukaryota > Metazoa > Chordata > Mammalia > Artiodactyla > Camelidae > Camelus > Camelus ferus. The sequence goes on from NC_045711.1 coordinate 21,189,982, forward strand.
AGCCACTGCCTGGGGGGCTCCAGTCCGGAAAGACAGTGACCTTGAAACGATGCGACTGAAGGACAGACGGTCAGGAATCTCAGAGAGGAGGACAGGGAATTTTTCACCAGCCCCGAAACAGGGCCTCGGAAACAGGCCCTCGCGGCTCTGAAGGGGGTTCAGAGGAACATAAAGAGGCTAAAAACGGTCCGAGCATCAGATGGACTCAGACAACGTCTGGAGGACCACATGGCTCATCAGAGCAGCCAGGGCCGGGCCCCTCGGCCCTGCCCTGTTGCGGAGGGCGGGCAGCCCATGACCCTCAGGCCCCGGCGTCACCCCTTCCTCGGCCGCTGGACGCAGGTCTCAGGTGGTGCACAGGAGAGTAGCCGTGACAGCCACGCCGCGTGATCCTGGCACCGGCCGGGTGAGCTGCTGTCGCCCACGGTTTCAGTCCTTGGCTGCCTCCTTTTGCTAAACCAGCCGACGCTGAAACCACCTGCTTATTAGGACGGGCCCCAGAGGGCTTAACCGCTGCCCAGAGCTGCCTTCTCCCTCAGCCACGGGTTCCCCTGGAGGGAGCCAGCATGGGGCCGATTCGACCGTGAGAGGAGTGGGCACTGTGGGCGCTCTGCACACACGCACAGGCTGGTGCTTGGCGGCGGGCTCACGGGTGTCATGGGGGGACGGCTGAGGGAGTCACTGAGAGAGGAGGGGCGTTAGCGCTGCCGAGGCCCTGCTGACTTGCCCGCAGGCTTCAGCGTTCACAAGCCCCAGCTCGCAGCTGGCCGCAGACAAAACCACAACCCCGGGAGGCCAGGCTCCGAGGCGGGTCTCTGCCGTCTGCACGCCCCCTGCCAGCACTGCTTGTGACTCAGTGGCTTCTCTTAGTGTGTTTTTGACAAGCACGTCTGTTCTTTCCACAAAGACTAAAAAGGAGAACCCCTGCCCCGGTTTATGAATACACTCCATTTCTTATGTTCTGGTCTGGAAAGCCTGGTTCTGCCTTCACTCCCAGCTCAGCGCGGACCAGAGCCTGGCCTTCACTGGCAGGTCCATTTGCCTCCAGACGCCAGACCGCGTGTGGCTGCCTCGGCGACAGGGAAACCCACGTGTCCTGCTGTCCCCGCCTGGAGGCCCGGGGTCCTGAGGCACCGCCACCCTCCAGAAAGCAGCCCCTGACGCTGTAGGTCAGGGAGCGCCTGTCAAGCTGGGCGGCTCACTTGCTCCCCCGGGGAAGCTGCGGACACTGAAGCCTGTTCCTGAGCGGTGGCAGCGCCTCCGCAGAGGCCCAGAGGGTCGTGAACAACCAAAATTAGCTTCAGCAGGAGTGACCCCGCGTTAACGGAACGTGACCCGAGGCGTTTCCCAGGGAGAGCTCCCAACCAAGTGCTGCCCAAACCTCGCTGCTTCTGGGAGGACAGGGCCCGGCAGGGCTGGTGCCCCGCCAGAGCCAGCCCAGCGCCGAAGGCTCAGGGGAGCTGAGCCTGCCCTGCTCCCTACACACCAGGCTGCGGGGCTGGGTCGGCTCCCAGGCCAGCTGCCCGTGCTCTGTCCCTGTCCTGACCACTGGGTGGAGGCCCTCGCTCCCCCTCCCTCCCTGCTTCAGGTCCTGGTGGGGGCCTGCAGCTAAGATGAGGGGGCTCCCCGGGCACCCACGCGTCCACACTGCTCACCACCACTAAACCCCGGGGGGACGGGGAGCTGGGGGCACACGGCAGGGAGCACTTTGGACACCTCTTGGCAAATTCAGTAAAAGGCTTGGTGCAAACGTGCTGAAATACAGCTGAGTGAGGACCACCAGGGCTGGGTGATTGTCTCCCATCCCCAGGGCGAGGGCGCAGGCCTGGACTGCCAGGGCCCACGGAGGGAGGGCTCGTTCCTTCACCCTGGAATTGACAAGGGGCAGAAGGGACGCTGGTCCCAAGCCTGTCAGTCAGACGGGAGCTTCCCTGGCAACAATCCCGGAGAGCTGGAGTCTCCCCAGGCAAGGCCACGGAGCCTTCCCGGACCAGCCCCCCAACCCCGCACCCCTGCCCCTGGAGCAGCTCCCCCTCCGCTGCCCGAGGGCCGCTCACCCTTCTGGATGAGCTGCCGCGCCTGCTTCCTGACGCGGCTGTTCCGCAGGAACCGCCACTCCCGTTCCTTGCGGGTCTGGCTCTCCAGGTCGTGCTCTTCTGGGATCTTCAAAACAAAGCACAATTAAAAGTGGTTATTCTCAGGTGAGAAGGTTCCTCACCCCGACATGTTGAAGACTCCGGGTCCCCAGTTGGGTCAGGATGCCCAGGGCCCCAGGGCAGGTGCAGAGCAGCACACGGCAACGGGGGGCAGTCACGGTGCCCCTGAAGCGGCTGTGTTCACGGCCCCCAGCTCTTCCCTCTGCCCCCTGCTGGCCGCTGGGCCTGGGACCCAGGGGAGGGCTGGCTGGCAATGTGACGGGGTGGGGGGTGCTGATTTAGGAAACTCCTGCCCCGAGGGCCCAACCGCGGAAGCGGAGCCAGCACCACTCCAACAGGGCGGCGGGGGCGGGGGTGCTGTTCCAAATCAGACGGACCTCGCGGGAGGTTAGGGATACGCGCCGCGTGTCTTCCGCAGGAGGGGCACAAAGGGCCTTGCTGCGCCGGACACGACATCTGCGCCTTCATACCCTAACTGCGAAATCAGAACCCTGGGGTGTGCTGAGACGTCTCTGCTGCTCTGCCTGACGCCAAAAGGAGCGAGGCAGCGAGTCAGAAGACGAGCAAGCTCACGAGGAGCGACAGCGGAGCAGGGCGGGGGCAGGCGGCCCGGAGGCCGGGGGCAGGCGGCCCGGAGGCCGGAGCAGGGCGGCCCGGAGGCCGGGGGCAGGCGGCCCGGAGGCCGGGGGCAGGGCGGCCCGGAGGCCGGGGGCAGGCGGCCCGGAGGCCGGAGCAGGGCGGCCCGGAGGCCGGGGGCAGGCGGCCCCGAGCGCAGGGAGGCCTCTGCTTCCCAGCATTTCACCGCTGTGCTCTTAAAAATCACAAGACCACACCCAACAAACCAGCGAGGACGCCCCGACGTGGAGCTGAGGAGACAGAGCAGCCTGAGCTGCCAGCGCCCTCAGCGGCGGCGAAGTAGCCCCGGGAAGGCACCCGGGGCAGGCTGCCTCCTAACACTTGTTCCACTGCGTGACAACTGGAGTTCGTCAGAAAAGAAGTGACAAGCGACCAGTGACGCGGAGCAGCAGTAAGAAACCCCAGGTGAGGAGACTCGAGGCTGGTGCAGGAGCGCGGACCACACCTGAACAAAGCCCCTGTTTCTGTGGGAGCAAGTCAGGGGAAGGGTCTGGAAGGCGGTCCCAGTGGGAAGAGGGAGGGATGGAGGAGGCCGGTGGCGTGGGGGCTGCGGCTTGCAGCCCAAAGGAGGCAGCAGGCGGGCGCACGTGCCGGGGTCCCAGGCAGACTGAGCCCGTGCACAGCGGGCTCACCCCTGCCCCGTGCGGGGTCCCGGTGGCAGAGCCTGGTGCTCCCAGGAGCCCAGGGAGGGACTCGCAGAGTTGAGCTGAGCTGAACTGAACCGCAGCCCATCGTCCCAGGGACAGTCGCCAGCACCACGAGGACAAGCAGGTGGAGAGCGGCCGCTGACAGGGGAGAGAGACCAGGAGAGGACACAGAAGAGGCTGGGGAAAGCCGCAGGCAGCGGCCGCCAGGATGGGCAAGGGCCGGTCAGGAAGGAGGGCAGATGGCTTCCCACCTGGCGCCGCGCCACTGCCCGCTCCGAGGCCGCCTCCTGGCCTGCGGGCGGAATAGAAGCTTCCGAGTAAACAAAGCCCAGACCCAGATGCGCCTGCTGCCCCCAGGCAGAGCTGGAGGGACCGGGTGCCGGGTCATGGCTGACAGGGCCTGTCTCTGGGGCAGCTGGGGCTCGGGGACAGAGGAAGGCCAGGGGGTCCCCAGAAGCAGCCACCTGGGCACTTCCCTGTGAAGCAGGTCCCTGGACGGTGAGACTGCGGGTCACAGGGCTGGGCCTTGACCCTCAACACCCCCCCCAGTTAAGGAGGTCCCAGTGCACAGGGGAAACTCAGAACACACACGACGCTCAAGAGTGGGGCGAGCCCGACTGCCCCCACTTCCCGGAAAGGCTGGCCAGCTTGATGCTGGACTCCCAGCCGCCAAGCCCCCTGGGTTCCCGGGGTTCAGGGGACGGGTGCTCCCGCACCTGCCTCTCACCGCGGCACGTTCACCATCTCTCCCATTGTTGCAGCAGATGACCCCCCCCCCAAACAACGAGGTTGTCTCCGCGCAGGGAGGCTGTTCCACGGGCTGACCTGGCCCAACTGCACCACCTCTGGGGGGTGACCGCGCTGAAGGCCACTGGCCCATGAGGAAAGCGCTCTGAAGTGCAAACGAGGGACCCTGCAGGTGCTGCCACCCATACACAGGCGTTGTCATCACCGACCCCACCTCCCCAAAGTATCAGGGTGACTGACACGCGGCCACACGCTGTCAACTTCAGCCTTGGGGGCACAGTTCTGAGCGTGCCACAGTCATGCGGCCACCACCACAATCCACGTGTGGAACAGGCACTCCCTCCCCCAAACTGCTACGTGCCCTCTGAGGCCAGGCCCTCCCCCAGCCCCAGCCCGGCAACCCCCCCAACCATTTTCTGTCCCTGCAGCTTGGTCCTGCCTTTTCCGGATGTTGCAGAACTGGACCGAACAGCTTGAGTCTGGCTTCTTCCCCTGAGCATAACGTGCTCGAAATTCATCCGTGGTGTGTACGCGTCAGTTTATTTCAAACACTGTTTTCTGGTGGCCAGTGTTCCGTCACGTGGCCCTAGCACAGTTCACTCACCGAGGGAAGTGTATCTGGGGTGCTCCCGGTGCCTGGAGACTAAGAACAGAGCCACTGTGAACCTCCACACCCAAGCCTTCCTCTCTCCTGGGAGAACACCCGGCAGCAGGGCCGCTGCGCTCCGCGTAAGCGTGTGTTTAATTTTGCAAGAAAGAGCCGAGCGTTTCCAGGGCGCCTGCAACATCCTGCCTTTGCACCAGCACGGCGTGCACCCTCGGGAAGCACCTGGCGCCAACAGACCTGAAAGCGCCAGCCCTTCTCACCGACGCGCCGCACCTCACTTGCCGACTCGACTTCCCTCGCGAACAGCCGCCGTGACACACGTGTCTCTCCCCGTGCTGCCCTGCCGTCTGTGTGTCTGTCTGGCCAAGCGTCTGCAGATCTCTTGCTCTGGTTTTAACTGGGCGGTTTGTTTCCTGGTTATGGAATTTTGAGAGCTCTTTACATAAACAGGATACAAGGTTTTATCAGATGTGCGTTTCGCAGTCTTCCCTTGGTCTGCGGCTCGTGTTTTCCTGTTCTTCACTGAGTCATGACGAGAGCAGGTGTCACTCTCAGCGCGGTCCAACTGGTCATTTTTTCTTGTGTGGTTTGCACCCTGCGTCTTAGTAAAGAAATCACCGCCTAACCCACGGTCAGGAAGGTGTTCTTCCGGACGTTTCGTGGCTCCAGGCTTCCCCTTTAGGCAGTGAGTTGCCCACAAGGTGGGCCACCCTCTCTCCGCCGGACTGAACGGTCCGCGCGCCCCCGTGGGAAGCCAGCAGGACGGACGGACGTGGGTCAGCTGCTGGACGCCAGTCTGCCCACGTCCACGTGTGTCCACACACCACCCACGCCGTGACCGCTTTCACTTCACGGTGCGCCCCGAAGCCCGTCAGCAAGGGCCTCCGAATCTGTTCTACTTCAAAGTCGTTTCGGTTATTTTAGTTTACTTGCTTTTCCCCATACATTTTAGAACAGGCTTGTCGACCAAGAAGGAAGGCCAGCCTGTCGGGGTTTGACTGAGGTTGCACTGATCTTCGCATCACTTCAGGGAGCACTGACGTCTTACGTTTATTGAGCCTTTCAGCCCAGGAACACGGTCTGCATTGATTTATGTCCCCTCTGAGTTCTTTCATCACTGTTCTGTATTTTTCACCCTTTGGATCTTTTCTTTTTTTTTTTTTTTAGATGTATAGCTAGTTTCTCATGTTTGGGGGGTGGTGTTGTAAACGGTTTAATCTCAATTTCCAATTGTCCATATAAAAATAAACAGATTTTTGCACAACGACCCTGTACCCTGCGATCTTACTACATTTACTCATTCCAGCAGCATTTTGCAGATTGCTTGGGACTTCCCACGCACACGGTCACGCCGTCCGTGAGCAGGGCCAGGCTTGCCCACCCCCTCCATCCGTGCACACCCCCCTTGCCTTGCCCTCGCCAACCCCGCCCCTCCCCACCGTGGATGCTGAATGGGAACGGTGAGGTCAGACATCCTTGCCTTACACCTGATTTTAGAGAAAAAACACTCAGTCTTTTACCCGTGAAGAAATGTTAACTGCAGGGTTTTGTAGGGGCCTGTATGAGGGTGAAGGAGATTCCTTCTGTCCCTACTTTGCTGAGAGTTTTTACTCTGAATGTTGCATTCCATCAAGTCCTTTCCATGTGGCTACTGAGATGATCATGTGATCATGCAGCTACTGAGATGATCACACGGTTTTTCTTTATATGATACAGAAATGACACATTCAATTACATGATTAAAGGCATTCAATCCACTCTGCGTCCCTGGGGTAGGACGCACGTGGTTACGAGCGGGTCCCCGCTTCACGTGCTGCTGCATTTGACTTGTTAATATTAACGTTACGCCGAGGATTTGGGGTCCACGTTCACAAAACGCTTGCAGACGTTTATTCCTGCAGTGTCTTCGACTGGTTTTCAAACCAGCTGTAGTACGGAACGCACAAAGGACAGCCCCTTTCCCGGATTTAAGTCCTGCCTTCTAGAAGCAGCTGCCGGAGGCAGTGGGCTTCCTCCAGGCTTCCTCTGACGCTGGCAGGAATTTACCGAACCACAGCATCTGAGCATGTGTTTTGGACACTGGATTATTTGACCTACTGAGTCAAGACATCCAACCAAGTCCTCACGCAGACGGAGTCACTGACTTGAATGGCTCTGTCTGCTGCACAGAACCATCTTCTTTTTTTTCTTTTTTTAATTGAAGTATAGTCAGTTTGCAATGTTGTGTCAATTTCAGGTGCACAGCATCATGTGTCAGTCACACAGGAACACACATACATTCCTTTTCATGTTCTTTTTCATTATAGGTTCCTACAAGATTTTGAATACAGTTCCCTGTGCTGTACGGTAGAAACTTGTTTATCTATTTTACATACAGTAGTTAGTATCTGCAAATCTCAAACTCCCAATTCACCCCTTCCCACCCCTTTCACCCCCTGGTAACCAGAAGTTTGTTGTCTACATCTGTGAGTCTGTTTCTGTTTTGTAAATAAGTTCATTTGTGTCTTTTTAAAAGATTCCACATACGAGCGATCTCATACGGTACTTTTCTTTCTCTTTCTGGCTTACTTCACTAAGGATGACCATCTCCAGGTCCACCCATGTTGCCGTAAATGGCACTGTTTTATTGCTTTTTTGTGGCTGAGTGGTATTCTGTTGTATAAGTACACTGCATCTTCTTTGTCCAGTCACGTGTGGATGGACACTTATGTGCTCCCATGTCCTGGCTGTTGTCAGTAGCGCTGCTGTGAGCACGGGGGTGCGGGTGTCTTCTGGAATTAGTTTTCTCCAGATATGCACCCAGGAGCGGGATTCCTGGGTCATAGGGCAAGTCTATTCCTAGTCTTTTGAGGAATCTCCACACTGTTTTCCACAGTGTCTGCACCAAACTGCATTCCCACCAGCAGTGTAGGAGGGCTCCCTGTTCTCCACAGCCTCTCCAGCATTTATCGTTTGTGGACTTCTGAATGACGGCCATTCTGGCTGGTGTGAGGTGATACCTCATTGTAGTTTTGATCTGCATATCTCTGATGATTAGCAATACTGAGCATTTTTTCACATGCCTATTGGCCATTTATATGTCTTCACTGGAGAATTGCTTGCTTAGGTCTTCTGCCCATTTTCGGATTGGGTTGCCTGTTTTTTTTTTGTTAATAAGTTGTATGAGCTGTTTATATATGCTGGAGATCAAGCCCTTGTCTGTTGCACTGCTTGCAAACCTTTCCTCCCATTCCGTGGCTTGTCCTTTTGTTTTGTTACAGTTTCCTTTGCTGTGCAAAAGCTTATTAAGTGTAATTAGGTCCCATTTGCTTATTTTCGCTTTATTTCTATTGCTGGGGTAGACGGCCCTAGGAGAACATCGCCAAGATTCATGCACAGACCCATCATTTCTAATACAGTTTCCTAATCAATATTCTCTCGTTCTCAACTTTCTGCTATTACAAGTAACCCTGTAATGAGCATCTCTAGATGGCCGTTACCACACATAGACGCACCGCAGTGGTTGCAGGATCTGCTTCTCAGAGCGCGGTTGTTGGTTTCTGGGCTTACCCATTAAAAAAAATTTTTTTTAAATTTTAATTTTAATTCATATTTTGGGGGGGTAGTTAGGTTTATTTATTTATTTATTTTTTTAATGGAGGTCCTGGGGACTGAACCCGGGACCCCACGAACGCTGAGCTGGTGCGCTACCACGAGCTATGCCCACGAGCTATACCCTCCCCCTGGGCTTACCCATTCACAGTGTTGATAGCTGCCACAGAAAGGCCCCACACCAAGCTCGTATTCTGCCACCCACCAATAGTATCTGAGAGTTCCCATTTCCCCACACCCTGGTAACCCATCCTCTGGGCAAAATCAATCTTTGAAATTTGCCAACCTTCGAGTGAAAAGAAATTGTAATATTTTTGTAATCAGAACAAATTTCAGTGTATCTTTTTTTTCCTGTAAGCACGTAACAGACCATTTTTAATGTTCTTTCTTAAGCAGATGTGAGCTCTGTAAACCAACTCAGGGAAGACAGAGGGGTGGTTTCATCTTTCAAAGGAGAACCAAGTCCAGAAGGTAGTGAAGCAGGAAGCCCCACGAAAAAGACCGGCAGGACCCCCAGGCAGGGCCACTACTCTCCTGCCAGCACCATCCGGTTCCCTGGTCCAACGGCCATCATCTTGCTTTTTGCCTCTGAAATGGCTTGCTGCTAAGAAAGTGGAACTTACCCCTAAGATTCTATTGGTTCCCTGAGCTAACTCCTGATTGGTCCATTTGTAGCACCTCGTTTGCATAGAGCTCACTCCCGACTGGTCCATTTCTACAAAGCTTATTCCTAACTAGTCAAAACAACATATTTGCATATGATGTTGCAAAGTATAGACTGGCAGCCTATAAAAGCCTGTGTAAACCTACAGACGGGGCCCAGAGCTTGGAGTGTTAACTCCTCTGGGCCCGCTGGTGTAATAAACCTGAGCTCTCCAACCGTCTGAGTGCTGCTTGGTCTCTCGCCCGGATCCAGGTTGCTGTAACACTGAGCTGTAACACACTTCGCAGCAACAGTAGTTCTTTTCGGTCACGCAGACCTCTGGGAAATCTGACTGTGAGCTGATAGATGGCAAAAACTGTCATTACAGTCACGTTCGGGGTATTCAATCCTACTGACCATTAGCTGCCCGTGACTATCATATTGCGCATAATTTTGTAACCTAGTAAGTATTACCTGGTAAACGCTCACCTCTGAAGTTTTTAGAGTCTGAGGTTCTTCTCTCCTTTCTGGGACCTTCCTAGCCTCGAGCCATTTTTAGCTGGCACAAGAAGCAGCCCAATAAACAAGTTCCTAATGCCTTTCATTGCACACACATGTCATTAGCTGATTAATTAAATTAATAAAAGTACGCCCTCGTGAATACCACCTGAAAAAAGCAGGAAGAATTTCTTTTAAAAGCTAGCAATGAGATAAAACGCGTCCTCTCCCAAAGCTTGGATGACGCCTCTAATTAACGTAAAAGAACAGTCACGCGGGCCCGAAGCGCCTGGCACTTCAGCTGCGGGCAGGGATTACGGCCCAGCTGACCACAGCACAGACACAGCAAGACACAAAACACAGCACAAAAGGGGACTTAGAGCCTGACCATAACAGAACTTCATTTTCAGTCACAACACCTAGAATCTCATTTCAAGCTATACCCACGAGAGTCTGTTTCTGCAAACGTGGCCAGGTCGGCGGAAACACCGTCTCCTCCCTCAGCACTGTTTGCTGGCTCCTCCTGCGGGCTCAGCGCTGAACAGCGAGTTAATCCTGCGGGGACCCCCCTCACCCCATCTCACTGTGCTGCCCTCACATTGGGAGCCAGCACGACGCACCAGGACAGACCCCTGGGCTGACAGCCTCTGTCTCTTCCCGGCCAGCACCTGGCGGGCCCGCCCCAGCGGGAATTCGCAGACACATGTCCAGGCGCACACACGAAGGAACACAAAGGCAGGAGATCTGCTGCCACATCTGAACAGAAGTCACGGGACATGACGGAGAACAGGCATATCCAGAGACTTCCAGAACAGCAGCTCATCACTATGCCAGCAGTGACTGTGAGTTACAGCCACTGTTGCCTCCGAACGAGGACGGACCAGACCACCGAGAGTCCAAGCCGTGTGACCTCACTTCCTTACACAGGAGACGATGTCCCGGAAACAGAACTTCTGTTACTAGACTGACCTAACCCTGAAGGAGACGGTGTGAACCACAGATCTGAAGGGAGACTCGCCCCCAGCACCAGGGATGCACATCTCTGGGGACACAGTCCAGTGTCTGCCCATCCCTCCTCTCAGCCAGAGCAGCTTGCAATGTCCCGTCTACAGGTGGACTGGTCAGCAGGGACAGGCCCAGCCTGGTGGGGACCCCGTAACAGGTCTCTACTGTCTCTTGGCATCATTTCTTTAATACGTTTTGTTCTGACTATAAAGATACTTCGTGCTAAGCGTGGAAAATGTAGAAAAGACAGAAATGAGTCAGAATGACACAAATTCAGCACCACCACTGACACGTCGGGGTCTGCTGCTTCCCGGCCCCTCTCGCACCCAGATATGAGCACAACTGTGGTCATTCTGTGGCCACCTTACGTCTTGCTTTTTTTCCTTAAATTTTTTTTTTTTAAATGTAGGTGCTGGGGATTGAACCCAGGACGTCATGCATGCTAAGCACACACTCGGCCAATGACATACCTCCTCCCCCCTAAAAAGTTTTATCATGAGCATCTCCTTGTTATGTTAACTTCAAAGCTTCATTTTTTAACGTCACCACGGGTACCGTGTCACATACTTCACGCTTTTTACCCATTCTCCTCCTGTCGGACGTCTAAGTGCACTGTTTTCGCTGCTGAGACCTCTCCCTTCTCAGCAACAGGGCTCAACAAAGGACTATGACCTGCCTCGGGCACTAGAACGACTGTTTTGTGTTCTTCTCGACACACATCAGTATCTCTGGCGGGGAACAGAAGGCAGGAGAAGAGTTGTAACAAAGTCCAAGTTCTCCGTGGAAATCACCTGCATGTGCAGCTTGAAACCTACGGACAAACAAGCTGCGGCTTTCAGCTGGGAAGCCTCTGTGGGTGGAGGGGCGGGGGCCCTGTCCCCGGAACGCGGGGCCCAAATCTGCAGCCATGGAACACACGTCACGCCACATCACGAAGGTGGCGCGTCAGACCTGGAAGGGGGTGTCCCGGAATCAGCCAGACGCGTTCGGTTGGCCCCGGTGGACAGGTCCTTCGAAAACGTGGCTAGCTGAGTCTGACAGCCCCCACGCGGTGAGCAGCCCAAGCAGGCCTGGGCACCTGGGACGAGCTCGCCAACCCAAAGGGACGCACCTCACACTGGCGAGCTCAGCAAAGTCAGGCTTCTTCCCCATCATTTTTTTTGGGGGACAAAATGGGAAGGTAAATTGAGTCTCTTTCTCTTGCTGTTTGTCTAACTGTTAACATCAGCCATCGTGACCGTGACTTGGCACTCCCTTCAACAGCCATGTGTAACAAAGCAGGAGGCTGGCTGGCACAGGGCTCCATGTGGCTGCACCCAGGCTAGAGGGGGTCACGGTGCGGGGCCCGGGGAGCACAGAGAGTAAACCAGTGGGGACGCAAGCCTGAGCTCAGAGCAGAGGGCTCGAGGCGCCCAGGCCCGAGGCCGGGGCCCTGAAGGCCCATGGGCATTTGTGGGGACACGGGGAGCACACACTCGCCAGGGTTCTGGCTCCACCGCCCAAGAGCTGAGGACGCACGGCTACCTTCATGACGGGCTGGGCAAAGTACCGGGCGCTCCAGTCACAGAACCCCGTCTGCATCGTGGCCGAGATGAAGCTTCTGTGTCCGGCCGCATCGTCCGGGTCGTCGGTGGTCTTTGTGGCGTCAGGAAGGGAGGAAGGGGAAGAAGACAGGAACAGTCAGTCACGTCATCCCCGAACCCCCGGGAGCTCAAGGCCGTCCATCCCTGGAGCCCAAGGCACAGGGCCAGTGGTCCGGCTTCTGAGGACATCACCGAGCCCCCTCACTTCTGCGTCCCGGTGACCAGGGGCCCCGATGATCAGCACAGGGCTGCGAGGCCCAGGGGCTGGCTGAGACGGCCTGGGCTGCAAGTCCCCACACTCCCCATCGCCGCCAGGTCGCCCACCCCCGTGGGCCCCTGCTGCCTGGTACCGGGGCTGACCTCTGACCGGGCCGGTCCCACAGGTTCCGGTGAGAGTGGGGCGCGCAGGGACGCTGCCTGCTCTGTGGCTCTGGGGCCAGCACGCAGCGAGGAGCAGGTCGACGGGGACTCCTCGGTGCTCAGAGCTAAAATAGCTGGTGCTGCTCGCTGGGACCAGTGGTGGGGCCTCACCTCGCCCCTGCCCCACCATGCTGCTCTGCGTGGACCAGCACCCAGGGAGCGTGGCCGCCCTGTTACGTGTCCTCACAACCCTCCCAGCAAGGACGCCACTCCCCACCCTCCTGAAATGTCGGTTCCACTCAGCGGCAGTGACCGCACCCCCCGGCTGTGGGGGAATTGAATCTTGATGGAAACGGCAAACAGCCTGCTCAGAATCACTGCTCCCGCAGAGCAGCGGCCACGTCGAGCGGAGGCAAGTGCTGTTTACCGAGGAGCAGGAGCAGGCCAGCCCGAGGAGCTTCTCGTTCCAGAGGCTGCGGCCACCAGGGGAGTGAGCCTGGACCTGGGGCCGCAGGCACAGGAGGGAAGCCCTGCGACATTCGCCAGGGCCGTGGCCGGCTCACGGCATCCCGCATCCTGACCCCACGAGAGTCAGGGTTTACAGCCACGTCTGTACCTGGTCTGGGCCCTTGTCAAACATCTTCCGTGTCCGGGGGAACTGGTGGGAGTGGGGCGTGTACTGCACCCCCACTGGGCCCGCAGCGCCCGGCCGGCCTGGAGGCAGGTCTCGGCTGACTGGCTGCTTGGCCACGTCGTTGGTCAGGCTGGAGCTGCTGGTGCTGGAGGTTGGCGGGGACCCTCTACCGTTGGGGAAGAAGAACATGGGTTTTACCCAGAGCCAGTGCTCAGAAACCAAACCCTAAGCAACTTCTGGGGTCGCCCGCCCCCAGTCCCACAAGTGGGCCCAGGGTCATCGGCCCAGAATGCCCTCGGCTGCCCGGCTCGACTTCCAAACCCAGCTGCTCGTGCAGCTCCTGCCTGCGGGTTCTGAGCATCGTCCTCCCCGAAAACGGGGGCAGCGCAAGGCAGGTGCAGTGGGACCGCTAGTCTGCCGGGCTCTGCTGCTGCCCAGGACCCCATGCTCGGCCGTGTGGACACAGACCAGTGAGAGGAGGGTTCCCCACCCCGGCCACCCACTGCGGGGCACAGACCCTCTCTGACAAGTTCTGAACAGAAATCGGGTTCTGTTAACCTCTGCTGTTACAACTGTGCAGAGGAAGGCGGGGGAGGACTCGAGGAAGGGCTCAGATGAGAAGATGCGGGAGGGGCCCCCAGGTCCCAGGACAGTTGCCCCACTTACCCCGCCTGGTGGATGTGGACGCCCTTGTTGGTGGGGCTGGCGGGCGCCGACTGCGTGAGGGAGGAGGTGGGGAGGATGCGCTGAGGCCGGGCGTTCACTGTGGCCTGAAGGAGCAAAGGGACAGGTGAGGTGGGCGGTGGCCGGCGACAGCTCGGAGGCCACAGGACTAGTGCAGGTTGGCGCTGCTCTTGGCAGAGAGAGTCTCACAGCAACGTAAGGTCCCATCTGAGATTCTCCCCCGAACGTCACCCTGCAGATAAAATGATCTTCTTTTGCTTTTCTGGAAGAAACCTGTCTGGGTCTAGGGAGGCTCCGGGATGACCCCCTCGAGATGCTGTCGTAAAACCTGGCTGGGACTCGCGAGGAGTCGGGGCCAGGAGTCAGGGAAGAGGCTCTCCGTGCTCCCTTTTGGGAGGGCCCCCTCCCTGGCCTCCCCGCCCCCTAGGAGAGAGCAGCTTCCTGGTGAAGCCTCAGCCCCTCACCTCCCGCTGCACAGCCGACCTCGTGCTCAGAGGAACCCGGCCCAGCTCAGCCTGGGCTCCTCGCGGAGCAGCCCCTGCAGGATGAAGCCCAGATCCGGGTGTGGGCGCGTCCTCCCACAGCAGGGGTGGGCCTGCCGCTTCACCCTGGGAGGGGGTCTGCACCGGCCTGAGCAGGCCTGCAGGAGGGGAGTGGCTTTTTCAAAACAGGGAGGAGGAAACAAGAAACAAAAGGAGCCTCGACCTCTGTGGGGTGAGCTCCAGGGGAGCCTGGGACTGGCTGCTCCCAGAGGACCGAGTGTTCTGGACCCTTCCACTCAGCAGCAGTCAGGGCACCGTATCGACATTCAGCAACAGACAGAAAATACAGAAAACGGAGCGACCAGTGTGTCATCGCTGCCTCCCAGACAATCCTTCACTTTGAAATAAAAGCAGCAAGAGCTGAATTATAATCAGCCTTTGAAAAATGGCTCTTATCTTTTGCATTATAAAAGCCGTACTGTTTGCTTGCCTTGCTGGGTATTTAATTATTTGGCCAGCTCTGCACACACGGACACCCCCACAAAGCCTGAAGGCCAAGTGGTCCCGTGCGGAGTCTAAAAGGAGAAGAGAAATCACAGCTGAGAAACTCTGAACTTAACGTGTCTCTTCAAAGTTTCCGGAAAATCAGTGGGAGGTGATGGGGGAAGGCGGAACACTTTGGGGCTGAATTGAAGATTCAGCAGAGTCATCACCTTTCAAACGCTCCCTGAGCTCAGGGGGTCCGCTGCTGCCTGAGCTGGAGCCCGACTTCCCCCGAGACCCCAAAGGGAAGGAGTGGGCGCAGGTGAGTGACTGCCCCCCTCCCGGCCCCGCCTGGTCTCACGTGGCCCAGAGGGCGAGCGAGGGCCCCGCTCCGGCGCAGTTCACGCCAGCGGCGGCTCCACGCACACCTCGTTCTGAGTTCCTTCTGGAGACCCTGAGGGCTGGGCACCCATCAGCCGGGGAGACCCCACGACTGGTGATGCATCCTGGGGTCGCAGGCTTGGATGAAGCTGTTTTGCCTCACATTTCCTGTTTGTGCACCAAACATCGCCTCCATGGTGACCATGTGTTCTGTGCGGGAGCCGGAGGTGCCTGCGGACTGCCCGTCGGCGGAAGCCATGGACAGAGGCCCTGGGAGCCGGGGCCAGAGGGAGGCACCCCCGGGGAGGCCCTTTCTGCACTGCTCCCAGCTGCCGTTTTACAGAGAGCAGAGCACGTGGCCAGGAAAGGGGGACAGAGAAATGGCAGTGGCTGGTGCTGGATGCCGGGGTTGGGGCTGCAAGCTGAGGATGATGCAGAGCAGGTCTGCAGGACCCCAGGGCCCCGCGTGAGCCCTGTTGGCCACCCACCCGTCCTTCTCGTGCGGCGACTCCCCGTCACCTCCCTGACGCTGCCCTGGACGCCCTGGACCAGCAGATACACTGAGACGTCCCTTCCTGACAAGGCTCAAGGACAGAAGAGAGAAACAGAGGGGGGTCGCCCTCACCTTTCAGAGGGCAGCAAGCATCCGGTTAGAAGGCAGACCCTTGGGGCAGCTGTATCCTCTCAGCCCGATTTGCAGGGACACGGGCACACGGGCATGCACACACATGCACACTCACACACACGCGCACACCCCAGCCCTGCCTCTGCTCCCTACCCCACACAGTTCATGGGGGGGGTCTCCAGCCCCCCGAGTGCCTTCTTCACTCTGAGCTCGTCCGCTCGACCATGCTGCCTCACGTGGACACGGGAAAGCCCAATCCACGGCAGGGAAAACATCCCACGGGAACGTGGGCCACAGGGCGGGGCATTTCCCAACTGCATCTCAGAACAGTTGGGGTCGCGGAAGCCGATGGGGGCTTCGGGCGGCTCTCGGGGGCTGGAGTGTTTGTTTCAAGAGTGTGCCTGTTAACCGCACACTGAGGGTCTGGATCCACGTGTGAGGGGCTCCCAAGAGACTGTCCACAGTCGGCTCTGGGCTGAGCACGAGGCAGGCCGCACGGGCCGCCTGGCCTGAGTGCGGACACCTGTAGCAGCAGGAGGCTCTGCTGACCTAAGAGGAGGTCCTCCGTGAGCTGCACGTCCCACGTAAACAACGTGCGCCTGCGGCGGGTCGGCAAGGCTGCGCTCTCAGGCTCTGGCGGTACTTTGGAGTGTGCTTTCCTGGGTATCTCAACCTCTGTTTCATTTACTAGTGACTCAGGCCGCTGGCTCTGCCTGTAATTAAGTGTTAACCTCTGATTTCCAACACGTGGGCTGCACGCGCCCGGCAGCAGACGCGGCTCCTGATGGTCACGGCACACTTTTTAACATGAACCTTCTTGTAAATATTAAAAGTAGTGATTATTACGACACGTGCCCCTGACGTCTGAACAGCCGCAGCGGAAGCGTCGCTCCCAGTGCCCCCGAGCCCCGGGCGGCAGGAGCGGCCCGAGGGGGCGCTGTGGGGCTGGCCCCGGTCCCGGGGCACTAGCCTCTGCTCTTCAGCTCTACGTGGTTCGAAATTTTCCACAATAAAAGCTACAAGCAAAACCCAAACCCCAAGCCCGCGGGAGCTGGGCTAAAGCTCGAGCTGTGTGGATTCCTGCATAGGTGGCTGGCAGCGGCGCCTGCGTCTGGATGCAGAACTCTCTGGGGCGTCTCAGAGCAACCAGGCCGTCGTGACTTTGATGAATAAAACCTTGGCTTCAGACTCAAATATCTAAAATAGGCCTGCTCCCTGCGAATTGAAATGCAGCCCCTCTTTGGTTACCAGAGAAGAAAGACGTGTTCTGAAACTAAATTGGGGACAAGAAAGGATTTCCTTAGCGTTCACACTGCTAGATTCTTCAGTAGCAATGTTTACTCTTAAAGCACGCATGCACGCACGCAGCCTGTGCTGTGCCCCTGCCAGCTCTCCCAGGGCACGGACTCCAGGCGGCCCGCTCTGCTCTCCACCCTCAGTGCGGGCGTGCCTGTGGGCGGGCCAGCCGCGCGCGCACGGGGTGTGTCACCTGAGGTCTGCGCTGCGGGCAGGAGGCCACGTGCCACTTTGCCGAGTGCTCCTAGGGCTTGGGCGGAGAACGCTGTGCTAAAGGCACGAGGCTGTGTCCCGGGTCGCTGTGATCTGCTGGTAGAGCTGGGGGGGCGACGGGAGACTAGACAAAGGGTGTTTGATTGCCCTGAGGTGGGGTGCCCTGGCTCACAGCTGCACGCTTCACACATGGCCCTTGACGAGGTGTCCCTGCCTCGCGGGCCTGAGGGACTCCTAAGACGAACAGCTCTCTGCGGGCAGGTGTGCTCTGATGAGCTTACAGCTGTGAGACTTCAAGGCCAGGCGCTAGATTACAGACACACACACACACACACACACACACACACACACACACACACACACACACACACACACGAGGCAGGAGCCAGCCTTCCCAGGGGCCCTGTGCCCTCAGGCAAGCGGCCACCAAGGGAGGAACCCCTCAGATGTGAACGGGGGCAGGTAAGGACGGAGACACGCCAGGTAAACTGTAACCCGTGAGGCACTTCCCTGTACTCCTGCAACTTGTCTGTGAGCCTGAAACTTCAGCAGAAAGCTATGAGAATCTTTAAAAATGCCGCGAGGAACGGCTTCTTTGCAGCCTTTGTTACTGCTCCATTCCTGAAAGGTTAACTGCCACGAAGACCGTCCAACCGCCACACACAGCGGGAAAACCAGGAACCCGTGACTCTGCACAGGAAGCACTTGCTCCGAGTTTCTGAGCCGTGGTGGAGGAGACCTGAGGGCGCCCGGCGGTCCCTGTGGGGACTGTCACAGCGGGACCCGGGACGCGAGAGCTCCGTGGGGACGCCCCCCACGTACCTTGTAGGCGATGCTGTTGAGCACCTTCATGGCCAAGTCGGAAACGTCTGGGTAGGGGTCTGCAGCCAGATGCAGCAGGACTCTCCAGATCTGAGTGTAGACGCTGTTGAAGGAGACCCCTAGGAGAGAGCCGGAGAGGCTCCATCACGACGAGCCACCACTGCGGCTGGGCGGGCCGAGGCGGCTCCCTTTTCTGAAAACCTGACCAAGTATCGGGGGGAGGCTTGAAAGAACTGGGCTGAGGGAGGCCCGGTTCTGTTGCCTGACTCAGGGCCCAGAGACGCAGGACTGCTGGGGGTAGAGAGGCTGGATCTTTCCAGAAGGAGAAGTCAGAAAGGGGCAGGACCTCCTTGCAGCCTTGCCGACTGGAGGGCACCGCCCAGCCCCGGAGCGGTGCTGATTTAACGCCTAGATTTCCGGAAGCCCGTGGCCTCGCGAGCAGGGGGCGCTGGCCAGGCCCGCCCCGAGTCTGCATTCGGGGCCTGCTCTGGGCTCCGCAACTCACTCAGTCTTCTGCCCACACCCGCCTGCGGCCCGTCCCGAGCTCCCCGAGCCCCCGGGACCCCCAGGCACCCAGCACTTCCCGAGTGTGCTCTCCACACAAGGGCCTCCGCGTACTGGGGGCCAAGGCAGGTGAGACAGGACACAAACGAGATGGGGTGAATCGTGGGCACGAAGGAAAGGAATGTTTATGTGGGGGGCAGGCTCCCCCGTGAAGGCGGCTCAGTCCTACTTAACCTCACAGTCCTGGCCGCAGGCATCAGCCCGGCCTCATAGCAGAGGACAGCCAGGCCCAGCGTCAACCCAAAGGACGAAGGGTTGAGACGTGCACCCATCTGACCCTCAGGCCAACACCGCCCCACGACCCGGGCTGCCTCGGCAGCGACACCCGTGGGTGAGGGTGGCTCCTTCTGTCACAGCAGGACCTGGAGGGTGGGGAGCCAGCCACATGCCCGCATCCTTTAGGTCTGGGGGGAGCTGGACAACCTGTCAAAAAGCCAGTGCCTGTCCAACAGCAGGGAGTAAAAGAGGACCTGAAACGAGCCGGGACCCCCACGCCCCCTGACCCCACGCCCCCGGACTGGCCAGCTCCTGGTGGAGCCCTGCCTGGGCCACGAACGACTTAAACACCAGAGTGCCGTTGGAGGCCCATGTTCCCTGATGGACACCACTGTTCACGGACCGGGTTTTACACGACACGTTCAAATCAGAGAGGCTGGACGGAGGTTCAGAGTGAAGGTCGGTTTCTCACGTGAGTCCGGCGTGGACACTCACGGACACATCCTAGCTCACCTCAACCAACACCCTCTCGCTCGCCTGGGAGGCGGTACGGCTCGGGGCCCCTTTCTACGGGGACAGCGGTGTCCGCGTGTGCACGGCGGCTGCCTGCTGCACACGCCCGTCCCCAGGGCACCGGAGCTGGAGGAGCAGACCCCTCGCTGGTGACTGGTGCACGTGACACCTGCCTCCCCGAGGCCCTCCCGCACCCTTCCGTGTAGAAACAGAACAAAAACCTCAACTCTCCAATGTGAGCAGCTCTCCAGACTGACGTAGCCTGAGGGGCTGCTTGCCAGTCAGTCCAGAATCTCTGCAGGGACGTTTCCTAAAAGCTGCCCCCACCCCAGACCGGCCGCGGGGGCACCTGCTCGGTGACGTGCGGGCCGGCTGCTACTGCTTCTTGTGTTCAGAGAGGAGGAGGGCGCAGTCACCCCACATTTGCTCGGCCGGCACGGCCCCGACTCCCGAGACGCAGCACGGCCACGGGCGCGGCTCGCTCAGGACGGGGAGAAGCGCCCCGCACCACGCCCCCACGTGAGGCTCCCAGAGACTCCTCGCACCCTTCCAGCCCCTGGCCTCCTTGCGAAGGGCGCAGGAGTCTCAGCTTGACTGCAGATGACGGACCCGGGGCAGCGGGCAGCTTGCGGAAGGGGGGACGTGGGCCTCCAAGGAGCCCCCGACTGGGTGACGGCTCAGGACGGAGCCTTCGTCTAGGTGCCTCTGGTTTAAATGCGAGGAAGGGGTGCGGGGTGGCGTGGGGGGTCCCAGCTGGGTGACCTTGGGACACGATGTGGGGGTGGCCGATGCAGAGCCGGGGGGGCACAGGGCCACCCCCAGGGGAGTCTGGGCACTGAGGGAGGGTGCACGCTAGCGGCTACCGTCACTTTACAAAACCGCAGCTTCGGTTACTGCCGTTGACTTTCTTGCAGATTTTGACTTCGCTGTCACACGGTCTGTGATTCAGCAAAGACACAAAAGCATCTCGTTTCTCTGAGTCTTTGGCCACAGTGACTGGTGCACGATTTACCAGTGAAAGCACAGAACCGGGACCTGGAAGGGCTGTCCCCGCCTCACCCCTCCCCGGGCTGGCCACCACCTCTCGGCCACTCTGCTCTGTGAGCCACGCTGGCTGTAAATCTGCTGTGTCCACACCGCAGCGGTCCGACTCCCGGCCGCACTGAGCCCGGGCCAGAGCGAGGGCGGGGGGCGCGGTCCTGGGGCGGGGCTGGGGCGGGGCCGGGCTCGGACACGGGGCCCCGTCTGGCTCTCCCGAATTCCCCATAAACGCTGAGAGCCTATTTTCGTGTCTAGACTGAAAGTAATAAAAGATTGTAACTAACGGTTTTAGGATTCATTTTTCAGAGCAATGACCGCAGTTTTCTAAATAGCATCCGATGCAGGGAAGTTTGCTCCAGGCACTGTGGCCGACTGGCTCCCAGGGGTCCCTCGGGGCGGGAGAGCGGCTGAGGAGGGAGTGAAGCTGTGCTGGAGGCTGGATCTTGGGGCGCCGGCGTGGGCGCTCGGTGGGGGTGACGGGGATGAGGGTCCCTCCAGGAAGCCGCCCCGGGTCTTGGTGAGCCTGACTCGGAGCCCCTCTGGGGGCCCGGCTCCCCTCCCCCCTCACCGGCTGCACTGGGCAGCGTGTCTCCACGGCCCTTTCCAAGTGCTGACGCACTCAGTGGGGGCCTTCGATTCAGGGTTTCGGCCACAGAAACAGAACGTGTGGCATCGTAACCAGCGCTGCTCCCGACGCCTGGCCTGGAGCGCCTGCCCGCCCACCCGCCAGCCAGCGCGTGTGGCTCCCCCTCCTTGGCCCAGCTCTGCCCTCTTCCAGCTCCTCCCTGACGCCCAGAGCTCCCGGCCGTGGGGTCCGGAGCTGCAAGAAGGTCTCCTCTGTTGGGGCTTCCTGACGCCGGGCGGAGAAGGGGGAGGGAGGCGGGAGAGGCTACTTCCTGGCCAGTCACGATGACGTCGGGGGACGCAGCGACACCCCAGCCGCAGGCAGAGGCTCCGGAGGTGGGCAGGGGCCAGACGCCGACCACAGGCGCCCCGCGGGAAGGACAGCTCTGCCCGGCCCTGCGGGTCTTGGGCGATCCAGGCAGTGCCGGCCTTTCCAGACCTGGGGCAGCTCCTCGCTCTCCTCCGGCCCCAGGCTCTCCAAGTCCAGTCCGTGTGGCTGGGGGGGGGGGGGGCTCTGGCCTGGGTGCTGGGTTTGAACCCTGATCCCCCCTCCCCGGCAGAGGCAGCCTGAGCGTGGCGGGAGCACGAGCCGAGGCCAGTCCTGGGTGGGCCCGGAGCTGGGAGGGCTGCCTGGGGGACCCACGTGGCAGTGGGGCCAGGTGGCCGAGCGGTAAGAGACACACAGGATGCACCCATCAAGGAAGGTTCCGGAACGTGGTGACACAGGGCCGGGTCCCCGTGCAGGTTTACGGACGCCGGGCAGGCACGTGGGATCTGGGCGGGCGGGGCTTCGCTCCAGTGGCACCGCCCTCAGCAGGCGAGACCGCGAGCAGACGGGGAGGGCCTGGTCTCCTGGGAGGAGACGGAATGAATGGATGTCCTAGTTGCCGTGGTTTTGAAACCCTCTTCTGCAATATTCAGTCAAAGAGGCTAAAGAGATTGCTGTTCTTTGGTTGAAATGAAAGAAAAAATGGCTCTAAATAGGCAAATGTTGCAAGTAATGGGATTGTGTGCAGGTTAGGATTTTAAACACTTATGGAAGCACCGCGGCTTCCAGGTGGAAGGGAGCCGTCTCACCGAATACGAATGAGCTGGCGCCGGGGTCCAGGTACTCCGTCGAATCAGCGCCCCGCGAGCCCCAGCTCATTTGGAAACTTCTCCGCTCAAGTTTTCAAAGATTTGAGCGATGTACAGATAAAACTCAGCGTTCCCCAGTAAAACATGTTCAGGAGTCAGACTGAGCGCAGAAGAGGGCTCTCAAGTCCCAGGAGAAGGACACACAAGGGCTGGCAGGGGTGGCCGTGCCCTCCAATCAAACACCGACCCTTCCCCATACACCCTCAGACCAGGGCCAGGGCAAAACGACACTCACCCGTCAGACACCGAGCTGTGTCCCCGGAGGGGTCGGGGCCGTGCGCTCACCCCGGGCACGTGTGCCTTGCACACCAGCACCCGACTCCGGGCCCGCCAGGCTCAATGGCGGCAATGCCGCGGCTGGGACCTCTGTGGTCGCCTCCAGTGTCGGGGATGCCCACGAGGCACTGAGGACACCCGAGGGCAGGGAACACCGCAGGACAGGGGGACCTTCTGCTATCAACGGCCCCACGATGACGCACCCCCTCCTCTCCCTGCGACACGCGTGCTCAGAATCCCACGTCTGACTCCGTGGAACGTCCCTCTCTTGCTGAGCAGCTGCACGTCTGAAGTGGAGGCTGCAGAGTGGACGACCCTCCCCTGAGAACACAGGGAGGTGCCGGATGACACGGCAGCGGGAAGCCACAGAGGGGGAGGCTGCAGCCAGACGAGGGTCTGGGGCGGAGGCAGGCGGCCATTCAGAGAACCCGGACAGGCCGGCCGACGAGGGTGCGGCTTGGGCAGGAGGCTGGGAGGAGGGGCGGGCTGCCGGACAGATGCTCCGGGGACAAAGAGGGTCACAGGTGACACCTGGCTTTGGGCCCCTTGGCTGAGTGGATGGAGGGCCGCTTTTGGTGTAGGGAGTGGACACCTCAGGCTGGGGCCGCCAGCTTCAAAGTCTGCGGGGTTCGTACACATCCTTCCTCCACACACCGGGGCCCTGAGAAAACATCTGCTGAACGAAGGAAGGGACCCCACGTTCTGGGAAGAGCGGGAGGAGGCGGTCCCCACAGGATGTTCCCAGAGGCAGGGGAGCAGGAGGGAAAGCTTGGCAGTCAGGTCCCGCGGGCCTGCGGGTGAACCGTGGCCCGGCCGAACCTCCCCACTGCAAACTAAGGATGGCCTGTACACTTTGTAAGTGGGTGGGAAAAAAAATCCAAAGAAAAATGAAGCTTTGTGGCGTGTGAACACCTTATGAAATTCAAATTCCAGCTCACGAACACAGTCCACCGGAACATGGCCAGCTCCCTTGTTCACGCCCTGTCTGTGGCTACTTTGCAACCACAGACACTGTCCCAGCCGAAAAGCAGAGAACACCCACTACCTGGCGTCTCACAGAGGAGGGTGGAAGGCAGCTGCAGCCTGACTCTGGGGGCAGGCATGGGGGCTCCGCGGGCGGAGCGCATGGGGGAGCGTGCGTGTGAGCACGTCCCCATTTCCCACACTTTTCCTCTGTCACTTAAGACATGTTTCCATTACAGACACACACGCAGGCACGGGAACTGAGGTTCACGAAGACCTGGGTTTGAAAGACTGCTGCGGGCCAGCCTGGGAACGTAACTCTGCTAAAGGAAGGTGGTCCGGGGGGAGGGGCAGCTCGGGGCACAGCACGGGCTCAGCACGCACGAGGTCCTGGGTTCAATCCCCAGGGCTTCCGTCGAAAATAAAAAATAAGCCTAATTACTTCCCTACCCGCTAAAATAAATAAATAAATGAAACCAAGGCCTGGTTCTTTAAAAAGAAAAAAGAGAAGGTGTTCTCACTCAAGCCAGACGTCCTGGTGCTGGTGGGCCTGCAGTGCTGGCGCCTCCGCTGGCGCGGCTCTGCCTTCGGGGCCCTGGGGTATTTCAGCAAACGACCGAATGCGCATACCCGCAGCGTTACTTCTCGACTTGCACCGACAGGCTGGCATTTCTGAGCGGAGCTCTTTGTCACGTGCGGGTGCTGGGTGAACAACAAGCCCCTTTCTGGCCTGTTGAACAGTCCCTAACCCTGGACCCTACAGTCCCTCCCGGTCCCCACGGGTCCTGCAGAATCAGAGCCGGAGTCCCGAGTCCTTCCTGGGGCCACACAGGGACCCCCCCCCGCCTCCCCGCAGATCACGACAGTCAGAAGCAGCTCGCATCGTCACCAGCGCCCAGAGCATGCTCTGCGGTGGACGGGTTCCCATAGAGACGCACACATAACCAAGATCGGAACGTTAATGAAGGCCGTGCCGGCCGAACAGGAGGGTGACTGATGGCACAAATCACTGCAGAAACGGGAATGGAGGGGCCCAGCGGACACGTGAGCTCAACCTCGTCGTCTTCGAGGGACACAGCTGACACCACGGCGAGTGCGTCCCGTCCCTCCCTCAGATGTCCCGAGCCCGCAGCAGGACTGGGACGCCGCTCAAGGCCGAGCACGGACGACTCTGCCCCCTCACGGGAACTTCCGTGAAAGCACAGAGGGGTTCGGCCGGTCCCGCCCAGAACCTGAGAGGGAAGGCTCTGACCTCTGACCTCGCACACGCACTCTCTGAGGGGCCCCGTGCCTCTCAGACGCCAGGAGCCCCTCTGCCCCGTGTGACACCCCGGGTGTCTCCTGGGGGCAGAGACCCCGCTCGGGGGCAGCAGGGGGGTCTGCAGCCTTTCCGGCGACGACTAGCTCCCCCCGACAGCCCGGTCAGACCGGAGCTGAAGGGCGAGGAGGCTCGGCCGCCTGGGAGGACGGCCCCCTGGCCGCCCCCCACTCCGCCGCGCTGATTCTCCAGCCGACCGGGCCCAACGCGGCAGGGCAGGCGGGCGGGGCCGACTCACCGATGAGGGAGTTGAGGGAGGAGTAGGAGCTGACCCGGCGCATCTTGTCGATGGTCTCGAAGGAGAGGATGTACTCCTCGTTCTCGGGGCTGCCCAGGGTGCTGCTGGCGCTGCTGCTGGTGCTCAGGTTCCCGGGGGAGAAGGCCACCGAGCCGCCGGCTGCTGGGACAGCGCCGCGGGCAGGTCAGTGAGCGCCCCCATCCCGGCTCTCCGCGGGGCCGACGCACCCCAGGAGCAGCCGGGCCCCGACAGGCCTGCAGGGTGACTGCCGGCCACCCGGGTCCTGAGCCGCGGCTTCTGCTCACGCCCAGGTTAGCAGGTAGCAGAAGTGGGGGCACGTTCAAGAGAAGGTTCCGGAAGACCACCCAGAGCCGCCCATCAAGCCCCCAGCCTCCAGGGCCTTACATTCCTCTGTCAGGCTCAGGTTCTGCAGAGACTTGTTCAGGTTTCTAGCTGTGGTGACAGCGCGGATGTTTCCGTAGGAGCTCACGGAGCGCAGCCTGGGGGTGCAGGGGCTGTCCCGCACCGGGGTCAGACTCCCACCCTCTGGCAGGAGAGAAGGGAGAGGAGGGTTAATGGGGGCTCAGGAGGGAGATGGCCGTGACAGCAGAGGACAGCGGCTTTCCCAGGGACGACATGATGCTTCAGCAGGGCCTCCCACCGGGCAGGTCTCTGACATGGGTGTGGGGATCAGCTGGACAGAGCTGGACGAGGTGAGTGCCCTGGCGAGGGGAGTGTGGGGGGGACTGGGACCCTGCTTATCGTTCTGAGAGGTCAGCTGCAGCCGCCCACACGCACCGGGGCCCCTGAAGTGCCAGGACCGCTGCCCAGGAGCAGGGCAGAGCAGAGGACCCTCCCCAGCCTCTAGCCCCCGGCAGGCCGGCCGCTTCCCTTCCCTGATGGACTGAACGCAGCAGGGGGAGGGGCAGCCCAAGACGACGGGATATAAATCTGGTAAAAAGGGTAAGCGTGAGAAAAGGAGCTGCCTGACGTGGCTTGCCAAAACGTGAGACAGACACCGACGTGAGGACTCTCACGGAAGATAGAATGTGTTCCTTTGCGAGCCCAGACGGAAAAGAGTCAGAGGGTCAGAGTGAACCCCTTCCCTGCCCCTTCTGCTCTGCCGGGAAGACGGGCCTCGCAGGAATCCGAGCAGCCAGGACTTAACGTGTGAGCTCGGGGTGCAGCAGAACTGAGGGGACTGCTGACAGCCCTGAGCAGGCGCCCCGGCCGGGCGGAGCCTTACAGACGCGTGCCCGCGGGGGCCGCATCTGTGGGGGCCGTACCTGCGGCGGCTGGAGAGGGCAGCGGGTAGTTCTTCTCCTCCTCCATGAACTGCAGGGCCACCGTGCAGAAGTTGCTCTCGTACTGAACCACAAGATGACTCAGCGCCACCACCAGCTCCTGCCGGGAGAAGGGACAGCAGCACTGACGGGACGGCAGAGATGCGCACACGGGCGCCAAGCGCTCGAGCCAGCACGGAAGAGGAGGGGGAGACAGAGCCGCGCTCGGACCACAACAGGGCTGCCCGCTCAGCGAGGCCCTACAGCGCCCGTGTGGGCAGAAGGGCTGAACAGCCACGTGGTCAAGGTCCCTCCTCAGAGGGACGCTCTGGACACCAGCGGAGGCACTGCTGACCGTGAGGGGTGAGCGGCACGACTGAGGGCCTTGTAGGGACGCAGGACAAAGGCCAGGGAAGAGCCCTCCGGCTTCCTATGGTCAACACCATGGCCGGGCTGACGATGGTCCTGACCAGACTGACAGCTGGGAGAGCGTGTGCTCCCTGGTCATCACGGTGGGCCTGTGCACGTGAAGCCGCCCTGACTAAATGCAGGACTCCCTCAGGGACAACAGCCCCTAAAAGGCAGTGAGGAGGCTCCACAAGGCCCCAGGGCCAGCTGCCTCCTCGAGGAGATGAATTCCGCTCACTGCTCGGGGATGGCTGGTGCCATGTGCGCCCGGAGGCCTGCAGGCCTGCAGGCTCCAGGAAGTGACCTGGCCGCAGCTCGCCCCACCTCTCCCATCACTAGTCAGTGGTTCCCAGAACTGTCTTACTGCGCAGTTTAGAAAAGCACTTAGCAGAAGGCCGAGGCCTGAGGGCCCCTTCCTGCTGCGCGGACCCCCACCCCCCGAGGCTGGGAGGGCTCTGCCCAGGCCCCAAGGTCTCGGCGGCAGCCAGCCCGATGGGCGTGGGACGGGGCCAGGGTCCTCTCGTCAGCACCCCTCCTCTTCTGCGAAGTTCCTCCCACCTCTGCCTCACGCACTCCTTGACCCCGGCATGTGTGTCCTTACTCCAAACCCACCCCTCGCGGGCCCGCCTCCCTTAGCATCCCAGGATGGCCACGCGCTCCCCAAGTGCTCCCAGAGCCCACAAGACTTGCCCAGGACCTGCTGGCCCCACCCCTTTCCGCTCGCCCCGCGGGCACCCTGGTCTGTACCAGGAGCAGAAACTGCTGGTGGCTCCGGCTGGGCCTTAAGCTGCCCTGCCCCATTGCTCCCCAGCGGTTCTGCCCCCACCTGGCAGGTCTGAGCCTAACGACCCGGGGCAGTGGGCTGTTGAGAGGCCCCGTGGGCCCTCCTGGAGAAGGCGAAGCCTGTACTGTCTTCGAAAAGCGCTTGCTGTCTCCACCCTCTGGAGTGGTGAAAAGGCTGCTGGACCTGAGGCAGCTTAACTGGTTCCGGGGACTCGGATCCTTTGATTCGGGTGAAGTGGAGATGGGGGGGGAGGTTGAGGGCAAGGCCCACACGGAGCAGCCATGGGTCAAGTCTTTCCTGCTGGGCGGCAGCCTTGGGCCCTGGCCCTCAGAGGTCCTCAGAGGCCTGCAGTCGGGTCTGGCCAGGGTGCAAGCTGGGCGCCAGGCTCGCGTTAACCTTAGACCTTGGAAGCAGACTGACTTGGTGCTGGCACCATCAGACGTGAGACCCTTTCCTGGCAGAGCCGGTCCCGCCTCCTCCACGCTGCAGCCCCCCGGCTCACACTCAGAACACGCAGGCCTAGCCCACACAACCCCCGAGGAGCCAGGACTCCCGCTCTGGGCCTGGGCACCCGCTGTCCCCTCGGCCTGGAAAGGCTCAGCCCCGCCTGGTTCAGGCCTCGCTCAGGTGCCTCCCCAAGCACCTACATCACCCCAGGCTCCCCCAACTCTACCATCCCCGACCCTCCTTCGGAGCAGTCGCCACCTTCAGATCAACACCTGTCTGCCTGTCCCCAAGTGCAAGTTCCGGAGGCCTAGCGGCCCAGGGCCCAGCACACAGGAGGCATTTAACCGGTATCTGCTGACGAATTAAGTCGCCTCCCTTCAGATACAGCACGATCGTTAACAGATGGTTTGTTTTAAATGAGCTGCCGTCGGGATCCAGGGATGTGACGCCTGGGCATGCGCACGGCCGGGTGGAGCCTAGTTAACGCTCCGCTGTGGTCGGCTGCAGGGCAGGACAGTGTGTCCCCAGGGCCACCCCGACTCTTGAGTTCCCACGACGAGCGACTGGCTGACGTCCGATTTGGCCCACGGTCACGAAGTGCCACTCTCGGCTCCCATAACTGCAGGGACGGAGCAGCGTCTGCTCCACCGAGACGCTCTCTGGGCTTGCCAAGAGGCTCATCTCCGACCCGGCCCCGTTGCCTCCACCAGAGACTGGACCCCGGGCACCGATGGGGAAGCGCCCTCTGACGCTGTTCATCAGGTCAGGGTGGACTCAGACGTCTGTTAAGGGAGGGGCCCGGGTACGGCTCCCCTGTGGGTCTGTGGTTACCAAACAAACGTGAATGAGAGCTGAAGGAACCACCTGTGTCCTGCCCTCCCGGCTGAGGGTGCGCTGGGCGAGGGGCTGGGCCGGCAGCCCTGGGGAAAGGCAGGGTGACAGCGGGGCCCCAGGCCTGCCCCCAGCCTGGCCCTTCTCCATGAGGTGCGGGCGGCGTGCTGACTGGGCAGTCTGGATCCTGCACCTGCTGGACAAGTTCAAGTTCAAAAGGGTTCCAGGGACTGACAAGAATTTGCTGACTCGATTTATCACGTAAGCTCATTAAACAGTCAACAAGCTTAAAAGCCTTCCCTCTGCTGTCACTGCCGCCTCCTCCAGGACACCGTGCTGCCACCGTGCAGAGGAAACGGGGCGACCTCTCTACACTTGAGACATACGGCGCTAGGGAACCCTGCAAAACACGCGGCTTCTCGTTTTCCTAGGACTCACTCAAGCCTTAGCTGAGATCAGCTCACGGAGCGCGGTGCCCAGAGCTGGGTCCCATTTGGGACCCCCGGCCCCGGGTCTCTGACAAATCCAACCTCCCCACTCCTGGGGCACAGGGACCTCAGACACGCTGACAAGCAGCCTGACACTGCAAGGTCACACCTAGGACAACGCTGCCCTCCTGGTCACCTGGGACAGTCTCTGCTCCCAAGTCCACCCTGAAGCACGGCCAGCGGCCAGCAGTGTGCCCCCCATGGCCCTTTTTGGCTGGGGGAGGGGAGGGGGGCTGAGCTGTGCTGAGCTGACTTCTGACAGGGGCGTGAGACCGTGCGGGGAAGTCGTGGTACTTGTACACCTGAACAGACAGTACGAGTTTCAACTGCGTAAGACGGTTCCGTTCAGCCGCCGGCAAGCACAGGGGCAGGGCGGGAGCCCACTGCGCGAACCCCTCCGTCTGTCCGTGGGTGGCTACTGCTCTTCTGAGTCTCCGTGTGTGTACGTGCTGCTCCCAGGCAGGAAGAGCTACCATGCAAGCTGCCGGGAGATGCAGCCTGCTAAACGCCTGTAAGGGAAGCAGGCACCCGAGTATCTGCTGAGGAGACGCGCTCCGGAGAGAACTGAACACCTGAGGCCGGCTCCCCGCGGGAGCGGCCAGGGCTCTGAGCGGTGCTGTGCGCAGGTGGTGGTGCTCAGGGCTCCCAGCGGGCGGGGGCCACGCACCTTGCGGACCACGGGGCTGCCGTCATTGATCAGCTGGGCCAGCATCATGGCCACGTTGTGGTCGATGGTGGTGGAGTGGTCCGTCCTCTCCGCAGAGTTGCCCACGAACGTGCCGAGCGCGAAGACCGCTGCACAGCGCACCTGCAGGCGGACAGGGCGGCGGTCACGCCCCGGCTGGCTGTTTGGGCCTGAGCTCTGGCCAGGCCCCGTGGGCCGACCTGTCACGGCCCCCTCGGCCAAGCTCTGCCCACGAGGACGAGCAGGAGCTGGGGAGGAGCAGGAGGCATGTCGCCGACCCACCTGAGTGCCAGGTGGCGGGCTGTGCAGGCAGGAACTCTGGGGTCAGAGCCCTGACCAGGTGCGGGGTGACCAGGGAGGGAGAGGGTCAGGGAGAGGGGACGAGGGTGGGCAGGGCGGGCCTCTGCGGGGGCTGCGGTCTCCGTGCCGCCCCTTCCCGGGGTGGGGGGGACTCACCTCGGGGATGGGGTCGGAGAGGAGGCTGCACAGCTTCTCGTGCGCGCTGTCCCGCACCCCGCACCAACGCGCCGAGTCGAAGTTCTGCCAGATGCGCCCCAGGCAGATGCCCACCCACTGGCGCAGCAGCGGGTGGGGGTCGTTGAGCTGCTCCAGGCAGATGGCGATCAGGTTGCCCTGGAGACAGGCCTCCTGCGGGAAGGGCCACGCGCGTGTCACCCCGACCCGCCTGGGGCGGGGGAGGGGGGTGGGGGAGGGGGCCGGGCTGGACCCACCCCCCTCGTCACTCGCGGAGACGTGCTCAACCCTCCTCATTTGAAACCCCACCCACTTCACGTCACCCTGCAGACGGCGGCTAAATCGATGGTCCGGCCCCCACCCACCCCCACGGCGCCCCCGGGGCAGACGTGCTCCCGTACCTGCCCACCCCACCCCCACCCCCACCCCCGAGGTCACTGCTTCATTAGACGTCCAGAACCGCAGTTCCTCTGGCCCCCAAAGACAGGGGCTCAGGGCGGGGCCACACAGGACACCCACCTGCCCGGTGTTGTAGCTGTTGACGATCACAGCCAGGATGAAGGCTGTCATGGTCCTGTGCTCAGCCTGGAAAAGAGACGTCACTGCGAGTCGGCACTGCCCTTCTCCACGGCGGGGACTCCTCGTTCCCACACCTCCAGAGCCGTGATGCTGAGCCCTACGTGCAGCTGAGGTAGGGGACCCAGCTTTACTATCTTCCGATTTGAGTCCACAAAGGGGAACAGCCCTTTCAAAAGGGCCTGGCAGCCCCGGGCGGGCCTCTCGGAGGACAGGTGGGTCCCTGACGCACTGAAGGCCTCTCTGAGGCTGCCCCCTCGGAGGCCGTCCTGGTGATCCCGGGCCCTGGCCACCCCGCCCCGCCCAACCTGTGGAAGCGAGCCGCCCAGTGCAGCACGCTGGTGGCAAGGTGACCGAGCACTGCCCTAAGTCGGCCTCACCTCTCCCGCTCCCGGTCCTCAGGGGGACGGACCACTCTCGTCCCTCCTCTCCTCAGCGCTCCCTGACTTGGACACCAGCCTGCGTCTACCTGTTAGTGGTGCCTCGCGTTTCTAACATGCAGGCTGGACCCCTGAAGTGGGTCACCCTCCGCGTCTTGCGGGGACTCCGAGGCTCCTCCTCGCCGTCAGCCCCTCACACGAGGGGTGCCGGCTTACCCTCGCAGCCGTGCTCACTGAGATAACAGTGTCTGCTGGTGCCTGGCTCCCCTCCCTGGGCCCCACTCCCTCCTGAAATGTGGTGTTCTTGGCCGCCTCAGTGGGGTCGGCACAAGGGTCCGGGGTGACGGTTCCTCCGGGCTGTGAGACCTCTCGGCGGTCTTCGTTCGTTACTCTGACGACTGCAGAAACCCTCCTCTTTATCCTGGTTACTTTCGAGGTTTTTCCTCTTGCCTTTGACGTCTCTGCTTCATGACGATGAGTCTTTGTATGGATTTGTTCTTATTTAACCTTCTCAAGACTCACTGTCCTTCCTCAACCTGAAAACTCATTTCTTCTTTTGATCTGGAGAAGCCCCCGCCACCACCCGCCCGGCCGTGCGTCTCTGCTGCTGTCTCCAGCTCTCCCTGCGGCTGGGGGGTCGGCGTCGGAGCCGGCGAGCCCCACACGCCGGCCTTCAGGCCCCTTCCCATCTCCCGCCTCGTGCTTCCCCCAGGGCTTCCTTTACTGGCCGCGACACTCTGCTGTTTAACTCGCCCACGGAGCTTCCAGTTACGGTGCCTGTCTTCCATCATGGGTTCTTTTTGTTTTCCCCCAAATCTGCCTTTTTATTAAAAGACTCTAGTTGGTCATTTTTGAGGACGACTGAAGAGGACGGAGAGCGTGGTGACACCAGGCACGGATGTACTCTGAAGAAGCAACACAATGGTTGATTGTTGGACGTAAGTGAAGCCACCTGCGGGTTAAACCTTTCTAAACACACTTATCCGTGTCGCTCTCCAAGCCTCGTCAGGGAGCCCCGGTTCCAGCTCCCGGGGGCAGGCCCTCCACCATGCCAGCTCCGCTTCATCCCCTCGTGCTGGCCCCTGGAACCCGCACGCCTGGCGCGGGCCTCTGTGCCCCGCCGTGCAGGTGCCCTGCAGACAGGGCGGCCTTTGCCCTTCCAGGCAGGCCCCGAGGCTGCACATTCATCTCCGTGGGGGGTGTCTCCGCTTCTCGCGAGGCCTCTCCGGGCTTTGTTCCCAGATGTGCACAGCAGACGGACCAGCTCTTTTCGTCCACGTCTGGTGACAGGCACCTCGCCCCCAGGCCCGTGCGCCCGTGTGGAGCCCGGGGTCCCTGTGACGCCGCCCGTCCCACCGCGCCCCTCCTCTGGCTTGGTTTTGGCACGTGGGGATTTCCTTTCCTTTGTTTCAAATCTGTGTCCTCAGAACCCCCAGGTGTGTGTAGCTGCAGCGGGGCTGATCCATCGGCATCGCTCACCGTCCGACTCTCCCTGGAGAGCGGGCAGGTGGCCGCTTCCCACGCTCGTGCAAAGCATTGCATCACCTGCCTGTGGCGACGCCAAGCACCACACTCAAGTTAAAGCACACAGGTTGTATTTATCTTTTCTATGACCGTCCTGTGTTTAATGTTCTCTGGATTTAAAAAAATCTGTTTTTTATTATCATCATCATTTAGTTTAGAAAACCAGCTAGAGAGAGGGCGAGATCACACACAGAAGTTCCTTTACACAACCTAAGCCGCCTGAGCCCGTGAGAGCGAGCTGTTACGCTGACAAAACTAAGTTATACTAAGTCGTTACTTAGGGTGAGGACTCTGCCCTCTACAGTGTGCTAGGAGCTAGAAGGAGGGAACATAGAAGTGAATTAAAAACTGTTTACAGGAAGTCACTCTATACGTTATTTGTGGATTATGAATTTATAAATAACACAATAAAGCATACTGAAAACGTGGACGTCCTTCCTTCCTTCCCCTCCCGTCCTGACTCAAGGCGCACGGCCTCCCGTCCTGGCCAGGACCACCCCGGTCTCTCGGGTGTACGAGTGCCCCGGTCTAACTCAGCGGCCAGCATGCGCCGGAGCGGGGATGCCACTCCACTGCAAAGGCATGCCAGGAAACGGACTCAGGGGAACCACCAGCCCAGCCCATGTGTCAGGGTTCACTGCGACTCTCATGCAGAGAAGCAGCAACTGAGACAACGTGTCAGGAAGCAAAGGGCGCCGCCTGCGGGGGCGTCGGCGGGCCAGCACCCCGGGGCCCTCTGCTTGGAGGGCTCCTGCAGCGCCCCCGCGAGACGGGCCGCGGGAGCTCGAGCGCGGGGCCTGGAGAGCGGGGCGTGGTCCTTACCGGCATGTAGGGGTCCGCCAGGACCGAGAGGAAGTACTTGTGGCCGTTGTCCTTCACCAGGTCGGCCTGGCACGACTGTGGGGAGACAGGAGAGACAGTGAGCGCCCTCCTCTTCTGGGGATGCGTGAACAAACGAACATGCAACGAATACTTCACGCCTTAACATTTTCTCAAGTCCAGTTTCCATTTGAAAAAACAGCGAGAGTGCGTTTTCCCTGGCGTGGGAAGCGGCTGGCACCTCACACGCCCTCAGAAGCACGGCAGCTCCTGATGGGCGGAGGTCCCTGGCCTCCAGGCTAGTTCCCTGGAGGCCCCCTCCCCGTGCTAGCCCGGGGCCCACGCGCCCCTCCTCACGCCCGGCACCTGAAACCACCCTGCTTCTGCAGCCCCCAGCCCAGCCCGCAGCTGTCTCGTGCCTTTGCTGGGACTTATGTAGTCTGTGTGGGTATAATATTTACAAATCACTTGGGTCACACGGTTACATTTTA
Source organism: Camelus ferus (assembly GCF_009834535.1). Taxonomy (NCBI): domain Eukaryota; kingdom Metazoa; phylum Chordata; class Mammalia; order Artiodactyla; family Camelidae; genus Camelus; species Camelus ferus. The sequence goes on from NC_045711.1 coordinate 21,224,155, forward strand.
ACAGGTGCTTCCTAGGGGCCCCACTCCTGCCCCAGGGGAACAACTCCAAGTGGAAAGTGCATTTAGTGCTGGCAGGTCTGTGTGGATGCGCTCACCTGCCCAGCAGGGTTCAGGACCACGGGCTGGGGCCTGGAGGAGACCGCCAAGTGGCTGTGGCCCACGGGGAGGAGGGGGGTCCAGGGGGAGGAGGCGCCCAGCTAGGGGCACCAGATGAAACACGTGACCTGCGGAAGCGCAACGCGGCCCCGCAGCGCAGTGTACAAGCCACAGACGCTCTCGCTCTGGGAAAGGCTGACCCACGGAACACGGCCACGCCGTTCACTGGGCTCCGGGGGAATAGCCAGAAAACCTGCCCCCGACATTGAGGGTAACGCGTCCCTAGGGAGATGCTGAATTCCGGCAGCTCCCGGCGTGCTCCGCTCCACGGGGTGAAGGCTGCTCAGAAGAGGGGTCAGCATCTTAAGGCCTGAGTCTCAGACGGCACTGCCACACGGCCCCGGCTCTCGGGGCGCCCGCTGGCTGGGGCAGGGCCTGTGCGAAGCCCTCTCAGGGGCCCGTGGGTGTGCACACGGAATGTGCTGTTCACTGCAGCCCAGAGCCCTGCCCCCCACCTCCCCTGCCGCTCCACTCCCCGGGCTGCTCTGATAACGAGCTGTTGTCAGTCACATCAACAAACTAATAAGGTAGCTACTGGACTCGGCTGTTTCACTGGGAACTGAGCGAGGCAGAGGGGCGGTTGGGAGCAGGGCACCGGGGCTCGGGTTAGCAAGCTGGTCCCTGGGGCCAGGGAAGCCAATTAAGCGTAAGCTTTCAGGTCACTCCCAGAAGGGACCCCTCGCTCTGAATGAGGTTTTGACAAGTGAGCTCAGAGGCGTCAGCGTGAGGCCGCCTCTGCAGAGACTCGTCCAGAAGTGCCGGGAGAGGGCACGGGGGCGGCCTGCAGCCTAGAGCCCGCGCCCGAGGACACGGTCACCTTTATTCTTACACCAGAGGCTTGTCAAGCCAAATCGAGGCCCACACATTCACAGTGAGGCTCCTGAAGCACAGAGCGATGAAGTGTCACCAAGTCCCATCCTCCAAGTTGACGCTGAGGCACACGTCAGAGCACCTGAAGCTGCAGCTTCAATGCACCTTCGGCATCAGAGACGGTGACAATGTTTACACTAAAAGGTCTGTTTGGACGAGGCTGTCAGGCAGGTAGGAACCACCAAACACGCTCTCTGGTCACGCCCACCCTCACGGCCAGCCCTCAGCGGGTGTCCTTATGAACCGGTTTAGAATCTGCTCAGATTCTCACATCAGCCACCTCAGCCCTGTCTGTGTCCACACCCGTGGGCTGGCAGGCGGGCTGGGGACCTGCAGGGCACCGCTCTGGCTCTCAGAGGACGCTGGGACACAGGCCACCGGGCCCCGCTCACCTTCCTGTCCTCCCGCCTGGGGCCGAGTGCCTCCTCATAAGGAAGAGAAAGCAATCCTTTTAACAGCAAAGGCCCAGCAACGCTGGCATAGGCGGGGGGAGAGGCTCTGCCAACCTGACCGCCTCCAGGGAGCTGCTTCCAAAGGCTCGATCTGTGTCTGTCTGTCTGTCTGTTCTCACAGGGTCAGGCTGTAGATGTGACTGCTTAAGGCCGGAGGCGAGGACGAGCCTGGATGCGAAACGGTTTTTCCTAAGCAGGTGACCTCCCCCGCCCCACCAGCTCTGATGCTTCCGTCTCGGGGTTTTCAGGGAATTACATTTTTAAGACGGGGAAAGGGAGGCGATGAGGAAAGACAAGCAAAGAGAAGGGCACCCAAGCACCTTTCACCAAGGCAGCAGCTGGAGGTGCGGTTTGCAAACAGACGAACGGACGGACAGACGGACCGAGGGGGCAGAGAGCAGGATGAGGCCGACCCAGAGCCGTCTGTCACTGCCTGTATTATTTCTACTTTCGGCAAATTCTTAAGGTTTTCTTCGTGGCCTAACATATATGGTCAGACTTCACGAATAGACATTTAAAAGAAGGAAAAATGTTTACAACTGGGTCAGAATTCAATACACATTCCTTCATTCTACCTCACTGTAAGCCTGCTTTTAATGAACTAGCAACGCTTCAGTGCACAGACATGTTACACCACCGAGCACTCAGTCACCCTGAGAGGGAGGAAGTTACTGTAACTCCTCTTAAAAAAAAATCGAAGTGTAACAGACCCACGTCATATCGATAGCATTGTAAATGTTTTCAGCAGTTCATACAGATTGGCTAATAGCGGATTACGTAAGGCTGGTTTTTGTGTGTTCACCTTCCTAGTTTCACCTATCAGTTTGTAGATCCAACCAGCTTTTCTACACGGAGAGTCGTGCTGTTTGGAAATAGTTACACTTCCGTCCAGCCTGCGTGGTTTTGCTGCCTCGCTGCACGACCCAGGCCTTGCAGCACACCTCTGCGGACTCCTCTGCGGACTCCCCTATGCAGACTCGCCTCTGCAGACGGCCAGGCCGGCGCCCGGCTCCGCGCCTGGCCCTGGGGCTCAGACGGGCACCACGTGGTGTGACGTGGGCTCCAGCATCTTCGAAGGACGCTGTCTGTCACGTGGAGGGAGTTCCCTCGTTGGTCCCTCGTTGGTTCCTCACTGGTTTGCTGAGAAGTCCTTTTTTCTTCCCAGTCAGGAATGGATTTTAGATTTGGTCAAATGCTTTCTTTCTCTCCACTGATGAGATGATAATACGGCTTTTTGTTTGTTACCGCGATGTTACTTTTTTTTTCTGTCTTTAAACAAGTTAACATTCCTAAAGTAAGTCCCCCTGGGTCATGACGCATTGCCCTTTCACACCGTGCGGAATTTGATTTGTGAAGTTTGGCTGAACATTTTTGCGTCCACGGTCACCAAGGACACAGGGCAGCAGCTTTCTTTTCCTGCCTGGTTGCAGGTTCAGGACGCAGTGAGGCTCGCGGGATGGTGCAGCAAGTGCTTACCGCCACCCACGTACTTCTTCATCGACGATTGGGCAGAATTCACCAGGGAAGCCACCTGGACATGGAGTTCTCTTTGCAGGAAAGTTCTTAACCACAAACGTGAGTTTTGAAGCAGGTCCAGTGCTGTTCGGGTTATCTTCCCTCTAAGGGAGCAGCCGTGCCATCCGAGGAACTTATTTCACCAAAGTCGCCACAACTTCGGGCATCGAGTTGCTCACAGACTCCCTCACCGTCCCTCCGGATGTCCAGAACCTTCGGTGACGCCGCCTCGCTCACTCCTGACTTGGGTCTTGTGTCTTCCTTGTCTGTTTCCTCATCAGTCTGCGCAGTTACTGGTCTGCTCAAGGCAGCAGCTTTCTTTCGATTGAGTGAATCTATTCTGCTCTCCACTGTGATCTTTGTTATTTCCTTTCTCCTGCCTCCTCTGGATTTGACTTGCCTTTCTTTTCCTAATATCTTAAGGTGGAAGCGGAGGGCAATGATTTGAAACCTTTCTTCTTTTCTAATACACGCATTTAGGACAGAAACCTCCCTCGCGGCACCACTGATCTGTGTCCCACAGTGTGTTTGCACTTTCATTCAAGGTATGTTTTACTTCCCTTGAGACCTCCTTGTTGAAAAAAATTATTTTAAAGTTCTTATTTCATTATTTTATATACTAATGTAAATGTTTATATGATTATAAATATTCATAATTATGTACAAATTATACCAAGCATATAAGTTATATTAAAGCATACATATTTCCCAGCTTCACGGAGGTGTAATTAACAAAAACTTGTATACATGTAAGGTGTAAAACATTTGATTTAAGTATGTATTGTGGAAAGATGAGCACAATCAAGGGGGCTAACACAGCCGTCATTTCACACAGGTACCACTTTTTTCTCGGTGTGACAAGGGCTCCTAAAACCTGCCGTTACGTACACAGTGCAGCACCGGTAACCGAACACCAGGCTGTGTGCAGGCCGCCAGAACTCGCTCACCTCGTAAGGGGAGTCGGTCCCCTCTGACCAGCCTCTGCCCCCCCCCCCCCAGCCCCCGACAAGCGCCGTTCTGCTGTTTCTGTGATGACTTTTGCGGCTCCACAAACGACTGAGACTGCAGCTTTCGTCTTTGTCTCGTCTGGCTTACTTCACTTAGTACAATGTCCTCCGGCTTCAGCCATGGTGTCTCCGATGGCAGGATCTCCTTCTTTCTTATGGCTGGATGATATTCCACTGTGTGTGTGTGTGTGTGTGTGTGTGTGTGTGTGTGTGTGTGTGTGTGTGTGTGTGTGTGTGAGAGAGAGAGAGGTTTCCCTGTCCACTCATCCGCTGATGGACGCAGAGCTGGCTTCCACACACATCTTGGCTGTTGAGAACAACGCTGCAGCGGACTTGGGAGCGAGGTACCTCCTTGAGACACGGACTCCGTTTCCTTTGGATTTGCACCCATTAGTGAGGTTGCTGGACTGTGTGGTGGTTCTGTTTTTAAATTTCTGAGGAGCTGCCATGGTGTTTCCACAGTGGCTGCACCGACTTACATCCCCAACAGCGCACGAGGGCCGCCTTTCCCCACGCCCTCGCGGGGACCCATGAGCGCGTCTGTTTGATGATGTCTCACCGCGGCTTTGACTGCGTTTCCGATGGCGAGTGACGCTGAGCACCTTCTCGTGCGCCCTTGGTCGTCATTGGGAGAACGCCTGCTCAGGTCCTCTGACCGTTTTTAATTCAGTTTTGTTTTGTTTTGTTTTGTTTTTTGCTATTGAGTTGTCCGAGTTCCTTGCAGTGTACTGTGGTATTAATCCCGTGTCAGCAGATGGGCTGCACACATTTTCCCACACTCGGACCTCCCGCTCTGAAGGCTGTTTTTTCATTTTGTTGATTGTTTCCTTCGTCGTGAAGATTTCAGTTTGATGTAGTCCCACTTACTTATTTTATACGTAAATTTTTATAACTATAAATAAACGTGAGTTTATGTAAATATTTATGTTGCTTATACAATTTCACATTTATATTTTATTACATATTTCAATTTACATATTTACATTACTTAAATTTTTATAATTCAAAAATTTTTAAATTGAAGTACAGTCAGTTCGTAAGGTGTCATTCTCTGGTGTACGGCATCATGTTTCAGTCACATACATACTTGCTTTCACCTTCTTTTTCATTGTAGGTCACCACAAGATACTGAATACAGTTCCCTGTGCTACAAGGTAGGTCCTTGTTTATCTGTTTTATGCACAGTAGTTAGTATCTGCAAATCTCAAATCTCAATTTGCCCCTTCCCACCCCCTGCCCCCCAGTAACCGTAAGATTGAAAAGCATCTTAACCGTTTAAAGAGTGCAGTTTAATTTCCACGTGTTTGGAGATTTTCCTGTAACCTACTTTGGTTCTGTGTTTGCTTCCACTGTGGTTGTGGAATTCACCGTGTGCGATCCCACGGCTCTCAGACGCGCTGCGGTTTGCTCTGTGGTGCAGGACGAGGTCTGTCGTGGTGTGTCCCTGGGGCGTGGAGAGGGTGCACGGTGCACAGCCGTGTGGAGCTGCTGCAAAAGCCAGACACGGCCCAGCTGGACACGTGCTCCAGGGAATGTTCCCGGGTTGGCTCCGACGGGTCCTCCCACGTACTGAGAAGGGAGGAGTGATGGCTCCTCCCCCTCCCCTGCAGCTCCCCCAGTTTCCAGCTTCTGTGTGTTCAAATGCTGGTACGAGGTGAGCGAACACCCCGACCACATCCTCACGACGAGGGGACTCCTTTGGCCTCAGGAGACGACACGTTACCCGGTGACACCCTCGGCGCTGACGACTGCTGGCTGTGTTAACAGGGGCACTCAGCCTTCATTTACCCAGTGGTCACACGATGTAGCTTCACGTCTAATCTATTTGTGTCTTTTATGCAAAGTGCGTTTCTCTGAGGCTCATTTAGTTTGTTTTTCTTTCTTTTTAAACCCAGCCTGACAATCTCCGCCGTCTAACTGGGCACCTAGACCATTCACACTGTGATTACTGAAGTCATGCTGCACTCTTGCATTTTCAAAAGTTATTTGCCCCGGGTACGGATTTGCAGGACACTGAGGACGCAGCCCGCTGTCCTGGGGCCATTACTGCGCCTGACAGGCGCCCGCTGTCGCCCTGACTTGGCTTCTCTGCGCCTGCGCTTGCTGGCTGCTTTCAAGCCCCTGGATCCATGTCGTCTTTGAGCGCCTTGACGAGCAGGCGCCCTGGTACCGCCTTCTCCACTCCTCGTCCTCGGGCTTGTGGGCTTCCCAGGTCTGCAGGTTTACACTTTTCATCAAACTTGAGACTCTCTTAGCCATTATTCCTTCAAGTGTTTACTCTGCCAGCCCCCTCTGGGGCTCCAAACACACACGCAGGTCACTGGCAGCCGCCCCAAGACTTGGAGGCGCTCCCTTCGTTGCACAGAGGGGCCTCTGCTCACCGTGCTTCTTTTTGGAGTTTTTAATTCCTGTGTCTTCAAGTTCACTGATTTTCCTTCTGCAAAGCTCAGCTGGTTGCTCATCCCACCCAGCACACGTTCCCGGCCAGGCCTGCAGTCTTCATCTCCACAGCTCTGAGCTGGGTCCCTCCAGCACCCTTCACGTCTCAGTGGAGCTTTTCACGTGGAACAGACTCCTCATGACTGTTCTAACGTCCCCGTCTGGTCATTCTACCGTCTGTGACAGTCCAGGAGAGGTTCTGGGGGGCTGGCTTCTTTCTCCTCGTGATGGACCATGCTTCCCTCCCTCTTCACGTGCCCGGTCACTGCCGCTGGTGGCAGTGAGAGCACAGTAACGCGGAGCGCGGGGGACGTGGGGGGAGACCCTCCGGGACCCGACTCCGCGGAGAAGACGGGGGCCCTGAGACGTCAGGAAAGGGCTCGCCGAAGGTGCTGTCCCGAGGCACCTTCTCACCACATCAGAGCCCCCAAGGCACACGTCGCCCCTCAGATGGCACACGGTCCCTCTGAGCCTGCCGCCCTTTCCTGAATGCCCTCCTTCCCCAAGGCTGAAGTCCCTCCTGTCCCCTGCATCCCAGGAGCCCCTCACGTGATGGCCTCGGCTGGGACTGCAGCCTTAGCGGCCCCGCCCTCTCAGCCCTGGGAAGCCCCCCGGGGGGTGGGCAGCTCCCTGGCAGGGGACGTGGAGCGCTGGGGGGCTGGAGCGCCTCGCCGTGCCCCCGACCCTCAGGGCGGCCACATCGAGGACTCACTCCGGGAGCTCGGAGCTCCACTTGAGGACACGGGGCCAGAACAACTCCCGAGAAACACCCTGAATTTAATCTCATGGAAACTCGGCCAGGGTGATGGTGAGAAGGAAGGAGGACGTAAACAACATTCAGTCTCAGCCGGAAACATGAGAGCTGCCTCTCAGCGAGGTGACTGCCTTCAGACAAACAGGTGCTACGGGCTGGGTAAGCAGCCAGCTCGCAGGATGGTCCCGGCGCCCGCGGGGGTTTACAGAGCGCTGACGGCAAGGGCACTTCCTCAGCTCCTCCAGTGTCATTAAACGTGGGACCCCCCAGCACAGAGCAGATGGTGAACGAGAGCAGGTGCGACGGAGACGCGCTGCAGGACCGAGGGCTCGGGTCCCCTCAGGGGCCCGCAGCAGAGGGGGTCACGTGGGCCAGGGCCTCTGGCGGTTTCGAGGCAGCCGTGTGCAGGACTGGTGTGTGAGCATAGTGGGGTCTGTCACCTCCTGGCCAGCAGTGCTGGCGTGGGAGTCCGAGGGTGTGAGCTGCACAGAGTCCCGGGCAGCGGGCGGTGACAGTGGTGCAGGGGCCTGGATGGAGGAGGGGCTGACACACTGAGCCGAGGCCCCCACCCCCTCCTCCTGTGGAGCCGGGACCGGCCTCCACTCTGCACGGTGAGGCCCCTGCCTCCTGCCCCCTGCTCTGCGGCTCTGCTGGACCCCCCTCCCGTGGGTGGAAAGGGCACCACGCAGATCACAGCGCTTCCATGACAGATTTGCCCCGGGATCCTGGGCAGCTCCTTAAATGACCATTTTCTTATCCGCAAATAATGTGCGAGGTCACACTGACAGCCTGGAGCTGATGTGAGAATCAAGACTCTTCACAGGAAAGCCCTTGGCCCTGGGCGACACCCACACTCATGAGAGCACCCAGTGGGCGGCTCGGGGTCCCACCTGAATGAAGCTCGGTTCTCGTCTCCAACTAGAGACCGTCCAGGTCACTGTTCCGTCACAGACAGCAGACCCACCCACGGGCGCTGCCCTTCCCCCGCGGACCCTCGGCAGGCCCCCGGCCCCCTCTCTGTGTCGCACCAGGGCTCTGCGGCCGGATTGCCGGTGCGTGGCCGCTCTCGGGGCTTGTGTCCCCGCTCCCTACGTGCGCCCTTGACCCAGAGCCTCCTTCTTCGTGTCCTGTAACCCAGCGCCCCAGCCTCCCCTCGACAACCCCCGTCCACCCTCCCTTCTCCCTGAGCCTTCGTGTCCACAGGCCCCTCGAGGACTCGCTGTCTCATCACCGGGTGGACGGGCCTGTCTTCATCGCCCGGACCACGCGCGAGGCTTCATCACTGGGGTCTCTCCCACCGTGGCCGCCTGCCCCTCTGTCAGCTACACAGCCAGCCCCCCACACAGGCTCAAGCTCACACCCACCCGGCCCCCCACCTCTGGCCCTCCCGCCCCCAGGCCACCTCCACAAGGAAGCGGGTGGTCGTTGTGGACTGGAGGGTGGCCGTGGGCAGGAGCGCACCAGAGACAACAGGTGAGCGGAGGGCTGGGGGGACAGACCAGGGCTGGGCCCCTTCCCGGGAGGGAGGGAGGGAGGGAGGTGGTGGCAGGCGGAGGCCGGGGAGGACAGTGGTACTCACGCTGTCCACGGCGAGGATCTTGGCCCAGATGAAGACGAGGAGGGGCCGCAGCTCCCGGGCTGAGCTCTGGAGCAGCTTCAGCACGTAGGGGAAGATGCCCACAGACAAGGCCTGCAGGAGGGGGAGTGTGAGCCTCGGCAGGGGCAGGGCACGGTGTCCTGGTTCCCCGGGGACGGTGCCCGCCTCACCCTGGCCCTTCCTGGGGGCCTGCCTGCTCCGCACCCCGCAGCTGGTCTAGGGTGGTTTTCCCCACGGGGACCTGAGGCTCCTGGGACCCATCGTCCTTGCCCTCGGGGGCCCTGTCTGCTCTCAGCACCAAACCCCAGGCCCCTGAAGGGTGATCGCCACATGGGGACCCTGTCTGGGCCTCCACCTCTTGCCTGCCAGTCGCCCTGGAGGCAGATGGTCAGAGGGGCTGGGAGTAAGAGGGGAGGGGGTGTCTCTGAGCAGGACACCGGACGAAGCTCATTGCATCAGTCACCTCGGCTCTGCTCTGTCCATATCCGAAACTTCTCGGAATTCTAATGACATCCCAAGGCACCCCCTTTCAGGACAGCTAGGGGGGCGCCCCGCCCAGTGGCCCACGGCAGGCCCGGGCCCCTCCTCGTTCACGAGGGGCGAACGTCGGTTTCTCGCGGTCGGGCCCTCACCTAGGCGCCCAACCTGCACCTGTCACAACACCTCATTGCCCGGCACCTGTTCACACACGGGCGCAATTTCCAACTGGCACAAGCTTAACTCTTTAAAGGGCCAAAATTAGCTTGAAAAAATTAACCACATAAATGAGGCTCCCTCTGAAACGTCATTAACGCACATATCCTCGTCTCTGAAAGAGGACGAGCGAGGCGGCCGAGGCCCTTCCGCAGCGACGCAGCGGCAGCAGGTGCACGGGCCCCGGCCGGCCACGAGGTTAGGGGACGCCCGGGCCTCCACTGCGCGCACCTGCTGCGCACTCTTCGCGCTCAGGCCCCTTGGGGCACCGGGCTGGCGCCGGGCGCGGAAACGGTCTGCCTGCTTCTCAGTCTCCCCTCTTCTCCTTCAGCGCTGAGCTACAACCACCACTCTTGGTCGACAGTACATAATGAAACAGCTGCTGAAATGACCCGAGACCTCCTGCGTGCCCAGCGCCCAGCGCCACCATCACCCAGTGGCCCGGCATCCTGACTGGCCCGGCCCACTGGCCCCTCGCGTGCCCCCGTGATTTCTTTGGTAAACAGTGTTCATCTCTGAAAAATAGGGCCACGTTGACGAAAACATGACCACAAACCACTACCACACACGAAAACACGGACAGTTATTCTTTAATAACATAAAACAGTTCATGTAAAACTTCTAATTGCTTCATGAAGGTTAATTGCCCGATTTTAGCTTTCACACTTTGATTTGCAAACAGAGCCAAATACGGTGCAAACGCTGCAGCTGGTTGGGGGCTCCCGGCCCTGCCCTGGCCTCCAGGCCCCTCTCAGCACCTCTTTCCCTCGTGTTCTCTAAGTGGACCCCTGGGCTCTATTTTTGTTGGTGTTTTGTTTTAAATGGCCGTTTCTACTCTTCTGTAGAATGAATAATAGAAAAGTGTTTCAGAATTGTGCCTAAAATCTGAGTGACTGTCCTGAGAGAACACGAGCCACGTGTGGCCAGGTCAGCCCCTCCCTGACGAGCGTCCATCAAGGACCCTTTCCGTCCTCGAAGGCGAAGCCCCACAGCAGACAGAAAAGGGGTCCCCGACGGCGACAAGAAAGGCACACAGGGCGTGGCCCACGGGGCCCGCGGGCTCACCGGTCACCCCCGTGGCCGCCCTCGGCCACACGGCCAACGTCCCTGGACTCCGTGATGGTAACATGGGTCTGGTGGCCCCCCCCCCCCCAGCAGGAAGCACGTACCAGGCTCACCGCCCAGGGACCCAGGTCCAGAAACCTCCCCAGCAAGTCCAGGGCCCTCAGCCGGTGCACCTGGCTCAGCAGCACCTGAAACGAGAGGGGACGGCGTGAGCGCAGGCCCTCGCGCGGGAGCTAGTCGCCGCCGCTGGCGCTGCTTCTCTGCAGACAGGCTGGGGAAACGCCCCTCCTTCCCCAGCAGTAAGGGGCACCCCCTGGAGAAAGCAGAACAGACGCTTTTCAGCCGTGTTTAAGGAAAAGCTCACTGATGACACAGGACACTGACTTCCAGATGCGGCTCTCCGTGTACACGCCTCCCTGTTACTCTGCGCTCGCAGGTGCACCGCTGCATCTCTCACCTCCTCGCTGACTGCATGAGACTCAGCGACTCTCCCCCACACCCCTGGACACGCCTGACCGGCGCACTGCCAACGGCAGCGCCGAGCTTCATGGCTGTAAACGTGCGCAATTCACTTAGTCTCCCCGCTGCCAGATATTTAAGTTGTTATCAAATTTCTGCTGTTATAAACAGCACTACGATAAACACCCTAACGGGTTTATCTGCACATTTGTGTGGTTCCCCTCAGGACAAACCTGTGAAGTCAAGTCACAGGATCACAGCACACACACGTGTATCGCCAGGCTGAACGCCGAGCAGTGTCGAGTCCGCGCCGGCGCCACGGGCTGGGTGGCCTTGGGCAAAAACTTCTCTGAACCTTAATCTCTGAATTCATACGTAACACAGGACTCACCTACATGGGTTCCATTAAATGTCAGACTAAAAGCTCCCAGGAAACACTCGTCCATATTACACTATTACTTGCTTACACGATGGATAATAATAAAATGCCCTTTTAATCTGAATTTCTTTGATTACAAGTGAGGCTGAGTATTTCCTCATAGGTTAATTGGCTATTTCTCGAGTAAACTGGTGCGCGTGCCCTTCTCTCCTCCCTAAGCGTCTGGCTTGTTCTTACTGACATGAAAGAATTCCTTGTAGATTAACACCAGCCACCTCCGCCAACGCACTTCCCTCTTTTCTCCTGTGTTGTATCAGTTCTCAGCTCTCACGGAGTCACCTTACTGGCTCTTCCCCGTGGTGTGTACGTGCACCAGTCCCCGGGGTGAACGCACACGCCACGATTCCCAGTTGTCCCAAGTGTGTGGGGCACTTACCGTGTGCGGCCGCCGGGCTGGGTGCTGGGGCCACTGGGACCAGCAGGCCCCCTCCTGGCACGACACCCAGCGCTGCAGAGCAGGGGTCACACGGCCGCACTGCAGTAACCACTGTGACAGCGGACACACAGCCCGGGCCGCCCCCAACTCTGGGGGTCTGAAGGCTCTCCCTCCCAGTGGGCACCGTGGGGGTCCCCGGGTCCCAGGCAGAGGGGCTGGGAAAGCTGGGGCTGTCTGAGGAAGGGCAGGTGGCCAGTCTGATGGGGGCGGCTCCAGAACCAGCCAGGCCTGCACACCAAGCTAAGAGCATCAGTCTTTCCTAAGACAAGCCGCAGGTGAGCTGTCCAGCATACCTGCCGTGGGACAGGCTGGCAGGAGGCCAGGGGACCCGGCTGCCGCCGTGACCGATGGAGAGAAAGACATTCCAAGAAAGCCAGCAAGCACAACTGACCGGAGGGTGGGGTCAGGGAAAGGAGACGCGGGGAACAAGGCTGGGAAGGAGGCGAGAGGGAAGGAGCAACGGACATGCCAGCTGGCATGGGGTGGGTGCAAGGGGGAAGCTGGGCAGAGGGGTGGAGGGAGGGGCAGGAGGCAGGACAGGGGGAGGGTGGGTTTTAGCTGTGTGCCTGCTCCTGGGAGATGTCGGCAGCCGGAGGTGTGAGAAGAGGAACTTGGGCCGCGGGGACATGGACCCCGGGGACGCGGGCCTGGAGGGAGAGCAGAGACGGCACAGCCAGAGCAGCAGTGTAAGGGGTGAACGCGGGCTGGTGGGAGCTCGAAGCGGGTGGGGGGGTCACGAGATGGGGGACAAAGAGGCAGCGAGAGAGGCTAGACAGAGCAGAAGGAGGGCAGGGGTCTCCAGAGGCAGGCTGGGGGGCTCCCCGGGGGCGAACAGCCTGTGACTGCAGAGGAGCCAAGCAGGCATCTCTGGCTGGTGGGTCACCCATGGTCAGGGAGCGGGAGGCTGGCTGCAGCCACCGGAGGGTGAGCTGTCTTCCGCTGGCTGGGGGCCTGTGTCCCTGCCACGGCTGCGAGGGGGACGCCAGAGAGCATGCTTCGTGTTTGGAAATGCTGGGAGTCTCAGGCTAAGGAGCTGGGAGGTGGCTGGGGGGCTGTTCACGGGGCGTCTGACCTGACCTGATCCTCTCCTGCTTAGCCCAGGGCTATCACGGGCCCCGCGGCCAGGAAGGCAGGTCAGACAGCAGGAAAGTGTGAGCTTTGGGGGCAAGTGGCCCGACCTGCTCACTTCCTGCCAGTGTGGCTCCAACCACACCCCCGGGGAACTTCGGGGTTCTCATCCACAGGGCAGAGATGGTGACACGTGGCTTGTTTTCAGAGTGAAAGCGGACGCAGCGGGCACAGTGCTGGCAGGCGTGAGGCCTGTGAACGTCCCCGCCGCCATCCCAGCACCCAGCCACGGGTGTCTCCATCGCTCAGAGGTGACTGCATTGGCTATATTCGTCCTTAAAGAAAACGGAGCTGCCAGAGGTTCAAGTTTCTAGATGGGCCAGGGTGAGCCGAATCTCGGGCTGTGAAAGGAGGTGTAATTCATCAAAAATCAAATACATTTAGCGCTGGTCAAGGTTCTGTTTTCTCTGAGTCGCTTTGTTATTTAAAACACCGTCAACGGGAATAAAATTCTGTTTTTCAAGGAAATAGTAGTGCCATCTGCAGTGGAAGAGAAGGCCACGGGGCCAAGAAACCGAACAGTGCGGCGCCTGTATCACCTGCTCTCCGCGTGCACTGCCCAGCAGTGACGGGCGTCCCTCCGGGGTCTTGTTTATGACAGCAGAAGCAGAAAGGGAAACCAGGCCATGTCCCTGCCACCGCCGTGCTGGTGAGACGCCCGGGAAGCATGGGGGGGGCAGCCCCCGCATCAGAGACACGGCGTCCGTAGACGCTCGGCGACGCCGGGCTTCGTGCGGCGGGGACTGAGCAGCAGCAGGAGTCCTGGTTAAACGTCTGGTGTTGGTTCCTAAACGTGACGTCTTCCTTCCGATTCCTTCTGCTGATTAACGTTGTTAAAAAGCTGAAGCCCGATACAAAATTAATTTTGAAAAAAAGGACTGGCTTTTGTTTGTGTTTGTACATAAATCCCTGTTTCGGTGCGCCCGGCCCTGGGGAAGTCCCAGAGATCAGCGTGGCGAGCTCAACGAGGGACTGGGTTTCCTCTGTCGCAAACTGAAGATTAATCGTGATGACACGAACACCCAGACCAACACCGAGCTGCCGGGGAGCCACCTTCCATTTGCCTCGTGCTCAGGGCCACATGCGGGTCTCTGGGCTGAGACGGGCTTCCTGAAAACAGCCTCGCAAGCCTCGCAAGCCCCTCCCGGCGTGGGGGATGCGACGGGCCGGCGCCTGGGGGCCCGAGATCAGAGGTTCTGGAGCCAGCGATGCACTAACATGTGTCATGGCGACGCCCAGTTGCCATCCGGCTGCCACTCCCTCACAGCCCTGTACTTTCATACCAAGAATTCGGTTCGTAAATGAAACGGCACCGTGAAAGCAAACAGGGCTTCCTGATGAAACACCCACCCTGAGCTGCGGGGCCTCTGGAAGGTCCCGCCTTCCCTCTGGTGCTTCCTGCTCTGCCTGGGGCTTCTGTGCCCCTGGGCCCCGGGGAGTGCGGACAGCCTCATCGAGCCCAGGCAGGGCCACCAGGCCAGGAGGCCACGGGGTCCGGCAGTGCTGCGGGCCTCAAGAACCCTCCTTCCTACCCCTTCTGTTGACTTGTATTTTTAAAAGGTGAAAAAGGCCATCAGGGCTGGTCAGGAAAGGCGTACTTCTAGGCGTACAGCTGCACAAGGGGCTGGGGCCTGAGCGGAGTGGCCACTAGCCCCAATGGCCTCAGCCTGAGCTTCTGGGTGGGAGCGCCTGCCCTGGCAGTGGACAGAGGACTGGGGACTGGAGGGCCGCGACATCCCTGATGAACGTTCTCTCTCCTGACTCCCTGAGGCACTGGGGGTATTTCACGGATAACGGGGCCCAGGTTCTGGCAAACTAACGGAATTAATGAGAAAGAGGGTGACTCCGTGGGCAACGACGCACAGCACCACGGGGCACAGCCTCCCGGGAAGTGGAGAGGTGACGGCGGCCACGCTGGTTTGTCAATAACCTACGGGTGCCAGGTGTGGCACCCACGATCACCTGTTCGTAACTTGCTCAGCCTCTCCCCTTCCCCCGGGAGTCGATTTGCAAGTCTCGTCCTCCCAGAGAGAAGGGGCGACGGTGCCTGGAGCCACGCTGGCTCGGAGCTCGCTGGTGTAGCAATGGGGGGGGGAGGCGGGGCCCCGACCACACCCCAAATCAGTTTCATGGAGGGCAGAGAAGGCGCCTCGGTGACTCGGCCAGGGGAGCCCTGGCAAGGCAAGGATGCTTCTGCACCAAAGGCTTCTGGAGGGAGCTGCACACACAGCTGGGGTGAACGAGGCCCCGGGAGGCCCCGAGATGGCCGACCTGAAGAAACTCACCTGTAAAACGATGGGAAGCTGCTCAGGTGGGTTCCTGTTCTCCACGCCCATCGTGAGCCACACCTGGAAGGCGGTCAGCTGCTCAGCAAAGAAGGGGCTGTGCTGTGGGAGGAGCAGAGCGTTAGTCAGGCCCCGGCTCCTTCCGCGGCCCGGCCCTGCACTCCCGCCCGCCACCCACTCGGGGCAGCGTGGCAGACGAGGTGAGAGGCAGGCTGTGTGGGCGCCAGACGCGGCGGATGGGGAAGCCGGTCCCGTGAACTGAGGTGGGAAGACTGCGACGGAGCACGCGGGGAATTCAGCCTGGATGCCTGAATTCAGGGCCTGCTGGATGCGCGCGTTGAGGGCGTGGGGGCCACTACACGAGCCCACGGTTCGGGGGCAGGTCTGGGCTGAGACACAGATCCAGCTGGAAGGTAGGTGAGAATGAGAAGTGACCCTGGGCCGAGCCCTGTGCCCCAGCGGTGAGGGGCCGAGGTGGCGGGGACCCAAGGACGAGACCTGCGGGGGAGGCAGGGGCAGGCGGGAAGCCGGGGTGGGGGTCTGCAGGGGGGATGCGGCCGGCAGTGTCCACGGCTGTGGAGAGTCAGGCAGGGCCAAGGTCCAGAGCTGACTGCGAGACGGAGGTCCCAGAGACTGCTGAGGATGTAACGGGGGTCCCTGGGGTTGGGCAGACACACAGCCCGACTGGGCTCAAAACCCAAGAGAGGACGACTCGGAGATCTAAGAATAGACAGTCTTTTGAATGAACTTGGCTGCAGGGGGGAGGTGGGGCGTGGAGGGGGCTGATGGGGAAGGAGGGTCGGGGCGGGTGGTGTGGACAGGAATTTCTTCTCAGAGGTGGGAGCGCAGGGCGTACTTGTGAGGAAGGAGCTGCTGGCGGGGGAGGCAGGGGCTGGTTGGGGGCCCTGGCAGGTGGGCGGGTGGCACGTGGCCCTCCGGGATTGGGGCACAGGGACGTGGCTGATGTGGCGGGACTCCCAGAGGAGCCGTCTGTGGCTCCTGTCTCTGGGAGGTTGGTGCCACAGTCGGGTGGAGGGGAGCGGGAGTGGGGCATATCTGATCAGCCCACTGGGCAGCAGGGTGTGGAGGGCGGTCTGTGCCCACGCTGGCGCCAAGGAGGGGTGGCCCTGACTGGTGACGACCTGGGCCAGGGAAACCAGAGAGGCAGCGGCTCAGGAAGGGGGTGCCCAGGGCGGTGGAAGGAGGTCTGGGGACCGAAAGCCCAAGTAGGGGGACCGCTGAGTTTTCTGTCTCCCAGGGTCCTTTCCCCCAAACACGCGGTCCTGCTGCCCCTGAGCCTCAAACAGAAGGAATTCCAAATCTCTGCACCCTGCCCACTGCTCTTGGCCACAGTCTTCACTTCCCCCCCAGGAAGAGCGGGTGTCCGTGTGTGAGGGAGGAGGGTGGGAAGGCCGGGATGCGGGCCGTGACTCCCAGGTTCTGGCAGGTGTAGGCACGTGCGTGTACGGACTCTAAGCCGTGGGCAGGGCTCCGCGCACCTGGGAGCCAGACTCCAGGGCGCTCACGCGGCGCCTTCCAGACGCCCGGGGGTCAGAGCCACAGCGCTCTCACAAAAAGTCAACCTCACACAAGAATTCGGCAGAGAACTTTCACACTTGGGGATTCAAGTTCTTGCAAAGTCAGCTTACATGAAGTTAGTCAAATCTGGAGGGTAACCTGTAAATTGGAAGGCAGCCCCCAAAGCGGTTTCCCTGTTTTTAAGTGTGAGTTACTTACAAACTGGTTTGGAAACAAAAGTCCTGTGAAGGGCTCCCTGCCCACACCTGTGGGAGGCCAGCTGGGCAGAGAGCGAGGGAGCCCTTGGGTCTGGGAGGGAGGGGAGGTGGAGTCAGCTTTGCCCTGTGGACAAAGTGTGCTGTGAGGCTGCGCTCCTTGAAGCAGTGGGAAGCTGACAGGTGAGACCAGCCGCCCAGCAGAAGCAGGACTCGCACTCTAACAACACTCCACAGAGCAGCTCAAGGGCTGCCCCTGCGCACCCAGGACGCACAGGTGATGCCGGGGCCAGACCGCACGGCTGCCTCTCAGCGTGCCAGGGTGACTGTGCGGACTCTCGGGGGGAGAAACGGAACCCAGGCTGAGTGTCCTGGAGGAGAGCCCACACGTCATGGGTGGAGGCTCTGAGTCACGAGCCACGTGTCCTGGGCCTCCCAGGACGATTCTGATGCCAACTGGTCGGCCCACATGTCACATGGGCCAGGGGCCTGAAAGCAGGTGCCAAGGGCGATGGACTGAGAGCAGGGGCCCCAAAGGGCCCCGCCGGACCACCGGGCTGATCCCGGTGACCAGAAAACCCACTTCTCTGGGCACGCCTGTCACAAAGGCACCAGAGCACCTGGCCACACCTGTGCACCTGCCTCAGGCCCAAAATTTAAGAGGCACCAAAAAAACACAGTAATCAAGGTAAAAAATACCTAACACAACATTTAAGAAAATAAAAATGACTGTCAAACCCACAACGACGAAGTATCACAGGTCTGTATGAGACAGGCCCGCGGGGGAGCGGGGCGGTGGGGCGGCGGGAGCCGGGGCAGGAGGGGCCCCCAGGGACCCCTGATGTGCGGGTGCCGGACCTGGTGCCTGCGGACTCTGTGTGTGTTATGCTTCCTCAGGAGTGAAAACCGAATGAAAAAGCTGGTGTGTGGCAGACGTCAGGTCGCCCTCCCCGACACAGGCTGGCGAGGTGACTTCTGCATGCAAGAGTGACTGCAGCGGATGGGAGACGCGGGTGAAGAGCCCCAAGGAGAGACCTGGCCCTGGCGGGGGGTGGGGGGCACGGGACCCTGCGAGGCCGCGTGCAGCGCCGACCCCCTCCCACGCGAGGGAGACCAGGCGCGGAGCACAGCGAAGCCCAAGCCGGTGAGGCTTCCCGAGCCGTGTTTGCGGCAGCAGGCCCAGTCTGCGAGAGCGCGGGCCAGGGGACCGGTCCCCCCGGGCGACGCCAAGCACCCGCGGGAACCCAGAGAAGGCCCTGCTGGCGCCCCTCCGGGGTTCAGAACCAAGACGGGCTTTAGGTGCGCTGAAGGTGGAGGTGGGCGGACAGCGGGCCGAGCCGTGGGCGCAGACCCTCAGCGGGGGCAGGTGGGGGCTCGCTGCAGAATTCTCCCAACTTTGCTGTAGGCTTGAAAACATTCATAATAAAATGTGGAAAGATTCAAACAATAAAGCGGAAGGAAAGAGAAGACAGAACAGAGGGAGGACCTCTGAGTCCAGTCACCGCAGCCTTGAGGGGCACTGAAGTCACCTGCGGAGTCAGCACGCACGCCCGCCGCACCCCCACAGACAGGCACACGCCCCGCAGATACCCGAGCGCACGCACACGCACACGCACACGGCGCACACACCCGCCCCTGACTCAGTACCTTAGGCGCCTCCCTGTGGCCGTGATGTGAACTACAAGTTGAAAACTCTTGCAATGACCCTCACCTTCCCCGGACACGGTGCCTCTGACCTTGCTCAAGGGCTGTGTGGACACCAAGGTCCAACACACGCCACGCACAGGCTCTGTGCTCCAGGCCTCATGTGTCCCCTGAATTGGATACAATTATAATTCCTGATTTAAAACAAGGAAACTGAGGCACCGGCGGCAGAAGGCGGGGAATAACCTGCGCACGGTAGTGTCCCCGGGGGGGGCTGAGGTGACGGTGTGAGAGAAGGCCAGTGACTCTGGCCCCGACCCCACCCTCCTTCGGCTCAGCCTCAGGGGGCTCCAAGCCCACGGACTTCTCCAGGGGGGCCTCACCCCTGTGCCCTCAGCCAACACTCAGCAGATGGACTGTGAACGGAAGAAGAGCGTGGCACCGGCAGGGGAGGCTGGAGGGGCCCCTCATGAAGACGGCCAAGGTGGGGAAGTCAAGTCGCCTCGGCAGCCGAGTGAAAGGAGATTAACTCAAGACCACCAGGCCCCACCCAGGACGCTTGCCCAGGGACCAGACCTCCGCCTGGGCCAAGCCCCAGCCTCAGAGGTGTCCGCACGGCCGCCGGGCAGCAGGGCGCGCGTCCCCAGCGTCCTTAGCGGTGAAGAGGCTCAGGACCTGGGATGAGGGAGTGAGCCTGGGAACACAGATCCCCGCCCACAGCAGCAGGGGAGAGGCTCCTAGGAGTGGACCACGCCGAAATCTAACTTTAGCCCTGGTGACCCGACCTGAAACACTTCCGGCGCACCATCTCTCCCAGGCTGGAGATGGCGTCTCTGCCCCAAGCGGGGCTTGCAGACCAGGTGTCCAGAGGAGCGGCCGCCGCATGGACCACGTGGGCGCCCTCGGAGGACTCACCCGAAATGCCGTGCCTTCCTCGATGATGGTCGGCAGCTGGGAGAGACAGATGTCGACGGCCAGGTCCCAGGCTTGCCTGCGGAGGGAACCAGAGGGACCCACAACGCATTAGTGATGGCCCGCCGACAGGGCCCTGATGGCGGAGCCACAGCCTGGGGGGCGGGCACCAGGAGCTGGCTGGCCTCGACCAGCCCACAGCCGCCTGTTCCCATCCCCCGCGGCCCTCCCTGGGGATCGGCACCATCCGGAGGCACATCACTCGCCCAGGCAGGCAGCGCTCCCGTGCTGGGAAGGGCGCGCTCAGCCGCCCCCCCAGCTCCCTGCGGCATCGGACCCGGCTGCGCCGCCTGCAGGACTCTGGGCCTGGAACTCCGGCGCGCCTCCCAGGGTTGGCTTCCCGCCCGTGAGCCGGGCTAGCGACGCTGTCCCCAGGTCCGGCAAGGCCCTGGCGGGTGGCGGCATGCAGGGACACCGCAGCGGTGCTCAAGGCTGACTCCACACCAGACATGCAGTCCCCTCGCTTTCCCTGGGGTCACAGGACGAGGCGCGGGTCCTCGTGTTCTCCCCCTTCTTCTAGAAACTGCTCCCCATTGAAACAAAGACAGCGACAGTCAGACCAGGGGCTTAGTCTCTGGACCTGCCACAGCTTCCCCAGCGCCACCCCTGGCACATGGTGGCCGCACTCGGGCTGCCAGACTGATAACCGCCCGCCTGTGGGCGGAAGGCGCCCTCTCACGCGTTTTCATAGGGGATCAAAACACACATGAAAAGTGAAAACACCCAAAACACAGCAAAGTGTACGATAAACAGAAGATCAGAGGGCTCTGCTTCATTTTCACGTGTACGGCATGTTTCTTTTCCCCCAGACCGGCCCCTCCGCACAAGCTG
Organism: Camelus ferus; assembly: GCF_009834535.1. NCBI lineage: Eukaryota > Metazoa > Chordata > Mammalia > Artiodactyla > Camelidae > Camelus > Camelus ferus. Next base: position 21,244,630 of record NC_045711.1, read on the forward strand.
CCCTGCCCGCACCGACCTAATCAGGAGGCAATCAGGAGGTAGTCGGAAGTGCCTCAGAGCCGGGCAGTGAACGGCTCCCAGGGGCTCAGCAAGCGCCCTGGCTGCGGCAGGGTGGCTCTCGCAGCGTTGAAGGGGGGGGAGCGCCTCCTCTTTGTCCAGACAGAAGAAAGTCAGTCACTGCACTTAAGCTCCAGAAAGAGGCTTTGGATTTGACCAGATAAGAAGTTTCAACTTGGGAAGTGAGAACAAAGTGTCCCGGTTGGGTCGGTGACGTGGGCGGTCAAGTGGGCAGGGCCCAGGCAGCCGGCGGTCTTGCTGCGGCCGACACGTGGGCCCCCTAGCACCGCGCCCGGCAGGCCCGCGGGCCCTTGGCCGGCACCACCTCTGGGTAGCCGGGCTGCCATGGAGAGGCCCCCACCGCTGCCGCCCAGCCCCTCCCGGGTGCGAGCCGGCCCCGTGAGGCTGCCTCGGCCCGGGAGACGGCCTTCTGAGCAGTGTGGCTGGCACAGTCTGACGGCCCCACGGCCTGGCCCCCAGCGGGTCCAACCCCCAGGAGCTGAGTCCTCTGCCAGGCGCACATTTTGGTTCCAGGAAAGCAGCTCAGAAGAGGCCCTGGAGCGGGGGGCTCACCGGGGTCCTGGGAGCGCGGCAGGGCCGAGGACTGTCTAAGTGACAGGGGCCAAGGGCTCTGCTCAGGCTCCCGGAGGACAGGAGGGAGGAAGGGCGCCTGTAAACACCTGAGACCTACTGGACACTGAGTGGCCAAATGAGGCCGGGAGCCCGCGGCAGGCTGGCGCTGGGAGCCGGCCCCCACCCCGGGCCTGGGGCTGTTTGTTCTGTGCACGAGGACAGGGTCGGAAGGAGGACCTCGGAGTCCCCTTAAGCACTGAGGTCGCGTGGCAGCGTTCCCAGCAGCAGCACGGAGCTCTGCTGAGCATCTACTTGGTGGGTTAAAACTGGCTGCATTTTCTAGGATAGAATCAAAACCAACTTGGAGTCTTAATTTGGGCTTCTCACCCGGGTAAGTGGGAAGTGGGTCCCGTAAATCCTGCGCCGCGGCGGCAGGTGCGCGTGCTGGCGGAACCAGGGAGGTGTCCGTGTTCGCACTTCCCACGGCCCCTGCGACCAGCGCACTGCGCCCCCGGGAGGGAGGACCCGGGCCTCCCCGCGCCCCGGTGTGGAGCAGCGGGGCCTGTGGGCCGTGGGCGGCCGATGAATCACGGCCTGGAAAACGTGCCACCCAGGCAGGAGCTCGGGTTTTCAGGAAACGGGCTCAGATGGCAGGGGCCCAAGGAGTGGGCTGGGTGAGGCGCCTTCCAAGAGTACCCGGCTCCATCTGCACCCGTCAGTCAGCGGCTGGGCTCCCTCGAGGGGGAGGAGAGCAGGTTACCACTGCGGAAAAACGCGAGGTTTCGGGACCCACTGAAATGGAAAGTGAAGGCGAACGACTCCCCGATGGCTTCGCATCAAAAATTAAACAGCAGCCGAGCGGGCTCCGGGCCCTTCATCTCCGGCGCCGCCTGGAGCCCACGTGAGCCTGTGGACGTCCTGCTTTAACCTCAGTTCTGTCAGGCTCTGTTCCCTGCCCTCTCCTCGCCCGAAAGCTCAGCCTCTCCGTCACCACCCACGGAGTACAGTAACGAGATGGTAAATTATTTATTCCGAATGCTCTTTCTGACTGCTGGCTGTGCACTGGCTCCCTGGGGATGCACAAACGTCGGTCTATTTACAAGGAGGCAGAGGAGCAATGGGCATAGTTGTCATGAGCATCATCACCTGGGTGAGCCCGCTGAGAGCCCACTCGGCACCGAGCACCCGGGCGCCTCGGACCGCGGGGGCAGTGTGCAAACTCCAGTGCAGCTGCGCTGGCCTTGGGGTTTCCAGGACTCACGTTTCCCTCTCTTTGCAACCGAGCCCACTGGCTGTTCCCTCACCACCACCCTCCCACCTCCCCTGAGGGCAGGGCTTTGGGCAGGACACTTGCCACCCAGGACAGGGACCACGGCCCCAGCCTCCCGGGACCAGGAGCAGCCATGGCCTCGGGGAGAGCGGAGGGGCCCCGTGCCCCGCCCCGTAGAGCCGCTGGATTTGGGGTTACCAACTATCCGGTATTCCAACCACCGCCTCTAACCACCTGCAGGGGAGAGGCAGAGCACCGGAGAGGATTCGCACCCATCCTAGTCAGCCGCCTGGGCGAGGCCACGCCCCACGCAGCCGCCTGACCCGTGTCCACACCAAGTATTTCTGATCTGACTTGACAGAAGACAATTCTGCACGACTTCATACAGCAACAGAGCTTCTCGCCAGCCCTGAGCGGTGGTCTCCTCCCAACACCCAGAACACGGCAGCCTGGCCCACCCGGAGGGCTCCCTGTTGGACGCCAGCTGGAGCGCAGGACGCCCCGGGGAGAGCAGCTGTCCGTCTGGTCAACAAGGAGGCTGGCGGGGGGTGGGGGGCTCGCCCCTGGACACCCCGGCGCGGTGCTGCTCCTGGGAGACGCGCAGCCGCCCGGCTGCTGGCCCACGGCTCCTCTCCTCTCCCACCCGGTCGTCATCCTGAGGGCACGGGTCTCCTCCAGTCAGAAGCCTGACCTGACATTCGACTCCCGACCAAAGTAGGTTAGTGGCATAACTTTCAATATTTCACGGGCCTGCCTAACGCTTACTCTGGCAGCAGACTCACGCTGGCTCTGCTGTCAGGAAACCGTCATGCGGACAGGACGTGGGCTTCGTGCGTGTGAGCCTCCCGCCGAGAGCTCGCCACCGCCGACTCCTGTGAGAGGAGCCCCGAGTCTCAGCCAGGGGGCCCCTCCCAGCGCGGAAGGACAAGAGGGCGTCTGGCACGGCGACAGGCGTCACAGGCGTCGCCCTAAGAAGCCCCTGTGCTTCCAGGCGTCTGGATCCCAGCTGCACTGCCGTCCCGGCAGGCGCCAGGGCTGCCCAGCCTCCCCTCTGAGCGCCACTCTTCTGACGGACGGCTTTCCTCGTCCAAGGCTGTCGGAGGGCCTCTCAGTCCTGTTCCTGGTTCCCGGGCTGGGACGGGCGGACGCGACGCGGACAGGGCAGCGGGGGCTGGAGAGAAGCAGGAGGTGGCTGGGAGCGTGCTGGTCGAGGGGCGGTCGGGGGTGACCCCACGAGTACCCCCACAGCAGCCTCACGCTCACCCCGACTCTGAGTCCGCTCCCCACGGAGCCCACCCCGCAACAACCAGAATTTGCCTAAAAGGGAGCCAGTAGGAGGCCCGGCCACAGACAGCGCTCTGCGGGGTTGGGGCCGTGCAGGCTGGGGACCCGGATGGCACCCCTGTCCTCAGGGTGCACGTCAGCCACCTGAGGCCCCCGAGTGCACAGGGAGGTCAGGGCCAGGAAAGCAGAAAACCCTGGGGGTGATGTTGCTAGGTTTCCGTCCATGAGCAGATGGGGCAACGACCTGGCTGAGCTCCTGTCCCTTTTTCTTCCCTTTCTTTATAATTCATGGTTTATAAACACCCGGCTCAGAAGAAGCAGAACTTAAGGCACCGCTTTCCTTGCGGGACGAGGCTGCTTGGAGGGTCTTCTCTTCCAGAAACGCACGTCTTCTTCCTGATCACTCACTCCAAGCGCCCAACACCCCTCCTCCAGCTCCTGTCTTCGCGGATTCAAGGAACCGCACCCGCTGTCCCGCCGCTCTGTTCTCGCCGGAATCACACTGCCACACAGCCGGCTCCTCCATGGAGGTCCAGCCCCGTCCCTGCTCCCCGCAACTCTGTTCTGTTTTACCCTAGAAATGCTTGAGGAGGCTACGGCTGGGGCATGTCTGCGTGTGATTTCTACCGACGGTCTGGTGCGCAGGGGACCCTGGATTTAGCTCATGGATACGGGGGCTGAGTCTGGATTTTCCCTGAGTGGACGAGAGGCAGCGAGTTTCCCAAATCCTTCTTGGTTCTCTGGGTTTCCAGAGCTGGGGGAAAGTGGCCTTCATACATTAAAACGCAAAACCAGAAACCACTACCCAAACAAACCTGGCCCTGACAACACACCATGAAACGGCCCCGGGGGCTGGGCGAGAGTAACCCGCGCTCCTGGAGTACTGGCGGCGGGGCTTCCCCGGCCAGACGGAGCCGGGATGCATTCTCCCTGATGCTGCCCATCGAGCGCCCCCCAAATGGCGTACGTCACAAGAGCAAGGGAACGGGAAGAAACCAGGGCCTTCAGTCACAGGATCTGGACTCGAGCCAGCTTCCCCGTCACGTTGTGACCTCTGTTCACAGTGGTGTACGGAGTGGCAAGCCAGTTCTGCAGGGAATTTACAGTCAACGTAAAAGTGTCACGAAGACCACACTCGTGTGTGCGTGAGTGTGTGCAGGTGCACGCACGTGTGAAGCGGACGTGCCAGTTAACTGGCCAGGAACCAACAGTTTTACTTCTCTGGAGCAACCCTGGACACAGGTCAGGAATCCAGCTGGCAGCTTCTTTCCTCGACACCCACCCACAGCCAGAAACCAACCGCGGGTGAGGACATAGGGCCCCGGAGGCGCTGGTCCCGCCCGCTCAGCCCTCAGGGGACTCAGGCGAGCCTGGGGACAACCCTGTCGCTTGCTGGCACCACCCCGGCCTCCACCTTTGGAGGCACGCCTGCCTGCTTGGCGTCGGCTGACCCCACGACCCTGGGAGGAGCGAGCACCTGGAGAAGCTGTGCCGGCGGGCTGGCCGGGGAGACACTCACCACATGGCGTGCATGTAGGTGGGCGGCAGGCGGGGGCTGCTGACCGGGGTGCAGTTATACGACCTCATGATCCTCTCTGCCAGTAAGAAGTTTCGAAACAGACTGGCCACCAGCAGGTCCTGTCTGAACAGCTTTTGGAAGAGATCTGGAGACAGAGAGTAAAAAGATGTGTTCAGTGACTCACATCCAGCGCTTAAAGCAAATACGCAAATTTACTTCCATCACAACTTGTTGGACAAGCAAGTTGGGACAAACACACATATTTCACCCTGGCGGTACACGCACTCACATTTTCTGGTTTTAGGAAACACGGACGGTACCAGCAACTCTGCAGAAGACGCACCCGCCCTGCAGCACCCCGTCGAGGGACCCGTCTCCTGAGCCCAGGCAGCCCCCCGACCCCCGCCCGCCGCCAGCCTCACCCCGAGGAAGCACGTTCCAGGCGATGGTGTCTGTGATGGCCGTGAAGATCCAGTTCAGCTCGCCCAGCGGTGTCCTCCTGTCGTTGAGCCGCCCAGGGATCCTAGGAGACATGAAGCTGTCATGGCGACCAGCATGGGAGCGGACAAGGGGCGTCAGACCAGGGGCAGGAGAGGCTCGGCCACCCGGGGGATTCTCCAGACTCCTCCACCTCTAACCTCATTCCTTAAAACCCAACTCCCATTTCACTTTCTCTCCCCCCCTCTACACAAAAGCAGCGGACATGGTGTGATGCCAGCTGGGAGCTCTGCCAACCTGGGAGGCCCTCGGGGCCTCGGGGTCGCCCACTGCGCTCAACACTGCACCCTGAGGCCACGGGGTGCCCACCCTAGTCAAGACATGCCCTTCAGGCAGGGTCTGGGGCAAAGGCCTGGCCTCCTCTCTGGGCTGAGCTCTTCACCCCATAATCTGCTCAATGTGAAAATAAAGCCACTCAGGCCCAGATCCCGCCTCTTAAGTTGACGCGCAGGCCTGGGCACATCATTACTGGACGGAAAATGCCAGTGGTGGGGACGGCAGAGGCAGGGGGTCTGAGGGGAGCTGTGCTCGCGTCCCCACTGGGGGACCCAGACAGGCTACTGAGGGACATTCTGAGTGATGCTTCGTCCGTGGCCTCAGGAGTGTGAGCTGGCTGGACCCTTCCGGAAAGGACAGACACGCGGAGGCCAGAAAACGTCTGTACCCCTTCCTCAGCAAGTCTGCTCCCAGGAATCGGTCCTGAACCCAAACAAAGAATGGGGAAGTGAGGCCCACAGTGGAAGTCAGAAACCCCCTGTGTGACAGCAGGAGAGAAGTGGCTAATCCCAGCACAGCCACGACACAATAACCACGAGGTGTGAGGCCGCCATCTGTGAGCGTCTGCTGCTGTGGGCGAGGCCTGCCCTGCGACAGCAAGCAGAGAGGCAGACAACATCGTGCTCCCCGGCCACACAGAGCACGTGCACGGGGGCGGGGACGGCCAGAAGGAAAGGCCCGAAGTGCAGTGGCGGGGATGCTCCCGTGCCCCACATCTGCACGCGGTCAGCACCTGCTAGATGCCCTGTGCCCGCGGGCTCCCTCCTAGTCCTGGGCCCCGGGTGAAGCCACATGTGGGCAGGGACAGGGCAGTGGGCAGCCGGCTGGTGACCCGATGGCATTCTTGGCAGACGGAGGGTCTGCCCGAGGTCTATTTCCAAACCCAGACGAGGCGCCTCGCTCAGGTGTAGCGCATCCTGAGCAGGCTCCCAGACCCCCCGCCCCGCGGCCGAGCCGCCAGGGAGGGGGCAGAGGGCCCTCCTTGTCAGGTGGCGGTCGGCGTGCATTTAGGTGTGTTTTTTCAATCCTCATCTTGTGACAATTACCGGCAGACAAACACAAAACCCGACTCTCCCCATGGCCTCTCGAGCTGCCACTGGTGACCTTCACTAAGTTCACTGAGAAACCACAGACCAAGCTGCCTGCCCGACGATTTCAGACCTGGGAACTGCGCAACCGACCAACCACCGACCACCCAAGGCCTGCCTTCTGCATCCCGCAGACAGGGGTGCCACACTGGGACGTGGTGGGAGCCGGCCCCGCTTCCCTCCTGTTTCACGTCACATAGAACTGAGTCCCACCAGAAACTCCGGTCTCCGTTTTCCCCCGTGTCTGACCCTAAGACACGTCAAACCCCGGCCCGCCCGGGGCCGTCCGCCCCGCTGACGCCGGGCTGCGAGGGAAGGCCGCTCGGCCGCTGGAGTTCCCTTCAGCCCTCCCCCCAGTTTCATCCGTAATCAAGGTGGCCCTTTTACAGCGTCAACCCACAGTGTTAATCAAGGACTGACTTCTATGCGAAAAGCACAAAGAGCTGTAGTTTAGGAATAGATCACGGAACTGGGAGGAGACAAAGCCCGAACTCTGGCCCCAGCTGTGCTGTGTCTGGGTGACTTCTGGCGTCTGGGTCCTCTGCTGAGTCACCCAGACGAGTCTCATATGCAAAGTGGGGACCAAAATAAAGAGGAGAGCACTGCTGAAGGAGAAGCAGCAGACGCCGCCTCAAGCTCCCCACCGTCACTGCCAGCCCGCATCTGCTCCCCGGTATCTGGGCTCACCAGCTGCGTTCAGCACCGCCTGCCGTCTGCGGCCCAGCCCGCCCCCGGGTCTGACGAGGTCACCCCACGTGCGTGCCCCCCTCCACCCTCTGCCTGCGGTCCTCGCGGCTCAGACTGAACACGTCTAAAGTCAAGCTCTCCTGTGTCTTCTCCCCACAGCCAGTGTCCCCGCTCCCAGTGTCCCTGGGGAACCCTCTTCCTCAGGGCTCAACCCCAGAGGCAAGCCCACCCATCCTGCCCTGTTCCTCAGCCAGGCTCCGCGCATACCTCACTTCCCGCCAGACATGCCTTCCACCTGCAAAGGTGTCCCCGCAGCCCCCGTGACCCACTCCCAGCCTGCAGCCCCTAGGTTACCTTTCCTCGGAACCTACAGGGGCCGCTGCTTACCACTGCGGGGTTTTCAGGAACCTCTGAGCTACCTCGACCCCGACGAGACCCGGCTCAGAACACAGGAAAGCAGCACCCCTCTGGCTGGAGGAGGGAGGTGGGGAGCCCACCAGCTCCGGGTGGGCCGCTGCCAGGCCCGCGAGGGGCAAGGTCACTGCCGACCGAATTAGGGAAAAAGGCCCCACTTGGCTTCACGGCGTCCATCACTGCCCAGCTCGACACATTAAGCTTTGAAACTAGCTCCCTCTGCTTGGGCCATTACCTCGCAGTAGGACAGAAACACCCAGCTCGGTCTCCTCTCATCTGCCCACTAGGAACAGCCTCCCGCCCGCTGTGGGCTGGTTCTGGCTCAGTCTGGACAAGTCAAGCGCCAACCTCCCCGTCAGTGACCCCGACAGCCTCTGTTAGGGTCCTTCTCAGCTGGAACTGAATGACACCCTGCACCTCCCAGGCACGCCCTAATCACGGACACCACTTCTCCGTGCTTATCCACCACCGCTCCATGCGCGGTAGCTGTCTGTGTAAGAAGAAAACAAATCCTTATGGGCAAGATTTGCTTTCCTTGACATAAACCAGCCCCCCAGATCCTGGCGGAGCGCTAAGCACTCGGCGAGCGCACAGCCCGCAGCTCTGACCCTCCTTACTTCCTGACCTAAAAACAACCGCTCCCATGCGTGCCAGCAGCTCCCGGCCCAAGCCCGAGGACGGCCGGCGCACAGCGGGGGAGCGTGGTCGGGGACACCCGCGGGCGGGGAGATGTCAGCCGGGGGAGCACCGAGCAGCCCCCACGCTCGGCCTCCTCCCGCCCCCGCCTGGGGTCCCACCAGGCCTTCAGGTGCTGCTGAGGCCCCCACAGAGTCAATTCCGCAGACGTCTCTGTGGTAAACGACAGGTGCCCAGGCCAGGCCTCCCGCCAGGGCCCGGGCGCTCGGGGAGCGGTTTCCCGGCCTTCCTCGAGCCGACCCATCTCTCAGCACTGAGCGCCTAACGCTTAGCAGGTGCTCCGTCCACACGTGAGGAGTGGCGGGCGGGTGGACGCCCGCTGAAGAATCACAGCTCTCCGCAAACAAAACATTAAGTGCACACCTTTGGTCTCCAAGAAAATGACACAAGCTCACTAAAAACTCTCACGTGGTAGGAATACAAGTTGTCCCAGCTTCACCATCTGAAAGCAGCAGAGGCATTTTGGCGACCCTTCCTCAGAGAGCACTTCGCGCACAGAATCAAGCAGCTCTAAGTGCACCGAGACGACCATGCGCAAAAAGACGCCGCACTTCCTGCTAGAAACGCCCACGGACACACGTAGAAAAGAGGCCTGGAGGGCCTGCACCAAAGCAGGAACGCTGGCCTTCTCGGCTCGCTGGAGACGACGAGTGATTCTAACCCTTTTTGCTTATCTGTATTTAATTACACACCTTGGCTGAATGCGTACTACTTAAATAATAAAGAAAAATAAAACCTTTTCTTTTAGTAAGAGGGAGGCTAAACCAGTTTTCCCAAAAAGGGAAAATACTTTTAAAAAATGCATTATTTTGTGAACTTATATCATCTCGTATTCAGTTCAAATAAAGCAAGATACATCTTTGTTGCTTTAAAAGGCTTCACGGAAATGATGGTGCAGAGAACCTGGGGCTGGTTCACTTACTTAACGCAAATAATTTGTTACTTAGAAATGCCCTGTGATTAAGAAAACGGGGAGGTGAACCTAACAATCTCTTTTTAAAGTAATTCTTTTGAATATCCAGATTGGTCCATACCGGTCAGATAAATGCGGACAGATGGGGCCGAGGGTCCCAACCTGTGGGGCCGGGGTAAGGGCCAGCGCTCGCTCGGCACCAAAAGGAGTCCCTGGATAGGTGTGCAAGGCCACCTTCTCAGTTAACGCCCTGCTGAGACCAGACACGCACACACACAACAAACACACCTCAGTCACCCTGAAAAGTCAGCTGGGCGGGAAAAGAAAGCCGCTTGGAAGAAACGAAGGTGGGGAGAGTCTGCCCGGACGGCGCATTCTGTGACGTGTTCACTCGTGTGCTGGCGTTCTGCTGGCCCAGACCAAGCCGCGGCTCCACAGCACCCCCTCCAATCTCGCTCTGCTTAGAACTGTGGGCAGGCCAGCACTCCAACACCGTCTGAACTTCCTAGCACACAGCGCCTTTCTTCTAGCCATTCAGAGGTTTCAAGCGCTGACAATCCAAGTCCATCCCAGCATGCGTGAAACCTGCAGTTTATAACACGTGATGTGGTCTGTGGCCTGAATATCCGGTCTGCAGGCTTACAGTCAGAGGAGAGCCCCGCGTGAACGGGACTGCAGGGCTGCGCCTGGGTAGTCGGGGGTACAAGAGAGACACGAGTGAGGACACCTGCTTGGAAGTGGAATCACACTTGTTTAAACACAGGAAGCTTACAGACACTGCACCGCAGTGCTCAACACTCACCCGGGGACGCGCAGCTGCGCGGTCACCGGGGCGCCAGCTTAGGGCTGAGTCAGCCAGGCCCGAGTGACATCTGCAAACCCGGGGGCGTGAGGTTCAATGACTCCCGCAGGGTTTAGATGACGTCATGGGTTCTCTTCCTGGCAACAGCAGGTGGGGTGACTCAGACCATCCTCCCACTGAGAACACCTAGAAAGGCCGTGTGTGTGTGTGTGTGTGTGTGTGTGTGTGCGTGTGCAAGTTTACTAAAGGCACTGGAAGGCTGGTAAGGCTGTGGGGAATTATGGAGCCAAAACCTGAGAGAGGGAAGCCTAACGCTTGAGCTGCCATCTGGGGCTACGTTCCTCCCGGGGGCATCTGGCAAATTCCAGACAAGCCTGAGCTGAGTGTGGCCGACTCACAGGGCTGGACAACGAGCAGCGAGAGCCTGCCAAGGACAGGGGGTGCTGGTAAGACGCCCTAGGCTTGGAGCTGGGCACGGAGGGTGAACTGGAAATGACTCAGACCTCACAGCCTCAGATCACCCCACATCTCTGTACAGTTTCCATTTCCAACTTGCAACAGGCAATCAAACACAGCCGGGCATTTAGAATAACCACAAATGGAATACAATCTATAATTTTGAATCACTATGTTGTGGACCTGAAACTAACACAATATTTCAATTATACCTTAAAGAAAAAAATCCCCAAACCCAGGCATTTACACGTTTGAAACCAAGAAAAGAGGCCGGACACAAGACCCAGGTGACGGCGGTCACAGACACCGACTCCGCAGTGACTTGACTTAATATCCTCATGGAGTCAACGGACAGGACGGAAAATCCCGGCAGAGAGCGGGAACCTGTAAAACAAACTGGAAATTCTAGAACCTCAGGAACTCCGAAGCACAGTAAGAACTCAATAAACAAGCAGACCAGACAACGCTGAAGAGACAACAGAACCTGGGTCAGAAAGAGATGCTCAAAGTTAAACATAAAGAGACAAAATGCTGAGACGTAAGAAAAGACGTCTAAGAAGCAGTGGGTATTGTGAAGAGACCTAAGGTGCGCATATGGGCGTCCCAAAAAGAGAGAGCGGGGAAACGGAGCGGAGGTGACAGTCAAAGACACGATGGCGGTGGATTTTCTGCAGCCGACGGACGGCATCAAGGCACCGTGACTGGGTGAGCTCGGCTGTCGTAACAAAACGCCGCAGACTGGGTGGACTAGCCGACTGAAATCTGCTTTCTCACAGTTCTGGAGACCAGAAGCCCATGATCCAGGTGCCAGCGTGGTCAGGTCCTGGTGAGGACGCTCTTCCGGACACGCGGACGGCCGCCCTCCCTGGTCCACAGACAGCGCCTCTTCCCCTTCTTGCAAGGGCACCCACCCCATCACGGGCCCCGCCCGCATGCCCTCCTCTCACCCATGACTTTCATCTCCTAAAGGCCCCGTCTCCAAACACCATCTCACCGGGAGCTGGGTCTTCCACATATGAACTTAGGGGGCATAATCCAGTTTGCAGCACTCAGGTTCAAGAGATGCTATACCACAGAGTAGGACAAATATAGAGAAAGCCCCCAGAAGCAAAGCAAAGGGAAACTGCCAAAACCTAAGACAAAGAGAACTTCTTAAATACAGTCAGAGGAAAAAGTGCATATAACTTTTAAGGGAACATGTATTAGGAAGGGTCTGCCCAGGAAACAGAAACCATGCCGGTAAATTAAAGAGAAAATGTCGTATTAAATATTTCAACTACAAATTGGAGATTAACTAACTACTAAGAAGGACAGAGAATTCTAAAGAAGGCAGGAGTGCTGTCTGCAGGAAGCAGACGCTACCTCGTGGGCTCAGAAGCGTAACCCAAAGAAGGAGCAAATGTGGATGAGGCCCCAGCCAAGGCTAAGGTTTAGATCTTGCTGGAGAGACTGTGGCTGCGTCCCACCGGACTGCAGAGATCGTCACCCCTCAGAACACAGGTGCTTAAGTCCTTAATAAAATATTAGTAAGTCAAATCCGGCAGTGTATCAAAGGGCAACGCACCATGATTAAGTGGGATTTATCACAGGAATGCAAGGTTTGCTTAAATCAACATTTGAATGTATGAGTTTCTTCTGTACAGCCCAGGGAACTATATGCAATATCTTACAGTAATCTACCATGAAAAAGAATATGAAAAGGGATGTATGCACAGACACATATGACTGAGACATGATGCTGTACACCAGAAATTGACACACTGTAAACCGACTATACTTCAGTAAAAAATTAACACTTGAACGTCAATAATGTAATGCAACTTATTAAGAGATTAAAGGAGAAAAATCAATCTTCCCAATAAAGGCAGAAAAAGCATTTGACAAATTTCAACACTTGTTCATTAATAAAAACTCTCAGGAAACTAGGTAAAGAAGGAAATGCCCTCAGTCTGACAAAGGATGTCTGTGAAATAACCACAGCTCACATTACATCTGCTGAAAGGAGATAAAATGTCTTCCCCTTGATCCTTAATTAGGGTCACGGCTTGGATGCCCAGGTTCATCACTTCTATTTAACTCTGCAGTGGAGTCACCAGCCAGTGCAATAAAGCAAGAAAAAGAAATTAGAGACACAAAGATTAGAAAGGAAGGAATGAAACTGTATTTATTTGCAGATGACATAATTATATACACAGTGGATCCTAAGGAATCTATAAAACGGTTGTCAGAATAACTGAACTCAGCACAATTAGAAAAATGAGGTTATTATACAAAAATCAGATGCATTTCTATATGTTATCACTGAACAACTTAAAAAGTGAAATTAGGAGGATGGGTATGGCTCAGTGGCAGAGCGTGTGCTTAGTGCGCACAAGGTCCTGGATTCAATCCCTAGCACCTCCATTAAAATAAATAAATTAATACATAAATAAATAAACCTAATTGCCCCTCTTCCCCCAAAACCAAACCAAACAACAACAAAAATAAACAAACTTAAAACCTGAAATCAATTTAACAAACTATTTGCAAGAGATACACAGTTAAAACTGCGACGTGTCAAGACAACTACGTCAGCATGCAACCCTGATCACAGAGGGTGGACCTACCTGCGCTGTGCAAACATCAGCGCAAACATCTGAATTAGACTGAGGACTCCAAGAACCGGAAGAGGGGAAGAGGGAGCACAGACAGGTGAAAACACAAGCACTGCAGGCAGAAAGGCCGGGTGTGGCTCTGGGGCTTCTGCCCGCTGCTCCTTCATGCTCGGCCCCTTCATCTAGGAGGCGCCCATAAGAACCCGCTCTTGGTTAAACTACGTGAGATGACGTGGCGGGAGGCACTCGGGCAGAGGCACACTCGGCTCTGATAACAGACAGACTCTCAGGACAGGACGGCGAGGAGGGTGTTCAACGGCGACGGTGACACAGGCCTGCAGCCTCCACCTCCCGGCCGTGCCTCACATTCCAGAAACTAAATGTGACAGCCAGCACCCGGGGAGGAAGGTCTGGCCCAGCAGCGCCACGTGGTGGGCGTTCGCGGCCCCCCAGGCACGTGCACGGGTGCACTGCCGACTGTTAAGCTCCTCTCTGGACACCAGCCCTGATCTCACTGGCCAGACTCTGAACAGAGGCCCAAGGACCCCACCCTTGCGCGGTGACCGGCAAGCACCTGTCTCTGCTTCCACGTCGTGAGACGCACCCCTGCGGAACCGCCCTGCACAGCTCCGAGCACTCCTGCCCGCAGATAACCTCACTTGACGCTGCTTTTGTCACAGCCAGAGAGGCCGGAGGTCATCTGCTGAATTCATAGGGTTAAAATAAGAAGTAAACAAGGACGAAGTCCTGCTGAGGTAGAGTCTGAAAGACTTAAGTCACTGGGGAGACACACCCCACTGCGGGATCAGAAGCCCCAGTGTTGTGGAGACGAGAGTTCTCAGACCGATCACACATCAGTGCAGCCACAGCACAAACCCCGGCAGGCTCGCTGCAAGCTGATGAGCTGACTCCAGAACTCACACGGAAATAAACGCAAGGAGCAAGAAGAACCCAACCACCCTGAAAGGGAGCAGACGCACGACAAAGCCGCAGCGACGGGGACGGGGTGGCCCTGGCACAGCGCGGGCAGTGCTCACGGTGCCGGCACAGGCGGGAGGGCCACGCCGTCGCAGTCCAAGCGGCTTCTGCCAAAGGCACGAGGTAACTCAGCGTGAACGTCCTTCCACGCCGGAGCGGGAACGCCGCACATCCCTACGGACAGAAATGGCCCTCGACTCCCTGCACGCCATGAATAAAAGTGCCCTTGAAGCAGATCATAAACTTAAACATAAAAGGTAAAATCAAAAAAAAAAAAAAAACTTTAGGGAAAAATAGGAGAAAATCGTCACAACGCTGGGGAAGGCACAGATTTCTTAGGTGGGACACAAAGTATAAATCACAGAAAAAAGACTATTAGATCAGGTTTTATCCGAATGAAAAACCCCTGGTCTTTAGGAGACTGTTGTGAAAATGAAAACAAAAGTCAGGCTGACCAAAAACGTTCACAAGACATAGGTCTGCAGACGACTTATATCCGAAATACGTAAAGGGCTCTTGAAGACAAACAACAAAATTAAAGAGCTGCCAAGAGACACGGAAGTGTATTTTATTAAAGGATATAAATTACCGGCCAGCAGCGCGTGAGGAAAGAGCTGCCCGACACCATGAGGCAAACGCAGGGGAAGGCCCAGGCCGCAGCACTGCCCCCGGGACGGCCGGCTCAGAGGGCCGGGGCGCCAAGGGCCGGCGCGGGCGGCGCATCCGGCCCAGCCGCGCGCCGCTCGGAGCAGGGGCGGGAAGTTTCTGATCGAGGTAAGCACACACCGGCCTACACCCCGGCCCTTCCATGCTTCAGACACAAAAGAACACATCACCGCCTTCTGTTTACCGCGAGCTCTAGAAAAGGCAAGGCTAACGTGTCACGGCGAAGAGCAGGTCAGCGGCTGCCCGCCTGGGGGGAGGTGCGAGGGGCCTTCCAGGATGCACTGCGGGTGTGACGGCGCCTCCGTGTACACACCTGCCACGATGCACCAACCTCTGCACTTAAAGTGAGTTCGTTTCATTTAATGTAAATGACATTTCAACCACGTCGATTTAAAGTGTACAAATGAAGGAAATTACAGCATCTTCAAAGAATAAAAGCAGAATTTTTCACTGGCAAACCTGCACTAAAGGGAATAAAGAAAGAAGACCGTGGGGCGGAAGCTGAGAGTCAGGAAAGCGAGAAAGACAGCAGAGACTCAGGCATGAGGGTGAACATGAGTGAACATGACTCTCAAAACGCTAACAACGTTTCTGGACATGACGCCGCACGGAGAGACGAAACAGACGACACGTCACGTAGAACTCACCGCACATGCACAAGGAGGTCAGTGAAGTCAAGTGCCCCACGGCCCTTGCCCGTCTGGGAGGCGGTAAGAGCACTGATTTCCGTTGGGCTCTGATGAGCCGGGGGCACCGCAACTGGCCTGAGGGCCAGATCCAGCCAGCAGCCTGCTTTTGGTGTGGCCGGCCAGCTAACAGCGAGCTTCATCATTTTAGAGGATTGTAACAAAAGATAGAGAAGAATAAACAACAGAGATTGGATGTGGCTCACAAGGGCTAACGTGTGCACTGCCCGGCCTTCAACAGAAAACACCAGCAGCCCACGGCTCTGGGGAGGCCGCTCGCGCGCAGGGGAACACTCGGCGGGAAGCCAAAAGCAGGCACAACTGCTGTCAGTCCAGAGATGGCAGGTGAAGGAGGAGGAGGACTGGGAGGCAAGGAAAAGAAGTGGGGGAGAACAAGAGGCAAACGGGGTGGCAGGTTCAAACGCAAATGTGCCAACTGCTGCACTGAACACAAAAAGGCCACATACTTCAATCAAAGTCAACAATTTTCAGTCTGGATTTATAAACAGAGCAAAAGTCAATTATGTCCTGCTAAAAAGAGATGCACGCCAAGTACATACAAAGTGACAGAAACACACATCAACCTCCTTAAATAAACATATATATATATATATATATACACACACACACATAAAATTACACACACACACGTATGAAAAAGACACACGCTACAAACACTAACAGAGGACAGCTGTCCGGCCACACCACCACCCCACGAAGTGGACTCTACAGCAAAGGTGTTAAAGAGACGGAGTGACATTTCTTGGTGACGGGAGGTTCGCTTCGCTTCACCAGCAGGGGACTCAGTCGTGGTGGATCCGCCTTCTGCAGTTCTGAAGGCAGAGCAGGCGGTCAAAAGGCGCACGGGCGTTCAATTTTACAAAGTAAAATGGCACTAAATCATCAAACTTACTTCTTGAACAAGACAAGGCTGCAAGCTGAGCTGTATGCACCAGCAACACTGATGGGAGACGCGGCGGGTTACAGGAACCCGTGAGGTGGCCTAGGCAGACGGCAGCACGGGGGCTTGGGAAGACGGGAGAAGCTCTCACGCACCGCGGGACGGACAGGTCAGTCGTCCCGGCCTGTGTGTGATCTGGCCTGGATTTACGTGAACGGGAGCAGCCCGTCTCGTGGCCTGTTTACTGCATCGCACGTCTGCTTTGACCACAGAAGAGAAGAGCGCTTTATCAGAAGGAAGGCCGCGTGAACACAAAGATAGCCACCCCACGCCGGCCTCCTTCAGAGCGGAGACCCTCCTCCCACGCCCAGGTCCCACTGACTCGCTGTGCACGCGCTCCTCTGCCTCTTGAAACCCTGAAGCGAGGTGCCCCTGTCAAGTCTGGCGTCTGTTCTCTGTCCTGACAAGATACAAAACCGTGCGGGGAACCAGCCTTCCCGGAGCAGCTCCTCGGCCTCCGAGGGGTGGCCTCCCGGGCCGTTGTCCTCAGCTTGGCTTGAATGAGAGCCTCTTCTCTTCCTTATTAGAGGCTGTTTATTGACTGTTCCCGTTGACAGCGACTACCTACAGGGAAAGATGGCTGACGTATTAACAGCAAACCCAAGGCTGCACCGGTAGGGGCTGGTGTGTCCAGGTCCTCGGGAACAGAAGAGGCTTTCAGGCATGTTGATCACAACGCCTGGGGAGAAACGCACCTTGCACGGTGACCTGACATACACACATACACGGTCACCTGTAAATACACACGTTCAAGGAACAGGACCACAGAGCATTCATGTCACTAGGAAAGCAGTATTTTCTATCCTTTTCTTTCTTCCTTTTTTTTGTTTTAATGCAAGGCTATGACCCACCAAACTGATTTCAGAGCCATGAATAAACCATGATCTGCTGTTTAAAAACACTGACTTAAATGAAGCTCTTGCTAACTTCTCCTGGAGGATGTTGGCTCAGGGTTATCAAAACGGCCTGACGGGGAACAGCACTTGCGAGACGACACAGATTGGAAAATCGCGCAGTTCTCCCTCTCAGACCCCACACAGGCAGCACGTGTCCTGACGGTTTTAAACATCCGCGCTGAGCCTCTGAACCGAATGGCTGGTGTGTGCGGCTGTGCCCTCCCATGTCTCTCCTCCTGCGCCCGACAGCTCCCACAGAGCAGAAACCTGCATCTTTAGCCATGAAGCAAATGCACAAAAGATGTATCTTAAAATTACGAGTGAGAAGGAGTGATGATTTCCGAGGCTCACGGGGGAGCACCTCCCTTCTCCCGTGGCTGGGACAGGCGATAAAGCACCGCCCGCCCGGGGCCTGCTGGCCGGCACCCGCCCCTCCGGAGGCTGCAAACGCATCAGAGGGACAGGGGCTCAAAGGGAGGAAGGGAGCCGTTTCCCACCTGCTTACCAGCTCGTCTGTGGCGCAAGGAAAACAGACCCTTTTGTTAAACAGTACAGAAATAAATCTGAGCCGGCTTTCCTGTCTCAGGCGGTTCCTGAAAACCCGATACTCTGCTTCCTAGTGTCAAAAGTCATCTTCAGGCAGACCCCTTCGCAAGAGTCGAGGCCTGGGGCCAAGCAGCGCCTCCTCCAGGCGGAGTTCTCTGGAAAGCCCTAAAAAGCCCGTACTATTCAGAAAAGGCAGCTTCTAAACGGAGGGGAGGAGAAGAACCCAGTCGAGCCCCCGGGAGCCCTTCCCGCTTGAGAGGCTCCGTTCTGCAGATGCCTCTTCCTGGGCGTGCTGGGGCCCCTCACCGGCAGCTCCTCTGCACGTCTGGTCTAAAGGCGGCGGGAGGAGGGGCGAGCGTGGCTTCCTCCGCGGCGGACCTGGACGGACACCTCCAGGTGTTGGACAGAGGCGGATCCCAGGCTTCCTGGTCCGCGACGGGACTGGGATCCGGGCTCCCTCCACTCCTTGTGCTGAGCGGGACAGCCAGCAGCCCTGCTGGGAATTCTGTCTCTCCGTGTCATCAGCCCAGCACCAGGCACACACGCGGCCGGCACGGAAGGGTACACGTCTCCACACACCCACGCAGCAGCCCGGTGACTGGAACTGGAGCAACTAGCTCCATCTCCGGTTGAGGTTCTGACCACGCTCCAGGGCACCTTGGTGTCCCTGTGACGCAGCGAGCCGAGCCACACCCCGAGAGGCCACTGTGACCCCACTAAGTGCTCCTGCTCTCAACACTGGACCTACGGCGTCCTTCCTGGGGCTGCGCCCGCGGTACAACCACACTTGTGGCCGACTGTCTGGGCGGCTCCGGGGGGCCGCTTTCCCCACCGCGCCAGGCTGGCTCCTTTGGGCCAGGGGGGCCTCGGTTCAAGGGTCCCCTTCCAGACAGGCCTTCCCTGCTGCTCAGAGAAGTACCAGTCCTGTGTCACGGCCCCACCAGCACACTTCGGAGCATCATATATTTTAATGTACAGTTCCATGTTTCCTTCTGATGTTGGGACCGTAAGGTCAGTGGGAGGGTGTCTTGTTACCGCCCAGAGCCTCGGACAGAGACCGGCCAGTCCAAGACAGGAATGCTGGTTCCTGGGTGCAGAAAGCTCAGAACCTCAGGAGCCCCCTCAAACGTGGGCATCGAGGGGCAGGTCTGGGGACCACTTCCACGTCGAGTTCAGCTAGACCTCGGACAAGCTGTCAGAGAAGGGTCACCGAGAAGCAGACAGACGGGGGGGAAGCGCCCAATTCAACAGGGACGGGGGGACGAGGCGCCAGCTCAGGCTTATCTCAGTGTCACCGACCTCTGTGAAAGCGTCCCCAGGGCACCAGCCACCCTCAGCGACATGTCGCCACCAAGAAGGCCAACCCAAGAGTGACGGGTGGGCCCATGCCGAGCCCCTGCCTCCCGGATCCCACCACCCATCAGAGACGCGCAGACGGGTTCCTCTGGGGCTCTGGGGACACGATGGCACCAGGAGAGGACACGAATGTGGGGAGGCTGACAACCCGTGTGGCGCTGCACAGGCCTGGACGTGGTCCCGCGGTGAAGGACACGGAAGCTCTCTGGCTCCCAGGGCGGCTCACCCACAGCTCCCTCCCCGACGGAGCCTCCTTCCCACTGGCTGGAGAGGACGGACCTGGGAGACCGCACTGGGCGGGCGCACCTGACCGCGCGGGATGGGAGCGCGAGGCCCTGGGTGACCCGAGGCCAGCTGGCTGAGGATGCTCTGGGCCAGGGAGGACCTGCTCTGGTCTCAGCACAGCCCTCCGCCACAGGCCCGCCAGGCACGCACGTTCCCTGTGCTGCGCCGTCTCGTGGGGTTTTTTTCCCATTTCATTTCTAAATTAGCTTCCCGTGAATCATTACTCATCAGTGATGGGCAGGCGCTAATGAATCACTGACTTTCACCTTCAACCAGCCGATACAACGTATTCCTGTCGGTAAGAAGTGTGCTGCTTGCATCAAGCCTGGAATCCTTTGACAGTTTTCCTTCCCAACATAACACATGTGCACAATTCCGACTTGACAGCGGAGTAAATTCTCATCACGGCTACCGAGCCCAGAGTGGTAAGCACGGCTGCGGCAGCCCCGAGCCCCTCGGCCCCTTCCTCCGTGCCCACCTCTGCCCCGGTGTCCCCAGCTGTGGCGGGGGGTGGGTAACCCTGGGCAAGGCTGAGGGAGGCCCGGGCGAGCCTTAGCCAGCCCCCGGACGTGGCAGGTGCTCGGAGAACGTCACCTGCTGATTTTCTCCCTCACTCTGCACCAGGCGGCCGCGGACGCCCCCATATTCTCAGGCAACAGTTCTCGCACGTCCTTCCACTCGAGCCGTACCCGCAGGACTCACATAAGACCAGCACTCTTAAGATGGAGACCAGAGCTAAGTTAACAAAATGCTCGAGGTTTCCAAGCAGAAATCAACCCCCAATCCAGACCCAGCTCCAGCCACCGCTCCCGGACCCAAGGGGCTAAGCTGCTCTTCGAGGTTCCGACGTAGCAGGATGTGGCAACTCGTTTTATTCAAGACACCAGGTCGTTAGCTGTTTAAAATACGCTGTTTACACAATAGATGTTAATTATGAATAATTTTTGGGTGCGCTCTGCGCCTCCAGTGATCAGAATACTAACCAGCAGCCTCGTGGAACAGGTTCCACGTCTCTTGGACTCCCCGGAGCTTTCTGAACACCCCGATGTTCCTAGCACTTTGTTTCAGGGCTGAAAAATGTCCCTTAATTTCCAAGCACGGATCGCACCGCCAGTCTCTCAGAGGGCTCGGGAGGTAATGCGCCCTGCCGTGGCAACGCGCCCTTCCTCAGGCTGCCGGCTCGCCGAGATAATTAGAAACCGGGGGGTGCTCAGAGAAGGTTCACTGCAATTTACTTCCAGACACAGCAGCTTAATTAGAAAACAAATTCCTTCCCAGCTTTAAAGGCTGCTAAGTAACCGCCACACACCCCCAGTGCCTCCTCCCGCGTCTGGTGCTCAGGCTCTGACCCACACGTTCTGCAGATCTGATGAGGTGGCCGAGGCTGGGAAGGGGTTAATCCCTGACATCCGGGAACCCCGTGCAGCAACAGCTGCTTGAGACAAACCACATTCATCACAGAACTTGTGTGAAAACTTCCAATTTCTCTGGTGATGGCGAAGAGGAGGGTGAGGACCCCCTGGAGCTGGAGTTCGGGCTGCGTAGGGTCAGCGAAAGAAGGTGACGGAAGACAGCTGGAAAGGCAGGTCGTGGAGGTGACGCCTGGAGCCCCCACAAGCCCCCATACCTGATGCTCCGGGCCCCTCGGCTCCTGAGGGCCCCTCAGACGGGTCGTCTGCCGTGCAGCCTGAGCTCAGGCCGACAGTAACCTCTGGCTCCCGGGACGGAGCCCTTTCCTGCCTGCACCGCAGGAAGGGAGCTAGTGGCCGGGCCCAGCTTTCAGAGACCGATCTCTGGGCCTCAGGGCCTCTGGGCCAGGGAGGTGACACCCCCTTGGCCATAGGCACAGGGGTGACAAGGTCGCTGTGGCATTCTGCATAGGGCCAGGCCGGACCCGCACAGACCAAGACCAGCAGGGCGGATGCAAGCGGGGTGAAGGATGCGGGGGCGGCACGTGGGAGCCCACTAGGCCGCGGCTTCTGCAGACCAGCCAGGAGACCCCCGGGGAGACGGGGGTGTCCCTCCCTCACTCCGCTCCTGTCGGAACCCCAGGCCACCTGGCACAGCGGGAAGACGCGCACACGCCCGGCAAACGTCCACCTTCTCTTCTGCCTCCGTCCCTGGGCTTCGACGCTTGACTCCTCTCACATCCAGAGGAAAGGATTTCAACTTGTACCTGAACCAAAACACAACACGACACAAGAGGCGCCTGGGTCTGAGTCTGGACGGTGGCTTCCTGCTCTGTGGCTGTGGGCAAGTCACTTCACCTCCTAAAGGCTCAGCTTGCTTGGTGGTGCCACCGGCAAGGATGGGGTGAGCCTCCGTGCAAGACACGCTGGCACCGAAGCCCCCGCAACGTCTCACTGGACGCCCCCCGCCCCTCCTCAGGTGTGTCCAGGCCACGTCCCGAAGGCGGGCGGCGCTGGTGCAGAGGAGGGGCATCCAGTGGACAAAGGGCACCTGGAGGAGAATGGCTGGCCCAGATGACGGCACTGCCCACAACGCGGAGGGGACTGGTGAGACAGCCTGGTCAGCCCACCTGGGGCAGCAGTGCATCGCGGAGCACGGCGTGGACTCCCCAGCAAAGATCCGCCCCGCACGAGTGACACGCTTCACCGACGTGCAGGTCGGCAACACGGTGAGCCGCAGCGCAGAGGGGACCCCACGGAGAGACAGAGCACAGCCCCGGAGGGGCAGAAGCTGAGAGCCCGCTGCAGCCAAAAGCTGCGTCTTCTGACCAGACCTCCCCAGAAGACGGTTACGAAACAGGTGAGAGCACCGAGACGTCTCCCCCGGGAAGGCGCTCCGTGCGCGGCAGGCATGGCAGCCGGGGGCCTGCTGCGTGCGGGCGTGCTGCGGTCCTGCCCAGCCTCGGAGCCGCAAAACCAGATCTGCTTCTTGCAAACTTTTATTACAGACCGTTAGCACAGCTGGGGAAAAAGATCTAAAAATTAAAAACACAACGGAACAGCATTTTCTTTTAAAGGGAAAATCTCACAGGTAAGCTACGGAGGTGAAGGACTTGCACGTCCTCAGAAGCACGTCTCCGGAGGGCCGGGAGCCACCCACCCGTATCTCGCCTCTGCACAGCCTAAAGCACGCAGTCCGCCCTGGCAGGAAAGCCAGACGCTGCTCAACCCCGCACGCCCGCTGACCTGGGTGGCCACGGGGCGCCGCCTGCAGGAAGCGCGATGCGTGTGCGTCCCAGGTGAGTGGGCTTCAGGGAGCAATGGCTCAGACCCAGACCAGCGTGTCCTGAAGAGTGACCTGCGGCGAGGACTCGAGGGTTGCAAGGTGACTTGTTCCTACTCTTTTGGTCACACCGTCACACCTCACACTCCACCAAAGTCTGGAGGGTAAAGTGGGTTCATTTCGGATATCATCACAGTGCCAATTAACCTGAACAATGAGCTTTGCTAAAATGAAACCTCTCTGGAGAGGCCATTACCGCTTTTTAAACTGCGCAGCTGGACGTGCACATATAATTTTCCCTAAGTGGCATGGCGGCATTCACCTGAGGGTGGGCGGGGTCAGTGTACGAAAGACACTCTGCCCCCTCAGTCTTCATCGGAAACCTAAATGGCTTCAGAAGTGCACAGTGGTATCGCCCACTATCCAGGCTGCAGCTTGGGGAAAGCGTTACGGGAACAGAGCACCGGGGGTGGGGGTGGGGGGTGGGCTGGCGCCCAGAGCCGGCAGCACCACACGCTCCTCAGACGCGGGGCGCGGGGCGTGTCCCACGAGCGTAGCTCCTGAGGGGGACACGAGGACTCCAGCCACGGCTGTCGCAGTCCATGGTCTTCCCCCCACACCCCCTCCTCAGCCTGATCCCCACTCAGAATGTTATCTTTTTTTTTTAATTGAAGTACAGTTACAACGTGTCAATTTCTGGTGCACAGGCGGCATCAGGACGTACTCTGACGTTGCCGGCTACTAATTACGTTCTCCTTTTTAAATTAACACACAGACGCCCCGTTTGTCAGCATTTCACCAACGTTGTGGCATCGCCGGGCACGGGAGTGGGGGGGGGGGGCGGGGACGGAGAATAGAGGACCCTGTGAACCAGCCCTCGGAAGCCAAAGTGTGGGCTCACCAGCTGAGCTGGGAAACCCACTCAGTGCCGGGGGGCGGGTGGTCAACACCGAGCGTTTCCAGGAGCACTGGTGGCCGCGACGTCTGAGGGCCCGGCTCAGGGAAGTAGTGCTCGACGAAGAGCACTAAAACCTTACCGTGTGAGGTGCCCGCTTCTGCTGTTCAGCTGTCACTAACGGGTAGGCGCAGCGAGAGTGACGGCTTCCTCCCCATAGGAAGCGCCCCCCGCGCGTCCTGGCGGGTCCCCCCGCCCCCGCCCCCAGGCCCAGGGGTCCCTGCTGCGCCTCCTGCTGTCCTTGTGACCCCCCCTTACAGGGCGTCTTCCCCGCATCACACATGCGTCTCACCCGAAGTCGGGCCCCGGTGAGTTGGCTTTTCTGGGCACGCGGCGCTGCGACGTCAGCCCGGTAGCTGCGACCACCGCTGCACTCAGGGGCGGGGCTTCCCGCCACCCCCCGCCCCTCCAGGGGCTCTCGGAGCGGCTCTCCCGAACTCCGCTCTCCTGTTCTCCCCACACTCCCGTCTCTTCCCGGAGGTCACACGAACGGAGCCAGACCAGGTCCCCTTTCACCCCACGCAGGACTTCTGGGAGCCCGTGAGGCTGTGGCCCGGCCGCCCTCACTTCTTCCTGGTGTGGTGCCCCCTGTTCACGCTTTCGCCCCCGAAGGACACGCTGGTTAAGCTTTGGGTGGTGATGAGCACAGCTACTACAACCACCCCGTACGGACTCTGAACCCAGCCTCCACTCCTCTGCGAGGAGTCCCGGGAGCAGGCCCACGGGCGAAGGCGTTTAAAGTGCCCAGAGACCGCACCCCTGTCCGCGGAGGCCGCACCGTTTGGCCTCCGCACAGCACCGCGGGGAGGCCTGGCTGTCCCACGTCCGCACGGCCCCTCGTACCATCAGCCTTTCTTGTTTCGGTCCCTCTGCTGTCCTGCTGTGGTTTAATTTGCGTTTCCCGAACAGTTAGTGATGGGGAGCATCTTGTGTGCTTGTTGGCCATTGTTAAATTCTCTTTGGTAAAGTGTTTCTCCACGTCTTACGTTCATTTTTAAGTTGAGTTGGTTTTTTTCCTCTTATTTTTGGGTTTGGAGATATCTTCATGAATTCTGGACGCACATTCTTTGTCACCTATGTGATCTGCAAATATCTTCCCCAAGTCTGTGGCTTGTCTTTTCTCTCTTGTAGCAGTGTCTTCCAGAGAGTAAACATTTTAAATTTTGATGAAGTCCAATTTACCAATTTTTTCTTTTGAGGATTGTGCTTAGGGTGTCAAGTTGCTGTGCACATTTTAAATCTGAGACAGTGACAGGACAGGAGCCACCGTCCAGACACCAAAGTCGTAAAGGGAGGGCCTGCGTGTGGGAGGGACCGCAGGGACACGTCCAGAGACCTGGCTGCCAGGCTGTGGGTGGGAACTGAATGCCAGGTTCCTCTTCAGTAAAATGGGGGTTAACTAAATTTAAAAACAATTTTTTTAATTATGCAATTTTTAAGAGCTCTTTTTAGTCTAGAGAACTCAGAACATGTGACACTGTCTGTCTAGGCCCCTGTGGCTCATCAGACAGGAGCAGAGCTCAACTGGGGACGGTTACTACTGCGCTGAGTGACCAGGAGGGGCCAGGCCAGACGGAGGCGGAGCCGGGACCCCGCCCAGCATGTGAGACGGGGTGTGGGAGGGCCAGGCAACCGAGCCCCGCTCCCAGGAGCTCTGGAGACACCCACAGTCACCGGCGGTCACCTCGGTGACGAACAGGATGTCCTCCAGACCGAAACCTTGTCGGGGAACGAGCCAGACAAGCCAGGCGACCGGGCAGATCAAGCGTTCTCTCGTTTCAGACTCCTCTCTGCATGGCGCTTCTTGACGGCTGCACTGTGTGTTTAGCACCCTCTGGTCCCAGCCCTCCTGGAGGTGAGGGGGGTCGTGCGGGTGTGGCCGGGCCAAGGGCACACGTGGAGGCCAGTTAAAGTGCACACTCAGCGCCCGAGCGCAGTGACCCACGGGCACGGGCTGCCTGACGTAGACAGGAGGGGGCACGGCCAGCAACGCACACTCCCTGCCGTTACCAGATCGCACCAGCTCTCCCCAATTTGGAGAAAATCAGCAGGTACTTGTGCCCAATAAACAGTTGTGAGAAGGAAGAGGCAGCTCTCCACCGCTGCGCCTCACACCACTGGGGGGGCGCGGAGGTCCCGACGGCGCCCTCCCCGACCCCTGTGAGTGGGACACACTGGTCTGCAGTTCCCGCTCTGGCCGAGCCGGCGCAACCGGTTCCGATCACAGCTCTACTGTGGGCTCCAAGCCCAACCCCAAGGCCCCACCAGGCGGGCAGCACCGCTGTGTCAGTGCACCCCCCACCCCGGCCCCGCCCGGCCTTGGCGGCGCTGCCCTTCCGGCAACGGCGCCTAGGGCTCCTTGCTCGCGGGGCAGTGGAAACCGAGACGCACGGGAGCAGAGGGACCACGGGCCTGCTCATCTCCCTGCTGGCACCAGCCGGGGCCCATTACCTCCTCCTCCTCACCATAGCCCGTCCTGCTTCCTGAAGTGAACCGGTGCCATGGCCAGTCACACGGTTTCCTTAGACATTCATCCAAAATTTAATAGGTGAAATTATACTCAATCAATTGCTTGCAGGTGTCCTAACTATATTTTGTTGATTCCTTCTTTTAACTGTATTTGTACTTATATTTTACAAGTCTAAGTTCTCATAAAAAAAATTAAACACGATGGAAAAAATTAGTCCCTTCACACTGTGCCTCCCCGATTCTTGCTCCAAATTCCACTCTCCTGCCCAGAGTGCAATGCAAATTCTCACTTCACGCCTCGAGACATGCACACACAGTCACACGGTGTGGTCAGCACCCTCCTCGTATCTGCCACGTGACGAGCGGTCCCCATGGGAAAGTGGGGCACTGAGTCCACGGTGCCCTGTGGTGCCTGTTCAGGCCAACATTCTTGTATGTTTCCTCTGATCTGTGGGCAAGTCGTTTTCCAGGAGAGTAACCTAGAAGCTTGCTTCTCCTACCCGATTTAAGTAAATTCAGGCCTTAGCTGTTTTAGCATGTGATTTTGTATACCAAGACTTAGAGAACATCTATCTTGCACGTCAGTTCTAGAGAAAGTGGGGTTCAGCGCAGAAGCGTTAGGAACCACTTCAGTGAATCAGGATGAGTGAAATGGACATGGAAACAAATAAACAAAAAACACAGGTCAAGTTTAGGATCTGCAATATGCAGAGACTTACCTTCATGTGCAGAGACCTCCGCGTGCAGAGACCTCTACGTGCAGCGATCTCTACATGCGGTGATTTATGTGCAGAGATCTCTACGTGCAGTGATCTCTATGCACAGAGATCTCTACATGCAGTGATCTCTATGTGCGGGGACCAACCTGCACATGACTGGTCTCTGTGTGCAGGGATTTCTATGTGCAGAGATCTCTACCTGCAGGGATTTCTACGTGCAGAGATCTCTACCTGCAGGGATTTCTACGTGCAGAGATCTCTACCTGCAGAGATCTCTACGCGCAGTGATCTACGTGCAGAGATCTCTACGCGCAGTGATCTCTACGTGCAGTGATCTCTACGCACAGTAATCTCTACGTGCAGTGATCTCTACCTGCAGAGATCTCTACGCACAGTGATCTACCTGCAGTGATCTCTATGTGCAGTGATCTACGTGCAGTGATCTCTATGTGCAGGGACCGACCTGCACATGACTGGTCTCCGTGTGCAGGGATCTGTATGCTTTGCTTTGGCTCAGTGTCGGGAGTATTTATAAATGTTCAAAACAGTTCAGCTTTTCTTCCTTTCCTTTTAACGTGGCTCCGCACTCAGCTGTGTCCCATGCTACGCACTGACATAACAATCACAAGCGTGACCTCAATCCGAGAACAAAAGAACACCCCACATGAAAGGAAACATCTTGAGCTGATAGGTACTTCTGAGAATCAAGAGTGAAAATGGGAGACTTCCCATCACACCGGAGGCCACAACAGCTTAAGAACCTGACTTACTTTTCTATCAGATCCAGCGTGACTCCAGGCACCAGACTGACGCATTTCTGCATGCAAAACCTGCAGAGAGAGAAAGGAGAGTGAGTCACAGCAGTGGGATATTGGACGGAAACGCAACAGTCCCACAGGAAAATCAGAGAGTGGAAGGTGGGGATGGGGACTGTTACGCTGAAGAAGTAAACCCAGATTTTTTTTTCCATCAGCGTTTAGGCTTAGGAAGAAAATCTCCCTGAACCTGTCCAGGGGCAGGAACATGAGAGCGGCGGCGGGAGGAGAGGAACACGCCGGGGGGCCAGCGGGGCAGACCCTGGGCCCGGGGCAGGGTGGGGGGGCGGGGGGACTCCACAGGAGAAGTGTCCACCCGGATGATGAACAGACAGCACTTTTCTGTTTTCCTTCTTGAGGAAGCAAGCTGGAGAGAGTGATGCAAGAATCAATGAGCCACCTCCAGGCACATAGAGAAAATCTGTGAGCGCAAAGAGAAACGAATTCAATGGTAGCATTTTAATGATCATAAAGTCACAGGAGTCAGAGCTGTGAGACTCAGTCCTCTCTGCAGAGCCCTCCTTCCTGCAGGGCTGGCGGCCTCCTGGAGCCCTGAGCGGTGGCCGGGCTCCACCTAACGTGTGGGCACTGACAGAAGGTCCGGAACCATCTTCCCTTCTTCCTGCAGGGGGATTGGCAGCTGGCAGGGCAGAATCAATGGGGGCGCTGGGTGAACAGGCAATTTAGTATTTGTCGTGGGAGAAATGGAAAACATTTAACTCGCCTGCTTTAAAAATTCAGAACAAATAACCCCCAGTAGAACAGCAGCAGCAGGCTCGCAACAAATACACCTGTGAAATGCGTTTCCGCGTCACTAGCTGGACGGGAGGCGTGGGGGAGGGCTGGGGAGGGCTGGGGAGGGCTGCGGGCTCAGGGAGGGGCCGAGGACAAGGTCTGGCGCACTCAGGAGACAGGAGAGAAAGACAAGGCGGCAGAGAGACCTAGAGGCCAGGGGACAATGGACCTGGCTGTGAAGATGGAGCCTGGTGGGACACCGGCTCCCAACCCGCAGCCTCCGTGTGGGGACCCGCGCGCCCCGCCGGCCAGCGCTCCCCGTCCACAGAGCAGAAGCGGCAGAAGTCAGGGCCACAGCTGCCCGACAGGCCGCAGCCCTCCCAGGTGCAGGCGGCGGGCTGCCCGGACGCCCCGCCCATCAATCGTCCAACACCCCCTTCTGCTTACTCCGCACCAGCGGCGGCCGCCCCCCGCCCCCGCGCGGCTCCGACAGCGGCTGCACGTGGCTCAGGGTCCCCAGCGGACAGCCACGGTCCGCAGGAAGCGCATTTTCCAGTCCAATTTGGAGCCCTGTGCAGACAGGGCTGCTCCGCTGTCTTTTCCTCAGCGGCCCACCTACTGCCTGGACCGCTGCCTTCGTGATGACAGAATAGCCTGAACTAATAGCCTTGTCGACAACAGTAACAGAAACGCAGAAAACGAGCCCGGAGCAAGCAAACAGACACGGCAGGAAGGGAAGGGAAGGGAAGGGCGCTCTGGGCAAGACCCGCCCTAACCGGCTTTCCCACACGTGCTCCCCCACTCCCACGGCGCGGGGCACAGGGCTCCCCGGGAGCGCCCAGGATGGGAGCTCAGAACCCCAGGCGGCCAGGAGCCAAACTTGCCGAGCAAGCTCTCCTCCAGTCCGGGGCTGACCGCGGGGGTGCGGGACCAGACCCAAGGGGCCCCAGGGACACCAGAGCTGAGGGGCTGAACACGCAGAGTGGAGGTTTCCACACCTGCTCGCCAGTGTGCACGCGGACGGGGACGGCCGGCGCCACGTCAGGGGGCGCAATCAACACCCGGGGCTTGCATGGACACCCGGACGGCTCGTGCCCTTAGCTACAACCAGGGTCCGGGAGTCAGAACCACACCCCAGAACTAGGACCAAAGTCAAAGGCAGTCCTACAGCCGAGAGACCACAAGGTCAATTACATCATCTGCACAGAGCTGGACGCTCTTCGGGGGAAGACAACAGAACCCAGAGTTTCTCATCCACGATGGAGGGCGTCCTACCTAAAATCAAGAGGGAAAGGTTAACAGTGCCAGACTCAAAGTTGACCACATTCTGGAGTCAGACTTTAAAATCATCAAAATAACCTAATTATTACAGATGCTGCCCTGTAACTCGCCCCGGTACAGCAGGCACAGTGCAGGAGCTGACGCACACGACGTCGCCTTTTTCAGTCTGTGCGCGCGGCGACACGGGCGCCTGAGGCACAGCTGCGTGCGCGCGGAGGGCGGGCGCGGCCCTCCTGGGGGAGGCGGCTCTGACTGTCACATCGAGGCTGAGCACACACACTTCCCGACTTCTTGCCAATCCTGGGTTTATCAGCAGAAAAGGAAAACAAACCTTCCGCCTCGCTGACAGGTGAGCAGTGACGCATCGCTGGAACTTCTTTGACTGTTACTGAGGGCAGACGCCGACCAGGGATTCTCCCGGTCCTCTGTATCTTCCTTTCGCCTGCTGCCGCTCCACGCCCTTCTTGTCTGGGTGACTTTAAGTGTTTACACGCGGACAGAGTTGACACTCGGTTACCCGTGATGCGGTTTCCCCATTTTACAATTTTACTTTAGCTTTTGTTTGTTGTTTTCTTTGCCATACAAAGCTTGAAAGCAGCATCTAACAAAATCCATCACTTCCTCTTCAGCTCTTTAATTCTAACTGGCAGCTGTTACAGAAACTACTTCTGTGAGGTTTTTTTACGTTTAAAACCTCAGTATATTTGGAATTTATTTTACTAAGGCAAGAGGTAGGGATTAAGAAGAATTTCAAGTGGTCAGCCGTGGGCCCCAGGTAATAACCGAGCACTTCATTCTTTTTCCAAATGACAACCTCTTACGTAACAGACGCTGTTTCTGGAATTCTCTACCCTGTTCCAAAGATGCAAATGTAGGCTCCTACTTCACCTGCGCCTTCAGAATGCATGTCAGTAACTAGCAGGACAAGTTTCCTTTCACAAACCTAATTTTTAAAAAAATTTTCATGGCCATTCTCAAACATCTACCCTTCCAGTTGACCTTTAAGAGCACGTCACCAATGTGTGTCAAATCGACGGTTTAATTCGGGGAGAATTTCTACCCTTAATCTTCTGTCTCAGCGTGGAGTAGCAGCGTGGCCGCTCCCTTCACGTGTTCAAACGGCCCTCCGCACCCATCAGCCAGGGCTGTGGACCTTCTGCGCACCTGTCCCAGGCGCTCAGCTTTTTCGCTGTTACTGCTGCTCCTGCGAGCCAGGTTTACTTTCCCGCCCAGTATTTCCTCGCTGGCTATTTGTAATATTTAAAAAGGGCGACAATTTTAAGGAAATTATTGTGAAGTACACTCTGTATGAAGCACATACAAGACACAGATGTGAGTTTAAGGAATAATAAAGTTACAAAACCTAAAAGGCCCCCCGCGGCCCCGCCATGGCATGTGCCCCGCGTCCCGTGGCGGCCTGGACACCCGTGGTACTGACTTGTATTCACTTAGCGACCAGTCGCGCTGCTGAGCACGCACATTACTGCTGATAGTTTTCCAACGGGTTTTACTGGCTTCCTCAGTTGTCGCAAAGTTAAAACTGAGATCAGACACAAACAATGCAAATCTGCCTTCTCGTTAGAATGTGTGCACCTTTCACTCCGTTCTCATACCTGCTCATCATATTGTCTAGTGCTTCCAGGACAGTTTGTTGAGTGAATTCCAGCTGGGACACCCCCACCCTCAGATCACACAGAGACACAGCGCTGAGGCATCAGCGCAAGATGGGAGCCGCTGGGTTTGAGGACAATTTCCCTCACGTGAAGGAAGTATTCTTCTGTTTTTACTGCAAGTTTTTATTAAAACTCATTTTTAATTTTATCAGGTTAACTTTCCTCCTCTCACCTATTAAGACGATGAATTCTACTAATAGGCAGCTTAACAGAAAGCCACCAGCGCAGCCCTGGACGAGCTCACTTGGCCAGGCAGACGGCCCTCCCGCTCCGCCACAAGGCTGACTGCTGGCGTTTCACTATGAAGTCTTTGCAGTGGCAGCACGTGCACGTGCGTACAAGTGTGTGTCTGTGTGTGCACATCTGTGCGTGCGTGTGTGTGCCCCTGTGTGTGTATGTACACGTGTGTACAGGTGTGTGTACAAGTGGGTCTGTGTGTGTCTCTGTGTACAGGTGTGTGTCTGTGTGTCTGTATATCTGTGTGTACAGGTGTGTGTCTGTGTGTGCGTGTCCGTCTGTGCGTGTGCACACACACCGCACCTGTCGGGCCTGGCGCCCCAGTCGGGGCAGCTCCCTGCAGAGAGCGGGCAAGCTCCCGCTGGCTAAGGCGCTGCCCAGGCTCACACTGTTTCGTTACCACGTCTTCCATCCCATGTTTCGGGGATAATTATCTGTTTGTTGAGTCTTCACTGTTTCATTTTTCTTGCTTCTCATTTTTTAAAATTGCTTTCTGTTTCCTATACTCTACTTCTGACCGATTTTAAGGTCACCCAAACTTTGGAACTAACCTTGGCTTCTTAAAGTGTTCCTTCCCTTGCTAGTTCTCTTTTCACCTTGATGTACAGTTTTCTCATCTCAATGTTCATTTTTTCAGAGCCCACTTTTCTATCACTTCACTGAGGGCACCAGGCATGTGCTGCCTCCTTGCCGGATCCCCGTGTGACCACACCTGAGTTCATGCTGCTCAGGTGACTGGGGTGGGGGCTGCTCACCAGGAGGACCAGACCTGGATGACAGGTGGGGACTTTCAGCCCCACGCTGACCTCCAACCTCTGACCTCAGGGAGGAGGGGGGCTGGAGACTGACCTCAGAGGAATCCTGAACGAGAGCTCCCAGGCTGGTGCTCTCTGGAGGGGTGACCCCGCTCTAGCGGGAAAGACGGGGCTCCCGGGGTCTCGCTCAGCACCTCCCGGGCAGGCCCAGCCAGCACCTGGGTCAAAGGGCAGACGTGGGGCAGGAAGGGTCTTGCGGAACTGAGCCCCACTGCGGGCTGCTACTCGAGCTCTGATTCAGCCCCCAGAGTGCCGGCTGGCGTCCCGGGGTCCTACGGGCTGGCACTGCGGCCTCCGCAGACGGAGGTGACGGAGACGCCATGAACCTCCACAGATCCGCCACGTCCTTCGGAGCGTGAAGCACGCTGCCAGGATGTCAGGAATCTTGGAGACAGCTCGAAGTGGCAACGCGCTATTAAAATAAAACAAGCAAGTTCCCTGACATCTCACTTAATCCAGCAGGTTAAAAAAAAAGACAAAGCAACAAACAAAACCACACATGAAACAGTGTCAATCATCTGGTGTTCGCAACTAAATTAAACAGTACATCATGTGTATTATTAGGAGAAAAAAAGTAGAAGACACTCTCCTAACTTACAAACTTTAAATAGCTGCCACTTTTAAGCGGACAGAAGGGCCTCCTCTCCTCGGGAGCTTCTGGGCCAGTAATCAGGACAGGCCACAGGTGAGGCCCCGGAGCTGCTGTCCCGGCAGCCGGCTCACAGGGAGCTGGGCATCCTACCGGCCGGGGGACACAGCGCGCCTGGCCTGTGCTTCCTGCCGCACCTGGTGGTGAGCGGACCCTGTCTGCCCAGTTCCCAGGAGGAGCCCGGGGGTTTGCCGGGGTCCCGAGCATGTGCCGACTGACAGCAGGAGAGAACCCTCAAGGGCACAATGCGAACGCTGCAAGGGTCCTGTTATTTTGATGCAAAAGAGATGAAAAGGTCACGACAGTTGTGGTTATGTGTTTACATATGGAGGGGAAACACCATAGCGTCTGCCATTTACTAAAAGCAGCCACAAAAGGAAACAAAGAGCACATGACAAACGCGAGATCTGGGTGACGTGTGCAAGGGGGCTGTTTGTTCTCTCGATTGTGCTGCAGAAAGACTGAGAGCCGTCCTGTGATGGGGGGCTGGGGGCAGAGGGTCAAAGCAGACGTCCCTACGTTGAGTCGAGGTCAGGACAACGGCCCAGGGAAGGATCTAACTTCTCGCAGCTTAAGCAGTTTGTGTCCATTTTGGAAGCAGGGCACGATGTAACGGGGGCTACTCCCAGCCAGCTCCTCCCTGGGGTCATTAACAGTCGGTCCTGGCGGAGAAGCCCCTGCACTGATTTGCAAAAGCAGGAAACCAAGACTCTATCCCAAGGGGTCAGCTCCCACTCAGAGGGTGATGCTCACGGCCCCCAACCACAGAAAGACACCCGGAACACACAACAAGCTCCCCTGATGCGCTTCCAAGCCTTCCGGAGCCTGTTTCCATGGAATTCGCCTCGTATATTTAGAATCCAGCTCGTTCAGGACAAACTCAGATGCTCCAGGCTCCTTGGCCTGATTCAGATCCTAACATGTAATTTTACCTGATAAACTGAAAACCACCAGGATGGTGTTCACACTGCCAGCCGACAACGCTGAGGAGTGACACATACGCGTCCCCTGGAGGGAGCCGGTAGTGGGGGGGGGGGCAGAGGACAGGAACTTCCCCCGGGAACACAGGGCCCCGATCCCCTTCCCCAGTGACCCTGTGAGCCCCCGCTGCACAGCCCTGATGTGCAGGCGTCTGTGCGTGCCCTGACAGTGCTGAGGGGCGGCTGGGAGGCGGGGGTGGACGCTGCCCCCCCCCCCGGGAACTGAGGTCTCTAGTACAAAGGAAAACAGGGCACAGAGGCCGAAAGGCAGTGTCTCCGCAAACGCACCTGTTCGCGCCCACACGGCAGCGGGGGCCTCGCCTGTCCCTGCTTGTCTCGGGTGCAGGATGGCCTTACGGCAGACCCACAAAATCAGAATTTATATGAAAATTAAGCGGCCCTTTTCTTGAACCGAGGTGCGGGGGCCTGGACCCAAGACCTCGTGCAGGCGAGGTACCTGCTCCACCACTGGGCTCCACCCTCCCCAGGTGATGCTTTCAAATCACAGAACCGAACACGTAGCTGGCATCCTCTCCCGCGTTTACTAGCACATCTCTCCTGCCGCCTGCTGCGCGCCTTCTGCGTTAGGAAGCTCCGCCCTGCCCTCATCTTCCTCTCCATCCACAAGTGCACACTGGGGTCAGGGCGCGCCTGCGGGCACACAATGCAGGCGATGCAGGCGAAGACAGGGCCACCCCCGTGAACAAGGAGCCTCCCAAGGGTGCGGCGGCCGAATTTCGAGCCAAGTACCACCCGAGGGCCAGCTTCACAGGGGCTGACCCTGTTTAAACACATAGCCCGCAACGCGCTGGGAGCAGCAGTGTGCGCGACACATGGCCGACCTGCGAGGATCATTTTAGAATCAGTCCCCATCACGGGGAGCTGATGTCACTGCACGGCTCTGAAGTCCCTGCACGTCCGGCGGCCCCAGCCAAGCCCTGATTCCTCTCCAGACACAAGTGAGAGAAGAAACAGGCTGCAAGGGATTTCACACAGGACTGGAGACCAAGAGGGACGATACGACCAACCCCGCTGGCGTCCCAGATGCTTTACGCACTTTATGGGAACAATGCAGACGGCCCTTCCTCCCTTCCTCCCTCCCTCCCTCCAGAACCGTGGACTCTCCCCTCAAGGAGACCCGAGGGCAGCAGCCAGGTCAGAATGCAGCCACCAGGCTGTGCACGCAGGGTCAGCGCAGACTCCATCACAGACTCCCCGCGCGAGGCTGAGCCCCAACCATGCAGAGAACCGCCGGGTGCCCCGCCACCGCGACCGTGCACACAGGCCCCGCTCCTAAAAACAGTGTAGGAAGGAGCCGCCTGTGAGAAGCCCCCTGTGCTTTAAACCCAGGAGCTCTTCCTGTGAAAAAACTGGAATTCTCTGACTCACTTCCCAGGTTTATCTCCTAAGTGAGTGCTGGGAAGAGGAGCCAATGCGGAGAAGGGCTTGGGGTTTAGGGCGGAAGCTGCGAGCTGGGCCCGAGAGAGCTCGTGGGACTGGAGGGAAGATGTGGACGTGACCCCTCCACCTGCCCACCCCCCCAGCTCAGCCCGCCCTGCGGTGTCTCCCAGGGACTCCGGTAAGAGCAAGGTCAGGACAAGGTGGTTTATTAAGCACCTTCCGGGCCGGACAGTGCGTCCGTTTGCCACCCTGAGTCCCACTCCACAGGGGCAGAAGGCCAAGGTGCAGACGCTCTGCGCCCACCAGCCAGCTACGTGGCTGTGCGCAAGCTGTCCGCGGACCCGAGTGCCAGGCACTCCCATGGGGCAAAGGCCTCGCGACAACTGAGTCAGAGCAGAAAAAGGAAAGACGGACACCCCAGAAGAGCAGAGACGCCCCGGCTGAGTGAGGGTGGGGCTGGGCGCAGCCGCCCTCCGGGGACCACAGCCAGGAACCCACGGGCACGCCTGTCTAACAGGCAGCAGAGACGCAGAGAAGCCCAAACACCAGCAGATGAGGGCTGCGCACTCCCGGGCCCAGTTCTGATCTGACCGCTCTCATCAGCAGAGGCTGCGTCCAGCCTTGTGCCGGCCACCCACGGCCTGTCTACGTGCTGTCTTCCTCCGGACGCCAGGCACCCTGGTGTCCCATCTCACAGTTAAGGCTGGACGGGCCGTGCCCCAGCACCTACGTGCTCCTGCGCCCATGTCTCTGGTCACACTTAAGGAAAATAAAACACCATGATTCTGATTCCTGGTGGGCAGGCCCCTTCTCAATTAAGTGCCTGATAAGTACCAGGTATTTCAGTGCCTTGTGAACCGTGAGTCGCTGCCCCCAACTCAGAAGCAGGCGGACACGGTGGTGACACCGCCGGTCCAAGGGCTGCAGTGGACCCAAGCCAGGGGCACCAAACCGGCGGCCACGGCCACATCAGGTCAGCTGGAGGGAAGGAAGCCCAGGCAGGCCGTCGGCTTCTCCGTGATCCCTCAGCCGTGGAAGCACCGGCAGAGCAGCTCCGGGAGGGGGTGAGGGGCGAGGACAAGCCCTGCTGAGAGCTGAGCGGCTGCCCGGCACCCTGGCAGCAAACGAGCGAATGCAGGCTGATTTTCCAATTACCGTCTAAATGTGAGCTGTGTTCCTTAACGTGCCGGAGACACAATGTGTCCATGTGCTCCTAACCACGTAGGAGGCCTGGAAATTATGACTTTACCTGCTGTCTATCCTGATCTACGGTTACGGTTTCAGGTCAGCGGCTGGAGACGCTGGCCTCCACGGAGACTCTCTCCAAACTGGCCCTCAAGCCTCCGGAGGCAGGGCAACCCCAGGGCAGGGCGGGCGCAGCCTGAGCCCAGAGAACCCCAAATGCCTCTGCTCACACAGGAAAGCCCTGGCTGCATCAGGATTTCATCCCCCCTCATCAGCACGTGTGCACGAGCACCGAAGAAGGAGAAACACAGACGACGCTGGCCCCCAGCCCCTGTCCCTGCGCCACCACAGCGTGGGCAAGCCCGCTCCTCACAGGATACCGAGTGCCCGTGCACCCAGACGGGCGCCTCAAACAGGACACCAGGCACCTCATTTTTGTGGACAATCTTGGTGCTTTTATAGGGAGCAGCTTAAATCCGTACGAGGAAGGCCAGTTTACTGCAACACCCACGTGCAATGGTGGAGCTGTCACACCTGGTCCGGCACGGCCGCCCAGTCGGCCCAGTGAGGTTGTCCTTCCAGTGCTTTTGTCTCAGATTCTTCTCTGATGTACTGAAGTCATCACTGCAGCCTTCTTCTGGCTCACAGCTCTCCTCGTCCCTCCTCTGATTCTCAGCCTCTCAGATACTTTGCTGTGAACACTCGTCCTGTGACACACGCTGTGTATCATGACGACTTTTACCCCATCTTTTAGGAGGCGGATTCAACTCGCTTACACTGAGATACCACTTTCCTTTCAAAACCCATTTCGGTGCCTCACTTCTCACTTTCCACTGACCACGCTTTACTTTTTCTCTGTCTCTACCTTCCTTTGGAGAGAAGCAGCTGTCTGCCCTCGCGTGGGCACGGCGCACGCAGTGCGCCCTTTGGTTGGGCGTCTCTAGCACACCGGGGCCTGTGCCCGCACTCCTTTTCGCGACCCATGTCGTGGCAACCTGAACTTCAACTCTACCTTCCTGGCCTCTCCCTCTTCCCATCTTTACCTCTTGGTGAGAACTCTGCAACCCAGCTCCCCAGCCCTGATCCCCCCCGGTCACACCTAGAATGCTGCCTTTCAGCCCACCCCTAAACTGCCAGCTTCCTCAGTTATACCTGCCGTGGCCCCTGCGCCCCCGACCTCCCTCTGACTGCGCCCCCCAGGACTCTGCCCGGCGTGCCGGGGGCGCCTGTCGGCCTCACTGCTCCTGGCCAGGAGCAGCTCACTCCACGGAGGAGGGGCGGGTGCCGTCCTTCCCCCCTCCCCGCCTCCCTTCTTTCTTTCTGAGCCCCCGACGAACTGAGCAGCTGGCACCCTCCGGCCCTCCCGGGCCCAGGGCTCTCGGCACCCAGGGCCCCACGTGGTCCGACTCCGGAGTGGACCAGCAGCCTGAGGACTGGGCTTGGGAGGGAGTCAGCGCCCCGGCCCTCTGTCTGTTTCAGTTCCTTTCTTAACAGCACAAACCAGGTTCCCGCACGTCCATCAGCTGCTATTAAAGGGGCTGTCACAGCACACTGGGATATTCGCCCCGACCGAGTGTGTGCCAGACGGGAGCGGTGAGAGCACGTCGCCTGGTTTGGGGAGAAAAAACCTGTTCCTCCAAGTGGGCACACGACAGACCACACCATGTGAAGGACTTCGGAAACGACCCCAGAGCCGTGCTGGGGTTTGAGCAGTGGGACCAGGTTACGGTGACGGCTGTACTGTGAGGGCCGCCAGGGCAAGAAATCCCTTTAAATAAATTCAAGTTAAATCTACTACCACTGAGGTCTAAGACGCAAAGTGAGACGTGACTACAAAGTGAGCTGGTAGGACAATTCCATTCCTCAACACGTCCAGATGGTTCTGAGAGGGTCCCTGAACTTCCCTGCCTTCAAATATAAGAAGTAAGGCAGTCATTTCATACAGTTTTGTATAAAGCAGAAGAAGATCACAAAACATACAGCACTGATTGGATGGGCAGGCAGAAAGTTCTCTCCAGAATGAAGCTGCACTTCAGAAAACTATGGAGAACAAATGGTTAAACCCAGCTTCAAAAACCAGCAACAGTTATGTTTCCAGTGGTGACTGACTGATTCTTGGCTGCATCTTCAAGACAACATACAAAGCACATGCCGTAAGTGCCACACAATGCGGAGCAAGTGTCTGCAGGGAGAAGGAGCAGGGCGCGGCGTGGGGCCTGGCCGGGGCGGGGCTGGCCAGGCACGAGGCCGAGGCCTTCCTGCAGGCAGAGCGGCGCTCATCCTCCGCCCTCAATGCTTAAACTCCTCGAAACCCCTCAGTGTAACTGAAAGAGGGAAGCAAGTGTCCTGACCCCTGTTCTGCCCAAAATGACATGTGCCACAGCCACCAGCAGATGCGGGGCTGCGTGCAGCCCCATGCGATGGCAGCGGTCTGCTGTACGGCCGGCCCCACAGCTAGTAAAGTGCCTCTGGGTGATCATTTTCAGTCGCACACAAATACATCCATAATAAAGCCAAACGGCACTCTGCCGCTCAGTCAGGCAAGCAGGAAACAGCCTAAGGGGGAGAACATTTTGGATTCCTATGTTACATCAACGTACACGGTGAGCAAAGAAATCACTTATATGGAAAGTAATGCAATTGCTCATTTCAGAATGACAGGAATGATTGGTTTCTGAAGGTAAGAAAGACTGAGGCAAAAATGAAAAACCAGAGAATGATGCCTTCTAACAACCACTCCATCACCAGGTGAGACCTCTCAGCACACGGGCCGCCACGCACGCACACGCGCCGCCACGCACACGGGCCGCCACGCACATGCACACGCGCCGCCACGCACACGGGCCGCCACGCACACGCACACGTGCTGCCACGCACACGGGCCACCAAGCACACGCACACGAGCCACCAAGCACACGCACACGTTCTGTGCATCTGAAGGGGGCTTTATTATGTTTACGGGGCACGTAACGCCCTTCGGCGGCCGTGCCTGATACAACTGCACGGTTGTTCCTGGTTGTGCAGGGCTTTCCTGAGCAGAGAGCCTGTGTCTGGGTTACTTATTGTCCAGGTCACTTCCTGACCACCAGCAGGCACCCGTGGCAGCTGTTTGCAGGTAAAATCCTGGTTCCGTTCTTGAAAGTAGTGGTTGGCAAACTACGGTCTCCAGGCCAAATCTGGCCCAGCGCCTGTTTCTGTAAATAAAGTTTTACTGGAACACAGCCACGCTCATTTGTTTACACGACAACAGAGCTGGGACCCTCTGGCTCGCAAAGCCTAACCTGCACGCCACCTGGCTGTTCAGAGTCTGTGGATCAGACCCCATCCTGAGCTTTCCTACTTCTGTACACCCAAACTCCAAACCCTAGAGCCCTGGACTTGGTTACATGAGACACAGAGCGTCAGCACAGTGACATACTATGCAAGCACGAGAAATGACATTTAATATGAGCTTCCCATGGTCAAGGATCAATTTATTATAATGCTAAGGTCTAAGTATATGAAATTATAAGTTCAGTCTAATCACATCACTGCAAAAACGTATCTGCTTAGGAAAAAAGAAGAAACATTGTGATCCCCTGGCTTGGCACTTGGCAACCACTAAGAGGGGACCCTCAGGCCCCATCTCATCTCATCTCATCTCAACTAGACCATCCACTGTTGAGGGCAACAGGCTTCTCTGCGGCCAGGACCGTGCTTAGCACGGGTTTTAAGCACACAGCTGGCATTTAGTAAGCTATTTCCTGGACAAGGAATAAAATGAACGACTTCCTGAGTCATCTGGACCAGAGACTTTCCTGAGGTCACGTTAATGGCACCATAAACCTTTTCTGACAGCGATCACATGGAGTACACTCAGCAAGAAAAACCCACAAAGGAGTGACTGCAGAGACCTGTGTTCAAGGGCGGCGCGGCCACCAGGAGAGGGAGGGGAGGATGGGTCGGGGCTTTGCCACGCAAGGCAGGTCCGCTCTCTCCCCGTCAGGGGTCTTTCACAGTCAAGGCAACCTCGGGCCCACCACCCAGGCTCCTGTCACCGCAGGGGGCCTCCCTAGGGGCTGAGTTCAGCATCATCGTTGCCCTCACGGTCCTCGCTGTCCCCGCACTTTCCCGGGGCTGCTGGGGGCGCCGGGAGCCTGAGCGTCAGAGTCGTCAGGACCCCAGGCAGGAGGCCGAGGAAGGCGCCCCCAGGGAACCCACGTGGCTGCACCAACCCCCGTGCCTCTCGGGAGAGCTGCCTCCTTTCCTGCTGGGTGGTAGCTGCTGCGTGTATTTCCAGCAAAACAAAACACTTAAAAGTAGGTGTTAAAAGAGCAGCAAGACGGCCTGGGGGAGAAAAGGGGATGTGGAGCCGCGAGGGACGCAGGGTCTCCTGCCCGGAACCTCCCGCACGTTTGCTCCGTCACACCCGAAAGAGCTCGGCACTTCTCAAGAGACGATGGTAAAATGATCGTGGTTTTTTTTTTTTTTACTGCTGAGAATACACTGAGACTCTACTAAACTCAAGCAAGGAATTAAATGGCTAATGAGGCCGTCTCTGTTTTCAAAGTGAAGTCCACTGCCCAGCATGACTGACCTTGACCACCTGTGGCCCTGCCCCCATTAGCGAAGGTGCCCAGGGGCTCCTGGGAACCGCAAGGCAGGGACCCGGGGACAGACATCCTGATCCAGGGGGAGAGCACACGCCTGAACTCGGTCCAGGAGACCTGGGTGATTCCGCACCCCGAGCTGCGGGGCACCACTTACCAGCGCAGGGCGATCTTGATGGGGGTGGTGAGGCAGGACGTGAACAGGTCGGCCGGCAGGTCGGGGACCATGGGCAGGAGCTCGCTGGCCTCGCAGGCCGCCAGCTGGATGCAGTTCTTCATCGACGGCGGCAGCGGC
The DNA here is from genome assembly GCF_009834535.1 of Camelus ferus. Taxonomy (NCBI): domain Eukaryota; kingdom Metazoa; phylum Chordata; class Mammalia; order Artiodactyla; family Camelidae; genus Camelus; species Camelus ferus. Next base: position 21,286,121 of record NC_045711.1, read on the forward strand.
ATCTGGGCGAGCGGGTGGCCCGGGTTAATGGCAGCGACCTGGGGCGGGGGGGACAGCGAGGAGGAGAGCGGCTCAGCTGTTGTGCACCACAGACGGGGCCGGGGACGCAGCGCCCAGGGAGGGCACCCCGGCCCATTCTCCGGAGGGGATGCTGCTGGATGCCTCCAACATGGCCCAGCATGACATGTACACCTTAAAAAAAAAGTGTACATCTTAAAAAAAACACACACACACAACGCATTCAAAGTTTAAAAAAACTGCAGGACTGTCAGATATGAGCTGGATACTCTGATCCCAGGACCCTGCCAAGGCCAAGCACGCTCCCCCGGCGCTAGCGGGCACGAGTCCCTCCCCGCCACATGCCTGCACACACTGGGCAGTCCACACGGGCTAGGCTCTGACTCTCAGAAACAGTGAGGTGTCCGAGAATTCACAGTGCCCTGGCCAGTGACAGGTAGGGGGCAGAGCGCACGACGGCCCGCAGAGAGGCAAAGAGGAGCACGGTGGGGACCCGACCCCCACCCACCCCGGGACGCGCCCCAGCTGGTGGCAGCAGAGCACCGCTGGAGACCTCTGACGAGGAGGAGGCAGACCCCAGGAGGCAGCGGGAGCTGCCATCACCACCGAGCCTGCGGTCCTGACCTGAGGCTGGTTTTCGCTCGTGCTCCCACCTGGACCCCGTGAACCCACGCCCCGGCCCATGACGCCGATGGGCGCCCGCACATATGCGTTAAAACACACGCGAGCCCCGACGGCTCACGCAGAGCTGACACCGGTCACCACATGTCCACTGCTGTCACGTTGCTGCTGGTTAACACCTGAGGTCTCTCAAACGCGAGGCGGTAAAGGTCGTGCTGTTACTAATTACCTGTCCTACTACAGAACACACTTCAAATTCTAGTATATGTCATAATAAAGAGAACTTATTCATTTTAACTTTTTAATGAAAACAGCAATTTCTAAGAGGAATGGGTTTTTGGTTTTGTTTTCCTACTGTGGTAGAATACACATACTGTAGATTCACCATCTTATCCACGGCACTCAGGACATTCGCACGGAGCCACCATGGCCAGAGTGGGTTTAAAGCAGAGGGAGAGGGAGGCGCAGAGTCCTGTTCGGTCCTCTCCGTGGCCCCAGCGGCACAGGCTGAAGCAGCACCAGGGAGCAGCCTGCTCCGCAAGGGAAACTGGTCTCAGGTCGGGGTGACAGGCCCGCTGGGGGTGACAGGTGGCGGCGCGTCAGCCCTGAGTCACTGGGAAGACGCAGACGCTGCAGAGGTGTCAGAGCCCGCGGAGGCCGCGGGAAGCGCTCCGGCTCCGCACTTTGTGCAGGTGCGTCTTCTCCAGGGGGGAGGAGGGAAGGTGACAGCGGCTGAGGTCAGGCCCAGGGAGCCGGGGGGAACTTAGGGGGAACACAGTGCCCGCCACGAGTCCGGGGACGGAAGCGTCCTGGGACGGAAGTGGACACACACCTTCTCGCGCGCGTCACTGCCAAGGGGCACCGACGTGATGGTTAAAGAAGCAACGTAGATGAGAAGCAACAGTCACTTGTGTAAAGCCCAGATTCATGAACAGCAGGAGCAACCTCTTCTGTCAAATAAAAATGAGATGCAAAAAACCCCCACAAAAAAACAAAAACAAACCTAGATTCAATGTTCTTAAATGCTGGTGTCACTCACCAGTTTCACCTTTCCTGCTTATAATTTGCTTCCACAGTACAGCTACCCCTGAGAACAGAACAGCAGCCCCCAGGGCCGCGGCCTGTCCGTCTTCCTGTCGCCTCTTCCTGACCTTCCGAGGCCTGAGGCTCTCAGGAGTGAAGCATTTGCCACACCAAGGCCACCCTTCTGCCCGGGGGAGGCGGCGTGGGGCGGGTGGCCACGCACAGGCAGCCACGTGGGTACCGGGGTGGGGGGAGGCCCTGACGGCGCCGTGCGGTGCTGTCTCGGCTACAGCCCGCGGCCCAACCACACCTGGCCCAGAGCCTTGAGGGCACAGGGCCCAGGAGGCAGAGGAGACAGGGAGCTGTAGGGACATCTCCATCCCGAGTAAGTCCCCAAGAAACTGAACTTCCCAACAAACGCCAGTGTCTCCAGCAAGCCCTGCAGCGAGGCGGCCCACAGACAGGCATTAAGTGCGGCTGCGGGCAGTCCAACCGCAGCACACAGTGCAGCCCCGCCGACTCCCGCGGGCCTGTCATCACCTCCCTGCACAAAGAAGGCACGTGTGAGCCTTCCCGGGAGGTAATTAGAATCAGTATCTTTTTTTTTTAAGTGACATTCTAGGCAGAGGATTCCACCAACATTTCATTTTTCAAGCTGCTAACCCAGTTATAAAATTTTTAAATTTAAATTTAAAATTAAAACACATTGTTTCGGTTTTGTATTTAAAGAGACCAATCTTTTCATTGAAATCAGTCTTTGCAAACAGCCCACGTGTAAGGCAAACTCCTCAAAGGTGGCCGGCAGAGCAGTGAGCCAGCCCAGCGGGGAGCCACCAAGGAGCCGGAAGGGCACGCCGAGACACGCTGTCACCCAAGGGGCTCCTCCTGGGAACTGAGAGACGTGAACACTGGGGAACCGTCCATCTTGAAAAGCTTGCTAGAGCCTTCTGGAGGGTTTGGGAAGGGTCCAGAAAAATCTTCAGATGCGATCCAGGGCAACCAGATCCAAGAGAGACAGCTGCTCCATCTTCCACACGTGTGGACGACGTGGGGCTCGGGCGCCGGGGCTCCCAGGAGACAGGCCAGCAGCTCGCACAAGGCCTGGAAGCGCCCGCTCCAGAAGCGCGGGGTGCGGGGTGTCGCGGAGGGGCACTTGCGTTTCTCATTTTCTAAATAAAACTTGGGACGTCTGGCTGCTGCTCTTCTCCACTCAGATGAAGAGACATCTGCACAGAGATGAAGGCACAGGCCATCTCAGAGGCTCTAACAAGCAACTCCCTGAAAATAGCATCTACTTGGTAATAATTTCAGTTCCAGCTTAAAGAAATTTTTATTCTCAGTTCATTAACACCCACTTGCAATGGACATTTGTGCGAAGCTCAGGGAGAGCCTGGGGCCCGCCGAGGAATCAGACGTGCCAGCCCAGCTCACGTCACAGATGTTCACGGCTACCTATCACGTACTGCACTCAAACAGCAGACACAAAGTGGAAGCAGTAGTTTTTAAATACATAATTTTTATCAGCCTCTATACATCGAATATTAAACAGCAATTTAAAAGTAAGGGTCCCTATTGCTGGGAACTGTGACGTCTAGGCCGAGAGCAGAAGCCACCCTGCCGGGTTAGGCGTGTCGGGACAGCGAGGAGTCCCAGGTTGCGCCCTTCAAAGGGCAGCTGAAGAGAGAGCGCCTTCGGGGGACAGTGCATCATGACAGTCCTGGGAGTTCACCCGAGCGGCCGTCCACTGTTTTAAAGCCATTGCATTGCTCACCATCGAACAGTTTCTAAAATGCTCTGGAATCTTCCAACAACTCAGTGAAGACGCTTGACTAGAAACTGCAGCCAAATTCTTCTCCCCAGTTACTCTTAGACACTCAGCAACCGGAGACAAGGAGGCACTCAAAACCCCCGCGAGCTTGACACAGACGCCTGTGAACCGCGTGGACACGTTTTCGGTTCTCTTGGGTGTAAACCTCAGGGTGGAGTCACCGCTGGGTGACCTGCAGCTCCAAGTGGAGCATCTGAGGACCTGTCAGACCACTTTCCGAAGCGGCTGCACCGTCTTATGTCCCCGCCAGCGGTGTGGGAGGCTCCAGTCTCGCCGCATCCTGGCCCGGCTTGCAGTGATCCCTTTCTGCTCTGCTCACCCGGGGTGTGAGGTGCGCCTCACTGGCTCTGCTCTCTGACTCCTGAGGGACTGACGCCGCCCCTTCCCAGCCTGACCACGCCGGCTGGAACTCCCAGCTCCACGTGGGTGCGGACGGTCAGAGTGGCCCGCCCTGCGTTGCGCCCACCTTGGGGGGACACTGTCTTTCACTGCCGAGGACGAGGCTTTTATATACGCTCTCTATCAGGCCGAAGGCGCTCCCCTCTACCCTAGTTTGCTAAGAGATTTTTTTTTAATCAAGGAAGGATGTCGGATTTTGTCAGAAGCTTTTTTCTGTGTGCCAGTCGATGCGAGCAGATCTTTCTTCGTTAGTCTGTTGGTGTGATAGATTACATTAATTGATTTTTTGAGTATTACACCAGATTTGCATGCCTGGCACAGAGCCCACGCAGTCGAGGAGTGTAATTCTTTTTAGGGAATGCTAGAGCTGATCTGCAGTTACCTCACAAGTACGTCTGTGGGAGAGGGATGGTCTGCAGGAGCTTCTTCCCCCTTTTGTAACGTGCATCCATCTTGGCTCCACAGTAATAATAACATGCCCTGGGAAGTCTTTCCCTCCCTCTCCATTTTCCGGAAGAGACTGTGTGAGGTCGGTTAATTCTCTAGACGTTTGGCAGAACTCTCTAGTGAAATCATCTGGGCCTGGAGATTTCCTCCTCAGGAACTTTTAAAATTGCAAACCCCATTTCGTGATTACTCATGCTGTCTGTTCCGTCCCAGGGAGACCGGGTGGTTTGCAGTTTTGGAGGAGCTGGCCCGTTTCTTCAACGCCGTCGAAGGTACGAACGTAAAGCTGTCCAGGGTGCTCCCTCATTATTCCTCCCACGGCTGCAGGGTCCCGAGTCTTCTCTGTCCTTGTCGCTCTTGCCAGAGTTTCATCCGTGTTACTATTTCTGAGAATCGTTTTTTGTCTCGTGGATTTTTCTCTTTTTCGTTTTCAGTTCCAGTGACTTCCGCCCTCACGGGCACTAGCTTCCTCCCCTTCTAGTTTCCTGAGGCAGCGCTATGGCCTGAATGGCCGTATCCCCCAAATCCATCTGCTGAAATCCTGACCCGCCGAAGGTGATGGCGTGAGGAGGTGGGGCCTGCGGGAGGTGAGGGCGACTGGGGCCGGTGCCCTTGGAAACGCAGCGTGGAGCCCCCAAGCCCGCCCAGCACGTGGGGCGCGGCGAGCAGGCCCGGCGCCCGCCAGGAAGAGGCCCTCACCCGAGGGAGCTGCCTTCCAGCCTCCACACTGTGGGAAACAAACCCGAGTTGTCTGGGAGCTGCTCCGTCCGCGGCGCTGTGTCACAGGAGCCCGAGTGACGGGGACGGGAGCCCGGACCACCGTCCCGACTCTCCCCTGGTCTCCAGCGCCGTGCCCCGTGCCCCGGCTCCCCCGGCTGCACCCGACCGGTGCAGAGGTGCAGGGCGACCCCTTTCATTCGACTCACGCATCTTCTTTCATTGCCCTTCAGACCCCTGACCCATCAGTTACGTGCTGATTCTCTGTTTCCCGTCTGTCACGACTTCTGGTTGATCCCACTGGAGTCGAAGCGCTTTCTCGTGTGACTTCAGTGAGCCAAAGCGCGCTGGGCGAGGCCTGCTTTTCGGCCCAGGACGTGCTGTGCCTGGGCGGGTGCTCGCTGCCGCTGTTGGCCGGAGGGCGCAGGGGACGCCAGGCAGGGCCCTGTGACTGACGTTAACAGCAATGGCTGTTTCATCTGCAAAGAAGGACGAGCGTCTAACCTCCTCTTCCCCGGCCTGCAAGCCTCCTGCTTGTCCCCTCACCACACCACACACAGGCTCACGGCACCAGGGGGAAGGGAAGGGGGTCCGTGGGAGTTAACGTCTCTTCCCTGCTTCTGACCCGAGTGCTAAAAAAGCCTCTTACCCGCTTGTCTTAGCTCCCGAGGCTGGCAACGTCCTACCTGCCCTTCTCCCCGAGCCTGCCTCTGAGATCACCGCCTTAGTGAAGACACTGCTCTGGCCGCCACCAGAGGCCCCGCAGCCTGTGCTCCATGGATCCTTAGTGGGAAAACGTGACCTCAAGACCCTCAAGCTGGCGGAGGTAAGGCCTGCCCGTGACGGCCACCAGGGCCGCACACAGGGGTCCTGCTGGAGCCACGGTTCCCTGCACCGTACCCCACGATGTCTGCCACCACCTGTGATCCAGGACAGTAAGCAGTTTCTGCCACATTTAAAAATAGATGAAATTAGAAAAGTGGATCAAACCCTAAGATTTAACTCAGAGAAGCTCCCAGGTTTATGCCGGCTGCAAACAGTACATTATATTCACAGGTTTGGGTTAATAGTTGTCTCTGCTTTTACATTTCATACAAGTCAATCAAAGCGCAAACACATCCAGTGAATCACGACACATCTAAAGGTAGTTTACTCAAGTGTGTGTCTGCTTGTTAGCCCAGATCTATAAACACTCCCCGAGTATCTCCTTTATACGCGGCATCCTCGACAGGTTCACGTAACAGATTTAAATCCGGCTGACAACACCAGTAGGAGACACTGCAAGACAACACACTTAATTGTCAAACTAATTGCATAAAAAACTGCTCTATGAGGTCAGCTGAGGCAGACTGCAGGCTCAGGGACGTGTCTGTGACGGGAGCAGAACCCGTTACGCCCTGGAAGCCGACTGCGTTAACGACGCACTTGCTTGTCTGTGGATTTCATCTAATACCGTCAGTGGCGAGGGTTCCTAAACTTTTTACGCAGAGAAATCACTTTTCTTTCACCCAAAGCCTTCAAACTAAGGGATCAGGAACAGTAAAAGGTGCCGACAGAAAGGAACTGGATCTGCCCACACCCCACGGAGGGGACGGAGCACAGGCCGGCAGCAGGGCGCCTGGAGACGGCTTAGGGACCACTCCACCGCGTGGGCTGCGGCGGGACTGAGAGTGAAACACGCTGCACGCCAGGAAATGTCGCCCAAGGGGAAGGTGTCGTGCCCGCGAGCTCAGACGCCAGGTGCCCTCCCCCACCCCTGCCTCACTGGGGGTCAGGGTCCTGATCTAGAAGCTGCTTTTCTCACCAGCGCTTTTCTGCGACCCTTTCCACTTTCTGGTTAGCACCCCAGCTCATCAGAGCACTCAGGGACCAGCCCCTCTTCATTTCCACAGTGGCTGTCTTGTCCCCAGCCAGGCACCGCCCTGTGTGTTCACAGATTAGCCCCTGTCCTCCCCTCTAAGCAGCGGAAAGGGTAGCATTTCTCCTCCCATCACAATGCGTGTGTGTGTGTGCACGTGTGTGAGAGAGGTGGGGGAGAGGGAGGGAGACAGACGGGGGACAGAGAAGGAAGAGTTTCAACTACATTACAGGTTTCTTACAAATGTGTTTTGAAAATGTTCACTATTATGAATTCTTATAGCTTAATTCTGTGTAAAGCATAAGGCACAGAGGGTGGGCCTGGCCCACCTGTATGAAAAAGAAGGCACGAGAGGGTCCAGAGTGTGTGCAGAGAGGCAAGAGGGGACAGGGCCTCATCGGCCGAGGCGTGGGGGCGGCCCTGTCATCAGGACCACCCCTGCTCACCTCTGCCTGGCCCTGGCCCCACGCTCCCCGCCAGCCTTGGAGACGATGAGGCGTAACCAGCCACGGGGAGTGTCCCCCAGAAGCAGAACTGGCAGATAAAACTTAATAAACCATTGCTAAGACACTGAAGATCCGTCTTCCCTTCCAGTTACGGGACCAGCTACAAGAATTTTGTATTTAAAGTAAAAGCTGTTGCCAAAAATTTCAATTCTCCTTTTCTCTCTCTCTCCGGCTCAACACATACACTGTACACCGTGGACAGAAATACTCCTTCCACGGCTTCTGTCTGAATGGAGGCAGTGGGACCTCTGAACCCGTGGTCACAGCCACAAGGCCACTGGGCAGACCTCTCAAGTGCCCCTTCATATCTACTGCAAGAAGCAAGAGGGACAGTTAGTGAAAACAGCCCAGAACTCCACAGCCGCCATCAACAGTGCGTGTGGGCAGGATGAGGGCACACATGACGCCCCATCAGCGTCTGGCACGCACCCCAAGTCCACTCCTGTGTGCCGCCAGCCCCCAGCGAGACTGGGGGTCTGCATGAGTTCCCCTAAGAGGGAGCTGGGGCAGCACTGCGCGGCCTGCCCAGTCAGCCTCCACGCAGAGGGACACACGTGACCACCGAGATAAACGCCAACCTGCGAAGGATGCTGTGGGGAGACGAAACAGCCTGGGCCCCCACGGTGCTGCTGAATAATTAAATCATCTGCTTCGGAGATCGTAGCGAGAAAGACAAACTGTTACTCACGTAGAAACCAGCAGTGAGGTTCTTCACTACTTACAGCTAGAAGCATCCAAGGGCAGACGCACAGCCTGAGAAGATGCCTCCAGCAGAACAAAGGAGAAACTCAAGAAGGCGACAGGGGTGGGATGCGGAGCACAGTGGCTGCAGCTGCGCCCAGAAGAGGGGTGCAGGGAACCCCGGACCACAGCCGGGGGCAGACCCGGCCAGAACAGTCAGCCTCGGGAGCGGGGAGGGACCCGCGAAGAAGACACCCTGGGAAAGAGGCCTGTCCGAGGCCTGGTGCTGCCCCTGCAAACTTGGAGAAGACGTTAAACCTCTCTTTCAAGAAGAAGAGAAAATCTCCAGGAAAAGCAAAGTAGTACACGAAAGCTGCTGCGGAAACGGAGACCCCAGCGCCCGGCTCAGCCATTGCATGAACAGCACGCACACGGCTGCAACCAGGGGGCTGAAGGTCAGCATCCGTCACTTCCTAGAATCAGCCCCCACACACAGCACGGGGAGACCAGGGAATATGTCCAAGTGCAGGTGGCAGAGCAGGGAAGGCCGGGACACAACAGAACACCCAAGAGCCTCCACCCAGAAGACGGTGGTGATTACTGACGCAACTACATAAAACCACAGGGCGTTATCTCAAATGGCAGGGGCTACAAAAGACAGAGAACCCAAACACAGCAACAGAACTAAACGGCGGTGGGGACACAGGGCGGGCAGTCGATGACTTGCCCTCCTTGCCTTCTCTTTGGAACCCACAACTTGACACACACAAGACACGACGTTAAGCCTCCCTGTCACGCGTCTCCTGGCTGTCAAAGTTCTGCTGCACAGTCCCTCCGGTCTGTTCAACAGAGCTTACTCATGGCAGCTCTGGTTTTGGTTTGCAGGTAGCAGAGAGCCCAGAGATAACCTAGAATTTATGACTCCAGAAGGCGGGGTGCAAGCACGCTGGTCGCACTTACAGAGACACTCACGAGAGGAAGCAGCAGCGTGAACGGGTAACACGGGTCCCCGGCAGCGGCAGAGTCCTGGCCAAGCGGTGTGGACCGGGCGCTGTCCTTCACCGTAAGCCCTCGGCAGTAGTTAATTTTTAAAATGACGGCATGTGCTAGTTTGCTAAAAATTAAAATATGTATTTTAAAAAGAACATTGAAAGCAGAGAGAATTGAAGACTTTCCTTAGGTTTTCAAATTACCAGACTCACAGACACAGAGAGCAGACTTCCGGTCACCAGGGGGTGACGGGGGTGGGAGGGGATAAGCTGGGAGTTTGGGGTTCGCACCTCTTGGGGAGCGCAGGAGCTGAGCTGTCTTGACTGTGGTGGTGGTTTCTCAAGTGCACACAGCTACCAGAGTCATCAGAGTGCACATCTGAAGTGTGTGCGCTTTACTGCACAGGAATTACACCACAATAAAGGTGTTTAAAAATTTTTTTCAAATTACAAAGCAACATGACACAACGAAATGTGTGAAGATCACTGAGTGACAGGTATGCGCTTTCCTGGCTCAGATGAAGTTTCGACCGTGAGCAGTAATGGATGCGGTGCTCCCGGACAGGCGTCCTTACGCCCCACCGCGCTCCCCTGAGAAGGAGTCCACGGCAGGCAGCCCTCCTGGTCCCGGCGGGCACGCAGGCTGAGAGCACGGAGGCTGATGGGCATCTCCTAACACTCACGTCACTCGTGTGTCTGACTTTGTTACTTGGGGGTTTTCTGGCCCAGATCACTGTTTTCCTCCATTGTATTTAATCATTTTTTTACCCACTTTATTTTTCAAACTCAGGCACAAACCCTTTTACCTGCCAGCTTCTTTCAGTTCCCACGTTATCATCCACCCAATAAAGGTGTTAAAATGTACCGACAGCTTACAGCGAGTCTGGCCAACTGCAGACAGGGAAAGAACTTTTAAAAAGAATAAACCTAAGAGGTTACTACACAGGATTGCTGTTTCTGCAGCATAAAAAAAAAAAAAAAGGCTAACATGAACATTGAGGTATTAGCTGGGAGCCAATTTCATCATTTTAATTTCCAGTATTGATGTAAGAGACCAGCCAAACAATAGCTGGTGACGGTGAGCGTCGTGGAAAACGGTGAGACTTACCCGCACTGCCATCCCAGGGGGGGCGGGGGGGGCGCGACCAGTGGCGGCGCTGGTTACGAGACGTCTGGAGTGACTGCACCGCCAGCTCGGGGCCACTTCCGATAACGCTTTTGTCATTTGCTCTCCTCCAAGAGGAATTACTCAAACATTTCTCCCCAAAAAAAGACGCATGGAAAACTCTTCTGTTGCACTGAAGGAAACGAACAGTTTCTTGGGCTGACTGATGGCTGGCGGCACGCGGGGCGCAGGCGGGACCAGCAGCACAGAGGCCCCGGGTGCCGCACACGCCTCCCGCGCGGGACATGCTCTGGTCTTTCCTTGACGACCCTGAAGCTCATAACTTGGGGATAACAATCAGGCAGGGGTCTTCGGCACTTTAATTTACATATTTTAAATGTAAACCAAACAAAAATGTTTGCAATACTTATGACTTGATATGAGGGGGGAGGGTGCCCTGCATGCACAAGGTCCTGGGTTCAATCCCCAGCACCCCCATTACATAAAATAATTTTAAAACAAATTAGCCTAATTACCACCCGCCCAAGTTAAAAATACACATATTTATTACTTGACACGAGGAAAAGCAAATCTCCTCCTGGTGCTCTGAGTTCTTCACCGCTTATTAGGTAAACTATCCCTCGGGTAAACTCAGACGAAACGCCGAAAGGCAAGGGAAACATTTAACGGCAGAAGACTGGGCCCCTCCCTTCCCTCGTTACAGAACGCAAAGGTAACGGTGCTGACAGCTCTTGGCGCTGGGCCCCGCGTTCGAGGACGAGTGGCGGTGTATTCATCGGTCACGCTGCTGCATGTCCTGTGCAAGGGCTTCGCTGGTGAACGTAAAACATTAAACTGCACGGCAGGCTAAATTCTACCAGGCAGAACTTCAGATTCCACTACTGACTATTTCAGCCACATTCTCTGATGAAAGGTGGAAAACATAACAATGCGGTAGAACTGGACAGACCCAAAGGGCTGGAGGAAGCAGGTGCTCAGGACCAGCCCTACCCCTGAGCTGAGAACCTCCCGCACGGCGGAGCTGGGGCCACGGCCCCGGAGGCTGCAGAGGGTTTTATCCTCGCTCGTGCGCGGGCCACCGGATGGAGGCCTCCTAGCTGAAACTGCCTCTTCAGCTTCTCTTTAGAATTCACTCTTTCATTCAAACACCAAATATTAATTAAAACAACGAAGTAAAATGTCTCTTTGTGACCAAGTACTTGGCTCTTCAGTTTCTTAAACAGAAGCCACCGATGGCGGCTGCTTAGGTCTGTTTCCGTGTTTAGCTTATGGGTTTTTTCTCCCCAAACACACACAAAAAATGAGAGCAGTAACAAAGATGCCACTGGACCCGAAGTCTAGGCCCAGACATGGGTCCATTTCTCCGAAAATAAATGTGTCTGCTTTATTTTCACATTTATCTCGGAGGCAGAGCCCAATGGAGCACAAATCAGCCCTATTAATGGTCTCAATTAATGTTTGGATTAAAAGTGGCACTGGGTAAAATGAGATGGAAAAACAAGCCTCACACCGAGGCCATCCCAAGGTCTTTGCCACCAGAGCCATGCCCCACCCTGGCCCGCGCCGCAGCCCCGCGCCCCCGCCCGCCCAGAAGACCCGGCAGCAGCCCCTCACCTCCAGCTCCTGCTCCCTCTGCAGGGCAAACTGCTTGAAGGACTTGACGATGAGGCCGGCGTTGGAGCAGTCGTAGACAAAAATGGACGGGCTGCCCATCCACGTCTGCAGGTCGTATATGGACAGGGGGATGTACTGGGTGTAGTTCTGGAAAGGAAACAGCACAACGCGTGACTCACAGCGGGACTCTGACTCGCCAGCACCTGTGCCTCGGGGTGGATGCCGCATGCTGGGTCTGCTGGGTCTGCTGCGGAGACTGAGCTGCTGCCCCTCCTCTGCAAACAGCAGCCAGCTAAGCTCCCTGCCACCTGCCCACTCGCTCTTACCTGTTTTATCGGGAAGAACCAGGCGGTTGTCACAGTGGGACCCCGGCCCCGGGCTCCTCCGGAGGTGCCACCCGGGCAGCTCTCCTGGGCGCTGCAGGCCGTCCCTCCAAGTGGCCACCGCGGGGCCCTCCCGTCCCCCTGAACTCTCCCACCGCCTGCAACCAGACCACAGCTTTCTCCTAGAAACCCCAGGGGTATGCCTGTGATGTGCGCCGCTGCCCGCTCCCCGCTGACTCGGCCGCTTCCCCAACACAATACACGAGAAGATGAGCTCTGGAGAGTGCGCTGGGCCCCAGACGCACGTGCTTCCCCTCCTGTCCCCTCATTTTGGAGCACCTGGCAGCATCCTAGCCTCCAGAAGATCTAAATCACACGTGAGGGGTATACATGGACTTGGCCCTGTAACTCTTTTCAAGTCACAGAACATTAACGTGTTGACGTGAATCCGCGCGGCGAAGCAGCTTTCTGGACGCCCTGCACTGCTCAGTCCTCAGAACACCCCCGGTGGTCGCGGCAGGGGGAGGAAGGCTCCTCGTCTCACTAGGGAGGTAGCGCCAGCCCTCGCTCAGAGGTAACACGTCCGCAGCTCTTCTGCACGGAGCCATCACCTCCGTCCCCTCCTCTGGCACCAGCAGTGTGGGCGGCGAGACTGGCAGAAATCAATTCTAAGCACTTAGAGCTGAGATGACTGTGGTTCCTCAACGCTGAGCCCCAAACGCTGCCTCCAGCTTTGCCCAGAGGATCGTTTCCAGTGCGACAGGGACCGGGGCCCGAAGACGGCGACGGCGGCGGCGGCGGCTTCCCGGATGGGCACGCCCAGCGCCAGGCCAGTCCCGACCGGGGGGCCCAGGAGGGGAGCACGTGTCAGCGGGTGGGGCAGGGGGTCCTCCATCACCCGGGGGCCACGCCCCCTGCCTCCCCCTAGACTGACCTCGCCCGGTGGCCGGTGTGTGCACCGTCACTGCCCGAGCCAAGAGGACACGCGGGCACCCTCTGTCTGAGCAAACTCACTGAAGGACTCTGAAGACGGCGGTTCTTCCCTGATGAGCCTGCAGAGGCGGCGCCTAGTCAACACCAGCGGGCGCCCTTTAACGGACTTGCAAGCGGATTCTAAAGTTAGTGCGGGACAAACGCATGAGCATTGCAAAATAAAAATTTTTTTAAAGAAAGAATAATGAGAGGGGACTCGGGCTACCAGACATTAAATACGCCATAAATCTACAGTGATTACAGGACAGCGTCAGGGAAGGTGGGACAAACCAACCAACAGGGGAGAACGCCCAGAAGCAGGACCACAGGCAGCGCTGCGAGGAAGGCGGCGCCTCTGACCCAGCGAGGAAAGAACGCACAGGTCAGCAATGACGCCGCGAAGCCCAGGCCACCGCTCGCACAGCCTTCTGAGAGTCCTCACACAGAAGGGCAGGGCAGACTTCCAACTGAACATGGAAGCAGAACAAGAGGTTTTTCAATTTATTTGGTGTAAGAAAGACCTTAAACATACACAACCTAGAAACCTTGAGGGAAGCATGACAACGTGAAAATTATACGTTATGATGAAGACACACACCGCAGACAAGCAACTGAAGACGAAGGTGGGCCCAGCGCGTGTGACAGAGTGACCGGAGTGTGCGCGTGTCTGAGCTTCCGCTGCACATCGACAGACACAAAGCAACAGAGACGCACGGCACACACAGTCCACTCAGAAGACACACGGCGACCTGGGCGTGGACGCCCCCTGGGACCACGGAGACGCAGGCTGACGTGAGAGCTGCCCGCCCACCTACTCTCCTCCCCCAGCAGGCTGGAAGCGGGCGGAGAAGATGAACAACAGCCACACTGACCAGGATGCTCAACGGGGCGTCAGCGTATCGTTGGTCGGCGTGCGCACTTAGGAAGCTTTTTTGGAAGGCAATTTGAGTGGTGCTTAAAATTTTTAAGTGTACATGCCTTTGACTCCCAGGTGTCCATGCTACAGAAATACCTGCATTTGTGCACAGAAACGTGCGTGCAAGGACGCTCAGCACTGTCTCTGGTAAACCCTGGAGGCTGTTTCAACACCACTGTGGAACAGACCGTCAGTCTAATGCCTATTTTTTCTGCCTCGTCACCAGTGCAGGTGGAGCGGAGCACGGGGCCCAGCTTCCTCTGCATCTCGGTCTGATCTCAAAGCCAGTTCTGGCTGATGGGACATGATCAGAAACGTGTCCAAATTACAAGTGCTGCCCTCATGCTCACCCCTTCCTCCTTTTCTTCATTCTTTTTTTTTTTTTTGCCTTTAATACAGGGGCTCAGGGTGGAACCTAGGACCTCCAGCACGCTAAGCACACACGCTGCCACTGAGCTATTACCCCTGCCCTCCCCCTTCCTCTTCTCCTTCCCCTGAGAATGTGTGACAGAACAGGTCACCTTGGGCCACACCAGGGACAAGCGCAGAGGACAGCAGGGCTGTGTGATGGGAGGGGCCTGGGCCCCACGTCCTGATGAGGCCACGGCAGGCCCCCCGGGGACCAGCACTGCCTGGCGTGGATCCTGCTGTTCCAACACGGAGGGATCAGCGAGCACAGGGGCCACACGGCCGCCCCTGAGGACCGAGGTCAGTCCTACGCATGGACAGGGAGCGACGCAGAGGCTTGTCACATTTTTCAAAACACAAGTCTCAGAACCTCTCACATAACATGACCCCACTTTGTGCGTAAAGCACCCCATCCCCAGCATGTGGACTGCATGGAATGAGGACCTGGCAGGAGTGTGCAGGGTGAACGGTCCTGAGGGCCGCGGGGCTGCTGGGCGCTCCCTCCTGCGGCGGGGGCCAGGGCCCGAATGCAGCGGGGGAACGTCACACCTGCTTCTTCGAAGGCTGCTCCTCTCGGGATCTTTCAGAACAGAAACTGTGTTTTCGTTGAAAGACAAGATGCACACGTCTGTTGGAGGGAGGGAAAGGCGGCCTCCGGGTTCACTGTAACACGCCTGGGTGCTCACTCAGCGTCTCCTGAGGAGCAGGAACGACACACTCTCTGAACAAGTAAAACGCCACGTCCCCAGAGCAGGACCCGAGTGAATCGGGTGGGGGGGCGAGCTCCTCCAGGGGCCCCCTCCCCAGCCACCTCCCACCCTCTGTGGACACACAGCCCCCACTGCTACGGGGGAAGGAAGGGCCGAATGAACCCCTTCACAGGGCAGGGATGCCCCTGCACCGAGAGGAGAAAGGCCTTCAGCACCGGCCTGGGAAATCCCAGCGTCTCTACATGCCGGTGCCACTCAGCGGTCCAGCTGAGGGGGGCACGACCGAATGCGGCCACCACGGCGTCCATGTGACTGTCGGAACCGGCGAGGCCATCATCTCTGCTGCTGTCCAGGCTCAGCCCCACAGGCCCCAGA
The DNA here is from genome assembly GCF_009834535.1 of Camelus ferus. Taxonomy (NCBI): domain Eukaryota; kingdom Metazoa; phylum Chordata; class Mammalia; order Artiodactyla; family Camelidae; genus Camelus; species Camelus ferus. The sequence continues at coordinate 21,301,652 of NC_045711.1, forward strand.
GGCAGCAGAGCAGCACAAAGGTCACTTTGACACGCCATGTGCTGACTCTTCCTTTCTGAGCCAAAATTTTTTATAGTTCTCTAAAATCAGAAGTTACTGTTTAGATTTCTGGATACAAAATTACTTAACGGTGACTCAGTAAAATAGCGAAGCACAATCCATCAGGAAACGCGCTGAGGGATCTTCCTTCCATTCCCGTGACCGCCCACTGCCGTGGAAAGGGCTCGGAGGGGCCCTGAGCCACCTGGTCCCACGGGCAGGCGGGGTCATCCCATCTTTACTGCTCATCCCAGGGCGGCACGGCAAGGAGGCTCTCCGAACGGTCTGCAGCCTCCTGGCTTCAGTTATGAGAGGGGCTGGCCTCCTACACCGCCCACCGGGATGTGCGGTACAGAGAGCGGCAGCAACACAGGTGGGCTGCGTGGTGGCGGTGGCCTCTGGGGAACCTGCTGCGAAGCACATGCCTCCGCGCCAGGGACGCTGGGGACCAGTCACGTGGTGTGGGGCTGCTGGGGGCCAGTCACGTGGTGTGGGCCTGCCAGGGGCCAGTCATGTGGTGTGGGGCTGCCCTGGGCACTGAACCAGGGTTAGGTGAGCAGCAAGCCCGGCCTCAGCCACCGCCTGCCAGTGGCCCCTCCTCAGCTGTGACCACCAAAAAGGCCTCCAGTTATCGCCAAAAGCCCTGGAGGAGGGGCCCTCCCTGGAGAGAACCGCTGCCTTTGAGGAGAGGTGACTTCATTGGAAACGTTGTCTGTATCAGCTGCCATTAGCAAAGCCTGGACAGTCCAGCGCCCTTGGGGAAGACAGGATCAACTCCACTAAAGCACGCCGAGGAAAACGGCCTTGGAGAACGGGTCCCTGTCAGGACGCGAGCAGGTGGGTCTCATTTCCCAACCCGGAAGGACCCCGGCGCTTGCTGAGCTTCTGGCCAGAATTCCCACCCTGCAGAGGGCGAGGGGCAGCCTGCAGGGTGGCGCCCCAGAGCCGCCGCCAGCCGACGGGCAGAGGTCTCTCCGTCCCCTGGGATGTCCTGGCATCTCCTCGCTGAACCAACCACACAGGCTGGAGAATTCAGAGTCCCCTGTGACCAAAGGCTGCCCGGAACACGGCAGAGCCTTTCAGGCAACGCTGCGGTTCTCCCCCACCAAGAACTGCAGGTACAGAGAATTCCTGGTCAGAGCGTCTCTCTTTTCTCTTGGAAAAATATATTCGAGGCCGTGTTTTCATTTCAAACAAAGAAATAGAAATCGGTTTTAGATAATTCATTCATTACAACCCACTTTACCCGCCAGGTCAAATTAAACATCAAGGAAATAAAAAAGGCACCCACTTCATCAGCCTGCGGGCGGCGGGGGTGGTTCACCGCAGAGCGCCGAGCCCGGGACAGGAGCTGGGGGGGGGGGAGGGGGGAGGCGCCCTTCTCCAGGGAAAGCAGGCCGCCTCCGGGGAAGCAACTCTCCGTTTTCGGGGCGATGCCAAGTTCAGGGGCTCCCTGACTTACAGTGGTTCAACTCACGCTTCTTCAATTTTACGATGCTGCGAAGCGATACGCAGTCGGGTAGAAGCCGTACTTCGAATTTTGACCTTTTCCCGCTGGCGGCGCGCAGCGCCGCCCTGTCCTGTGGCGCCGGGCCCTGCAGGGAGCGCGGCTCCCGGGCGGCCCGCGACCGCGGCCGGGACGAGCCCCGGGGCCCAGACGGCCGCTCCGCTTTTCACCTCGGCGCCCCGCTCCACCCGCCACGTGCGACGCCCAGCGCGCCGCCCCGAGGCGGCCTCTGCGCCGCACGCGGTGCCGACCGCAGCTCGCGGACGAGTCCGGCGCGTGTGACGCCGGCAGGCTGGGCGAGGATGTTCCGCGGGCTCGCGGCGGCAAACGCGTTTTCAGCTTCTTCCAACTTAGGATGGATTTGTCGGGCACAACCCCATCGTGAGCCGAGGAGGATCTGTACGTCTTCTGCAAGGAGCCCAGCATGAGCCAGAAGCCTTGCCCCCATTAAGGCGGCGCCTTCCGGAGGGCTCCCGGTCAGGCCCCTTCGGGCCGCGCGCTGCGCTCCGCCCTCACGGACAGGGAGCGCGTCCCCGTGGCCCGTGGCTTCCCCGGACCAATCAGGGGTCTGCGCGCGCTCGCCTCCGAGGAGGGCCGGGGAGCAAGCCCGACCGGAGACTCCCCTTCCTTCCGGCCCGAGAGGCCGCGCGCGCGGGGGCGGCTCTCGTGAGCCGAGCGCTGGGGTGCGCGCCGCAAGCAAGGGCCTAGGCCCTCGAAGGAAGGGCTGCTGGCTTTGCTGACGCTTCTGCCTTTCCTTAGTTACAGCTAAACAACCGTTCGCCTCATGAGTGGTTCTAAACAAATGGTACTTTAATAGAATTTATTGGTTTTGGAAAACTGCACGGTACTATCAAATAGACGTTTCTTATTCTGGCTTACCGTACAGCTCATTACTGACGCTGTTGAAAGATGGATCATAAAGGTTTCGGAATGTGCTATTAGCAAAAAGATACATTTGTGACTTCCTAAAAGCAGTATTTGTGCCAGACCACTTCCCCATCTGTTATAATTATTACTTTATCCATATTGAGGGTGCAGCATGCCAACCCCCAAAGCTGTTAATTTTATTTGTAAACTTGACCTTTCTAGCATGTTGTTTGCTTACGGGAGTTGCAGACCATCAGTAAAAATTCTACTTCTTTGGGGCAAGTGATGGAAAGCTTGGGACTATCTCTTTATAAAAGCTTTAAAGTTCCTTTTAAAATATTGTTTTCTTGATGCTAGTAGACATAAAACCTCAGATCAATCATATCTTACTCGATTTCTCAGATACCCTCTATCGGAAAACCAGATTTACGGCGGAAGAGCTCTCAGACGCGCGTGCGTCGGCGCGGCCTACAGGGCCCGCTGGAACGCTGCTCTCTGAGCCCCTCCCCGGCACAGGCTGCGGCGGCCGTGGGCGGGGCGTCTGGTGACCTGCGTGTCTTATAAATTCCCTGAATGCTGCGGCTGGCGGTCTGGGACCCGTGCCCTGAGGACCCTGGCGCAGGCAGTGCGAGTGCGTGTGCAAACAGGGACGTCCACTTTCCAGTTCTGGTATCACCTGTACTTTGTGTGTGCGTGTGTTATAATTAAAAAAATTTTTTATTGAAATGTAGTTGACTCACAATGTGAGTTTCAGGTATACAGCAAGGTGACTCAGTTATGCATACACATACACGTATTTTCTTCTCAGATTCTTTTCCATTACATGTTACTACAAGAAACTGAACCGAGTTCCCTGCGCTGTACAGTGGGTCCTTGTGGTTTATCTGCCTTATTCACCTGCACTTTCTAGGCATCACAAAGAGCACGTCCCACCCCTCCCACCTAGTTGAACAGTCTACACAGAGCGACCAGGAAACATTCTGCTGATGTTATTTAAATAAAAATATCCAGCCAGCCATCAGTAAACACGTAAGGTTTTAACTATGAATTCAGTGTTTCTTGATTGACAGAAGGCTGTTCAGATTATCCATTTCATTTTGGGCCGCTTTTGGAAAGTTGCATTTTAAAAGGCATTTTCCATCGAATTTAAGTTGTTACCTGCGCTGGTCTGAAACTGCTGACATTCCCGTGACTTCTCACTGTCTGTGGCGCTGTCTCCCCTCTCATCCGAAATGCTGGTGTGTCTCCCCTTCCTTCCTGCCACCCAGCCAAAGGCTTGTCAAAGCTACAGATGTTTTCCAAAACCCCAGTTTCAGCTGTTAACCTCCTTGACTGCCTTCTCCATCCTGCTGACTTGTGCTCTCATCGCTGCTTCATTCTACTTACCTTGAGTTCAGGCTGCGCAGCAAGTTTTCTAGCTTCTTAGGGCAGAAACCCAGGTCTTCACTCAAGCCTTCCTTCCTTTTGCATACGGGCTCAGTAAGGCCACACGCTGTCACGTAAGCGCTGTTTTGCTGTGTCCTTACACTTTGACAAGTCACAGTTTCATTGTGGTTTAGTTTCAATTACTTTTATTTTCCCGTGTGATACTTTTGATACGTGCGTTATTTAATTTCCAAATACTTGAGGATTTTCCAGATATCCTACAAGTTCAGATTCTGTGGTCAGAGAATGCACCCCACACGAGTTCAGTCCTTCAGTCGTTCCTGAGACACACTGGGACCCGGCCCCGGGCCGCTGACGCTGAGCGCCCCACCGCACTGGAGTGCGTCCTGCGGGCGCTGGGGCCGTGCTCCATGACTGAGTCAGCCATGCATGGAATTGCTCTGGTCTCCTGTAACGGTAACTGATTTTTTTTTTTTTTTTTTTGCTAGAACAAAATGTACTATGTCTGGAGTTTTCTTTGTGAGGAAGTTTTTAACTATCAAGTTTATCTTTAATTTTTAACATCAGTTTTAACCTATCAATTACTGCCCGATGGTTATTCAAACAAGCAACCAGAATTCTAGACGTGTGCCCTTCTCCCCTTGGTCCTGGCAGTCTTGCTTTGTGTGCTCTGAACTCCCCTCTGGCCTCTGCACATTCGGGACAGCCAGCACCTTCTGACCAGCGTGTCACTGCGGAGCGCCCCTCTTCACCTGTGGCAATGCCCCTTGTCTCGAGGACTGTTTCCTGGTTAGTGACGTGGCCCCTGCAGCTCTCCTACAGACGCTATTTCAGACACACCTCTTTACGTTCCACCCTGTCCTGCCTCTGTACTTCAAGCGCATCTCCCGTGGACGACACAAAGTTTGATATTGCTTTTTATCCAGTCTGAAATATACTCATGAGAAAACAAAGAAATTAAGCCTGAATATGGGACATTCTAGAGGATAACTGGTCTGGACTCTTCAAAGTCAATGCCCACTATTCAGAGAATGAAAACACAAGTCACAGAATGGGAGGAAGTATTTATAAAACACGTATTTAAAAGTGGACGCAAGGTATGGAAACCCCACCAAGGAAAATGCACAAACTACAAGTTCATGCTGTACAGCACAGGGAACTATGTTCACTATTTTGTAGTGACCTATACTGAAAAAGAATATGAAAAGGAATCTATGTGTGTACATGTATGACTGAACCATGATGCTGTGCACCAGAAACTGACACAACATTGCAACTGACTGTAACTCAGTAAGTACACACACGTGCACACATACATACAGATGGCAGATAAGCGTTTGCAAAGTGCCCAGCATCAGACGTCATTAAGGGATCATCAACTGTAAAAACCGACGGAGGGACGTGCTGGGCGTGGAGGTCCGCCGAGGGTCCGCCACGCGAGCGGTGTGCTGGCGCTCCAGACGCCCACCTCCTTTCATCCCACCACAACCCTGAAGAGCTCCTGCAGTCAGGACACGGAGGTCCAGGAAGGTTTTCGTCTGTCCATGGTCCAAGAGCTGGTAAGTGGCGTGACTGAAATCTGGAGTTTGGTCCAGCACGTGTGGCAGCCTCGCGGCCAAGGGCTCACCCTGCAGATGGCGCCCTTCTGGGAGGACGCGGTGGGAGGCCAGAGTTCCCACCCTGCAGGACGGGCCCGGGGTGCTGGGAAGGGGTGCGCCTACCCCCCACTTCCACCCCAGGCTTGGACTGAGGGCTGCAGGAGGCCGGCCACGCTGACCTCGGAGAGAGCAGAGTGAGGCCCTGCCCGCAGCCCTGCCTGGTGTCAGCTCTTCGAGACACTGACATCGGTTCATCTTCCAGGAATGTGACTGATTCTCAAGGGAGATTCTAACTAAAGTGAGAAATCTCGTAGTTGTTTAAACTAGAAGGCCCATGTTCCTGAGGCCTTTCCCAGAGAAATGCGAACAACTCCCACCCCACAGAGGGAGGACAAGTCCCACGTGCCAGACCCCGTGACTTCCTCGACAGCCGGGGGGGACAAGTCCCATACACCAAACCCTGTGACTTCCTCGACAGCCATTCCCTCAATATGGTTTCCAAAAGAGACAGCTTGTGTGCTGGGCTATTCACCACCGAAGTCCAAGTGCTCCCCACCTTCCCACCAGGGGGCGGGCCCTTGGCCCTGTGTACTCCTCCCACATTTAAACGTCACTGTCCACAGACCCTGCAGAGGAACTGGGCCTGCGGCTGCCACCAAAACTAACAGATTTTCTGGCAGAAAGAGAAACGGATTCGGTTCACCGGAACCTCTTACGGCACGCCCACCTTGTTGAAGACCCAGATCTCGCCGTTTACGGTGGGCCTGGGCACCCCGTGGCCGTTGTAGTGGAAGAGGACCCGCTCCTCCTTGGCGTTTCGGCGTAGAGACGTGCAAAGCTTCTTCACCTCGTCCACGGTGGGGTCCAGGCTCTGCTTGTACCGGGCCTGGTGCAGGAGGAAAAGCAAGACACTCAGCAGGGATCACGGGGCACCTGGAGTCAAGACTCCACCCTGCACTCCGAGTGCGCCCCTAAGAGCCACGTGGCCCTGGACAGGTGACCCCCGCTTTCTCCAGCTACTTCACAGGGTGGTTGTGAAAATTCACAGACTCAACAGATGTTTACTGAGAGCGACTGACGGTCCCATCAGGTAAATGAGTCACGCCCACCACGCGGTAACACAGTGTAAAAGGCAGCACCACTGCGGTATCGAGAGCACGTCTCAGAAGCACTGGCTCTGTCTGGGAGAACTGTCTGGAACATGGAAGAGCAACTGTCCTAAACACAGGAAGGTACGGTGTGCAGAGAAGCAAGGAGAGGAGGTTAGGACGCCGACCCCGGGGGGACGCAGCGGCCGGTTCCCGCTTAGTCACATCGCCCATTCCGCCCCCCCCCGCCCCCACCCTGGCCTGGACCCCTGCTGTGAGCAGAGTGTGCACACCGAGTTCACAGGCCCCCCGCGGGGACGCAAGCGGCCAGCAGCCTTCATGAGCATGTGCACAGCAGACGGTTAGAGGGCGGACCCATAAGGAGCCCCCACTTCTAGAGCAACAAAGATGATGAAACTCAACAAGAAATGCACCAACAAGGGAACTTTATAAAACTCTCGTGGAAAACACAGAAGGAGGCCTGAACAAGCGGGAGCCACTCCCAGCCTGGGCAGGAGGCACCCACGTTCTGGGGACCGCCGCTCTCCCCAGGTTAACAACGTCCACGCGCTCCCAGTGAACGCAACAAGCTACCTCACGGAGTTCCACGAGCTGCTACCGAAGTCCGCCTGGAAAATAAACACACAGCGCAACACTGGAGAAGGAGGCAGGACGCCTCTAATTAAACGGAGAGGGCCGGGGACCAGAGACCCTCAGGCCAGGGAGCGACTGCACAGAGTCCAGAACAGGCCCAGCACAGCTCCCGGCCCTCCGGAGAGCCTGCTCCCACAGCCGCGGAGGCATGAACGCCAACGCCACCTCACCAGACACTGCGCCAGCTGCAGGACGGCCTGTGTGCGGGGGCGGCCGTGCGGTGAGGCGCGGGGGCTGGGGGGCCCGTGTGGGCATCAGGAGGTTCTCTGCTTCATGCTGACCTCCCTTTGCTCCACTTCAAAGAGCTTTCAACGGTAAACGCCCAGTTAGAAAAGAAGTGAAAAGAGCAGATCCATAACCCCACTGGGTGGGGCGTGAAGTGACGCGTGTAAAAGCCACAGCAGGACGCCAACAAAGACGCCCAAGCTGATAAGTCAGTAAAAAGCAACGTACTCATGTTGATTAAAAACATGGGCACAGTTACCAGAAAAACAGCTAAGAGTTTACCTCTAGGTGGGGAGTACGTGCTGATTTTTAAAAAATAATGTATATGTTTGTTACTTTGATAAACTTCTAAAACTATATTAAAAAACCCAAATTAAAAAAAGAAAAAAACCACACAACCCAGAGCCATGATGTCACTTAAAGGAAACCGTTAAGAAGGAGAACCATGAGCCATGGGGAAGCTGCGCCTGGCGGGGCCCCGTGCACAGGGATGCTCGGAGCATCGGCCGGAGTCATGGATGGAGGAGCAGCTCGGGCGCCCAGATGGAAGGCAGGCAGGGGCGGAGGACGGCAGGGCAGCGGGCAGGCACCGGCCAAAGGCCCTGAGCTGCGCCCCCCGGCATCGGGAGCCCCCCACCTCGTGGCCCCCAAAGTGGCACTCCTGATCCTCGGCTGCAGGGACACTGTGCTGCACGCATTCCCCCAGGCCGCAGGCGGGAGGCCGGGTGGCGAGGGCTCACTTGGCGCCCACACCCCGCTGCGTGCCCCTCCGGGACAGGCGACAGTGCTCCCTGCTCCGTCTGCGCCCCAGGCTTTACAGCGACCCCGTCCAGCTTCCCTCAGGCCCGCGCTCCTACGTGCAGACCCCGTGGAACTAGGTCCGTGAAGTCCCCACTTCGAGGTGGCCCAGGCACCGTCCCCCGAGATCGGCCCCACACAGGAGCGTTGTGCTCCCAAACTGCACTCTGGTTCGCGAGGCCCCGCCGCTCAGAGACATCAGTCAAGGCAGGGACGCGCTATCTCTGACCTCGGCTCCATCAAGGTCTTCCCCCGTGAGGGGCAAAAACGATCTGGCCTCATTTTCTCACCCACTGCACAGAAAGGACACACTAATGGACCAGCATGAAAGGCACTGCGGATACTAATAATATGCCTCCTGGGGTTTACGGGAATTAATTAATATTTTTAAGGGCTTGGAAATGAGAAGCACTAAGTTAAATGTCACCACACCACGTTAAGGTTTTGTTTCAAGACTGGAATGCCTGGGACAACAGCTCCCCAGCGGGGGGAGCAGCGGGGGTGCAGGAAGTGTCTCATCGTTTGGGGGACTTGTGACAATTTCAGCTGAGCCTACGAAATGACAAAGCGAACCTCTAAGATACTGCAGACTGTGCGAAGCAATGCTACTCTAAGTCCCAATCTCAAGATGCAATAAAACACAAGTGTGGGGATTCCGGGGAAGGGCAGAGGAGAGAACCATGGAAGGAAGGGGCGCAGACAGACTGGCCCTCGGCTCTACGAGGGGGGAGGGCCCATCATCACATCACCTTCTCGTGGTGGTCTCCCGCCCCAGAGCGACACCTGCTAGTAACTCCACATGCTCTGCAGGCCCACGCAGGGCTGCTGCAGTCAGGCTGCTGCAGTCAGGCTGCAGCCCCCGTGGATGCGGCCCCCTCGCGCAAGGACCGATGCCAGGGGCTGGATGGCGTGGCTGCAGGAGGGGCTCCGCTCCGTGGCTGAGCTGGCCCTCCGTGGTCTGGTGAAGCCACATGGGCGCTGTGGCCGTGCTTGCAGCAGGTTGGAGACAGCACTGGAGGAGGAGCAGGGCCTCTGCTCGGTGGGTCTCCTCCCGACAGAACCCTGTAACAAGGAAACCCGGGGCAGCGGCCACAGCCCTGCCTGTGCTTCTCCTGGGTTTCAGACGCAGATTACTGCGTGCCACCTGACTAGGACCTCACGAGTAACACTGTTTCCATCCTTCCATCCTTCTACAGCTGTGAGTAACACGTGAAGTTCAGATTCAAGAAACAAAAACGCCTGAGAGATTTTCTCAGAACTGTCCAGGAGGAACAAACATGATGTTAGAATTTGGGCCAGTTCTGCCTCTGGTCTGGGGTCCTGCAAACATTTCACCCCATCCTTCTCCTTCCCAAGTAGGAAGCAAGGACTTGCGGGGAAATGCTAGACGGAGGAAGGTCGGTCTGCTCAAAGGATACCCGTCTTTGGTGGTGGTCCCGCATGAGAAGGATCCAGGGCCCTGGCGGCTCAGGGGCTTTCTGCCGACATCCCTAAAAGCCACTTCTTGCCGCTATAACCCTTTCCATACCCACTATCACTACCTAGACCAAGCCGCTGCCATCACCACCACCATCTAACATTGTCATCACCACATCATCATCACCACCATCCTTGTCATCGTCACCACCATCACCACCATCCTTGTCATCGTCACCATCACCGCCATCCTTGTCATCATCACCATCCTTGTCATCGTCACCATCACACCATCACCACCATCCTTGTCATCATCACCATCATCCTTGTCATTGTCACCATCACCATCATCCTTGTCATCGTTACCACCTTGTCATCGTCACCACCATCCTTGTCATCATCACCACCATCCTTGTCATCACCATCATCACCACATCACCACCACTGCCATCACCACCATCACCACCATCGTCTATTTCTCAGATTACTACAACCTCCCAGCTGATCTGCCAGCATCGTTTTGCTCTACCCAAATCCATTCTCCAAAAGTCAATGTCTCACTTGCTGAAAACCTTCTGACGGCTTCCCACTGACCTTGCAAACTTTTCAGAATGGCCCGTAAGTCCCTGCGAGATCTCCATCCTTGACTCTAAGCCTCTGTGAGTCTTACAAGAAAGGATCTTCCCAGCCTGTTGCCCTGTTACGTCCTCACCTACCTTCTAGCCCTCGCCAGGCCCTCTTGCCGCTCCTCCTCCGCCCCCGACACCAGGTCTTGTCCGGATACTTTCTCTGCCATCTTCAAGTATCAGGTTGAACGTCACTCCCCGGGAACCCGCTCTCAGACGCCCCCTCCAGGAGCTGGGCTGGCTCCCCCGCTTTTATGCCAGCGCTCCCAAGCGCCTCCAGGTGCCCCAGCACAGCATCTGTGACCCACGACGGCACCTGCTTGTTACTCACCTGTCTTCCCTGCCTCCCCTCCCTCCTGCCCTGACTAGGCGCGTGAAGGTGAGGTCACGGGGTCCCTGCTTCCCCGGCACCCTGCGGGGAGCACGATGCCCGACCCAGAGCGGGTGCTCACTGAACACTCGTGCACAAACGAATAAACAAACACTTCCTACCAGGGGCTGCAAAGCCCAATGAGCTTTTCACACACACACACACACAAAAAGCTGTTATATCTGAGATTTCAAGCTTCTATTTTTACTTATTTTGAGACTTGCTGAAGTTCCGCTCCCCGGGATGGAGCAGGGCGGTGAAGGGTGAAGCCGGCATCTGGCTGCAGCGCCCAGGTCCCCGCAGGCAGTCTGCTGCTCAGCATGATCTCGGGACCGACGCCGGAGGAAACGCCCAGAGGGTCCGGCCCGAGCAGCGGAGGGAGATGCACTGACGCTATCCCTCGTGGCCTCTCCTCGGCGGCCAGGTGACCTCCCGAGAGCAGAGTCCCTGTCAGACCCGAGGCAGTGGGAGCACGACCGACCGCAGAGCAGAGACGCGGCTTCACCTGGGCACCGGCAGAGGAGTGCCCCCCAGGCCCACCGCTGCGTGAGAGGGCAGCCCCAAGACAAGGGGCCCAGAAGCAACGGCGTGTCTGCCAGGTGCCTGGCCGCAGACCGGGGGCCTTTCCCCTCGAAAACGTTGAGAGAAGAGGGAAAGTGACAGGTTAAGTGTTGGCGAGAGGCCTGGCATGTGTGTGATGTGCTCTCTCCTCCCCTGGCCGGAGGCCCAGCGAGGGGAGCGGCGGCCACACTGCCTCCCTCACGGGGCGGGGGCACACTGACAGCCCCCTGGAAGGATAACGTCATTAAATGATCTGCTCTGGTCTGGAACCTTCTGAACCTGTTCTGACTGTCATTATGGTGCTTAGACTGAGCCCACGGGAGGCGCGGGGTCTTCACGGACGAACCCAGGGATCTCTGGAAGGCCAGTCCCCACCCCGCCTTCACTTCCCTCCCCCCGCGTCCCCTCCTCCCCACTCCCAGGTCTCTTGCCTCCTCCCCGCCCGCCCATCCTCCCCGTCCAACCTCAGATGCGGCTGTGACTCAGCCTCCCTTCTCTTCTCCCACCACATACGTGCTCCTCCCGGTGGCACCCCCGAGAACAAATCCACGGCTGGATCCCTCGCCGTGCACCACGCACGCCACCCTCTGGGCTCCTCCCTTAGTCACCGGCATCAGCCTGTGCTGAGTCCCTCCCATTCGTCCAGGACTTGCTCAGAGGACCTGGGACACGTCCTTCACACGTCGCTGTGCCACCTCTGCCTTCATCAGGGGTCACACACACTGCAGCTGTCCCCAGGCCTCCAGACCACCCTCCCCAGGTCTCTCCGTCCCATCACAGCTTTCCCTCTCAGTGGGGTGCCACTGCCCCGACAGCACCGCCACGCCTGGGCAGGACCAGCCCTTTGGCCCTCAGCCTCCGCGTCCCGTCCGGGGGTCCTGACCGAGCCGTGCCTTCCACGCAGACCTCAGAGCTAGTCAGCTACCAGAAAGGACGCGGGCACAGGGCTGTGCAAGACACGTTCACTGTCCTGCCCACTCGCATGCTTTATTTCTGTTTATGTGCTCACGATCTCACAGTACGATGCTACCTCGTGTAATCTTTTTCCTGCTGTTATCATTGTAAGACTGTTAGAGCGATGTAGTAGTCTTAATTAAATCTCTTAATTAAAAAACAAAGAAACAAAAGAACAACGACCACTCATCTTGTAAGCTGAAATGAAACACAGGGGTCCTGAAGTGCAAACAAGCGTTCGGTCTGCAAACCTCCCCGAGAGCCCCGTGGCTTGAGGGCTCGGGGTGGCTCTGAGAGTCCCGCCCGGGGAACAGCTGCAGTTTTCATCTAAAATGCAAACAGATCCCTCACAAACTCATCACCAAAACGTGGGTCTCGAACAATAAAACCCATTTGGCCAAGAGAAGGCCACTCAGAGCCCCTCGGGGAGCGGAGCCGGCCCCGCCCCGCCGCCCGCCCCCGGGCCTCGCCCTCCCTTCTGCGCTCTGGTCCTGCACCCGCGCAGCCCGAGTCTGGTCACTCGGCGCGGGCAGAACCCAGTGCACCTGCTCTGCAGAAATAAGAGGAGACCTTTAGAAGAAGCCTAGAAGCTCAGAAGTCACAGATCACTCCCCATATGCTGCTGGAACTGCAGGCGACACACAAGGCATCACATTAGGTCTCATTCAAAACGACCTCTTAGGAGGACCCGGCTCTGAGGGTGGCCGGCAGACAAGGGACGTTCCCCTGCGCGGTCGTCACTGCGGGAAAGGACTCCCGGCGCGCGGCCGGCAGAGGTCTGGCCTGGCACGCACGTTTGCTTCAGCAGCCCAAGCCCCTCCTACTGCAGGCAGTGAATCATTTCTAAAACCTATGCTCCGTCCTGTAAGAACCCCTCCCCGTGAGCCACAGGCTGCGAGGTTCCGGCTCAAACTGTCCCAGCACCCGCTCTGCCTGCCTCACCGGGTAGCCTGGTGCTGGACACCAACATTTGCACGGATCCCGCCGCCCACGCCCACCAAGACCCACCCAGGGCAGCGGTGTCTCATGGGAGGCTCTGGCTGGGCCACGGCCAGTGACTGGCCCACCTCACTGCGGCCCGCCCCACGAGCACGTTCTGGTCCGTTTCCGGGGCTGACAGTAATGCTGCCGCTGTCAACGCCGCGTCCCACCTGCAAGAGAGACAGGCTGCGAGCAAGCCAAGTTTCAGTGAGGCCTCCGGGGAGATGTGGCGTCCTCCTGGACCCCCTCCCCTCCCCTGCATCCATCCAGGTGACCGCTCTGCGCTGGCTCCTTCCCCCGGGGTGCAGTCTCCCCTGTGATAACCTTTTCCCTCTCGATACTGGAGGTGAGCCGCCCAGGAGCGATTCAGGGGTGCCCGCCACTGAGCCCTGCCCCTCACAAGGGTTGGGGTCCCGAGATGGAGGGCCTGGCTTCACCCCATCAGTGATTCATCAGCTGTTCGAGCTGGGAAAGCTCACGAACCAAACCTAACCTCAATCCTCAATCCCTACAAAACAGCTAAAATACTCCTGCCTGCTGCACAGGTGTGGGGACCACAGGAGAAGGCGTGAGTCACGAGACTGAGGGGAGGCGAGGACAGAGATCGGCACTCACACTGCACGTACCGGCCACTGTCCCAACCACCAGGTAAAGCAGGATTGCCTTACAGGTAGGGGGCTGAGGCACAGAGAGGTTCAGTAACTACTACCAAGTCACACAGCAGGCGTGTAGCAGGGCTCACGTCAAAGCCAGACAGCCTGAGGACATTCATGGAGATCTGAGACTGACAGTGAGCTTCCTTGAGTTGTCACAGACCAGAGGCGATCAGGAAGCAGGACAGAAGAGGCGTCCCTGCGTGCTGGCCCTGACTGGCTCCCGCATGGCCTCTGGGCTCTGACACCCCACTAACATGAAGCCTTTCCCCTCAAGAAGGGTTGAAGCCCAGCCCGACCCCAAACGCCTGCCTTGACTGAGCAGCAAAGCCAAGAACCGCCTGGGGGACCCGGCCTAAACCACTCACCGTGACTGATTTTTCCAAACAATTCCATGTCAGCACTGAAAAACCCCACTGCCCCCTTCCGTGAAAGCTGGACGGCCTCCAAGCAAGGTCAGTAAACATTCGTATTTACTAAGCTTCCCGCGGGCAGAGAAGGAGCACTCAGAGCCAGTGAGGTGTGTGCAGCAGACGGAGTGGCGCGGGACCGGGGCCTGGGCACAAGGATCAGAGCGCCTGCTGGACGCAGGGACAGGGCACTCCAGTCTGCACCAGGCTCTGTGCCTCTGCAGAGGGCTTCCAGAAACAGCCCGCAAATGTTACCTTTGCCAGTAGCAGAGTGAACACGGGAATAAAGCAGCCCCCAGTGGCGGGAGGAGGCCGCACGTGGGGTCGGAAACGGGCATTTGTTAAACAGCTGCCCAACCGGGCCTGCAGAGCACCTGCTAGGTGCCCACCGCCGTGAACCAAGCCCGCACCACGCAGAGAGACGGGCACCCAAGCGACTCCCGAGGACGCGCTCACTGCCTCCTGCCTCCTGAGTCCTCCCGAGTCAGGCCCCCGACGGCGCCGCCCCAGGGCCCACCCCAGCAGGGGAGCCGGTCTGCCCGAGTCCACCTCCACCTGGTCCACGGCTGTAAACTCCAACCTCCAACTGCCACAGCTGCATTCTCACTGACCTGTCTATTTACTGTTCAGAGAAACCTCAGTCGATTTCTCTTAGTGCTGAAGATGACCCTCTCGGTGCAGGCTGAGCCGAGGAGCAGCAGGAGCCTCAGGGGCACCCGTGGTGAGCTGCAGGCACCGGGGCCTCCACACCCGGCGGGGAAGGAGTCTCCTGCCTGGGCTGGTGCTCGTCAGCCCCACGGGAGGTTTTCTGGAACACCAGTCTGGATACTTCCACAGCCCCGGGGCAGAATGCCCTGGCCTGCTTCCCCAGCCAGCAGCGCAGCCTGACTGGCGCCCCCTGCGGAGGGAGAGTGGCCCTACCGACGGACGCCTGCGGGGAGGAAGTGGTGGACGCCAGCACCGAGGGCGGGGCCCCCGCACAAGGGCAAAGTCACGCCTGATGCCTCCAACACGCACCGTCCCAGGAAGGGCAGTCTCACGTGGAATCAGTGCCTCTTCCCATGCATGTTACTCAGTAACAGTGCTTCCGTCCTCCCCTCTTACTCTGTGGGAGAGGCAGGAGGGAGCCAGGGGGCTGGCTCCGTGCTCACAGTCCAAACACAAAAGCCATGTCAGGTGGGTGGGGTCTGAATCCACTTCTGAATTAAGGGCTCCTGTGGTCTCCGCAGATGGGTCTAGAATCCCCCCCAGCGGACGTGAGAAACGCTCTTCTCATCAGGGAGAAATTCTGCACACCCGCTGCCTCCCCAGCGGCACATTCAGTGAGGTCTGCAGACAGGCTGGGTTCGCACAGCGTGTGGGGTGGGATGGGGTGGGGGGTCTACTGGCACCTGAGGAGTAAATGCCAGGGGAGCTGCCAACATCCCACAACTATCCTCACAGACGTAGGGACATTACTGTTACAAAGATAAAGTATGTGGCCCAAAGTGTCAGTAGTGCTGGGTTTGAGAAAACCTGCTTTAGAGGAAAAAATGAAATTCTGATTCTAATGAGGACACACAGATTCTAATCAAGTGAAAAAAAGCAAAGTGGAGAAAAACGTGTATTACTACCACTTATCCAAGGAAGAGGACAACAAATGTGCGTGTGGGTGTGACTGCACACGTACACACGTGTGTGTCTGCTGGAATGTTTACACGCCACGCGCAGAAGGAAGGGGGCGGGAGCAGAAGCCACACTTCTTTGAATATACGTTGTTTATCAGACTTCGCATCCATGAAAGATTTTACATAACTAAAAGCAAAATTTAAAAAATGTTTAAAGCAGTTCCTTATAAGCCGTGAGTAAAATGAGACAAATGAAGGTACCCGTGCGTCCAGGGGCGCAGGGCCAGGGCAGAAGAGCTCTCCGTGCGGCTCTGCCCTGGCGGCGGGAAGAGCTGCAGACCCCCGGGCACAGCTCCCAGCAGCGGTATGCGCGGTGCTGGCACGGCCTTCAGTGCAGAGCGTAAGCTGGGGTAGAAGCGACGCTCGCGCTGGTGTCCACCAAGAGTCTGGATGTTTGGTGTGGGAGAGGCCACACAGCTAAGACCCAGGGGATGAACAAAACCCTGCAGTCCTAGGGCTGCAGTTAAGAGCTCGTAACACACTCTACCGTCAAAACACAGAGGGAGCGCGAGAACGAGCATGAGCAGTGAGCACCCCAGGCTCGGGTTAAGCTCTCTAAACACCAGTTCCCACCACAGGAAAGCAGAGCTCCTTGGAAAGCGGCTGATCCCGGGCCTGGAGCAGAGGAGGTACCGCAGGAGTGAGAACTCCCTGACCTGTCGTTCTGGACAGGGAACGAGTGACCGAGGCCACCACACCTGTGTCGAGAAGACCCGGGAGCCACCGGAGGAGGCTCCCACTGCCGAAGACAAGACGACACGAGCATCAACGATCAACAAGTGCAACCAGCTTTCACGCCCCCTGCTGGTTGCCCTCGGGGAAGCCCACTCGCGGCTGTGAAAGGGGGAAGGGAACCCCAGTGCTCACACTGGCTTTCCGACGTGAACTGTGCTCCAGGCAACCCCAGTAACCGATGAGGGAGCTCCGCTCCACAGACACACCAGCTAGCAGACGACGAGGAGAAACAGTCACGGTGCCTTCGACAGCCTCTAACGCGCGGGGCCGGGAAGCGATCGAGGACCGCAAACTTCACAGACAGAAGGCGCCGTCACCATGCACACTAGCATCCACAGTTTGTGCCGAACACCCCTCCACTGGGCAAGCCTGGCCCAGACTGGGGGCGGGGGCAGGGGTAGGGGGCTGGCAAAACCCAGACCTCAAGGAACTCTTCAGGGCGTGAGCTGCTTTCCTCAACCAGTAAACTGCAGGAAGAGACAGACACAGGACGGCCGGAGCAGGACGGGGGTGCGGGCGGCGTTATGTTAATTCTGTGGGTTAACAGGGTTAGACCCGCCAACCACAATGTAGTCGCCTTGCTTATGTCCTGATTCAAATACGCTCTGTGTGAGTGTGGTTTTTAAAGTCCTAATTACCTCTGAGACACACTGAAACGTCTGCAGATGAGACTACATGATGTCTGGGATCTGCTTCACAATAAGCCGGGGGGCTGGGGGGAGAGGGGGGCACAGCTGAAGGAGGACCGGGGACAGGCGGATCGCTGCTGAAGACGGGCAATGGGAAGAGGTCGGCACTTTCCATAATAAAAAGTCTTAAAACTAATAAATGAATAAGCCACAAAAACAAACAGAGACAAACATGTGAAAAGCATTTCAAAGTGTTCCCTTGATTAAAGAGAACTTAGAATTATTCTTACATATAACTTAATGGTAAACTCAAAATTGGTTGTTTTTTGGTGAAAATTTGCTTACATGAAGCATGTTGGCCAGACATTTAAAGAAGGTGCCCAGACAGGTGAAAAACCTAAATGTGCTGTTAGCACATAAGACACACGTACCAATAATCTGAAAGAGTAACACGTCTGGGAAAGAACGTTTCATAGATGTAGCTCAGATACTGCTCTGTCTCAGAAAACCCTCTCAAGCTTTATACACAACAAGAAGGCACAATAACGGTGGAAGGTTCATCCAGCCGCCTCTGATTCAGTGCAGACTCCCACCACCAGTTGCCATGGGTGCGTCACATTCCACAGCTGCCTGAGGAGAGCCAGGAGCTGCGTGTGCGGCGGGTCCCTCTCCCTGGGTAACCTCTGGAGCTGACAGGACACTCGGCCACATCATCCCCTCCGTCTGCATCAGAAAAGCACGCACAGTCCCGCCCCGGAGGCCAGACTTGGGCGAGGAGGCCAAAGCCCCATCCTGCGCATCAGAGGCCAGAAGGACCCAGGGGAGACCAGATGTGGGGGCACAGTGACCGCGGCCCCCACGCAAGGCCAGCGCCCTCCCCGCCACGCAGACCAGGTTTCTGTGAGTAAACACCGTCGTGCAAAGCTTCTCTAGGAGTGGCTGCTGCGGGGAACACAGATGCGGCTGGCTAGTCTCTGCTGTTTGGGGTGAGGAGTGTACCGATCGGCCCGTGAAGGTGTCCTGCTCGCCTCAAAGGGCTGCACGGAAACTAAGGCCGCAAACATGAGATCATCAGACAGATGTTAAGAAACACCTGAAGCAACATTTTCAGGCAGTCGTGTCCTTGCTAGCACCTAACTATCTGCAGTCCCTCAGAGCCGTGTGGGCTGGCTGCCGGCCCGCACCCCAGGCTGCCCAGGGCCAGCGCCAGCCCACGAGGGCCTCTGTGTGGACCAGGCAGCCGCTCCCCAGCCGGGCTGCAGCCCTTGGCTGGCGAGAGGCCACAGTCTCTGCAGAGGTACATCTGTCCCAGGAGCAGGGACAGAGGGACAAGGGGCACGGCGGGGAGCAGCGCGGGCTGCCTTCACGCCCTTCACCCTCCAGCAGAGCTCGCCTGCCCCACCAGAGAGGCTGTCGGGGAGGAGGCCATTTTCCTCTGCCTTCCAGGCCCTTCTGCCGGCCATGGACAGATTCGCAGGAGAAAGGCAAACCGAAGTTTGATAACACACGTACACGGGGAGACCCAGGAAGGCTGAGTAACTGGCCAAGACGGCTGAAGCCCTCACCCTGAACGGTACCTTCAGCACACATCGGTCCTCCGACGTCGGGCCCTGACTCCCTAAGTCCCTGCACCCCCACAGCACGGACACTGACTCCACGCCCGTGCGGCCACGCAGCGTGGAGCGGGTGCGGGCGAGCGAACAGTGCTCCTACACGTACGTCAGCAAAGCCCTAAGACGTCGATGATGTTCCGTAAAATTAAGACTCTCAAATACATGACAGAACTAAAAACTAACGAAGAATGAAGACGTAGCAAACCTGACCTGACCTAGACTACCCGTCTGCTCCATCAAGCAGCACTCACTGGGCCCCGACGGCTGCCAGGCGGAGGGCGAGCCCTGCTGGCAGGACGCAGGTGGGGCCGCGGGAAGGGTGTGGTGTCCCCCCCAGCCTGGACCGAGGCCGCCAGCTGCCGTGGACGTGGGGGCACCGGACACGGTGCAAACCCCAGTTCCGAGCTTCAGAATTCGCTGTTAACCTCCTTCATTTTACATTTTAAAACTTAAACGCTGCACTGAGGCTATCACTTCATTCCAGTGAAGGAATGTTCAGAACACGAGGCAGCCGGAACTAGCCCACACACGCCTCGCACGCAGCCCCGAGGCCGCGCGGCGTCCAGTCCGCACACCCCTCCCCCGCGCAGAGAAGCACGGCCGACGCGCAGGGGGGCGGGGCGGAGGGCCCGGAGCCCCACCCACACAGGCCCCGCCCCCCCCCCCCCCCCGCGCGAAGGAGCGGGAGCTGGCGTCCGCGCTCACGAGGCACGGCCTGCTCCCCGAGCTCCGTGACTTTCACCCTCGCAGCCTCCGCTGCAAAGGTTCCCATTAAGACAAGTCACAGGTGAGATTTAAAATAAATCACATTTAAGGGTCCGAAGTAGACGGGCTCAGACCCCTCCTGCCGGGCGGGGGCTCCCCACTCAGCCCCACAGCCACCCTGCAGAAGCGCGCCGGCCGGGGACACGCGTCTCCCGGACAGACACTCCTTCCCGCCTTCCCGGGAGCCGCGCTTTCCAGGACACAGACTCACTGCAGAGAAATCGCGACTGTGCAGACGGCTCGGGGGGAAGACGGAGCAGAGCTCTTCTCTCCATTTCCCGCAGCAAAAGGGCCACTCGCAGGAGGGGAGAGCCGCACGGGACGGGGAGGGACGAGCCACCTCCCAGACGCCGCTCCCGGGCCGAGTCTGCGGCCGTCCAGGGCTGGCCTGGAGTCCGACCACGCTCTCAGAGGCACACCCCCCGTCCTTCATCTCGAGGCACGGAACCTCGGAAACCAGCAGCCCCGGGCGGCCCCGGGGCCCTGTCAGAGCCGGGAGGCTGCCCCTCCCACGACGCCCCGGCAGGGTCCTGCCCACGCCCTCTCTCCCCACGGGCCACCATCCCGGTACCTGGGAAGTCCTTCCCGGAGAGGATGAGCGTGCTCCCCGTGGGGGCCGCCTGCCCTGTCCCCCAGGTGACTCTGTGACTGTCCCACCCTCACCGCTGGAAGGGATTCGGCAGTCAGAGGCGGCTGGGAACTTACAGGCTACCCGGGAAGTTCTAAATTATGGAAATAAGGCAAAGCCTGGGAGAAAAACGGGCAAAAGGATTGAACAGATAATTCACAGCTAAAGGTAAGGAGGTGGCCCGTAAATACACAAAAGTGCTCAGCCTCACTTAGAATGGAAACGAGGGGACGGCGCTCACCCGGCAGGCTGCACACAAGAGCGGGCGTCAGGCAGCACCACGGGGCCCTCCGCCATTGGCATTCCACACGCCGCTGGCGGGAACGTAAAACGGTGCGCGATCCACAGGTGGGGGATCTGACAGTGACCCCCAACCCACGTACACACTACGTTTGACCCAGTGATACTACAAATTTACCATAAAGAGAACACCCTTAATTGTACAAAAAACGTCTCAGCGAGGTAACTCCAGGCAGTGTTGTACGCAGCCACAAAATACAGTCGCAGGGGCGTCTGCAGGCGACTGAACAGTAGCAGAACATCCAGAACATCCTGAGTGTGACACAGCCCTAAACACAACGAGGACGGCTCCTGGAACCCGATACGGGTGACGCCCAAGATTCACCAGGAAGGAGAAGCAAGCATGTAATATAACACCTTCTGTGTGAAAGAGAACAGGAAAGAGGGATATAAACATGTCTCTTATTTTAAGAAAGAAACATAAGAAAGATAAAGCTGAAACAAATGAGACTCGTCACCGGCAGGAGGGAAGCGGGAGCCGCACTGCTCTGAGGCTGACTCCTCACACAGTGAGACTCGGGGGTGATGCTCACGCCTCCCCGGTTCCTGCAGGACCGACCCCCCAAGTCAGCGCACGGAGGTGACGGGAGCCACGAGCAGTGACACCCCAGAGCCTGGACCCCAGCTTCCAAATACCAGCTGCCGGGGAAAAGAACTGGCTCCTGGGGACACGGCCCCCTCCATGGCTCACCAGGGGAGGCGAAGGTGGGTCGGTCCATCTCGCTGTGGCAGGAAGCCACCGAAGGGAAGCGTTGTTTTAAAAAGTGGGGAGGGCATAGCTCAGTGGAAGAGTGTCTGCTCAGCAAGCATGAGGCCCTGGGTTCAATCCCCAGTGTCTCCACCAAATAATACATAAACCTGAATACCTGCCCCCCCCCAAAATAACTTTTTTCTAAAGTGAGCTTGAAGGGGTCACCAGCAGCCAAATCTGGAACCAGAGTTTCAAAATAAATACTGACAGTAGAAGACTATTCCCAGAAAAAAATAAGAACTTTCTTTAACTTGATGATGACAGAAAAGAGTGAATAATTGAAAAAGTAAGTGGGGATGAAATTTCTCTCTTGTAGTAGAACACCAACTCCCAGACGCAGAAGGAAAAATGGAGTCAGAAAATCAGAAACAGGCAAAGGGGCAAAGGGTGCAAACTCCCAGCTATAAAACACATAAGCCGTGGGGATGTTTAAAAACAAAGAAAAGGAAAGGAAAGAAAACCAGCACCTGGCAACCGTCATGGGAACAGCCGATTCAGGGAGAGTCATCGATGGACACAAAACAACAAGAAATGGGAATGTCACACAGTCTCCAAGTGTCCCTACAAAGGGGAAAATGGCCACTAGGCTAAGTGACCGACGAGCCACGCGGGGGCCGGGCGCAGGCGGACGGGAAGGGCCGCCGGGGGGCAGGGGTGGAGGGAGAGCCACGCACGCACGGCAAGTGGGTCTGGGACGGTTCCCTGCTTCTCGCCCGACGCCCAGTGAGAAGCACGTGCTCAGGCCGCGCCCCTCTGTGCTGACACCGCGGGCCAAAGCCAGCTGGCCTGCCCAGGGCCACCTGCCCGGAAGTGCCTCCTCCTTCACTGAGGGAGGAGGGTGACTCCCCCGGGGACCGGCTAAAGACAGGGAGAGGGAGGCACTCTGGTCCACGCTAAGAACACAGAGGCTCCACCTCCGTTTTCTTCCAGAGGTCACAAAGGGGCCAGACGTTACCAACCTGGCGGTGCGAAGGGTGGTAGTAAAGCCGAGCTTTCCCCGCAACAGTCAGGCTAGTTAACCGCGCCCGTGCCCAGGGACAGCATTTCCCCACACCCCGCGTGGGCTCGTTTCCCAGGCTTCTGAAACAAACCACCAGAAGCCGGTGGCTCAGAACAGAGACCTGCCCTCTCACAGCCGCGGAGGACAGGAGTCCAAAGCCACGGCGTCGGCAGAACCGCGCTCCCTGGCGCTCCCTGCCGGCCCTGGGCGTCCGGATGGCGGCCATGTCGCCCGCGTGCCTGCTCCACCCGCGCGTGGCCTCTGAGTCGGCCTCGCTGCCTCTCTGCCCGCCTCTTTCCAGATGCACGCAGGGCCGCCCGGTGAGCCGGGATGCTCCTCTCCTCGTAAGACCTTAACTTAATCACGTCTTTGGCCAGAGGAAGTGTCGTTTACTGCGTTGCTGCAGGAGGCGGTGTTCACCGGTCCTGAGGGCGCGGACGTGGGTAAGCCTCTCTGGGGACCACAGGTCAGCCTACCACACACTCTGGGACTCTGTCACTCCTGATGCAGGCAGGCCCGTACCACTGACTGATACTTAACGTGCTGCCGTGGTAAGAGACAGCAGGTGTGTCTGCAGGGACATAATGAATAATCAGAAAAAGCAGAGGCACTTCTTGTGAAGTGAGACAGAGAAGCGCCCTGGGAGACGGCAGTCGCTGCAATAAAGGAAACTGCCCCCCAGACGGAGCCGTAAAGCCACTGCCCGGAGGTGAGGAAGTGGGGGCGCAGTGGCACAGGCTGCGGAAAAGCCTGGAGGCCCCCAGCCACCCTGACGACGCGCCGCCGGCCCAGGGGACGTGCTCTGTCGAGGGGTCTTGCCCCGGTTCTGGAATCCCAGCCCAGTGCTCGCTCCCCCCCTTCGTGCATTTCTTTAAGGGTGTGTATCTTGAGTCAGAAAATGTGAACGGGCGACGGTCTGCTGTCAGGCCTTGTGCAAAACACAACTACAGGCAGACATCAGTCCTACTCTCCCCTCTTTTTTCTTATTTTGAAACGATTTCAGACACTCAGGAGCACTGACAACTGGCACAGAATTCCCGCCAGCCGTCACCCAGGACCCCCTAAGGTCGACATCTTACTTAAGGACAGTGCAGGCCGAGACCGACATCTGCGCTGGTCCAGCAGTATTAGCGCATCATGGACCCCACCTGAACTCCTCCGCCAGCACGGCAGCCCCTTCCCGTCAGGAACCAGGGCCGGATCCGCAAACACTCCTCAGTCCCCTCTAACCTGTGACAGGCCTGGCCTTGGACCTTCATGAACCTCACCGTTTTGAAGAACACCGGGCAGCCTTTTGTAGCACCTCCCTCGTTTGGGCTCCTCTGATGTTGAATCTTCAACATGACACAGTTCTGCCCAGAAAACCACAGGAGTGGCGTGCGGCCCCTCGGTGCACAAGCAGGTGAGCCAACGTCTGGTTACTGGTGGTGATAACTCTGCACACCCGGTAAGTAAAGTCTGCCAAGCTTCTATGCTGGAAAGTTGCTGTATTTTCCTTTTGTAATTAATAAGTAGCTTCTGGGAAGAAATTTCAAGACGAGTCAACTGTATCTGAACACTCCTTCCAAGACTAGTTCTAGCCTCTGTCAATGACTCCTGCCTGGGACAGACGAGGTTGCTGGGAATGACCCTGTGACCATGTGTTTTTGCATTCTGGAGGTGAATCTACAGGGTTGATCCCCGAAGTGGAGCCCTGGGCCAGGAGGTGAGTGCCTGTGTAGCTGTGCTCAGAACTGCCCGCCCCGGCAGAGCGAGATGCCTCCTGTTCTCCCACCAGCAAGGGAGCAGGGCACCTGTCCTGCCAACACAACGTGTTGTCATCCTTCTAAACTGTCCTCCTTGTTTTTCTACATTGTTTTGGAGGAAAGATTTGGAGACAGGCATTTAAGACACAGCCACTGTCATCAGCTACGGGGCAGTCTCCACTGCTTCTTTTCTTGAAGCCTAGAGACCAGTGAGCAATACTGATACCAACACTGACATCAAGATGGTGGTGGTGATGGTGGTGGTGGTGGTGGTGGTGATGTGGTGGTGGTGGTGCTGCTGATGGTGGTGATGGTGGTGGGGGTGGTGATGGTGGTGGTAGAGATGGTGGTGGTGGAGATGGTGGTGGTGGAGATGGTGGTGGTGGTGATGGTGGTGACGGTGGTGGTGATGGTGCTGATGGTGGTGACGGTGGTGGTGATGGTGCTGATGGTGGTGGTGATGGCGGTGGTAGTGATGATGGTGGTGGTGGTGGTGATGGTGTATCTTACAGAGTAGATGTAACACCCTGCAGGAGAACAAAGGAGTGGGCATCTTCCCCAGGGTTTGTTTTGTAATTATCTTTTAAGGTACTAAGGATTAAGGATTCAGGGAAGGCTTCCAATGAAAATGACATCAAAGATGAGACCTGAAGCAAGAACAGGGTCCAGGTGGCAGCACAGAAAACTGTTCCACACGAGGGGAAAGGTCAAGTGCACGAGACGCTGAAGGTCGGCTGGAGTCTGGCGTGGGGGTGCGAGGGCTGCGGCAGCAGTGAGAGCAGGGACCAGATTAAAGCGACTTTTTAGTCCAGTTGAAGAGTTTTAGATTCTGTCCTGAGGCCAACAAAAAGGCATTAAAATGCTTTACGTAGGCCAAAATCCCTCTGAAATGATACCTAGAACGTCCCCAGAGTGGAGAACAAGTGCCAAGCTCAGGAAGTACGGCACAGTTTTAGGGCTGCACTTTCTTTATTACACTTCAAAAACAGAGGAAAGTTACGACGGTTTCAAAAGCGCAGCATTTCTAAGTGTTTCTAACAGCACGCTGTAAAAGGCAAACACTAAGGCGACAACTAAGAAAGAGAGAGGTGTATTTATTGCTATGGGTGAAAAAATGCTCATTCTCCTCTCACTGTAAGAGCTGCTCAGGACAAACTCCCGCGACATCTGGTCCCCTGTCACCCAGAGGCGGCCTGACCATGCCGGGGCCCTGACAGCAGACCCTGTCTCCAAACGCTGGAACCTAAGTCTGTTGACTTTTTACCACTTTTGGTTTTCAAGGTCTACCTGAAGCTGATTATTAAAATAAAAATCTTCCTACAGTGTTGACTCATATAAGTCACAAGAGGTGGTGCTGTGGGAGGACCGCCGGCCTGTACACTCAGATGTCCAGTCCCGGTTCTGCCCTCCCGGACCCCTGACTCCAGTGGTCACACAGGCACCGAGGATGGAGAACAGCCCCAGCCGTCCTGCACCCCTGCTGCCCTGCACCCCCGAGCTCCTGCTCTGCCCCCAACTCGACTCTGCTCAGACTTCCCCCAGCTGCCTGCTGACGATGCCCGGTATGCCCGGCCCGGGTCAGCGAGTACACAGCCCAGAAGGCAGAGCCCAGGGTCCCAGCGTGGGGACAACCTTCACTCTCCCCTGCCGCCCTTGGGCTGCAGCCCAAAGATGATGACAGGCCCTGCCCCACAGTGACCCAGGCGCCCTGCAAGCAAGAAGCGCTCTTGGCTTTTGGACATGCTGGCCACTCTTTCTCTTGATAACCATCTCCCAACGTTTAAATCAAAGCTGGAGGTGACCCCACCTCCACAGTGACTCACTTCCCTCTGAAATGTCTGAGTCACTCAGATTCCATTCAGCCCTCATCTCTGCTTGACCACTCCCTGTCTGCCGTAACTTTCCGTGCCGACAGAGGAGATGTGGACCATCACAGGTCCGCAGGCACCCTACACACTTCTCCTCTCTTAACAAAAATCTCGCTAACCAGTACATTTCCAGAATTACTTCAGTTCTCAGGTGAACTTAACCCTACCCGCCTACTGACAGTGATTTATCACCGAGAAAGATCTCCGTGGCGTGAGGCGCTCAGCCACCTTGCCTATCTCCTGCAGAACCATCAGCCTGCGCCATTTAGGCCCTGTGTTTCGGTACAAGTCACGTCCCACAAAGCGGTTCACCACACGGCTCAGTCTTCAGCTTGGGACCTGGGACTGTGACACCCCTTGAAGAAACAAGCACAGAAGTCACATCTGCAGTGACACAAAGACGTGGTGACCTGGGTCCCTGGGCTCCTCTCACCACAAACAGCGGGACATGGGGGAGCAGATGGGCAGGTGTGGTGGGGGGACCTTCTTAAAAATAGGGGTGAGCTGGAATGAAAGTGAAGAATACTCCGACCACATGCTGAAGCTGGGGACCCGGACGTGGACAGAGGCAGCAGCCCGACCTCACCCGAGCGGCAGCTGCCACGCCAGTGCTGGAGCTGGGTACCTGCAGCCGCAAGTCACCTGAGGAGCAGGGGACAAGGCCCAAGGCCCAGGCCAGCTGGGGGCCCAAGAGATGTCCCTCCAGAAAAGTGGGCCTGCAGAGGGCTGCAGACTTGGAGTAAGGTTTACCCAAAGTAAAACGCCCTACCGAGGAGCTGCGCAGAAGTGATCCGTGTCTGACCCAGGGGAAAGGCAGCGAGAAGACAGGCTGCCCGTGACAGGCACTCACACCGCCCGGGTGGGAGGGAAAACCTCAAGCCAGGGCTTCAAACAGCCTTCACCATCAAGGCCCCTAACTGGTTGATGGAAGCAAACCTAAGTAATTTCTGGGGGAAAAAACCAACCTCATCTCAAGCTTTGTAGACTTTACACAGCTGAATTTCAAAAGAAAATACTCATCAGTACTTTCAAAGTACGTTAGGATACAGGCACCACGGCAGGAAGCCAGCGAAAACAGGAGCTGACCCCGATGCACCAAGACTTCAGATTTCAGAGCAATGAGAGCAGAAGTAAGGTAGCTTCATCTGATGTATTTCAAGACAGAAAACCGAAACATGAGACAAGGACAGGCAGACGTGAAAAACAACTGCACGGATTTGTCTTAACCATTTTTTAATGTCCTACTAGAACTTAAAATAGAAGTGGAAAGGCTTTGCCATAGACTAGACATAACTAAACAAAGGATCTGTGAACTGGAAGGCAGGTCTGAAGAAACTAGAACATAACCACAGAGGTGAAGTAACAGAGCAACGTGAAGGCGGGGATAAGGTGACACCTTTGCAGAGCAGAGCGACATGAGCCAACAGAGCTGTAACGAGGTTCACATGGAAGGGGGCCTGGGCACAGGCAGTATCTGAACAACAACAGCTGTCAAATTACCGGCAGTTGTGAAAGACGCCAGTGCCTGCACCTTAGAAGCTCATGGAATCTCAGGCAGGCTGGCTGGAAGGAACCGTACAGCGAGCACATAAGAAGGAGCCTGCAGAGCCTGAGCAAAGGGAAGCTCTCACAGCAGACAGGAGGGGCGCACCGCCCACGGGGGAAGCAGGGTGCTTCCCGAAAGCACTCCCAGAAAGCAGGAGATACGGGCTCACAGCTCCAAAGCTCGGGGAGGAGACAAGCGTCAAGCCGCTCCACACCCAGTACTTTCTAGAGCAAGGACACATAAAAACACATTAGGACGGCAACACTGAGAAAATTCACCCCCAAAGAGAGAGCAAGATGAGGGTGAGCTTCGGACAAGAGCAGACGATGACAAAGGGAAAGTCCGACAGGCAAGGGAACTGGTAAATTTCTGGGATAAACGAAAACAAACAAGCACCAACTGTATACGAAAACAGCGACACAACCCCAACCATACCCTCCGAGAAGGCCTAGGACGGGCACAACGCAGGGGCAACGACTGGCCCCCGCTCCGGGGCTGACATCTCGCAACACAAACTTCTCCCAAAGGAAACCAGAACTTACCAGACAAGTGGCTTCTTCCAGGCCCAGGGCAGGAAAGGTACCGATGAGCCTGCACCATGTCATCACCCGGAGAGCCAGGAGGCGCTACAGGAGCATGACAGACGAGGACACGCCACAGCCACCGGGAGCCACGCCAGCTGGGAGAGGCCCCCACCGGGTAAAAACAGGACAACCTGAGCTTCAATAATCATGAAAACTGCAGTGGACTAAAGCCATCAGATATGTTTAAATCCTTAAGTCCACCCGACACCGCAAGAACAGGGGGCATTCACGTCCAGCGTGGTCCCCGCACACCTGACTGCCGCTAACAGGGCAGGTGCCGGCGCGATGCCAACGGAGGCAGAAGCAGCGCTTGCATGGGGCGTGTCCTTCAGAACGCTCCCTCCCCCTGCCCAGCCGCCCTGCGCGAACAGCCAGAAGGAGCACCCAGAGGGAAAGTGAGATAACGCCCAGCCCACACTGTTCCGGCTGCCTTGGCTGATGCGCCAGACATGTCAGCGGCGTCACCTCGGACTGCCAGCCCCGGTCAAGCCTCCAGACAGTGACAGCCACCTGAACAACCTCAGGAGAAACCGGCAGAACTGCCCAGCTGGGCCCAGCCCAACCTGCACAACTGTAAGCAAGTAAACGCTTGCGGTTTTAAACCACTAGGTGCTAGAGCTCTTGGTCAAGGCAGCCACGGAAAACAGAGACAAACACTCTGCAGTTCGCTATCCAAAGAAGACAGCTGGGTTATTCTCAGCATTTACATGGGGCAGAATTAGCAGAAACTCTAAAGCACAGCACTCTCCTCCAGACTGCAGTGGCAGTCTCCTCGCCCTCGGGGGGAAGAACGGCTCAGAGTTTACCGCCTATTACTTGGGGCTGATGCCCACAGAACATTGCTGCACTTTCCTCAACATTTACCTCAAGCTAAAAAGCACGATCTAAGGTTCCATCTACTAGGCACCTCACCCCCGTATCACCTGTAACAACCGCGCCACAGGCTGGCAACCCCAGCATCCGGCCAGTTCAGCAGAAATTGTATAAATCACAACCCACATGTATGTCAAGAGGAAATGGAAAAACAAATAGTGATTCTAAATGTGTTCCCTTGGTAACGATGTCGTCTTCCAGTTGTAAATAACAAAGTGCACCCAGAAGCAGCAGCACACAGACGGCCAGTGGCGGGGAGGGCTGGCAGAGCCGAGCGGACAAGCGCCTGAGGGGCCTGGAACCCAGGGAAAGGGGCTCTCGGGCAGCAGCAGCGACTCATCCTCCTCCCGGCGAATGGAGGAAGACAAGACGTTATAAGATGTGTTCCGGGGCAGGAAGGGACAGACTGGGAGTTCAGCGTTTGTAGATACTGACAGGCATATGCAGAACAGATAAACAAGATTACACTGTACAGCACAGGGGAGCATACACAAGATCTGGTGGAGCTCACAGCGGAAAAAAATGTGACAATGAACATATGTTCATGTAGAACCGAAAACTTGAGCTCTACACTGGAAATTGACGCGACATTGTAAACTGACTATAACTCAATTAAAAAATGTAAAAGAAAAAAAAAAAAAGGTATGTTCCCAGTGGCCACGCGGCTGCTCTGCCTGGACCTCCTCCCAGAGTGCCGACGGTCCCCGGGGCCCCAGCCTGCAGGACTAGGGCTGCGTGGGGCTCTCCGCAGAAAGGGCCGGAGCACCCTGACCTACAGCCCGGGGCCGGGTGTGGTCTGAAGTTTTGCTTTTTAGAGAGACAAGAATGCTGCATAAAGAAACCCACAGCCTTATCTGTGAACTAACCTATAAACAGTTCTATTAATTGGTTTTTTTCCCCTTTAATTCTGTAATTGGCCTCATGACATTCACGTCTGGTTTTGGTACCAAATATAGAAAAACTCTGACACCAAGTGTGGGAAAAGTTTTCAGAACTTCTGAATTTCTGACGTTACTTTTTGACAGGGCTTTCTTAAATCTCTGGGGGAAAACAACGAACAAAATACTAATGAAAAAGACTAACAGCTTCTGCACATAAAGGATATAAATAAAAACCACCAGCTAATGTCCCACAGCTGTGCTTTACATACACTGTCATCAGCGTGTGAGCAGCCGAGGCGTGCGCTGTCCACGCGCCCACTTCACAGGTGCACGCGCTGAGGTCCGAGCAGGAAAGCGTGCGCAGGCCTCGCTGCCGCTGCCGGGAGGCAGAGCGGCCCGAGCTCTCACTCCACCCTGCCCCCCGCCCCCCACCCTGGGAGAGCCAGGGAAACGCTCCAAGCACCGCTCCTGACCATTCATCTAAGGATTTATGCACCTCAGTGCTGTGACACTGAGCACAATGCGACAATGACCCCTCCCTTGCAGGCCCCGCGGTCACCTGTGCACAGAGTCTGACATGCACATTACAGGTCGCCTCCCACATGGCTCCCAGCAGGACACCCACGACCTCTTGTAAAGCTGCTTCTCCCCGTTCTTTCAAGGACTTTAGAAAACATCCCTTTATAGTTCCAGCAGCTCCCGTCTCCACCCCATTTCTTAAGTGTCTTTTCTAAAGGAACCTTGGCCCACCTGAAACGCAGCTGCAGCATTTCACTCAGCGCTGCTGACACAGGCCGATGCGCCTTCGTCAGGACAGAAAGGAACCAACCAGCTCCCTGACGGCCCGGGGCCCGGAGGAGCACATGCTCCCCCCACCCCGTGAACAAGCTTATCAGCAAGCACAGAGGGATGACGCCCTCCTCACAGCCTGGGGCTCAGAGGGCAGCGGCGCTGAGGCCGGGCGGGCAGGCGAGGACCCGGGTCACAGTGGAGCAGAGGGAAGCGCGGGGCCCCGCGCAGCTGGCCCCCCACCTGCACCCGAGCACGAGCACCGGCCCCTCACGGCCCAGCAGGACCCGCCCTCTGACAGAGGAGCCCTTGTGGCTGCAGAAGGCTTACGCTTAAGAGTGACCAGAATGTATAAGGAAAAGGTAGGGTCAGGCCAGATAATCCCGGTTAAAGGTCAGCACGAGGGCTAAGCAAATTCCATGATTATGAACACCTACTGTGCACTGGGCCCTACTGTGCGCCGGGCACTACTGTGCACCGGGCCTGTGCCAAGAGCTGGGACATGTCAGATCCTTCTTGCCCTCCTGGAGCTCAGAGCCTGACGGGGAGAGCCGGATACCAAACATAATAAATGTAAAAACTGTACAGGGAGTCAAAACCAGGGAGACAGATGGTAGGACAGTGGGTGTTGGGGGCTGGGAAGTCAGCATTGGGTTAGAGTTCCGGTTTTGCAAGACACAAAGAGCCCTGGAGACGGACGGGGTGATGGCTGCACAGCAATGCGAATGTACTTACCACCCACAAACCGCACACTTAACACGGTCAGGGTGCTCACGTTTATGTTACATCTATGTTACCACAATAAGAAAATGTGGGGAACAGCGCAGCATTTTAGAGGTGACAGGTGCTACCGAGGAACAGAGGGAACGGGCAGAACAAGAGCCGGAAGCACCACCAGCATGCACTCCGCCCGAGGAGGCCCAAGGTCCGGGCGGACAGCGGCGCTCTGCACAGACTGACAGTGTCAGGGGGCAGAAACGGGAAAATCTAATGGGCAAAGCTGGCAAGAAAGTGGGTCCTATGTTAAACACGCAGTAGGACTAGGAGGTGGGCGGTAGAGCAGAGGAGGGCACAGCCAGGGGCCCTGGAGTGGAGCCACAGGGGTCAGAGAGCAGTGATGCTTTGACGGAGACGTCCCGAGCTTTCTAGCCTGAAAGGCAAGAGTGATGGCCTTGGTCAGGCAAGAAGCACTTGTGATAAGAAACCGGTCTGAGGAGAACCTTGCTCACAGGGAGCAAGGAATCAAGAAACATCGGTTCCAGGCCTGAGTCAACCTGACCAGTAAGCCCCCTGTCCGGCCAGGCCGGGCGCACCGCTGCCGGAGGAGTGTAGGGCTTTAAAGGGTCACTAAAGCCCTTCTGGGCCCAGCACATCCAGTTCCAGGCTGCTCTCCACTCGGACAACAGCTCCGTGAAGCGATGCTGTGGACTCCGACGCGTGAACAGCCTGGGAGAGAGAGGGGCTCAGGCCTGGAGAGGCACTTGGAAACCAAACATGGCCATGATGGCTGCAGAGAGAAAGGGGCGAATTCTCTGCATCAGCGTCCGATGGAAGCGGAGGGACGGGAGGAGAGGAGGAGCGACGGCCCAGGGCAAAGACAGCAGAGCTCAGCTGCCACGAGTGGCTGGGCCGCGGGCGGGCTTGGGGAAGAGCCGCCACAGGCGCCTCAATAAGCAAAGTCTGGACGGAGTGGCGGGAGGCACGGGGGGCGCTCTTGCTGCCCCTCAGAGGCTGACCGCTTGGTTTTCTCCTGACGCGGGGCAGCCCGCCCCCCGCACACACGGGGAGGCCACGACGTGCGCTCAGAAGGCGACACGGGCCCGGGGAGGAGGAGAGCAGAGCCCTGACCACGGGGCAGGCGCCACAGAGGACATCTGCTCCTCCCACGCCGCTGAGCAGCCAGGGAGGGGAGCCGCCGGCGGGCTCTAAAGCCTTCTCTGGGGTGTGGGGGGACCACTTCGGTACCTCAAGCATTTGCTCAGGAACACGAGAGGAAGTCCCCAGGACCTCTGGTCGGCAGTGCCATTATCCACGTTCAGGGAACACACCTGCTTCCAGACACTCCTCCCGGTTTGCTGTGACCCACCCCTGGCACATCCTGTGCCTGCCATCTGCCCCCCTCACCAGACGCCATGCTAACGGCAGGGACCATATTCGGTTTTGTTCAGACCCCAGCTTCGTGTAACCCCAATAAACACTGTCGATGAATCGTGACCCCGTCACTGAGTCCTGCCTGCTTCCCCTACAGGCCCTGGAGCTCGCGGCCGGTGGGCGGCAC
Source organism: Camelus ferus (assembly GCF_009834535.1). Lineage (NCBI taxonomy): Eukaryota > Metazoa > Chordata > Mammalia > Artiodactyla > Camelidae > Camelus > Camelus ferus. The sequence continues at coordinate 21,334,437 of NC_045711.1, forward strand.
CCCGCTTCCACATCCACAGCGACCAGCCACGCGCCCTGCACACGGCAGACACCCACTGACACCTTGTTGCTCTGAACCAGGCAGGAAGGGCTTCACGTCTCTCCTGCGCTTTGCCCAGCGTGGCGACGAGATTCGGGGCGGCCCCGCCCGCGCACCCAGCCATGACCCCGACGCTTCTACCTCATCCAAAGACCCGCAACTTTGTCCTGGGGCCGCTTTCCAACCTCCACCTCTGATGTCTCTGCCAGGCTGGAGAGGGGACGAGAGTCTTCTCAAATTCACGCCAGGCAGAGGGTGAGGATAACAGAACGGTCTGTTTCCACAAGCCAAACTCGGGGAAAAGTAATTCTTTAGGTAACATCAAATGGCGATATTCCTAACAGCCCACGTCCCCCCTGAAGGAGGCAGAAAATGCAGCTCTTCCCCGGAGACTCACAACAGACATACAGCGCCCCTTCCCACACCGAGTCCCAAGAACAGGATGGTGACAACGTGACAACGTGACAACGTGACAACGCACGCAGAACTCACGGTAACAGTCTGCAAAGAAAGGTAATGAGTGGCTTTGAGGGTTAACAGACAAGCAAGACTTCATCCTTCCTACGAAGGTCTTCCTTGAGTTTTTAATAGCTCATGTCACTTTTAAAGGAACATGTTCTCAAGAAGAGATGAGAACAGTGGCCCAGAAGCACCCCAGTAATTAGGTGGCGCCTTCAATTAGGTTCCCGTTTCTCCCTGGGAAACCTGCTTTGATGTGGAGCAGCCAGCAAACCTCTAATCAGGATGGCAGGCTGGGGCCCCGGGCCCGCGGCCAGCAGCAGCAAAGCGTACCTGCGATTTCCTTTCAAATGTCTTCGTTGACTGAGAAAAAGAGGGAAGAAGAACGAAGGGAGAAACAAAAAAATCCTAGACGGAAGGTCTCCGCAGCGCAGAAAGCAAAACCAAACTTTCCTTGTTCCTGTTGAGGAGTCTGCAGATTAAAACTCTATCAACACCCTGGACACGAAGTTTATAAAAGCGTCTCTGTCCTGTTGAGAAAAAACCCAGGTCCTTCGGAGGGGAATGAGCACTATAGATTTATTGCAGGTACTTCAGAGTTAACAGCCACACGACTGCAAATGTTCCATCCTTGAAACAAGCCAGCAGTGAGCCGACGCGACTCCCTTAGAGCCCTGGGCTCCTCTCCCCCTCGCCTCTTCCTGAACCAGCACCCTAGACCGCCGGACCCCCGAGGCCCGGGTGTGGGCCCTGCTGAGCACTTCTCAGGAGAGCAGCGGGGAGGCGGGGGGCGGGGGGGGGGACGAGCAGCAGAGCCAAGGGGCACCCAGCACCAGAGCCCACACTGGCCATAAAAATTTTCTCCGGTCTTGCTTCTGCTCCTCAAAAAGGGAACAAAAACAGACGCTGCTAAAGGCATGTGTCGTCGGGGTTAGAATGGATAGGTGTCTCTTGCTGTTGCCACTAAGAGAGCAGGACGAGCGGCCTCCAACGCCCCTTGCAGGACGCTGGGAGCCTGCTGTCCAGACCGAGGAGCCAGGGCCAGCAGCCGTCCCGCAGTGGGACTGCCCAGGAGAAGGGGTCTTCCAGCGGGACCCCCCCCCCCAGCAGCAGAACCGGCAGGACCACGGGACAGCAGGCGGCCCTCTCCGTGAAGGCCGCCCCCAGGGACAGCCCACAGGCAGTCCTGCCCCTGGCACCGGAGAGGCAGCAGCCAGTCCTCCTCGGTGGATGGTCTGCGACAGCAAAACCTGTGAAGAGTGAGGTTTCCATCTGTCGTCACCAAGGAGTGACCAGCGGTGGGAGCCTGGGAGCCCGGTCACCCGACGGGCTTCAACACGGCGCTGAGCGGAGACACGCGCCACAACAGGGCAAGCTGACTCCCCCCCACACACACACACATAGGCACACGCACATACACAGACACACACGCTCGCTCACACACACACGCATGCGCTCTGCTTACAGCCCGGTCAGGACGGGGCTGTCACCAGGGACGGACTCAGAGGGCTGCTAGAGCCACAATCACTTTCTTCCTTCTTACACCCAGGAATGGTAAAAGCAATTAATCTGATGAAGTTCTAAACCGTGCATGTTATTTCTGTGTGCGAGTCCGTAACAGGCACAAATGGCCGGACTCACTCCCCACCGCTGGGGGAAGTGGACGGGTTCAGAGGAAAACACGGCCCAGCGCCCGACCTAAGAACCCATTCAAAGGCAACCAAACATCTTCTGGCTCATTTCCGTCATGTTTTCACGTCTCCAGAGTATGTGGAGAAAACAGTAAATAAGATTTCTCTGCAGATTGCCTGGCTCTGCAAAGAAAAACAGATGATTTTTGTCATTTTCTCAATTCAGAGCTGCTTACAAAACATAATGGAAAACACACAACTACCCCAGGACCTGCAGACCCGTCCCTGGGTATTCACTCAAGGGAAACGAAAACACGCCCACACGAGGCTCTGACGCTCACAGCAGCCCCGCTCATCACAGCCCAAACGCGCACGGGCGGAGGCCGCCGGGGGACGGGCTTTGGTCCCCACGCGGGCTCCTGGGCCTTGCAGGGGCAGGACGGCAGGCACGCGGGACCTGGGCGAGCCTCGGACCTCGGGCCGAGGCAGAGCGCACCCTGGGTGCGAGGCCAGGGCGGGGCGAAAGCAACTCGTGACGGGGGGCTTGGAGAAGGCAGTTTCCTGGCCAGGAGGACGGGGCTGGTGAGGCTGGGGCGCGAGGGAGCTCCCGGTGATCACAGCTCCGCCCCCGGCGCTGGGGGTGGTTAACGGGGAGTGCACAGCCGGCAAAATTCGCCGAACTACTTAAGAGCCAATAAACTGCTTGTAAAAAAGTTTGTGGGGTGGCATGTAAAAAAGAATGTTCTAAATTTTTAAAGATTTAAAGAGATAATACGAAATACATAAAACTGAAAAGAGGGCAGGCCTTTCCGCGCTGTTCTGACCGAGGACTACTGGAGCCCTGACGTGCGGGCTGTGAGCCCCAAATGGTGCAGACAGAGCCCCGGCCCTGACGCCGGGGACCCTGGACGACCTCGACCTCAGCCAGGCCAGAACCACGGAACCGCAGGGCTGCGCCGGGAGGCGCCGCCGCCAGCCCGCACAGCAGCGGCAGGCTGAGCGCTCCCCCCGAAGCCCGTCAGGAGAGGCAGGGCGAGCCCCCTTCCCGGCAGCGACAGGGACTCTGTGAACCAGGGTCTCCATGAGGAACCCTCGGCCCCCACGGAAGGGAAGCGGGGCGGGCGCGGTGCAGGCGGCTGTCACCGTCACTAGCTGCACCGAGCCCTCTCCCAGCTCTGCTCCCCGAGGAGTGTGGCTGTAATTTATGTCGAAGAGACGCTCTTTCTTCATAAAATCTAAGAAGCCGAAGAATGGAAGACGTTCCACTGCGTTACTGAACCCGACACGGAGCAGAGGAGCTGCTACACACGGAATCCGGCCGGTCTACCCGTCGCCCTCGCAAGGACAAAGAAGGAAAGGTGAGCCCCAGCGCCTGGATCGGGCATCCCCACACGGCCCTTTCTCACGCTCACAGCCCACTCTCCACGCCAGCCGGGCCCCCAGAGCCATCGACACACCCGCCTCCCTCGGTGCCAGCTCGTGGGCCTCGGAGGGGGCGGACCTCTCCACGGTGGGGGGCGGACCTCTCCACGGTGGGGGGGCGGACCTCTCCACGGCTGGGGCGGACCTCTCCACGGCTGGGGCGGACCTCTCCACGGCGGGGGGCGGACCTCTCCACGGTGGGGGGCGGACCTCTCCACGGTGGGGGGGCGGACCTCTCCACGGCGGGGGGCGGACCTCTCTACGGCTGGGGCGGACCTCTCCACGGTGGGGGGGCGGAACTCTCCACGGTGGGGGGGCGGACCTCTCCACGGCTGGGGCGGACCTCTCCACGGTGGGGGGCGGACCTCTCCACGGCGGGGGGCGGACCTCTCCACGGCGGGGGGCGGACCTCTTCACGGTGGGGGGGGGGGCGGACCTCTCCACGGCAGCCTCCAGGGCTGGTCCAGGCCACAGGCCCCGTTCGGGGATTCGCTGCTGCCCTTGGCACCCCACGTTCGGGACTCTGATCTTCCACATGTGGGCCCAACCTGACCGCTGGCCAGTCACACCCTGGAGTCCACACGCACGGCAGCACTGATTGTAACACACACCCCGATCTCAGAGCCGTCCGCGTGAGCAGACTGGGCGCCCCGGGACTGGCAGCTGGTATCTTCATGAAAATAGAGAACACGGTGGAAAGTTCAGGAATCAATGAAGAATTGAACAGAAATGATGGAACAGAAAAATACAATGGAATCAAGGACTTGGCAGGCGGCTGAACAGCAGATTAGGCACCATTAACAGAAGGGGATTTGGGAGCTAGAGAACAGTCGGCAGGAAACTGCCAGAGAGACGTGCGGAAAGAAACAACCCAAGCAAAGCAAAACCCACCGAACAGAACGTAAGAAACACACGGGACACACTGAAGAGGCCCAAGGCCCTCTGACTCCGGAAGAGGAGGGACAGAGGGGCTGGAGGGGAGCCTGAAGGGCAGTCACAGGGGCGAGGAGCCCTGCGAGCGCCCCGTGGGACGATGACAGCCACGGAAGAAGCTGCAAATCAGCTGGGGGTGGAGGGGCGGGCGCCTTCAAAGGACAAACACCGAGACGCACAGCTTCCTGACAGACGGGGCGGGAGCCTGAAGGCAAGGGGAGGTTCTCACGACAACACGTACAGCCTAGTCAGTTAAAAACCTCCATTATGAACTCCTACAGTTCAACAATAAAAACAAGTAACTCCACTGAAAAATGGTGTCCAGGGTGAATAGACAGTTCCCCAAGAGACAGACAGATGTGCTGCCAGCACAGGAAGAGAGGCCCAGCGCCCCCGGCCATCAGGGAAAAGCAGATCGATAATAACGTTTGTGTTTTTAACACAGAAAATAACAAGAGTTGACAAGGATAGGGAGCACCCGGAATCCCCGCACGCTGCCAGTGGGCCTGGAAAACGGCACAGCCACTGTGGAGAAGAATTTGCGAGCTTCTCAAAAAGGTCAACACAGAGTGCCATCAGGTCCAGCAGTCCCACTTCCAGGTGAACACTCAAGAACTGGAAACATGTGCCCACATAAAACCTGCACGCCAGCATTGTACATGACAGCCAGAAGGTGGGAACGACCCAAATACGCGCCAACAGACGGATAAACACGAAGTGGTCCATCCAGCCACGGGGACGTCGCTCACCTACGAAAAGGACTGAGTTACTGAGACAACACGCAAGCTCACGGATGAATCCCAAAAACGCTGTGCTGAGCGAGAGAAGCCAGCCACGGAAGGCTGCACAGTGTATGACTCCATCCATAATCTCATGCTCCGTGAAAATTATCTTAATTCTCTTAGACGTCTCCATTACATATCACACAAACAAGTAACTCCTTGACATTTAAGGGGGAGGGATGTCCAGAAGCCTTTGTGAAGCCCCGGTTTCACAAATTACCGCTGTGACGTCTGGTTTCCCTATAAAACGCAGCCAAGTGTGACAGAAGCGGCCATTCCCCTCCAGCCCGTTCTCCTTCCCCCTTGACTGGCACCTTCTCACTTGGCTGGAATATAACTTGACAGCTCTCCTCATTTACACGTGGTGAGCATACGGTGGGCGCCCCGCCACCTCCGAATCTCGCACTCCGTTCTCTGCAAGCACCTCCTCGTCCACTTTCTGACTGAGAACCGGCACTTCCTCAGGCACCCTTATTTCCACCCCTCACACGTCCTGCAGAGCCGTTTACTCATGGCTCTGTGTCCCAGGCCTCCAGGTTAACTCGGGAAGCCAGCCCTGCACACGAAATCCGGGAAAGCCAGACATCTGAGCTGCAGTTTTAGTCCTTAAACTGACAGCATTTGGTCCTCATTTGCAATTTGTCACACACAGAGATAACTGTCTTGTTAAAAGGAACAAGAAGATGAGAGATGACATCCTGGGGAGGCTTGTTAAGGACAAAGTTAAGCCTGCATCTGCCTCTAAAAATACGGTACTTCAAGTAGGTCAGTTCACAGAGCAGAGTGGGCACGGGAGCCGGGGCAAGGGATGCCCGTCCCCAGTGGGCCCCCACCGCTCCCGGGAAGCGGGGAGCAGCCCACGGGCGGCCGCGGCCCCTCCCGGCGCACCCGCCCCATCCGCCCTCCTGTCGCACCTACACGTGTAGAAGTTAAGGAGTAACTTCTCGCGGTTAATCACGAGGAAGCAGCAGAGCCAAGTGCAACAAGCCCACGTTCTCCGCCTGGATACCAGGCTGTGACCTCGCCCTCCCCACAGAGAGCCAGAGTCCTGGTCACAGGACAGGCTCCTCATCCTCCAGACGGGCTGCAAGACAACTTTTCTTCTTCCTCTTCCTTAACGCCTTTGCTGTGTTTCTGAGGAGCCACAGGTCGTGCCTCCGCACGGCCCCGAGTGACAGCAAGGCCCTCCTGCTCCCTTATGAAAAGCAATGGGGGAGGAGTTGGCGGGGGGTTCTGGTTAAGCTGCTTTTCTGAATCTAAACTCCACATCCTGGAGGCTGTTTCCAACGCCGTGGCCTCTGGGGACGGGCAGGACGGGGGTGTGTGGGCGGGGCTGAGGAAGAGACTTCCTGCTGATGAGCATGGATCAGAACTCTCAGTGCACACAGTCCATGGAAAAGCTGTCAGGTGAGCAGTGATTGAAAAGAGGGGTAAAGATGACGTCTGGGAGCGCCGACAAGGCCAAAGCGAAATACAAACAGAATGTCTGTCACAGGCACAAGCCTTAGTGCTCCGGGCAGAGAGCAGTTAAGTGACACCGTCAAACACTGCAGTCAGCCCCAAGAGGACCAGAAGACTCGGTCTACACGGCCGTGCAGATGTAACGAGCACCGGATGCAAAGTGCTTCACAGCAGACACTGAATTATGTAAGCTGGGAGCCTCCACCCGCAGTCCCGCCTGTGGCTGAGAGCTTGTTCACAGTCTGTCACAAAAACACAAACAATGTGGACAGAGCCCAGCCTCGGGACCCAAGGAAGGAAAGGGCTGGGGAAGACAGGAGGAGGGGGACCTGGCCGGCGGGGGACAGAAAGCGGTGACAGTGTGAGGCGGCACTGGGGGCTCTCAAACCCCCGCTACGGGGCTGTTTCCGCCGGCTGACCTGCGGTGTGTCTGGGGCTCAGGTCATGACGTGACCGCCCCAAGCAGGAGTCACCGCAAGAAACAGTCCACTTTGGTCTACTCCACAGATCTCTCCAGGGCACCTCTCGGGGGAGGACAGTCCTAGGAAGGTGGCCCCAGAGCCCGCTCCCTGGCATCCACCAGTTCAAGGGTCAACCCGAACACCTGGCAGCTTATCAAGCAGGCCCCCTGTCCGGGAGGAGGCGGGAGCCTGATCACAGCCCCCCAGCCCCTGGGAGACCCTGCTGCACAGAAGCACCGGGTCTGCAAATAGCACCTGTTCTGACCTAAACCCAGGGCGAGCCCGAGGAGTCCAAACTCGCCCCCCCTCCCCCCGCGGCAACCTGAGAGGCACGCGGACAGCTCTGTGATCAACACTGAAGGACGGAACGGTTATCACTTAAATTAAAACAGCGGTTATCCCTGCCCAGGTGACTGGCCAGGTGCTGGAGGCCTGCTTTGGTCAAGACAGACTCCCCTCCCCCCACTCACGCCGCTCGGCGGCGAGCACTGTGAACACACACCACTGTCATCCCCTGACCGCAGGCCCTGTGACAGACCCGAGGGACAGGATGCACTGAAGGGAGGACTGAGCGTGAGAATCTGCCAAGTGCGATGCACCAGCATCCTGCGTGCAGTGACTAAGAACTGCCCCACGAGGACGCCCCCAGCTTCCTGGAGCCCCCGCAGCTGCCGCGGGCCAGGGCACCACTGCCGACCCAGGGCAGGGCACAGCAAGGCACGTCCCCCCTCCGTGGACACGCTCTCCGGACAGGCGGGCTCGGTCAGGGGCACTTCAGACGCCTGCCGGCAGCGGAAGTCTCGCCAGATTCCTTCACCTACCTGAGGAAGTGCCAAGCACCCCCACCACATCTGTTTTCAAGCCACCCAGGAGAACCACACTGCAGCCCGATGAAAGGTGGCGTGGCCTCACTGGTGGTTCGGAAACTCTCGGGGGAAAGAACCAGACAGACAAGACCCTCTGTTTGCCGTCTTCCACCAGCCCCAGCTCCTAAATCACACCTTGTACTAAACTGCCAGAACCCCAATTTGTTAGCAAGTCCTAAAAAGATAAATTCTTCACTGTATACGCTCTGCTTTATAATCTCCTGCTCCATCTCCCAATAAAACTTTCACTTGAGACTTATGATGAAACGAGTGAGGTTTATTTAACCGCAGGATTTTCAGCTGAAACAACAGTTGGCATTTTTCCTTCCATCTCCGGGAGAACACAAATTTATGTACCTACAAGGTAATAAGGCAAGGTCTTAAATTTAATCAGAGGAAATATTTCACCCGCGGCAAACTGATAAATTATTTAGAAAAGGGCTCCATCAGCCTGGCAAGGAAATCGGGCCAGAGAGTGTGGCCGATTCTGAAAAAAATGTCACCGTCATGGTTTCTCTAAACTCCTCTCAACCCCAAGTCACCTCTGTCAGAACGTTTCATCTGGAACAGTCAGAGCTGGAAGTGTGAGATGGGAAGACCAGAAGCCCTCTAGCACCGGGAAGGAAGCCAAGCCTGCAAGGCACGGCTCCTCCGATGCCGACAGGTTTCCGCACCCCGGAACTGGATGGAGGTCACAGGATTCCCCAGCCCGCCCTTGCCCCCGCCCCTCACCCAGGGACTTGCGGAGGCCTGCGAGGGTTTCCGCAAATGCCAATGAAGATGACCTTCTTTCCCCTGGCCCGACCTACGAGCCTTGCAATAGCGAATACAGAGAAAGCGAAAACCAGACCTGTGGGCATCCACATCAAAGGTCTAGGAATCTAATAACGCCCCCATTGTTCCACTGCAGATGCAATCAACCTCTCCTTATTACTGCGGGAAACTCGAGAGCCCTGTGGAGTGCAATAAAGTGGCGTGTTTCGCTCTGCAATGTTTCAAAGGGCCTGATTTAGTTAGGAACCAGGCGCCCGCGCACAGACCTGAGAGCCGTGCCATCGGGTGCCAGGCCCCCCCGCCGCGGCCCACGTGAAGGTACATGGAGCAGGGAAGCGCGCCATGTGCCCCAGAACACATAGCACGACTGCCCCGTGACGGACACCAGCGGGCCACCCGGGCACCCCACTGCATCCTTCACCTTGGGCTTGTCTCTGAAATGCCCAAGGCCCACTAACGGTTTGCAGCAGCAAAATTCTAAACATTTTTATTGTACTTAAAGATGAATGTAACGGTCTTGGCACTCAGAAAAGCAAGCATCAAATGTTCATTGCAGTGGCCCTGCCTCCTGAGCACAGGCCGGTGGCCCAGCCCAGCCGCATGGATGCGTCTTTCCAGGCCGCGGCTGACACCCTATTTCAACTCCACTTGGCAAACCAACCCAGATGGACTCCCCCCGCACCGCCACACCGGCACCTTTTCCTGAACATCCTATAATCTGGACGCATTCTCCCTTTGAACCAGCTCTCCTTCAAAACATCATTCTGTGGCTCTGTTCTTGAACTCCCACTGACTTTAACAAACTTCCTCAGACTAATGACCATCCCCCAGGGGACCGCACCACTCCGCGCGGCTGCTGACACCCGCCCTGGGAAGATAACTACGCAGTCTGATATGTGATTCCACACTGTGGTTTCTGGACCTGCAGTCACTTCCCTGCATGTTAATGTTGCCTGCCCTACAGGTTAATGCCTCTCCAGACACCATGGAAGAAACTTGCTCTCAGGCAGAAATTCGGATTAAAAGTAATAACAGACCCTACTTTAGAAGACTCCGCTTACTGTCAGCTAGCATGAACTTGCTGGCGCCTCCCAAGCTAACCTGCTGGTAGAGCTTGCAGTAAGTCAACTCCCGGCCTCCAAAAGCAACAACAGCAGGACGGCCAAGAACCCTGTAAACCACACCAAACAGAATAAACACGTAATCTCTCAGTATATTAAATACGTATTCTGAAAGACTTATCTGTAATCATTCCTGTGCAATAATTCTTTAAAAGGAAGAAAGCAATTAAAATAGCAGAAGCCCTTCCTACAAAGAACACAGTCGGGAAACCTGAATTCATCTGGTCACGTTCTTTTTCAAACAAGTGTGTCTAGCGAAAAGCAAAAGCACGAAGTCAAACCGAGAAGACGGTCAGAAGCAGCTGAGTCAGAAAGGCATTCTTTGAAACTTCAGTGGCGCTGATTCTCCATCTCCCGGACGCTGGTGGCACCAGGTCTCATGATGCCACCTGTGTGTGCTGTCCCACATGGACCGTAAGGTCGGTCTGCACCGCTCACTCGCCCCAGGTGCCTGCCTGGCCTCGCCGAGATCCTGGGGCACCTCTGACGTCCTCACGGAAGCTCTTTTCTGCTCATAACACCTGGCGTCTCAACCATTTTCAAATAAACACACCATCTCAGTATCTCTCCAGCCCTCATCCAAGCCGAGGCACGGTCCTCTCAAGAAAAAGGCTACCGCGTTTTCACATAAACCTTCAAGAGTCACCAGTTTGAAGGAGGAAGAAGCAAAGCCTTTAGACCTCGATCAGAATCTCCACTGAGAAACTACTTCAACAGGACGAGAGTCCGGGGCCGCCGACTGGACAGGTCAGAGGTGCGAGGCACAAGGACACGTATAGGGCAGAGGCGGTTCTTGACGCTTGGTCACCCCCCACCACGAGTGGCAGCAGAGACTCCGGAGGGCGCCGTCTCAGGCAGGAGCGCCCGCGCTTCTCCTGGAGCACAAGTGGCCCGTGGAGAAGCCTGGACCGCTCCCGTGGGGCGCTCCCTGCAAGCGGTGCGGCCGGGCCCACGGGCGGCACGCGGGCGAGCGGCCTGCTCCCGCCCTCCCCGGGGCGTCACACCCCGCTCGCAGAGGCGCTCCGTGAACACCCCGGGCGGCTCGCTTCCTATTTGAATTACTAAGCTCTCAGGCGAGTTAATGAGAAAGGCTGAAGGAAATAGGGTGGTGAGTGGTTTACAACGACGGGAGACCTTAAAGGCAGCAGGGCACAGCTATCACGTCGGACGTCACTTTAAAAAAAAAAAAGCGTGTGAGCTGTAAGCAACAAAAGGCTGCCTAAAAGGAGCCTCGCCTTTCAATCAAAGACGGCGTATAACAGGTGCCATCTTTTGAGCACTGGCTGCTTTTTTCCTCAGCTGTTTGAAGACCGAAGGCGGGAGCAACAGCTCTAAGTAGTTGAAGTTGCAGAAAATTACTGAAAATACATTTCCCGTATAAAATGAACCCGCAATTTAAGAGTAACGTGCAAATGCCGTTTCTTTTCTCAGTGTTTTGGGGGAAAGTTTAGGCAAAATAAACAGCAGGCCACCCAGTGAACATCTCTCAACAGGGCGCGCGCCTCCTCATGGGACAGAGGGGCAGCCAGCGGGCCCCCACCGGGAGCGTCCAGTCACGGCCACACGAGGCGACGACCCGATTCAAGGGCTGCTCAACCCCGAGGCGCCGAGCTCGCGCAGGAGAGAGGGGAGGCTTACCCGCGGCTGCCAGTTCTCGTACTGCTTCTGCAGGTTGGCCCCGATGGTCTCCAGGGCCTTCTGGGGGCCCATGGACAGAGGATCTGCGGAGAAGCGGAGAGATCGTTCTTTACTCGTGCGCCGCCGCCTCGCTAACCCCCCCGTAACTCACCCAGCACGCGGGCCTGAGGTGCACCTGGGTTCGCCCGCCTCTCCCCGTAATTTGAGTAAAAGTCACCGGCCCCTGGCCGTTTCCCTTCACCCGCATTCGCCATCTCAGCCTCTGGTTTCCATGCCCCTGAGGCTTCACCTCGGGCTCCTGTTCGGGCCCAGCGTGGGCCTCTGTCGGGCCGGGGACCCCGTGCACGAGGGGCCGAGCGCCCACTGACTCCCGGTTCACCTGCTCGCCTCACGAGCGGCCTCGGGGGCAAACAACCCTACCCAGCCACGCCCGAGGCTCACCTGGTCTCGGGGCCTCTTCACGCTCTTTGAAGTCGTGCGGGACCCCAGAGAGCTTTTGTTTATGTGGTTGTATCCATCGGCACTTACTACACTCAAAATTAAGGTGAGAAATTTTAAAAATGTTTCTATGCTTACTCATTTAAAAGTAGCAGCAAACCCACGGCGTGAGAACAGATCTTTTGTGAAAAATGACTTCTTCCCAAAACCGCGTAACGAGAAGGGCAGCGCTGTCTCACGTTTCGGCAGACTCCTTCAGAGCCTGGTTGGGGGGGCGAGGGCGGGCCCCCCTCGGGCCCCTGGGACCCCGGCGAGCCTGCGGGGTCGGGTCGGGGACGCACGAGTGTGTCTCAGACGAGGGGGGGCACCTGCTCAGTCGTGTCCGACCCCCCGGCTCGTCCCCGATACCAAAGCAAAGCTGGACAAGAGGTGGCGGCACAGACCGCCTGCCACGGGGACGTGAAGCCACGGCGCGGCCGCACCGCGTTCAGGGCCGCCCGCCCACCCACGCTCTGGACGCGTCCGAGAGCCACAGATGATCCTGTAGCAGCAGCACCGGGCATCTGGAACACAGCGGCTCACTGAGCCACGCAGATCTCCGTCCCATCCCCTGACGTCTCAGATTTTACCACCGGCAACAAATCCTGTCAGCTGTTTCCCTTAAGGTGACTTCTCTCATCTTCCAGAAAGTGTCTGGCAAACACCCCAGGTCTGTCTGTCTGTACCCTGAAAACGGCAGATGGCTCAGCACACAAGGGCAGCCCCCTGACCCCCACGCCTGCGGCAGGGGTGCTCCCGTGGCTCCCCTTCCCCGCCGCTAAACGTGTGTGTTCAGTGGCTGAAACCCAAAGATGCTAGTAAACTGCTGCTTTCTCAGACGATCTGGGGGAAGCAGACAGTCTTCACTGGAATGCTCAGCCGAGGCAAAAACCACAACGCGTCGTCTGAGGCCCCGGCCTTCCCTCAGGCTCAGTGCAGCCGGTCAGCAGAGCAGAATAGCCAGTGACGCCTGAACATCATTGCAAACACAGTCCCCACCCTGCGGATCCCTGCAGGGGTCTCAGGAACCCACCGCGGTCCACAGACCACACTTCAATGGCTGTGGGAAGGTGTTTTCAACAGAAATTCTCTAATTCCGCTTAGAAAGCATTTTTCCCTCAAAGGAAAAGGTCAGGCCACTGGACGGGTAGAACACCTAAGTCAGCTTCTACCCAGTTCTCCTCCTAACCGGCACTAATTCTCCACCTGACGTCCTGGACTCCAGATCGCTCCGCTTCCTCAGACGCTGAATTGCTGACCTCTCTGCACTCGCACACCAGCCTTCTCTCCTCGCCAGAGCCTCCCCACGGGCCTCTTTAAACTCGCAGTCGTCATGTGTGCTCGGCTCGAGGCAGAGCAGCAGCAGCCCCTGCCCTCCAGCCACGTCCCAAGCCGCACCCGTCAGAGGGCAGGGCTGGCCTCTCTTCCGCCACCATCCCGCTCCCCCGATCCCTGCTCTCCCAACAGGGCCGCGTCACATCTTCACTAAGGTTCAGTGTTTTACGTTAGTGATGTCTGTGGAAATAGTGCTCAGCCTGAGCCAAGTAGCGTCCTGAAGTGACATCTTTCTCGAACTGCTTTCAGTCTCCTGTTTTCCGTGTGGCAGCGCTAGTGCTGCCCCAGCTCCCCCGAGCTTCCCTCTCAGGCACTACCTTCCACACAGAGAAGTGCCTCAGCTCCCCTGCCCTCTCCCCGCCGCACAGCCCCACCCGGCAGAGGACGGGAGCAGAAACGGAATGGCTCCCAGGAAAAGAGCCTCAAGGGACCTGGGGACGATAGCAAAGGGGCTAATCCTGCAGCCACCAGAGCGTCAGAAAGAGAGAAGTGCAGAGCTCAAAACGCAGTTGAAGATACGATGCCTGGTAACTGCCCCAAACTGGTAAGAGACATAAACCAACAGATTCTGAAGCTCCGTGAGCCACAACCAGGACTCGCCCAAGGAAACCCCCGTCCCGGCACATCGCAATGCAGACGCTAACAACGAACGGCAAGGCAAGTCCCCGGAGGAAGCTCAGATCACAAGCACAGGGTCAGGGACGGGAGAAGCACTGCAAGCGGGACAAACAGAGCAACGCCCTCGGCCCCCATGAAGATCACTTCAGTCTGGGACTCGAGTGTGGGAGTGGAAGACAGGTCTTTTTCAGATACGCAGACACGCAATCTGTGTCTCGTGTTCTTCTTGGGGAATAAACCACAGAAGATCCAGGAAATAAGGCAGAGAGACAGAGAGAGAACTCGCAAGATACCCACGTACCCCATCCAGAGACCGCGGGGTCCAACAGGAACTACAGGGGCTCTTAAAAACAGTAAAAAGGAACCGATTATCTGAGCACTGGAAACACCACTGCTAGCACGTGTCAGATGTACGGGAATACATGTAAAAAAATAAAATAGACTCCTCAGTTCACAGAAAATTTAGCAAATAAAAGTAACTGGCAAATTTTTAACTACCGAGGAAAAGTTACGCACACACGTACAGACGAGAAGGGGCTCAGAGCCGCCGGGGAGACAGCTCTTTCTTAACACACCTTTCAGTGCTCTTTGGTTTTTAAGACATGCATGTGTTACTTGGAGGAAAAACAATAGTAAAAGCGAATTATAAAATTAAATAACAGGACTTCGGAGCTGGAAGGGAACTTTACCACGGACACGTCAAAGTCACCAAGGACTTTTCACAGAGACCTCCCCCCCCCCCCCGAGAGTCTGAGCCTGAGCTGCAGAGCAGGCCGGGCGGCTGATGCGCGGCTCTGGCGGGGAGGCCTGTGAATATCGGGCTGTCACTAACCTACTGGGGCAAGTATGGCAGACTCGTTTTAACGCGTAACTAAGGGAGCGAGAGGTTAACTTCGTCACTCTTTGTCCTGGCGGGAACAGAGGGAAGGTCTCAGAAGACTGAAGATGACCCCGGGCAACTCCACTGTAACCTGAGTCAGACTGGCCAGAGCACGAGCGGGGACCTGAAAGGCAGAAGTAAGGGCCCAAAGCGTGTGAACAGCGCGAAGAGGAGCAGAACACGCCGCTTCCGCAGAGAAACCACCAAATAACCGTCACATCGCCGCCACGCCTCGTGCAGGGCGCCCAGGGCAAAGCCAGGGCTGGCCAGAGGGCATCTGGGCCGCCCGCCCACACTTCTCGGGGCGCCTGGGGCGGCTCCTAGGCACGTCCTCCAGAGACCCACCACAAAGACGGGGAGGAGGGGGAGTTTGTTCAAAGGCCCACAGGCTGCGGGCAGCGGGGGGTGGGGGGGGCATGGGGCGGAAGCCACATCTCCTTGGAAAGCCCAGCACCCCCTCACTCCATCCGCCCCAGGGGTTCCCGGAGGGCCTGTGGAAAGGTGCGGGAGGTGGAGGAGTGGCTGCCATACTGGCATCATCCTGCAGACACCAGAACCCTCATTAGGAGCCCCAGGCTGACGGCAGCCCCTCCCTGCTCCCCGGTCTCAGATCAAAGTACCGGCCGCCCAAGGCGGGAGCGGGGCAGCCACTGACCATTCATCAGGCCGGCACCAGCTAAGGGAGGCTGTCACATCCGATCCCCCGGGAATCCCTACGGCCAATTAGTTTTACGGTTTCCTCCCAAGAATCTGACAGCGAGTGGGAGAGGGAAGGGCAGAGGGGAAAGGATGAGGACCACAACAGGGCACGTGGTACCACATTCACTGAGATAAATAGCTAAATAATGTGAATAAACTGAAATTAAATCCCTGGGTGGGAAGTGCGGACAGTCCTGTCAATCTGACATGGGGTGAAGCGGGCAGAACATAAATTTTAAAAGGCAGGCCAGTCCTAATGAAACACTTGTCTTCCGGTGCCTTCCTGGGTTTCTGTTTAATGAAGGAAGCGGGTGAGCGAGTGAGTGAGCGGGTTGGCAGGTGGATGGAAGGAAAGGTAGGTGGTAATTGGCATTTGTGTAAAATTTAATCTTCCTGTCTGCAAGACTTCCAGCGTGACCCTCTGTAATTCATGACGCTTGGAAGTTCACACTGACAGGGACTTAGTCCAACCTTTCCTACAACCCAGAAGAGAAAGCTGAAGTTTAAAATGGCCGGACGTGGGGAGGGTGCAGCTCAGCGTGCTCAGCGCGCTCGAGGTCCGGGGTTCAGTCCCCAGTGCCTCCACTAAAAAAAAATAATTTTAGAATACATAAGTAAATCTAATTACAGCCCCCCACCAAAAAACAAAACAGTCGAACAACTTGGCCCAAAGTCACAAGGGCACTGACGGTGCTGGCGCTCTTGCCGACCCAGAAAGTGGAGCCTTTTTTTGTTTTCAACCCACCACATCTTCTTCACACTCACACGTGCCAGCCACCAGGTCTGGCCCGCTTTTCCCTCCACAGAGCCTGCGCTCCACCACCGGGACCGCGGGGGTCAGCACACCGCACCCTCCACCCAAGGCTGTGCTGGTCCTGCCGAGAACCCTCCTCCCGGCCGTGTCCCTGGACCCACTGCAGAGGGCAGAGGTCGGGGCCCAGCGGGGCCCGGTGACCTGCCTCCTCACAACCCCTCTGGGGACCCGCACGGTGAACGCTTCTGAGATGCTGCTTCTGTGACACACCTCCCAAGAGGCCTCCGGTGCCTCCACGTGCTCCCAGTTAGACAGCGCCCCAAACCAGCAGCGCCGCCAGGCCCACCGGGACAGGGCAGGACTGGGGACGGGGGGGACGGGAAGCTGACAGAGACCAGGCGGGCTTCCAGCCCGCCGGTAACATTGTTTCTTGATCTGGGTCTGATCAGTCTGGGGAAGTCAGCAACTACACCCGTGGGTCAGCACACCTGTCCACATGGACGGACGCTGCACCTCGGGACGCACGCGCTCCCTGCTCAAGGGATGTTTGCACTTGTTTCTGTCAGTGGACGTCCCCCAAGTATTCGCTCACTGCCTGGCTAGCTGAGCACTGCCTGCCGGACCCAACTTCTCTGCGTGTCTTTCAAAGACTCCCACGTATCAGTTGTGCACCTTGAGCAACTAATTTTTGATTGAGGAAATACTTACTGGCAAAAAGGCCCCTGTGAAGTGGGAAGTGGTTCTGCCTGGCTCCGCACTGCACTCGCCAGGGCACCACCTACATGCACTCTGTAAGCAGGAGTGCCCGGGGTGGGAGGTATTTCGTCTGGCTGGGCCCGGGGCGGAGCCGGGGGCCCCCTGGGTCCCAGGATGGGAGCCGTCACCCTCCGGGAGCCCTCTCTACAGCCAGCCCGTCCTAACCCCTCAGCCCCACTCCCCACTTACCCACAAAGTAGAAGCCCCACGCTGTCTCTCGCTGTCATATACAAACACCAGGAGCTGGATGGGTTCTCAAAAGAGCCAAGGGGTGGTGGGACCCCCGTCTTACAGGCCTCAATGTCTGCACAGCAGAGGGGGAGGGAGGCTGCAAGCAGTTACAGTCCTCCTTCGGGGGAAATGGAGAAACTGCTGAAAAGACCAGTGTGACCCGGCAGAGAGAACAGGGCTCTCAGCCAGGAGCCCCGAGAGCAAAGGCCCCAGCGGTGGGCACGGGGGGGGGGGGCTCCTCCGGGCTCTTCACACCCGCACGGCCTGTGCTGACTGCACAGCCCCAGCCCCCCGGGCGAGCAGCCCTACCCAGCTGAGCCCCCGGGGGCACGCCGGCCCCCGCCCACACCGCCGCGCCTGCCAGGAGGGGCTGCACCCAGCAAACACCCGCTTCCCGGCCGGCTACCAGCCCCGGGTCCGACGGCAGCCGCGGATGCCGCCTGCGAGAGTCTGCAAACCCAGGGGCTCCTCGAAGGTCAGCCCCACTGCTCACCCACTGACCCCGGCTCCCGGTGCCCGCGTGTGGAGGGAACAGGAAGGCGCTCTCCTCTGAGGAACAAAAGAAACAAAGAGAGCCTCCCAAGTGTTTCCCCAGCATCACAGCGCCTGCAAGCACCGGACAAACCCGGGCCGCCCTCCCCTGGCGCGGGGCCGCCAGCACAGGCGGCGGCGCGGCCACACCACATGGCCCTGCACAGCACTCCGCTCGCCCGCAGGCTTCTCCAGCAGGTCTGGGCAACGTTCTTTAGCAGGATTGTTTTTAGTTTCCTGTTGCAGCATTTAATGCAGGGCATAAAACAAAACAGCCTCTCCCTGCTCTCTGAATGTCACTTTCCTGAAATAAAATAGCATCTTCTTATCCAGGGACATGCAGGGCGGGCAGGACCAAGCCTGGGCCCCACGTCCGCCCATGTTGCCCGCTGCTTGGCGCCTGGGATCCCCCTTGCCAGCCGGAGCTCGGAACTGGGCCTTGGCTTTGGGGCAGGGAGGGTGGGCTGGCCGTCATCCCAGAGCACACAGTGTGTCTTCTACCTGATTGCTGGGCCACCAAGCTCCCCGTCACCCCAAAACCTACAGGGCCACTACAGCAACACTCGTGCACCACCCGCGGAACCTCTGGGAGGTGCGTGCAGAGCCTCACGTGCAGACACACGGAAGGGCCCGGAACAGAAGACTCCAGCCCCACCCCCAG
The DNA here is from genome assembly GCF_009834535.1 of Camelus ferus. Classification (NCBI taxonomy): domain Eukaryota; kingdom Metazoa; phylum Chordata; class Mammalia; order Artiodactyla; family Camelidae; genus Camelus; species Camelus ferus. Next base: position 21,352,966 of record NC_045711.1, read on the forward strand.
CCCCCAGACCGCTCATCCCGGAGATCAGAGCCCTTTCTACCAGCACAGCCTGGCTCATTAGTCTGATATGTGTCTGCGGCCAAAAGCAATCAGCTCCCGGGTGTCAGGAGCCTGGAGCGTGAAGGGGAGGCGAGCAGTGGGAGCCGTGACGCTCCCTCCACGCCCACCCGGCCCCCAGCTCTCACTCAGCTCCCGCCACAGCTGGTGACAATGCCGCCCTGGAACTCCTCTCGTGGTAGCACCCAGCCCTCCTCCCCCTCTGCCCGCTCCCTCAGGGCCTGGCTCCGCTCCTCGGCCTCTGACCCCTGCCCATCCTCAGCAGGCAACCCTCCGCCAATCCCTTCTCCAGCCAGAGACGTCTTCACAGCCATGTGCTGGAGACCGCTCTCCCCTGAGTGTTCCCGAAGGGCCTGACCTCACACAAAATGTCACCCCCTTACCTCCCACCAGCTGGCCCCCGACTCTCCATCTCGGTTACTGGTCTGTCATCCCCGCTGGGCTGGCCAAGCCTGAAACCTAAAGCACCTGCTGAAAATGCTGAAATTCCTTCCTGGACCTGGGCAAGGGGGGTGTCTGCTCCAGGACCAGGGGAAAGGAGGCAGCCCGGAGTGAACTGACCAGTCCCACCAGGGGCTGAGAGCCCGTACGGGGAAGGAAGGAAGGCATGTCCGTGGAGGCATGGCCCCCATGGGCTGCTGGAGCCCAGACAGCAAGGTGGCAGGGAGGACATGCTGGCTCATACCAGAGGATTCGTCAGCTTACAAACCACAATGGGGACAAAGGACACCGAGGTTCTCACTGTCGGGGAGGAGCTACAAAACGGGAAGTCCCTTCTGGGCTGGAGTGGGAGGCACGAGTGTAAGCGCAGGCCTCGCTGCACACAGGTAGTAATGAAACGCAGACGAGTGTGTGTGCACAGAAACACACACGTTACGCACACGTGCGTTCCCTGGCTCTGTCCAGTGAGAGAGGTGCCGGGAGCAACCGCACGCTGGACAGCCCCAAAGAGAACACCCAGAGCCAGCCCTCGGCTTCCACACGCCCTACGCCCCCAGAAGGACCTGGGCTCCTCAGGGGCTGCCGATCCCAGGAACGGGGCAGGGACAGCAAGACAGACAGAAGTGAGGATGCCCTCCAGGACGATGGACAAAAGGCGACCCAAGCCGGTGGGAGTGGGTTCCCAACAGCTGAATGGGAAACAGGCCTCATATAAAGAGAGATGACGGTAATTCTGGACTATACTCCACTGATCAGAATATAAAACACGGATATAAAGCTACAATATGAAATACGAAAAAGGACACCATGAGTTCAGGTGGAATACACTGAAAGTCTGACGAGGAAGGAAGTATTCACACAGTCAAGGCACCTCCTCCCTCGGAACGCTAACCACAAAGGGCGAGGGGGGCCCCCAGGAAGTGCAGGCAGCACCGCAGTCGCGTGGCGAGAGCAGTGCCGCCCGGCAACGCGCCGGCCGACAGCCACCTGCCACGAGGAGGCGGGTCTCCCGTGGCACTCCTGCCCATGGGGCCTTAATCCTGACTGTGATGGCCGCGTTGTTTCAACAGGAGAGAAACCTCCTTTGCAGGGATCGCACACTAAAGGGTTCGGGGGGTGGGGCACTGTTTCAGCAGCTTACTTTCCAATGAATCAGAAAAAAGGTCCTTAGTACTGTACTTACAACTTTTGAAAATTTTTTCCAAAATATAAATTAGAACACAGGCTGCTAGACCCACTGCAAACCTGCTGAATCGAATCCCTGAGAGTTTCTTCTTCCTGTACCACATTGTTAAAATCGCCATCACGGGGACCCACTTTTCAATAAACACCAAATGGAAAATGTTCAACTTAGAAAAGGCATGTGCCCTTTTGAACTCAAAATCCACTGAAATCATTACAAAGTAGGTTACATTCCTGAATTGCAGAAAATTGTTAAGAACACAATATTAAAAAATCGATTCATTTTCTGGATTTTTCACACCAAGGAAGGAAGGAATTCTTTTCATTCTCATTAACATTGTCCCATAAATACTGACCAAGGAGACGGTGAGAGGTGAGGGAGGGTTCTCTTGGTTTCTGTTCGGCGGGGAGGGCAGGAGGTGAAGGGCCCCCAGGGAATCTAATAACAAACAAGGCCCTGGGCCTGGAAGGTGCAGCTCTGCACTCAGACACCACCACCCACACAGCCCCGCCGGCTCCCGCCTCCCCAGGAGTCCACACTGGGAGCCAGGCTGAGAAGCCCTGTCTTAAAAAACCTAAATGCAAGAGCAGTGAAAGAGGGAGGAAACAGGAAACAACTGATTAAATTCAGCTTTCTCAGGGGATAAATGAAGTGGAAACAGTCAGTGGTGACTAACAAGAAGTCAGTGTCAGGCGGCAGTCACCGGAAGAAGGCGCAGGGCCAGGAGAGCCTCTAAGAAAGCCGGCCTCGGAGGCCGCAGTCTCGCTGGGCGTGGGGCGAGGGCCCGGCTGCGGCCGGCGGCTGTCACCCTAAGGCACCCCCAGCAGCTAGTCGGGTGAGTAAAGGGGGAGAAACAACGTATTCTCCGGTTCCGATTGGAATAATTTATAACTTCCACTATTCAAAGCAAAGAGAATTTCTGCTTTTGCTTAGGATGGCGAAATCAGGGAGAGGGCGTAGAGAGGGCATCGCCCCAACCCTACCAACAAGGGAAGCCTGACAATGAGCAACGGAGGCAAAGGCAGATCCACGCCACGAGGACTTCATTGGAAATCACACCAAACTTGAGGGAAGAAGTGACACACAATTCAGCACAAACTCTTCCATAAAACAGAGAAGGTGGGGCTAGCTCTCAGCTCATTTAATGAGGCCAGTGCTGTTCTGGGACCACAACCAAACACGCTGCAAGATAAGAAGACTACAGACCAGTATTCCTCGTAAACAGAGACGCAGAACTCCGTCACAGGCACGAGCACCCGAATCCACGGAACAGGTAAAGAAGAGACAACACAAGTGAGGCTTGTGCCAGAAAGTCAAGGTTGGCTCAGCGACCAAAGATCAGTCAATGTAATTTACCACATCAAGAGACTGAAAAAGAACACCAGGTGGTTACCTCCACGGATGCTGAGAAAGCATTTTAGAAGAGTCGACATTGACTCTTGACAGAAGCTCTCAGCCAGCTAAGAATAGAAGTGAACTTCTTACCTCGTAAAAGGCATCTTAAAAAGCTCCGGCTGATGTGGTACGTAGTGGTGAGGGCCAGATGCTTTCTCCCCAAGATTAGGAATGAGAAGGCTTCGAACAGCCCCCGGTCCAGCCGCCACTGCGCCGGGCGCTCCCGAGGACAGGAAGGACGGCGTCCAGGCCCAGAGCGCATCTCCTCCCGGGAAGAGCCAGGCAAGCCCTCCCCGTGCAGCCAAGGCCTGACGCGAGCGGCCCTCCGTCCTCCCAGCCCAAGTGCTTGGAGCTGCGGCCACGTGCCAGGTGCAGGACACGTTTAAAGAGCAGACGACGCAGCCCAGCACGCGTGGCCTTACTGACCTCCCCGAGACACTTGCTCCACTACAAGCCACAAGTGGGTGTGCCTAAAATAGCTCCCAGTTTGTCCCACAGCTGCAAAAGGAAAGGAAGTCTTCAGGTTCACACAGACCAGTGGCAGGCCCCCACTGGACGGGGACAGCGGAAAGTGAGCCCCCAGGCCCAGACCCCCACACGGTGGCCCCCAGGGCAGGCCGCAAGGGAGGGACCCACGCTTACCAATCCAGCATTCCAAACGCGCACAGGGGGTGGTCTTCACCACGTCGGGGGGGTCCACGCCGACGTTCAGGCACAAGACTAAGGCGACGCTGACCGTCTTCATCTGGGGGTGGGAGAGAAGAGACACGCACTTCAGTGTGGAACGCACGGGTGCAGCTGCAGGCGTTACAGCGTTCCCAGCCCGGCGAGGCCCTGCCTCCCCAGCCGGACCCTCACGCGCCCGGGACCTGTGCTGCCCCAGCAGCACGTCAGGAGTAACCCCCTTCCCAGGAGATGGGGTCTCAAAGGCAGGTATGGGGGCAGGGGACACATGGCAGGAGAGGCTTTTCTCGGGCTTCCTTGTGAGATGCTTCCAGAAATAGAATTTTTGATCAAAAGATATAAACATTTTTAGACACTTAATACATTCTGCCAAATTGCTCTGCAAAAACTCTGCACAGATTAACACTCTGACCAGTTCAATGCTATACTCATCACTTAAAATTGTTCATCATTCAATGAGAGAAAAGTTGTCATTCTGATTTAGTGTGCATTCTTCAGTGTTAATAAGGCTGAATGTTCTTTTTCAAACATTTGTATCTTTTATCGTTTGTGCCTTTTCTACTCGTGTTTATACACCACTTATTTACTGATGTTAGTGGCCTCTCCTCTCCACACATTGCAGATTGCATCCACATTACCCGACGTAAATACTTCCCTGGCCTGGGGTTTGCCATGGACTCCTTTCCTGTTAGTGACATCCAGAGTGCTGTGCCCGTCAGCTGACACACCTTCCTCCACACCTGCCCAGTCCCTGCTCCAGGGTCCCCTCCCAGCTGCTCAACTAAAAACCTGGACTCGTCCTTCATTCCTTCACTTGCTCAGCAGACGCTCACTCAGCACCGGCCAGGCAGCAAGTGCTCTTTGTAGACACAATCAGTAAGGCAAAGACCACAAACCTCTGCAGGGAGCAGGGGTATCACTTCAACAGGCTGGTGGGGGGTAAGACGTCTCCCCTCCACCTGCTTCCCCTATGACCCCCTGCTCCTGATTCTGTCCACCTCACTACCCCCGGCTCCAGGCCACCAGCATGCCTGACCTGTGCTAGTCGCCCTCCGGGACCCCCGCCTCCCCCAGGCCAGGCTGTTAGACACATCAGTGCACCGTTTTCAATCATTCCCTGCACCCTTCAGAATTCATGTCTGGCCCCCTGGACACACTATTAAAGCCCTGCAGTGTTGCAGAAAAGCGTGTTACAGCACAGTTGTGAGACCAAGCAGCACTCAGAGAGTTAAGAACTCAGGTTTACTACACCAGCAAGCCCAAAAAAGTTAACACTCCAAGCTCTGGACCCTGTCTGTAGGTTTACACAGGCTTTTATAGGCTGCCAGTTTACACTTTGCAACATCATATGCAAATAAGGTGTAACAAAAGTTGACTAATTAGGAACAGGCTTTGTAGAAATGGACCAATCAGGAGTGAGGGAAATGGACCCATCAGGAGTGAAAGAAATAACCAATCAGGAGTGAGGGAAATGGACCAATCAGGAGTGAGAGAAATTACCAATCAGGAGTGAGCTTCATGCAAATGAAGCACTACAAATGGACCAATCAGGAGTTAGCTCAGAGAACCAATAGAATTTTAGGGGTAAGTTCCACTTGCCTAGAAGTAAGCCGTTTCCCAGGCAAAAAGTGAGATAAAGCCGCTGGGCCAGATGGTGCCGGCAGGAGAGTAGTGGCTGTGCCTCGGGGTCCTGCTGGTCTTTTTTATGGGGCCTCCCACCTCAATAGCTCCAACCCCGGCCTACGCCCCACGGCCGTCAGGTCTTACCTCGGTCCTGCAAGACCCCTGGGCCTTTGGACGCCTAGGCCTCTGCCTGGGGGCTCCTCGCCAGCCCCACAGGGAGGCCCCCGGGCCCGGTCAGAGCAGAGCCCGTGGCCCCCTGTCTTCCTCCGGCAGAGCCCGGGCCAGCCCTGCCCAGAGCAGCCCGGCTGCCCGGAGAGTGAACACAGGAGTTTCCTCGAGAGCGTTCACTGGTTTTACATTGAACCCTTTTAACCCCACTGGATGTGACTTTGGTACATGGTGCAAGATGAGGATTGTTTTTTTCTCAAAAATCTATGCAATGGTGCCAATTCCCCCTGTTAAATAATCTCCCCAAATCACAGGCTTGGGGTGACTCCCTTAGCATACAGGCCCCCCTAGACCAGATTCTAGCTCTGGGTCACACAGCCAACTGATTAACATAATTTATCTTCACAGTTTTCACAACACTTGGGAGAGCCTAGTTTTCTTCCTTACAATCTTTTCTAACTTTTACTTGGCTGTATTTATATTCATCTATGTTTTCCCAAACTAATTGTTATTCAATTTCTTAATCCCATAGGAATCGTGATTAAAGGTTTAATCAAACTGCCTAGTGATAACACTGAGTATTTTAAATTGTCTTCTTTGATCCAGTAATTCCACACGTGAGAACCTGTCACAGGAAATACAAAATATAATAAGGGAGAACTTTCTAGGTGTAAAGACTTTCTTTTTTTAATTAATTAATTAATTAAGGTTTTGGTGGGGGGAGGTAATTAGGTTTATTTATTTATTTTTAAAGGAGGTGCTGGGGGTTGAACCCAGGGCCTTGAGCACACTAAGCATGTGCTCTACCACTGAGCTGTACCCTCCCCCCGGTGTAAAGATTTTCTTTACAGCTTTTCTTATCCTAGAAAACAAGTCAGAAAGACCTAAATTTTAAGCAAATAAAGGAATTTAGTTTAAGCACATCATTATATACTCTGAATAGAATGACGCTTAAGTTTAATTCTTAAAATGTTAAATGAATAAAAGTGGATTCAAGACACACAAAAAATTACATTAAGCATATAAACTAAACTTGGCAAGACGTGACCGCCTTACGATGGTCTGCTCTTCCGTGTGGGAACACGGCGTGCTTCACTGCCTATTCAAATGTTCTTTTAACTTCTCTCAGCAATGTTTTTCCAGTTTTCTTCGCCAAGAAGGCTTGTTCGCTTCTTTGAAGATTGTTCCTGGGTAGCTTGTGAATATCTGGGGGTAATCCGCTGCTATACGTGTATCTTGCCCGGAGCAATTTCTTACTGATACTTGCTGATACATCACAATAATGCTTAGTCACTTCACTAAATCTTAATTAAACATAACTGGCTTTAGGTGACTCCCTTCAGATTTTGTCAGTGTAAAAATACGCTGTCTGTGAATAATGATGAGTCTACCTCATTCTTTCCAACAGATCATTCCTCTTTTTCTCTTTTAGGTCCCACAGCGTTGCCCAGATCCCCCCAAATCACATTACTAACAATTACAAAATGATGATAGTGGTGATCTTTGCACCTGGTTTTAATAAAACTGTCATAAATGTCTCATCATTAAAAGTGATGATGGTTACTGATGTGACATACGATAGTCTTTATTACATCAAGAAAACAGTCTTCTGTTCACAACAGAACTGAAACTTGTACAAGGGAAAGAAAAGCGTTTTTGTCTCTCCTCTCCCAACACTTAAAAAAAAGCCATTTATTTATAATAATTTCACTTTTTAAGGGAACTGCACCCCTGCCTCCAAAGACATACTGAAGAGAGGAACACAGGCCAGAATCTTCTCATTCTGAACCGTAAGACACAAATGGTCCCTTGGCCGAATGTCGGGGGAAGGGCTGAAAAATCAATCAGACAGTAACAAAAGTTTTAGTTGTTAGTCATTTTCCAACATTTAACTGGTCAGTATCAATAATCCCATACAGCTGATTATTTTATAGCAAACTCAGTCTGAGGCTAAGCTGCCTAAAATTAAGTTTCTGGAGAGACCTGCGTGGTCTTCCTTCAGCCATGGTGAACAGCTACTAACGCCCTCACCAGTTTTAAATCAAGGGCATTTCCCCCGTGCTCTGTAACGGGGACTTTGAGGTCTCCACACCGCCTAGATTCCAACCCTGGGGCGAGTTCCAGGTCGCCTTCCTCAGCCCTCCCGCCGGCCACTCTGGGTGGACGGAGGCTTCCGCGGGGGAAGTGTCCTGTGTGATCGGGGTCTCTGCTGACCGTCCGCTGCGCCACAGAGCCTAGTCTGTCCTCGACCTGCGACGAGAACCCACTCCTGATCGCTGTGTTCCTTTCAGACGTCCGTCACCGGGGGGTGGGCCCCAAGGGGGCAGAGGAAGGGGGAGCCGCGGGCCCTGGGCTGCCGGGCCCTCGGGCACCCCCACGCCGCCCCTCCTCGCACCTCCAGGCAGCACAGCCCGACGGCTCCTGGGCTGAAGGGCCCGCACTCCGAGGGCTCACCCCCGCCTGGCCGGCGCCGGGCGGCGACTCCTCCGCCGCGAACCAGACCAGGTGGTGGTGCCGCCCCCTAGGGAGGCCCTCAGGGAGCTGGGATTTGCGTGCGGGCGCCAGGGCGGAACCGGGGGTCTGCTTTTCCTCCTCGTCTCCGTGGGGCCAGGGAGGCAGGGTGGGGGGGCATTCCAGTGGTCTCCGACCCTAACCCTCGTCCTCCTGCCCGGGCCGACGCTCTAGACAAACTGCACCCCACCTCTACAACTGCAGGTGAGGAACTTAAATCAGGCAACGCTCAGGCAAATCAGCGGTCTCTGATGTAATCATAAGCATCGTGATCTCCGAGGCCCGAGGCCTTAGACAGAAACACTCCCGAAGCACCAGCTCGGCTCGAGTCCCGCCGGGCGGCACCGCCCGCCCCGGCGCAGCCTCCGTCACCCCAGACGGCACCCGCAGACGGCACTGCCCGCAGCACCTCGGCGGCGGCGGCGGCCTGGAGGGCGGGGCGCCGGGGCGCCGGGCCCTGGGAGGGGAAGGCCGAGTGTGCTGCGCTCCGCCGCCGCCGCCGCCGCCGCCGATGAGGATGTGAAGGGAGCTCATCTGACTCTTCCCGCTTATGCCACACCCCGGGGCCAGCTCGCCGCCCTGTCCCTTTTTAAAAAAGCAAGAGGGAGAGTCTCAAGAATATACTGAACTACAAGCGTGGATCTGGCCTAACACCTAGCTACCAGCTTAATTCCACGGCTGGGCAAAAGATATTACCAGTAAGTGTCCTTAAGCCAATCAAATGTATGGGCCCCCCTGCAAATTTTAATGGCGTTGGCGAGTTTTTAATTCTTAGCTATACCCTAAAGTGTCTTTTTGGTATTGTATTTTCATTTCTATGGTAACCTTATTACAAAAATTCTACATTCGTGGTTTTTAATAATATAGTTACAGCACTAAGAAAATAGAAGGGCTGAGGGAGGGTGCAGCTCAGTGGTGGAGTGTGTGCTCAGCATGCACGAGGTGTTGGGTTCAATTCCCCAGTACCTCCACTTAAAAAAAAAAATAAACAAAAAGAAAAAATGTAAGGGCTATCAAATTTAGTGTACCAAAAGTTGCATAAAAGTACATAAAATAACCATTTTGGACTTTAAAACATTTCTTCTCCAATGCGACATGATCGAAAGTGACAGTTCCATCCCTAAGGTTAATTCTGAATTTGAAGAGACTCATCCTGAGAAGGTCTGAAACACCAGGTGGCCACTGAGAACGTGTGGCCGTGGACACGTCAGCTAGCTCCAGCATCTCCTGAACAATTAATCCACTCACCCAAAGATGATGCAGATGACGTCTCAGACCCCGAGGTCTGTCTGGTCCTTAGAGTTCTGACTCCAGGACCGATCTCTCTGGCCACACTGGAAACTCCCCTAAAGGCACGGAGCAGGCTGCCTTGTGCTTCTGAGCCCAACCCAGAGGTCTCAACTGCACCTTGGCTACGAGGTGGGAGAGGCTGAGGGCAGCGGGGAAGTGAGGGCCCGACGCTGCTCTAACAGCCTGGGCAGCTTCCCGTACAATCCTCTGGTGCCAAATGTGCTGTGAAATTCAGGATTTTTCAGACTTTCTGAAGGACAATATGGTACATACCCCATACCTCGTATAACACACAGGGAAGGGTCTGGAGTAACAGTCTATTCAAAACCATCAAAATCTCCCCCGTGACGTGCACAGATGTCCACTATCAGCAGCCTCACACCAGGTCACATCCAGCTTTGCCACCAAATGAGCTGTGAGAATACTTCCAGAGTTTGGAGCTTCTGGATTTTGGAACTGCAGATTCACCACCCCTGCTTGAGAGCCTCTGTGTACGGCTTGTCACCCTGCTGCTTAAAAATACATTAATGCCTCTCACCAAAGAATTCAAAACAAAATCACAGAGAAGTCCTTTCTCGGCTTCTTCCTCCTTAATTGATCTGATAAACCATCTATTTTTTAAAAGACACAGCGGATCGAACCTGAGTGTAATTCACAGGCCGCCGCGCAGTGACACCCAGGCTGCTCTGCAGAATGAAGAGTTAGCAGGTTAAATGGCCAATCACTGCTCTCTGCTCCCCGGACTGAGTCTGACTCACTCCTACTGCTTCCAGTGTGAACCACCGAGCGTGATGGAAAAGAAACAGGAAGCAAGACCAGCCCTGCCATCCATGCCACAGCACTCACAACTCCCCCCGTCTGAGGCAAAGCCACCCAATTCCCAGCAGTGCTCATTAAGATTCAGAGCATCAAGCAAAAACTTTGAGCAGACCCGAAGCTACACAAATGCATAATTTATGAAGAAAGTCAGAAACTAGAACATACAGCAAACAGAGTAGCTACGCCACAGGAGGCGTGGGGGAATCGAGTTGTGGAAGAAAAGGAAAACCCGGTTTGCCTATAACCCCCCTCCCAGGGACGGCTGGGAAGACGAGAACAACAAACCTCGCAAGAAGCACATCAAACAGATTTTTTGCAACCAGACCCTTAAACAAAACAGGCCCTTCCCGGCCGGGCCTGCGGGCGCGGCCGCCGCTGGTTTCAGTGGGACTGGGAAGGTGTGAACGCCGTGTGTGACCCTGAGCCACAGGCCTAGTTCGGGTTTAAGCACTCTTTTTTGAGGCCAAATTCTGTCTATATTTCCCTGATTTTGAATCTACCTCTGCTCCCATAAAACAGTGTAATAAAAAGCAAAGACACAAGAGGCAACCTTTCAACATCAAAAATGAGAAAGTCTCGTCCGGGACTACTGGCTCAGACGTGCGCAGGGCCCCCCTTCCCACCCCACCCACACGCTCGGGACCAAGGCCACAGGCCCTCGGGAAACACAGGTTTCTAAAAATCAAATTAAAGAACTGCATACAAAATAGAGATCACAACTGCTTTAAACAAACGAAAGAAATCTCTTCTTAAAGGAATCCCATACTGAACATTTCTGTGGCTCCTTCATTAAACAGGAGTCCCCCCGGTGCCACCTTCGCAAACCTGGGCATCTGTGACGGGGTTCGAACGCGACACATACACCCGCGGTCTGAGGAGCCAGTCCACTTGCACTGATGAGCTGAGTGAGGGACAAAAATTACTTCCTTGCCTTTTCTTGTAGCACCTTATGAGGTGAAATTTAAATGTATATGTAACGGGCACATGAAACGATGCTCAACATCGCTAATTATCAGAGAAATGCAAAATAAAACTACAATGAGGTATCAACTCACACCGGTCAGAATGGTCATCATTAAAAAGTCTACAAATAATAAATGCTGGCGAGGCTGTGGGGGAAAAGGAGCTCTCTTACACTGCTGGTGGGAATGCAAACTGGTGCAGCCCCTATGGAGGACAGTATGGAGGTTCCCTAAAAAACTAAAAGTAGAGTTACCATGTGATCCAATAATCCTACTCCTGGGCATATACCAAGAGGGAACTCTTAATTTGAAAAGACACCTGCACCCCAGTGTTCACAGCAGCACTATTTACAACAGCCAAGACATGGAAACAACCTAAGTGTCCATCTACAGATGACTGGATAAAGAAGATGTGGTATATTTATACAACGGAATACTATTCAGCCATAAAAAAAGAACGAAATAATGCCATTTGCAGCAACATGGATGGGCATAGAGATGATCATACTAAGTGAAGTAAAAAAAGAGAAAGACAAATATCATACATCACTTACACATGGAATCTAAAATATAATACATGTGAACTTATTTGTAAAACAGAAACACTCACAGACATAGAAAACAAACTTATGATTACCAAAGGGGAAAGGGGGAGGAGGGGTAAATTAGTAGTTTGAGATTAGCAGATACAAACTACTATATACAAAATAGATAAACAACAAGGTCTTACTATACAGCACAGGGAACTATATTCAATAGCTTGTAATACCTACAATGAAAAAAGATTATATATGTGTGTGTAAGTATATCTATACACATACCTACACACAACCGAATCCCTCTTCTGTACACCAGAAACTAACACAACACTGTAAATCAACTATACTTCCATTTTTTTAAAGTATGAAACTAAAAGTACTTGTTTGTCACAGAGGTATAAATAATATGAAGAAGATACATACACTTGCAAATTAACTCTACAGAATTCAACAATGTGCAGCCTAAACCCGTCAACCCTTCTGTTGAAGCCTGAGATCTGAGTGGAGGGGCGGTTGAGGGCACAGGTCAAAGAGCGCTATCTGTCACGAGCAGGAACATCGCACCACCCTTCCCGCGCGTTCCAGGTCACACAACAGTTGGTCAGCAGGCAAAGTCTGCAGTGTGCGCCCCGTATCTCAGTAGGGCTGTTGGAAAAGACGTCTTTTCAAAGGATGTTCCATGGTTTGGGACACCCTCAACAGAGCCTGAGGGCAGAGGGGGGCCCATCCGGGTCCTAATTACGAGTCCTAGTGTGCAAATGCACACACGCAGAGGTCACGGGTCCCAGGTGGCCATCACCTCCGGGGAACGGAGAAAATGGGCGGTCCCTCTTTGTAGCTGGCCCTTCTGTGAGTGTATTTTCAAATTTTCAACCGTGAACACACATTACTTCTCTAAGCAGAGGGAAACATTATAAAAATGACCGCATCCCACCAGTCAAGGATTTTCACACGTGTGCGTGTGTGTGCATATAATTGTTATTATATCCTGAAGGTACACAGAGGAGCTCGTTGGGCTGGCTGAAGCTTACACTATTATCCAAGACGACGAGCAGGCCAGGGGCCGGGCCGGGGTGAGGAACCCAGGGCAGCGATTCCCCACAAGCCCACGGGGACAGCGTGTTCTCACCCCCTCCTGAGAGCTCTGCTAACCCAACTGCATGTGGGCTGACGACCAACAAACACCTGGTCTTGGCAGAGCAGGTGCAGCAAAGGGCTCTGTCTAAGCGCCTCCCTCCTTCCCGGGTTAGAACACAAGGCCAAGCCCACAGCTAAAACTGCTTTTGTGGGAACAACGAGATTTTCTGATTCAATAAACAGATTGATTTCAAGGTTGTTTAGAGCTTCCCGTTATTTCATAAAACACCGACGCCGCCTTACCACTCCTAATGTAAACTACAATTAGCAGCGGGGGGCTGACTCACTCATTCAGGACTAATCGTTCTTCCACCCTATTATCCAGCAATATGTCACCCATGGTGCAGACCTCATAAAAACAAATCTCAAAACAAACCAAAGTACACAGAGCTCCCACACCAGCTCAAGAACTACACCCGAGTGGCTGGAACACCTTGATAGCGGGCATCTTTGCACGCAGAAGCCGGAGGCTGCTACACGGGGCTGTTCTGCTCCCACGCAGCCTCCTGGCTGGGCCAACGTTATTGTGAAGCTGCTCTCAAAGGCCCCACCGCTCCCCGCGGACTGACAACAGCACCGCAGCCCGGAGCTGGCGCTCGGGCCCCTGCGTCGTCGAGGCAGACGCGTGTTCCCAGGGAGACCAAGTCGTGACGATGGCTAACATTCCCCGGGGAAGGCAGAGCCTGGAGGAAGCCAGGCAGCTGCTACAGGGAGACAAGGAGGCTGGCACCAGGTGTGGGGAGAGCAGGAGAGAAAGAAACCCCTATTTCAAGGAGAACTGGGGCCGGCATGTGCCGCTGGGGATATCGGAGAAGAAAGGTCCTGAGTGGCTGAAACTCCGCCCCCACGGGGAAAGCCACAGGTGCCTGCCGTCTGTCCCCTCTCCTGCACATATGATAGCCTCCCATGCGGTGGCCCCACCTTCTCAAGGCAGAAAATAAACACGACTGTGTCTCAGACTCGCTTGCAGCTGAGGGGTCGGTGTGCGGCCTGGGCGAGACACACTCACCCGAGAACTGGGTCCTCAGCCCAGCAATGCCGGGCCCCACAGGGGTCATCCCCGTGTCCCGGCTGTTCAGCAGCCACAGAAGCCCCTTGAGGTCTTTACAACCTCAGGGTCCAGCCTGGGTCCTCCTGGAGATCCTGCAACGCGGTCCTTTTCTGCTGAACCTCCGGGCGTGGGCTCCGACACCTGTAATGTAACACCCCGCGGGCCTGCCGTCGGCCCGCTCGTGGGGCACTCCTGAACCTCCCCACCTCCGACCTGCCATCCAGAAGTAACAGAGCTGCCGGCACCAGCTTCCGTCTAGATGACCGTGAGCTCAGGCGTACTTTTGGTGCCTTCAGACTGAGTGTGTCCGGGCTCGGGAAGATTCCTGACGGTGACGGTCCAGGGGCGACCCAGCTCTGGCCTCTCGTTTCCTCCTCCCCTCCGCAGACTCGGCCAGCTGGGCCGTGTGAGACTGGGGGCAGAGGGGCCGCCTGCTGGGGTAATCGCACCTTGGGAAAACCTTTGTGTGTCTTCCACCCCCTGATTTGCCGTTGGCTGAGCTGGAGTAACGCATAGAATGCCCAGAGTTAAATCCAGTGATGATTTTGGCCTCTGAATGTTTTCTCCCCCGGAGAGCCTTAGGGGACGTCGGCGGCGGCTGGGGCTGGACCCGAGGAGGAGCGGTTCCCAGCCTCACTGCACTCCGAGCGGCCACGGGGGCCAGAGACGATAGCAGTGACCACGACCTTTGGAGTCGAACAGGCCCAGGATCCAGGGGTCAGTTCCTAGCCTTGCCTCTCACCAGCCACTCTGAGTCCCAGGCTCTGCTCCTCACCACCGCCACCTACTGCACACGGCTGTTGGGGGACCACGAGGAAAGGTGTGGGCCGGAGGTTAAAACAAGCACATCGGTGTACAGACAGCAAGGCAAATGACGGCCCCAGGCCTTCCACGTACAGGTGCGGGAAGAGCCAAGAATATCCCGTTAGGTGAAAGAAGGACATCGCAGAGCAATGTGTACAAACGCAACTTCTGCCGAAGAGAAGGAGGGACATGCAAGTGTGTGTTCCACCTGCTAGAGGGACGCGCCAGAGACTGGAGAGCCTCGTGCATGACAGAGCGGAGGGAGGGGGCACTGGAGGGTCCTCTCAGTTCACCTCTCCGTGGCATCTGGGTTTCTGAACACATGGATGTATGTCACCTATTAAAAATGTGTAGAAAGGTAAACTGACAGAATCACCTATCATTCTCAAAGTCAAAGGAATTGAGTGACCACAGTTAAAAATCTTAAATACAAATACATCCTTTCTACCATTGAAAACTTCAGCAATTTACCATCAGCCAAACTGCATCATTTTGTCACAATAAATTGATTGTGTTCATTTGGATTTTATTGGTTTTACAGTTGGATTTATATTTCATTTCTATGTTGGTTTTGGATCAAAAACTATATAAAATTCCTTAACCATAAAGAATTCATATGTAGCATTCGTTTTTACATATCTCAGCAGCATTATAATAAAAATTCTATTTTCCTATTGTGAACGAGGATTTAATCAATTTTTTTAAAAACATGGATGGAGGGCACTCAGACATGTGGCGCACAGACATGCAGCAAGCAGCCACCCGATGAGGCCTGAGCGTCCCAACAACTGACACCCGCCCGGCTCTGCAGCCCGGGGGTCTGTGCCGCGCCACCTGCCTGGTCAGACGGTGAGCCTCCAACCTGAGCAGCCCCCGCCAGTCATCCAGAGCAGTGCTTCACTCCGAGAAGGGCCCTGCTGATTGCACAGGGAGGTGTGCAAGGCAACCCTCCCCCCTCACAGGCCTCCACGTGAGTGAGCAAATGGATGCAGACAGATGCTCCATTTATCTACTGATAAATAGCTACTGAGACATATGGACACACTGTGAGTGAATGAGGGGATGGGTGTACAGAGAAACAGACGAATGAGCAGGTGAGCAGCACAGACGGCTGGCTGGACGATGGACGGATGGACGGATCCAAACAGAAGCCTGAGACTTGCCTCAGGCAACCAGTCCCACAGTCTCATCACCAAAACAAAGTGAGCACAACAGGACGACTCCCCAAATCCAAATTAATCAACAGCCTCCACAAAGGCAAGACGGGGGCGGAGACGTCGCTCACCAAGAAAACCGCCACACACCTGCACGTATTTCTGAAGACCGCGCCAACACTTTTTCCGCGGCTAAGGAAGCCACTTCCTTAAAGATCTGGGAGTAGGAGCCATCATAGACAACAGCAGCTCGGTGCCCGACCCCCCGCCGCCCCGCAGCCCCGGAGCTGCGCACAGCTGCTCGCACTTCCAAACCAGGACGACAGAGGACGAACAGAGCCAGCGTGACGCCGGTTCCTGGGCGGCACACCCATGTCCTTCTGACGCGGCCCCGGCTCGTTCTGGGGCTGGCCCAGCGCCGTGGACCCAGGGCCTGAGACGGGGCGGGCCCTCCTGGTGGCCGGCGGGAGGGATAGGTCTGCGAGGCCTACGTGTGTCGGGCTGCATGGGAGCTCTGCGGACCTAACTCCGCCTCCAAACACAGGTAAATTCCACCACCACTGTTTCAGCTTCTGAAACCGCAGCTCGGGAAGAGAACGCCCTGGGACCCAGCCAGGATTCAACCCCCTTCCATCTACTTCGCAGCCGGCGTGTCCGTCACTAGACGAGAGGCGTAGGCCTCCCCTCCCTGGCCCCACACAGCCTCCCTGTCCCGTGAGCCCTCAAAGGGCGCACGCACCGCACGGAAGGACCTGCCGCGTCCTCCAGCCCAAACCAGCCTCACCGAGCCTGAGGCTGGGAGGCAGTTTACAACTCGTCCGCTCTGTCTTCACCGCCTCCCCACTTTTTATTAACTCCACAAACTGAAACCTGAGAGGCTGCATAACTTTCATCACGAAACTATTATTTAGTAGAAGAGTAAGACCAAATCTCAAGCTTTCAGTAATTTCACTGCAAAACGCTGAGTTAAAAGCATCCAGTCTCTCTTTCCTCTTTGCCTGGCTGAAAACTTCACCTGGAGGTTTAGCAAAGCTGGCCCTTATGCCCCGGCCCCACGGCCCCCCGGGAGTGCTGGTGGACAGCGGGGCACACCCCAAGACCAGGAGTCTATAAGCCCTTATTTCACCGCGTTTCATTCAAATCCGTACAAAAAAAAGCCCCCTACAGTAATGTTGTTCTCAGACCCCGGAACTAGCGGCGCAGCCCTGACCCAGGGGATGGCGGGGACTGGAGCGATGGTGGCAGCCCAGCCCCGCCCGCAGTGGCTGCGGGCAGGTGCTCCCTGTGCACAGAGAAACCCTGAGCGCGCGGCCAGCCCACAGACCCCACCTTCCAGGCCACGGGGCCGCGCCACGGCTACCCTGCTCCTGCAGCAGCCCCCACTGCTCTGCCCTCAAAAGACCAGCTCATTCCTTCAGCCAATGATTATCCCTAAATTGACAAAGAGGGAGGAAATTATTTTTACCACTTTGTAATGCAAACACCCTGCACAGGCCCGCGTGGTAACAGCCGGATGCCGTTCTCACAAAAGCCACTCCGCCCTCCTTTGGTACCAGCGTAGCTCAGGAGCTCAGGAACCTTCAGTTTCTGTCCAGTGCTTAACACGAAGCTCTACAAAACTAAGTCCTTCCTTCCCGCGCCGCTTCCTGCGACCTCCCTCGTGTGGCTAAGCTGTATTACGGTTCAGTCTTCAGCTGAAACGGGCTTCGCGCTGGACACTCGTTTTCCTTACGGGAGCTGGGAACTTCGGCACCTGCCGAGCAGAGGCTGCCCGCGTGACCAGCCCCCATCAACACCCTTGGCACTGAGTTTCTACAGAAAGTCCCTGGTCATCAGCATTCCACAAGTGTGGTCCCAGCTCGCTCCTGGGGAACTTGGGCGTGTTCTGTGCGGCTCCGGCAGAGGCGCCCTGGAGCCTGTGCCTGGTTTCCCGCAGCCTCAGCCCGCGCACCTGCTCCTTGCACAGGCTTTCCTGCCTCCTTCCACTGTGATGGTCACAGCCACGAGGACCACATGCCAAGTCCTGGGAGGCTTCGGAGGGCTCAGCGCAGGGGTGTCCTGGGGACAGGGACGCAGACCAGACAGCAACCGCGTCTCTCCCCACCCCCCTCGCCCTTCAGAGGGCCCACCAGCAATCACGGGCGGCACTGGGTGGGTCGGGATGCACCTCCCCCAGGCTCCTAAACTTATCGCTTCTTAGTACTTGATTACAAATTAGCCCTTTGGCCGATCTTAAGCGCTCAGAAAAACAATCATTTACGCCAAATCCCCCTCATCCTGAGCTTTCGATGCTTTCACGGTTTCTTGATAGATTTCTCTTGGTGTGGAAACAGGATGAGATTTAGAATCATTTTCAATTTACTTAATAAAGTCCACGGCTTGCATTGCCTGGATGAAAGTGAGATTCTTCTCACTGATGGAGATGCTTTTCATGACGAAAATAAACGGCATGGTGAGCTGAGCAGACAGCGGCTCCACCGCGCACGGAGGAAAACCCCCAAGACACACGCACGTGGGAAGGCGCGAGGTGCGAAGCACCCCGCCTGCGACGACCATCATGCGGAGCGACCCAGGAAGCACAGGGGCCGCCCTGCTGGCGGCAAACCTGCGGAGTACGCCAGAGGGTGGGAGGAGAACTGGAATGCGTGTGGTAAAAACCTCCCGCCCGCCTGCGGGCCACGGCCCCGGCTCTAACGTGGGGTGCTTGCTGGGGTGGGGGGGCTCCACGGCCCGGGGCTTCGCGGCACCCACGCCCTCAGTGCTGACCCTCCTGGCGGGGATTCAGAAAGGGGCCGAGGGACAGCCTGTCTCTGCTCCAGGACGTCTGGGCCCTCGGCTGGCAGCGTGCAAAAGCCGGCAATGACTCACCCTGGAACCACCTGGAAGCTGCTTCTCTCACGCATCTGGCAGTTGATGCGGGTGGGACCCCAGCTCTGCAGCCCTGGGACACCAAAGCGCAGCCTCCCCTTGTGGCCTCCCACGCGGGGCTGCTCCGGGCTTCCTTGTGGCTCGGTGGCTCGGTTCCCAGCACGGGCGCCCAGGGAGAACCAGGCAGAGGCAGTGTTGTCTTTAGCCCCCAAGGCACAGGGCATCCTTTCTACCATGGTCACGGGTGGCCCAGACCCACGAGGATGGAAAAGGGACGCGGCCTCTCAGGGGAAGAAGTGTCACCGTGTGGGAGGGGCAGGCTGTGTGGTCCCCAGTCTGTGGTCCCCCTGGCCGCAGTTCACATCCACCCACGTGCAAGTGCACCTGGCACCTCTCCAAGGCCCCGGGCCCCGGGGATAGCCCCCGCCGCTTGACGACCAGATCTCGTCACCAAGATCACGTCCCGGGGTGGATGGGGCTCCTCACAGGACCCCTCTGGTCCAAAGGCCTGGGCACTAAAGACACATACATGGGGTGCACGGCGCACACACGACACATACACAAGGTGCACACTCTGCACACGCACTACATGCACGCATGGCGCACACACGGTGCACGCACGACACACACGCACGCACGACACACACGCACGCGTGGCGGGTGGCGCAGGAGAGCAGGGGCACCTGAGCCCGGCGCCTGCTTGGGGCTCTGGCTGACTGCGGGGGTTGTGCTCTGGGGTGCATGGCACCGCCCTCTCAGATACACGCCCGCCGCCAGCAGGCCCCTGTGGGGCCCCCGTCCTCTGCTGTAGCTGCTCTGACTGCCCAGATCTGACTGTCTCGTGCATGCGTCCTAAGACTCTCAGATGCTAAGAACCTTCACCAGACAGGAGACATGAACTACCTGGTAACAATGTAGCCCCAGTCCTTCCGGCTCCTAAGGACTGATCACCCGCACTCCAATTCCCAGAAAAAGCAGCTCCCGTTTGCAGCTGGGTAGTTTTCTCAGCCTGCTGTCTGCCTGTAGACGTTCAGGGGCCCAAAGGTCTTTTTTCATTTTGCTCTGTTGCTTGCAGTCCAAGCAGATACATAATCTCTTTACAAACTCTGTGGGGTTTGTGTATCAACAGATAATCCACTCCACCAGACAAAGCCACACCCATGAAGAGCCCTTTGTCCCCACCTCCCGGTCCGGGCTCCCTGTCCTTCCGACTCTCAGAGGCCGGCATCCGAGGGAAGGACCGTGGGGGAGGCCCCACCACGGCCCAGATTTGAGGCCTCAGCGAAGGCTCCCACACATCAGCCCAGAGGTGCCACCTGCCTGGGGCCGTCTGTTCAGGTGAGGCCCCTTGCCCTGGAGACGAGGCTGAGAGCGAGACAGTTGATTTCTGACCCCGGCGGATCCTGCCACTGTCCTGCAAGGCTTCAGCTCATCTGCTCCTCCCCAGTGCTGCCACAGGCCCCGAGCAGAGGCCAGGTGGCTCTTGGGATATTCTGCCTGGAAATCTCCTGGACTAGACTAGATGGCTGGTTCCAGCAAACACGTTCTGTGCGATTTGCTCTTTGCCACGACTGCCACCCCAAACGTGCTGCCACCCATCGCGAGGAGCCCTATCCCTCTAGTTCGCAACGCCCACGCCCTCCACAGGCAGGGGCCCCATCCGGCCAGGCCCGTGCGCTCACCTTCTGTCCATCCAGGCAGGAGGGGCAGACACCCCTCGCCCCGGCCCTGAACGCTTCCGCGAGGCCCTCAGACTGGCCCTCTACCTGTCCCAAAGCCAAGGCCGAAGGCTTTAGGGTTTTATTATGGCAACAGCTGTTTCCAGCTTCCAAAATGTGTTCACGTCACCCACTGCTGTTCATCGCCCTTACCCATCATCACGGGATTGTGCACAAACCCCGTGGGATGAGAGCTCGGAAGGGCCCTGCGGCGCCGCCTGGCCCCTCTCGGAAGGGGCTGAGCTGCTAAAACCCCGCAACCTTCGTCCTCTGGTAAGGGCACATCACACTGGGCTCTGGGAAAACGTGAGGGACCTGTGAAGTGACGTGACGACAAGGCCCCTGGCTGAACCCAGCCACTCCCAAGTCAACCGCGGCGAGAGTCCATTCAAACATGGGGAAAACGTCGTCAAACGCACAGGGCCGCGCTCCCCACGGGCGCCCTCCACACCAGCGCCTCCAGGATGAGAGAACGAAGTCTAAAACTCACACCACCCACCACCCAAGAAGCAAGTTAAACAGAACATAAACCTGGGTGCCCCCCCCATCAAAGAGAAGCACTGCAGGGGCCCCAGCGCCACCGGAAGCCTGCCCGAGAGGCCCCGCGCCCCTCTTGATGACCGCAAACGCACCAGCCCCTGAGGGGACCCACAGCCGCAAAGGCAAACATTAAAGACAAAAAAGCTGGAGTTACCGAAGCCTGCTAGCCTTTGAAAAGAGGAAAAAAAAAACTGGAGAGGGAAGTTTTATAACATGCAGACAAAAAGATAAATATGCTTCTTTTTCACCTTTTTTTTAACATTTGCAAAGTCCTAATAGGTCAATCCTCTCTTACTGATTCCAGTCCCATCTTGGAAGACGTGAGATGAGGACCCAGTAGGGATGAGCAGGTTTCCTTAAAGGGAAACGTAACTAGGAACAATACGAATGTAAGCCAAGTGGCAGCCCCAGAGAAGCTGCTTCCGGAGCCCCTGCTCCCCATGCGCGTTTCCTCACAACCCACGTCCACGGTGACAGACCCTGTGAACCGAAGACAACACGAACTAGCAACATCCCAACTAACCTGCCCAGCCTTTGGGTTCAAGTGCTAATATAACGAAAATGATGCCATACGCGTTATCGAGACAAACTTACATCAGTCCAAAAAAATAAGTAAATATTATATTTTAATAAAGTTCCTAGCAAGCTCTCCTCAAAACACTGTATCCCAAAGCAGCAGGGCAGCTGGCTGGTGGCCAGAACCCTTACAAGAAAAATCCTAATAGCTTGGCCAGATTATTGAAAGCATCAAAACCAAAACTATATCCCACATACTGTATAAGCAGAGGGGATGCGCACACTCGTGCAGACGTCCCCGAGAGGGAGCTGTCAGCCTCCGTCAGGCCCGCACACCGCAGCCCGCGGGACCCCCGAGGTGCTGCCAGACCCCCCTCGGAGAGTCACGGGTCCACTGCCGTTGTTGTGCTTTGCTTTTTTTCTACCTAATGAAACTAGATGTTTAAGAAAAAGGCTGGGGAAACCCACCTGACCCCCACTGTGTGCTGCAGCAGACATAAGCCCCATATCAGCTCACTTGATCTATTTTTTTTAAAGGTTTAAAATTCTAGCATCCTTCCCTCAACCTGGGTGAATGTTAGGCCACAGCAACCTCAAAGGCAGAAAGACCAAGCCCAATGTCTGCCGTATTTCATAAAACTATATACATAAACAGGAACAAAGAATCACGAGACTGGCCCTTCTGCAAATACCAGTCAAATAATTTTTCTTATTGGAGTGCTCTCGAAGGTAGAAGATTTAGGCTGAGTGCCTTTGTAAACACCTGCGTGCCTCTCAGACCCAGCTAACTAGTCCGTCCATCAGTTAACCTGGGTGAAAAATGAAGTGAGCAGAAAGGATCACCGCCGAATTCAGGCACTATGGCGTTCTTAACAGAGTGGGCGTTTACTGAGCTCCTGCTGAAGGTTCTCGTACCCTCCCGGCTCTGACTTCTGAAATACACAAAAGCCAAAATGAAAAGGGGCAGTTGTCAGCAGGACAGATGTCAAAGGGCTGTATCTCCAAGCCCTTGGCGAGAAGAAGTCCCACTCCCCAAGTGGCAATGCCCCAGGGAACGGACTGCAGCCCTGCTGATTAATGTCGCCACACTTGAGAAATACAGAGCAGAGCCCGCCTGTGATGGATACTTTCAATTACATGTTTAATTTTCAGTAATGGCTAGTTCTCTCTGCTGATTTTAAAGGCTGTACCCTTGCGCTGTGCTCACAGCCCCAGACAAGCCCCTCCACGCAGAGAGGGCACACGCATCCCTGACTTTGGGAGCAGAAGGAAAACGCGTGTGGCTGCCACGCCGGCGTCCCGTGGCTGAGGGGCACAGGCTGCCCATAGGCAGGCGCTTCGCGTCACACTGCAAAGGCAGCACACAGAAAGGGGCCTGCCTCTGACAGTCGGGGTGCTGGTGCCGGACGAGGAGCCGAGGCTCGCCTCCCACGTTCAGAGGGCTAAAAGATCACTCAACACCACTTCCGTTTCTATAAGCCAGCAGCTCTCAATCTTTTTGGTCTCAGGACCCCTTTATGCTCTTAAAATTTGTGGCAGGTCTCAAAGACCTAACTATCAATATTTATCATGTGATAGAACAGGGTTTTTTTTCATTTTTATTAATCCATTTAAAATGAACAATTACAACTTATTACATATTAACATAAACGATATATTGGAGGGGTAGGTAATTAGGTTTCATTTATTTATTCATTCATTCATTCATTTAAATAGAGCACTGGGGACGGAACCCGGGACCTCGTGCATGCTGGGCACGCAGTCTACCACTGAGCTACATCCTCCTCCTGATAAATGATACATTTTTATTAAAAAACAAAACAAAACCTCTGTCTTCTCAAAAAAAAAAAAAATTAGAGGCGTGGCAATGTTTCTCCTTTTTAAGAACCACTTTACTGTCTGAATTCCCAGACGGCGGGTGGGGGGCGGGTCTCTGTCCGCTTTTGCATTCAGCCCGCTGCAGCATGCCCTCTTGAAGCGCACAGAGGAAGCCCAGCCCCCCCGGGTGTGCAGCCGCACACCTCTGCGTAGCTTTTCCAAATAGCTGGACTACTTCTTGATGCTGCACCAAAACTCAGCAAGCGGCAGCTTCTCAAAGGTTATTTGCAACGTGGACTCTGAAACTGTTTCAAAACCCTTTCCTGCTGTTACATTAAATAGCTGTGCTCTGCCTCACGCGCTGAGCGGCTCTTCGACCCCACGCACGGGTCATCTACAAACGACTGGTCACCAAGGCACGCGGACCTTCCCAAGCTCGCCGCGCCTCCCTCTGCAACATCCGACGACCACAGTCGACGCCGCCCCTGCCGTTCTCAGCAGGAGAAGCTTCAGGCACCGGGAAGCCGTCAAGTTCACAGTGGCAGATACAGGCTTCTCAACATTCTAATTTTCAGTCAAAACCTCAAATTTTATCATTGGCAACAAATGCCATCAGTTGTTTTCCTTGAAGTGACAGCTCGCTTCTCATTTTTAAGAAAATTCTTACAGTTGTTCTTTCAAGGAAAAACAGTGTTGTATAAAAAAAAAAAAAAAAAAAAAACCAGCTCCGCTTACAGCCCGGTTCCCCAGGTGCTCTTCCTGGGACAGCCATCGGGGCACAAGCCGCAGCGGAAGAGCTGTAGGATGCTGTGAGCAAGTGCTCTGAAGGGCCAGGGTGCGACCGTCCCTCCCCGCTTCACCTGAACTGAAAGCGTTGCTGGTTTCCAGTGCCGGTGCAACACCAGGAAGCACGCGGTGACCGTCCAGGGTGGGGCCACGCCGGCACCGCTGCTCCTGCACCCGGCGCGCGGGCCCACAGGCCCACACACAGGCCAACAGCCTGGCAGTGAGTGCCCTCACCGCCCCCCGCAAGGGTCACGGAGTCTTGCAAACACGCTTTGAGAATTTTACTGAGTGTAGGAATGTGAAAACAGACTGCACTGGATTTTCTTTATCGGGAGGATTACAGGAATAATTAAAGTAAATGTTCCTTTAAGTATTTAAACAGAAACAGAAAGGTGTTTGTCTCCACAAATGCCCTATTCTGTTAGGACACTAAGTAACCATGGACGAAAATGAAAAGTTACAAAGCTACGTGATACTAAGACCTTTCGGGCCAGAGGTGGCAATTAGCGATCTGTCAGATAGAGGTTACCTGTCAGCTGTGTGGAGCTGTCCTGTCACCGCTCCCATAGTGCACAGCCCCCCACCACCACTGCCCCCCACCCCAGAGCAAGCGGCCAGCACCTCCTACCCGCAGAGCAGAGCAGCCTGAGTCTCCCCCACGGGGCAACCCCAGCCCCTACAGTCCATTCTCAAGTCTCTTAAACACATGTCAAAGGACACCACTCCCCTGACAAAACCCAGCAGTGGATCCCCAGCACGTGTGACACAAATTTCAGCTCTTTACCAGGACCCACGAGCCCCAGCACAGCTCAGCCCAGGCCTCTCACTCCTTCTCCTCGCTGGTTACAGCAAATCCAGCCGTCTTCCCACTCCTCGCCTGGGCCACCCCGGCTTCAGCTTCCAGGCCTCCAAGCGGGAAGCAGGTGCACAGGTCACAGCCGGGCGGACAGGGTAAAGCTGCACTGGTGAGGGGAAGGCATAGCCGTGAGCACAGACAGGAGAGAAGCTGAGAATAAGTGAGGAAGCGTCCACCACATGAAGTCGGGGGAGAGCAGACAAACCCGAGGAAAGTGACAGAAAGGAAACAAAGATCAGAAACTCTTGAAACAGAAAAAACATTCAAAAGAGAAGGTCGACAAAGCCCGCTCTCCAAAAACAACAACCCCCCAGAGCAGCGCCTCCCGCCGCCGCCTCCTCACCCGCTCCGAGGGGGCGGCCAGGCGCCCTTCTCCCGACGGCCCTCCTCACGGAGCCCAGCGCTGCGGGAAGCGGCACGTCTGTGTGCTGGACGCCGCAGCGCGTGAAGAGTAAGAGCCTTCCTGTCCCCTCCACCAGGAACCAACCCTCCTTCTCGAGGCAGTCCTGCCCTGCGGAGGACGGACGCTCTCGCGAGTAACCAGGGGAGAAGACACAAGGCGCAGATCACCACAGCCAGGACAGACGAGCAAGCTCCACGCACGTCGAAAAGAGGACCCTCTGCACGGCGCACCACCACTGAGGGTCTAACTTCCTACATGAAGAATCAAGTTCCTAGAAAAACACAGCTCTCCAAAACCGACTCCTGAAGGCAGACAAACATGAAAACTCCTAGAACCACTTGAAAACCAAGTCCTCATCAAAAACGTCCCATGGAGGTAACTTAGACCCAGATGAGTAACTGGGAAGTCCTACAAGTCGTCCTGAAAGCCAGGGAATAAACACACAGAAAACACCCCCAGACTCGTATCTATGCCAGCATAACTTGGGCTCTAAAACCCAACAAGAAAGAAGTACAAGGGGGGAAAAGGTCCCTCTCATCAAGAACACGGGTAAGCAGACAAGTAAACCAAACCCAGCAGCACACAGAAAGCACGAGACCCGGCGCCCACGCCGGGTTCTAGCCGGGATGCAGGGCAGGTCTGACTGCAGAACCGCTGTGTGTGCGTGTGCGCGCGTGCACACGTGTGTACGCGCACGTGTCAGCCTCGCCACGGTAGCACGCTGAAGGAGAAGAGGCACACGGTCACCGCAACAGATGCAGAACAAGCATTTAATACAACTTAACAGCCACTCAATATGAAAACAACTCTTGTAGCAAAAAGGGAGACTCCTTAATCTGATCCCAACTGTCTACCAGAAACTTACAGCAAAAATCATGCTTGATAGTGAAGGGCTGAAAGTTCCCCCTCTGAGATAAGGAGCCTGCTGAGGGGGCCCTCAGTTCCACCCCCCGCCCAGTCCCAGTCAGTGTAGCACAGGGAAAGACAGAAAAGGAAAAGTGCATATAAAGATTGGAACAGAAAAAACACATCTGTCATTAGTTGCAAAAGATTAGGGTCATGCTTATAGAAATGCAAAAGAACATGTTGATAAATACTCAGATTAATAAGACTGCTCGGCAAGGACGCTGGACACTAAATCAGTGTATAAAGTCAACTGCATTCCCACACGGAAGAACAAATGATGTGAAGTTTCTAAGACACCACAAAACAGCGTGTCAAAATTCAAACACCTGGGAATAAATGCAGCAAAAGACATGAAAGCTTCTACGTGGTTAATTAGAAAACCTCATGTTGAAAGAGGTCCGTTCCCTGCCCAAATCGTCTGTGGACCTGCAGGTTCAGTTACACCACAGCCAGGATCTTGATGGGTCTCCCTGCCCCGTCAGTGGGATTCGACCCACTGATTCTAAAACGTCATGGAAATGGAAAAGGGCCAGAAAGGCCAAGACACTCGTGAGGAGGACCGAGACAGGATGGGACCGTCTGCTCTTCCAGATTCCATGACGGCACAGAGGTGAGGAGAGAGTGACAAGCAGGTCCCCGAACAGCACTGAGCGGGCGGACGCGGGGCCAGGCACACTCAGCCCTCGATTTACAGCAGAGGCGGCTCTGCAGACGAGCGACCGCGGTCCCGGCAACGAGAGGCGCGGGGCCTTTCCACACGCGCACACTCCTGCGAGGCCAGCAGAGCTGGCAGACAGCGAAGCGCTGCCGCACAGCGCGGGGGCTGCAGTCAGCGCCCTGCCACGGCCCGCAGCAGAAAGGAGTACGCACATACATACGGCCGAACCTCTGTGCTGGGCCCCAGAAACCAGCACAGCCTTGTAAACCAACTGCGCCTCAGTCTAAAAACAAACTGGACCCGAACTTCACGCCATAAGCAGAAGGCAACGCCGGGTAGGCAGCAGCTAGTCTGACTGTGCGACTCATCCTCCGAGATGGACACTTCATGGAGCGGAAAAGGGCGCCACGAGCAACCACTCCAGGACGGCGGGCATGAGCAGGGACGGCGTCGGCACACTGGGCTCGCGGCACCCGAGCTGCAGACCTAAGGTCGACAGTGAGGCTGCGAAGCTTTCGGGGGGCACTACAGGACAAGGACTTCAACACAAGCATGAACCACAGGGGAGCCAGTCACACATTCAACTGCAGTATAATTGTTTCCTTTACCAAAAGAGTCCACAGAAAGACTGAAAAATCACATCACAGAGTAGGACAAGAAATGCCACCCATCAGGTACATTTTAAAAGGACTTAGTCTAGAACACACCAAGAATTCCTACAAATCAGCACAAAACAGCCAGCAGAGGGCCGGGCAAAAAGCCTGCATGGGCCTTTCACAGAGAGGCCAACCTAGGGCTGTACGCGGGGGAGAAGGTACTCAGTTCCACTAGGCACAGAAGAAACGAGAAAACCACGATGCAGTCACACCCACAGGAGTGACTGAAATGAAAATACGAGTTGGTCACACGCAGAGCAACCAGAACTCACACCCACAGCCGGCCCTCCGAGAAGCCACCGGCATTCCTTCTAGAACAGAACATCTGTGTACCCCGTTCGCCTGCATTTCTACTCCTAGGCTCTACCCTCCCCCCCAAAATCTGTGTAAGTGCTAACCAAAAGACTTCCGCAAACACGTTCGTAACAGCACCACTCATAACGCAGAAAACTGAGCGCTCCACACCTGCGGGCTGGATGCGCAGTCACCCACCCCATGGCAGCGGGACGACGGGGATGTGGCTCGGGACACTGTCCACACGTGCAGGGGCTCTGACACCAGGGCCAGCGGGCGACCTTCCGGCCGTGACGGTCATCGTCACCCCAGTGCTGCCGCCTGGGTATCCGCTTCACCGCGCGTTTGCTTTCTGTGTCTTTCTGTATACACAGCACATTTCTAAAACACACAGAGGTTAGAGAAAACAGAGCTGCAGAGGCACAGGACGGGTTCGTGTTTTCACTCCACATTTTCTGAAGCTGAGTTACAAAGCCGTCTGTTCGCTAATGGGGGAGGGAGGACTTTCTCACCACCGAGCATGTTAAAGGCCAGCATGAGGAACGTGAGCCACTCTCACACCAGCAAAAAGTCACGAAGACCAGAAGGAGCGAAAATCAGCAGAGGAAACGGCTGACACTCCAGCCAGACTTTGAAGAGCTGGAAGCCTCTGGGAACTCAGCCCCAGGACTGACTTCCAGCGGCTGCCTGAGGGCAGCTGGTGTGAAAGGGACAGGCGTCGCCTGGGGCCGCTCCCCGTGTCCACCCAGGACCTTGAACCTCGGCCCACGGAGGCTCGGGGTCAGGAGAGACCACGCAACACACAGACCCAGCAGGCGGCCAGAGGGCTCCCCGGGGACGCAGAGGAGGCGCCAGAGCGCCGCACGGCGTCCTGCTGTGTTCGCTCTGCAACACCGTGGTTCTCGCTTCCTGGAGGAGGACATCAGTGTGCAGTACAGCCCTCCACGTGTCACCGGGGTCACGGCGTGGCTGCTGGCTGGGGCAGGCAGGAGGCATCCAGCCAGCTCCACGAGTCTCAATCCAGCCAAATCTACCACAACTCAAGTATGGGTCTGTCTCCCAGGCTCAATTTCAGAGAAAAATAGGCCTGTGTAAAGCTCGCATCTGCAGGAGAGACGGGGCGGGCTGACGCCTGGCTGACGTATGGCTTCCCACTTGAACCAGACAATTAACTCCGCGCCAGAATCGGAGGATGGATGCCCTCGCGGGGCCCCTCCACCTGCCCGGCGCCTCCTGACGCGCTGCCAACAGCGGCTGCGCGAGCAGGCCTGCGGCCGCGCCCCAGAGGCCTCGGGGCAGCATCCCACGCTCCCCACGGAAGGCCTGGAGCTGGCTGCGGGCACACGGGACGGCCCTCGGAAGCAGGTTCAGAATGAGTATTTTCCATAAATATCGCAGATTCTGAACCTCTAGTCACTACACAGTTTGTTGAATAGACATTCAAGTATTTTAAAACCCAATCCGAAAACAACAGTCTCCAGATGAAGTAAATCTTCAGGCACCTCCTCAAAACTACACATTATAAAACGTCTTATTTCTAACCTGCATGCAAACAGCCCCAAGTAAAGCTGCCCAAGAACACCTCTTCCTTCAACCACACAGCTCCTCCAGGCACACAGACCCGGGGTCAGGAGCCCCGCGCAAGGGCTGGGTGGCGCCCCTGGGAGGCGTGCGTCAGAGCCGCCCTGCTCTCCAGAAGCACCCCCAGGGAAAGACAACCAGCCGGAGCGCAGGAACAGTGACGGGATGTTACAAAACCAGGGACAGTCTTACACAGTTCCACCTTAACTCAGTTTCCGGCTGGCCCCCTTCCCCAGCTTTCCCTGCCTCTTCACATAGAAGCAAAATCTCACTCTCTTTTGGAAAAGCACAAAGAAGTTGGGGAAAAGGATAAAAAAGTCCAGATAACCAGCTCATGCTCTTTTATATTTCCTGAAATGATATAAATAATATGTGGCTCATTTTAAATGTTGGAACCTCTGGTAGCATCTTGTCAGTAAATATCCCACACATCTGAGATCATTTATTTTAATAAAGTTTCATGACTCACCAGCTACCAAAGACTTGATTTAATTCAAAGTTTGAAACATAATTCTCATTTTCTCATGATTAAAAAAAATGTTCTAAATAAATAATAGATCAAAGTAGCATCAT
The DNA here is from genome assembly GCF_009834535.1 of Camelus ferus. Classification (NCBI taxonomy): domain Eukaryota; kingdom Metazoa; phylum Chordata; class Mammalia; order Artiodactyla; family Camelidae; genus Camelus; species Camelus ferus. Next base: position 21,382,957 of record NC_045711.1, read on the forward strand.
ACTGACGGCATCCACGTTCCAAACAGGCCGAGCAGCGAGGCGGCAGGCTCTGCAGTCAGAGGTCCTCGCGCGGAAAGGGGGAAACTAGGGGAGGTGGAGGGGGCGCGTTGAGGGAAATGAAACCATGGAAAAGGGCTTTCTGTGCCGCGCCCCTGGCCGCGGTAAAGAGCGCACACACAGGAAGCCCCACACCGCACAAGGCCCGTCTCTCGCCGGGGGGGGGGTGTGGGTCCCACGGCGCTCTGCGTGGGCGGGAGGAGGCCCCGGGCTGCTTCCCACACACTCCCACTCGTCCTGACAGGCAGTTACTTGTGAGTCACTCTACAAAGTGTAAGTGTTTATATTGTTACACATTTTTTTAAGTTCCCCAGACTTCTGACCTTAAAAGCTCAAAGAAAAATCCAGCACAGCACCGCCCTCCTCTGACACCCCAGGTGAGCAGTTTCCCTGCAGCTCTCAGTAGAATCCCTAGCAACAAAAAATGAACTTCATTAAAGTGCAATTCAGGATGTTCATTTATCCCCCTTTACAACTTGGAAAGAACATTGTGCTCAGAACAGAAAAGGCTGGAGATATGAAAGCGTGGGGCTGCTGGCTCCACCTCCCCTGGCACACCCGCCTCGGCCTCCAGGCAGCCTGCCCTGCGGCCGGCGGCCACACCACCCAGCGCTCTGCAGAAAGACGCAGGTGCTGGCTCATCTGATGCGTCTACCTGCCTGTGCCTCAGGGCCCGGACACGGGGTCCAGCAGGATTCTGTGAGCACCTTTCTGGAGGAGACTAACAGCCACATCAGCGGGCTGGCCCCGAGTAAAGCGGGCTGCCCTCCTGAGCGTGGCGGGCCTTGTGCGATCAGGTGAAGGCCTGGCCAGAACAGAAGGCTGACCTCCCGAGGAACGGGGAGGCCTGCACCAGCCTCCAGGCCTGAGTCACAGCAGCAGCCCTTCCCCGGGTCCCCAGCCTGCGGGCCCTCCTGCAGGTTCTGGACGGATCAGCCTCTGCCATCACGGAGTCCACACTCATATCCTCTTGGTTCTCTTTCCCCGGAGACCGTGCCTCAGAGACCCCCACGCAAGTCAGGGACACGCCCGGCGGTGTCACAAGCAAACAAGAACAGCATGTTCCACACTTCTCAGTCATGGCCGAGGGCCCCGGAGGCCCGGGGACACAGGAGGACAGGAGGCAGTGAGCCACACTCTGGGACCCAGAACACACCCTCTCCCTTCAGGGAAATGGATGCTGGGCAAAGGTCCCGCTGTCTACACCACACAGTCCCGAAGGAAAAGCTAGACGTCCTCCTCCGGCCTGTGGCCACAGCAAGCTGAAAACCACGTGGCTGCGAATGCACCCGCAGGGCCGATTACCAGCCAGAGCCGGCCTCTGGCCCGTGGTGCCTGCCTCCCCTCGGAGGAGCTCAGGCCTTTCCCAGGTAGGGCCTAGCGAGCGCCCCCCTCCCTGCCAGAATGAGGAGGCCAGGATCCTTATTCTTGTTTTATAGATGCAGCTTCTGAGAACAGAGACGCCCAGCGGCTCGCTCAGCACAGCGAGGGCCCGGAAGCGGCACAGGCACCCCCAGTCCACCCTGCAGACCCCTCACCAGGGCCCTGGGGTGACGGGAAGGCAGCAGAGGACAAGGACGGGCCTCAAGCTTGCTCGTCCCCACGTGCACTGGAAGCGTGAGCAGAGCTAAAAATGCGATGCACGTTCTAACAGGAAGGCCTCAGGTTTAGGGCAGCCCGTGGGCTCTGCTGTCGTCCCCACAGTCCGTGGGCGGGGTATTGGCACTCACGTGAGCACGGCGGCGGCATGCGGTTCAGTGCGACGGGGCCTGGGGCCACGTGGCGCAGCTCTTCCCGAAGGACAGGGAGGCAGCCCTCGTGGCACCGAGCCTCGTGGCACCGAGCATCGCGGCCTCCCTAGACGCTCGCACCGATTCTCGGGAAACAGGTGCCAGCCCTCCAATGTGCAGGAGAGCGAGGTGCAGCAGGGCTGAAGAATCACAAAGCCCCAAGTCAGCGAGCAGGGCTCTCAGTTCCGGCCCTCCTGGCATCCCTTCCCGTTGCACGCAGCGCCCTTCTAGGCACACAGCAGTCCTCGTGTCCCGGGAGACGGCCGTCCCGTTACCCCGGAACGTTCCCAGCAGGAATTAGCTGACAGGGCTGAGTGTCCAGAGTCCCCGTGAGGGTCACTTCTGCTGGGCCGGGCCACCGGGGTCTGTCCCCAGTCGGCTCTCAGGAGCCACAGGCTGGTCCACTCCCTCTCAGACGCCCAGCGGCAGCCGGCCCAGCTGCCCTCTGGCCTCCCCCTCACTCCATGCACCCCCTCTTCCCCACCACCGAAGGGCCTCTGCGTCCAGGCCCCCCGGGACTTTAGCCACTGTGCCCCGCCATCTTCTGTCTGTCTGGTCTTTGACAGCCTCTCAGAAGAGCACACCCAGAATTAAGTAAAACACTCCAGTGTGGTCTCAGAGGCCACGGACAGATGTCTACAGGGCAAGCACTCAGCTTTTTCACGTCCCTAGTCTTTGCACATGAACTGCTGAACTCCATCTGTACACATGCACGTGGTGGGAGAAGCAAGAACGGGAACCAGTGGGGGTGGGGCGGGGAGGGAGGACCCGAGGGGGGCAGGAGGGGCAGGAGGGGAGAGGGACGGAGGGCGGGGGGGCAGGAGGAGCCAGGCGCAGGCCCAGCAGTGCCTCCCCGTGTATTTTACCACTTTCCACCCACATTCTGCCCTTTCAAGATCATGTTCAACCCTGGTTCCGTCATCTACATTATCACCTGTCCCTCCCACTCCTGTATCCTCGGCAAACGCAGCGAGCGCTCCTTCCAAACCTTTCCCCAAGGCACAGACGAGAGTGCTGAACAGGACAGGGTGGGCACCGGAGCTCGGAGCCACGCTCCCGAGGGGCCCTCCCTCCAGGCTGGAACAGCCCGGGAGCCAAGGGCCCAGGGCTGAGGCCCCGGAGCGCACCTGGGCCACAGTCTCACTCACAAACAGGCAAAGGGCACAACAACTAGCAAAGCAACACAACTGCCCCGACACGTGTGAACAGGCTCGGCGACAAGCACCTGAAACACGTAACCGAAACAACAGAGGGGCCAGGTCCCACCTCAGCACAAACAGCATGTTAACGGCAATGCCACGGGCTGGAAAGAAGCGTTCTCAGACCCACTAGCAGGCATGCAAATAGGAAACCTTCCATTTTTACCAAGTCCTTTGTTTCCCGTGTTTCTGATGCTTTGCCTTCTGGGGCCTTGCAGATCCTGCAGTGACTGCCCCTTTTCTCGAGACAATAAACAGCTCACCTTTCAAAGACAGAGCAGCCGCCACACCCCCAGAGCCCACACCCCCACCTGCCTCCCACAGGGGCCCTCACTCAGGCCACTAACCACCCAAGACCAGGAATCTGACACCGCAGGCCCACCCTGCGCCCCAGAGCCTGCAGACTTTGTTCAAACTAGCCATCCTTAGCCAGCTTCCTCTGCGGGGCCCCCTCCTTCCAGCAGAAGCCCCAGTAAAGGTGCTTGCCCACAGCGCCCCCCCACCCCAGGGCTTCCCCATGTGGCAGGCAAGCCCTCTGCTCTCGAGAACCGGAGTGAGAAACTGTCTTCTCATCGGCGATCACCGCCTGCTCTGCTGGCCTTAGTAAATACACTACATTTTCTGTTAATACGCCATATTGTAAAACACCCTCCTGAACAACAATTTTGCAAAATATGTCAGTATCCCTTACTGTGCTCACACCCGGGTATTTATGACTTCTAGAAGCGTGTGCGAAGGAAACATCCAGAGGTCCGGATGAAGATTTATACATAAAGACTCTCATCACAGCATTGCTTACAACACCGAAAACTCAGAAGGGAGTTAAATGTCTAACAGAGAAGTGTGCAGAAACCACAGGCGCAGCAGCAACGGCAAACCTCAAAATTAAACAGCCTCAGGCCCCCGTGAACCCAACGGAAGCCATGTCTTTAAAATATGTAACTAATGGGAGGAAATACACACAACGTGATGTTAAGTGAAAAGGACTGGGGATAAACCTGTACGTAGAATATGATCTCAATTTTTGTATAAAAAGGGAGAAAAGAAAAATGTGTGTGTGACTCCAAAGAAATTCTCCTGGAAAAGGAAATAAAAATCGGGAGACGTAGCCTGAACTGTGGGAAAATACAGTCACACCAAGTGACCAGTACTTTTCTAAACATTTGTAAGTCAACCGTTTAAAAATTTCGGTAATTCTTCTAAAATACAGAAGCAAAACAGTCAATCACGGATGCAGAGCTGTGGGTCCGCCTCCCGGGCAGCGCTGAGGCAGGAACGATGCCACAGGTGGAACCCAGGACTCAAAGCCATGAGTAGAAATGAAGAGCTAATGAAGACCTTCGCACACAACCGCACTGAAATGCCCGATTCCGGAAACATGGCTACGGATAGGCTGGACGTGGGTTACAGACCTCTCTGAAATATCTTAGTTTCCTCTCTTTAAAACAGCCCGCGGGCAAGGCAGCAGGCTGGCTGAGGGTGCCGTGGACGCACGGCCGAGGTCCCTGACTCCCACCTCCTTCGGGGAAAGGAAAGGCTTGCTATTCCTCCGCCTCCCTCATCCACAGTGACCGCGAGCTTCCCAGGCTTCCAAGGCTCTGGTGGGACAGGTGACGTGTTGAGGTGGCAACTGAAGGGGTCTGCACGGTTTCTGAAGCCCCTCATTTGGGCGAGGCTGATAGGCGTACTACGGTTATGCAAGACTCAGCGTGCGAGTAAGAACCAGCCGCGGAACGAGCACGGACAGAGAACGGCCGCACGTTCACCAAGCAGACCCTAAAGCACCGCCGGCGTGCATGAGCCCGGGCCCGACGGGGATGGGCACCCCAGGAGTGGCCCCCCTGGGGACCACGCTGGACATCCGCACTGCTAGGGGACAAGTTTAAAACGTGGTATTGCAGAGCTGCACGAGTTAGCTACTATTCCATGAATAAAACACTTTTCTATCCAAAAACGTAAGTACGAATACTTTTTCACTGCAAACGCCGACAGGGCACCTTGTCATGAACCTTTGGATTCTAACCAAGGATGGTGTCCCCACTTCTGCGGGGAAAAGGGAAAGAAAAACGTATTAGTGAGAGCAGTCTGTGGAAGAGAGACGACGTTTCAGGTAGATCGGGTCGGAGCAGCAGCGCCTCAGGGCGGCGGGAGCGGCACACGAACCAGGGCTGCGGTCTCTGCACCGGCCCTGCGGGGTCCCCTCCCGGCTCTCCGACTTCCAGAATCCACACCAAGGAAATTGGTCGTAACACGGGGGAAGGGAACCACGCAAGGTGAACCTGGACGGCTGACGACAGGAGACTAAAACGTGGACCGACACGGAGCCGTCAAAAATCAGTGAGAAGAACACTTAGTGACCCAGGAAAACGCCACGTGACAAGTGAAACAGGAAGACAGAGAGCTGCACGGCTGTCACGATGGCAGCAGTGCGACTGCGTAAGCACCGGAAGCATGACGGGAAAGGAGACCAACACGCACCTGGCGGCTCTCAGCACCACTTCATTACTGTTACTGCTTTCTTCGACTTTTCAAATCTATGACGTTGCTTTCTTCTACAAATCTACTAAAAAGGTGAAGAGGATAAAACGGTAAATTATAAAATGAAAGTAATTCACGTTCCAAGGCACAAAAAGGTACAGAACGCTATGGGATTTAAACAGGCAGCGGTAAAGGCAGGGTTCAGGAAGGGTGAGCGTTTGAAACAGACCTGGAAGATGCTACAGGCCTACGAGGGCCGGGAGGCGGGCCCCTGCCTTCCGGGATCAGATTTTCATACAGTTTGCAGTTGCAAAGGGTGTGACTGTGTGTGTCCGCGTCGACAGCCTTACAGCCCCGCGCCCCACGACCTTTTGTCACACAGGGATGTAAATTCGCGGGAATAAGCAGAAAGCCTGGAATAAAAACAACTGCAACACAAGAAAGTAATACCATGCCTTAAAATTATGACTGTTTGTACACGAGTTAACACACTGTAGATTTTGAGCTCAAGTATCTTATTAACCTCATTTTAATTCACTAACTCAGTAAATGCAGCCTGCTGTGTTGTTAATTTAGCGGAAGCCCTGTTCGCTGTATTTCATCGGCAGCGCGCAGAGGGCGGAGGCGCTCCCCCTCTGGCTCCTCCCACACCTGGTGTCTCTGCTCACCGAGAGAAGCGCACTGCTGTGAGTGATTCACAAAAACCGAAGCCTGACATACCTAACCAAACACTCCAAGACACAAAAGGAGTGGGAATTCTGTAAGCCACAGTAGTTACTACGCTTACTTCCTTAGTAAAAAATTCTGGCATACAAATGTGGCCAGCTTGTTTCAAAGCCTCCCCCAATCTGTATCCCCCAAAATCAACTTCATTTCTCAAATTATCCTGGTAAAAATAAAATGCAGACATTTAGAATCATATGGATTACCTCTGACCCCCCTTCCAGCCATCAGCCCTGTACTAGACCCACTAAAACTGAGGAACTGTTTTATGAGATTGAAGAGCTAGTTCATAACACTTGTTTGATTAGTAAGTGGCAGGAAAGGGGCCCAAAAGCACCAGAAGTGTTCAATAGGCGTGTGGGAACAGGGAGGACCTCCACATCCGGCGATGATGTGGACGGCAAGGTCTTCCCCGCCCAGCCTTCCAGCTGGGGGCAGGGGCAGTGCAGGCCAGGAGGGGACCTGGGCCAAATGCTTTGCTGTCTTTTGATTTCCACCCTCCTCAACAGCACTGAGGAGCTGGCAAGCTGGCAAGAAACTACAAGGTCAAAATCTAAGGGAGAGCAGGGACCCAGAGGCAGCAGTGGATGGGGGTGCAGGGGAGGGGGCCTGCGAGGGAGGGAGGGAGTCAGGGCGCCCAGGCAGCCCAAGCAGGAAGCCTCAGAGGCAAGGCTCCCACACAGGCAGGGACCCCAGTGGGCTGTTCCCACAGGGCACCACCTCCCCTCCTCCCACAACCTCCACCGGGGGAGCTTGGCATCGACAGGCGCAGAAAAGGGGAGAAAGGAACAAAATATGGCCCCGAGGACTTCCGGCCACAGTGCCTTCACGCGTTTCTAAACAGCATTACTGATACATCATAAAGTCCACCTGTTTTAGAACATTTAGAGATCTGCCACCATCCCCACAATCCATCATTCCAGAAAGAAACAGTCATGCCCATATGAGGTCACTCTCCATCCCCCGCCCCCGCCCCCAGCCTAGTCTGGACGTGTCCCAAGGAATCATGCGACACGTGGTCTCTGTCCTGCCTGCGTTTTGCAAGCTCGGTTCCCAGCAGCAGATGGCCCAGGGAGCCTGGGCAGTGATTTAACATAAGCAAACAGAAGACCCAGAGAACTTCAAACTGAAACACTAGACAGTAACAAAATGCCATGCTTATATATTCAAATGAACAAAAAGGCAAATTGAAACTAGCTGCAGAGAACAGGAAATTCTTTTCAAGTGACCTGGTAATAAACCAAATAAAATTCTAAAAATTTTAAACAAACAAACAAAAAAAAACAACATTAAGAACTCACTGGATTAAGAGAATGAACCAGAACACGGAAGGTGAAAAATTCGTCAAATGACAAACAGCAGCTTAGATGTAGCTAAAGAGAGGCTGCATGAACTTGATAAAAAGGAAGAAATCGTCCACAGTGCAGCACAGAAGGACAAAAATTTTAGAAAATATGGAAGACGATGGAAAAGAGAGTGAGAACAAATCTGACTCATTTCAACGACGTGGGGGAAGGACTTCAGCACCTGCCTGGCAGCGTCTAAGCCACAGCAGACGCAGGAGGCGTTGGAATGACCGCTTCACAGTGCTGGAAGGAAGTGCCAACCTAGGATTCCACACCTGGGAAAGGTAGCCTGTAAGAATCAGGGCTAAATAAAGACATCTTCAGATTAACCAAGAGAACGTGGCACTGGCAGACCCTCATGAGGGGAAATCCTAAAATCTTTCTGTCAAAGTAAGAGTGATCCCATATGGAAGGTCTGAGAGCCAAAAGGAGTGAGAGCCAAAACTCATAAATGTGCATTAATCTAAAAGAACACTGGCTGTATACACAAGAAAAAAAACCACTTATGCTAAAAAAAAAAAGAAAAAAAGAAATAAAATATGTAACAATACTAACATGTAAGAAACGAAAGGTTAGGTGGATTTTCTGAAGTCTGATTTTGTCCAGAAAAATATGAAAGTTCCTGATTAACTTCGTACTTTTTTCTTTTGAGTATTCCTACTGTAATTGCTAGGGAACTATTACAAGAAGAGAAAAACACTATGTTACTTCAAAGATAGTAAAAGGGAAGAAATTAAATAGTAAATATTTTCAATCCATAGAAAGGCATGGGGTAAAAAAGAGTACAAGTGGGAAAAACAGGAAACACAAAATAAGATGGCAGATTTTAGCCCAAATAAAATGTAAACTGTCTAAATGCTCCAATTAAGAGATAAAAATGGTCAGACTAGACTTTTTTTACCCTAACTACAAGCTGTTTACCAGAGACATGTGAAAAACATGAGGTTGAAAAGAAAGGTTAACATACATAAAAGGAACGAAAAGCAACAGTGCAAACACTAAGCAAGAGAAAACAACGTGACTCTACTAATGAAACATAGTGCAGGCTAAAGCAAAGCACAGTCCTGGCGGTGCAGACAGCGGCTTCACAGCAACACAGACTCCCATTCACCGAGAAGATACACAGTTTTAAGTTTGTGTGACATAAAAAACAGCCTCAAAATATAAATGAAGCACAAATAGAACATAAGGAGAATTTGACATACTGACAATCATGGTGAGAGGTTTTAATACACTTCTCTCGGTTATTGATAGCAGTCAAAAAACTCAGTAAAGATGCAAACGATTTATACACGACAAATAAAATATCCGACTCCACGCTCACACACAGAACGTGGCGGTTACAGATACACATTACGGTCAATCAAGGACATGGAGAACACCAACCGCAGCTGGCCGTGTGCAGCTTCAAAGGCAAAGCTCAACAAATTTCAAAGGACTGAGAACTGAAGTGTGTACACACACACACACGCACGCACACTCAGAGTCGTGCAAGTCGCAGGACCCACCACACAAGGGGGTGCCGTTCACACGAGGGGGTGATAAAAGCAGCTCCCCGCAGACGCCCCGTGCCCCTGTTACCGCCTGCTGCAACCACGCACGTGTCCCCTGCTCAAAATGCAATCAAGCAAGACACCAAAAACCAATCCTAGGAAAAGTCCTCTACATTTAAAAATGACAAAGCACTCTTTTTAAAAACTCATAATGAAGTCATAATGAAATTTAGAAAATTTGAGCTGAACAATAACAAAAATACCACCTGTCAGAACTTGTTAAATGCAGCTAAGCATTTAATTTACATATTATAATTTATAATTTAGATATTTACAAAATGCCTGTATTAGAAAAGACAAATGATTGGAAACTGACAAGCTAAGTGTCCAGCTCAAGAATCTCCCCCTGAAGAACAGGGGAAAAGGTAACAAAATTCACCCAAGTAAAGTAGAAAAAAGGAGGTAAGACTTTTAAGTAAAGGAAGGAAGCATTAGCAAGCAAACTACGGAGTTTCACCAAGGCCAGGAGCTGGTTACTTGCAGGACTGGAAACGGGCCGTCTTCCGGCCAGAGCTGAGAAGAAAGGGCGGGCAGGCACACGCTCAGTGTCGGGGATGGCGAGGGCACATCACCACGTGCCTACAGAAGAGCATGACGGACAGAAGCCTAGAAGAGATGGACAAAATCCCCTGAACATATGACTTACTGAAACTGACTTAGAAAAAAACCAAAAGGTGCAAATTTCCAGTTATAAGGTAAGCGAGTGCTGGGGACGTGACGCACAACATGATAAACACAGTTGACACTGCTGTGTGATACACATGAACGTTGTTAGGAGAGTAAATCATAGGTATTCTCATCACAAGGAAATGTTTGTTCTATTTCTTTAATTTTAACCCATATGAGATGATGGATGTTCACTCACTTCTGTGATGATGGATGTAAGTCAGACCACGATGCTGTGCAACATACAGGGCTGACTGCCAGTTACATCTCAATAAAACCAGAAGAAAAATAAATTAGAAAAAGTCTGCAAACGATAGATGCTGGAAAGGGTGTGGAGAAAAGAGAACCTCCTACACTGCTGGTGAGAATGCAGTTTGCTGCAGCTGTTATGGAAAACAGTATGGAGATTCCTCAAAAGACTAAAAACAGACTTCCCATATGATCCAGAAATCCCACTTCTGGGCACATATCCAGAGGGAATCTTAATTCATAAAGATACACGCACCCCAATGTTCATAGCAGCGCTGTTTACAACAGCCAAGACATGGAAACAACCTAAATGTCCATCAACAGACAAATGGGTAAAGAAGTTGTGGTATATTTATACAATACTACTCAGCCATAAAAAAGAATAAAAATAATGACATTTGCAGCAACATGGATGGACCTGGAGATGGTCATCCTTAGTGAAGTAAGCCAGAAAGAGAAAGATAAATACCATATGACGTCGCTCATATGTGGAATCTTAAAAAAAACCCACAAACGAACTTACTCACAAAACAGAGACAGACTCACAGACATAGAAACTTATGGTTACCAGGGGTGGGGAATGGAGTGGGGAGGGGTAAATTGGGAGTTTGAGATTTGTAGGTACTAACTACTATATATAAAATAGATAAACAGTAAGTTCCTGCAGTAGAGCACAGGGAACTATATTCAGTATCTTGTAGTAGTCTGTAACAAAAAAGAACGTGGAAAGGAGTATGTGCATGTATACGTGTGTCTGAACCACGATGCTGCGCACCAGAAGCTGGCACAACATTGTAAACTGCCTACACTGCAATTAAAAATAAACAAACAAACAAACAAATAAGTAAGAGTTGGGGGGGATACCATTTAAAAAACCTAAATCACAACTTTTAAAAACTCTTTTTACAAGGAGAATTTTAGGACTATGTGGCTTCCCTGGCAGGTCCTCTCATGCATTCACGGGACAGACAGTTCAACGTTGAAGGGTCCTTCTCCACGGCTCAAGAGTTACCATGAGGCCCGAACCCGCCGGGCCACGAAGGAGGCGCCTGAGCTGAGGTGGGCTGACTTATAGCACCGATTCCCCGGAAATGTACCCAGGCAAGGAGAATGGAGAAGGCTGGCTACCTGCTGGGGTTCTTGTGACCCTTCTGATCTGTGGGATGAAGAGCTGTCAAGTGGCCTTGTGGTTAGAACGGTACGAAACCAGTAAGAAAGGCTGCTCTGCGTCCACACACACCCCCCGCACACACACCCCTCCCCCCGCCTGCATACACACCCCTCCCCCCCACGACACCCCCCCCCCCCCCGCACACGCACACACCCCTCCCCAGCAGCCTCCGGGCAGCCCTGGGGAGGAGTCGGGAAGCCATGCCTGCGGGCTCCTGATGCGACGGGAGATGCTGCCAGTGCTGTGTATAAAAATTAACTACATTCTATACGCACGCACAAAAAACATACACAACAGCATAAAAATTAGATTTTTACAAGATGCTATTTAGGACAGCATCAAGACAATACCAAGTACCTGAAAGAAAATGAACAAAAGACAGGCAACATCTGCACAGGGCAAGTGTCTAACTGTTTTAGGGAAACTCACAAAGACCTGCCTAAACCCATGAAGACACGCCGCGTTCATGGACAGGAACTCAATTTTGTGAAGATGTCGGACCCCCCAGACTGATACACAGGCCCTGTGCAATCCCGGGCACACGCCCAGCAAACCCTGTCCTTGAGCCCACAGGCTAATTCTTAACTCCTGCGGAGAGCAGAGCAACAGAGCCAGGTGCTCTCGGAGGAAACACGCGTGAGGCCTCCGCCCACACGACTCCCGGAGAGCTCGCGGTGAAGACAGAGGGGTGCTGCAGGGTGACCGCCGGGAGAGAGCAGGGGCCCCGACGGACCCGCGCTGACAGGGACTCTGGACACATGACAGAGACTGCAGCGAGGGGCAGGGGGAGGTCTCCAGCAAAACTCACCAAGACAACTAGCTCTCTCCATGGGGAAAAGCAAAAAGAACACTGGACCCCTGTACAGACCACAGGCGACGTGCGCCAACCCCACACAGACCACAGGCGACGTGCGCCGAACCGGCACAGACCACAGGCGACGTGCGCCGAAGGCCCGTTGGGGGAGGGGGACGCCCACAGCCTTCCCGACGGGACAGGCGATCGCCCTCGCTACCAGGGAAGCGGGCAAGGAGGAAGTTCTGAGCCAGGATGGAAAAGAGCACAAAGATGAGAGAGAAAGAATGACAAATCTGACGGCGTCAAAACTGAGATGCCAAAAGACCCACGAAGAAAGCAGAAAGATGAGCTTCAGAGTGGAAAGGCACTTACAGTAAATATCCAAAATAGATAAAAGCTCCCAAAATCAGTAAGGGGAAAAAAACTCAACTAAAATATGGGCAAAGGTCCAGAACAGGCTTTAAAAAAAGAAAAAGACCACACGCTGGCCCTGCCCTGCGCCTGCCCACCTGCACCACAGAGAGCACGCGCATCCCAGCGCCACCCCGGAGGCGGGTGGGCCAGCTGTGCACGCCCTGCCGTGAATACGTGAATACGACTGAGGGAAGGCGGGTCAATCACACATGGAGTCAGCAGCCTGGGCGGATCTCACACACGTAGCACTGAGAAAAGCAGCAACGCCAAAACCCGCAAACGTAGCCGAGCACTCGCATAACCGCCAAAGCAGCAGCGCCGGGGCAAAGGTTTTGAGACGCTCGCGTAGGTGGGAAAACCACTGAGGCCAGTGAAGACGTGAGGATCACCCAGAAAGGCAGGACTTTTGCCTCTCAGAGGGAGGAGCTGCGATGAGGGAGGGAGGGAGGGCGCCTCAAGGACTCCAGGTGCTCCAAGGGTCTGCTTCCTGACCTGGGGAGGGGGACACAGGAGCGCTTTTTATAAATATTGGTTAAACTATAAATACATGTTTCATGCATTTTTTAACCTCATTTTTTTTAAAAAAAGAAAGAAAATCAAGTCAAATCAGAGTAGACCTACTTAAATAAAACAGCTAAAAGAAGAGAGCGATCAGACGATTCCTTCCAGGGCTCTAGCGGTTCTTCACTCCAAACACGGGTTTCTGTACAAGTAGCCAAACCCTTAAGGCGGCAGGTCAGACCCTGCGCTGTAGGACTGCGAGGCAGTGAGCCCAGGGCAGCTCTGTGGCACCAAAACCGGAAAGGGCCTCAAGTCTAAGTCCTCTTACACGTTGGGCAACTATTTCAGTTTCAGCCCCCGACCCACCTGGCTTTACAACGCCCGGACGAAGTGCCCACGCGGCTACTGGAGGAAGCTCTCCAACCCGGGGCCTGTGAGTGGCGTGCCAGGGAGCACGCAAGTCAGCTCTCCAAGCGCTCGCCTGTGCTACTCCTTGGCTCACCGACGCCGTCTTACATTTTAACGCCACGTTTGGGTTGGAAAGCGGAACTCCACTGGCAGAAAAGTAAGGCTCAGTGCAAGAAGGGCTATTAGTTGTAAAGAATCAGCCATCAACTGCTCCGCTCAGTGAAAGGCGACGGAGCCCAGCATCGCTCCTCTCCCCGACGCCTCATCTTCCTCGGCTCTTCTGCTCCACACCTGGGAGGCCTGCGCTTGCGGGGGGCGGGGGGCGGGGGGGGGCGCCAGGACCAGACACACCCTCTCACCACACACACTAGAAAGCCGAACAAGATGCACAGAACGCTTCTTCAGACGTGAAACGACACGCGGCGCCGGAATGCGATTCCTGAGAGAGAGCAAGCAAGCGCGGCAGCCCCGGACCCCTGAGCCCCGAGCAGAGCAGGGGAGGGTCCCGGAGCCTAGGGACGGGAAGCGAGTTCCCGGAGCTGGGGCGGCTGGAAGCATGGCCCCAGGACCCACGGGGAGGGTGCCGCACAGAGAGCTGCTCCCGACACTGACACGGGCCCCTGCGCCCTGGCGGAGCGTGTGGTCGGCGGGACTCCGGGAGGCCAGGCCAAGAACCACTGGGTGAGGGTGGGAAAGACCTGAGTTCAACCAGTCAGAACCAAGGGACCTCCCTGAACACCGAGAGCATCCCCCGGGCCGGCGGCCGCCCCCGGGCACACGGCCAAACCAGACTTGGAGAAAGGGCTTCTCTAGAAGGGGGTCACCCAGGATTTCCTGCGAAGGGCCACAAGGTAAATAGTCCAGGCTTTGTGGCCACAGTCCCTGTCAAACTGCTCAACTTTGCCACCGCAGCAAGAAGGCAACACAGACCATCAGGAGCGACAAGGCTGTGCTCCAGGACTGACTCACGTGCCAGCAGCGGGTCAGGCTGCCAGCCCCGATCCACGGACCCCGGCCTCCCACCGCCTTCACGTGCATATCACAGAGATAAGCACTTACTTTTACATGTGTATAGGGCTTCTTGAAAACACAAACACGGTCACACCAAACAGTCTGTTCCGTGCCTTGGGTTGTTTTTTTTTAATGTGTGTGTGGTTTGTTTTCTAACTTAATAAAATATCTTAGAAATCTGCCATCATCACCCGCCCCCCCACACCTCACAACTGAAGAAGGGCCAAGCCTCCTGCGGCCAGGCCGCCGCCTCCCACCCCATCCAAACACAGGCCTCCTTTCTCCTGAACTGGCCGCCACCCACACAGCCGACAAGGGCCCTGCGTCCGCGTGGCTCAGGCCCGGCCCCTCCTGAAGCCCCCTCCTCCTGAGCCCCGACCCCAAGCCCCGCACCAGCGAGCAGCCACGCCCTCCCCTCCCACTGCCAGCCCAGCCTTGAACCGCTAGCTGAACGTCTCCAGACCCCGATGGGCTGCACTGAGCTGGTCTGCGTGTGCAGATCCCTCCCTAGGGTGACGCCGGGCCGCGCTCCTTCATTCCCATGGAGGAGCCGGGACAGCAGAGGCACTTGCTTGGCAGTCGGTGAACGAGTGAGCAGGTGCCCCGAGACATGAGCAGAGCCCTAGTCCCCCAGGTCTGGCCACCAACACTCACGTCCTCGTGGCGGGCAGGGCGGCAGGGGGCTCAGACGCCGGGCCTGAGGCCTGGGTCCGCATGCAGGCCCCACTGCCCACTAGCTGCGTGGCCTCTGGCAAGCTCTCGCACCTCTCCTGCCTCAGTTTACAGAATGGGCGTGAGAGTGCCTGCTCACAGGGCTGCCTGGGAGCTACGGGGACTGTCAACATGGGAAGCCTGGACAAGGCCCGACGCCGGCGAGAGGGACCCAGTGCTCAGCTGGGACTGCTGTCACCCACCCACAGGCAGAAGGACGTTAAGAGCCAGTTGCCGTGACAGTGCTGAGCGCAGCGGGGGCTCCCCGAGAGCTGGTTTGATGGTTACTCTTCAGGCCTCACAAGGGCAAGGCCGTCAAAATAGGTCATTGAAAACAACCCTTCAGGGACACACACAGCATCTCCCTCGTGGTGGGGCAGGGGCAGGGGAAGACGGATGCGGGGAGCACCCGGAGCGTTAACAGGGGCTTAGCAGGGTTTACATAATGGTATTTGCACTGCTGTGTTTTCCATACTTTCTAGACAATCTTACAAGGATTTTTTATTTTTATAATCTGAAGGAAAACAACAACTTTCCAAGGAACTCAGTTACTCTAATAAAAAAAATGGTAAAATATTTTTCAAGCACTTAAGCCCATTTTCAGTACAAAGTTTTACTTAAAGAACAAAAACTTCAGGGAAAACATCCACGCCTGCAGGCCCAGGAGCAACCCCCTTCCAGGAGAAGAGACCGAGGAGTGGGGATCGGGGGCCAGGCCCTGAGGCCAGACTGGGGTCTGCCGGCCCCGCCCGCCCAGGCCGGGCACAGCCGCCCTCGGGGCCCCGCGGTCACGGACTCGGGGCAGCAGTGCGGAGCTGGTGACCTAAGGACACCCAACACAGCAGAGACAGAAGCCACCCTGTGTCCCTGCAGCAGTGTCGCCCGAAGACACTAAATCTGGACCCAGGCCGGGGCCAAGAGGGAACCCGGAAGGAGGAGAAGGCTGACTTAGCGTTCTGACGGGCGCTCTTATTTTGACACATCTTTAAACTGCTTGTCGGATCAACTTTAAGAGGAAAAGACTTTACGCAAGAAAACACCAAACTGAACGGTATTCCCTGTGCACAGCGGGTCACCGACACCCGCAGGCCAGGGGACAAGGGGTGTGGCCGGCGGGGATGGAGGGCGACCTGGGGGACGGGGCCTGGGGGCCACCAAGCAACATCCTCCACGTTCCCCACGGGAACTCTGTTTAAGGAAAACTTCCTCCAACGTCCAGGGAAAACAACTGCAGAGTGAAATTTCCATCTGTCGTCACCAGGGAGTGACCAGCAGTGGGAGCCTGGGAGCCCGGTCACCCGACAGGCCTCAACATGGTGCTGAGCGGAGGCACGCGCCACGACAGGGCAAGCTGACCCCCCACACACACACACACATACATGCAGACTCACACACACATAAGCACACACAGAAATCCCCCTCCCCCCCGCAGCCAAAGGGATCATCTAAAATGCAGCCCCGAGCACATCACTGACCTGCTCTAAAACCTTCCTAAACTGTCCTTACAACAAAATCCGAATTCCTCGGGCCTCACAAAGCAGTCAGGACCGGCCCACTCACACCCATGCGCACACATTCTGCTCGGCAAACGCTCACTGAGCACCTACCGCCAGTCGGTCACACGGGAGAAGCCGGGGATGCAGCACTAACACGACCACGTCCCTGTCCCAGTGCGGGAGATGACACACTACATGCTGAGGTGGCCACGCGGGCGGGGGCGCGGGGCCCCAGGGAGGGCGGGGGGGGAGCAGCCCCCAGAGCCCGGCTCTCTCACCTCCCCACCTCTGCACCTGGTTCCTCTCTCTCCTCTGCCCAGGTCATTTCTCCTCTCCCAGGTACCAGCTCAGCGTGCCCACCCTCCAGGAGGCCTTCTCCCCACTCCACCTGCAGCCACCACCACCCCAACACCCGGCCTCCAGCCGTGGGTCAACCCATCTTCCCCAAAACCGGTAAAGCCTTTAAAAGCAGGAGTTATTCACCAATGAGTCACCAACACTTAGCACGGTGTCTGGCACAGAGAGGCACTCAAAACTACCGGCTGAATCTTTAAATCAGCTTTTTGCAACTTCACTACTCTTTCCCCCCCACACCCCCACCGTTAGACCCGCACACACTCACCCTCCGGTCAGGGACCCCCTACCGCAGGGGTCGGCCCAGCACCCGGTACCCAAACCCCGCAGAGAACTCCTTAAACCACTTCCTGTGACTCAGGTGCAGGGACGTAACTACCGCCTGTGCTTTCACTGAACTTTTTCTCTAACAAAATTAAATTCCGCACGGGCCACACCCACATCTCAAGTCTCCTCAGAGCCCCCACCGCCCCAGGCTCAGTGCCACGTGTGTAAATGGCACAAAGTGCTCGTAAGAACCATTATTTCCCCAAAAAACACAGAATCGCTGAGACTTGCTTTCAGGGAGCGCACACTAACAGCTGCGGTCTGCATGCTTCCCTGCAGGTAACGTTTGCCTCGAACCACAGTGAAAGGGGTTGTGAGCCTTTCCCTCCCCAAGGGCTGGGCGTGAGCAATTCAGAAACCCGTGCCTTCCCACGAGGGGCTCAGTGAGGACACAGGAGCCAGGTTCCCACTGCTGGGAAGGAAGTGACACACCTGGAAACAGGGACAGAGGAGGCGGGGCCAGGAGTGGCCGCCAGCACAGAGACGCCCCTGCGCATCACGTTACAACGCACAGCTTTGGGTAGGAAATAAATACAGCCGGACGCGGATGTCCCCGCCTCCCTTCTCTGCCGAAATGGCACACCAGCCACCGCGAGCACACCGAGTGCCAGGTCCTGCGTCTAAACTCCATCCTCCCCCAAAAGGAACTGGGAGCCACTGGAGGAAAGGCGGATTCCAGGCCGAGGCAGGGAAAGGCGAGGTGAGCGGGAACACCTCATTGCACCTGAGAGCTGAGAAGTGTTCAAAGCGGGGGCGTCAAAGGGCACTGACGACAGCTTGAAGAGGCCCTGCTGATCAAGCGAGCGATGACAGTGACACACCAACAACGCAGTGCGCTTTCTGAGACAACGCACAGGACTCCGCCCGAGGCCTGAGGCGGGGACACCGGGCAGACCCAGCTGGAGGGCCTGCCACCAGGCAGCCGCCTGTGCCCTTCAGAATGTCAAGGTCAACAAACCCAGAGACACACAGGGCAGCGGTGACCAGGGGCTGGTGGGGGTTAGTGTTTAACGGGGCAGAGTTTCAGTTTGGGACGATGAAAACAGTGAGCGAGGCCAGAGGTAAAAACTGGTGCATCCGGAAAGTGGGCTATGGGACTTGACGACACCAGTCTTACAATTGTTCTGTAAGTCTAAACGGTTTCAACACTAAAAAACAGACAAGAGTCACCATCCAGAGCAGAAGACCCATGTGAAAAGCGTACCGACGGCGGCCAAGCTCAACTCATCGCCATCGGCCGCCTCACCTCAGCCGTCACCTCTCTGCTCGGCAGAGCCGGACCCGCCCGGCAGGTTTAAATCTCAAGGACAGGACAAGGCGTCAGCACATCATGCCACATAGTTGCTGGAGTGGCCTCTTCTATGTATCGAATCAGCCTTACAGAAAGAAAGCACCGCCCCCTCGAGCCCACAGGAACGGGCCTGGGGCCACGGGAACGGGCACGGGGGCCACGGGAACGGGCAAGGGGGGGTCAAGGGAACGGGCAAGGGGGGTCACGGGAACGGGCATGGGGGTTTCACGGGAAAGGGCAAGGGGGGGTCACGGGAACGGGCATGGGGGTGTCACGGGAAAGGGCAAGGGGGGGCCACGGGAACGGGCACGGGGGGCCTGCCCCTCGCCCCACTGGACCCATTCTCTTGCAGCACAGAACGGGGCGTCCGGGGTGAGTGGCAGCGCGTCTCCCTCTAGGACGCGCACGAGACGTCCGGGGCAACAGGAGGTGGCCCTGAGGGGGGCCACTGGCTGCTTGGAAGGCAGATGCCTTCAGTCGCAGAGGCAGCACAGCGCCAGCTGGGAGGCGGCAGGAGCGGAGCAGGCCCCTCCGAGACATGCTCCTGGTTCCCGGTCGCACTTGACTGTTCCTGGACAACCACCTGATACCCGCAAGCCCGTCTTCCTGGTTTAAGCCGGATGCCCGCTCTCTTTTAACCACACTAACAGGTCTCAAGCATTTGATAACAAGACACTCTTACAGATGCCTGAAGACTCCCAAAGAGCTTTTCTATAAGTTACGTTTACCAGTAGTTTCCATATTAGAAGTCAAAGCAAAAAAAAGCAACATATTTCCTTATTAATTCATTTAAAAATTATAAACTCATTACATTTTCAATAAATATTTCTATGAAAAATAATTATATTTTCAGAAAACTGCTAGGCCAGTGACATATTCTTTGCAAACCTCGTTAATGTCTGCCTTAATAGAAGACAGCTGAGCGCTCAGAGTCTGCATCCGTCTGCTGTGATACGTTGTTCTGGTTGAAGGTGACAAAAATATGGCCTCAGAAAGATACGCAGTTGGAAAGGGCAGAAGTAGCAGAAGAGCCAAACAACTGAAAATATTCCTCTTTGATATTACAGCAAAACTCAGTAAAGGGTAGTTTCTTCTCTTAAAGGTTTGCTTCAGTCTCTCCGAATAGAGCAGAAAATAGGAAATTTAATCCATCTGAAACCACAGCAATGCCTTCACACCCTACTGTGTTAAAATCCGTCGGCCTAACTTTGGCTCTTGGACCCATGCGTGACTTTACAATATCAGGCACTGGTCACGTGGAAATACTGGCTCACTGAATTACGCAGATGTTCCAAATGTGGACACATTCCATTCTACAATATAAAAAAAATCATTACTGTTACCACCATCTCATCAGAAACATCTTTGAGCGCTGGGAAGCTCACGGCGGCAGAGACGGGTTTTCTGAAACTCTAAGTTCTACTTGGAAGCCCTCATTTCATCACCGGCAACAAACACTGCGAGTTGTCTTCCTTGGGGCGAGGCTCCCATGGTTGCTTCCGAGAAAATGCCCGCGGAGCCTGAGCTGCGGGGCGGCCGCCGCCTCCTCCCGCCCAGCCCGCGTCGCGTCCCGGGACAACCATGCAGCGGGCAGAGGATGGAAAAGGTGGGGCCCAAAGAGCCACGGTTTAAGAAAACAAATCATTTCCAGTGCTTTATCAAGGGCATTCTGAAGTGAAACCGTTTTTTTTTTTTCACTGCACACGCCTGGCACCAAGGAACACCAAGGACCAGCACGGTCTGGCGCCACCGGGTCCATCGGGGCTCGGGCAGTGTCACCATCCACGCAGCTGTCAGCACGGGGACAGGCCAGCAACGCAGGTCTTCCATTATCACAACAGAGGCAGCTGGGCTGCGCCACCAGCCTTCTGCTGCTGCTTGGTCGACAGTCTGTTTTTGTGTCCCCGCCACCTCCGCAGTCCCCCTCCCCAGACATTCCGTTCCGGCCTCTGGGGCCTCTCAGCATGGCGCTGTGCACAGCTGTGCTCGCTGGTTTTCCACCCGGGCTTTGGGTCTCAGGCTCCACTTCCTTCCGCCCTTCAGGCAAGCCATCTAATCCGGCCTCAGTCCCCTCGTCAGTCCCACAGAGAGAACAAGCCGCAGGTGACAGAGGTGCTACTGAGCCTTCGAAGACATCACCCACGTGGAAGCCCTTTTTCTCGTCAGTGCATTTTTACTGAGTCCCTGCTGTGTGCCCAGCACTGTCCTCTACACTAGCAGAGACAAGGTCCTTGCTTTATGGTAAAAAGCTCATTTCTGGGGGTGGAGATTTGAAGAAAAATATCAGAGGCATAAAGAGTGATCATGAGCGACTGGGGAGCTGCTTAAGATGGGGTGACCAGGGGAGGCCTCTCTGAGGAAGTGGCCTGGAGCTGGGTGCCAGTGACAGGAAGGAGCCTGGTGTGCAAAGATCAGAAGGAAGAGCATTCCAGGCCTTTCCATCTGGGAAGCAGAAAAAGCAGGCGGGGCCAGAGCACGCAGCTCCGGGCACTAGGAGGCCAGGAGACAGGCCCGGTAAGGGAGGAACAGGATCTGATTGACAGTTTTAAAAAGTGCCTCTGACCCCTCTGAGGGATTGCCTGCAGGGCAAGAGCAGACCCAGGAGACCAGTCAGGACACAATTCTCATCGTCCAGGTGAAAGGTGGTAGCTGCCTGGCCTGGGCTCGCACGGTGGAGACAAAACAGGTGGTCCAATATGGGACACACTTCGGAGGCGAAGCTGACGGGCTCTACTGATGGAACGCACAGCACGATGAGGAAGAGTCACTGAGGATAAATTATAGACTCACAGCTTGAACAACAGAGTGGGCGGTGCTGGGGTGTCTTGTGATGGAGAAAACCCAGGCAAAGTGGACAACCAGGCACCTGAGACAGGAGCTCCGGGAGGTCGGACTAAAGACGGGGCTCTGAGAGTCATGGCGCGAAGCTGACGTGCAGAACCATGAGACTGGATGAGAGCAGCTAGCGAGGGGCGCGCAGAGCAGAGAACGGGCCCAGATCAAGTTCTGGGGGCTCCACACTCAGCCGCCACCCAGCACGGGAGTCTGAGGAGCAGCGACTAGTGACCTCGGGAAGACCTGGGGCTTCAGGAAGACACAGAAGCAAGTGCAGAAAGGGCTTCCTGAAGGAGGGAGTGGTCCACCTGGAATGCTGCTGAGAAGTGGAAAAGATAAGGACAGAGGAGTGATGGGTTTAGCAGCAACGATGACCTTGCGGAGGGCAGTCCGAGCATGTGGGAGAGAGTCTGGGTGGAGCCGGCTGAGGAGGGGGTGCGAGGTGAGGAAACAGGGAGTGAGGAGGTCAGGAAGTCTAACGATTCACCCTCCTCGGAAGGCAGCCTAGGAGGGTGAATCGTCAGACTTCCTGACCTCCTCACTAACACCTGACTGTGCGGACATCAGCTGGTGCAGTCAAGCACCGTTGCACAGCGGGTGACTAAATCCGGGGCCCGGTTTGGGAAATGACTTCATCACTTTACAGCATCATCTCCCACACACGCAGGTACAGTGAGTCTGGGGACAGGTTTTTTCAGAGCCCTCAAGCCGTCCTGGTTCCGTAGGATCCGTCTGAGACCAGCTATCCCCACATGCCCACTTTCCAGTGGGAAAATGAGCTCTGTGATGACTGTAAAGTCTCACAGAAAAACACAAAGCGGGGAGTTACACACACCTCTGCTCTGGCCGTAGGTCTGAGAATGATTCATTTTGAACTGTGGTTTATATGCCCAGTTATTTGAAAACTATACATCAAAAATGCCACTGATGCGTATACACAGTCACTACACACAGAATTAACCAAACAACAAGCTAACTGGATGGTAACAGTATCACACTCACAGTAACTTAGTAATTAAAATGCAGTAACAGCGGCATCTGAAAACCAGGGATGACTCATACCAAGATGGTGGGAATCCCGACTGAGGGTGTGAGTGCCCTGTCGCTCTGTGAGGACAGGCCAAGGGCTGGTGGCAGAAAACTGCATGGCGTCGTCACTCAACTTTGGTCAAGATGTCAGTCTAAAGAACCGTTAACTCCACCAAGTGGGACGGCAGTAAGCTACCGCTAGTATGTACACACGGAGTACGTGGACTTGCATTCGGATCACGGCAAGAAGCAGTGACCGAGCCTGCACTGAGGGGGTGGCTGGCCCGGCAGGAGGAGTGGTCCACGGAGGTCCCCGCACGGGACAGCGGGCCCACAGCTGCGGCATCAGCCTGCGGGAAGCGGCCCGCCCGTGTGCCTGTGCGCGCAGGGCTCCTAGGATCGTGAGGTCAGACGCGAACCCCGCCGGCCACAGCCAGCTGCGCGACTGCACAGCTTCACGCTTTGTAACATTTGAATTATTTCCACGATTTTAAAATTGGATAACTTCACATTTAGAAAAAAAAAAGTTTTCTGGCTTCTCAAAGAAAAGAACGAGAGAGAAAGGGAGAGAGACCTGGCCAAGGCTCCGCTGCCCTTTGAGCTGCAGCATGTGCTCTTCAGAAAGTCAGACGCCAGTCAAAGCTCAGCTGCCACTTCTCTGTGAGCCTGTGCCATTGCCCTCCTCATACCTGGCCTGCCCCACGCGTTCCCGCTGCCTCCCAACTCTCAGCATCACTTGGATCTGCACCCTTTGTCCTGGCAGAGTGTGCTGACAAGACCCACTCATGGTCTAACCAGGGGGGAAGACTACAAGGACTGCTAAGACGCCGAGCTCTCAAGACTGAACCCAAAACGTTAGCTGCTGGTTTTCTTCTTTATTAAACAACTTGCAAAGGTCGGATACAGCAAACTTTCTCCCCTGGCTCTTTCTAAACAGCGATCTCAGTCATTACTCAGACTCACAGAACTTTCCTTCCCCTTAATAACTTATGAAGAGCTTCTCAGGAAATGCTGATCATTCACAGATTAATTTTAATTAGAAAATCAAAAATATATCCAATAATCAGTTTTGAACAGTCTGAGCATGGGTTTGGGGTAGCAAAGGGAACTACATTTCAAAAGGAAAAAAAAAAATGCCCTTCAAGAAAAAAATAATCACAGTGACTTTTAAAATAAATCTTTTCATATAAGCATAGCAACCACAAAAGCTTTAAACTACATAATTAGTATAAAGATGTCCCTAGGACAGACTTTACACAATCTCTTCCAATGACCATCTCTCTTACTCCCTAAACTACTTTTAGATGAAACAAATTTTCCTAACCCTTTAAAGGTACGCCAAGTAACAAATGAAGCACCAGTTACCAGTGACTGACTAGAATTACCATAAGGGTAATCCTGTATATGCTCAACATCATATACTAAGAACAGTCTTATATAAACATATTCATGAGCCTGAGGCAAACACTGCGTTATTAACACCAACAACCCCTCTTATACTAAAATGTTCAAGTAAATATTGTCTCGAAGGAGAAAACAATACACAAATTATAAGCATTCATAGAGGAGACAGTCCCACCCTTTTGCTTTGGAAACCAGGAAATAGATGGTTAACTAAAGACAGATTCAACAAAACTGACTGTTTTCCTTCCTACCAGCTGCTTGTGAGTTGCTATCTACACTCTAACACCATGAAGACCCCCTAAAACCTAGACCCAAGTTCAACCCACCATACCCTAATTCCACTATCAGAGAAATTCCATCTCCACGTAACATGGGACCACATAAAAGGAGGAAAGTCCAGATTCAAGACAAATTGTTTAGAAGGCTATGATGAAGTTCATTGTAACTTTAAAATAACTTTGCATTAATTTGTTACTAGCTGAACATTAGCCAGTAATCTTGTTTCCTTGTGTACTATATTACACATCTGCACTTCACCTAGCTTGGACAAAAAAAAGTAAACTAGCCACAAAAGTAGACCAACCACGTGGGTGCAAATATTATATCCCAAGTTGTCTTTCCTCTAACTATTAAGAGGGCTTAGTGTATCAAAGAGGGTGTACATACGTACAGTAATGTATTTTCTAACTCGCTTAACTTTTCTTGTCTGAATTAGGACTTAGTTTGAATCAAATTAACACTATCCAGTGAATAACTACCAACCAAAACAGCCTTTTCCACTTACAGACAAAAACTGGAGTCTGAAATGGTTTGTGCCTTCTGGTTGACTTGCAACATGTGGCTGGGAAAAAATATTGCCACTTTCCCAAGGGCACTCTCTGGCCCTGAACTTTCTTCCTTGAAAAAACTACCAAGATCCAAGGGGCGCAGTCGCAATCCACTTACCCGATCCTTCATCCTCCAGCTCTGAGCTAGGGATTTGGAGCCTTCGATTTTCTCACAGTGCCTCTTTTTCATAAAAGCCAAAGGCAGGTTCCAGTCTGTAAGGTCGGCCTCATCTTCCTCCCCAAGCCCCAGGAGAGGGGACTGCAGCATCTCGGACTCCATGAGCGGGGGAGGGGGTGGAGGAGTCCTGGGCAGTAAGCGCTCAAGAACCTCCAGCCTTAAAAACTTGTGTGTACTAGAACTGGCGGGGAAAAAAAAAAAAAAAAAAAAAAAAAAACAGAAAAAGGGGAAGTAGAAAAAGAAATGGATGGAGAGTGTGCAGAGACCCTTACTCCGGCAAAAAGTCTGCGGTCCTTCTCTCTAACTCTGCGCGGGAAGTCGGAGCGGGTGGGAAGAGCGGTGAGAGCTGAGGGAACCCAAGGAGCTCCGCACAGGCACACACGCCCCCAGATCCCAAGCCACCGGCTGCTTCTGAGGCTGTCCGTTCCCGGAGGGGCTGCGAGCGGAGCTGTCAAAGGCGTGCGGTACTCCAGGCCTCACGATGACCCTGCTCTCGGCCTCCAACGGAGGACAGGCAGGCCGCCCGCTCTCGGTGCGCGATCGCCGGCTGGGCTGAGGGCTCCGGCCGAGGGGAAGAGGTTCAGAGCGCCTCGGGCCTCCTCCAGCCACTCTCAGCCCTGCGGGTCCCGCACTCGCCGGAGCTGCTGCAACCAAGGCCAGGACTGGCCCATCGTGCTCGCCCGCAGCCGGCTCCTCAGCCCCGGACCCGCGCGGCCTGGCCGGCCCTGGCCTCCGGCCCCGTGGCTCTCTCCTGCCTGAGAACGAGTCCTGAGGAACCGGCAACACGGAGCCGCGGGTAAAAAGGGTAATGTGGGCTTATTGGGTTTGGAGAGCTTTGCCCTCTAGTTTGAAGCTACAGTGAAACTCCTCTCATCAGCACACCAAGGAGGACGCCATGTTGCAAGGCCCAGCATGCACCGCGCCCTACGGCGTGCCTAGTAGGCCAAACTTCTTCGGAGCGTTCTGGCCGTGTTTCCCAGGCGGCGGCGACAGAGGGCCCTGTCCCCCCCGTTACCATGGTTACCACAATTCCGCTTTCCAGAGTGTATCGCCATTCTTCAATAGATGCGTCATATCAAATCAGTCCTATAAATGAAACTGTGTTAATTTTTTAAAAAGCTTTTTATTATTACAAATGGACCTACGTGCTTCTGAAATTAAAGAAACTGACATTTTGCTTCCTCCAGATTTTGAAAAAGCAGCAAAAGCTTCAGATAGAACCATTGACAATATAACAAAAAAAAATTGGATTTTGGGGGGGTGTAGTATCCTCCACAGTATCAATCACATTTTAATTTTTTCAGAGAACACTGAGTGAAAAAATTAATTTTGACAATTGTAACATTTTGTTTAATTCATCCTATTTTCTGAGCGGTTGATGCTTATTGTGATACAACATCACGTGCAAACAGCTGAAAGCTACAGATTTCCGTGCGTGGCAGCCTCCTGCGTGTCTTTACTGCTCTGCTCCGTGAACATTGCCTATTTACGCCGTGTGGAGAGCTGTGTCCCCTGCGGGGGGGATACAAACCCCCGGCAGCGCCTGCCTCCAGTGGTGTCTAGTGAGACACACATGGAACCGTGAGATAAAGCCAGGCAGGCGGCACAGAGGCTCATCTTCCCCTTTGCTCTTGGGCTTTGAGGTCAGGCCCACCTCGATCTGCATTTCAGCTGTGTCTCTTTCTATCTCCGTGACCTTGGTCAGTCCCTTAACTACTTCAGCTTCAGTTTCCCTAGTTATACAGCTAGGTTAATAATACCCACCTCGAGGGATAAAATTAACCCGCGTGGATGGATGTGTGTATATAGTCAGTGCCCGATACAACGCCAGTAACACAGGTCTCCAGCTAGGGCGAAATCCGGCGGCCCTGGGGGCTTTATGAGTCTAAAACCTCATGCTGAGCTCTGAAAGTCCCCCTCTTTCTCAGTGTGGTTCTCTAGGGCCTTGACACAACGTGGCATTCCTTACCAAAATCTTGATGGCGCTTATGTTCCTTTTAACAGCTGGGTGGATAGGACACTGCCAGACTGTTCTCACCTAGCACATAGCAAGCGTTTAATAAAAATTCTTGGATTAAATTGCTATCATTCTAAACAGTCTCAGTTATTATATCCAGATGAGTCCAATTCTCCCACTAAAACTCAGGGCACAACACTGTAAAATGACTATAACTCAATACAAAAGAAACTCAGGACAAATTCACCAAAACACAGATGGAGGCTAAAATCTTCCTTTTCCTTGTTCTCTGTGGTTGGCAAAATATGCCCCATGTCACCAGCAGAGGCTTAGGGACGCAGGGGCCTGAGAAGACTTTGCTCTCCCCTGAAGGCAGCAGCACAACTCCGGCCGCTGCTCAGTCGCCCTGCCGCACACAGCAGTGAAGGCTGAGATCCACGGGCCCCGCCGCTGGACGCCACAACTACAGAAAAGCAGCAGCATTAAACCTGCCCGTTCCTAACTGGCCCTGTGACCTGGGGAAAGCCACTTAGGCTGTGTGCGCCTCGGTCTCCCCGCCTGTAAGGTGCGTCACCCTGGGAAAGCCCCTCTCCCTGGCTGCCGTCCTGGGTGGATGGGGTAGAGCAGCCCGTGGGACCCAACCCTGGCCGGCTGGCAGGATCACTTCGGAAACCGTTTTGAAATAAAGATGCCTGGGTCCCACCCCAAACCTGCTGGATCACAGGGAGACAGAGGACAGGAATTCAGGATCTGTATTTTTTATCAGGTAACCCTGACGACAACTCCAAATCAGTCGGACGTGGGGATATTAGGCAACATTCTCCCCCAGTGGTTCCGTGCCAGCCCGGGTGGGCCCTCAGTAAATATTTGCACTGGACAAATGAATACTGGGCGCAATCATCCAATCTCCCATCTACTAAATCGGAACACGACTCCCCCCTCCCCCCAACTACATCACAAAACACACCCTCTACTGTTTCACAAATGTGACCCCAGAACCAAGAGGCCTTTCGGAGTCCGTGCCCTGGGCTGAGGGTTGGATGCGCACGTTCTGAGCCCAGCCGACCACCGGTTCCTGCAGTCACCACCAGAACCTCTGCCGCTCTCCGTCCTCAGTCTCCACGTCTGAGACAAGAGAAACCTGAAGAGGGTGACTCACTAAGGACACTTAAGGGTCAAAGTTCTGTGCTCCATATAAAAAGCAGGAAGGGGCTGGTGAAGGCCCAGCTCCCAACCTGAAGGTTCAAGAATGGGCTGGAAGGGGAGGGTAAAGCTCAGGGGTAGAGCGATGCTTGGCACGCACAAAGTCCTGGGCTCAATCCCCAGCACCTCCGTTTAAAAGAAAAAAAAAACCCACCTAACTGCCCTCCCCCCACCAAAACAAAAAATAAAGTTAATTTTTTTGAGTGGGTTTGAATCATTTCACAGCATTGTGACATTTAAAACAAACCTCATTCCAGTGTGTCATGAGCGACCCTATTCACGTCCTAGAGAAGCGTTTGGAAGCGTGGCTTGAGGTTTCTGGAAGGCAGTGAGCACCAGCGAGCGTCTATGACTAATGACAGGCTGGAAATTCAAGGGCTAATATTTCCCACCTCGGCGATCTCATTACCATGGCGTGTGATCAGCCGGCCACTGGGGCCGGCAGTTCCGATTTCCAACGTCTCCAATTTTTCACAAGCAAGGACATTGCCTGCTTTCCACAAAGTCTCTAAATTGAGATGCTTTAATCATGAAAACTCAAAAAATGTGTGAAACCTGGACTGATTCAAGCTCTGATGGTGGGGGAGGGTGTGGATGACATCCTGCTGGGGGTGGACATCAGGCTGCAGATGCGGAGCTGGGAGAGGGGACGGGCTTTTCTGCCCAGTGCTGATGTCCAACAACAGAGTAACCTTTGACCTTCCTATACAGAAAGGGGGGACCTTGTCTTAGGATGTGAAGGTAGACCAGGAGACTCCTTCCAGCCCTAAGTCTCAGGCTACTTGGCAATCAGAAGCCAAAGACACAGCAGAGAGAGAACAAATCATAGAGAACCTGAGTGTGTAGGTCAAATACAACACAAGTCAGGGGGAAATCTAGGGGGAACAGCCAGGGCAGAGAGAGGGTCTGGACAGATGCCTGGGGTACGTAGCACGTTGCCCCGAAGAACCTAGGAGGCTGGGTGTTCACAGCCTCCAAGCTCAGCTGTTGGCTGATCTTTTATCAAAACACAAGACCATCAGAGCAGAGGCGTTCCATTTGCAGGCAGGATGGGCTGTGTTCCATCCTCCAATATTGCAGTTTCTCCACTAAAGCAATCAAGGACATTGAATGTGTTTTGTCACCAAGAATCAGGAGCGAGCCTGGAGGTCAAGCAACTCGAGAAAACCAGGTGCCTTGCTGAGCTATTGTTTTCCATTGGGGAGACCAGCCAGCTCCTGTCCTTCCCAGAGAAATCTGCGCTTAGCTTAAAAGAAACCAAAATAGACATAAAGTACTTTGCTTTTTGTCTGAGCATCATTACTCTGTTTTTAGCAGAATCCAAGCCACCCTCCCCCTGCAGGTCAGATGTTTTGTTGACAGCGAAGCGTGAAGAGGCGAGGAAGGGAAGTGACAGCGCTAGCAGGCGGAGATGGAGACGCGGCCGCAGGAGCCCACGTGAGCCCGCCTCCCTCCCTGCCCATCCCACCCGTCCAAAAATACGGCCACATCTGCGCACGCGCGTCTCACCCCCTGCAGCATGCCTTTCTGTTTTATTTACACATCTTTTACCCCGAGCAAGTGAGGTTCTGAGAAGCAGAAACAAACAATAATGCTATTCCATTTTTAAAAGGGGCTGACCCCCGATTAGCCCGGGGACTATGGTAAAAGATGTCTCGTATCAAAAACCTTCACCCACTGTCTGTATTTCTTCTTCCAGAATTGAGACTTTCTGCAGCGCCTCAGACTTAAAGAGCCGGCCGAAAAGGAAGCCCCCAAGGAAGGGAGCAGAAGTGGGTTCTTGGCCCCCGGCCGCTTCCTCCCCACGCTGGGGGCTGTTCTGTGTAGGGGGTCTGGAGACCCTAGAATTCGGAGCGGGGTGAGGAGCGGGGGAGTTGGAAGCAAACCTGCCCCAGGCCCAGTCCCCACGGGGCCCGGCTTGCAGCACAGGCGCCCAGCCCTTCAGTCTGGAGGCTGGCGCACAAGCTCCGAGCCTTCACTGGACCAGACGCCCCGTCCACGGCCCTTGGGACTTCTTCGTGGAGAAGGGATGAAAGCCAGTGACTAGGAAAGAACAAATCTGCCTCCATATTCGGCCCGTTCCTTTGGCTCTGACCCTGTGCTCTTTCCTGGGCTGAGTCATTGCTGCTTCTGCACCTTTTGTAAAGAATGATGCCTATAACCTGGAATATACAGGAGGGCCCATTCACAAGGCTCTGTCCTTTAAGGATATTAAAACTTTTCCATCATATAAGGATAACACGTTGCAGGATAGAAAGTAACATTTGTTTTGTTCGAGGTTTACAGGGACACCGTGACCTGACCCACATGGACAGCTGCAAGAACAAAGGATTCCAAGAACCAAGAATTTCCAAGAACCAAGAAGTTTGCAACAGCCAAGCACACCCCCTCCCCTTGTGGTATAAAGGGAGCCTGAATTCTGACTTGGGGAAGATGGTTCTCCAGGACATTAGCCTGCCATCTTCTTGGTCTGCCTGTGTTCTGAGTAAAGTCGCTATTCCTGGCCCCAGTACCTCGTCTCCCGATTTACTGGCCTGTCGTGTGGAGAGCAGAACGAGCCTGGACTCAGCAGGTGACGCCAGGTCACAAGTTCCATTGGTGTGAGCGCCCTTCTTCCTCCCCCAGGACCCCAGAGGTGGGATCACTGCAACGGCGTCTGCGCCCAGAGCAGAAAGTGCGCTTAAAGGAAAAAAAAAAAAAAGCAAAGGAAAGCGCTTATGATAGAAATTCTATTGAGAAAATGTGTTATCCAATTTAAAAAAAAATGCCAACTGAAGTTTAGAACCTTTTTTTTAATAGTATCTCCTACAGTAAGATTCTACTTTTAGGAAAACGCGAATACCACCACCACTTCTCTTTTTAAAGCCCCCATTTGTCACTTTGTGTAATATCCACATCCCATCCGTGATGCTCAGGTTCTCTGTGAGCACGAGGTCCTGTGGGAGCCAAGGCTAACCCCGCTGTTGCCTCTGCCTTTAATAGGGGGGATTAGAGGCCATGCCAGTAACTGAAATACTGTGATCCTGCTCGTGAGCGTTCCTGGAAAGCCAAGCCCTTTGCATGAGAATTAACTCGTTTAATCCTCCTAACAACCCCCCTGAAGGCTCCTGTTTTAGATCCAGCCAGGAAATTGAGACATAGAATGATTAAACAGCTTTCTCAAGATTTCTCTGCTGGCCAGGCCTGGGCGAGAGTCCAACCAGCACGTCCAAGGCCAGGACCGGGGGCCCCGAGAACCGCCTTGTGCCCCTGGGAGCCACACACACACCAAGGCTGAAGTCCCCAGTCTGGCGTTTCCGCGTCCTGGGATCCCGGCAGAGGCGCTGAACGCACCCCAGCCCCAAGTTCGTGGGTCAAATAGGGAAACTAAGAGTTCCCATCTCATAGAGATGTTGTAAGCATCAAATCAGCTAGTCCAGGCTCACGGTGAGGACTTGCTGAAGCTGGTTATCAGTAACCAGCTGCCATACGGTTAAATTCCATCTGGTCATGGACACCACAGCATGTATGCCTGAGCCTCAGAAGTGGATTTCCTTTCCTCTTTTTGTTCCTTTTTTTTTTTTTTTTTGAATAACTTTAATTGTTTCTTTATACGAAAACCTTACATGTGGGGTGGAAGGGAGAGGTAAGAGCAGAATGTCCCGTTTTTCACGGGAGATAATAGTGGATCCGACCATAAACTGATTTTTAAAAAGCAAAGACACTGTAAACACATTGTGGAGAAGTGCTGAAATGAATATAAGAAGAAACAGCCCAACACGTAGACCATTTGCTTCAGGGCTGGGGTGATGGGGCGCGGGGCGGGCAGGGACCACCCTCCTCCCTGCAGATGCTCCCAGAAATATTACTTGACATTTTAAACAGTAACACACAGTACTTTGACAATTTTTCTTAAGTTTAAAAAATAAAAGTCATAAACACTTGCTGGAGGAAATTGGAAAATGTCAAAAAGAATGAAGAAAAGAAATAAAAATTACCCATCAGTCCACAGCCCAGGGTAACCACTTTTCCATTTTATGTGTTTTCCGTCCGCCTTTTCTTTCTGGTATATATATATTTAAAATTCTATTTGCTTTTTACTTTAAAAAATAACATTCTGAAACATTCTTTTGAAAGTAAAGAACAAAGAAACACTTTTAACTCCACTGCTCAGACATAATTGCTATTAATATTTCTTTGTATAGCCTTCCGGGATATATTGTAAGTATTTCTTATAAATGGATACACTCATTTGTAAGATCTTGCAAAAAAGCACCACTCAATTTTGTGTAAACAACACTATTTAACAAACATTTCTTTGTTGTTGTTGTTGTTTTGGGGTTTTGGGGGGAGGGTAACTAGGTTTACTTACTTGTTTTTAGAGGAGCTGCTGGGAACTGAACCCAGAGCCTTGTATACGCTGAGCATGCGCTCTTCCGCTTGACCTATGCCTTCCCCGATAAAACGTTTCGTTTTGTGACTTGTCGTTTTCACTTATAACGGGAATATTTTCCCGAGTCTTCACGTCTCAGTGCTCTGCAGATCAACACTGTTAATGGTTGCGTGGACCCCAGGTGCAGATAGCACCTGAAAACTGTGTAGGGGTGACCCACAGGGAAGGACTTTAACTTTTTTTTAATTGTGGGCACAGCCCTCAGGGATGTCGCGTGTGGTCTTGACTTTCCCTTGGTTTCATGAAATTCAGCAAAGGGTAGACCTTTGGTTACAAAGACACTTGACCAGCACCCTCCTATTCATTTCCAAAAACGTCCTGAGGGACCTGAACCCTGCGTGTGGGGCCTTGGAAGGCTCAGTGCTGGATTCAGTACTAATTACAACAGTCATCGGCAGGACGGCGGCTCGCATAGCGCACTTCCTGTGCGCCAGCCCCTTTCTGAGCACGTCATGCATATTAACTCAATACCCACAACCCGCCCACCGCCCCCATTTCACAGATAAGGAAGCTGAGGCACAGACAGATTAAGGAACCTCCCCAGGTTACACAGGTAACATGATAGAACCAGGATTCAAACCTGCAGGTTGACTCCAGGGCTAAGGATCCCAAATTCTGCTCCATCAGAATGGCCGGGGGAGCTGTCCCCTCCCCATTAGAACGTGAGGGGTGGCAGCTGCCGGGGCGGTCCCAGTGCCAAGACGTGGGGGTCCCACAGCCCCGAGGCCCCTGTTCTTAAGCACGGTGTGAATCCTCCCCGGGGGCTTGTTCCACCCGCCGGCGCCAGCGTGGCGGTGGTGACGCGTTTCCTGAGAGGTGCTCCCCAGTCTAGCCTTGGAGAAGCGTGCGGTCATGGTGACTTGTCCCCGCTGTGCCTCGACGCAGAGCTGCGGGCGAGGGCTGGGTCCACAGCTGGGAGCAGCCTGGCCAGGCAGGGCTCCTGGGGGCTGGTAAGTTCTCGCCAGGCGACCAAATGCGCTGACTTCCGGGAGCAGCTCTGGCGGCACCTCTGTCTGGACATGTCATTAACAGTCCCCCCCCCCCCGACATGCCCCGCACGTCCCTGCTGGATGAGAAACCAGCCATCCTGCCTTTACCCACTTGTGGGACCCTCCACCCTCTACCCGTGGGTACAGTTCTGATCCAATTTGTGTTTATTTGGCTGTCCCTTTCCCCGGCTGGACAGGAGTCCCACGAAGACAGGGCCACGTCTTCTGACGCTGTCCCGCAGCGGGCACAGGGCCGGGGAGGACGGCGGGCACGCGGGCGGGGTTTGCCAAATGGCTCCGGTGAGCAGGGCCCCGCGGAGCCGCCGCGGAGGCAGAACGCCGACCGCTCGGCTGCCCTGAGCGCCCGGCCTGGCACGCGCACCGCACCTCAGGGCCGCAGCTGTCCCCAGCCCCCCACGTCTGGGCTCGCCTCCCAGGGGGTGTCGCGCCAAAGACACAACCAAGCCAACGTGCCGGGGGAGGAAGGGTTTCATTACCCGCAACACGTAAGGAGACCGGGATCCTTCCCGAAGCCGTGTCTCCCTGAACAGCACAACTGGGCAAGTTTCAAGCTAAGGGCACGTGCATCTTCATGGAGGGGCTAGAGCAGGGGAAAGGTGGCACAGAACTGGGGCCAAGGTCACCGGAGCCCACGCTGTAGATGGCAGAAGTCCCGGAGGTCAGCGCGGCCGGCATCACCGCGCCCCAGGCCCTGGGCGCTCGGCCAGCGAGGCCACGAGGCGCTCGGCCTGCAGGACGGCGGGAGGATGTGCTTCAGGTTAACCTTTACCTTCACCGCTGACTGCTGCTCCCCGGAGGTGACTCCCCTGGTCTGGCGGCCGCTGTTCGTTGCCGTCCTTTCATCCCCTTAGAATCGATAACCGGGGAGACACCTCCCGCAGCAGGGGCGGGCGCCGTGGCCAGGCGAGGTCACCTACAATGCTTCTCTTTTGTCCCGAAAGCCACATTCTGGTTCCCTTCCTCTGGGGACCCCGACCCTGTCTGCCCACACTAGGCTGACCCTGTGGAGGGGTAAGCAGTGGGGAGGGCCCCCCAGGGTGGTGCTTGAGAAACCCCCACTGCCACCCCCAGAAGGATGACTGCCCAAAGGCTCAAAGGGCGAAGGCGAGGGGCCGTGCTGGCCTGACCATGAGGAGCAAAGTGACTTTATTTTGAGCCCCCAAGTGAGTAAACTGAGGCACGGGAACATCCTGGCCCCGGAATCTTGGCTTTTATCCCTGTCTGATCACTTCCTTGTCTTAGTGAAGAGCGGCTGAGTGCTGGACCCCAACAGCCGCAGCAGAAGGCCACTGCTCGCCCACACGACAGCTCGACACGGGTGTCTGGCGTGCCCTTGGGGGCTGTGGATGGAAGATGCTACCGGCCACATCAGTACACAGAGGATATGGGCAACCCCGATGGTGCACCCGAGGGGCCTCGGGATGTGGGATAACAGGACACTGGCCCTGAATAGCTGAGATGCCTTTCAAAGGGATGATTTCAGTGCGCCCAGATCTCTGCCTTCCATACACAGCAAAGCGCTAAGCTTCCCTAACTTGGGATATCTGCTTTTCTTAATTAACAGTAATCTTTTTACATTCTGACTACCTGCTCTTTGTGGCACAAACTCCTTTATACCCTGGCCCCTCCACTGTCTCCTCAGAGCGATCGGAGAGGCCGCCTCCCGGGCTCGAGTCCTCAGAACGTCAGCGGAATAAACATACCTCTCAGCTTCTAGGTTGTGTGTTTGTTTTTTCAGTCGACAGGATGGACTCTCTCTGTCTCGTGGACCCGGGGCTCTCGGCTAGGTGTCTCTCCCAGCCAGAGGGGGCAGCTCGGAGGGGAGCTGAGCTTCTCGGGGCCAGGTCTGTAGCTTCTGTCACTCGGCCACGTGCTACCGAGAGACTGCAAGGGAGACGGGGATATGTGGCCTGTGTGCCCGGGAGGAAGTGGAAATAAATTTGGTCAGTAAGGAGCTATAAAACTTCTTCCTAGAAATTAAAGAGTGAAAAAAAAAAAAAGCAGCATTAGTTCACTAGGGGCTGCCGCCACAAAGTGTTACAAACTGGGGGACTCAAAACAACGGAAATGTACCATCTCGCAGTTCTAG
Organism: Camelus ferus; assembly: GCF_009834535.1. Lineage (NCBI taxonomy): Eukaryota > Metazoa > Chordata > Mammalia > Artiodactyla > Camelidae > Camelus > Camelus ferus. Next base: position 21,418,462 of record NC_045711.1, read on the forward strand.
AAGCCGGAAGTCTGAAATCCAGGTGTCCACAGGGCATAGCTCTCTCTCTGAAGGCTCCAGGAGAAAATCTGTCCCCTGCCTGTTAGGTTCTGGTGTCGTCTGCCATCCTTGGTGTTTCTCTGCCCGCCCAGCCGAACCCCGGCCTCTGCCTCTGTCACTGCATGGTGTCCTCTGTGTCTCTGTGTCTCCCCTCTTCTTACAAGGACTCCAATCATGTCAGATTAAGGGCCCCCCAAGTCATCTTAATTACATCTGCAAAGACCCTATTTCTAAGCAAGGCCACAATCATGGGTACCAGGACTTAGGACCTGGATGTATGTCTCTGGGGGACATGACTCAGCGCATAGGAAGAACAACGGGAATGAGCTTGTTCAGGGTCCCTGAGACTTTCTCACATTGCTTCCAGGAGCCTCACTCCACTCTGCATACAGACCAGCGGAGCACGGTACCACCCACCCTCCTCACCAAGTCCGAGTGTTTGGGCTTTCCCTCCTTGGTTTTATTATCTTGAGTTTTGCAAAGTCGATAAATGAACAACGGCGTCTCATCTGAGTTTTGATGACGGAAGACACAGAAAGTGCACCAAGCGCTCAGGAGTCAGGTCACCTGGTAGGACCAAACGCTGGGCACAGGCAGGAACTGGGCCGGCGCGTCCAGAGCCCTCCGGCTCAGGAGCCGGGAGGTGTCCGCAGGGCTGGGCGTGGCCCTCGCGGGACACAGCCCAGGCAGGGCCGGAGGAACCTGGAACTAGCCACGATCACAGCTCTCTTCTCACAGAAAGCAAACACCAGCAGGCACAGAGGACAGAAATTTCCATTTATCCATCTGAAATTAATGTTTCCAGCGAGCAGCCTGGATGGCTTTCTGCAGACAGCCCAGCTGCCGAGGCTGGGAGAGGCTTGTCACCGTGGCAGTCGGGCTGATGGTTGCAGGGACCGCGGCGGCAGACGCCTGGAGTAAGCCATCCAAGGGCCGCCGGTGCCACCGCACATCAGAACACTCTGTGCTGGGTCCAGAACAGCCCCCGCCCCCGTGAATCATTCACACCCGCCACCTTATGATATGTGACCGCGTTCCGGGCAGAGTGTCAGCCAGGAGAAAATTTGTAAATGTAATTTGTAGTCTCAATTTTTGTCATCGTTTTGGTAGTTATTTTCCCCTCATAACTCTCCATCTTCCTCCCATATTTTCCCTTCCCGGGTTTTTAATCAGAGGGATCTGTCAAGAGTGACTCTGGAAGTCTCTGCCTTCCCTCCTGCGGTGGCAGGAGCGCAGCCTCCAATCTCCGAGTTTATGTTTACGGAACGTATTTTTATTAACTTTGAGTGAAAGTGATTGCGATGGTTATCGCCTTTGGAAATATATATTCCCCGTTCCTTTATTTTGAGTACGGTTTTAATTTTTATGCATCTTTCAATCCCTGTTCCCCAAAGAGGTGGGGGGAGCAGCCGGGACAGGGGAGCATCCCCAAGGGGCGATCTCCCTGCTCCGCTCCAGTGGGGACCAGCCAGTCCCAAGTCAGCCTGAGGAGGGCTTTCCAGAGGCTTCTGGGAGCCCAGCTCTCATCAGAGCAGGGGGCTGAGTGAGCTTGAAATGAAAAAAAAAAAAAAAAAGACCAGCCTTGTAACTGTCAAGTTGATTTCCACCAGATTAAAAAGATCTGCATGATGAGAGCTGCGAGGCGGGCCCTGGGCCGGCGCAGAAACTCGTTTCTGGAACCAGAGGCTTCACCACTGACCTAACGTGGTCCATCAAGGTCAGAACCCCCAGCTCGGGTCCAAGGTCTGTCGCCCCCCCCTTCCCTGTAGCCTTTCAACACAGCCACTGCTGCCACGCAGTCTCCCCGCAAGCACTTGGTTAGATCACAAAGGAAATGAGAGTCAAGGAGAGGGCTGAATTTCCCACGAGCCAGTTTACTTTCCAAAAAGACAAGGTGGACCTGGGAACCCTCCACGGTGACCTGACACCACCCAGCGGCGTCACTGGGAGAGCGTGTGGTGGGGCTGGGTGCACGGCAGTGCGGGCCGCAGCGGGCCTTGGGAACGAGCCGGCTCTGCCCCTCGTGAGCTCTGAGCCCTGTTAGGCAGCTCACTTCCCTCTCTGCACCTCAATTTTCTCATCTGCAGAATGGGGGAACAATGGGCTTACCCAGGGCACCGAGTCCTGAGGGCGCAATGAGACAGGGCTTAGCAGAAATTTTGCAAAATGATTCTTATAAAACTTAAATCAGATTAGGGACCCTCCAGGGTGCAAAAGCCTCCAACAGCCCAATTCACAAAGGACAAACCTAGACATCTTACCATCACCACCAAAGCTTGGCAGGATCTGACCCTAGTACCTCTCTGACTGCCTGTCTCTTCACGGCCTTTCGCTGAGCTGCAGTCACAGTGAGCTCTGGGCTCCTCCTGGGACCCCCAAGCCAAACTCATCCTCCGCTCCAGGCCTTGCACGTGCAGCTCCCTCGGCCTGGAACATGCTGCTCCAGGTCCCCCCGTCTCCCTGCTCTCACGCCCTCAGGTCCCCCTCCGCCCCCCACCCCGGCCCTCCTCACCTCCTGGCACATCTCACCTGCACGGCTGACCTGTTCACCGCCTGCCCCCACCTCTGGAAGGCGGGCCCGGTGAGGGCAGAGCGGGGTCTGTCTCGGGCGGCTCCGGCCCCGTGTCTGCCTGGGAACAGGCACTCAGGAAATACCTGCAGGTAAGGGACTGAGGGGAATGGACAGCTGGAAATGAGCCCCACAAAGTGGAGAAGCCTCCAGAGTAGGGTGGCCCAGGTGCCCATGAGCTTGGCGTTTTCCCTAGCACCTGCCATGGGGACACATCACTCAACAAGCTGGACAAGGCCTCTGTCCAGGGGGTCAGGGCTCAGTGGGACACAGTGAGGGGCGCCACTGGTCACGGCTGGGGAGGCCAAGCACATCCCCAAATCAGGGGGTGAGGGAAGGCACCGGAGGAAGCAGAAGCTGGGAGGTAACGCTGCTTGGGGTCGGGGGTGGGGACATGCTGCTGGCGCATGAGTGGGCCCGGTAGCTGGAGAGGGTGGCCAGCTCCAGAGGGAAAAGGGAGGTCCCACTGAGCTGACCAGCATGTCCCAGTCACTTCTGTGTCCACAATCATTAAGGATGGCAGCTGGGGGGCGGGGAGACCTCGGGCTTGGCTCTGACAGCCAGCAGAGGAGGGCCAGCCCTCCACCAGTCACAGTGTTCCCACTGTCCCAATGACCAACGACAGCATAGGAATCTGCTTCGGCGGCCCAGGTAAAATGTGGAGGGGTCCAAACCTGGGCTGGGGCTTGGAGGTAGGGGGAGAGGGGTCTGAGAAATTCAGGAGATAGGACGATGGGGGCCCAGTGGTCGAGGCTGGGGCAGGGAGGGGGCCGCAGCGAGCACCCCCACGTTTCCAGCTCAGGCAGACTGGGCCCAGGGCACATGGGCCACCAGGCGTCCCAGCGGCGAGGTGCCCCCCAGGCCAGCACAGGAGCTGCTGACTGAAACGAAGGGAGGTAGGAAGAGCTTCCTCGGGACGCGGCGGAGGTGAAGGTGATGGAGGGCTGGCACGTGGTTCGAGCTGTGCGGGCAGAGCTAAGCCCAGTCAGATGGGGCAGGGTTCCAGCTGGAGGAGCTGGGACCGGGGGGGACTCTGGGGACTCTGGGCACAAGCAGGGCTGCTGGGGGCCAGGTGACACTGTGTGGCATAGCGTTGAGGGGGTCGTTCTGCAAGAAGCAGCTTGGATGTGTCCAGGGAGCACATGGGCACAGACACGGGCCCTCCCTCGAGGGTCCCTGATCACAGAGGCAGGTGACACCAAACCACAGCAGGATGGCCAGAAGGGACGAGGTCCTCCCGGCGACCCCCTGGATCGTGAGCGCATGTGAGGCTGCTTTCACGTGATTCGGAACGGGGACTATGGGTATGGGGGGGGGGCAGGAGGGGCTTTGGGCAACTGCTGCTCCGCAGGCCGTGACACTTGGGTGACACGTATGTGAAATGGCTGCGTCTAACCCTGCACAGCCATAGCTGCCCACACAGAGCACCGACCTGTCACACACCTCTCACGCCAGGTGTCCCGGGCCTCGGCACTGCTGACACTTTGGGCAAATGATTGTTTTGTTCCTGTTGCATTTCAGCATCTTTAAAAATTGCAGTAAGTATGCGTGACACTTGTAACCATTTCTGAGTGCGTAGTTCAGTGGCAGCAAGCACATTCACTCTGTTGTGCAGCCATCACCCCGTCTGTCTCCAGAACTTTCCCACCTTCCCAAACTCTGTCCCCACCAAACACGAGCTCCCCGCCCCGGGCGCCCACCGCTCTGCTTCCTGTCTCTGGGTCTGACTACTCCAGGGACACCAGAGACGTGGACAGGGCCACAGCGTCTGTTCTCTCCAGCTGGCTCATTTCACCGGGCATCACTTCCCCAAGGGTCACCCCTGCCGCAGAGGGTGCAGGGCTTCCTTCCTCTGTCAGGCAGAATATTACTCTGGGCAGGTGACTCTCCGTTGTGGGGCCGCCCTGTGTGTGGCGGGGTGTTCAGAAGCTCCCCGGTCTCCACCCACTAGGTGCCAGAAGCACTTACCCTCTCCCAATTGTGACAACCCCAAATGGCTCCAGAATTTGCCAGATGTCCCCCGAGTTGAGCACCATAGCTCTCTGCACACTTGTCTCTGAAGACCTGAGTCTCCCTTCACGTACCTGAGTGTCACAAAGGGCGAGGGCATCTCTAGGAATATGTCCCTAGCCCCTGGCCGCAGCCCAGCTCCCACAGCCCAGCAGAAAGTTCCAGCCACACACATTCCACGCCAGGATCGCTTCATAACACTAGGGCAGATTTTCAAAATTGCTGGTTTTAATACCCCCCCCCAAAACCCTCTTTTCTGAAATCCACATGAAGCATACGGCAAGCCGCGTGCTGGCTACACCACCTCCTGCAGACTCAGTGCCGGCTTCTTGTTTTTTTACCTTCCATCTGGGGAGACATAAATCCTACTTAGAGTCAACCCTCAGGAGATGCGCAGAGCGTGTGCAAGTCAAAGATAAACAGCCTGCTTTGCCCTTGGACACATAAGCTGGATTTTCTTCAGTAATCCAGGCCCTTCTCGGAAACAGCCAAGAGCAAGGAAACTTCACAGCGCGCACACACACACACACACACACACCCCCAAAAAGAGTGCGTCTGACAGTCGAGGCAGCTGACAGCCACAACTCTGGCGGATTCTCAGCACACCGCTTCCTTCTCCCAGACCCCACCAGCACAGCTCCCGCAGACGCACGACAAGTTCTGCGTTTCCCTCCAGCCGCAAATAGCTCTGCTAATACCCAGCAACCCATGGACAAAATCTCTTATTTCCCAGGAAGCCTGGAACAAAAAAAGATACACTTATAGGGGCTCTGAGGACAAAGGAGGGACCCTGGGCCCATTGGGGTTTTCTTGGCAGAGAATGAACTTCATTGTGCATGTACAGTTCATCAGGCGTGGATTAAAAGTCACAGAATTTTGGAACTGGAGTCAATTGGAGCATCTGATAGTGAGAACAAATAAACCTACCCTCCAGGGCCAGAATGGAGGCAAGGAACGGTGGCCATCCAGCATTTGTTGGAACGTTCCAGAAAGGAGGCAGACTTGCCCCCATTCTTCACCTCCCTTCCCCAACCCCGTGTCCCTGCCCCCGTCACGTGACCTGTGGCTCTTCCCGCGGAGGCAGAACGTGCTTCCCTGGCCCTGGATTTCAGACTTGGCCTTGACACTTGATTTGGCCACTGAGACACCAGTGGAGTGGCAAAATCGGGGGCTGGGAACGTACTGGGGGAGGGTAGACTCTCCCCCTTGTTTGCCTCTTTCTCCAGAGCCAGAGGCTGCCCTAGTGAGCCCACCCACCCAAGGGGGGCAAGAGAGCCAACCTGCGGGGTGAAGCAGCCCCCAGCCCCCGCAGATCCAGGAGGGTCGGTGCTGCCGTGCAAAGCCCTGAGTTGGGCTGGCTTGTTATGCACCGTTCCTGGACCAGTAGCTGACCAACACAGACACGGCTCAATCACACTTCCCGGGGCGGGCCTCCAAGGTCTCGTCCTCGCTCACTGACTGGTGCAGGTGAGGAAAGCGTGACCTGACAAGGAGGGCATTGCCTTGTTGACATCTTTGTCATCAGACGGTGACACTTCTGCATGCTGCTTTGCCCCTCTGCACCAGGCGTGGGTGCGCCTGGGCCCTGGAACAATCCAGAACGAGGGTAGTCGGTCCGGGATTCGACTGCCTGTCAGCTCATTTGTGACAGCTCTCCAGTCTCCCCTACATCCCCACCCTCCCTGGGGTGCTGGGGGAGCCCCCACTTATGGAGAAGGTTGGTCCTGGCACTCAGGGGCCACGCAACTGAGGAGCTTCACAGAGTGAGCAGTGGTCAAGCCAGAGGCAGGTCACTTTGAAGGAGGCAGAGTCCCCACTGCCGCAACGCCACTCTGGTGGCCATTCCCTCCACCCCGTTCCCTCCCATCACAGTGCCCCACCCTGGACAGACGCTCGCACGGCCGGGTTCAAGGCGGCATCACTTACAACCACCAAGGAGCGGAAGCAGCCCAAGTGCCCATGGACGGATGACTGGGTAAAGCAGTGCGGCCCGTCCGCTCGGTGGACGCTCCCTCAGCCGTAAGAAGGAAGGAAACCCTGACACCCACTACGACGCGGATGAGCCTTGAGGACGTGATGCTCAGTGACATCGGCCAGTCACCAAAGAAATACTGCCTGATTCCACTCAGATGAGGTCCCTAGAGGAGTCAGATCCACAGAGACAGAAAGCAGACTGGTGCTTTCCAGAGGCCAGGGGAATGGGAACGGGGGCGGATTGTGTACTGGGCACAGGGGTCCAATTTAGGACGATGACAAAGGTCGGGTGACGGGTGGTGGTGCTGGTTGCGCTACAATGTGAATGACTGCACACTAGCCACTGACTGTACACTTAAAAATGATTAAAATGGAAAATTTTATGTTATAAATATCTCACCATAATTTTTAAAGGATGACCTGTCCTGTGTGCCAGCTCCTGCAGGCCCAGGTCCGCCCGGCTGTCAGACAGCAAAGCCCTCGAGCCGTGGGGTCAGCGGTCGTAGGGCGAGCGTGGGGACGGCACGGCCGCCGCCCCCGCTCCGACCCCCTGGGTTTCCTTGGTTGCAGCAGGAATCTCCGGCACCCTCATTGCTCTCACTCAAAGGAAGTTTCGACTGCTGACAGGGCATCTGGGGCGTAGGGGTGGGACAGCAGGGGGGTGCCCCAGAGGCCTAGCCACCCCCGCTCCCCGCCGCCGCGGGAAATCCGCGTGGGGCGCGCGTCCTGCGCCTGTCAGCGGATGGAGGGCTCTCAGTGGCTGGCGTCTGGCGGGAGAGTTGAGCCGGTGGGTTTTGTCTGGTGATGGGGGAAGAGTGTGGGAACAGCCAGGGCAAAGCCAAATGAGCAAAGACCCTGGAGAGGAGCCGGGAAGGCCTCGGGCCCTGCCAACCTGGGTGCTCATTCCAGCTCTGCCCCGCAGATGTGTGAGCTTGAGAAGGCCAGACAACCTCTCTGAGCCACGGCGTCCTTGTTGATGAAGTGAGCGTAGTAACAGGACCTACGCCTGGCAGCGTTTTGTCCAGGCCACCATAACTTGGTGTGAGTGAAGGCTTAGCCCAGCGCCCATCAGTCGCCATCAGTCCTCTGACAAGCCCCAGCCCGCCTCTGCGTGACGCCCTCCCCAGAGTATGGGCGGACTGGGGACTTGCTTCTGATGAGACCGTGGCAGAGGTAAGGACTGGTCGCGTTCATGACTGAGTCACGATGCCCGAGACCCCCGCCCGTGATCACTCCCGCTGGTCCCCCTCTCCCCTCCGGCGTGGTCGCGCTGATGAAACAGCTGCCACGCTGAGAGATGCTCTACGCAGAGGCCCACTCGGCGGGGAGCCGATCCCGCCAGCAGCCACTCGAGGGAGCAAGGAAGAGCATCGTCCCCAGGGGAGCCTCGGGAGGGACCGCAGCCCTCAGGGGACCAGGTCACAGCAGGCCACTGACCCACTGAAACTGTGGTAACTGCTACTTTGAGCCACATCCGTTCGGGATAATTTGTTACGCAGCAATAATCTAGACTCTTTCTCTAACTCTCTCACTTGTAACTTCACCTTCCAGTTATCTGCCAGCCCCTCGACCAGGATCCCCAGGCTCTCCCACATTCTGCCACCAACAGCACACACACGCCCCACACACCTCACCCTCCCACACACACCACACACACCACACACTTTATCTAATACACACTGGCTGAGACGGAATCTTCCAGAATCCAGGGTCTCCAGGGAGTGACGTCAGGAGGGGTCTGCGTGGGGTCTAGAGACTGGGGTCCCAAAGGACAGTCCTGTGCTGTTTGTCCGGCGCTGCCAGGAGAGGGGCCTCTGACTCCTCTGTCACTTATGAGAAGGACCCCCAGAGGACCCCCTGGGCTTCCTGGCGGCTGCTGGTCCCCGCTGAGACCCCTCAACGCCCTTGGCCCCAAGTCCGTCTTCACCCCAGAGCCAGAGCCTGGTGTTCCCTGGTGCAGGACTAACCCACCTGCTCTGCTGGTTTTCCTGAGCATCCAGGAATCACGTATGTTTGCCACCCACACAAAATTTCAATTCTCACCTATAATTTGGTCTCCAAGGAAGAGCTGTTGGCATCTAAGTTCTTAGGACTAAGTTTGGATCCTTGAGGGCAAGGGTGGTGGCTGCTGTGCCAGGTGGAGAAGGGAGGCTGGGAAGGGGCCTTGGGCTTGAGTTCGAGTCCAGCGCTGCCCTGACACCTGGGCTACTTTGGAAGAGGTCTGGCCCGTCAGTAAGCCTCAGTCATGGCCCCTCAGGGGTCTGCTGCGGGAGAGACTTAAATGAGGTAACGTGTGTGAAAGACCCTTGTTTTCTGGCTTAGCTTCAGGGGAGATGAGCTACTGCAGGCCAGAGGCCGGGACTGTGGGACTGTGGGACTGTGAGCCTCCCTCCCACTGGAAGGAGTACATAGCCATTAGGGTCCATCATTCAGCCTCCTGTGAGTTGGGTTATCACGAGTCAGTTCCCCAGAGCCTGGGCTCCCAAGAGCTGAGAGTCTGGATCTGCGAGCTGGGGAGCCATCCCCCGGAGCCGATCCTCCTCCCAGTTGCTGAGCGTGTCAGGGCTCATCTTTCATGACATTGCTCCTGTATTGTCACAATGTTCTCCTCTTGCTTTAAAAGAACAACCTTCACTTGACCCTGCTGCCCAAGAACTTTTCCCTCAGAGTCTGCCAGGCTATGGCGGGCAGATGAGAATACGGGCTATAAATCAGGAGCCCTCATGACATTTGGATCCATTAATCCATCAAAAGAAGATTTGCTGCCTCTTAGTGTCCGCAGGGAGATCAGAAATCCTCTCCCACGATTGCCCGGAGGCTCAGGCACCACACGAGCGCTACTCAGCACTTCGTGCTGGGACCGCCAGGATTTTGTGGGATGTCAGCGCTCTTTCCTGCACCTCATCACTTGTGGTTGCACCGAGCCCCCAGCCTGGCCAAAGGCGTCTGTTCCCAGGTTGTCTGTGGGCCAAGAAGCTAATCTTGAAATGGCAAGGAGAACAGAAGGCACCACTGTAACCTCTGGGACCCAACAACATTCTGGACTGGGAGTTCTCTGAGAGCTGGAGCCACCTCTGTCCCCCAGTGCTTAGCCCTGGGCCTGGCAACGGCCGGCTGGGGGGTGGGTGAACAGATGCGTGAACGGATGGATAAATGGATAGATGGATGCGCGGATGGGCAGGTGGGTGGATGAATGAGTGGGTGAATAAAAGACTCTCTGGCCAAGGAGCAGAAGTTCTTACCCAGAATCTACCATTCAGCGGCTCTGTAACCTCCCTCAGTTTTAAAACGGGGTGGGCGTCGTTCTTACTCTGCCCATCCCATAAGGTTGTTGTGTGAAAAAAGTTAGATGCTGTAAATCACGTTCTTTGGCTAGCTCTATAGGATTACATTGTTCAAAAGAAAATGTTTTCTTCAGCCTAATCAATGCTTCTAGAACTCACTGGCTCAAGCAACGACTTGACAAATCCTCTTCTAGGAAAAAGCACTTGGACTTTTTCAAGAGGCAGATTCAGAACAGGGGAGGCTTGGTCGACAAGCTGTCTCACCTCAGGCAGGGCTGCACATCGCGTCGTTACACCTGTGCCGCCTCCGAGATGGTGAGCTTGTGGAGGTTCGGTGGTGTGTCTCGGACCTGCGATCCCACTCATCAGTGAGAATGAGTCACTAATCAAACACCGATTGCAGAGCTTTCAATAAAATAACCAAGTCACATCATTAGAAAAGACATGACTTCAACAAAGTTGTGATACACACACTCACACATACACACACACACACAATGGAATACCACTCAGCCATAAAAAAGAATAAAATAATGCCATTTGCAGCAACGCAGATGGACCTGGAGACGGTCGTTCTTAGTGAAGTAAGCCAGAAAGAGAAAGAGAAATACCACAAGGTACCACTCACGTGCGGAATCTTTAAAAAATGACACAAATGAACTTATTTACAAAACAGAGACAGACTCACAGGCATAGAAAACATACTTATGGTTACCAGTGGGGAAGGGAACGAAGAGGGATAAACTGGGAGGCTGGGATTTGTAGATATTAACTACTGTGTGTAAGTAAACAACAGGGTCCTCCTGTAGAGCACAGGGAACTTCATTCAATGTCTTGTAAGGGCCTATGATGAAAAAAGAACACGAAAAGGAATGTATTTATATATATAAATGAATCACTGTGCTGGACACCAGACATTAACACACACTGTAATTTGACTGTATTTCAATTTAAAAGAAAAGGAAATGGCATGACTTTATAAAAAGACGCAGAAATACCAGCATGAAGCACCTGCGTGAACTGTGTCCTTGCACAGCTCTGTACCTAGAGGCAGACGCTTGAAGTGGCTTTTTACCCACGTATAAGCCCTCTTTAAAGATGCACGTGGGGCTTGTGTGACTGTGAGGGGGAAGGGGCACCGGGAGGGGGCCCACGAGGAGCCTGCTGCAGGGGCGGACACACAAACGTGCCCGCTCTATAGCAGCTCACTGTGGCCACCATGGCATGGAGCCCAGGCCCACCGCGGTTTCCCCTGCCACTGCGGTCCCGGATGCCCTGTCTTCTTTCCCTGTCTCGCTGGCCTCCCTCCCCGTTTGGATGGGGCAGGAGGTGGTGAGGGCAGTAGTCCAGGTCAGAGGGGGGACGGGCGCACCCAGCCAAGCGGGGAGGCTGAAATCCCATGGCCAGCGGCCCCGTCTCCTCTTCCTCCCCACCCCAGCCATGGTCCAGCCAGACCCCCAACGGCCAGGGCTGTAGTGCCAAGCGTGTGCTCTGCTGGGTGTACACAAGGGCACAAAACCACTCCTGAATTTGTCTGGGGCCCTGGACCAAGGCTGTCAAGCTAGGCTGGAAGGGAAAGGGGGTACACCCATCGTGGGCTTGTCCTCAGGAGCACCCCAGTGTGCCGGCAGCTGTCAGCTGCAGGGCTCACTGGGGGGCAGGAACGAGGGAACACAGTGGCAGTTTTATGCATGACAGCCCAATGAAAAGGGCATAGCATTTACCTCGGCAAGTCTGGGCCTGGGGACTGGTGAACTGCCCAAAGCTGGCAAACAGCAGGTCCGCATCAGCCGCCCTGACTCTGAGCTGCACACACCAGGCTTCCGGAGTACAGGGGCCAGGGTAGCAGGGACTCAGCCGCATCAGAATTCCTAACCACAGTCTCCCACCTGGGGATGAAACGAAACAGCTCCATTCCTACCACACACCGTCCCCGGGGGCTGGACCCCAGGCAAGCTCTAATTATCACAGAAATCTCCAATTTCTGGGCCGGTTTCCAAGGCCGCTATTGTGGCTGTTTACCAGAGGCCGCCACAGCCGGGGGCCCCAGACTGATGGGCAGAGAACCCGAAACAGGAGAGGTGGGACGTTGCAGGAGGCCCGCTGAGGGTTCAGGACCCATCCTGTGCCCTGGAGGACGTGGGTGAGGAGGCGTTCCCTGGACTTAAGTTGTTTAATCCCCAGTTGAGCAGAAAAGCTAGATGGGGCTCTGGCTGGGGGGTCCCAGGTGACTTCCGGCTCCCCCATCTCTGCAGAGAGGTTGCAGGACTCCCCGGCTCCCTGACCCAGGGCTCATACCGAAGCATGGAGGGGACTTGCCTTTGGTTGTCACAAGTCTGGGGACACCATGGTGCTGAGCGGGCAGGGGCCAGGGATACCAAATGTTCCACACTGTGCGCTCGGCACCGTGCCATCGTTACTTCTCTGTGTCAGCTTGGCTGGGCCAGGGCACCCAGCTGTGTGGTCAACCGTCCAGATGTTGCTGTGAACATACATTTCAGATGAGATTCATCTATTTATTTTTCAGTGCTGATGAGAGCTGGTTTTTTTCCTTTTTAAAATTGTTTTAAATTGAAGTATCATCAGTTACAGAGTGTCGATTTCTGGCACACAGCATCAGACGGGGTGTAACTCGGCAGACTTTCAGGACAGTAGATGACCCTCCGTACTGTGGGTGGGCCTCGTCGAATCCGGCAAAGGCCTTAAGAGGAAAGACTGAGGTCCCCAGAACGGGGAGGAATTTTGCCTCCAGACCGCCTTTGGGCTCAAGACTGCAACGGCAACTCCTGGAAAGGCCTAGGATTTTGGATTTCAGATTTCAGACGTGCCAGCCCCACAATCTCAGGAGCCAATTACTTCAAATAAGCCCTTTCCTCCCTCCACCCCCACCGCCCCGTATATATATCCTACTGGTTCTGTTTCTCTGGAGGACCCTGACTAATGCAGCCACCCTGCCCCCAACACCAGCAGGGCCCCCAGGGAGCCACCGAGTGGCCTGGCCAGTCCCACCAGACCCCCTGTACCCTGCCCCCACAAGGAAGGGACAGGACGGGAGGCCACCCTGCACCAACGGTCTGTGATTGGGCGTGAAAAGTGAGCCCCGTGGGGCAGCCTGTGGGAAGGCGAACGACGGCTGGAAGAGACAGCCTCCCAGGTCACGGAAGGAGGCCGAGTGGCCCGCAGCCCGTCCCCTCGAAGCCGGCCTGAGAGCCCGCCCGTGGGCCCCAAAGGCCGGCAGCCCCTCTGCCGACAGCCCCAGCCCGGGGCCCTTCTCCCAGACACGTGGGGACTCAGATCTACAGCTAACTGTCATGCTGGATTGTTCAAGGCAACGGAACAGCAAACCCTCCTCAGCGTGAAGGCCCTGCAGTGCACGCCTGGCCTGTGTTTTCTGGTCAGACAGCCCCAGGGGCTGTGTTTGTTCTGAAGCCTCAGGACGTGCCCTTGTTGGGAAGGGCGGCTGTGGATGGAGCCCAGGGGAGCCAGGGGAGAAAGGGTAGTGCCAAGGAGCAGAGCTGTCCGGGCCGGGCCACGAGCCTCTTGGGGGAGCTCTGCAGATGGCTCGAGTGCTTAGAAAGCCTGGCTCTCCTGGGTGGCTCCCCCAAGGCGGCTGTGGCCCGGCGGAGGGGCCTGGATTCTTGACTCCGCATCTGGGTTCTGGCCACTCACTTGCCATGTGACCTTGGACAAGCCGCCTGACCCCTGGGTCTCAGCTTCCCCACCTCCCCACCTGGAATAGAGGCATCGAGCTCTGTGGCTGTTGGTGGCCCCCATCACCAGCACGATGCCGGCACCCCGGGGGCTGTCCAAAGCTGCCCTGCAGCCCGGCCCACTCCGCACCAGCCTTGCTCGTCTCACATGCAGACGGACAGCCCACGTCCCCAGGACAAAGCCTCAGCATGAACAAGAAAGCCCGAGGTGCCACAGTGACACGGTGACTTCGGAGCAAACTCCAAGATGCAGCGGCAGAAAGAAAGGCGGTGAGAAGTCCAGGAGTGACGGGGTCTGCGCCAGGAAGCCCGGGGCCGAGCGCGGAGCCCCTGCTCTGAGCCTTGAGGTACAAGGTACCAGGGAGGAGGGGGGCAGGGCCTTCCTCTCCCCAGAGGGAAAGGACAAAGCAGTCAAGACGCAGGAGAAGGAGTGCCTGTAAGAAAGGCCCGTCCAACACACACAGATGAAGACAAGGAGGGGCTCTGAGCCCCCCGTGGGAGACAGCCCAGGCACGCAGTCCTGTGGGGACGGGGAGTGGCCCTGCCCGCTGGCCTGCGGAGTGCTCACGTGCTCAGCTGTCAATGGGGAGCATCACCTCAGACAGTTGCTGCCCCGGATCGGAACGAAAGCCACCGACCTGGACAGCACAGAACCGGAGCGGGGCTGGAAGCAGGGGCGTCCCAGGAATGCAGGCCGGCGCCCCCTTGTCCCCGGAACTGCACGGGGCGGGGGGCGGGGGCAGGCGGTGTCAGTGAGCAAAGCCGCCCCAGAACAGCAGGGAGTCAGCAGGTCCACAGATAATCTCTAAAGCGGATGAAGCGAGAAACGGCGTTATAAGCACGTCATTCAGGCTCTCAGAGGCGACGGCTGGACAGTTAAAGATGCAGCCTTGCCCTTGGGGCTGAGAATGGAGGAGCAGGAGGGGAGCTCTTTATATGCCTCCCTCTCTGTATTGTTTGCTTCTTTTTGCTTTTCCTTTTCTAATTTGACTTTTTAAAAGAGCGCGTGCACATACTGGCGTGTTAAGCGGAGGACTGAGAAAAAGGAAGCCGGACCTTCGATCCCAGCTCTGCGTGGTTGGGGCCCTTCTCGCTGTGACTCTCAGTGCGGGGCGTCCTTCCCCAATGGACCCCCAAGGTCTGGTCTCCCACAGGCCTGCCCCACCGCCCCCTGAGAAGGTGCACCTTCCTTGGCCGTTTTAAATAGACAAGTCTGCACAAGGAGACGAGGTGGGAGGGCTGTAGGGGTTAAAGGGGCTTGAGCATGTGAAAGAACTTTCTAGGCAGGACGCTCCAGGAAGGCGGCAGGAGTGCAGATCGCAGCTACCAGGGTCTCAGACAGGTTTGTCACAACTGCTGCCTGTGGTCTCTTGAGAGGGGGAGTTATCAGGGGTCGGGTCCAGGCCCTGTCTCCATCCTCCCTTCCCGTATTCCACCGTCAAATGGTAGTGCTATTTCTTGGAGCCAAGAATGAACACGAGGCTAAGCCAGGACCAGGCAGTGTTCCAACCCCAACTCCACTCCTCAGGGGCTCCGGCCTGGGCACGTCTGAGGTTCTCCACACACCTTCCTAAGGAGCCCCTTCCGAAGAGGCCAGAACCCTTTCCACTCCCGCCAACAGCATGGAAGGATGCGGTCAGCTGATCCAGCTGTGGGCCCTTGAAGCGTCGCTTGGCTGGGCTGCAGACAGCCCAGCAAGCGGCGGGGGATCCCCCGCTGAGCTGTCATGGGGGGGTGGGGGGGGCCCTGCCCCATCTCTGCCCAGCTGAGCACGGCCCACAGGCAGCAAGCGGGTCTGGTCCCAACCAGGCGAGACGCCCGGACAGGAGGCAGGTGTGCTTCGTGTTGTTTCAATTATGACTTTTCATTGTGGTAAGACACACATACAGAACATTGACCATCCTAACCGTTTGAGGCGCACAGTTCAACAGCTAAGTCCATTCACACCGCCGAGCGGCCGGCACCGCCGTCCACCGGCGGAGCTTCATCTTCCCAAACTGAAACTCTCTCCCCATGAAACACTAACTCCCCCAGCCCCGGTCCCCACCGTTCTGCTGTGTCCTTGTGAAGCCGGCTGCCTCAGGGACCTCGTGTAAGCAGGTCACAGAGTGTCTGTCCTGTTGCATCTGCCTTTTCTCACTGAGCAGCCGTTGTACGGATGGACCACGTTTCGTTTATCCGTTTATCCACTGCTGGACGTGGTAGTTGCTCCCATTTTCCCGGCCGTTGTGAATAGTGCTGCTGTGAACATGGGTGTGCATATATCTCTTCAAGACTCAGTTTTGAGGACATTGGCTGTTTCCAGAAGGGCCATTTATCTTATGGAATTCAAGGTACTTTCTTTAAAATCAGCACAGCAAACCCAGTGGAGCCCTCCTCCAGCCCCGGCTATTGCTGAGAATGTCTTCCCTAATCGGCTCAGACAGGCATTTCTACGCTTACCCCCATTTTATAGATGAGGAAACTGAGGCACAGAGAGGCCACTCATTGCAGAGAAGAAACTGTCCCAAGTCGTACACGAAGTAACCCTGTGGGGAAGGGCTGGACCATGGCAGTCCGACGCCCAAGCCCACGTTCCAAACCACTCTGCTCAGTGTCCCGGTGTCCCCGTGAAACCCGGAGAGGCCAGCACCATTGTTGTTCTGCAGGAAAACTCAAGTGTGGGCAACTGAAGTGGCTCCGCAGGCCACACAGCTCACCTCTGCCTCCCCCTGGGTCTTAGAGAGCTCAGTCCCATGATGTGCAGCCGCTCTGACTCCCCCTGCCCCCCCCCCCATTGCCGCCTCTTCACAGTGTCGCTAAGACTTCGCTGCTTCTGAACCCAGCCTCGGTCAGCTCCGCCCGCCAGCAGTTCAAAAGGCGCCCTGACATCGTCAGCCCACGAGAGGCACAGCGTCTGCTGAGCCCTGAATGGATCAGACAAGAGAAAGCTTAGGCAGCCGGGGGGAGCTAAAAGCCCCTAAAAGTTTAAAGAGATCCTGCAGATGGGTGATTGGCTCCCACTGAGATTAGTTTTAATCAATTATTAAGCCACAGTTTAATATTTTAAGAGTTTGCTCAATCACAGAGAAGTGAAAACATTTCCTGATTTTCTTCCCTTGTACCTTCCAAACTAAAGAACACAAAACAAGCGTAGGCACAGTGGCAAAGATTTTTAAAAATCCTCTTTCTTTTGAAATAATTGGATGTCTTTTTTTTTTTTTAACTTCTTTTGTGTTCCCCACAAAGCCTCGCCCAGCGCAAGCCTGAGTGGGCGCTGCGTTCCGACTGCCCGACGCCCCAGGGCTGGCTTTGTTTGAGGAATATCAGGGTACGTCGCAGCGCCTTAAGGCGCCTTGGCTCTCCCGCGTGGAGGGCCAGTCTGGCCACTCAGGGTCTCAAGGGCCACATGGGAGAGCCCAGCGTCTGGTCCTTGAATCCTCACTGTCCATTCTCTGCAGGTCTGCCCCCATCCCCCAGCTCCTTCTCCCTGCCCCCCAATCCCTGACTTTCCAGTCAATAATGCAGAAACTGGGAAGCAGAGGACAGAGGGCAGCGGGCGAAGAGAAGGATAAAAGCACAGTAGCCACCTGCAGGACCAGCTCTGGAGCGAGAGTGACTGGGTTCCCATTTTTACTCTGTGATCAGTTACCCTTTGGAATCTGATACAGGGTGTCTTTTTCATCATTCACACATCCATCCACCCATCCAACCATCCATTATTCATCCAGCCACCCACCCATCTCTCCATCCACCCATCTGTCTATCCATCTAACCATCCACCCACCCATCCATCCACCCACCCATCAATCCATCCACCCATCCACCCATCCATCTACTCATCCACCCATCTGTCCATCCATCTATCCATCTATCCATCCACCCAGCCATCAGGGTGCTGGGTGCTAAACCAAAATGTCCTCAAGGCAAGCTGGGCACCAGGGAGACAGTGGCCCCTCCTCAAAGCAGGTAGGCCTTACAGGGAAGGGACTCTGAGCTCAGTCCTAGGAAACCAGAGGGGGTGTGGAGTTGTCAGCACTGGCAGAGGGCCCAAGCACTGAAGCACGGGCCCCAGAGCCCCTTTGCTTCCTCTGTCCCAGCTCCAGCACGTGCCACTTCTTCAACACCCATTCTCTTGGAGCCTGCAGAGTGGGGGTTACTTTGAGTGGTCTGCATGCTGGGCAGACCCCCGCGTTTCCTGCCTGCCCCTGTCTTCCAGGGGCGGCTCATATGAGGTAGGGGTGGTCTAGACTGGCAGCTGTTTCTGCAGATTCCTCAGATTCATTTGCTGTATCTAGACCAGGCCGTGTCCTAATTAACACAGACCTTCAAGGTTGCACTGCATTTGCAGAGTTTTCTGAAACGGGCCAGCACTTCAAACTCCAACTACTTCCACCTCCCTACCCAGAATTTTCTCTTCCTCCAGAAGGCTGCCCCCTGATGTGCCAGCTGCTGCTCAGAGGGGGAGTCCTCTGCACAGCAGGAACATGAGAACCTGCTTTTGGCTTTTATGAACTCCAAGCCTCACTAACCAAAGGGCACTGGATAACTGACTTGCCCCATAAAATTCATGGGTGACCAACACGCCCAAGAATTCCCAAGCTGCTCCTGGCTGGGAGTTCTGTCCCTCCCACACGTGGGCTGGTTCCACTGGACATCACCACAGAGGGGGTGGGTCCCGCTCGGGAGCCGTGGCCGCGGGGACACTGGGCTGGTCTTTGGGTTTGATAGGAGGGTTTGCTTTACCTCTTCAGACAGGGGACCTGTGTATCCTGAAGACAGTCCATAAGATATTTATTAAGAAGAGTACCTATTTTTAACTAGGGATGATTTCAGTTCTATTATTCATGCAGCCTCGGAGGGCAGGCGTCATGCGTGGCGGCTTGCAGGAGCTGGGAGATCGCGCAGAGATGACTCTGAAATCAGAGATGGGGGGACCTGGGGGAGGGCACTTGGGGGGGTTCTGGGCAGGGTTGTGGGGAGCAGCAGCTGATGTCGACCCCCTGACTTCAGCCAAACGTCCACATTCAGGGAACTGTTTGACCGAGCTAGCGAAAGCTTTGGCCCCGTTTTAAATCCAAAGCTATCTGCGCCCCTGGCCGACCCTCTCAAGGCTCCATCTTACAGGGACCGGCCCTGAGCTGTGTAGGCATTGTGGAACATGACCCCTCAGCAGGAGAGCTGGGTAGACATCCCTCTTAGAGACAGGCGCCTGCCTTCCTGGCAGCCCCATGCTGACAAGTCTCGAAAAACAAGCTGCAACCTGTCAGAATCCAGAGCAGGACACGTGTGGCCACCTATAGGGCTGGTGGTGACGCCAGTGCAGTCACCCACTGCAGGACGAGCTCCCCTGGCCCTCTGCCCTCCACCGCCAGGGTCCTCGCCAAGCTGCGGGGCATCCGGAGCAGGCAGGAGGCTGCCCACAGAGCACGGATGAAGAGCAGGGCTGTGGGGTCGAGCACCGAGCTTGCATCCTGAGTCCACCAGGACCAGCTCCGGGCCCCGGGCCCAGTGCCTCAGTCATTCCCAGCCTCGGTGCTCCCATCCATAAATGGGGAGCCCAATAACCCACACCCCTCCCCTGAGACGTTCTAGTCAGTAGAAGATGCTCACGCCCCTGCTGCCCCAGCACCAGGCAGACGGTCAGCAACCAGAAGTGGACACAAGGATCCTGGGAACCTGGGGGCACGCGGCTCTCACCGGGACATCCAGGCCACCTCCATTCTGCAGGTGAGGACGTGATGCGGGAGGGAGGGAGACGGACAGACAGATGGAGACTCTCACTGGGTGCCAGGCCTTGTGCCAGGCACACGTTATCTCAGTGACCCCTGAGCTGTGCCCTCTGCATTACTGCTGCCGCTCTCAGACGCGGAGCTGGTCCTCCCACACACACACACCTGTCCCTCCTCACGCACATTGGGCCACGGCATCGGGAGGATGTCCCTGGCGGGGGTCACACTTGGGCTGTGGCCTGCTGCTCAGCTGTCTGGGGCGCAGCCCCAAGGCCCCACCTGTCTCGTTCCTGGAGGTGGTGCTGTGCCGGGCACCCCAAATCCTTGCTCCAAGCTCCGGCGCCAGCCTGACCTTGCCCGGTGGAGCCCGAGCGGAGGTCCAGACGGAGCGACGAAGGCACAGCGCCCGGGGTTTAGAGAGCATTGAGGGGAACGTGTGGCGACGGGAGGCAGGAAGCAACCAGGACGAGGAGGTCAGGGCCAGAGGCCCCGGGCAAACCCAGCTCCCATCCTGCCGTGAAGGGAGCTTGGCCGCGGCCGCAGGGAAGGTCACCGGGTCAGAGCGGCTCCGGCCCACAGCTCCCTGGGCCCCCATCCAGGCCGCAGGGGGTCGGGGGGCGTGGAGAGGAGGGGAAGGGGGACGCAGACCGGTGGTCCTGCTGCTCCCCTGGAGGGCCGGGGGGGACGCTTGCGCCTTCTGGGGCCTCCTCGGCTGCCCCGCATCCTGCTCCTCCCTCCCTTTGCCCCCTGCCCTCTGCCCTCTTCTGCTCTCACTCCTGTGAACCCCCAGATGCCAAACATAACCCACATAACGTCAGGCTGGCCTCACTCTGGGACGGCCCCCGGCCCCTAGTGAAGGCCTCTCCTTTGCCCGCTCCCCCTGCTGGAGTCCCACCTCCACCCTCTTCAGCTCTGCCGCCCCGGGAGACTTCCAGCCCCGAATCTCCCGTCCCCTCTGCTCCCAGGTGCGGGGCTCCCGGAAACATCCAGGGAATGTCAGAGTGTTTGGGAGCCACAGGTCGCATTGGAGGGGCCTCAGTAGCTAACCGTACAGTCTGAATCATCTCTCATGGGCCTGTATTTTTCCATGTTCAGAAAAGTGCTATTAAGTATAAAAATAATAAGTGAAAACACGCCATCACAATGTTCAAAGTAAAGAAGACAGAGGCTCGGGTTAGATGGGGGTAGAAGCCTCGCTGTCAGATAAAAACTGGGGAGCAGCCTAGGGACCCTCTGAGCCCTCTCGGACCCCAGGCTGCCGGGCCCAATGAGCCTGGCTGGACTCTAGGCCCCCCAGCAGCCCGCACACCTGCCCCTCTCCCCCTCCCGAGGAAGTTCCCACCGACCAGTGTTCAGTCCCATCTTTGACCCAGGACGAGGTCAGGCCCCCTCCCTGCAGCAGGCAGGCCAGGCACCTCCTCTGTGCTGGGGTGGGAGATGGGGACACCCCACAGGCAGCTGGGCCTCACCCCGGACCACCTGTGCGGGGCAGGCCAGGGCAGGACGAAGCTGAGGGCTGCACACGTGGCCCAGCCCCTGGAATTGGAGACCGTCACCGTTTCTGTTCTGCACCCCGAAGGCCAAGATTTATTGAATTGGTGGGACCTGCGCACAGGCACAGGCAATGCACGCGGACCAGGACTTGCACCCACATTGGCCTGGCTCCAAAGCCCCGCCCATACCCCCAGCTCTAGGTTCTGACCAACACGTCCCCATCTGCACACTCCACGTCCAGCTGCGGGGAGGCAGTGGAGAGATGTCACCCTCTGGCCTGCCTCCCCACCCTCCCGTGCCACCGGGGTAGGGGCACCTGGCTCATCCCCCACTCCATTTGCAGCCCAGAGAATAAGAGGTACCTGACCCAGAAACACAGAGCGCGAGCGGCTGATCGCCTCCCCCTGAACCCGCTGGCAAGGGCCGCCTTGCAGCATGCCAGGGCGCTCCGGGCTGGACACACCAGGCGAAGCTTGCCTACAGCCAAGTTACTGTTTTTATTTATGTCCCTTGGTGGAGATGCTCAAGGCTTCCCAGCAGCAAAATACTTTACCAATAGTCAGAGGCACAGGGATCCCAACCACAGGAATCCTGGAGGCCGCAGGCACCGAGAGCCCGCAGCCGCCCCGCGCTCTGTCCCGGAGCGTGGCCTGCGGAGGGCGCCCGGCTCCCTCGTGCAGGGAGGGGCCCGCGGGCAGGCGGGGCCTTAAGCTCCTGACCCACATTCCCGGCCGCTGCCGGCCCCAGTTGGCTGGGATGGACGGCACGTTTAGAGTGAAGGAGAACCCATTACGTCCAGACACGGTGCGAGGCACTTTCTGCATTTCTCCTCCTGACATCTTCCCCGCAACCCCATGTCCTAGTATCACTGTGTTTCAGACGTCCTTATTGGCGTTCAGAGGCGGGAATTTGGGCACAGACCCACAGCTGGTAGTTGGTGCAGCAGGACCCTAACCCGGGCTTGTTTGGGGCGTGGGGGGTGTGGGGTGCAGGCAAAGCTGTGCTCCTGTCCAGCTGCGTGGCCTTCAGAGGCGGGCAGGTTCCTTTCGGGCTCTTCCCGACACACACACCCCTCACCACCGCACCACCTCTCCCCAGCGAGCCTCCTTTGTTTCTGGAACCCAGCCCATTCCACCCCTCCCAGCTGCCTGGCCCACATCCCAGGGATAAGTTGGTGGGTAAGAGGTGAGCCAGCCTCCCTGCCCGGCCAGGCTGCGGGTGCAAGGGAAAAACTCTAACTGGGGTCAAGTTAAGCTGAGAAGGAAGTGGTTAGCGGGTACTGGTTACCTCACAGGAGAACAGAGACAAGAGAACCCAGCTTGGGCCGGACCCGGGCAGCTGGGCCGACCCCTCGGCCACCGCACCGGTCAGGATGCGGGACCTGGCTCTGGTACAGTCTCAAGCATCCCGAGATGTCAGCTGCCACAAGTGACAGGTGTCCTTTCTCTTCCCGCCCAAGGTCCAACACAGGTCAGCCGGAGGCCTCCCTGCACCTCGGGCATTCAGGGACCGACCGAGTCACTGTGACGTGGAAGGTCTGGGACACCCTGGGCTGAAGTGACGCTCAGCCCCGATTCGTCTACTGCCAGAGGCTTCCAGCCACAGGGGCGGAGTGCGGCCCTATCTGCAGGGGGGGTGGGACTACTCAAGACAATTCATTGAGGACATGCCACCAGAGCCACCTGTCTGTGTCTGGGTCCCCTGGGAAGCAGGGAGCCCTTTGGTTCTTATAAGGAAACTGAAGAGGCTTTGGGGCAGGACCCCAGCCTCTCAAGGCCAACCCTGCTCCGGGACAGGACCAGCCTGGGAAGGGCAGAGCCCGCATCCCCACCAAGGCCAGGCGGCTCTGCTGACCCCCCAGAGCGCTGTGCAGGCCCTGGGACAGAGGACATGCAGCAGGAGCCCCTCCTGCTGAGCCCCCCATCCGAGCCGCGGAGAGCCTCCAGGCCTCCCGGCCTCCCACGCTGGGGACGGGCACTCCCCAAGTCCCGCAGAAGCCGAGGTGGCCGCCAGGGGCAGAGGGCGCCTGCCCATGCTGCCGGTGACAGGCCCTGATGCAGAGGGGAGCAGAGCCTGCGGCCTCGTGCCCCTCCTGCTGCCTTTGAGCTTGCTGCCCATCCATATCTCCCCTCGGGGGACCTCACAGCTGTCTTCCCAGCACCAGGACGTGTCACACTCAGTCCAGGCCGGTTGGTGACCGGCCACTTGCCACGCTGGCCTGCACGCCCCTCCCTGGGACGATGGTGATGACTCCTTCAGTGCAGCCATCACGGCTCACCTCTTCCAGAGAGCCTTCTGGAAGGCCCAGGATGGGCCGCCGGGGAGCCGGAGGCGAGGGGGTGGGGTGGAGAGGCTGCGACCCTGGGCGAATATCTCCGTGTAGCCCCAGCTCCTGCATGTGTAATGGGGGGTGGGGGCCACATGATCCAGAAAGCCCACTTCTGGGAGCGTATTTAAGAGAAGTGAAGGCAGAGTCTAGAAGAGATACTGGTGCGCCCGCCTTTCTGGCAGCGCTGCCCACCGTCACCAGAGGGAGGAAGCCACTCAAGCTTCCGGTGAGTGGATACAGAAAGTGTGGTCCATCCAGACAGTGGAATCTTACTCAGCCTTGAAAAGGAAGGACGTTCTGACACCTGCTGCAACACGGGTGGACCTTGAGGACACTGCTCAGTGACGTCGGCCCGTCGCCAAAGGACAAGTGTGTGTGGTCCCACTTACATGAGGTCCCCAGAGGAGTGAGATCCATGGAGACGGAAGGCGGAACGGTAGGTGCCCGGGGCTGGAGGCGGGGAGATGGGGAATTCGTGTTTCGTGGGGACAGAGCTTCAATTCGGGAAAGTCAAAGAGCTCTGCAGACGGCTGCTTACCACCGTGAATGTGCGTAACACCACTGAACTGCACACTTAAAAATGGTTAAAATGATACATTTTGTTATGTATATTTTACTACAATTTAAAAATTTTTTAATTTAAATTGAAAAATTTAAGCGGTTAGAGTGGGGCAGTGCTGTGGTGCAAGGGCCCGGCCTGCACAACAGGCCAGAGCCCCCTAGCCCAGGACCACCGGCTTATCCCGTCCTTCACTCCCTCGTGCTATTACAAGAACCGGAGCATCCTGAGGGAGGGAAAGACAAAAACGAACAGCAGCAGCATTTACTAATCAGTTTTACTAATTTATTTCTGCAGACCAGCCCCATTCTAAGAGCTTTATGGGGTTTGTCTAATTTAACCGTCGACACAGCCCAGAGAGGTGAAGTCACCTGTCTGAGGTCACAGAGCAGCGGAGCGGAGGAGCTGGCTCCAGCCCAGGTGTGGTGCCGAAGCCGCCTCTCACTGCCAGGCTCCCTGACCATCTTCCCACTGCCTAGCAGTGTCCAGAGGGTGCTCCAAGCCAGGGCTCGCAGACTGCATGGGAAGCAGGCCGGGAAGCCCGCAGCACCCCGGGGCCTGAGTCCTCTCTGTTTCCTGGGCAGCAGCCAGGCCAAGCTGTCTCCATTGCCAAGCGTGTGCTTTCTAACGCACCGCGGGCCTGCCAGGAAGGAACTGTCTGTCCTGTTCCATCTGGGTGGCGATACCAGCCACGTTTTCCTGTCTGGTGGACCCCCTGGCCCTAGCACACCCTCCTTCCTGGGATGGTCCCCAGCTGCCCAGCTGTGTGGCCTGTGGGCCTCATCTTACCATCATCTGAGTTCACAGATTGCTTGAAAACTGCGATATTTGCCTTGCCCAATTTCCCCCAGGAACGCAGGAAGGCAGCCTGGGGGTGAAAAGTCCCCGCTGGGGTCCAGAGACCCTGGTCTAGCATCGGCTCTGCCCCTCTTCTTAGGGAACTTTCAAGTCTCAGATGTTTGGACCCCGGCTCTCGCCCCTGTGGTACCCATGATATTCCAGGGAAATAGACCCTCCAGGGGTCTTTGGGACAAGTCTCCCTGAAGGCTGGGGCTGTGGGTGGCCGTCTGCCCCACGTGGGCATTAGAGACACTGAGGGTTTGCCGTGAGCCCACCACGAGTGGACACAGATGTGCGCACTGACATGAGCGGTGCCCAAATCCTGTCCCGGACACGTGGCATGTGACCTGTGTGCACATGGCCATTGAGCCCTCTTGGGGGGGAGGGGAGGGCACCAACGCCAACGCACCTGCCGCTGTGGGCGCCCCGGGCTGCAAATGCTACGGTAGCAAATCAGTTTTGCAAAGCAATTTGTCCTCGCTCTCCAGCTGGCCCCAGGAGGCTTAACTTAATCACTCTGGAACAATGTCAGAAGGCAGACCCGGGTACATGAATCCCGGCCTTCAGAGACGAGAGAGCCAGTGGCCTTGCCGGAGCCTGCGGGGGCTGACACGCCCCCAGGCAGAGCCCCCGCAGGCAGGGCGCTGTTATGAACTTGCCCAAGTGCCCATCTGTGCTCCCCCCCACCCCCCTTGTTTCTCTCCCACCCCCCGCCAGAGCCAGAGCTCTCACGTGCCTCCTCCTCCCTCCCTGCAAAGCGCAAAACAACCCCCCACCCCAGTGAAGGCCCCTCCTTGGAAACGAAATCTCGAGGAGGGGCCTGTAGGCTGCCGGGCTGGTGGCATCACCTAAGCGCTCTCTGGGAGGGAGTGAGGTCCAGATGAAGAAGTAGGAATAACGGTAGCCTTTCAGACACCAGCGATTCCCGGCAGGGGTCCCATGGACTGCTACCTTGTCACCAAGGGCCACCTGCCCCACGGCCACACGGGGCGTGACAGTGGCACAGGCTGTCCCAGCTTAGAATTAGGAGGCCGTTCGCTATTCTCCAGGGAGTCATGGCACTGACTTTATGGGGCGGTGGGGTGACCAGAACTCAGAGAGGGCAAGTAACCTGCAGGAGGCCACACAGCCGGGTGTTTGGGGTGGGGTTGCAGCTCTGGTCGGGAGGGGCACGGGGTCTCTGCTGAAAGCCTCTCCCCGCCACGCTGGCCCTCCTCCAGTGCGCAGGCTCCTGAGAGCTGCCTTTCCCTGTGGCTGAGATGAAAGAGAAACAGTACAAGCTTTGGAGAAACCATTTCTGTGAATGGTCCAGTCACCCTCCCTCCAGCACCAGGAGCGGCAGCCCGGCAGGCAGCCAATCGGAAAGGGGCGGCTGCTCCCGCCCTGGGAAGGCCCCGCCCTCTCCTGGGGCTTGGGAATCCCCTCCCCCAGGTCTGCTCACCCCCCCAACCCGAAGCCTGTCCCTCCCTTTACATCCTGTTAAAGGGAACACTGCAGATTTAAACCACAAATTAAATTTTTAATGAAACCACATAACAGTAGTGCCCGCTGCAGTGCAATATTGATGAGATCACAGTGTCCGGCCGGCGGGAGCTTGCCCTGGAAAGCTTTTTAGGATGTTATGCAATATGGAACCAAATTAATTCTCTGCAACAAAGGGATCTGTGTCTCTGTAGTGCTGCTGGGGCCCAGCGAGTGTAAAATGGAAGCTTTCATTGCCGCCAGCTATAAATGGCAGCCCCGGGAAGGAAGCGGTGACTTCACAGACCCAAATACTATGAGTGTGAGGCCCAGATAGAAGGACAGAGCGGTGGGGGGAGAGGAAGCGTGCACGCGTGCAAGACAGAGACGGGGTGGAGAGGCCCCGCCAGGGAGCGGCAGCCTGGGCCTCCAGGCCAGACACTGCAGCAAAACGCAGCTGGTTTCTGGCTCGGAGCTCCCCCACCAAGCTCTGTGAGGCGCCCCTCACTTACAGCAGCAGCAGCAGGGGCTGGGCACCTCCGGACTGGTCGGGGAAGGACACTCCCCACGCAGGGAGGCTGGTCCGTGGGGGTGAGGGGGTGGGGGTCCTGAGTCTGGCCATCAGGAGGTGGGCTTCCCTGCGGCCAGGTCTCCATCCTGCTGCATTCCCTCCCAGCCTCACCTGGTCCAGCTCCGATGTGGGTCCCCTTCTACGGGGTGCCCACAGCCCACCCAGGATCTGGAAGGCCTGCCGCTGGATCAAGCAGCCTGGCCCCTCCAGGCCAGTGGAGCTGGGCCCGCAGTACCCTCCCTGGAAGCCACACCCGGGTGCCTGGGCACTTACAGTCAGAGCAGACGGGGGTGGGGGTGGGGGAAGAGCCCACCCCCCAGGCAGGAGCTGGACCTCGGGCAGTGGGAGAGCAGGGAGCTGCTCTCTCCTCCTCAGCTCCCCAGCCCGCTTCATGCCAGCCCACCATTGGTCCTCGCTGTGCTCGTGACCTGGTTTCTGGGCAGGCAGAGAACATTCCTCCTTCATAGCTGAAGAAACCGAGACCCCAGAGGTGACCTGTCTGAGGATTTAGCACCAGTGTGTAGCCTGCACACGGCTGGCCACTCAGGGCACGTCCAGGGTATCTGAGCAGCCCCCACGGGGCACAGACAGGCCACACTGCCCACCCTTCTCCACTTTCGCTTCAAGGCCAGGGGTTACGGACAGCGGGTGAAGCTGGGGTGTCCCCAGGCTGATCTAAGGGGTAAGGAGAC
Source organism: Camelus ferus (assembly GCF_009834535.1). NCBI lineage: Eukaryota > Metazoa > Chordata > Mammalia > Artiodactyla > Camelidae > Camelus > Camelus ferus. Next base: position 21,445,705 of record NC_045711.1, read on the forward strand.
AGAGGCGAGCAGGCCAGCAGGGCCATGTCAGAAGCATGAGGAGGGGAGACAGGGCTGCCGGGCCCCTGCAAAATCACCCAGGACGGCACGGAAGCCAGAGCCCATACGGTCAGCCCTGGAACTCCCACAGAAGGGACGCCGCTGCCACGCGAGGCGTCCTGTTGGGTGTTCTCCGCACCTCCACCCCTGCTCCCAGCCGCACCCCCCGGGTCACGGGGACAGCCTCCCAGCTTGTCTCCCTGTCGTTCGGGGCCAGTGCCGCACCCGTTCCCCACTGAGTGGCCAGAAGAAGCTTTCAGATACAGTCACCTGCACCTCTTACACTGCTGGTGGGAATGTAATGGGGCAGCCACCACGGAGAACTGGATGGAGACTCCCTTAAAAACTAAAAACCTAAAAAACATATGACATAGCAATCCCAGTCCTAGGCATACATCCGGGAAAGATGAAAACGCTAACTTGAAAAGATGCGTGCACCCCCATGTTCACAGCAGCGCTATGTACAGCAGGCAAGACATGGAAGCAGCCTAAGTGTCCATCAGCAGATGACTGGATAAAGAAGAGGTGGTATAATATAGATACACAATGGAATACTACTCAGCCATAAAGAAGAATGAAATACTGCCATTTACAACAACATAGATGGACCTAGAGATGATCATACGAAGTCAGTCAGAGAAATACAAATACCATATGACATCACTTACATGTGGAACCTAAAAAAGTGATAAAAACGAACTTATTTACAAACTAGAAATAGACCCACAGACAGAAAACAAGCTTATGGTTATCAAAGGGGAAAAAAGGAGGAATAAATTAGGAGTTTGGGATTAGCAGATACAAAGTACTATATACAAAATAGATAAACAGCAAGGACCTATTGTAGAGCACAGGGAACTGCATTCAATATCTTATAATAACCTGTAATGGAAAAGAATCTGAAAAACTATAAATATATATATATATCTGAATCACTTGCTGTACACCTGAAACTAACACAACATTGTAAATCAACTATGTGTCAATTTAAAAAAAAACACCTGATCCAAACCCTTCTCGTGCAGTCTAGAGCCTTCAGGGTGACCTACAAGAAGGCCCTGCTGAACCCCACGTCCTCCCACTGCTCATCCCACGCTCTGTGCTCAACATGCCCACCTTGCTGCCTCGGGGCCTTTGCACATGCCCCTTTCCTCCCCTAGAAGACCTCTTTGCCCAGACAACTCTCACTCCTGCCTCAGAGCTCATCTTAAACACCGCTCCCTTGGGAAGGTAACCCCGACCCCCTGCCTGGGTCGAGGGTCTGCTGTGTGCTCCACAGATGCCCTGAGTCAGCTTGGTTCTCCCAAAAGCAGAGCCAGAGGCTGGTAGGTGGTTTACCTGTGAAGTGGTCCAGGAAGGAACAGGAGTGCAAGGGTGATGGAGTGATGGAGTTGGCCATGGCTGTGGGCACCTGTGCTTAAGCCCGGGGGACCTCCCAAGACGCCTATGAGCCACCCCAGGACCATCTGCCCGGGAGCACAGAAAGGTTCTTGCCCATCATTCTTTATACCATTGGTCCAGTGTGGCCCCACCCCCCACTTCTGAGCGTGCTGTTAGTGTGCAGAGCAGATTCCTGCCGGGGCAGGGGGAGAAGCCCCAGGGCCGTGAAGAAGCGAGGGCCACCTGGCTGCACTGGGGGCCGGGGGGAGCAGGCCACAGCCTGTTTAGATCTGAGTCCAGCAGTGGCTGCGGTGGGAGGTGAGGCCCAGAGGTGATGGGCGCGCTCCCTGTCACAGCTCCTTGCTGCAAGAATCCCTTGTTTAGGCGGATTTACCCCCACAGGAGGCTGGGGGCAGCTCCTCCTCCCTGTGCCCCGCGCGGCGCCCAGTGCTGTCCTGGCCCGTGGGCAGCACCGAGTAAAGGGCCCCGTTAGAAGGAATAAAAATGGATGCTCACTTCCCTCCCGGCTGGAGATGGACGGGCTGACCAGGAGCCATCAGGGAACACGGCGCAGGGTCCTCCGGGAGGTCGTCCTCCTCACCCCCGGCAACGAGCCTCAGGGACAGTCACAGCTAAGGCCAGCTGGCTTGGGGGACCCCGCCCGAGTCACTGTCAGCCAGCGGGGCTGGTCCTGAGCTGGGGTGGGCTGGACGGGTGAGGGTGGCTCTGGCCGGTTTCCTGCACGTTCCTGAGGCAGCACGGCCTCCTAGGGCACTGGGCTGTCTCTGTGCACAGCAAACAGTGGAACAGGAAGTGAAAACCTTCCCCAGAAGGAGGCTTTGTGACCCTAAGACATCCCAACAGGATGTCAGGATTCGTTCTTTTGTTTTCTTCCCACCACATGACAGTTTAAGATTTCTCCTCTCTGCCCCACTCCTCACTCACACACACACACTCACACACACACACACTCACACACACACAGAACGGGTGTTTGAGGAGGGCCCCTCTCCCAGGAGCTCCTGTTTCATCCTCATGACATGCCCACACCCGCAGGATCTGAGAGGTTTGGACACTGACTCTGACTCAGGATCATGAAAAAAAGAGGTGGGTGCACAGTCCCCCTGCTTCCTGCCCGTCACATCAGCTCCCCTCCTGGCTCGGAGACCCTACCTGGGCCGGACCAGTGTGGGCCAACAGCACCATGATATCACTCCACTAACCACCGCCACCACGTGCCCACCGAGTGAGCCCCGCCCCGCTGGGTGCCTCCTGTGCGCCACCTGACGTCCTCCTCACGTCCATCCAGAGTCTCGCAGCTGGTGGCCAAGGCCGTGACCCCGGAGCCCACGTGCTGGGCTCCTTTCCTGCCCAACATGCCTCACCCGGCCCCAGAGGGTGCCCACTGCATCGTTCTGATGTTGGCGTTCAGGGTAGGGGGTTGGCCAGAAAGTCGCTCACAGGTTCATGCTTCACCCCAGCCAGACAGCACCTCAGAGGGATCTTAACACAGCTGGGGCGGCGGAGGCCAATGTTTTAAGAAGGTGCGTGAAATTGAAGCATGAAACCAGGAAAATTCTAAACATCAACTGTTAGAAGCTCAGCTGGGAGGCTCTCGCACCTCCACTGTCTGGAGTTCCCGGCAGCACACAGCAGGCGCTGGAAGAATGTTTGCCGAATGAGTGAATGAATGAATGAATGAATGAGTGGAAACAGAAGGCCAGGTCTTGCATGACTGGAGTGAGCTGTGCTGCTCAGGCCAAAGCACTAAAACACAAGAAGCCTCGACCGCCTTATCTGTAAAATGGGGGAAATCGAACGGCAGGACAGCCCCCTCCGAGCTGCCTCACAGGTCCCCCGAGCCCGGCGGGGAACAGGGGTGCTGCTTCGCGCTGTGGCCTCTGGTGCGCTCGCAGCACCGGGGGCCGTCGGCTCCTCCCCGAGCTGGCGGCCTGCAGCCTCAGTCCAGCGAGCCCAGGCCCCAGGGCAGGAGGCTCGTGAGCCCGGAGCCCACGCTCCCCCCACCAGGTACGAGTGATGGCATCCAGGCACAGACTTTGTAATATCTGTGATCCCTCACCGGTACATACCATTTTTATTCTGAAACACTTTTACGCCTCAACTCGCTTTATATTTCATATGCCCTCTCCTGGCGTTTGGCGGATGGTGAAATTGATGTGGAAGGACAGGCGGGCTGGCGGCCCCGGAACCCACCCCACCAGCCAGATGCCGGGAGCTCGAGGGAGCCAAACAGAAGGACACAAATGGGTTTCGGGGTGGGGGCTCCGGGGTCAATCCAGACCTGGCTTTCCAATTTACTAGCTCCGTTGTCAGGAGGGCAGGGAAGACAGTGCTGCGAAGCACTTTGGCGTCCGGTACCTGACAGCATCACTCTCGATTAGAAACCCTAACTGACGGTCCCTTGAACAGGGGTCCTGGGTGCGCTCCTGCGCCCTCTTCCTGGGTGGCCTCCCCACTGACCGGCTGTAGCTCCACTGTCCTCGGGGTGCCCCTGGGCCCCGTCGTCAGCCCCAATCTCCCTCCTGACCTGCAGCCCCCGTCGGCTCAGGACCAGTCATCTCAGCGGACAGTATGGAGCATCTACTGGATGCTGGGTTGGGGGCCAAGCACCTGGACCTCATCATTTTAACCTCCTCCTGGCTGTCGAATAGCCACGTCAGACGCGACATGTCCCAGGGTGAACTCGTGGTCCCCACCTCCCTCCAGACTCTCCCCTCCTCAGTGGGTGGCATCACCACCCCCTCGCCCCAAGCTGGAAGAGCCAGGAAGCTTCCCAGTTTCCTTCCCTCTGCTCACTCCTCACACCCAAGTCATCACCACAGCCTGACGATTTAATCTTCTCAAATGTTCTCAGACCCATCTCTCTCACCCTGGCTCCTGCCGCCACTTCCTTCCCACCCCCCGTCAGCCAGCAGCAGCCTCTCAGTCGGTGTCCCCCTCAAGTCTGCCCTCCCAGGCAGAACCTCCCACACTCGGGACAGCAGCTGTGCCTTCCTGCCGACAGGACCAGCTCGTGGCTCCTACCTCGGCAGCCCTCGTCCAAGCCTTCTCCTGCCCTGTCCTACACTTCACCCTTCAGAGATGGAAGACGGCCCCTCCCTCTACGCAGGCCCCTCACCCCCACCCCCACCCCCAGCACCACCTGCGCCAGCCACCTCCCCCGGCTCATCCCTCAAGACCCTGCTCTGGGACCGTCTCCTCAGGAGACCCCCTGGCTGCTCAACCCCTCCCGCCCTGGAGGTGGGCCACCCGTCTGCGTGCCAGGCCAAGCGCCCTCAGGATGGAGAGACAGCTGTGTTCATCCCTGGCCCCGGCACCCGCCGGCCCCTCCATAGATGCTCTGGAAATATTTGCTGAACTGAGAGCAAATGCGATGGATATTTACTCTGTACTGAGTGCCCACGGTTCTGCCTGGTGCCAGAAACCCCTGCTTGGAGAAAAGTGAGAAGAGCTTTCCCCAAGATGGGAAGGGCTCCAGTCCGTGCCTGTAGCTTCTGTGTGTTGGGGTCAGCAAGTTACAGGTCAAGAGCGCCTGTTCCCCACCCTGATCCCAGCGCTGGGCTCGGTTCAGAAGTGGGGGAGGCCACTCAGGCCTCCGTGCTGGGCAGGCTGGGTCGGCGGCTGCCCAGGGTGGCTCAGAGGAAGGGGGCCCTCGCAGTGGAAAACCCCTCAGGGTGCAAGGAGTCTAAGGCCCGGTGGTGGGGACCCAGTTGTCCGACACTAATGACCACAGCCCGGGACTGGTCAGCCCCCACGTGGCAGCCACGAGGTTAGTGCTGTTCACATGAGGGGCATGAACTTGAACAGCCTGTGGTGAAGCAGGGGCAGCAGGTGGGGAGCTCCCTGTGCAGGGTCCAAGGACCCAGCCTGACCTGCCTCCACACAGGCTTTGGGCAGGATAGGCCACCGTCCCTTTTCGAACCTCCTCTCTGCCGCCCTGTCCTGTAGGTCCGGCAGCTCTTTCCCGGCCTGGGGGCAGGGGGTGCCCTGTGCTGGGCAGAGAGAAGGCTGAGTGGGAGCACAAAGACCAGAGCTCTGCTGTCACCGAACATGTGGGAGACCCCTGACGTCCCTCGGCTTCCTTGTCTGCCAAGTGAGGACGACGGCCCTGCCTTGCCTGAGGAAGGCAAGTGAATGAAAAGGGCTTTGCGAAGGACAGTTCCTTGTTTGCAAGACAGGGCTACTACTGCAGGGGTGTCCGAGAAGAGGGCAGAGGGGACAGCTCTGGTGGGGCCTCTCCCCCAGCTAAGCTGGGCAGCAGGGACCTGTCCCCATCACACCAGCGTGGCTGGTGGGTGGGGCCTGTCAGGAGCAGAGCAGGACATGTCCCCGCACATGTAAAACCCTGCCTTGTCCTCCCATCCGAGGCGAGATGCCAGATCACCCAGCAGGGCCCATGGAATGTCCTCCACAGCGATGCAGACCAGACTCTTGTCTGAGGTGCCCACCGTGTCCAGAGCTGGATCTGTGGGAATCCCTGCCCTCTCCTCTTCCCAGATGGGGTCCCCAGGCCTTGCCTCACCCTACCCCTCCGCTCCCCAGTCTCTTCCCTGCAGGGGCAACTATTTCAAAAGACAGAGTGGACGCCCCCTGCTGGATGGGCTCAGAGTCCAGTGGTGGGTGGGCCCTGTGCTGGGTCCATCACCCTCCCAGCCCCTGCCTGTGGCCTCTCAGCACCCACCGCGCGCCCCCCTACTGCCTGCCAAAGAGGCGAGCTCTGCCCTGCTCTAGACCAGCTCATGGCCTTGGCCCTCGAAGAGAACAGAGTCAGGAGATAGAAACCACAGGACGAGTGAGGTCCTGGGCACAGCTCAGGCTTGAGCACCCTCCCTCCGCGACACCGGTGCCCCCGGAACGCTGCCTGACCCACCGTTAGTCTTCCTGTGCCTGCCTTTCAGCGCAGGCCACAGCCCGGGGCCTCGGGCCACGCTTCCCCACTGGCCCCCTTTGCTCCCCCTGCTCGGAGGTTCTCCTCCCCCAGCCCCCCAAGTCTAACCCCTGAAGGCCTCTCCATCCTCTTCCTGGCTGGCTCCCGCTGCCTGCTACATCTGCACGCTGACTGTTAAACACAGCCGTCATTGAAATTTAAATTACACACACTTACAATTATCTAAATTATATTGAGCACAAAGGTAATACGTAGTCAGAACTCATCACTTCCTAATTATTTCTGTTACATTTGACTATTATCTGTGCGTTTTAGGTTATTTACATCTATTGATACCCTGAGGAGGGAAAACCATACAATCATGTGACGCTGCCTCATCTCCTCCCACCCACGCTGCACGTGCACACGGCACTCCCCCCTCCCAGCCCCCCTCCCCGCGGCGGTTTGGGTACCGGGTATGGGACTCCAGCCAGACCCGGGGAACCGCATGTACACACAGGAGGGGGCCCCTGCATCCCCTCTCCGTCTGACCAGGCAGCTAGTCAACTTGTGGTTCCTCCTCTGAGGGTTGGGCAAGGCGGCCCTTCATTCGATTGTCTAGCCTTCCGAACTCTAGGGAGGGAGAGGAAGCCGCAAACACGACCAGGGTCGAATCTCGCCTGCCCTGGGTCCTGGGACCAGTTACAAGGATTTGAAGAAGGCAGAGAGAGACGCAGTCGAGTGCCCTCCCCTCCCCCCGCCACCTGTCTGAGTAGAGCCCGCATGTCTGCGCAGGTGTCCCGCAGAGCGCCTTCTAGCGGACGCCGCGCTCCGCAGAGGTCGCCCGCGGGACCAAAGGGTCCGGGCCCTTGACCGTCCGACGTCCCCTCCCCTTGGGGCTCCGTACTTCCCTCCCAGCATCCCCAGCACCCCAGGACGTTGCCCCAGGGCCCCTCCTCCCCTTCTGACTCAGTCTACTCCATCCTGTGGGGGTGGGCAGGGGCGGTTGGGAAGTTGGCCCTCAGTGCCCAAGTGCCGAGGTGCCAACCGCCGATGTCTCCCCTGGCGGTAAAAGCCCAAGTCCCTGCCTTGTGTCCGGGCAAGCGTCCGCTGCTCCTGGGGCTCCGGACACGAGGGTCGGCCTAGGGTTCCTGCTCCGTCCACACAGCCCGCCCCGGCCCCTCTGGGCTCCTCTCCCGCGCCCACGCGATCTCTGAGCACGGGATAGCTTCGCTCCCAGGGTCCCGAGGGGAACGGCCTCCGACTAAACGGCAGGGAGGTCACCCCATCCGGTCTCGGGTTGGGAGTGGGGGCAGAAGCTCTCGTGTCCCTCGCACAGGTGATTCTTCCTGAGTTGCGTGCTGGCCTGGGGCTCTCGGGTCACAGACCCACGTGGGACACTAGTGGCCAGCCCCCTCCCGCGGCCTGGGGCCGGGCCGTGAGCCGCAGCAGGTCTCAGCGCTCCGAAGTGGGCGAGTGCAATCGCCGTGGGGGAGAGCCCCGCACAGCCCCCGACTGTGGCGCGCCGAGCCCAGGACAGCCGCGTGCGGGCCGCGGGGTCCCTCTGGCGCCGGGAAACGGAGGCCGTGGCACACGCAGGACGTGTAGGGGCCGCGCAGGTTCGCATCCCCAGGCTCCGGGAGGGCTCAAGGCTGAAATGCCCAACAAAGGGAAGCGCGGAGAGCCCCGGGGACAGGGGGTGGGAGAAGGCCGACGAGAGGAAGGAGAACAGGGCTTCCCAAAAAAGTCTCTATAGAGCTGGCTTTATCTTCCACCCATGGGGCAGGAGGCCAGCCCCACAACACAGAGCTGCCCGTGGGTCCCTCCGAGCAAAGACTCACACGTTGTCAACAGCTGGGCCATCGCAGTGTGCGGAAGCTGCAGCATGAAGGGCTTGGGGTGTGGGACGCGGGTGTCAGCGGGGCCGCACGGAACATGACTCTAACCCTGGCTCGACCTCGCCCCAAGCCGGATCTCGGAGTCTTGGAGCCTCAGTGCCCTCCTCTGCACACTGGGAGCTTGGAGCGGTGGCTTCCCAAGCGCTTTTGGCTCTGATCCTCATTTGGGGGCCAGGGGCCCAGGCCCCGGGTCAGTAGCCCCGGACAGGGCGCCGGAAACTGGACGGGAATCTGCGGTGCTGCTGCCCAGAAAAATGGCGCCAATGTGTGGGTGGGTGAGTTGGGTGACTACGAGCAACGTGCCATCGTGTGGAGCTCCGCAGGTGGGACACCCCCCTCCCAAGGCCCGGGCCCCCTCCGCATCAGCGGAGAAGTGGGAAGAGCTGGGATGCATGGTGTCCAGAAAACCCAACACCCACACGGACACATAGACATGGACACAGGAACGGACCCCTACTCGCATACGGACACACAAAGACGTGCCTTCACGTCTCCGCGATGCGAAGGCGCTCGGGGAGCGCGGAAGGGTCCGCCCATGGGGCCCCCTCGCAAGCGCGGAGCCTCCCCCGGGGCTGCAGGGAGCGTCCAGCCCCAGCGGCACTGTCTGCCCGGAATCAAGCCGGCTTCGCTGGCAGGAAAGGCTTAATCCGCTAGGGATGCCTCCGAGAAGTGCCCGCCTGCCCCGCCGGCACAAGGTGGGGGATGTCATTCCCAGGAGACGTTGCCAGTCCCCAAAGCTCAGAGCTGAGGTGGGGGGGGGGAGCGCGGGAGAGCCACGAACGAGGTGGTGGGGAAGCCCCCAGACCCAGGGTGGATAGCATCTTTTCAGCTCCACATGGACAGCTAAGAAACATGGAGCGGCCTCGCGACCCCCTCTCGGGACTTAGCGGCGCCGCGAGGCTCCGCTCCCCTCAGCTCCCTCCCCTCTGCTCCCCTCCCGGAGGTGTCGACGACTTGAGTCCTTGGGGACCCGGCTCAGACCCCTCAAGTGTTCAGTGCGGCCAAGCGGCTTGAGCCGAATTCTGTCGCCCGGGTCCGCCGTGGCCTCCCACCCGCCCCGAGCCTCATCGGAGCTTTGGGGACACTACGAAGGTGCCCCATCCAGAAGTCCAAGGCCTGGGCCGGGGTCCGGCCCACCCTTCTCTTCCCAACCCCCCGACACTCCCCCCCCCGCGCCTTCGGGGAAGCGGCGCTGGCTGGGGCGGGGGCGGGCCGGTGGGAGGGGGGTGGCGGGAAGGCCGCGGCGGCGCCAGGGGGTTGGGAGCGATGAGACAGGAGGAGGCTCCCCCACGGCGCGCCCCTGCGACCCCAGCCGCTCAGCGGGCCCGGCCACAGACAATTAAAGCGGGATTCCTCCCCCGCTGACGTCGGCAGCGCCGAGGCCCCTCCCGCTGTGGCATAAAAGGCGCGGGCTCCGCAGCGCAGGCGGCAGTGGGGGCCGGACAGCGCGGCGGTGCGGACTGCGCGGCGGAGCAGCGAGCTGCACGGCGCCCAGAGCGCGGGCCGCCCGCCGAGCCCCAGCCGAGCCGAGCCGGGCCCGGAGCGCCGGGCCCCAGCGCCCGCAGCCATGCCGGCCGGCCGCGCCGCGCGCACCTGTGCGCTGCTCGCCCTCTGCGTCCTGGGCAGCGGGGCCCAGGATTTCGGGCCGACGCGCTTCATCTGCACCTCGGTGCCCGTGGACGCCGACATGTGCGCCGCGTCCGTGGCCGCCGGCGGCGCGGAGGAGCTCCGGAGCAACGTGCTGCAGCTCCGCGAGACCGTGCTGCAGCAGAAGGAGACCATCCTGAGCCAGAAGGAGACCATCCGCGAGCTGACCACCAAGCTGGGCCGCTGCGAGAGTCAGAGCACGCTGGACGCGAGCGCGGGCGAGGCGCGGACGGGCGGCGGCCGCAAGCAGCCCGGCTCGGGCAAGAACACCAACACCATGGGCGACCTGTCTCGGACGCCGGCCGCCGAGACGCTCAGCCAACTCGGGCAAACTTTGCAGTCGCTCAAAACCCGCCTGGAGAACCTCGAGGTCCGCGCGCGCCGCTCTTCCCCCTCCGGCTCGCGCGCCCCTCTGCCCTCCCCTACCTCCATTCCCGATCCGGCCCGACACCCCCCACCCTGGCCTCGGCCGGGTGCCGAGGCCCGGCTGGGGCCTCCCCAGGCTGGCGGGGCCGCGCAGACCGCCACTTGCCCGAGCTCCCCGCCAGGCCGCCCCCGCAGTCGCCCTGAGGGGACCGCGCCACGGGCCTCCCGGCACGGTCCCTGCTGCGCGCGTAACGATATGGTTTCCCTTCGCCCTTGCACCCTCGCAGCAGTACAGCCGGCTCAATTCCTCCAGCCAGACCAACAGCCTCAAGGATCTGCTGCAGAGCAAGATCGATGACCTGGAGAGGCAGGTGCTGTCTCGGGTGAACACTCTGGAGGAGGGCAAGGGGGGCTCCAAAAACGACACCGAGGAAAGGGTCAAGATCGAGAATGCCCTGACTTCCCTGCACCAGCGGATCAGCGAGCTTGAGAAAGGTAACAGTCATGGGGGGTTGGTGGCAGGCTGCCTGTCTCGGCTCCCTGGCCCAGAGGGACCCTGCCTCTGGTTTTGGCTTCCTGCATAACTCAACTCCATCCTGTAAAAGCCCTGAGCTCCTCCATCCCTCCAGCCCCATCCCTGCCCCAGGTTCTCCAGTTGGTGTTCCTGGCAGGGCTGGGGTGCCCTGGGCTCAGGACGTAACGGAAGCAGAGAAGGGAAGCAGAGTGAGGAAGGGAATGCCTGGTGTCCCCCCCCCCAATACCCTCCCTGACACACTCACAAACTCGCAGGGTTTTTCAAGTCTGATTTGTTTAATCTTCAGCAACTTTGCACTGTAGCTGTGGCCGGCCCAAGTCCTCCCTGGCTAAGAAAGCCTGGCTTTAGCCAGCCAGTCCCCATTCCCGGCAGAGAGCAGGGCACGGGCTGGGTCTGAGTCCTCCCTGTCCTCAGCAGATTTGGGCCCCGAGCAGGTTTCCTCCCAGCCCCTTGATGCCCCTGGCGTCCTCTGAGGATTTCCGGGTCCCCTTCCCTGCCCTGAGCACACCCCCGCGGTTTTCTCTTCTGAGTGACCCAAGCCCAGGCATCTTGCGAGCCCCATGGTTCCTGAGTCGCCATCTCCAGCTGGCCCCAATCTTGCCCCGGGCGCACGGATGAGCTCAGGAGGCTCAGCCTTGAAGTTGCAGAAACCAAACAAGGTTGTAAAAGGGTGGGGGGTACTGCCGGGCTCCGAGCAGGGCCACGTGACCCTTCTCGACCGCAAAGTGTGCTGGATGGATTTAAACAGTGCCATCTTAAGGCACATTATGTAACTGAAAAACAGATCGGGGAAGGGAGGAGGGAGGGAGGGAAAGAGGGGAGACCGGGGAAATGAGAAACACCCCCTAAAGAGGCCAGGGGTTAGATCTGCTCCAAGGGCAGGGGGCTGCCAGCCTGAGCTGTAGGGGAAGCTCTGAGGGGGCCAGCTCTGCTCTGTTCCCTGACACCTGGCTTAGAGGAAGAGGGTGGGGTTGCTGGCTCAGCAGGACGCCTTCTAGAAATAATTCTTGGCCTGGGGGTGCCGGTTGAGTGCTGGGCTCCCTGGCAGTGCCCGCTGTCCATGCTGGAGCTGGTGGGTGTGTGTCCCTGGCTCTGGGCCTGGTGCCCGTGCCCACTGCTGGGCAGGACTGTTTTGCCTGAAGTCAGTCGCACACGCCCAGGGCCACAGCCACAGAGCGTGCGGGCGGGGAGAGGGCGGACAGGCATCCCCTGGAGACCTCATGGCAGCTGGCTGCCTGGCGGCCGTGTAGAAAGGGAGGCTGTGGGGCCCGGAACCTGATGTTTCAGGAAGCACACAGGAAGTTCGCCGTGAGGGTTCGTGGCATCACCCTCAAAGCAGTTGCCTTGGGGGACCCTGGCTCCAGGGCCTCCTCCCGGCTCCCTGCTGTCCTGCCCTCTGCAGGGGGCTAGACAGAGTTGCTGGAAGGGCCTCAGAGGGGACAGCTCTCCCTCCGGTAGGGTGCATGGGCTTCTGGAAACAACCCAAGTCCTCATGGCACGTCAGCTGGGCCAGATGAGTGAGCAGGGGCTGCTGAATGCCCTGGCCTCGAGGGAGTTGTGACGGGCAGCGGGGCCTGGTTGTCTTGGGTGAGGATGCAGGAGCACCGGCAGCATCCTGGAATCAGGTCAGGCTCCCTCCCGGAGGGGCTGCTCCGAGGGGAGCTAGCCTCTTTCTTGGCAGGGAGAAGACCTCCTTCCTCTGCGGCCACACCTTCGAGGGTTGCTTTACAGCGTGTGCACCCACCCACTCCCTGCCCACGCCCGCTGCCCAGACTGAGTGCAGATGCTCACAGCCCACTACACACAGGCGGCTCCCCACACCCCCATCCCAGCCTCCCCACGGGGGCTGCCATGTGGGAGCCAGCCCCAGGGTGCAGAGACCTTGGATCAGCTCTCTGGTCCCGGCCCTATGCCCTGGGGCAAGGTGCTTGACCTCTCCAAGCCTCCCTCTTGGCATGTACAGAATGCAGAGGGTCTGCTCTGTCTGCGTCACGGAGCCTGGCAGGGGACAAGCCTGCTTCAGAGACTGGCGCTTTGTCGAGGCGCAGGTGTCAGGACTGTGTCCCGTCCTTCCCAGGTCAGAAGGACAGCCGCCCCGGAGACAAGTTCCAGCTCACATTCCCACTGCGGACCAACTACATGTACGCCAAGGTGAAGAAGAGCCTGCCTGAGATGTACGCCTTCACGGTGTGCATGTGGCTCAAGTCCAGCGCAGCACCAGGGGTGGGCACGCCCTTCTCCTACGCGGTGCCCGGCCAGGCCAACGAGCTGGTCCTCATCGAGTGGGGCAACAACCCCATGGAGATCCTCATCAACGACAAGGTAGAGCCCCACCCACCCCGGGCTGCCGGGGCGGGTGTGGGCGGCTTGAGCTATGCGGCCTCAGATGCTCCTGTGGCCCCGGGAGAAGAGAGGCCTGGGAGAGACGGGGAGGGGCACCCTCGCCTCCTTCCACGAGCAGGGTAAAGCTGGAGCCCTTCCAGACAGAGGCCTCCTGAGTTGGGGGTGACGGAGGATGACCCAGGGGGCCAATCCATCCAGCAGATCAAACCTGACTGCTCTCCCCAGCCGGCCTCGGAGCTGGCTTTGCTCCTCCGTATTGGGGGGACCATAGATGCCCTGGGGGTGCGAAAGGTGCCCTGAGAGGTTCTTCCTGAGTCCAGGTCTGTCTGCTCAGCCCCGTACCCCTGGGAGGGGCCGGGTCTGCGCGACCCTGTGACAGGGGTGCCCTTTCCCTCCAGGGAAGCCGTCTCTGTCTTGGCCCTCCGCGGGCTGTGGAATTCGCTGCCAGCTCACAAGCGCCCTCATCTCTATGCCAGCTGTGGTAGTAAATGTCTAAAACCTGAGCTGGGAGTTGGATTCCAAGCCCTTGTTCTTGACGTCTTGCCCAGAAAGAGCTCTGCCTTTCCGGGGCCCCGTCTCCCCAAGTTAAGATGGTGTGAGGGTTCTTTTGTCAGCTGCGGCAGCCTCCCTGCCCAGAACATTAAGGGTGAGTGAGATTCCAGGTCAGAGGCTGGTCTGAGAATTAAGAGGCATGTGCCAGCTCCCCTGGCATCTCTGCAAAAAGGCTGGGCGGGTTATAGACCCAGAGGATCTGGTGATTACAGATGGAGCGTTGGAAGAGAGAGCAGAGGCCCAGAAAACGGCCGTGAACTCAGCCCCCAGGGGTGGCCCTCTCCATCAGAGGCCGCGTGTCCTAGGCTCACCAAGAGGGAGGAGGGCGAGTAGGAGCGAGGGGACTGTGTGTTCAGATCGATCCTGCGAGGCCCCCTGGCAGCGCATCCCGTTTCCTTTGTGACGCTGGGACCCGTCCACAGATGGGGCCGCCAGATGATGAAGTCTGGGGAGGGGGGGGCAGGTGCTGCGAGAAGTCAGCTGCAGTGCTTGATGTGACTGGAAGCGCGTGTGAGTAACGGCCCGACTGGTAACCGGGGACGATCGTCAGTTCTGATCGTGCCCCTGGGTGCCGCTCTCCTCCCCAGGTGGCCAAGCTGCCCTTCGTAATCAACGATGGCAAGTGGCACCACATCTGCATCACCTGGACCACCCGGGACGGGGTCTGGGAAGCCTACCAGGACGGCACCCAGGGAGGCAACGGCGAGAACCTGGCGCCCTATCACCCCATCAAGCCCCAAGGCGTGCTAGTGCTGGGCCAGGAGCAGGTGCTGGCCATGGGGGCCGGGAAGGGGGGGCCGGCTGCAGGGGGAGGAGCCCCAGAAGCAGAGACCAGCCAGAGAAAGGGGAGTGGGGCTGTTGGGAGAGAGAGCGGAGAGAGGCAGCGGGGAGCAGGCGGTCGGGAGGAGGAGAGAGAAGTGGTCTCCCCTGAGCAGGAGCCGGGGAAGCAAGGGACGCAGCAGTCTGGGCAAAGCCCTGCCCCGGGCGGGCTCTCTCAGGAAAGGCCACAGGAGCGGGCTCTGGCCTCAAGGCTCTCCACCGCTTTCCCGACAGCAGCAGCCATGCTCTCTTCGGCACCTGGAAGGCCAACTGTACATTTAGGGATGCATAATCTATTTCCTGCAAGTGACTCGTCTCCACTGGGCACCCAGGAGGGAAGGGCAGGCAGGAGAGCCCAGGCCTTCTGTTCTCATTGTGCGGCCTTTGCTGGCAGAGAGTGACATCTGAGTTCCTCGACGAGAGGCGGGGGGGATGGGGGGCCCCCAGGCCCTGCTCCCATGGTTGTCCACTGCCCCGGCTGACCCCTCCCACCCTGGGCCCCTCACAGGCGCCCCCAGGAGCTCTGCCTCCAGGGAGAGGGGAGCAGCCTCTCTGCTTTTCCTGAGCTCCCCGTGGCCGGGGGGGACCAAAGCATAGCTGAAGACCCAGAGACAGGGAGACAGGTACCCGGGGTGGACGTGAGAGCCTGTCCCCCAGGGGTGCCCTCCTGCTAGGCCCCCACCGCTGTGACCCCCACCCTCATCCTCTGCTTTTCTCTGAAGGACACTCTGGGCGGTGGGTTTGATGCCACCCAAGCTTTCGTGGGCGAGCTGGCCCATTTCAACATCTGGGACCGCAAGCTGACCCCGGGGGAGGTGTACAACCTGGCCACCTGCAGCACGAAGGCCCTTTCCGGCAACGTCATCGCCTGGGCTGAGTCCCACATCGAGATCTACGGCGGAGCCACCAAGTGGACATTCGAAGCCTGTCGCCAGATCAACTGAGGCCCTGGGCCGGAATGAGCCTCCGTCCCGGGCCGGCCCCCCGCCTCCTCCTGCTTGTGCGGTGATGATCCGTCGTCTCCTCTTCTCTCCCTCCCCCCCAGGAATGACTCCAGGCCCTCGCCCTCGCGCACGCGCACACAGCCTGGGCTCGTCCTCGCGCAGGGAAGCAGGCCCGGCTCCCACCTGTCCCCGAGGCACCCCCCCTCTCCGGGAGCGCGCACTGTTTCTCAGGCACGCCCCGTTCACCTCGAAAGCCAGCGGCTGCCACGTGAACGATGCACACGTAGGTGAGAGGACGCGCGCGTGTGTGTGTGTGTGTGTGTGTGTGTGTGTGTGTGTGTCTATGAGCGTGTGTCTCTCGGGGAGGCCTTCTCTTTTAAAATGGTATCTCGTTTCTTCTTTGTGGCTTTGGGAAATCTCACAACTGGTCTGCTATCTGTATTTGCCAACTTTGGGGGCTGCCCGCGTGCCTTGGGGCTGGTGCAACTTCTTCTGCAATGCATCCGTCTTTGTTTGCAAATCTATTCCAGAGCAACAACTCTCTATGTTGATAAAATAAATGTCTTTTAGCAGTTTGTTAAAGGCCGGGGCCTCTCCATGGAGAACTTGTATTTTGTTGTAGAGGTGACCTCTTCTCCAAAGGGTTGAAGGCACGTGGCACCATGCACTTGGAGAGGGCAGAGGAGGTCAGGCCGGCCCCAGGATCTGGGTAGTCCCCCAGCCCCAGCGCCTGGCCTGTGTCCTACGGCTGGTGTCCGAGGGCGGCGCGGGGCTGGGGAGGCTGGCCTGCGTGCCCAGCTCGGCTGGCTCAGGCCCCCCATCCCACCTGTGGCCCTCAGCCTTCTCGCCTCCCTGCACTCGGCAAGGTCGGGCTCTGTCTTTCCCTTCAGCTGCCAGCTGCCGCCCCCCCAGAGAGAGGAGCGTCCCACCCAAGGCCCAGGAAGCCAGAGCCCCTCCCTCACCTCTGGCAGTGGGAGGCCAGAGGCTTCAGAGGGTCGGCTCAGGGGTGGACCTTTTAGACTGGGAAACCCGCACTCTGATTAAGACCCTGCCCCACACGGCCAGTGGATGGGCGGGTCCATGGTAACTCTGACAGCCATATTCTTGCCACACACCCGGGCCCACGTGAGCTGGCTTGGCGAGTCCTCCAAGGGGGCAGGGGACCTCTTGTGGGGAGCCAGGCATGGCCAGGCTGGGGCCTGAAACCCATTCCCCCATCTTACAGGGCTCAAGCCCTGAAGCAGCCCCCAACCTGTCACCAGCAGGTGACACAGACCCAACCAGTGTCCAGAGGCTTGGACTTTTTTCCCATGAAAAACAAACATATACGTCTCCTCCTAGTCCTTCCAAGGTGGGGAGAAAAACACGTGTGCGCGCGCGCGCGTGTGTGTGTGTGTGTGTGTCTGTGTGTGTGTGTTGAATGAGAGGGAAGAGCATTCAGACGGATCACGCCCAAGGAGGGCGATCTCCCTGCTTTGTCGCACCATCTGGGGGTCGCACACCCCGAGGGCCACCTGGACTCTCGCCAGGAGTCTAATTAGCAAAAGGCTGGCAAGTCTTTCAAGAAATTCTCCTGCACTGCCTGGCTCATCTACAGCTGCAGACATTTCTTCAGGAGGAGCAGGTGTTCCCGTCTTCTGTTCCTTCCAGGGGCACCTGTCTCCTGAAACGCAGGTCCGTGTTGTGTCGAAACCCAGTGCATCTGTGTGCATCTGTGCTGGTGTCTCTGTGTCGGTGTCTGCGTGGGTGTCTGCACGGTACCCTGTCACCGTTCTGCAATGCCTCCCTCTTGTGTGGAGCGCGCAGTGCAGGCGCCCGGCTGCGCGTTGTGGCTCAACAGTGGCTTTTCCTGAGACCATTGTGCTTCATCGGAGCCCGTCGGGCTGTGGCGTCTGTGGATCTGCAGGGATCTTCTCTGTTTGCATGTTCCTCGGGGTGGCGTGTCCCGTGCTTCCTCAGTCCGATGTGTGTTCCCCTGCCTGCATGAACTGCTCTGGTTCTGTGTTGTGTGCTGAGTGCCACCCATCGTTCTGTGACCATCCATGTAGCTACCAGGAAAGGCTGAGTAAGCAAGCCAAGGGTGTCGGAGGAGGTCAGGGGAGAGGTCGAGTCCCTCCCCTTCTCCCCGCTGCCCAAACACACCAAGTATTTTTAACATGTAGGTTGAGAGCAAGCCGAACAATCCCCGTAGTCGGGAGAGAGCGAGAGCTTGGAACCCACCCCCCAACCAGATCGGCCCCACCCCTCACTTCAGCCATCTCGGAGCTGTAGGCAAGGCCCAGAGCGTGCTAGGTGCTCTCCGTCGGCACCTCCCACCAGCCCCTGCAGATCTCATGGACCCCAGACCACCTTCTGCCCCAGTGGGCGCGGTGGGAGCTGTCCGTTCAGGACCACAAGCCATCCTCTGCCCTAACCAGAGATGGGCAGAGCCCACCCCAGATGCATACACCTGCGTCCCTTTGGCCTCCCCAACCCCTCCACTCCCCCCGTGGTGCCAGGGACAGAAGCGGATGTTTGACTCCCTCCCCGCCCGACTGGAGCCTGTGCCAAGCCCCCGACTCCCTCACTGTGTTAACACTTGGCACTTTGCCCACCCCGAGAAAGGTAGACAGCCACAAATCTAATCCACATAGTTCCCATCTACTCCTTAATCTGATGGATGTTCCCTCTTGCACTGAATAACACATGCCTATCTCAGGTAAGCCGTTTTATAAAATACGAAGATAAAAAAGCACTGTCGAGACAGTGTTTGCTTCTGCCGAGCTGGTGTCCCGCAGCTCCCTGGGTGTCCGAGGTGGGAGAGTGGCCGACAGGCTCTCCGGGCCCCTGGGGGGTTAGATCCCACTTGAATCGTAAGCCTTCTTGCTTTTGATAACACAGTATTGTTTCTCTTACTCTAGAAGAAAAAGTTTATTACCAAACAAGAGTATTTTTATGAAAGCAAAGGACAAACCTATAAATTAACTCAACCTATATCTCCCTTGAAAATACTTTTCAGGCTCCGCCAAAATGTAGAACTGAAAGCATGTATTTTGGAAGAAAGAAATACATTTTGTATGCTTTCTGTTCCTTTTGTAGATTCACAGTTTATTTTCTAAGACTGCAAAGATCACTCTGTCACCAGCCCTGGGACCTGAGACCAAGGGGGTGTCTTGTGGGCAGTGGCATGAGGGTCAGTCATTCCAGTGAACTCCAGAGGGGGGCCACCTGTTCTCAAAGGCGTGTTGGGGACCAGGCTGTACACTGGCCACTGACAGTGGCCCCTCTGTCTCGGAGCCAACTTGTTAGTGGGATGAGCTAAGGACCTGATTATCAGTTCCAACCCTGACAGAAGAAACGAGGGTAATCGATTGTAAACATTAAGATGACAGTATCCTTTGTAATCTTATGGCAACCAAAATGTGGCTTAACGCAGTCGTGGTCTCATCTCTTAAAATACAGCGTGTAAATTTATTCAATTAACGATGGGAAACCTACCACTTCCGTGTACGGCGGACTTAAGTGCCATTTGTTGAAGGGGAACAAGCCATTGAGGAGAAAAAAAGCCCAACACTTAGAGTCCCAATTTTGTCTTACTTGCCAAAATGACCACAACGACGACAGCGCAAACCCCCGTGGTTGACATTGTCACACTGTATATACTGTACAATAGGAAGGAGAACCCATGTATCTCACTGTCCATTATTTGCTAACCAAAGCTGTACATTTTTCCCATGATCTGCAGCCTTTGGGTGTCTAGTGGGTCAGAACCATGGGACCTGCCACCTCCCATCAGCAATTCTGGAAATGCACTATTTCTACTGGTATTCTTGCTTTTTTTTTTCATTTTCTTGCTGAAATGACATGAATTGTTGAGTTTATTTTTACACAGTAAAAGAGTGAAGAAAGACTGTGGTCTCCTTGGAATGTCTCTTCCTTTCTCAAGCTTGCAAATGTCACTTCAACCTGCTGGACCACCTCAGCAGCCCTCCCGGGGGGTGCATGCCTGCCCATTGCCCTGTGACCCTCAGCAGTCTCGCGGCCATCCGGGAACACCGGACATCAGGCGTGGGGAGGGGGCCTGCCAGCTTCCCAGGTGCAGCCGACACCGAGGCAGAGAGAAGTGGAGTGATCCCCCAGTGTGTGGAGGCCACACCGGGACCCGGGTGCAGAGTAACTCCCCGTTTCTCACCCGCAGCCCTGCTCTGTCCTGAGCGAGTGCACTGTCCACAGCACAGCTGGGCACAGGTCCCAGGCAGCCTGGCCCTGTCCTTCCCAAACAGCCCTGCTCTGCTTTCCTTTGCCACATCCCTGCTGACCCATCCTTGTCCGACATCTGGTTACCTCCCCTCTTTGGGGTTCCCAGGCTGCTTCCTTGCACTTGAGCAAGAGGTCATCCCCAGATTCACAGTAACAGGAGGATGATGGGCGATGTGGGAACCCTGGACACCGGGAAGAACTTACTTCTTTGGCCCCTTGTGGACCAGGCTAGACTCTGAATGGACGTGGAGCTCTCTAGCTGCTCCCTTCCAGGGGACAAAATAAATGACCAGGAGCCAAAACAGCCTGCCTGGTAGGTTGGTCCCCCCCCCCCGCCACCGCCACCGCGCCCCAGCACACACGCACGCACACACACTGGGTTGGCAGAAGGACCTGGCCAGGACTCAGGAGCTGGGGTTTGGTGGGGTCTGAGTGGGCCATCCGTTGCCTGGGGTGGTACAGAGGGAGGAGATTTGGCCTCAGCCAGGCAGCCGCTTGTCCTGTTGCCCCTGTGGGAGGAGCCTCCATGGGGGGAGAGAGAAGCCCCTGCCAAGTCGAAGGCCCTTGACCCGTTTCCTCCAGAGGTGCCCTTGGCGGGTGGGGTCCATCTGCAGGCTGCATGCTCATGGCCGGGCCCGGAGCTGTACCCAATTCCAGCAGCTCCAGCTGACACACCACACACACTCTGCCTCCCACTCAAGCAAGCACATAGTTAAGCCAGCAGTAACATCACTCGTACGTTTCTCATCTCTGTGGGAAAGCTCACTCAGAGCCTCGGGTATTTTAATAACCATTGGCGGCAGATCCCTTTCCCCACTTCTCACACGGGTGACTGACTTCGGGGGGCTGTGGGGCTCAGAACAGCAGCTCAGAGGGAGGCTGCCGGGCCTCCCTGATGGGCCGGCTTATGTGGACGCCTGGGGCGGAGGGACACAGGCTCGGGATGTCAAAGCTGGAGAGCGACTCTGAAGCCGCGGACTCCGGCAGCCCACCGGATGCACGGACGTGTTCTCAGCTCACACGCTGCGGAGATGGGGCTTACTACCCACAGAGACGGTCTGCCCCACTTTCCAGCTCCGGCTGAGAGTTTCCTCCTGCTCGTCTAAGACGTCCTTCGTATTTCTCCTGCTGTGCCCAGTTCCTTACACTGAGCCGCGGCCGCAGTGAAGGCAGCCACCATGGCCCCCAGGGCTCAGCTCCGCGCCTCCCCTGCGCCTCCTGGCTGCCCTGCTCTAGGGCTCAACACGCTCCTCCCACCCTGGGAGCCCCCCAAGGGGCAGCAGGGGAGGACAGACCAACCCCCGGCGGGCCCAGGGAACGTGTCACCTGATCCCTGGCCTTGCTCTGTGAAGCTGGGGCGTGTGGATCAGACACGGGCCCCCAGGCAGGAGCAGCACATTTTGAGCAGTACCAGCCTGCTCTGTCCCCTTGTCTGCCCCCAAAAGTCTCCCGCGTGCAGCTGTGTCCCCAGCAGCCCCCTCTCTGCAGACCCCCAAGGAGTGCAAAGCTTCCTGGGCTCTGAGGAGTTAACTGCTCGCTGGAACCGGGAAATAGGAGAGAAGAAAAGTGGTGTGGTGGGGGAATGTTACAGAGGTTCTGGAACTCCCTGGAAGGCATGTGGTTCTGAGCTCAAGGGGCAGACAAGGGTGCTGAGGAAACGAAGACCCACAATGGAGCCTTCAGAAAAACATACAAACAAGAGAGCAGCCAAGATGCCGAGTAGGAGGGCCCTGTGCCTCCTCTTGCCACAACACCGATTATGTGACACCAGCTTGGGATCCCTGGGCCCTGCAACCAGAGTCCAGGACTCAGCTCTGCCCACTCGTAGGCCAGCCCCAACCCCAGAGTTAACACCTATCCTTCTCAAATTCTTCTAAAACATTTCAAAGGAAGGAATACGTCTGAACTCATTCTATGACGCCAGCATCACCGACACCCAAACCAGATAAAGATGTCACACACACACAGAAACAAACTACATAATAGAAAGGAATCTGAAAAAGAATGTGTGTGTGTGTGTGTAACTGAATCATTTTACTGTACACCTGAAACTAACACAATATTGTAAGTCAACTATATTTCAATAAAAATGGTTTGAAAAAAGGAAACTAGGCCAATATCACTGATGAACATAGATGCAAAAATCCTCAACCAAGTATTAGCAAACCGAGTCCAACAACACGTTAATCGGCTCACACACCATGACCAAGTGGGGTCCGCCTCAGGGAAGCAAGGATTGTTCAGTATCCTCATGTCAACCAAGGTGGTACGCCACACTGACAAACTGAAGAATAAAACCCGTACAATCACCTCAGTCGATGCGGAAAAGGCTTTTGACAAAATTCAACATCCATTTATGATAAAAAAATACTTTCCAGAAAGTGGACATAGACAGAACACACCTCAACATCGTAATGGCCATTTATGACAAACCCACAGCCAGCATCACACTCAGTGGTGAAAAGCTGAAAGCATTTCCTCCAAGATCAGGAGCAAGACAAGGATGCCGCTCTCACCACCTTTATCAACGTGGTATCGGACGTCCCAGCCACAGCAGTCAGAGAAGAAAAAGAAAAGGAGTCCAAATTGGAAAGAAGAAAAACTGCCACTGTTCACAGGTGACACGGTGCTACACATAGACAACCCCAGAGAGGCCACCAGAAAAGTACTGGAGCTCAGCAACGAACTCAGTCAAGTGCAGGAGACAAAACTTGAAACAGAAATCTGATGCGTTCCTGTACATTAACAATGAACTGTCAGAAAGAGGGATTAAGGAAGCAATCCCATTGCGTCAGAAAGAGTAAAATGCCTAGGAATAAACCTACCTAAGCAGGCAAAACACTTGTCCCTGGAAACCTGTAAGAAACTGGTGAAAGAAATGGAAGAGGACACAAATAGAAAGGTATGTTCTGTTCTTGGGTTGGAAGAGTTAATACTGTTAAAATGACCATACTACCCAAGGCAGTCTACAGATTCAACGCCATCCCCATGGAAATCCCAATAGCGTTTTTCACAGGACTAGAATAATTTTAAAGCTTGTATGGAAACACAAAAGACCCTGAACAGCCGAAATAATCTTGAGAAAGAAGAATGGAGCTGGAGGAATCGTGCTCCCTGACCTCAGACTACACCACAAAGCTACAGTGATCAAAACAGCATGGTCCTGGCACAAACACAGACACACAGATCAATGGAACAGGACAGAGAGCCCAGAAATAAAGCCACGCACTCATGGTCAGTTAATCCACGACAAAGGAGGCAAGAATACACAATGGAGAAAAGACAGTCTCTTTAACACGTGGTGCTGGGAAATCTGGACCACTGCCTGCAGAAGACTGAGATTAGAACATTCTCTAACACCACGTACAAAAATAAACTCAAAATGGATTAAAGACCTAAAGGTAAGACCAGAGACTATAAAACTCCTAGAGGAAAACATAGGCAGAACAGTCTTGGACATAAATCTTAGCAATATTTTTTTTGGATCTGTCCCCTAAGGCAAAGGAAGTAAAAGCAAAAGTAACAAATGGGACTTAATTAAACTTAAAAGGTTTTGCACAGCTAAGGAAACCATCAACAAAATGAAAAGACAACCTACTGATGGGGGGGAATGTCTGCAAATGATGTGGCTGGTAAGAGGTTAATATCCAACACATACAGACAGCTCATATAACATCAAACATACGCACACACACACACACAAAAGATTAAAAAATGGGCAGAAGACTTAAATACATTTTTCCAAAGAGGATATGCAGATGGCCAATAGTGCATGAAAAGATGCTAACATCACTGATCGTCAGGGAAATGCAAATCAAACCACAGTGAGATACCACCCCACACCTGTCAGAACGGCTGTCATCAAAAAGAACACAAATAACAAATGCTGGCAAGGATGTGGAGAGACGGGAACACTTTGTACACTGTCGGGGGCATGTAATTTGGGGCCGCTACTGTGGAGAACAGTATGGAGGTTTCCCAGAAAAACTAAAAATAGAACTACCATATGACCCAGCAATTCCACTCCTGGGTATGTATCCAAGAAAAACCCAAAAACGCTAACTGGAAAAGATACATGCACCCTAATATTCATTGTTATTTACCTAAATGCCCATCAACAGATGATTGGATAAAGAAGATGTGATATGCACGTGCGCGCACACACACACAAACACACAATGGAATACTACTCAGCCACAAAAAGGAATGAAATGTTGCCATTTGCAAACACATGGATGGACCTGGAGGGCATTATGCTAAGTGAAATAAGTTAGACAGAAAAAGACAAATACTGTATGATATCACTTACATGTGGAATCTAAAAAATACAACGAATTAGTGAATATAACAAAACAGAATCAGACTCAAAGATACACAGAACAAACTGGTGGGAAGAGGTGGGAGGGGCAAGACGACAGGGGCAGGGGGTTGACAGCCGCAAACTACCAAGCACAGAATGAGCGGCGAGGGTGCGCCGTCCAGCGCAGGGAGCGCAGCCGGCTCGGCAGGACAGCTGG
Source organism: Camelus ferus (assembly GCF_009834535.1). Classification (NCBI taxonomy): domain Eukaryota; kingdom Metazoa; phylum Chordata; class Mammalia; order Artiodactyla; family Camelidae; genus Camelus; species Camelus ferus. The sequence continues at coordinate 21,469,872 of NC_045711.1, forward strand.
GGCGGAGCGGGACCCCTGACAGCTGCGCGTCACTGCGCTGTGCACTTACTTGCATAATATTGTGCATCAGCTCTCCTTCAGTTTGTGAAAAGGGGGAAGAAAGAAAAACATACGTTCATTCACTCATTCATCGAGGACCTGTTCTCCGACCGGCTACCACGAGCAAGCACCTGGCCGGGTGCCTAGCGGGTGGTCTGCAGGGCGGGAGGCCCAGCTCCAGGCGTGGAAACAACGAAGGCACGCGGTGGGGGAGGCAGGGGGCGGGCGGGCGTGAGAGTGGAAGGCACTGCCAAGGAAGCCGTCTGTCCCCGGTTTGATTTCTGTGCTTCCCAATTCAGGCCAAGGTGGGGGGCCATCTGCTAAAGTAGGCACAGAGAAAACATTTTCGCTGTGCAGAAAATTGGCTTCTGAGGGGAGGCTGCGTGCTCAGCACAGAACCAGCCTGCACAGGAGATGCCAGGGGCACCGGGCAGGGAGGGGTGCAGGGAGGGAGGCTCCAGTCAGGGCTGCAGGGACGCCCCTGCTCCCTCCCCATCCTTGCTAGGCCCCCAGCCCCGATGGCCAGGGTCTCCAGCGCGTCAAGCCCGTTCCTAAAACTTAGGGTCCTTTGCATGGGGCTTGTGTGGAGGGGCAACCGCTCCCTCCCTCATGACAGCTTTATTGAGATGTAATCCACATGTCGTAAAACTTACCCATTTACTTCAGTGGTTTTTGGCAACTTACATTACTAGTTTTTTAAATTGTGGTAAATATACACAACTTAAAATGCACTACTTTAACCATTTTTAAGTGTACAATTCATTGGCATTAATTACACTCACAATGTTGTGCAACTGTCACCACCGTTTATTTCTAAAACTTTTTCTTCACCTCGTACAGAGACTCCAGCCATTAAACATAAACTCCCTGCCCCCACACCCAGCCCCTGGTAGCCTCTAGTCTGCTTTCTGTCTCTATGAATTTACCTCTTCTAGGGACCTCACACAAGCGGAATCATAGTGTTTGTCCCTTTGTGACCAGCTGCTTTCACTTAGCATAGTTTTCAAGGCTCATTCGTGTTGTGGGCTGTGTCAGAATGGCGTTCCTTTTTACAGCTGAATAATATTCCATCGCATGGACAGGCCACGTTGACTTGTCCATTCACGTGTTGGTGGCTACTCGGGCTGTCGCTGCCTTTCGGCTGCTGTGAACGCTGCTGCAGCGAACACGGGTGTGTAAGTCTGTTTCAGTCCTTCTTTCGATCCTTTTGGGTACATACCTAGGAGTCGAATCATGTGGTAATTCTATGTATAGGTTTTGAGGAACTGCCAAACTACCTTCCACAGTGGCTGCACCATTTTACATTCCCACCAGCAACGTACTAGGTCCCAAAGTCCCCCCAGCACTTGCTGCTCCTGCTGTGGCGGGTGTCACTCGATGGCAGCATCCCGACGTGTGAGGCGCCTTACGTGGCTCTGGTTTGCATTTCCCTGATGATCCGCGACGCCGTGTGACATCACACGGTGCTAGTGGTGTAGCGATTTTCATGTGTTTTGGCCGTTTTGTGTCTTCTTTTGCAAAATGTCTATTCAAACCCTTTGGTCCTTTTAGAATCAAGGGCTTGCTTTTTGCTGTTGAGTTACAGAAGTTCTTCTAAATTCTGGATATTAACCCATTATTTGGACATGTGCCTTGTGAATACTTCCTCCCATCCTGTGGGCTGTGTTTTCACTGTCTTGATAGTAGCCTTTGATACACAAATTTTTTTATTTTGATGACGTCCAACTTACCTTTTTTTTGTAACTGCCTGTGTTCTTGTATCATATCCAAGAAATAATTTGCTTGACTAAAACCCTCCGTATCTTCGACCGACCATCCCCGCTCAGTGTAAATCAGCCCGTGGTTCTCTCTCCCTGCACCCGTGCTCCCGTGGCTGTCCCTGCACGGCTGCCCCACCCAGAACCCGGCGGGCAGAGGCCGTGTCTGTTTCCTTCCGCATAGAAGCCCCTTCTGGCTTGAACATTCTTGGCTCTGGGCTTTGCTCTTCAGAATTCTGGTTCTCTAAGAATCACAGAATGTTAGCACAGATGTAGAAAGGAAAAAAAAAAAAAAGCAACAGAAACGCCCTTTGAAATAAAAACCGACTGCGTTCCTACCCCAGGGGAGCTGGTACGTGTCACAGGCCAGCTTGACTCAGTTTAGGAAAATGCCCCAGTGGCTAATTGTTGGTCTGGAGGGTAGGCTCACCCCCTCCTCTGCCTCCAGGGGTCCAGGCAGGAAGGAAGAGGTGAAGGGAAGAGAGTGCAGGGCTGCTCGCACAGCAGCAAAAGGGCCTGCCGGCTTGCAGACATCCTGGGAGAGGAGAGGTGAGAGTCCGGGGAACACAGAATTGGGGAATGAAAAGACATGAGGGGATGGAGAAGGGCCGGCGCCCAGCCGCCCAGAAACTCCTGTGTTGTCACCTGTGGCGGAGCTGCTCGTCGCCCCGAACACCAGTGAACGCCCCCTGCCCAGACGGCCCGGGTGTGCCATGCTTTGCACGTGCAGGGGTTGCGTGGTGTCCAGTGTAGCCCTCCCCCCACATCGAGTGCGCAGCAGAAGCAGGAAACGTGCAGGGACGTGACCCGAGAAGCACGGGGTCCGCATGGGACTCTGGATTCTCCACTATATGTGGATGGGGGCTGTACTGGGGTGAATAGTGTCCCCCCAAAACTCATGTCCACTCCAGAGCCTGTGAATGTGACCTTATTTGGAAACAGGGTCTTTGCAGATGCTGTCAAGCTAAGATGCAGTCATACCGGAGCAGGCCCTGATCCAAAGACTGGCGTCCCGGTAAGAAAGGGGAAATGTGGTCGGAGACATGCGGACATGAGGAGAAGGCTGAGTGAAGACAGAGCAGAGACTGGGGTGATGCGTGTACAGGCCAAGGGCTGAGGCCTGGAAAGGGGCCTGGACCAGACTCTCTCTGAGCCTCCAGAAGGAGCCAGCCCGCCGACACCGTGACTTCAGGCTCTGGCCTCCAGAGCTTTGAGGGAATAAATTTCTATTGTTTGAAGCTCCCCAGTCTCTGGTATCTCATCACAGCCCAGCAATGAACAAAGGGGCCAATGTCCTTCTATTCCAACAGCAACGGAAAGGGAGGCCCCCAGGCCGAAGGCTGGGAACACCAGGGGCCGGTGCTGGCTGGCATGGGGTCCCTGCCTCCAGCTGCGGGCTTGGCAGGCCCCCGAGCTCCGGTTTCCCTGCTCTTTAGGGCTCAAAGGTCACCAGACTGTTGGCCCCTCAGCGTCTGGCAGTGGAAGGGGGAGGCTGAGAAGCCGTCTGGTCAAAGCCACCTCTGCACGTCACCCACCCACCCGCGACCACCTCAGGTCTCTAAGCGCTGCAGCAGAGACAGCGGTGCGAGTGGGGCCACTGACACCGGAAACGCCTGAATGCTCCAGGAGGGCAAAGCCGCCCCTCAAAGCATCCCCTGCCCCCAGGAGCGTGACGCCCTGGCATGTGACCAGATGCTCCCTGTTGTGGGTCTGGTGGAGGCCGCGGGGAGGGGAGGGGCCGGAGGACGGAGGACTCAGGCGGTTGAAGGGGAGGCAGTGGCCAGGAAGGCAGGATAAAGGGAGAGAAGGAGGCGGGGCAGGGAGGGAAGCCCAGGCTCGGCCATGTGGGTCCCCGGGCAGAGGGGCGGGGCCTCTCCCACGGGGCAGCCTGCTGGGCCACAAAGGACAGCAGAGCGGCGGGAGGGCCTGAGCGAGGAGCAGCTGCAGGTGAGGCGAGGGATAGCTGAGGGTCAGGTCACAATCTCACAGGGATGGAAAGGAAAACAGCAGCTGGCCTCAGTGTTGCGCTGACAGCTCCAAGGCTAACTAGTTGCCACCATCATCAGACGGGGCCGCTCTGCAACCGTGATGGATGGAAACAGGGACAGGGGGCCTCTGCAACTGCATCTGAACGCAGACAGAACGTAGGACACTGTCCAGACCTCAAAATGGCCCCCCGGCCCCCCTTTCTCACTGACTGGAGTGGGTTTACCACCTTCAGCCTCAGCTTCGCTCTGGTCTCCTGTCTTCTAGACACACGTTATTAAGACCCCCCGACTGTGGCATCGCCCCTGCTCCCCGAAGCCTCCATCCCAGCCCGCTCCCTTGATCCTCCCCAGGTTCCCCAGCACAAGCCCATCCCCAGGGTCCTTGCTACACCTCTCGCAGACACCCCCTGGCTCCCCACGGCGTGCCGCCTCCCTCGCTTCATTCTCTGCAGGCGTGCTCCTGGGGGTCCTTGGACGGAGGGTAACCGACACCTCACACACCATGGAAAGGACTGTAGGTCTTACTTTGAATCATCTGGGAGGCCACTGAATGGCTTTACGCAGAGAAATGTGTAGTGATTTTTGAAAAGAAACGTTCTGGGAGACCTGTCAGGAGGCTCCGTCTGGAGCGCTGGCATCTGAAACAGGGTTCTCTGTGGCTACTAGGTGGGGGAGGGGCTCCTCTGCCTCCAGGACAGGAAGGAGTGAGGACGGCCTCTGTGTCCCAGAATCTCGTTCTAAGGGGCTTCTGAGAAAAGAAGTCAGCTGCAACGAGGTGGACAGGGCGTCTACATCTGCTCCAGGCAGCCAGGGAGATAAGCACCTTAGTGGACAGCGCAGAGATGCCTTCCAACTCCTGCCACCCCAACCCCCCAGCAGAGGGGACACCGCACTCAAGACACCCTTTAGACACAGTTTGTGGAAAAGACAAAATCAACCCAGACTTGCAGGCACCAGGGAGCCAGGACATAAGGCTCCCCACAGGTGCCCATGGGGTGGTCTGAAAGAGACCATGCTCAGGGCCCTGGGCATGCTCAGCTGGGAGGGCTCAGGGGCCAGGCTTGTGAACAACTGAGCCCCGCCCCCCGGGTGAGAGGGGAGCTCAGAGGCAGGAGTGGACCTCCCTCCCTGCCCCAGTGCATGCATACATTGCTTCCAACCTGTGCTCAGGAGGATGGGCTAGCTAGGGGCTTCTTTCAGGGTGTCCCCTTGTCCTATCAGGGTGAAACACGGGGTGGGTGCACGTGGGGCCCTCCTTTGGTTACTGGTCTCACAGCATGCCCAGTGGTCCCTAAGGAGGACAGAGGCAAAGTGTTGGCGTTGGGCCCCTGGCTGCCTCCCCTTCTGACCTGGCCGCTTCTCCCAGTTCTCCTGGGACCCTCCCATGGCTGAAGGATGGAGCCCTCTGTTAGGTCCGCTTGCTTGAATTTCCCTCCCTCATCTGGACTGGCAGGTTCCTCAAGTCTCATCTTGACCCTGTTCCCACCGCAGCATCCCTAGCCTAGAAGGTCGAGAGAACTTGGGACCGCAGAAGGAGCATGGAGCATGGAGGGCTCAATGCCACCGGACCCCCGCTGCACGGGGAAGGTGGCGCTCTGGCAACCAGAGGCCACTGTGGTACAGCTGCATCAGCGCGCGCGCGCACGCGTATGTGTGTTGGGGGAGAAACAGGGGTGTTGGGGAGGGAAAACCCTTCAGTCACATCAGGAGCCTGCATTCCCATGCACACATGAGGGTCCACGGAGCACCAGCACATACATAAACTCTATTTGGAAAAAAAAGTATATGCAATATATTGAGAAAAGTCTGGGGAAAATACTCCGAAGTGTCAACAGTGGTTAGATCTTGCGGTGAGATCAAGGATTTTTATACTTTCATGTTTTTACACCAAACATGTGTTGGTTATATAATTTAAATTTTATTTATTTATTTTTAAACCAAATTCTCCAGCCAACTGTGCTCTCCCTCAGTTGCAGTAACTTTCCTTTGAGCTGGATCTCTGGGTGAACCCAGGGAACGAAGACTCCCTCTCAGCCTCCTAGGATTTCACATTCGTGATTTCAGTCCTCTTTCCTTGGACAACTAACGCGTTGGGACGGCGTCCCCGTCTTCAGGGAGCTTGCAGCCTAGTGGCATTCTCTCCCCACGACCCGCTCCTCCCTCTGGGTTGGGCAGAGGTTGGGGCTGTAAAGGGAGGAGGCTGCCCACCAACCCTCGGCTGTCCAATCTCCAGGTCCCTCTCTCCTTCCCCTCCAGCTGATCCCAGCCCTGAACCTGAAAGGGAAGTAGGCAGAGGGGACGCTGCTGAGGTCTGGGTGTCGGCGCCGGGATGGGGGGAGGCGTCCCCTGCAGGGATGGATGGATGGAAGCAGGACCCAGGAGCTCCCCGGGCCCTCCTCCAGGGCGGGAAGGGAGATGAGGCTCGACGCCGGAGACCGCGAGAAAACGGGGGCGCAGGGGCGGCGTGCACGTCGGTCGGGAGGGTGTCCGGGAGAGGCGGGGTAGCCCTCCCTGGGGTGTCGTCCGGGGCTCAACCTCCGGGGCGGTGGGTGTAAAATGCTCGGACAACGTTAAAGGGTCGATTGGGCTTTCTGCGCCCTCCTGCCCTCAGCTGCCCCCGAACCTTCGGGCTAGGGGGCCTTAGGGATGAACGCCTGCGACCCCGAGAGCAGAAATAGCAGGACCTCGGCCGCGCGGCCGCGCTCTGGGGCGGGACCGCCGGGCCCGGACGCGGGGCGGGGTTGCCACGGCAACGCCCTCGGGCGCGCGGCGATTGGCGGAGGCGCTCCCGCGAGAGCTTGACCTCGCGGCTTCCGGCCGGCGCGGGCCGCGGGGCCGAGCTTCCGGTCCTCGCGACCTCCTGGACTCCACGCTCACGTCCACTGGGGCTGCCCCCCGTGCCACCGAGATAGCCCCAGAACTGGCCCCTTCCCCCTCCTCCGCCGCTGCCGCCCTGGCCCGGGCCACCTTCAGTCGCTGGCGTCCCGCCTTAGCCTCTGGCCGGCGTCTCCCGGCTCCGTCCTCCAGTCCATTCGCACCGCACAGCAGCCCGCGGTCAAGTGGTGTCCTTGTCGTGGCTCCCTGCCTCCCCCAGAGTGGGAGTTGGGGCCCTGCCCGTCTGCCACTCCCTCACTGCTCCTCCACTTCAGCCTCGCTGGCCTGCCGGCTCCTGGCTGATCTTGCTCCGTCCTGCCCCAGGACCTTTGCACTTGCTGGTCCCTCTGCCTCGGACACGCCTCCCAGTATGTCAGCACGACTCTCGCCTCCTTAGTAAGGTGACCACCTGCTTAAAGTTACGCCCCACGTTCCTTATACTTCTTGGCCTGGTTTTCTCCGTAGGTCTTATCATCAACCAACGCAGATGATAATGTACCTATTTAACATGTTGTCTGAAAGCTGCATGGCCAAGAGTTTGTCTTGTTCAGAGCTAAGCAGGTGCTCAGTAAATACTAAGCAGGTGGAGGAGGGGTCTTTTCTCCTCTTCCTCTTCTTCCTCCCCAAGAAGGGTGGTGAATCCCTTGGGTGATTCTCTGGAAGGGGAACCAGCCTGGGTTGGGTGACTGCCCATGTGCCAAGTGCCTTACTTTCAATGTCTCACTCCCAAAGAGGGAGTGGGAGGCCGGAGGCACCTCAGGGAGCCCTAACCTTCAAAAACAGTCACCCTCGGCTCAGAATCCTCTGGGATCCAGATGTCACTGGTTGGTGCAGAAAGCCCCTCCTGTGTGCCTGGCACTGCTGGGTGCTGAATTGAGCGGGGAAAGGCCTGGTGCTGCCCCAAGGCTCTCAGTCTGGTGGGAGGGACAGACAAGAGTAATTACGGCCACAGGGAGGGAGAGTGCTGAGGCCGGGTGAGTGCGAGTCATAGCGGGAGAAGGAAGGTGGGAGAAGAGCGGCCCTTCTGGCATGAAGTGTGCACCCTGGACAGTGATCACTGGTTCCCCACTCTGCCTGATTTGATTCCTGGCATCCAGCTCCTGTGCCTGAGAAGCCTGCTCTTCCCAGGGCCCAATGCTGATTCTCAGGCAGGAAGCCAGATGAGCATCCAGGGCTGCCCAGAATTGCATCCAAGAGTCCGGACAACTGGCTTCCCTGTGGGTGTGGGGACTGGGGGAGGAGCTCTTTGCATGGCGTTTGGCTTGGGCGAGCCAGGGCAGCCATATGCTGCCAGACTCACGGGAAGCTGGCCACAGGCCACCCGGGCAGCCAGATTCTCCCAGGCCAGTCTGTGGCTCAAAGGCATTTCCTTCAGGAGACAGAGCCACCTGGCTCCTCTCCTCCTTCCCTCCCTCCCTCCCTCCCTCGCAGCTCCCAAGTCAAGGGTTCCAGGGCTGCGTCAGCAGGGGGCCATGCTGCACTGTCTTGGCGTGGGGCATGGTGGCCTGGAGTGGACATCTGGTCTGCCTCAACCCCCACAGCCAGGGCATCTGTGGCCCCATGGAACACAATGGCAAGGAGGCACACTGGCACTAGATGAAGGCCACGTTCTGCTGTGTGCCTGCCAAGTGGCAGTGCACCCCCGGCATGCCCGCCTGGCATCGTGCTTGCCACTGAGGCTTCCTGAGGGCCCTGCCTAGTCAGGGCTCCCTCTGCTCAGGTTGAGGGAAGGAGGGAGGGATGGACATTGGTCATGACTGATGACACAGGCCAGTGGGATCCTGAGCCCGAAAATGGTAGGAGAGGGGTGTAGCCCCCGGCCCTGGCCAGTATGTGCCCTCCCGGCTGGCAGAGGCATCCAGCCTGCTCTGCAGGAGTCAGATCTACAGCCTGAGAGAAGGCTTCATTTTACAGATGGAAAAACTGAGGCTCTGAGAGCAGACGGAGGCGAGTGTGTGCTCTGGAGCTTTATCTTGTTTACTGTTAGCACAGGGCTGAGGCCTTTGTCATTAGCCCCATTTTACAGAGGAGGAGCTGGGGGCTGGAGAAATGAAGTGCCGTCTGCACGCAGTCCAGGGGCAGCCCCTTATCTGGCCCTGGCTGGCGTGGGGCTGAGAGAGAGCCAGCGGTGCCCACGCTGGCCCATTTTGCCACGAGATGGAAAAGTGATCCCAAAGAAGCGAGGCTGAGGGAGGGGAGACCCAGGATCAAAGGTGACCCTCCCGCGGGAAGCAAGAAGTCCTGAGGCCCATCTGGGCCGGGTAAGTTCAGAATGAGGATGCCAAGTGCAGCTGTGGTCACTTGGGTCCTTGCTGCGCCGGGTGCCCCGCCCCTCCCTGGTCATTGGACTTGCACTTGGTCACCCGGGTCCTGAAGAAATAGGCAAAACAGGCATCTTTGGTCTCTACCTGGGGTTCAGACGAAGCCATCAGGGTGACCCGTGCCCTCCTCTGCAGCCTCTCCCCTGCCAGACCTCCCCCACAGGCCCTTCCCTCCCTGCATGTCCACCGTGGGAACCTCTGCCCAAGACACATCGCACCCCGGGTCTAATCCCATTCCAGACGTGGAGGGGAGCCTCCCTCACCACCATGTCCTCCACTGTCATCAACGATGACATGACTTGGTCTCACCCCTTCAGGGGCCAGGCGGGTCCAGTTGGGGCAAAAGGGGCAGCCTGTGCTGGGTGACAGTGACACTGAACAGAACAGAGGTCTGAGGGGCAGGAGAGAGGTGCAGACGCCTCCAGCCCACCCCCCCACCCCCCGTTGGGGTCAGAGAAAGCTGCACAGCGGAAGGGGCTAGTCCTGAGACAGGAGAAGACCCTCCCAGCCATTTCACCCCAGCCAGCTGCCCTGGGGGGGAGGGTCTTTCTGGCAGCTGAGTGCACATCAGGGTGGAGGGAGAGGCTGCCTCTGGGGCCAGGTCGAGCCCTGAGAAGTGTCCATGTGCTTCGAGCCCGAGGCTGACGGAGTGCCACTGAGCTCATGGAAGCAGCTTTTCAGCAAGTGCCTTGAGCTTTCTTAGAAACAGGCTGAGTATAAATTATAAATAAACAAACGAGAACTCTGCAGCAGGGCGTGGGCCAGCAGGAAGAGGGGAGAGACTGGAGGCAGAGACCTCACTTAGGAGCTATTATCCACTCTCCTTGAACTTGAACCCTCCTGCCCTCTCTCCTGCCAGCCTCTGCCTCAGGGGCTTGTGGGCTTCCCGCTGAGGGCATCCTGGGGTCTCAGGCCTCAGGGGCTGACCTTTGCCCGCCTGCAGGAAGAGGCTCGGCGCAGACCCCCACGGAGGGAGGCCCACCTGGCTTACACCACTCAAGAAAGTCAGGCCTGAGTCTCCCTTGGACAAAAACAGGCCCCGGTGGACACTCATCTGTGTGGGAGGTGTCTCACCAAATGTTTGAAGGGGAAAAAAATCCCATTTTCTTAGCTTTTTTTTCTTTCTATTTTTTGATTATTTTTCTAGATGACTTCACTTCTAAGAAGGGTGTAGGGGAGAGGAGGAGCAGGAGGGAGGGGGACAAGGCCTGAGGAGGGAGGCAGGCGGGTAGCAGGCCCAGGAGAGAGGCCGCGGGGAGAGCGGGGCCGGCACGCCCTGACCGTGGTGCCCCCTGCCCAGGCGGTGAGCCTCTCCTCCTCCTCACCCCGTGGGCCTCTTGGCCAGCTCCACCCCCAGAGGCCCCGGGGCAGGGACAGCTCTCATCCAGCTGGGTCAGCAGGGAAAGGGCCTCTAGGAGTTTCACTCTGGGGAATGACCTCCTTGCCCCAAGAACAGAGCGGGGAACCAGCCTGGAGCCAGCACATACCACTCTCAGTACCTTCACAGGAAAGAAAGCTACTGCTTGGTGGCCACACCTCCGGGAGCCACACCCCCACCACAGGGCCTCTGCCACTGGGCGCGGACCAGGCAGCCCACGGGTGAGAGGGCACTGCTGCCCGAAAGCCGGGGACCCTGCCGCCACCCTTGCTGGAAGAGAGGTGCGGGGGGATTGGCTTCCTGCTGCCTCCCACTCCTGAAGCCGTCTGCTCGGGGGAATCTGGTTGGAGCAGCCCAGGGACAGCAGCCCTGGCTTCCCCTTGAGAAGGAGGAGGGCAGGGAGCCCTGCAAGGACCCCTTTAGTCCACAAAGGTCTCCTCCAGCCCAAATCCCCAGCCGCTGCTGCGCTCCAAGGGAGACACTGGCCCAGCCTCTGGTGGCTGCTGGCGACGCTTGGTGGGCCACTCCAGCCTCTGAGCCTCACGTCTCCCTCTGCCTTTCTCTTCTGACACCTGACCACCCTAACCCAGGGTGATCTCATCGCTCATCTCAAGGTCCTTAACTTGGTTATACCCGCAAAGGCTCTTACCCTGAGTATGGTCATGTTCTGAGGTTGCTGGTGGACGCATCTCTTGGGGGCCCCATTCAGTCCACTCCAAGAGGCACGAGAAATGGGCACCGACCACGCGGGCCCAGGGACGAGGGAGGAGGGAAAGAGGTGAGGCAGGGGTGGCAGTGGGGAAGGAAGTTTGGGCCGGAGAAGCCAGCCACCCCAGCTCTGCAAATGTGGGACACCCTCTGACCTCCTCTTAGTTATTGAAACCAAGTCAGCTTGCAGCTGCCCAGACAGTCTCCCACCAGCCCAGTCTCCCCATTGTCTTTCCCCAAGGCCAGGCCCCATGAACAGCCCATCCCCTAGAGGGCTCCCAGGCCCCCCGTGCATCTCAGACCCCCAAGATCTCCAAGCCCAGGAGACGGAGGAAGCTGCCTGCCGCTCCTGCCCTGGCACAAGGGGGAGGGTGGGTCCCACAGCCCCTCTGTCTCTTGACGCCCCACCTCACAGAGCTTCCTCTCCCCTCCCCCAGAGCCTCCCTCTTGGAGTCTGAGCCATTTCCTCTGATGGGGCTCATCTCTGTCCTTGGCAGACAATGCTCTCAGAGATAGAGAACCATCAAGATGCACGGGTCAGAACCAGAATATAAAAACATCTGTACACACGCCGCGGTTTGCACGGCCCTTTCTCCTGCACTGTCTCGTTGGATCCTCACTACTGCCTTCGAGGGAGATATTAATCCCATTTTACAGATGAGGAGACTGAGGTTCTGAGAGGCTTGACTTGCCTGAGTTTACACAGATCCGAGACTTGAACCCCAAACATCCAACTCCGGGTTTTCTTTTAACACTCTTCCCACCAACCCACCACTCTGGGCTCGCTCCCATGAACAATCCTGTCCATGCCAGGGCTTGAATCCTCTTAGGGACAGGGGATTCACCACCTAACAAAACAGTGAGTTCCACGGACAGGCCCAAGTGTCAGGGAAGCTTCCTTCACTGCGGGAAAGCCCCTCCTTCCCCATGTCGCTCAGCCCCGCTGCTCAGTCTCCTCCAGGACACATCTCTCCATTTCTCACCCCCTTCTTGAAAACTGGGCCCTGGCTTCCAGGCCGTCCTCCCTAGGAGGGCTTCTGGTATCCTGATGCCCAACCCACAATGGCAAGGACACAGGTCCTTGAGTCGTGAGGCAGCTGTGGAGGGTGACTTTGGCAGGTGTCCCCTGGCACTGTGCCCGCTCAGGCAGAACTAAGGTGAGGGCTCTGCCACTTCGGAGGTGGCAGTCTCTCTGCCGATGACCAGAATCTGAGGGTGAGGCCCAGTCATCTGGCCACCTTGGCCACCTCGGCCACCTCCAGCTGGAGCCACCTCAGGCACTCCTGGGCAGAGCAGCCACCCTGCTACAGCACAGTGGCAATGTCATACTTTGGAAAAGAAAACCGGCTAGCAGAGGGGCCGCGGAACAGCTGAGCTGAGTCACCACAGCCCGGCGGAGGCGGCTGCAGGGGCGGGTGGGGACCGCCCAGGGATGGAGGAAGGAGGAGGGGACCCCCCAGCCCACCTGGCGCCCTCCCCTGGGCTTCTGGAGCTGTGGAGGGGCCAGGCACCTGGCAGGGGAGGCCTGGGGGTGGGGAGGACCAGCAGGGTTGCACAGCCAGCTGGCCTCGGGCTCCATTCCCGCTCAGCCACCAACTGACCCCAGGCCTCCGCCAGCCATGCAGTCTTTCTAAGCCTCAGTCTCCACTTCTGTCTAACGGGGGAATGGCTGCCTGCCCTGGCTACTGTGCCGATTACTGAAGGCCACGGTGCCAAGTGCTCAGGGCAGTGTCTGCCACACGCCGGGGGCTGAGCCAGGCCCCACTGACTCTGCTCACCGCAGTCACGAATGAGAAGCCCTTAGCCTCCCGGGGCAGGATTCTGGGTTTGCCACCCTCTCTGCCCCAGGCCCTCCAGGTGGCCCCTGAGCGTGATTCTGAGGCCACTGGTGGCCTGGGGCTGTCTCCTTGCTGACTTTCCCACATCTCCCCACTTCCATGGGCCCCAGTTCCCCAGAGGGTCCCGGGTCCAGTGGGCTGGGCTGGGCTGGGCTTTGGGGCAGCCAGGTCTGGGTCAGGGGCAGGGGTCCCCTACTTCAGTCAGCATCCTGCCCAGCAGCCCTGCCCCCATCGCCTGATGGGACCCTTGCTGTGTGGTTCCCGCTCTGGCACTGAGTCCCACTCTGCAGAGTGACCAGCAGAGTGACCTCGCCTGACACACAGCGCTTCCCTAACCAGACTGTGCTGGCGTCCCCCCACCCTCACACCCTGGCAGGCGGCCCCTCAGATGGCAGGACACCCCATCCTGCTGAAGCTCCTTCAGGTTCTGAGAGGAAAGAGACCAGCCCGAGGTCACTTGACCAGTAGTGCCTTCAGGCCCTGCGTCCCCTTGGCGGTCTTACCAGGATTTCCTGAGCCCCCCACCCAGGAACCAGCACCACGGGCCTCACCCCAAACTGGGAGCCCCTGTGATCCCAGCCCCTCCCTCCAGCGAGCCTGGCTCTCCCCAGGCAGGTGCCTGCCTCTCCCGCCCCCACGCTGCCGCGGGAAGGGGTTCCTATGGCACCCCTTCCCCCGCACACACTTAGCTCACTGCAGCCCATCTGCCCCGAGACAGTGAGCAGCAGATGCCTCCGTGCACAGCGGTGCCTGAAGCTCGGCGGCCCAGCGCCTGCCGGACGCTGTGTGCGTGCCAGCCAGGCGCGGGGGCTCACGCGACACTTGGCTGGGGCAGGGGCCCCGCATCTAAGGCAAGGCCAGGAGAGGTCAGGCCACCCAGAGAGCCCACCAGGGCTGGGGACCAGGGTGTCCGTGGCTGGAATCAGCGCTTCCCTTGCACTGCCCCCCTGCCCCCAGCTGCCTGGGAGGGAGTTGGCGGGTGTCCCCCTTGGGGGACAGGGTCCTGCAGCTCCCTGACCCCCTGGGGAAGGCCTGAAGTGTGGGGATTGGTGGACCCCAAGGACCAACCCCATGGGGCCTGCCACTGTACAAAGTGTGTGTGAAGGCTTGTGGAAGGGGGTTCAGAGCGTCCAGCTCCTCCCCAAGGGTCAGACCCTCGGTCAGTACTCATGGGGCAGGCTCCTCACTGGCAGTCTGCCTTAGACCCCTGTTCTGCAGGGCCCCTGGCCTCATTCCAGGCCCCCTCAGCTCCCTTCTCTCTTTTCTGACTTCTTGCAGCAAACGGGGGCAGGTGGCCAGCAGGGCCAAGGGACCTAGGGCTGGGCCTCCTTGGAGGTGCTCACAGTTCCTGGACCCAGTGGTCCCAGGACTCACCTGCTATTTTCCAGGATGCATGTGGCCAGTTGGCAGAGAGCCTCGTTTCTATGGCAGCAGGCTCCAGCCCCGGGCCTGGGAGGAGGGGCTAGCTGCGGACCCCAAGAGCCCAGCCTTTGCCTCAGCTCTGCTCTCCCCAGCCGAGGGCAGAGCTACACAGCCCGTGGGGGCCAGAACACTGGAGGGCCAGCCCAGCCTGGGGGAGGGGAAGTACGGGGCAGGGGAGGCTGCAGTACCCCCGCACACTGATGTGGGGTGGGGCACACACTCTTCCGTCCTCAACAGAAACAGCAAGAGAGACTGGCCAAGTCTGGAGCCCTACGGACTCTGGTTTGATCTTAGCTAGGTTTTCCTGATTCTGGAAAGAGTAAGAACATCTCAGTGATGTGCACACAGGGTTGCCGGCTGCCGAGCCCTCGCCTTGTTCATGGCCTTTGGCCGTGCGAGAGGTGCGGGGGAGAGGGGTGAGAGGGGTCTTAGGCTGGTGTGAGCCAGCCAGCCTGGGGCAAAGGGCTGGACAGCTTGGCTTCCAAGGACCCCATTAGCTGACACCCCAGAAGCCATGACAACCAAAGCTCACTCCCAAGCCCTGCAGCCTCCCTCTCCCCACCTTCACCCTCTGGTCCCCCTCCTCCCAGCGCCCCCATGGTGCAGGCACGCACTCGCCCCCGGGCCGCCTCTTCTCCCCTCACATCTTGCGTTTGTTTTGCTTCAGCAGGGCTCGAATGGGGACACGCTGCACTCTCACAATTGGCAGCTTCCTCCGATCCCCCCCACCACTGAGGTGCCATATGTCAGTGTCATGAGTAAGCATGAGGCTCCATGGCTGGGGGCTGGGAAGTGGCAGCTGCCAATCACCTGCCGAGCAGACGTGGGGTGGGGGCTACCAGAGGGTGGGGGTCACCACTAACGGAGGGGCAGGCCAGGTGGGGGGAACATGGGCAGAGGCATGGGAAGAGGGTGAGATCAGAGTAGGGTCACTGATCCTCACCAGGAGGGACACATCCCCAGGAGATCAGGGTGTTTCCTGAAAACAAAGCAAACCCCAAAAGGCATGGTGTGACCATGTGGGGTGGCCAGAGTCTAAGCCCTGCCCCTCAGCCTCTCATCTGCTGTGTGCCCCTGGCCAGCCCACGCCACCTCCTCCAGGATGCCCTTCTCCCTGTGCCTCCCCCCCCAGCACATGCTCCATCTGAGCCTACCCCTGGTGAGCTGGGGGCCAAGGCTTCACCTGTGGGGAGAAGGGGAACCAGATTCAGCCAGCACCTGCGTTTAGGCCGGCAAGGCTGCACAGGACACCATGTGCCCTCAAAACACTCCTGCAAATGGGGGGCTATTAGCCCCACTTCACAGGTGAGAAAAACAGGATTTGCAAAATTTTAAGAAACTGTCTCCAAGGCTTACGGCTCGGAATCGTGTCTCCAGGTTCTGCCCAGGCCTGCCAGTTCACTGCCAAAGGCTCCGAGCGCTGGGCCTGGGGTGCTGTCGTGTCTGTGCTGAGGTCCTGACTGCCCCCCGCCCAGCCCCTCACCCTGGGACCTAGCAACTCCTTTTTCACCCCCCTGCCCCGCCCTTAGCCCCCTGGAGTCTGCCCTTCCCTCCTCCCTGCCCTGAGGATGCTCTTATCCCTCCGGAGCCTGCAGAAACCGCACAAGTCATGGACACTTGCCTGCGTGTTTATCCTTCCCCAGCGCTACCCCACCCCCTCACTGCAGTGACCAGTTCGGGCCTGACCCAGCAGGTGGCTGTGGGACGAACGAAACAATGGACAGAGGCAGGCTGCAAGGCGAGAGCCCTGTGCTGTGCGCCCCAGCACGACTGCAGAAGTGTGTCCTGGGGAGATGGAAGCCAGGCCCCACCGGCCCCACACCCAGGCCCTTTCCCTCATTCCCAGCCCTGCTGGAGGCTGAGGCAGGCGAGTGCGTGGATCGGACTAACCGCTCTGGGGTAATTGGCTGTCCCTCGCCACCAGCATGACGGATCCCACTTGACATTTCCCTAGATAGTTAATTGATACCCGAGTAATTTGTCATGGAGACCTCATTATATGCCAACTGGGTCCCCTAAGCCGTCAGCGTCTGTGCCCCAGAAACAAGATTGGCAAGTTAATAATGGAGCCTTAATCACGCCATTCCCTGCTGGCACTGAAAGAGAATTATTCGGAGACAAAATGGGGTGCTGCTGGGAAGAGACAGTGCTTCCTTAGGGCCTTGAGGACTGCGTGTCCTGAGAAAGCCTGGAGCTACTGCATGTCCCCGAGAATGTCCCCTGCCCTCACTTTCCCCAACGAGGTGTGCCTTCTTCTGGTGGCCACGCTCTTCCTGTCCACTGAGAAGCGCCCCTCCATAAGGTGGGCTGTGCTGACTCTCCTCCCAGGCTCAGGCTGGAACAGCCCCCCTCCTCCAGCCACAATGGGATCAAATCAAGCAGCGATCACAGTCCATCCAGAACTGAAGGCCTGGGGATTTTGCTGCAGCCTTTGGCATAGACAGGTGCACTTCGCCTGGGAACACTTCAGGGGAGAAAGTCAGCCTGGGGCTGCTGCCGGCCATCCAGCAAGCAGAGGGGAGGCCCCTTGTAACGGCACAGAGGGAGAGGGCAGATGCGTGCCAAGCCAGCCACGCACAGCCAGCTTTGCCCTGGAGTGAACTGACAAGCCCCTACTTTTGCTTAAGGTGGTTTAAGGCAGCTTCCGTCACATGTAATCTGGTGAATTCTCAGCTCAAACACCTACAGGAGCTTACTCCAGCCTGTCTGTAGAACCCATGTGGGGTCTGCTCACAAGAGCAAGAGGGGCCCAGGGCAGGGAGAAAGCCTGGTGCAAGGCGGCGAGGCCTGGACAGAGTGGACGCAGGTGGGACAGGCGGGAAGCTGGAGCACCAGGGGCGTGGCCGTCCAGGCCGACATGCGGCCCTGGCTTCAGCACCGTGGACAGCGGCGGCCTTGCCCCACACAAGGAGGCTCTCCCACCTACCTGGGAGAGAGAGGACAATGCAGTCCATCTAGAGGCTGCTGACAGAGGCCTGAACAACGTCACGGTGTCCTCGGGCCTTAGAAACAACTCTTCTGGGCACTTAAAGAGGCCTCCTCCCCGGGCCTCCCCGGTTTCTAGGGCGGGGGCCGGGGTGGGGTCACAGCTCTCCTGCACCTGGTTCCTGAGAAGACACCAGATGACACATGCCAACACAGCAAAGGGGAGGCTCAACACAGGAGCGGGATGAGGGTGGAGAGCAGTGCCTGGTGATGGACGCGCAGCAGGTGCACAAGCAGTGGAGACGGGGGTACAGGAGGGGTGGCGTGTATTAGTTATGTTTTGCTGCATAAAGATTTATTCTAGAACAAAGATCTATGATCTCACACAGTGTGTGAGGGACAGGAAGCAGACCGGCCAGCTGGCTCTGGCTCAGGGTCTCTTGTGAGCTTGCAGTCAGATGACAGCCAGGGCTGTGGGCATCTGAAGGCTTGACCAGGGCTGGAGGGTGCACTTCCAAGATGGCTCCCTCACATGGTGAATGGCAGGTGGGCTCGGTTCTTCGCCAGGTGGACCTCACAGGGCAGTTTACGACATGGCAGCTAACTTCCCTCAGAGTGAATAAGGAGGGGGAGAGAGAAGGAGGGGTACCATCCAGACAAAAGTCCCAATGTGTTTAGGCTAGGATCAGAAGTGACACACCCTCACTTCCGTACCCCCACTGGTCATACAGATGGACCTGGTCCAGCGTGGCCAGAGAATACACCAGTCCCAGGAGGTGTGGATCCCTAGGGGCCACCTTGGAGGCTGGCTACCACAGGCCTGAAGAAAAAAATAAACTCAAGATGGCCTGATGCTTTTAACTGTCCCAAAAAGAGATTTATATTTCCATTGCAGGGTTTGTGAATAAATAAGTAATGGGTACACAGAAAATAAACCAACCCCAAAACATGAGGCAATTATCCAGTGCAGGAAAGACGAGAGGTTGTACAAGAAAGAAGATGTAATTACGATACATTACTCAGCTGTGAACGGTGCGTGCAAAGAAAGAACAATGCAGACACTGAATTCTGATTCAAGCAAAATGAGATGGGTGGAAGGAAAGTGTGTGTGTGTGTGTGTGTGTGTGTGTGCGCGCGCCCTGCATGTGTATGAGGGGCTATGTGAGGGAACAAACTCTCAAGCCCCACAGCAGAAAGTCAATGGATAGTTTCTAAATCTAAAAAACCCCAGAAAGTCAGCATTAGTGTGTTACTTAGAAGTAACAAAAACAGAACCACCACCTACCCTCCAAAAAATACCCCTATAAAATAACAAAAATTTGCCTCTGAGAAGGAGCGATCAGGAAAGGAGAGGAGTAGGTGAGTAAGGAGCTACTGGGTTTTCATTTCCAGTCGCACAGAAGTATTTGACTATTTAAAGTATTTACATTAATAACCTTGATTAAAAAAAACCCCACCAAAACACAGTGCAATTCATGTAACAAAAATACAAAAACATTGCAGCCTGCTCCCCACCAGGTGCCTGCAGCCCCAGGGAAGGGCCCAGGGAGCGACGTCCTCTTCCAGGGCAGGACCCCCTCGTGCACCAGATTCCCTCTCTGAGCCGCTCCTGGTCGCTTGCCCGCCTGTCTCCACCCGCACCCTTCCCCCATAGCCTGCCTCCCGCCTTCCCGCCCCCTCCCCATTTTTCTCCTGGTTGGGTGGGGAGGAACCAGCCAGGGGAGGGCCCAGCCCTGTCCACAAGCAACAGCTGTGCCCTGGCCCCTCCAGCCCGCAGGCCCCGCCCGGCCCCAGCGTCGCCCACCGTGACAGGGAACTGCGAGAAGTGGCTCCTGCTTCCCGGGAGGTGAACCAGGGATAGCGGGCGGCGCTCCATCACTTCCACGGCACCCCGCTAATTACCCAGAGTGCTATTCATCTGGGTGTCACTGCTGCCGCATGCCTGTGCCTTTAATTAATAATCTGGTAAAACTCCATGCAGGGCCTGGCCAGGGGCTGCTGGGGCTGGGCCAAACCTGCAGTGGGTAGACCAGGCAGAGAGGCCCCCCCACCCGGCCCCCAACCCCCAACAAGTGCAGAGGCCTTGGGCCGGAACCCAGGGCCCGCTTCCTTGTCCCCGGGTGTTCCCCCACAGGCCCCAGGTGAGTCCCTTTAGGGACACTTCCAGGAGGAGGCTGGAAAGCAGACCCTGAGGGGTGTGTGTGCACAGTGACTGGGGCCAAAGGCAGGGGAGACTGGCTCCCCCAGAGCCCAGGCTGGCCCCTCAGGCCCTGGAGGGTTGAAACCCCAGAAGCCTGGGAGGGGAGGGGAGGTGGGGCCGAGGATCCCAGCTCAGACCCGAGCCCAAAGAGGCCAATGTCAAAAAGTAGGGGGCAGAGGAGGGGTCCCCGAACAGCTAGGAACACGGCCGGGCCTCCTCCCTGGGGCTTGGGTTTGACCTGATCACAAAGGGCCACTCCCAGCCCTGGGTGTCCTCCATTCCTGCTGCTCCAAGAGAGGGGAGGGGGACAGACTGGGGTGGTGCCCTGAGGGGCCTGGGTGTGACCTGCAATGGCCCACCACCTCGTGGTAGCCTCTCAATCTCAGTCCCCGGGCGGAGTGTGGACTCTGGGAAGGGGCACAATGCCTGCCAGGCTAACAGGAAAATCGATTTGGATCCAACCTGAATTATTGAGTGGTTCGAGACTTATTCTTGGTTCTGGGGCGGGCTGTGGTCTGTGAAGATGGATATTGTCTCGGCCCTATTTTTAAGGTTCTGTGGGAAGGAGCCCAGACACCGCCACACTTAGGGCCCCACGTGGCCTGCAGGGTAGACCCCTGGAGGTGGGGGTGGAGGTGGGAGGGACATGCGGCCTCCAAGCCCCTCCCACTCCCCACCATGCTGCTTTCCGGCGCTCCCACGGACCCCAGAACCCCTCCAATATGAACTCTGGCACCCGGCCCTCTGAGAAGCTCAGGCTGTATCCATGCCCACCACCAGGGTAGGCACTGGTTGGGGGGACATCTTGAGGGTGGGGAGAGGGCGCTTCAGGCAACACTGACTGCTAACATCAGGAGTGACAGAGGACACCAGCACACCATCACAGACACAGAAAGAAACTCCATGAATAATTACATGCAACACCTGGGCAGTCTGGATGAAATGGACAAATCCCTAGACACACACAAACTATGGGCTGATTCAAGAAGAAACAGAAAGTCTTCACAGAACTGCAACACGCAGAGACTGAATCAGTAACCAAAACCCTCCCAGCAGAGACAAGCACAGGCCAGGGGCCTTCCCTGGCGACTCTGCCCAAGGCTTCAACAAGAGTCAACGCCAGTCCTCAGCCTCTTCCCGAAGAGAAGAGAGCGCTTCCTCGCTGTCCTGTGAGGCCAGTGTTGCCCTCACGGCAAAGCCAGACGGAGACACCACAGGAAAACTGCAGGCCCGTGTCCCTCATGAATATAGAAGCAAAAATTCTCAGCAAAATACTAGCAAATCAAATTCAGCTGCATAGTAACAGGATTACACACCACGGCCAAGTGGGGTTTATTCCACAAATGCAAGAGTGGCTCAGAATATGAAAATCAGTCAACATGACAACACCCAACACTAACAGAGTGAAGGCAAGTGAACACTTCAGCAGGTGCAGGAAAAGCACCGGCCAGCCCAACGCCCCTTCATGAGAGAAACAGAAAAGCCAAGAACGGAAGGAACTCCCTCAACCCCACAGAGGGCATCTACGGAAAACCCACAGCCGACACCACCGTCTGGGCGAAGGACTGAAAGCTCTCCCCCTAGGGCCAGGAATGGGCAAGGGTGTCCGCTGCCCCCACGTCCATTCAGCACCGCGCTGGAGGGTCTAGCCAGGACGGTCAGGCAAGAACACGCCATAAAGGGCACTCGGATTGGGAAGGAGAAATAAAACTTTCTCTATCTGCGAAAGACATGACCTTATACATAAAACTCCTGAAGCACACACGCATGCACACACGCACGCACACACACACACACACACACACACAAATTAGAGCTAATAAATGAGCACAGCAAAGTTGCCGCATACATGATACAAAAACCAGTTGTATTTCTATATAACAGCAGTGAATTATCCAAAAATAAAATTAATAAAACAATTCCACTTACAATAGCATCAAAAAGGATAAAACAGTAATAAACTTAACTAAAAGAAGTACAAGACTTGTACAATGAAAATGATAAAACACTGTTGGAAGAAACTAAAGAAGGCGTAACTAAGTGAAAAGACACCCCGTGCTCAGCGCCTGGAAGAGGTGATCCGCTGAGACAGCAGTGCTCTCCAAACTGGTCCGTGCGGTCACTGTCAAAACCCCAAATGCATTTTTTGGGGGTGGAAATGGACAAGCCGGTTCTAAAACTCGTACAGAATTACAAGGACCCCCAGATAGCTTTACACAAAAATTACTTCAAAATGGGTCAAAGATCTAAACATAAGAGCTGAAGCTACAGAAGTCTTCGAAGAAAACAAAGGAGGAAACGCATTTTTTGTGACGTTGCATTAGGCAACGGCTTCTTCACTACGACACCAAAAGCACAAGCAACAAATGAAAAACAGATTCATCAAATGTTAAATCTTTCATTTATCAAAGGGCATCATCAATAAAATGAAGACAACCCACAGAGCAGGAGGACGTATCTGTAAATCGCACACCTGGAAAGGGTCTGCTATCCAGGACACACAGGGATTTGTACGGCTCAACAATAAAAAGACAGGTAACAGGTTTTAAAAGGGCACAGGATTTCAGTGGACGTTTCTCCCAGGAAGACACACAAACAGCCCACGTGCACACGAGAGGCGCACAGCATCGCCAGTCATCAGGGAAATTCACGTCAAAACCTCACCCAGATACCGCCTCACCGGCACGCGCGCGTCCAGCAGACAGACGGTGGCAGGCGGAGGGTGTGCAGAAACAGGAGCCCTGCGTGCTGGTGGCGGGGCTGCAAAAAGGCACGGGTGCCATGGAAAACAACAGGAAAACACCACAGCTACTCCTCAAGAACGTAAACATAGCGGCACCACGGCCCCCAGAAATTTCACCCCTAAGAGAACTAAAAACCTAAGTTCACACAAACACTTGTGCATCGATGTTCGCAGCAGCACCACTCGTAACAGCCCCCACGATCCAAACATCCGGCAGCGGGTGAACGGATGAACAGAGTGGCCTTATCCACACAAGAGTATTATCTGGCCACGCAGCAGTTCAGACGAACCCTGAAAACGCTGTGCTGAGAGAAGCCTGACACAAAGGTCACATGCTGCGACTCCATTCCTATGAGGGACCCAGAATGTGCAAGTTCACAGAGACAGGAAGCCAGCTAGTGGTGGCCAGGGGCTCTGTGCCACAGCCACCCTGCACGGGGCTGCCGCTGCCCGGGGAGGAAGGGCGGCGTGACCCCATCAGACGCTCCAGCTTTGCCCCAGCGCTGTTGGTACAAAGCCGCCAGGCCCAGCCAGCTCTGCCTGGCTCCCATCCTGCACACCCACACCCTCCCACCCCCTGGTCCTGATGAGCTCTGGGCAGGGAGAGGGCTCCGAGGAGTTAGGAGGGCAGTGGTGGTGGAGCACCAGGCAGGGGATGAGCTTCCCGAAGCCACCAGAGCACAGCGTCCTGGGCACCAGGATGGGGCGCATCTGGGGCGGCTGAGCGCCCTCGGACTCAGCAGGGGTGTGAATGAAGCAGCAGCTGCCTGGGGCCCCAGCCAAGTGCCTCTGTTTCCCACGTCCTTGGGCACCCCCCAGGGCCATGGCTGTGTTCAGGTGGGGATGACCCCCAGGAGCCCCGCCCAGGCCTGCCTGTGCCCAGTGACCGTCAGGGATTTTAGGGAGGCAGCCCTGGGGGCCTTCTCCGGCCCCGAGCTCCCTTCACGCCTCTGACCGGACCCTAGGCCATCCGTCCCTCTGACCGCTAATGTCTCATCGAGGAGCCCAGCTGCTGCTGGACACCCACCACGTTCCATGTACTGGGAACGGACTGCGCTGCTGCCGGCAGGGGCGCCACGCAGATGCTCACACTCAGTCCTCAACCTGACCGAGCGTCTGTTCCCCCACAAGAACACAGGCCCCTCTTGGAGCGCCATCAGATGCCATGTGCCACCTTCTCTGCTGGGAGACAGACCGTGAGGGAGGGGGAGCTGGGGGCACTGTGGGCACAGTGAGCCGGAAGCTGCAGGTACCAAGGTGCGGGCTCCAAAGCCACAGGAACAGCACCCCGGAGCCTGGGCAGGGTGGGCAGACGGCCCGGGGCCTGCTGGGGAGGGCGGGGTGAGCTGCGGCTCCCTGTGCCCCCCAGGCTGTGATGAGCAAGTGTTTTTCTCAGGCCCAGAACTGGAAGGAGAGAGGAAGCTGAGGGGAGAAGAAAGGTGTGCCTGGGCAGACACCTGGGGAGGCAGCATGAGCGGGACCGCAGATCAGTACCTGGGACAGTCCTTCCCGCTACAGGAGCCCCCTTGGAGGCACTTGTGAAATATGCTGGAACCTGCCGGGCCTTCGAGTGCAGCCAGAAGCACTTGGGTGGCATCCAAAGGCCCTCTGGACCTCACCGCCCCCGACCGAGGCTGACCCACCTCCTACTGCAGTGTCCGACTAGGGGCTGCTGAGCAGGGAGCCCCGCCCCGCCCGACACCAGGCTTCAGGAGCGCAGGTGAAGCAGGAGGGGAAGGCGGGCAGCACCCTGCTGGCCCGAAACCCCAGGCTGCCTTGCTCACTTGTCCCCTTTGCTTCTTTCAGGAGCCGAGGCCCCAGAGGAGAGCTCCCTTCTCATCGTGAGTGAATGGAGAGGCACCGGAGGGCCGTGGGGGGAGTGCCGAGACCCGGGGCCTCCCTGGGCTTCCGGTCCAGGCTGCAGAACCACGACAACCAGCTCCTTCCCGACAGGCAGGGTAAGTGGCAAGACAGACCTCCGCTGGCTTCCTCATCCCCTCAGCAAAGATTCCAGGGCCCTCAGGGGGCCTGGGGGGCGAGCCGGCAGGTGGAGGACCGGGGGCTGCTTGGGAGGCACACAGGGACCTCCACTGGGACTTCAGCTAACACTGAGAGGAGTGGCCAGGCGGGGGGCCAAGTCAGGGACAGGGCTGAGCTGCTTTCCCAAGTGGAGATGAACTTGGAGGCTGGGTGAAGAGGCTGGCGGGGATAGCGAGCCGGGCTGGCAGGAACAGGGGAGAGCTCTCGGCACCTGCACACAGTGGGGCTGTGGCCTCAGTGGGCGTCCTGCCCTCACAGCCTCAGGCCAGGGCAGCACAGCCCGACACCCATCCCCTCGGGTACTGGCGCTGGCACTCTGTCTGGCACCCCATCCCTGCAGCCAAGACTGCCTGCGCGTCCCCCGACCCTCGGGCCCTTTCCAGGCTCTTCTCCCCTTCGTCCAGGACCCGTGGGTGCCAGCAGCCACCCCAGGCTGGACCCTCCCTGGCCGGGGTGGAAGTGGCTCCAAGTGGCTGGCCGGCGGGGAGAGGAAGGCTGGGTTATAAATGAACACAAAGCAAGTGGCATGTGTACTCGGAGGAGCAGATGGGCCAGGAGCCCTGGCCGTGCACACAGTCCGGCAGCTGTAAGCTCACCTGAGCGCTTTCAGAACGAAACCAAAGAAAACACCAGAAAACTCGCGGTGAACGCCAAGCCCCTTCCTGCGCTCCTGGGAAGCTAATCTCAGGCGCTCTCTCCGGGCCTGGCGCTCGGCCGCGTGAGCTCCAGCCTCCGCTGAGCTTGCTCCAGGCCCCCAGGCCTCGTGACCACGGAATGAGGCGGCAGCCCCCTGGCCCATCTGAGCAGGGCGGTGCCTGCTGTGGCCCCATGTCCTGGGGCCAGGCTGCCCGCTTCTGGAGGGCCGCTCCCCAAGTCCCTACAGATGAACTGGAGCGGTGCCGTGGGCAGCCCGAGAGTCTTCCAGGCGACCAGCTTGGGCCACCCTCAGCCCTGGCCCTGGGCGTCTGGGCCTGGGGCTCTCTGGTGTGTCCTGGGGCCTTGGCTGTGGGCTTCAGGGGGCCTGTCCTTACCTGCCAGCTCTTCTGAGACTCCCTCGGGGCCTGCCCTTGGCCTTGGTGCCTTCCTGCTCCTGGTAATGACATTGAGAAAGGGCAGCATCAAATGCCAGAGCCCCCTCGCTCCCCAGGTAGGCCCTGAAGACCGTGCCACCTGGATGCTTGGGGCCCTGTGGGCCCAGGCCAGAGGACGGGGTGGATCCCAACAGCCGGCTCCCAACCCCTGGAGAGCTTGGGGGTCCCAGCTACAACTTCCCCAAGTTCTCAAAGCAGCTCAGCCGGGCCCAGGACAGCACAGCTTGAAGGGAGCATAAAGGAAACACCGTGCTTGCAACGGCTCCTGGTGGGACAGGACACCCCAGCTGCCTCAGTGTCCTCGTCTGCAAAGTGACCTCAGTGCCTGCCTCTGGTAAGTACTGTAAGGATGGGGTAACCAGCCACCTCTGGCTGTCACTACACAACACGGCAGGATGAGACACTGTGCAGCCACACAGCTGAGGAAACAGGCTCAGAGAGCTGGTGGTGCCGAGCCAGGCCCACCCGACTCGCTCGCCCTGTGTGCGAGCCCACACCCCAGTGCCTCACGGATAAATGGATTGAGACAGGTGGGGAGCCACCCTGGTGGGAGGCGGGCCTTGGGCTTTGGGGGTTTCTAGAGACTTCCCACTGAACATGGAGTCACACCAGCCCCCCACGTTCTGCTGGCTCCTCTTCTGTCCCTTCAGGAACTCTGCCTCCCCTGCCTGGCCCTACACATCTGGCCTGAGCCTCAGCGCACAGCAGGGAGAGGCTCAGCCACCAGAAACAGCCCCCTGTGGGCATGACCCGGACACCTGGGCACTCACCTCTCCCGCCCCGGGGCAGGGGTGCCACCGATGCCCAGGGTCCTGTGGATGTAGCCTCGGGAGCGGATGTCAGCCTGAGGAAGGGGATGGCTCGAGTGAGAGGTGGCAGCTAGGGTCCCGAGCTGGCCTCTGGACGAGCCCCAGCCCGGCAGCCTGGACCCCCCATGGAAGCCCTGCCTTCGGGACCAGGCGCAGCAGCCCTGTGGTGTGTGGGTGACACAGTGCCAGGCCCTCTCGTCAAGATGCTCCATGGCATGTTCCCAAAGAGCCTGAGGGAACGTACTGGGTGCCCCCTCTGTTTCTGCTGGCTTCCACTGGGCTCAGTTTGTGCTTCCCTGTAGGTTTTGTCTGAGCCCAAGGTTTCTCTGCTAAAACCCTTTTTTCTGAACACTGCCCTCAGCCCAGCTTGTCTGTCCTCACTTTTGGCTCATCTGTCTCCTGGCTGGTGTCAGCTGTGACCCCTGTCCCTGGGGAAGTGTCTGGAAAGTTCTGCGGAGTCTCCAGAATGAAAGGAGGCTTGCAAGCCACAGACTGGGATCGGGGGAGACCCTGGGCAGAGGGGATCAGGCCTGAGTGGGACCCTCCAGGACCTTGCCACCTGGATACTCCCACAGGCTGACCCCCACCGGGGGGGGGGGTCTGTCCTCAGGAAGCCCCTGATCCCAGCTCAGATGGGCTTAGCCCTGCTTCGCCCCGCATGACAGGACACAGCAGCTAATCCCCCAACTGCTTCTGCTTCAGAGTGAAGGGGCACGCGGGCAGGGCGGGCAGCAGGGTGCCCAGGGGAAAGGCCCCGCAGAGGCGAGGCGTACCTCCCGCCCTCCCCAGCAGCAGCCCGGCCTGGCCTGACACACAGGCAACAGGCCTGGGACCAAGGGAGCAGGCACTGAGCCCTCTCTTACCCTCTCCTCAGAGCTTCCAGAAGTGGTCAGGAGGAAAAAGTGTAAACAGGCAAGCAGGCCGAGCAAGAAGACGGACAAAGAGAGCGCCAGTGCTGCTGGACAGGGCTCCCTCCCCTCCTCCTGGGCGCAGATGGCTGGCTCTGTACTAGGGCAGACACACGGTCCTTGCCCACGTTAGGGGCTCATGGGGCTTTAGAGGGCATCCTCTACCTGCAAGGACATGGCCACCACACACACTGGGGCAAAGTGAGGCACAGAGGGGACAGAGCCCTGCCCACTGTTCCAGCTCAGCAGAGTCCCTGGCTCTGAAGACCTGGGGAGAGTTTTTGGGTCTCCCAGCCCAATCTGTGTGAGGTTGCACAGGTGGGTGGGAATAGGGGAGGGAAGGCCCCCTGGGGCCAGGACTCACACCCAAGGCTTGAGAACCCTCGCACCTACGAACCCTGTACACAGGTTGGTGGATACTCAGCCAGTCCACTCTGAATGCCACCCCAGAGGCCGTGTCTCTGCACCGCCCTGAGAGGGGCTGGCAGCAGGGGCTAAGAACTGCAGCCTTGTGCGGGCTGCTACTGCCACCTGGAGGCCAGCCTGCACACCAGCAGCTGGGAGGCCCTAGGCCCAGAGGTGGGCAGCAGGTGCTGGGGGAGGCAGAGCCAGGGCCCTCAAGCTTCCAGCGTCACCAGCTGGTGCTGAGCTGAGAGGACGGGGCAGGCCCGTGGCCTCTCCGGCAGGCTGCCTCGTGCTGAAGCAGCACAGGCCTCAGGCAGACGGGTAGCAGCAGGCCGTGCAGAGAGCCACTGCTGTGATGGCAAATCCGAGTGTCCCCTCGGGACTCACATCCAGAGCCCAGTGGTGCACCTAAGGTTCTGTCACAGCCGTGACACTCACAGGCTTCCACCCGCCCGTCCCTGCCCAGGCTCCAGCCACATCTTCCTTCAGGTTTCTGGGCAGCAGGCTCTTTCTGGCCCCAGGGCCTTTGCAAATGCCAGCCCTCCGGCCTGGACTGCCCTTCCCCCTTCTCTTCCAGCAGGTCTCTTCCTGAGGACAGCTCCTCACGGACGCTCACTCCATGGGCTTCCTGCCGTGCACCCGCTGTGACTGTTGCCTCCTTGTCACTGAGGCGAGCCCAAGGGCACCTTGCACGTGGTTCTATCTCCCATGCCTGCAGTCAGCTTTTTCTCAGCTGGGCCGACTCAATCACTAGAGTTCTGATCTCCGGGTCCCAAGCTAGGTTTTGGGTGCCTGGCGTGGCCACACCTCAGAGTCTCCTGACTGGCACCCTTGGCACAGGTCTTCCCCAGCCCTGCCCAGCAGCCTTGCAGGGGCCTCCCTAGCTGAGGGCTGGCCGCTCCCTCCCTGCCAGCTAGGCAGTTTGGCCCTGAGGGGCTGGCAGGCTGCTCTGCCGTTTGAGCTGATGTCAGCTGATCCTCCTGAGGACCCAGGGTGCAGGAGGCTGAGAGGCTGAGTGCAGCGGCCCAGCAGGCCACAGGGCCTGGGCAGGGTGGGGCTGCAGGATGAGCCACTGGGAGCTCTGCACCCTTCAGGCCCTGCTCCTCCCACCACGCCCGGCGTGGCCCAGACTCTTCCACAGGTGGTTACAGGCCTCTCCTTGCCTGGGGGCACTGGCAAGGGCAGGTGCTGTGAGTCAGCCACCCACCTGGCGCACGGGCTCCGGGATCCGAAACCTGCAGCAGCCATGGGTCAGGCGCACGGCTGCCTCCAGGCTCATCTTGTGGCCCACAGAGACGTAGAGGGGCTTGGTGCTGTGGTCGTGGCTCCTCAGGGCCTGGGACAGGAGAGCAGGGTCAGGGCGCTGGGGCAAGCTCTGTGGGCTGAAGGATGGACAACTCGTCCTGGGTGGTAGGAGGGAGCTTGGGGCGCCGCCAGCACCCTCGGGCACCTTCCTGCTGCTTGTCTTGGGGATGGGGAGGGGTGAGCGAGGGCTTGGAGGTCCCCTCAGTACAGTGAGGGAGGGGAGGAAAGAGATGCAGGCACAGCCCGGGTCAGCCCGAGCGGTGGGAAGACGGGGAGGCGGACGGGGTCTGGCGTGCATGTGTACACAGATACTGGCTCTCGGATGAGAGGTCTGCCTTGGTGGGGCACAGGTCCCTGGCCACTCACCATGCCCAGGACGGTCCCAGAGCCTCCCATCAGCGGAAACGAGTCTCCTCCAGCCCTCAGGAGTCGTATCTGGAGAACAGAGAAAAGACTTGGAGAAACACGTTTCTTGGTGACGGGCTGAGGCAGGCCAGAGACGGAAGGGCCCATCTGTGAGTGGACCCTGCATCCAGGGCGCTGCCCAGCCTGACGAGGTGCTCCCCCCTCATCCCACAGCGGAGAAGGGGCAGCAGCCAGCCCAGGCCCCCGAGTTGGGGGTGGAGGCACCCGGCTGGCGCACACACAGGGCCACACCCTCCTGAAGCCACTTACTTCCCGCCGCTTTCTCTCCTGCTAGAAATGTGAGCACTTGATTCAACCCAACAAGCTGCTGGGGCTGGGGCTGGGTGTGGGTACTGGCCCCCTGAGCGGGCCAGAGGCCCTGCCAGCTCAACAAGCAAAGCAGGCACGGGGACCGGGAGGACAAGAGGACACAGCTGAGCCCTGTTCTCAGCCGGCTGTCTGGGCAGGAGAGCCACACGTGTCACTGGCTCCCTCCGAGGTGGGGCCCAGTGGGGCCCAGAGGGAGATGTCCCGAGGCAGGTGGCGTGTGGAAAAGTACTCAGCCCTGCACAGGCCCCAGATGCCACATGGAGCGCCACGGCAGAGGCAAGCTCGCACCCAGGAGGCTGGGAGAGGAGCTCGAGTCTCCCGCAATGGCCCACCACCCACGGGGGACCCGGAGTGTGCAGAGAAAGCGGGTCTTCCTCACTCGGGCCCGCAATCCAGGACAGGTGGGGGAGGGCGCCCTGGGCAGGGTTGGCCCGCAGCGGGCGGCCTTCGTGCGACGCTCCCACAGGCCCCTCACCTTCTCCTTGTGCAGAGTGCTGTTCTCCAGCCCGTCCACCTGCAGCAGTTTCTTGGCCACCCCGATGCAGGGCAGGTCTGTGAGGACGCCAAGGTGGCAGGCCACCCCGAAGCCTGTGGGGGCAGAGGAGGGTGAGGCTGGGGTGGTGGGATGTGAGCCCAGCAGTCAAGAGACGCAGGGACTGGGGCCACACCGCGGCCTTGCCAAGCTCCTCCACGTGAACAGAGGCCTATGGGGCGAGGGCCGGGGAGCAGGCCTCTGAGCCCCACCCGGCTTTCTGGGTGGTGGGCTGGGCACAGGACACCCCCTCCGTCCCCTCAAGATTAGGAGCCCAATTAGCGTGCTCACTCACTTCACCTGCTTCTCCTTTCACGTTCTGGCACCTTCCCTCCTCCCCCTCTCCTTTGTGGCCACCATCAGACCTCTGCGTCTCTACCCCCCAACTCCCCCAGGGCCACGGGGCCCCTGCCAGGAGGCCAGGATTGCAGCGCCTGGGGTCCAGGCCCAGGGCTGGCCTGCTGGCCCTGTGCTAGCATCCAGGGTTGCTCTGGGCCCACAGGCTTCCAGGGCAGGAGCTGGAAAGCCCAATGACACCCCTTCCCGCCCCCTCTGCTGCCCACCCCCCAGCTTTGCATCTGAGGGTAAAACAGCCCCTCCCCCTTAGCCGTCCTGCCCTGGGCTGGTTTCCCCACGTCCGTGGGGGACGGTCACACCTTTCTGCTCCTGCCTGGTTTCAGGCAAGGGCCTGTCAGGACGCAGGGCGGGCTGCCAGCGGGACAGGCTGGCTCAGCTCAGGGCTGACTTCTGGTAGCATCAGGTCCCAACCGGGCGGTGGTCCCTGAGCTGGGCCAGGGCAGGCCAGTCGGGGATGGGGGGGCGGTCGGGGAAGTCACGGGGGTGGGCAGGAAAGAGGCGGAGTGAAGAGGCGGAAGGATTCTCCGCCAGGGGTCTTGACAGGAGAGCAAGGCCAGCAGGAGCGTGAGCGCCAGGGCCCCTCCGGGTCCCTCTCAGGAAAATTACCTCGGTGGTGGAGCACCCCATTTCCGTCCACGAACAGGACCTGGAAAAGCCACGGGAACGTCCCAGTCAGCTGAAGTGCCCCTTGCCCCTCAGGTGGGGGCGATCCGGAGCACCAGGAGGGGCCCAGCTTTCTAGGCCGTGTCCCTCTGCTCTGGGCAAAAGCGTTTCTCCTGGAAGCTCACGGGGTCTCCCCAGGCAGTGCCTTGCGGGAGGCCCTCCCCTCCTGCCCAGCCGAGGTACCTGCCTGGGGCACAAGGTGGGGCTCCTTCTCCCGCAGCCGCCGCACCGCGTCCACCATGAAGGACACCTCTCGGAAGGCCAGGAAGCCCGACACGTAGGGGGCCGTCAGGCTAACCATTCGGCAGTCCTCATACACCACCTGCCACCAGGCACCCAGGTCACCGCACGCCCCGTGGTCCTGGCCACCTGCCTCCCTGCACGCCCTCAGCCCTCGTCCATCAATCCTTTCCATTGCCAGCTCCCTCCTCGTCTCCCAGGCCCACCCCCAAGGCCCCCTTCCCTGCCTCACTATCTGGGGATGGGTGATCCACCCTGCATATGAGCGGCCCTGCCGTTTCCAAGTCCTGGCCACACCCTGTGTGGACCAGCCCCTCCCGAGGCTGCCTCCTTTGTAAATCAGAGCTGTCCCCCACCACCCCCCTCTGCCCTCCCCTCTTCTGCCAGGCTCACAGAAGACAAAGCACAAGAAGCGCCTGTGGATAAGGACATCTCAGCGTTAGAAGGTACATTAGAAGGGGCTTCAGGGAAGAAAACACCAGGTCTTCATGGCGGCTACAACAGCCAGAAGGGCAAGTCCAGCCTCACAAGAGACTGCAAGTGTTTTAGAGAAAGGACAGGCCTCAGTGAGGCAGTCTGGAAGAGAACTGGGTCCCAAGGGGTGGCAGGGTCCAAAAAGGAAAACTCTGAGGCCGTGACTGCAAATAATCCCAGAGAGGGAGGGGGGACGCCCCAGGGATGGTGCGCTGAAAGGCCTTGCGCACACTGGGAGGAGCGGGGCCGTGGGTCTGGGGCTGGTGGATCTGCTGGGGACCATCCAGACAGCTGTCACACGCTCTGACAGACTGTCCTTCCAACTGAGAAGTCCTAACACACATGGAAGAGGAGGCCCTGTCAATACTGGAACAGGGGCCAGCTCAGAGCACAGAACGGCAGCCCGAAGGCCCCTTAACCTTGACATGTCATTAGAGCCAGACCGGCCTGAGATGGAGAACGCTTCCCACTCAGCACACATTCTCCAGAACGCTCGGACATCCCCGAATGTGACTGTCCACCCTCCCCACCCCAATCTCTTGGTGACAGCTTTCAAAATCATACCCGCACCCCTCCCTCAAAGCTGGGTCATAACCACACGTCCCCACGTGAAGGGACTGCACTAATGGCACAGAGGAGGGGCTTGTTTTTCCAACACTTTCCTCACTGACTCACAGGAAATGCACCAAACTGCCAACGACCCAAAGCGGGCAGTGTCTAATTCGATGACAGACCAGAGAATTCGATCCACAGCGAACCCCGCAGGCTGGAGTGCTGAACCCCACACAGCAGAATGCATCCTCACAGGGACACACGTGAACGCCAACTGTGGCCCGAGTTCCCACAGGACGATGGTGGCTGCTACATCTGAATCTCTCCCCAGAAACTCCGGAAACCAGAGACACGCAAGAGGGGAGACAAATCGCCTCTACCCAGCACCTACGGGGTACCCACAACTGGGGCACAAGCCAGTTACAAGCATCAGCGTGTGCCTATGTGTGGAAATAAGCAGCCCAGACTCGCAGAGCCGGCTCCAGGCCCTGTGCTGGGCAGGCAGGTGAGGATGGACAAGGGTAGGGCATGTGGCAGGGAGCCTGATGGCATGAGAGCTCGTGGGCAGCCCCAGCCAGCAGGGACTGGAGAGAAGGGGCTTGGAAGTCCACGGGGCCAGTCACAGCTTTATCAGGAAGATGTTGCTCTGGGGAGAAGCAGGTGAGCCCTGGGGGCTTGTGGAGAAGAAGGTGAGGCTAGAAGTGTAAGGTTCTTCAGAAACGAGAGGATCAAAGAATTGGAAGACACGCTGGCCACTCTGCTTCAGAAGAGGACACTAGTTACTGGTGAGACTACACCTCACTGTCCCTTGTGACTTAAACCCAGTGGGCCACCCGAACCCCCAGCCCTTGAGTTTCCTGTTTAAGCAGCATTTAAAGTGAACAGTAAAAGGCTGTACAGAGGTACGAGGACTCAGAAGGCGATAATCAAACCTGGTGAGCTGACGAAGTGCTGCCCCAGTCAGGCAGCAGGAAAACCAACCGAATGGCGGACAGAGAACACCACGCGGCAGAAATAAAAACTCAGATGAGCAACGGACCAAAACACCGGCAAGGAGGAAAACCCAGCATACGTACGACTGAAGACAAGAAACAAAACTATGGAGTGAAACCAATACTTAAAACCACCATCTAAGAAACGTTCCAAAAATAACAGGCGATTTGACCCTCCATATGGAGAGCCAACGGGGAACTTGGGGAAGCTAACACGGAAGAGTCAGCTCAAGATGTGTCTCAGTAAACAAACAAAACGAAACAAAACTCCCCACAGTAAACGGGACCTACCGGCAACAGTGACTGTAACATAAACTACGGCACAAGTTTCAGAGATCAGAGAACAACACAAAAGCAGCTTTAAGAAACAGATGGCGGCAACTGGGGAAATGGGATAAGGAATGGAGTTCACGTAGTTATGGAATTAGGTAAATATCCTAAGGTGTGATAATGACACTGCCCTTTTGCAGAAAAATGTCATTCTCAGCACAGGCCTGGTGAGCCGTCACAAGCTCTGGGAGGCACCCTCCAACCTCAGTACGCACACACAGGGGAGACGGCAAAATCAGAAAAAGCTGACACTTAAGCAGCGGGTATATGGGTGTTCAATGAATTGGTCTTTCAACTTTTTAGTAAGTGTGCACATTCTCAAGTCAGAAATCTAGGAGGAGGAGAAGTCAATTGTGCAGTGAGCAGGTGGGCACGACCTGGGCGCTCAGCAATCCGTGAAGATCCGCACGTTCCACCCTAAGCCAACGTCCACGTGGCGCCCTAGTCCCGAACTGCACTTACAGAAATGATCTGCGAGCCAGTGCCCCCCACCAATGGCCGAACTGCACTTGAGGTAGTCAGGTCAATGCCGGGGCATAAAGATGGGCCCTGCTCACTGCGGGCACCGTCGGAGGGCTGGCGAGGGAGCTGGAAGTCACCTCAGTGAGACTCTCAGGACAGAGCAGACAAGACAGGAGAGCCCAGAGCTGTCTGCTGACAGTGGGAGGGCTGGCAGAAGAGGGCGGAAACCGTTTGCTCTGTGCTCTGCACCTGAAGGCGGAAGTCACAACCAGGCAATTTCAGCTCCGTGGGGAAAAGAACACACTGACCAGGGCTCTGACCGTGCAATGGGCTGTTGTGAGGCCACGACTCGTCAGGGACGCTGAGGAAAGGACTCCCAGCTGCGGGGAAGGTAGACCAGTGACTCAACCTGGCCTTGCTCTGGAATCACAGGGAAGATGGTTTGTTTTTAAAAGGCAAATACCAGTAAACGAGGTAGGGTTCGGGAACTTTTTTTTTTTTTTAATAACTTTATTGAGATACAGCTCACTACCATAAAGTTACTTGAGGAGTATCTTCAGTGCTTTCTGGTGTTTAGAGTCGTGCAACCATAAACATAATCAAATTTTAGAACATTTTCACCACCCTCAGAATCATCTTGTCCCCACTAGCAGTCACCCTTCATCCATCCCACTCCCCAGCCCTTGGCAACCATGAATCTACTTTCTGTCCCTACGGATTTGCCTACGGAATCTGTATTTCTAGACACACTTCCGAGCAACTGCACAGATCCACGGTTGGGCATTTGGGAGTCACTGGGCCAGACTCTTCCAAGATCCATTCCCAGTCTAAGCCTCTATACCACAGGGCGACAAGTGCTGACCACATCCAAGCAGCAAGCACTTGGCTGAGAGCTGGGGTTACAGAAGAAATACGGCATAACCCCAACCTTGAGACTCTGCAGATGGTGAGAAAAACAGAATATAAACCAACTTTTTCTTTCCTTTGAGGTAAGGAGACTCTGCTCAAAACAGTTACTGTAATGAGGGGAGGAGGACTGTTGGAACAGGAAGAGCGCTCTGACCATAGGCCGTAAGATCCGCAAGCATCTCGTAATCTGGTAACTTCAACATGGTGTGAGAAGTACTGTGCCAGCACACGTGTAGAAAGAGGTCAAGGACAGAGACGAGGGGACAGTTAATTCTGCAGCTAGAGCAAGGGACAGAGCGACGGGAACAAGTGAATCGGGTCTTGAAAAGCGAGCAGCTGTCCCCCGAGTTAACAGAGGCTGACACTCACTGTGACGGGTGCCACGTGCCTGTTATGCTAGTGCTTTCCAGGCATGACCTCGTTTACTCCCCATCAAACTCCAAGTTGGGTATCAGTACATCTCTGCTAAACTTTGACTACAGGGTCTTCCAAGTAAAGCAAAAGACACCGAGGCAGGAAGACGCAGCTTTGGGAGCAGGTGGGGGGGGGGGCACACTGGAGCTGCAGAGCTGAGATTTCCCCGTCAAGGCTCTTCTTTAGACAAGGCTTCCTGAACTGTTCACTCCAAAGGAATAATGGGCACACTGTTCCTTCAAGTATCTACTCCAGCATCTTCTATGTGCCAGGCATGGAGCTAAGTGCCAAGGCTACAACCCTGGGCAGGACAGCAGTGGCTCCTACTATCGTGGAGCTTACACTCTGGTAGGGGAGACAGGCCAATTCCATCCCAGGGTGGTGAAGAGGAAGGAGAAGGTGCTGGGCGCAACTCCTGAACCTGCAGGATGAGGGGGGGCTTACTTGAGGACCAAAGACATGAGGAAGAATTAGCCAGATGAAAAACATTCTAGGACAGGAAACTTCACTGCAAAAGTGAGGCAGGCAGATACAGCAAGGCACGTCTGAGGAACCCGAAGTCCTCCAGTCCTGGGGAGTGGGTAAGGAGTGTGGGTGGTAGCAAGGGCCGAGCCTACGATGAGTTACACTGAACAGGGGTCAGGTCTTGGAAAGCCTCTTATAAGCGCTTTATGAGTGAGTGTTACTTTTATTGACCTTGAGATCACAGGATGGGCACTTAAGGGTTTCAAGTGGACTAGGTGGTGACCTGCTCACATTTGCTTTTAAGGAAAACTGCTCTGCTGGCAGCATGGAACAGGAACCCAGTGAAGGTTCTGCCTGTCACCTACAGAAGAGGTGACAGTGGCACAGCCAGGGGAAGGAGCAGCAGGGATGCTGACCAAGGGACAGACTCCAGCGATATTTAGGGGGTGGAAAAAAATGGAGTTAGTGTGTGACTGACTGTGAGGAGTCTGGGAAGACAAGAGATTTCCGGCTTGAGTAAGTTGGGAGTGTGCTGCTGTGGGTCCCCGACATGGGGAGCCCAAGACGATGGCCAGACCTGGAGATCATGCGTTAATTCGGTACCTCAGTCACAGAATTTATTGAGATTTTTATCCCCCTCCTCTTTTTGTCAAAAGCTTCCCAATTTATTAACGAACTCCCACAAAAGGAGAACCGGGGTTCTACCTTGGCACCGTTCCCTGCCTAGGGCCCCGCCTCTCCCACTAACGCACCCCGAGCCCAAGCGGCGCGGCCCCTGGCCAGCGCCCCCCGGGCGTTACCTCGAGCTCAGGGTAGCTGAGCACCACCAGGGACGCGCAGGCGCCAACACTGTCGCCCTTCACAAAGGACACGTCCACGCCCCCGACCCTCTGCAGGCCCGAGAAGGCGGGGTCCTGCTGCCACGCCTCCGTGTCCCGGTCCACGACAAAGGCCTTCAGCCGGGCTTGCTCCCTGAGGACAAACACGCGTCCAGGCCCGGGAGTCAGTCAGGGCTCTTCCGGGGACCCTCCCGCCCTCACACCGCGCCCCCACTGCACCCGAGTCCGGCCCGGGGGACCCTGCTGTTTCGCCCCCCCCCCCCGGAGCTCCGGACGCGGGGCCGGAAGCCACAACTCCCGAAGGCCCTTTCGCCTGCACGCCGGATGCGGGCTCCGGCCCCCGCGGCCCCAAAGCCGGGCGTTACGAGGCCCGAGGCCCGCGGAGAGCCGAGTCGCTCCAGCCCCCGAACCCTGCACGTCCCCCGGCCCCATTACCGTTTCCAGAGCGACAGGGTTTCCGCCGGCGGTCTCGTCGCCACCTTAGCAGCCATGGCGCGGCCCTGAGCGTCGCTTCCAGTGGCGTCACTTCCGGAGCGCCGCGCGCAGGCGCCGGGCGTCGCCGTCGCCATGGCAGCGCTCGGTGGGGCTCCCAGGATGCTGCCGCCTTGTGGCCGGAGGTCCCCGCTGGAGAGGCGCGCCGAGGAGGAGCCGCCGCCGCCGCCGCCGCCGCCGCCGCCGCCGCCGCCGCCGCCGCCGCCGCCGCCGCCGCCGCCGCCGCCGCCGCCGCCGCCGCCGCCGCCGCCGCGGGTCCAAGTCGGCCTTTCCCACCGCCATCGAGGAAGGAAAGTCGTCCCGCTTCGGGGCCCCTGGCGGGGTGTGCAAGTTGCACTGAAAAACGCAGGTCTGCAGGAGAAAAGCACGTGTACACATTTGATTGAATTTCTGCATGTTCAGGGGAGCTTTCACTGGAGAATGGAGACACCAAGAAGTGACCACAGTGGGAAGCTTAATTCGTTTTAGAGAAAGTGTTACCCAGTCCGAGCTCATACTGCTCCTCAGGCTGACAGGCCAAAAAATCCAGAGAGGCGGTGTTGGGGCAAGGAATAGCGAATTTCTTTATTAGGAAAGCCAGCAGGCTGAGGAGATGGTGTACTAGTGTCCTAAAAAAACCGTTTTACCCAAGTTAGAATTCAGGCTTCTTTTATACTAAAGGATGGAGTTGGGTGCAGTTTGTGGCTGGTTGTTGCAAACTTCTCCATGCCAGGATTCTTTGTTCTTGCAGCTGTCCACGTGGGTCTGGTCACAATGTTCCTATAAACCTCCAGCAAGACAATCGTTATTTTCTGTTCTGCAACTTTTTAATCTCTGTATGAATGGGAAAGTTTAATACCTTAAAGATCAGAGTGTGGAGAATGGGCTGTCCTGTATGTTTCAGGCTACAGGCAACATTCTTTTACAGAAGGTGCAGAGCCAGCATGACTCAGCACAGACAACAGAGCTCACAGGGTACAGCTAAAGGAATAGATCTTACACGGAGTCAGGTTTTTCTTCTCTGTTACAAAAGAAATAATGAATTCGTGAAAAATTGACAAGGCAGAGGGGTTTGGGCTTCAGGCAGTAAATGGTGAAGACAGACTGGAGTTTACTTATACCGCCTTCTAGGCCCTCAACTCTCCCTTCTGGTACAGGGAGGGGACCTTTCACATGGGAGAGTTATAGAGTGAGAGCCAAGATTTACTCTGGGGTCCACCTGGGCCTGCCTGGTCATGTTACACAGCAGGAAGGACACAGAAGCGTCGGATTTGGTAATCAGGAGTCACCCCCTGGCCTGTGGAAATGGAGGCAAAGTTGGTGGCTGTTAAGGAGCTGTGCTCTGGGCTGAGGTTCTGCTGTGCTTCAGGGAATAGGCAGTGGTGACGGGGAGGGAACGCTAGGGAACACGGAGGGAGGGGGAGCAGGGGCCAAGGCAGGTCTTCATGGGCCGTGCAGTCACAGGGGCGGCTTCCGGCTGCTCCAGCTGGGCCCTTTCCCCTCCAGCTTCTCTCTGCTCTTGCCCCAGATGGCTTCCCGAAATACTCCAGCTCCTCCCAAGGAAGCAGCGTCCTGCTACCCCAGAATACACTCCAGTCTGATGAGGTGTGAGTCTTGTCAGCATTTGCTTTCTTGGGAGAAGGCCCTTTCCTGGGGTTTTTCCAGTTGGAACCGGGCTTCATCATGCCTGAGAACGGGACTGAGTGTGACCAGAGGGATTAGACAGAGCAGAAAGCAATATAAATGCTAATCATGGCTTGGAGGAACTGCCGCTCGGCTCAAGGCCTCAGGGTTTCTTCTCCCAGCTGACACAGCGACCTTACAGGAAGTCAGAGCTGGAGGGGTGCCCGTTGGCAGCACATGGGGCGCTCTACCTCTCCGGTGAGGCCCTTTCTTCACGATGATTGTTTATCCCTGGAAGTTTGTTTCCAGGTTGGAATTGCCTGAGCCAAGGACTAACTGGACTAGCTCCTGACTGTCTCGGTTACCAGACGGCGAAACCCCACAGCCGCTGAGGAGAGGCACACCAGTGACACACGGGGCAAGGTCTTAAAGGGGAGACCGGGGTCAGTTGGGAAGATCGTCAGGTTAAGCCACCGCCAACCTAGTGACCTTCCGCCCGGGCCTAAAGCAAGAACTGCAGCAGGGAAACGTCCACTCGTCGTCCAGGGAGCGTGAGCTGTAGGAGGGGCTGGACGGGAGGCTCGGGTTGGGGAGGAGCTGCTGAGGAGGGGACGATCTGTGGACCTGACGCGGACACTGTGGGAATGGCCGGGGGCGGGGAACGCATCTCCACTGTGAAGCAGCATCTCTTCTCTGTTCCAGACCATAGGTTTCTCTCCAGGAGCCTTTTCTTTTTAGAAGAGAAAATGCAACTCTCATCTAAAGCGGTGTTTTGCCACTCAGATGGAAGGGGGCTGCCGGAAGCTTACGGTTTCTCGTTCACGTGTCTCTAGCTCTTCTTGCTGAGGAGCTGTTTCCTCCATCCCACAACCCAACCCATGGGCAGCCAGTCAGCTCTTACTCATCTTTAGCAGGAGGGCTGTGACCTCTCGGGACAGCCAGGTTAGGCCAGGAGGGGCGGACGCCCTTCCGGGGCGCAGGCTTAAGCTTCTGGCCCTGAGCCTGGAGATGGCAGGGGGTTAGACTCCACCCCGGGCCCTCAGCTCTGCTGTCATTTTCTCCAGAGGAAAAGTTTACCCTGTCACGTTTTAAACCGGACTGTACGTTTTCTGTCCAGAACCTTCCACTTCATGGATACCCCCTGCAAGGACATTTTCACAAACGAAACCGTTCCCCAAAGCCTCGGTGAAGTCTCCTCCCCAGAGACGATCCTGTAGCAGCAAAACTCAGTTTATTAAAACAGGTATGACGATAAAACTTACATCCGCTTGGGCAAGGCCAGTGTATTTTTGTACAAACAAGATAATGCTACCTAATGACAGTTAGTGCTTTGAAAGCACCACATACAAAGCAAAATATCTTTATCCAAAAAAAAAAAACCCATAAAAGTGGGGAAAAAATCCGCACCTCCCAACCACGCCAACCTCCCCCCAAACGAGGTCTTCGCAGCCTGGCCAGCTCCGCGGCAGCGCTGAGGTGTCACAGCTGAAGCAATGAGCAAGCAGCCCCTCCCCCCACATCCCTGAAGCTCGAAATCCAGGAAGCCGACCCGGTTGGGGGGGGGGCGCTTTGCATAGAATGACTCAGTAATCACAGGTGACTAAACGCAAGTGGCTGTTGTATAAAATCCTGGACCCCTTCATCAAACACGCTGAAGAGAAACGGAAATAATGAAAACGGAGCCTGGCTTCTCCTGCAGCTCCCCCAGGGGCGCTGCAGGGGCGTGGGGTGTCCCTGGCAGGCATCTTCTATTTCTGTAGCTCCCACCACCCCATGGGCCCGATTTCAAGTTGATCGAGTCATCGACTCAAAGTGTGTATGAAAGACATTCACCTCTGGCTTGTAAACAACTGCTGTCCCAGTGCCGGGCTACCTGGGAGCAGGAATTAGTCCAGAGAGGTCACGAGTGTGCAGGTAGATTTTGAAAAACAGACAGGACCCTTTTAGGGAGAAGTGCAACGCAAGGCCACAGGGACTTGACTGTTCTTTTTTTTTCCTTTTTTGGAAACTTAAGTGGTTTTGTGTTGTCTCTGAGTCTCGTTTGTATGCCCTGGCTGAGACCCAAAGAAAGGACCAGAGAGTTGTGCAGCGGGGGGAGTCCAGAGCACACCAAGAGCACGTGTGCATTCGGCAGAATGCCGGAACCGTGTCCTTGGTCCAACATTACACTGATAAACTTTCATGTAGAATTTGCTAGAACAGGAAGGAGAGCTGGCCTTCAATCCAGCCCTTTCACTTTGTAGAGGAGGAGACTAGGACACCCACGGCACCCTTGACTCCTCAGAACGAAAGCTTCTGGGTCTTTGACGTTTGGCAGTGACCCGTGTAGGGGCACGGGTGAGGGCGGGCTGGTTTGGCCTGGGCACTCACAGAATGCCCTGACTCGTACGGGGGGGGGGGGAGACCAGAAGAGGCTGGCACTTTTTCATGACTTGGAAGCCTAGAAATGTATGTACAACACTCAGAATTTAAAGGAGTGGAAGTAAGAAGAAAGCCGGATACTCTTCTGTGAGTGCAGAATAAATTAGGAA
The DNA here is from genome assembly GCF_009834535.1 of Camelus ferus. NCBI lineage: Eukaryota > Metazoa > Chordata > Mammalia > Artiodactyla > Camelidae > Camelus > Camelus ferus. The sequence goes on from NC_045711.1 coordinate 21,511,212, forward strand.
AAAAAAAAAAGGCAAAAATCACTTAACCCCACTTCCTGTCCCTCCTACTAGGTGAACTCTGAGGAATTAGGTACTGGGGACCGGGCACGGGCACGCTGAGAGGCTGGGAGGTCTCAGACAGACCACTCCTATCCAGGGAGCTGAGAGGCTGTTTTGGTCTCTCCTGGCACATGGAGGATGGTGGTTCATTCCAGTTTCATGTAATCTTTAGCTCTTGCCTCCCAGTGAACACTCTTCAGAATGTGATGAGTTAGTTTCTGAATTTACCGACGTTCCTGAAACGGCCTGTCTCTCAGAAAGCGGCCAGCGGGTCCTGAGTTGAGTGCTACGCCAACAGCAAAGGTGACCGCCCAGGATGGAGCCCCTCCTGCCGGGAGGAGGGGAGAGCTCCCCTGCCCTGGTCCCTGCAGGGACAGGACGCTGTCCTATCTTGTTTGTCGGTTCCATTTCAGCTCGGCTGCCATTTTCCACACGGAGACACAGCTGGACAGCAGGATCTCTTCTGGGAACTGAGACTCCACGTCGGGCAGAAGAACCTCACTGTCTTTAGTCTCCATATAGCTCACCAGAGTGTCTCTCAGGCTGAAAAGCAAGCAACAAGAGGCAGCGTTAGACAGTCTCCCACGTCGGGCCGGCAGCACGCCCGATGTGCTCGCTGCAGCCAGAAACGCTGGGAGCAGCGCGAGGTCCGTCACCCACGGAGTCGCTGACCCGGCGCCAGAATCTGGGGCTCGAGGTTCCGGCGCACACCTGCCGCGCCCCGCCCTGCAGGACGGCGCTCGCCTGGATCAGGGGCGCTCAGGCGGTCTTAGGCAGTCTGGTAACAGTAACACACCTGCTCTCCAGAAAACGAAGCCGCCCTATTCGAAAAAAGCTTGAATTCCAGTTTCATGATTTGTTTTGATGAAGGTCATAAGTTCTCTAGGAAAAGGATCCTTTTTGCCTGCACTCGAAGTCCAGGCCGTAAAGACCGACGAGTGCAAAGACTATAAATACGTGCAGGCGCGAGGCCTCAGCGCGTAGCGGAGGAAGAGAAGTTACGAAGCGTGCTGGTGGCAAAAGCTGGAGTTCGACTATTTACAAAACCAGCAAAGTTAAATCCCTCCCTCAGGCCACACGCGAAAACAAACTGGCTAACAAAACGAATGTGACATACACAACTATAAAAGCGCGAGGGAAGCGCACGGGAGAGTGGTTTATGGCCGTGGGACCCTTATCTGTATTTCCCTATAGACTCCTCTCAGGAAGGTTCTGTCAGAATTGGCTTCATGAAATGAAGATGCAGCGTTTGTAACCAAGGAGATAAAAGACCAACCGTGATCTTCCACAATTCAGAAAAGACAAGAGCCCCAAGGAAAAATAATCAAAGGACATGGAGAGGCAGCTCAGAGCGAGGTGCACGGACGGCTGATGGACACCTTCAGCCTCACTAGCAGATGGGAAACCCGAGGGAAACTGAGGCACCATCTCTGGGCCATCAGGTCGGCAAAATTACAACAGATGGGCAATGTCCAGGGCTGGGTGTTCTCCTGCGGTCCTCACTGGTGTGGCCTTTCCTACCAGATTCAAAACACACGTCTCGCTGACACAGTAAATCCACTTGTCATAATGAGAATATGTGACCTTTTTTAACTGTGGCGGAGACTAGGCCTATTTCTTTGAGCGGAGGCACTGGGTTGAACCCAGGACCTGTGCGTGCTCAGCACGTGCTCTACCGCTGAGCTATACTCCACGCCCGGGAATCTGTGCCTTTGTGGTTTATAAAACAGCAGGAAACCGAGCTCTGCAAGATGGGCAGGGCTTCTGCTGCGGGTGGGGATCTCGGGGAGACGGCAGGCCCGGTGTGTGCCCGGCCCAGCCCGCACCTCCACTGAGGGCTGAAACTCTCCGCCGTCTGTGGGGTCTTCAGCTTCAGGACCATCATCTCGTGAAGCTCCAGGAGGAAGGCATCCAGGCCAGTCTGGTTTAGGAAGGTGCTGAGCAGCTTCGCATGTTCAGGGCTGAGCTCGACTCCGTACCTTGGAATGAGGTCCCCGAATGGCTCCTGGAAAGAATTGAGAACAAATGACGCAGGTGAGTCTGGTGAGGGGTAGGTGGGCGGGCGGCTCCCCGGGGCCCAGGGGCAGGCAGGCAGGTGGGCGGCTCCCCGGCGCGGACCCACCTTCTTCAGTCGCAGCAGTTGCTCAGACTTGTGGGCAGAGAGGAACTGCCAGAGGGCGATGGTGTGTTTCAGCTGGCACCTGTTTAAGGCCTGAAGGAGGAACAGAACTCCTGAAGAGGTGCCGTTTCTGCGCCCCTGCAGGGATTCCGTCTCCCTCACCAGGAAGGCCACCTCTGCCCCATCCACTCACTCCTGCCTCGTCTCCCTGCCCCGGTCCCCGCAGCACCTGGGGTCCGCCCGGGTGTGCAGCTGGCCGGCAGAGGCCTCCGCATGCTGGCGGCCCCGCTGTCTAGACCCTCACATTCCGAGCACACTGCTCCCTTCCCGCCTGTGTGTTTTGTTTACACAGCCTGACTGGCTGGGGGAGGGGTGTCCTTGCCTCCCCTCCTTTTCAGGGGGCTGCCTAGATTGGTGCTCCCTGGGTGGTGGTATTCCCAGCAGGAAGTGGGGAGTGTCTCCTTCCCAGGCAGGAGACCCACCTTGGAAACCAGCGAGGTCTGATCACCCATCCGCAGCATGTCTTGGAAATACACGTTCAAGTGCATGTCGGGGTCCCCGCCGGCCGTGCTCACGAAGCCCAGCGCGACTTCTACGGCGGACAGAGCCTCACAGGCATCGCTGTAGGACTGCAGCTGTCCTCGGATGTTGCTGAGGACGGTGTTGGGGAGGGGGTCCTAGGAGGTCGAAGGCAGGACAGGGGTCCAAGGTTGGGGCTACTCGTGCATCACTGCCTGATAAGAGCCCTCACCTGCTGCCAGCCAAAGCCATGGGTTGGGACTGGCTCTCGGAAAAACAGCAGTCAACACGGCGTGCTTGCTAAGGTCAACAGTGTCCAGGTGTTTTACAGAAATAGATGTGAACTCACTGAATCCTCAGGACAAGGTGTGAGGGGGAAAGGGGGCAGGAAGGGATAAATCTGGGAGTTTGAGCTTTGCAAATCATAACCACTATATACAAAAATAGATAAAAAATAAACTTCTATATAGCACAGGAAACTTTATTCAATATCCTGTCTAACCTTTAATGAAAAAGAAGATGAAAACGAATGCACGTACGTACATGCACGACTGGGACATTGTGCAGAAATTGACACACTGTAACTGACTACACTTCAACTAAAAAATGAACAAGCTGTGAGGACATCCATGCCGACACACAGACACATCACACCTCAACACCCCCCACACACATCCAATGCAGGCAAACCAGAAATGCAGGAACAAGTGCTGGATGTTCTGCACCAGCATGACGGCCATGACACCATCGCTAAATAGCTGCCACCGCAAGGTTCCCATGTGTTTATCCTCCACGAGAACACTTGTGCTGGCCTGCCCTTTGGAAGGTGCGCTGGGCTCGGGGAACATAGGAGGCCCTGAAACTCTTTGGTGCTCTCGGCAAACGGCTAGAGGGAGGGTGGCACAGCCCGAACACTCTGAGACACATGCACGCGCACTGACAAGGCTGATCGCCATCACCTGTGGGATCTTGTTCTGGATGTCCACAAAGAGGTGTTCGTAGTTCCAGTCCCGTCTGCACACCAGCGTGGGTATTCCCTGGAATGAAAAAGAAACATCTCTGGACGGAGCCCACACTGGAGGTGTCCACCTGATGACAAACACATGCTGGAGCAGAGACTCAACTGCAGTCCCAGCTACTCGGCCTGTCACCAGGCAAAGCAGGCCGCTCTGTCCCCACGTGACTTGTGGTCTGTGTCTAACCCACAATCTGTGGAAACGATGGCACGAGGAACACAGCCTGGCCTCCGTGGCCCAGCAGGTAGTCACGCGGAATACTGTCGCCCGCGGCCTGCCGGGGGAGCAGGAAGTGAGTACGTCCCACTGGTGCGCTGAGCACAGAGCAGGACCAAGGGGCACCCTGCTGACAACAGGGGAAGCAGAGTGTGTCCACACCAGCCTTGGGCTCCAGCAGTTCACAGCCTCACTGCGGGCAGGGAAGGCGCAGAAGCACACCCACGGACCAGCCCGGGACTGGGCCTGGGAGGAGCCAGTGCAGCCCAGGTAAAGAACAGACGTGGCCATGCGTGGTGCGTTCGGGTGACCCCGTGTGAGAGGCCGCGGGATTCACTATGGGGAGGTGGCCAGAGGCAGGGCCGGGACAGGCCACAGGGCCTTCTGTGCCAGACAAAGTGTAGGCTTTTTCCACGAGCAGTGGGCTGCGCATTGGGGGGTCCGACAGGGTGATGGGCAGCAGGTCTGGATGTCAGAGATTTGGAGGTGGGGCTGGGTGGGAGCCACCGCGGTGGCGCAACTTCAGGACAGTTGCTTGGAACTTGAGCAGGGGGCCCTGGGAGTTAAACGGGGCGCCTGACGGTGTGGATGACAGGGCATGTGTGGAGACTACAGGGAAGGGGGAAAATAATGCAGTTTCTCGCGGGTGGTTGGCGGCGCCATTAACCGTGGCAGAGAATTGGACGCCGAGCCCATCAGACACACAAACACCGTTCGGGTACTGGGGGTGGGTCCAGAGGTAGAGACAGCCCCGGGGCTATCAGCCCAGACGGCATCGGGGCTGTGGACCAAGGGTCCAGATGGTCCCTCCTCACTTTGAAACCGCTGTGATCAAAGCCACCCTCGGGGAAACCTGCAAACAGATGCACCGACCACACAAACAGCAGCGGCTCAGCCTCACCTTGAGGGTCAGCCGGGGCTTGCCCTGGAGGAAGCGGCTGGTGACCTGGCGCTGGATCTTCTCCAGGTCGAACTCCTGCAAGGTCTCCCCGCCCTCCTGCACGTGGTACTGGCAGTTGGAGAGGATCAGCGGGGTCAGGTCCCGCTCCACGTCGTAGCTGATGACGTGCAGGTCGGTGACCTCGGAGGCATCGACGGAGTAGCTGGAACAGACAGACAGACAGACAGCACTCAGCCCCCAGTCAGGTGCGTGTGGCCCAGCGCCACGGAGCCAGCCCCCGTGTGACGCTGCTGCCGGCTGCTCAGGTGAAGGGATACGCGAACCCGTGACGCTCGTGAACGTGGCCGAGGGGATCTGTCCAGGGGGACCTGAAGCCCGGCTCGCTGCCCCCGGGCCTGGGGACCCTGCTTCCCTGCTTGTGCTGCCCCGGAATGACTTCCTGGGCGGACAGGGCCCCCCCGCCACGGGCCTGCGCACCCACCTGCTGTCTTCCTTGGAGAAATTCTCCATCGCGTAGACCATTTCGTTGTGCAGGTTAATCAAGTAGCTGACCAGGGCGGTGGCACAGAGGCCCCGGCCCCGGCGACGTGGCAGAACGACTTCGAAGTCCGTGTCCAGGTCCAGGTCGGACGCGCAGTAGTCCTTAGGGAGCTTGATCTCCCCTGCAGACAGACACGCGTCTCCGGCTGCTGCTGCCCTGCCTCAGGGGGGAGCCACCCCCACAGAGCAGAGCTGGAACTGGGGTGCTCTGAGCCGCCCCACCCCATCTCTTGTACATGTGGGCAAGTTTCAAATGTTCTCAGCTCCTTTCTGATTTGTAGATTCAGGGAGACTGAGGGTGTGCTTTCCCTGATACTTCACTCATCCCAGACACCTGCGCCAGGAGTCTGCAGGGTTGGGGCTACACACACACGGCCGGGCAGCGGCAGTCACAGGACGGGCAGAGCTGGCTGGACAGGAGAGGCCGCGGACGGGCTGCCCCGGAACGCTGGGGGCGGGAGGGCTGACACTTACCGTTGGTCTCCAGCGATCTCCTCAGTTTGTTCCATGTCGACAGAAAGGCAGTGATTCTCTTCAGCAATAACTCCCTCAGCCCATCTGTCAGACAAGATGCATGGTGAGGGCCCCCTAGTAACACCGGCTCCGGGGTAACACCCACCCCGGGATAACACTGGCCCCACGGTGACACCGGCCCCGGGGTGACACCAAGGGAGCAACCCGCTCCTTAGAAGGACCTCCACCCTGCACTTTCCCAGCATCACCGACAGGTTCTAAACGCAGTTTCAACTAAAGCTGACTTTGAGGAGCCGGAGAGAGCGTGTCAGCTGCAGCAAAGTCTTCTAATGGGTCCTGGGGACTCACAGGTTTGATTTAGTGCTACAAGCTTAGGGTACAGGGCACCCACCAGCCCTGAACCAGAGCCCTCATGCTGGAACCACGACACGTACAGCCCTGACCCCGTCAGAGCCCTACCTGAGCTGTGGCTGCTAACGAAGCTTCTGATGGACTTGAATTCAACCTCGGAAACGTTCTGGAACTGTTTCACTAGGTTCCTCTGCAGGGCCAGAATCTCAGGCAGGAACTTCACCAGTCTCAGTTCTGCTTCCTAGGAAAGGGGAGACCACCAGGAACGCTTTATAGTTTACCCAGAAAGCGATGTTGGGGAAGCAGACTCCGGGGCTGGCTCAGCACGTGTGTTCATACTTCACTCTGGTCAACGTGCCGTTTTATGTGATGACACGTGGTGGAACTTGAGAAGGGGGAAAAGGCCACACGGTTCTTCCAGCAAGTGCCCAGCAACCGCGTGCAGCATGCTGGCCCGCGTTCTGCACGCTGGGGCTTGGGGAGTGAACCGCGGGGCTGACACAACAGATGTGTCTGCCAAGAGCTGATGAAAGAAAGCAGCCCCTGGGGCCCGGCGGCGGGCGGGGGTGGAGCGGCTGCTCGGAGCAGGAGGCCGCGCGGCTGGCGGGGCTCGGCGCCGCTCTGTGCGCATCGGTGAGAGGTCACAGGACTGACCCAACGGCCTCCCTACCGCAAATTCATTTCCCTTCGCTGACCCACAGGAATTTCTGAAATCATCTTACTTCTGGCTAGACTGCAAACACTGACCCATGGGGGAAATGATTAGAAGACCTATTGTAGGAAAGAGAAGCTGGACCAGATTAATGTCAGGAACCACGTGGAATTCCGGTTCTAAAAGGTGCGACGCACACCACACTCCTCCCTGCCTTCAGTCTCACCGCCACGAGCGCTCTGAGTGGCTCAGGAGCAGGGAAGACCCTCTGTTTGTCTGTCTGAACAGACAGTGAACTGTTCTTTCACTGAACAGACACTCCTTGGTGACTGGCCGCTCCAGGCACTTCGGGGATGAGGATGAACAGACAGAGCCAGGAAAGCGTTTCAGCCTGTCCTTCCCTGCGGAGTGACTGGGGGACGCCCTCCTTGCCCTTGGATTCTTTCCGGATTCCCGCTAATCCCAGCTCAAGTGTGCGTTTCGTCGGAGGCTCGTACAGACTGATGTGCTTGGAGATCTCTGCTCTACCCAAGTCGTCTGCCGAAGACATTCCGTTCCACAATCGGATAAAGCAGTCTGCTGGCTGCCCCATCCCCAGGACTGGTGAGACTGAGCAAGAGTGGGTCCTTCAGGCCCCCGGGGACATGTGGGTGGCGGTCTCGGCGAAGCAGCCTCACCTTTTGCAGGAACCTCCAGAGGACAGGCACTGTCTCCTTGCCGTTTTTCTGCTCCACGACGTGCTGGAGGTACTCGATGGTGACCCTGTTCCTGCAGCTCCACATCCTAGAGCAGTGAACCGTGCTCTGGGGCAGGTGGGGCAGGAAGGCCGCCGGGTCACCGTACACGATCTTGGCCACGGGGTTGGAACTGATGCGCTCGTCTCGGCTGATGCGCGTGTTCACCGCCAGGAGGGTCTGGTCCAGACGCTGGGGAGGAAAGCGACGTGGGCTCTGGATGTGAGAAGCTACAGCAAACAGGCTGGGCACTGCGTGCCCTCAGCAGGGGGTGGATTCGGGAGCCCCGTGATCAAATATTCACGTTTGCTATCGTTTATTATAATTTACATGTTCCTAATTTGTATGTGTTTGTCTCCCCAGATAGAATGAGTCCCAGAGACCGACATTTCATCACCAGTTTCCTCGCTGACTTCTGCCTTCTGGCGGGCTTCCTCGCCCTCAGTAACATCTCGTCTGACGGAGAGTTTACGTCTCTGCCCCCTGCTCTCACGTCCTGCTGTAAATACCGCCCAGACTCTCTGGATTCCCAGTAATTCTTCAGCCTGCCACCCCGACCAGCCCCATGAGGGGAGAGGACGGGGGGTCAACAGGAGGGTGGGGTGGCCGGGCAGAGAAGACCTAAATCTGTGGCCCAGCGGACGGCCGCACTAAGGGACGTTTCCAGAAGGGGCAGTGGCCCGAGCACCCAGCAGAGGCCCAGGACGCCGCCCGCACTGTCCCAGACGAAGCAGCCCGAGGCCATAACCATGCAGCTCTCACCTCCAGTTCAGGCAGAATGACGGCCTCGGCTGCCTTCTCCCAGCGGTTCCTCCTTTCTTTGGTTGACAATATTGCATCAAAATTTAAATGTCCTACGAAGGAAAATGTGTGGGTTACTCAAGGAGGAAAAAAACCAGCAGTCTACACGCACAGTGAATACAGCGTGAACTGAAATGATGCTCCTATTTGTGGGGGAGGGTGGTTCTACCTTCCTGCGTCGACCTGAGCGTCACCCTTCGTGAAGGTGCTTTGAACTCTAAGAGCTCTAACCCGCGTAGCTGTCATTTTATGGTCCTGAACAAAATTACTAGAAGGACATTACTTTAAATCAGAAGCAGCCCAGGGGCAAAATACAGAAGCCGGGCTGGCTGTCGGCGACCGTCTCAGCCGCTGCCCCCAGCTCGCGGACGGAGGTGGGGCCCCGCGGAAGCCCGTGGAAATGGTCAGCCTGCTTCTAGAACCCGGCCACCTTGTCGGCAGGGTATGGAGTGTGCTTACGTAGCTGAAACCACACCAGAATGAGAGGCTTAAAATACAGCCAGATTTTGCTAAATAGGAAGTATACACTGATGTTGGCTTCTGGCAGAGAAACACCTGACACGGGGATGGGTTTCCTTGTCACGGGGCAGGACGCTTTATCGCTACTATTATTTTAAATGACATTGTCATTACGGAGGAAATTTTAAAAGATTTTTGCAGATAAGCAAAAAGAAAATAAAGCTGTTTTAAATCCTGCCACTCAGAAATAAACCTCCTGTGCGGAGGGTATAGCCCCGCAGTAGGGCACGTGCTTATTAGCAAGCATGAGGTCCTGGGTTCAATCCCCAGTTTGTCTGTCAAAAAAAAAAATAATAATAAACTTAATTACCTCCTCCCCCCCAACTTTTTTTTTTAAAACCTTAAAAAAAGAAATAAACCTACTAACTTGCCTTACAGACCTTTCCTTTCTGCATGAATTTAAAATTTTAGAACAGAAAAATGAGTCCAGGGAATGTAATCGTGGGTAGCCCCCTTTTCCACGTGACAGATTGTGGACGTGTAAACGTAAGAAGTCAGCCCAGCCCGCAGGGCTTTTTTAGGAAAAGTAGATGCTACGCCGCCCCTCCCCCAACTTCCAGCGGGACAGGCGTGGAAAGAGAACAAACTCCAAGCAACGGTCAAACATCAGGGGCTTTGGTGGCGGCGTTTCTCTAACACACGCGCCTGTGCTGGGCGCTGCGCGCTCCCCAGACGGTGGGTGAGCTGCGTCCAAGGCTGACTTCTGAAACTGCAAAGCCTCCCCAGCGCGTGCGCATTTAACACGGGGCGCAAACCCAGCAGCGGGAGAAGGGAAAGGTGGGCCGTCCCCTCCCCCGCCCGCCGGCAGGTGCGCGTCTTGCTGCTCCCCCCATCTCTGCTTTCCCTGCAGCTGCGCCCCGCGCCGCCCGCCACCCGCACCCAGCACCGCCCGCGTCCTCACCCTGGTGCGGCTCCCTGAGGAGGCTGCGCAGGACCAGGTGCACCACACTGGTGGCGTCGTCCGCGCTCTTTCCCAGCGTCTTTATGAGCTGCTCCAGGTCCCGCTGGATATGCTGCTGCAGAAACTCCGCGGGATCCTCCACCGGAGGCTTGATGATGTTCCTCAGAGCCTGTGGGGCGAGGCGACAAGGTGTCACGCGAGATCTTGCTTGCGGAGGAGACGGTGAGTGCGGGACAGTCAGGAGGGGTGAAGAACCAGCCCCGAGCCAGAGCACAGTTTCTAAACACGCCGTTCACCGAGGGACGTCGGCAGGATTCAGACAAGCAGAGGCGACAGAAGGAGAGGAAGTGACGGCGGTCTGAAAACGACTGCCTTCTGGACCATCAGCATGAAACACAGAACTTCCAAAGCCTGACCCTGTGCCCTCACGGCTCAGTAACGTAAGGGACACATGGCGCGCTGCACAGACACGGCTGCCGTGACGGTACTTCAGCCTCTGCACGCCCAAGTGCAGACTGGAGACCAGAGCTGCCCATTAATAACGGACTTTACATAACGGGATGGGCGGTCCCCCGCCCCACCACAGACAGGCCACAGTGGGAAGTTTTAGGACCCGTGAACTTTGTGCTACATTGTGGATTAGGTAACAGTGACATATTCGAAATGCAAGGACTCAACTGTGTGAAAACTACCGTAGGAACTGAATTCGCAGTCGGGCAGCACAATGCTGTACCCGGGGGTTGCGGGAGGCTCCCAGAAGCATGGCCAAATGCATGAGTAGCCGGATGAGAAGGAAGACCACTGGGGACAGCGCTCGGTCAGACACCACGGCCACGCCTCTGGGCGGCGGGCTTCCCAGCACGTGGCCAGTCTGAGTTCTGTCCCTGTTGTTTCTGGAAAGGACGAGGGAAGACAGGGTGAAGGCTGAGGATGGCCACTGCCCCTCTGATTCTTAGGACCTGGGGACCAGGTTCACACTTTTGAAGAAAACAATGTAAAAAGTTACTTACTCGACTAAGCCCAGACCACTTTCCTAAGAGCCCTTTCCTTTCTTGCTGTTGAAGGACAGTCAGGCACAGCGCTGTGTCGGTTTCCGGGGCACAGCGTCGTGTTTCAGTCACACACACACATACGGGTACTTGTCTTCACATTCTCTCTCATTATGGGTCTCGACAAGATACTAATATTGCTCCCGTGCTCTGCAGTGTAAACCTGTCGTTGTCTGTTTTATATAAAGCCGGCAGTACTGCAAACCTCAGACTCCCAGTTTATCCTTTCCCACCCCTTTCCCGCCGAGTAGCCCTAAGTTTGCTCTCTACGTTCTTCTTCCTTACTGACTGCCCTTTGGGGCTGGCCCCAAGCCCACAACTTCCTCTGTGTAAAGAGTCTGTTTGTGGGACTGCTGGTGACCAGTGGGGAGGGGGCAGTACGGGGGCAGGGGGTTAAGAGGTGCAAACTAGTATGTTTAAAATAAGCCACAAGGACACACCGTCCAGCACAGGGAGCACAGCCAGTGCTTTACAGTAACGATGTGGAGAGTAAACATTAAACCTGGGCGTCACCATGCTGTACACCTAAGCTTACATAATACTGTTCCTCAGCTCTACTGTAACGAAAAATAAATAAAACGACTTGGAAGCTTAAAAGTCCTGGCTGTTTGTGCTGCTCCTGGACCTGCTTCTTCCAGAGTCACCGTGGGGAGAGGAGCAGGCAGGCGGAGGACAGCCAGGGTTGGGGGACAGTGGACACCAACATGGGGGGCTGCACACACCGCTCGCACTGTCCCACATCAAACCCTGGGACCCAAGCTCCAGCAGGGGATTTGGTATCACACCCAGATGGGAGGTGCAGTGTGACAGACATGCTCAGCTGCAAAGATAGTGGAGATTCCAGAACATTCTAACAGTTTATGGAGGTAACAGGTTAGAATGCTTTAAACTGCGACATCATCAAAATAGCCAGAAGATGGGAGGACCATAGAGAGGCCCCAGCTCCCACACTTCAGGGAGCCGCTGTAACCACACTCGGCTCATGAGCAAGTGTGGAGTTATGAGCTCAGAGTTTTAGCTGGATTCTGAAGTCCCTGATAAGGCTGACTGTATCTCCTCCTAAAAACAGGAAGCTAAGAGTTCACAAGGGACAGCCTTAAATATCCGTCTGAATCTGATCACCTGTTTGTGTCAAGCCTATTTCTCTTTTTAAATGTTTTTATTTTTTTTTACTTTTTAACGGCAGGGGGTAAATTAGGTTTCTTTACTTATTATGGAGGTGCTGGGGACTGAACCCAGGACCTCGTGCATGCAGCATGCGCTCTGCCGCTGAGCTCCCCCCTCCCCCCTCAAGCGTATTTCTACAGGGGTCGTGCCCCAGGTTCAAACGGAAGACATTGGAATTCACGTACGTGTTAACATTAATAAGTATTAATGTGTGGTCTGCTCTGCATCAACAGCCCAGCTAGCCAACGGCAGATCACAACCTGCTCTTTCCCGGGTGACGGCAGGGACCCCGACGCCGACATCCCACAGGACTCAGGTCCAGGCGTGCAGTCCCCGGTGCTGTCCTCGGTGCTGAATCCTCAGCTGGACGAGAAACAGCCCCAAAGCCCAGGGTTTGAAGACCCAGAAAGGAATGGAATTTTACATACTGGATCTTGTGAAATCCAGCCTGTGCTGTGTGATTTATCCCTCCGATGAGAACGCCGCAGTCGACACAGAAACTCTGCTCCATCGGCAAGCCGCACTAGGACGGACACAGACAGCCCCGCTCAGCCCGGCAGGCGCCTCCGCGCAGGCGCGCCGCCCCCCAGCTAGTGCCTGCCACGCCGAGCGGGGCCGCGGGAGCCCGGGAGGCAGCGCGGGCGCTCCGCGCCCACTGCGCTGTATGTGGGCAAATACAGAATTTTTTTTTTAAATGGAAAAGACAGTTTAATTCCCAAATAGACACATTACAAGTATATAAAGTTCAGTCCCCCTTCCCCACGTTCAGTGTGGTCTTCCGTTCCCTGCCCGTCACACCTGGCTCCGTGCCTCACTGTCGACCACCAGGAACACTACAGAGGCTTCCAAACTGCTTTCCTTAATACCACTCGGACTTTGTTTTACTTAAAAAAAAATGTAATCATACGACTTACTGCTTCCAAATTTCCATTTTTCAAAAACTAAAATTGTGCGCTACTATATACACTGAATTACAGTCTATCACTGACCAAACCCGTCTCAGTTCCCGGACCACAGAGTTTCAGGTCCGGGGAGCGGTCTCGGGAAGAATCTATCTCACTCCCAGCTCATGGACAAGGAAGAGAGTGGTGCTCAGAGGTTGGAGCACAGGGCACACGCCAGGTTTGTCCCCCACGCCTCTTAATTACTGTAGTAAATAACATTCACGTGTTTTCACTCAGCCTGTTCTGAGCGCGAACGGACCACGCTACGGGGGCCCTGGCCAGAGGCTCTGGGATTCAGACGTGAACAAGCCAGGTGTCTCGCTTGCCCTAGCCTTCGGTGTCTGGACCCTATCTTCTCTGGGGGTGAGGAATCCAACCTACAGTCTAGCCAGCACTCTGTCACCTCGGGAAGCCCTGCGTCCCTGACCCCGAGCTGCAGTGGCCAGGAAGGAGGGCCGGCAGGGGCTCCTGTCCTGCAGCAGTTTTGCCTCCCAGGGGACCTTGGGCAATGTCTGGAGATGGTTTCGTTTGTCGCACTGGGGAAGAGAGCAGGTGCTATGGCCATCTGGTGAGCTGAGGCCAGGAAGGCCTCTAAACCCACAACGACACCCAGGCCAGCCCCACAAGAAGGCATTACGCCCACGGAGCTGAGCTTGAGAGACCCTGGCTGGAAACCCTTGGCACCACTTGAATGTATCGTTGAAATACCTAGAACATCCTTCAAAACGAGTCTGAGGTTCTCCCCAAAAGGCCCAGGCCCTGCATATATTCCTGTCCCACAGCCCCGTCCCCTCAGACCCAGAGGAACACACATCCTGAAGCCCCGCGAAAATCCTGCCCCCAAATCCCCACACTCACCTCCCCCACCGCACAGGCGTGGCCGTTGGGACATGCTGCGGGAAGAACAAGACACGTTGGCTAGTGAGGTTAAGAGGGGACACGAAGTCCCTCCTCTCTGGGCAAACCGAAAGGCGACACGGACTCGAAGCTCCAAGCACGTTACCAGAAACCCTGGACTTCGCTAGTTTTCTCATTAGCTATTTGACACAGACCCGCAGCTCCACTGGCGTCAGCGAAAAGTGTCTCCAAGTTTAATTTCACAGAGAGCAATGAGGCCGCACGCTCACAGCGGGGGTGGCTGTGGAGGCCGGGAGGGGAGCAGTTTACACCTTTCCGTCTAATCTCTGCGGGTTTTGTTCGCTTTTGCTCTGAGCAGGTTTTATAACAACTTTAAAAACTAGTCTTCAAAGGTGATTTTTTTTACTCAAGGCCACAGCACAATTCACAGAACGTCACAGCTTATGTTGTTCTATCCTTCAGCTCTGCATTTCTAAAAGAACGATCTTCGGGACACAACCTTTGCTGTCTTGCAAGCTGGCCCTAGACTGAGCTCCTGCTGTGGTCACTAGTGCCCCCCTCTCCCCAGATGGCATGTTCCAGGGACAGAAGTGCATCCTGCAGGACCCCTTGCCTGTGACCAAGAACAGAAACGACATGGCTCGTCCACAGTCAGCAGAGCAGCGGCTCCTGCGAGCCGTTCGCCTCCCGCAAAGGCACCCAGGGCAGGAGGGGACGGCACGAGACAGCGTCTCCTGTGGTTTCAGGGTGCCCTTCAAAGCCCAGAGGAGTGGGGTTCCACCTCGGAGCAACACTTACTGTACCACTGGACTCCTTCCTGCCGTATCCAATTCTTAGCTTGAGCCAGCAAGTCTTCCGGCATCGCTGGAAGAAAGGCATTCTGAAAAGCCAAAAACAGCAGAGCTGGCTGCAGCCAAGTGAGCATGTCGACTGGGTGTCCCTGCTCAACAAGGGGCGTCGAGTAAGGCGACCTTGAGTTTCTTTCATCTTCACCTCAAAATCTCTCTATGGAGAACACGGAACAGCTCTCTACAAAGTAACAAAGGGCAAGGCAAGCTGCTCACCACTGCTGTGGACTAAAGGGTCGAGTGAGACAGGCAGACGGAGGGTCTAGGAGATACACAGGTTTAACAGTTTGCAAGGTACCCGCTGGGTCTCTAAAGTGTTTCCTGCGAACGTGGATGCGACATTAGCCCAGTCTTACCACCATGTTTTCTGGGGAGAAGGCCAGATTCTTTAGGGGTTCCAACACTTTGTTGTGTCCACAAAGAAGGATGACTGCAACATGAACAGCCATTTCTGTCACCGTCCCTTCCAGGCTGCCGTCCCAGGGACCTGTCCTCAGCAGGGGCAGACCATTGGTCACGAGCAGCGTTGCAAACCGTCTGACGTCAGGAGGCAGGGCCTTGCTCTCCTCGATGACTTGGTTCACAGCCTCACATTGCTGGCAGGAAGAAGGGTTTTTCACATTAAAATACATCAGAGAAGGACACTATGTGACTATCAAAAGAAAAGCAAAGGTTTGCTCTTGAGCTAGTCATGCATTTGGACACCAAATACCTATCACGTATCAAGGATAAAATGGTTGATTGATTACCGTTTGCAGGGAACCCATCCAGAGAACTCTCCCCTACAGACCCAGAAACCACACATACCCAAGCACTAATTTTGATCATTCTATTTTGGGAAACATTATCTTTTTAAACATTTTTATTTATGTATTTAATTTTGGGGGATGTAGATTTGTTTATGTATTAATGTCTAGAGGGAGCAGTAGGCACTGAACACAGGCCCTCGTGCCTGCCAGGCCCGGGCTCCACCCCTGGGCTGCAGACTCCCTTCCCGGGTAAACATTCTCTTACGTTCTTGACCTTAGTTTTAAGGTCTTTAAGTACTTCTCAAAGTTCTGGGTGAAACAGAGAGTTCCTCCACTTAAGAAGGTTGAGAACCCCCCATCCCAGATGTAAAGAATTACAGGCAAAATTTATGTCTGTGATTTTTACTTCTATTCAAAAAAGTCCCTGCCTGGGGCTTAAGGTGGGAAGGACTGACTGCAAATGGCCTTGAAATGACGGAAATATCCTGAAACTGGACTGTGGTGATTTTGTGCAACTTTGGGTGTTTTCTTTAAAAGTCACTGAAGTGTAAAAAAAAAAAGTCCCTTCAAATAATGAGACTATGAACACAGCCCCGAAGGTTGAAACTCACCTGCGGCTTAGGATGGAGGTTCGGATTTCGGGATCTGTATAAAGTTGTGACCTCCCTAAAAAGTGCTAACAGCAAGTGCACGGCCCGCTGCGTTGCGGAGGTCCTGCAGGCCTGGAAAAGCAAGGACAGCCGGCAAGACTTACGAATCACGCAGGCCCAGCTCAGGGCCGGAGTCCCTGTGCTTCGCAGGTGACTGTGGACGGAGCTCAGCCCTCAGGCCGTGGAGGGTGAGGGAGCCCTCCCCAAGGCCCCGGACACCCGGGACCTGCACCTCCAGGGCCTCTTCTGGCAAACAGCTGTTCATAAACATTCTCATATTAAACCCGACGCACATGCATCAGATAGCTTACGACAGAAGTAACAGAGACCACCACCTGCTCTCTTTCTGACCATGTCACTGGTCCTGGGGACCTCCCCTGAGCGGAGGCAAGACGTTTACGTCCTCTTCTCCCGGCAAACTGCCAGGGCAAACGAGGACTCACAGAGGAGACAAGGCCAGAACAACGGAAGAGATGGGATTCTAAAGCCCTGCGTCTTTGTTACGATAAACACACGCCCAAGTCCACAGGTAATTAGAATCTACACAGGTACGAATTTCGTCTTCTGGGCCAGCACGTCTCACAGCAGGGAGATCGTGGAGGAAGCAGTTTTTCAGCAGGGTCTCAAAGGAGGCAGCAGACACAGATAAGTCAGGAGGGAGCGGCTGGTGGCCTCGGTGGGCCAGTAACTGGAGTCGACCGCTGCTGCTCTGTTTGCCCGGCGAGCCCACCAGCCCCGGGCACAGGACTCCCAACGCAGCATGTCAGTCACGGGGCCCCGTCCGCTGCATCACTTGACAGCAGCCAGACAGGACACAGGCTCTGAGGGGCCACTGTGGGGAGAGACACCCCCAGCCCATCCTACCTCCAGAGCGGTCTCCACAGCCAGGGGCTTGCTCTCGAGGAAGGCTTTGCCCACTGCGTCACGAAGAGCCTTGTAGTCTTCGCCGTGCACCAGGTACCGGTCCATCTGGCTTGGGTGATCCTTCTGCGACCCCAGGAACACAGGGGCGAATCACAATGGTCACTGCTTAGCAAAGAGCTTCTTGACAGGTACAGAAAACTCTCTAATGACAACCAGGTAATTCTTAGGGGTCTGAAGGCAGCTGAACGGGGATTCCTGGCCCGGCCTGAGGCACGTGTTTGAGAAGCGTTCGCTCCTTGCTGGATGAAGAGGGGAGGGTGGGGAAAACCTGGAGGAGGAAGGGGCCGCCTAACCTTGCAGCTGCTTCGCTTCTGGCCTAAGAGCAGAGCACCAGAGGCCAGGGGACTTCAGCACACCAGCCCTAAGCTCCACATGCAGGGAAAAGCCAGGATTTTTAGTGCCATTTTTGTAACCCCAGGACGGTAAGATTTCCTTCACTTCTGAGCACCAGGGAAGGACCACTGAGCAGCAATGAGGCCAAAACGACCGCAGCTTAGTCCTTCTTTCCTGTCTCTGCTGCTGAGGATAAAAAAGGGTCATTTGGCGAGCGGAATAGCTTTTATTTAATTTGCTGAGAGCAAAAGCCACAGAACCGTTCTTTTGCTTTCCCTGTGTCAAGTGCGATCAGAAGCTTTGCAGGTCCAAGACCAAACGGAAAGACACACACACGCACGTCTTTCCCCTGGGCAGGTGGTCTAAGCGGGGTCACAGGCGGGGTCCCTTAACTGAAGCTCAGAGACGAAGGACCAGGCCAGACCAGACGTGCGCACTTTCCTGGGCCACGGCCAGGACGGAGCAGCTGGCTCCCGGGGGGGGGGGGGGGTGAGCCATGGAGCCGGGTCAGCGCCCGGGCTGCCTGGGCCGAGCGTCTCACCTGCTGTTCGATGACCTCCCTGGGAAACACCCAGTGGGCCGGGTGGCCCTGCCCGGAGAGGCTCTGCACAAACTCCATGCCCTGCTGGCTGGTGAGCTTCCTCACCAGGTACACCCGGAGCCAGTCGTTGTGGACCCGGGCGCAGAAGTGCTCAACCTGCCGCAGGAAGTGCTGCTTCTCCGCCAAGATCTCTGCAGAGCCAAGGGGAGAGGGCGACGATGGCTGGCAGCGCTCGCTCGTCCGCGGTCCCGGGCGGGGGCTGCCCTTCGGGCGCTCACGGTCAGAGAACCAATCTCGGAGGGGGCGTGGTGCAGACCAGCACTTTTCTGAGTACCCGCTTCCCATGCTTCCCGAGCGTCTACATCGTGGGGGCTCCCCGCCCGAGGTCAGGAAACGCTGGGAAGAAGACCTGCCTGAGCCGTCCCGAAGCTCTGAGAGGATATCGGACGCCGCGTCGAGGCAGAGGCGGACGCGGGCCACCTCCTGCAGGAGCTCCACCGAGGCCTCGGGGCCGCGCCGCGCCAGCGAGCACGCCCTAAGGAACTGGCCTTCCTCTCTTAGGTGTTTCAGCTCCCCCTCCACGGAGGAGGCGTTAATCTTCTCACGCATGGAGTCCTAGGGAACGAAGAGCCGGACAGACAGAACAGCACTCCTTTCAACATGCGCGCCCCCCACCTTCCACAGTCTCCGCAGCGGGACCGTGGAGGCGAGCAATGCTCAGCAGCAGTGTTTCGGGTCTGAGTGTACATTTTCTGAATCATGGAAAACTAACAGCCCTTTTTATTTTAGGGGCAAGAAGGAGAGGGGGAAGAAAAGAGCTACAAGGAAGAAGTTTTATAGAATCCATTTTTTTCATACGCATTGTAAGATTTTTGGAAGTAACAAAAATAGGATGAGAATAAAAATTAAAAGCATGCGCAGTCTCACCACCGGGAGATGGGCGCTGTCGGCCTGGGGCACATTCTTCAAGGCCTTTTTTCCCCTCCTGCGCATGCACATGAATGCTAACACAGACAACTGCTGAGGGCAGAGTAATGTCTTTGAAGCTTTTCCCCCCCCCTGCCTGGAGCAGAGCCTCTGTTCATTTTACCAGCTAAACTATAGTCTGTAAATTTTCAGGCAGACACCATTCCATGGCGTAAACCATGTGGTTCAGAGAGTTTGCAAAAGAAATGCAGGGAGGTGGCAGGCAGCTTACCTCCAGACAGCTGCTAAAGAGAACGTACAGTTCAGTTTTGTCTTCGGCCAGGAACGGCTTCTTTTCTAACTGGGACAAATACGTCTGAATATAATCTTTCACGTCACAGAAGCTGTGGAAAGAGAAATACGGTACCTGGTTAGCTCAGGTCTGGAAACCCGTTTTGCCAAAAGAAAAAAAACAAAAGGCTCTCTCTCCGCCTGCTACCACCCTCCCCCTCTCGTCCTGCACACACACAAACATGCACGCATGTGCACATGTAGTCTGCAACACGACTGCATGAAGAATATTCTAGTTCCGCCTTGGAGGAGCTACGCATCAGATCAGCTGTTTGCCTAAGATGCTAGCATCGTTACCCACCACTCCTTTAGTAACGTCAGTGCAAACATCAACACGCTGAAACAGGTGGGGAATATCTCAGCATGATGTGTGGTCTCATCCGTGTCGTCCCACACGAGTCAGCCCAGGGAGCGGACGCCCCCGTTTCTACAAAGTACGTCTAGATCCACGCAACTAGTTCTTAATACACACGAAAATACTCGAAGCACAAAAGGAATGACAGAAGCAAGTACTTCTCAACCCAGAGAACGACAATGCAGATTTTTAAAACTGTGCTTTTGTTTTGGTTTTGTTTTTTTTTTGTGGGGGGAGGTAATTAGGTTTATTTTTATTTATTTATTAACAGAAGTACCAGGGGCTGAACCCAGGACCCTGTACATGCTAAGCACATGCTCCATCACTGAGCTGCACCCTCCTCCACAAACGGTGGTTTATGTCTCAAGATTTTTGTTTTAAAACCAGTTCCGTAAATTTTACTTTCTAAATATTTCAGAATAAAGCATATATATACTTATATGCCTCTAAAAATCCTCTTCCATTATAGTTTATTACAAGTCATTATATCTAGTTCCCTGTCATATGCAGTAGGTCCCTGCTGTTTATCTATTTTATACATAGTAGTGTGTGTCTGCTAACCCTAAACTCCTAATTTACCCCCCCCTTCCCCTTTAGTAACCACAAGATTGCTTTCTATGTCTGTGGGTCTTCTTCTGTTCTGTAAGTAAGTTCATTTGTACTAAACTTAAAGTAGATTTCCTATATGGTCCAGTAGCCTCACTTCTGGGCAGAGTGAAGCGTTAACCCGTGAGTGTAGTCTGTACTCGTGTTAACACGTCTGTACCTCATGTCAAGAGTATGCGTGTTGACGATGCTTTTCCCTTTCTCTAAGCGAAGGCGTTCACATGGCTACAGCTTTCCCACATTTACCAAAATTAATAGAAACCACATAACAGCAAAAGAAGCTCTTTTCACATCTCAAGTTAATGCTTTAAACATATGCCTTCAGAGCCGTTTTTAGGCATAGTAAGATACTAGTTCTGTAATAAAACGTATTTTAAGAGCATTTTATTTGGAAGTCCTCCAGGAATCCTGTTTGAAAAGACTATTTCACAAGTAATAAAGAAAAAGCAGCAAAATAAAATGCAGCAGATCCACACTTTAAATGTGAATCTTTACTCTATTCTGAGTCGGATTTTCGACACTGAAGCTAGAAATAGTGTTTCTGTTAGAACTTTTCTTGCAGCATCACCTCAACGTGTCCTCGGTCAAGTCAGAGGGTACAGGCTGAGGGTACCAAACGTCTTCCGAAAGAAGCCTTCTGAATACAGATCAGCTTTCAAAGAATTTTGAGACAGTGTAATTTGATGAGACCACTGAGCTTAGGCACCCCATGGGCTTCTCTGTCCATTTACAGAATCAGGGAAACTTAGGGGCTGGAGCAAAACTTAGACAAACCTAAGCAAGGAGGGCAAGAATGCCTGGCAGCAGAGAAGAAGCCACAAGGAGAAAACAAGAAGCCAAGGCTTCTTGGCGGCGGACCCCTCCTCGCCGTGCTCACCTGTACTTCAAGAGCAGCTTCAGCACCACGGAGCGGACGACGGGGGTCTTGTCCACAACGTCATCAAAAGGAGAGAGAGACTTCGTGTGTTCCCGGTGTCCTTACCCAGAAGGAGAAAGGCAGATCGGCATTCTCGTCCGACACACAGACGTGAGAGATGAACTTTTAGGTCTAGAGGAAGGAGGCCACTCACTTGGGAAGGAATCTCGTAAGAGCTCTTTCTTTACGAAGAGTAAAGACAGCAGCATGTCGACCACGTCCTTCTGCGGCGGACAGTTGTCTCTGAAGCATATGGTGGAGACCAGGTCTACGAAGAAACTATTGCACATCTGCCGGAAGCGGGCATGTTTCCAGACAACCTCCCTGGGGAACGTTGGAAACCACGGTCAGGAGGCTTGCGGGATGTGTTTCCAGAACCCCTCCCCACAGAGTGCTGTTGGGATCTGGACAGCATTTCTTTCCTTCTTCTTCTTTTTTTTTTTTAATAAAAAGATGCATGTATCCCCTTACATCAATGAGACCTGGTCTCTAAAAGTGCAACAGACAGTCTGCACGCTCTGCTCCTTCTAGAAGCACTTTGGTCATCTGGATCAGCCAGCGATAACCTTCGTATCCTCAGAGTTTCTCAAAGATCCCACCCACTGGGCCTGCCCTGCACCCCACTTTCCAGAGGCATCAGAAGGGGGCAAAACGGGGAGGAAGGCCAGCCACGGAAGCTGACTTTAGTGACTGCTCTGAAAAGCACTTGGCCTGACAAGAGCCAGCGTTCTCCTCGGGTCACAGGCCGTGAGTGGCGTTTACACGTGAAGAGGATAAACCAGTCGCCTCTAAATTCCACGGGTGTCTTGTGATGGCTGCATCTAATTTATGACTTTCTACTTTATTTCCTCTAATTTTTTTTAGTCTCTCTAATCTGTATGGCACGTTCATCTTGGAGAGAGGATCATGTTGAGACATGAGGTGTTTATGAAGGTACCTAAGTAGTCTTTCTTCTTTTTTAAAAACATTTTGGGGGGGGGGTAATTAGGTTTGTTTGTTTATTTATTTATTTATTTTAATGGAGTTGAACCCAGGACCTCGCGCGGGCCAGGCATGCGCTCTACCGCTGAGCTAGACCCTCCGCGCCCAAGCAGTTGTCTGTCTTAAGAACGTCTCTGCTATCGGGATTTCTAAGGGTAGTAGTTTTCTCTCTGAACGCTGTATTTACAAAAGAGGAATTAGAAAGAGGAAGCCTCCGCAAGAGAAAGAATGTTTCACCTGTGCTCTTCGGAAACCCTTAGAGAGAAGTCGTCCGGCAAGTCCGTTAAACAAACCGGGCACCTCATCTGCCCCATGATGAGTTGGGTTTTGATGCAACGCAGGCAGAATACATGGTCACAGGGCAGGCAGGCAGGGTCCTGCGCGTCTCCCAGGCAGACGGGGCATGGCTGAACCCCAAACCTAGAAGCCAAGAAGGGTGATGGGTTCTGAAGCGGAGAAGCCGTGAGAAACAAAAAGCACCACAGGTTCCGAGCTTTCTCCCTTGTGGAGCCCAAACCCAAGACCTCACCGGCTGAAGTTCTTGCTGGCCTGCTCCTTGCATTTACAAAGAGTGGTCATCACTGCGACAAAAGGCTTGCGGGTCTTGAGGTCAGAGTCCTCTTGCAGACACTGAAGGAGAAAGGCAGTGGCGGGCGAGGGGGGCAGGGGTCAACCAGGCAACGCAGGCCCCCCTCTGCCCGGGCTGGGGCTGGGAGCCAGGACCCTGCCGCCTGTTTGCAGGGCTGTTCTGTTTGTCTGGCAGTTTAACTCTGAATGCCCTTTGTGATGCTGCTGCTTTGGGGAGAAGCCTGACATTCTCATCTTTTTTCCCTCCTCTTTTTCTTTTAAGGCCCACTCCCCACACCTCCTTCCATTAGGAGATATTTCAAACTTTAAATTGTCACATAATGACCGTCTGTATACCCACCAAGCTTTACGTAATCTTAACATTTTTTGAACATTTGCTTTATCATCTTTTAAAGAAACAAAACGTTACAGGTGCAGTTTCAGCTCCAAGCACGTGACCCTCTCCGCTCACACTTCGCCCCCTGCCCAGAGAACCACGTGCTGAGATCCCTACTTCCGCGGCGCTTGCAGGCCTGCGGGGAAGTCCTGCTGTTCTGAACACCGGAAACTTTGTATCACGGGTACCGCACTCCGCCTGAACTTCTGCAACTTGCTTTTTTCTTCGATGCAAGCAGGCTCAGACCATCCGTGTTAACTGCTGTACCGTCCTTGTGGACGAATGTACTGGTCACCTGCTTCCCGTTAATGAGCGTTTAGAATGTTCCTGATTTCTTGCAGTTATGAACATTTCTGCACTCCCACGGGTCTGAGTACAAGTGCGAAAATTCTCTAGGTCTGTATTTAGACGTGGAAACACTATTTTTTAAGAAACGCACGTCTTTAATGATACAAGACAGTGGGTTTAACGAGTGTGCTTAGAATTTTCTGGTTAGGCATGTTTGCTGTAGATGTTCTTAAGCCCTTGGGCATTATGAGCTGAAGTGAGTTCTTTCTTATTCTTAACTTGGCAAGAGTATCATTTCCACCCCCCAAATTATAAATTTTATCAAACGCTTTGGAAATAATCATTTGGAATTTATCTTTTAATTTGTTATATAACTGATGACGGTTATAGATTTATGATTTTTGAGCTATCCTTGAATTCCCAAGATTAATCCTACTTGGAAATGATATGCGTGTTCTTAATACCTTGCTAAATTTGGTCTGTTAATCAACAGATTCAAAAATGGGCAAAGGACTTCAGTAGACTTTTTCTGAAGAAGATATACAAATGGGCAGTAAGCA
Source organism: Camelus ferus (assembly GCF_009834535.1). NCBI lineage: Eukaryota > Metazoa > Chordata > Mammalia > Artiodactyla > Camelidae > Camelus > Camelus ferus. The sequence continues at coordinate 21,534,984 of NC_045711.1, forward strand.
TGTGAAAAAATGCTCAACATCACTAGCCAACAGGGAAATGCAAACCAAAACCACAGTGAGAGACCACCTCACACCCATTAGGAGGGCTATTACTTTGAAAGATGGAGGGGGAGGGTATAGCTCAGGGTTAGATTGTGTGCTTAGCATGCACAAGGTCCTGGGTTCAATCCCCAGGCCTTCCACTAACCTAAAAAAAAAAAAAAAAAAAAAAAGTTAAAAAATGGAAAATAACAAGTGTTGGCAGGGATGTGGGGAAACTGGACCCTGGCACACTGCTGGTGGGGATGTCAGTGATGTAGCTGCTGTGGAAACAGTACAGTGATTGCTCAAAATGTCAAACATGTAATTACATGTGATCCAGCAATCTCGTTCCTAGGTGTACACCCCAAAGAATGAAAAGCAGCAACTCAGACAGATATCTGTAAACCCAGGTTCACAGCAGCACTACTCACAGTCGCCAGAAAGTGGAAATGACCCAAATGTCCATCAACAGATGAACAGAAAAAGAGCATGGGCTCCATCCTTACAATGGAATCCTAGCCTCAAGAAGGAAGGACAGTCTGACACCTGCTACAACATGGATGAACCCTGAGGACAGGATGCCACGTGAAATAAGCCAGGCACAAAGAGACGCTTCAAAGGCTGCAGAGCGAAGCCACCGGCCGCGCTTGTGTGCGGCTCCCAGTCCAAACGCACTGAGGCTGTCTTACCCGAGTGGCCACTGATGCTGAAAGGATGGTCACCTTTTCTGCAAGGACACTGTCCTGGGCATCACCACTTTATAAAGGTGTCGCGGGGGCAGAGGCATGGGCTTCCTGCCCCCTGGGCCCCACGGACAGCACTGTGTGAAGTCCGCAAGCCCAGTGGCCTTCTGCACCCTGTCTTCCTGACCGTGGCAGACAGCCCCCCTGGGCAGCCAGGCTGCTGAGCGGGTCTGGGGCACTGGAGACCAGGCTGGAGCCCACCTTTCGGTCCTCCCAAAGGTTTCCCAAGTGTGCTTTCTGCATGAATAGTTCCTATCCTGCAAGGAACCTTAAATGATATGCCCTGACTTAGCACTCAGAGAGGGTAAAAATGAAAACATTAAGCACTGAAACCTGAACAGCCTGTGTGATGAAATCACTTTCCTTTGCACTTCCAGAGAAAACCGTCAGAGCGGAAAGGGACTGTACCACCCCGCAGATTAAAGTCAGGCCACGCTTCAGCCGTCCCCCGACTCGCAAAGAGGCAGACCCGCACCCGCCGGGCCGGGCCTGCAGACTCACCTTGTTCAGCAAGAAGACGTACTCGGTCACCAGCTCGCACAGCTCGGGAACCTGGCTCTCGGTCCCCAGGAGCACGTGCTCCACAAAAAGTGAGACGGAGAAAATGCGACTCCAGTGGGTTCTGTCAAGAGAGGGGGTCCCTCGCTCAGCTCTGACAGAAGGGCCTGAGACAGAAACAGGTGGGCAGAGAGGCAGCTCCAAGGCGTAGGAGCTGATAGGTAAGAAAAGGACCCGGGGTGGAGGTGGGGCAAAGGACTGGTCGAAGGCCTTTGTGATGTGCTCTCGGACCCCCACCCCGTTCTGTCTCTTTCCAGTCTTCTCTCCGGACTCAGCTTGGACATTCCTCGGAGTCTCACGTTCTGCGCCTCCACCTGTGCTGGTTCAGTCCCCTGTGTCCGGCGAGTCCCACCTCACCCTTAAAGGCCAGCACAGCATGTGACGCCCGGAAGTCGGCCCTGACTGTCTGCCCCCCTTCGCCGCCCTGCCTGCCCTGCTGTCCTGCTGGGGGCCTCTGCAGCTGTCCCTTTCCGTGCAGCCTTTCTCCCCCGGGATGATGACAATCTGCTCACGCCTACCACGCCCATCACTCCCTGAATGCAGGTTCTTCCCTGCGTCTCTAGGGTCGACACGATGCCTGGCACGCAATAACAGTTCAGCAGACATTAAACAGTGAACGAGGAAAGTCCTCCTTCTCGTGGCAGAAGTATCTGCTCTTTCTCTCGCGTGTGCCCACGGCTCCCGGGTCTCACCTGACTTCCTGGATGAGGCCTCTGCTCACCATCCCACTGCCCTGGGTGTACCCGTCTGAGCAGAGCAGCTCCAGCGGCATGGACAGGTCCTTCACCTTCTGCAGCCACGCCTGGGGACTGGGCTTCAGCAGGTCTTTGGTCAGCATTTCAGCACAGGCTACTGCCGCCAACACGTCCAGAGCCTGGGGGGCGGGCAACAGGCCTGTGACCGAGCAGCCCGTCCCCTGCACTCTAAGTCGGAGGCCCTGGCTGTTGGCCTAGTGTGTCCTTGTGTCCCAGGCTTGCAGCTTCCTTCTGTCTTAGGATCTGGGAAGCTCGAGTTCGATGCCTTCTAACCTCTGAGCCACACTGACATGAATGCCCCGTGAAGACGTCTCCCATTTGGAACGTGGCCCACCAGCACCCCCTTCCCAGGGTGGCCACGGGAGCATGAGGAAGCCAGGCCCGCCTGCAGGGACCGTACCATCTCACGTGCAGCCCAGCTGTAGTTCTGTGTGGCTCCTGCTAGGCTGGGTAAGACTGGGGGATGGATCGTCAGGATCCTGGAGAAGTTCTGGAGCCGGCCCCTGAAGTGCTGGTAGGCGAGGTGCACGGACGGCAAGGAGACCTCTTCCTCTGGCCTTCCTGCTTGCAGCTGATAGATGCAGGACCACAGAGCCATCTGCAGAACCTGGGATGAAAACAAGCTTTCACTGCATGTACACAAATCACACGCACACACAGAGGGTGTGTCTTCCCTGTGGAAAACCAGGACTACTCAGAAAGAGAAAAAGGGAAGTGAGAAACCAGGAGCACTGTGAGCACCCCGCACTGCTTTCTGGTGTCGGCCCCTCCGGGTGTGTCTAGACCGGCCCCCACTTCCCTGGTGTCCCCAGACTGGGGTCACAGTGCATCGCTGAGTTTTCCCCACTTTACAAGCATTGTCTGTCACCAAGTGTGCTTGGAGGACGTCACTTTCAATGGCTGCAGAAGAACCAATCAGTGGCCGTACTTTAATTTGTCCACCCCTCTACTTCTGGACAATTAACTTGTCTCTAATCTTCCTTGTTCAGAAACAAAACTAAAAAGGACATTCCCATGAATAAAATGTGTCCACGGCTCTGATAACGCTCCCAGGACAGAATCAGCAGCTCAGGTTCTATAAAGACGTCCAAGCACCACGCTGTCCACAGCGCTGTCGGCAGCGGGGAACCTCCAGCCTTTCTGAGACCAGCTTTGCCACAGGGACCAGCAAACGGTACCTGAAACCTGCTTGTGTCTTGCTGATTAACGAGTTAGCCGGAGCATTTTCCCCCATGTTTCCTGGGTATCTGTGTAATTATTCTGTTAACAGTTAATTTATAACTTTCACCCGCTTTTTAAAGATTAGGGGATTTCCATGTTGATTCCTAAGAACACCGTACTAACCCTTAGTCTCAGGGGTTGTAAGTGTGCTCTCCTCAAACGTGTCAGTTTCCTTTTTTACGTACTAAAGTTTGAAATCTTCAATCTTTCCATTGAAATTTGTTATTATTAATTATTATCTCCCTGTGGTGGTCAGTTAAATAGTTACCTAGTTTTCTTCAAGAAAAACTAAACATTTAAAAAGGTACCAGGAAGGAGGACGGAGCTCAGAGGCAGCGCGCGCGCTCGGCACGCACAAGGCGCTGGGCTCCCCCCCTCCCCCCCGGTGCCTCTGTTAAACATGAATAAATACACACACAGGTGAGTAAACTTAATTACCTCCTCCTGAAAAAGCTAATAAGTACATGGAAAGCGTCACAGGAAACGTGGAGGTCTTTCTCCTGCTAATGAAGGCCCACATTTCAGGGTGCTGGGCAGTGGGCTGAGGGCGGCCCCAAGTGTTCCGAGGGTGTGGGCCGCATCGTCTCGCCTGCGTCCTGCTGGACCACGTTGTGCCCCACGAGCGTCACAGCTCAGCCCCAAGAGCCGAGGGAAGGCTCCCAGGCTGGCATCCTGTTCCTGCTGCGCCCCTGCCCCTGAGCCAGCACTTACCTGTAACTCTTCCCAAGTGGACACTCCCATGGCCAAGAGAAGGAAGTCCTGCACGTAGCACTGGAGCAGCTCTTGCCTCTGGTCACCAGTGAGCTGGGCCAGGAACCGGCCCAGAGGGGTCTGCTGAAAGATGTCCACTAGCCTCCCTGCCAGTCCTGCGGGGGCGGGAGACAAGGAGAGGTCGGGGTGAGGGTGTCGACCATGGCTTCCCTAACCCACCGACCGTGCTGATGTGGACACGGTTTCATTGCCAGGGGAGCAGATGGCCTGATTTTATCATCATTTCAGGACCCTTTAGGCATTTCCCCAGTGGAATAACAGAACAAAGTCAGAACAGCTGTTAAATTTCGGTCACAAAAGCCTAGCTGGTTCCCAAGAGATAACACAGTCTGGGCCAGACCAAGTTTGTTTCTACGAAGTCATAAAGTGCTTCAGGAACTCAGGGCCCAGGGAACCAGGAACGAACGGGCTATTTCCTGGGGGCTGGTGCCATGTGTAGCTCCAGCCAGAAAGATCTGCCCCCTAGTGGACAGCGTGCTGGCCCCCATGTCACGTGCCGTCTTCGGGAAGCAGGGCCAGTTAGGGGACGGCCCTTGAGAGAGAGAAATACTCTTTCCTTAGGAGAGAGACTGCTTCAAGTTCGTTCAGAAAGAGCAGCAGACGCTTACCTGGAAAAGTAAGTTCATCTTCAAGTATTTCGACTCATATTTTTTAAGGAAGTCTTTCCCTCTTTTAATAAATTGAAGTACAGTTGATGTACCGTGTTGTTAGTTTCAGCGATCTGCCACTGCCCACCTGACGAACTGTAAGGCTACCTTGTGAGTGAATGAACGCACACAAGTCTAGTAACCGTCTCCGGCCACGACACGCAAACTGTGAAAAGCTTCTGTCACGTATGAAAGGTGACTTTCCCAAAAGTGCTTGTGATCGCTGGGTTTCCTGGAATGCCTGTGGCCAGACTACTTGGCACCTGACAGCAGAGCCAGGTGCCGTGTGACTCAGGAGGACGCCGAGGCTCCGTCTGGACGAAGACCTCTACTCTAGTTGCTGGCGGTTGCTGACAAGCGCTCAGCTCACCCCAAGTCCTGGTGCCCTAGTTGTCCAGGGGCCTCAGAACAGGGATGACAAGCTCGTGCCAGGGAGCAGGGTCCCCTCCCACCACACCACTGGGCTCACCTTCTTCTCCTGTCGTGTACTGAGTGTGGACCCACAGCTCCTCCAGGTAGTCCTTGATTCTCCAGCTAAACGGGACAGCGTTGGACGAGTTCTCCGAAAGGTCCATGTAGTTCTGCACCATGATGTACGACATCTCACCCTGAGCTCTGTCGTCAGCCAGAGGAGGGCCAAGAATACGGCTAGTGAGACGGCGCTCGAGACAGACCACATCCACCCTGACGCCAAGCCCTCTCCATCCTCAGCAACTGGGGTGCTCAGCGGGCTGCAGGGCTTCTCTGTCATAAAGGAACTCAAGGACAGCATGATGCCATCTCTTGGTTTTACAGACGAAACAAAACCCACAGTGGAAAGGGGTCAAGCAGGTCAACTCAAGTCTTGGGCAGAACCAGTCAGGTGGGGCCTGCACCACCTTTGCCCTTTCCCCGTGCAGAGAGAACACGCCTCATCAGCAGCGATTCCTTCTCTCATGACCAACAGGGTGTTGTCTCCTTAATCAGTGTTTCCACGAGAGGGTGAGCATTCCACTGGCGGCACGTTCTACATTAACCTCCACCCCAGCATGAAAGCCCCCTGAGGTCCAAACAGGAAGCGTCTGGGAGGGCAGCTGAGCTCGCGAGGCACAGCACCAGGTGCAGGGGTAGGCTGTGCAGGTCCCGCCACGGCGGGAGGAGCGGGAGCCGCAACAGAACCAGCTCTCCTGGGTGTGGACGGGGTGGGAGCCAGCCAGTTTAACTGCAATGGGTGCTCTGAGCACAGGGAACCGAGGACAGGCAAGAAGAGAGCAAAGACTTCTCAGAACTCAAGGAAACACTCATCTGTTACTGGAATGCCATGCCCCTCCAACCTGCAAAAAGAGTCAACTCGCATGCTGTTCTAAAATCCATCCTCGCTTTCTGTCAGATGCCTGGGAGAGCCTATTAAGATCGCTGCTCTGTTAGGGTTTCTTCCCCCCTTCCCACAAAAAGAAAGTCTTCCATTCACCTTGTCTTGGTGGTCACAAGAGGAATGTTCAGGAGGTTGACATCACTGAAAACAAACATCCAAAGGCCTCTCGCCCAGGACGGAGAGTCGGGGCTGGCCAGCAGCTCCAGGTTGCCGTCTCTGTCCACGAAAGATATCACGCTGGCCAGGAGGGGGCTCACGGCACCCTGCACCCGCTTCCAGAGGGTCTGCCTGCAGTGGGGGAGAGGCAGCCCCGCTCAGATGACAGGGCCCCAGGGCACAGCGGGCTTCCTGCACCCCCGTCACACTCGTGCCTTCTCGGGGGTAACGAAACACCTGCTCTGCCAAGCCCGCGCTATAGCTATGAAAACACAGGTTTAGAAGAGAGCCTCACGCGTGGAACTTTCTCAGATTAGAGGCGGGACCGGAATGGTCCTGAATTCTACATCTAGTGAACTGCAATTAGGTCGATGGAAAGGCCAAGCTGTGTTCATTGTACTCTGTCACATAGCTGTTGGCCAGAACAGGCCACCCAGGCTCTACCGATAAAGAAAGAATGACCAAATTCATTTGGAAAAAAAAAAGTGTCATCTTAAGGAAAAAAAAAATCAGTTGTTGGTAGAATATAACAAAGAAAAGCCCAAAGTAAGTGTATTCCAGGTCACGGTAAGGAAGAACGCACGACCGTATCTAGAACTGAGTTTTTGTTGGCGGTAATTTAGTGCATTAGGTCTGAATATCTACGTACGGATGCTTATATTAAGTGCACCGCACTGTGTTGTTATGTTTATCGTAATAACAAACTTGGTAAGTCATTTCAAAGTCCTCGTGGTAAGCCTGAAGAAATCTACTGCTGGGTGATTCATATTGGGGAGGAAAACGCAGGCTCTGTTTTGAAAAGAAGAACTTCCCTTTCAAAAACACAGAACTGGAAAACGTGTGGCAGACGCGGAGAGCGAAGGGCAAAGCGGTCTGCTGGGAGAGGCGGGGGCAGCGGCACCTGTGACCCGGTGCCAGAAAACCTCAGCACAGCCGCCCTCGGGAGCCCCGGGGCCTGGCCCAGGACCCGTGTGAGCGCCTGCAAGTGGAAGGCGCCCAAATCCCTTATGAAAAATGGCGCAGCACGTGCGTGGACCAACTTACACCCTCCTGTTCGCTTTGTTTTTTTACATTTTGGTTTGAGGGGGCACTAGGAATTTATTTACTTATTTACTTACTTATTTATTTATAAAAATGGAGGCATTGGGGATTGAACCCAGGACTTTGCTTTTCACTTTAGTTATATCTACCTGCTTATCTTTTTTTTTTTTTTTTTAATGGAGGTACTGGGGATTGAACCCAGGACCTCGTGCCTGCTAAGCACACACTCTCCTGTACACTTTGAATCATCTCCAGATCACTTGTGACACCTAAGGCAAGGTCAGTGCTATGTAAATACAGTATAAATGCTACACAGATAATTGCCAGCCTATGGCAAAGTCCAGTTTTGCTTTCTGTAACTTTCCCGATTTTTTTTTCCCCTGAATATTTTCAAGACGCAGTTGGCTGAATCCTCAGATTTAGAGCCCGCGGGTACGGAGGGCTGACTGTGTAAAATCTACCACAATTTGGATTATTTAATCTCAAGAGGGCAAATGACCGAAGTCAAAACACGTGGATGGTGAGAATGGCGTGGGAGGCCCCAGAGCTCTGCCTGGGCCCCGATGCTGGTCAGACCCCCCGGGACCCCGAGTGCGGCCACGCCAGTCCCGACGCCAGAGCAGACTGGCGGAGCAGGAAGAAGTGGGGCTGCTGAACACCAGCCCCGCGGGAAGTTCAGTGAGTGAAGGGGTGGAGTCCAGGGGAGGCTGACAATACAGATTTTAGGAAGCAGTTATGGGAGGAGGGCGTAGCTCAGTGACAGAGAGTGTGCTTAGCATGTGCGAGGTCTTGGGTTCAATCCCCAGTGCCTCCGGGAAAAGCAAAGCAAACAAATAAATCTAATTCCCTTTCCCCTAAACAAAATAAATTTTTTTTAACTTTTAAAAAAGAGAAGCATTTATGTAAAATCAAGCGTTTAGTAAAATCCATTCAGAGGAACCAAGGGCTATGAGTGTAATTCTGGGTCCGTATCTGAGCTGGTAGAACTCCTCCAGAAAGCACAGTGAGGAAAGCAGCGGAGGGCGGCCAGAGAAAAGCAGGAGGGCCCGATGGCCACGGAAGCAGCGTCCTGAAGCTCACAGGGTCCGAGTAACCCTGGATGCTCCCACGTGTCCTCCTGCCGACGGCACGAAGGTGACGTGACCAAGCGGACCCCAAGCCTCTGGATGACATCAACTTTCAGCGATGAGGAAACCGAGGGTCAGAGTGGTGAAGCCACAGGTCTAAGACGACCTGCCGGCGGGGGTGGGCGAAACCTTCCATCCGGGACCCCGAGCGGTCCCCTCCCTCAGCCACACTGGCCGTCACGGGCTGGTCTTGAGAACAGCGTCAAGTGTTGTAGAAAAATGGCCCCGACCGAGAGACGAATACACTGGGTCTTAATTTTTGCAAATATCCAGTAAGTTCATGCAGGAGGTCTGGGGAAATGACTTCTCTTCCCTCCCCTGCTCACCGCCTTCTTAATTTAATAACCCAAAACGGCATCCGTTTCTACAGCAACGGGCATGCTGGTAAACATTTACATCCTACAAGAGCAGACTGTTCTGGGGATTTTTTGGTTCTGTTTTGTTCTGGGTTTTGTTATGAAAACATTTAAAGACACACGAAAGTAGAGAAAGAGTCCAGCAAACCCAAAATAGCTGCCACCCAGACCACCCTGTGCTCTTGGGGGGCAGTGGGGAACCGACCACTCTGAATTTCTCAGAGGTTTGGAAAGAAACATGTTGGGGCCCTCTGCTCGGCTGGGGGAGCCAGGCAGCACCCCCGCAGCCCGTCCTGGTTTCCCTTCACGCGGTACCTGAACGTGCCGGCCTCCTGGAGGGCGTCCTGGCTGGAGGCCGCCCTCACCACCCAGTCCCTCGTGTTCAAGAAGACGCAGTTCTCCTCCTGCTTCTTTAAAAGGACGCAGATGCGCATCTTGGTGACCCGTAAGAAAGTGGCTGCGGAGAAGCAGAGGAGACGGGCCTTCAGCACATCCCCGCAGTGAGCGGTGGACGCTGACCCGCCCCAGCAGGAAGGGAGCCCTCTCCTCTGGTCAGGCCAGGTCTGCAGAAATTCTGGGGGTGCACTGAGATTCCCACGGGGCCAGCTGCTTGTGGGAGCCACGGAGAGCTGCCGGGGAAGGGGTCCCCCGCCCCAAGGGGAAGCCTAGGCCGGGGTGCGGGCAAGAGGGGCCCTACCTCTGTATTCATCGTCCTCGTTTAGGAGGCTGAGGAGAATGGACACCCTCCGCATGCTGCGCTGGCAGCCCTCTCTGTGATCTCTGAGCATGCCCACCGCGCCCTGGATGCAGCTTCTCAGCAGCCTGGTGGTGTCCAGGATCTGCGTCTGTCGACAGAGACGAGCCTTCCATTCCTGCCGCTTCGCACGGCAGGTGGAGCCAGGTGATGCCTGGGAGACCAGGTCAAGGCGCCAACTGTGCTCCTCCCGCCCAAAGCTCCCTGCCGCAGGGCCTGCTGCCCACATGTGCCCTCGCCAAGTTCCCCTTAGAACCACTGCGAGAGGGTCCTGTGTCCCTCAACCCAGCCAGTGGTCAAGGAGCAGAGCAAAACTGACCAGGGAATGCCAGGGGGAGGCAATGTCAGACCTCGCGCTAGTGCTTCACCCTCATCGACAGGGGAGGGCAGGGGTACAGGGAAGGGGCACTGGGCTGAGCCCCTCCTCGGACCCACAGTGGGCAAGTCTAAGGAAGGGCAGCCCAGCAGCACGGAGGCCCAGGGGACTGGAAAGAGCGCGAACTCACATCACATCCCCCTGGCTCAGAGGTCACCCCAGGACTTTCCGTCTCCATTTCCAGCTCTGCCACCTCCCCTGATCTGACCAGCTCTGTTTCCATCTCCTCCTCGTGGTCGACTTGGGCCCTTTGTCCCACCTTCACTGCAGAGAAGCAGAACAATCGCGTTACTGTTCAGAGGCGGAAGGGGAGCGCTGGCAACTCGTCTACACTGCGTGCTGGGGCTCTAACCACCAGGCTGGCCCGGGCACCAGCTCCAGGCATGGGCCTCCAAAGGAGAGGCTGTCAGTCACGCAGAGCAGATCAGCCTCCGTTCGCCCACTTGGCGTGGCCCCCCTTGGCAACCCGTCCCTCCGTCCTGGGCTTGGACTGGTGACACAGGAACCAGGCAAAGAGCATCTGATGCGCTTCCCAGGCACCCACAAAGACCCACTTTTTCCTGGGAAGTATGGCCTTCTCTTGGCCTTGGAAAGCAGCAGACGGCGCCCTGGACTCTTCAGCGCTCAGCTCAGCAAACGTATCCCAAGGTCTTGCGAGGGGCCGGTGCCGGACTCAAGGGGGTGGAAGCCTGACGGCCCGTCCTCGCAGCCCAGGGCGCACCTCCCGGCTGCCGCCCCCACCACCCTGCTCCCCTGAGGACCTTCCCTCCGGACTAACACTCAGCCTGAGCTTCAGGGTTAAACAGCTGGCTGATGGTCACGCTCTGCAGCTTAGTCACATCTGAAACCATGCCCGTGGATCTCCGCAGGTCGTCGATGTGCACAGACTGCCACAGCCCTGTGGGAACAAAGCCCAGAATCTTCTGTGTCTCCGCGGGTTTCTTACCGTCAGTCACAAGCGGGGACACAGCACCATCCCGACGTTTCAGCGCGCTGCTGAACGAATGATTCGCATCCTAACTGAACACACACACAAACCCTGTAGATGTCACGCTGTAGGTGCCACAAGGTTAGCACGGAAGGCAGCTTTAAGCACTGAAATGACTGACTTGAGAAAAAGTGTCTAAAGCAGGCTTGTGGTTTTTAAGTGCATTTGTTATTACACTGGCTGCACCATGATGAGTAGAGCGGTGTGGGTCGCTGGCATGCTTTGTCTCCCACTGTCCATGAAGCTACTGAACTAAAGCATTATTTGTCCATTTCTAGAATACCAGTTTTCTTACACAGGAGAGACCTTGCGGACACGCTGGGACTGGGTCCAGACCATCGTAACAAAGCAAGTATCACATAAATCAAGTTTTTGGTTTCCCAATGCCTATGAAAGTTACGTGTACACTATATTGTATTATATTAAAAACAACGTATGCTCCTTAACTAAATACTTCTTTGCTAAAACTGCTAACCATCATCTGAAACTTCAGAGAGTTGTCGTGGTGATATCAAAGGTCACTGATCAGGTGGGTGGGTAGAGCTCAGTGGTGGAGCACGTGCTTAGCATGCAGGAGGACGGGGTCTCAATCCCCAGCACCTCCGTTAATATAAACAAACAAACCGAACTACCACCCCCACAAAAAATTTTTTTTAAAAGATACTGATCACAGGTCACCATAACACATGATAATAATGGAAAAGTTTGAAACATTGCAAGAATTACCAAAATGTGACACAGAGACACAAGGTGAGCAAATGCTGTTGGAAAAACAGCACCAACAGACTGGACACAAACCTCTGATCTGTAAAAAGCGCAGCCCCTGCAAAGAGTAATAAAGCCAGTGCAGTAAGACGAAGCGCCGTAAACCCTTGGCGGCTCGTTTCTCAGGGAAAAAGAGAGAGACTTAAGACGGCACTTCCTGCCCCGGCAGCAGGCACGAAGCGCCTAGCGCAGTCGTAACAGTGTTAGCCAGGAATAGCTCTCTGCACTGTCCGTTCAGTAAAAGGTGAGGAACCTGAGAGCTTAACCGACGTTTACCGACAAGTAAGGGAAGGAGGTGCTACACGCTGGGGCAGCCAGTTCAAAGACAAGTGTTTTTTCACGTTGATCAGTGGTAAGACGTCTAATCGCATCTGAGGCAAATATTGTTGAGATTAACATTAACGTTCTGACGTCAGACTTGGCACAGCACAGGACCGACGTAGAAGCAACTTGGACACTATCTACACAAACAGATTCAAGAGTATTTCAGTCCTACCTCCATGGGATCCCACATAGGGCGTTCCACTTCCCATCCGGGACAGTTTTGTGATGAAATAGACTAAGATGCAGCCCTGACTTCCTTGTATCTTGTTGATTTCATTTATAGCAGAATACCTGTTTTAAAAGCAAGCCAGCAAAGACAAGACAAATCAGAACCGAAACCGAGAAGCTGTAAGGTGGCCAAAGGGTGTCCTCGGAGCTGTCACGTTCAACCTCACGGGTTTTTTTTAGCTTTAAATAGTTTTCACTATTTGTCTTGTCATCTCACAGAGAGGTCTTACAGGGGAAGGGGGGCAAGTCCGCTCTAAGCAGGCTCATTTCTTTCCCCCATTCCTGTGTCACTCTGCTTTGAAATGGCATTTTCATTGGTCAGGAACCCTCTCTTGCAATCCTTGATGGCTTGCTCTGATGCTTCTGTGGGTGAGGCTAGCGGGGCCTTCCATGTCGAGAAACAGAGCTCTGCGAACAGCCAGCCAACGGCCAAAGACAGCCGTGGTACGACATATGCTTCCAATGCTTCAGAAGGTCCAGAGATCACTTTTCCCTTCACATTAAGTAATAAGGGAACATAGTTAATGCTAAAAGGATCAGATTTCCCTTACGCACACTATAAAGACGTCCAACAAAGACAAATGAAAGCATTTAATACCGCGTTATTGACCTTGAACTTGCAATAAATTCGTATCATGCAATTTAAAATGAGTAATGACCAAATCGTGTCTCAAACGTTTGCTCCAAGGACACCCTTCTAAATCCTGCCAGTACTCTGTTGTTTACACTGCTTTCATTTGACCATTTTTGTGTTGTTACGAACCTTTTCTCTTTTCGTTTTTCTATAAAAAAGGGAGAATCATTTTTTTTTATTTCTATGTTTATTCTGATACAATACAGTTTTCAGGGAAGAAATTCTTTAAGAGCTCCCGAATAAATCTGGGGTTTTCCACGTAGTTGCCGAGAAACATGACGAAAACGTACTTAGCTGAGGCGATGAGCTGAGCACTGTGAATTCCATCTTCAAAATCTGTTTGAATGATGAGGATTTTACATCTGGCTGCGTGGGTTAAACAGTTTCTGAAACAAAAAGGGAATTATCCAAGTGAGTTTTCTGTCCTAAAAATGGTCATAATACCCCCAACGTGATGGGAGATGTAAGGGATACAGAGAAAAAACTCTTCAGGGGGGGTCTTCCTCTGTAAAGGGTGCAGACAACCCAGTAGAGAAAGAACAACGCGCCACTAAGACAGGAGGAGGCTGGGCTCAGAGAGGGGTGCTCCTGCGGGGGGCGACAGAGAGGCGAGGGACACCTGGAGAACTTAAGAGCATCCTTTCCAGAGTCACGTGTCCTCAGTGCCCACTAATGCTGGTGAGAACACCAGTGGCTGCCACACCTACGAATCGCCAAGTGGTTGGCCTGGTGGGGTGGGGGCAGGCGCGGAAGGCAGGGGCCCTCACCGGACTTCCTTGAGGAATGAGTACTCGGTGTCAAACTGCTGCAGTGACAGGATCGTGAGTTTTGGAGCCCTGTCCTCTACCTCCGACTCTAAAAGCTCACAGTCATGACTGGTCAGCAGCCTGGAGAACGTGGTGACCTGCAAAGGCAGGGAATGCAAATCATTTGCTGGAAGGCAAGCAAAGGTTGCACGTCTGCTAGGTTTAGATCCTAGAAACACGAGGATGTTCCACAGCTAACTTCTATGGGGTCCTCACTGTGCAGGTGGTACACAGACAGGTAAGAATCCAGACCCAGAGGAGTCTTCCTGAAAGAGACAGTGCTGAGGCAAATCCGGGATCAAAGGTTTAGGGGAGAAGATTCACCCTGTCCCGCCTTCAAGTCTCCTTCCTAGACTCTGCCGCCTTTTCTTGCTTCAGTCTCCGCTGACAGTTCTGATGACTCCTTAGGGCTCAGCACGAACACCAGTTTCTCCTTTGCAATCTTACTTTCAGATGGAGCTGGCTGGTGGGCCTTGCTTCCCACAGCCGTAGCGGATCTCCTCCGTCACTGGATCACACTGTACAGTGCAACCAGTACACTCCTTGAAAGCATCTAGGTCCAGAATCCTTATCCCCAGCTGGCCTCACCCCTCAGCTTCCTATTCCCACATCCAACTGCGTGACAGCCTTCCTGGATGTCACAGGAACGTCAAAGCTCATTCCAAATGGAACGTACCCCTGCCTCCCCAAAACTGGATGCTCGTTCCTAGACTGTGATTAACCAAACCTCTGGTCATCCTGGGAAGAATCCAGGGAATCATCTCCAGGCTCCTCCATCTCCCGGAGCCCCTGGACGGAACCAGTCATGGCCTCTGCCAATTTGCAGACTCCTTCACTGTGTCTCAGTTCCACCCATCCATCCTCTACTTTGATCGAACTGGCTACAGCAGCCTCCCAACTGGTCTATCTTTTCTAGAGTCTTTTATCAGACTTTCCCCCCTCCATCTCCCAGGCAGTGGGACCCATCTCCACACACATTCCTCCATCAGTCCCTTCTTTCTATACAGGAAACACAAAGTCCCGTGGTGCCACTGACAAGGCCTTCCATGAGGTCTCTCGGGCTGCAGCCCATCCCCCTCTGCCAGCACTCACAGCCTTGAAATGTGAGTTCCACCCATCCTGGCTTCCTGCACAGACTGTTGTTTCACACCTTGACACCCTTGCTTAGGTAGGGCCCTCTGCCTATAAAGCCTTCCCAACCATACTTCACGATTAGCCTGAGGGTCGTCTCTTAAAGAAGGGTGCATCTGACCTCCCATCCCGACCTGGTTACTCCTCTTTGCCTCCGTGGACGGCACTATCGTTTATCGGCAGGCATCTGTTCACCATACCTTACACTGTATGCTGACCGAGGTGAAGACCTGTGCCAACCCACCTCTACATCCCCAGCATCCTCGGCGCAGCACTCGAATGTGGTTCTCACGTAAGCATGCATGTCCCCTTGCACTTACCACGGAGAGGAATCAGAAGTCTCAACACACCCATGTATGGCTCCTATACACTGACTTGCAAAGACTTTCGGATTCTGGATGCTAGGGATTCAAGGACCCCAGGTGAGAGAGGGTCAGGGTGAAATAAGGAAGATAGTCACCTCTGTGAAGGCGGTATGGCGCTCTGGATCCACCCTGCGAAGGTGAGCCTGGAGGAAAATCTGCAAAGGAGTTATGCTGCTGTCTGTAATAGTACTCCTCGGAAAGGGACGTTGCGGTGAAACGGCCCAGTGAGGAAGCGTTCAGCCGAACCACAGCATCAGGCGTGGCGCAATCCAGCAGCACCAGTTTGGCCTGCTCGGATACCTCCTGGTACAGCTCGCCAGTCGAGCCCTTGCACCCCAGCTGCTCCACGACCTGGAGCACCACAGAGGCACACGTGTCCGAATGGAAGCCAATGAAGACATCAGCAGGGCTGTATTTGTGTCCGAGTGAGCTCCCTTCTTCTTTCACATCTATGAACTTCTCCACCCAGACCCTGAGCTCTTCCACAACGCTCTTCTGCCATTTCTGTAACACGGTGTTGATGTCCAGGTAGTGCTTCTCCAGCCGGTTAATGAGGGGGATGGGAAAACGCTTGTAGACCACGTCTTTCTCTTCGATGACGATCAAGCGGAAGTCCGGGTGAACCCGACATTTGACCCGATGGGTCCCCAGCCCGAGGTCCACGTACTTCTGGCCGCCGAGGTAGACGTAGTACTGGTTGAGGGCGTCGTAGAGGCTCTCGTACAGGTTCTGCAGGTTGAGCAGGACCACCATCTTGCCGGTTTCCATGCAAACTTTCACCCGGTTGATGTTTCTGCAGATCTGGGCGTACTCCTGGTCCCTGGGAAAACTGGATCCAAAGATGATCTCTGGCTGGTCCTCACTGAAGAACGTCTGCTGCAGGATCTGCAGGGCCACGTAGTTCCTGGTCAGCACGAGCAGATAGCGGGACTCGGAGTCGTCCAGCTCTCTGCCGGGCACCGTCCGACGATCGCTGTGCAGGTTCTGCCCGATGAGCTGCATGGTGCTGACTTCTTCCACGCACCTGGCCTCGGGCAAGTGGGCTGCGAAGATTTCCAGCGCGTGGATGTCGTCCTTGCCGCTGAAGTTCCGCAGGACAGCTTGTGCGATGCCTTGAGGGGACGGCTCCCTGCTGGAGGCTCTCGCTGCGGCAAAGATCATCTTGATGAGGCTGTAGTAGTCCCGGAGCCCGAAGAACTCCCTGTCCTGGCTCTCACACACCGTTTCGTAGGCTTTGGCAAAGGCTGCAAAGTATTCTTGGATTCTTTTTTGCACGAGGGGCTCTGAAGAGCAAATCCCCCTGGCACTCTCGATGAGCTCCCGTCTCGCTGGGGCTGCCGCGAGACACGAAGATACCCCGGTTCATCTTGGCGGGGTCCAGGGCCCAGTTGGAAATGCCAACGAAGCCCACTTTCTTGTAGGGGGCAGGGTCGTCTTCAATGCACCCGTCTTCCAGCAGTGGGTGCAGAGCCTTCAGGGGCATTTTGGGCGAGTCTTCTGCCAGCCCGACCTCATCCAACACCACCACGGAGACGTACTGCTCCAGGTCCTTCCCTTGCTGGAAGCGGGCGCATTGCTTGAAGGTGCCTATGATGCCCTGTGGGGTGGAATGCGGGCTGCACTGGAATGACACCAGGTGGACCTGCTTCAGGCTCCGGAAGAGGTCTGAGTGCGCGGCCTGGCCTTGCATGGCGTCTGCCACGATGGTCTTGGCGAGAGATTTGGAGCTGCCAGGCTTGCCAACCAGGAAGAGAGGAATCTTGAGCTCGATGCAGATCACCATCATGAAGACATTCTCCTTCAAAGCCAAGTTCTTGGCGATGGTCTTCCTCAGGGGTACGCCATTCAGAAAGAGATCCTGGGTTTGCGTTATCTCATCCAGAATAGCCCTGCTATCATTATACGGTTCTGGAAAGAACCTGCAAATGGCTTTCCGATAAGATTCCTTCTTTTCTAAAGAGGCGTGGTAACATACCCCGATGGCCAGCACCAGGGACCAGAGGACAGGATCTCTGTCAAAGCTGTTTCCGCTGACGCTGGACTCGCAGAGAACGGAATCCAGCTTGGACAAGAGCATCCCGCTGCGGTCGTAAAACCACTTGAAAGCTTTCACACAGCGCTCCACGTCCCGGAGGCTGACGAAGCTACACTCATCTTCTCTTGTCCTCATGAAACTCTGAGAGGCGGACAGCACGTCCGTGATCACACAGGCCTTGTGAGGATCCATCAGGGTGGAGGCCATCACTCTCTGGACAATCTGCTGGATGTAGAGCTTTTCTGCTGAGTCATTTAACTGTCCGAAGTCCCACACCAGGGGGATCAGGCTCGGTGGCAGAGCGTGGACACGGTACACCAGCTGCCTCAGAGGAATGGAGCCAAGCTTCTCCACCGTCTCCTCTGCACTCACCCTGTATCCCAGACCAGCTGACTCCAAACGGCAGATCATCTCCTGGGAGTGCTTCCGGTAAGGGTTGCAGGCTGCTATGATATGCAAGCCGGAGTTCTTAGCCAGCAGCTGGCCACTCACTGTGCGGTCACACAAGACCTCTTTGATGCAGCTGATGGCCTCCGTGGTGTTGGCTTCATCGAAGAATAAGATGGTGTCCAAATGATGTTGGTCCTTATTGAAGTGGGCAAGCTCTTCTGCCTCCTTGACCTTGGAGTAGATCATGTCAGCGGTCGTTCCTCCATGGACCTTGACCAACTTCATGGTGTTAGCACTGGCACCCCCACGCCGCAGGTCACTAAGGAATTTAATGAGTCTGGTTTTCCCACAGCCAGTTTCCCCCATGATGATGACGGGGATGCCACACCGGAAACGCATCTCGATGGCAAGGATCTTGAGCATGTTGTCCGTCGTAAGCTCATAGGTTTCATCAGGGTCAAAGGGCCACTGGATCCCCAACGTCAGGCAGAGCCTCTCAAGTTTCTCGTGTCTGGGCAGATTGTCAAAGTCAACATTGAAGGGCACCCTCTGAAGCAACAGCCCCTGGTACAGTGCCACCGTCATGACATCCTTCTTGATCACCTCCCCACTCGAGGGGTCGACTGGCATCAACACCACCGTTCTGGTTCGGCCGGAAGTGGAACCCGATGAATGTCATGGACATGTGGTCACTGTTGAAGAAGACGTACGGGTGGGGCTCTGACTCCCACCTCTTCCGGAGTGTGAAAGGGGCGAGATCTTCTTCCCTGACGCCATCTATGGCTGACCGGGTGCTTCCCTGGGCTCTGGTCAGCTGTGTGAAGTGTAGGTGTGGCGAAAATCTCGCGCCATGAAGATCATGAAGGTGACCACAAAGTTCTTGAAACCCACCAGTGTATC
This sequence comes from Camelus ferus, assembly GCF_009834535.1. NCBI lineage: Eukaryota > Metazoa > Chordata > Mammalia > Artiodactyla > Camelidae > Camelus > Camelus ferus. Next base: position 21,553,430 of record NC_045711.1, read on the forward strand.
TCCAACAAAGCTGGGATTACAGAAGAGAGAGTTCTCACAGTCTCGGAGCTGGTAGTTGAGGAACCGAGCAAAGTTCCAGAGCTCTGACCAGGACGGGTTTATCACCCCGCAGTAAATCAGGAGGTGCTGGATGCATTCGCTGGGGGTGCCCTCAACAGAGCCTTTTTGGTACTTGAACGTGTCGAGGTTTTCCTTCTGATGGAACCGTCTCAGATATTGGTAAGGTCTCTGGAACGTTTCGCTGCAGAACTGTTTCAGATCCATTCCCGGCTCTTCGTAGCTCCACTGAGGGTCCAGCTCCATGTCAATCACTTCTTTGGGAGGCCTGCACGTGACTTTGGGGAAGATGTCTAGAAAACTGAATGGGGGTGCATATGTGCTCTGGAGAAGAGAGACACAGAAAAACGGGTTACGGCTGAACCTCCTAAGAAATGCTTTTGCATTTTAACCCTCCATGGGGTCTATGCTGCACTGTTGACCAAAAAGCCCTTTTCTACCTGATCTCTTGGAACCAAATCTCTCCATTAGGCATATACATGTGTGTGTTAGCTGACTCTGAGAAAGATGGTGCCTCTCCCAGCAGACGGGTTTTCTGCATTTAACCCAGACATGCAGCATCCATCCTGAACAGAACAAAGCCAGCTTAAGATCCTGCTAATTAATGAGCACTTTTATTCTAGAAATAATTTACAAATAAATTTAAAGATTGATTTTTCTTTACTAACATCGCACTCAGCTACTCCACTAAACCCCTCCCCCACAGAAGCAGGAAGGTGCCCCGACACGCACCAGCTTCGAAGGCCTCCGTGGCAGGGCCGAGCTCCCTTCCAGGATCTCAACAATATACAAGTGGCCCGGGTTCCGCAGCCACATCTTCCCATTTACATCCATCAAGTACTGGAGAACCAGAAGTTTGAAAAGAAACACCCAAATTCCAGTCCGCACCTGAAGACAGAACCACAAGGGCTTGTAAACACACAGAAGCCACCAGCTCTCCCAGCCCTGAGGCCCCTCTGATCCTGTGCTTTGGTCCGATGATACCGATCATCAGTACAGGCAGAAAGAAGAAAGTCTTTACCCCGGGGAGGGGCAGGGCGGGGCCCGGGGCTGGACCCCGAGGGCACTTACTGAAGAGCTCACGTCCAGGTGGAACACCATGGGTCCTGTCTGATGCCTGGCGTCCAGGAAAGGCAGGAGGGAGCCCAGGACTTGGTTCTCATCCAGCTGAGGGTCGATCAATCGAATAACTTTTAGGGGCACTTTTCTCCCATTAAATTTCATTTTCAGTTGGCCATGCAACCTCCTCACAAAGAGAGACTTTCCTGTAATGGTAACAGATGGAAATTAGGCGCCAGGCTGGCGGACCAAGCGAGAGAGCACCCAGAAAGGTCCACCGCGGGCCACTTGCTTTGCGCAGAAGGGACGCAGCCTGACACACGCTTGAGGCCTCAGGTTTCCTTGCTGGCGCCCACCCAACAGCCCCGCTGCTCCCTGGGACCGAGAATGGCAGCTGCCGGGCAAGGACGGGAGCAGCGGAGCACGCCACGCTGGGGACGGGAGTAGGCTTCGTCGGACAGTGAAAGGGCCACAGTCAACAGGATGGAAATCCTGATGTGACTGAACGCAGGGTCCAGAGGCATCTGCCGCTTCTAAAGACAGAGCGATGAAACCTCCTCCTGCTCAGGACCCAGGAAGCCCCCAAGTGGCCAACGGACTTTAAAAAAGAAAGGGGAAGCTGCGGAGAAGCCAGTTTAGAGGAGGTGGATGGCTTGGCTCCCAGGAGTCGCCCAAGCTGGAAACCAGGTGACAAAGGGTGTCTCGTTCCGGGACAGGCCCTGACTTACAACCTCAGGTGAGTAAATCCTCCCCGAGACTCAGTCTCCTCACCTATAAAGGGCTTCATCTGAGCACCCCACACACACCAACTGAAAAGGAAAGGGCCATCAGCGGTCCCCGGGACTCGTGGGCCCCCCAACCCTGGCAGCCGTCATTACCGACACCCGCTCTCTCTGAGGCCACGACCCCAACACACATCCGGTCCCGGAACACAGCAGCGGCTGATGGGATCTGCTCTGGGACCTGGAAGTGGTGAGCCAGGTAGGCCTGGATGTCCTTGAGGGGCGCCTGGGGGGTGACGAGGACCTTGTGCTGGCTGAAGGCCGAGGGCAGGTAGCAGTGCTCCCGCTCACAGTCGCAGACCATCACGAGCTGGTAGTCCTCCCGGTGGCGCTGCATGCACAGGCTCAGGAAGAGCGCCTCCGCCCGGCAGGCCACCTCGTAGCTCAGCTGGTCCGCAAACAGCAGGCTGTAGACCCCGAGCCCATGGGCGCCGGGGGTCAGGCAGCGGCGCAGGAGCAGTGCCACCTCCTCAAACGTGGTCCCTGGGGTGCAGAGCAGCACCTCGGTGTAGGTGGGCAGGGGCTGGCTCGGGGTCTGCATGTAGATGGCCAGGGCGGCCGGCAGGACCTCGGAGTGGCCACAGATGACGAGGTTGGGCTGGCCGACCTGCAGGCCCTTGGGGAGCTGTCGCTGCACGGGAGGCCCGGCCGTCCTCGCCAGGCGAGCCAGACAGAGGCCGAGGGCCTCCAGGTCCAGGCAGTGAGGCAGGAGGACACTCATGCAGGCGATCGACTGTTCCATGATGATCCTCAGCTTGTCCACCAGTCTGGACTCTGAGAAGAGCAGGAGCGGCAGCTCCTGGATCATGGTCCTCTGCTGCTCGGCGGCCCTGCCGTCGGGCCCCGGGCAGGCCTCCGAGACGTCCCTGGGGCTGCAGTTGCTCTTGATGAAGGACAGCATGGTGAGGGCGGCCTCACTGGGGACCTGCTTCCTGAGTTCCGTGCCCAGGTAGACCAGTTGCTCGGCTGTGTAGTAGTTGAGGTAGGGGTGCTCTGCCCGCTTCTCCGCCACAAATCTCTCCCAGTGGTCCAGGAAGTCCTCCATCTGTCGGCAGAGGGCCTCCAGCAGCCCGGCGACTGCCCCGCTCTCCGTGAACTGGTTCACCAGCCCCAGACAGAAGTCCATGCAGATGGAGACACCCTTCTGGGGGGAGCAGTACACCTCGGCCGTCCATGCCCTGAACAGCATGTTTCCAGCAGAGTGAAGGTTGATGAAGGCCTGGACTAGCCTCTGCACGTTGCAAAACACCTGTTGCAAATGGAAGCAGGAGGCAGACATCACAGAGCTGGTCTCAGAGAGTCTGAGAGTTATCCCAGACGCATCAGTCTGGAATAACACAAACAGATTCAGAACCTGAAGGACGTGGGCCCGTGTCTCTCCCTGGTTCCCTATGTGACCTCGAGGCACAGACTGATCACGGAAAGGCCTGCCTTCCTCATTTCCATAATCTCGTCTTTAGGAAACAACACATTATAAAAAGAAAAGACATCATTTATAAAGTACAAAACGGCTTTCGAGTAAAATGCACAGTAAAGTGAGAGACCGTGAGGTAAGTTATACGGTTTCCTTTGCTTCTGATGAAGGATGCCCATCCAGACTTCACGAGCCTGGGGGTGCTGGCTGAGTGAGAGAGTAAATCGACACCTCTCGGGGTCGTGAATTTGAAGTAAATGCATTCTGCAGACCCACTGGCCCCACTCTCCACGGATGTAAGAGCAGACTGAATTACCAATTAAATCCAAACTCAAACCCTCTGACCCTCTCAGGCATCTCACCGGGTGAGAGTCTGCACCCAGACAGATGGGTCCCAGACACCTGCTCCAACACAGGGACAAACTCTCACCTCGGAAAACACCTCTACGACTTCAACGTTGTGGTGATCCTTCTTGCCAGACATCAGCATCAGCTTGTTCAAAAGCTCCTTCAGATCTTCCAGAGAGTAGTCTCGCACCTCCTCCTGGCCCCCGAGGCCCTCGGGGAGAAGCAAGTGCAGCACGGTGTCTGGGGAAATCTATGGAACGGCGCACACTCAGAGCTGGCTCTTTGGAGGCAGGAAGCCCCCATGATGGCAGCCCGTAAGCGCCCCTGGCCGCCGCGTCTGGGACGGGGGACAGCTCACCTTCTGGCCATCCGGGGGGGCCTTGATCACATAGATGCCTCCACTGTTGATGGCGGTGGCCAGCGACAAGGAGGAGAGCTCCACAGACCCGTGACTCTCCTTCACTGTCCTCAGCCACTCCAGGTTCCTGGCAGAGTCGCGCTGTGGGGAAGGAGGAGAGGACACGGGCCACAGCTTATGCGTGACCCTCCTGTGCCTTCTCCCCCCCCCCACCTGCAGGGGGGCGCAGTCCCCCTCCTGCCTCCGGCTCCGTGTGCTGTCGCCCACAGGGGAGGCCCTCCTCATCCGAGGCCCACAGCTGCCACTGGCTCGGGTGCGTCCCTCTGGGGACACTTGTCACGTGGCGGTGCCAGAATGGGCTGATCCCCCGTGCTCCGCACCCCCCAGCCCACGCCCTGGATACGCGGACAGGGAGGAACAGGCCCGAACCCAGCTCTCTACGAGAAGGCGGCATTCTGCTCTCACAGAGCTGTGGGGCCTTAAGTTCTAAATGTGTCCTTTTCGGGTCCCCAAGTCCAAACAGAAGAATTAAGGAAAAACTGCCACCAAGGCTTTCTGTCTGGACGTGAGCTTCCAGCGGGGAAAAGGAAACAGCTCTGTCGGCTGCATCCTTCCCTCCCCCCTCCCCCCTTCCCCTTCTCGGGCTCCAGCCGTCCTGTCACTCAGCCTGCGTGCTGCGGGTCTGCTCGCCCCGGTGCAGCGGGCTAACTTATGCTAAAATGCTTATTTTTTCTGATGAAAAAACAATCTGTACCAATTGTAGAGAGTATGGAAAAATACCAAAAAGTAGGGAGAATTAACAAGTACCATCATTCAGAGAAAACCACTAACGTTTGAGCATATTTCCTTTCAGTCACTTTTTAAAGTTCTTAATTTTTATTGAAGCGTAGCTGACTTACAACGTTACCTTCAGGTGTACAGCAAAGTGACTCAGCTATGCGTCTACGTGCATATGGACACTTTTTCAGATTCTTTTCCATTACCGCTCATTTGCTGTTTATCTATGTTATACACAGTAGTGCGTATCTACTAACACCGAACCCCTCACTCGTCCCTCCCCCCACCTCATTTTTCCCCATGTGTTTTGCGTAGAAGAAATCACTTATCTACACACAGTTTTGTGTCCTATTTCCTAACATAACAGGACCGAGAAAGCATTTCCATATAGGTAGAGATACTGCGTTGAAACTTCGTTTTAAGCGGCTGCATAAAAATCTGCCACGTGGGTGCTCCACAGTTTTGCAGTCCTGCCCCAAGAGTTGCTAAGCGGTGCTTTATTAAAACCTGATCTGCTCTGGAGCCAGAAATGAGACTCACCAGTTTCTTGGGCAGGTGCTGGTCATTATCCAGAGCCTTCCACAGCTCTCTCAGGTGCTGCATGAAGTCATCGAAACCCGCGCTGGTGTCCAGGTCATAGAGCAGGGGCGCGTAGCCCTGCACCGCGTCATGGAAGCAAGCCACGCGGTCCACGTCGATGTCATTCTCCCCGGCGGAGATGGAGGCCAGGTCCACGAACACCTTCAGCTCGGTGATGCCTGGGGCAGGAGGGGTCAGAGGAGTGTGGGGCCACCTGTGATGGCATGAGCCTCAAGTCTGGGGACAACAGTCCTTACTGAAGCTATAAATGGACACCCTGCACTTTCAGGGTTTTATCCACCCTCTGTTTTTGATAAGAACCTGGGGCACTTTTTCTTTTGCCATTTTTGTCAATACTGCTGACCAGTAACCTGACGTTACTGGACACCATCAATGTCAGGGCACCACACAGGGCATTCGTGTGCCCTCTATCTTTTTTTAAAATTAATTAATTAATTTTTAAGAAATTAAAGTACCGTCAGTTGCAATGTTTCCATTTCTGGGGTACAGCACAATGTCCCAGTCACACGTATACATACATATATTCATTTTCATATTCTTTTACATTAAAGGTCGTTACAAGATATTGAACATAGTTCCCTGTGCTGTACAGAAGAAAATTTTTTTAAATCTATTTTGATATAGAGTGGCTAACATTTGTAAATCTCAAACTCCCACAACACTGCCATTTCATTACCAAAAAACCCCAAGCTTAGCTGGTGCATAACATGTTGACAGCAGCTTACCAAAGCGGGTGGGAGCCCACAGGTGACAGCAGAGAGGCTGGTGCAGCCCCCTCCTTGCCTCTCCACACACCAGGGCCACCGCCTCCCCTCTCCCTGCCTCCTTCTCCCCTCCAAGCCACAGAGCTGCAGAGGCTGCCAGCCTTTGCACACCAGCCAGTGGGTGTGATTAAACCTCTCCGTGGACAAGCACTCATCTTGTCTTCCAGTAAAAAGTCAACCAAAGCAAAAAGCCAAAGGGGTATGATTTTTAAGAAAATGATCCGCAGCCGTTCATAGGAAGCATCCAGAGGGAGAGAAAAAAGGTACCCAAGGAAACAGATTTTACACCAGAACATGAGGGACACTGTCCTGATACAAATTCTCCCAACAGGCAGTGAGGCACACACCTTGCTCACCTACCTAAAGAAGGCAGGTGGAGACCTGCTGCGAGACCAGGTCTTAATTACTCCAACCACTAAGATGAAAGGAGAACCAAGGGATGCGATAAAGGCCCTGATTATCACTACAATAGCAGTCATAGTGCAGTATATAAATGTATCAAACCCACGCCTCATACACCCTCAGTTTACACAATGCTGTCTGGCAAATATATTTCAATTTTTAAAATGTTTAAATTAATTTAAAAAATGCAGATGGCATCTCACTGTCCTTTACACAGAACACGATGGAGGGGAGGGACTGCCCGTAAGTTTAGGAAGACCACCCTGTGAGCCATCTGAACACCCTGCGGACTTCCAGTCACTGAAGTGACCGACTGTACCTTCGAGGGCCTCCCGGACCCAGTTGATGAACTCCTTCCTCTGGGACAGCTCCTTCAGACACTGGCACCGGGTCTCGCTCACGTCCTGCAGCAGCTTTTTGGCACGGATAAGCTGCTGGCTGATCTGGTTCAGTTTTTCGTTGCGAAAGTTGTTCCCGACAGTCTGAGAAAGTCACCAGAGAAAGTTGTCAAAGAGTATGCAAGGCCGGGCTGTGCTGTGGGCCGGAACTGGCTCCTGGACCCCCAGGAGCGGCGATGCTGGCCACCCCCGTGCCCCGCTCCCCGCAAACCCCCGGGACTGACACACGCTCAGAGCTCTCGTCCCAGCCTGGACACCGCAGCCGCCCACGCCGTGTCCCCGCGGTCCAGAGGAACTGCGACTCCTCTGCGCCAGGCATTCCACTCCGCCCTGGACACAAGCACCTTGCCAGGTGCTTCTCGCTATTTTTCCTATTTTCTGGGTAAAGAAATGAAGGCCCAGGACAGGGACCTACATCAAGAGCTGCCGGGCTTCAAGCTTACCTGTGCCTAATCCAAACTTTGTGCTCAATTTTAGTCATCACCACCTCTGTCTATACTGCAACACAGGTCACCCCATACCTTATAAATGCTCATCCAAAAGGCCAGAAAGCAGAAGACTCGCTTCTTAGCTGTCACAGAGGTAACCTGCCTCATACCACTCCTGGCTAAGCGCTAGATGTGACCGGAGAGCCGACAGAACAAATGGCTTTTTTTGGCTTCCAGAAGCTAAAGAGCTCAGGTTTCTCTTTACAAATATCTGACAACTAAAACGATCATCACCTTTTCCTAAATTCACGGTCCTCCCGACAACCTAAGGAACCCCCGTCGGCCAAGGGACGGGCACACAGCTGACAGACAAAGGCGAAAGGGAAGCCCAGCACGTTCAGCCACTGTGTGAAACACAGACAACCCCGAAGGAGGCTGCAAAATCACCTTGTCCAGTTTTTAAAAGCCAGAAAGGTTAAAAAAAAAAAAAAACAAACAAAACTGCACCTGGATTGCAAAAAAATCAAAACAAACAAAAACACAACAACGACCAGAGAGCCAGGACCCCCACCCCTGCCCCCACCCCCAGGAGCCCCCGTAAATAACTCACAAAGTGCAATAAAGTGTGGAGAACGCTGAAGTCACCAGTCAGGCCCAGATTCTCTTTGACCGTCAAGATGGCCTCGGCCGAGGCAGCAGCCTGGTGCAGGTGGTGGTACTCCCTGATCTGCTCCACTCGCTCGTCGATCCAAGCCCTGTCGTCACGGGGCTGCAGACTGCACATGGTCTGCAGGTCGACAGTGAGGTCCCTGTATTTATTCACGAAGTCCTTGAAAGTGGCATCTATTTCCCCAAAGGTGACCTCTCCTGACTTCAGATCCTGATACAGTTTCGCGAACTTGTTGAAGCACGGAAGATACAAGTACCGGTAGGCCTCTTCTGGCTGCAGGGCTCTGCTTTCTGGCTCGTCCTCTGGCTCACACAGCTCCTGGGCCGCTTCTGCCCAGAAGACCTGGAAGACGTGGCTGCCCTTCAGCAAGGCTGCGTTTCTGGCCATTTCTTGGACTTCGGGGCTCAGGTTGTAATGTGTGGTCCACGCTGCGTCTGAGGAGGGGGCCGACGACCCCACCGTCACGACTTCGTTTAGTCTTTTCCTGCTGAGGTCTTCCAAATGTCTCTCTGCAATCTCTCCAAAATCCACTTTTGAAACCATAAGAGAATGTCAGAGGTCAAACCTCTCGCCACGGTATCTTTTTTTCTAAACTTTCCCAGTGTTTCCTCTCCTCACTGCTCTTAAAGAAAGGCCAGCTAACACACTTGCTGGCATTTGTTTCCAGTAAGAATCCGTAATCCCCACCCTCCCACCACCTAACCCCTGCACCCCTGCCCGGGGCCTTGCTCATCAATTTTTACAACAAAGGAAGCATTACTTTGGGGGTTGGGGGGAAGCTTTGCAGCTTCTGGGTGGAGATGACAAGCCTCTGTTTCCTCCCCAAATCCTGCTCCGATGACAGAACGTAACTGGGGGGGAGGTAATTAGGTTTGTTGGTGTATTTATTTAATTTAACGGAGGGACTGGGCTTGAACCCAGGGCCTCGGGCACACTAAGCACACGCTCTGCCCCTGAGCTCTACCCTTCCCTCAAGATTGGTTTTTAAAAAACAATAAAGCAGCAGGGCTGGGAAGAGGAGAAAAGGGGTCACAGTCACAAAAGTTTGGAAGCTGGAAGCAGATGTGCCGGGGAAACGGCGCCTTAGGCCTGAGAACGCGGGCTCCAGCCCTCAGCGGGGAAAGCTGCGAGTCGGCCAGGTGCCCGCCGCAGAATTCCCTCACGGCACAGGCGCCGGCTGCGCGGGGGGCTGGAGCCCGGCAGGTGCTGGCACAGAGAGGAGCACCGGGCTGAAGGTGCGAGCGGTCGTCGGATGGGCTGTTTCAGCCCCACCCACTCTGCTCAGCAGGGCGATCGTGCCTCCGCCACCCTGGCAAGCAGCGGGTGGCTTCTAGTCTACAGAGGACAACGCAGAGGTTTTCCGGATTGGAAGTCTCAGGTGCACAGCTGGAAAGAGGCATTTCCAGACACAGACCCTTTCTCGGGAAGCTCACAGATGGCATGTGCAAGTAACGTTAAGGAGTAAGAACGGAGGACAGAGGACACAGGGAGCAGAGGAGGGAGGCGGGAGCATGAGGCAGACGTACAGATCCCGGATGCTGAGGACCTCCAGCCCCCGTGTCTCTCGTGACTCCCAGAAGCCTGGCAGCCAGACCTATAACTTCCCGGAGAAAGACTGGACCGGACAGAGGCTGGAGAGCTGGCCCGTCCAGGAGAGAAGCGCTGCAGGCACAGGCCGTGTCAAAGGCTGGCCACCCGCCCTCAGCTACCTCCGTCAGGGCGTCAGGCCCACCTCTTAATACAAACAGATAAACAAGAATTTCCAGGCTGATGGGGAGTCTTTAACATGAAAAATAGACACTAAAACACACCGACAGAGAAAAGTGCCTCAGGGGAACTAGGAAACTGGGAGAAAAAGGGAACCTCTAAATCAGAAGTATCAGTGGTCTCAGGAAGACGACGCTGCAACCAGGAACAGAAACAGGAGGGCAGAGAAAAAGGACCATTCAGACGGAAAGAAGGAGCTCCTGTAGGTTAAACCCAAGTAAGAACAGAAATTAAAAACTGAACGGAAAGGTTGGAAGGTCAAATTAAGGAAACTGCTCAGAAAGCAGAACAAAACACAAAGAGAGGGTGGGAGGGGATAAATTTGGGAGTTTGAGATGTGCAAATGTTAGCCACTATATATAAAAATAGATTTTTAAAATATCTCCTGAATAGCACAGGGAACTATATTCAATATCTTGTAACAAACTTTAATGAAAAAGAACTTAAAAATGAATATATACATGTATGCATGACTGGGACACTGCTGCGCACACCAGAAATTGACACATCGTAACTGACTGCACTTCAATTAAAACACACACACACACACACAAAGAGATGGAAAATAGGAGAGAAAATGTGTGGACAGTAAACAACCGTTCCAGGAGGTCCCACGTCCAGCAGGGAATTCTAGCAAGAGAGAAGCAGTCATCACTTGCCGGAAACAAGAAGTTCCCCCAGACTCGAGGACTTGGGCGTCCAGGTTAGAAAGACCCACCTAGTTACGCCCAACACAGCAATGAGAAACAGACCCAGTCCAGGGCCAATCATCGCGAGACTTCAGAATAAGGGGGACAAGATCTTAAGAGCTTCCAGAGAGGGAAAGTGTGTCATCCACACAGGGTTAGTAACTGGAGTTACACCTGACGTCTCAGAAGAGACCCTGCAGGGACAGCGGAGCCAGGAACCCAGACCCTCGAGGAAGGGGTTTCTGGTCTGTAATCTACACCGAACAACAGTGGTGCCCCTTTCTCAGGAGGGAACAGAGGGTGTGTTTCACTAAAGTGCAGGAGCGAGGATGGGAAGCCAGGGCACCCAGGAAACAGATCAACCAAGGAGGGGGGCACAGGGCACCCCCAGACAATACCCCTCCAGCTCAGGGAGGTTCCTTCTGACAGAGCAGACTGATGGCCTCGCAAGGAAATTCGGTGGGTAAAGAGTATGGGACTGAATGGAAAATAAGAACATTGAAAACAAAGCATAGGATGAGACAAGAATTTCAATTCTAGAGAAACGACAGTCTGCACAGGAAATGGAAGAGAACCAGGCCTGCGTCGTGGCGGGGCTGTGGGCGGTGCCTCGGCACAGCCATGACCACTGAAACCCTGAGGGCTGATCTAATTAAAAGTACGACGTAACTGATGTAACCGGGAGGAAAGGCAGATTGGGAAGGTATGCATGTCAGGCAGAGTCTGGAAAGATAAGGTCTAACTCCCCACTTCCCACAACGGGCAATGCTTAAACCTGGAAAATCAAGGTGTTTAAGCGTGCTATTTAAAGGCATGGGGATAATTACCCCCCCCAAAAAAAGAGAGATGACATGTATTAACTTTGTTAAAATAAAAAAGCCTCCCCTCCGCAGCTGCGGAAAAGCCGCTGCTGCAATGCACCGCTATCACAGCCGGGGGCCCTCAGTTCTGTTTATCTTAAAGCTTGGGAAGATCACCTCTTATCAGATCTTTCACCCGCGCACACAGCTTCAGGAGGCAGTTGACATGGCTTTCCTCTCTCTTTAGAGCCAGCAGCTCCTTTTCCCTCAGACCTAGCACCTCCTTCATAGTGTTTTTCTTCTGGTCCGAAAGACATTTACTGTCTGAAAAAAATAAAAAGAAGAAGAAAAAGAAAAGGAACCCAACAGAACTAACAAGCAGCTGTTCCGTGGCGTCTCCCACCTCCTGCAGGTAGGACCACGAGCCGGGCTGCGCGGACGGGGAGGAGCGGGGCCCGCCACTCCAGGACATCCATGTGTTGGCAGCATGGGGTGGAAACAGAGCGAGTGCTCTGATGCTGTCTGCAGCTCACCACTCGCCCGTTACTTCCTGAGGGTCAGAAACCATCCCATCAACCTCCAGGCAAGAAGAGTCCTCGTCATGAAGACGATAAAAATCACCCATCTACACACACACACACACAGACGCTTCTGTCTCCTAAGCCCTCGGCAGCCTGGAGTCCACATCTCGACCTGATACTTACTTAATTGCCAGATGTCGAGGAACCGATTTATGTGTTTTATGATCAGCTCCAGTTGTCCGACTAAAATCGTTCCATTGATGAGGTCGCTGGTAACTTTTGTGAACACAGAGTCAGCGGTGGACATCAACTTCTTGGCTTCCTCTGTCATATTTGCTATTATTTTCTCATTGGTTCCTGATCAGGTTAAGAACAGAGTGAAAACAGTGGGCACCCCACTGCCTTGCCACATTGCTGGATTCCCAGTAACTTCCCCACTGTTCTGTCCCAACTTCCACATAGTAAAGCAAAGTCATTCCATGTTTCCACACATGCTTTTCACGTCCCTCGATTCTGCTTTGCCCGGAGATTTGTGTTTTATCCAGATTCATCTCCCAAAGGACCTCCTTCTTCATGAAGATGACTCCTCAAATGGCCAAAATCAGCCCGGAGAACATTTCTCATTTTAAAACCTGCGCCAGGTTCAGTATACTAAGTATCTTTCTTAAACTAGACATAACCACCTTTAAAATCCATCTTGAGAACCCTCAGAACAGAAGAGTAAACTGCACCAGGGGTGCACTGAATCCGAGCACAAGTTACCCACCTGGTCTCAAGGAGACAGCTTCACGGCACATGGAGACAAGGAACACCAGTGTGGTGGCTACGCTCTACACACCTTGGCTATCTTGCAAAATTTTGAATGTGAATTTAGGATCAATTAAGAAGGCAGAATTTTCGAACATACTTAGTTTAACCACCAGAAGGTTACTGTCCCAGTAATAGTCGGGTCATACAGTTGGGTCATGCCAGTAAAAGCAAACAGAGCAACTTTATTCATAATTGTAAAATCTTGGAATCATCCAAGATGTCCCTCAGCAGGTGAATGCAGAGACAAGCCGAGCTCCATCCGCATGGTGGAGTATTACTCAGCGATGAAAAGGAGTGAGCAATGGGGAGGCACCTAAGTAAAAGGAGTCAATCCGAAAAGGCTCCAGGCAGAACGATTCCAACCACATGACTTCCCAGGAAAGGCACAGCTGCAGGATGGGGGCAGACAGGCAGGAGGGGCACGGGGATTCTTGGGGCAGTGGAACCGCTCTGTGTGACACTGTAATAGTGAGTGCACGTCATGAAACGTTCATCAAAACCCACGAAGAGTGAACCCCAAGGTGAAAACAACAGAAGGAACCAAGCGTGGGAGGCGTGAACATGGGAACTGTCTATACTTTCCACTCAATGTTTCTAACCACCTAAACCTGCCCTAAAACATACGGTATCTCAACTTAAAAGACACAAATGTAACCTCCTCAAGTGGGTCGTTTGGAGTCATCACACAGGCTCCCACATCGATGTTCTCACTTTATCCTCACAGCCATGGCACGAAAGGGACTTTGCTTGTTTTAAGGCTATCCGAGAAATTTGATGAACCTGAGACCCAGAGTATCTGACTTGGGATTTTTAGATCCAAATGTGGTGCTTTTCCACTAGATCTGAACCTGACGACTCATGTATCCACTTGAACATACGTTTCTAGGGTGATAAACATCCCCCTGCTCTGATCACAAAGGCTTGGGCCGTGGGGGCCAGGTTCAGAAGAATCTGGCAGTCATCAGTCTTTGTTACAATTACCAGTGTTGAATCAGACATTCACATGGATCTCAGAACAACAAGAAAGAAAGGGCTCTAGAGCCAGACACGCTCGGGTTTGGATTTCAGTTCTTAGCACCGTCAAGCCCTTGGGTAAGTCACGTTGCGTTCCCCACCTCAGCTGCCCCATCTGAGGACTCTGAGGACGGCTTCAGGGCTGGCACGGCAGCACAGCCCCGGTGGGAGGCAGACAGGCGATAAATGGTGGTTTCTGGTGTACGTTCTCATGGACAGTGCAAGCTACGCTGAACCCCCTCGGGTCCCTCCATCCAAGCTGCTCCTTTGGTGAAACATCGGCCCATCCTGGCCGACGCTCAGGTCCAGGACCCCGCCCCCCACCCTCGGGTCAGGAGGTGCACGCCGTGAACATACCGTACAGTTTGAAGAGATGCTTGATGTCTGGCCCTGTGAGGAGGTGAGTCAAAATTTCATCCAAGTTGTCTACAAGCTCCCCTCCGTTTCTGGGCCAGGACTTAGTGATCACGGCAGACACGAGGGTGCCACATTTCCGCCAGTCGTCGTAAGCAATCTTCTCAAGGATACTGGTCTGAGACTACAAGGAAAGGAAGGGAGAGAGGGAAATGTAGGGTTTTTTTTGTTGTTGGTTCATTTTTTTAAAATATATTTTTATTGAAGTACAGTCAGTTGACAGTGTTGTGTCAGTTTCTGGTGCACAGCACATGCTTCAGTCACACAGGCGCACACAGACATCTGCTCTCACATTCTCCTTCCCTGTAAGTTACTGCAAGATACTGAATGTGGCTCCCTGTGCTGCAGTGTAAACTTGCTGTTTATTGTTGGTTCTTTTCTGAGTAACAGAAGCAAACTGCTCACCCAATAGCAGTTCAGAAATCTTTCGCAACTAGTTTTACAAAGCTTCAAAAAACAAAACAAAACAAAACAAAACCACCAAGAGCGTAAAATGCTTAATGTTTCTCACAGTATTTCTGTTTTCCTTCGTGCTGTCTCCCTCAGTGACGAGCGCGGGCGCGCGCACACACACACACAGCAACACACACACACACACACACACACACAGCAACACACAGGTCCCCCCCTCCTTCCTTCTGCCTCACTGCCAGCTTCCACATCTTTCTTGGGACTTAAACATTATGAAAAACACCAAAAGCAAGTGAACCATCACTGCTGGTATCCTCTGTGTTCCTCACTGCAATTCTTTTAAAGCTGCCTACAAACAACACATTTTAATTCTCTTTCTGATTCTCCACCAGGAAACAAAATGTTTCCCTTCTTTAGGTTCAAAGTTTTTATAAAGTTTCAGAAATTAGTAAAAAAAAAAAAAAAATAGAGTTAGGGTTAGTTTACAGTAGATGCTTCCTGATTTTTCAAAGGATAAAAGAAAGCCTTATCCAGCAACATATGAAAAGGATCATGTGGCGTGGCCAAGCGGGGTTCACCCCAGGGAGGGCGGCTGCTTCAACATAAAAGCCCAGTTAACGTCACACATCATGCCAGTAGGAAAAGTCACCTGATCACCTCCATGGATGCAGAACAAGTGCTTGACAAAATGTAACACTGTTTCATGGTAAAACACTCAACAAACCAGGAATGGAAGGAACTCCCTCAACCCCACAGAGGGCATCTACGGAAAACTCACAGCCGACACCACCGTCTGGGCGAAGGACTGAAAGCTCTCCCCCTAGGGCCAGGAATAGGCAAGGGTGTCCGCTGCCCCCACGTCCATTCAGCACCGCGCTGGAGGGTCTAGCCAGGACGGTTGGGCAAGAACACGCCATAAAGGGCACTTGGAGGGAGGGTACAGCTCACCAGTAGAGCACGTGCTTAGCACACACAAGGTCCTGGGTTCAGTCCCCAGTGCCTCCACTGAAAATAAATAAATAATAAACCTAATTACCTCCGCCCCAAAAATAAATAAAATAAATAATAATTTAGAACAAAAATAAAAAAGGCATTCAGACCGGAAAGGAAGGAGTGAAAGGTAACCCACCTCTATTCCTGTAAGACACGCCCTCACACACAGAAAACCCTACAGAGCGCACGCACGCAGCGCGAGCTTGTTCCTGGGAGGCAGGGCCAGGCGCAGTCCTGCCTCCTGCACGGAGACAACCCGAAATGAACGGACAGGATCCTTTTAGCTTCATACACTTTCCTACCATAAATGTCTTGCCGACCTTTGGGGTCTTTTACCGCATGCTAAGCTCGTGCTCTAAGCAAGTGCTATTAGCAAGCAATAAAACAAAGCAGCCATTACGGGGCAGTTGGGAGCAGCCTGCGCGGGGGAGGCCGCCTGTGAGCCGCCGTGACTTAGGGACTGTAACAGCCACGCGGCAGCAGGAAGCTGAGTGGCGTCTCAAGGAGTGGGTAGAGGGCACCGGATTTCAGGATGGGGAAGGGGATGCCCAGAGCTGATGCTCTGCGTTGGCACAGGGTCTCAGGACCAGCGGGCGCTTAATAGCCTTTGGCCGATGCTGTCAGAAGGCGGCGGGAACCCAAACGTGGTTCCCAAGTGGGAGAGGGCATTCACCTGGCAGACTAAGCTCACGGCTTCGATGACGCACTTCTCAAAGCATTTCGACACACTGTCTTCGCCGCCTGCGGCATCCCATTTGCTGCTGCAGAAGGCGAGGATCTGGGAGAGGGGCTTCTCCTGCAAGATGGGAAGATGAGGGGGTGAGGAGTTTGGGGGGTGCACTCTCAGCGCCGACGGAATGGAAACACCCTGCGAATTTTCACTTCCCTACTATTGTATCATCTCACGGCTGTGACCTCCCCCGGGCCACGCTAAGCTTGTCCTCCCTGCCCCCAACCACCAGACCAACAAGGCTAGTGTTCCCAGTTTGCAGAAAAAGCATCCAGCATGTGCTTGCAAAATCAGGTAAATTTTGTTTTTAAAGACTTTCTCCTTGCTTCTCTTTTCCTAAAAAGGTGCATTTAATAGTTACCCCTAACAGTCTCGTATCATGTTTACACCATCTAGGGTCAAATGGCACAGATCAGAAGTGCAGGGTCACATGAACCCCACGGCCAGTGCATTCAAATGCACTCCTCCCGGTGTTGGTTTTTCCTAACGGTCTTGTTTTTTATCAACTTCTGAAAAGAATGTCCCCCTACGTTTGGTACCTGCTTGAGCCTCCCTTCCAAGTCCCCCAGCAAGGATTCCTTCCAGCCGTGCTCCTTGGGGAAGGGGATTTCCACCAGCCGCCTCCAGACCTGCAAAACCCACACGTAAGTGACGGCCGCGCAGACATGTGGACGCCACAGTGGAATTCTATGAAGAAGGAAAGACAGAGAGCTGAGGCCTTCGAGGACACCTGGGTTCTAACCTGTCTCTGTCCATGCTCAGCTGCGTCATAGTGAATCTGGGCCACCCGCCTTAGCCTTTTAAGACGAAAGGCCCTGACCAGACCAGGTACCCACTGTGGTCCCTTCTGCTGTGTGACTGGTTTTTACTCTGGAAGGATTTCCCTCCATCGTCTTATGCAGAAAAAGGTCAGCCTTAGCAGAAAGCTGCAGTCAGGCCCGCACACCTTCAGTGAGGCTCCCCAGTGTCAACGTTCAACGTGGCCACTTTATCTTTCTGTTCCGTGCTCCCCCGAGGCACGCTAGGAACAGGCATTTTCTCGGCTGAACCGCTGGAAGGAAGCTTCACTGTCACGCCCCCCGGCCCCGCGTCCTGGGCAGGCATCCCCACACCAGGGCCCTTCTGCTGCACGTGGGGAGCGGGCGCCCCGCTCAGGCCACTCCACGTGGCCGTGACTCTCTTTCCAGGAGGCCCCCGTCCACATTTCTTCCGTTGTTCACTAGTGTCCTGACTGGGTCCTGGATCCAGCCGAGGGGGACACGCCACACTGAGTCATCGTATCTCTTTTCTGGAAGGGTTTTCTAGTCTTTTCTTTTATTCCCTGTCTTCCTTTCTTTTAGGATGTTGGCAACTTGGGAAAGTTGAGGCTGGCTCTTCTGTAGACTATCTCTTGATCTGATCTGACTCGTAATTCTCCCAGGATGAGATTCAGATTACATGTGGAGGGACGGGAACGTTACGAGGTTGAGCCGCACTGAAAAGGTGCTTCTTGTAGGTCATGAAGGGGGAGCACCATCACCTTCCCTGGCCACCTGCTCTCCCGGGGGCGCCGCTGTCCCTCAGAGTCTCCCACAGGAGGCTATCGGGCAGAGGGCCAGGTCTCCCGGAGGCTGAGCCCGCCTCCCCGGGTCCCTCCGTTGTGAAAGTGCCATCTCTTGTATCAAAATGTCATCTGCAGATGCTCTGTCCCCGGACACTTTTCACCGACTGATCTCAGCGTTTGTGGATGAATCTCACCTGGTCGTCATCACTGCTGTGTGGCAGAGCGACGGTTTCCTTATGTGGTTTTGTTTATTTGGGTTTTTTGGTTGTGGTTCTGGTGGGGGGAGGCAGTTAGGTTTACTTATTTATTTATCCTTAGAGGAGGTGCTGGGGATTGAACCACGAGCTGTACCCTCCTCCCATGCTGTTCACTCGTTTTTAAAGATAAAGCAATACATTGGACTAGAACAGCACAAAAAGTGATCGGTGTGGTTACTGATTCCACATGACAGTCAGCCTTTGAGAAATGACCACTTTTTGAGTTTTAGTGGAATATCAAAGAAGAAAATTCATGAAAAGGTTATTTAAATGTTACTTCCCTTTTGCATCTATACATCTGGGTGAGGCTGGAATTCCTTCATCTATTTTAACCAAAGCAACATATCGCAAGAGATTGGCTGCAGAAGCAGATGTGAGAACCCAGTCATCTTCGACTGGGCTCAACATTAGAGACTTGCAAAAGCATAAAATAAAGCCATGCTTCCCACTAATTTTTTTTTTGCTTTGGAAATTGTAATTATCTTTTGTAAAAATATGGTGTTTGATGGCTTTCTGTTGCCACTGTTTCTTCTACATTTATTGGTTGGCATTCTTACATAAAGAAAGATCTTTGGGGGCTGGGGGAGGGTGTAGCTCAGTGGTAGAGCGTGTGCTTAGCATGCGCGAGGTCCTGGGTTCAAGCCCCAGTATCTCCGTTAAAAAAAAAAATAAGTAAACTTAATTACCTCCTCCCCCTACAAGAAAAAAAGACTTAAAAAAATTAATAAAAGTCAGAAGTTGAAATTTGCAACTTCCCGTCTTCCTTTTTTGTGCGCACATCCTGGCCTAGCCTGTGACGGAGCTACGTGGGCAGAAAGGTTCTATCTTGATGGAAAACGGCACAGACATAGAGGCCTGGGCCTGGTTAGGGGGCGGAGGGAAGTCTGCAAAGTCACTGTGAGCCCTAGGTACTGCCGCCCAGGTGGGTGCAAGAGGGAGGGAGCACAGAGGGGTCTGTGACGAGTCTAGAACCTACGAGAACCGCGTGTCACACACGTCCCCGATGCGCACTCTTCTCAGGAGCCATCACCTCTCTAGTTTCTCAGGGAACAAGCTTTACAGAAACAGGGTGTGTTGGTAACTCGGCGGGACCAAACCCAGTCCTCCAAGCAGGCGTCGCCATTCTGGTGACCAGGACCCTCGCAACTCTCACGCCCAGGGTAAAGATCATTTCAAGTGGGTTTCGTGGGGTCCCCAACACCCTGGAGGCTCGAGGGCTGTAACCTTCACAACCTCTCCATCACAAGAAGAAAACAGGCACCGAAGAAAAGGCGGGGGTGGGAGCAAAACGGGTCCCCTCCACGGCTGTCTGGGGTTCCACCCACCCCCACGTTCCAAACCCGGGGCATCTCCCGGGCCTTCCGTCTCCCTCCTCCTTGGCACACGACTCCATTTCACGCCTCTGCTTCTGGAAGCCCTCCCTACCTCCCACGTTTCGGGGGCTGACTTCTCGCTTCCTCACATGCAGATGCCGTTCTGCCCCGTCCCCCTTTCAAGCAGCTCGTTTTCATCCTGTTCCTCTACTTTTATGTCATAAACCTGACTCACAACCTCAGCACTGGACGGGACCTGAACGCCCCTCCCCGCCCGCCGCTGAGTCTCGACAAAGTCTGCCATCAGCGTGGGAATCACGGCCCACCCGCCAGGTGCCCGAGCCCTCGATCCCGTTAGGGGAGTGGCCAGTCACTGTCCAGACGAGACCCGCCACGGCCCCCCCGCTTGTCAGGGCTTACCTTAATCTCCTCGGCGTATGTGAAGGGGTCGGAGGAGTGCCAACTTCGGAACATTCTCCTAACAAAACAGCGCCCAAGCCAAGACCTGGTGGCCATGAGGGTCTTCTGGAAGACTGTTTTTACTGAATGCTTCTTTCCAGTTTCATCTCCCTGCCCTCCTGCTAAATCCTGTCACCACGAGAGAGAGAGGCAGAGGGTCTCACTGTGCCCGCACTGTGGACCAGGAGGACTGTGCAGCCCCTTCCCGCCCCACTTGGCAGCGCAGAAGCTGCATGCAACTGCTGGGCCTCCGGCCTGGCCCCTGTGCTGTCATCACCCTTTCATGTCCCAGAGTGCTTCAGGTTCACTCTGGGTGGGCAGCATGGCAGGGAGATCTTCTGCAGGAACACCCCCATCAAACGACCCCGGCAACGACAGCAGAGGCAAGCCAGCCTCGCCCCCGGGCAGCCCCTCCACCGAGGAGGAGCCGTGGCCCCCTCCAGATGGGGTGAGGAGGACACAGCAGGGGCGCAGAGCGGCCAGCAGCTCCGAGAAACTGAGCTAGCGCAAAGCCCGCCCCTGGTGACACAGCCGGCCGGCGGGCCAGGAGGCAAAGCCACATGCCCCCATGGGCGTCTCCTTTCCTTTGTAGGAAAGAACTCATCTGACTCCACGTGAGGTCTGTTCCTTTGGCTCTAACCCTGTGCTGTTTCCTGGGCTCAGTCATGCCAGTTCCGCACCTTTTTGTCAAAGAATGTTGCCTAGAGCCTGAAATATACAGGAGGCCCCAACCTCAAGGCTCTGACCTTTAAGGGTCTAACACTTTCCCATTCAGACAGAGATAAAAAGCTGCAGAATAGAAAATAACGTTTGTCTTGTTGGCAGTTCACAGGGACACCACGACCTGCCCTGCCCGGACAGCTGCCAGAACAAAGGCATTCTGACACCAAGGAAGATTACAGCAAACAACCACACCCCTCCCCTTTTTGGTGTAAAAGGAGCCTGAATTCTGACTTGAGGAAGGTGGTTCTCCAGGACATGAGTCTGCCATCTCCTCGGTCTGCCGGCTCTCCAAATAAAGTCGCTATCCCTGGCCCCAACGCCTCGTCTCCCGATTCCCTGGCCTGTCGTGTGGCGAGCAGAGTGAGTCTGGGCTTGTTAACACCCGGACGTTCTCCCTCCATTCCTTCTCCCTGAAAAGCCCCTTCCCCGGGGTCCAGGGCTCCAGGGTGCCTCCCGCCCTCCCTCCCTCTCCAGAAGCACCCTCATCGGGGAGTGGGTGCTGCCCAGGATCGCCCCGACTCAGATGGAGCCTCCTCCCAGTTTGGCATGTGTGTGTTTTCTTTTGCTTCAACTGAGCCCCACAAACTGCGTTAAGTGTCACGACCCCCACAAAACCAGATCTAACGGGTCACTGCCTCCCGCCAGAGGTGCCCGGCCCAGGGCTGGAGATGCAGTGACCAGGCAGGTGCCAGAAGTGCTGGCTGCCAGGTGGGAGCCCAGAGTCCACGGCGGACAGACAGGCCAGCACGACTGGTAACCATGGAAAGTGCCAAGATGTGAAAGCACAGGGCGTTTTCGAGGCACACGGGAGTGTGGTACCTAGCCTGGGGGCGGGGGCTCTGCCCTGGAAGGTTCGGGGAGCTCTGGGCAGCGGGGAGATGGGTGCGCTGGGGTCCAGGGGTGCTGGGAGACCCCAGCCGACACTCAAGATAGTGATTTGTGTAGGAACATAGACCCTAAATGGCTGCCCAACTTCCTAAACACAGTTTAGGTGGAAGTTGGCACCTCCCTACGATGGTTTAAATAATATCCATTCAGGAAAAAGCAATCATCTCACTAATAGTGTTTATTTAAAAATGTATCCTTGATATTTTAAAGAAGAAAAAACTAAAAGGAATAAAGTTAAAACGAACACCTGATTACTTTGTATCACGAAGTCACAGTTCGGACTTGTGAAATGGTGAGCGGGTGAATGGTCTAAACACGAAACCTTCGATCACCTTCACATGGAAACTCGAACTCAGGTGGGTGACGACCACACAGCATGGAAAAGAATGCGGTGTTGACGCACACGATGTCACGGATGGATCTCAGGGGCATAATGTCAGGAGAGGAAAGCTGGGCATGAAGGAGAGTTCAAAGACGGGGAAAACTGGCCAGCGGTGGTGCAGCCCAGGGGAGTGTCACCTCTGGGAGGTGTGGAGGGTGGGGGGAGTCTTTGCCACCTGTGGGGTCCTAGGTTAACCCAGTCAGCTGACACGCTGTGCTCTGAGTCCTACACTGCCTCCTCCCTCCCTCCTTCCCCCCAGCGTAAGCCCTGGAGGGGCAGGCACGCAGACTCTGGTTCACTGAAACAGCCTGGACGCAGGGAACAAAACCTGACATCAAGCAGGCACCGAGCAATATCCGAGGACGGAATCTGCCACTCTGTCATTCCTGCAGTCCTAGAAGTAGTCTGTCTCCTTTCTGAGCTGAGGATGCTGAGACCCCATACCAATCCTGGGTGCCGCGTGCATATGCGTTCCACTTACCACGAGAGGTTTAAGTTTAATGATCCTGCAAACAATCTCAGCAGATAAGGCAGGCATTTCATGAAACGTGTGGCTTTCTGTAACGCCGCAGGTAGTTTCATGAAGTTTCAGGCACACAGTCAAGTAGGCCTGTGTCAAGGGCTCCTCAAGAATCCTGCCCCAAAAAGTTAAGAGAAATCATTGGAGTCATTTAGGAGGAGCGGAAAACAGCACCCATCGTCCACAAGCTCCCTGCCTTTAAAATGCCCACCAGGAAGGCGGGCACTGACCCCACAGAGGGGAACATCAGCAGCATTGCCATCCACCCGAACCTGGGATTGAGATAAAGACGAAATAAAGTCCTTCTGGTTTGCCTCCGTGGTCTGAACTATTTTAACGAAAGCCAATTAAACTGTTCCCAAGCGCATTCCCTTATTTGGGGAAAAAAAAGCTAGAGATGCAACATTATGAAGTTCAAATGAGATATAAATATGAAAAAAAATTAGAAAGCCACGGGGAGGGAGGAAGGGAAGGAGCACTAGAGGCACGCGGCCTGAGCGCGCAGTCTCTCCCGGCCCGTGTGGACCCGCTCACGGCGGACGCACGACCAGAGCGGAGGGTCGGGGGCCTGACCGGGGCGGGGCCCGGACGGCGGCACGAGAAAGGCACTGCTCGGTGATCCTGTAGTACACAGGACCGGGCGGGGCCCCTGGTGCTGGGCGCTGAAGGAGATGTGGTACCCCCGCCTCCACCCTGACCACCCTCAGAATTCGGGGGAGGCGCCCCTGAAAGTGCTCGAGAAGCTCAGAAAACACCTCTCGCCCACGTGTTTGTCTCTATCGCTCTGCGTTCTGTACGCTGCCCCTTCCGGGGCTCAGGGGCCACACGAATTTGCGGGAGCGAAGGATTTCAGGTAATTACAGAAAGCTACCTTTGATTTTTATTTTCAACCTCCCGAACTTGCAAAAAACCCCCTGAAGACTAAACGTTAATGAAATGCAGGAGACAAGCAGGGGTATGAAATATAATGGTAATCACTTAAAAATAAATGACCAAAAACGCACAGGAAGAAAGACCAGATGGAAATAAACCGGAAATCTCAGCATCAGATTTCTATGACTTTCCCTTTTTTAAAAGTAGGAGGATTACATTAATAACTTGGGGAAAAGTGGGATATATATTGACTTATGGTTTATGTGTATTTGTGAGAGCAAACGCGGGACACAGCGGATCAGAAGGAGATCCCCACCTGCACGAGGAAGACTACGTTTTACTCGTCTACTTACTTGTCTTGATAACTGTCCAGGAGGTGAGACAGCACGCGTAAAATACTCTCAATATTCTAGGGGGGGAAGAAAAGAGACAAAGGGCAGCAATGAACTGTTTTCTTTCTGTAAACATGTTTTAAGGTGCTTAAGCACTAGTCTTACAACTTTCACAAATAAAACTCAAGATTTAAAATTATACCATTTTCTCCACCCCCAAAAATGGGGAAAGACAGGTAGGAAGGAGGAAGGGTGCCAGCACCTGGGGTCACTTCTAACCCTGCCTCCCACAATCACACACACCCCAAAGCTACTGTTTCGCTGAGTTCTATTTACTGAAACAGAGTAAATTCAAGTCAATCAACCCTTTTCCCTAAGACATCGTGACCCCTCCTGGTTCTCTTGTCTCCAAGTGCTTCCCTCTGTCAGGTTTTCAGAAAAGGAGAATCAAGCTCTGTTTAGTTTTTGCTCTGCTTTTGCTAAGCAAGGACTAAGCGCCGATTCCAGGCAACGCACCTCTGAGTTTCTGTTGTAGATTTCCCGAAGTCCTTGAAACCGGTAGTAGGTCCCTAGAAGGCAGTCCAGGACACGAGGAGGAAAGCGACTTGAAAAGTCAATGAGACCATTCATGTAATGAACCAAGCTGCTCAGAGGGAGCAAACTGAACCAGGACCGGAACAGATACTCATCCACATTGAGCAAATGTTTGTTCTCTTCCATAAGTTGGAGCAACTGTTTCCTGTATAAAGGAAAACAGGAACAGGAATAAAGGGCAGCCGTGAGGTCGGTAAAGTGGTCAAAGGTAAGAAAAATGATGGGAGACGGGATCCAGAGTTCAGATTTCAAAAATAATTGAAACGCTAAGTAGTCAATCAACTGAGAATAACAGCCTATTGGGAATTCACCAGCACGGGTGAGCTCTGAGGACACGGTACAGTGAGACCAGCCAGTCACAAAGGACAAGTGCTGTGTGGTTGCACTTCAGTGAGGTCCCGAAGAGTCAGAGCCATGGACACAGACGGTAGAGTAGGGGGTACCAGGCGCTGGTTGGTGGGGGGAGTTGGTAATTGTTGTTTAATGGGGACAGTTTCAGTTTTATAAGATGAAAAGTTCTAGAGATGAATGGGGGTGAGGGGCGCACAAAAATGTGAATATACTTAATGCCACCAAACCGTGCACTTAAAACGATCAAAATGGTAAATTGTACATTATGTATATTTTACCACAATAATAAAAGAACTCACCAAGAATTATGCACTTTGGCAGTTGCACTGAGATACAATTGGCATGACACTGTGTAAGTCTGAGGTGTGCAATGTGTTGACTTGATGCATTTATGTATTACGAAATGATCAGCACCACAGCACCAGCTGAATCCTGCACCCACTGTGTCAGGTAAGTGCCATTTCTCTTCCGTGGTGAGAACGTTTAAGACCTACTCTCTTAGCAACCTTCAAGGAAACAACACGGTACCGCTAACTGCAGTCGCCGTGCTGCACATCGGCTCCCCAGAGCTTCACCTCATCGTCTTCTTTCTTTCTTGTCTTCTAACTGGAGTTCGTTCTGTTTGACCAACATCCCCCCTTTCTCCACCCCCTAGGCCCCTGGGGGTCACCATTCTTCTCTCTGCTTCTGGGTTTGACTTTTTCAGATTTCACACGGAAGTGACATCATCTAGTACTCGTCTTTATGTACCTGACTTATCTCTAATGTCCTCAAGGTCCATCCACGTTGTTGCAAATGACAAGATCCCCCCTTTTGTGGCTGAATAATATTCCATCATATATGTTCATGGATACCTCATACACACACACACACACACACACACACACCCCACACACATCTTTACCCAGTCGCCTGTTGATGGACACTTGGGTTTTTTCCGTGTCTTGGCTGTTGTGAATAGTGCTGCAATGAACGTGGGGATGCAGGTGTCTCTCTGAGACCCTGATTCCATTTCCCTGGGATACAGACCTACAAGTGGGATTGCTGGATCACAAGGCAGTTCTTTTTTCAACCTGTTTTCCATTGTGGGTACATCAATCCACGAACTAAGCATTTGATGCGTGAATAAGCAAGCGCCCTGGGTCAACCAGTCTACGCGAACCCAGGCCAGTGAGCTGTTCTGTAACACTGTCCTAGAGACCCAAAAAGACGACCGTTGGAAAATAAACAGAGTGCCACAAAGTGACAGAGGCTACGAGAAACACATGGATAAAGGTTCACTACATACTTAAAGGCAACTTTTGCCTAAAAGACACGATCTTTGGGACCAATGACAATGCTTGTCATTCTCCAGTTAAATTTCTCCTAGATAGTTGCTCTTCTAGATTAATGCCCCCTGAAGGGGCTTTAAAATACATAGAATTATATAAATAATCTTAATTTGGTTTTAATTTCAAAAGGTTCCAATGGCGGTGAAAAATCAGTAAGTGAATTTAGCTCACTGTTTCAACCCGTACAAACCTACAGGCTGGATCTTACTGGTCTGGGGGAGTGGAGCCAGGGGAGACTTGGATTAATCAGACAAAAGACAAGTAAATGGGAGATGTTATCTGTGCTTGGAAATGAGCATTGGTATTAGTATTTTGGTATTTGATTTGTATTTATTTTTCTTGTGTGAATTGTGCTTTCTGTGTCTTCTCTAAGAAAGCTTTGCTTGCCCCAAGATGGAACTTCACTGCCTCAGATGTGTCCCTCCCATATGCAAAGCCTCTGACCTGTGCAATTCTGCTTTCAGGAATTTACCTTGAGGAAATAATTGGACAGAGAAAATTACAATGGAGTGCCTCAAAGCATGCTTACAAAGCCAAACTGCGGAAGCAATCCAAGTGTCCAGGAACAGAGAACTAGCTAAGCAAAACACTATAATAGTAGGTATCATTATAATAGTAGGTGCAAATCCACTGGCAAAAAACCTGCACAAAATACTGTGAAGTGAAAAGGGAGGTTGCAAAACAGGACAAACAGCCTATCATAGAGGTGGGGACTGTGTGTGGGGGGAACTGGATGAAGGCAGTCAAAAGACACGAACTTCCAGCTGTAAGATAAGTGAGTACTGGGGATGTGATGTACCACGTGGTAAATATAATTAACACTGCTGGGTGTTACACGTGAAAGTTGTCCAGAGTAGATGCTAAGAATTCTCATCACAAGGGGAAAAAATTTCTCCTTTTCCTTTCATTTTGTATCTACATGAAATGAAGGAAGTTCACTGAACTTATGACGGTCATCATTTCATGATGTATGTAAGTCAAATCATGACTCTGTACACCTTAAACTTACACAGGGCTGCATGTCAATTATAGCACCATAAAACTGTAAGAAACATAAATGAATATAAATAATCTATCTTCTGTGGTGTTTTTTTCAGCATATAAAGCACCCACATACCCACATTTGGAGAAAACCCTGGAAATACACCTGCCAAAGCACTGACGGCAATGATTACCCCTGGGGTTGCATTTTTGCACATTATTTCTTGCATGTTTAAAACTTTGTAAAGAAGTACATCGTTTCCATCACTAGAAGCAGGAACCAGGGGTCCTAAGAGCCCACTGGAGACCTTGGAAGCAGTTTCATGATTCCGAGATTTACATAGTAAGGGCAGCTCTACAACTTACCGACTCGAACTTTCTTCTCGATACTCAGAGTAGGAGATGCCTTCAAGGGCTGCCCAGGCGTCCTCGGGCTGCAAGCCGGCGTCCCTGGCTGGCGGGGACAGCTGCATGCAGTGGTGCAGCACAGGTAGGATGCACACCCAAAGATCCTCTTTCTCGTCCACACACAATTGACACAAGTTTACCAAGAACACTCGCCAGCTAGGAAGGGGACAGAGATCCCACCGTGAGCCAGGGGAAACTCGCCAGCTAGGAAGGGGGACAGGGACCCCGCCGTGAGCCAGGGCGGCCAGTGTCAGGCTCACCCTGGGGGTCTGAGGCCCACCAGGGAAAAGCCAGCTCCTTGCCCAGAACGGAAGAGAACTCTGGGTGTTAGAGCACAGAGTGACCAGTCAAGGAGAAACCTGGGCTCAGGGGAGACAAGGGCCCCCTCGGCATCCCCACAAATCCTCAGGCCCCAAGCAGGCCCGCGAGAAGCCCCACAGCAAGCTCCCGATGGCATCTTCCCATCCCCCCCGACAGGGAGGGGACAGAGGTCCAGAGGCCCGTGATCACCACTGGGGCTTGCGCCCAGGCTGCCTGGCACCAGTAAATCTAAGTATCATGTAAGCGGGGAGCTTGCAACCAACACCTGGCGTGTCCCCCACAATCACAAAACAGGCGTGCTTTTCCAGGCCTGGAAACACTGGTACCAACTTAGTACCTCAGCCAGCATTTCGTCTCTCTTTCAAAAGGAACAGGGTTTAGCTGGGTGTTCGAAATTTGCAAAACCACGAGGCAGGTGCCCTATAAGGCCTGCTGCTCAAGGAAGGCCACCCAATATTATCCTCCAGTCCAATTCAAACAGCTGCACAGAAAACCCTTCGATCATCAGAGGGTTCTGAGGTGGTGCCCTCCACCCAACGAAACGTAAATGCCTTCAGGCCAAGCCGCGGCCTCCACTCCTCGAGCGGGGCCCCAGCTCCGGGACGGGGAACGGCGGCAGCAGAGGCCGCGGGGAGGGCACCCACGGGGCTCCCATGTCTCACCACGACTCCCCAAGTGCACGTCCGCAGGGCTGAGTCATGATACAGAATAAAGCTTCTTCAAAGCAGGCATCAAGAGAGTAGGTAATAAAGTGAAGACAGAGCACACAGAGGCTAGAAAAGAGGCTCACGGGGTAAATGTTTAAACAGTGAGCAGCAACGTCACGGGGGGTTTTTTATTCCCTGTATGTTTTCATCCATTCTATGACAAGCACTGATTTTTGTAATCAGATGAAAACCATGAGATGCAGCTAGAAAATCTCTACACACAAACATACACACACACACACACACACTACCTCTGAGATGTTTCAAGGATGTGGATCAGGTCGTTGCGAAGGTCGTCTGGGGAACTGGCGTTGGAGCAAAGGAGGAGACAGAGTGAGTGCAGGTCACTTGCCGATAAGTGTAACTCAATTTTTTCCGCTGAGAAAAGGGCGATCAGGCCCATTCTCAATTTACTCTTCACTGGGCAGGCTTCAGGCAGGGCTTCCCTACTCCGTTCCAGAAGTGGTGCCATTTTCCTTTTCAGACACTCCCACAGGTGCCTCTTCACCTGATCCCAGGAGAAAAAGAAGGCACGAGAGCCATGGCGTTGAATCCACCAGAGAGGACAAGAGCTGCCCATCCCTGCCCTTAGTTCCCCTTCAGCTGGGCAGGGGGCCAGGGCCCGAGGGGCAAGGAAAACTCTGTGGAGGGGTCACACCACCTGCCTCCCCACTAAGCCCCGAGCTTGCCCCTCCCCGGGCCTTTGGGAGGTGCCACTAGTGGTGTGTCCAGAGGCCTTGGCGTGGTGGAGGGGCTCTCAGGTGGGGGCCTTGAGGCTTATGGCTTAAAAGGGTTCACCAGTCATCTCACATGTGGCTCCAGGTATGTCTCAAAAATGCCTAAGCCAGGGCACAGAGCAGGTGAAGATGCCGTGAAGGAGGGGCCACCCTTCTCTCCATTCTGCCCCAGGACAGATGAGGGGGCGGGATCAGCGTGGGGGTGGGGCCAGGCGAGGAGGTGGGAGGAGGAAGAAAATGGGGAGGATGAACAATTCCCAAGAGGTGGTGCTAGGAGGAAAGGGACTGAAAGGTCCACCTGACCTCGTTCACCAGATCCACTGAATCTAGGGGTCATCTGGCCAGGGGAGCGGGGTGGCGCTGACCGCCCAGGGGGAGAGAAGGGAGCTGTCGCTGACACCCGAGCCCGGTACCTCCTCCTCTTTGTACTGCAGGGCGCTCCACTGCTGTTCTTCCCCCTCATAGATCATGGGCACGCGGATGACAGAATAGAACTGCTGGAACTGGGTGAAAAAGCTCTTTAAATTCATGGTGTTCCAGGTCTCGAGGATGCTGAAAATGCCGTCCAGCATGACTGCAGCCGCGGTCTGCTTCCCTTTCACCAAGTCTTTCCTCGTACCGTCTGTTAAACGATCCTTCATCCTTTGCCACATCCCAGGGGAATTCATACAGATTATATCATCATACTGATGCCAGTCTAAGAATAAAAGGGCAACATCACACTCAGGGGCACCAAAACCCACTGGGCCTGGACAGCCCACCCTGGAAAGTTGGCCTTGACCAGAAGAAACAGCATGAAGGACCCACGGAAGGGAAGACAGGAAAACCACAGAATGTGGTAAACAGAAAGAAGGCAGCCAGCACGCACTCCATCCAGGCACCCAGGCACTTCCACAGGCATGCAACACAGGGTCCCTGCAACACAGGGTCCCTGCGGGGGAAGCACGACTGGGTTTAGGGCAGGTATCCTAGGCACCCTACTGTGATTCGAGTGAGGCCCGAGGCCACATGATTCAGCCACCCTGAAAACACCTGGAAGGTGTCTTTGTCGAACTAAATGGCTCAGCACACTTGGTGCGTGAGTTCCTTAGAAAATGACCACACACGGGTCAAAAGTTTCATCCTGAAACCACGTCACTCAGTAGCAATTGTGCAGCATTTTGGTAAGTTACTTGGTGCAAGTGCTCATCTCCTCTACCCTTGAACCGTGGCGCCCACTCCATGAAGGACAGTGCGGGTCACACGGCAGATGAGACAGCCCTCAACACGGGTCAAGGGCTAGAGCCAAGGCTGCCCTTCTTTCCAGCTGAAATGATACGAGTGTAGACCTAGAAAACCCAGGAAAGTCAATCATCAAATAATTAGAAGGCAGAGAGGTCAGCAAGTCACCAGAGAGAATGTGGACACAGAACAACGGGAAAGTCAGAAAGGCGGAGCCTCTGCCCAGCCCCTCACCGGCTCCTTGTCACTCATCCTGTTGTCTTGCTGGAGTGCTCCCTGCCCATCTCCGCCCCATACTTGCCTGCCCTGCCCAGGATCACTCCAATCTCTCAGGCCTCAACCTCCCATGGAAGCCTTTCCTGCTATGTTCCTCACACTTGGGGGACACAGAGGGTCTCTCTTGGCCTTGTGAAAATGCCCTTCCAGACAGAAGGTGAGTGAGGGCTGCCGGCCTGGGATGGGCCAGTGCCGTGGAGGGGGAGGGGGAGGCAGGGGACACCCACTACCCCAGGACACTGGGGCAGGGAGGGATGTTAATGGTCTTGGTCTCGGGGAATCTACTGGAAGAGTAGAAACGAAATGTTTACGTTCCTATCCCCTACAGTAAAGAGAAAGCTAATCCAAGTCAGAAAAAGTACAAAAATGAACAAGGCAACAAGGTGGACAGAAAAGACACAATTTGTCAAAAGTGAGTTTTCCATCGACAGTCACAATAAATGCCAGTGGGCTGAATTCCTTGATTAAAGAAGATCAGACTGAATGGGGAAAAAAAGAAAAGAAACAAGCCAACAAAAGTCCAGCAGAACAGAGACGTTAGTCACTGCAAGGGGTGAATCTGAGAGGAGACAGCAGAGGTGGACAAAAGCCACAAGCAACGAGGCCAGGAGGGTGGGCAAGGGACACGGACACACCAGAATCCGTTTCAGGCAGAACACAGCACAGGACGGACAGCATTCGAAGGGACAGAGCCCTAACTGTGGCTGTTTCTGCCACCAGCACGCACTTCCGCTGTCCGGGTCTCCCCGTATCACAGGGCTGGAGTGGAACCTTCTTTGCCCACCCACCCTCGTGCCAGTGTTTCTGCCAACAAGAGTGCTCACAGGAGGTTTAGAAAGAGGAAGAGAGGAGGGAAGACATCTCCCTCACTCTCTCTGTTTATTGGGATTAATGAAATCTATACTAATTTAACATAGATAAACCACCACCACACCAAAGGGAGCAAAGCATAGAACCTCTCAATCAACAAAATTCCAGTGCCTTCCAGACACTCCTCCCAAATCACCTGCATTGATGATGCCAGGGGCTGGGACACTTCCCAACCTGGGCTTAATCAGTGACCTCCAGACACGCGGAAAGCCACCACCACCCCAGCTTTCCCACCAGCCTGTCCATTGGTTGCTATGACTCACCTCCTTCCCATTTAAAACACCTGACCCGGGTACCGTTTCCCAAGGAGTTCTAATGTCAACCTACCAACAGGACACCTGAACAAGAAAGCAGCCCACACTGAGAAGTAACAAGTTAGAGTGCCCGTGGGCCTTTGAAAGAAGAAGGGAAAAAGCTCTAACATCCATTTTTAAAAAAAAGCTTGCAAAATATAATTATTGAAAAACACCACTTGGAACAGTATCATGATTAAGGAAGCACATGAGAATAAAGCTGCTTGGCAATTCTGAGTTACTCTCCAACTTAAAAATCTGTTTAATGACAAACAGCTCATACAACTCAGTATCATAAAAACAAACAACCCAACAAAAAAATGGAGAGAAGACCTAAACAGACCTTTCTTTAAAGAAGGTGGCCAACAGGCACATTAAAAGATGTTCAGCATCGCTAATCATCAGAGAAACGCAAATCAAAACCACAGTGAGGTGTCTGTCACCTGGCACCAGCCAGAATGGCCAGCATCAAAAAGCCAGCAAATAACAAACGCTGCAGAGAATGTGGAGAAAAGGGAGCCTCCTACGCTCCTGGTGGGAGTGCAAAGTGGTGCAGCCACTCTGGAGAACAGTTTGGAGTTTCCTTAAGAAACTGAAAACAGAGCTGCTATGTGACCCAGCAATCCCACTCCTGGGCATGTATCTGGAGAAAACTCTAATTCAAAAAGATACCTCCACCCCAGTGTTCACAGCAGCACTATTTACAACAGCCAAGACATGGAAGCACCTAAGTGTCCATCCACAGCTGACTGGACAAAGATGTAGTAAATTTATACAATGGTATACTATTCAGCCATAAAAAAGAATGAAATGCCATTTTTAGCAACATGGATGGACCTGGAGATGAGCATGCCAAGTGAAGTAAGTCAGAGAAAAATAAATATCATATAATATCACTTATGTGTGGAATCAAAAAAAAATACAAATGAATTTATTTACAAAGCAGAAACAGACTCATATGTGGAAAACAAACTTACGGTTACCGAAGGGGAAAGGGAGAGGGTGGGAGGGGTAAATTAGGAGTTTGGGATTAACAGAAACACACTACCATATATAAAAGCTAAACTCCATCCAAACTCCTGACCCACCGAATCCATGAGTGTAATAAAATTATCATTTTATGCCCTCTCCCCCCAAATAAATCAGTGAACAAAATAAAGCACCTGATCTTGGTGACAGACAAGAACATCTCTCTCAGAAGCTGACAAGTCAGTCTTTTTAAACAAGGTTTTTAATATTAAATAGGCTTTACGTAGTAGGCATACGTAAAACTTTTGAGTCCCCCAAATTGATTATCCATTCTTTCTGAGCACACATGGAATATTTATGTTGGGCCAGGAATTAGGCCACAAAGAAGATCTGAGCAAGTTCCTAAAAGTAGAATTCAAACAGACTCTGTGTATAAAACACAGTGCACACACACACACACACACATCCCCTACATATACACCCTAGACACACACACCATACACACACACCGGACACACATACCACACCACACACACACCCTGGACACACACACACCATAAACACACACACCCATATATACACCCCAGACACACACCCCAGACACAAACACCACATCACACACACACACACACCCCCTACATATACATCCCAGACACACACACACCATACACACACACTGGACACACATTCCACACCACACATACCCCCTGGACACACACACCACACACACACCCCACATATACACCCCAGACACACATCCCGGACACACACACACCAGACACACATAACATACACACACAGCACACACACACCATACACACACACTACACCACACACACCACACACACTACACCACACACACACTACATGCAGTATTGATACCGCACAGAGCGAAGAAAAAAAATTAGATACAGACAAGAGAAAGAGAAACAGAGAATAACGTAAAAAGAATACAGAAGGGTGACAGTGGTGGCAGACAGCAGAGGACGGGGCCCCTGCCAGCTTCTGCTGGATGGCTCTCTCATCCACTGTCGCCGTTTGGAAATGCGGGGTGAGCGTGGTCCTGGCAGCCCCGGGTCCCTCTCCCTCGCCCCTGCTCACTGCGGCCCTTCTCTGCCCCAGCCCCCTTCCTACCCAGCAGTGACATCTTCTCTCCTGTCCCTTATTAAAAATCCTTTTCCTTGTTTCCTCTTGTAAGTGAGCGGTTCAGCTAAACTGATCCGAAACACGCTTCCAAACTCAGGTTTATGAAACACAGAGCCGGGGGCTGGGACAGGGCCAGTGCTGAGCAGAGGACCCACGCGGACCAAGGAAAGCCTTTGCTCCCCAGAGGGGCAGCCCAGCACTAGAGGCCAGCCCTTCTGAGCCCCGATCAGGAGCCCAGACCTCACTTACCTCCCGAGCCCAGAAGGGAAGGCTTGACTTTCAGGCAGCGGTTCACGTGCTCGCCCTCCTTCTGCTGAGGTTTGTAGATGAACTCATAATCCACTGTGCCCTTGCCTCGTGAGACGACGTACTTGTACGGGATGGGCGTGCCCACGTGCTGCCTGGAAATGACGGTGCTGCCTTCCACAAGGCACCTGTTTTTACCTAAGTCCCTGCGAATACACAGGACGCCAGCTGGTTATCCGGAAGCCCTCTCTCAGAAACTTGACTTCTTCCCAAACAGCATGGCATGCAGACCCAGAGCCACAGACTGCTGCTGAGCAAGACGACGCTTCCAGAACGGGCACCGCTTCCCTCGAAGGCAGCAGGAGTCGGGCCCGGGTGAGGTGTCACTAGAAGTGACTTACATATGGGAAACAGTTGTTCGGACCATTCGCCCTCCAAAAATTCTAAGACTGCGATCGACCCGATCTGGGTCACGGTCTCAAATGTATTCCGAAGACGGGACATTCCGCACATTTCTTAAAGGGGCACTCGGCATACTCACTTGGTGTAGTACATCTCACAAACATTATGACTCCATTTGGGCTTCCCGAGTTCTTCTCCGCCCCTGACAAATATTTTGTGTTTGCTGGGGTCGAATTCGAAATGTTCAGAAACGATTGCATGGAAGCACACCGTGATTCCTTCGGCGGAGCTCAGCGGGCTGGAGGCACGTCACAGAGAACACTGATGAGATCTAGATCTGTCTACCCCTCCGAGCGCGCGCACACACGCGTGGACGCACTCGAGTGCACAAAACCCACGTGCACACACGCAGGCACACGCGACCCGTTTCTCGGCAGGGCGTTAACACACACCCCAGCAAAGTGCGGGAGCGTCCACACTTCAGACAGACTGCCTGCCCTGCGGGTCCCCAGGCTGTCCTTCTCAGTGGAGGAGGAGGGTGGGCACAGTGGGGCCGACCTCCGTCCAGCTCCGAGGAGCGGGGGGCAGTGGCGGGAGGGGGTGGGTTCGCACTCTGGGACACGACAGATTCTCTCCTGACTTCTCTAAGGCCCGTGCTGCCTCCAGGACCCCAGGGACTGTGTGCTGGAGTTTTTAAACCAAGCGAGGAGTTGGGACAGATGCCCCGCCCCTGCCTCCCTCCCAAGTGTTCTCCTCTCCTGGAAATGAGTCAACAAAAGGGCAGCCTGGGACCCTCCCCTGGGGCGGGGCGGGGCGGGGCCGGCTCGCACCCACCTCTCCTCAGCTCCTTGGGCGTCCGCGCTCTGGTTCCTTTGCTCCTTCCCTTTCACTGCAGCTGCATCGCTCCTGCCATTCCCCTCTGACTTCTTTGGGTCCTGCGGCTTGGCTTTCTGGCAAGTTTCACCTGCTTTCCCTTCTGGAACAGCAGTCTGGTCCTTGGTTTTGGCTTCCTGGAACAAGGAACCCAACCCCGACCTTTACGACCAGCCTCCACATCTGCCCCCAGCAATGGTCACTTCTCACAGTGACTGGAGTGGACACGCCCCTTCCCTGCTCAGAACCTTCAAATGCCTTCAGGTCCACTCACCACAGCCGCCGAGGGCCCTCTCCCCAGCATCATCAAGGCCCCTAGTTCCCTCACTTCCTCGTGGGAGAACCAGCTTCCTGGCTGCTCCCTGAACAGGCCCTCCACACTCTACCTCAGGGCCTTTGCATGTGCCCAGATACCCATGAGCTAGCCTGGCACCCAGTTCCAGCACCCCCGCCCCTTGCCCTTCTCCCCTCGGCACTTCTGTCTTTCTTCCTCTGGAATGTGAGCTCTAGAAGGCAGGAGGTGGCCTTGTTCCTGGCCACACCCTTGGCACCTGACACATGTTCACCAAATGATTAAATTGAGCTGTGGAAGGACCGGGGCCAAAAGGAGTAGACTGTGGGATAGATGGCGGGAACAAGGATAGCTCCCCAGAGAGAGCAGACCAGGCAGGAATGAGACACTTTACCTGGCGGTGGCCTCGGGAAGCAGGGGCGCTTGTGGGCGGCTGTTCTGTTTTCTCAGTCTTACTTTTAACTTCCTTCCCAGCCCCTTTCCCAGGACCAGCTGGCTTGGCTGCAGTATCACTTGCCTGGAAGAAATAAAGACCCCACAACTTCAGGGCAGAGATGACAAAATGGACAGGGAAACTGTGACTTGGCAGTGGAAGGGTCGGTACCTGCACCCTGCCCAGTGGCAGAGGTCAGCAGGGCAAGGTGGAGGGGCAGCCCCTTGCACAGCCCCCTCCCCGGGAGCAAGTCCCAGTGGAGGCCCTGCCAGACAGGGAGGCGCTGTCAGAACCGCACAGCACAGCAAGGCACCGAGGGCAGGGCGGACCAACCCCAGGCCTCACTCCTCTGATGACTCACCCCGGAGGATGCGGAGGTCCGAGGCCCCTCCCCGGGCTTGGAGCGGCCCCCCTTTGGCTCTGGCAGTGGGGGTTTCTGGGCAGCATCTTTCTCCTGAGGACGGCC
The DNA here is from genome assembly GCF_009834535.1 of Camelus ferus. Lineage (NCBI taxonomy): Eukaryota > Metazoa > Chordata > Mammalia > Artiodactyla > Camelidae > Camelus > Camelus ferus. The sequence continues at coordinate 21,589,843 of NC_045711.1, forward strand.
TTCGCTGGAAGAAGTGGGGAGGCCTTTGCCCTTGGAGGGGTTGGGGGAGTGGTGGCCCCTCCCTTCCGGTAGGGCTCCTCCCGGAGTTGTGTCCTGGGATGCCGGGCTGCTTGGAGACTTGGTGCCCGTGGCTGCTTCTGTCCCTCCTGAGCTCTGGCCCTGCAGAGGGTGGTCACCAGCCTCCGGTGGCGTCACGCCCACACCTGGGGGCTGGCTCGGCTGGCGAGTGGGACCACCCCGCTGAGCTGGGCTTTGGGGTGGGGCTGTGTCCTGGAACCCAGGGCTTGCAAGTGAATTCAGGTTGTTGGGGCCCAAGGAGGCCAGGGACAAGGAGTCCAGCTCTGCAGCTGCGGGACCGTTTTGATTCTTTTTCTTCCTTTTCTTCCTTTTGCTCTAAACAGAAAAAGAGACACTAATTTTACTTTACTTCTCAGATTTACTCTGCTCTCACCAATGTTCTCCTCCAACTGCCTTTCAATTTCTGTCACGCTTAGCTCCACCAAACCACCTGACATCTGCTAAATCTGCCATTTCCTTACTTGGAAAGAATGGAATTGAGACACTAAGTGAACAGGAGTGGTGAACAGGGTTGAGGGACACGTGCAGGTCACACGCTCCGTTCAGCCAAATCCAAGCTGAGAACCCCACGTGCAATTCCTTCTGATGGGATGTTCCTGTGAGGACGGTTTTCAAATATCAGACAGCACGTGCAGGCCCCGGAACAATACACTCCTGCGCGGTTTGTATCACGGACAAAACAGACACGAGAACACGAACAGAAGTCTGAGTGTTTCCTTCCTGCACCCGCGCTGGCACGTCCCGCCTCTGCGTGGAGATCCTCACTCAGAGGCCAGAGTCCCCGACTTCAGAATCAGACGTGGCGTGCATGTAGCGGGCCCTTCAAGGGCCTGTGGGGCTGGATTGGTTCATTAAGTGCTAGTGACCTGTGAACCCCACCCCCCAACCCCGCCTGGGCTGAGTCTCCGGGAGGGAGAGAATGAAGACCTCGGGGTTTGCGTGTAGGGTGGGCGGCCTTGTTCTGGGTCAGCTCTTGGATTTTCTCCAAGAGTCCTTACCTGACCTGCTGCCAGCCTGCCTGAAACGACCAGCATGACGCGCACAGGCCGCCCCTGGGGGGCAGCTTCCCGGCCTGGCATAGACACCTGCCAACGGCATGGTGGAAGGAGGCTGAAGGAAGGCCATTTAAGGTGGTCACTTCTCCAGCTTCCAGGACGTACAGATCTCAAGATCTTGCCAACCTGCACATCTGGGGAACCCGAGGTTCTGCATTTCCACAGAGCTGCTGCCACTCCAGGCCTGCGCTGTGGGCAGTAGGGCAGGCAGCGCCCCACCCTGCGTGCCCAGCTCTGACCCAGCTGGTCCGGGCGCCTGGGCGCCAGCGTCCCCTCCCACACAGCCGCCCTGGACACCACGGCGGGGGTGGGGGCGACCCACAGAAGGCTGCGTGCAGACCCATGACCCCAAGCCCTTTGCAGAATCTCTTCCTTCTTCAGTTTGAAACTGGCTTAAATCAAGTCACTTCTGTCCTACAGTGATGTACTCAGGAGCCAGGACCTCTGTCCCAAGCACAAGGAACAAGAGAGTAAAGGATTCCTTCCCCCATAGAGCTGATGGTCTCGCGGGAGAGAAAAGACTAAAGGCAGACGGCTGCAGCTTGTGGGAGGACTCAGAGGCTTCCCAGGGAAGAGGCAACGTTGAGTCCAAGAAGGCAGTCTCGCCCACTTGGCAAAGATCCCCGGGTCCCGCCTGTGTGAAAGTGGCCAGTGCCACGGGCTGCCCCGAGGCTGACCTGCTCACCCAGAACCCAAGCTTCTGCGTGGCCAGAAGACCCTGTATGATCGGTCCTCACCACCTGCCAGCTTCACTCACTCCTGTCCTGCCCCGGCCTCCGGTATGAATCTTGTTTTTTAATTTTCTATATTTTAAGATGCTTTCAGAGGCCTTACTAGTCCCAGAGAGGCCGCCCCGCCAAGGTGAGCTAATTCCCAGAGGGACTAGATGACTCCCCAGGAACAGACCTTTCATACGCAAACCAACCAACACCCCTGACCTGCCCCTGACCTCTCCCTCCGCGCGCCAACATGTCCTGCCCTGCGGCACCCAGGGGCCAGGTACAGGACAGCTAGACAACCCCACAGCCCAGAGCCCACCAAGATTACTCAAACTAGCCAGTCCTACACCTGCTCAAACTTGTCTACCCTGCCCCCCAGAACAGGCTCTGGGCCACGCTCTCCCTGGCTCCTTCTGCCCATGTGTATGGCCCATCGTGGCCGTGCAGGTGGGACCCCGCCTCCTGAGCTCTCTGGTCCTCACTGAGTCATACAATCAGGCCGCCTCCCTGCCGGCTCTTCCCCAGACACCTCCATCACCTAGTGCCCTGCCCCGCACCCCAGCAGACCATCCAGACACCCTCAGTAAGAGAGCAGAGCTTCCCAGAACTCCACCTGCTGTATTTCCCTCCTTAGCAACCGTCGCCCTACAACTCAATACACCTTTATTTTGTTTTCCGCACTGCTGCAGCCACAGGGTCCAGACCGATCCCAGGCCCCCCAGAGGTGCCCCCACGCTTCTGTCCCATTCAGCACATTCCTCAGAAAGTGCCGCGTTCCCCGCTGCAGCGCCTGGTACGTTCCCCTCGCCCAGAGCCCCGTCTGTGCTCAGATCCAAGGACAGGATTTGACTTCTGATTTGCAATTTGCCTTTCTCCGCTTTACCTCGTTTCCTCCTTTTCTTATTCCTATTTGATTGTGCTTTTCAGAAGCTGCTTCCAAACTTTTAGAGTAAGATTTAGATTTTGCACAGGCGACTTGGGAGTTCTCTCAACGCACATCTATGGGGGTGTGAGTGTGCCCTGTGCCCCCACAGGTCTACGGTCAGGGCTGCTGGCACACCTGTAAAGCAAGGCTTGGGGCTAAAGCCTAACTTTTTCCTTGACAAAAATCAAAATTCTTAATTATCGTGCTCTGTAATTCTAACTGCACTGGAGGGAATACGTGCGCCAAAACTAAGCACTGGTTGGGAACGCAGGCACAGATGTGGGTCACGACCCCTGGGAGTGGGAAGTGGGCGGGGGCGGGTGAGAGGAGACCCCAGGAGCTCTGATGATGTGCATAACTTATGACAGACCTAGGTAGGGGGTGAGCATTCACTTTGTTAATCCTGCATCTGTGTTACAAACGCCCTTTATGCTGGGCTTAATATTTCATTAAAACAGTTTTTAAATGAAGAGTTTGCGGACGCGGAAGGGACGCTAGCTAGCTTTCTGGGGACCTGGCCAGGGTTACGAGGCCGCACACACACTTCACACGACACCAGTCACACCTTGATTCAAAGGCTCCACATGCACACACACGGGCTATTCTCATTCCTGCCTAATGAGAACGGACCAGGAAAAAATCAGTCTGTTAATTTGCAGACTTTTTTGGGTCAAAATATACCTGATTTTATAATGAATGTTTTTCCATTAAAAAAAAGAAAAGGCCTCCCAGGAACAGACAGCAGAGAGGAGACCCCCGGTCTGGGGGAAGGCAAGCCAGCCCCGTTCACTCACCTGAGTGCTGGGTCAGGAGCACCCAGGGGGTGTTGCTGGGGACCCCGAGGAGGCACCCACGGCAGGATGTGGGGGTGACAGGTGGGGACACTGACTAGTTGGACAGAAGGTCAGCGAGGCTGCTTGACAAAGACCGAAGTGTTCGAGGCTGACAGGTGAGCCCAAACCTGCCGGGGTCCTCTGGCCCCGCCTGCACTGACAGCAGTGCTGTGCAAGGACCGCGGCACCTTTCCACCCGGCCTCTGATCAAGCACGTCCTTCTAGCCCGCAGGCAGTGCCCGAGCCCCCCTGCAGCCTTCCCTCCCGCCCTCTCCAGACCCAAGTAACCTTTCTCAGCTTCCATCGTCTCTTTTGTAGAACCAGGCAGACGCACGTGGGCAATGCTTCAGCGGGGCGGGGGTGGGTGGGGGGTCCTTTCTATAAACTTCAGGTGTGGCATGGCAGAAGCAACAAGAGAAAAGAACCTGGGATGGGAACCAGAAAGCTCAGGCTGCCCCTAACTACAGGTGTCACTAGGATCAGTGCCGGCCCCTCCCTTACACGCTAGCCAGCTGCAAAGGCGACCACGACTCCACCACAGGGACCGGGAGGAGGAAGTGAGAGACTGTCAGGAAACAGATGCAGCAGAATCTCTGCCCAAGGAACCGCGGGATTGCTGGATTTGCTGGGGGCCTGACTGGACCAGTTCCAGAGCCTCGGAGAGGTGCTCAGACCATCCCTGCCTCCCCGCTGCCTGGTGTCCTGCTCCCACCCTCCCACCCGACTCCAGGAAACGGTCCCTGGAACCTCCCGTTCTCAGCCAAGCGGTTCAAGCAGGATTAACTCTACTCCAGCCCCAGGGTGAGCCTCACCCCAGCCAGTGGCCCAATCAGAGTCACTCAGAATCAAAGGCAGCTTCCCCTCAGGGATGCTTCCTCTTCTCTCTCCAGGGGCCCCAGAGGTGGCATTCTTTTGGCCCCTGCACAATGCAGTGGGAGGTGAATAGCTGTGGAAAGGTCCAGAGTGTTGGAACAGCGGTTGAGAGGCTGCGGAGCTAACTGACATGAGGAGGGCAGTGCGAAGACACAGAGGGACACCTGGACTTCAGGAACATCCTCTAGGTGCCTGGATAAAGCCTTTCCTGCAGCCAGGTCTCCCCGAGGATTTCTTAGTTATGTGAGTGACAATTCTCTTCATCATATTAATTAACCTGGGTCAGGGTTTCAACTTTTTGCAACCGAAATATTCCTAATGGTTAAAATGCTCAAACTTTAAAGTAGCCCCAAGTAAGTCAAGGTAAGCAATGTTCTAACAGCCTTGGTGGCATCAGACGTCAGGCTCTGGTAGACGTACTTGGGCCACAGTGTCCTCAGGGCACCAGACCGCCGTGTCGTGGCATCTCACGGAGGGGGGGGGGCCAGCGTGGCAGGTGCTCATCCCTCGGGGCATCACAGGGGGTGGCAGGAAGCCTCGGACCTTGCGGACAGGTGCCCGCCGTCCTCCCCAGGGAACCTGCATCAGGCCTGCCTTCCAGAAGGAGGGGCACCATCAGCAGGGAAGAAACAATGAAGCTCCCGCCACAGCGAGGTGGGCGACCCTGCAGAACCTGGAGGGCCTGGGAGGTGTGGCTGTGTAAATGCCGGAAGGACCCTTGGAGGGATGTGCCCCAGTTCCTGGAAGACAACCTTTGGGGGAGAGGGTGACACCACGATAACAGCCCTCCGCGTGGACCCCAGACCACAGCCCAGCCCCCAAACAGCAAACCGGTGGGCTTCACATCACTTGGGGCGGCAGCCACCAGCCCAAACCCTCTTTTAACACAAATCAAACCCCACCCATCAGAGGCAACGTGCGGCTCCGGGGAGGTGGGTGCGCCTCTCCTCTGCTCACCCTTCTGGGCGAGCTCTCCCCCAGGCTCCCTGCCCGCTCTCCTTGTCTCCTGTGCACTGTCTCTGATGCCGATTGTTCCGCTAGTGCGCTGATGTCTTCTTTCTTTGAAAGGACTAATTAGGCATTGCAGTTGTGAACCCTTTGTCGCTCACTGCAGTCTTCCAGCCACCTGCCTCCCACAGTCGCCAGTGGTCCCCCGGGACCCAGAACCTGGAATACCCACACGGCCACGTCAGCATTCACACAGGTGTTCCGGTGAAGCTTGTGAGTGTCTACTTTGATAAACAGTCGCCTCTGTTTTCTAGATCTTCCAGGGTGTCTTTCACATTAAAATAGTGAACCCATCTGGTATCTATTTTAGGGTTGAGTTTGCGTAGAGTCGCTTTTTCCAAATGGTGAGCTGTGGCTCAGACACCCCTCACTCAACACAGCTTCGACTCTCAGATTCGTGACACCACCTTCATCAGGAGCTAAACTGCCGCACGCGTGCACACGTGGGTCCGGGTGCTCCCCGCTGCGTGCCTGTTGCTCCGTCAGGTTGTTGTGTCGCTATGTTTGCAGCTCACAGCACATTTTGGTGTCAAATCTCCCACTGACTGTTCAGCTTTTCTCTATAGGAACTCTCGCCAGCTTCCACCCCAGATGGACCTGAGATCATCTTTTGTCAATTTCCAAACAAACAAAAACAACCCCAAACCAAACCTGCTGGGAGCGGTGCTACGTCTACACGCTAACTGGCTAAGTGGATGTGCAAATCTGAGCCAAGCACTGGCCTCTTCATGCTACGAACCCTCTCCTCGGGGAAACTTTACTCGCAGGTTGGCTTTCCTGTGCTGGTAGGTGATGAATGAGCTCTTCACCCTCCCCGCGTTTCCGTCTGAAATTCCAGCTCGTGCGCTGATGTCTGCTGTATTTACAAGGTGCTTCTGCTCTCAACTGATCGACAGACTCAAGCCCAGAGGCAAAGCCCACACCTGGTGCCCCGCTGGCAGCTGCTGCTCCATAAATCTTTCTTAAATGAGTCAGTGGCCACCTGACTCAGGAGAGAGTCTGCGCTCTGTGAAAGACTACAACTAGGCTCCGCAAACATTGCTTCTCAGGGTCTGAGGCCTCGCTGGTTTTCCTCATGAGCAAAAACGCTTTCAGGACAAGTATTAGCTTAGTTTCCATTTTGACACTGTTCGTGAAGCCCACAATACTCCCCAAAGGCTACAGAAAGTGAAAGAAGTCAGGACTTGAGCTTCCAGAAACCAAACACTGAAGTCAGCAGCTCCAGCTACACAGCCAGAATGCAGAACAGAGGCCCACGGCCCCAGGCCCTGGCGGCCGCAGCTCCCCAGGAGGGAGGGGGTCCTGCAGAGGCCCCAGCAGAGGCTGAGCCTGGCCCAGGGGAGACCCGGGCCCCCGCTCTTCTCCGTTAAAAGACTCCTGCGCAGCCTGTGGAGATTTCGGGATGAGTTTTCCCATGTGCCAAAGGAGACAGTCGCCAAATAAATAACAAATGGGGTACAGCTCAAGTGGCAGGGCGCATGCTTAGCACGCACAAGGTCCTGGGTTCAACCCCTAGGACCGCCTCTAAAAATAAGTAAATAAGTCCAATTACCCCCTAAAAAAATAAATAAATAAAAAGATGGATGGCGGAATGGGGGTCACACACAATAAAGCTGAAATTTAATGTCAGCAGAACATCTCAGCATCACAAGAGCCAAACACAGAGGCAACAGCTACCGCGTAGACCAGTCCGGGTATGCAGGAGGCGCACCGCCCGCCAGCCGACAGCAGTCAGGGAGGGCGTGGGCTGTTCCCATGCAAGCCTTGGCGGGAGGCACGTGTTCCACCACTTAGGCAAACTACCTGCTCGGCGGCGTCAGCGACCTCAAACAGGGCTGCATCCTCTTTTCTTCTTTTGCAGGGAGAGGAACTGGCCGCCTCCAGCTCATCGGATGTGCCGTCTCCTGCATCTACAAAACCCTCTGAAGCAACTCCCTGTTGAAACATGTTCAGACAGGGCAGGGTGACCACGAGCACCGCTCCAGGGGAACCTAACGGACTCCTCACTCAGGCCCCAGGCAGGGCTGCCCTCGTGCTAGGGCTGAGCCAGCTCCCCAGCTCCTCTGGGCATCCAGGCTCAGCAGGCAGAGGGTCCTGGGTGTAGGGAACCCAAGAAGGGGCTCCTGCAGGTGGGCGCATGGAGCAAATCCGTGTAAGCGAACTGCCCCACGCTGGAGCTGGTGCCTGCAAGTGTGCAAGCAAGCCTGGGGCCTGGTTCCCTAAGCGCCATCCCAATGTCTGGGCAGCTGTGGGGACATTCCTGGAAGGGGCAGGCAGCCCAGCACCTGAGGCCAGGTCTCCGGGCCTCTCGGGAACCATGGGGGTTGGGTGGGGGCCATGCCGGGCATGGTGCACCCTGGGAGGTACAGAGCCGGCCCTGTATCATCCCCTCCTCCCTCCTGCCTCCTCCTCGTCTGAGGAAGCAATGAGCCCAGAGGGCCTTGCTAATGTGCCCCAGGCCACCAGGCAAGACAGGGCAGAGCCAGGGCCCAGTAACAGGGCAGTTGGGCCCAAAACCAAGGCCCAGCTCCTGTACCACGGCTGCTGCGGATGAGGAGAGAGGTCTGTGAGGCCCTTGGACGTGGGTCCATGGAGTACCTGGGCCTCCCAGATGGGGCCTCAGGCGGGCACTGCCCTCAGGGGAGGCACCAGGGGAAGGCCACCAGCCTCTGATGGAGTGTCAGGCAGGGAAGACAGTCTGCGTGCAAGAGGAATTCTCTGAGAGGCACTTGGCACAGCCCCGTGGGTAAGAAGGGCTCAGGCACAAAGCACCCCACCCCCCAGCCCTGGGCGGCTCCATCCAGCGCGTCTCTTCCTCGTGGGGAAGGTGGGTGGGGCGCTAACGCGACGGGGGGTGGGGGTGGGGAATCAATCCATCAGGTTCTCAAGAGGAAGCAAGAACCAGCAAAGCCACCCAGCTAGTCAGCATCAAAGGGCCACCAAAGAAAGGGCAGGCAGGACGGGAGCGCCCCACCGGCCCTGAAACCCCGACACCCCGCACCCACGCCATGACTGCTGGGCTGGGAGGAGGCCAGTCCAGTGGCCTGGGGCCTGGTTCTGGCCATTTCCCTGGCTCCCCTGCGCGGCTTCCCACTGCTGTCAGGACGTCGCAGGCCCTTCCGACAACTCGCACACCACTCCCTGTCGGGGTTACGTAGGGCCACTGCAGGGACTGGGACTGGTCCCAGGAGCCCCTGTGAGCTGATCACAGACAACGCCACCAGCGCTCCTCTGTTCCCTGCCTCTGCCCTCCTGTCCTGTACGGGCACGTGCACACTCAGGCTTCTGTTCTTAGATCCCCTCTGTGACAATACTATGCAGGTTTCTCATACTGAGGTGAAGGTCGCAACCTAACCTGAAATTACCACCTCAAAGCGCACAGCTCAGTGGCTTTTAGCGCCACACCGCCGTCACTTCCGTCTAATTCAAACGTTCTCGTCCCTCCAGAAGGAGCCTGTGCATCCATGTGGCTTTCTCTAGATTCCCTGCCCACCAATTGTGGCAGCCGTTTCAAAATCTTATTCCCCAGAGGAACCTTTGGCTTTGCACCCCAGGCTTCCAGCATGTCTGCTGGTGACACCAGCTGGCACCTTCCACCAGGCAGACAGGACCTTTCCATCCGCCTTCAGCGCTTTTGAGGGACACCCTCCGCACAGCTGCTTTTCCATCCTTAGAGAGTTAGTTCCAGATAAGGGACATTCCTTCCGGGAACCCCCAGACAGGTCATAACAGACAAGCACACTTCCTTGGCGACAGGTCTGCTCGGCCCCTCTGGAGCCGGGAGCCCACGTCAGAACACCAGAACCAGCCTACATCCTGAGACCCCCTGCCCGCGGGAGGGGAGGGCACGGCTCAGTCGCAGCACCTCAGAGCTCTCCTACGGCCAAGCCCTTTTCTTGATCCTGCACTTGCCTGGCTACTGCAAACCTTGGGCTACTTTCCAGAGTTCCAATAAAGCTTTTTCTTACAGCTCTGCTCACTTTTTGGGGTGTTTCTCTGGGGGGACAGGCCCTTGGAGTTCCCTTCTCTGCCTTGTTTGCTGACGTCACTCAGTTAAGTCTATCTACCTACCTCACATCTTGGTAAACAACAAGGACCTACTGTAACTGTGTTCAGTGTCTGTGACCACCTACAAGGGAAGAGCATCTGGAAAAGAACAGACACATACGTGCAACAGAATCACTCTGCTGTACACCTGAAACACCATAAATCAACTATACTTCAATTAAAAAAAGTAAAGAACATTAAAAAAAGAATTCCCTCACATCTTTAATCTCTGACAGAAGTAACAGTTGGAGGCCACCGTGCTTCCTGCTACAAGAATGATACACATGACACCCTCAGGGTGGAATATTTAGGTGGACTCCAATGTCTGGCCATGAAACACTGAGGCTGTACTGAAATCCTCTGCTGAACCCTCACATGCCTTTCTGAGGTTATTTTCTTACACTAAAATCAGAACAGCAGAACAGCAGGTCAAAGGCACCTGCCTTGCTGGGTGGCCCCAACGCATGACTCTCACTCGCAGGGAGAAACCCTGTCCCATGGCTACAAACGCTGGCTTTAAATCAGTCCTTTTTTTTTTTTTTTTAATTGAAGTACAGTCAGTTACAATGTGCCAGTTTCTGGTGCACAGCGCAGTGTCCCAGCCACACATACACATACATACATTTGTTTTCATACTCTTTTTCATTAAAGGAGTAAGTTTAGGAGATTGAGACTCGCAATTGTTAGCCATTAGATATAAAAATAGATAAATAAACCGGTTCTTTAGTTTGATAGGCTTAATATACAACCCTGAAGCTCTTTTAATTTTCAGTGTGTGATTTCAGACGTGGGACATTCATGCCTTTAGTGGCATTTCAATCTTCTAAATGGTCTGCAGTATCTGTTGTGGCCCGTTTTTCTCTTGGGGAGATTTCTGTTTTGTACTTGATTTCTAAGAGCTTTTGACATATTGAGGCGCCTCATTCTTTGCTAAAAAAATTTGTAGGTAAATACAAATCTTTTCTCCGTACAGTTCTTAAATTGTTTGCCCTTCATTTGTGCTTCTCATGTGAGGTGTTCAGTTGTCTTAACTAAGACTTCGAGAGTCAAGTACACCGATGTTTTGTTTATATTTTTCTACTTCGCTTTAATTACTAGAAAATCTTTTTCCATCCGTGGGTCAGACAAATATCCATGTATATTTTCTCCAGCTGGCTTTGTACATGTCAAGGTCTGTTTCTGGGTAGTCGGTCCAGAATGCTGATCCCCCCAGGACTCGCTGTTTTAATGACTGGCTTTGTAACATGTTTTTGTTTGTCTAGTACAGCAAGTCCCACTCAAGGCTTTTATTTTTCACAGTTGTCTTAGTTATTTTTTGCTCATTTTTTTTCTTCCAATAGAGCCTTAAACATATGCTATCAAGGTTTTTAAAAAAAAGCCCCGGAGGAGGAGGGTATAGCTCAAGTGGTAGAGCACATGCTTGGCACTGTGAACGAAAAATACTGCAAACCATATCAGTAAACGAAGAACGCTGAAGCCATCAAGTCTTCAGCCGCTGCCACACACCCGCCCCCTCCCCAGCAGTGAAGACAAGCCTGCAGCCCGGCCTCTGCAGCCACTCACAGTGGTGCCCTCTGAGGGGACTCAGAATAATCAAGGACAAGATACTGGCCTTCCATAGCTAGGTGCTTGTCAAACGAATGAATTCAGTGAGCCCAAATGTTTGCTTCCTCCCACACAGAGAAAAGTGCTAAATTCTTTAACTTGAGATGCCTGTTTTTCTTTAGATAAAAAGCAATCTTATTGTTCCAACTACCTGCTCTGTGTTGTAAAGCTCCTGTATATCCGAGCCCCTCCCCTACCTCTTTGGAGCAGTCCCTCGGAGCAGTCCCTCAGAGCATCCGAGAGGCTGTCATCGTGGCTCAGAGTCCTCCCGCCAAAGAAAACATAACTCTCATCTTTCAGGTTGTGCATTTATTTCAGTCGACAACATGCACAAGGTCCTGGTCCCCAGTACTTCCTCCAAATATCAATAAATAAATAAACCCAATTACCACCCCTTCATTAAAAAAAAAAAAAAAAAGCCCTAATCCTGCTGGGCTCCATACCATTTTCAATCGCAGTGTCACGTGCATTCACCTCCTAACGGTCTGTGTTCCTTGACATCCACTTCGAGAATTTGCCCAAATTTTCAGTGTCCCTCATGGCCCAGGCTCGGAGCTGGCCATGCTGCTCTGGAGACTACTGTCCGAGGGGCAGGACACGCACACTCACACGCACACACGCATGTACCTACCACACACGCACACTCACAAGTGTGCACAAACACAGCCGCCGCAGCACCTCCCGCCCCACCAGCCACAGGGAACAACTGAGGACCAGACAGGACACCAGCCCACCCAGACAAAGAGATACTGTCCTGGTCAGTCCTGCAGGAGACCTGGGAGCAGACACGGCCGTCTGCGTGTGGACAGGCTGGACTCTGGCGCGGGGACCTCTCCCCCACCATCCTCCCTGAATCTGTCCAGGTAACTCCCTGCAAGCCTCACCTGGGCTCCAGCCTGGGTCCCTTAGGAGAGGCTCTCTTGGGGTCTGACCGTCACCGAGAGACAGGATTCGGCTCCTCTTTGAAGAAGAGCGTCTGGCTGGCAGCATTTCCCCAGCACCCTCCATCCGACTTTCCCCTGGAGACTGGAGGCACCTCAGGGCCTGCACAGTCCATGCAAAAGGCCCAGAGAAGAGCCAGACACCCACATGGCAGAAGCTCAGGCACCGAGACCCTGCCGAGCCCCAGCTTCTGGCAGACACGCGCGCTGAGTCTGCTAGGAGGAAGAGGTGGGGCCCCAGAGCGGCAAGAACACAGCGATCCTGCAAGGAATCAGGCACGAGGAGGCAGCTGTGCCACAGCCCAGGGCGCAGGGGCCAAGGGGCTGGACAGCAGGGAAGGGAGGCCGTCCTGGAGAGGACATACGGACGTGGGGATCTCGCTCAGCCACCGAGGAAACCACAGCAGGAAAGAGCGTCCCTGCAGAGCACGGATGGACAGAACCGCTCCTCCCAGACCCCCTTCCCCAGGGGCCGGGCACTCACCGTCTGGATTTGCCAGGAGGCTTCCGAACAGGGCTTGCCTGGGGCTTCTTGCCAATCATCTGAGCCCAGGGATGAGAAAGAGCTGCTGTCCTCCATCAGCTCTTGTCCACCCTCCATCTCTCCCTTTGGGGCCGATGTCGCCTTGAGGTTGTTCTCAGAATCTACAAAGGCAGATGCACATGGGTCACATCTCGGAAAAGTGAACATCAGGAAGGAAGACTCGGACTCCTCCCTCGAGCGTTGTCCAGGATTAGTCCTCTCCTGCTCCAGGTGGGGCAGGTAACCCAGCAGGACCCACGGGCCTCTCCGGGACAGACCCCTCCCCCATAGCCTCTGCTGCAGCTCCTCTCGGAAGGACCCAAATAACTGTCTGATGCATATTTCCAGAGTTTTTCAGATGCTAAAACCACCAGGAAATGGCAGTTAACTACTTGATGATCCTGAGCACTCAGCCCCCAGACCTTCCGGCACCTAAGGATTGATCACCGTCAATCAGAGAGTTGTGTGCAGGTGATCACACACCGTAGGAAGCCCACCTCTCAGCCGGCCTTTACAAATTGTGCAGCTGAAACCCTCTGGGGACTTCAGGGACATTTTTGCACGAGCTGCCCATCCTCCTGCAATAAACCTTTCTCTGCTGCAAACTGACGTCTCCGTGTGTTCGGCCTCCCTGTGTGTCAGGAGCACACGCTTGCGTTCAGTAACGAACCTGGACAACTTCTTCTGTCGGGTGGGCACGAGGGACCCGGGATCCTGGCCCCAACCCAGCAAGAGAGCGAGGGCTCTGAATGTCCAGCACCTCCCTGTGTCCCCGTCAGCAGAGCCACCCGGACCCTGACGTCTGCAGAGCTCCAAAACGGAATGGCCACGCGTCCCCCCTTCCCCAAAGCAGCTCCTCTCTCTCCTCAGGGGTGGGTGCCCCATTCTCAGCCCTTCTCTCTGGGGTCTCCCAACACCTCCCTGGCCATCTGTGTACCCTGGGGGCTGGCCTGCTTCCAGAATCACACCTCATTTAGAGCCGTCATCAATACAGCACCGAGTGCCTGACACAATGACCCCACCGCCCACAAGGAGCCCTTCAGGGGCCTCCATTTTCCAATCAGGGTCTCAGTGCCCACCCCCCGCCCGCCACAGACACACACACACTCTGCTGCCGAAAGATCGGCCCGTCCCTGACAAGCCAAATGACTCAGAGCCCGGGTTTTGGAGCTTAGAAGAAAAGAGGGAGCTTTATTACCTCGCTGGGCAAAGGGGACTCCCAGCAGGCTGCTGCCTTCAACACTGTGCACCCCCTTGGGGATGGGGTGGGGTGGGTACACAGCCACAGCTCAGACAGTAAAGCATCGAAACAGGCAACAGAATCACTTTCTCATCAGAAGACTTAGAGCAGCGTCATGATGCCTCCAGGCGACCAGTTCTGCAGAGGCTAGAATCTAAGCACTCAAGGTGTGGTCTTCTTGGCAATTCAGGCTGTTTTGCAAGGTTACAGTCCTGTGCCCTTGTCCTTGGAGAAGGACTCAGAGGCCAAGCAGGATGATCACTTTCAACGACCGGAATAAAGTACAAACAGTAAGATCAATAGCTTCGGCCTGGAGCTGCGAGTAGCAGCTGGCCGGTGAGGTGTGTGGCCGTTCTCAGGGTGAGCAGAAGAACAAGCAGTCTGTCAGCCTAAGTGTGGCCATCTCATTACTCCTCCTTCAACTCCAGGTGGTTTATCCGCCTAAAAGCCTCCCTTAGCCTGAGCCCCAAGCCCCAGGGCCTCTCCCAGTCTTATCACCGAGACAGGAGGGAAGGGGGCAGGACACAGCCACTCAAGAAATGACAGCAATTTAACACCAAAATGGTGGAAGATTCACCTCCCAGTTGTCCTTAAGGATTAAGAGGTTTGACTTCTAGCGGACCTTGAGCTTCACTGTATGCTCATTGTAACAGGTGATCGAATAACACGCCAGCAGGAGCCATGACAGCCCCGAGGCTGACCGCAAAAGGCCAGAGGATGGGCGGTGGCCCAAGTCCTGGGAATCCCAGCCCCCTCCCCAGGGCAGTTGGAATGGTCCCACCTGTAGGCGTGTGAAGCTACTGAGCCCATAAAAACTGACACCACCAGCCTAGCGGCCCTTGGCGCTCTCTCTCCCCTTTGCAGACGGCCCGCGCTCTGTCTGTGGAGTGTGTGCCTACTTTCACTTCAACCTGAGCACCCAATTCCCGCACCTCTTTCCTGGCCTTTCTCTTGCCTCACACTCTATGCAGTGTGTGTCTCTCTAAATAAACCTCCCTTTACCCAACGGTGGCTCGCACTTGAATTCTTTCCTGCACGAAGCCAAGGACCCACACCTGGCGGGGCACGTGCCAGGGGCTCAGCAGAGACCTGGGACTAGGCCCTCCTAACGCCCCACGTCCGTTTTCCTGCATCACCACCGCCCTTCTCTGTAAGTTCAGGAAGGCAGGCAGCCGTGGCTTTGTTCTCCTTGGACTTCCCTGTTCCTGGAACACACAAGCCCTCAGGACCCATTCACTGGATGATTTTCATTAACAGGACGTCTACAAACACACTATGATCCTTAAGGCCAAAGAACTAAACAAAGCTGGGAGGATATTCGTAAGGCACAACAGCCCGGGCCGCTGCCCTTGGTGACAAACGGGGCATCCGGACCCCTCTCCTTTCCTCCAGCCTCCACAGCGGGGGCGGCCCCCCACTAGCCTGGTCCAATCAGAAGCTGGCGTTTCCCCGGCACCGGTGATCGGCGGGACAACCCGGCCCCAGGGCTGGTCCCTGGGGTTTCTGACCCATCAGCTCCTTCCTCTCAGTCAAACAGACCCTATGCTCGGCGCTCAGAAACTGTCGGACCAGTTTGCCCCTGAGAGGGCAGCCACCCAAGGACAAAGCAGGGCTGCGGGGAACTGGGAAAGATGCAGAGACGTGTGCAGACCGGAGCCCCTCCGTCTGGACACGGGTGTGTGCACCTCGCATAGTCCTCCTGGTCACCTCCAATATCAACAGCCAGTGCCTGTGAAGATCAGTACAAATAATCTAAAAAAGACAGTTTCCCAAAGGCAAGTAAGAGGTAGTTCAAGGAAGAAGAATTACAAGTCAGCTCTTAACCCTTGAAAAGACACTTGAACTCACAGACATAGAAAACAAACAGTTGCCAGGGGGAATGGGGTGGGAAGGGATAAATTGGGAGTTCGAGATCTGCAGATACACACTACTATGTATAAAGTAGATGAACAACAAGTTTCTACTGTAGTGCACAGGGAACCATATTCAGTATCTTGTAGTAACTTGTGGTGAAAAAGAATATGAAAACGAATATTCATATGTTCATGTGTGCCTGAAGCACTGTGCTGTGCACCAGGAACTGACACAACACTGTAAACTGACTGTACTTCAATAAATACATATATAAAAAAGAAACAAAGAACAGAAAAGAAAAAATACTTGGCTTCTCTACCAATCAAGGAAGTGAAACCAAGAGGTACCATTTCCACCTTTCCGACTGGCCCAGAGCTAGAGCGGGCATGGCTGGAAGTGAACCTCAAAGACCCTGCAGGCGGAGCATACCGCTGTCCCCCGACAGGTGGGGCACGGGCTCGCCAGGTGCACGCACGCGGGGCAGCATGACCTCCCCCGCAGCGGCGCTGCGAAACAGCTGTGCGTGCAGGCAAACAGACACACAGGTATCCAGAGAGCTGAGAGGGCCTTCAGACAGATCCCCAAATCCGGTCAATGGCTCATCAGCACATGAATGGGGAGGAGGGCAGGGGCCTCACAGGCAAGCCCAAATCACTGCTAGGAAATTAGTTCAAGCTACATCAGTCAGGCGCACAGACGCCAAGGCCGAGGCTCCCTAATGAGCCCTGGGTCTGCAGCGCATGCACCCCTGGGTCGGCCACCAGCCAGCTGGGAGCCCCAGCAACCCCGGCCCCGCCCTCAGCTGGAAAATGGGGGCTGCAGCTGCCCTGCCCTGAAGACTAAAGAAAGTAACGCATGCTTCAAGCTTTTATATGAGGTCCCTAGAGCAGTCAAATTCAAAGAAACAGAAAGCAGGATGGCGGGTGCCAGGGGCCGGGGAAGGGAGGGGAGTCAAGTGTCTGATGGGAACAGAGCTCCAGTTTGGGAAGATGAAGAGGTTCTGGAGACGGGTGGGGGTGACGGCTGCACTACACTGTGAACGTGCCTAGTGCCACTCAGCTGTGCACTTAAACATGGTTAAAATGGCTAAGTTTTGAGTGTTAACGCGAATAACCAATCCATAACAAGGAGGAGAAGAGAGTTTTATTGAAGTCGAACCGAGAACTATCCATCCAGCCCGGGAGGCAGCCTGGCAGCAGCTCGGAGGACAGGGGCCCCTCCCTTCAAGATCAGCATGCATACAGCAAGGCCGCGTGACCCTGATTTCTGGGAGGGGAGCCTTCAGCCTGGGGGGTGCTGACATGGACTCCACGGAGAGGGAGGTATTTATTCTTATCTTTAGAATGGGGTCTTTAATGGTTAAAGCACACGCGTGACGTCTGTCTGTCAGGACATGAGTCAGGCCGGTCAAGTTCACACAAAGTTCAGGCTGAGTCAGGTGTAAGCTCGAACGACTTCCCTGGGCCATAGTTTGTGAAAATTTCTTCCATCATACGTCTTAAATGGTTTACCGCAATTAGAAGACAAAACAAAACCAGCCACCCCAAAGAACACAGCGCTGCCAGCCCCCGATCCTCCCACCTCCAGGTGGCCCGGGGGCAGGGGCAGTGAGCGCCACCAAATACACCACTTTGGCTCAAGGATTACTTTCAGCTAAAGACAATTAATTTACAAATTTTCCATCCGAAATTTCCATCCGTAAGGGGGCCAGTACCAGGAAAAGAACCATTACTAGAGATGCCTTTTCACCAAGAAACTTATCTGCGTAACACAGCAACCCCAGTTTTCCAAACGTCTCCTCTGCCTTCCTGCGAAGAGCTCCCCTCCCCTTTGTATCCCCAGACCTGGACGTTAACAGAAGCTGCAGGCACCCGGCTGCCTTCTGGGCCTCCTATTTTTATGGGGCTCCTGTACGTATGAAATGTTAATCTGTCTTTTATCGATTTCTTAGACCAGCCAAAGAATTTAGGAGGGAAGACGGAGATGTTTTCCTCCCCTGCAGCCATGGAAACCAAGCGGCCGCATCTGTGGGCCCACAAGCAAGGACAGGTGGGAGGCTCCTTCCCTAGCCAGTGAGCCCCCCACTGCCACAGCCCGATCCCGGGCAGCCTGTCCCCACGGCAGCTGCCTCTCGAGCTCCCCCAGCGGCCCCCGGCCCTTCCTGGACTCCTCTGGGCTCTCGGGCTGCTGCTGAGACAATAGACAAGTAACACTTGGAAAACGCAGAAAATAAAAGAATAAATACATTGCCCAGAAACCCCCACAAAATAACCTCCCAGCACTCAAGGGGGAGGTCCCACCTGGATTGCTCGGGGCACCTGCCAGAACACCGGGAACTTGGAGCGGGGAAGGGGCTCCTTACCACCACCTTCCCTCTGCCCGCTATACCTGCTGGCATTAAGAGCCCTCACCATCAGGCCAGGCGAGCATCAGCCCTGCTCCACCGTCAGACGGCACCAGCATCACCCTGGCAAAGGTGACCACCCTCCACCTATGCCCAGGGTGGCCTGGAACTCTCCACACACTCCCCTCTCACACCTTTATCCACGTGGCTTCCCACGACCGCCCCAACCCAGGCGTCCCGGCAGCTCTGGACAGCTGCACTGCAGCCTCTCCCGGCTCCATGGATGCCGGCGCTGCCCGAGTTCCAGAGGGATGGGCCGCACCTGCAGCACCGGAAGCAGCCTAGCATCCAGGACACCCAGGGTCACGGGCTGGGCAGCCTGGCAGACCTATAAGTAGCTGAAAGGCAGAAATAACCCCCTTAGCAGCTCCAGCCAAGTCTCCCAACATCTTGGTTTCAGTTTCCTTTCTTGTATGAGAGAGGCTCAGCTGGGGTGTGAGTAATCAGACAAGACTTCAGGCATGAAGCGGTGGGGGTGGGGTGGCTGGGGGTGGCTGGGGGTGGCCCGTTAAGCCCCAGGCTCTCGGAACGATCAGGGTCAGGAGCCCGGCAGTCTCACCATTCAACATCTGTGTCCTCAGCCCTGTGATGAGGTGCTGAGTGACCAGGACTCGGTTCCTGCCCCTGCCCAGTGACCCAGCCCTAAGGACAATGGCCCTATCCAGCGCTCACTGCGCTCACAGAGGAGAGGTGGGCAGCCCAGAAGCCAGCCAACCCCCAACAGCTCTCAGGGCCTTCGGCCCTCGAGCTGGCAGACACGCCAAGCAGCTCAGAGGGAGGGTTAGTGACCATGCCCTGCTTAGGGCTGGGGGCCTGGAGTGACCTCTGACCTGGCCAAGGTGGACCACTGCCCTGCCTGCTCTCCCTACCCGCCTGGACTGGTGGGACCCTGGAAGGTTACCGCCCACGGCATTTTGTGCAAATGCCACACATCTGTGTTCTCAGACACGGCTTTCTCCTCTGTTCTGTTGGCAAACAAACCAGCAGCCCTGTGAAAGCCCCTCGCACAAAATTAAAGGGAAGCAGAGGGAGCCAGCTTTCCTGGAGACCCTCCCAAAGGGGTCAGTCTCTGGAGGGCCAGGCACAGGACCTGAGACTCAAAGGAAGCCCTGATTTTCTCCTGTTAGTCTGTCTCATGTCAACTTAATTGAGACCAGCCAGAAGGACCAGAAGGGAGAGGAAAATTTCTTCCTCCCCGATAACGCTGAGGCCAGCAAGCCCTCAACCGCAGCTTCCTTCCAGGGCAAAGGCTCTGGCTCCGGGGCCACCTGCCTGAGTTTAAATCCTGTCTCTGCCAGTTGCTAGCTGAGTGACTGTGGGTGAGTTACTTAACCTCTCTGTGCTTCACTCTCGGCATCTTAAAATGGAATTGATGACAGCTCCCCCCTCAGTATTCAGCGCAGCGTCAGGCACATCACAGGTTAGCCCATTGGATTTATTTGTTTTTTCAGTCTTGGAGGCCCCCCAAAACCCTCCTCCCAAGGCCCCAGTCAGTTCTAGTGACCAGGGGTGGGGAACCCCAGCAGGTGGAAAATTCTGCCGGGACACCAAAGACCTCAGCCACGCCACGATTTGATACCTGGACTAAGGAGCTGATGATGAGAACAGACACTCGGCTGCCCACAAAGTGCGTGATTGTGTGACCCCTTGAGCCCTGTGTATTCCCGAAGAAAAGACAGAACCCTCAGGTTTGACTTTCAGCCAGAGCCCTCCTGAAAGGTTAGCAGTAAAGAAAATTAAAAAAACCCAGCAACAAAAAGTCGCCACCTCTTCATGCTTCATACAGTCCAGAGACAGCATGTGTAACGTGAACACTTCGCACAAATGCAGCAGAAACAAGAACGATCAAAGAACTGGGGATGTCCGTCCCACCCCCAACTCAAATGCACCTTCTTTGATTGATTCAGCAGTTACTACAAGCACCTACTGTGTTCCACGCACATACAAGAGGCTCAGAATAGAACAGCGAACATGAGGACCAAGGTCTCTGAAGCCCCACCAAGGGTGGTCCGAGGGCTCCCAGGACTGACGCCTGGGGAAGTGCACGGGGAGCGAAGGGATGGAGGGTCAGAGTGGGCCTCCAGAGAGGAGATAGTGGAGCAAAGACTGGAAGGAGAGGATAGGGAGCTGTGCTGCCCTCTGAGGAAAGGTGTGTTCCAGGCAGAGGGAACAGGCAGTGCAAGGGTCCTGTGGTCAGAGCACGCTGAGTTTGTACCAGGAGGGGCATGGAGACAGTCTAAGGTCCCAGTCGCGGAGAGAATCAAGCAACCACAGGAGTCAGCAGGTGAGGCCCGCCTGGCACAGCTCTCCTGACATGCGCCCACCGGCCGCCCCTCACCAGGAAGAGGCTTGTGCAAGCCGCAAAGACCCCTCACCCCACCAGGTGGGCTGGGATGCCACTTCCAGGCAGCACCCTCTGAAATCCTCTAAGATTCCTTGGCTCAGCCTAGTACTTCCCATTCCCAAGGGGAATAGGAACCCCAGGTTCTCTTCGAGAAATGAAATTGAAACTCTTTAAAAAGTGACAGGTGCCTCCAGCAAAGGGACAGATAAAACTGTATTTCTAAGAAAAGTGCTTCTTCTAGAAAGAGTTCTTTAGCCACAGACGACCTTGCTCTGCTGGCCTGGGCTGCCTGCTGGCCGAAGTCTCCATTTCTAGGAAGAGAGGCAGGACTGAGCTGCCTGCCCACCCCCACGACCCCCACTGCATCCCCAGCCCCCTCAGGGCCCTACCTGGTACGGGGGCTACACGGAGCAGCTTGTGTCCACATTGGCTGCAGAACTTGGCACCTTCCTCTTTGGAGATATGTCGGCAGTTACGACATTCCATGCCTCCAGGGAGGGGACTCTCCGAGGCTGGCATGCTCCTGAAGATCTGGAACCAAGAGCAAGTGTCCCGAGGCAGCCAGCTTTATACACAGCCTCCTGTCATGTGACCATAGCTTTGCTTCAGTTTCATTTTCTGTGAAACTGAAATTACCGCGACCCAGAAGTTCTCCCTGCTCAACTGAAACCCAGCCTGATCGCCTCCCCAGAGGTGTTCACAGCCTGCCTCATCCCAAGGCCTCCCCTTCCAACACCCTCCTGGTCTGAGCCCTGCGGGGCTCCAGCACCCATTTCCTTTTCTGCTGTCCCTGCCAGGCGCCGCCTGCCAGCCTCCCCCTGCCAGCCTCCTGAGCTCTCTGCCACTCAGTGAGTCTAAAACTGTCCCGCCCAGCTGAGACTGGGAGCCAGGACAGCTGAGCCGGGTGAGTGCAGACTGGGGGGTGGGGGGCGGGCAGGCAGAGGCACAGCTTGTGCAAACACCTGAGATAAGACATGGGCTGAAGGTACCTGCCAAGTTCCCCGGGCAAGGGCCTCGGCCTCTCTGTGCCTCTGCAGAAATGCTAGCAGCAAATGGCTGAGTCAGAGCCTGCGGGAGGGACCGGCCTGCACGGGGCTGCCCAGGGCTACAGGGCTGGCAGCTAGGAGCCAGGGCTCAAGATTCCTAACAACGGGGGCTGCCACCTACTAAACCCGTGCTTTCCTCATTGACCACCCAGCCCTCAAAACACCCTCCGTGGGGGTGACAGCAAACCGAGGTCAGGGCCATGCCAAGGCCAGGACTCAGGCCAAGACCACCCAGCCTCCAGAAGGTGTTCAGTGCATCCATGGTGAGAGTGGGGAGACAGCCATCTTGGCTCCCGGGGCACAGAGATCCACCTGCCTCCCTTTCCTGCTGCCTTCAGTCCCAAGAACTCTGCCTGAGCAGTGGCGAGCTGGCTCCTTCGCCTCTGTCTGCTGGGAGGGTACCCAAAGGGCCCCCGGGTGGCCACTTCCCTGCTCCAGCCCTGCTGCTGGCCCTTGCATCCCACTCTCTTCCTCACTTCATCTGAGGCATGGGTGCCCGTCTGCCACCACAGCTTGGTGTCCCCGGTGGTGGCCTCCTGGGGAGCATTGCAGGGACTCATCGAAAGTAGTCAGCATGCGAGGTCTTCTCCAGGCCCTGCCCCCCACCGCCCCCTCTCTTCCATCGGCCTCGGGCAATACTGCCGCTGTGGTCTGGACACTCTCACTCAGACTCTCAGTGACTCCCCCGGCCAGGCCTCTCTCTTCTCCTAAGTCCTTCCTTCCAACCTCTGCTTCCCCACAGGCCAGGAACCTCACAGTAGGGATCAGAAATCCTCACTCAAGTGTCCTATTGTTCCTCCTGGGCACCAGGGGTCTAAGGGTAGACGTGAGTGGCCAGCACCACCACTTCTCTATTCAATCAGCTTCCTGACTTTCCCCTTCTCCCTTTTTCCCAGCCACATCCCCCAAACCACCACCAAAGAAAACCAGGTGGTGGCCCCCACCGTCCTCACACGCCCTTATCCTCAGCCCTCCTCCACCTCCCTACGGCCGCACCCCACTCGTGGCTCTCAAGGCCACTATCGGAGAGGTGCCAGCCTGGCCTTGGGCCCGGGACCGCGGGCAGCCCTGGTAAGCCGGGAAGAACCCTGCACTCTGGGAAGCGCAGTGATGTGGGCAGTGAATGCTGTTCTCCTAAAAGTTACTATGAAATAAAGATATGGGTATCTTTCGCAACATCACTTTTCCGTTGCTGTAATTACTGACAACGAAGGATTCCATCGAGATAGAGGCCCAGGCCCTCAGGTCTGCCAGTCCCCGTCCGCTATCAGCCTCTGCGCGCCCGCTCCCCGGGCAGCGTGGCTCGGGTTCAAAGCCTGCGCCGGGCTCTTCCCGGCCGGGGAGTATTCCGCGCCCGAGGCTGGGCCCCCGGGAATGTCGCCGGGATGCTGAGAAAGCGGGCCGCCCCTCGCCCACACCTGCTGGGCGCAGCCGAAGAGCGGAGTTGGACAAGGAGGTTGGACAAGGAACCCCCGGGGAAAC
The DNA here is from genome assembly GCF_009834535.1 of Camelus ferus. Classification (NCBI taxonomy): domain Eukaryota; kingdom Metazoa; phylum Chordata; class Mammalia; order Artiodactyla; family Camelidae; genus Camelus; species Camelus ferus. The sequence continues at coordinate 21,612,820 of NC_045711.1, forward strand.
CGAAACTTGGCGCCGCAGGAAGGGGCGGAAGGCGGGGCCCGGCGCGGCCGGCAGGCGGACGGCGCGCATCAGGACGCAGGCGCCGCTCCCGGGCAGAGCCTCGGGCCGGGCCGCCGTCACCCAGACCCAGACCCGCGGGACCCCCGCCCCGCTGGCCCGCACCCCGACCCGGGAGACACCCTCGAACCCAGGGGGCCCACAGCCCGACCCGCGGGGCACCCCGGACCCACGGGCACTTGCTCCCCACACTCACGGGACCCAGCATCCCTCCCTGTAAACCCGCACTCCGCCCACCGAGACCCGCGTCCAGCGGACCTGCGCCCGGACCCCGCAGCGGCGCGGCGCGTCCCCGCCCTGCCCGCCAGCTGGCACCTGCGCGGCTCCGGCGCCTGCACCGCCGCGGGCCTGCGCGGTTTCGTTTCTCGAGTCCTGGGTCCGGCTCCTCCGGCATCTGCCGGCTCCGCGGGGTTGGCGCGGGTGTGGCCGGAATTCCCCGTCGATTGGCGCCCCCCAGTGGACCCGGAGCCCGGCCAAGTCGCCCGCCTCCAGGGAGGTGCCTTCTGCCTCTGTGGGCGCGGGTCGGCTCTCGGAGGAGCCCCGAGGACACGAGGTGGGTCACTCAGCCGAGATTCAGGCCACTCGGGTGCAAAGTGGAGGTCACCTGCCCCATCGCATCGAGGCCTTGTGTGGATTAAGTGACCCCAGCGGCCCACACACCGCCCTCTGTTGGCAACTGATAACCTAGAAGCCACCACCCCAGCCTGCCTCTGTACCCCCTCCCTCTGGTCTTCAGTTTTCTCATCTGTCAGGCTCATAGTCCCGCCTCCTAGGGCTGTTGGAGAGCTGCTACTGGGGCGAACGCCGGTGATCCAGGCCCCAGGCAAAGTGCCTGATGGACGTGGTCTGTCTTACTCCTCCCTGTCCTCACCCCTCCCAACCAGCATGGGCCTGAGAGCGCTTGTTGGGAGCCTAGTGCAGGCCCACGGGCTGCAAAACGCCCGTCGGGACAGCCATCATTATTAACTGGGTTCCCACCCACCTCTCCCACCCTCTCCTTTCCCACACCCTCCAGTCGCGCTGTCCTTCCTCTGGGCTGGGAACAGCGAGCTCTGTCCTTCCTGGGGCCCCCTCCTGCGCTGCCTACCCCTTGCAGGGCTGGCTTCTACCTGTCATTCAGTCTCGGCGTCTCTGAGCTCAGGCAGCGCGAGAGTTTGGAGAGATGCCAGCCGAGCTCGGCTGTGCCTGGCAGAGTGGGAACCTGTGGACCTTGCTGCCGTGTACCTCAGAACCCTGGGCCAGCCCCAAAGTGCCCAGGAGTGACTACAGAGCCAGCAGAATGGTCATCACTGTCAGAGTGAACACACCATGTGGCCTGAGAAAACACATTGACCTCCAGGTGCAGCAACTTTAGTTGTAAAATCCAACACTACCTTAAGGAATTAGAATTCTTCCAGTGAGAGATCAGACCCCGTGAACGGAGGCACCTTTGGGATTTTTAAGGCCATTTTCATGGCCCCGGGGTATCTTCCCTCCACCTTCTTCTCTGCATCCTTGTCCACTGCTTAGAGGAATCATGAAACAGGAAAGAGATTTTAAAAATCCAGCTTTAGAGAGACGGGCTGGGGGTGGGGGGGTCACTGCCCTGCCTTCCACTTAGTTTGTGGTTCAAGAAACTGTGGAACAATCCGGCTGGATTGTCAGATCGCCTCCTCTAATGAGTCTGCCTTCGCCTGTGCAGTCCAGTCTGGCCAAGCTGCCCGAAGCCGGGGCTGTAGCAAGCGCTTCCAGGCATAGATTTCAGAGTGACACTGGAACTCTAACACTCAACACCCAGAAGAGGAAGCCCGCTTGCCACAGGGGGCCTCGGCTTCCTACTTCCGGAGAAATCAGTGTGTGGTGTGGTCAGTGTGGACATCCTGTTTTGCCAGGTGTTCCAAAGAAGAGAAAGGTTCTTGACACTGTCTACCTCCAGGTGTTGGGAACCTGGCTGTAAGTGGCCCTGTCAGCATGCCAGCTAAACCAGTAAAGATGGTTAGCAACCGAAAGAACCGAGTTCATCAAAGACGAAGAATATGAAAAGGAATGTGTATGTCCATGTATGACTGAAACATTATGCTGCACACCAGAAACTGACACAATATTGTAAACTGACTACACTTCAATTTTAAAAATTAAAAAAAAAAGACAAAGAGAGAAAAGCCAGGTGAATACCCACAGAGAAAACCCCTCCGTTTCCCTGGTGTGCATCAGTGCAAAAAAACGTGTGCGTGGAAACAGGCACACAATTTTTAAAAATGATAGTCTAGCATAAAATAATATATAGACATCGTAGGGGATCTAACATACTTGGAAAGTAAGACAGAAAAGGACAAAATACAAGGGGAGTGGTAGGTGCAGTTTACGTTGCGGCGCTGAACCCGGAGCAGACAGAGACGGACTAGGCAGAGGAGGGTGGTGGGGTGGCGGGTGCATGGAGGAGGGGACTTGATGGAAGGTTTCAGTGGCATCATCTCCAGCTTTCCATCTCCCTAAAAAGACGGTGCTGTAGATGCGGCCACTTGAGTGTGGGCATCCTCTCTTCCTGGCCCGGTCCGGTGTTCACAAAGGGCCCCAGAGAACACCTGCCTGGTCGCTATTCCCCAGGTCAGCTGCGCAGCACAGCAGGGAGTCCCTGGGGAGGCAGCCCCGCCCACTGCCCACCTGGCAGGCCTGGAGTAGACCACGCCTGGTCCCCTGGGTGTTGGATCATTAGACATGTCCTTGGTCCTGTCCTTGCCGCCACCAGCGTCTGTAGAATGGATTCGGACAGAACAGCATTTTGGCCCATCTTGCTCCTTGCTGCCTATCTTGGTAATCCTGGAGTCATCTGCAGGAAGGATGCTCTCTGAGGCACGCTTGGCTGGGAGGGTAATTGTGGTGAGAGGCCAGAACAAGGGACCCTGTGAGGGAAGTGTGAGGCCCAGGGACGCAGCTGAGCCCCCGCCAGGCAGCATGGCTCCACCTCCCGGCTGCAGACTGGCGCATCCAGCCGGCCGTCTCAAAGCAGGGCCTGTGTGAGCAGGCAGGCGGAGCTGAAGGCTCACATTAACTCCAGAGCCTGCAAGAGGGGCCTGGAGTTCCCGGCGTGGACTGCATCTGCCCCACAGCCCGCCTCCAGACCTTCATTTCAGCTCTGCTTTCCCCACAGAAAGGCAGGGCTGAAGCTCAACAGTTAGGTAGCTCACTAACCAGGCTTTGGGGCTCTGCTCAGTCGGGGTCAGGCTCGGCCGACGGGGGCCAGCTCTCTGGGCCTGGATGTTCTTGGCAGGATTGTGCTCTTTGGAAGCTGTGGAGTAAAAGCTGACCCGAGTCAGATGGCCCCCATGTTAAAACAGTGGGGACCAAACATTCAGTCTTGTGCCAGCACAGAGTGAGTTCACCCACCTTGGACTGCGGACAGAACAACAGCCCGTAAGGAAGGACTATGGCTCCTTTCTCAGTTAGGGAGGCAGGCGGGGCAGAATTGAGAAGAACAGAACGGAACAGCTTCATGGCTCCCAAGACGGCGCCTCCCACCATGCATGTCTCTGTCTCCTGTTCTTACGAGGACACCACCCAAGTCCAGTATGACTTCATCTGAACTTACCTAATTATGTCTGCAAAGACCCTATTTCCAGATGAGGTCGCGGTCACAGCCACAAAGGGTCAAGAATATAAACTCTTCCTTTTCTGGTTGCAGCCACGCGCGCTGAGGAGCTTTTGTCTAGACTGGCAGCCCTGCCGTCCAAGGACCCTCCGCGGTCGGTGCAGGTCTGCGGACTCAGGAAGGTGCCTACAGCTGCAGTGCACTGCGCGTGACGGGACGGCCTCATCAAGGTGATGGGCAAGCCCTGGGGATGACTGAACTGTGCACACTGTGATACAAACTACAGGAGTCCGTTTGGCTTCTGGGCAAGGAGTGATTTGCTGGTGTGGACATCCAAGTGCTAGTGAAGGTGGTGGTCATGTGGTCCATCCCAAAGCCTTGGTGGCCTATCACCAGAAGTATCTGGATGAGGCTTCCAAGAAGGAGATCGGGAGGCAAGGTATACAGCTCAGTGGAAGAGTGCATGCCTGGCATGCGTTGAGAAATCAGAAAAACCTGGATTCAGATTCAGCTCCCTCCAAGCCCGCCACACCATGCTGCCTCCTCAGCCGTGACTTTCAGAGTTTCTTGCAGTTATCTCGAGTTCCAGGGGAGAAAAACACACGCCCAGCCCCCAGACAACATGTACCTTCCTAACCATTTTAGGTTTGTACATTCTAAACCCGCATCATCGGACACAGCAGCCCCGAGACACAGGTGGCATTGAAGACTCCACATGTGGCTGGTCCAGGCTGAGATGTGCTGTGCGCGTATAATTCACACCGGGATTTAGTATGACAGAAATAATGTTACATATTTCATTGATAAGTTTTATACACGTCACCTATTGAAAATATTCTTTTAAATATTTATTTTTAATGGAGGAATTAGGGATTGAACCCAGGACCTTGTGCGTGCTAAGCACGCATTTTACCACTAAGCTATTTCCCTCTCTCTGAAAATATTTATTTTGGATATAATCAGTTACATACATACATATGTTAATTTCACCAGTCTCTTTTTACTTTTTTAATACTGCTTCTTGAAATGTTAAAGTGACCGCGTGGCTTCCACTAGGGGCTCACGCTGTGTTTCTGTCGGACAGCACTATCTCTATGGCCGTCATCTGTGTAGTCAGGGCTCCACCAGCTGCCGTAAAAGTGGACACTCAGAGCTTGCTTTTGGCCCATGTAACAGTGGTGGCCGGTACCAGCAGGTGCCGTCCTGCACTCCGGCTGACCGTAACTCTGCCACTCACAACCTGTGGCTCCCAAGAACCTCCAGAAGATCATCTCCATGCCAGCCGGCCAGAAACGGGGCAGGTACTCAGAGGAGGGAGCATGGAAAGCTCTGTTGGCCAGCTTGGAAGTGGCACACACCCTCCCCACGCAATCTGCCAGGGCTGCTGCAGCCAAGTGCCCCAGACTGGGCAGCTTAAACAGCAGAGACCTGCTGCCTCACGGTTCTGGAGGACCGAAGTCTGAGATCAACAGGTGTCGGCAGGTTCCTTCCGAGGCTGTGAGGGGAAACCTGCTCCAGGCCTGCATGCTGGCTTCTGGTGGTTTGCTGGTGACGGCTGGGGCTCCTTGGCTTGCAGAAGCACCCCCCCGTGTCCGCCCTATGTTCACAGGGTGGTCTCCCTGTTATGCGTGTCTGTACCAAACCTCCCCTTTTTATAAGGACACAGCCACGTTGCATTAGGCCTCCTCCTACTGCAAATGTGAACTCACCTTAAGTAATTACACCAGCAATGAACCTATTTCCAAATAAGGTCCTGTTCTGACCTTAAGATTAGAACTCAAGACGTGAATTTTGGCAGAGGGGAGAACAAAATTCAACCCACAACAGATGCCACTGACTGGATCTCAGTCACACGGCCACACTTACAGGGGAGGCAGGGAACTTGATGGTGTCGGTGACATCAGTGCCCCATTGGTCAGCTGTAAGCACCACGCCAGCCGGTGGTGAGGAAGGGCTTAACTGACTGTGTCGTCAGCAGTCACGTGGGTGCCCGGTTTCTAAACCAAGGCTCAGAGGGCTTGTCCGGCTGACGGGAGAGAATGCTGGAACCCAGCCCTGCATCTTCTGACGTCAAATTCCAAATTCTTTCCAGGCAGTTCTCCATACCTCTCTTTTCCTTTTTAAAATTAATTTTTTTATTATAATTTAAGCATATATCCATGCATTGTTCTTTGAAAAATTAAACCCAAACGGATATGGTTCCTACCAACCCAAGACATAATCACAGTTACGAATTTGATGTTTATCCTTCGAGAACTTTTAAAAACCTTCACACATGCACCATAGAATCGTTTACTGGGTGTGTCCACACAAATGGTATCTTAAGGTGGGTAACATGCTGCAACCTGCTTTTTTAACTCAAAAATATGTTAGTGTCTATACTCTCTCGTTTCTTTAACTGCCACGTGACATTCCACAGTCTGTGGGTTCCATGGTCAAGACTCTCTCAAGTAGAGACACTTGAGTTGCTGTCCTTTACGAAGATCGCTAACGAGGTAGCGATAAACACCCTTGAGCCTGCTTCCCAGGAGACAGGCTCGTGTTTTGCTGGCGTGGCTTCCGAGAAAGGAGCTGCCGAGTCACAGATGGTGATAGGTTCTCCATAACACTGGTCCTGCCCAAGCATACCGATCTGCCCAGCCCCGTGAACGGGACTACCTCCGGGTTCCAGAATGGGTAAGCTCAGCACACGGGTGCAGGCCAAAAAGGGACCGCACCTCCATCATAGCTCTGGGGAGGGGTGGCCTGGTGGGCAGAACTTTGGGACACGCTGCCCTAAATAAGGAAAGGCAGGTAAGGGGGCCAGGGGTGACTGGCTTCGGTGGCTGGTCAGGAGCCTGGAAGGAGAAACCCCAGAAGACGGAGGACAAGAAATCTGAAAAGAGTTGGGCTGTCTCGAGGGCTGGCCCAGACCCCGGCCAGGTCTGCCCAGGAGCCACTAGGGGGCCCTGCTCTAAGACTGTCTGCACAGCAAGTTCTTCCTCAAAGGAAGTCCAGGAGCCAAGACTTCCTCGGCTGGGGCTTACCCCTAATGACGACGAAAATGAAACTTAAAACAGGCAAGTCCGCGTGGGGTGGGCTTGCTAAGTAAACTGCGAAGCACAGAGAGAATAAAATACCACGTGGCCACTGATAACCACATATTCTCTGTTTATTAGCACAACGATAATTCACAGCAATGACCGCGTGAAAATGTGCGTCACAGAGCACCGTGGATGGAATGGTCCCACTTACACGACTGTAAACACACACCCACGTGCTCACGTACACACGTGTGCGTGTCCTGGAGGGGGGGGTCTGGATCTATCGCCAGAGTGGAAGGGGGAGTGGGGATGGTGTCCTGTAGATTTTACAATAAGCATTTATGAATTTTACAAAAACACCAAAGCTATCACTTTTTTTAAATTTTAGAAAACACAAACAGCAAAGTTATTTTTAAAACTTTAAATCGTTTGGCAAACCTTGGTTTTCCTCCCAGCAACAGCACAGCCGCCGCCATCAGAAAGGGCACCCAGCTGCAAGGTGCCCGCTTACCCCACCTTCCCCCGGAATCCAGGAGGGCGCTGGGGCGAGAGGGCTCCTCTCCCAGACCAGGCTGAAATCCCTGCCCTTCCCTTTCTCACATGATCTGCCATTCTCCAAACCACTCTTCAAAAAAGCGTTCACACACAGGGAACAGCAGAAGGGAGGTCCTTTATCAGTCACCCCGGGGGAAGGGAGGAATCCCACCTGTGGATCCCCAGTTCCCTTCCCCTCCTCCGGGTCACCTGCTCAAGTTTCTCAGGTCCATCCGTAAGGCGGCATCCGGCACCACAGTGACAAGAACCTTCCGTGAGGCCCTCTGCCCGCGCCCGTTAGAGGCCCAGTCAGGCCTTCAGCAGGGCGATCTTGTGTTCCGGAACAGAGTCCTCGCTGACGTTGTAGGGCTGAGCCCCAGGTTCTTGCTTCAGGTATTTCTCTGCAGAAAACACAAGGTTTTCAAACACTAAAAAAGCAAAGTGAGGATGGGTCAGTTCACAGAATGAGATCAAAGGCCGGCATTTTGGGGAACTCATGTGCTGGGAGTTGAGGTCCTTGGACCGGTGTCCCTAGCCCTGGTCTGGGCTCACCGAAGTCCCCCAGCCACAACAGCCCTCCTCACTGCCGGGCAGGGTCCACCACTGCTTCCAGCAGCAACGTGGGTGCATCCAGCAGATACCACGCTGAGCTGAAGGAGCCAGGTACAAAAACATTCTTTTGATCCAGCCACATAAAGTTCTAGAACAGGCTACGCTGACCGATGCTGGGGGGAGTCAGAGCGGTGCTGAACCCCAGGGTGGGGAGGGGGCCACTGGAACGAGGAATGAGGGAGACGTTCTACATCCTGATTAGTGGACACCTGGCTGCACCCAACCGTGAGGACTCTCGGACTCAAGCACCGACCCTCCTGTCTCTCAGGGTTTCCGTCCTGCCATCCTGACCCCATGGGGTGTGGGCAGCCGGGCTGCCTTGGATCTCTCTCTGATGACTGGCTGCACCCACCTGCTTCTTCCATGGTGGAGAAGTACAGGACGCCCTTCAGGTCAGCAGACAGCAGGACACGGAGAACGGGGACCTGCGGGCAGACAAACAGTGATTCCACGTGGGGACGCTCCTGCCAGAGCAGCCCATGTCAGACTGCCTCAGATCTCCGTAAGAACACGGAGATGAGCGCTCTGCAAACACAACGCGGGATGCTGAGCTCTGCAGCGAGACACCGCAAGACAGGAGCCCGGCTGCCATCCTCGCTGTGTGCCCTTGGGCAGTCTGCTCAGCTTCTCTGGGCCTCGTCCCAGCATGGGGACCGTGATGACACCGACCTCACAGGCTGCCGACACTCACCTGCAGGCCAATGAGGGCAAGGGTGACACCCCGCTTGTGGAAGTCCTCCATGAGTTCCCCAAGCCCCTGCACCACGGTGTAGTCGATGCTGAAGACGTGGGTGCAGTCCAGGATGGCGCAGCGTGGCGGGGAGGCTGCGGGACAGGGGAGAGGTCACACTGGACGGAGGCCACCAGGGGAGGCCCTGGTCAGGGGCGCAGGCCAAGGAATGCCATCAATCTCTCTTCCCCGAGGGGGACGAGGAGGGAACAGGGACCAAAGACATTAGCTGTTTGGGGACAGCAGTCCATTTCTGCTGCAGGTGGGTGAATAGTCTCCTTTCTCCCCTAAATACCAACTTTTAGAAGGAACAGGCCCTTAGGGACAAATGTTGGTGAACCATCACCCTTACTGCATGCAGACGGGGGGCCCAGTGGACACTGCTCTGAGACACCAGAGACACCCCTGGACCCGAGGACGAGCTCCTCTCTGACTGCTGAGGGCAGGGTCTTGGGGTCCAGCAACAGCCAGGCTAGGGCGCAGAGAGGGCGGCGGGGAGCTGGGGGGTGACCGCAGCCCATCTGGCCACATACTTCCCAAAGCCCGGTTCAGTATGTCCTCCCGGAGGTTGTCGATCGCAGGGAAGTGCAGGCCACCAGCCGGCTGCAGGATCAGCACCTGTCCCTCCGACACCTGGGGACGTGAGGGGAAGCCAGTGAGTACTGGAGGCAAGTCTGACCCGGCAGCTCTGCCAGGCACAGGCTGGAAGGGAGCGCGGAGCTGGTGGGTGCCCCACCCGCAGTGGGAAAGCACCGGTTTACAGCAGGAAGGCTACACCGTCCACCAGGTGAATGGTCACTCAGCAGTCCCTCGGGCCACAATTACATCAAGAGCTCAGAATGCCAGACCGTGGGGCCGAGGGCTCCACCTGCGGCATACTTCCCCCACCGGGCCCCCTGAGGCCAGTGGGTCCCCCTCAGGGAGGCCCGATGGGCTACCTGTATCTTGGGTCTGGCCACGGAGTGCAGGACAATCAGCACAGACACCAGGGTCCCGGCCAGGATGCCGTACTGGACTTCCCAGAAGCAGAGCAGGAAGGTCACGCAGAGGGGCAGCAAGTCCAGCCCTGGGAGAGGGGTCCAGCTGAGGGGCCGCCCCTCCTCAGCGAGCTCAGCTCCCAGCCACCCAAGTCCCCAGGGAGACCTACCCTTGTATGTGACTTTCCACATACTGAATAAAGGTGTCATGGACCCCGAGTAGCCCCTGAGGGGCCCCTGCATCTGGGGCCTTGGGGACCGATGCTGTTGACAGGCCATGCCAGCACAGGGCATGTCAGAGGCAGCAAGTCCCGCCCTGCCTGGGCTGAGGGACAGTTAAGACCTGCCTGGCTGGCCCTTCTCAGGAGACCAAGGAAGAAGGGATATGAGGACAGGGCCAGGCCTGGGATGTGGGGTTGGGGGAGGCACTGGGACGTCTCTGAGCTGCAGAAGGAGAAGGTATCACAGAGCAAAACGGGTGTGCTTGGGGGTCAGCCCTGGAGCCCACCCCAGACACACGCCTCTCGGCCAAGCCCCCCGCCCCGGCCTCAGCGTCTGCCAGGGGTATCTGCTGTGTGCCCCGTGGCACGGAAACGGAGGCACAGCAGCGCGCGCTCCGGGGCTGCTCTGAGATGGGATGCGATGACACCTGTGCGCCCTGGTGCCGACAAGCACATGGCACGGTTCCCTTCTCTCTGTAACTCGTGAGGGCCGACTAGCAAGGAGCCTGAGAAGTCACGTAAATCCCTCCACTGCTTTGAGAAACAAGACAAAAACTAGCACAGTAAAGGGCCTGCAGGTTCGGGGTCCCTGGAGCCGCTGTGACTGGCGGGGAAGGGGAGGCTGTGACGCTGGCCCCGCCGGTCACCCTGGGAAGCCCCGGTCTCTCTGCAGCCCGGCCGGCTTGGCAGCGGCCGTCGGCGGGGGAGCGTTACGCTCGGCGTGGATGGGGCATACGTACTCTTCACGCGCCACAGCGTCCGGACGATCTTGGTATCGAACAGGGGGGCCACGGCCATGATGATGACGGCGGCCAGGGCAGACTTGGGGATGTAGTAGAAGAACGAGGTCAGGTAGTCGAGCGACAGCAGCACCAGGGTTCCTATGGGGGGGGGGGGCTGCTGTGACCTCGCAGTCCGGCCACCTGACTCCCCCTGGGAGGAGCCCCACCTGGGCAGGGCCCAGCCCTGCTCTGGGGGACGCAGCTGCACCTTGGCCCCGCGTCCCTTCCCCTCCTCTTACTGCTGCGGACACGGGGGTGGGGGTGACATGGTGTGTGTGCGAGGGGTGCTCACCCGTCATCAGGCCCCCTGCAGGGGTGCACACCCCCGACTGGGCATTCAGAGCTGTCCTGGAAGGCAACAGAGACCCGTTAGTGGCTGTCGGACCAAGGTGAGTACGGGAGGCGTCGGTCCACACAGCTGTGGCTGGCGTCCCAGACCAGGGCGGCGGGGACAGGAGGCCCCACCGACGTCAGCACCTCTCTCCACGGGGGACTCCCGGGCCTTCTCGGTGAACCCAGAATAACCGATCAGCATGTCTGAGAGGGGCCTGGACGTAAACCCAAATACCCAACAGAAGAGCCAAATTAAAACTCGCTGCCCCGGGCTGAAGTGCATCCCACCGCCGGGCCCCATCCCCACGCTGAAGCCCGGAGCCCCGCCCCTCAGGAAGTGACTGAGTTTGGAGAAAGGGCCTTGAAAGGGGTGTTTAAGTTAATGTGAGGGTGGGCCCTCCTCTAACACCCTTGTAAGAGGAAACTGGGACACAGAGGAACGGCCAAGTGAGGACAGGGAGCAGGCGGCCATCTGCAAGCCCAGGAGGGAGGCCTCAGGAGCTGCCAGCACCTTGATCTCAGACGCCCCCAAAACTGTGAGAAATAAACGCCTGCTGTTGAAGCCACGTCGTCTGCGGTGCTTTGTTACAACGTCTCTGGTGAAAGAACACAGCACCCTACGACGGAATCCCCACCGCGGTGAGAAATGATGCAGACGCTCACTTTTACTGACGTAGAAAAAAGCTGTCAAGTGGGGGAATCCCACTTAATGTGTGTGTGTACATGTAGGCAGATCACATACAGGTGCACGCACACACGTGTATATACGTGCACGTGCAAACACAAAAAACCTACGTGGAGAAACACAATTCCAACAGTGAGTGGACTGCCTGTCTGCAAAAATGCTTTCAGATCCAAGTGCCAGGATAAGCTTTCTCTGCCAGAGATGTGGTCCTCAGGCCATGTTCCCGTTTGCCACCACCAAGATGACGAGGGAACAGCACCGGGCCCCGCCTCCTCCACGCCTCCCAACGCCCTGACCGGGCTCTGTGCCCACCCATGCTTCCTCCAGAAATAAATTTTGTCTGTACGCTTCCCCGGAAGGCCTTCTCCTAAGTCACCTTTAACCTCTACGGAATTAAGCAGAAACTTCATTCATTAAATATCTATACAATTATTTCAGGACCCACTATACACAAGGAACGGTGCTAGATACTGAGAAATACAAAATATGACCTTGACTGAACAGGCTGGCAATCTGCTTATGCCAAACAAAAACAAGTAAGTAAAACTGAAAAACAGAGGTTCTATTTCACGAACACTAACACAGCACCTACCGGGCCACCAGCATTGTTCTATGTGGTTTTCATTAAATTCTCTAAATAACTCTGAGACAGGCCCATCATGAGCCGTTTTACAGACGAGGGCACTGGGGTGCGGAGGCTGGGCAGTGTGCCCTGCACCCTCCGGGACACGGTGGCTTGGGGTGGCAGGAAGTTTGGTGCCCAGACAGGGTTGGTCAGGGTTCAGGACCTCGGCCCGGAGGCTGGGCACTGACGCCTCCTCCTCCAGCCACGAGTCACCCGCACACACGACCCCACCCGAGAGTCTGCATGCGACCCCGGGCCCACGTCCTCAGGCAGAGCCCCGCCCTTCCTGGCCCCGCTTTCTCTCAGGAGCTTTCTCTCAGGAATTAACTCCTGCGCCGAGAGGAGACGCGGGCAGCACTTCCACATGCGGGGACTTCTGAGTCAAAGGCCAGCAGGAAAACCAGCCGGGATGTGAAGGGAGGCAGGGCCAGCCCCCCGCCCCGCCCTCGGACCTCCGACCCAGCCGGACAAGAAGGAGAACGGCCTCCTCGGGGTGGAGGCAAGAGCCCCGAGGGGAAGCTGCTGCGTCAAGCCGATGAGGACCCTCTGCCTGGGCTAGGACGTCCCCAGAGACTCGGAGGAGGAAGCACGTGGTCACTCACCGTCCAAAGCTGCCCGTGACGGGGAAGGAAGAGAAGATGGAGCCCAGGATGTTGGTCAGGCCTGGAGAGAGAATGGAGGCAAAAGGCTTACCCAGGAAGAGGGGCGTGAACAGAGGGGAAAGGAGCTGGGGAGGAAAGGAGGGGAAACCAGAAAGGAAACGGAGACAGAGAGGGGAGGAGCCAGCCAGGAGGCGTCCTGCACGCGGCCGGCTCTCTCAGAGGGACAAGACAAACCACGATCTTTGACAAGCTCCCTGAGGTTGATTCTAGCAATGAAGTAATTCTGAGCCTGGCCTTGCCTGTGTGACTTAAACGCGCCTTTTCCCGTGTATGAGACAGAGGACCCCCACCTGCCCAGAAGGGGGCTCGCCGAGTATGGCAACTGTGCACAGACAGGCCCAAAGGGCCCAGGAAGTCCGCTGGCATCCCCCGCACTCTGAGTTCCTTCAAACCTACACTCCCTCGTGAGATGACCAGCCGAGGGGAGGGGCAGAAGGTCACGGCCAGTAAGCTGCCTTCCCCACGTGCCTCTGATTAATCTGCACTGGACACGAACATGCCCAAACCGAGATAACCAGCCCAAGTTCACCACCATTGGCTCCGTGAGCACCTGCCTCACCCAGGGGTCTTCACAAAACCCACAACCGGTCACAGATTCAAGGCCTCAAGACAACTCAGGTGACACCTAGGACACACCTGTGTGCAGTCAGGTGGCCTGGGATCCACTTGAGTCTTCACTCATCCACCTGCCCCACCTGGAGGGAGGCCCAGGGTGGGGCAAAGGCAGCCAAGAGCCTGCACAATCAGCAGCTCACCTGAAACCCCACCTGGCCGCATTCCTCAGTAATCTGACCATCACCCCAGGAAGCTCCCAGCCCAGCCCACGAGGAGCACTCGGGCGTTCCCCGCCACAGAACAGCCACAGATCTCAGGGTCTGGTGCACAGCAGGCGCTCAATAAGCCTGAGGCAGGCTGGACGCCTGGCATCGGCTCCCTGCTCCTGGGGAATGGACAGAGCCACCCGGGACTGGAGGACAGGCCGCCCTCAGGCCACCTTTGCTACCTGCCCCTCAGCACAACCAGCATCACCCAGACCCCAAGAGCCGCTGCCTGCCCGCTGCTGGAGTCTTACCGATGGCCAGCAGCTCCTGGTTGGCGTCAACACGGTAGTTATTTTGAGAGGCTACAGAGAACAGATAATAAAAACATTGTCACTAGATGTATGCCATCAGGAGGCTGTTTACGAAATGAGAAAGCAGGTTACCTAGGTTTCTCCCTACAGCATTGTCTGTGTTTTGTAAATATAAGGTATAAACAGGGACAAAATACACACGTACGTGAAAATGCAGTAGTGTTCCTGTGGGCTTACAATAAAAAAAACAGTAGAAAGACGTCAAGCGCAGCGCTAGCAGCGGTTAGCTGGGGCAGCGAGGGAGACCACAGGTGCTCTGTTTCTCCTTCACCCATTTCTGAACGTTCAATACTTGGTGCAACAAAAACCTACTGCTTTTATAATAAGGGAAAGATGCTTAAAACTAAAAAACTTCCTGGTTACAGTCGAGATGACAAGAAAAGTCTCATGTGAGGCCCAGAGAGAGGAGTGGGGAGCTCTGGGGAACCACGGAGGGGTATGAATTTAGGACAGCAGTTGTCCAACTTCCTGTAAAGGGCCAGACGACATTATTTTAGGCTCGAGGGCCACGCTGTCACGGCTGCTCGGCTCACCGCTGTGACTCGAAGCAGCCGTAGAACGAGAAACAAGCGAGCAAGAGACCGTGCTCCAGTAAAACCTGACTTGTGGGCATCTCACCAAATTCCAATCTCCTTCAGAGTTTCCCTCCAAACACTTAAAAATGAAAAAGCCAGGGGAAGGGTGTAGCTCAGTGGTAGAGCACGTGCTCAGCATGAAGGAGGTCCAGGGTTTAAGGCCCAGTACCTCTGTGAAAAAATAAATAAAAATAAATGAATCTGATTACCTCTTCTCCCCCTAAATAAACAAACAAACCCACAAAAGTCATTCTAGGGTCATGAGCAGCAGGCCACGGCTTCCTAAACCCCTATTTAAGAGAATGACAACCTTTACAAATGAAAACAGGAGGGCGGCTGACTTCAAAAGAAAACAGTTTTCTAACCAACAGACAAAACAAGTAACAGCTGTCAGAAGCAAATTCCAAGATACCCTCCCCCAAGTTATAAAACAGATTAAGGGGGGAGGGTACAGCTCCGTGGTTGAGTGCGTGCTTAACGTGCACAAGGTCCTGGGTTCAATGCCCAGTATACCTATTAAAAGATATATGAATTTAAAAATTACCTGCACCAAAAAGACATTTTAAAAAATATCAGAAAAGTAAAAACTTAACAAGAAAGATGTGAGCTGAACAGGTCACAGACTGAACTGCAGTGTGATCTTGAGTAACTGCTGGCGTGTGGAAGGGAAACCCTTTTAGAACGGACGCTGGCCTAGCGGCTCCTTGGTATACTCTGCTGGTCCACACGCCAGAACCTCAGAGAAGGAAGTGTACCCCTGGCACAACCTGGGCTGGGCAGTGAACACTATGACTTATGTCGTCATAATAACACACTCTGTGTATCTGAGTTTTACCTTTAGAATCACCCTAGGCCCAAACAAAGGAGGACTTAACCCTGTTACAGAACAGAATGACCATGTCATCCTCTTGGACAACACAAAGCTGGAAGCCCAGGGACCCAAGATGGAAGGGAGGACACGTGAAGGGCTTGGCAGCCTCAGCTCACGCGGAGGGAACCAGAGAACAGAGCCACACACGCGTAAGTAGATTAGCATCTCCCAGCCTCCCTGGGTACAAAGGGGGCCGGCCAGGTGTGCTCAGATAGCTGGAAAAGACACTTCTTAAAATTTTTAGGAATTTTTGCAAACCAGTTACCAAAAATAGCCATTATTACCAATTTAAAATTTTCAATCAAGTAAGTTACTTTAAGAACAAAGACAATGCCTAAAGCGTGTTGCTTCCCAGTTTGTTTTACTGCCTTTGATTAAGGCCGGTGAGGTTATTTAAGTGTATGTGGATGGTGGATGGTGGCTACTTCACATCGCATCCCAAAGTTCAACCTCCGTGGTCAGCCTGCAATCAGCTGGTCCGGGGGAGTGCTTACACCACACACACAGAGTGCAACTGGCAGAGGCTAAACACAGGACCTTTCATGTCCACAGAGAGCAGGCTGCCAAACGTTTCCAGACGCTGTAAGGAATCTTTCATTGTAAACCCATTTTTACTATAGATTTTGTTTTAACATGAGCATGAATCACTTGGGATAAAAATTCAAAGTTTTAAAAATCAGAGCAGATAAAAGCAAGCAGGAGAGCAGGGAAGCAAGGCAGGTGGGGCTCTGGGCTGAGACGCCAGGGAGGGCATCGGGTGGGCATCTTACCAAAGGATTTGGCCACCGCGATGCTCTCCAGGAGACCCACCAGGGGTACCACGGCCAGTCCGGCCCCCATGCCCTGAGAGAGGAGAGAGGGATGGTGAGGAACCCCCTGGGACAGCCAGGAGGGGTCTGACCAGGCAGTGACCCGCTGGGTCAGGTGCTGACTCCTCGTCTGACGGAAGCAGACGTCCTTCAGCCGCAGGGCTGCGAGCTCACACCGCAGGCAGCGCGACGCTGAGCAGAACAGGACACGCTCCTGCTCGGCTGGCGTAAGACCCCTGGGCTCCAGGCAGAAAAGTAAATGCGATGTCCCTGGAGGTTGTGCCTCATCTAGAATTCATTTGCACGCCTGTCTCTGCACCAGAGCCGCCCCTGGGGAGGACACGGCAGCTACTGCTGAGCTCAGAGATGCCTGTCACTAAGCCGATGTATCCGGGACGTAGAGCCAGGCTCAGGGGCCACTGTGACCTCGGCTCCCTGCTTCTACTCACCTGCACCATCTCGGTGAAGGAGACTGTCCCGTTGGTGGTGGTCACTGAGAAGGGAGGGACGTGGGGTTCAGGCAGCCCCTCGGGTGTCTTCCCAGTTAGAACGAAGGGCTGGTATCCAGTCACCTCGAAGGAGTACGCGACCAGGGCAGCAAAGGACACAACCAGGGCGTTGCGAGCTAGGACAGACAGGGAGAGACCGTCGGTGAAACCTGGATCCTCCGGGTCCCTGGACAAATATGCCTCAGGAGGCGGAAGAGCCCGCCCCAGCCTGGGAGAAAGCACAGACACAAGCGCCCACGTGGCAGGCGTGAACACAGAACCCGAAATACGCCACAGCGAAGAAATAATAAAGGTTCGAGCAGAACCAACGAACTAGAAAACAAACCCAACAGAGACACCAATGCAATCCAAGTGGGTTCTGAGACGGCTGTGAAATCAGCACACTTCCAAATCAACTGATGAGAGAGAACGGTGGGTGACCTGGGAGCAAGGCCCCACTCTGCCTCATCCTAGCCGTGTGCCTCGGGAAGTCTGGTCTGGTTTGTCTGTTGTTAGAAAAGCAGAGGAAATAATATCCCATCTTCATGGGAATCAAAGGCAGTGACGCCTGCGACGTGCTTCCCAGGCGCCCAACACGTTATGTGGGATCACAGCTCATTCAGTTCCTGCAAGTCCGCTTTTTCACCTGCAAACAGGGAGACGTGACGGCTGTTGCATCTGCCCAACAAGGGTGTTCGGGGGCCAAACGACTTTTCTATGAATTGCTGAACAAATGCAAGGTTCTGCTGTAGATTAACCTGTACTCACTCAACTAGAATATAAGCTGAAATGATGACTTTCTGAAAAAGCACAGTTGGGAGCTCAGTAACTAGTTTCCTAAGGTGATGCTATGTGTTCTGGAGAGAGGAGACAGCAGCCCTCAGGGAACCTGCAGGGTTTCGGAGGAGCCCTTCTCAGACCTCAGCGCGCCTGCGAGTCGCCCGGTGAGCACATTGCCGTGCAGGTTCCGTGTCAGAGGGCTGGGTGGGTCTGAGCACCTGCATTTCCAACAAGCTCCCAGGGGATGCCCAGATCGATGGTCCGAGGCCACACTTTGAGTGTCAAGGTTTTAGAGGACAGAGCCTGTTTCCACTATTTTACAGGTGACAACTGAAGCTCAGGAACTCTGGCAAGTGACACGTGCAAGAGCCAGACAAGTGGCAGAAAGCTGGGACTGGAAGCCGGGTGTTTCCACTGCGCTCTGCCCCACTCCTGACTGCTCAGCCTTCACCCTCGGCCTCCAGTCTGCAGGAGGTGGTCTGGTGAGTGACTCCAGGAACTGGGAGCCACCCTGAGCAGCTGGAAGTAACTTAAGGGCTGAAGTCTAGCCAACTCTCCTTCCCACAGCTGGCTGGGTTTCAGAAGCAGGGCCACGCAGGGTGATTTCCATTCCCCTCAGCTCTGGGAAGGCCCAGGAGACACTAACACTTTCTTGTTTTGCTGTACCTGCCTTCCTTTCTCGGTGTCACCAAAGGCCAGCTCAGTGGAGAGACTTCCAGCTGTCTCCCCTGCCCCCCAGACAGCCCTTGAGCCAGCCAGTGGTCTCACTGACCCTCCTCATCTTGTAGCCTTTTACTTCAGCCTTTCTTCACAGACCCTCTTGTTAACTGACTCATTCGATTGCAAGCCCAAAGCAAAATGTTTACCCCTGCCACCTACACAATTAAAACAGGACCAGCTGGCCTCAGGAGAGTTTGCTTCCTCCCCCAGGAACCTGCCTGGGTTCCTTGACCTTGGCAATGCTGACGCTTTGGGCCAGATCACCCTGCGCCGTGGGACGCTGTGCACTGCAGGATGTTTAGCGGGAACAGCCCCGCCCAGAGGGTCAACCAAAAACATCTCCGGGCACTGCCAAATATCCCCTGGAGGGCAAAATCCATGCTGGCTGACTGCTGCTGCAAAGCAGCGTTCCCCACCCTGGCTGCAAATCAGAACCACCTGGCAAGTGACGTGAGTGGCTCTAGTCAGGGGGGCCTCGGGCTCCTGAGGTAACCACACATGAGCCCAGGTTGCAAGGACAGATGTGGAAGCGGTCCCTCAGCCAGAAGGCCCCTCACCTGTCGTGGCAGTCCAAACCAGCCCGTGACTGAGCCGCACGCCGGGGGGCATCTCGGGGTGGACGGGAGGCACGTGGTCCCGCATCAGCTTCAGCACCAGCAGCAGCAGCATGCAGACCAGCCCCAGCACCACATCGCCCACCCTGCAGACAGATGCCACGTCAGTGCGCAAGCCCGCCGACAGCACCGGCCCTCGGGCCTTTGGTTGCTGCATCTGCTGGAAAGCTTCCTCTCTCAAACACTCTTTTTGCTTTTTCCTGAGAAATTTATGTCCCTGTTCTTCTTCAAAACCTAATTCAAATCTCAGTCGGGTAGGTGGGAGGGTATAGCTCAGTGACTGTGTGCTTGGTATGCATGAGATCCTGAGTTCAATCCCCACTACCTTCATTAAAAAGTAAGTAAATAAGTAAATCTAATCACCTCCCACCTCCCCCCAAAAAACAAAACCAAAAATGAACATACAAAACCTCAGTAGGTACACAGGCCCTGGGAGTTGAGGCCCAGGTCACAGGGGCAGCCAAGCTACCAGCCCACGTCTTCAGTCTAGCTCTCTGAGTTACAGGTGCTTCGCTGGGTCCAGAAGATTCACTTCTGACCTCCTATGATGCTCTCTGACTGGTCTACTGCTGTTTCCACTGGCCCCCTGAGGCTGACCCCCCCCAGGTGCATCTCGTGGGCCGGAGAGCCCCTGACTTCTGGTGGGTTCAGCCCCTGGGAAGTCTCAGCAGCAGATCAGAAGGGGAGAAGACAACGGTCACAGGTCTCCCCCAGTCCCTCCTGCACTGCTCCCGCCAGGCAGCTCACCCTACAGCCCGCCCAGATGAGTTTCTTCTCCTGTCACTACGGCCAAAGAGATGTCCTGGTCCCCGGCTGGGTGCACCTAGGAGCACCTCCTGTTTGTCCCTTTACCCTGCCTGCCCTCTGGAGGGACCCCACTGTCTGAGGGAAGTGCTTGCTGCAGGAAATCGTCTCCATCTGCCACTGTCCCCCGGGCACCTGCATGCCTGCCTGCCCGCCTGCCCCTGCCTGGGTTGTCTCTTCTTCACTGAACCAGGAACCCTGTCTGTGACAACCTGCCTGCCTTTCCTCTATATGGTCCTTTCCCACTCCAACTGCCCAAGAAAGCTCTGCATGGGGCCACGCTAACCCCAACTCAGGCCACCTGAGCAGAGCTCCTCAAAGTTCCATGTGCATTCTGACCACATAGGGCTTTCATTAACCTGACTGATTCAGCAGCCCAAGCTGGCTGACAGCAGCCTGAGCATGCGTTTCTAAGCAGCTCCCAGGTGAAGTCCACAGTGCTACTCAGGGAACCTCTGCTTGAGCAGCAAGGCTCCAGGGGTCTGGAATAAATGCCACCTGGGAGTGGAAACGGGTAGAGGGCCAACAGAGGAGCCATGAAGGAAGAGCTTCTTTAAGAGGGGGCTGAAAAATAGCCAACAGGTACCTGGTCTCTCCGATGTTGCGAAAGATGTAATACACTTGCAGGAAAAACTGTCTGGGGATGTGCTGCAATCCCAACAGGTTCTGTTCAAACAGAGATTCTGATTAGACAACCTTCCCCAAAATAAAAAGCTAAGGCCACTCCCTTACAGCAAGCATCTCAGCAAGTCTTAAACCTGGAATCCCTTACCCCGCCAAAAGCCCTTCCTCGAGGAACATCTCCTGGCTCTCCAGAGGTCATCTGTCCATTCCCAAAGCCCCCAAGGGCAGCCGCGGGGAGGACCGGGCGGAGAGGGCATTTCACATTTGGGGATCAATGGCATGTCTTTGCAAATTACTTTTCTATTCGAGGAGAATCAACGTAGGCGACCACAAAGCGGACACCCGTTCGACAGCGCCCTCGCCAGGCGTCCAGGGTCCGGAACTCCGGACCTACTGTCGCTTCCCCGCAGGCCCGGCCGCTATTGGCTCGTGGCCCCATCCATTATTTACTGGCCCGCCCTCCATTGGACAGACCATGTCGCCATTGGCCCTAGGCCGCGCCCGTCATTCAGAGGCCCGCCCTCCAAGCACCACCCCCTGCCAGAATGAAAAATCTCGCCTAGCGGCAGGCTGAGCCGCGCGCGGGGGCGAGCGCGGGGGCGCGGAGAGTGGGCTCCACTGGCTTCCAAGAAAGGGCGCTGGAGGACCCCGGCCATGTCGGGGTTCCTCGGGAGGGTAAGGGGGCGCTACTCTGTGCTTTAGTTCATTTGGCTCTTAATCTGAAGGGGAAGTCGAGGCCCAGACTCCCAAGATGGTCAGGCTCCAAAACCCCCAAAACCCGCCCAGCTCATAGCCCGGGTGGGGAAGGGCAGACATGGACAAGGGGCTTCTGTCCCAGGCAGGGGGCACCTACGTGGGCAGGTCAGGAGGACCCCCAAACCCACCGCAGCCTAGAGGCTCTCAGATGGCTATCATGACCTAGTCAAGGTTCAGAGGGCCTGACCCTCGGGCTGCCAAACATGAATGCATACAGAAGGTACCCTCTCCCTGCACTATGAAAAAAGAACATTCTTGACACTAAAAATGAAGGATGTTTCCAGAATAAAGGACAGCTCATCCCACGGAACAGAACTCGCCAAGCTTACACACCCCGACATATGTGTGTACATAATCTGTAATTCGAGTTTACCCACATTGTTCTGGGCTGCTCCCTCATCTGAGTGGGGATGATGATCAGCCTACCTCCCAGGGGGACGTGTGAGCATGGAACACAGGGCGAGCTTCATCGGTCGCCCAGCATGGAGTGACCTGTCAGCTGCGTTACCCTCCCACCCCCACAGCGCCCTGGGCCCAACGCTCTCACTTTCTCACTCAGCCTCCATCAGGGAAGCCTGTCACGGACCCGCCTTGGAGAGCCCTGGGGTCGGGGCTGGGGCAGGCCCCGAGTCTGTCCCATTCAGCTGGGTTCCACTCAGAACACCCAAGCTCAGGGCATGGGGGCCACACTGGCAGCAGAACAGTGCTTGCCCCCCAGGCACTCGGGACCCGGGGGAGGGGGATAAACCCATGATCACTGATTCCGGCTCTTGTAGGTGTGTGAACAGAAACACAAAGAACTGGCATTTGAAAACAACAAAAGTTGGAAAAAAAGACATAAAAATGAAATCACCTAGCTAAGTTAGCATGTGGGGACAATTTGCTTGTTGGAATTTTGGCAGGATGCTCGTGACCTGTGAAGGCCAGTGGCTGAGCGTGAGGTAAAGGCAGCAAGACTCTGCGAGGTGAACCAAGCACTCGGGTGAAAACTATGGCAAGAGCAGGGGCTGTCATTACTGGTTCCCCAAATCACCTGTTGTGGAATTTGGCCATTGCTCAGCACCTCTCCTGAGGGGTCACTTTATTACTGGAGACTCAGGCCAGCACTGCAGGCTCTGGGCCCTGAAGTAGCAAGAGCCTGACTGGCCAGCACACACAGGACCCCACCTTGGTCCTGCTAGCCAGCAGGTGCCCACGGGGCCAACTCATGTGCCTACCTTGATCTGTCCAAAGCTGATGGTGATGGCGGCAGCCGAGGTGAAACCTTTGATGACAGGGCAGGAGATGAAGTCCAGCAGTAACCCTGGACAGCCAAGAGCGAACACCAAGTTGGCCTAGCCCCACTGGGACCCAGAGGAAACAGGTGGATGTGGGCTGGGAGAGGTGGTATGGGTGGGACTGGGGCTAAGGACTAGTGGGGGGTATGCCCTGTTTGAGCTAGTCTGGAGAACAGGAAAGAGAGGCCAGGGATTGAGGTCCCAGGCACTTCTCCAAATGTCCTGGCCTCGAAGCACAATAGGGGAGGACTGAGGGCCACTTCTCCCAAGACACACACACACACACACACACACACACACACACACACACACACACACACACACACACACACACGGACAGCCCTTGGGATGCAAAGAAGGAAATGCTGAGGGCAGGGCATCTCCAGGAGGAGGTGCCTCGGTAGGTACCCCAGGAAGAGCAGATCTGCAGCCCACCCCCCATGGCAGAAAGGCCTGAAAGGCTTACCCAAGCGCAGAAACCCCATGCCTAACTGGATGCAGCCTGACAGGAAGGCCAGCAGCACAGCGTAGGCAGGCTTGCCGAAGGTGTAGAAGGAGACCAGGAGGGACATGATAGCGGTGGGGCCCAGAGTCACATCTCGGGAGGTGCCCAGAAAGAAGTAGACGAAGCACCCCATGAAGGCAGAGTAGAGGCCGTACTGTTGGGCAGAGAAAGCACTGAAGAGCCAGGAAGGACTCAGTGCACCCACGGGGTCCCCGGAGTGGACACCTGAGAGCAGGGACCTGGGGTCCCCACGATGGATCCTGGGCACAGCAGTGGACAAGCAGGGCTTGTGCTCACCCTGTTACCATGGTTGTGGGCCCGCAGGGATGAGGGGCCTCCTTTCCACCCACACCCAACCAGGGCCCCATGTGCTGATGTTCGAATCTGAGTCTGAGAAAGTGTCTAATAGCCACGGTGAGTCATCCCACTGGCCCCATCAGGCAATCCAGAACTAGCTTGGTGCCCGCGTGTGACAAGTGTGACAACAGGAGTCACAGAGGTGCAGGTCTGCCCCAAATCAGTCACATGCTCTAGGTTGTAAGCCAAGGCCTCCTGAGCCCCATGGGACTGGAGCCCTGGGTGCCCCTTTGCCTGGAGGAAATACTGTGCATTTCCATCTGCTCTGGGGCCAGCGCTGAGGCCTGGAGTGGGGTCATGCTGAGGGGAGGGGATGTGGCAGACAGCAGGGCAGAAATCTCACCTGGGGAGGGAGTCCAGCCACCTCAGCATAGGCCAAGGCCTGGGGGATGACCGTGAGCCCAACTGAGATCCCGGCGAGGAAGTCCATCTTCAGCGCGTACCAGGTGTAGTTGGGCAGCCAGGCCAGGAAGGGCAACCACTTCTGCATGGTCTCAGTGGACCAGCAGCAGGACATCGGGGCCAGGCCCGGAGGCAGGGGCCTGGCCGGACTCAGCGCGTCCACAGAAGACGGCATGTCTAGGGTGGGCGTGGGGAGACAGATCAGAAGTCAGAACCTAGGCTGCAGAAAACCCAGCAGTAGGGTGGGGGTCCAGGGACGTCAGAAGACGCACAATTGGTCTCCCCAACAAAGGGTGTGAGCCAGATGGGTTAAATCTCCTCGCACCTTGCTGATCTGAGACAGGAAGCCAACAGCCTGCGCAGAAGCCTCAATCAAAGGTGGAGTGCACCCCCTCCTGTCCACTGCTCTCCCTGAATCCCACCTGCCCAGACCCTGGGTGCCTTCTCTGCCTTCAACCACTGTGGCTGGAAGAAAATAATAAACGGTTTCTCAGTGAGAAATCTAAACGCTAATTGCACTCAAGGTTTCTCCTACCGAGGGAACTGTTTCCGTTTTTATTCCCCCCGACCCCGAGAATTTAAAGGGGAGCAGTGCAGAGAAAAGGAGGGTCCACGGGGGGCACCCAAGTCTGGCTGGCGGGGTGTGGGTGGGAAGACTAGAGGCTCTGAGCGCCCCGAGATTTTCCAAGTGCGCACTATAGCAGGCTCCACCCACTACGGCAGACTGCGGCGCGGAGTGGGGGGGGTCTCCCATCCTGACTCACCCCAACCCCCACCTGTGGCGTTCACATCTTTAGAGGAGCTCTGAAGATTCTAGTAGGTTCTGGGAAAACGTCAGAGGCTCCACCAGTAATTCAGGGTGCGCATCCTCTACGGCCCTGGCGCCCCCTGCGCGCAGAGCCGGTCCCAGACGACCCCCTACCCACTGCCCCGGCGGGGTGGCTCTGGACAGACCCTGTCCCCCACCCCTGAAGCCGACTGCCCGGACGCTAAGGTCTAAGGGTGGGGACCCCAGGCTAGCTGACAGTCCGCAGCCCGCCGGCCCCAGCAAGACGGAAGGTGGCGGAAACCTGGATGGGGACGCGGTGGGTGGGTAAGCGGGGTCCCCGCGGGAAGCGCCCGCACCCTGGGACCCCGCACCGCCCCCCGCGTCGGCCGCCCACCAGCGACCCCGGCCCGTCTCTGGCAGCTCGCCCACCTCGCCTCGGGCCTCGGCGCCGTCCGCCGCGCACTCACCGAACGCCGCAGCTGGGGTCTCCCGCGGCAGCCGCTGCGGGTCTGCAGAAACCGCAGAGAGACGGGGAGCGGGGGCGGGCTCGGGGCGGGGCCTAACGTGCACGTGACCCGGGGCGGGGCGGGCCGGGGCCCGGCGCTCACGTGACCGCGGGGCGGGGCCCGGCCGGAGCCGCCGCCATGCGCCTCCCGGTGCCGGCTTGCTGGGCGCTGCTCCTCGCCCTGGGGATCTGCCGTGCGCACCGGGCGCGCCCCCGGAACGTGCTGCTGATCCTCGGTGAGTGCATCCTTGCCGACCCGCCGCCACCCTGGGTACTGCCCTCCACGGCCGCCGGTTGTCGCCCCCAGACGCGGCCACTCGCCCCTCCCCACCAGCGGTCAGTGTTGACCCTCCTGTTCCCTGCAGTCCCTGTTGCTGTTCATTCCTTGTCTCCTCTCTTTGTTGCCCCCAGACTCCTCGTGGTCCGCTCCTTGGAGAGGGGTAGGAGCGACCATGCGGGGTCTGGCGGTGTCGGCCCCAGCATTCCCACCCAATGCCTGCCCCTGTTCTGACCCTGCACCCTTACCTGTGACCAGAGCTGCGAGGCTAACCCTGCGGTCCCGGCCCCGCCTTGAGGGGCTGGGCGGCTTTCTAGAACCCAGCAGTGCCCAGATCGTAGAGGGGATTCCAGAACAGGGGCTGGCTGTCCAAGTCCCCAGAGACCAGCCCCGGGGCCCTGGGGCTCTCATCTCCACAGCAGTGATAATCCCCTAAATTTGCCCTTCCCTTATCAGACCCCGGAGCACTGTGGCTCACCTTTCCTTCTCCTGGCTGAAGGGAGCAGCCCCCTACCACCCACACGCCCTCTCCCGTGACCTCCCCAAACCCCAAGTTCCTCAAAAGCCCTGCTGTTCACAAGACTTCCTGCGTGAGTGACTACGGCCTGGCTATCACAAGGCAACCCGATTTTTTCCTCTTTTGAGGTCTGGCCTTTCGCCAGGGTCACTTTCTGATTAACTTGTGGTCTCAGGCAGGCCCTTCAGCTAATTGTAACTTAAACAGTATTCCACTGAGGGACTTCTTCAACTCCCCCTCTCCCAGAGGCACTGGGGGAGAACATCCTTGTGCAGTGTCTGCAGAGCCCAGGACTGCCCAGTCACACCTGCTAGCATGCCCACTGAGTGTCATGAAATTGGGCATCATGCAAGCCTGCCTGGGTCTCATGCCCGCCTGAGAGTCATGCCTCCCTGCTAGCATGCCCACCAAGTTTGCATACATGCCTGGTGGCCTTCCCACTCAGGTATCACGCTTGCTGAATATTATGCCCCCCTGGGCATCATATCTGCCTGGGCATCACTGGCTCAGGCCACGCAGCAGGACCCAGGTCTCCCTCACTCCCACAAGCTGCTCTTCTGAGCCCAGCCCACCGTGTGCTCTGTCTCCCGCCTTCTGTAGCGGACGACGGAGGCTTTGAGAGTGGCGCCTACAACAACAGTGCCATTGCCACCCCTCACCTGGATGCCTTGGCCCGCCGCAGCCTCCTCTTCCGCAATGCCTTCACCTCCGTCAGCAGCTGCTCTCCCAGCCGCGCCAGCCTCCTCACTGGCTTGCCTCAGGTGAGGGCAGCAGAGGGGCAGGAGGAGGGCATGGGGGAGGGAGTGCCCCCACGGCCTCTGTAGCCTGGAACCCCTCCCTATTCTCCCTGGGGATGCGCCTGCCTTCCCTCCCCCACCCCCAGTCAAATGGTGGAAGTGCAGGCTGGGCTGGACGACCCACTCATGAGCCCTGCCCCACCACTCTGTGTGACTGTGAGCAAGTCACTTACCTCTGTGTGCCTCAGTCCCCTCACCTGTAAGATGGGGTCACAGTAACACCTCACTCATGGGATTAGGATGGGGTTGACCAAGTTAATACTTTATAAAGTACATAGCAAGGTGTCTGGCACGTACTCGCCTGGCAATAGTGTTAACTCCTGTTGTGATATCGTCCCAGGAGCTTGTGTGACCATAAAAGCTGCCATTTAAGGCACTTACTTTGTCTTTATTGTGTTAAGGTGGGTAGTTAAAGTTACCATTTTAACTATCTTTGAGGCTACAGTTGAGTGGCATTGATTACATCCACGCTGTGCAGCCATCACCACCATCTGCCTCCAGAACTTTTTTCTCTTTCCAAACTGAAACTCTGTCCCCATGAAACACTAACTTCCTGTTCCCCTCGGCCCCGGGTCCCGTCCCTGGCAACCGCCATTCTACTTTCTGTCTCCATGAATTTGGCAACTCTGGGTGCCTCAACATAAGGGGAATCACCCAGGATTTGTCCTTCTGTGATTGGCTGATTTCACTGAGCATCGCGTCCTCCAGGCTCACCTGTGCAGCGGCACACGTCAGCACTTCACTCGTTGTCAAGGAGGAGTAACGTGTCATTGTAGGGAGAGAGCATGTTTTGTTTATGCAGCTGTCTGTCGGTGGACACTTGGGCCGCTGCCACCTTTGGCTGTTGGAATGCTGCTGCAGTGAACTTGGGCGTACACAGACACTTATTCGTGACGTGTTATCTCACGACGTTAACGTACGGGAGGCAGGTGTGCTCTGTGCATCCCCATCTGAGCGACAGGCAGCGCGCAGGAGACGCCCGTACAGGGGAGACTGCGGCCGGTACACGGGCGCTTCCTGAGAGGATAACGAGGCGTGCGAGCCGCGCTCACTCCGGGCTGCGGGCTGCAGCTGAAGGGCAGGGCTTTCCTTTCTTCCATCTTTCGGTCTGGGTTTGTAACACGCACAGCAATTTTTTCACACTGCGTGAAAGTTCGTTAATAAAGAGAGACCTGCTGCTGTGGTTTCCGCTCCACGACACGTGCTCATAGTAGGTGAGTGGGGAGGCACAGGTACCCAGAGAGAAGAGGCGCCCCTGACTTGCGTGATTTGCACCCTCCCAGTCTACTGTATTTCCTGCTGAGGGCCACAGGACGGGCCTGGGGGCCTGTCGGGCAGGGATTGAGGCGGGGAGAAAGCCTCTCTAATGGTTCTAAATGGGCGGCCCATGAGGGGTGGGGTTGGCGAGGCTGGGAGAGCGAGAGCCGGCGGCTGCCGGCCGGGCCGCCGGTGGTGCCCTGCCTCACGGCGTCTCTGCCGGCAGCATCAGAACGGAATGTATGGCCTGCACCAGGATGTCCACCACTTCAGCTCATTCGACCGGGTGCAGAGTCTGCCGCTGCTGCTGGGCCGAGCCGGCATTCGCACAGGTGAGGGGCTCCGGGCGGCCATGGGGGCGGAGAGCAGCTTCCCTCCCTGCCCTAGAGGAGTGAGGCCTGTCCTGAGCTCCCACTGACCCCTGCTCTGAGCACTAGGCCCCAGGGAGCCTGGGCCTCCTGGCTGGACCACGGGCACGTGAGAACAAAGGCCCAGCTGCCCTCGTGGAGGCCATGGCTCAGGGGGTGGGGGGTTAGGCCCAGGACTTGGGGGGGGGTGGAAAAGAGAGCAGAAGGAAGTGGGAGACCGAAGGGCTCAGGACAGGCCTGTCTCCGTGGCTCCAGGCATCATCGGGAAGAAGCACGTGGGGCCAGAGACGGTGTACCCGTTCGACTTTGCGTACACGGAGGAGAATGGCTCTGTCCTCCAGGTGGGGCGGAATATCACTAGAATTAAACTGCTGGTCCAGAAATTCCTGCAGACTCAGGACGACAGGTGCGAGGAGGGCCCCGCCCCATTCCTGACCCCTCCCCGCCCTCCCACAGCCAGACCTCTGGGCACTTAGTACGTGATGCAGATCCTGGAGTCTGGCTGGGTCTCGTGGAGTCCCCAGACAGCTGGGGTGAGGTGGGGGAGGTTCCAGATACTCAAGTCGATCTGGCCAGAGGAGGTGGGGATGTGGGGAAAATGAGGCAGTGCCGATCATGGGGACGCTCTCAGTTATAGGAGAGAGACAAAACTGAGGGGTGTTCCTTCCCAAAGGATGGGGCTCCCCAGGGTAGAAGCCAGATAGTGGGTCAACCGTCTGACCTTGACCTCAATGCTCAAGCCCATCCCTCCATGTGCAGGCCTTTCTTCCTCTACGTCGCCTTCCACGACCCCCACCGCTGTGGGCACTCGCAGCCACAGTATGGGGCCTTCTGTGAGAAGTTTGGCAACGGGGAGAGCGGCATGGGGCGGATCCCAGACTGGACGCCCCAGATCTACGACCCGCAGGATGTGCAGGTGGGAGGGCCAGCCCCTCACCATGTTCCCAAGATGCCCACCCGTCCTGCATCCTTGGCCTTGTAAATCTGGGGACCAGCACCCCTCCCGTGGGCTTGCAGCCTGGCCCCAGGTGTGTAATGAGAGACCCTCCAACTCACGGCAGCCAGGCCCCCGTCTGTGGGGTGGTACCCAGAAGAGCATATTCCGGGCTGATCCATTCTAGAAGGAAGATGACTTCGGGCCCCGGGAGGGAGGCTGGCACCTGCCTCTCCTGCCCCAATTCAAAGGCTAGTCACTGTCCTCCCCAACCTATCTGTTGTAACATTGACTTTCCACCCACCTGCCCCGTCCCAGGTGCCTTACTTCGTCCCTGACACCCCGGCAGCCCGAGCTGACCTGGCCGCTCAGTACACCACCATCGGCCGCATGGACCAAGGTGGGGTCAAGGAGCGCAGGCGGTGGCATAGGGTGCAGCTCTGGCCCCCGTCTTGGGCTGCAAGCCGGAAGTCACGGTGTCGAGGGGCTGTGTTCCCTCTGGGGCCTCTGGGGGCAGGTCCTTCCTCCCTCTCCCAGCTTCTGGTGGCCCAGGTGCTCCCTGGCCTGTGGCTGCATCCCTCCAGTCTGTGCCTTGTCGCCACGTGACTCCTCTGTGTCTTCTCTTGTTCTGTCTCGGTTTTTCCTGTAGAGACACTTGTCATGGGATTTAGGGCACACCTAGGTACTTCAGGGTGACATCTTGAGACCTGCGACTTAACTGCATCTGCAAAGACCCTCTTTCCAAATAAGGTCACATTCACAGGTTCCAGGTGGACATGCCTTTCAGGGGGACCATCATTCAACCGCCTGTAGGTGCTTGGTGCCTTTATAGTTTTCCTGTTGGTGCCATTACTTCACGGGGACCTGCAAAGGGGGTGGGCAAGAGGGAATCCCGTGTTCTGGCCTCGCCCAAGACCATCCCTGTTAGCTCTATGGGGTAGACGTGAGACTCCAGGAAACACGGAAACCAGCGTGTGGCAGGTAGCAGGTGCGTGAGGGTTACACGGAAGTGCCAGGGGATGGCTGGGGTCCCTGGATAGGGCGCTCAGGTGGAGGCCGTGCAAGTCCTGCTCCAGGACAGGGCACTGGGTAGAGTGCTGGGCGGGAGGCCTGGGCGGGTGGGAAGGATGGCCCGGGTGATCGAGGGAGATGACGGCATGGGGTCCAGTGGCTGATGGTGCAGCGGGCGAGTGCCTGCATGTTCCCGTGCCACCACGCCTGCCTGTGCTGAGCGCTGCTCCCCCTCCGCACCCCGCAGGGATTGGACTCGTGCTCCAGGAGCTGCGTGGAGCGGGCGTCCTGAATGACACCCTGGTGATCTTCACATCCGACAACGGAGTCCCCTTCCCCAGCGGCAGGACCAACCTGTACTGGCCGGGCACGGCGGAGCCCTTGCTGGTGTCGTCCCCAGAGCACCCGCAGCGCTGGGGCCAGGCCAGTGAGGCCTACGTGAGCCTGCTAGGTACGACTGCGCCTCCCTACAGGTGCAGATGCGCGGCTCGGGTGAAGTGCACGGCCAAAGGCCGCACAGCTCACAAGCACCGAGCTTGGCTTCTGGTCTGGGTCTCACCGCCTTCATGCCCGTTGTTTCTCGGCTGGCCCACTGGTGGGCGTCAGCCACCCGGAGCCCTTGGTAGCATCCAGAGGTCCCCCCCAGGGTGTGGTTCAGTAGGTGTGGGGTGGGGCCTAAGAATTTGCATTTCTGACGAGTTTCTAAGTGACAGTGATGCTACAGGCCCCTCCACCCAACTCTGAGTGGTCAGGGCAGCAGGGTGCTTGGGCCCCTGTGGCTCAGGGCTCACATCTCCCTTTGGCCCCAAAGCACAAGTCGGGGAGCACTGTGGCCACAGCACAGCATGGGAACGGCCCCTGCACGGTCCTCAGAGTCTTAGAGGGGTACTGGGTGCCACCAAGGTGGGCCTCTCCCTATGCCGTCGAAGGCACCACGGCCCAGAGATGACGCAGCAGTGACAGGCTGGCCTGTGGCAGCTTCTCCCTGTTGGTGACATGGTGTGTGAGGCGGCCCACCAGCTTTCCAGAGTGGCTGGGATGCAGCCCTTCTGTGGGGGTGGGCCTTGCCCCTGGAGGGCCCACCCCCTGAGATGCTGCCTCCTTTCCAGACCTCACGCCCACCATCTTGGATTGGTTCTCCATCCCCTACCCCAGCTATGCCATCTTCGGCTTGAAGACCGTCCAGCTCACTGGCCGGTCCCTGCTGCCAGCGCTGGAGGCAGAGCCCCTCTGGACCACGGTCTTTGGCAGCCAGAGCCACCATGAGGTCACCATGTCCTACCCCATGCGCTCCGTGTACCACCAGAACTTCCACCTCGTGCACAACCTCCACTTCAAGATGCCCTTTCCCGTCGACCAGGACTTCTACGTGTCGCCAACGTTCCAGGACCTCCTGAATCGCAGCACGGCCGGCCGGCCCACGGGCTGGTACAAGGACCTGCACCGCTACTACTACCGGGAGCGCTGGGAGCTCTACGACAGGGGCCGGGACCCCCGCGAGACCCAGAACCTGGCCGCCGACCCGCGCTACGCCCAGGTTCTGGGACTGCTGCAGACCCAACTGGCCAAGTGGCAGTGGGAGACCCATGACCCCTGGGTGTGTGCCCCCGACGGCGTGCTGGAGGAGAAGCTCTCCCCGCAGTGCCGGCCGCTCCACAACGAGCTGTGAGGCCCAGCCCGCCCCCACGGCCGGGGACCCGCTGTCCTGGGTCTGAGCCATGTCCCGGCACAGGCATCTCAGGGCGCACCCGGCTGGTGCAGGGTCCCCACCCCATGACGAGGCGAGGGCGGTCTGGGGGCCTGCAGAAGAAGGGGCTTCAGAGCCTCTTGGTTCTTTGGAACCCACAGACGCTCCTGTGCCCTTCACCTAAGGGGATGCAGGCTTCTGTGTGCCACAGGGGTGGAGGGTGGGTGCAGACCGTACTCACTGTGGGGACAGCGTCTGTCTGTCAGCCCTGGTCTGACAAGCCCGGGGCTTGTCTTTGTCCTTTGCCTTGCCCACAGCCCGGCCCCGCCCCTCGGGCTGGGCTCCCCGAGGCCGCTGATTCTTGGCGGGCTCCCTGAGAGCTGAGTTCTAGCCTGGGGTCTGTAATGGCCGAGCTTGTCCTTTTTGAGAGTCCAGGGATGAAAACGCCCCATCCTCTGGCTGGGCCAGTTCTGCTTGGATGAACACAAGTCTGTGGCACAGACGTGGCTCACGGAATGCTCTAGACCTGCCCTGCCTCCATCCACCCGGGAGCAGAGGCTCTGCCAGGGAAAACCCAGAGAGAGGGCTTTCTCTCTTGAGTGGGTGGGCTCCCACCCCCATCAACTCCATCCTTGGAGGCATGGGGAGGAAGCCGCAGGCCAGAGCATTGTAAAAGCTTTCTATTTTAATAAAATATGCCAAAGTTCATTTTCTAAATTTATTTATGCCTCGGGGGGCATCAGTGGGGGCTCTGCTCTGTCCACACAACTGTCTTCTGCTCGTCTGCGATGGCCAGGCGGACACAGCCAAGCAGGGCATCCAGGTCGCTCCAGCTGTCGGGGGCCAGGCTGCTGTACAGACAGGGCGCTTTGTCCAGCTCACCCTCCTCCTGCCTGGCGGCCTCCAGGAGCTGGTCCTCCGTGGTGCCAAGCCGCTGCAGGGCCTTCCTGCAGGGGCCGGAGACGGGAGGGCAGCTTGGGGAGAGCAGCACGCTGGCCTCCCAGCACGGAGCCCCAGGAATTGGACACTGGCTTGGAATTCTCGGGATCCGGACAGACCAATGATGCAGAAGCTGCCCAGACGCCCCTGGACCCAGCAGCCTGCTTCAAGGGCACCCAGTGCTTCATGAAAACGATGTGACTCAGGCCCCAGAAGACATGCTCTGACTGGGGGCAGGGGTCTGGTTTACAGCCTCAGTTCTCAACCTTATAACGAGGGCAGCGGGACATCTGGCTTTGTTCTAGCCCTGATCCAAGTGGGGGCTCTCAGCCTTCGTCCTCACCTAACACGGATGGACTGCCAGCTGCGCCCCAGGAAACGTGTGGCCTTGGCCAAGGTCAGGCAGGTTCTAGGGTCTCACCTCGCTCTGGGTTGCTCCCCGAGGGTGGGCCGTATGGCCTTTGTCCTGGGTGTTGTGGGGGAACTGCCCTGTGACACTTCAGGGGCTGGCATGGGTGAGTTCCTGGAAACTGTCATGGGCTCTGGACGTGCTCACCGTGGGCCTTACAGTGAGGTCTGGTGCCCGTTCTGACCCCCCCACAAGCCTCCAGGGGGGCGCCTACTTGAATTTCTTTGCCACCTTCTCGTTGATGGAGACGTGGATGATGATGGGGAAGACTTCCATCTTGTGCAGGACACAGATGCTGTCCAGCCGGACATCCAGGAGGGCGTGGGTGTTCTGGAGGGGAGAAGTGGGTCAAGATCATGCGCCCCAGAGGGAGAAGGGGGGCCCACACCTGGGAGTGGCGCCGAGAGAGGGGAGCGAAAGGTCAGGTAGGACGGAGGTTTGTAAGGAGAACAGGAAGAGAATTCGGGAATGCCCCTTTGTGCAAGGGTGCTTCCTGTACAGTTTTAAAAGTTCCCATCCATTTGATTTTTCACTTGGGAAGTCTAGACATTACAGGCCATTGGGACTGAGACCGCGTGGAGCTCACACCCTAGGAGCCGGACGGCTCTGTCAACCCCCTTGGGAGTCGGGGGTGGGGGGGATGGGGCTGTCCCGCCTCCGACTCAGCTGCCCTGGCTCTTTGAGTTCATATAAACTCGACTGCTTCCAGCGAGCTGCTTAGCGCACGCGCTGGGCCTTAGGAGGGCCGTCTCCATCTTACTCATTACAGGTGTTTACTGAACGCTCCCTGCTGCAGAGGAAGAGGCTCAGGGGAGCGAAGAGGCTCGCCCAAGATCACGTGGATTCCAGGTGGCAGAAGCAGGGTGTGTCTTCCTGGGATGGAACCAGACACGAGCTGAGTACTAACCTGGGGTGTCCGGGGGCCCTAGCGGTTGGCCTTTCCTGCCCTTTCCCACTGCCCTCCTCTGGAGCCCCCCCCTACCTCTTACCTTTTCCATGAGGGACTCGACTGCTCTGCGGGTCACACAGTAGTGGCCACCGGGTGCCTCCCTCTCCTGGATGATGTCCCCTCTCTGGCAGGAGGTGTCATACTCCTCCTGGCTCAGGTACTCTGCAGGTGACAGTTGATGGATGTCACACACCCAGCTGTTCCCGCAGGAGCCCGTGCCAAACACCCCTGCCCCCATGGACCCCCACCAGCTCTGGGAAGCCCGTCCTGTGTGCCCCTGCTCTTCCCGCTCCCAGGGGTCTGTGCCCGGCACGTTCACCCTAAATCATCAGACACAGCAGGTGCACAGTCAGTGCCAGGACATGGGTGGATGGTTGGAAGGAAGGAAGGAAGGAGGGACAGATGTAGATAACCCCTCTCCTATCACTTTCCAGGCTCCAAACTCACATATCCAACTTCCTGCATCCAGAAATCCCTCTGATTTCAAATCACTGGTTCTCATCCAGGGGCACTTTTGTCCCCAGCGTGCTCTCCTGCTGGCCTCCGCCTTCCAAAGTGCCCCCAGATCCTGGTGATCCCAGCCTGCAGATGGCTCTCAGGGCTGCCCTTTCCTCCTGACTGTGGTTTTGCTGCACCCCCTCTGGCTCCCGGCATTCTGGTGGTCCTCAGCTCATCTCCCAGCCCCTAGCCACGCCCCTTCTCCAAGCCATCTTCACCACAGGCATTCAAGGACCAGGCCCGGTCATGTCTCCCTGCCTGTTACATAGCATGGCACGTCCGGGTGCCTGCCCCCGCCCCTGTCATGCCACCTGTGCCTCGGTGCCCTTGCACATTCTGCTCCCTTAGCCTGGACTGCCTTGTTCTGCTCACAAACTCCTGCCTGCCCATCAGATCACAGCCTCCATCCCTGCCCCCTCCCAGGACTCCCGCTTTTGGCCATCACGGAGCTTACGCCGTGTCTTTAGGTGTTTTTCTCCAGCAGGGCAGAACAGACCTCCGAGGGCCTCTTGAACTCCCTGTCTCTAGCCCCCTACACAGAGCCTGGCACACAGCCGGTGCTCGCCGGAGGAACCTCGTGGACCAAGCCCGCTGCCCTCTGTCCCCTCTGGACTCCAGGAGGGAAGGGCAGGCCCTGTTCACACTCAGGCTGTGACACAGCTCTCCCTGGAGCCACCACGGAGGGGCAGTGGGTGGGTAGATGAAAGCGACAAGGAGCTAACTCCCACTCTCCAACCTGCCAAACCACCTTTCCTGCTGAGCAGGGACACTCAGGCTCTGTCCCCTGGGACCCAGGATCCCCAGTGGCCGGTCCGTCTCCATGGCTCTACATGGAGTGGCTTTGGGCAGGAGGACAGAGCCCTTTGGTCGTACAGCTCCGGTTAACTACAAGCCTATCTGCCGCCAGTAGCCGCTCCGGGTGGAATGACAGCCCCCCAAAATCCACGTCCGCCTGAAAGCTCAGAAGGCAGCCTTTGTTGGAAACAGGGTTTTGCACACGGAGCTAGTTAGGATGGGGTCACACAGGAGCAGGGTGGCCCTAAGTCCAGTGACTGGTTCCTTGTAAGAAGATCGTGTGAAGATAGAGAGGCGAGGAGGCGGAGGCTGGAGCGATGCAACCCCAAGCCGCCAGAGCAGGAAGGGGCCGGAGGGCGCGCCCCTAGGGCCTTCAGGGGGAGGGCGGCCTGCGGGGGCATCCTGATTCCAGACTTCTGGCCTCCAGAACCGTGAGACAATAAATCTCTGCCTTTCCAGCCCCCTAGTTGGTGGTCCTTTGTCACGGCTTCCCTGCGACCTCCTCTGGCCATGCTGCCCTCCTGAAAGCAGGCATGGAGTGTTGCCGAGGCCCTGCTCCGCCAGCCACCAGCCAGGCGGGACTCCCAGCTGAGCGCCTACCTGCTAGGCATCTCTTAAACCCGTGGAGGAGGCACAGCTTCTTGATCAGGATCTTCCCGACTACCCCGGGCACGAAGAGCACAGGCCGGGCCTGGCTGGGCCGGCGGGGGTGCACCAGGGTGTAGGGCACCAGGGTGAAGCAGCTCTCGGCCCAGAAGCCCATGGTGGGGGGCTCTGCGGGGAGAAGAGCTGTGAGCCGCTGGGCCAGGCTGCTCCCTCGCGTCACCAGGTCCCCGGCCCCACCCCCGGAGGGACACGTCTGCTTTGCGCGCTGGTACAGCCCCAGCAACTGCAGGGCCACATGGAGTCTGGCACGATGCACTGTGCGCTCCACACCCACCCTGGCTGAGCGATTCCCTTGTGCTGGCTGACCAGATGCCCTGTGGTTCCCCAGAAGTAGCTCCGCAAGCTGCAGTTCAAGTTGTTCTCCTCATTTGGCCCACAAAGAGGATAGAAGCCCACTTTCTTCCTTCTAAACGATCTGGAAACCTCCTGTGTTGTCAGCCCTGGCCTCCAAGGACTCAACCCCAGTCCTTCCCTCCCTCCTGAGTCCCTCCTCTTCGCTCCTGGTCATCCAGGTTAGATTATGCACTCAGAAAACTTTTCAAGGAGAACATTCACCTTCCTCTAAATTCACTTCCGCTCATCTTCCTGCACAGTTTTACCTGCTCGGGGGTCCGGGCTGTGCTGGCCTCTGTCACGGCCTCATGCCCACACCCGTTCCTCAGCAGCTGTCTGAGGGGTCCACTGGTTTGTGCAACGCTGGGCACTTGGAGGGAGTTCACGCTGCACTATTCTAAAGGGACTGCTGACCACGTGATCATACCAGTGGCTTCAGACCGTTTTATCAGGGCGGGTTACAGAAGTACAGGAGTGCTGGTTAAAGGACATTGAAGTTGTGCACCTCAACTGCTCTCCAGAAAGACACACAGACATCAGTTATGATTCTTAAAACACTGACTCTGGCCTAGGTGAGTGGGGTCACCCTGACCCGGCTGACCAACCAGAGCAACTCCCAGAGACCCTCCACCAGCTCCACCCACCTCACCTTCTGCCCAGCTTGGGTCCAACTGGCCCCCATCAAAGGATGACCACAGAGGGCTGGCCTTGGTTCGGTCCACACTGACGATGCGGACCAACTTTCGGGCTCCCCCAGAAGGCTGCTGGATGGGGGAGAAGGGACGTCCACACAGGACTGGGGGCCTGGTACCCCACCCCCGGCAAATCCAGGGTGGTCCCTGGACCTCCAGGCTGTGCCTGTCTTCCAGCCCACCCCAGGTGGGACCCTCTGAGTGGAAGGCAGGGTCGACTGGGCCCCTGCCTCCAGATGATGTGAGCCTGGGGAGGAGGAAGGCCACGGGAGAGAGGCAAGGCCCACCCGAGTGGGACCCGGCATCCAGGATCTGGGCTGGCCGGGTGAGCTCGCCGCCTCACCTTGCGGGCGACGGTGCTCTGATGAGCCATGTCCTGGATGAGGCCGATGAGCAGCTGCTGGGCCCTGCACAGAGGAGGACGCCCCGGCCCAGCTTCAGGGAGGGCTGGGCGGGAGAGGACGCCCCGGCCCAGTGCCCCAGGACACCCCCCTGCACAGGCCGCAGTTCTCCACCCCGGAGGCCACTACAGCCCTCTGGGCTTGTAAAAACCTGCAGAGCATCCACCCAACCCTGGAGATGCCAGCTGAGTTGTCCTGAGGTGGGACCCGGCTGACGCAGTGTGAGCAGGCCGGAGGCCAGTGCTCCAGACCCTCACTTCTCCCGGTGTGGCCTGTGGACTTCAGCCTGGCATCACCCAGAGACCGTGCTGGAAATGCAGTCTCAGGCCTCTCCCTGCCCCCGCTGAGTCTGACCTCCAGGTGACAGAATCTGTACTGAGCCGGACAAGACACTGCGCTCTGTGCCCCATGGCTGATCCAGAATGTGGTTCTGCGCGGGGGAGACGCTGCTCCCAGGGAGGGCACCGGCTGGCCTGGCTGGCCCAGGACTTGGGGTTGCCCGGGATATGGGGTTTTCTGTGCTAAAACCAAGACAGCCCTGGACACACCAGCTCGATGGGTCACCTACCCCCAGGGTGCACAGGAGACATCCCTGGTTGTCACACCTGGGGCGAGGGGCACTACTGGCACCCAGCGGGTGGGGGCCAGGATGCCACTCAACATCCTGCAGTGACCTGGACGGCCCCCCAGGACGAAGAGTGAGCCAGCTCCAAATGTCAGTACTGCTGAGGGAGAGAAACTGGTCCTGAATGCTCTAGAGTGCTCTGGGACTGAGGTCCATCCCTTCTCACAAAGCCCCGTCTAAGCAGTGAACGTGGCATTCCACTTCTTTGAGGCACCCCACCCTCTACCCCTGGGCAGTGGAGGGAGCCTCAGGAAGGCTGTCCCTCCCGGGCAGGAGGGGACCCCCATGCTAAGTGAGACCACGCAGTGCCACCCCCCTGGGGGAAGGGGTGGGGCCCACGATGGCCACTCACCTCGTGTAGTTGGGGACAGCGCCGTGTTCGGTGCCCTTGGTGCATTGGGGGCTGACGCGGTGGGCATGCCAGCAGCTGCCCCCCTGGAACAGCGTGTCTGTGATGTGCAGGACGTCGTTGCAGTGCACCTGCAGCTCCCCCTCTGCCCGCCCCTCCATGGCCAGGTTGACCCGGATGTAGAAGGAGTCCCCTGACGTGGCCACTTTGGCTTCCATGTCCTGGACCAGCTTCTTATAACCTAATCAAAGAGGACATGAGGACAGGTAACCCTGGGGCCGGATCCCCCGAGAGGACGGTTCTGCCCCGAGAGCTTCTGCAGACTTGGGGCCCAGCCTGGCTCTGGAATGCGCCGGGAGCCTTGGCATTGGTGGCCTCTGGGGGAAGGGGAGGGGGCTGAGGACTGTGTACCTTCCACGTTGACCTTCACAGACAGGCAGCAGAAGCCGTTCACCCTCTGGAGAAGTCTGACGGCTCGCTCCAGGGTCATGCCCTCCAGGACGGCCTTGGACAAGGGCTCCGTTTCCACCTGAGGGCAAATCTCGAGGGTCACTGCTTTGATCAGGGTTCTGCAGCCACAGTCTGAGTGTAGGCGTGTGCCCCGCAGGAGACCCACGCCTTCCCGGACACCCACACGCGCCCTCAGAGCCTTCGTCCATCACCCGCCCGGCGTCGGGACGTCTTGGTACAGCGTCTCCAGGCTACACACCTTCCGCCCGAGATCGTGTACTGAGATGGCCCCTGTGCCCCGAGTTTCTGCCCTATGACATGCTCTGTTCCAGGGCAGTGTTCAGCCTGGGACTACTGACATCTGGGGCCACCCTGGGCCCTGCAGGATGTTTTGTGGCATCCCTGGCCTCCAGGCACCAGCTGCCAGGGCACCCTTCAGGCCACCACGTCCCCAGCTGTGAAACCCACGGGGCTCTCGTCCACTCACTCGTTCCTGGTGGTGTTTCAGTTTAGGAGAGTTCATGTTTTTATGAGAAAAAAATGTGTTTCTAACACCGTTAGAACTGAACTGGCCCCACTGGGATATCAGGACTGTCTCATATAGGGGCTCCACTGCTGTAACCACAACGTGAGCTGATAATTGCGAACCTCGAGGACTCTCAGAAACGTGACGAGGGGCCTGTGTCGTGGGGCGGAGAGGGGTCAGACTACCTACCGGGTGACACATCAGGAGCTCCACATGTGACCATTCAAGAGCTCGGCTTGGCATGTGGACAGCTAGGGGGAAGCTGTGGGGTTCGCAGGACTCCTGACCGGGGGCACAGCCCCTCCCTGTCCACTCAGCACTTGCCTTCACGCCCTACGACCCACCCCCCGGTGGGGCCTCAGGAATGGGTGACGCCTGTTTGCTCATTTCTTTCTATTCTTAAAAGCTTGAAGTTTAATGATTCTGCTTTTAGGCGCCATCAAAGTCACCTCCCTGTCCATGTGTCTGCTTAATACTATAATTAGTTAAGTTGTACACTTAGGTTTTCTGCAATTTAATGAATATTTTACAATAAAAAAGTTTTAAAATGCCCCCAATAGTTAAAATAGTGAGTTTTGTTATGTGTCTTTTCACACACACACACACACACACACACACGCACACACACAATGACAGTGAACAGTTTACAGTTTAAAAAAAAGCCCCCATCAGAATCGTACATGGCCTTTGTCGAAAGATCCCTGGGTCAAGACTGCCGCAGCCCATAGTCCTCTCACTGCGCGGGCCCAGCCTCGCTCGGCTCGCAAGTCCACCCTCCGGGCCCGAGGATGTCGGCCTGCAGGAGGGTGCAGGGGCCTGGCGAGAGTCCCTGGGGCGAGTCCCTGGGGCTCTCCTCTAAGTGGGTGTGACGCTCTGATTTCCATCAGCCCGAGAAGGAGCTCGGGCCACGCCAACACCACACCTTCGTGAAGCTGGGTCTGCGGCTGCCGCTACCGCCTCTGAGAGGATGCCGGGCTCCAGGGCACACTCACCATCGTGATCTGCGTGCCAGGGCGCAAGGCCATCTGGTCGGCCGCGGAGCCCGGTGTGACCCGGTGAATGAAGATGCCCGTGAGGTTCCCACCAATGACGCTTATCTGCTCCAGCAGCGCATCCCCCTGGAAAGCCAGCACCGTGACCTGGCTCAGGATCTTGCGGGCCGGCCTCCGCCGCACCGGGATGCTGCTGCGGGAGGGGAGGGGTACGAGCTCACAAGGCCCAGTGCAGGAGTGGGGCCAGGCAGTCGGGCGAGGCCGCCTCCCCATCGGCCCTCTAGCCCAGCATTCTGGAATTTTCCTTCCCCCTCCTTGACCTCATCCTCAGAAAGGCTGTCACCTCCCAACAGTGGTGGAACACAGCCCTCGCTCTGCTCTGCCACCTGCTGGCCCTGGCCCCCGCCCTCTGCTCACCTGGTGGAGAGGCAGGGGTCCCCAGAGGACGGCTGCAGGCTGTTCTCAGACTCTGGAAGGTCTAGGAGGAAGCTGGGCTTAGACACGGAGCCAGGCTGGCCCCCCAGGTCTCCCTACTCCTGACGGAGCCCCGGCTCACCTGTGCAGCTCCAGTGCCCACCCCTAGCCACGAGCACCCCCTACCTGTCCTTTCAGGGAAGCTGAACCTTCTCTTCTGCCTCCCTTCCTTGATGTCTAGAATCCTGACTCACCTCCCTCAGAGCAGGAGTAGCTCATGGAGAGTTGCACCCACCAGGGTCTGACCTACGTCGTGTCCCTTTGCGATATTCAAATGAGTTGCCAACATTTTATAAGACAGGGACTCTGGAGCGTGGATTTCTGGTTTCACTTGGAAAATCAAATCAAGTGTAGCCCTGGGTCCCTACTTCTGTGTGGCAGCCATCGCCAGCACGCCCCAGGCCACACTGCCACCCAGCTGGCCGTGGCAGGCCCCTGAGTTGGCAGTCCCAGGACTAGAGGCCCCAGGGTCTCACCTAGGCCTGTATGCGGCCTGTGAGGCAGGCAGGCAGCCCTCAGCCCAGGCATCAGCCTTCCTGCAGGTGAGGCTCCCCTCCTCACCTCCCGAGCTGCTCCCGAGGACCAGGGGCCGGCAGCCTGCACCCAGCTCACAGGCACATGTCCACTCATGCTTACATTCAAAGCCGAGTGAAATTATGTGTTCCTGACGTACTTGAGGTCAGTTCCACTAAAAGCATGTGAATCAGGACATTACGCAGAATCATACAAAGGACAATAAAGAGCAACGACTCCCCTGCTCCTGATCTCACATCCAGGTCGGTTCTGCCTTAGGCGGGTCCTCTCCGTTGATTCGAGTCAGAAGCATGAGGACTAAGCCGCAGGAGAGATGGGAGGTCTCAGGAGGGAGGACCACTCAGGTCAGAAGCAGGCACCTTGGCCAGGAGCAGTGAGCTCAGAAGCCTGATGCCCTCTGATGTCACTAGGAGGCCCAAGTGTCCACGGGTCAGAGCAGGGAGGGACAGAGAGAGGACACGCGTGCCTGGGGCTGCTGAACGTCAGTGCTGAGCTGGACATGGAGGTGAATGCAACTCCCCTGGCCTCCGGGGAGGAACAAAAGCACACCCAGTAAACAGAGCGTATCTGGACACTGGTTTGAGCTGCCAGGCAGCCTGGATTTTGCCACAGGCCCGGGCAGGGCAGCAGTCAAGTTCACTCCTCTCTGCCCATCTCCTGGAGAGCCTGAGGTGCCTCACCCACCTTCCTGAAGATCCCCAGCCCAGGGGAGGTAAGTGGCTGCAGAGGCTGGGGGGTGCACTCACCTGCCCGGTCTACAATCTCATAGTCCAGGTCGGCGTCGTCCACCTTGGCACCCAGGCAGCTCCCCTGGTCTACCTCCAGGATTTCCGGGCAGCTACTACAACACGTAAGAAGATGGAAGTCAGCATCCCAGTGGGCTGCCAGGGGGCCCGAGTCATGGGACCCCATTACCAGTCCTGCTCTACCTGAAAGACCAGGGGTCTTCCCGGAAGTCCTCCGCGGCCCGCTTGTATAGGGACTGCTGGCTGGGAGGCACGGGGCTACTGGAGCGGAAGCTGTCCACCAGCTCGCGGCTGGACGTGGCGCTCAGGTCGGAGCAGAGCTGAGACTGCAGGAGGTGGGAGCAGAGGTCAGCATGGGGCTCAGACGGGGACCACCCAGGACACCTCCCTGCTGCCCCAGTGTGTAAGGGGAGTCATAACAAGCCACAGCCTCCCCCTGACAGGGCAGAGGCAGTGAGACAGAGGGGAGGGAGGAGCACAGAGCTAGGTCACAATAATCAAGCACCTACTATGTGCCAGGCTATTAGCTGCGTTCTGTATCTTCCATTGCTTAGGTCTCATGATAAATCTACACGGTGGTGTATATGGTCTCCCACTTCACACATACAGCAACCGACGCCCCAAGCAGCCAAGTCACGTGCTGGTGGCGTGTAAACGTGCAAGAGCAGTGAGTGGCGCTGGAGGACGCAGGCGTGCAGCGTGGATCTGAGTGTACCCCTCCGTTCACTTAATAGGCATCTCTTTAGCATCTGCTATGTGCCAGGCCCCCTTCTGCCCCAAGAGGCGAGGGTGCACCTGGTCTGGGCCCCGCCCGTGGCACCAGAGGCACTGGCCGTACCTCAGAGGGGCTGCCGTCGTCCCGCGGGCAGAGGGCAAACGTGCGCGTCAGCCGCTGCTTCCCCTTCGGACAGGGCTCCCTGGGCCCCACCTCCTCCTTGGGCTGCCAGAGACAGCCACACGGCTGGTTAGTTCAGGGAACGTCCTCGGATGCCCTTGGGGTTTCTACCAAGCCCTAACCCCCATCTCCAGCCTCCAGCCACCAGGAGGTTTCCTTTCATTGGCTTCCAGACAAAACAGGTACGTCCCCTCCTCCTGGCCTGGGAGCCCGGCATTGCAGGCACCGACCACGGGGACACAGAGCAAGCGGCTTGGCGCCTGCACTTCGCTCCTTTCGGGTGATATCTCTTATACTCTCCTGGTTAGACAGATGGCACACACTTAACGTATAACACGTCTATGCAGGCTGCTGCGGCGGGGGAGGCGACTGGAGAAGAAAACAAAGTGGGCTCGTCCTCCCACATGCAGAGACGGCACGGCTAGCAGCTTGCTGCCCGTCCGTCAGTCCTTCTTATGCGCGTTATGTATTTTGTGAACATGGCTGCTGTGGTGAGGGGGGAGGGAGGTCGGGGGCCGCTGCACGGGGAGGGGAGGGTCTGGCTGTGCCTCCCACCCGGGTCCCGGGCACCTCTGAAGAGTGTCGCCCGCCTGCCAGGCTGCCTGGAGCTGCGTTGCTGACGAGGCTCTAATTAGAGGCCTTACAGTCGTGTCAGCTCCGGGCAGACGCAGACCTCCACACCACGCGTCTGTCACCCGGCGCTCAGATAACTGACTTGCAAGCCTCCCACGGAGGTTTCACCCACCAGAGTAAGTGCTGCCTGTACAGCTTCCTATGCTTTCTTTCTTCATCAAACACCACCCTTTACAGTCTCCAGAACCTTCTGCTAAGCTGCCCCTTCTATGAGGTGCACACTGTTATAAAAGAGGTGCAGGAGCAGACGCAGCCTGCCCAGCTGGGCCCCGTCAACATCCGGCCACACGGGCCGCTCACGGGAGCCCGCGCGGTGTTTGCAGTTGGACCCGGTAGTGCCAGCTGGGCCCGGTGGCCAGCTCCGTCCCGCTCCGAGCACGTCCGTGTCCCCGCTCTCAGCTGGCGGCGCTCACCCCGGGCGGCAGCAACTTGGCCTGCAGCTGCTGGCGCAGCCGGCAGACCTGGTCTGTCAGCTCAAACACCTTCCTGCGGAGGGCGTCCTTCTCCGTCAGGCTCTGAGAAATCTCCACCTGGGCTCCGTCCC
Organism: Camelus ferus; assembly: GCF_009834535.1. Classification (NCBI taxonomy): domain Eukaryota; kingdom Metazoa; phylum Chordata; class Mammalia; order Artiodactyla; family Camelidae; genus Camelus; species Camelus ferus. The sequence goes on from NC_045711.1 coordinate 21,656,915, forward strand.
TTGCTGAGTAGGCCTGCGGGCAGAGACAGAGCCAATGTCCAGAGCGGAGGGGCCACCACGACGCAGGAGTCCAGCCAGAGGGCCCCCGTTTCTGGCCCACGTTTATCCTGGACTCCGATGCTCTCTTCATGTAAACCGTGCGGCTTTAGTACACACGGCGGGTGGGGTGCACACGAACACCCTGTGCCGGAAAGGAAGGCGGGAGGGCAGTGTACAGCGAGCGTGGCACCAGACGGCAGCCGCAGGGAGTTAAGAAACCTCCCCAGGACCAAGGAGAGAGACCCCAAGTCTGGAACCAGCTGCCATTGAGGGTGGCTGACCCGGCTGGCCAGCCTTCGGCCACGCCCAGAGGGCCCTTCTGAGCGAGGCGCGCAGGGGTGGCACCTGCTGCTCTCGGAGCCATGCCTCTCCCGGTACCTGGTCCCGCTCCTTCTGCAGCTCGACCACGTGGCTCTGCAGGGCGCCCAGCCTCTCCTTGTAGATCTCACAGTCCGCCTGCGTCTTCTGGAACTGGAGCAGGGTCTGCTCCTTCTCCTCCCAGTACTGGGCAGAGGGGGACAAGGCCGGCCCACGGAGGTCAGTGGCTCTGGGGAGGGGACTGAGGACAGGTGTGGTGGGGGCCTCAGGGAGAGGGTGGGGAGAGGCTCTAGAGGGAACTTAGGCGAATTCATGCTCGCTTCCTAAGTGCTGGATTTCCGGCGCATCTACAGAGCTGCTGCGCTGGTCGTATTTTAATTTAGTCATCAAAGTGCACACGGGCGCTGCACGCCTAACTGTGTCTTATTTATTCCACGTCCCAAACCCATAAATAATTTCCCTCCTCCTGCCGCATTCTCTTCCACCGTCTTCTTTCTCCTTGTCCTCCCTGTGCCTTTTATAGCAACTAAATCAACCTCCGGCTCGCCTCTGGGGGCGCCATACACTTGAAATCACTCTGTGCTTTAATCATGTGTCTGCATGGCCTGTCTTCTGACCACCCCGCGAGTAGACGTGACCTCTAGTGTCAGACTGTGACGGTACGGCTTTGATGGAGGAATAAACAAAAGGGCCAACACCTTCATTAGGCAAAGTTGGTTTTAAGCTCAGTGTGGATTAAAGAATCTGATTCCCCTCCCCACCCACCCTGCCCCGGCCCGACGGGCAGTCCCGGCCCTACGCACAGCCCGGAGGCTCACCTGCTTGCGCTGTCTCTCAGCGGCCACGGCCCGCTCCCGCAGAGAGTGAATGCGGTCCACCAGCTCCTGCCTGGTCTCCAGGGCCTCGTCCAGGTTCTGCTCCAGAATGTCCTTCTCCGCCTGGCAAGGACAGGTCAGCCCAGGGGCCCAGACCTCCCCAGAGGCCTGGCCCTGAAGGAGCACCGTGGCACCCCATCCTGAGGGTAGGAGGCAGGAAGCTTCGAGGCTGGGTGTGTGGGTGGGTTTAGCCTTATTGTTGCACGGCAGGCAGGAGAAAAGGCAAGCTCAGCAACCGGGATGGGGCACGTGCATTTCCACTGCACACGCGCGTGGCGAGGGCACGGAGCAGAGAAGGCTGAGAGCCGCCAAGGGGGGTGCCGCACCTCCTCCCTCTAGGAAGTTTCTGCCCGCTCCTTTGACAAGTCCACCCCCGGAGCTTCCAGCAGCGGGAACGCCAGCAGCATGTCATTCAGTTCTCACGCCCACTTTAATGAACAATGGCCCAACCCAGGCCTTGTGACGGCAGTGCCAGGGCGGCGGGCTGCCCCGCACCCCGTGAACGTCTATTGAAGGACCAGCTCAAGAAATAGATACTTTTGATTGAAAGGGACTGAAGAGGAGAAGCAGAGGGTTTGCATAATTCCAGGGCTTCGGTCACTAAATTCTCTGCATCCTACAATCCCCACACCCCTGTGCCCGTATGGGCAGGACGGCAGAATATTTTTCAGGCAGAAAGGTTCCCTTCCGCCCCCCACCCACACACACACCCTTAAAGCTAATCTCATCCTTTATAACCAGCCCCATCTACTTGAAAACAACACGGCAGCAAACCAGCTGAGGGAGGCTTCTGAGTTCGTCTGCAATAGCTGTGGGTTCTCCCAACGTTCAGGGCCGGGGGAGAGCAGGACGGAGGGACGTGAGAAGGAGCAGTGGGGGTGAGTCACTGGGTTTCATCTCACCCAGTCCTTCGCCACACCTCAACGGGACCACCTGTCAGCCATCCACAGTGTGGAGGCCACAGGCTGAGACCAAGGACAGTCCCTGCTGGGTGGGAAGCTGACCTTGGGGGGACTGGGGCAGGAAGCTGAGTCTTGGGGGGGTGCGGGGGGGGGGAGCTGAGTCTCAGGGGGGCCAGGGTGGGGGGCTGAGCCTCGGGGGGACCAGGGCGGGGGGCTGCATCTCGAGGGGACCAGGACCCACCAGGCTGAACGTCAGGGAGCGGAGTCTCTCGTTCTCCTCCTTCAGGCGGCTCAGCTCCTCGTCTTCAGGCTCCAGGCCGCTCGCCATCTTCAGCGACCGCTCTCGAGACTCCCGCTCACAGGAAGAAGACATCTTCTCCCGCTGCAGCTCTTGCTTCACCAGATACAGCTGCAGGGAGGAGGCGCGAGGAAGGATGTCACTGCTGCCTCTCCACCAGACCAGCATCACATCTGTTCACAACCTTTCTCCTTAAGGATGCTGCTGTTCGTACTCAAAGAGGTCCCTCTCCTGAGATTTCAAAATCCACGAACGGGTTTTACCTGTATTAGTCCTAACCCCTGCCAGGGGGAGAAAAGCATTTTGGCTTTATTTTATAGATGAGGTGCAGGGGTTAAGTCACTGGCCTAGAGCCCCCAGGAATAGAACAAGGAGCCCTGACTACCAGCTCTTGGACCTGACGGTCCTTCCAGCCGGGTGAACGGCCAGCAAGCCTCCTCCAGCACGGCCCTGGCTTCTCTGCCTTCCAACATTTTGCTAAACAGGTCAGGTGAAGGGAACGTGGGTTCATGAAAATCAGTAAGTAAAAGAAGGGGAAGGCAAGTCAGATGGAGCCTAGGTGCCTGGGAGCACAGGACCCAGTCTGCTCGGACACACCTGCAATTCGCGTGCTAATGCGAGCCACCTCGCACCCAGCGGCTGCGTGCCCAGGGCCATGGGCTCCGGAGACCACCTGGTGAGGACCTGCGGCCTCAGCTCTGCTGGGTAGTGGTCCAAGAGAAACTTGGACCTCGAGCCAGCGGGCCTGGCCTCTCCGCGTACAGGTGTGGTGCCCCTGGGGAGAGGGCATTTCCCCAGAGGCAGAGCCAGGAAGCGTGGGTGTCGGGGAAGAGCCCAGCACGCACACTGGGGCCTGGGTCAAGTGGAGAAGGAAGAACCCCTGTGCTCGCACTCTCCCATCCTGACACCTAGTTCCCTTCCATAAGCCGTTCCCGCGTTCCTGCTACGGGCTGCCGGGATTCAGCATGTCACAGTCTCCAGATTCAAAAAGCAAAAAGGGAAGGGCGAGACCTAACACTGAAAGTAACTCAAACAGCTGAACCTAGTTACATTTCCAGCTATTACCACAACCACAATGAAGGGGGAGAGGGATTCAGTGCAGGGAGAAAGAGAGGAGGCAGGGCAGATACAGTAACTCATGAACATAGCCTTTAACCACAGAAGCTTGGGTGGCGGCAGGGGGAGAACTGCAAACCCCAGTTTTGTCCATTTTACCGGTGTGGGCAAAGTGACTCTGACACTATTTCAGAGGTGCCGTAGGGCTGGGCAGGCGAGGACCATGCCCATGTTGCGGGAGCCAGGGCTCTCACCGGGGAAGGAGCACACACAAAGAACGGGGTGGCGAGGAGAAACCCTGGGGGAGTGGCTGTAATTAGAGGTTTGGGTGTGAACTCATGATTTCTAAAATACGTGTCTGCACGTGGGTGCTGGCACGCACCTGCGTGTGCGCGTGTCTGTACACGCATGTGCACCTGTGTATTCACGTGCACGTTCTTAGCTCTGCCTACTGAAAGGGCAAAGGAGCAAAGACACCCAGGAGCAGTGAGCACACCTAGAGCCCAGATCGTGGTCTCCAGCAGGAGCAGGGCCCATCCAAGAAAGGGCTGACCCTGGAGCTGGGGCCGGGCGGCTACGAGATGATCCCAGAATATTTTGTGATGCCAGGAAGGGAGAGTCAGTGCTAAGAAAACGTGGGGCGTGTCATGTCACAGGACACAACGCAGATTGAAGGGGCCTCCACTGGCCAAATGTGGGACACGTTTAGCACCAAACTCATTAAGGGCAGTATGTCACCGACCACTGGAAACAGAAGTACAGGCGTCTGTCCCATGAATGGGTGTACAAGCAGGGAGAGGGAAGGGCTCCTCCTCGGGGTGAGGATGCCGAGGGCCACCTGGTCACACAGGGCGCCCAAAAGGCGGGGCTCATCCTTCTGCAGCCACCGCAGTAAAGAGGCGTTTGGGCAAGTCCAGGGGGAAGTGTTGACGAGGAGCAGGGTGCCCGCTGGTGTCAGAGCGCCCCCCCCACCCCCAGATTGTTTACTAGCTGCCGGGAGTAACGGCATGACTGGTGATTTTGGTTCAGCACCTGACCCCGGACTGGAGGGAAAATGCCGTAAAGGGTGTAATTTAGGTCAACAGATAAAACTGGGACACTGACAGTAGACTGGATTGAAAAGATTGTATCAATGTAATGAGTGCCGTTGAGGGGATATCTGCTTATTAGGAAACACACACCGAAACGTCTAGGAGTAAAGGGCTGTGATGAACGCAGCTCAAGTGTTTCAGGAAAAAGCGCGCACGTGTGTGGAGAGAGAGAGACAGAGAGCGAGCACGAGTGATAAAGTGAGGACACGGGTGTCCCTTGTATTTTTAGCCATATATTTTGGGGTAGATTTGAAATTCTTCCTAAATAAAGTTTAAAATAAAAAAACAAGAAACAGTGCCATAGTTAAAAGCAAAAGCAGATGCCAAAACGACAAGGAATGAGCACCCTCAGGAAAGGACTCTTGCGGCTCAACAAGGTAATCACCCCAACAGGAAAACGGCTGAAAGACTGCTGGGGTTCGGGGGCCTCACTGCTAGCACTCCTGTTCTCCCACCTGAATCCAGGACCAGCCAGGAGAGACAAAGGAGGCGCGACAGACGTCCACCGTCCCCTGGTTACTGACGCAGCCAGAGGGGAGTAGGACCCCAGGCCATGATAGCCACTGCTCCCGGAGAGCCAGACGGGCCCCCAGACACAGGCGGGGGGGGGGGGCTCCCTGCAGCGGGCACTTCACAGGCCAGCCGGTCCACGGCAACGCCAGTGCAGGCCACGCGGGGGCAGGGCCCTGGTGGAGGAGGAGGGTCAGCCTCCCGCAGGGGGATCCCAGGGAGGGGCGGGAGTTTCAGGAGCTGGACCGGGGAGGGCAGCCCGCGGTCCCCAGCTACCTCCTCCTGCAGGCTGCGGCAGCGCGTGGTGGCCAGCTCCTTCTCCTGCAGCGCGTTGCTGTAGTGCAGCGAGAGGCCCAGCATCTCGTCCTTCAGCTTCAGCACCTCGTGGAAGCGGGCGCTGACCTCGCGCTGCATGCGGCCGTGCTCGGCCTCCAGCTGGCGCAGGCTCCGCTCGCGGGCCTCCGCCTGCTCCAGGCGCTCCTGCAGGCGCCGGCTCTGTTGCAGCAGCGCCTCCTTCTGCCCCTTCTCCTGGCTCAGCTCTTCCTGCAGGCTGCTGATGGCCCCCGCCAGGCACTCGGTCAGCTTGGACGTCTCCATGAGCCCTGCGGGAGGGGACAGGTGGGCCCGGGGGCTCCTCGTGCTCCAGGGTCTGGCTTCCTGCACCCAGACTCTCAAGCAGGATGCCTCTCAATCTGCTGGTTGCCTTAAGAGCTTTCAGGCTCAGCAGGACTCGATGTGTTGGTTAAATAAACAACACGGCAGGCGATTTTGGTACAAGGACTACCCACTCTCAGCCTCCCGTGGGACCCTGCTGTTCAGACACAGCTCCTCCGACCCCCTCAGCCGAGAGGTTCATTCTCAGGTCACCCTAAGGAAAACATAACGAAGAATGTGGATCTGTATAACGGACCCTGAGTCCCGTCAATACGGCTGTGATGCGGAACAGGCAGACTTGCTCTCTCAGCCACAGCTGTGAGCCAGCCGGCCCGCTGCCGCCGCAGCTACTCCAGGGCAGCCTGAAACCACTCAGTGAATGTAAAGGCTCCTCTCCCACCCAGCCGCTGGGAGCCTTCACCCAGCGGGCTGAGTGGACACACAGGAGGCTGCAGGCTCCTCTCCCAGGAGCAGGAGCTGGGCAGGGCCGGGGTCCCCTCCACCTTAGGCCCAGAGCAGCTGCAAGCAAAGGCTTTCTAGGGAAGGACACCGGTCCTCTGCCTGCACCTCTGAAGTGCAGATTCCACGCCCCGAGGGGTCATCTCTTGGTGCTGGGTAATTAGGGACAAACCTTTTCTTTCTTTTTTTGGTTTGCTTTTGGGGGGGGGGTAGGTAATTAGTTTTATTTACTATTTTTATTTAAAGGAGGTACTGGGGATCGAACCCAGGATCTCGTGCATGCTAAGCAAGCACTCTACCACTGAGCTATACCCTTTCACCCAAATCTTTTCTTTTAAAACCCAAGGTCATGGGCTCCTCCTACCCACCCCTACTATGGTTAGTGGTGGGGGGCCTCCTCACCCCCAGAGTGCAAGGGGCACAGGGACAGGAACCTCTGCCTGGAGGGGGCAGGGAAACGTCTGGAACAGCTTGCGGGCGAGGCAAGCCCCCCTAGGACTCCCCTTGCCCCCCTCCAGGTTACATCAAAGACCCAGCTCTCACCACTGAAGCTGCTGAAGTCCACGGCGGGCTGCAGCCCGGTGACCAGGGTGTAGACGTCAGCGTTGTGGAACTTCAGGCTCTCCAGGAGGGCGAGCGCCCCGTTCTTCCCTCGAGTCTTCAGCAAATCCAGCAAATGTCCTTGGGAGACAATGGCCTTAGCTAACCGGTGCTGGGCGGGTTCCGCGGGAGGGGAGCAGGCTGTGGGGAGGGGCATCTTTGCACATCTAGCAGTCAGGAGGCAAAAGCAGTTGTCCAGGGTCCCCAGGGTGGGGCCCCTGCAGCCCTGGTAGGCTCCTTGTCCTCCCGCCACGGCAGTCAGTCTGCAGAAGGGCCAGGCTGATATTTATTGAGGAACTGGTACAACCCAAGTGCTAAGAATTGGGGATAAAAGACGCAGGAGGCGGACCTTTGCGCTCAGACCTCCCAGCTGTGGTGGTGAACCTGTGCAGACACACGTGCGTACGGAGCAGGTGGGAGGAAGGAAGCAAATAGCAGTGGCCCAGGGCCCGGGTCCCCAAGAGGCTGGGCGCCTGCCACGCCCACCCAGATCCCATCACTCTAGCTCGATTTAGTAGCTCGAATTCATTTCTTCTGTATTTGATGGTCGTGAGGCCACAGGCACAAACGGCATCAGGCTGACAGCTACCACTCACTGCCTGCTTTCTGTGGCCCAGGCCCTGAGAATGAGTATCTGATCAGCAGTAACTCATTCAGTTCTCCTAGCAAACAACCTCATATGCTGGCACTGTTAGCTCCCCTGTTCTGGGATGAATAAATGCAGTTAGCCAGACAGAATCAGCTCCAGAGACACCCGGGGTGGGTGGAGTTGTGGACCCCAAAGTTATGTCCACTTGGAATCTGCCAGCAGAACCTTATTTGGAAAACACGTCCTTTGCAGACATAATTAAGGTAAAGACCTCAAGATGAGATCATCCTGGGCTATCCAGGTGGGCCCTAAATCCAAGACAAGCATCCTCATTAGAGGCAGAAGACACAGAGAAGCCGCACGACGACAGAGGCAGAGACTGCAGTGATGCCGCCACAAGCCAAAGACGCTGGGGCCGCCACCAGCTGGAGGAGGCAGGAGTTTTCTCCCCCGGAGCCTTCAGAGGGAGCTCGGCCCAGCTGACACCTTCATTTCAGACTTTTGGCCTCCAAACTGTGAGAAAAGGTATTTCTGCTGTTTTAAGTCACCCAGTTTGTGGACGGCAGCTCTGAGACACTAACACAGTGTCCTCGAGTGGGGACCTCACACCCCCTTGGTGTTGCTCCTTAGAGTCCCGCCCACTCCCACCCCCACACCAGCCTTTCCAGCACAACATGCAAGGACCTGGCTCCGTGGGACAGGCCTGCCCCGGGCCTCACCGACTCTCATGGCCGTGTTGGTGAACCTGGGGCCATGCAGCACCTCCTCCTCGTCCAGCTGGCCCAGCACCTTCGCCTGGCGCAGGTAGGGGGTGAGGCGGCTGGGGCAGATGCTGCACACAATCCTGCAGCGGTGGTCCTCCAGCATCTCCCACAGCACCTCCTCGTCCAGGGCCGCCAGCGAGGAGTCCGTGCGGCACAGCTCCGCCATGACAGGGCCTGAGCACCTGGACGCGAAAGGCTGGGGTCAGGGACGCGGCTTCCTGTCCGGGAGGCCTCTCCACCCAAAACCCTCTTCCCCACGCCACTGGTAGGGGGAAATGACCCATTCGGAGAGGACACGGCACCCACTCTGCCCTGGTGTCCTGTGACCTGCGGGAGGACACTCTTTATCCTTACTGCTGCCAAGTCCATTCCTCTACCTGGGGCACAGCAAGGAGAACTGGGTTTCTTTTGGATCCAGGAGACTGGATGTGCCTTTAAAACCCAGAAAGTTGCCCCCCAGCCTGGGGAATTGATTCACCGAATGAGCGAGATACTAAAAACCAGATGGCTCCAGAATACTCATTCTTCACAGGAATGACAGAGCTCCCAAGGGGCCAAAAACTGGTTCTTGAGCAAAAATTCTTACTCTTTTACAGTATAAAGCACAAATGTGCATAACCAGGCACACAGCACACCTGTGATATTAATATTTCATGAGAGGAAAAGGTGTTAGTGTTGAAAGGAGGTGATGAGAAACTGCTTAGAGGAACCTCGAGGGTTTGGATGGCCGATCGCACCACTCAGCCACCAGAGGTGGCGCCCACGGTCCACCCAGCAGCGTGGGGGCGGGGCACTGTGGTGGGAAGCGGGCTGGGGGAGGGGTCCTGGCACGGAAAGCACACCGGCTCTACCTGCTGTGGGGGACACCTGTCATCTTCCAGCAGCCCCAGGACACTTGTCCGGAGACACCAGGGAGTGTGCTTTGTAAAGCGTATTGCAGAACACTGTGGGACTCAACGGAATGGCTCTTTTGAGTGAGTGGCAAAGGCCTGGCCCCTTGGCTCGCGGGGTGTGAGGGTCTGATAGTGGCGGCCAGGTCTCTGAGGGGCCGCCTCCCCACCTGGACGGGCTGCGTTCACAAGCCCCGGCCATCCTGGGACAGAACTGGTGAAGCAGCCACCCTCAGAGCTCCAGGACAGCAGCTGCCCAGGGAGGGGGCGTGGGCAGGGGGCACCATCGCTGGTCTAGGACCCAGGACCTTCTGTTGGGAGGGGCTCAGAGGGCCCCTGCCCAGTCTGCCAGCCACGAGCACACCTGCAGCTGTGTTCCCACCTGAGCCCCCCTCTTCCCTCCAGCCCCAGCACAAGGTCATCAGCCCACTGATCCATCTAAATAATTCTAAGATGCTTTAAACCTGCAGCCTGTTTCAAGCATATCAAAAAAAAACCCCTGCAGATGATGTAAAACATCCTGGTCCCTGCCACACAGACGCAACCTGTCTTAACACCGAGCACTTGGGCCTCCTTTCTAAGGAAGGGCTCAGCTGACACAGCCCAGGCCGCGGTCTCCAGGCCCTGCCCTCCCCCACCCCCCAGGGAACCGCTGGGCCACGTCCTGCATTTAGTGTGTCTCACTGTGAGCAGCGCGGGGCACCTGTCTCTGTGTGGTTCATGAACCGCTTGGGGCGGGGCTCCACGCTCAGCCTGTTTCTGAGGTTTAGCAGATGGGTACATGCCGCCTGATACATTTTCACCTGGGTGCTGGATTCAGCTACCCGAATAAACCACAGCCGATGCGCCTGTGCACAGGCCTTCGCTACCTTTTCTCCAGCACTCTTGGTGCCCCAGTGACTGTCCCTGTGCATCCACTTGGGCACAGGTGGGAGCCTGTCAGGCCCATGAAGTCCTGGGATCGGGTTCTCTTCCCTTGGAATGACAGGATGGACCGGCCAGAGTCGAATACCTCTGGAAGGGGTCTGTGTGCTAAAAACGCTTGAAAATCAGAGCAAATCAACCCTTGTAAACTGAGAGAAATAGAAGATGGTCACGGAGGGTCCTGTCCGCACGGACAGCCCCCCGACAACCCACACCAGGGGCCTGGTCTCCAGCCAGTACTCACCGAGGCTGCTCACGTGCGCCTGTGCAGGAACTCCTCGCAGTGGGATGGGATCCGAGTCCCCCTCGAGGCCAGGTGTGCTGCCAGCCGCTGGGCAGGGCGGGGCCGGTGGGAAAAGCCCCAGAACCAGTGCTAAGATGAACTCATATCTGTTTCAAGCCACGTGACTTGCACCAAACTCAAAGTTCAGGCACCAAAGACTAATACAGGGGAGAAAAAAAAAAAAGCAGACTCTGATCCAGGAAATAATTCAACAGATCTTTGGCTCCTACAGTTGGGTCAGTAACTATAAAAACTTCCTCAGGGTTTGAAAGCAGGTTTCTAGAAGGAAACTGGGCTTTGAACCCTAGAATACAAAGGAGAATGGGTAGGAGTAGTAGTTACCCTGGTGTGTCCTGGTCATCACGGGGCCAGCCCCCACGAACACCCTTCTCCTAAGTCCTGCACCCAGAGCGAGGCGCCTGGTGGTAGGGGTGTGGGTGGGAAAGGCCTCACTGGGTGAGGGAGGAGAGGGAGGGGCTGCGAGCAGGAGCTCTGTCCTTAAGTGGCCCATTCCTGGTTTCTTCAGGGGAACAGTTGATGGAGGCTCATAAATCAGGGTTTTATGGGTTGAACTGTGTTCCCTCCAAAGTCATGCTGAAGTCCTTGCTCCCAGCACCTGCGACTGTGACTTTATTTGGGAACAGGGTCACTGCGGATGTAATCAAGTTAAGAGGTTGTTAGGGTGGGCTCTGAATCCCATATGACTGGTGACCCTGTAAGAGAAGAGGCCCAGAGACAGACACACAGGGAGAAGCCCCGGGACCCCCAAGGCGGAGACTGGAGCGAGGCTTGTGGAAGCCAAGGGACGCCAGGGATTGCCAACAACCCCCGAGGCTCAGAGAAGGGCATGGAACAGACTCTCCCCTGGACTTTCAGAGGGAGCCTGGACCTGCTGACACCTGGATTTTGGATTTCTTGCCTCTGAATCCCCAGAACTGTGAGCAAATAAAATTTTTTTCATGTAGAAAGCCTATTTTATTTATTTTTTTGGGGGGGGTCATTAAGTCTATTTATTTTTTACTAGGGTTTTTTAAAAAATGGAGGTACTGGGGATTGAACCCAGGACCCCATACATGCTAAGCACGCACTCTACCACTGAGCTATACCCTCCCTCCCCCAATTTCTGTTGTTTTAAGCCATGCAATGTGGTAATTTGTTATGGTGGTCCTGGGAAACGAATACACAGGGACAAAGGGGATTTGGAAACTGGCCCAAGTCCTGGAGGGCCCATCCACGTCCCAGTCGTCAGCCATACACTTGAACGGAAGTCTCTTGAGCTTCTGGGGTCTCCACCCCGTAGAAGTCTGTGCCACAGGCTGTGGCCCTCCAAGTCAGGATGGCCTCCCCCTACTGCCTCAGGACCAGCTGCACAAGTCCACAGAGCCGTACAAAATGAAAATATGGGCCCCTTGTTTAAAACGCACCCAGAATTTCCAGACGGTGACAGCAGAGCTTCAAACCAAGCGTGGGGCCCTGGGGACAGGTTCCACCCACGAAGCTGGCTCTGTTTGCATGCTCAAGGGGTCTCCAGGCCCCCAGTAGCTACCTAATTTATGCCTAAATTCCAAGTGATTCTTTTGCGATGACCATTGCCCTTCTGTGTATTTTTCTTTTAACTACCCCTGAAGATACAAGCATTCACTCCCTGGCGCCTGCGGGGGGTGGACTTGTCCAGAAGTGGAGGGCCAAATGGGACCCGCCTTCTCCATGGCTGCCAGGCTGGTGGCCTGGGGGTCAGGAAAGGGCTAGAGTCCAGATGGACCCACCCTGTGACCACAGAGAAATGGCTCAACCTCTGAATCTCCAGAGCAGAGGATTCTAACTGGTCAACCACCCAAGGACCCAGAACAGAGGATCAACTCCAGACCATTCCTTCCGAGCCCCATCCAGTCCTACAGGCAAAGGCCACAGTCTTTGTTCCCAAGTCCTGCCCAGGTCCTTTTGGAAACTGGGTGTGGGGGCAATAGGATCTCAGGTGCCCAGTCCTGGTGCCTGGCCAAGGAGGCTGGGCCCGCAGGCAGCTGACCATCCAGTGCCCCCAGCCAAGCTCCCGTCCTCTGCCCGAGAGGCCTTGAGAGGAGCCAAGTGCTTCTGCCCTCGGGATGCTGTGCGTTCCCTGCTGACCTCCTCCGTTACACCCCTAACACCTGCTCATTCCAGCCTCCTGTTCCCCTTGGCTGACCCCGTGACCCCCCAGGAATGCATCTCCACATGCTCGGAGGCATCTGGGGGCTCCCCTCTTGTTTCTCACATGACCACCTCATGCTGCAGTGGGGACACCACCAGAGGCGTCCCCTCTCTTGCTGTCCCCTCAGGCCTCCCAGGAAGAGCCAGCCCAACGTGTGCAGGGCACAGAGAGGGCGGGAGCAGACCAGCATGACGGGCATTGGCTGAAGTGGGGACAATTCTGGAAAAGGCAGAGGGAAAAAGACTTGGTTGGACCAGTCCTGCGTCAGTGGGGAATAGAACTGTTTCTTGTTCCCAGGACTGGATTTCTTAACCTTCCATTTAATAAAGAAGAGTGGAGCATCTCTGTAAAACCCAGCATTTCCCCACAAATTCCTCATAAAACATCCCCTCTAACACGCATCGAACGCAAACCTGTAGGCTCGAAAGCAGATGGGAAATAATCACACTGGCCCTGAACTTGGCTCCCAGGAGACAGTGACCCAAAAACTCAGGCTCACGGAGTATTAACTTTTGATTTCAGCACGTTACTCGCTGGCATGCTGCCTGGTGTCACAGGACATGGTCGCCACAGGTCGTGGTGGAGGTGGTGGCTGCGTCTCCAGCCTGCAACTCACGCTCTGGGAGCTCCAGACGCCCAGGTCTCCACGGATGCCCTGATGGCCAGGACTGGCAGGACACAGCCCCAGAGGTGCTTCCCCTGGGTTGGGTCCCGGAGGTGCCAGTCTGCCCTGGGAGTGTCTTCCAGTCTGACTGCCAGCCCCACCCCTGCTTGCCCAGAGTGTACAGAACTTCCAAGGAAGGCCTCAGGGCACTCAGCTTTTCACAGACTCCCACTCCCATCAAAGTGACCTCAGAAAATCAGGGCCAGCTCAGGCAATGAGCTGCCTCACGGGGGCAGCTGAAGACAGGTCTCTCCAGGACTCTAAACCCCAGCCAACTCAGGGTTGGGATTCCTGGGAGCCATCAGCCACACAGGGTTTGGCTATACGTGGGCGAAGCCGAGTAGATGCCATGCTAGTCCATCCTTCATGCAGCTGGGCAGCTTACAACAGACCCCAATGGCAATTTAAAATATAGGCATTTCCTTGCAACTCAGCCCCCATTTAAATAGGGGCTTGGGGGGAGGGTATAGCTCAGTGGTAGAGTGTATGCTTAGCATGCATGAGGTTCTGGGTACCAGTACCTCCATTAAATAAATAAACTTAATTACCTACCGCCCCAAAAGACCCCCACAAAACATAAAAATAATAAAAATTAAAAATTAAAAAAAATCCTAACAGTAAAGAAAATTTAGCCGAGAGATGGCTCAGGATGTTTTAAACTATAAACGTCTTCTAAATCTACAGCAGTTCTAGAGAGCCTGAGATCAAAGGGTCCTGAGCATCTAAGATGTGGGTCCTCCTACATGACCCCTCCCCACATCAACAGTCTTCTCACATCCCGAGGGCAGATATTCTCCTGCCTGAGAAGTCGGGGAAAAGGGGCCAGTGCGTGTATGCACAGACACACGTACGCACACACACACGCAGGCACAGGCACACGCTGGACTCCAGAACAGGGAAGAGTGAGTTAGAGAAAGGGGACTGATGATCCACAAACACGGGGCGGGGTCACCCAGCACAGCAGAGGTGCGCCCCGCACCCTCAGCTGCAATCCCGTCCTACAGTGCCATCGTCACGCCTGGCTGTGCCCTCACCACCCACAGCAGGCCGCTGGTCGTACTCACATTATACCTGAACTTAGAAACCTTCCTTCCTGTTCTTTCACCCTAGGGCAGCGATGCAGAGATAAGAGTATGAAAGAGGGCATTCCTTCTGTCTAGCAGGGCCGCACTGTCTCACGGGGGTACACAGCAGCCAAAGAGTATCAAAGTCACTTAACTGAGCAAAACGGGAAGAGCTGTTTCCTCCTGTCCCACCCCCAAGCCAGGTACCACCTCCACACCTTATGCAGAGGAAGGGCCCCTCACTCCCCTGTGGACAGCTCTCGGCCCCCACTCCTGGCCTGCCCACCCTCCCCAGGTGTGCTGACCTGCTCTCCTCAGGACAGGCTCCGTGCACTCGTCTCCCTCGTCCTCGAGAAACGACGGATGGCCAGCCACAGTCGCGGCTGAGCAGCAGCAGACGAGCAGGTTTCGCAGGCACGTCCATCTGGGCCTGCCCCCGGAGCAGTGCCTCACCCTCATCCCTGAAGCTCCAGTACAGCCCCACAGCAGGGAGCATGGGTTGTGAAGGGTCTGCTTTGCCCTCATGAGGACCACAGGAACCTTTAGGAACCATCTGTGCATCTGGTCAACCCACAGAAGGCGGTAATTGACATGATGGTGGAAAATCTTGAAGCTGATGGAATCTTCTCTTCCTATGTAAACAGTCAGCCCAGTTCATCATAAATAGTTCAGAAAAATCCTAGGAAGTTTAGGATAAATTCTGTAGTTCTTTGGTTTCATGAGCAGTTCTGTGAAGTTGCTAAATAATCCCAATATATTCATCTAAAATCAACATTTCATAATTACTAGTTAGATTCAGGCGAGAGTCTTGGTTCTTCCATGTTGAGATGTACCCAGAATCTGATCGCCCTCATCACTTGCATTGCGGTGATCTACCTACGCAGACTTCCGCAATGACCTCCTAGCTGCCTTCTCCATGCCCCCACAGCGGGTTCTCAACGCAGCAGGCGGAGCCATCCTGCTAAAGGATGAGTCAGATCAGATCGTGTCACTCCCTTTGCTCTACAAGTCCTCAAGTCCTCAAGTGCTCCACACACATGGCCTTCCTTCTCTAGCACATGCTGACCTCATCTGCATTCATCTGCTCCACACCTGGGGCCTCCTTGCTAGTCCTTGAATGCTCCAGGCACACGCCAGTCCCAGGGCCTTTGCACTTGCCATTCCCTCTGCCTGCAATGCTCTTTCCTTTGCCTCCTTCAGGACATCACTCAAGGGCCACCTTCCCAGAGAGGCCTTTCCAGCCTTTCTATTTAAAAATTGTAGCACTCCCACCTTGGCTCCCCCTCCCCCTTTCCCTGTTTTATTTTTCTCTGTTGGACTCATTGCTCCCTGACATATTATATAGTCTAATTATGTATCAGTTTCTTGCCTGCCTCCCCATGACAAGCCTGAAACCTCCGGAGGACAAGAATTCTTGCCTTTCTTGTTCTCTGCTTTGTCCCCACCCAGAGAACAGTGAAACTTCACGCATACCGGTTAGGTGAATGAACAAACGCTGGCTCCCACTGATGCAGATAGTGGTCAGGAAAGAAGGGGCACTCCCCCACGGTCTGAGTGGGAAGGGCCTTAAGGCTTACCGGCCAGACAAAAGTCAACTTCCAAGGTCGCACAGCTAACTGATGGAGGAGCAGCAACCAGCACCCAGGCCTCCCCTCCTGGGAGTGGCGGGGGCTGGGCTGCACTGCCCCGCAGAGCAGGTGAGAGCGCAGGCCCGAGCTCGGCTCCGACCAGACTCAAGCTCCAGCGCGGAGGCCCACCCAGCCGCACACCAGCAACCCTCTGCGGCGGCTTACTCACAGTCCTAAGCCTCAGCTTTCTTACTTCTCCGGTGGGGCTGACGGCGGCACCTCACGGCGGGAAAGCTTTTCTCCCCGTGTCTGACACATGGAAGTTTCTAGATAGTTCTAAAAAACCCAAAACACTGTCATTCCAGGTAAAAGGAGCGGCCAGACGAGTGTACTGAAGGCAGCCAGAGCCTTGCTAAGCCTCTGCTAAGAACAGAAATACCGAGAGTCATAGGAACAGAGCTGAGGAAGCCCCAGCCTCTGAGGGACTGTGAGCTTTCTGAGGGCAAAACCCTTAGTTACCACGACGTCTTCAGGACAACCCCCATGTGGGGAGTGGCCAGGGGAGGCTGGGAAGCAGCGATTTCCACAGGCGCGTGGAAGACTGGCCATTCCCTGTGGCTTTTCACATTCCAACACACAACTGCCTGCCTGTCAACTCCCCTTGGATACCCAGGCATCTCAAACTTAACCCAGTGACATCAGATCCATTTTTTAAAAACGTTTGTGAATTGAGGTACAATTCACATAATATAAAACCATCTTACAGTGAACAATTCAGTCCCATTTAGCACATTCACAGTCCTGTGCAACCATCTCCTCTGTCTAGTTCCAAAACATTTCTGTCACCCCAAAAGAAAACCCTGTGACCATCGAGCAGCGCCTCTCCTCCTTCCCGGCAACCGCTGCTTTCTGTCTCTATGGACTTGCCTACTCGGGACATTTCATATCAAAGGGCTCACACACGCGCGACCGTGGAGGTCTGGCTGCTTTCACATAGCACGAGGACAGAGAAAGAGCCCACTGTGTGGACGGACCACGCTGTTTATCCACTCATCTGCCGGGGGATGCTGGGTTGTCCCCACTTTTGGCTGTTGTGAATCCCGCTGCTGTGAACACATGGGCACATGCATTTGCTGGATCTGTTGGTTTTGCCCCCAAATCACCACAACGCTGCTGCCCTACAGCTTCCCCATCTCATGATGGTGCCACCCAGATGCTCACACTGGAAACCCAGGAGCCAATCTTTGTCCTTTAAACCCTAACAGCCCCCTCTACGCCATACATCAGCCCTGTTCCAAATATGTCCTGAGCCCTCCTTGCACCGTCTCCACTGCATCAGCTCCAGCGGCTGCCACTACCTCTCCAGACCCTCTCTGGCCCCTTCATTCCAATCTCTCAACCTCCTGCTGCAGCCAGGTCACTTGATCTTAGCCAAAAGGGTGAGAAATGACAAGCCAGATCATCTTTCCAAACTGTGAGAATGCATTCCTCTCCCCGCAAAGAAAGACCACCCTGAAGTGGCTCCTATTGGCAACCATGATGCATTTAAACTCCACTTCGTAGACTGTAAGACCTTCATGATACAGCCCTGCTCACCCCTTCTCCTACTCCCTCTCTTGCCCACATTGCCGATGCTACAACCACGCTGGCCTTCTGTCCCTGGATTGTGCCAATCTCCTGCCCACCTGGGGCCCTCCGCACACCCCGTCCATCCTTCCTGGAAAGTGGGGCGTGACCGTAGCCACCTCTTCTCAAAATTCACGTGGCACCTTCTTCCAGTCACCTGGTAAATCAGCAACCCACTAACTCTGTCACTTTACCTCATTTTGTTTGAATCACAGTAATTATAAAACCTATAATTACCTTACTGCCCTCCACTGGAACACAAGCTCTGAGGGCAGCGCTGTCCGTCCTGTTCACCGCCCCGTCCAGCCCCTGGAAGAGCGTCTGCTCCAGTGAGATGCTCCAGGCACATCTGTCCCTGGAACGTCAGATGCCAGGAGTGTGAAGCCCCGGGCCTGGCTGGGTGGGACCAGGTGGTGGTAGCAAGGTGCCACCGCAGCCAGGTGGGTTAGACAGGGCCATGTCTACAAAGGAACAGTGTTTGCCATTTAATACCAGGTGATAGGTGGGGTTTCTGGCAGGAAGTCGCTCTTCGGGGACAGCCCCTAGGACCCAGGACATCAACTCTTGTGGTGATGACTCACGGAAACGCAGCTCAGCCCAACAGCACTACACCCAAAGCCCTTCCCGTCCATCACAGCACGAGCTGCCTTGACCATCTACACTCCAAGTCCAACCGGGGCACAGGGAAGAGGCAGGTTGGCCCCTGAGGTGCAGCCCGCTGAGCTGTCCCCGTCTGTCCACGTCTCCTCTGGGAGTTCGTAGAGTTCCAGTGCTCCTCCTGCCCTCTTGCCCTGGGCATCAGGCACCACTGTATGCCGGACAGCAGTGGGGACAGCACAGACTGGGCCTGCCCTGCTTGAGATTAGTCCCATCAGGTGAGATACCTCTCTCCCACAAAGATGGAGTGTGGGAAGTGAGGTGCAGGGGACAGAGAGGGCTGCGCCTGAACATAACAGGTGGGTCCACCTGGGTGACGCAGGGCCTTGGGACAAAGGGCTCAGGTGTGGTAAGTCACAATTTTTCGGGTATTCAGAACATGGTAGCCCCTACCCTGCTGCTGCGCCGGAGGTCACCTTAGCTTAGCAGGCTGGGCCTGACTTTTCCCAGCAGTAAAATGGTTAAGACAAGATATTTGTTTGCACCCCGAGTTGGAAATGTAACTGATGTTTCTGAAAAGGATTGAAATGCCAATCTGGATGTCTCAGGAGTGGAACTGTCACCGACAGCTGAGCTGGGCTGCTGATTCTTGCTTTGTAAGAATAGTTGACTCTTGACAAACAGTGGTTTGCACTATGTGGGTAACATCTACAGTGTTTTGTGTCACGTAAGCCAACACTGACTTGGGTGCTGACAGATGGACAATTCATCTTGTAAATGACGATGTAAACTTGGGGGATCACAAATACAGTATAGGACAGTGTGTCTTCTCTTCCTTATGACTTTTCTTAATAACATTTTCTTTGGATCACATCATACAGGCCTTGTGAGAACCGGCACCATGTCTTTTCCTGAGACCAGCTCTTATCCTGGTTGCGATTACCCTGAGCCCTCTCTCCTGCGTAATAAAAACATGGCTCTCTATGACCTGTTGTCCCCACTTCTGGCTCCCAGCTCCCGGAAGACTGCAGGTGCACTCCCTAGCATCCCAAAGAGGACTCCTGGTCACTCACATGGACCTGCCCCTTCTGTTGGGTGCAGCGCCCTCGGTCTCTCCAGTCTCCCTTCCCACACTGTCTGTATTTGGGGGCAGGGAGGGGGTCATGCCACCAGATTAGACAAATCTCAAGGAAGACTAATACCGGCTTCCTTGTCAGGCATGTTTATCAGGTCAATTGTCTTGTAAGATGTGAACGTGCTCCGACGTCAGGGCAGGACCTTCCCAACAAGTAAGGCTCCCTTTACTTGTTTGCTGTCGACATACTGCAAAGGACTGCACTCCAGCGAGCCTGGTCCAGAGGATAAAACGATTACCCAGTTTTCACTAAGTTAACCTTCACAACAAGAGAGCACTCAGAAACTCCTGGAAAGAGGCTGTAGGGTAAAGATATGCCCAGTGATGCGACCCAAGCAAACAATGAGAAAGAACAGAGGTGGCACTCTGCAAGTCTAAGTTTCACAAAGTTAAAACCACGATTCTCACTCAACACAGAGGAACGCGCGTCAGGCGGTGAAGCTGGTTCAAGCCTGTTTTGAGGAGCTGGGCTTTGGTTAACATTCCACAGGAAAACCAAAAGCCATCCCTCACTGTTTTTGCAGGGCGGGATGTATCAGAGCCTCCACCGGACGCGCGCAATCTGGGGCCCTGATGAACACTGGTACGTACAGTCCAGCAAGGGCTCGGCCCAAGGTCCTGCGGCCAGTCCTGGGGGCCCTGGTGCTCGGGGACGTCGCAGGACCCCCACTATCCGACACGCTCGACCCCGGGTAAGGGCTTTTCCATGACGGGGTTAAAAACCGGCCAAGGGAGTTGACAAGCAGGCAGTTAAAGACGCCAGACGCCCCCAAAGTGGACATATGCAGTGAGGACTCCCACCCACTGGCAGTACTGACGAGGAGTAACGCGTCTCCCCCGCGCGCTCGGGTACACGCGGCGGAAAGGGCGCAGGTGGGGACCCGCGCCCAGGTGCCCACTAGAGGCAGGGCCGCCTGCAGACCCCGCACGGCGCAGCCCGTCTGCAGGTGCTCCGGGTCTACCGTCCCGCGCGGAGAGCCCGGTATCCTGGGGGAGCACGGCCTCCGCCCGAGAGCCCACCCGGGAGACCACCCCGCGTCCCGCCGCCTCCGCACCTTTTCCGGGTGTGGGCGGGGCCCCGCCACATCCCGCGGAGCCCCGCCTTTCTCCCGGCGGCAAGCGCCCTCTCCCTCTCACGTGACCAGGACTCCCCGCCCCCTCCGAGGCGTGGCTTCGGCGCACGCTCGTACGCATGGGCGCGCACGTGATGGCGTCATTTCCTGGCGGCGGCAGCGGCGCGGGGCCCTACTTCCGCTTTCCTCTGCGGCGCGCGTTCGGTTGTCGGCCCGCTCGGGATCATGGCGGCTACGGCCACGGATGGCGACCTCGGGCTCGGCGCGGAAGCGGCTGCTCAAAGAGGAAGATATGACCAAAGTGGAATTCGAGACCAGCGAGGAGGTGGACGTGACCCCCACGTTCGACACCATGGGCCTGCGGGAGGACCTGCTGCGCGGTATCTACGCTTACGGTCGGTGGGCGCGGGCCTCGGGGCGCTCGGGCTGGGGGCGCCCTCAGGGAGGGCGGGAGCCCGGTCCGGGGGTGGGTCCCGAGACTGGGGGTCTGGAGGCTCCAAAGGCCTGCGTCGCGGCTGGCGCCGAGTCGTGGGGCCGCTGACGGGCGACCCCCGCCCCCAGCACGCATCCCCGCCCCGCCTCTCTGTCGGCGGGTTCGGGTGTTGTCCTCCGGGCAGAGCGCCGTGCTGAGTCCCGAGAGGGCGCAGAGTCCTCCCTGCGTTTCGGAGTCATTGATTTAGAGGATAACTTTGTTGTTGTATCTGCTAGGTGCTAGGGACGTTCGTGGCTCTAGGCACTGGGCGCTAAGCAGTGAACCAGATGCCTGCCCTTAGGGAGCTTACATTTGGGGAAAAAATAATATTTAGTCAAGATTGCTTTAGGCAGTGGTAATAGTTTCAAAGAAAATAAAGCGGGATAATTGAAACTGGGGGAGCGGAGAAAGTTAGAACAGTAGAGCAAATAGGTAAGGGGGCTCCAAGAGGGGCTGACATTTGAGCCGAGATCTGGGCTGAGGAGCCCATTATAAGAAGATTATGGTAGAACTGGGCAGAGGGAGCAGCTAGTGCCAGGGCCTTGCAGCTCAGAGCTGGGTGCATTCCAGGAACGGAAAGAATCCGCCTGTCCTGGGAGCCCCGGGGTGAGTTTGGTGAGGGAGGCAGGACCTGATCTTGAAAAGCATAGTGTGGGGTGATAAAGAGTTTGAATTTCATTTCTAAGTGCAGTGGGCGCCTTTGGAGAGTTTTAATCAGGGAAGTGACAGGATCAATTTACAGTTACAGAGGTTGTCCTGGGTGCCTGTGGATATGCGGGGGAGGTGAGGCAGGAGAGGAAGCAGTGAGACGTTTGGAGGTTTTTGCTCCAGTCCAAGGGAGAGACGATGGTATTGTGGTGGAGATAGAGTGCTAACGGGGTTTGCTGACAGGTTGAATGTGAGCAGCAGGGGAAAGAGGATTCATGTGATTCCCAGGTGTGTGAGTAATCGAGTGGGTGATGCTGCCCTCTGCTCAGGCGGGGAACTTGAGGGACCTGTGAGCCATCAAGTTGGAGATGTCAGGATGTCTGTCTAAGTTGGGAGCCTGGAAAGAGGTGGGGTTGGGGACGCGGATGGGAGTGATCAGCATCAGTGCTTAATGCCTGGGGCTGGGTCATCTTTTCTTCAACTGTCCTTGATGTCGAGACAGTTTAGCAAAGAGAAGGTGCTGAGGGAACGGGAGATGCCGTGTAGTGAGGCTGACAGCTCTACCTACCTTTTAGCATCCAAGGCATCCTTGCCCTAAAACACTCTTTTAGTTTCCCATGCGTGTGCTGGGTCATCATGAGGGGTTTAAATCATCCGTTATATTTGCTATTATGTTATTTGTACATAAAGTTTTGTTTGTTTACTTGGAAAACAGAGGGATGGTGGTGTAGTTTCATGGAGCTGCATCAAGGCAGGAGGGAGTATAACCAAGAGCACTAGATTAAGTCGGGGAACCACCTGCAGACTTAATGCTGACAGGGAGTGGTGACTACAGCACTGAAGGGTTTGTTTTCCTTTCTTCTAACTTAAAAAGTAATGAAAAAAAGCCTCAGCAACAACAAACCCAGTGCAGGTTATTGTAATACAGTCAAACAGTACAGAAATAATTGGAGAAAAATATGAGCCTCCCTCACGACATTCTCCAGGGGTAACCACCATTAACATTTTTTTGACCTAACTAGGGTTTCTATGTTTTGCAACAATGTTCCTTTTATAGAGATTTTTGTAGGGATAAGGTCACATGTTAGCATAAAAATCCCCTTCAGCCTACCTCATTCAGCTGCTGTTTTTTTTTGTAATTGAAGTGCAGTTGATTTACAATGTTGAGTTAGTTTCTGATGTAAAGCAGTGATTCAGTTACGCATATATACATGTTCCTTTTCACATTCTTTTTCATCATAGGTTATTACAAGATATTGACTGTAGTTCCCTGTTTTATACAGAAGCACCTTGTTATTTATCTATTTTATATATAGTAGTTAGTATCTGCAAATCCTGAGCGCCCAACTTATCCCTCTTCCCTGCCTCCCCGCCACTGTAACCATAAGTTTGTTTTCTATGTCTGTGAGTCTGTTTCTATTTTGTAAATAAGTTCATTTGTGCCATTTTTTTTAGATTCCACATCAGCAGCTGTTTCTTGAGAGCTTAATGTATGTTGCACGTTGGGTTAGGGGGCGGTAGGGGACTTTAAAAAGATGGCATCCTTGCCCCAAGGAGCTCCAGTGTATGGTTGTCAGCATGCTGTCCTAGTGGTTAGAGCTCGTTTTTTGTTTTAATTTACAGGTTTTGAAAAACCATCAGCAATCCAGCAGCGAGCTATTAAGCAGATAATTAAAGGGAGAGATGTCATCGCACAGTAAGTGTTCATGCAGAGCGGAAGTCAGATGCTAGTTAGCACAGCAGCGTTCAGCAAAGTCCCGGGCTGTGGGACGGCCGCCTTCCCCAGTCCCTCACTGCTGCCAGCGCTTGCCTTGACTTCAGCCATTGGCTGTCTGTTTTTATTTTTGTGTCCTGAATTCTAAAACACTTTGTTTTTTTAGCCAGCTTTACTTATCTATCATTTGGCATATGGAATTGTGTATAATACTGTTTTAATAGCTTTACTCCTGATTTACCTAATTTTTTAAAAAGTTTTATTTTTTATTGAAGTGTAGATAATTTACAGTGTTAGTTTCAGGTGTACAGCAAAGCAGTTAAGTTATACATATATGTGTATTTTTTCAAGATTCTTTTCCATTATAACTTATTACAAAAAACTGAATATAGTTCCTTGTGCTATACAATAGGTCCTGGTTGTTTTATCTGTTTTTATATACAGTGATGTGTATGTGTTAATCCCAAACTCCTAATTTATCCCTCCCACCATGGCCTAATTTTTAGACTCATTTACAAAAAAATAAGTTGGAAATCGTAGAAAAGAATTATATAAATTATATATAAACACCCACTGAAGTTACAGATTCTGCAGCTCCATTACCCCTTAATGCAAAGGCCACCTTTATGATCCATATCACATTATCACATGGTGACACTGTGCCTGAGTCCCAGCCCTTTGCAGATAAGATGGTGGGGAGGGGGTTGGGGGAAGCTGCCCAGGTGCTCTGCCCGCCGCCCGCCCGCCCGCAATGCTGGGGCAGGAGCAGGGCGGCAGCCCCTCATTCTAAGTCCCGTTTATCTGTTTTCTTTACTAGGTCTCAGTCTGGCACAGGCAAAACGGCCACCTTCAGTATTTCTGTCCTCCAGTGTTTGGACATTCAGGTAATCTGCTGCTTTTACACCTCTTTCATCTGAGGACATGCTTCTTGTAGCTCTGTGACTGCAGGATTCAAGTTCTTGAGCATCTCTAGTTGTACTGACTCAACAAATTTTTTTAAGAATCTTAATTGCACATGAGTGTCTGAGCTAATATCCTGTCATAAATTCCTTTTTACTTAAACTAGGAGATTCTTTTAACTAGTGGAAATTCTTGTCTGCAAACAAGAATCCTGACCAGTATACCCCATTATTGCTGGATTTGCGGTTTAAGTAATATTCAGGTTTGCTTATCTGAGATCAGATGTGTGGTTAACGTGAGATAATATTCAAAGTAGATCTGAGACTGAGTTAGTGCTGTCTACCTTGAAAATACTGAGATTCTCTATTTTCTGATAAATACCAGGTTCGTGAAACCCAAGCGTTGATCTTGGCTCCAACGAGAGAGTTGGCGGTGCAGATCCAGAAGGTGAGACAGTTAAAGATGGTAGTGTTGTATTTGCAAGTACGGCTGACCCTTGAACGATGTGGGTTTCAACTGCATGGATCCACTTATATGCAGGTTTTGTTTTTAAATGAGTACACACTACAGCACTACGTGATCCACAGTTGGTGGGATCCGAGGGTGGGGAGGGCCAACTGTAAAGTTTAAGCAGATTTCTGACTGAGCCAGGTTGAGGGGTGTGTCTGGAGTAGGATAGCTGGCGTCCCCACGTGCCCTACCTCTCCCTGACCCCTTTTCAAGCCAACTGATTGACTTAATCTAATCCTGTTTCTCTGTTCTGTTAGTCTTTTTTTCCTGATTCCTAACATTTTGCCATAAAACACATATTATATGAGTTGCTGGTTTGTATTTTTAGTGTTGCTTGTTTTATTTTAGTAGTTTTTTGCAATCTTAGAGTTAAAAATAATTTTTTCAACAAAAAAATTACCTTAATAAAAATAATTGTAACTATTTCGTACTTATAGTCTAAACAATTTGGAGATGTGTATGTTAGGATGTTAATATTGTCTCTGGGTAGATAGGATTATGGATTATATGTATTTTTCTGTAATTAATGTATGTTGCTTTGTAATAAGAAACCAGTAAAACTGATTTCATTTGGTGTAGAAAAGGGGGGGGCAGGAGGCTTGAGCTCTGCAGGCTTGTGATAGAAACAATGGCATAAGTAACAGCTGCCGGTCATCTTAAATTGAAATCGAAATGATCTTCATTTTTGGGACACATAGCTGCTTCTGACTTTGTAGTGGTCTTGGGGCAGACCTTGGACATGAACCTGTGTTTTGTTCAGGGCCTGCTCGCTCTGGGTGACTACATGAACGTCCAGTGCCACGCCTGCATTGGGGGCACCAACGTCGGGGAGGACATCAGGAAGCTGGACTACGGCCAGCACGTGGTCGCCGGCACGCCCGGGCGCGTCTTTGGTAATTGCTTTTGTCCATACTGAGTGTGCTGCAGGTAGCATCTGTGAGAAGTGCTTAAACCGCACAGGTCAGTCTTCAGTTTGATGTGCTGCATGGCGGATTTTTGCACTTGAGTAACTTGTAAGAAGTGGAGGGAGGGTCCCAGAAATGCTATGAAAACCGGTTGAAATGGTTCCTCAAAGCTTGAAGTGTAATTATTTCAAAACCTAATTTTGCAGATATGATTCGCCGCAGAAGCTTGAGGACACGTGCTATCAAGATGTTGGTTTTGGATGAGGCTGATGAAATGCTGAATAAAGGTATGAGTAGCAGAGGAATTAGCTTTCTCGTGACGTAAGTTCTTAACTTCTCAGTGCAAAACTGGAACGGGCTGCAGTGTGTCAGCAGCATGTTGGAGAAGAGTCGTGCCTTGGATGCGCTGACGAACATAAAACTCACACTTTGATCTTTTTATGGTGGTGGTTTGTAAGCCTGATGACAACCAGAACCGCAGCGTTTCAGGCGGACCGAGGGGCTTTGCTCCCATGGGGGGCTCTGCACGGGTGGCCGAGGCGCGCGGCTGGGATGTGCGGAGGGGCCTGCGGCTTCGCGCGGGCGGGGTTCTGGGGTGTGATGCTCCATGATTTATTTCACAAGTTGTTTTGTTGGTTGTCCAGGTGGTTTTTACCCTTGTCAGTTACTTGTTAAGGTAAATGTTTAGAATTGGGATGTATCGTTTAGGCTTTTCATGTATTTCTACCAAAATGTATGAGGACCCGAAAGTGATAGCAGTTGTGCTCTTAGGGCAGCACCTGGGAAATGCGTAGCGACAGCTGTCACCTCGTTCTGCTTGTAAAACAGCTGTGGGCAGAGCCCAGCAGTGTCTTCCCGCCTCCCCTCCCTGCACACCCCTCCGGTCTCACCTCCACACCAGGGGGTCAGTGGGCCATCTCCGTAGACGCTGGGGTCACCTGGCGTGAAGAGAGTATCCTGCTTCCCGGGAGTCACCAATAACCCCGGGGGTTCTTCCCAGGTGGTTCTGTCAGGAACTTGAGGGCAATGCTGTCCTGTGGAGCTGCCCTCCAGCCCACCTCTGTCTGGGCCCTTTATCCCGAGGCCCTGCTCTCGAGCTAAGTTGAAGGCATGGTTTCTGCAGAGCACTCGAGTGGTTCCCCGTATCCCTTCGGCAGCACTTGTCAAATAAGGCCTGCAGGCCAGGAGTATCTGTGTCAGCTGGGAGCCTGGTAAGAACGCAGCTTCTGGCTTCATCTGCAGTCCAGACCTCGCAGCCGGCCACCTGCCCCACACTCACAACTCACCTTCTAACCCTGTCCTGCCAGGTCCTGCTTGCCAGCGGGTTTTATTCAGCCTGGACCATATGAAATAATGTACACTTGTTGCATTATTTAACTGGGAAGGTTTTTAAATTAAGGTACAGTTGACATGTAACATTATTTTCAGGCGTCCAACATAATGATTCGATATCTGTGGGAGATTTGTTTTTAATTAGAGATTTTTTGGTGAAAATGCAGATCTCTGGATTTACTTAAAATGTGGCAGATGTGGCCACAGCGGATGCAGATCTTTGCAGGGCAGCAGCAGCTGGAACTGAGTCACGGCCGCCTGCAGGGGTCCGAGCTTGTGGGCCACTCGGGCTAGGGTTGCTCTTGCTTCTAACAGGCGGCATCCAGGACTCTTGGGTGGGCTGTGATCCCCAGAGCACACCAGGGAGAGGAGAGGGGAATGCGAGAATTTGGATCACCTCTGTAGGAAGGTTCCTTGTGAAATCTTACACCTTACAGCCAGTGCTGCAGCTAGTTCTGTGTGAACAGGTGATGTGCCACTTCTGGTTCAAAGAAAAAGGCCCCTGCGTGTCCCCTTCCTCACCCCAGGTTTCAAAGAGCAGATCTACGACGTGTACAGGTACCTGCCCCCAGCCACGCAGGTGGTGCTCATCAGCGCCACGCTGCCGCACGAGATCCTGGAGATGACCAACAAGTTTATGACTGACCCCATCCGCATCTTGGTGAAACGGTGAGGACGCCCCGCTTCACAGCTGGGAGCGAAACCAGCACAGTGGTGTTTGGGTTTTAAAAATGCAGAAATTCTTTCTAATTCTCTCTTTCAAAAAGCCAGCTTTTCTACTTTCTCCTTTGATCCAGTAATTCCAGATTTTAAAATTTGCTCCTAGTATTTACTTTCACTGAGATTATTTATCATTGGGAGTAAAATATACTGTTGAAGAGCTGAACATTTTGTTTAGAACCGTATACAAGGTGGAGTAATTGTTAAAAGTCCAGACTGATCCAGAGCTTGGGCCCGTGCAGGGGAGGGGCAACTCCTAGGAGGGAGGGGCAGGGGTTTCATGGCCAGGCTCCTGAGCCGCACACGCCCTCACGTCTGGGTTGGAAGGAGTTGACAGGATTGTCTTTGTCCTCCAGTGATGAGTTGACTCTAGAAGGCATCAAGCAGTTTTTTGTTGCTGTGGAGAGAGAGGAGTGGAAGTTCGACACCCTGTGTGACCTCTATGACACGCTGACCATCACCCAGGCCGTCATCTTCTGTAACACCAAGAGGAAGGTGCGTGGCCGTCCCAGCTCTAATGTTCTTATGGCCAAAACGAAGACAGGTTCTCGCAGAACTTAGGTCAGGCGGTTTCTGTCGGGGCCCAGGAGTGCGCACTTCAGGCTCTGGGTACACGGTCTCTGCAGCGGCCGCTTGGGTCTGCCTTTGAGCTCAAAGTTGCCATGGACGATGGGTGGACAAGTGACCATGTCCTGGGAAAGTGTGTGCAGTACTGACCTGGGCCCGCGACTGAGGGCTCCGGGTCACTGGTTCAGGTGGGACCCAGGCCTGGGTTCTGTGCTTCCAGGTGATGCTGACGGCAGGCAGAGCTGAGAACCCTGGCAGCTCTCCTTGGAAAAGGAAGAGGAGTTGACTCACATTAAAAAAAGATTCAAATCTAACTTTCAAATGAGAACAGTGACATACTGTCTTTTTTTTTTTGAGAATTTTTGCCCCAAGATTTGCTGGGTAAAATTAAGTTAAGTTCGTAAGTAATCTTAAGACGGTTAGTCTGAGTGTTGAGAGCACTTGCTTTATGAGTACCCATATCGGTTTTGCAAATAATTGATGTGAACTCCTGAGCACAGTCTCTGGTTTGGTTCACGAGCTCACAGCAGCGTCTGCTGATTTGATCCGTAGGTTGACTGGCTGACAGAGAAGATGAGGGAAGCCAACTTCACCGTGTCGTCCATGCACGGGGACATGCCCCAGAAGGAGCGGGAATCCATCATGAAGGAGTTCCGGTCGGGCGCCAGGTGGGCCGGCTGCACGCTCTGCGCAAGTGCCGCTGCCGCTGGCCAGCGCGTGCGGGGCATCCCCGAGTCTCCCCCCTGCCCCCCGCCCCCCCCCCCCGCAGCTGAGCTCAGGGCGTCAGGCAGATGGCCCCCCCTGGTGTGACAGGTTAGGCTGGGGTGAGACCTAGCCTTAACTAGATAGGTCGGTTGCTGCATTTAGAAGTGTATTTCTCTGTTTCCAAATAAATGGGGATTTTCTACTTCTCTTTTTGTATTGGTTTTAGCTTAATCCCGCTGTGGCTGGAGAGCAGTCTTTGAGTGATTTCACCCTGTCAGCGTGTTCAGACTTTCCTGTGGCCCAGAACCGGCTCAGTTTATAGATGTTCCCTGAGCAGCACTGGCGCCCTGCGCCAGGCTGTGCCTTTTGGATTTCAGTTGCTAAACAGTGTTGATCAGATCTTCTGCATCCTTGCCTTTTTTCCTTATCTCTGTTTCATCAGTGTTGAGGGTGCTGTCTTCCTCGTGGGGGTTCTGACCGTTCTTGCTTTGTGTGTCCTGAGACTGCGTGCATACGAGGTTAGAATGACTGGATTTCTGGGGACTTGGCTGTCCCTGTGGATGTGCCTGCCCTTACCTCCTAATGCTGTGTCCTGAGTCCTGCTGTGTCTGGCGCAGCCACGCCAGCTTTCTCCCTTCACATCTGGTTTGTAGACTCAAGCTTTAGATGGATTTCACACAAGCAGCAGCATATAGTTGGGTTTTGTTTTTCTTTTAATCATGGTGTGTGTATTGTTGGAGTCAGTCTGATAGTGTTTTGTTGAAGATTTTTGCATCTACATTCATAAGTGATTTTGGCCTGTAATTTTCTTCTTTTGTGATATTTTTGTCTGGTTTTGGTATCAGGATGATTGATGGTGGCCTCACAGAATGATTTCAGAAGTGTTCCTTCCTCTGCACTTTTTTGGAATAGTTTCAGAAGGATAGGTGTTAACTCTTCTGTAAATATTTGGTAGAATTCGCCTGTGACGCCGTCTGGTCCTGGACTTTGTTGGCAGGTTTTAAGTTACCGATTTAGTTTCAGTTGGTCTGTTCATATTTTCTGTTTCTTCTGGTTCATTCTTGGGAGGTTGTACTTTTCTAAGAAGTTGTCCGTTCCTTCTAGGTTGCTGTAAGAGTCTCTCATGGTCCTTTGACTTTCTGCAGTGTCAGCTGTAGCTTCTCTCTCGTTCCTGATTTTATTGATTTGGACCCTCTCGCTTGTTTTCTTCGTGAGTCTGGCTAAAGGTTTATCAATGTTGTTTAGCTTTTCAAGGAATCAGCTTTTAGTTTCATTCATCTTTTCTGGGGGTTTTTGTCTCTATTTCATTCTGCTCTGATCTTTATGATTTCTTTCTTTAATTAACTTTTGGAGTTTGTTCTTCCTCCAGCTGCTTTAGGAGCAAGGTGAGGTGGTTTGAGATTGTTCTTGTTTCCTGAGGTGGGAGTGCGGGGAGTTGCAGTTCTAATTTGAAGACACTATAAACACTGCATGGAAATCAGTGAGGCTGTTGTACTTGAGTTTTTTGCTGGGCAGAAGTAAAATGTCCTTTCCAGTTACTGGCATGGGACGGGCTCTAAACAAATTTAGTGTAATAGACTAAATGCCTTTTTTCCTTTTTTTTTTTTTTAAATCACACATGACCCAAGTAAATACATGTACCAAATGCACCTGCCACGCGGCTCGCTTTCCAGTGTGTCCCTGATGCTCCGGGCTGCAGAGGGGCCGGGGAGGGGCCGGGCGCGCCAGCTGCCTTCTTGCCCTTGGCGCCGAGGGGACCGCCTCAGATGCCTTTCTTTCTGCAGCCGCGTGCTCATTTCCACGGACGTGTGGGCGCGGGGGCTGGACGTGCCCCAGGTGTCGCTCATCATCAACTACGACCTGCCCAACAACAGGGAGCTGTACATCCACAGGTGCGCGCGGCGGCACCCCAGGCCCCGCGTGCTGCCCCGCCGCCCACGCCCAGCGCCCCCACCCGTGCCGCGCCCCCCCCCCCGGCCCCCACGCGCCGCCCTAACACCCCTCGGGCCCTGCACGCTGCCCCGCCGCCCCCGCCGCGCACCTCCCCGTGCCGCCCACGCCCAGCACCCCCACCCGCGCCGCGCTCCCCCCCAGCCCCCACGCGCCGCCCCCAACACCCCCCGGGCCCCGCGCGCTGCCCAGTGTCCTGCCGTGCGCTAAGGCAACCTGGCTCTATCTCGTGTCTCCCAGAATCGGGCGCTCAGGGCGCTACGGCCGGAAGGGCGTGGCCATCAACTTCGTGAAGAACGACGACATCCGCATCCTCAGGGACATCGAGCAGTACTACTCCACCCAGATCGACGAGATGCCCATGAACGGTGAGCGGGGCGGCCCGCCCTGGAGGGGGCTCGCCGCTTCCTAGCGCAGGCCGCTAGAGGCTCTCCCCGTTTTTCCCCCTTCTGCTTTGTTTTAGGGAGTCTTTCCTGAACCTTTAGTTAAACTTGCACATTTTCATTTTGTTTGCATTGCTCCTGACTGTCTATCTTTCTTCACTTTCAGTTGCTGATCTGATATGAAGAATTTGCACACCGGAGGCTGTCCACCTCTTTTGTACTCAATTTGGAAAACAATGGGGTTTATGTGAACTCTCAAAGCTCCCCCAGGACAGGGTCTGGGGATCCTGCCATCTTTTCTTACCCACGTGTAAATAATGCATTGCTCGAAATGAGTCTTTTTCATTAAACATTGGAAAGTTTTCCCATAAACTCTATATTGTATTTTTTAAGGTGCCCCCAGCTTTTCCAGTGACCTCCTGTACGGTGCTGGGCGGTCGCCTCAGTCTGTCTTCTGATCTGTGAGGTGGTGACGTGGAAGTGGTAAATTGCCTGCTTCTCCAGACTTCCCAGGTTGACACCCGATCCCATTTCTTAGGGATGGCCGGTCGGGGCCATCAGGGGGATCGGGGGTGGGGAAGTTGAGACCATAAGTGCTTGTCCCCAGGTTGGCCTTGGGTCTGTGTGTCTGGGTGCAGAGGGGCAAGATAGCCCTGTGCGGTAAGCCCTAGGGAGGAAGGATTTTCCAGTCTGGCTTCTGGGTTAATGAGCCCACCGGTCAGGGCCGAGGAGGTTTCACACACACGGTACCATCGGTGACTCGGGGACGGGCCAGCAGGAAACGAGCCAAGAGGTAAGACCCCTGAGCACTTGACCTAACTCGGGAGCTGTCGAGTAGGGTTACAGAGAAGTGCAGATGTCCACAGAGGTGTGTGTCCTCAGTGGTGGTTCAGGAGTGGTGTGTGATCACCAGAGGTGGAATAACCATTAACCTTGACCACTGGCAAGAGTGGGAGTGTGGTGGGGGCCTCAAGCAGCCTGGCCCTTGGGCAGTAGGAGCGACTGGACGTTACTTCCCTTTGAGGGAGTTAACTCTGCCGTGGGCAGTAGTCTGGAGTGTAGACTGCACAAGTGAAAGATGTGAGTGCCCGTGATGATTATTTGGCAGTAAAAAGGGAGGCAGTGCTGGCTCACGCTAGGGTGCATGAACCTTGAAAATACACGACATGAAAGAAGCCAGTCACAAAAGATCACATGTTGTGTGCTTCCGTTTCTGTGAAATGGCCCAAGTGGGTAAATCCCTAGAGACAGGCAGATGCTTGGCTTTCTGGGGGCTGAGAGGTGGAAGTGGGGAGTGACCGCTAGTGGGCAAAGGGTTTCTCTGGGGGCCATGAAGATGTTCTGGAACTAGACAGCGGTTAACAGCCACACGTTCTGTGGATGTTCGAGAAAGTACTGTGCCTGTTAAAGTGGTAAGTTGTGTGCTGAGTGACCCGTATCGGTTGCAGATCAGGTGAGGAATCAACACTTCTCTAAGGTGGTTATACTCAGAAGCAAAAAGGGCATGAGTGTGGGGGTTGGGGGGACACTAGGCAGAGGATACAGCCAGCCACAGGGACAGGTGGACCCCACCCCTCCACACCCGGACGCTGCCTGCCACAGCTGGCCTGAGCCCGGGACCGGGTTCCCCCCCGGAGCCGCCAGAGAGGAAGCTGCCCAGCTGCCTCCTGACTTCAGCCCAGTTGAGAGCAGGTCAGAACCGCGAGAACAAACCTCGTTTTAAGCTGCTGGGACTGTTGTTCCATTGCTACCATAACAAGTTACCACAGCGTACTTTATAACCAGTGATGAGATGAATAAATGCAAGTAAAAAGTCGCCAAAACACCTGAACAGACACCAGAGATTCTGGGCGACGTGAGTCCATGACAAGAACCCCGACACACCCCTCACTAGGGCTGCGTCAGAGCCGCGAGATCCGCTGCCCCTGGGTCGGCTGAAGGTGCAGCGACCACACGGAGTGACGCGGGGCTGGTGGGCGCAGAGCGGGCCAGCCGCTGCGGTAGACGGCTCAGCAGCTTCTTAAAACATTAACCACCACCCGCCCCTTCCTTACCACCCCTGGTATTTGCTCAAGAGAAATAAAAGCATGTCCATTCAGAGACTGCTTACCACATCTTTATTCACAGTAGCCAGAAACTGCAAACAATCTTAACGTCTGTTAAAATTCTCCATGCGGTGGAAAGCTGTTGGGCAGTGAAAAAGCACACACAACGTGGATGAATCTCTGAGTAATGTTAGACAAAACGTGTATGCTATGCGACTCCATTTATACAAAATTCCAGAAAACATAAACTATGCTGACCAAGTGGTTGCCTGGGGAAGGGGGTGGGAGGTAGCTTTATCCACACGGTCCTTGGGGTGGGGGGCCCATCTCCCACTGTGCCTGTGGCACCAGGCCCAGCTGTGTCCTCGAGTCACCTTAGGCCGGGTGACATGGGGGTGTGCGGTGATGTGGGCGCACAATGATGCTGCTTTGAGAGCACAGCGCAGCACTCGCCCACCCAGGCAAGTCCAGGGCCCACCGAGGATGGAGGGGCTGTTGCTGTGTCAGTCTGGAGACACAGCCTCCCTACCCCGAATCCCAGAAGGACCAGCAGAAGCTTCAGCAGAAGCATTGCAGATGCCCCTTTTACTAAAAACAATTGCACTTTAGATGAAGGGTGTCCCAAACCCTGTGAGTTCTGCCGAGTCCCCAGGCCCCTCCTCAGACTGGTGGACAGCCCCACCTGTGTGGGGCAGCGGCCCCAGGTCTGCTTCCATCAGGTCAGGGCAGCAGTAGAGCCGCCCGTGGTGGGACCCTGGGGTGCAGGTAACACGCATCCCAAGCACCACCTCTGTGCCACGGGCAGGCAGCGGTGGCTGGCGGTGCACACGTCACAGTGACAGGCCCCGCCCGGAGAGGCAAACCTTCCAGTGCAGCATTCCAAACGGCACCTTCGGGGCCCTGTGCTGACTGGGATCTATGCAAACAACTCAGACGAGCCTCTGGCCCAGAGCCGGGGAAGCAGACTCACAAGCAGGTTCGGGTGTTCAGGGAAGTCAGCGCCATGTGACACTAGGCCCTCACACGGCTGACCGAGGGCACGCAGTGCTGAGCCGCTGGGAAGTCTAAGGGACCACACACCACTGGGCCCTGAGTTAAGACCAACTGATGAGAAACTGCTTTCCCATCATCAGTGAGACAGGGATGTCCAGGGTCTGGGGAAGAGAAACAGAAGAAAACTTGGTCACTAAACACTTGGCAACAGAGGTGAGGCAGACAGGAGTCTGGACATGGGTGGGTGGTGGACACGGGGCCTTCCCGGCCCTGTAAGCTGCTCAGTGTGTTTCCCCCGCAGCGCCCTGGGCAGTGGCTGCCTTAGTTTGCTTTGGAAGTTAGCTGAGCTGCCCTTTACCCAGTGGCGGACACTGGACACGGGCAGAGGAAAGATACGGGCAGAGTACGAGGAAGCCGATCTTCCTGCTCCTCCCCTGAGGAGCCAGTTCCTTTCCGCCCCCTGTGAGGCCTGAGTGTCCTCCCCCTTCTGGACAGTGAGTCCTGTGATGCCAGCTCAACGGGCACCTCCTGCCCCCTCACGCACCCCCTGGGGACAGGCCCTCTGGCCCCAGATGTGGGCCCTCTTGCCTCAGTGTCAGGGCTGTAGGTGAAGTTAGAGACAGGAACGCCGTTGCAGAGGACCTGCTGGGGGGCCATGGCCACCCCAAGGACGATCACCTTCCTCAGCTGCAGGCTGGCCCCCTCGCTGCTCACACGCACCAACTGGTTCACGACAGTGTTCTGGACGGAGCAGAGACAGAGACAGAACACGGTCTGTGAGCACACGGCCTGGGGCAGGGAGCCCCACCGGCGGGACAGGGAGCCCCGCGGGGCCAGCGCTGCTAGACAGCAGACAGGGAGGGCAGCTCAGCAGCACGCCCACGCAGACAAAGCCCGGGCCACTGGCGCAGTGCGAGGGGCTCGGCCGAAGCGCTCAGTCCATGAGCCCCTCTCCCCGCCAGTTGGGCTGACCCAGGGACAGGGGTCCACCCCAGGACCCCAGGCCAGCGCCCCTCACCAAATCTGGATGGTCACCCCAAGATGGCCCCCAGCCTAGGCGGGCCCCAGGACTCACGTTTCCAGCCAGAAAGATGACCTGCGTGTAAGCCCCGCGCTCCAGCACCCCCAGGCTCTCCCCGTCGTCCCAGAACAGCTCCCCTCGGGCCTCCCCGCTCGGGGTCAGTGCCACGGCCAAGGCCATGGGCTGTTTGCGGGACTCTGTGGTTGTGAGGCCTGGGCCCTGGAGGACATGGCCCATGTCACTGTCCCCAGCCTGGTGGAGGCCCCCAGACCCAGGTGTGGGGAGCACTGGGCTGTGACAGCGTCGTGCTGCAAGAAACCAGGATCCGCAGGACAGCCTACAGCCGAGCAGCCTGGATGCCTGTGGTGACCACCCTGGCCCAGGTGGATCCCTCAGAGGACATAAGAGGCCCACAGAGGCTTGCTGATGGACTGTTTTCTGAGAATGGCCAGTGAAGCTGGCCTCCCCTCTGCCCACCCCAGCAGATATATCTGGCCTGGTTCATCCTCAACCCTCAGAACTATCATCTCTGCTTGGGGGCCTGAGGGTGGACTCCCAATTGAACAGAGGCACATGGGGGTCCCAGCAGCTCCAGTGCTGGACAGATGGGCTTGGGGGCCCGGCCCAGGTACCTGCATGGGGATGATGTGACCGGCCCGGACGTGGAGGTTGATGGTGTCCAGTGGGGCGGGTAGCATCACCCACTGCCCCTCACTGTGGATGATGGATGTTAGGGGTGCAGCGGGCGGAAGTGGATGGCTGCCAAAGGCCTGAGCTGGCACCTGGAGGGTTTGTCATGTCACAAAGGGTCCTGGGCAGTGCCAAGACCCTGCGCTGTTGTCGAGAGCCAAGGGTGGAGACCTGGCCACGCAGTGGGGACAGTGTGAGAGGCCTGAGATACAGCATGAGACACAGCACCAGGGCTCCAGTGGGGCAGGTCAGAGGACACAGGGAGGGGCAGGAGTTTGAGGGCATGAGAACTAGAGTCCAGGCTCAGCTAGGCAGCAAGTCAGCTTAGCCTCAGTTTCCCCATCTGAGAAATGGGTTCCTGCAAGGACTGCAGGGATGATGCTGGTGGAGCACCCAGGGGAGGCCCACGTGTAACCAGGTGGGACTCGACAAACGTGTGCCTTTTTCACCATCTGGCCCACACCAACAGAGCCAGAAGGAGGGCTCCCTCGGGCTCCCCAGTCCTCCCTGATTTCAGGGGCCCAAGACTCACCATCTGCAGGTCATACCACGTGCCTCGGGGGAAGTAGCCAGTGACCTCAACCTTCCCGGCCTCGAGGACTGGAGTGATGAGCAGAGCCTCCCCCCACAGGAGCTGGTGGTCCACGGTCCAGGTGCGGGGGTCTCTGGGGAACCTTCAAGCAGGAGGGACCAAGGCAAGGGGGAGGCTAGTGACCTCTGAGGGGACTCGGAAAGGAACCAGGGGACCCGGGGTTACATGCGGCAGAGCTGGTTCTGGCTGACTGAAGTCAAGGCAGAAGCCGAGAGCGACCCCGCCCGGGCCCGGCGTTCTGGCGCGATGCACTCACACCTGCCGTCTGCAAGCTGTGTCCTTGCCCACGTGTCTGCTTGGCTCTTAATATTGCTTTTACCCCTGGTCTGAGGTTCTGGGCATTTAGGGGGCGTGAGCACCACTTCATTGACAATGTTTTCTCCCTTTCATTCCCCTTGGCAACCTACGTTCAGAGCGGTTTTAATACTTTTCTGTTTATGTTCGGAGAAGTGTCACTTTTTTCCCCCTAAGTTACACCTCCTTCCCTTTGCTTTTTGCTTTTGACGCTTAGAAAGCCCTCTCCTGCCAGAGCATAGAGAAGCACTCACTTCCGTTTTCCTGTGGCATTCTCTCCAGCTTAATTTTTGACATTTAATTACTTAATCCATCTGGAATTTATGTTTGTGCCGCGTGAGGGGAAAATAAATTGATTTTTGCAAACAGCTAACTAATGACCTTACTACTGGAGAATCCTTAAGCCAATGATCTGAGGTGCCACTTGACGGCCGGTACAGTACTTCTTAGGTATACGACGTCCTATTGGGGGCGTCTACTGGATTCTTCTGTGGTCTTGTTCTCTTAAGCCCCAAATGGACTCAATCATGGGAGTCTGCAAGTTGCTTGACCGTCTGGTAGGCCTGGTCTGTACTCAGTGTGCCTCAGCCTAGGTTTTCTTTATGGAGTGCCCCAAGTCGGGCTGGAATCTAAGGGGTGGGGACTGGGGGTGCAGTGGGCACCCCAGGGAGAGGGCCCAGGTTTTGCTTCAACCTCCTCCCTCTCTTGGTGCCTGGTACACCCCCTGTGGCAGGACGGCCACCCTGGGGTCAGGGGGCCCAAGGTTATCGCTCCCAACCCAGACACTCACTCCAGGAAGAGGGGCCGAGCCACGGTCTCGCCCCTGACGTGGGCCCCGTGGAACAGCGTGTAGAGGTGGGGCAGGAGCGCGTAGCGCAGGCCCAAGGCCTTCCTCATGGCTTGCTGCGCCGTCTCGCTGAACCTGTACGGCTCCTGCGGCTGCAGCGGTGGGTGGAGGGAGCAGAGGAAACACCTAGGATCTGGGGTCCAGGACCCTGAGGTCCCCCCACCCTGGAGACCGGGCACTTTTGGGCCTGTGTCAGGCTGGCTGGCACAGAAAGTGGGCGTTTCTCAGAGCACGGCCCGTGCCCTACCAGGCTGCTGAGGTCGTTGTGGTTCCGCATGAAGGGGTAGAAGGCCCCCAGCTGGGTCCAGCGCACGCACAGCTCCTCCGAGGTGTTGCCCAGGAAGCCGCAGACGTCCGCCCCCACCAGGGGCACCCCCACCAGATTGAAAAGCAGGATGGCTGGGAGGCAGAGTCAGACGGGTCTCAGGCTGCCACAGCCGGACCAGTCCAGAGCCAAGGAGACCGACAGTGTCTGCTGAGCTGGCTGGAGGCAAGGATCCCTCCCAACAGCCCTCCCACCAGGCCCCACCTTCCCCAGAGAGCTCAGCTCAGCAGACTCCCGGTGGCCTGAGGCTCTGCAGACGCTCCCACACAGAAGCAAAAGTCTATGAAAGCACATCCAGGCTGGGGCTTTGGCGGAGACTCTTTTTGGCTGTGGCCCAGGGGGTCACTTCTAACCCCTTCCCCAGGGCTCCCGAGCCCTCTCTGGGCCTAACACGTGTCTGCAGCATCAGAGCTCTCAGAACAAAAATCAAATTCCTCTTCGCAGGGTGGAGCCGGGCACTGAGATGAGGGGTGGGGGGTACCCTGACTGAGCTCGGATGCAGTTTCACACAGCCCAGGATGTGGTCACCAGAAGGGACATTCTGCTGGCAGACAGTAGCCAGCATGAAACGGAGATGGGAAGCTTTGGAAGAGGGGCACCACAGGTGAGCCCCTGCACAAGTGAGCCCCCCTGCATGGGTGCACAGGGCCCGGGGTGGGCCTCATGCCCCACAGGGTTTGGTGGTGGACCCCACGCCATTGCAGCATGTCTGAGGACCCAGCTCTGGGCAAACCTCCCCAGAGAGTGGCCCACGGTCCCCCTCACACCCCTCTTGACCGGTGCGCTCACCTGACACGGAGTAGGAGAGCTGCTCCCAGCTGCTCCACACGTCCCCTGTCCAGTGGCCAGCGAATCGGCCGTGGCCAGCAAAGGTTGAGCGAGAGATCACGAAGGGCCGCCTCCCCCGAGCCTTCACCAGGGCTCTGGGCGGAGCAGGGGGACAGGGCTGTGTGAGCGGGGGTCACCGGGAGCCCGGGGAAGCAGCAGGGTGGACGAGCTGGGGGCACGGAGCTAGCCGGCTGAGGCCGCCGCCAGTGTCTGCTGGGCAGTCAGCTCTGCCACTTGATGACACTCAGAGATGCATGTGTCACGGGAAGGACAAGCGTCCCTCGAGTCCCACGGGAGCCAGAGGTGCTGGTCAGCCCTGACCTTGCTGTCCAGGCACCACACCCTTCCTGAGGCACTAGGTGTGGAGCTGGGGGAGGGGGCTGGAGTGGCAGGGGACCTGGGGCCTCCTCTTCTCCTTCCCGTACCCAGCCCCTCACAGCACCTGGCCTGGAGCCCCTCACCTGTGGGAGGCGAAGGCCTCGGTCAGGCCATACAGGTTGTGCAGGTTGTAGTGCGTGGAGAGGAACTGCTGGCTGGAGGCGCAGATGGTGGCTGCCCGGAGGGTCCCGCCGACCACCCCTGGAGGAGAGGGGGCAGTTTCCTTGGAGCCTCTACCTGGAAGGCTGGTGCCCCTCACATTCTGGGAGCCCCTCTAGGATTTGAGGTGCGTCCCTGAAGTCTCCACTTTTCCAAGGACAGGACAAGGTGACGCTGCAGGCTGGCCCCTGCAGACCCCAGACCGCACATCCGCCTGCTCCTGAACCACTTCAAGTCTTGCCCTGTGCAGCTGCCAAAGTCTGAAATCCCCCCGGCCCCTCTTCCCCCGCAAAGGGTCTCGCCTCTGCTGCACGTGCCCGGTCAGCGTTGCGTGGCTGGGGTCTCCCCACCTGAACCTTACTCCTGGGGTTCCCCTCGCCTTTCCCGGGGTGGCTGCTGTCCACTGGCTTCTCAGAAACCACAGCTTTGAGCCTCCCAAACCAGAGAAGGGAAATCCCTTATTTGAGCCATTAAACCCTCAGCCGACTGGTGCTGGTGGGTGGGCAGGTGGGGCAGCTCACCTGGCACGTAGGGCGGGTTCTCCAGGTCACTGTTGGGGCAGCCGTCCACAGAGCCCCTCACGAAGTTGGATGGCTCGTTCATGTCCTGTGAGAGAGCCCCTGGGGGTGGGCGCCTGGCCTGGCACAGAGGGTGGGACTGGTCCCCGAGACCACAGGACACCCAGGGGCAGGGCCACACTCACAATCCACATGCCATCGAAGGGCACCTGGGCGTGGAACTCGCCCACCATGTCCTGCCACCAGCCTAGGGCCTCGGGGTTGGTGAAGTCGGGGAAGGCGGTGAGTCCGGGCCACACCTGGACGAGAGGCCAGAGGGGAGATGGAGGCCCGGGGCATTCCGGCCGTGGGCAGGGCCGCAGCCTCACTACCTCCCCGGCGATGGCGGACGGCGGAGGGGAGGAGCGGGGGGACACACTGCAGGGAAAACCTCATCAGAGGCCACTTTCAGGCGGGGGCCCGAGGCCCCAGAACCCCCTCCTCCTGGTTCGGGCCCAGCCTGGAGCGCAAGGCCTGGCCTCTGCCCGGGAGCTGTCGGGACGATGTGGAGGCCCCCAGGCCCCTGAGGGTCTGCAGAGCTCGTGCCCGAGCTGCCCGCGAACAAGGGTCCCTGGCAGAAGGCTTCGAAGTGGCGTTTCTGGTCCTTGTCACCCCCAGTGTGACCCCCTCTCAGCCCCACTGGCCGGAGACCCCTGCCCTCTCACCCTTGCCTCCAGGCCCCGCCGTACCTTCCCAATCAGAGGCTGCCCGGTCTCGTTGGTGATGAAGACCCCCCGCCGCAGGCCCTCGTCGTAGGGGCGGTAGGTCCCGGCGGGGCTGGAGCTGCTGATGGCAGGATCCTGGGGTGAGAGGGACCAGTCAGAACGGGAAGACAACGCCTGAAGCTTTGGCACCATCGCCAGGAAAACGCGGAAACGCTCTCAACAAATGTTAAATAGGCCAAGCGGCCATGCACGAGCCAGCCCGCTGGGTGTGGAGGTGCACGTGACCTCTCCCCTAGAGACTGGAGGCAGCAGGGGCGCCTGTGGCCAACGGGGGCACACCCGGATGCAAGCCGTGTTAAGGGTCTAGGGTTTCACAAACGTTCTACGGTGAGCATATACTTCACTTAGAAAAAAAAGGAAAAGGTTCCATCTGACCTCCCTGCTCTGAGTGCCCCTGGACGCTGCTGCCCTCAGAGGGGCTGTGAGGATGGAAATGACCATCAGCCTAACTCCAAACGCACTTCCTGTCCTGAGAGAGTATCCACGGTGGTGACCGTTTGGTCATCTCAGCCCCTACTCCCCACCTTCTCCTTCTCTGGCTGCAGGCTGGCCCGGCCACACCAGCCCCGGAATCGCTCGCACCCCCTCTGGCTGCGGGGACTGGCCCGGGGAACGAGCCTTTGAGCTGAGCTGCCCAGGCCCTGCCCTCCTTCCCACAAGACAGAGCTGACTGGGGGTGGGGGTGGGGGCAGGGCCAGCGGCCCCGGCACAAAGCTCCACGGGCCTTCCATGCTGACAGGTGTCAGCTGAGCAACGCCCCCACCCCCACAGCTTGCTCTAAGCTCTGCAAGTAACCTGCGGCTGGAGGGGTCCTGAGCAATGGACAGAGGTTTCCAGGGATATCCCCAGACGGCAGGGGCCAAATCTGTGAATCTGATGTTCCCTCGACATCGGAGACCCTCATAAATGTCCTCAGTGACCGCGGCTGGGATGAGACGATGCCACCCAGAGTTGGAGCTACCAGACACTGGGACCCTCTTCTTCCCAAAGAAGACGCTCCACGTGGCACGGGGTGGGAGGGACAGGGCACTCACGACGATCAGCATGTACCGCCGGCCGCCCTGGTGGAGCTCCTGCACCATGGCCGGGAAGTCCCCGAAGCCGTCCTTGTTGAAAGTGAAGTCCCTCCTGGCGTCCATGTAGTCCACGTCGTTCCACTGGACGTCCTGCAGCCACAGCACAGGAGCGGTCGGGGCCCAGGCTCGCTGCGCCCGGCCGGCCGCTGCCCCAGGCCCCTCCCCGGCACTCACCAGGGGGAAATGGGCCCTGGTCATGTTCTCCACAACCTGGCGGGTGATGGCGGTGGAGGAGTAGCCCCAGCGACACAGGTGGAAGCCCAGGCCCCAGTACGGCGGCATGAACGGGTGGCCTGGGAGCCAAAGGGACTGTGAGTGGACAGCAGGGGCCCGGGAGGACGGAGCCGGGCCAGGAAGCAGGCCTACCCACGATGTCCAGGTACTGCTGCACTGCGTTCTTGGGCTCCGGGCCCAGGAAGACGTACAAGTCCAGAATCCCGCCTGTCGACCTCCAGCTGAGGGCTGGGCTTGGCTGCAGGACCACGTCTGGGGGAAGCAGCCCCAAGACTCTGAGACACATACTCGCCCCCTCCCCTTCCCCCACCCCCACGGCCTTCGGAGCTGCATCAATGGGCCAAAGCACCACTGGACAGGTGGGGTCCTCCCACAGGGAGCTTGGGGGCCCTGGGGAAGTCACTCTGAGCCCAGCTTGCTGAGGGACTTGGAGCAGGACAGGAGGAGGCTGAGCAGCTAGGCCCAAGAACCCTCTTTCTGGCCTTGGCCTGGCCCTGGGAAGAAGTCCCAGAGCCCACTTCAGGGGCACTGAAGGACAGAGCTGGCAGAGGCCACAACCCACTGGTCATTTCTCAGAAGAGTGAACGAGCCCAGACCCGCCTGCCTCTTCCTCTATCTTCAGCCTGTTGGGCAGGTAGAGAGCTCCACCTCCCTCTATGAAGGAGGGGGTGCAGTCACACCAGGGAAACCCTGGCAGGGGGCTCAGAAGCAGAACTGGCTGGGGGACATGGGGGACCCCGGTGCCAGCTGGCTTACCCATGGCATTGCTGTTCAGCAGGAAGACCCCGTGAGCTGACCCGTCGTCCTCCAGCACCAGGTAGAAAGGGTGGGACCCGTACAGGTTCACATCAGGCTGGGACACAGCGGACATCCGGCTTTAGTTCCCGGCCCATGCGGCCCCTCTGATCCCAGGCCCCGCCCTAGCTGCCCCTTTACCACGGGGGCGATGTCCCGATTCCAGAGGGTGACCTTGGTCCAGTTGGTGCTGAGCATCAGGGGCCCGAGGTGTTCGGCAAGGCCTGTGATGTGCTGGGATGGCAGGGAGGTGGACAGCTGCAGAAACTGGTCGGCAAAGAACAGGGGAGCCACGGTGGTGTTCAGCCTGCCGGGAAGAGACGAGAGGCCAATGGCCCCAGGAGCCCTCACCGTGCGCAGACACTGGGTAGGGGCTGCCTGAAACCCTCCTAGTCCTGGGAGTCGTGGCCCCGAGCACCTCCCGAGAGGGCCAGACTGCTCCTGACTCCGTGGAGCTGCCCAGCCAGGGGCTGCTGGGGAGCCTCGAAGCTCCCCCTCCGCCTGGAAGACAAGTCACGGCTAACTTCACGGGATGGGCTCCAGCACCACCCACCCACACCGGGCGGGACTCTGCTCACCTGCGTGCGGGTGTGTTTTCAAGACCAAGACCTGATAAATGCTTAGAAACTTCTCTCAGAACTCTGCCTGAAGGTCAGCTTCCCAGGTCGCCCCGCTGCGCCTGCACAGCCCGTTTCTGCCCTGGCACTGCCCTGCCGTGGGCTCGAGCTGCCGCTCCCTGCTGGCTCAGCCCCAGGAGCAGGTCCATCAGGCCCAGCCAAGAAGTGGACGGTGACAAAAGCAAGAAATGCACTTCAGAAGGCCAGATCTCTGAAGATCAGGGCCCATTCAAGTTCCCTCCTTTCAAGTGTGTGGCTGAGCTCAGTGCAAAGCAGGGCCTTGTCGGTCGGCACACATTTAGGTAGGACCCTGTGGGTGAAGTGCACGGGGTGCGTCCTGGGAAATGGCCTTGCACAGTCCAGCGTCAAGGCCAGGCAGCCGCAGAAGAACCGCTGGCCCTGCGGCTGGGGGAACTGGGCCGCTTCTGGGCCCGAGACACACCCAACACTCGGACTCACAGCCACGGCACTGGAGTCTAAGAGATGCTTCCTGCATCCAGTACCTGGGGGGTGGGCGGAGGGGGAGGCGAGGGCGAGACCAAGCACTGCCCTGTTCTCTCCACGAATATCCGCCAGGCCCTGCTGCAGGTCAGAACTGCTCTAGGAGCTGGCGGCTCAGGAGGGAACAGCAGATGGCAGCCCTGATCCAAGCAAGGGTAAGATCCCACAGGGGGACAAACCCTACAGGGACACGGAGCAGAGTGGCCAATAGCATGGACGCTGGCTCTGGCTCTCTCACTGCCAGCAAGGGTCTGGCCTCTCTCTGCCTCTGCTCTCCCGCCTGTAAAGTGGGGATGAAACAGCACCTACATCCGAGGCGTCGTGGGGGTTAGAAGGGTGAATAGCCATGGTGCCTGGTATGCTGGATGTGTGACACGTGGTAAGTCATAAATGAGGATAAAGCAGGGTAAGGTGCTGCCCGGGGTTGGGGAGCACTCTAGGCTGAGCCAGGGGTCCTCGGCCCAGCTCTGCTGACGTTCTGCTGACCGCTCCGTGTTCTGGGCTGTCCTGCGCACTGTGGGGTGTTGAGTGGCATCCCTGTGCCCTCACCCCCAGTACTGACATTCTATATGTCTCCAGCTGTTGTCGAATGTCCCCCAGGGGAAAATCACCCCAAGGGGAACCCTGGGCTAGATGGTTGCAGGGGCCCCTGAGGGCTCCAGTTGGAGGGAGCAGTGAGCACCACGACCCAGGGGTCAGGAACACCAGAGTGGCCAGAGGGGGAGGTGGACCACCATGGGGTCAGAGATGACGTTCTCCAGCTCCCTGACCCTCCCACCAGGTGGAGGGCACAGAGACCAGGGCACTCACAGCACCCGTCCATCCAGCTTCCGCCGCACGACCACCCCAAAGGGCTCCTCCGAGAACGCCACACTGTAGAGCGTGGACGGCGCCCGGCTGTGGACACGCGGGGTCTCCAAGGGCACTTCGTAGCGCCTGTTGGCGGGATCTTTGATCTGGAAGATGAGAGCAGTGTTGTCACGAGGCCCTTGGTGGCCGGCCATCCCTGCACACCTGCCCACTCTGTCCTTCACCCTCCAGAGGAGCGAGGGGTCAGTTCAGGTCCCAGCATGGCTGCATGCAGCGTGTGCGCGTGGATGGACTGGTCAACATCCCTGAGCCTGCGTCCTTATCTACAGAGCCAGAAGCGCACCCCCTGTGGGCTGCCAGGTA
This sequence comes from Camelus ferus, assembly GCF_009834535.1. Classification (NCBI taxonomy): domain Eukaryota; kingdom Metazoa; phylum Chordata; class Mammalia; order Artiodactyla; family Camelidae; genus Camelus; species Camelus ferus. The sequence goes on from NC_045711.1 coordinate 21,701,738, forward strand.
AGATACAGAACGCCCAGGAAATCTGTATAAGTATTTCTTCAGTGTAAGTATGTCTCAGATACTGTGTGGGACATACTCACACTAACGCCACCCCCAATTCCTTAGTTATGCAGAGTTCAAATCCGTGCTGGTATTTGCTGACCCTGGCAATGCTCTTCTGCCTGGCACACCTTGTCACAGGGGGAGTGACAAAACATAACTAGAGCACCCAACCCTCGTCTGGTGCACAGTCATCACTCAGGAATCCCGGGCTGTCGTCAATGACTTTGTTAAGCTAACGGAGTCGCACTGCGCCGCGTGCTGCAGGCTCTCACACTCGGCTGACGAGTTTTTACTGAGCACCTGCTCCAGGCACTGTCCAGTGTCTCTCCCCTTGCTGGTCTCGGTTGGGATGTCACTTCCTGGGGGAGACCTAACCTCCTACCCCCACATCCTGAGCCCTGCCCTCCAGAGCAAGTTCTGGAACTTTCTAGTCACTGTCCTAGTGACCCCTGTCCCCTGAGTGTGTGTCTGCTCACACCCGGACCCCAGGGGAGGGCACCACACACATCTGTGCGTGAGCAAACACCCGGTAGAGCCCGTCTTCACCCACGGCCCACGCTCTCTGCGCCCCCCCCCCCCGCCCACCGTGAGGTGGAGCCGGCTCTCCGTCTCCATCAGCACATCCAGCCGTAAGGTCATGATGTCCTTGGGGAAGAAGGTCGGGGTGGTGCGCGTCAGGGTGGCTGTGTAGCCCGTCTCCGTGGTGGTCAGGTTCTCCAGCTTGTAACTGGGGTAGCCGGAAGGGAAGAAGCACCAGGGCTGCCCCATCTGGGCCCCGGGAGGCCGCTGCCTCGCGGGCACGTAGCAGCAGCCCCGGGCCTCGCACTGCTCCCGGGTGATGGCCTTGTCTGGGGCACAGTCGAAGCGGCCAGCGGGGGGCAGGTCACACCGTGTGGGCGCTGCCCTGGGGCTGCCTTGGTGCCCTGGGGCGGGCCGGGGCCCTAGGCCACTGGCTCCCAGCTGGCGAGCTTGGTACATCTCCTCGGGTGCTCGGGAGAAGCTGCACAGCTCTCGGGGGGCCACTGCGAAGCTGTACAGCAGGATGTGCCCCAGGAGGACCAAGGAGGCAAGGGCGCAGACCCCCTGCAGGGTGTGGGAGCAGGACGGCCACCTCATGTCTGGGTGCTGTGGGCAGCGGGTCCTGGAGGCCTGCAGACAGGAACCAGGCTCAATGGGATGGCAGGAGGGGTGGCTGGGGCCTCGGGGGCCTCTCAAAGCAGCTTCCAGACAGGAACCTGTGGCCCATGGACAGCCCCCAGGGCGGAGGTGAGGTCTGCTGAGGAAGCAGGGCCGACGTGGGGGAGGGAAGAAAAAGGAAAAAGAGAAAAGTCCCAAACAGGGTAGTGGCAGTGGATTTGAAATCTTTAGATATGTCCCAAACAAAACACATTTAGAACGTCTGTAAAAATGACTTAATAACGCACAAAGACCCACGGGACAGGCTGACAAGCGGAACGAACAAGCTCCGACAGTAGAGGGAGTAAGTCCCGCCCCTGTGTGGAGGCTGTGGCCCAGGTGACTACGTCCTGGCCAGTGGGGCGGAAGCGCAGCCCGCTCCGTGCCTCTCCGGCTGACGGGGATGTGGACATAGCCTGTGATGGGTCTCAGCCACTGCAGCCCGGGGGCCTACTCGTGGATGGCCCCAGGACTGGCCCCTGCGGTCAAGTGGGGGAGACACCTGTCACGCGGGTCTGGTTCGGGGTCTCTGTCGCAGCAGCTGCACCGGAGCCTCACCTGGTGACTCCCGTGCCAGGGCTGTTACCACCTGTGCTGTGCTCACCTGCACGTTCTAAATACTTTATAGGGAACACTGTTGGTCCAGCTCCTCCAAGGAGCAGCAGACATCCACATGGGACTAAACATGTGCAGATTTTACTAGAGGAGTCCTTTTTATGTCTGAGAGGAAATGGGGAGGTTGCCGGGGAGGGCTGGGAGAGCCATCACACCCACGCAAGTCTGACCTCCCTCCCCGGGAGGGTGGTGGGTCCAAGAAGCGCTGCAGACAGCTGTGCAGGTTAAGGAAGTCTGGGCAAGGCCACAGGGCTGGGGGGTCCTTGAGCCAAAAGCTGGCAGTTAGAGGGGTCTCAGTCTCCCAGAAGCAGCCGGCCCTAGGATTATGGCTGGGAGGCAGCCTGGCTTCGCAGGAGATGCAGTGATGGACTTCTGGGAACAGCAGCCGAGCCTCTGTCTGTGGCAGGAGGTCTGTGAATTCTTTCAGCCGCCAGAAACATGCAAGTATTGGGAAAAAGTCACATGCCACGGGGAAGTGGGCCCAGGTCACCGAGACAGTCTAAGTCTCTCACAGACACGGCCTGGCTAGTGTGGGTCCCTGGTACGTTAGGTGCAAGAGTGAATTGTTTTTATTCATGACACTGTAACACCAAAAGTGTGGGGATTTTCCACAGCAATCAATTCCCCCGTTCTCCAGACACCAGCCAGGTGCCCAGCAATTCAGTTCTGACACCAACTCCCAGCGTTAAGTTAGCGCAGACCTCACAGGTGGCGGGCTCAGGCCCCCAAGACCCCCCCCCCCCCAATTCAGACACTAATCACAAGCCCCAGGTTGTCGCTGGCACTTCTGACTAAGAGGCTATAAATTCCAGGATTCACACAACACCGCTCACCTTCTCAAGTTCAACAACTGGCTTGAACAACTCACAGAAAGCAAGAAAGCGCTTTACTATTATCTGTTTATTATAAAGGACACAACCTAGGAAATCCAGACGGCGCGGTACGGAGAGGGTATGCAGAGCTCCCACGCCCTCTCCGGGCCGGCTGCCCTCCGAGCACAAATGTGTTTACCAGCTTGGAAGCCCTCCAAACCCCAGCCAGTTTAGGGTCATCATGTAGGCACGACTGATGACATCATTGACCGCCGGTGATTAGCTCAATTAGATTATCAGTGTCCTGGCTCCATCTGATCATGCTGCCTACATCTGACTTTGTGATCATGATGGTTCAGACACTGGGGAACTCAGTGTAGTCCAGGGGTCCTTGCTCCGGAGCCCTTGGGCAATTCCCATGGCCCTTCCCACCCAGACTTCAGAAGCCGCAGAGGTGGCCAGGGGCACGGCCAGGGGGGCAGCCAGGGCAGCATCACAACCCCCCACCCCGCTCCCATTTTACGGACAGTGGAGAGAGCCGCCCTCAGAGCGCTCGACAACTTAGAAAATGGGGAAGAACTGAAGGTCAGTAGGGCAAGAGGCGCTGCTGACCCGGAGAGCCTGTCCCTGCGCTTTCAGGGAAATGGCTCGGACCCGCCGCTCCCCAGGCCGGGGGGGAGGGGTTGGTGCAGACACGCCGCGAGCAAAGCCCAGCTCCACGCTGGGAGAGGGGAGTAAAGGGTTCGTAACTTCCTGTGCCTCAGCCTCCTCCCTGTGAACGGGGACAAGCGCAGCCTCCCTCGCCCAGCTCGAGGGAACAGTGGAGCTTCCGGGGTCCCCGTCGTTACCGCTGCCCACCGCCGCGCGCGGCCCCCGGAACGAAGCGCTCAACTCCCCCAAAAGGAAACCTCTGACGACCAATCAATAGACAGATCGACCCCTCCCCGCTGGGCGGCACGACTGCCCCGACCCGCCAAGCCTCCGGTCTGCGGGGCTGCAGCGGACCTCCCGAGCCCCCGGCGCGCGCTGGGACCACCCGCAGCCGGGCCCGCTCACCTCCGCGCACGCGCGCTGGGCCTGCAGCGGCTCCCCCGGGATCCCTCGCGGGCTGGCGCGGCGGCGGCGGCGGCGGCGGCGGCGGGTCACGTGACAGGTCGCCGCGCAGGCGCCCTTGGTGAGGTGCGCCCTCTGGTGGCGGGGCGCGTCGGGACGTCCTCGCGCTCAGGGGCCTCGGCGCGGCGGCAACGTGCTGGGGAAGCGCTCAGGGGAGAGGCCGGGCCTTTTGGGGTCCGGGAGGGGCGCGCCCTCCTCCTTCCTCGTCCCGCCACCCTCGGCTTCATGGAGCCCCTCAGGCAGGCCCCAAGGCCAGACTGCGAATCTCGCCAGGAGGGCGGGCGCAGGTGTTCAGCACCCAGACGGCGAAAGTAGCGACCATCTGGAAGCAACTTACACTTATTCCGAAAAGGAAGACATTGTCATAACCCGTAAGACCGACTGTTGTGAAAACTGTCGGTGACAAGGGGCTTTCCGCACACTGAGAAAGGGCGTGTGCTAAGATGAGGAAGCTGTCCAAAGCGAACTGCAAAAGCCGAAGCCTGTGACCCTGTCAGGCGGGACCGCGCGCAGAGAGCGCCGAGCGCCGCGTCAGAGCCCGACAGCCCCCCAGTTCCCGGACCCCCTCCCGCAACCCCCAGGCAGGGACGGAGTAAATGTTTGTGTGCATTAAAAAAAAAAAAAAAATCCCTGGGCTGGGATCGGGGGCTTCCCCGCCCCTTTGTGGTTCCTGTAGTTCTGAAATGTTTTACAATAAATACGCTTCTTTCATATTCAGAAAAAAAATCTATTTTCCTGCTGAAAAATGTGAAATTATTTTGTAGAACATTTTCCCTTTCAGCTGCAGAGAAGCCACAAGGTAGCAGGTACTCAGGAATCAGTGGGCGAAGGAGCCCTCGGGTGGACAAGGGCTGTGGGACAAGGGGACAGGCCAGGAGGGGGCTCATGTTCATGTGGCTGGACACTCTTATCTCGGATGTCAGGCCTCCACCGACACAGCCCGGGGGTCATGTCCCTTTGGACTTACTCCTGTGAGCTGTGAATCTGGATTTAACTGGAGCTGGGAGTGGGTGCCGGAGCAGAGACCTGGGTTTCCAGTTTTACTCGGACCAGTAAGCCATTGGAACATGGGTTTGCCTTCACAGGCACTGCTTTTGCAAATGAAAGCCGCACCTAAATGTAACTGGAAATGTTGGGAGCTGACTTGGTTTACACTGCTGGGTGGCTAAAGATACAATTCCTATAGTGCTGGCCGTCTATTTCTCTTAAGCCGTGTCGTTCTTGGAGGGTAGAGGTGGCTTCTGGTGATACAGAAAGATTCGAGGTCCCTGATAAGACACAGAGGGCTGGACTTGGGGGCCGGGAGGTGGGCTTCAGGCGGCTCTCTAGGGCCAAGGTGACTCCAGCCTGTTGCTGATGGAACGGCTGACTTTGAGCAGGGCCTCCTGGAACTGGGGGTACTCGTCCTTCACATGGTGGAGGATGGCGTTGATGCTGGCCAGCCGGTGGTCCAGACGCTTGAGCTCAGCCAGCAGCATTGGCTTGTTGCGGAGCAGGAACACGTACCGCCCATCCTTCACGGCCTCCAGATGCTTAACGCGCGTCTGCAGGGCCACGAGCGTGGAAAGGTTCTTGGGTGAGACGAGAGACCCCATGTCAGGTCATGCACATTAAAAAGAGGACACCCACTGGCCCTGCAGGAACTCAGACTTGAGCACGAGCCAGCGGGCGGCTGTGCTGGTGCGGGAACTCAGGCCGACGGTGCTCGGTCTACAAACCACATCCGGGGTGGAGCCTGGGCCCTCACGCACTGTCTAACCGCCAGGTGCCAGGCCCAGCACCCCCCTTTAAATATCCCCCCATCTCGGCTGATCGGGCAGCCCTGCTTGCCTCCTCTTTTCTGCTCAAACCAATCCAGCAGGAAATTCCACTGGGGCAAATTTGAAATTATGTGCGGAATCTGATGGCTTCTCACTAGCTTGAGGCTGCCCTGGTCTGTGCGCCCCCGTCTTCCTTAAGTACCAGGATGGCCTCAAACAGGCTCCTGTGTCCACCCCTGGCCCTTCCATTCTGCACTCAGCATCAGAGCCGAGTGATTCCGCTAAGCCCAAGTTACTCCCCTCCTGAACCCCCTCCCTGAGGGAGAAACCCAGGTCATGCTGGTGTCCCCCAAAGCCCTGCAGGCCTGGGAGCGCTCCCTGCTGGCCCCTGGCTGGCCCTTGGGCAGGCTCTAGCCCCTGCTGTACCCCACTACCCCTCAGCCTGGGGCGGCTTGCTCCCTCACCCCCGAAGTCTTGACTCAGAGGTCATTTCCTCCTGTGTGGCCGTCCCAGACCACCCTACTTACAAGCGCTGTCCCCACCACCTGATGTCCCTTCTCTGCTTCATTTTTCTCCAGAGTATCTATCACCATCGGATACAGGGTCTCTTTTTTCTTATTAAGTTTGTGTATCATCTGTTCTCCCACCCTCAGAAGGTCGCCTCCAGGAGGACAGGGATTGTCGCCTTTTCTGTTCTGCTCTGCAGCCCTGGTGCCCAGGACAGTGCTGGCCGGTGGAGCCACGTGGGGTGGACGGAAGCAGCAGGCAGTGCTGGGATCTGCCCAGGCTTAGCGCCTGTAGCTCCAGTGGCCCTGGGGACTTGCCTACCTGCTGCTTGAGGGCCGCCAGCCTCTCCAGGTCGGCTTCGAGCTCGTCCCCCTCGGACTGCATCCTCGACAGCTGCTCCTGTTTCTCCAGGAGGGAGTCGCTCACGCTTTTCTGAGTTTCCTCCAGTTCCAGGATGGTTTGGCTGCACTCCTCGGTGGCCTGGGGGGTAGACAGGAGCCTCCTGGGACCCTGCCCCCTTGCTCTTCAGCAGACAAGAGAAGCGTCAGGCCGGAAGGGCCCACAGCCCTCTGTGCACACAATACGAGAGGGTTCCCAAAGAGGGGGTGCAGGAGAGTGTCATGGGGTGGGGAGCCCTAGAGGACCCTCGTAGGGGCGGGACAGAGAGGAGCCCTCAGCCAAGCTGGGCCGAGGAGGCCCCCGGGGGAGCCAGGAGGAGTGGAGAGGGACGGATGCCAGGAGAGGCCAACGTGGCAGAGAAATGCACAAACCAAGACCAGAAAAGGCCGCTGCCCTGCACCTCCAATGGCCACACCCCGGGTAACGTCCAAACAAGCAGTTGGGTCAAGTCCGTCTTTTTCGGCTACCCTTTCCTCATACAGGGCTCCCCCTATAGGGGCCACCCAACACTCTCCACTCAGCCCTCTGCGGGACCCTGCGAGGTGAGGGTCCGTGTCACGGGTCAGTAAGCCGAGGCACAGGGAGCTCGGACGACGCGCCTGAGCCTCGGGCTGGAACCCCCGCGGTGGATTCTGTCTCACGTGACCCTCACCACTCTGGGAGGGGGTTACTGCTCCCACTTCCACTGGCAGATGAGGAGATGTGGGCGTGGAAGGTTCCACACACCCCAGAGGCCACATAGCGGTCAGCGGGGCTGAAGGAGGTCTGAGCCCAGAGCCCAGCCTGGTGATCGCTAAGGGGGACAGCACTGCAGCCATATGGCTGGTCCCCTCCCAGGGCAGGGCCCACGTCACGTGCTTGGTTGACGTGGCCTGGGGGACGGGGACACGGGCTTGAGAGGGTGCCCTCCCCGTTCTCATCGGCCTGTCCCCAGCACCCACTGGGGGCAGTGACATGGGGCTCACGCCCTTCCCTGATGCCACCTCTGTTGGCAGAAAGGGGCCGGAACAGGACAGCCTCCAGCCCTGAGCTGCAGCCCACCCCACCCCGTGCAGACCTCCTGTTAAACCCACGGCAAGCTCCCAGAGCAAGGCCCTGCCAGCAGGCCGTTAGGGGCGCTCGTGGCCCCTCATCTTGACCCAGAGCCGGCACGTGGTGCATGCGGCTCGGGCTTTGTCCCCAGCACAGAAGAAAGCAGCTTGTCTGATTCCAAAGCTGAGCTCCTTCCATCCCCCTAACCCCCCACTGTCACCTTTCAGTCCCCAACACAGCAGCTGTGACTATAGCTCTGGGAATGAGGGGCAGAAAGAAAGGTGGTGAGGCAGGTAGGGTGGGGAGGAGAGACTGAAATCGCAGCCCAGGTGGGGGCAGGTGCATCCGAAAGATGGCCCTGGCCAGTGATGCCCGGCACGCCTGGCGGCGGGGCTGGTGACACACGCTGACCATCTGTGGGCAGGTGGCCCAGGGCGCAGTCCCTTCCCCAAGGCTCGGCTCCCCTACCTTGCGAATGTCCCTGATCTTCCGCCGCAGCTCGGTCTGCTTGTGGTGGAAGTCCGTCCGGGTGAGCAGCTTCTTGTCCAACTTGCACTGCCCCTCGGCCCGGGTGGAGATGGTTTCTCTGCGGGCGACAGCCAGCTCCATGTCCCGGATCATCTTCTCCTGCTGCTTCAGGAGCTGCCCGTGCTTGACCTGGGGCATGGGGCAGAGGGGCCGGTCGGCAGTCAGGACCACGCTAGACAGGAGAGGGGCCAGTGCCACACCCGGCCAACATCTGACGGCACCCGCAGGGAACCCACAAGGGTGATGCCCCAGGGTACAAAGGAGTCTGGGGACTTTGTCACTTGATCAGAATGATTTAAGAGCCATATAAAGAACACCCGGCAAACAGGGGACACTGAGAGACATCAGAGGTGGGGAGACATGAGGACTAAGCGCAGCCCAGGGAGGGGTCCTGGAGCAGAAGAAGGACATCAGCCAAAAAAACGGTGAACTCGGGTTAGAGTCTGTAGTTTGGTTAACCGCATTGCACCGAGGTTAATCTCCTCGCTGGGAAAAATGTACCGTGTTCTGTGAGATGGTGGCATGAAGGGTCTGTGGGGCCTGGAGCTGGGGCTTGGGTTGTTGGGGGAGATGGGCTTTGAGGGGCACGAGGGAGGCTTCTGCTGAGGGATAAGTCTACCAAAACACGTGCAAGAGCCAGATGCTGAAAGCTGAAAACACTGAGGAGGGAAGCCAAGCAAGACCCAGGGAAGAGACAGATGCCTGCTCACGGACTGGAAAGGGCAACACAGCTAAGGTTCCTTCTGGAGGGATCTGCAGACTCCATGCCAGTCGTGAGCCAAGCAGGGATTTTCAGAGACTGACAAGCTGATTCTCAAATTTTTATGGAACTGGGACGGAACAGGCTTTTGGACCAGAGGAACACAGCACAGAGCCCAGAGACAGACCCACGAAAACAAATATGGTCAACTGCCTTCCACAAGGATGTCACTGTAACATTGTTTATGGTGACAGAACACCACCACACTGGAAACAATCTGAATCTTCATTAACCCTAGAACGTTTCAGTGAATTATGTTACATCCATAGTGTATTCCGCAACGCTTACAGAATGAGTTAATGTCCATATTATTTTTCTAAATACAAGTTGCTAAGTTATATGTACTATTTTTCAAGGAAAACCAAACCAAACCAAACCACAACAGGAGGGAGGGAGGAGGCAGCCCTGTCTGTGTGTGCGGGTGCGTGTGCGTGTGCGTGTGCGTGTGCATGTGTGTGTAAGCTCTGTGGTGCAGGGTCTGATCTGCTGCGGCAACACATGTGGCTTCTGTGGTTTGAAAAATCAGTTAAATGGAGCGTTTTTCAAACTTATCAGCAGCATAAGCATTTGATTTTCTCTGGATGCCACAGCCAGTGGGGTTATTACTAACCATGGCATCTACAAGAGATGTCACATCCTTGAAGCCCAGAATCTTTGGCTCAGTGACAGCCTGTGATTTAATTACTGGCCTTTTTTTTTTTTTTAAGGTGGTGAAGTCCAGCTAAAACGACAGCGGAGAGAAAAACACAGCTCGGAGGGGCAAGGTGGGGTGTTCTTTGACTCCTGTCACTGGTGAGGCTTTTTGGTCCAGTGGTGGGGTACACCTCACAATTCGGTCGTGGGGCTGGGGGAGTCACAGCCAGCATTTAAAAATATCAGAGGGCACTGGTTACACGGAGCGAGGGTGAAGCGGTGCCTGGCGAGCGCTCAGCAGGCAGCTGTGCATGCTGCGGTTGTTGCTTCGGGGCAGCAAGAACAAGAGCCGGACAGACCCTGATGTGGGAGGCCAGCCGGGGCAACAGCGCATGTCCTGGTGCCTGGGCTGCAGGCTGCCGTGCGGGAGGGGCTTCCTCCCTGGGGCCCCAAGCCCCCAGCCCCCCAACACCGCCCTCCCCCCACCCACCTTCATCCTTTGGACTTCAGCCTTCATGGCCCGGATCTCCGTCTGGCCCGTCTCAGAATCCACTGAGGCACGCATCTCTTTTGCCAGTTGGATTTTTTTCTCCCAAAGCATGATCTGGTGCCTTTGAGGGCAGGAGAGGCAGTGTGGGAGCTGGAGGAGGACGGGCTTTCTTTCTGCTGCTCCCGTGGGCGCTGTGTGCTGTGCCTGGGACTGGTTCTCCGCTTGAGGGGCCGTGTCTGTGGTGGGTTGACGGAGACCCTCCCCTGTCCCTCCACGAGGGGTGCCCTCGCCTGGCAGGTGGCACCATTAATTTGCAGGCAGGAAGGCATGGGCTTAAATGGAATCAAATGTCCCTCATTCTGGGACCAGAGGGTCAACTCAACCCCAGGGCCCAAAACCCTCACCCAGAGAGAGAGAAGCAGATATGTAACTTTCGGAGAAGCTGAGAAAAGCAAATACAAATGATAGGAGTTGACATAAAAAAAGGGAAAAAACCCCAATAGACCAAGACCCTGAAAGCTATTAAAATGTTAGCAAAGATACATGCCCCCTGCTGTGGTCTGAATGCCCGTGTCCGACCTGTTGGAGTTCTGACCCCCATGTGGCTGGGTCAGGAGGCCGGGACCTGGGGAGGTGATGAGGTCATGAGGGTGGAGGCCCCAGTGAGCGGGATTAGAGCCCTCATAAAAGGGACCACACTGAGCACCCTGTGAGAACACAGCCAGGAATCTGCAGCTCAGACGAGAGCCCTCAGTGGACCAGGCAGGCGCCCTGACCTCGACGTCCGGCCCCCAGAACTGGGAGCCATAAGTGCCTGCTGCTCCGTTACAGCCGCTGGGAGGGGCTGAGATGCCCTGGAAGAGCACCAGGCTCGGGTGTCACGTGTAGACTCTGTCAAACCCCAGGCAGGGGACGGGCCTTTGCATCTCAGCCCCGTGGAGAGCACCGATTAGGAGCTCTTCCAGCTGGAGATGCAGACCCACGTGCACCGACGGGAAGGACAGCCACGGAGAAGGCAAGGCTTGTTCAACGGGGGACACAAGAACAATCCCATTTATGCTGGGGAAAAAACAAGGAACAAATGCGCGGGGAAAATGGTGAAGGAAGAGGTTTGGGTTACGTGTGATTCTCGTTCCTACTCTGCACACAGAGCTACGGTTTTAAATGCTCATAACCAGGCACCAGAAAGATCATACAGTTCTTATAAAAGCTGGATTCAAAGGGAGCCACGCCATTTCCAAGGGTCACCGACTGCGGGGAGGGCAGGAGGCCAGACCCACCCCGATCCCGCCCGCGGCTTTAAGCGGATTCCGCCGGGAGGATGCGCGCCCCGCACTCACTCGGCCTCCACCAGGCTGTTGAGCAAGGCCGCCTTCTCCTCGCCGAGCTGACTCAGCCTCTCCTGCATCTCCACGGTCTCCCGCTCGGAGGCCTGCGTGGGGCGGGGCGGGCGGCGGGCTGTGGGCGGGCCCGAGGGCGGGGCGGGCGGAGGCTGTGGGCGGGGCCGGGCCGGGGAGGCGCACCTGCTCCCACCCCCTCCCCCGCCGCTCCCCGCCCCCTCCCCGGGCCGGGCGCTGACCCTGAGCGAGTGCACGAACTCGCTCTCGGTGGCCAGGTTGTCCTGCCGCAGCTCCTCGGAGCTGCACCGGTTCCTGTTCATCAGCACGTTGAGCTTCTTCAGGTCGGTGTCCAGGTCCCTCATGTGGCGCTGGAGATGCTTCTGCTCCTTCTTCTCCTGGTCAATCTTGTCTGCGGGGCGAGCGGAGCGGGAAGGGCCGTCAGGCCCTCGCCAGCCGGGCAGCCACCTTCCCAAAGAGCAGCGATCGGGGTCTCTGCCCACTGCGCCCTCCTCGCCGTCCTCCTTGGGGGCCCCGTGGGAACGACGGTCCGGCCCAGTCAGAGGAGTCGGAAGGGGACATGCTCGGCCTTCAGACACTGAGGCTCCAGGAAGACCAGCCAAGCTCAGGGGCAGGGGCTGGAAGCAACCACCCTGATCTCCAACAGGCGGGTCTGGGCGCCCCCAGGGCAGAGCAAGAACCGTGGGGAAGAAACGGGGTATGAGGCGTCCAGGCGGAGTGGGCCCGATACCTGGGCAGCACCTCCCGTGGGGCCGTGGGTGGGGCTGACCAGGTGGGACCAGGTGGGGGCCAGGGCGCCTCAGCAGGGGGCCGTGGGGGGCTGGGCAGGGGCACTCACTCTCGATCCTGAGCTGCTTCTGCTCCAGGATGTGGAGCTCCTTCTTGGCCATGTCCAGGGAGACCAGCTGCTCCTCGCGCTCCTGCGTGGCCTTCACCATCTCCTGCTGCAGCCGCAGCCAGGCCACCTGGGCCTGCGTCATGCTCGCGTCGTGCTCCTCCAGCAGTCTGGTCAGCCTCTGGATCTCCAGCTCCAGGGGCCCCACTTCTTCCCCCTGAAAGTGATGTTCGCCAGAAAGCAGACCGAGCCCCTAGGTCAGGGCGGGCTGCGGAGGGTGGGGACCCCGTCATGGGATCTCTCCCATGAAGGCCCAGGTCATTTGGTCAGACCCGCTGTGGGAGATTCGGGTCTGGAGGGTCTACCGCCCCCGCCCCCGCGCTGGTTCGGCCCTCCCACCCCCAGCCTTGCAGAGGCAGGAGCAGGGGCGGCAGGGCCTCCATTACCCAAGGGGACTTCGCAAGTTGCCTTTTAACAGCAGACTGTCACGGGGCAGGGTCTTCACTCCCTTAGAATCCTCGCGGGTTGCAGCTTTGAGACCATTCTCTGGTGCCTGGGGTCTCCCTAAGAGTGCACCCCCAGCCGCCCGTCCTGCTCTGGGGCTTGGAGCCGTCGGTGGGGCCCTTAGGTCTGGGGTGCCTGGAGGACCTATAGGACTGCAAGCCCCAAGCTCAACAGACGGCTTCACCTAGAGCAGCGGTCGGGGGCACCCTGCCTGCTGCCTGTCGTCACGCAGCCCGTGGGCCACACGACATTCTAAAGAGGAGGAGCTCATGCCAGGTGGAGGCTGCGGGCTTCAAACTTCAGGGCCCCGGGGTGAGCTTTTCCTGCCCACGGCTATGCCCGTCTGTTCATGTGCAGCCACCGCGGGGAGGAGGGGCTGCGACAGGACCATCGGGCCATAGCGCTGAAATACGGACTGACCAGCCCGACAGAGAGGGTCGCAGGCGGCCTGCGGGACGGCATCCCGCACACGTGTGCTTCACCTGGGAGACGGGCAGGGACGGGCTGCCCAGGTTCTGTGCGAGCTCGCTTCTAAATGCAGGACAGCCCCCGGGGCCAGCTCCCCTGTCAGCCAGAGCGGCCCTCCTGGCCCTGGGACTCACCCCGAGCTCCGACACCGTCTGCTCCAGCTGCTTGTTGAGGAAGTTGATGAGGCCTTGTTTCCTCTCGATCAGGGTCGTGCGCCTGGAGATTTCGTTTTCGCTGTTGGTGATGAGGTCGTTGACTTTTTTCACTTCCGTGTCCAGCTCGGCCAGTGTCTTCTGGTGCATGTCCAGCCTGCAGTTGGTGTTCGTGATGTCCAGGGTGGCCTGAGCAATGTCGCCATCAATTTTGGAAAGATGTGTCACCTGAATCGGCAGAAGGAAACATGAATGAACTTTCTCTATTTTGGGGGAAGGCTCCAGAGGAGCGGGCTGGCTGCCCGTTTCCTCGAACATCTGGGTGTGCACCTGCAGAAACTGCAAAACCTGATCAGAAGAGGGGGCTGTTGGCTTCCTCCCCATCTCAGGACCTGTCAAAGGACCTGCATGTTGGAACCCAGATGATCTATCACAAATAAAGTTAACATTACTGTTTTCCTTTATCAGAAAACAGTGACACACATCATGGGGGACGTGAAAACGCAGATGATTACCTATAAACCTGCTGCACAGTCGGCCACCATCACAGCTGAAGATCTACCCTGCCTTCCAGTCTTTGTATACAAACCCCCTTCCTCCCCTCCAAAAGCAACAACAGGATCACACTCCACGTGTAGGTTTGTAGCCGCTTTTCAATTTGACACATCTGATGTTCTCACATCACATCATTGCTAGTGGCTGCGGTGCTCTACCACATCTGTCCCAGAGCTGAGGAAGCAGGTCGCAGCTGTCCTGGGCGCACCCACCTGTTCCACAGCCATCACAGGCACTGCTCCCTGCGGCTCGTGTGCTCGGGGGAAGGAAACCGAGATGCCTGCCCTCTGTGAGTGTGCCTCTGTTACTGGTGTTCCTACTCTGAATAATGTTGTGGCAAGCTCTTAACAACTGCTCATTTCTATTCGATGGGACAAATATCCTTACATTTTACTGAAAAGCTGGACGCAGTCCTGGAGAGAGGAGATTGTATTGTGGGGCGCCATCTGCCACCAGCCAGGGGCACGTGACCCTGGGGCTCTCGCCAGCCTTGGGCTTTGGGGACAGGAGCATCTGCCCAGAGTGGAGCAGCCTGGGCCCTGCGGGGCCGCCTGCCATCCTGAAGCCGGGACCAGCCCACCCTGCCTTCTCTGCCGGCTCAGAAGACAGATTCGTTCTGCCCCTTCCCACGAAAGACGGCTGATCATAAGGATACTTGTGAGAATCAGCAACAGGGCAGCTCTGGCTTTGGGACCAGGCCCTTTTTCCCTGGGCGCTGGCTCTGCCCTGACCCTGCCAGCCCCCCGCCACTGGCTGCCCACCAGCTCCTGCCGGGCACATCCTCAGCTCTCTCCGGGCCCGCGGTTCCCAACAACCCCCAGCCCCAGGGTCATCTCCGTTTCGCCCCACGTGACCACGTGACCCCAGCTAGCTCTGTCACACTCTGTCTGACTGGGTGCTGTGGACGGCTTTCCAGGACATCCCCAGATATAAAGCCAGATCCTGCCAGCATCTCAAGTCACCCAGCCCCTAAGGTCATGCCTTGGTCCCTCTGAGCTCTGGTTATGCCATCCCTCTCTTTGCCAAGACCACCCAAGTTCACCAGGTCTTCAGAGGGGCACACCTTCCTCTCTGCCCCAGCGCTCCACCCTGGAGGGGAGGGCTTCAGTTCCCAAGTCCCCTTTCAGCCACCAGCCAGGCCAGCCAGAGCACATGGCCTCCCTCCAGCGACACTCTGGCGCATTGCTCACCCTGGCATCCTTCTGGGATGTCAATACGGCTCCTGGATTAACAGCGGAAACCCACACCTGCCCTCCCTGTTCACCTGTGCCCGCCCTCCCTCTGGACCCAGTTCCTAATGATTCTGCCCATCCACAAACTCTGCCCTTTGTCCCAGATATGCCCACACCCCCTGCCACCAGCCCAAGGGGGTTTTGAACAGTTCAAGCAAAGTGCCCCCTTTTAAGAGCTGGATTTGCATCTCCTGGCAATTATTGCAACGAACACTGGCCCAGGACTCGTTTCTGTCCTCTGCTGGACATCGGTGGTAGTACACATGACACCCACCAATTGTAACAAATGCTGGACAAGGACTCTTTACTACCCTCCGGTGGACATCGGTGGTAGTACACATGCCGCCCACCAACTGTTGCAACAAATGTTGGCCCAGTACTCTTTACTGCCCTCCGGTGGACACCGGTGGTAGTACACGTGATGCCCACCAATTGTAACAAATGCTGGATCAGGACTCTTTACTGCCCTCCGGTGTACAACTGTGGTAGTCCACGCACCTCCCACCAACTGTTGCAACAAATGTTGGCCCAGTACTCTTTACTGCCCTCAGGTGGACAACTGTGGTAGTCCACGCACCTCCCACCAACTGTTACAACAAATGCTGGACCAGGACCCTTTACTGCCCTCCGGTGGACATCGGTGGTAGTACACGCGCCTCCCACCAACCGTTGTTCACAAATGCTGGACTAGGACTCTTTATTGCCCTCCGGTGGACATCAGTGGTAGTACAAGTGTGGACCAGTACTCTTCATTGCCTTCTGCTGGACATTAGTAGTAGTATGTGCGCCACCCACCAATTGTAACAAATGCTGGTCCAGAACTCTTTACTGCCCTCGGCTGGACATCAGTGGTAGCACATGAGCCACCCACTTTGGGAGCTGGTGAAGGGGTCTGCCAGGGGGCCTGGGGACCTGCCTCTGCAGTGCTGCAGCAGAGCTGGCAGGTTACTGCACGCCCACCATGCTCCTTAGCTCCTACAGTGCACCCTTGGGACCCCTACTTCTGTTCCAAGCAGGGAGTCTTGCCCCTCTTCCACCACCATCAGCCCAGACATCCCAAGGAGATCCAGCCACGCTCAGTCTGGATTCCAGCCCTGTCTCCCCAGTCCCGTGGCACAACCAGGCCAAGAGCGAACTGGCTTCCTCCCAGGTGTCTGAGAGGGGTGAGGTGCCTCGGGCTGCCAGCCAGGTAGATGGTGGCCCTGAGGCAGGGGGTCATATCATGGAAAGAGCCAAAGGAGAAACAATTCAAGTAATGAATTGCTTTTCTAAGGACACAGGGACACCCCCCCACTCCCTGAGAAAAGCAAAACCCCTGGGGAAGCAAGAGAGAACTCATGTAGGGGGAGGGGAAAGGAGAGGGTCCCCAGGCCAGGAGGGCCAGTCACAGTCACTCAGGGCCTCCAGGCACACCCTGGGCAGAGGCAGAGGCTTGGGCAGCTCTGGAATCCATTTAAAGTGCTCCTGCCCATTTGACCAGGGTTTCTGCTGCAGTTTATCCTCAGACACGCAGACAGAGATGTGTGAACGTGCAAGTTCGGTGCTGAGCTGTTTATAATGTTTGAAACCTAAAAACAATCTGAAACGTCTAATGAAAGAATTGCTAAACAAAACACATGCACTCATAGGATGAACTGTGATGCATGAACTGTCATGTTCCTTTCCTAAGAACATTTAATGGAAACCGTTATGCTGAATATGGCCAGTAATGTAAAATAAAATACTGTGCAGATACTGAAAAATTCGTCAGTTCCTACACTTGTTCTTTGTGCACTTTTCTGTGTCATATTTTCAGTAAAAAATGAGGAAAAATGGATCAGAATGGTTCCAAAACTGATAAACAGTAAGAGCCGTGTCCTCTGAGGCCGTGTCTGCATGTGTGTGTGTGAACATCTGTGTCTGGGCACGTGGGGGGGGGCGTGTGTGTGTGCATGCGTGTGTCTTTGCACATATGACTGTGCGTGTTCAGAAAATTTTCCAGAAGGAAATATACCACAATTTCAGAAGAGATTGTGTCTGGACAGTGGGATTGTGGCTGTCTTATTTTCCTCTCATGCCTTTCTGTGTTTCTGGGTTTTCTACAATAAAAATGTATTGCTTTTACAACTAGGAAAAAACAACAACCACGAAAGGTGAACAGACGCGCCGCATGTCCCTTGCTCATGCTGATTCCGCGGCGTGTGGTGTGTTCCCTGCGAAGCCGCCCCCACCCCTTCTCCCCGGGGGCACCTGCCTCTGGCGGCCCGGGTGTGTGCAGGAGACGTACCAGGTTGGTCTTTTCCTTCTGGAGCTTCAGGATGAGCTGGTGGAAGTACCTGGTCATCTTGTTGGAGGTCATGTGCTCCTGCAGCTTCTCCACGATGCAGACATCCATCTTCCTCCTCTGCTCCACCTCGTGCCGGACGGTCTGCTGGAGAGTCTGCAATTCGCCGAGGGTCGCCGTGTATTCCTGGGAAGGGAGAGTCAGAAGTGGATGCTGTGCAGGCGGCCGGGAGGCACGTGGTGGGGGGACGTGGCCGTACCACGTGGGCCTTGCCCAGTGCGTCCTCCGTGTCCAGCAAGGTGAGCCTGTAGGTGCTGAACTCGTTCTGCAGGGCCTCGTCCTTGGCCAGGCCCTGCAAGATCAGTTTCTGCATTAGGCTGGCCTCTGTCTCCACCCGGTTCAGGATGCTGGCCAGCTTCTCGTTCTTTTCTTCCTCCTTCATGATGGACTTCTTACAGGCTTCGAGCTCGCCGTCCATGGACTTGACTTGGTGCTGGCATTCACTGCCAACACAGAGAGGGTAAAATAGGACATCAGAACACCAGTGCGGACGGTGGTACCCCGCTCGGAGGACGCCCACAGGGTAGAGAGAAAGAAATTAGGAGGCCAACTCTTCACAGCAGCCGAACCTTGACTACTGGTTTCTAGCACATTAGAACTATTACCCATTTCAAATTCAAGTCTTAAACTCTTGGGATGTTATGATTGTGGGAGGGGGAGATGGAAGGAAGCTGCTGACTTGTGCTGGGCGGGGCGGGGGTCGCCGCCAGCCCCTCCCCTCCGGTCGTGACCATCACCTTGGAAAGGAAATGCCGTCACCCCGGGTTTACAGACATGCACGCTGAGCCCCGAGCCTCCGAGGCTCTCTCCCCACGGCCGCAGTGACCGCCGGGACTGGGGGGAGCGCAGGCGGCCGTCTCTTCAAACCCCCTCAGCGTGCCCCTCCGTGTTTTAAAAATACATGTCTGACAAAAGAACTTGTATCCAGAACACATGAGAACTCATAATTCAACAAACAGATAAGTCACTTGGCTTAAAAATGAGCAAAAGACAGCTAATCGGGGAAGATCTATGGACGGCAAGCAAGCACACGGAGAGGTGCGCGACGGCACTAGTCCTGGGGAGACGCAAACCGAATTCCCGATGGGACACCAAGACGCACCTGCTAAGCGCCAAAACGAAAATGGCATTATCATGAAGTGCTGGCGACGGCGAGGGCGACGGGGACTCGCGTCCCTTGTGGTGGGAGTGCAGACTGGAACGAGCCACTCTGGGAAACATTTTGGCGGTTTGTTCCAAAGTAAAATACACACTTACCAGCAACGCCATGGAAATGTCGTCTAGACCAAAACCCGTCCAGTGTGCACAGCGGCTTTCACGCCGGCCCCAAACTGGAAACAACCAGTTGCCGGTGTACCGTCGCCAGCACGGGCAATGAGAACAAATACGCCATTGATCTGGCAACACGAGGACGACTCAAAGCGTCATGTGAAGTGCAAAACGCCAGGCAAGGAAGTCACACGTGTCGTGTGACTTCACGTGCAAGACATTCGGGAAATGACAAGCCTACAGGGACGGACAGCAGGGCAGGCTCTGCTGGGGGCTGGCGGTGGGGAGACGCGCTGACTTTTGGGGACGCAGGGAACATCTGTGACCTTGAGGGCACGATGCTCACTTGCCTCTGTCCATTTGCTGAACCAAACTGTGCACTGGAACAGGGTAACTTCTGTGCATCATAAATCTCCACATAAATTATCCTCAATTCAACTGATGGGTTAAAAACTTACTCATTTTCTCTTTTAGGAAGTAGCAGCCTCATAAATGACAATAAAACAAACACATCCAATCTGTATGACAGAAGTCCGAACACTCGCTGAAATCTACCCACGGGGGAACAGACACCGGGACGCCAGCCGATCAATTGTCACCATTACAAAAGTGGAAAGCCACGGGTACTCTCACATCCTTGTCGCTTTTTCTAATTTCCAGTAACATGATCACTTACCTACCCTTGATAAAAATTACTTTTAAAGAAGACACTTTCAAAATTTCCTTGATTAGCAGATACCGATAGAAAACAAATGAACCCAGAAGAGCTGGTGGACTCCGAGGATGCCTGAGGCTTGGCCTAGCCCGTCTGAAAGTTAAGAGGGAACTTGGTACAGGATCTCAAGGTGACGAAGCTGACAAATTAACACCCGGCAAGGCCTGAGCCCTGCCCGCCCCGCGCGTTTCCTGCCAGGAGGTCCGACAGAGGCAGACAGCGGGGCACAGCGGCCCTCTCCCTGCGGGGGTGTAAGTTCTGGGCAGGGTGTCCCCCCCCCGCCCGAGCTCAGCACAGTACTGTCTTTGTATTTTCTGGCCTATTTTGAGACACTTCACATGAAAATGACCATTTGCTTCAAATGTATGACTTGCAGTGTTTGCTCCAGCCTCCCACGTGACCCTTCAGCTGGGGCTGTGACCGCCCCCCCTCCCCCACTGCGACTTTGACGCTAACATTGCAAAGATTTGGTGGGAGGCGCCGTCTTTAAAGCCTGGGTGTGGCGGGGACCCGTCTGGACCTCTCTGGTCTCAGGTCACTCCCTGGGTCCTGGTCAGCAGGACACGTCCACCAGCCTCGGGAGGCCCAGGGAGGGACACCGCTCGGCCTCCCCAAGTGGGGAGGAGGGACGGGACACAGTGCGTCATCGGAGCAATCAGTCCCCTAGGGCCTCGCCCACGCCCCACGTCCGGGGACACATTTCTAACCAGTGCCCTCTGTGGCGGCTGTGGCCCCAGGTCTTCAGGGCTGCAGGCACCCCTGGGCTCAGGGGAGGCTGGTGGGGAGGGGGCACCTCCTGCCAGACCCCAGGCCTGAGGGAGGCCCACTGGGCACGGTGGCAGTGCCCGTGCCCAGCTCACACACCCACTCACCCTCTTCTCCACAGGGGAGGGATCCCCGCCCAGCCCAGACAGCTGCGGGGGGCTGGCCTCGTGCCCCACGTCCGGGCCACCAGCCCGGACTATCACCATTTTCGTTCATTTTCTAAAATGGCCAACATGCTACGGATTGGCATTTAGTATTTAGTTCAGCTGCTGAACTGGCCTGGAAGCCACAGGCGATGCCATACTTTGTTTTTGCGACGCCCTGACCTTCGCTGACCCGTCTCGGTTTCCTCCTTCACACCTCCCCGCAGCTCCGCAGCCAGAGCGCACGGCTCTCACGGCGTCCCGTGCGGGCAGCGCGTTCTGGGTGGCGGGGGCGCTCACGCCTCTGTGGCTGGCGCGGTTAGAGCTGCGGAAGGAAAGCCGAGCCAGAGTCGCTACAAGCCGTTGCCTGCTAGGAGTGTGTGTGTGTGTGTGTGTGTGTGTGTGTGTGTGTGTGTGTGTGTGTGCGTGTGCTTTGATAAAATGAACATTCCATGTGTCTGTTTTCAAAACATGACACCATTGTTTTTTGTCAATCATTGGAACGGTCCAAACGTGTGACCACGGGAGCTGTCGCGGGACTCTGGAACACCGCCGGTGGGGGTGTGGCCGTCACGGCCCCCGGGAAGTACCTGCCAGACCTGCGGTGCTCAGACCCTGGAGCCCAGAGCTCCCCGGCTTGACAGGGAGCACGGTTACACAGCACAGTGTGCTTGCGACACAGCAGTCCCGGGCGTGGGCGTGGACGGCAGCCCTGGGGTGGGGCAGGTGTGCGGGTGACCTCAGCGCCCCCAGGAGCTGCTGGGGGACGGGGGGGGGGGGAAGGGGACGCTCTTGCTGCTCTGCTGTGGGAAGCTCTCCAGGATGCTTTCTGAATGAACGCAGAGCAGAGGGGCCAGCACGGGTATGTGTATCTTCCTTCGCTGGCACGGCCGGTCGCGGGAGACAGGCCCAGGGGACCGGGAGCACGTCTGCGGGAAGGGGCTCTGGGTGGAGCAGGACGCGGGTGGGGGGGAGGCCTCGCTGCATCTGAGTCTCAGGTGTTCTAACCAAGCAGCTGTATCATCTGTTCAAAGGATTAGAGTTCGGAAAAAAGAAAAGGAGGAACGGCCAAGCCCTGTCTCCGAGGACACGTAGGAACAGCCGAGGTGAGGAGGAAGGTCGCGGAGGGACACCCGGGTTAGCGCAGAGGCACAGGGCGCAGGACCACGGTGGGGGTCGCGGAGGTGTCCCTGAACCCCCGGGTCCCTGTGGGGGCACTCAGGCCGTGCGACCCCCGGCCTCGACCTTGCTCGAGGTGGACGTCGGGGGCGAGGGAAAAGCGGCCCACCCGCCAAGGCCTCTGCTGCACCAAACGCGGGGCCGCCCTGCAGGCAGCGGGACCCAGTCCCCAGGGGCCGGGCAGGGAGCCGTCCAAGCCCGCAGCCCCGAGTCCGCAACTGCTTGGTCCCGCCACCCAAGTGTTTAAGGGGGAGGCAGGTCTTTAACTGGACGTCTAAGTTTTAATCCAGCCACTGTCCATGAAAATGGCTTGCTTTAAAAGCAGTCGAATGTCTATGCCTCCGTTTTTGTTTTTCTTAATCACAGGACCAAGAAGGAAACACCTCCGAGCGGTCGGACCATCGGCGGCCACGACAAAGTGCCCACTCTCTCCTCCGCACGGTGGGCAGGGCGCTCCCGGGCACAGCCCCTGCCAGGCTGCACACCAGGCCCCGGCATGGAGGCCGAGTCCAGGCCACGGTGCTCTCGCTCCAGAACCGGCTTCCACATCTGGGCCCCGAGCCCCCTGCCTCCAGCACCCGGCCCGGGCCACACGCCCAGCCGGCCAGCCGCCCTGAGCCCTGAGAGGGGAACGCTGGGTGAGGGGCTCCTCCTTGCCTCTGCGGGGAGATTAAAGCCGGATTGGCGCTGGAACCTGGCCCCCGGCAGAACAGTGGAGCAGGTATGGCGTTTGTGCACACAGGTGGTGAGCCTACAAATCAAAGGGACCTTCATCTCCCCGAGATAAACACCCTTCTCTCTCTCTCTCTCTCTCTCTCACTGTTTCTCCTTAATCCTCCCAGGAAATCTGAGCACGAAAGATTTGCTGCTCCCGGTGCCACGGGAAGTTTGAAAGGATTTAAGAAACACCGGAATCCTGGAGAACAATAAGGGGGCTTTCAGGACGGAAGCGGGGGCTGGGGGCGCAGGTGCACCCTCCGTCCCAGGGGGGCCGGGGAGGGGTGCTCGGTTCCCGCCCGGGAGGAGGCAGGCACAGCGCCCACGCCCCGCCGTCCCCACACATGCCCGAGCTCTCCCGCCACCTCCGCGGGGTACCTGAGCGCCTCCTGGATGGTCCTGTGGGCCTCGTCGCGGTGCTTCATGCCCAGCAGGCTGCAGGCCCACTGCTGCAGGACGCGCCTCTTCTCCATGTTGATGGTGTCTATTTCCGCGCAGGCCTGCGGGGGGGAGTCCGGTGATGTGGATGCTGGCCTTCGTGCCCTTAATGCTCAGAGCCCCAGAAGGCCGTTGGGGAGCCCCAAGCTTTCCGGGTCACCTTCCTTCTCTGCTACCCTTGCTTTTCTTGTGTGTAATTAAACACGGCTCTAAAGACCCGTCCAACACCTGCCTAAATCCTCATGCAGGGTCCCGGGTCCCGAGTACCAGCACCCCCTTCCTGGGGCCGTCAGGTCAGACGAGACGGTGCCTGCATGCCCAGCCTGTCCAGCCTGTCCTCAGCTCGCTCAGGGCTGCTACGCCGTGATGCTCAGAGTCTCATCATTCCACTGGAACCACCGCACCTGGCCGTGTGCTGGACTCCCGGGAGGGGCACCGAGTGGGGACTCAGGTGAGACCCTCCTTGTGGCACTAGCACCTTTGTGGAGAAGCCGAGTCCAGCAGAGTTTGCTCTTGGTGGACGTGCGTGGGAGACGCTGGAGGAAGTCAGAGGAGCCTTGAACACTCACAGTGACGGTGCAAGGGCGGAGCTGGGTGTGGAAGGAAGCATCACACCCATGGGGATTCCCTTCTTGGTTGTCAGGGCTTTAAAATACCGCCGATTCATTATTATTATAGAGAATAAAGTGGTATGGATTAACTGTGCTATGGCTGGTGAGACATTTCTGGATTTGGGTAAGTTATTAACCAAGGAGGCCGCTCTGTGCCAAGGAGCAGGTTGTGCACTGCCCAACAGCAGGCACCAGAACCACCGGGCTCCTCGGGGCTGGGCCGCGTGGGGCTGGCTGGCCTGAGGCAGGGGCCCCGCCACGGTGCTCATTGCCAGACCAGGGCTTGCTGACCGAGGTGCAGGCTGAGATGCAAAGATTCAGGCTGAATTCAGCATTTAAATGTTTTAAACACCTTCCCCATTAAAAAAAAAAGTATTCACTCTGTGCAAATTAGAACATGGAGATAAACAGAAAGAAAATCGAAATAACCCCACCACTCGGAGCTCACTGTTCCTGACAGCCTGGCGGTGTCTTCCTGCGTGTGCGTGTGTGTGCGTGTGTGTGCGTAATCATGGATACATCGCTTTGTAACTTAGTGTTAAAAATGAACACGTTGTGAATGGGTTTCCACGTTGGTAAGTATTTGTTCCATTGGTGGGACAGTCTTCCCGTGCATGGATGTATCATAATTTGTGTAACCGATGCCCTCTTCTTGGAATCTTTCTTGGCTGTCACACACAACACTGGGTCCCCCGTGACTCTCTGTTCACCTTGTCCGTGGAGTCCGTAATGTATAAAACTTCGATATGCATGCCTGCTTTCCCTGGAGTGAAGTCCAAGCAGTGATGTTTTGGGAGACTTCGCTGGGGCGGCGGGGTGGTGAGGGGGTGGCCCTGACACGTTGTACAACATTGCCCTGGAACGAAGATCTCGGAAAAGCCGGATGTGCACCTCCCAGCCTGGGGGCCCCACTTCTGCTCCTGTTCATTCTGCCAAGTCGGTGGGAGAACCCCATCTCGTCCTCTTCCATCATCGATGTCTGTGGTGCACCTGCCACGCGCCCTCGCTGTTCTGGGTGTGGGAATGCAGGATGAACAAAATGGGGGACGACGGCCCTGCCCCGGCGACACAGCTGGCAGAGGGGGGTGCAAGGCACAAAAAGATGCAACGAAGGAAAAGTTCACAGCATCGCGTGTGAGCACAGCCATCACAGTGCAGAAGCGTGCACGGGAGAGTCCGGACTGACTTTCAAACCTTCCGCACCACCACACTTACAGAAACGCCTCTCCAGCCCAGGATTTTATAAATATTTGTCTTTTTTCTTTCCTTCTGGTACAGTTTCCCTCATTTAAATACTTCGTCCCATGTGGAATGAGGAAACGATTTATTTTTCCCCCCGAATGATTAACTGAATGTCCCAATGCCCCTGGGTGCACAATCGACTTGCTCTCCATTAATTTATAATCCATGAAATTTCTATAGAAACGTTTCCTGGATTCTGAGCTCTCTCTCAGGCTCCCACGGCCCACCTCGGACCCTGACTCCAGCAATTCATTATTCTAGCCTCTATTGTATGTAATGCTAGGAGGACCCACCAGCCCGGCCTGTCCAGGACTCTCCCAGGAAGTCCCACCTCTCAGGAAACCCATCAGCGCCTCCCTGGACGATTCTCGGCTAGTTCTCTGAATTTATTTTCCAGATAAAGTTCAGAATCGCCTCACTAACTAAGAAGTTCCCCGGCTCCCCAGGGGTTCCGCCGGGGGCACAGCTGGGTTAAGGACATCCCCCGGCTGGAGAGAACCGGGTGCTTCCCCACGTGGACCCAGGTGTTTCCCCACGTGGACCCAGGTGTGTTTGTTCATTTCTTTGAGCCCGTCTTTCTTGCCTTCAATAAAAGTGTGTTGTTTCCTTTGTGCCATCACTGCAGATGGTGAGTCACAGATTTAAAAAGAAAAGTCATGGCACGTTCGGTTTCCAGGGCGGCCACTGAGTCTGGTGTGGCACTGAGTCCATGCCCTGCCTTACCCCGCATGGAGCAGAGATGTGGGCACTGCCCTGGGGCGCCGGCTGCCTGGGCTGAGTGGTTAGGGAGACCCCGGCCCTCCCCGGAAGAGGCCCGCGGTCGCTAATACACTTGCTAAGGATCCCCCGGCAAGCAGAACAGAACGTCCCAGCTCCTGGAGAACTTTCAGTCCATCACTGGCTCCGACAGGATAAGAACACGGGCCATCAGTCAGCGGGTATCGGCTGGGTCCCCACCTTGGGTCGCCGGGTGCTCTGAGATGCTCACAGGTTCGCACAGACGTGCAGAGGGCTGGCTGGCTGACGGGGGCCAGTCAGTCCCTCAGCAGGCGCAGCCTGGGCACGGCGGCCGGACGGCCTCGTGCCCCTGAGCCCTCACCTCGCTCACTGCTTTCCTGAGCGTCCGGGTGTCCTCGGCCTGCGCGTGGTACTGAGCCTCGAGCAGGGCGGTCCGTTCCTCCAGCTGGTTGGCTCGGACGGTGAGCTGGTCCATGTGCAGGTCCTGGAAGCGAGGGGAGGAGACACGTCGTGAGGTGGGTCTCCACCGACCCCGACCCAGGCGCGCGGGCCCAGCTCCCGCGGCCGCAGGTTCCCGCAGAGGAATCACAGGTGGGCGCAGGCCCCCTCTTGGCAGGACACCTGCTGCTGCTTCTCCAGCTCGGCCCGCGTCCGCTCGGCCTCCGACTTCTTCACCACCTGCTTCATCACACGGATGTCGTCACGCACGTCCTGGTCCACGTTCTGCACGTAGAAGAGGTGCAGAGCCAGGGTATCCACCTCCGTCTGCAGGGCCGCCACTGCGGGAGACAAGAGGGCCGTCCCAGCACTGCACCCCGACGACGGGGAGGCCGCAGCCCCCCCGCCAGGTGGGTGGGCCTGAGAAATGGCGCTCAAACGACGAAGTCCCGGACCTTGCCTTCAAAGACCTCACAAAGTTGGAGAGACAAAAATATGTGCAATCTAGGCCCAGCATCCCAGCCATGAACTCGAGACCCTCCGCATCTAAGGATGTTCTGAAACAGCGCTGGATTACGGGGCCTCGTATGAGTTCTACAGATTTCTGCTCACTCAGAGGCTGGTCATCTCAGGGACAAACCTAAACCCTCAGGAAGAAACTAGCCTGATGGGTGGGCTGAGCGCCACTGAAGCCCCTGGGACGGAGGAATGGGTTCCTTTTAACAAAACTCACGTGAGACTGATTTACAAGCCAGAACACCAGTGTATTTAGAGGGCAAGACCTCAACCTGTGGTGGCAGAGCTTGAAGGGTCATTTATGCAATGAAGACGGGGTGGGCAGAATTTTATACGCTTCCCATGACCTTTGCCCCCATGGTCACTCCTGTGATTAGGCAGTGTTTTGTGGCAAAAAGGGACATTATAAGGTGGGCCTCATCTAAGCAGGTGAGTTTTCTCGACTTGGTGGCAGAAGAGGAAGTTGGAGAGATTTGCAGGGTCAATAGGATCTGTTTAGTGTGAAGTAGGGGTCTGAGTGTTTATTTTCAGGTGGTCAAATGATCAAAAAATATTGAGTGATCTAACAATGCCACCGGCACATTCAGTTTGCAGTAAGCAGCTAATGGACAGTTTTCCTTCATAATCCTTCTTTTTTAAAATTTTCTTGGATATTCTTGTGCACTTAGTGTTCCAAGTGAACTTTAAAATCAACTTGTCAGGAATGGAGCGCTTCTTGGGGGGAGATGGAATAGTCCCCAGCATGCACTGATAAGGGGAAAAAGCTGCGAGGAACAGCAGTGGGCACACCGCGCAGCTACTTGTGTAAAAGGTACAGGACAAAACCCCGCACGCTTGTAACTTGGCTTTTATGTGCAAAAATATCTTCAACAGAACACGCAGGAATCAATACCACCAGGGCCTCTGTGGAGGGGGCTGGAGGTGGGGGCAGATGGGGAGACTTCAGAGGGCTTCAATGTTGAATAATTACTTCTTGAAAATAAGTAAATAAATAGGTTAAATTAATTCAAGTTCACCCAAAACATCCCGTCATGGATTGTAACTGGAATTGCACTGAACTACTTATTAACTTGGAGACAAATGACATATTCACATGGTTGTATCTTCCCATCCTGGTAATATGATTGTTCCATTTATTCAAATCTGTTTTAGGTCCTTTAGTAAAGTTTTATTGTTTTCTCCAGACAGGCAGACCCACTTCTTGTTAGACTTCCTCCTAAGTGTTTCATGGTTGCTATCGCTGTTATGGATGAGTTTTTTTTAAATTATAATTTGTAATTGGGTATTACTGGTAGACAACTACAGCTCTGGTATCCAGTTACTTTCTAGATTTCTTTTTAATTAGCTTTTTCTTTTTCCATCAGTAATCTTGACTCCTCCAGGTAAACAATCATACCATTGGTGGAGAGTGAGCTTCACGATTCACACCCAAAGTCTACACCTCATTTGCTTCTGTCTTCTTGCATGGCTGGAACCTCCAAAACAGCGCAGACTCCCATCTCACTCCCGATCTTCTCTGTGATGGCTCAGGGCTCTCCCTGGAGCAGCAGTTTCTTGTCAGTTTCTGGCAAATACTTACAAAGGGCTTTCCTTCCATAGTTTAGGGTGGACAATGAGTTTTAGCCAAACACCCACTTGGCATCCCCGCAGAGAATCTTTTCTCCCCCCTCTCTCCTTTAATGTATGAATTTAATGCAATACGTTAGCAGATTTCCGACTTTCAGACTAGTCCAGAATCAAGCTCTTCTCGACTAAGAGGTATCTTTCTTTTCCTATATTGCTGAACTTAATCTTTTTGTCACTGAGTGAAAGTTTAATATTTGCTAATATTTTATTCAAGATTTCCACATGGCACAAGTAGGACCTGTTTATAGTGTTCTGTTTTTGGAGGTTGTAAGCTTTATCAGCAAGGATTACACCAAGTATTATAAAATAAGCCTGGGAAGAGTTTCCCAAATCTTCCACCCAGCTCCCTAGAGGGTTAATAACGCAGGAAGTGTCTGGCTTCGACCTGCTTATAAGCCTGTGGTATTTTTTTTCCCTTTCCCTTTGGAACTTAAAAATTCCACCAACTGTGTCAAGGCATGTTTGTTTTTCCTTCCACCTGTCTGGCCCTCTGTGAATCTTTATAACTGAAGATTCACCTTTTGAGAACTCATGCAAATGTTTCCGTCTGATGTCACTGGCTAATGCCCCTAATCTCCTGGAATTTCTGTCTTGTGGACACTGACGTTCTCAGGTCTGTTTGTCCACATCTTGTATCTCCTTCTCAAAGTGTCCATCATGTTGGGTTTTGCCCTGAACTCTGGGCAGAATTCCCCCAACTGGCCTGTCAGTTTACAAGTTCTGCTTCCAGCAGTGCTGGTTTGTCTATTTAGTGCCTTTTTCTTTCTTTTTTTTGGGTGGGAGATGATGATTGTTTTTTAATTCCAAGGATCCTTTTCCACAACACTTCGCTTTCATTTCCCCCACGTGACGTCCTCTACAATCTCAAGTTGGACGCCAGCGGACGCGTGCCGTTTCCAGAAACTGGCCTGTGTCTGTGGAGGCGTCCGCTCTGTCGCTCAAGCCCTGCCCGCTCTCCTGTCTGGGGGCTGCTGCTGCCGCCTCACACTTGGACGAGAAGGTCCACTGGCTGCTGGGCTTCCCCTCCCTCCCAGGTGAGGCGGCCAACCACGGAAGTCCTCCACAGGCAAAGCCCCACGTGTCACCTACGGGACCGCACCTGGTGGGCAGGGCTGGGCCCATTCCCCGAATTCCTTAGTTTGGAGAAGGGGGAAATGGCGCTGTTAGAGGGGTCCTTGCTTGGTGGAACCCCCTTCTGCTCCTGTTCCCTGGTGACCTCTAGAAAGGATGCAGTGTCCACAAAGACGTTTAGAGCTTTCCAGAAGCCCACCCACACCTTGAGCCTCTGGTGAGGGGTGCTGGCTGGCACTTGCTGCTGTGTGGAGGGCGTGGGAGAACCTGTGTCCTCTTTCAGGTTGGTCTAAATTCTGTTCCATCCAGAGGACGCGGCTCTGTTGCTTTGGTGTGAATGCCCCGCTCCTTTCTTTTTGGTAGATTCTGTTAACTTGGCGGTAGTCAGGGAGGGGTACTCCAGAAGTGAGCACATGTCCCAACTCTGTCCATCTGGAAACCTCCCCGGCATCTCTCAGGGCCCCAAATGCTTCGTTCCAGCCATAGTTGAGATAAACGTGTGATGCCGTTTTCTTTCGGATTCTTTTAGGTCCCCCCCCACCCCCAGCCCCAGTTATAATAGTAATACAGAGTTGATAAAGGAAGTTGGAAACGTGAAAAAGCACAAAGACTAAAGTAACCTGGGGCGACCGCACTGCTGACTGTGACCCACGGCCTGGGCTCTGTGCAGGGCCACTGCTTTGGTGGCAACAGTGCACGGTGACGAGTGGTAGTCCCACTACCTCTTCTGCTCCAAGGTCCCCTGCCCCCCTTAATCTGCCGCACAACCCGGGGCTGCAGAGCACTTGGGACTGGCCTCACCCATACCTCCCCACCTATTCAAAGCCTGTCCCTTCCCGCTCCTCCTGCCCTCTGGATACCCTACCTTCGATGCCACCAGCCTCTCCTGCTTTGACCTGTGTACCCCACCTGCCAGCTTTCAGCGTTTGCTGCTTTGCCTAATTAGGTCCCTTTTAAGACATTTATGTCTTCCCTCCCCCCAAAGGCTGGGAACTCCTCCAGGACACGAACACATCTTGCTTCTCCTGATGCCCTGTGACGGCCCTCGGGGACGCCCCACCCGGTTGCAGAGGCACGCGGGGACGCGCCACGAGGACACCCGCGAGGACGCGCGCGCCTTACGCTGTCTGCGCTCCTCGCCGGCGGCGGCGCAGGTCTTGGCGTAGAGCAGGCGCGCGCTCTGCAGCTCCTCCTCCTTCTGGCGCCTGGCGCACGCGGCGGTCGAGTGGCGGTCGTGGCTCTTCTCCAGCTGCATCTGCAGGCGGGCCAGGTGCTGCTGGACCCCGTAGAGGTCCACCCCCAGCTCCTGCCGCTGGACTCGGCCTTGCTTGGTGGCCACGCCCTGCAGCAGAGAGAGAAGCTGGGTCACGGGGCCGCGGGCGCACAGCCGGGTGGAAGGCGGGACAGGTACGCACCAGCTCCTGAAGCTCCAGCCTCAGCTTCTCTATCTGCCGGTTAAGATAGTTCTTCAGGGCAGCCTGGAATCTAATCATCAGGGGCTAAAACGACGGAAGAGCACAGCGGTTACTGCCCTGTCCCCTCCAGGGCTTAGCCTAAATTGCTACAGGAATGACTTCCAGGCGGGTGCTCCCCACTTCTGCCCGGGATTCTTACTCCGGAAGCCACAAAGTCAAAGCGCCCGTGGTCTCATCCTAAGCACTGAAGGACCTGAGTGCATATTTTGGCAAAATGACAGGGTGAGCTGGGTCAGTGGTTCTGGTTTTCCCCGGGGGTCAGAGGGCAGTGATGAGCAGCGCGTGGGGTGCCAGCACCGAGTGAGTGCTCAGCCCCCTTTCCCAGCACAACCCGATCCCTCCGGCGGTGCCTGGAGCACCAGGGCTTTCCACAGGGGCTCATCCAATCAAGACCTGCCCTCCCTGCTTGCCAGAGGGTTGGGACACTCAAGTGGTCATCAGTGGAGTGATTTTTGTCCCCACCCAACACCCAAAGTCTGGAGAGATTTCTAGTTGTCACAGCTAAGGGGTGCTACTGGCGTCTAGTGGGTGGAGCCCAGGGATGCTGCCCTGTGGTGCCCAGGAAGCCCCCGCCAACAAAGAGTGATCCAGCCCCAAATATCAATGGCGCCAAGGTTGAGAAATGCTGACCCAGCGTATGAACCTAAAGGGAGAATACACTTTACAAAGCAGCAGTCCAAACCCTGCAGAAAAACCGTTGAGGGGGGAGAGACGAGAGCGTGGCGTTTGAGGGGGTGGCGGAGGTCTGCGGAGGGCAGGGTGGGAAGGGCCTCCGGGGCAGGTACAGGAGAAGCGGAGTCCCTCTTCATCTGTGTGGGGCAACAGCAAAACCCGGGGACGTCTCCTTACGTGGTCTGGGTCCAAAACCACCAGCTGGGACCTGTCTTCCTCGGCCTCGTCGCTGCCCTCAGACTCCACTCTCTCCCCCAGGCCCCCTTCCTCCGCCATGCTTAGCTGCTGGATCCTGTCCAGGAAGGAGGGCGCAGCTCCTTCTCCGGGGGGGGCAGCGGGCTCTGGGGGGACAGCAGACATCACTGAGGCGTGAGAGAGGCGTAGAGAGCGTGCTTCTCTGGGGGTGTCATCAGGCAAAGCGGACACATTTAGCCTCAGGCAACATCGTGGGAAACAGAGAAAAAGCGCCCATTGGGTTAGTGCTCACACGTGCCATTCACAGGGTCAGCTGGGTGGGAGGGTTAGGGTTAGGGTTAGGGTTCCTACTAGTTGACTGAACATGTTCCATAGAAAGGATCACATTTTAAAAGTAGACAAGAAGGAAATACATTTTGTAGGTACTTTTTAAATGTATCTGTATATAAAGAGTGAGTAGAAGGTGGCTTCTTAACGAAGGACTAGATTGATTTTTTTTTAATGGGAAACAGCTGGTAAGATTGAGCAGCAGGGGCGTCTCAGTGAGGTTCTAGTTTCAGCTTTCCCTGCCGCCCGAGCCGGAGACATCCTGTTCCGTTTTTAACTCGTTTGGGTGTGTGTCTGTGTGTCGCTTGTGAGTGACATGAGGCTTTGTTAGCTGGACCACCCGTGCACCCTCATCGTGTGGCATAAGAAATGCCCTGACCCATTTTCCCAGGTACACAACACTGGGCTACTGGAGCCAAGGGGAAAGACGGGGGTGTGCGGGAGAGCCTTGGGAACTCAGCAGACAGACGCACGTCTGCGGGGAGCTCCCCTCTGAGACCAGAAGGCAGTGGGATGTGTGGCCAGCGCTGTGGGCTGGGGTGTCACCAGATCTCAGGCCAGGCCTGGTCCTGCCACGGACGGGGACAGGTTGCTTAATGACTCTTAGGGTCTGTAAAATGAAGAACGGTTCCCCGCTCAGTGGGCAGTGTAAGGATTAAGTGAGAGGAGACAGAGCAAATGCTCCGTGTGTGTTCTCCGTATCTGTGAGAAATTCTTTCATCTTTAGGCTCGCAGCCTGACGGGCATGAGGTAGCAGGTGGCAAATGAGGGGCAGCCCTCGCGCAGAAGGGGGTGCGAGGTGGCTCATCCTGTGGTACCTGGCTCCTGTGCGGAGGGGCCCTCCACGCCCGGAGACGGCTGGTCCAAGTCCACGGATGCGTAGCGGCTCCCCTGGCTGTGTTCCCGGCGGTGCTGCTGCCCCAGAGGAAAGAGGGGCGCTTCCTGAGATTGTTTTTAGAGGAAAAACAACCAAGCCTGAATTAACGAGGGCAACTGGGTTGGAGAAGTTACTCGATTTTGATTCATTCCAGTGTTCAAAATTCAACTTAGTTATTGAAACAGTGGAAAATGGTTTGGATATCACCTGGCTTTTGCAAATGGTCAGAGCAGAAAACACCTCTCCCCACCCCCACGAGGAGTCCGGGAGCGCCCCGCCCGCTCGGTCTGCAGCGGGGCGCAAGCGCCGAGGCCCGGGCTGCGCTGGGCGCGGGCTTCCTCGCTCCCAAGCGCTGGTCTCCCCGCGGACGGTACGCAGCACCTCCGAGCATCCTCTTTATAAAAGGATGTGGGGGAGCCTGAGTCCGGCCAGGGTCCACCAGGGGGCTGCTGCTGCTTCTCTGCTTTCCAACTGTTCCACTTCAGAGACATTTCCTTAAGAGTGTTCTCTCAGTGGAACACCTGGCTCCACTTCAGCTCTAAAGGAGACTCTTGCCCTGGTCACTGTGGACAGTAATTACTGTTGATGATGAACTGGTGAGTATTCGTAACAACAGGCAAGGACCTTGCACGGGGACCCTGCGAGGCGGTGCCAGCCGTCTCTGTCATTTGTGGGGAAGCAGCTCACAGGACCCCAAGACCTTGCCGGAGCTCGCACAGCCAGCCAAGGGCCGTGCCTGGCCCCCCGCTCCTGCTCTTTCTGCCGACCGTCCTCAGGTGATGCTGACTCTAGAAGTGATTTCTGAGGCAGCCAGAACCACACTGACATTGACGGGGCCCAGGGACAAAAGCCCACCTCTGGGTGTCCAGAAAGGGCTTCTCCTGACGGGAAGTCAGCGAGGCTTTGGAACACGCCGATGGCACAGGGGCCCCAACTCCCCAGTTCTGTTTCCTCTGAAGCCTGGCCCCGGCCGGGAGGAGGGGAACAGGGTTCTCTCCTCGGGTCTGTCTCTGCCCTTCTGGTTGATCAAATATGGAGACTGTTTTTTAGTGAGTTTCTAGAAACTGGAGGCCAGGATGGAAATTGGGTGTACAGCTCAACAAGTGACCTATAATTCACCCTTCCAGGCTATTTGAGAAGGTGGGGCACTGTTATAAAATTCTAAAAGGTGATTTTGATCATGTGTTTGCCATTTGTCATCGTAAAGCTAATTAGGGCTCAATGAGTATCGAGTTGTATTATTCTGCACAGTTATTAACTCTTCTAGATTTCACAGGCTGGGGAGGGATCCTGGCTTCACGGTTCAGAGAGCTGCCATCCCAGCTGGGTGCCTCTGGGCGAGGAAGCCCCTCGTCCCTCAGTCTCCCCATTTGTACAGCAAGGGTAATACTGATGCCCACCTCGCAGGGTTGTTGTCAGGATTCATTGAGACAGCACACGTCAAGGGCATGGAATTGTCCAGCCCTTGGAAGGGCCATGAAGGACACATGTAATGCGTTCTCTTCCTGCCCTGCCCTGCTGCTCACTTCCCTTCCAGAACAATTCGCACAATTTCTTGATTTTGATAGTTACACTGTTGTTGTTTGTGGGGAACATACACGGAAGCACTGGGAGGCAATGGAGATTCAGATTGGCAACTTACTCTCAAATGCTTAAAAAAAACCCCCACAGTTCTTATGGTATGTCAATTTTTCTGTAAGTCTATGCTTGTTTAAAAATAAAAAATGAAAATTATAGGAACGTAACCATTGTCATTACTATCTAGGATTGCACTGTCCAGGATGGTAGCCACCTGTAAGGTGGTTATATAAATTCAAATTAATTAGGATCTTTAAAAAAGTAAACATTTGGTTCCTTCATCCCTCTGGGCAGGCTTCAAGTGCTCTGTATCCACATGTGACTAGCGGCCACCATACTGCGCAGTGCAGACAGAGCCATTGCCATCATCATGCAAAGCTTTGTTGGGCAGTGCTGGACACCCGGATGCCCTCAGATGGCACTTTCCCACCTTGTGTTTGGGACACAGAGGGAGGGTCTAGAAACTCTCGGCATTTGACGGTGGCTCCTGAGACCCAAGTTTGCCGAGACGGTTCTGACAGGGGTTGCAGTGTGAATTATTTGTAGCGTGCCCTGATTCCCTCATGTAGGGTGGCAAGCCTCACGAGCAGTGAAACACCTGGGTGAAGCAGACCTCAGGCCACTCACCGACTCCTGGTCCACTTGCTCGGGTGAGCCTGAAGCTCGCTGGGAGGGCTCTGTGGAGGTGACCCCCGGTCCTCCGGATTGGGATGAGCCGGGGCCCTCCCTGCCTTCAAGACTCGCTTTCCCCCTTGCTCTGTCATGTAGGCGTGTGGGGCCGACTTCATCTCCAGGAACCTCGCCAGGGCTGATGTCGGAGTAAGCCACGTCTGTGGAACTGACTTTCCCTTCAGAGGACGGGGTTTCCATACCAGATTCTAATTCCTCTTCAAATTCGAGTTCGCCATTGGTTTCCTTTTCCTCTTGGATTTCGACTTCCTCATCGTCATCAGCCTCCTCCTGGGCTGTGGCTTCCCCATCTTTTTCGATTTCTCCTCCAGAGTGTTCTGGAGTACCCTCCGCTTCTTCATTTCTCTGGTCACTGCTCCCCGCTACTGGTGATACCTGTGCCACGTGGCAGGGGAAAAATAAGGAAACAAAGAATAAGGCTCTTTGAGGTTTGATTCTGAATAGAGGGTACTTACACTGATGAGAAGACTGAACCTGTGCGGTTCTGAGCGTCACTAAGAGGCTGTGTCCTGCTTTAATTTATCTGCTCTGGTTTTTTGTTTTGTTTTTTGTTTGTTTTGCATTTATTTTGCATCCTTTGTTACAGGAAGTGAGCTCTGAAAAACCCAGGGCAGTCTAAGTATTAGGAGATGTGAGTCATTCCTGCTGAGCCACAAACACTTCAGAATGGAGTGGAAGGAAACTGAGTTCTTCTGCAACTGGATTGAATCTGTTTTAGATCAAGGTCACAGGATCATCGTGCAATTTTCTCAGCAAGCCTGAAGTCTCTTTAATCCCTAGTAAACAGAGCCCGGAGTAATTCATTCCCTCAGGAACTGTACCCTGATGCCTCCGTCATTCTGGCCTTCTTCTCCTTCAGAAGATGATCGGCCTTCTGGGTGAGACCTGGTGGCAGAGAAACAATTTAACAGTTTCAGGTAACATATTTCTTTTAGTTGGTATTTGTCACCTCCTTGATGTCTGTATATCCAGTTATTTACTTGTTAATTATCTGCCTTTCCCCCTAGGCTGTTGGCCATGACTTAGTCATGTTTGTCACTAACACCGGCACGAGGTCATGCTTGTCATGTGGTGGGAGTGCCCCAAAAGAGTTGCTCCAAGAATGAATGAAGAGTACAGTGATTGAAACATTAAAGGAACAGCACAAGTAGATTACACCAGGAGAGTCACCTTAAATATACTTGTGTCTGTGACAAAACTGGGGAAAATAAATACAGAATAAGAGAAAACTGCACAAAAAGGACAAAATACTCTAGAAACTCTTGGTTAATTTTCCCATAATTTAGACAGTACAAGAAGGTCACATTCTTAAACTGTTTTTTTTTTTCAGATTAGAAATACAAGCTCACACCCACCAGCTAAAACAATTAAAAAAAGAAGAGCAAAAAACCCCCAAAAGTCAGCAGAACAAAGGAAATAATAAAGATCAGGGAGGAAATAAATAAAATAGAGATTAAAAAACAATAGAAAAAAATCAATCGAACCAAAAGCTGGTTTTTTGAAAGATTAAATAAAATTGACAAACCTCTGGCCAAACTCATAAAGAAGAAAGAAGAGAGAGCACAAATAAGCAAAATAAGAAAGGAAAATGGAGAAATTACAACAAATAACATAGAAATACAGAATATCATATGAGAATATTATGGAAAACTATATGGAACCAAAATGGAAAACCTAGAGGAGATGGACAAGTTTCTGGAAACATACAGTCCACCAAGACTGAACCAAGAAGAAACTGACCATTTGAACAAACTGATCACTAGAAATGAAATCGAATTAGCAATACAAATCCTCCCTACAAATAAAAGTCCAGGACCAGACGGCTTCACTGGGGAATTCTACCAAACATACAAAGAAGAACTCATACCAGTCCTTCTCAAACTCTTCCAGAAGACTGAAAAGGAGGGAACACTCCCAAACTCATTCTATGAAGCCACCATCACCCTGATACCAAAGCCAGGCAAAGACACCACCAAAAAAGAGAATTACAGACCAACATCACTGATGAACATAGATGCAAAAATCCTCACCAAAATATTAGCAAATAGAATCCAACAGCACATAAAAAAGATCATACATCATGACCAAGTGGCGTTCATCCCAGGGACACAAGGGTGGTTCAACATATGCAAATCCATCAATGTAATACATCACATCAACAAGAGAAAGGACAAAACCACATGATCATCTCAATAGATGCAGAAAAAGCATTTGATAAAATTCAACATCCATTCATGATGAAAACTGTCATCAAAGTGGACATAGAGGGAACATATCTCAACATCATAAAAGCTATATATGACAAACTTACAGCCAGCATAGCACTCAACGCTGAAAAACTCAAAAGCTTCCCACTAAAATCTGGGACAAGACAAGGCTGCCCACTCTCACCACTCCTATCCAACATAGTCCTGGAAGTCCTGGCCACAGCAATCAGACAAGAGAGAGAAATAAAAGGGATCCACACTGGAAAAGAAGAGGTAAAAGTGTCACTATATGCAGATGACAGGATACTATATTTACAAAACCCTAAAAGGTCCACACAAAAACTACTAGAAATAATCGAAGAACTCAGCAAGGTAGCAGGTTACAAGATTAACGTACAAAAATCAGCTGCATTTCTTTACACTAACGATGAATCAACAGGAAAAGAAAGTAAAGAAACAATCCCCTTAAAATAGCACCCAAAGTAATAAAATACCTAGGAGTCAATCTAACCAAGGAGGTGAAAGACTTACACACAGAAAACTGTACACCATTGATCAGGGAAATTAAAGAAGACTTTAAAAAATGGAGAGATATCCCATGCTCCTGGATTGGAAGGATCAGTATTGTTAAAATGGTCACACTGCCCAAGGCAATCTACAGATTTAATGCAATCCCTATCAGATTACCCAGGACATATTTCACAGAACTAGAACAAATCATAATAAAATTTATATGGAACCACAAAAGACCTAGAATTGCCAAAGCATCACTGAAGAAAAAAAAAAAAGAGACTAGAGGAATAACTCTCCCAGGCTTCAGACAATATTACAGAGCTACAGTCATCAAGACAGCATGGTATTGGTACAAAAACAGATATATGGACCAATGGAACAGGATAGAGCCCAGAAATGAACCCACAAACTTTTGGTCAACTAATCTTCGACAAAGGAGGCAAGAATATACAATGGAATAAAGACAGTCTCTTCAGCAAATGGTGTTGGGAAAACTGGACAGCA
This sequence comes from Camelus ferus, assembly GCF_009834535.1. NCBI lineage: Eukaryota > Metazoa > Chordata > Mammalia > Artiodactyla > Camelidae > Camelus > Camelus ferus. Next base: position 21,739,538 of record NC_045711.1, read on the forward strand.
GCATGTAAAGCAATGAACCTAGAACACTCCCTTACACCATACACAAAAATAAACTCAAAATGGATCAAAGACTTAAAAGTAAGATACAATAAACCTTCTAGAAGAAAATATAGGCAAAACATTATCTGACATACATCTCAAAAATGTTCTCCTAGGGCAGTCTACCCAAGCAATAGAAATAAAAGCGAGAATAAACAAATGAGACCCAATTAAACTTACAAGCTTCTGCACAGCAAAGGAAACCATAAGTAAAACAAAACGACAACCTACGGAATGGGAGAAAAGTTTTGCAAATGAAACCGACAAAGGCCTGATCTCCAGAATATATAAGCAGCTCATATGACATAATAAGAAAAAAAAAAAAACCCAGTCCAAAAACGGGCAGAAGATCTAAACAAGCAATTCTCCAAGGAAGACATACAAATGATCAATAGGCACATGAAAAAATGCTCAATATCACTAATTATCAGAGAAATGCAAATCAAAACTACAATGAGGTATCACCTCACACCAGTCAGAATGGCCATCATTCAAAAGTGCACAAATGACAAATGCTGGAGAGGCTGTGGAGAAAAGGGAACCCTCCTACACTGTTGGTGGGAGTGCAGTTTGGTGCAGCCACTGTGGAAAACAGTATGGAGATTCCTCAAAAGACTAGGAATAGACTTACCGTATGACCCAAGAATCCCACTCCTGGGCATATATCCAGAAGGAACCCTACTTCAAAAAGACACCTGCACCCCAATGTTCACAGCAGCACTATTTACAATAGCCAAGACATGGAAACAGCATAAATGTCCATCAACAGATGACTGGATAAAGAAGAGGTGGTATATTTATACAATGGAATACTATTCAGCCATAAAAACCGACAACATAACACCATTTGCAGCAACATGGATGTCCCTGGAGAATGTCATTTTAAGTGAAGTAAGCCAGAAAGAGAAAGAAAAATACCATATGAGATCACTTGTATGTGGAATCTAAAAATAAATAAATAAATACAAAACAGAAACAGATTCATAGACATAGAATACAAACTTGTGTTTGCCATGGGGGAGGGGGGTGGGAAGGGATAGACTGGGAGTTTAAAATTTGTAGATACTGACAGGCATATGTAGAATAGATAAACAAGATTATACTGTATAGCACAGGGAAATATACACAGGATCTTGTGGTAGCTCACAGTGAAAAAAATGTGACAATGAATGTATGTATGTTCATGTATAATTGAAAAATTGTGCTCTACATTGGAATTTGACACAACATTGTAAAATGACTATAACTCAATAAAAAAAAGTTTAAAAAAATACAAGCTTGCTAGTTTTTTAAAAAGTCAAACCAATACAGAAATGTGTGACACAGACAATGGAAATCCTCTCTTATTTCTCCTGTCCTTCTCAAGATAACCAAGGGTAATAGTAAGAGATTAAAGGTATATTCTTTCAAATACGTTTCTATGCATTTATACCCACCCACCCACCCAAATTAGAGATGACACTATATAGGTACTGATTTGCATTTAGTCTTGTCTTTTAGTGTAATCTGGACTTCTCTCCAGTACATGTAGACCTACCTTTAAAAAAAATGAAACGATACAAAAGTGTCTAATGTAAAAGGCTTAAGTCTTTAAAATAGTTTCTGTCCTTTAAAACAAAGCGTAAGAGAGCAGAGGCCTGGTGGCAGGGTCTTGACTTAACTGCGGTGTATCTGTATTTTCAAGGCATTCACGGAGGGGCTGCCTGCCACCCACCAAACCTGGTGAGGGGGAGGGAGACGGGCCTGAGCTGGTCTCCCTCTCACAGCGCCTGGCAGGGGCAGCATCCCGTACAGAGATCCCAGCTCTAGGGGCTCTTGGGCGGACTACCGCGCATAGTGGTTGCCATGGTTACCGCGGGAGAGCAAGTCCCGGGTTTCAGAGTGGAGCGCCCGGAGAGAGGGGAAAGAGGGAGGGTATGGGAGAGGACAAAGGGAGGTGAGAAAGGAGAACGGCGCGCAGGGGGTTGGGGGATGGCCAAGGGAGGGCAGGAAAGGCCCAGAGAGTGGGGATGACAAGGGCAGAGAAGAGGGGAAGGGGGCGCCTAGGAGGCTACGTAAAGGGGAAAGCGTGGGGGCCGCCCCGAGACCCGCGGTCCCACGGCCGGCTTACCCGCGGGCCCCGCCGTCAGGCTCCGCCATCTCTCGTTGCTAGGCGACGCCGTCAACATCCGGCGGGCGAAGACCACGCGCCGGGCGTGCGAGGCGCGCGGCCTTTGTGCCATTCATGTGCACTAGAAATACGAAACACCTAACTATGCAAATATGTTAAAGCATACATACGCATTTTTTCCATCTCTATCTCTGAGTCCGAGCTCTACCCCGCCTGGCTCAGTTTCTGTAAAGCGACAACCGTGTCAACGTGCGTCCAACCCGGCAAGTCCGGCGCCCCGGGGGACCTGGACGGCTAAGTGCCCGAGGGTGTCAGGAGGAGTTGGGGCGCGAGGGTCTCTGGAGCCGGCTTCACTTTGTGGGGCCGAGACCCCCGCCTAGTGCCCACCCGTCCGCCTCCAGACCTGGGGGGCTCAGCACCCACATCCTGGGGTTCCTGAGAAGAATCCTTGGCGGAAGAAGGATGCCCCGTGGCCTCCTGGTGGGTGTTACTGTCTTTAACAAAGTAGTAAAAACCTCAAACCTCAAAATAGTAAAAATATAAGCGCAGAGGGTGGGAGAGGGACAGCGCCCACTTGGAGAGTCCGAGGGGTCATGCCTTCACTCCAGGGGCGCGAGGCAGCGAGGCCCGGAATGGAGTGGGGACGTCCGGGCCGGGACTCGGGGTCCGAGGGCGCAAGGTGACTGGGGCAGTGCCGCAGTAGGGTTGGGCCAGGGGACTGGCCGGGAGCCGGGTTGGGGCACGGGGGCGGGGCTGGCCTGGTTGGACCAGGGGCCGGGTTTGCGCGCAATTTGGGCCGGGCTGGGTCAGGCGTCAGGCGGAGGGCCGACCTGAGGCCGCGCTGGGGCGCGGGGGCGGGCGGGGTTGGGCCGGGGGCCGGGGTTGGGCAGCGTGGGGCTGGGGGGCGGGCCAGGGGCCGGGCCTCGCCCCGCGTCCCCGCCCCACCGCACCTCACTGGTGGCGGCGACAGTGGCGGCGGCAGCGGCTCCGGGAGCCGGCGCGTATCCGGCCCCCGCTGCGGGACCCGGGTGGGTATCGGGGCCCGGCCGGAGGCCGCGGGGGCGGAGTCCGAGGGGCCCGCTGGGGACCGGGCGGCGCCCCTCGGCAGAACGGGGTTGGGGGTGTGCGGGCGCGTGGGCCTGCAGCCGCGGGGCCCGGGAGGGCCCGGGATCCGGCCGCAGCCCGGAGAGGTGCGGGGTCGGAGCTGGAGCGGGGCGGGCAGAAGCACCCCAATCACGCGAGGAGCTCCCTGGGGCGCCCCTCCGCAGCGGGTGCAGGCACCCGGGGCCGGGAGTGGGCCTTATTCGGGGAGACTCAAGTCTCCTCCTGTCTGGAGCCTTGGACCGGAGAACTTGCGGTCTTTGTCTGGCTGAATCGTCAGAGCACGAGAATGAGAACTTGTAGGGGACCGCCGTTTGCCGACACAGCCCCCCAAAGTGTGTATTCAGCCCCCACAGCGCGCGGGCTCTTAGCATTCCCAGCCGTAGGGTCCTGGTCTGACTGTTTAAGAGCCCCACGTCAGGAAACTCACTTCCTTTAGGCTCGGACTCTTACCCCTGTGTTTTTCTTAAAAAAAAAAAAAAGAAAGAAAGAAAGAAAGAAGAAAAAGAAAAGAATAAAGACAGATGGAAAAGGAAAAAGAAAAATAATAGGCTATTTAAGATTGCTAAATGTAAGCTAAGGATCATTGCCAAAAGCCAGTGAATCTTGAAATCCTGTTCCCACACTTGGAAGCTGGTGTCGTATGTTGGCCACAATCTAGTTCAGATTCTATTCAGAAATAGGAAACAACATGATATGCTCTCCTTCCACACGGTGAAGTTTGTTTTGCTGCTTCCCCAAGTTCATAGGAGAAGCTGGGCTGGCTGTCCAGCCCCTGTGACTGGTGCCACACATCTTTCTTTACCACCCGAAGGCACCTATTCCTGTATCTGGAAAGAAGAGAGAAATGGTTCTCAAACAATGGCCATACGGTGGAGCATATTATCAAAGGGCAGGTGCAAAGGCCCAGATTAGAGAATTCCATCCCTAATCTGTCACAGATTGATTAGAGAACTTTTAAAAATCTGTGTGTTAGTTTTAGAAATTCCTCCTTGGAAGCATTCATGTTTAATTGATTAGCAAACATTAAACACGTTTAAAAACCAGGAAACTCTTGCAAGGAAAGGATTATTAAGGTGAAGAGTGCCTTTTAGTATTAAATGTCAAGTTCATTAACAGCCGTAGTTGTTGGTATGGGAAGGCGCGTTCTACGCCAAGTGTGCTTGGCTTGTAGGGTGTTTACGGTGAGCAGAGCCTCAGAATATGACTGAAGAAAGTTCTCATCAGTGGGATATTTTTAACCCTCCAGCCCTGACAGTTGTGTAAATAGCTTCTGATTATCATGCATGAATTCACTTACCCCACTAAACAAACCCATAAAGTCAAGACTGAGGTTATCCCCATTTTACAGGTGGGAACCCTGACAGAGAAGTAAATTCCCCAAGTCCAAGCAGCTAGGAGTGACTAACTGGAAGCCTCAGGCCCCCAAAACCACTGTACCACACTGCCTCCCCTCTTATAACTGGCCCCAACAATTCACATGCACAGACTTTTCCCAGTCCCCTTTTTGCAGATAAGATAACATGGTTCCCTCTGCCACGTGATTCATAAATATGCAAGAGAGGGGACTAATCCGTGTCACAACTGTTCGCTAGTATCAGTTCAGTTTTGTCTGTAAAGAGCTCCCCAGACCTCAGTGTAAAGGCGTCTGAGGTGGGGAGGGTGTAGCTCAGTGGTAGAGCACATGTTTAGCATGCACAAGGTCCTGGGTTCAATCCCCAGGGCCCCCTCTAAAACTAAACCTAATTACCTCCCCCCTGCCAAAATAAAATAAATAATACAAAAACAGAACAAAAACTAAAGGTATCTGAGAAGACATTGGACTTGCAGAACCTCTACCTGCCTTTGTGGGTAGCTCAGTGCACTGGCTAAAACCATACCTCCAAAGGTAGACTGCTGGGTTCGAACACCAACCCCAGTACATAGTACTGACTTAATGCCTCTGTACCTTGGTTTCTCCATCTGTAAAGTGGGGGGCATACTACCTACCACAGAGTTCTGTTGCAACGATTATCTAAAGCACCTAGTAGTACCAGGCACATCCCAAGTGTGTATTAGTATAAATTTTTTATTGTTATTAATGACCATCATTTGGATTTATCACTTTTAATTAGATTGGTAAAAAAGGTTTGGTTTTGGTTTTTGGTTCATCAATATTTATGCTCTTTATAACTTTTTGGGGTGCTGGGTACCTGAGGGCTGTTAGGGGAACAGAGTGACCAGGTCTGGAGTAGAGATTTTAGCATCTGCCCCTCACCAGGGCGAGGATCCCCGATCTTTTCACAGGCCTGAATCCTCTCCTGTGAGATCAGCGGGTTAGTTTCACACAGCAGTGTAGCTGGGGAGGATGGCCTTAGGCAGGAAGGATGTGCAGTGTGGCGGCTGGTTTTACTGGCGTGCGCTGTGTTGCATGTTGTTCTGTTGTTCTTGTGTTAGCCTGACGAAGGTTGACGAGGCCAGTCCATAGAAAAGAAGGCACAAGTCTCTACTTTCCTCCCCTCCCAAAAAAAGTAAATACGAGGAAATGATACAGGAAGTCTTCTCCCACCCACTGCAGTGCGGGCGGTCTCGATGCTGCTGAGCCCCCTCGCGTGTTTGCACCCCCACTCTTGCATCTCTAGTAAGTCTGCTTTGATGAGCTGTCTGATGGTATCTGATCTGAAGTCTGTCCTTTACTCCATCTTCTGAACGAACATAGCCATCCTCATTGAGGGGCGGAATCAGACCACTTAAGACTAAGTTCAGTGTCGAGTTGCTTCAGTTGTATGACCAGAACCCACATCGGTTGTCCAGTCTGAATGGTCTGCCCTCCTCTGCCTGAGCCTCAGGTGGCGAGTCTGTCCAGGTGTCTAAAGTTGATGTATGAGATGAGGGATCTGCGTGGACCCGCCTGACCGCATACAGAGAGATGTGGCTGTATGCTTTCCACGCTCTTTCTGGACTGGCTCCTGTAGAAACCACCACGGAATGGGTGCATCCTGAGCCTGTGTCCACTGGCACGCACAGGTGTCTGTGCTGGTGTTCCACTGAGTGACCGTGCATTCAGCAGTCTGAGAGACCAGCCGTTACGCATTCCGGTGTTGGATTCGGAGCAAAGGGCGTTCTTAACACATGGCATTTGACACCCTTTCGTTTTTCAATTTCTGCAGCCACAGTGCTTTCCCTGTGCGAGACCACGTATGTTGTGTTCCAGGGGTGTTGTCAATACATTTCCCCCAAGTTTGATTTCTGGTTTGCGGTGCATTAGCTACTCCTTTACTGCAGACAGTGAGAAAGTCTGTGTGGTCAGGTTTGCAGGCTCAATACAGAGGTCAGGTGCGCCTCATCCACGTTGGGGTCGGTTGTTGGTTTTCTGGCTGGATTCACACCCTTGCCTGTTGGATATGGTCCTTCCTTGGTCCCCAGTCCTGGCTCACCTTTACATCTGTTTCTTCTTGCAGGCCCCACTTCCCTGGCTCTTTGAGGGGAGATGGTATTGGGGTATTCACTGTCGAGGGGCAGCAGATGGTCCTTGCCTTGAAAAACAGAAGCTCTGGGGCTTTCTAGGCAGTGGGTGATAATTGAAGTGACAGCTGGACAGTTGGAAGAGGAGTGCCACAGCTAAGCAGACCACCAGATCTCCCCGCGCCCTCGTTCTTTTAACCGTCTTGTCCAGTTACGGCCTCTCGAAGGTCCTTTTTCCTTATGGCAAATGGTGCAAGGTGCCAGCTCTAAGCTCCATGCCCTAAATTTCGTTCCTTCATTTTAAATGCAAGTTGCTTGTCCTGTCCTCACTTCTGCATGGGGGCCCTACCTTTGGGCCACAGCCTTTTCCCTGTGAGTCCTGAATGCCACGTATTTGCAGCAAGTATATTTCTCTTCTGCAATAATCCCCTAATTTGAAGTTAGAGTCACCTAAGAGGAGGGGTGCTATCAGCTCACAGGTGTCTTATCTGGGCCATGAGACTGAAGGAGACCCGACCTCTCCAAACTGTGTGCCCCAAAGAATGGGGCTCCTGATCTTCAGGGTTTATATCACCGATTGAACCGCAAAGTTGGGGGTTCCCAAAAAGACCACGGTACACATGCCTGGTTCTGGGACGGCAGAGGGAGCTGGGGCCTCCTGCGAGGTGTGCTGGCAGCTGATACTTCTGTGGGAGGAAAGCGGTCCCTGTGTGCATGTGTCTGGCCCGTGTTTGAGATGGCATTGCCTAGTCCCGGCTTTGTGTTGACTGGGCTTTGAAGGCAAAGCAGACGAACCAGTTTCTGCTGGCCACGTGGCAGGTGACTAGGGCTCAGGGCATTTTGCTCCTGAGCAGCGTGACAGTGACAAGGCCTGGGGAAGATGCACTTGTGGGCTTTGCCCCATGACATGCCCCGCCAAGGGTCCAGTGGCCCCATTCCCTGCCTGCCTCCTCCTCGCTGCAGCGAGCAGCTGTCACAATGGGCGTGGGCTGCGTCCCTCAGGTGTGTGGGAACTGCCGGCCCTGTGAGGTGCCAGGACCAGGGTGGCCCGAGGCGGGCACACGGCACAGAGCCGTGGACGGGAGAAGTCCAGGCGAGGCCTCCCGCCTGCTGGCTCCGGGCTGCCCTGTTCCTTTGGTCTTCCTAGGAAGGTTCCAGGTTTGCTCCTTTGCGCTGTTTGTTTTCCCGTTTGGGAATTGGCGGAGCCCCGTGTACTGGCACCGGACCCAAGGCTCTGGGCCGAGGAAGCCGCCCAAGGGCGCGTGCCAGTCTGTGCGCAGCGCTTTTCTGTCCCGTTCTGCTGCCCCCTGGGGGCTTGGAGGCCAGGTTCTCTCCTCTCCTGGGTCTGGGCTGGGGTCCTCATCATGTTGCTTAAAGGGTGGTTGTTCTGCATGAGGGTTTGGTGGTCAGTGGAGATGGAGAGCCCCCTGGGAGTCAGAAGTCAGCTTTTTACATTGTGTCTTTGTGTGATGTGATTGGCGGAAGGAAAGTCCCCACAGGTGTCACTTCCTACTTCTGGGAACCTGTGACTGCGAGGTCACGTGGCAAAGGGATGGGATTAAGGTTGCCAATCGGCCGACTCTGAGGTGGGGAGGTTGTCCTGGACTGTTCGTGGGCTCGTGTCATCACAGGGTCCTCGAACACGAGAAGCGGGGCAGAGTCAGTGTCAGAGTGGTGCCCTGTGAGAAAGACTCCCCCCACATGGCTGGTTTTGAAGGAGGAGGAAGGGGCCATGAGCCAAAGGATGCAGGTGGATTTTTGAAGCCAGAAAAGGTAGAAGAACGGATTCTCCCTCTGGAGCCTCAGGAAGGAACACAGCCCGGCCGGCACCCGAGTTTACCCCGGTGGGACCCGGGCTGACTTCTGTCCTCCAGAGCTGCCAGATAATACCCTGTGTTGTCTTAGGTCACTGGGTTTGCGGTGACTTGTTACAGCAGCCGTGGGAAACTGATATGCTTGGGGTGGAAGCACTTCCTGAAGGAAGTGAGAGGGGAGACGTGTGTCTTTTCTAAAGGGCGTCATTTCTTAATCCATGTTTGCTCATTTCTGGCTTATCGGTGATTTCGCCTCTCGACCTAAGAGGACGCTCTTTCCCTGGGTATAAATCACCAAACCTTGGGGAACGAATTTGGGGTCATGTCTTAACTTCACCCCTGTAAATATTAGCTAGAGGAAGGCCCCGCCCCCCCACTGCTACACGGGGTTTTTTGTAACTGCCTCTGGGCCAAGTGTCAGTGGCGACGTGGCTCCTAGTGGGAGGGAGGAGGGGACACATGTGGTTAACAGCAGGCCTGCTGCTGCCCACTGGCTCCAGCCCAGCAGCAGGGCTGGATCTGAACAGGCTGTGAAGGAAGAAATCTGCTCTCCTTCCCAGCCCCGCCCGCCTTCTCTTGGGGCTGCTGTGGTTTCTGACACCTTTCTCCTCCAGGCACCCCCACTCCCACTCTCCAGCCACCCCGAAACCCCTCTCTTCCTGGAAGCAGCCTTGAGTTCCCTTGGTCACCAGTGTAACTCACTGCGGCAAGCCGTGGAGGGCCACGCGTCTAGTTGTCAGAGGCGCGCTGGTTCTTAAGGAGTCAGGTTAGTGGGAAGGAAGGAGTCCTTAGTCTGGGGGTTTCTGCAGAGAGTCTTTTGTTTAATAAGGGTGTGTGTTTTTTCTGGGGGGAGGCCAAGTCTTTCCTTTCGAATTACACAGTGGCCTGTTTTGCAAAAATGTGGCCCTGCCTAGTGGCTGCTGATGTCTCGGAGCAGCACAAAATTTAACTTATAATGTGCGTCGATCAGAGATGATTAAGAGCCAGCTCTGGCATTTTCATTTTCTACCTTTTAAAATCATTACCTTTTTTTTTTTTGCACACCCAAAGCTGATGCTCATTCTAGATCTTGGCCTGACTCCATCACTGTATCCTTGTGCCAGCTGCCAGGTTGGCACTGCTCTCCTTACCATCAGCAAAAACACGGCGTTTGGAACTCTCCTGAAGATGGCATTCTGGTAGGCCCTTCTTAAAAGGAACTTCTCAGAGATGTTTTGGATTTAGGAGTGTGTAATCTCAAATCAGCAATACTGAAAAAAAATACTGACACGGATGTACCCATTTTAAAGGAACGATAATTAAGTGAATGCGTTCAGTGAGGTTTTATTGTTGTCAGAGAGCTACCTGGAGCTGTTTCTCTATCCACTTTCATCTCTCAGGATTTGGGGAGAGGATTTATAATCCTCGTACAAAGTGCTTTAAGCATCTTGGACTGCTATTTTGATTTCAATTTTGATTTCAATTAACTCTTAAGTCCTTACTAGAGATGCGAAAAGTCAAATAGCTGTTCCTGGCTACACTTCTCAGCTCCCTTTCGAGTGTTCACTGATTTTGTGCCTTAGGACCTCTGCTGATGGCATTTAAAGATTGTGCTAGTGTTCCCTGGTTCCCACTTCCGAGTAATTAGGAGAATACGCCTGGCCCATAGAAAGACCCCAGATCCGGGAAGGGGACCTGGGCATTCTGCTTGCTCAGGGCTCTATACCTGGGCCTTTTGGAGCACAATTTCTGGTCTATTGGGGGGAGGGGAGGGGCTATCTCTGTTCCTACTGACCCCATAGGACACCCAGTCCCTAAGGTCACAGTTGTAAACTGCTGTGCACATCTGAATGAGAACCATTCAAGGTCATGCATCTTTGTGGATTCAAGGACATTAGGAAGATCTCCCATCAGGTCGCTTGGTCTTTGCCAGGTCCTGGCACTGCTGCTGGCAGCCTGCCCTCAGTGCAGGGACCCGAGTTCTCTTTGTCACTGGCCTCCAGCCCTTTTCCTTGCCACCATCCACGTGATTTCACCCTGGCCTGGCCTCTTTGGGTGTGAACTTCCTGGTATCAAATGTCCTCTTTAAAAAAAAAAATTATTTTATTCTTCAGAGCAGTTTCAGATTTACAGAACTGAGCAGCTTTAGGTTTGGAAAATTGAGCAGTTAGTACAGAGAGTCCACACCCCTCTCCAGGTTCCACTGTTATTATGTTTTCATTGTGGTAAAGCACACACAGCAGGATTTTGAACTCTGAGCACTGTGAAGTGCACAGTTCTGCAGCATTAAGTGCGTTCACATCCTTGTGCGAGCGTCAAGCCTTTCAATCCCCAGAACTCTTCCTGCCTCTCCCTCCAGGAGCCCCTCTCCCCGGGACCTCCTGGGTCAGAGCCTAGGGGTTAGGGATTTGCCCTGAGTTCTTTAAAACCCCCTGGTTTGGAGACGCACCGCGTCGGGTGGCCTGAGAGCCTCTGGCCCAGTGCTGTTCTTTGAGAGCTGAGCCTCCGCTCTGCTGCTGCTTCTCAGGGGTCCTTCTTGATTCTGGGGGACTGCACCTCTGAGGGCATCGTCCCGCCCGGAGGTGGCCTGCAACTGTGCTTTTTGGGGTTCTTTTCCTCCCCTCTCTTCTGGCAGGTGGGGGTAAACTCAGATTTATATTCACCAGCTGGAGGGCTCGGGTGGAACTGCCAAGGTAGGACGCTGCCAACTTGGATTGTGGGAGCCGCGTAGAAATTCACAGGGAGTGAGGAACCCGGCCTCCGCCGACTCACGTGCCGCCCAGCTTCCCCGCCGCGGCTGTCGCCACCGGACCCGAGTGGGGATGGTGGAGTGGAGACGGTGCTGGGGGGCTGTGGCCCCACCTGGTGAAGTGGACGAGAGGTGGTTGTCACTCTCGGCTTGGATGGAGGTGACAGGCCCCGCTGGTGTGAGGCATCCTGAACGCACAAGCCTTGCCTTCTCAGTAGCAACAAACCATCTCTTTAAACCGAAGCAAAATAATTTGGGAAAGGGGATCCCAGGGGAAAGTCCTGCAGGGGCTGGGGATGCAGGCCATGAGGGTGTGTTTGGGGAGCTTGCTCTCTGCTCCTTCCTTTGTCCCAAGTGAGGAAGCTATGGCCGGGGGGCCCCTGGGACAGCTGGGTCCTGGTGGCGGGAGGTGGCTCAGGCTGGGCGCGGTCACCATTCAGCTGCCCATGAGCAGAGCCTGGTTCACAGTACACCCTGGGGGCGGCCCATCCCACTGGGGAGAGGGGCTGGTGTAATTGAGGGCTGGCGAATTTCCAGAACTTGCTGTCGGTGGTGCTGCAGGGGGTCGGGTGGTTCCCAGGGGAAGAGGTTGAATGACCCACTTCCTTGCTTCTTGCTGGAGCGTGTTGATGGCGGATGAACCACATGTGTCCGTCACGTGTGCAGCGTGGGGAAGCCGAGAGGATGCAGACCAGAACACGGGCCAGGCCACACGGGTCTCTGGGTTGCCGCTAGGGGCCCCCTCTTTAAAAATTTCCCGTGAAGCTTCACATGACAAGCATCCCAGCTGTATTAAGCTATAATTGATGTCCCTGTTTTTATCAAACAACTGAGTATACATCAAAAACAGGAACTAGCGATAGAAACAACACAAACCCTCGTTCAGTGAGCTGCTGACTAGTTGACATGGATGGCCTTCTCAGGTGAATGTATGCTTTGAACGAGGCTTTTTAAAATATCAAAAGTAGTTCACTGCAAATGGAAACCGTAAGAAAATTAGATATAGGGTGGGAAGAGATAGACTGGGATTTCAAAATTGTAGAATAGATAAACAAGATTATACTGTGTAGCACAGGGAAATATACACAAGATCTTATGGTAGCTCACAGAGAAAGGAATGTGACAGTGAATATATATATGTTCATGTATGACTGAAAAATTGTACTCTACACTGGAATTTGACACAACATTGTAAAATGATTATAAATCAATAAAAAAATTTAAAAGAATGAAAATTAGATATAAATATAAGCCAACAATGAACGGATATTTGTCTTGGGAAGAGTGATATAAAGTATAAAAGTGTCAAGAAATCTCTAAGGAAAAGGTACTATCAATTTGCATGACGCTTAAAACCTCTATACTTCAAAATAGATAATATAATTAAAAGGCAAAGAGCAAATTAGGAAAAATATACATGCAGCAGCCATAGCAAAGGATTAAGATCTTTTCTATATAAAGAGTTCTTTCATATCAATAAGAATTCCAACACCCCAGCAGAAAAGTTGGCAAAGCACACTGACAGGAACACAAATGTTTAAGAAACATAGTACAACCTGCTCGAGTGAATCGATCATCGGAAAACCACTTTCCAATTACCAAATTAGCAAAGATCCAATTCCCTAAAAATTCTGGTACCTTTTTGGAAATCTATTGGCTGTTCTATGTCAGGGGTCCAGTTTATCCTCCCAAGGAAATAGTCAAGACTCCCAGAAATTATCCGAAGGAAACAGTGAGGATACGGATGAAGATTTGTGTATTAAAGTGTGAAGTTTATTATTTAAATAGCACTATTTGGAAACCAAATTATCTAGTGATGGTGGCTGGTTCAAGAATGGCGCGTCCTTGTAACACACAAATAGCAATTAAGGTGGAAGGTTGACGTTTTGAATTTTTAAATTTGTTAATAACATGGTGTATTGGTTTCCTGTGGCCGCCATAAAAAGCACCGCAGACTGGGTGCCTCAAGCAGCAGAAATTTGCTTTCCTCTCAGCCCTGGCAGCCAGAGACGTGGGTGCTTGGTCCTCCTGAGGTGTCTCTCCCAGGCTTGTTGAAAACGGCTGTTCTCCTGTTCACGCCCCTTTTCCCTGTGTCTGTCTCCAAACTCCCTCTTCCCTCAGGAACCCAGGCCCACGGACCTGGGGCCTCTATACCCTAATGATCTAGTTCTGACTTCATTATGTCTGTGTAGAACCTACTTCCAAGTAAGTTTGAATTCTGAGGTGTGGGGGTTAGAACTTGAACAGCTGAATTTTGGGAGGACAGACTTCAACCTGTATCGGAAGGAAAAATATATTTATGTTGTAATTGAAAGTAAGATATGGTGTCATTCCAGTGGGTGGCTTTGTGGCTTTTGAAAGATAGACACAGAAGATAGTAGAAAATACACAGATATTTTTGGACTGTGTGATCTAAGGCACATGTATTCTTTATACGTCTCCAAACACATTCCATAATTTGAAAAAAGAAAAAGCTTTAAAAACTAGGTCAAGGATTCTCTACTTCTACTTTGATAGCAGAGGTTGGGAACCAGGTTTCATTGAGATGAAATAGGCTCATAAAAGAACAAATACATTTACAAAGTAAATGAGGTTGGAGAGAGTAAATATTCATGGCTAATGTTTAACAGCTGTACAGGACCCACCAGGAGGCGTGTCCACCCCCTGGAACCGGCGGCGGGATTGTCCTTGCTCACCCTAGTGGCGGAGTTGGGGTGGACAGGAGCCAGAACTCCGGGTGCGGAGGACAAAGGTCTCGCGTCCAGGTGGCCGCCCCCTGGGCGGCTTGGGCTGTGATGCACCTGTTCTCTCATTTGCAAAACTACACTTCTAGGGTGCACCGTCCAGAGCCTCGGGAGGGGGCTTCACGGCTGGTGGGTGGGAAAACGCTCTGTTGTGAACGCTTGTAGTTTGGAATCCCCTTCAGGTCTTCCAGCATATTCTTTTGATTATCCTGAAAGGTGGCAAACCATCCTCACTTAAAAATGGTGTGGTTGTTGGACCCAGCTGAGTGTTGTTTGCAGCGCATCCTGGTGGTTAGGCCAGTTACACCAAGTAATACCACTGGAAGCTCAAAAGGAGGTGGGGCTTCAGCCTGGCCCCAGCCTCGCCCGCCTGGAGGCCACGGGCCCCTGAGCACCTGGAACTTGCTGGTCTGACCTGACGTGTACTTCAGTGCAAAATACACACCAGCCTGTGGAGATTTAGCATGTCAAATAGCTCAGCAGTCATTTTTTCCATATTGATTACATGCTAACATGATATAATGGGTTAAATAAGAGTATATCATTAAAGTGAATTTCCATTATTTCTTTTTTACTTTTTAAAATTGTGGTTACTAGGAAATTGAAAATCGCATACGAGGCTCGCGGCATGTATCTCCTGGGCAGCGCTGGTCTGGAGAAGGGAATTCATTTTCTTGTGTGGGCTCATCAACTGACCTTGAAATTCTGGAATGATTCTTGAATTCTAAAAATATTCTGGACAATGGAATGGAGTCATCATTAGAATGAGAATAGAGCTTTTCCAGACTATTACTTGGAAAGGCAATGTGTGTGATTTTTTTTTTAAGTTTCATATGTTGGTTGTCAGATGGCCTCATGTGCCTCACAGTGTCCGGACAGTGGTTGAGACAGGGAGGGACACCCTCACGACCAGGGGTGGCTAGAAGGCTTCTCGAGAGGTCAGCCTGGGGGCGATTTGGGTAGCAAGGAATAGCCCTGCCTCGAGTATCCAGGAGGTGGCCCGGGCCGGGCTCGGCATGTGCAGCCTGTGGACCAGATCCAGCCTTCCATTTGTTTTGTATAGTGTTAGCTGTTAGGATGGTTATTATGTTTTTTAATGGTTGAAAAAAATTGGAAGAATTCTTTTTGTGTGACAAGTCAAAATGACATGAAATTGGCATGAATACCTGTTACCAAATTCTCGTGTGAGCACAGCACACCTGCCACGTGACATCTGCATTCGCACCGTCAGGCAGAGTTGAACAGTCTCAACAGTGACCATCAGGCCAAAAATGTTTACTGTCTGGCCCTTCACAGAGCCAGCTGGCCTACCCCTCGGCCGAGGGGTCACTTGATTCTGTAGCCCACGTTGAAAAGTGGGGACTCGGGTGCCCTGCGTGTGGCTGAGGGCTGAGGAGACGAGGACCCCGGCTGGGCCTGGGCCCCCCAAAACTGGTGATTCAAGGTCATGCTGACGCTGGGAACCTTAGCAGTTAGGGAGAGAAGGGAGTGGTGGATCTTTCTGGGTAAATGCGCAGGGCGGCTCTTGGGCCAACAAGGAGCTGTGGGAAGGATGCTGTGTTTGGGAGTTAGCAGCCACGAAGGCAACTGGAACATGGAGCCGTGGGAGACGGGAGATCAGAGCTGGGGGCCATGGAGGGGCACCCAGAAAGCCAGAAGCGGCTGGGGGTCCAGCCTTGAGCCGCGTGGTCCCAGGACAGTGAGACCGCCCCTCCCCTGCTGAGCCCACCGGACCCCCAGCCCCTGCCCTCTGCCCCAAGAGCCTGTCCGAGTGCTGGAGGCAGAAAGAACTCCATTTAGGGAACATCCTAAATCAGCTCTGGATGTGGAGGGAAGTGTACAAAATGCAGAAAATTCAAAGAACAATATAATATACCCTGAGAACCTCCACCTGTTGATAATTCAAAAAAATTTTATTGTGGTAAAAACACATGACATAAAATTTACCATCCTAACCACTTTTAGGTGCACAGTTCAGTAGCATTAGGTACATTCACAGTGTTGTGCAACCTTCACTCCCATCTGCCTCCAGAACGTCTTCATCTTCCCAAACGAAAAGTCTGTCCCCATTAAACACTCACTCCCGTCCCCAGCCCCTGGCGCCCACCATTCTACTTTCTGTCTCTATGAATTTGACTATTCTAGGGACCTCATATAAGTGGAATTCAACAGTATTTGTCCCTTTGTGTCTGGCTTACTTCACTGAGCACAGTGTCCTCAAGGTTCATCCATGTGGTAGCAGGTGTCAGAGTTTCCCTCCTTCTTAAGGCTGAATAATAATCCATCACACGGATGGACCTCACCGTGTTTATCCATTTCCAATCGATGCTTGGATTACATTGACTTCAAGTCTTTCTTGTTTTTTTCCGAGAGATTGAGTTGCAGCTCCTCTGTGGTGCTCCCATCTGAGCCCCACACCCGGCCCCGAGGCTGGCCTGCCCCCGGCCCAGCGTGGCCCGAGTCTCGGACATCCGTGACCTCTGACTGGGAAGTAGCTGTACACGCATCTTTTCATTTGCACATCATGTGTGCAGTCGTCCCACTCCCAGCTTGGTTGGTGGCCCTCCTGAGCCCCTTTGATGGGAACGTCTGGTTGATCCACGTAACT
The DNA here is from genome assembly GCF_009834535.1 of Camelus ferus. NCBI lineage: Eukaryota > Metazoa > Chordata > Mammalia > Artiodactyla > Camelidae > Camelus > Camelus ferus. The sequence goes on from NC_045711.1 coordinate 21,756,126, forward strand.
GCTGCCTGGCTCTTTGTTTTGCTTTTGCTGGAATTAGAGTTGCTTTTTCATTTCATATTCCCAGTCCTTCCGTTTCCCCGTCTGTGAGTCCAGATTTTTCTGCTGGGATATTGCTCCTTTTTGCAGAGAATCTTTAAGAGTTCTGTAGATCTTCTGGATCTGAACCTTTGATTTCTAGTTTATTTTTTTCAAGAATAAATTGTATGTAAACTCGGGTTCCTCATGAATCACTTGCGACCCTTCCCAGCTGAGTCGGCCAGTGTGCTTCGGGATGTCGGGCTGGCTTTGGGTTGACAGCCACATAGGCCGGCGGCCGTGGAGGAGGCGGGAAGGATGGGAAGGAGGAAGGGGAGCCAGGACCTTCCCTGGGAAGCACAGCAGAGAGCTGAGAAGTCCAGGAAGGCAGGGGCACCGGGGTGAACCCTGAGCAGAGAGAAAGCCTGGAGGTTTTAGGAAATTGCCGCTGTGGGAGCAGGGTCTTCTAGATCAGTTCTCAAGGGCAGTTTTGCCCCCTGGAGACACTTCGCACTGTCATGGTGGGAAGGGGTGCTCCTGGCATCTTGTGGATGGAGGCCAGCCAGGGATGCTTTAAAACATCCTGCAGTGCACAGGGCAGCACCCCCCTACCCACTAAGAATGACCCGGCCCCACGTGTCCATAGCGCCACACTGAGAACTCAGTTCGCCCTCTCTGTGGCCTTATGGCCTGGCATTGTGTTAGCAGGACCCCTTCTGTGGTCACTCAGCTTCCGTTCTGAGCCCACTGGTGTGAGGCTGGAGCAGCCCCAGTGCCAGTCCACGACCTTGGGCCATGCCTCTCCTCTCTCTTCCTCACCCAGGCAGGTCTGGACAAGCCCCGCCTGGGCCCAAGTGCACAGAGGATGGAAACACCCCCCCGGCAATGTCTCTGGGCCGCCTCCTTCGCCGGGCCTCCTCCAAAGCCTCGGACCTCCTGACCCTCACCCCGGGTGGCGGCGGCGGGCCCCCCTCCGTCCTGGATGGGGAGATCATCTTCTCCAAGAACAATGTCTGTGTGCACCCACCGGAGGGGCTGCAGGGGCTGGGAGAGCACCACCCAGGTGAGCCTGGGACGGGGAGGCCCCAGGGCACAGGCTGGGAGAGGAAGAGCTGGGGTCACAGGCCTGGGGAGAGCTAGCTGATCTCGCTGAAGTTCGCAAGCCCCAGCTTTGGAAGGCTCCTGGGTCATCTCCCCGTTTGCCCGAATTGCCCCATCTGGGAAGCAGGCCAGTGACCTTTGATGGGGTGGGATGGAGGCGGGGGTGGGAGTTGGGGGGAGGACAGTTTAAGGGGAATTAGCCTGTATTTTGCATGTGGAAGAGGGCAGTCAAGCACTACGGGGGTGCTGGGAGAAGGGAGCCCCCTGCCCACGGTGGCGGGGAGGGGCATCCTCCTCTGCAGGAACTTGCCTAATGGGGGGCTTTCCCCCAGGCCCCCTTCCTGCAGCCCAGAGGGTGGGAGTGAGGTCCGAGTGGGGTGTGAAGCCCACCTGGGAATCAGGGGATATGGAAATCGTAGATCCTCTGCACCCTCTGTCCTTTAATTCACCGTTTCAAAATCATGAAGAAAACTCTCAGACTCTGTAGGGATGCAGATGGAGGAGGGTCCTTTCCTGACCCTCTGCAGGGAGCCCCGCATGGCCCTGGGCCTTTCTGGAACTCTCCAGCCCACAGCCCTGGGCTCAGGTGGCCTGGGGGTGTTCGATCTGGTCCCAGCAGCCCAGCACCGACTCCTGAGTCCCTCAGCCTGGCTGTCCCGAGGAAGCATCGGGAAGACCGGTTCAGGAGGAGGGCATGAGCTCAGTGGTAGAGTGCGTGCCTAGTATGCATGAGGTGCTGGGTCCAATCCCCAGTAGTGCCTTTAAAAAAATGAATAAATAAGTAAATAAACCTAATTACCTCCCCCGAGGGAAAAAATTGGTTAAAAAACAAAAGACGGATTAGTGATACCCAAAGCCTGTGTGGTCCTTTGTCATTCTGCAAATGACTTGCAATAAATAAATGTATTGCTTTATTTAATTTGCATGACAACCTCATGAGAGTAGCCAGAGCCTGGGCAGGCCTCTGTCTTGGACCAGGAGGCCTGTGGTCAGAGATGCTCCCCAACCCCAGCCTGGGGTGGAGGTGGGGTGAGGACCCTGGACTCTTCCCATGGCCTCCCCAGGCTGCTGAAGAGTGCTTCTGGGTCCCTAGTCCCAGTGCACCTGCAGCCCGGCTGGGGCCCGCCTGAGTCCAGACAGAGGCCCCACGCCAGACGTCGGTACATTTGAAAGTTATGGATTACGGTCAGATCTGGGCACTTCACTGCATGCAAATTTTATGTCAATAAAACGTTAAATAAATTAATTAAAAAAGACAAGGTGTTTAAGTCATGCTAATAAACTTTTTTTAAATAGCAATTTTTATTATCTTCAACATGTCACCAGCCCACACTTGGGCTGTATGCTCTTTGATACCATTTTTTTTCCTTTAATAGTGGTGCTGGGGATTGAACCCAGGACCTCCTGCATGCTAAGCACACACATTGCCACTGAGCTACTTCCCCACCCACTAACAAGCTCTTTGAAAAGCATTCTATCCTTTCGCCTTGATATCTTTATAGTCGCCCGGAGAGTTAGGTGCAGATTTAGAATCATTGGCTCCTCCAGGTTCCGAAGCAGGAGAGCCAGCTTCCAGCCTCGGCTCTTCCCTGCACTACAGGGGCCCCAGGCATTCTGCTGTGGCACCGCAGCTCCGTCCACGGCCCCCACTTACAGCTCAGGTTGGAAGCCCCGAGCAGGCGCTGGAAGCAGACTGGACTGTGTGGCAGGAGATTCCAGGGTCCTGGTCCCGGAGGGTGCTCTGGAAGGGGGTCCAGGTTCTGGGTGGCGTGTCACCGTGACCCTGTGGAGCCTGACCTCAGGGCTGACTCCGAGGACTCGAGGGGCTGGGGGCAGAGCTTCTAGGCTAGGGTCTGAGGGTGTTACGTGTTCCGGGCATAAACAAAAGAACAGCAGCAGATTTTGGAGGGCTTCTGGTGTCGTCCTGCTGTGAGAGAAGATGAGGGAAAGAGGGCAGAGGTCTCAGGCTCTCTTCCCGACCCAAAGCCATGTGATGAGAGGGTGTGAGACCCTTGGCCTCAGCCAAACGTTGCCCTTCTGCACAGCTGGCTGGCAGCCCCTGCATTCGCCTCATCTTTTGGTAGTAGGAGCTGTACCAAGGACTCAGGGTCGAGGACGAGCCCTGGGGCATGCAGGGGCCCCACTTTGGCCCCGGGGGTTCTCAGAACAGAGACCGGGAGGCCTGGGAACTTGGTGCAGTAGGCCCGGGCGTCAGGACATCCTGAAACGGTGCTGCAGGAGAAAGGCCGCCCTCCCCCAGCCTGAGCACTCGGGGGCCGGGAGGGCCCTCTCACACTGCGGCCCTGGAGAAGTTGCTCCTCGTCTTTGTCAGCAGTCCAGGGCGTGACATCGAAGATGGCCCCTTCTTCCAAAAAGCAGCGTTAGAGAAGAAATGCTAGGAAGATACAGCCAACTGGAAAAGGCCCAAACGCCACTCATCTTGGGCTGACTCCTGTTCTGACTTAGCAGTCAAATCCGTAGGCTGCGTCACTCCTGAGACTGCGGGGAGGCCGTGACGCCACGGGGCTCCTGGGCCCCTGCGCTCCCCCCCGGCTGCCCGAGCTCACCCAGATGGGGCGGCTGGTGGCGGTGCGGAAGCTCCGGGGCCCCCAGTCGGTGGACAGGGTGGGGCTCCGAGCGAGAGCGGGAGGGAGAGCACAGGGCGGGATGCTGCATGAGGGCCCGGGCCCCTTGGATCTGCTGTGTGTGTGCTTAGAAAGTGCCCACAGCTTTCATCCATCCCATGATCAGCTGTGTCCCTCGGGTGTTTTCTTGTGTCTGGAGCCCGGCTGGTCTGCACACCCCCACACTTTTACTAAGCTGTGGCTCCTGTGAGAAACCAGCCAGAGGCACGGCCGGCAGGACCCCCAACCCCCTGTCCTCCTGACCCCTCACAGGCTACCTGTGCTTGTACATGGAGAAGGATGAGCTTCTGGGGGCCACCCTCATCCTCGCATGGGTCCCCAACTCCCGGATCCAGAAGCAGGACGAGGAGGCGCTGCGCTACATCACCCCAGAGAGCTCCCCGGTGCGCAAGGCTCCCCGCCCCCGGGGCCGGCGCACCCCCAGCTCAGGGGCCCCCCACCAGCCGTCCCCCACGGAGCCCAGGTCCACCATGACCCCCAGAGACGAGGACATCCTGGTGGCGGCCCAGAGCATCCGGGACCCGGAGCACATCAGCCCCTCGCCCGAGGACGGGGAGAAGCTGGCCCCGGGCCTGGGGGTGGACGGCCCGCTCCCGGCCTCGCAGCCAGCCCACAGCGACTCGGGAATCTTGTCGGCGGTCAGTTCGCAGGACGGGACGGAAGAGGGCCGGGAGTCGCGGCCGGAGGCCGGCGAGGAGGAGGGCTCCTTGGAGCTGTCGGCCGAGGGCGTGAGCAGGGCCAGCTCCTTCGACTCGGACTCGGAGGCCTTCTCTTCGCCCTTCTGCCTCTCGCCCATCAGCGCGGCGCTGGCGGAGAGCAGCAGCTCCGTGTTCCTGGAGAGCGAGAGTGGGTGAGTTCCCGGCTCCGACCCTCTTCTCTGGGGCCGCGAGCCATGCACGTGGCCCTGCTCTGCTCACTGAGCGCTGAGGACAGGCGTCGCGTCCCGCCCGCGCCCGGCTCTCCCCATGTCAGAGCCTCCGCACGCTGTCCCCGACTTCACGCCACCCTAGGGGACTGTGCTGGACGTGCAGCCTGGGGTGGGGAGCTGGGGGTTCCCGCCTCCTTCTCTCCCCTTCCCTAGGACTGAGCAGTCCCCGCCAGGTCTGACCTTGGCATAACGCAGACCAAACCCCCCCGGGGCCAGGCCCCCGGGAGTCCTGGCGTCTTGTGCGCTGGGCGGGCAGGAGGTGGTTGGCCACAACCCCCGGGCAAGCTTGGGAGGCCTGGGTGACAGCAGAGGGCTTGTGAGGGAGGCCTGGTCTCCAGCAGGCTCTGTGCTCTGCCTGTGGCCAAGCCAGGCACGTGGCCCATCCCGCCCGAGGGGTCCCGAGCCTTGCAATCTCTCACACCTGCAAGCTGCGTGAGGCTGGAGCACAGCCTCAGGGGAGATGGCAGCATTTACTCTACAGCCCGAGAGCCCAGCGGAGCCAGATGCCCGGACACGGTGGGCTCGCGGGCCCAGGCCACACACGCAGGGGCCAGGAGGGGCAGCAGTGGTACCTGCACCCTCCCCAATGGGGGAGGGTTGTCATAATGCCTTGTTAGCCACCATGCAGTGTTGTTAGGGGTCCTCAAGGCCTCACAGAAGTGGGTGTGCACAGGGCTCATGAACCATGGGCTTGCGATAGCCCAGAGCAGCTAAGCAGGTGCGGGATGGGCCACCTCTGACTTCTGCAGCCCCTTCCCATGCTCTGCTGTGGTCTTTGCTCTCATTAGACTTCCAGGCTAACAGTGGTGACGATGATGACAGTAAGCACTGACATCACAAACAGTCAGTGCACAATCACTGAGCTTGTGATGCGAGCGGGCGTGGTCCCAGCTTTGCCTGGACACTGGGTGTGTGTGCCATGGATTACTTATTCTTATGCTCACAACCACCCACACCCTGTGAGGTGGGTCCTAACATAACTCCTGTGTATAGAATGGGAAAGCGAGGCTCAGAGAGGTTAAGGAACTTGCTGGAGGTCACCCAGCCAGTATGGGAGTTGAGCCAGATTTGAGCCCAGCTGGGTCTATATGAGACCCGACACTGATACAAGCCCGGGAGACAAGGAGCGGGCAGAGGAATGCGGAACGCTTTGCTGGCTCCAGTGGGAAGGAATCTGAGATGGATTCTTTCCTGTTTTCGTAGGTATGGTCCATTGAAGCCCGAGGGTGAGCTCACATTTGTCTCAAGGACTGGAGGGCGTGTGTAAGAAAAGCGGTCAGCTGTGTCCGAGGACTCCAGTGCCCGATGCGGTTCACTGAGCCTTGTGTTTTTTTCTGATCAGGGAATCAGGCTGGGAAGGAAACTCAAGGCCTCCCCTGGGTCCCGCTGCTGGCGGGGCGCGGTCAGAGCTCCCCCTAGTGGTGCCACGTTGCCGGCCCCTCCCCATCCCCCTCCCTCAGCCCCTGAAACCACGAACCCACTTTCTGTCTCTATGAATTTGCCTATTCTGGACATTTCACACCAGTGGGATCTTGAAACTTGTGTCCTTTTGTGTCTGGCTCCCTTCACCGAGCATAATGTTCTCGAGGCCCGTCCAAGTGTGTCAGGACTTCGTTCATTTTTATGGCTGGCTAATATTCCCAACGATTTCCCCCTGAGGGTGGATTTGGGAGCATTATTCTGTACTGTGTGCAGACTTCTGAGCAGAGCTGGGCGGTGGCTGTCAGGTGTGGGAGTTTGGCCGCCCCGTCACGAGTCCCTCCTGTGGTCATGCTTTGGGAGCCCTAGTTTTACCTTCAGCTCCCTGCTCCACCCAGTGTGGTTTAGGGGTCGTGTGTCTGCGTAGAGCTGCCTAACAGACAGTGCGGCAGCTCCTGGGCGCGCTCGGAAGACTGCGGTGTCATCAGGGCAGTCCCTCCCTAGCCATGGAGCCCCAGCAATTCCATATTGCTTACTCTTCTGGCCCCATCAGTCCAGTTCAGCCAAGGCTTTGGGCTGGGGCAAGATGGAATGGGGTGGCTCCTGACCCCCGGGAGCATGTGCTTCTGTTGGGGGTTGATGTAGAAATAACCTGTTTCAGGAAACATGAGAGGTATTACATGGAGACCCCCTGGTTCCCTACCCAGCCGTGCTTGACAGGTGGCTGGGAGCTTAAAAAGAAAGAAAAGCAGACATGGATTCTGAAAGGGGCTGGGTGGGTCCTGGAATCCTATAGTGCACGTTTACTTGCTGCTTTCTCTTGGAGCTGAGTTGCAGTTTTGTGTCCCCACCACAGCCGAGCCCCTGGAAGCAAAGCGGGTGCTCCTCTGCTCCCTCCTGGTGGTGGGCCTGGAAAGCTGGACTAAATGGTCAGTTGTACTGGACGCTGGCGTTCCCAGCCTGGTGAAAAGTGAGGATGCCCCGGGCAGCTTTGAAGGCTCCTGGTGCCCCGGCTGCACCCAGACCGACTGAACCAGAATGGCTGGGCTGGGGCCTGCCATGGGCAGTGTCTGAACTCCCCAGGGCACTCCCAGTGCGGCAGGGATTGATAACTGTCCCTGTGGCTGGGACCACAGGGAGAGGGGCGTGGGCCTTGTGCTTCGGGCAGAGGGAGTCTGGGGCGAGGTCCCGAAGTGCCGTCATCCACTGGACCAGACACCCTGCAGGGAGCTTGTCTTCTGGGATTTGAATGTGGCCATAGCGGCTGCAGGTGGAGGCTCCTAATTTAACTTGGAATTGGTCCCCAGGAGGGGAGCAGGCAGGCAGGCTCGCGGGATCCCTCTGGTGGCAGAACCGAAGAACTACATGTGGAGGCTGAGCTTGTGGCTGGGAAGGGAGAGGAGGAAGAGCAGCCCCCCCGGCCAGGAGCCCCCCAGGCATTTCGTCATGTGGCAGGCGGCTCACAGAGGGCCGAGTGGTTAGAACGGCAGTGCCCCTTTGTGTGCTACCTGTGGTGTATGGCCAGGCATGGACTCATCCCTGGGTGGTAAGGCCACCTGCCATGGCCACCCCAGCCCCAGCAGTGATGGCTGGAAACCCTTGACCTTATGAATGTCCGAGTCCTATTGGGAGATGGATGGACAAGGAGAGCTGTGCCACTGACTCGCCATCACGGGCCCTGGTCTCACTGAGGTCTGAGTTCTAGGAGCAGGAGTGAGGGTCTGTGGCTCTCTTAGTCCCAGGCCTTCCATGGGGTCAGAAATCAAAGCTTTGGACTGCGATGAAGGTGAGGATGACCAGCAGGCAAGGTCAGTGGCCAGCCTGTCATTCATTTCTGTCCAGAAAGGTACCCAGTCCAGTCTCAAGGGCCAGTTGGGTGAGGGTGTCACCTAACCCCCATATGACATGTCAGTTGCCCCCCGCCTTGGGGAAGTGTGCAGCGATATGTATGAAACACAGCTCCTCCTCCCCAAATCAAAAGGGCTCTTCCAGAGCTCATCCTAAGAAATAATCTAAATTACAGAGACATTAAGCACGTTTGCATGAAGATGTTCATCATTCTATTCTTTATCATGGAGGAAAAAGGAGAAGAATCTAGAGGATTCATCCATTACGATTCATCTTCCAGATCCAAGGGATCTAATGGGGGCCGGAGAGCCTCCTGAGGTCGACGCTACTTGCTACATGAGTGGTGATGGGTGTGCATTTTCCTGAGGAGGGGGCGTCCTCCGACTCCCCAAAAGGCTCAGGACCTTGGAATTACCAGACGGAAGAATGTGCAGTATTTGTAAAGGCTGTGCTGCAGCGTGGAAGTTCATGTGTATCAGAAACAAAGCAGGTAGCAAATGACGTGCACATTTTGATTGGCATCCATGGGAAGGCCTGGGGCATGAGTGAGGCTACCCGAGCTCAGTGGAACTTTCTAGATCTGTGCCTTCGAGGGAGCGACACTGCCTTACTCGGCTAGGGAACACTTGAAAGGTGGCTAGTGGCTCCGGTGATGAATTTTTGATTTTACATAACATTGATGGAGGTAAATTTAAGAGGCACGTGTGACTACCGTACCAGGCAGCACGACTGAAAGGAAGCTTGCCAGTATGTTAGGACAGTGTGCTTACGTGTCATTTTTTTTCTTTTCTCATGTTTCAGAAATGTCACACTGTAATTCTATTAATCTTATGATGACAACAAGTTTTAAAAATAGCCAGTTAAACGCCTGCATAGCTCCCCCTTGTCTGCTGTCTTGCATGCTTGTTAATGAGACATTAACAAGCCCCCTAGGGCTGTGTGAGGGCCTTCCAGTGAAGCTGATGCCACCGGCCAGCCACCCTTGTCCCCAGAGTCGTCGTCATCGGTGCTCCCACCCCCCAGGGTAAACGTGTGCGAGTTCTCCTCTTATTCCCTCCATCCTCTTGTCATTACTGGTGTTTGTTCAGGGCAGCTGTCCCAAGGAAAGGGTGGCATTCAGGTTACAGGACGGGCTGGGTGCCTTTCGACATGGGGCCTCTCGCCGTGGCGTCCCTGGTGCAGTGGTCCAGCCAGCCCCGACTCAGGTCCAGGAGAGCCAGGCTCGGCCGTGGGGGTGGCGCGGAGCACTGGCCCTCGGAGTCCCGCCGGGATGTGCAGCTGCCTCCCGACTTCCGTCTCCTCCTTAACCTTGCTCACCGCGTTTCGGCCGGTGGGTCCCAGCAGACTTCCCCTTCCTGGCCGCCCTCCAGGTAGAGCACTGTCCCCCTACTGTTGAGACCCCAGCCGACTGGGTCTCCTCTGTGGGTCTCCTCTGTGGCCCCCACCTGCCCTGCAGAGCTCCTGCCTCTTTTCCCAGCCTCTCGTTTGTGTGGCATTTGGTGTATGCTGCCTTGCACTGTTGCATTTCCGTGAGACTTACTGGTCGTCTGGACCAGTGCCGTCCTATAGAACTTTCTGTGGTCATGAGGGCTGCCCAGTCCAGTAGCTGCTAGCCACGTGTGGCTATGGAACCCTGGACGTGTGGCTTTGGCAACTGAGCAACTGGACTTTAAGTTTATTCCCCTTCAACAAGTGTGAGTTTCAGTCGGCATGGGTGGTCAGGGCACGGGTGGTCAGGGCACGGGTGGTGAGGGCGCGGGTGGGGGGGGCGCGCGTGGTGGGGGCGCTCGTGGTGAGGGGGCGCGCGTGGTGAGGGCGCGCGTGGTGGGGGCGCGCGTGGTGGGGCCGCGGGTGGTGGGGGCGCGCGTGGTGGGGGCGCGCGTGGTGGGGGCGCGGGTGGTGGTGGGGGGCGCGTGGTGGGGGCGCGGGTGGTGAGGGGGCGCGCGTGGTGGGGGCGCGGGTGGTGAGGGGGCGCGCGTGGTGGGGGGCGCGCGTGGTGGGGGCGCGCGTGGTGGGGTGGAGCGCGTGGTGGGGGGAGCGCGTGGTGGTGGGGCGCGCGTGGCGGGGGCGCGCGTGGTGGGGGCGCGGGTGGTGGGGGCGCGGGTGGTGGGGGCGCGGGTGGTGAGGGGGCACGGGTGGTGAGGGCGCGCGTGGTGAGGGCGCGCATGCTGGCCCCGCAGGGCCAGGAGGGGCGTGGAGGGTGTAATTGTCCTCTTGGCAGAGTAGCCCCTCAGAACGCTCTGTCAAGAGGAAAAGGGGAAAAGACCAGAATGAGTGAACAGGTGCCCCCAGCCCCCACGCAGGGGCTAGTTTCCTGGGGGGTGGGTGGCAGGAGGGGTCACGGGCAGAAGCCAGTGAGGAGCCAGGCCCGAGGGCAGTTACCGTGACAGCATGCCAGCGCCCACCTGCAGAGGGACAGAGGGAGCCAGGCTGAAATAAATGGCATCTTAAGTGCTTTTTGCCTTTAGGAGGAGAAGGCTGGATGACACCAGAGTATCGGCGGTAAAGGCTGAATTATTCATACCTTCTAGTCATTGCTGGTGTAACTGGTCCTGCTCGCCCCACCCGGCTCTGGGGAGAATCCAGCCGCGGAGCAGGACCCGGAGCCAGTGAGCTCAGCGGGCCAGGTCCGGGTGCTGAGTGTCGTTGCCGCGGGGCTGCCACGAGGGGCCCGGAGGGTGTCGTCCAGGGTCGCCTGAAGCGTGGTGAGGGGCAGACTGTACCGTGAGATTCTTAGTCGCTTTGGGCGGTTTTCATAAATAGCCTTGCCGCTCCTCTTCTGTCCAAGCATCTCAGGGCAGGTGGGCGAGCCAGCGGGAGTGAGAGGTCCAACCCGAAACGGGAGAGGACGGAAACTGCAGGAGTGTGGTACGGATGAGGGGGACGCCTTTCTCGCTTTCCCATCCAGAGCGCTCTCCCAGAGGTGGGGAGCAGGGGTGGGGCCGAGGGGGGGGGCAGAGGACGGGCCCTAGGAAGACAAGGAGGGGGCTCATCGGGAGGGGCCAGGGGCTGCCACCCCCCAGGACAGCCATGGGATGGAGCACTGAGGCGTGAATGGGTTCTGGAGAGAGAGAGGAGGTGGAGTCGCCAGGAGTTGGTGAGAGATGGGATGGCCCAGTGCTGGCGGGGTGCACCCCCTGCCCCCCCAAATTTCAGTAAGATACCTCTGAGCCCGGTTGTGGGCCAGCCCAGGTGCTGCGGATGCCCCGAGGATGCTCCGGGAACACCCACCCTCACCCCTTCGGGGCCCCCAGCAGCAGCCTGGCAGCGGGGAAGCTGGCAGCTTCCAAAGATCTGTTGTTTGGGTTTGTTTGTGCTTCTGTAACCGGGAGCTGAGATTTATTTCTTTAAAACATCCCATCTCCCGACACCCTGCAATCTGTTCTGTGTGTCGTGAAGACAAATCTTGTCTTGTGTTTCTGTAGCACTCGGCAGACTCTGTGCCGGCATCTCTCCCTCCACGACCCCCGCCTGCCTACTCTGCCGCCCGCCCGCCACCCCCCTAGTCAAGGTGGTAGTCACCCGCTGCTCCCCTGTGCCTGGGGGGTGGCTGATACCAGGGGTCCGAAGGAAGCCACTCCGAGAAGGGCAGCTGGCAGAACTGAGCCCTTGGACCGGTCCACAGCCTCCAGGCTGGAAACAGCCCGGGAGCCTCCCTGCCAGGGGAGGAAGCCAGGCACTGCCTGGGGCTGAGGGCCCTTTGCCGTCTGCCCCACGGCTCTGGAAGTGCGTTGGCAGGCGGCTGCCACTGGCTCCAGGAGCTTGGAGGGGCTGCCAGGGAATTCAGGCTGGGTCTCGACAGTGCCCAGTCCTTTGATGTGAGACTCAGGGCGGCTGTTTGGCTCAGACACACTGTCTGGGGCAGGATGGGGCAGGCTGGCTGGACCAGGCGAGCTCCACGGTCAGATGTCCAGATGTGAACCAAGCCCTGCCGTGATGCCTGGGGCATGAGCTTGGCAAGGTGTTTGATCTCTGTGCCTCCGCTTCCTCATCTGTTAAATGGGGCCATCATGAGGACAAAGCGATGCTGTGACTGAAAGCGCGCCACAGAGGACTCAGTGCAGAGTTTACCGGGGTGATAAAAATGAAGGTGGCACTTTTATAGCACCTACCAGTGTGCCAGCCTGATTCTAAGTGCTTTGTGTTAACTTCCCGGAGCCGCCAAAACAAAGGACTGCAAACCGGGCAGCTTAGAACAACGGAGGTGGATTCTCACAGTTCTGGAGGCCAGAAGCCCTCAGTCAGGGTGTCGGCAGAGCCGGGCCCCCTCTGAAGGCCCAGGGAGGATGCTCCTGCCTTTTCCCGCTCCTGGGGCCCCCGCTGTTCCTTGGGGCCACCTCCCTCCAGTGTCTGTCTCTTTTGGCTTCGCCTCTTCCTGTAAGGACCCCAGTCCGTGGACTTAGGGCCCACTCTCAATCCAGGATGAGCTCATCTTGGGAGCCTTAGCTATTTACATCAGTAAAGGCCCTGTTTCCAAATAAAGTTCCAGATGGACGTGAATTTGGGGGACACTATTCAACCCCGCACACGCTTTGTGGGTACTGGCCATTTAACCCTTGAAACATTGCCTAAGGTCAGGGCTGTTCTTACCCCATGGGGGAGAAGGTTGAGGCCTAGCGTCCCAGCACAAGGGCTCCTGGCTGAGGTACCAACTCTGTTAAAAACAAAAAGCAAAAGAATCCAAACAAAGCCAGGCCCTTGTGAGGCCCGTTCCCATCATCACCTGGCAGTCGGCCTCCCCTCCTGGCCCAGCCCTGTCAGCCCCCGGGGTCTGTTCAAGAGCCCAAAGAGGCCTGGGGGGCCTGAGCAAAGATGCTGTGGAAATTTGCTTTATAAGTGACAGAAGTAAAGGGAGGGAAGTAGCTCAGTGGTAGAGCACATGCTTAACATGAGGTCCTGGGTTCAGTCCCCAGTGCCTCCTCTTAAAAAAAAAAAAAGGACAGAAGAGTGATATATGTCCATCTTAGAAATTTGGGAGAAAAGGCATAAAGAGAGTATTTATGGCCATTGTTTGCCTCCAGTGTTGCTATTATAGTTTGGTTTACTTTCTCTGGCCTTTCAAAGACAGGAGTTGGAATTATCCATCCCAAGGGTCAGCAGACCTTTTCCTATAAAGGGGCACATAGTAGGCATTCTCAGCTTCTGAGTCACACAGTGTGTGTAGCTTCTTGGCTCTGCCCCTAGAGAGAGAGCGGCCGCTAGCACCATGGACGGGGTGAGTGTGGCTAGGGTCCAGCAAAACTTTATTTATGGACTCTCTGAATTTTGTATGATTTTCGTGTGTCATGAAGTACTCCCCTCCTTTCGACTTTTTCAACGTGTAAAAATGGTCAAGCCCACCCTTGCTGTCAAAAGCGGCACAAGGTGCTCGTGCAGCTTCCCTCATAAACGCCAGGGTGTGGAAGACGCTGGGATGTTCATTCTTCAGGAGGTGAGTGGAGGAATAAGCTGGTGTATGTAGACAGGGGTTCTGCTTGGTGCTAAGAAGAAATGAGCTGTCAAGACAGGAGAAGACATGGAGGAAGCGTAAATGCATGTTGCTAAGTGAGAGAAGCCGGTCCGGAAAGGCTACAGACTGTATGATTCCAACTATCTGACTTTCTGGGGCAGGCACAGCCGTAGAGGCAGCAGCAGCAGATCATGGTTGCCAGGGAGCAGGGGAGGGGAGTTTTAGGACCGTGCACCCATTCTGGACGGCACTGGAACGTTCACCGTACGTTTGTTAAAACCGCAGCATGTTCACCACCAGGAGTGAGCCCCAGTGTGAACCGTGGGCTTCAGTCGTTCACCGTAATGCGTGACTATTGCTTCATCAATCATAACAGGTGCGCCAGGCAAGATGTTAAAAACAGGGGAAATGCTGTCGGCGGGGCAGCCGCCACTCTAGGAACTCTCTGTACCTTCTGCTCAAATTTTATGTAAGCCTAAAACTGCTCTAAAAAAAAAAAAATTCTTAGCTCATGGGTTGTGCAAAGACAGACAGCGTGTCATAATGTGCCTACTTCGGGTCTAAACCGGCACTGCCCAGTAGCAATGTAATGAGAGCCACACGTGTGAGTTAAAATTTTCTAGGAGTCTCGCTTTTAAAAACTTTATTTTGAAGTAACAATAGAGTCACAGGAAGTTGCAAAAAAATAAAAAAATATAGGGAAGCCCTATACACCCAACCTCCCAGGATGGCTACATCCTGCCTAAAATTTACATGGTACACATCCCAAACCAGGAAATGAAGGTGGGTACAAATGCTTTTGCATTTTGCCAAAAATCAGTAGGGGATATTTACGTCGGCCTAACAGCTACATTTTAATAAGTAAAAAAAGAGACATGTAAAATTAATTTGAGTAATTACCCAGTGCACCCAAAATATTACCATTTCAACACGTGACCAGTGTTAAGAATTGGTGAGTGACGTTTAACTAGTCTATCTTTGTACTAAGTCTTGGGACTCCTGTGCGTGCTTTACCCCAGAGCACAGCTCAGTTTTCATTCGCCACGTTTTCGAGTGCTTGATGCCACGTGTGGCATGGGGCCGCTGCGCTGGCCAGCTCTAGTCTGTCCTGGTTGGTAGCCTCCTTTTTTTTTTTTTTTTTTTTTTTTTAATATTCTCTGGCCAGCCCTCTTCCTTTGTCTTTGATGGCTGGATGGCTTCTAGGAGGAATTCTGGAAAAGTGTTCTGTTATCCCAGCTTGGGGGGTGGAGGGTTCTGTAGCCCTGACTCCTCCCTGACTCGGAGCAGAGATTCTGGAAGTCACCAGCCAGGTGTGTCCCCCACGGAAGCAACATTCCAAAGAGATTCCTGGCAGAGCCCTCGCACGGGCGGGTCTCCCTGGAAGCACGCTATTGTTGACTGCCCTCCCAAGGACTGTCAGCTCTTTAGAAAGCTGACCTCTTTCTATTAAAGCTGTCAGGACAGGGAGGAAATAAGTGCATCAACCCTCCTGAAGTGAAAAGAAGGAGTTCAGGCTCTGGGCGAGGCCATGCTCCCCAGGGACGTGGCGCTCCCACTGCAGGATGGCTGTCGAAGGACAAGGAAATGAAACTGTTGTCGCCTCTCCCCCTCAGCTCCTGAACCATGACAGCCCTCAGGGGGTCCTTGACGCAGCCCTCGATGATTTATTGCAGGGGGCTGTAGGGATGCCCTCTGGGGGCTGGGCTGCTCCGACCGCTCGGAGCCGCCATCGGGAGCAGGAAGCCAGAGGCCCTGGGGCCGGGCTCTTGCATCAGCAGCCCTGGCGGCCGCTCTGTGGGGCCCACGTGAGCTTCCAGGAGCTCTGAGCGTGAGGTCACGGAGCAGTGACGTGGCAGTGCCCCCCAGGCGAGCAGGGAGCCCGTGCTCTGCCTTTGGAGACCCACGCCTGGCTGTTGCAACGTAACCCAATACCTGATGAAATCCTCCCTGAAGGCGGCAGGGGCTGGCAAACGACCTTTGTCTGTTGATTGGAACCTTCCATATCTGCTGCCATTTGCCTTAGCGTTCATTCCCAGCAGAGTAAACAAGGCATTTTTATTTGGGTTTTTCATTTAATTCAGCCAGTGTTCCCTAAATGCCTGTGATGTACTGGGAGAAAGGGCTCCTGGTGGCCCCTTCACTGTACCCAGAATGTGCTTCCTTGCTTCGAGGGATCTGTTTTGGGAACCTGAGAGTGTGGTCTCCCTGACGATCTGACAGCTGAAGCCCAGCCATGCTGGTCACTCCAAACCGCCTGTGCTTTGAAAGCTGAGGGCCGGTGGAAGCAGACTTGGACTCTAGTGCCAGCAGGTGGCCTCAGACAAGCTTCAGACCTTCCTTAGCTGTAGGTGATGACGCACATGGTCCCTCAGTGTGGCTGCCCTGCAGCCGCGCCCCTTGTCACTTCCCAGCTCTGCCCAGCCACGTGCCCCAGCAAGTCTCCACCTTCGTTGCCCCAGCTTCTCCCTGACACGGTGGGACGGTGACCGTCCATGCCCACAAGGCCATCACGAGGCACGGCTGGTCAGCACACTGGAGGTCTCCAGGGCGGGGCACAGAGACGAGCCTGAGGGCTCAGATGGCCACACACCTCTTCTGCACATTTTGTGTGATTATTTCCCAGATGAGGTGCAGACCCTCTAGAGAAGGATGGGCCTTTCCAGAGGGGCTGTGGGGCCAGAAAGGGCTTGTAGGAGGGAGGTGCCTGCCAGGGTCAGGGTAACATGGGAGGAAGAAGTCAGGAGTGGAAGTGTTCTGGAAGAGGGGAGGGTGACTGTCTCATGGGTCATGGGAAGAGGAGCCCCGCACACGTCTGGGGGGAGGGGAAGGGGAGGAAACCTGGGACCGAGCAAAGGGGGCGGGGCTGGACGTGGCCTCTCCCAGGAGCCGCAGGGCTGGCGGGGAGGGCCGACCCTGTGGATGGTAAAGGCATCAGGATCTGTCTTGCTTCTGTAAATATTTAAACACTGGGAGGATTATTTTTGGTAGCTACGGTCTCTCTCCGAGCCTGGCGGGCTGCCGGGCTGCCGGGGAGGGTGTCGAGTGACAGCGGGCTCCCTGCTGGCTCCCCCGGGCTCCGCGTGCTCACGGTCACAACGCCACGATTTAATTGGGGCCGTGGTCCCCCCCTTCTGGGAGGGTGAGGACAGGCACGGGCTCCTAAGCTTTCCCCTTCAGGGTGAGATCGATGTGACAAACACAATGTCAGCTCAGAAGTTTCCCTGACGGCCGTTGAAAGTGACAGTGCCTTGAGCTTCCAAACCGCGAGCAGTGAAGTGTAGGGCCAGCCGCCGGCCGGGCACCCCCGGGGAGGTGGCCACGCTCCGCCAGACCCACCTGGGGTGAAAGGACGCATTGTGTGCCCCGCAGAGCTGCGGGGCTGCAGACAGCCGTCTTCGTAGGGTCCACAGGGCAGACGTGCAGGGGAGCCTGCTCCCGGCGGGCGTGGACGTGGGGCGCTGAGGGCCACCGGGGCCCGGCCATCTGCCGCGTGGCGGCCCGTCTCCTCCAGCCTCAGAACTGAGTCTGGCCAGGCATCACGGCCCTGCCGCTTCCCCGTGAAGGAGGCTGGCAAACACCAAACCTTTGAAACTCCATTTTCCTGGAGGTGGCACTTTGGCTGAGAAGGGCTCTCCGCGTGCCCAGCAGATGGCAGGCTTCCCCCAGATCAGCCAGGGGTGTCCACTGCCCGCCCGCAGCCACCGCGCCTCCCGCCCCACCCCCGCCCGGGTCCCCAGAGAGGAAGTTCCATCTGCCCTTTGTTGCTCACCTGTCCCCCGTCTCTTCTCACTGCCTCCTCCCAAGGGGCTGCCTGGGGGTGTGCGTTGGGGAGGGAGCGCCAGTTCAGACCCAAGCCAGGCTCCCTCGACTGTGGGGCTGCTGGACACTCTTTTCCTGTGTTCGGTCTCCATTTTCAGCTGGCTTCCGTCTCCTCACTGACTTTCTGCCTCCTCTCTGGGGGTCTGGTGGGTGGACAGTTGCAGGCATGAGCATGACCCCCTCACCCCCAATCTTGTGCAATCCACTGCCTCCCCAGAGACCAGACGGATCTTAGACAGGCTTGGCCTCTGGCCCCAGAGAGGAGTGCAGGGCTGATGTTAGACCCGGGATGGGAGGGAGCGGTCAGCCGCACACCCCAATACGGCCTGCTTTCTGTCCTTTCACTGCGCCTGTGGACATGCTGACCCCTAGGACAGCCCAGCTGAGTCTAAAGGGTGGCCTTGTCTGAAATTTACTGGACCCCTTTCTTTTTAAAAAAATTATGATTTTTATATAGATAATACGTGGTTAATAGAGAAGTGTTAGAAATAAAGGGATGGTACCCCAGAGGACTGAAAGTAGAGGCTCAAACAGGTATTTGCACATCCAGGTTCATAGCAACATCATTCACAATTGGCGGAAGCAACTCAAGTGTCCATCGATGGATGAACAGATACACAAAGTGTGGTTCATCCGCACAATGGAATAGTTTTCATCCTTAAAAAGGAGGGAAGTCCTGACACCTGCTACAGCATGGAGTTGCCTTGAGGACATTACGCTCAGTGAAATAAGGCAGTCACAAAAGACACTGTGTGACTCCACTTGTATGAGGTTCCTAGAATTGCCACATTTATAGAGACAGGAACAGAGGTTACCAGAGGCTGAGCGAGGATGATGGGGAGTTAGTGTTTAATGGGGACGGTTTCCTTTTGGAAAGATGAAGGAGTTCTGAGATGGGTGGTGGTGATGGTTGCACAGCAGTGTAACCGTACTTGGCACCACTGCGCAGTACAGTTAAAGGGGGCTAAAATGGTACATTTTACGTTTATTTTGCCATAATAGAAAAAAAAGAGAAGGAAAAAGAAATTGAGATCACCCAGGGTAACAGGACTGTGGGAAACCACCCTGGGTGCACATCTTCCCAGCCTTCTAAGAACCAGCTTTTTCAGATTAGTCTGTAAGCCTGTGTTGATTGTCCCCTGCCCCAATATTGATCTGGGACTCCAGGCATTTGGCAGCCACATCTGTGTGGCCCAAGGCTGCTGGCTGGGGGAGTCCCTCTGCCTGGGTTGGAAGGAGAAGCTGGTGTGGCCGGCCAGGGCACCCTGGCCGGAGGGCTGACTGCGGCCAGGCTCTCACCACTGGATCTCCTCCTGGAGACCAAGGCCAAGACTGGTCACCACACAGGCCTCCCTGTAAGAGGGACGCACACCTGCTGTCAACACAGGGTGTTCCACACAAAACGAAAGCAGCTGAAAGTCAAATCCAGAGCTAGACCCTGAAAGCTGGTTCTTCCGAGACTCTGGTGGGTGGGGAAACCTGGAGGAAGCCCCCAGAGGTTTGCCAAGGTCAGGTCAGGAGATTCCACTTCCCCAGCCTTTTCCAGAACTTAGACTCTCCCCGTGTCTCCTGAGAATTGGGAAACTGAGCACGCCCTCGGGGTGCCTGCCACTGAAGGGAAGGCACCATGTCTCCCTGCACGTGACCCCGAGCCCCCAAGTGCCCCCCAGAGGATGGGAGTTAATACTGGGAGTCCAGAAAGGGGCATCAGGTAGGGGCTGGCTGGGTGAGGCACAGCAGCCCGCCTCCCACACCGCAGAAACCTCTACCAGGAACGCGTATGAGGCTGGCCAGGCCAGTGTTCATGCCCTCCTGTAGCTGAGCACTGCTTTTTCTATTTTACTGAAGGTTCCAGAGCCCTCCCAGCCTACAGCAAAGCAAAAGGCAACTCAGGTCACGGGTGAAGTGAGCAAGGGCCACTGGGGAGGCAGGTTTGTGGGAACTGGGCTGGAGAAGCCGGCCTGCTCTCACCCCGCCTCCCGTTAGCCTGCCGGGCTGGTGTAAATGGTGGTGGCCGCCCTCGGAGCCCAAAGCCCTCTCCTTCCTGCCTTGGGGCCACGCGGTAGGGGTAGGGTACTGCGTGGGGTGGTCCCCTGGAGGGCACGCCTGCCTTCTCAAAGGGACCCAGACGCCAAGTCCAGACGTCCAGAAACAGCAAATACACGGGGTGACCTTTGAGTTTGGCGGGTGCTTGGCCAAAGATCAACACGAACCTGCCCTGAATGGCCAGTGTCCCTGACGGCACAGGTCAGGAGCTCAGGCCTCCCTGGGAACCCACGCCTGGGGTCATCACTCACGGGATGGCCCAGCTGGGAGCCCAAGCCCCTGATGACTCAGCACCTGTCACCTCTGCCGGGACAGGGCCACCCTGCAGATGTTGTCTGTACAGACTTGCCCGTCTGCCCAGGCCGAGAGCAGCCCCGCCCACACGGGGAGAAGCCTTTAGAACAAGGTGTCCTTGAGAACATCCAGCACCGCATTTATTTTGGGGGGCCCCTCTGTCACTCAAACAAGGCTCAGAGTGGAAAGGTCACCCACTCAAGGCCACACCGATAGAGATGACAGCCCCACCCGAACCGCGGGGACCCAGTGAAGAGGCCTCGGGCATTTACCCCGTACAGAGCGGTAGTCCCCCAGCATTGAGGGCTCCGCTCTGATTACTTAGAGGCAGAGTCCACTCCTGTGCTCACGGCGCTTCTCCCTCAGGGGAAGGCAGTGCTGCCCGCGGGGGTCTCACTGGCCCCCCACACTTGGGTGTCCTTGGGGCCACCTTGGGTCCCGTCTGTGAGTGGGGCCGCCAGGCCGTCCGCACTGTGAGGTCACCCAGAGTTGGAGGTGGTGTGATGGACGGCAGGAGATGTACCCACTCCTCCCAGCGCTTTTTTTTTTTTTTTTTTTTAAAGAAATGTCCTTTGGGGAAAGTTTTTTCCCTTTTATTGATTGAAAGGCTTGTCCTTGACAGGACGGAGGGTGTCGGGTCCACAGAAAGGGCCTGAGCGGGGAGCCGGCGTGGGCGGGGAGGGGCGACGCTGGAGGCACGGCCACGCCAGCGCCTTTCTGCGGGGCTGGCCGGGGCACACTTACTGCGCTTGGCGGAGCTGAGCTTTGATTTTGTGAGGCTTCACCAGGCAAAACAAGCAGGGGCCGCCGAGTTTTGCTGTGTGACTGTAGAACCTTCCAGAGAAACTCCCTTGACCCCTAAAGTGAATAATTTGGGTTTTGTCCCTTCTGCGGTGGAAGGCGTGTGCTGAGCTGCTGGTGTGCGCTGACGAATTCTTGGAACGCGGGGAGCAGCCCCGGCTGGTCGCGTCTAACTTTCCTCCACCATCTAACTCCGGGCAGATCCAGGGAGCCCCATCCAGGGGTGCCCACCGTGCCCCTCGGGAGCTGACGGTATGGGGTTTGGACTTCACCCCCAGCTCTCTGCAGGTGACAAAGGAAAGCTAGCTCCAGTCTGGGCAAACTGGCCGCAGCCTTTGCTGAAGCTGGGAGAGGGGCCCGTCGGCCGGTGTGACTTCTCGGGTAGTGGTGTTTTGTTTTGTGACTTTGGAAAGAACATGAAAGACTGGGCAGACGCCCACTTACCAAGGAGGCCAGGGCTGGTGGCCAGGCCAGCACCTCCCTGGTAGGTGTCAGGGAAGAACGTTCAAAGTAAATAAATACAGTGATTTCTGGGAGCGTGTAGTACCTTTCCCCTCGCTTTCCTAGTCCCAGCGCCTGGGGCTGGAACCCCGCAGGGAAACGCCAGTCCTTTCATAACTGAAGGTTGGCCTGGCCTGGATGGGAACACGGATCCTGGCTTCAAACACACACACACACACACGCATACACAGACACAGGCATGCATTCATACCACATATATGCACCCCCCCCCCCCACACACACACACAGTTTCAGGGAGAAGAACTTGAGTGTTTTGTTTGAGTCGGAAGAAAATATTCAATATCCTCTCATTTTCCTCTACCTGTTTAGGTTTCCCTTTGTTTTGTTTTTTAATCACCTTCAGAATGGCTGGGCTAGTTTTTCCAAGTGTAAGGTACAGTCGGCCCTTTGTATGTACAGGTTCCGCGTCTGCTGATTCCACCAAACTCAGACTGAAAATACTCGGGGAAAAAAATTTCCAGAAAGTCCCAAAAAGCAGAACCTGAATTTGCCACTTGCCAGCAACTCTTGACATGACATTGCCATTGCGTTAGGCGTTGAAAGTCACCCAGGGATGATTTAAAGTCTACGGGAGGATGGGCATAGTTGTATGCAAATGTTATGCCATTTTATGTAAGGGACTCGAGCGTCCATGGATTTGGGTATCGGTAGGGGTCCTAAAGCCAGTCCCTCATGGGTCCTGAGGGATGATTGTATACCCTCCAGATCTCATGCAGGCTCAGCATCCGAGACCCTCAGAGGGTTCCAAGCCTGTGGGCCTCCAAACACATGTGTTTGCCCCCTATTAAAAGCTCCACAAAGGGAAATTCCTCGCTCGCCTCTAAGTCAGGCCCGTCCGACCCCATCTCCTTGTTCCCACATGATCTTTCCCCTGAGAGCCCGCTTGCCGCAGCACCCAGGGCTCCCCTGGCAGCGTGAGGCCTCGTCCACAAAACCGGGGGGAAGACGCTTCCCTGGAGGACCCCGCGCCCCCAGCCTCCACCCTGGTCCACGGCCACAGGCCTGTGCCTGTTTGTTCTGTTTTTAAAATAACCATCCTTAAAGAAATTCTTGTTCCTCACCCCACCCAGACCGAGATGTTCCGGATAATTCCCGCTCTTGGTTGGATGTGGCCACAGCCTAGAAGATGCTCTGGTGTGTCTGATTCTGGCTGGAGGCCCGATTCCGCCCAGGGCAGCAATGCTGGCGCCCCACCTCGCTTCCGAGGGCCTCTGTGGAAGCAGAATACACCCCAGGTGGCTTTGCTCTAAGGCCACCGTGGGAAGGGAGCCCGGAACAGTGAGCAGCGGAGCCCACAGGGCAAACGGCACAGCTGGCCCCAAGCCCAGCTCCTCCCAGGGGTCACGGCGGAGGCAGCCCAGGGCGCACCAGGACAGCCTCCGCCCCACCCCGCAGGGTCTCAGACACCCATGCACCGCAGGCTTCTCACTCAGCCAAACCTTCCCGTTGACTTGACAGGGCGATGTGGCCCACTGAGGACGCAGGATAGGAATGTGGGGCTGAGCCACAGCCTCCTGCAGGGGCAGGTTTGCCGAGCCCTTCCTGGTGAGTGGGAGACCCAGCTGGGATGTTGGTGTCCAAGGTTAAACCCATTCACCCCCTAGAGCGGGCCCGCCCGTTCGTAAGACATGAGGAGTGGGGTGTTGTGGACACCCAGGCCCCACCCGTCCTTCAGAGCAGGAGTTGCCGCCCGGAGCCCCTGCTGTCCCAGGTGGCAGGGGCAGCCTTTGTCCTCTGCTCTGTCTTGTGCAGGTCTCAGGGTGAGGAGGCCTCACAAGGACGCTCTGCAGGTGAGGGCCCTGGAAGGTGTCCTGGGGCTGTGGGGCCGCCCTGGTGATGCTGAGGATGCAGGGCTGAGGGGCCTGTCCTTAAGCTCTGATGTGAAATTCCATGCATTTGTGACAATCAGAAACACCCGCTTGGGTTGGACGTCTCTCTGGGAGGATGATCAGAGACATCCTTGCAGTGGAGAAGTGAACGCATTCTTGTGATGTGGAGCTTGTGCCCCACGTGCCCTAGAAGTACAGTCTGAGACCAGCGCACAAGCTAGTAATGGCCTTTGGCCCCAGGTGGGTGGATGTGGACCCAGCAGCACCTTTGCTGCCTCCACCCCGCACCCCTGCATGGGGACCACGCAGTAATTGGCGCCGCCGTGATTTCTGCACGTGCTAATCAAAAGCTTTTATTTTCTGATTATCTCTCCGTTTGATGGATGACAGATGCCGGAGCACTCAAAATACAAACAGATTCCAGTCGGAACATTTCAAAGGAGAAACCAGCCATTCTGGAGAGGAGAGGATGGTGCCCCTTCTGCCGCCTGGCAAAGAGTTTCATTGGGAAAAATTATTTTTCGCCACCTTTTTGCTTTCTATTTAAATTAAGCTTCGCCAAGCAAGTTTGGCAGCAGCGGAGGGCTCCTAATTTGGTCCCCCTTGACCTCTGCTGCCTTGATTGGCAGTTTGTTGCCGGGCGGGAAGTCGTGCCCGCGAGGTTGGAGCAGCAGAACAAATGCCCTAGGATAGCTTTGCGTCCCCCGAGGACCCCAGCGGAGGGGGAGAGTGCGCAATTAGAGAGGTCTTCACACAGAAAGTTAATTAGCTACTAAACAGCATTTAGCACAGTTTATGGTGGGAAGTACATGTCTGAGGAGCACATGGAGACTGGGGAGTGATATGACCACAAGGACCGGGTCCTGGCTGCAGACACTTCATCCCTTGGGCCTGACTCAGTGCCAGGCTCTCGGGGCACGGAGCCCCCGCTCCCTCGAGCGTGGAGGGAAGGAACCCGAGATGGACTGGCCCAGGTGCCCAGGAGCTGTCCCCTCTGAGAGTGAGAGCCAGGCACCCCAGGACCGGACAGCTTGATGCCCCCCCCCGCCCCCCAGGAATCCGCCTGGCCTTGGAGAAGCTGTCCTGTCTTACACACACTGCCCAGCTTCCCAGTTGTAGAAGCCAGTTCAAAACGCCTTCCGTTACTGGGAGCTGTGTGTGCTGGGTTGAATGGTTTCCCCCCAGATCGTGTTCCCCCAGAACCTCAGAATGGAACCTTATTGGGAAGGGTCTTTGCAGATGGAATTAAGGCAGAGATCAAGGTGCGTCAGACTGGATTAGGGTGGGCCCTACACCCAATAAGTGTTCTTCTGAAAGACAGAGAAGGACCCCCAGACCCAGTGCGGAGGCCGGGTGACGCGGAGATAGATCACAGTGATGCAGGCTGCATACCAAGGATGGGGCGTCTGCCCTCGAGCCTTCCGAGGCATCATGGCCCTCGGGACACCTTGGCTTTGGACTTCCGGCCTCCAGGACTGTGGGAGAAGAGATCCTGTTGTTTTAAGGCGCCCAGTTTGTGGGGATTTGTTAGGGCAGCCGTGGAGGAGGAATAGTGTAGGGCCACACTGGAGCCCCTGCGCTGGCCCGTGGGAGGCCCCGCGTAGGTGCTGGCATCTGACGCCAGAGGTGGGTTGGTGGCCAGGGGAAAACCAAGGTCCCCGAAGGGTCCCTGTGGGCTCTGCTTTCGTCCCAGGACTGACTCGGGTGCTCCTCTGACCTGCTCGGAAAACGCAGGTTGATTGCTTGGGGCTATTTTTTGTTTGTAGAGGGTAGGTTTTCACTCTTTTTGGTTTGTTTGTTTTTGCCTTTGATGTTTTTTAATTATTTGGAGGGATTCATGATTTTAATGATTTTCTTCTTTAATTATAAAAGTAACACCTGCTTCCCAAAGTAATTTTGGAAACTAGGGAAAAGATAAAGCAAGGGGGTAGGACGCCCCCCCCCCGTGACCAGCGCAGCACCAGTCAGCATCCTGGTGGACTTCCTCCGGCTTTGCACTTACTTTTATTTTTTTGTTTCTGATGCCTAAGTTATTTCAGAGTTGCAGACGTGCTGTTCGTAAAATTTGGTCTCTTGATTTTTAAAAATAATAATTCTAAATTTTATTCTACTGGATACATGCAAAAAACATACATAGAATGTAAATGGCACAGCCTAAAAACAAAATGCTCCGTCATTACCGGACGCAGAGCTGCCGGACTGAGCTGGCCCAGCCACCGCGGCTCCTTCCTCCCCTGGAGGCCGGGCTCCGGAGTCACTTGCTGGAATGCCGAGGGCACCATTTCCTCCCCCTTTTAAGGCAGGTTGTCCACATCTGTGTATCTTTCCCAGTGACAGGTGCTTAGCTTTGACTGCTTTTGTGCGTTATTAACCTGCCAGCAGCCTTTGCAACCTTCTGTGACCAACTCTGTGTCTAAGATCACACGGTTCATTCCTTGTGACTGCCGTGCAGTACCCCGAGCTGTGACTTGCTCCCCAGTTTGTCTGTCTGTGTTCCTGGCAGTCGCCATGTGGTGTGTTTGGGGGGGTTCTCTGTGACAGTTCTTGCGCCCATCTTTGGTGCAGGGCGCGAACCTCTGGGATGTGTGTTCAGCATCACGAGACACATCCATTGTTTACTGGGGCGATGGGCCGGCTTGCCCTCCCCCTCCCCCGACCAGGATTGTGTGTGTTCTGTCCTGCTATTTTCAATTCATGTCCTATTGGAAGTTCTCCCCGTGTCTTCTTAACGGCCGTCATTTTAAATGCCTGCATAATATCCTATTAGGTAGACATATGACATTTTGCTTGGCCATACATTTTTACATGGACATTGAGTTGTTCCCAGTTTTCTGCACGTCCTATAAGAAACCTGCATGTGTCTGGTGCTGGGGCACAGATGGGTTTATTCCTCCAGTGAGTTCCCAGAAGCAGAGTCAAAGAGGGGCATGTTTTCAATTCTTGAGACATGTTGCCAGTTGCTGCTTTAGAGGTTTGAGCCTTGGTTGTGGACAGATTCCCCGATGTGCACCAGGGCATGGATACTGCGTACACACACTCGTACCCACAGAGGTACACATCTGCATGTGCACAAAGGTCTGGTGTGTAATTTTATGCATGTACAAAGGTTTAACGCGTACACGTTCACACACCCTGAAATTCAATGTGATATTGTTTATTTTATAAAAAATTAAAACAGGAAACTTCCCAAGTCTTTGTCTATAGGGACTGTTTAAATAAAGACACAGAACCCGAAGCAGCCCTTAAGAAGAGGTGCAGCCGGCCGGATACACTGACAGGACAAAGGCTGCGAATACGGGAACTGGGAAAGACCCAGCTGTAACACAGTATTGGCAGCACGATCCTATTTCTGCTTTAATACGTGTGTGCGCGCGCACGCGCGCATGGGTAAACACCCGCGGAGGACTGCGTGGCCCGCTGTTACCTGGGGTTACCGCGGAGGAGCAGGGTTGAGTCTGGGCTGAGGCTGGCAAAGGAACAAGCGATTTTAGTTTTACTTTACACACTTTTCAGTGTCTCAATTTGTAACAGGCTCATTCCTTTTCCGGTGAAAGAAGGGCTCATGGAGAGGGTAGAGATTTGACTGCTCACTTCGCCTGGGGCGGGAGGAGGTGCCGGCCTCATGGTACCTCCCAGTGTTCCCCACGTTGCCTTCCACCCCTTTGAAAATAAATCATTGCTGATCCCTGGGCTAAAAACCACACTAGTATGCATCTCTTTATGACCAACGACGATTTTGAATGTATTCCTGTATGTTTGTTCACTCTGTTTCTTCTTTTGCGACGTGTTATGGGCCTGTTTATCTCCTGGGTCTTTGTGATTTTATAGATAAGTGCATCAAAAAGAGAAAGCCCTCACCTGAGGGTCCCCAAATCTTCCTGCCAGGACCAATGTTTGGGGCTTGTGTTCACGGAGACCAGGAGGCAGGGAGATGCGCTGTCTCCCTGGGATCTGCCACTGCGCACACCCTGGAGTTTCTGTTCCTGCCGCCCTGTAAACCAGCTCCAAGGATGGACAGTTGCTTGGCATTCGAGGCCCACTGAGAGCTTCGGGGTGGGGCTGAGTCAGTCTGATGGGAGGACGGCTATGCCACCCCAAGAAGCAGAGCATTCTATGCCCGTCCTCCCCGGGCTGGTGAATAACCATTTTGCCCTAAGAAGATTCTGTCAGCCAGCGTCCCGATCCTGGCTTGCCTCAAATGCCCTGAGTCAAGCGAGCAAAGCCTCGGTGCCCAAGGATGCTGTTGGTCAGCGTGGAACCAGGCCCAGGGACGAAGGAACAAGAGTGGCGTGTAAGGGGTGTCATAGGGAGGGAGGAAAAGGAACCAAAACAAGTTCCGTTGTGACATCACTCATGGGGCGAGGCGCTGTACACGGAATTCATGTCTGTGGCGTCAACCTTGTGGATGGAATTTAAATGAGCATAAATGAGTAGCCAGCGCACCACCCAAGAATGCAGGCAGGTTTCTAACTTACTGTCATCATTATTTGCAGTTTGGGGTTGGGAGTGGGAGAGAGTGACCAGCAGTCCCCCCAGAGCGCCCCCCCCCCAGCACCCTGGGCCCAGTCGCTGACCCCTACCCTCAATACCAGCAGCTCCAGGTCAGCTCTGGTGGGGTTCCCACGGTGCTCACGGCTCCCCTTCCAGCCTGCAGGGACTGTGGGCGCCCGGCTGAGCACAGGAGGGCACAGCAGGGCGGTCCCTGGGCCGTTACTCTGAGCATCCTAGATGGCATGTTGGAAAGAGCCCGTCAGGATTGGCCGCCTCTGCTAATGGGGCTCCCGGGTGGTTCACACAAACCCAGACAGGCTGACAGTGGAGAGGAGCTGCGTGGAGGGTGCAAAGCCCAGAGCTCAGAATCCGGAAGGCTCTGGCTCCAGCTCCGCCCTCCCTCCCATGGGCTGTGCTCCCCAGCCAGTCCATCGTTAGGGAAGCAGATCGATTCG
Organism: Camelus ferus; assembly: GCF_009834535.1. Lineage (NCBI taxonomy): Eukaryota > Metazoa > Chordata > Mammalia > Artiodactyla > Camelidae > Camelus > Camelus ferus. The sequence continues at coordinate 21,783,788 of NC_045711.1, forward strand.
TCTCCCGGTCTTTGAGGTGCTTCTGTGACTACATGCTCTTTTTCTGGATGGACCTCGGTTCCCCTGACTCACAACACAGCACTGCAAACCCCGACTGCCCTTCCCCAGAAGCCCCTTTCCAGAGGGACATTCCAGCCCGACAGGGGGAGGCCACTGACCCATGTGATGGCCAAGCAGTCCTTGCCGTGAAGCCGGGAGAGAAGGCAGATTTGGGCTGAAAGCCTGAAAAAGAGTTCATGAAATTTAATCAGATGCCTAAGGGGAACACCTAAATTTAGGCAAATTATTATTAGTATTCATTCCATTTTAAAATTGCCTAGGGGAACGTCACTGAAAAGTTGGGAAACCACAGCCTGGGTGGTGATGATTCTGTTCTGCAGACCTGGGGGACCTGCCAGGGTACTGAGGGGTCCCGGCCCACCGCACGGCCATGGCCCCCAGCACCGCACTGTGAACCACTTTTCTGGGTGCTGGGGTGCCTGATGCAGAGGGTCCAGGCGGAGCCGGTGCCCACGATGGGTCAGAAAGCCTGTCTGTGTTTGGCCATAACAGATGCGTATGGCCTCACGTCCGCCTAGGCCTCGGCCCCAGGCTTTGACCAACTGGGACGCGCACGCCCCACACCCCCCGCCACCACAGCAAGGCCCCTGGTCAGCAGCCTCCGCCCACTCCCAAGAGTCTGCCCCTGTTGCCGCGTCTCTGGCCTCCACCTCCACTGCTTCTGCATCTGGGGTGGGCTTTTGGGAGGAGGAGCGCAGAGGCCCTTCCCCCTCGGAAGGCCCAAGTGACTCGGGGCCCAACAGGTGGGGGGTGACTTTGTGGGGCTAACGGCTCATTCCAGGCACTTTTGCAGAAAAATCACGCGGACCTGCGCGGTTTTGGGGGGAGGTTATGGCTCAGTGGTAGAGAGCAGGTGCGTGCCTGGCACGTACGAGGTCCTGGGCTCAATCCCTAGCACCTCCACTGAAAAATAAACCTAACTATCTGCCCCCCCGAAATATTTTTTTTAAAAGACCAACATGGTGTCTTAAAATTTAAAAAAAAAATTTTTAACTGAAGTATAGTTGGTTTACAATATTGTGTTAGTTTCAGGTGTACACATAGGGATTCAGAATTTTTGCAGATTAAACTCCATTGTGGGCTATTATGAGATAATGGCTATAATTCCCTGTCATACAGTTTATCCTTGTTGCTTTTCTATTTTATATACAGTCGTTTCTGTCTGTTAACCCCATGACCCTTATTTTTCCCTTCCACCTCCCCTTCCCCTTTGGTAACCACAAGTTTGTTTTCTGTGTCTGTGAATCTGTTTCTGTTCTGTATACACATTCATTTGTGTTATTTTTTAGATTCCGCATATAAGTGATAACATAGTATTTGTCCTTCCCTCTCTGACTTATTTCACCTCGCGTAATATTCTCAGGTCCATCCACATTGCTGCAAATAGCAGGATTTCATTCTTTTCTATGGCTCATATCCCACTGTGTGTATACCACATCTTAATCCAGTCGCCTGTTGATGGGCACTTTGCTTCCAGGCCTTGGCAATTGTAAATAGTGCTGCTGTGAGCATTTGGGGTGCGTGTATCTTTTTGAATTAGTGTTTTTGTTTTTTCCGGGTATATCCCCAGCACTAGATCATGGGTCATGCGGCAGTTCTATTTTTAGTTTTTCAGGGAACCTCCCATACTGTTTTCCACAGTGGCTGCACCAATTTATGTGGTGCCTTTTTATAGTACTAAAGAACCTGACCTGCAGGGTTCTTCCCATCCCCAGCTAGCACTTAGATCACAATTGAATTTTGCTCCCATAGAAGGAAGATAGGAACATTCACGCCCAGGTGTTTGTCACAACCTGTGTTCCCTCTTCTGTTCTCCCCACCCTCTCCTGTCTTCCTGGAGCACCACCTTGTTAGTTTGGGCTGATGTCCTAACTTCATTTCAAAAGGGTCACCTGACTGCCAGTGCAGGCTGGGCTGGGCCGGGCCTGACACTGGGGGTGCCCCACCCAGGACCGTGTGTTCTCTGCCTGTCTCTGCAGCTCAGGGTGTTGCCCGGTGGCCCGCATGGGCCTTGCCTCCATCAGAGTCTGGTTCTTGCCGGAACTTGTGTCACTCCTCATACTCCCTCGGTCCTAAGAAACTTCCAGGAGCAACCATGCTGAGCGCACGCTTTGGTTTAGAAATATCTCATTTCTTACTCATGCTAAATTCCTGTAAAATCTGAGGGAGCTCTGTGCCTCTGTTTTTCCTTCTTTTTGAGTCAGAAAGCTCTCTCTGCTGGTGTCTTCTCAGTGAAGTCTGTCTCAAGGGTGGAGTCAGCCGGGGATGAAGCAGAACAATTGGTGCTCAGAAGCCTAGTTTGGGAGCAGATAGGAGCGGTCTCCAGGCTGCTTGGGCTATTAATTATTTTGCTTTATTTATTAGATGTACCCTGCATCCCTTAGCCTCCAAGCATATTTGCAAATGCCTTAAGGGAAAAAGAAAAACAAACGATCCCTGCCATCAGCGTCTCCAGCCCATAATGAATAATATCGTATAATAACATTAAGTGGCACAAGCCCCACACAGCATCCTGGGGACAGCCTGGGTCTACCTGTGTAGCAGTCATACATGTGTATGACACATGGATGCTCCCAGACCCAGGACAGCAGTCAGGCTGCTCGGCTGAAATTTTTCTTAGTTTTGCTTAGAGATCTGACGATGCCGTTCCACTTGACTCAGGAAAAATTAAAATAAAAGCAGCCCCCAAAGGACTGCTGCACTCTCGCCCCCCACCTGCCAGAACCACTCCCCCCTGCTGGCTGCAAAAGGAAGAGAGGCCCGGCCTGCTTATCTTTCCCTAAATTGTGTTGGTGATAAAGCGGAGGACGCGCCTGCTCTCCTCCCCGCGATTTACACCTTTCATAATTAGCCCGCGCTGCTTCCGTGGTGTCAGGGCGCCGGGCAGCAGTTAATGGCCCGAGCCCAGCCGCTGCCCTGCCGGCTCCCAGCAGAGCTGAGCTCCTGGCCGAGAGCCGTGACTTAAGCGGGGTCCGGCCTGTCTTTCCCGGCCGGTGACTCTCGCGTCCCTCTGGACGGGAAAGCCGGGTTGGTCTCAGGTGTGGCTGATGATGCCCCGAGCTCAGCCGCAGCAGGTTCTGGGGGCTGGAATAACAGAATCTTCCGGGCCACTGTAATAACTTCCCATTTCTACTTACGTCAGAAATGACCCCTTGAGCACAACAGAACGGGGTTCCCGTGGTGATCTTCAGCACTAAGGTCTCCGAAAGGCTTAGAAAGGGATGTCGCCACAATCGCCGGGTCTAGTGCTCTAGCCGGCTGTTCGGAAGCAACATTGATTGGCTGTCCTCTGGGTGCACAGCGGGGCTGGGTGCTGCCAGCAAACCCCAGAGCAGGGCCCCACAGCATCCGTGGTCAGCAGAAACCGGGCAGAGTCCAGCCCAAGGGGTGGATTGAGCCAGCACTGTGTGCGTGCGTGTGTTTGTGTGCGCTTGTGTGTGATGTTAATTATGGCAGACATGCCTATGGTTTTGCTTGGAACAGGCAGCTTCGTCTGCACCTTAGAAACTGCCAGGGTTAGAGAGCCTAGCAGGGTCTCAGAGATCAGAACCCAGCGCTGTCACTCCCACTCTACAGAACTAGAAATTAAGGTGCAGAAAGTGAGAATCCAGAGGATGAGGAGGACGTCAGGGTGCAGTGCAGTGGGCACGCGGACAAAAGCCGAGGATGCGGGTGTGGGACTGGGGTGGGAACACCAGGCACCCTGGAGGACATGACAGGACTGGCTGGGGTGTTGGAAGGCAGAGGATGTCCCGCCCGGGACTCACTGTCCAGCAACCACGTATAACAGCAGGACGTCGGCTGCACCTGATAAGCAGGCAGCTAGAACAGCAGCATCCACTTGCTGTGCTCAGCCGCTCAGCCCCTCAGCCCTGTCCCAGTGCAGCCTCTCCCAGCATCCCATTTTACAGATGAGAAGACCGAGGCCCAGCAGAGGTGGGTAACCCCCCCATAGGGGGCCAAGCCAGGATTGGTCCCAGGTCTTGAGGGCTCCATGCTGAGCAGAGGGAGGATTTCCCATGGGGCTTGTCTTTGGCGGGAAGGATGTAGCCACACCCTAGATGCGCCTGCAGTGGCCATTCATGTTTCAGTATTTAAACACACATGTGTGTGCATGCTGCTCTGACCCGTCTCCCAGTATCCTTTTCTCTTGAGAACTCTTCCTGTATTTTTAGTTGCCAGTCGGCCAGCATTTGGAAGCCCTACATGAGAAAATGCCGTTTGCTTGGGATGCGGTAGAGGTTTTCTCTGCTGCACAAGAGACAAGTTAGTGTAGCGATTAGGGCACAGAGTGGTCTTGAGCAATGACCGAGCCTCTCTGGGTCTCAGTTGTCACATCTGAAAAGTGGGTGTGCTGGCAGAGATGTGGTGGGGTTGCTTTACAGACCTTTAGGATCTCAACTGCTCTGTGCGTGTTGGTTCTTATTTTCTCCTGCCCTCTCGGCTTTGTCTGGGCAAGGCACAGTTAGTGAGGTCAAGATCGCAGGTTGACCTGTGTGTGGACTAGCTTTGCAGGAACAAAACAGAACTCAGAAATGCCCAGCATGGTGAGGCCAGCAGCACGTACCGGCTCCTCTGTCGCGGCGCAATGTCCTGGACACCCTTGCTGGCCACCTGGCCTGGGAACAGGCACAGGATGCGGGGGTGCAGGACATTGGTCCTTACGACCGAGCTAGCCGCCCCCGAGGCCACTGTCACTCTGAGACTCAGAAGCTCAGCCAGGTCTCTGCAGAGCCCTGTCCAATCCAAAGTGGCCGAGGAACAGCCCACCCACACCGTGGCCCAAAGTGGCCCTCAGGCGTCTGGTGCGTGGGCAGAGGGAGGCTTCTCCGGAAACTGCGCCTGTGCTCAGGGCTCCAGGGCCAGGGTCCCTGGGCTGCCAGCGGCAGGTTTGGGTGGTTGGGGGCCTGAACCTGTGAAGGGTTAGTGACACGCCGGCTGGGTTGGTGGCAGACTGGGGTGAAAATGGTCTTAAGTCTTCCCCAGGCAGAGTGGACCTTTGGCCGCAGCTCTCTGAATGCGCCCTCCTATGTCACTGAGCCTTTGCAATCAGGAGCCGGGGCACCCAGGGCATCCTGGTTGCCCAGGTTTTGTTCTTTTGAACCATCTTTTTGTCTAACAATCAAGGAATCTTCTCAAGAGCACCTGGCTGGCTCGGGGTAGCCCTTTAAGTAGGCACCGTAGGAGGCCAGAGTTCCGAGAAAATCTCGCAGCCCTCGGGGCCAAGCGTGTGACTCGGCTGGCCGGGCAGGCGGGCGGGCGTGGCAGCAGAGCCAGCTGGCCGAGTGCTCCCACCGGGTGGATTACCCAAGATCCGGTTGTTTTGTTCTTTCTCGAACCCCTCAGGCGGCTTTCTTGACATTGACTTTACCAAATGGGGAGACAAAGAAACAAAACCAAAAATGTGCCTTCCCCAAACCCAAAGCCCTGCTGTGGGGAGGGAATGCTGCACAGACCGGGGTGGGCTGGTGCGGGGGGAGGTTCTGTATCTCTCTGGGCTTTGCTTTCTCTCAGGAGCCCCTGGGGACAGAGCGTGTCTTGAAGTACACTGGCCACTCTGCTGGAGAGGAAGGGGCTGCAGGACGGTGCCCCAGGTTCATTACAGATGTTACCACCTCCCTAATCCAGGTCAAAGATGGAGGCAGGTGAGAGTTCGACAGGGAGACGGCCACACGGCCACTTTGGAAACAAGGTGGCCACGGCCTTTCCATGTTCTTGAACTTACTCCACAATCTCACCTCAAGATAAAGCAAAGTGTCTGTGAGCAGAGCCTGCCAGTCTGCGTGCCTTCGCATGGGCCCCTGGGCTGGCCAGCCCTGCAGCTGATCCAGACCCGGGGTCCTGCCCGGCCTGAAGCAGGACAAGTTAGGGAAGATGAGACAACGTCATTTGGAATGGAGGAAACGGAGAAATTCCATATCAGTAACCCGTATTAGGGTAAAATACGCATAATGTAAAATTTACCATCTTAACCATTTTCAAGGGGAGGTTCAGTGGTGGTAAGCCCGCTCGCACTGTTGTGCGGCGTCTCCACCGTCCATCTCCAGAACTCTTCCGTCGTCCAGAACTGAAGCCCCCGGTAACCTCTAACCTACTCTCTGTCTCCGTGAGTTGGACTATTCTGGGGACCGTCTGTAAGTGAAATCCTTCACTGTCTGACCTTTTGTGCCTGACGTACCTCACTGAGCGCAACGTCCTCAAGGTTCATTCATTCTGTAGCCTGTGTCAGGATTTCCTTCCGTTTTATGATGGAATAATGTTCCGCTGTACGTATAGACCGCATTTTGTTTATCCACTCGTCTGTCAATGGACACTTGTTTTGTTTCCACATATCTTAGAGAATTGGCTGTTGTGAGTCATGCTGCTATGAACATGGGTGTCCAGATATCTGTTTGAGTTCCCGGCTTCAGTTCTTGGGGACAACCTGTTCAAAAAAATCAATGCCAGGGCCCTTCTCAGAATGGCTCCAGCTGGGCCTTCCGGCTTCCTCCTCAGTCCTGCCACATACGCCCTGCACCTGCCCAGGCTCTTCTTCCCACCCAGAGACACCCAGGACCGGCCCCCAGGCCACCTCCGCTGAGACGGAGCCTTTCCAGGGACCTCACCCGCTGCCCTGGGTGACACCCTCCTCTGTCACCTCTGTCACCCTCCAGCACTTCGTTCTTCTCTGACGGCAGTGCCCGGTCCACGTGGTGTCACCACCCACGTATCCATATCCTCATCTTCGCTTTCCTGTGAGATCCCATCTCCTGGTCCTCAAGTCCTCCTTGAATGAAGTTGAGTGTTAGAAGAGCAAGTGATTTTACTTTCATGAGTCAAATTGAATGAAAGATTAGACTGTTCTTTTTGAATTGTGCCTGAGCCATCCTTCCAAAATGGTGTCTAAAGCTTCCTTCAAACACGTGAACGAGCCAAACAAGGCTTGGGAGAAGCATCGCCAAACTGCAGACAAGGACGGCTTCTTGGGGGGCGTGCTGGACAGGGTGCAGAGCTGCCGGGAGAGGTGCTTCCACTGCTGATTTTGCACACTTTTTTTTAAATCGAAGTATAAGCAACTACAATGTGTCAGTTTCTGGTGTACAGCACAGTGTCCCAGGCATGCATATACATACATATTTTCGTTTTAATATTCTTTTTCATTAAAGGTTATTACAAGATACTGAATATAGCTCCTAGTGCTATGCAGAAGAAACTTTTTAAAAATCTGTTTTTATATATAATGGCTAACATTTGTAAATCTCAAACTCCCAGATTCATCCCTTCCCACCCCCTTTCCCCAGTAACCATAAGATTGTTTACTATGTCTGTGAGTCCGTTTCTATTTTGTAGATGAGTTCATAGTGTCTTTTTTTTTTTTTTTTGGATTCCACATATGAGTGATCACACTTTTGTATATTTTGAATTTGGAGGGGGGTGTAATTAGGTTTAATTATTTTTATTTTTTTAATGGCAATACTGGGGAATGAACCCAGGATCTCCTGCATGCTAAGCATGCAGTCTACCACTGAACTCTACCCTCCCCCCTATTTTGAATTTTTAACCACAAAATTGAATGCATTTATTACTTGTAAGTGTTAAATTAGAAAAAAAATACAGGGAGTATATTTTAATGTAAAATTATTTGCAATATGAGATCATTTCCATTCCTTCACTAGGAGGAAAGCTAAACTCAACAATGTAGGCGCAAAATGAATTTCTGCTCCCAGGGTGGTGCTATGTTCCCCCGAAGGATGTAGCTAGGGATGGGCGCCAAATTTCCCAGCGTGCGCTGCTCATGTTACCTATTAATGCTCCCTGTGCTCTTTTCCCTGCTCAGGCCTCACCCAGGCTCCCCGAGACCACCCCCAAGAGTGGCTGGTCGCAGCCCCTCCACCTCCTGCCTGTGTGCCCACGCCCCATGACACAGTCACTCCCTTACACGTCTGCCCCTCATTCTCCACCAGAATGAAGGCTCATGTGGCTGGGGACGGCACGGGAGGCACTCAGAGCTTTGTGTTGAGTACACAAGTACTGGCTGAGGCACTTTTGCTTCGTGCAGAAGCCTTTGCCCGGGCACGTGCAGGTGGAATCAGAGAGGGGAGGGTGGGGCTTCTCTTTATTGAGGTATCACTCACATAACACAAAAGTCACTCTTTAAAAGTGGACGGTGCTGTGGCATTTGGTACCTTCACAAAGTTGTACAACCATTGCCACAGTCTAACTGCAGAATATTTGCATCTCTCCAAAACAGAAACCCCATACTCATTGCAGTTAAAGCCCATTTCCCCCTACCCCCGGCCCCTGCCAACCACTCATCTGCCTTCTGTCTCTACGGATTCACCTGCCCTGGATATTTCCTATAGATGAAATCGTACAACACGTGTGTGGCCTTTTGTGACTGGCTTCTCTCACTTAGCACGTTTTCAGGATTCATCTGCGTTGAAGCGTGTGTCAGTACTTCACTGATTTAACGGCTGAATACTGTTCCATTATATGGACATGTTACATTTTGTTTATCCCTTTTTCAGTTGATGGACATTTAAAGCATCTCTCCTTTTTGGCTGTTGTGAGTCATGCTGCTGTGAACATGACCTCATATACAAGTTTTTGTGTAGATATGTAGCTTCAGTTTTTTTGAGTAAATAGCCAGGAGTGGAGCTGCTGCTGCGTCATACACGGTAACTCCGTGTTTAACTTTCTAGGAACTCCCAAGCTGTTTTCTACAGTAGCTGCATCATTTCTTATGCCCACCAGCAATGGATGAGGGTTCTAGCTCTCCACATCCTCACCAACCCTTACATTTTCCACCTTTTTTATTGTAGCCATTCTAGCGGATGTGGTTTTGATTTGCATCCCCCTGATGGCCAGGGATGCTGAGCGTATTTCCATTGGAGAGATGTCTGTTCAGATAGATCCGTTTTTGAATGGGGTCGCTCGTCTTTTTATTGTTGTGTTCTAAATGCTTGTTTTAAAAAAAATATATATATTCTGGGCACTAGTCCTTTATCAGATGTTTGATTTCAAACATTTTCTTCCATTCTGTGGGTTGCCTTTTTACTTTCTTGATGGTTTCCTTTGAAGCACAAAAGTTTTCAGTTTTGAGGAAGTTCAGTTTATGTATTTTTTCTTGGGTGCTTGTGTTTTTGATGTCATGTTGAAGAAACCACTGGCTAGTCCAGGGTCATGAAGATTTATGCCTATGTTGTTTTCCTAAGAGTTTTACCATTTTAGCTCTGACATGTAGAGCTTTGACACATTTTGAGTTAATTTTTGTATATTGTGTGACATAAGGGTCCAGATTCATTCTTTTGCATGTAGATGTCCTGTTGTCCCAGAACCGGTTATTGAAGACTATTCTTTCTCCCGTTGAGTTGTTTTGGCACCCGTGTTGAAAACCAGTTGGCCATAAATGTGTGGGTTTACCTCTGGACTGCCAGTCCTATCCCGTCGCCCCATGTATCTGTCCTTACGGCAGTGCAACTTTGTAAGTGTGTTTTGAAATTGGGAGGTGTGAGTCCTTCAACTTTGTTCTTCTTTTTCTATATTGTTTTGGCTATTCTGGGTCCCCCCGCACTTCCATATGATTTTTGAACCAGCTTATCAATATCTACAAAAAAAAGCAACTAGGATTTTGATAGGGATTGTGTTGAATCTGTGGATCAATTTGGGGCGTATTACCATCTTAATAATATTAAGTCTTCCAATTCGTAAGCATGGGATGACTTTCCATTTATTTAGGTCTTCCTTGATTTGTTTCAACAATGCTTTTGTAGTTTTTAGTGTGCCAAGTCTTTTACGTGTGTGTGTGTGTGTGTTGTAAATGGAATTGTGTTCTTAATTTCATTTTGGGATCGTTCATCGCTAGTATATAGAAATGCAGTTAATTTTTGTATATCGATCTTGTATCCTGCAACTTTGCTGAACACATGTATTAGTTCTGATAGGTTTTTTGTGTGGGTATGAATTCCTAAAGGTTTTCTATGTGCAAGATTATGTCATCTACAAACAGAGATAGCTTTACTTCTTTATTTCCAATCTGGATGCTTTTAGTTTGGTTTTCCTTGCCTAACTGCCCTGAGTGCAACCTCCAGCAGAATAGAAGTGGTGAGAGAAGACAGCCTTATCTTGTTCCTGATCTTAGAGGGAGAGCTTCAGTCTTTCACCATAGAGTGTGATGTTAGCTGTGGGTTTTTATAGATGCCCTTTATCAGATTGAGGAAGTTCCTTTCTATTTTTAGTTTGGTAAGTGTTCCTGTTATGAAAAGGAGTTGGATTTTTGTCAAATGCTTTTTCTGCAGCCGTTGAGATGGGTATGTGGTTTTCGTTCTTTGTTAATCCGGTGCATTACATTGATGGATTCTCATATGTTGAACCACCCTTGCATTCCTGGCATAAGTCCCACTTGGTCATGGTGTATAATCCTTTTTATATATTGTTGGATTTGGTTTGCTAGTATTCTGTTGAGAATTTTGTGTCTCTATCACGAAGGATATTCATTAGGGCCTAGGATGTTATGTTCTTATGATGTCTTTGTCTGGTTTGGGCATCCGCAAGTGAGTTAATACAGAGTCCAAAGCAAAACATGCAGAAGAGAACGATAAATTTCTAAGGATTTTGCAAGAAATTAAGGAAAATCAGCATATATTGACTACCCGTGATACATCAGGCACTCTGCTTAGCAGCTTCCCTAAAGATCAAGGGAAAGCAACACAGAGAAACTGGGTCTTGGAGGGTGAAAAGAACAGGAATAGAGAAGGGAAAGCAGGCAGCCCAGGGGAAGGGACCCAAGGAAGCAAATGCATGGAGGGAGGGCCTCTGGGGTGTCCAGTTTGCCTACAGTGCAAGTGGGAACATCTGAAGAGGTGTACTGGGTTAAATAATGTCCCCCAAATCCATGTCCGCCTGGAACCACAGAATTTGACTTTATTTAGAAAGAGCATCTTTACAAATGTAATTAGTTACGATGAAGTCATTCTGGATTAGGGTGAGCCCTATTCCACTGACTGGAGTCCTTACAAGAAGAGGACACGTAGAAATTCACACACAGAGGGAAAAAGGCCTTGTGAAGACGAAAGCAGAGACTGGCGTGAGGTATCCCAAGTCAAGGAAAGCCAAGGATTCCACCACAAGCTGGAAGAGGCAGGGAAGGAGCCTCCCCTAGACCTTCAGAGGGAGCTCGGCTCTGCCAACACCTTGATTTCGGACTCCTTGTCTCCAGGACTGGGAGAGACAGGGAGAGAGAAATTTTTATTGTTTGAAGCTATGCAATGTGTTAAGAAACTGATACAAGGAGGATCGGGCAATGGTGAGCGGATGCTAACTCGTGGGGCATATTACATGCCAGGCTGAGGATTGATGCTTTACTGGCAGACAAAACCTGACCACTGACGATTTCAGATCCAGGAGCATGGGGCAATGGGGGGCCCTAGGTTTGTTTTCAGGGGCATCCTTTAAGAGATGCTTTTTAGAAGAGTTTTATTTTCCTCTGTATCGTCCTTTTTTTTTTTTTTTTTTTTAAGTTGTTGCCATTGTTTCTGGAAGCCACACATCATAAGAGTCAGGAGTTTGAGCTTTGGATCAGCCACACTTGGTCCATCCCTGCTCTGGCATTTACCATCTGTGAAATTGAGGGTGTTGCTCCTGGCCTCTGTCTTCTTAGCTATAAAATGGGGTAAATCATATGTCCCTCATAGTATGGGTATGGGAAAGGCTTTAAAGCGATCAGCAGAGCTCCTGACACATGGGAAGCTGCCCATAGATGTTAACCGCGATGCTGATTGGCCTTTATACCTCACTTTCCCCTTTTCTTTTCCTTTCTTTTTGAAATTATCCTCATTGGTTTTGCAATATAAAAATTAATATGAGCTTCTTGTTTTAAAAGAGATAGAAGTATAGGAGAGTAGTTTATTATTTCTGATGATCAAAATGATATGTTACTTCTTTTAGAAAACTTGTTAAGAGAAGAAGATGAAAAGTTGAAAAGGCATTCTTTCTCCATTGAACGGCCTTTGCATCTTTGTTGATAATTAACTCATCATATTTGCCTGTTTCTGGGCTCCCTATTTTGTTCCATTGATTTAAAATTTACCTTTGAGCCAATACCAAACTGCCTTGATTACTGTAGGTTTATAATGTCTCAAAATCAGGTAAGTCCTCCAACTTTCTTCTTTTTCTATAGTTGCTTTGATTATTCTAGTGGTTTTTTGCATTTCCAAATGAATTTTAGAGTCAGCTTGTCAATTTCTACCCCCAAAATCCTGCTGGAATCTTGATTGGAATTGTGTTGAATCTATAGATCAGTTTGGCAAGATTGCCATCTTAACAATGTGACTATTTCAATCCATGGACATGGTATATCTCTTCATTTATTTAAGTTTCCTTTAATCTCTCTCAGCAGGGTTTTGTGTTGTTCACTGTAAAGGTCTTGAATGTCATTTGTTGGACTTAGTCTAAGTATTTTATGTGAGGGTTTTTTTTTTTTGCTATTATAAGTAGAATTTTTATTTATTACATTTTCCGATTATGTGTTACTAGTCTTTAATAATACAATTAATTTTCTACATTAACCTTTTATAATCCTGCTAAATTCACTGGTTGGTTCTAATAGTTGTTTTGTAAATTCCATGGGATTTTTCATGTAAACAATTGCATCATTTGCAAATGGTAACAGTTTTACTTCCTCTTTTCCAATATTTGTGTGTTTCGGTTTCTTTTCTTGCCTTCTGCTGAGAGTAGAGCCTCCCATTCGTAGGGGGAAACAATTCAGTCTCCCACCGTAGGTATGATGTGAACTGTAGGATGCCTGCAGGTGCCTTTATCCATTTGAGGAGGTATCCTTCTGTTCCCAGATCACTGACAGCTTTTATCCCAAATGAGTGGTAGATTTTTGTTAGTAGGGTTTTTCTGTATCTCTTCATGTACATGGTTCTTGTAGGTATCTCTGGCTATTTTCTCAGGATTAATACCTGGAAATGAAATTAAAAGGTCAAAATACATAAACATTTTTAAGACTTTTGCATCCTATTTCCAGATTGCCATTGAGAGAAATTTGACCAGCACACAGTGCCCCTAGCTGTGCAAGAGTGTTTCCCCAAACCCTTACCTACACTACATTTTATAACTTTTTAGTTACTGCCAATTTCATAGACCGCCCCCCCCCCCCCCCGCCAAACTGTATCTTGTTTCCATTTGCATTCATTTCATTCCTCTGGACATGAAAATTTTTTTTGTTTATTTGTATGTATTCTCTAGTGATTTGTCTTTTCTTGTCCTTTTGCCATTTTTCTGTTGGACACTGATTTTTTTTAATTTACATACTTTTTTCTATATTAAAGATATTAATCCTTGTCATATATATGTCCCAGTTTGTTCTTTGGCTTTTTCATGTCGTTTGCTTAGTTTTTTAAAAACAGACTTTATTTTTCAGAGCAGTTTTACGTTCATAACAGAATTGAGGGGAAAGTACAGAGATTTCCCATATACTCTCTGCCCTGACACATGCAAAGCCTCCCCCGTCACCCGCATCCCCACCAGAGTGGCACGTTTGTTATATCTGATGTACCTACAGTGACACATCATTATACCCCAAAGTCCACAGTTTACATTCGGATTCACTCTTGGCAGTGTACATTCTATGAGTTTTAACAAACCTGTAATGACACTTATCCACCATTATAGTGTCCTGCAGAGTAGCTTCACTGCCCTCAAAGTTTTCTCTGCTCCACTTAGTCACCCGTCCCCCTTCCCCATCCTCTGACAACCGCTGATTCTTTTACTGTCTACATAGTTTTGCCTTTTCCAAGTCTCATATAGTTGGAGTCGTACAGTATGTGGCCTTTTCAGATTGGCTTCTTTCACTTAGTAATATCCATTTAAATTTCTTCCATGTCTTTTCATGGCTTGATAGCTTATTTCTTTTTAGCACCAAATAGTCCAATGTCAGGATGTACTAAAAGTTTGTTTATCCATTTACCTACCGAAGGATACCTTGGTTACTTCCAAGTTCTGGCAATGATGAGAGGCCACCAAAGGTGGCATTATTTCCAGCCCCCCGCCCCCAGTCCTTCCTACCGCCACTCCGCACACACACAGCACGGTCCTCCAAAATCTGCACACCCTTCCCAACATGCTCTGTTCACCCCAGGGGGCAGGCCAAGGTGTGCAGAAACCAGAGACAGGATGGACACTCACTCTGGCAGAGCTCTGGGCGAAGCCACTGCTCCCCTGCTGTGGCGGGAGGAAGGAGCCCCACAGGGAGGGCCCCCCCCCCCCCGCCACACCTTCCTGCAGCAACTTGCCTCCAGGCAAAGGTCTGCTTAATCCCTTTTACAACTCCTGAGGGGGAAATTATTTGCATTAATTAATTGATCAACTAATTAATTCAAGATACTATACTTGGGACCTACAGCTGGGGTTCTATCGACTTACTATTCCGCTGACCCAGAAGGATCAGAAGGAAGAAAAGCAAGAGCCAACTTAGAAGTTTGGATATTTAAAAATGTTAGAGTCTGGCTGCAACGTCTCTTTGGCCGTGAGGTCCACAGCTCAGTAATTTTGGAAGTTTCTTCCTCCCCACAAGCATTTTCTGAGAACAGACACTTCCTGTGTGTTTCAGTTACCTACCGCTGCATAGCAAACAACTCCAGCACTTAGCAGCTTAAAATCACCACCTTTAAAAAAAATCCATTACATTCATTTTTTTCTTGTTAGTTTTTTGGGAAGGGGGAGATAATTAGGTTTGTTTATGTGTTTTAATGGAGGCACTGGGGATTGAACCAAGGACCTCGTGCATGCTAAGCATGTGCTCTGCCCCTGAGCTGCACCCTCCCCCCAGACCACTGCCTTTAACTTGCTCACAGGCCTTCGGGTTGGACTGGGCCCTGTCGGGTGGTTCTGCTGGTGCTCTTGGCCTTCCTCAAGCAGGGGCCACCAGCCGGGGGCAAGGCCGGTGGAGGGTCTGCAATGGCCTGTATCCACAAGGCCTGGGGACGCTGGTGCCGTCCGCTGGGTCTCCCTCTCCTCCTGTCTCTCGTCACTCACACCTGGGCTTCCGTGCACGGCGGCAGGCATGCACCAAGAGTGAGAACGCAGCAGCGTCTTGACGCCAGGCTCTGAAGCTCACAGAACGTCACTCACACCACATCCTGTCGGCCAAAGCCACGCACGAGGCCAGCCCAGGTCAGGGCTGGGGAGATGGGCACCACTCTGGGAACTAGAAGCCACATTTAAGAAAACTTGCCATGTTTTGCTGTGGCAGAGCTGGCTCTTCCTACTCATTTCTGTTTTTGCATTTCAGTGCTCCTCAGAAAGTAACAAAAACCAAGAACCGCTGTATTTCTGAGCGTTTAGCTTCTTCTAGGTTTGTCTGTAGTGCATTTTTACCTTTTAGCATATTGGGAGTTATTGCCCTAAATAAACCCTCCTTATAATTTTAACATAACACAAATAATAATTTTACGAACAAGCCAAATTTTGTGCAGCACATATGAATAGTCTTAAAACCAAATTGCTCTGCATGTGTAAAAAGATAAAAAATAAAAACTACACACATTTCAATTTTCCTGAGATTTTATTTCCTGACTCTTTTTTTCTATGACTCCAAGATTCCCAGGCATTTTGTATTTTCAGCCCAGACATGAGTATGACATCTCTGTGTTCTGGGCCAGGCCTGTTCCTGGGAGCTGGGGATTCAGAAGAGCAGATGAGATACAGCCCTCAACCCCGTGGCAACGGGTCTTGTGGTGGAAACAGATGTGGTCCTAGGTGACCTGGATGACCGTACAGTCATCTGCTATGACAAGCCCTAAGTAACAGAGAATCAAGGCTTCCATCAAATTTGCTCTAGTTTGAACTGTGGAACCCCAGCTGTAGGGCCCAACATAATGTCTTGAATTAATCAGTCAATTAATTAATGCAAATAATCTCCCCCTCAGGAGTTGTAAAAGGGTCTAGGCAGACTTCTGCCTGGGGCAAGTTGCTGCAGGAAGGTGCGGGGGGCCGCTCTCCGGGGCTCCTTCCTCCCGCCACAGCAGGGGAGCAGTGGCTTCACCCAGAGCTCTGCCAGAGTGAGTGTCCATCCTGTCTCTGGTTTCTGCACACCTTGGCCTGCCCCTGGGGTGAGCAGGATGCCACGTGTTGGGAAGGGTGTGCAGGTTTTGGAGGACTGTCCTGTGTGTGTGTGGAGTGGCGGTGGGAAGGACTGGGGGCGGGGGGCTGGAAAAACTGCCACCCTTTGGTGGCCCCCTCTGGCTGGGCTTGGAGGCGAGCCCGGATAGGCCAGCCCGGCCGGGAAAGCATGCCAAGCACATGCTCTCCGGCCGCTGTGGCCTCATTGTTCAATAAGCAGATTATGGAATGCTGCGTGGAGCGGCATGGTGGGGGGCTGGCTTCAGACCTGCAGCTTGCCTTGTTTTGCAAACAATCATTGCATCGTGCAGCCCGGTCAGGGTCCCCTTGGGAGGACTGGGAATCTCTCAGCCTTTTTTGGGCCCGAGTTTGCCGTGTGGCTGTATGCTTCAGCTTGTCCACCTGCCTTCCCCTCCAGCTGTCTTTCTCTGTTTCCTGAGAGAGCCCAGGTGCCCTTCAGAAATGGGAGGACCTGCTCAGCGCACTTCCTTAGGCAGGTAGGGGAGAACCGCACTCCAGGCCCCGTGTGGTTCTGGAAGCAGCAAAGGTTCTAAAAAAGCCAGGCCTCCCCTTTGAGGAAGTTCTGAGTTAGAGGCATTGTGCTTAAACGGTCCAGAGTAGCTTCATTTGGAGACCTGGTGCCCATCTGAGCAAGAGTTGCCTCATGATCCACTGCCTCCGATACTTTTATGCTCTCAGCTGAAACAGGAAAATGGGATGAAGTGATTGCAGTCTTCGCTCTGCAGGATACTGGGGTTGGGGTCCAGACCCATGGTTGCCTTCGCTCTGACTCTATTGTAGCAGGCATCTGCTGGATGTTACCATTAAATCTCAAGAGAGAGCATTTAACCTGTGGTGTAGCTGAATCTATGTAATAAAATATTTTGTAACTGGGGAGCCAAACAAAATCATGAATTTTTTGAATTTTTTTTTAAAGGAGCAGAATGAAAGAATGAGGTTGTGTTGCTGAACTTTGAACTCAGAGACAGTAAAATACGCTGGTGAAGACATAGGCCACAAAGTTTGGGTTCAAATCCCAGCTCCACAACCTGCTAGCTGTGTGACTTTGGGCAAGTTACTTGACCTCTCTGAGCGTCAGTTCCCTTCTGTACAATGAGGGTAATAACACTACTCACTTCCTAGGATTACTGTCAAGATTACACGTGATAGAAGCACAGGAGAAGTGGTTAACACAGGGCCAGGCCCAAAGAAGTGTGTACTCTTAGTATTAATAGTTTTATAATCCAAACGTCTCCTTATAGAACCAATATTTTTTCAGGAAAATACTGAACCAGTCTGAACCCATACGGAAGCCCCACGCTATCTAAAATGGCCACGAAACAGCTTCTCTTAGTAAGCCCTGAAAATCAGGGTGCCCAGCGCTGAGCGCTGTACAGCCGTTCATTCCACACAAAGCTCTGTTACTGTCTTCACTTTGCAAAGGAGGAAACAAAGGCTCAGAGAGGCTTGGTAACTTGCCAGGGTCACACAGCCAGGGCGCAAACCCAGTCAGTAGGACCTTGTCTGTCATCACAACAACCTAATGCTTCTACTGAGGTGGAACAGAATTTAATCATGAAAATGCTTCCCCATCCACATTAAAGTATAATTGGGCATGACCTGTGATAGGATTTATTCATTCACTCTTTCATTCGTTCATTCATGGGTGTCCCTGGAGAGCCTCTGTGCTTGGCGTGTCCAGGCATGTCTATAAGTATGTTTAAGCCTGCACGCGTGTTTAAATGATTTCCCCACGCCCCCCTGCCTTTCCCCCGTGGCTGTGCGGCCCTCACATGACTCGCTCCACCAGCTCTCCCTCCAGCACGGATGCCCACCTGCAGTTCCCGGACGGCAGCGGCCTCCTGCAGCCCCCGCGCTGGGACGAGCCGCAGCGGGCGTGCGCCCTGGAGCAGATCTGTGGCGTGTTCCGAGTGGACCTGGGGCAGATGCGTTCCCTCCGTCTCTTCTTCAGGTGAGGCCCCTTGGGGCCACATCCTGGAAGCTGCCTGTGTGCCATGTCCTGGGGGGCCGTGCTTGGGTCCAGGGCCCTGGGATTCCCAAACACCTGCTTCCCAACATCACCAGTCTGGTCGGCAGTGGAGCCCCACTACGGCTGCCCCACGGGAGCCGGGTCTGGGTAGCTCCCAGACTCCTTCCTCTGCCTTCAGGGTGATGGTGGCAGCTATTGCTTGGAGCCCTGGTTTGGGGAAGACGACAAACCAGGGCTGCCCAGAGAGTGGGAGCTGCAGGCTGCTCCCGGTCACCCACCCAGCGGCCCCACAGCTGGGTGAGTGCCCAGGACAGACCGTGGCTTTCTAGAGGGAGGCACCATTTCCTTCATGATTCCTTACACCCCTATTAGTTCCCTGCCTAGCAGCCACCTCAAGTCTCTCTTCCCAAAAGGCAGGGTGTCCTAGCCACAGAACAGCACCAGCCGAAGATCTGTGTTTAGAAGAAGCAGGCATGTCTCCGTGGGGTTCCCAGACCCTGAGCCACATCCCGCCTTTCACGGAAGGGCAGCCAAGTTCAGGCGACCGCCCTGAGGCATGTGTAGTGAATTTCCCTGGAGGATTCTCCCAAAGTGCCACACGTGCTGGATGGGGAAGCCCGCTGGAGGGGCGTCCCTTAGTGGATTCCACCTCAGAGCATCCACCCTGGGGTCTCCTGGAGAGAAGGGAGGATGCCTGGCGGGCAGGAGTGGGGGCAGAAGGCCCCTCTGGCAGGTCTCCCAGAGCCAGGATAGTCCAACCCAGGGCTTTCCCAGGAGGCAGCTGCTTTGCCTTCTTCAGCAAAGGGGGTGATGGCTTCTGTTGGGGCGTAATTCTGTCCCCTTGCCGCCAGCAGCCAAACTCCAGGGGGACTTTCCGTTTCCTGCCTCTGAGGTCAGCGAAGGCAGCCTCTGATTATACTTGGAAATACAAACCGGTGTTTACATATTCATCAGTCTTTCCTCCCCCGCCTCCAATGGCCGCCCAGCGATGAGGCCTGCACCAGCGGCCAGCTGGTCGTCGCCAGCCGGGAGAGCCAGTACAAGGTCTTTCACTTCCACCACGGAGGCTTGGACAAGCTGCCCGACGTCCTTCAGCAGTGGAAATACTGCGCAGAGACGCACCTCAAAGACCAGGTAGCCCGGAGGAGGGATGGGTGCTGCCCGCAGGGGAGGGAGACCCCGCCCCTGGAGGGACCTGGCTGCTGAGAACCCCCTCCTCTCCCGAACCCCCTCCCCTGCAACAGGGGCTTCGGACATGGGCCCTCTCCCGGGAGTCCCAGGCCTCGTGGGTGTGACCCGTGGTCGCTGGGGGCCCACAGAGCAGCAACTTTGGATCTGAAACATGCGCCCAGGCTTCTTGTAAAGGCAGTACTCCGCACTTGAAAAATCATGTTTTGACAAGGCATCCCGCCATATTTTGCTCAATCTACATACAAACGTAATAAAAGCTCTTTAATTATCTGTTTAAGATACGGTATGTGCTTATTAGAAATGGGCTGACTTTAAAATTCCCTTCCTTCCCACAGAGCCTCCTGCTGGCTTCCCTTATTACAGTAGCATGGCTTTTTTCTCCCCCTACATTGCACAACCTTTGATTTTTGAATTAAATGTCAGCTGCAGTTTTGCCCTGGGTCCCTGACTGCCCATGGAGACAACCTGACAGGCGGGCTCCCCGCTCGCAAAACAGCCATCCCTTTGTATGTGGCCAATCACATGTAATTTATTGCAGGCCCTCCCGGCAGAGGGAAGCTGGCCGTCCGAGGCATTAATTCCGTCTTTGCGGCGGGTTGGAGCGAGAGTGGGGGGCGGCGCCTGGTGGGAGTGGGCCGGGACCCGGGAGCGCGAGGGGACCGTGGTAAGAGGATGGCATTTTCATTGTAATTGCGTCTAATTACACTTGCCATTTAGGGGTTTGTGTGCAGGGGAGAAGCGTCCTCCTCCTTCGGAAGAGAGAGGGAGGCTTTTACATCCCGCCAAGAGCGCGGTTGGCTTGAAAGCCGGGCGTCCGAGACACTGATCTTCCCCGGCGGCTGTCCTCCCGTCCAGCAGGTCGCCGACGAAAAGACGTGCATGCAGTTCTCCATCCGGCGTCCCAAACTGCCGTCCTCCGAGACGCACCCCGAGGAGAGCATGTACCGCAGGCTGGACGTGGCCGCCTGGCTGCGCCACCTGAACGCGCTGGGCCAGGTGCAGGAGGAGTACAAGCTGCGCAAG
The DNA here is from genome assembly GCF_009834535.1 of Camelus ferus. NCBI lineage: Eukaryota > Metazoa > Chordata > Mammalia > Artiodactyla > Camelidae > Camelus > Camelus ferus. The sequence continues at coordinate 21,804,156 of NC_045711.1, forward strand.
GTGAGGCCCGGCGCGCCCGCGGGCGGGGCGGGGGTCCGGGCCCGGGCGCGGGGGCTGTGCGAACACGGCCGATGGAGCAGTCAAAGCCGCTGCGATGAAAAAGCCGCCTCCGGAGCGGGTTTGGGGGACCCCGCGCCAGCCTGTATAGAAGAGCTCGCAGCCCGCGCCGCGTTTCCAAAACCGGGATTAGGCCCTGACGTGAGAACGACAGGTTAATCTGAGCGCCGCACCAGGGGGGGCATTGACATTGAAATGAGCCTGGTTTGTGTCCTGTATGGGAATGGGGGGCCGGCACTTTCCCCTTCCAAACATGTGCAAATTGCAGCGATCTGAATCAAGGCGTCAGTTGTCAAGAAGGCGAAGCAAAGCCACCAAAACACAGATCTCCGGGGATTTGGGGGTGCTTTGAGCGGCCCTGCTTTGGCCCCTCCCCAACTTTTGCCGCTTCCTCCAGGCCATTTTCTTCGGCGGCATTGATGTGTCAATCCGGGGGGAGGTCTGGCCCTTCCTGCTGCGTTATTACAGCCACGAGTCGACGTCGGAGGAGAGGGAGGCGCTGCGGGCGCAGAAGAGAAGGGAGTACGCCGAGATCCAGCAGAAGAGGTGACCGAGGCGCCTGGCCGGGCCCCTCGAGCCGCGGAGGGAAACCCCCACCCCCCGAGCCGCGGAGGGAAACCCACCCCGAGCCGCGGAGGGAAATGCCATTTGGAAAGGCAATTTGAGGCGCAATTCAGCATTGATAATATGTTCCGTGACCCATAGTTTCCTTGGAAAATGGGTCTCCCAGGACCGTGAGCGATGGGGCAGGATAAGTGCCGTCATTACCCCGGCGCCCGGCCCCGGGACTGGCTCTCTTTAGCTCGCATGTCAAGGTTTTAGAATTCTTTTTCAACAGACTTAACGAGGCGCTGACATCCCACCGCTCAACGCCGGGGTGGCAGCGGGGCCTCGGGGTCGGCGGGGAGCTTGGACTGCTGAGGTCTGTTCTGGCCTCGCCGAGCGGGGGCTGCGGTGAGCTCTCCGCCGGGACGCTGGGACGCTGGGACGCGTGAGGCCGTGTTCACGCTGGGAAAGCCTTGGACTCCTATCCCACCTCAGCCCCCGCCCCTGCAAGTCAGTGGGAGCTGGAGGGTTTGCCAGCGGCCCTAGTTGCCAACCGCGAGCCGGGCTGGGAGGGACGCCCCGCAGGCCTGGAGCGTGTGCCTGGCTGACCCCGGCGGGCGCTCTGCTCCGTGCCAGGCTCTCCATGACCCCTGAGGAGCACAGAGCGTTCTGGCGAAATGTGCAGTTCACTGTGGACAAGGATGTGGTTCGGACAGATAGGAGCCATCAGTTCTTCCGAGGCGAAGGCAATCCCAACGTGGAGTGCATGAGGTACCGCCTCCCCCCGCTAACAGCTTCCTCCCCTCTTGGTTTCACTCCCTCTGTGTCTGCCACGCCAGGAGCCTCATCTCACCTCTCAGGCCTCAGCTGACCCTCTGGGAAGTGGACCAGCAGCTTCTGCTGGGGTCAGGGGTCTTTCTTCCAGGTTCATACAATCAATGCCCCCGAATCAGAGCATCCTTAGGGAACATCAGTGGGCCTGTTATGGTCCCAGCCACCCAGGGAAGCCCATAGGCCCCCTCCCAAGGGTGCCAGCAAAGGTCTCCACCCCCTGAGCATCCACCGAGCCTAAGCTTGCTTGGCTCACACCAGCTGTGGACCAGCCTCCCGCTGAGTGTCTCTGTCTCCCACTGGGTGGTCCTCAGGGTGATAAAGCCACACAGGCCGAGGCTGGCATCTTTGACATTCTGCTGCCTCCTGGCAAATAATTGCATGAAATTAGCAGCCCGTAAAAACAGCCCACTCTTTGTCATAGGCAGTCGACCATTAAGAAAATGAGACCCACATTCCTCCTTTCCCTGCTCTTAAGGGCCGAGGGCCAGGCTGGAGAGTGCCTAATTGCAGGCCATTACCTTTCCCCAGTCCCCAGAGCTGCCCTCCTTCCTCTGAGATCAAGGTGAAGGATGGGGCTATGGGCAGCCCAAGGTCTCCAGCCTGGGGTTCCACTGGGCAACACCCTGCTGTGTGGCCACCCTCTGCTGACCTCCCTGCCCTCTGCACTGCATCCTCAGGAGGATTCTGCTGAACTACGCAGTGTACAACCCCGCCATCGGGTACTCCCAGGGCATGTCGGACCTGGTGGCGCCCATCCTGGCCGAGGTCCTGGATGAGTCAGACACCTTCTGGTGCTTTGTGGGTCTGATGCAGAACACGATCTTCGTTAGCTCTCCTCGGGATGAGGACATGGAAAAACAGCTGGTGAGGCTCTCGGATGTGTGCGGCTTGGTTGCGGTGGGTCAGGGTTCAGCAGAAAAGCCAATGTGGGCCTTGCCCGTGGGCTCTGGGGGCTTAGCCTTGGGCCTCTGGGGAAGGGCCAACTCTCCCAGGGGGGACGCAGCCTGCTCCCAAGTCCCAGCGTACGTGCTTCCATCCCCAGCCCGGGCTCCCCAGCGGGGTATCTGTCACACTTGCCCTGTGCTTTACGAAATGCGTCCTCAGCTGCATCTGGGTTGCTCCACGCAGGAGTGGGGACGGGAATGGGAGGGGCTCCTGAAGCATCCTGAGGCCCAATGGACAGTTGTCACACACCCACCTCAAGGGCAGCGGGCCTTCCCTGCTGTGCCTGGCCAGCACCCCTCCCTTCGGGGCCTCCCCTAAGCTACACAGACCAGGCAGCACTGAAAGGTGGGGGTGGGGAGGCAAAGGTGAGTATGGTGGGGCCAGGAGTACTCGCCCTTCCCTCTACCTAGCACCTGTGCACTCCAAGCACCTGGCAGGTGCTGCTGGCACTGGGATGTGGCCTCGGGTCCCCCGTCGGAGAGATTCTCGGCCTGGAAGCTGATAGTGGAAGGAGAGGATGCTGGGTGCCAGGGAGTGACACAGAAAGCACCCTGGTGATAAGTGGGAACCAAGGCAAGCATCCCAATGTCTCCTTGGACCACGCCGACCCCGTGGCATATGGGATCAGGTCCTGGATGCTGCCAGCCCACTGGGACTTGGCTCAGGAGACCATTCTGGGCAGTGACACTGGTCAGGTTGGTGGCCCACATACAATGAGGGGAGAGCTGAATGCAGGGCCTTGAATGCCAGGCCAAGGAGCACATCCTGTGACCTAAGTATTAGGGGCCGTTGAAGACTGGATGGCAGAGCAGAACACAGCACAGGATTTGAGGAGACGGAGGCAGGAGCTGGGAGGTGGGGACTGGAAGCTGAGGGGCACGGGGGTGGGGGTGGGGGGTATCCGTGAGGGTGGGAGGGGGTCAGCCACAGGGAGGAGAAACTGGCCAGTCGGGCAGGATCCTCAGAATGAATTCCTGTGCCACCCCAGCGGCTGTCTCAAGTAGGAACAATGGGCCACTTGTGTGGGAAGGGGCCTGTGAGTCACCGAACCCCCACCACAGGATCCCCCAACTGCGCTCAGCTGAGCCGCCCGCTCTCCGCTCTGTTCTCTGCGTCGGCCCTGTGATGTCAGGTTTCCGTGGTACCTGGGGAGGCAATTACAGGCTCTGACGCGAAGGGCCCCGTGACTCGTTAGTTGCCAGAGATTGATTTTACAACGGAGCTGGTGAAGTCAGCAGCCCAAGCTGGGCGCTGCCAGAAATAGCCTCGATCTTGTCCCACGTCACTGGGTGGTGACCTCATGTGCAGGCATCGAGCCTCTTGGGGTTCAGAAACGCCCCCTCCCTGCTCTAAATCAGCCCTGGAAGGTGATGCATCTCGGAGATCAGAGCGGAAGGTGGCTGAGTGGGTGTGTGGGGGGGTGAGTTGTCAGTGGAGGCTCTGCTCCACATCCCAGGAAGGAGGGGGTGTCAGAAACAGCACCACGTGGTGCCTGAGGCCTGGAGGGCTTCCCAGCCTCCGACCTGCCACCAGCCACTCGGTCCCCAGCAGGGTGTACACGTTGCCTTGCCCTGGGCCACGCCACAGTCTCCAAAACAGTCTGTAATCTGGGGTGAACTGACGAAAACAGCTGTGAATCTGATTCCAGCGACAGAACAGAGTACGTGGGTGCAGACACACACAGCAGGTGGCGATCTCACTCGTGGCACACATGCTCTTCTGGGGGTGGGGATGGGCCAAGGGAGGGCCCCAGTGGGAGTGGGCTTCCTGGGCCAGGCAGGCGGGCCTGCCGGGGGGCCGGGGGCTTACCCATCCTGGCCTCGCCCCTAGCTGTACCTGCGGGAGTTGCTGCGGCTGACACACCTGCGCTTCTACCAGCACCTGGTCTCGCTGGGCGAGGATGGCCTGCAGATGCTCTTCTGCCACCGCTGGCTCCTGCTGTGCTTCAAGCGGGAGTTCCCCGAGGCCGAGGCACTGCGAATCTGGGAGGCCTGCTGGGCCCACTACCAGGTGAGCCAGACGGTGGCGAGGGCTGAGGCCGGACAGCAGCCCCGGAGCCACGTCACCATCCTGCACCCCGCCTCCGAGGAGGGGAGGGTGCCCGCACCATGGTGCGCCTCCTCTGGGGTCTCCCTCCTCCACGACCCCTGAATCCCCCCCACCAGCCAGAGTCGGCCCCTCACCCAGCAACTGCCTTCCAGCCCCACGTGGCCCGCCTCGGACCTGCAGCTCACCTCCCAAGGAACTGAAATCGATGCAAATTGCCCGCTGACTGTGCTCATTACCACGCTCTGGGGCTGAGCACGCTCCTGTCACAACCAATCAGCGTGAAAGACGTTGCAGGGCCAAGCGGGACGTCGGTGCCCACGTGCTGGAGCCAGCGCCCGCCCGCCCGCCCGCCCCGTCTGGATGGCTCAGGGAGAGGGCCCGAGAGCCTGCTTCCCCCATCAGCCCCTCTGCGAGCCCGGGCCCAGCCCGCCGTCCCCTCCCAGTGATGTTGATTTCCACTTGCCGTCCACTGTCATCAGTGTCTCCTCAACAGATTCCCCTGAGAGCATCACGCTGGCCCTGTCACATGGCTTTAACGCCCAAATTAGCGACAAGCCGGTGATGTTAAAGGATAGGCAAGTCTCTCTGAATCCGTCAGCCTTAAAAAAATTTGCATTGACACATCTGGGAGGCGGCCAGGACCCTTTGGGCAAGAGTGGGCTCCATCCTCTTTGCCTCAGTTGGAGCAGCTTGGAGTAGACAAACCTTGCAGACAGATGGCACACCCACCAGCCCTGGGAAGTGTGTGTCAGCGTTTCCCGTCCTGACCATTCCGCCTGACAGTAGTGAGTCTAAAAAACGGTGCAGGGGCCACAAGGCTGTCTTTGTGTTCATCCATCCGCCCCGCCCGCCTCCTGCTCCACCCTGGCCCGGGTCGGGGCTGTTTCCTGCCTGGATTAGCGTGTTCGATGCACACTGCGGGATGGAATCAAGGAAGCACTAGCAAAGATGGTCCAAAATGCTGGATCACATTTAAAAAAAAAAATCATGTCCGCTTTGCAAAGCCGCATTGCTTGTTTTTCCAGCAATACATTTGCCACCCTCATTACATCATGTTTAGGCTAATGTTTACAAGGGGGCTCAGAGCATCACCCAACAGACAGGGCCATTTCTCAGGTTAAATTTAGCCACATTTGGCCCCACCTCGATCAAATTAGTGGCAGACGATTGGAAGGGGGATGGTAGGATGATCAGAGTGGACGTAGGTTAATTCATTAGAGTGAGCTCAGTGGAAAGAGGGGGGTCACTACCAGCTGCTTCAACTTTTAAAGTGTCCCCTGAGTGAGAAGGCTCTATTTTACCCATCTAGTGCACTTCTAGTTTGCCCTCGGGGGCTGGGCTGCCCAGGGCCTTGTCCAGTGAACTGAGACTAGTCCTGTACTGCTGTCCAGCCCCATGTAGAATGCGCCCCACCTTGTCCTCCCCACAGTCCTCTCCCAGAGCGGCTGGACATGCACCTTCCAGGAACTCCTGCACCGTCTTGCCCCCCCACTCCCACCTCAGCCTTGGCCACAGTTCAAGCAGGTGCAGGAGGACTGTCCTGAGCCACAGTGAGACCACTCTGGATCAATTCAGAGGAAGGGGCCGGGCAGGCTGAGGACTGTCTCTCCAGGGTGGGTCGTGTGGGGGGCATTTACTGCCCGTAACCTCTGCCAGCATGCAGGGTTCCGCCTGGCCCTGTTTGGGAAGGAACACGGTTCTGTTTGGCTGGGAGACCGAGGTCAGGAGACTAAACACAGGCTTCCTGGTGGTCCTTGTCCTTCCTCTGCCCCCGGGAGCAAGTGTGACTCAAAGACAGTGTGCCCTCGAAGCAGTCCGGGTCAGAGAGTGCACAGGATGCATCCCGCCAGGACCTAGTGCCTACTTCCTGCCCGGGCCAGGCCCTGCTGGGCAGCAGGCGAGGTCACGGTGGCCTCCAAGGAGGGCAGCAGAGTCCTCCATGGGCTCTGAAACGCTGGTTAAAGACGGTGGGCTCCTGTAGCCCCTCCGTGGGGGCCATCAGAGCTGCCGTGCTCTGCTCTGGGACATGAGCTGGGATGTGTGGCCTGGAGACAGGAGAACAATGACCGGTGGGAGGCTGCCAGAAGGGTCTCTTTCCCTGGCATGTCCCACGGTCTGCCGGAGTGTGCTCTGATGCACCATCTCTCAAGACCCCAGAATGGGCGTGGGCCAGCCTTCAGAGGAGCATGTTCTTTGCCCCCATGACGGAGAGCCCCCCAGAGAGCCCCCCAAAGGGTAACAGCAGCCCATGGGTGGCCAGCCCCAGTGTCACCCCTTTGCATGTCACAGTAGCCTTTGGATGTAGGTGCTGATGGTGGCCCATTTGCGGGTGGGGAAACTGAGGAGGAAGGAGGCTGCTGGGCCTGCCCTGGGCCACATGAACCCAGACACCCCAGAGCCCTCACCCCCCCACCTCTGCACTCGGCCTCCGTCTGCAGGGTCAGGGGCCTTATCTGAACCGCCCTCTCCACCCCGCCAGACCGATTACTTCCACCTTTTCATCTGTGTGGCCATCGTGGCCATCTACGGGGATGACGTCATTGAGCAGCAGCTGGCCACCGACCAGATGCTCCTGCACTTTGGAAACCTGGCCATGCACATGAATGGGGAGCTCGTTCTCAGGAAGGTGAGCATGGCCCTGCAGGAAGCCCTGCCTTCCCTTTTTTCCAGAGCCCCGCCCCTTCACTTCCAGGCCCCGCCCACAGCCCCCCAACATAGGCTCCGCCCTCCATGTATGCAGAGGCCCACCCCACACAGCCCCTCTGGAATGCAGGCCCCGCCCCCACACTCCACTCTGGATGCTCCCCACCGACGCCCAGGGGGCCCAGAGGGCAGCTTGTCCGCTGCTCGGGGCACCCATCAGGCCATGCACCTGAGCCTCCCTCTCATGGAGTGAATAGATCCCTTGGGTTGGTAGGTAGGTCCTCCTCCTTGGGGCATCGCGCTCGCCGTCCACAGCCCGAAAACTGAGCAGGAGGCTTAGGGAGGGGAGGGTGGCTACTTCTCATCCAAGGTCAGAGAAACAAAGGAGAGCTTCCTCAGCCTCCCACCGCCCAGCCTCCTGCTGGAGATGCCACTTCTTAAGCTCTCTGGTGCCTTCCAGGGCAGTGAGGAGGGGCCCGGGGCCAGCCGCCAGGTGGGTGGAAAGAGGGCTTGAAGAGGTCACTGTCCCCCACAGGGTGGTGGAAACACCCTGCAGGGCAGAGGGCTGGAGCCATGGGGCCAAGCTGAGCCCAGAGGGACAGGCAGGCCCTGCGCCGCTTTTGGCTGCCCTGTCCATCCTCCGTATGAAGGCCACTGGAGGAGCCTTCTTTGTCCCAAGCCCCATGGGAGTCCTGCTCAGAGAACCGCGTGGGTCTCAGCCGGACCAGGGAGGCTGAAGGGACGGGGCAGGCAGAGCCCTCACCCTGACCTGGCTCAGGGTGAGCCGCGGGCGTTGGCTACTGCTGCCCTAGCTCTGGGCCGTCCCCCCACCCCTCCTCACAGCCCGTCCTCTCTGTCTGCAGGCCAGGAGTTTGCTGTACCAGTTCCGCCTCTTGCCGCGGATCCCCTGCAGCCTGCATGACCTGTGCAAGCTGTGTGGGACGGGCATGTGGGACAGCGGTTACATGCCTGCCGTGGAGTGCACCGGCCAGCATCCGGGGTCAGAGAGCTGCCCCTTTGGGGGCACCGTGGAGACACCTTCGCCCAAGCCCTCCAGGGAAGGCAGGAAGGGCCCCAAGACGCCTCGGGAAGGCTTCGGTTTCCGCAGATAGGTTGGGCTCCCTGTGCTGGTCGAGGGGTGAGGGGACCTCAGCCAGGTCTCGAGCGTGTGGGAGTGGGTGGGGATGGGCATGGAGGGGATGGGATGGTAGAAATGTAAGGAAAATGCCCTCGGGCGACATGAAGGGAACCTTTTCATATTAAGGACAAAAGCTGAGTCCAGAAGTGACAGAAGTAAAACCTGCCAGCTGCCCAGAAAAAAGTCAGCTCCCAAAACCCAGCGGGACCAGAATGCATGGCCACCCCACCTGGAGACACACGCGGGCCAGGTTCTCATGTTACCTGCCTTTGATGGATCTGGATGCGTCCCAGGAGTTCCTCCAGCTTCATCAGCTGCTAAAGGGCATTGCCAGGCATCGGGGAAGGCGGGACAGGAGAGGTCTTCCTGTTCACCCACCAGTGCCAGGCGAACGCAGAACAAGGGGGTCCTTGCAGGCCCAGAGACATCTTTGCAAGCCGGACACACCTCATAAGGCCTTCTCTGAGTGAGCCAGTCACACTCCACAGCTTCTCCAGATGCAGCTGCAAAGCTGATGTGAAGACATCTGCCAAAAGAAAGAAAAGCCCCGCTGATTTCAGGGTAGAGAAGTGTCAGAGCAGCGGGGCTGGGGCTTCAACACTGTCCACCTCGACATCCTGTCCTCCTGGAATGTAAAGGACTCTGCCACCCGTGAGCCGGAGCACCAGCTGTTGAAGTGCTGGACTCCTCTCCCTTAGTTGGGAATTGCTACCTGTGGTTCTCTGGCATTGTTTAAGGCCACCCGCACCAGGTACAGGAGCCAGCTGGGGGCTGGAAGGATCGAAGTGTGTGTGTGTGTGCACAGAAAATCCTCGGAAGGGAGTCTGCAGTGTTTGAGGCAAGGGACAGTATATTAACTGACCGACCAAGACAAAGGCACCTGCACGTGCTAGAAAGACCCCTGCCTCCTTGCAGGGCCTGCGGTCTGCTGTGAACCAGGCCTTCTGTGAGTGGCTTCTCAGGTGGTGGGACGCCGGGGCAACCACAGCACAGTCGCAGTCACTCAGGGCACCTCTGCTTTCTGCGTGGGAACCAGGTCTTCCCAGCACGCTCTCCCTCCTCCTCAAGATTCTCATCAGTTGCTCCTTCTTGGATTTAGAGAAGGACAGACAAGGGTGTGGGAGGGCTCCCAGCCAGTGTAAAGGCGTGGGGCCCTTTGCACAGGAAGCCACCTCTTGAACTGGTGAGAGCAAGGAGCCTTGAATCCTCCTGCACATCCTTCTGGGGAGAAAAATCCTTGAAGTGCTGAGAGTCCTCGTGGAGACACAGCCCCACCACATGAGGCTGCTTCCTGCTCTCAGCTTTTCTCACCAAGAGTGGACGCTGCTGAGTGGCACCACTTTAAAAAGATGTTTATCAACAGGAAAGAGGAAGTTATCAGCCTCCTCCCTTCTCAGCTTCTCTTCTCTCCGTGAGCCCAAGTCCTCCAGCAGGCAGGAGACTGAGACTGATACTTCCAAGTTTCCTGGCCCTCTGTCCCAGAGCCTTTTGGGGAAACCATCCTGGAGCCTTGTCAGTGCCCAGATCTTGGGGTGCTGACCATTATAGTCCAGCAGCAGGGTCCAGGCTGGATGAGGGTGGATTTCTCATCTGCTCTGCTTCTGGGGAAAGAGAATTGCCTTTCTATGTTGGCTCCTGATCCACTGGAATTGGCCCGAGTTACCCAGACACTCTGCTGACTCCTTTAGAGACCACTTCCCCATGAACAGGCATACCAGTTACCCATTGCCACAGTAAAGCTGCATAGCAAGTAGCCCCCAAACATGGTGGCCCCAAACAGCACGCACGCACCTAGCACAGGAGTCTGCAGGTCAGCAGCTCAGGCTGGGCGGTTCTGGGCTGGGTTGGGCTTACTCCCATGCCTGGAGCTGTTGAGCCCAGCAGAATGCTGACGCTCACAGAGGCCGGACTTGGCTCTCCTCCACGGCTCTTGCATCCTCCCCGCAAGCCAGTCCTGGCCAAGGCAAAGGTGCAGAATCAGAAGTGTGCAGGCGCCTTCCCAAACCTTGGCAGATGCCACCCCTGCTGCCATCCCTTTGGCCAAAGTAAGTCACATGCGCTGACCCAGCACCTAGAGGGGTGGAGAAGTGGACCCTCCCTTGCAGTAAGAGAGGTTGCACAGTGACGTGGTGAGGGGCTGGGAACTCACGAGGGAACGCGGAACCGGGCAGCTGGCACAGCCTACCAGCACCACCAGGTAGCCCTGGTCCAAATAGCACTGTCTTGGAACTTGCCTTCTAGCAGGGGCATGACTTCCCCAGAAGACACAGGAGATGCCTCAGAGGGGAAAGAGTGCTCCCCCCTCCCCACGCTCTGAAGCAGGAGAGCGTCCGTGCATTTTACTACGAAACCTTGTGCCTTTGGGCTGCTGTGACCGCGTGGGGGAGAGGGAGGGGATCCCGGGTTCCCCCACATTGAAGGGTCCTGGGTGGAAAGCACTCCTGAATCTCCTGGCTCCCACGGCCTCTCACTCCCACAGCTCCCCAAGACCTTGCAGCAAGTGCCACCCCCACCCTCACTGCTCCCCCCTCTCACCCTGTGGGCTGAGCCAGGCCCCACTGAGATCTGGGCTTCTTGGGACTTTGAAAGCCAAAGACGTGGATGCGTGGGCTCTGGAGGACCCACTGCTCCAGAGGGATGAGAAGGCCCGCCCCTGCACGGCTCCCTTAATCTGGATGCAATTAGAGGAAACCAGCCAAAAACCCTGCGGCAGCTGTTGCCCCAGGATTCTTCCCAGCCAGCAACAGGCATCAGGGTGATAATTCAGTCATTAGACTTCTAGCCTCCCCACCTGCCAGCACGTGCAAGTACAGGACCAACCACCCGGCCCGGCCGTCCTCGGCGATGCTGCTTGTTTAGCCCATTTTTTTTTTAAATGACACTTAATGTTATTGGCCTGATGTGCATGTGCACGCATGCTTAAAAGTTTCCCCAGCACTAATGTCTGCGCTGGTGTTTCCCGGGGTCGCCGGGGCCTCTGAGAAGAGAGGGCGCCTTTGATGCGCACGTTGCTGGCACGGGAAGGGCAGCGGGGCGCCCTCGCCAGCCCTGGGGGGTTCACTCTCCCAGGAAGGAGGGGACAATGTCAGGACGAAGCTGCACCCTCGGAGGTGGGGGATGCACAGCTAGGGAAACAGTCGGGGTTGGGGTCTGGTTAGGTGCAGAGGGAAATGGTGTGCTGTTCCAGAAGGTTCTGCCTTAAGTCCCAGCGGGGAAGACTTAGAACTCACAAGTCAAGGGAATTGGTGGTCTTGCGCCAGTTAGAGTGAGAGGGACGGATGGGCTGGGGAGGGGCCCCTGGCCCACCTCTGCAGAGGAGGAAGGTCTGCGGCCCAGAAGGGCAGTTCCGTTGGCAACCTTGTCCTGATCAGCTCTCAAGCGGGATGGAGGTTTTTGAACCTAGGACCTTTGAATTTTCCGTAAAAGCCTCCTGGGGGCAGGCGGCTGGACAGGATGAAGGCGCTGGTCCTGAAACGAGGGCAGTAGCTGGCAGGGGCCACCCAGCTCCGACCCTTGATGGGTGGACGGAGGACACGGGGCAGAGTCTGTGGACCACGGTGGGGGGCTCTAGGGCTCTCCCCTCTGCTTCCTGTGAGGCCCCCCGAGCTCTTGTCTGCTTCTTGTTCGGTAGAAATAGGTTCCGTGCCGGGAGGCTAGAGGGTGGCAGGGACGCCTGGGTTCAAGGGGCAAGGGGAAGGGAGCCTCTTCCAGTTTGTCTGCCCAGCAGGGGACCGTGGAGGCTGCCCTGCCTCAGAGGAAGGAGGAGGAGTTCCCCCGGGGAACCCCACACATATGCAGGGGTGCAGGACTGGCCTTCGAGCTGTAGCAAGGGAGGGAGCTTGCGGGTCTGGCCTGAGGCTGGGCGCTTCCCTGGAGACCCAGGGGGACCAGACTCTCCAGGATCTGATTAGCCCAGCGTTGCAAAGGCAGGCTGCAAGGCTGTCCCTCGAAGAGAAAGCATTCTGTCCCCAGTCGTCCCTGGCTCTGAGGGAACTGCCCCCAAACTAAACAGCTCATCCCTCTTCCCCCAAAGTTGTGAAGCCTGAGGACAGGACTCTACCGTAGTGGGTGAGCAGCACTGCTCAGCAGGAAGGCTTACCTAGGGGCCAGGAACCTGGTTCTTGCCCTCCTCTGACCCTTCCCAGGTGCATGACCTTCCTGCCCCCTGAGCCTCAGTTCCCTTGTCCTGGAATGAGAATGGTGCCACCCTCCCCGCCTAGCTCACAGGACTGCGTGGGGACCCTCCGGGTGAAGGTGTCATGAGGATGGTTTACCAGCCCCAGGGACCTCACCTGCCACTCAGGGAAGAGACCACTGACTTGGCCGAGAGGCGACGTGCTCCCGACCCGAGAGCTCGCCCTGCTTTGGGAGTCAGCAAACTCGCTTCCTTCCTCACATCCAATTTGCTGCGTCCCCAGCTGAGGGGGGCCTCTCTGTGCCTCTTGTGTGACACTCACCCCATGCCGCCCCACTCCTGCCACGAGGAAGGCCAACCACTGGCCCTGGCGAGCCCTCAAGATGTGTCTGTGTGCGGCGTGCCTCACTCAGCAGCAGGGACGCGGTCCGTGCCTCAGGGGCTCCCCCACGGCTGGGACCCACCCCCCAAGGGGGGCTCCGGCCTCCTGGGTCAGACTGTGGGGACCAGAGACGGCTGCCCCCGGGGGGCGGGGGAGCAGGCAGGCGTTCACGCAGCCCGCCAGCACCTGGCCCCAAAACGCGTGCTGAATTTCTAGGTAGGAAGGCAGCATTCAAGTTCAGAGACCGAGTCACACGGCTGTCTTCTCTCCAGCGCCTTGGGTTAGTCAGAGGGCAGGGTTTCTGTTTAAGGGAAAGTTTCATGAAATTTCCACCGCTACCAAGAGATTACCAGTGTCCTGTTGGCAAGTCATTTATTCTCTGCATTTTATTTTGTTTTGTTCTTTACTACAATCGCCCGCTGGTCCGGCTGTGCCCCAGGCTGGGGACTGGCCACCCTGAGCCCTGGGCCACAGCTACCACAGTGCTTCCGGCTCTCACGGATTCTACAGCAAAGTAAATAAAAACACATTGACAACGAACGTATGTTCTGTGGCACCTCTAGGAGAAGGTCCCGGGAGCTTTGTAAGGTCAAAATGTGGCAGCTTCCAGGGCTGGGCCAAGGGGTCCCCCAGGGAAGAGCAAGGAGGGTCGGGGGGCAGGCCAGCCGCAGGCAGGCCCTGCTCTGGGGAGCTTCGGGCCAGGGTCTGTCGGGCGCCCAGAGGGGACAGGCGCTTGGCCTGCGGCGGGGAGGAGAATTTGGGAAATGCTGGGAAATGCCCGTGAACCCCAGCAACCAGGGGCCCCGAGACCGGCCCCAGTGCCTGGAAACACAGTGTTTTATTGAGACTTAGCTGTCAGGGCTCCGATTTCAGGAAAAGCTGGAGTCTTGCATTTGTGAACTTTTTAAGGAGGCAAACAAGATGAATTTGACCTTGTTAGGGGTGGGAATTAAAGGAAGAATTCAGACATCAGCTTCTCCATGCCCTGGAGCCCCGCTGGGGGGAGCGTGCCCTGAGGGCTACAGGGAGGTGGGCGAGGAGGCTGGGCCAGGCCTGCTTCTCCTGCAGCGTGGTGGGGGTGGGCTCCCAGCCCTAGCCCAGTGCCTGTGGGATTGATTGAGAGCCGGTTGGTGTGTGCCTTTCCATCCTTCTGCCTGCGACAGGAGGAGGGCCCAGGCAGCTCTCCCGAATGTCTGCACTGCTAGGGGTCTGCTGTCTGCGGGATCTGTCTCACCCTCCACCCTCACCCTCTGGGCCTGGCCCAGACGTGGAGAGTTTCTTCGCCCCTTCTCTGCAGGCCAGGGTGCCCCTGCCTGAGGCTGAGTGGCCATGCAGCCGGGAGGGGCAGCAGACCCAGTGATGCAGCAGCCGCAGTCCATGGCTGGTGGCTTTATCTGTCCTTTATCTGTCCTTTTAGGGGTGAGAGGCGCTGCTTCTCCCTCTTGTGGCCCTAACACAGGATGTGAAGCGTCAATAATGGCCGGTGAGGGGTGAGTGCAGGCAGAGAGGGGGCTTGGAGCCAGCCCCCATTACCACCCTCCAGGACACAGCCATGGGTCAGTTTGTCCTCAGGAAGGGACGGTCCTGCCCCTCAGATCAGCCCTGCAGGGGGTGAGGCCCATCATGGCCTCCACCTTAGGCCATGGGCCAGCCCAGGAGGGCCTTTCAAACCTGTCAGGCAGCAGGCTCCCTGGGTCTGGTCCAGCCAGGCTGCTCCATTGAGCGTTTGTCTTTGCTCTGCTCTGATTCTTCCATAAGTAACAGCCATGTGGTCACGGCCCCAGTCGTGTGCCACCCCTCGAACAGGCCTGGCCCTCTGTTGTCCTGTAGTCCTGGGTCTGGGCCTGGGGGCTGCTTGTCTGTTGCAGCGTGGGTGGGCCGCCTGTATCACCCCAAGGGAGCCCCTTCCATCAGCAGAAACCTTCTGGAGGGGAAGGAGCACCAGGGCTTGACAAGTTTGGGAGAAGCTTGGAAGAAAACCACAGTGAGAACAGAGCCCCAGTCGTCTCTGCGAGTTATCAGGTCACACGAGTGGTCTTGTTATTGAAGGGGACACAAGCTGGCCTCCTGTGGGCATGTGTCTTCACACCCCAACCTCCTCACTGCCATCGGGGAGGTTGCCACCTGAGGGTCACACCCAGCCACTGTCACACGCTCTGCAGATTGGAGGACACCTGCCAGTGGCCTCACGGACCAAATTCAGATGTTGGTCCCCGGACACCTCTGAAGTCATCATCCTCCTGAATCCACTCCCGCCCCCTCAGGTGAGGCCCTCTTCTCTCCGTATCTCAGGAGAGTAACCAGATCTCTGGGCTCCTGGGGTGTGTACTGTGTAATTTAGACAAAGCGGTTTGAAAATATGCCATTCATTCTCCAAATACGATAATACATCCACCTTGATAGGTCACATCACCGGCAATCTGACACTGAACAAAAGAAGGCACTTTATATTTTGAGTTGTTAGAGCGAATGGCTGAATGATTTTCTAAATGGATGCTTGGATGCTGAAACTAAGATGGTACAACAGAGGGATAGTGCCACAGTCTGGGTATAGCAGCCCCTCAGAAGGGAGGAGCAGGTCCAAAACCCCCTCAACCAACAAGAAATGTGTGTAGTGCAACAAAGTGGAACACTTTCACTGGAGACCAGACACAGCGTTCCCTGAGTTCATTGATTCCTGGCCATGAATAAGCACAATAGAAAAAGACACCAAGGGTCCTAGTGGCCACAAGTTAATGGTGAGTGAGCACAATAGCCTGGCAGTTTAAAAACCTAATAGTAGCATACAGCAATGGGCAAGGCCCAGGAAGCCTTCTGGGGTAGGAGGTCAGAGCCTTGGATTGGGTCACTGGAGAATTATGGCCAGTGCCTGTCTGGATGCCAGCTGCAGGGGGATGGGTAGAAGATTCTGAAGACTAAAAAGACCTCAAAGGACAAAGGATGGGACCTTGTCCAAAATAAAGACTGAAAGATAGTAGATGCGATCCAGGGCCTATGACTTAGTGATGAAAGTGCCAACTAGCTGTGCCCCACTTCTCTGGTGGGAGGAGCTGGGAAGAGGCGCTCACGGTCCCTGGAGGTGATGCCAAGGGGCTGGGCATCAGGAGGGCCACTCTTGAGTCACCGACCTCTTGGTGTCCCATCCCCTCTACCCTCCAGGACTCTTGGTGTGGACCCATCCTTCGTGGGAGAGGCCCGTCCCTCACAGGAGTCCTCACTGTCCAAGGTGCTCAAGTGCAGGAGGTGTGTGAGTCAGGAGTTCTGGCTTTTCATATGAGTGCAGCTGGAAGCCCGCTTTCTGATACAGGGTCTCAGTGTCCTTCTGTAAAAGGAAATCCAGGCGTGCTACGACAACCAGCTGAGATGGAAAGCCGACGGGGAGTATACACTGTGAGGTGGGTGGCAGGCGGCATCGCCCTGTGAGGCCAGTCCCCCGGGGCAGCGTCAGGTGTCCGGGCCCTGCCCTCTTTCCTGCCCACCTCCTGCTCCTTTCGGAAAACTAGGGAAAAAAAGGTGCTGGGACCCTCAGCCCTCTGGGGGAATCCCACCCGCCTCCCCAAATGGCAGGCACATTTCTATTTTCAAGCACATACTGCCTTTCTCCAAAGCCTGGGCATCCTTTGGATTTTCTGATAAATCCCCAGGTTCTGATGAGTGATTAATTTAGATGGGAGTTTCCCAGCTCCCCCCTTCCCCCCCGCCGACAACCCCCCCCCCCGCCATTCTTGATCTTACTGCTCGACTGGGCCACATGACTGCCTGAGTCAGGCTGATAAATAGCTGTGAACTTTTAGGGCTTGGAGTCAGCAGCCTGGAGCAGAGTGGCAAGGAGGGGGTGGGAGGTGTCCAGGCACGAGGATGAAGGGGTGAGGGTATTTCCAGGGGAGGTGGACTGCTACCGCCGAACAGGGATGAGAGACAAAGAGCTCAGCTCTTCCACACAGTGCCCGGGACTCACACTCACAGCTGACAGTGGGAGGCAGGCTCTTCCAGGGTGAGACCCAGGACCCGGACTCCGGCCAGTGCAGAGCTGCCCCGCAGGCGTTTCTTCAGGAGCTGGCAGGTGGGACAGCGCAGCAAGGCTGGGAGTTGGTACCCGCCTCCCTGCAGCTTCCGCCTCCCCTTCCCCAGCCTGCGGCATCTCCCCTCCCCCATGCAGTGGCTGAAGGATTCTGCAGATTTGAGTCCTGCCAAAAAAGACCACTGCCCTTACCCTCAACCCACTGGGCCAGAGTGCAGTCGCCTCAAAGAGGTTCCCAGGTCCCCAAAAGAGGGAGAGGCCCCCAGAGTCTGAAATGCAGCTACTGGGTCACCAAACCAGCCTGGCCTCCTGGGTCCCCGCACCAACCCTCCACTCCCATTGTGAGCCTGAAGCTGACCCAGAATGCCGAGGTCTGCTGGCGAATGGCCTTCTGGGCCCCCAGAATCTGGTCTCACCCTGCTAGAAAGCGTCCCAGGGACGAGAACAGACTCCTGCGGCTCTCGCCCCGGCCAATAACGGGTACCCAAGAGGCTGGCAAAGCCTCGGCACGACAGGGCTCCCCGCGGGGGCTTTCTTTTCTAGAACGCAGGTTCCAAAGTTTGGGTCGGGACCTGCTTGGCATGGCCTGCCCCCTAGGCCCTGGGACCCCTGAGGAGCTTTGCAGGAGGCTGGAGGCAGGCTGCTTGGCCTCCCCACTCCCGTTCTCAGCTGTCCTGATGAATCCCAGACACAGACCCGGCTGTGGGATCCAGCAGCACTGGCTCGCTCTGCAAAGTCTGGGCTTCTCACCAGGAACTGGTCTCCGGGGAGGGAGGAAGGGAGGCGGCAGGCGCTCCCGTCCCCGCCCCACCCATAAGAGGCCTGGGGAGCTGGGGTCTCCGAGCCTCCAGCCCCACCAGGGCCTGGTCAGAAGGTGGCGTGTGTGGTCACAGCGGGGCCCCGCGTCCTCAAAAATAATCCTCAGCGCTAATTCCCATTTCCCCAGGAAGAGGGCTGGCGTCACTCAGATCCATCCCACTTTCTGCAGAAGGGCATTGTTGCTCCTTCTTTTGATTTCACACCCAGCGGGCCTTTTCTCCGAGTGGGGGTCCTGCCCTATGCCCGGCACACGCCTCGGGGACACACTGAGGGCAGGGAAAGGCACCAAGGGACAGAGGCACACAGGACACGACAGTGGCTGGGGCTTCCGGAGGGAGGGGGCGCGGGGAGTGGAGGGGACACAGGGCGGGGACTGGGACGGGAGTGGGGAAGAGGGGCAGGAGCGAAGGGAGCAGGAGGGGGGCCCCTCCATCCCTCCCGGGCCCGCTGATCTAATCACACCAGGTGTGCTCCAGATAAATATTAATAACCCGGTGACAGAGGGAATTTGGGAGAATCTAATTCAAAGGGCACCATGTAAGCTGGCAGCCTTACTAAGGAATCACTCCCGGTGAAACCCAAGAGCCAGGAGAGGACACACAGGGAACCCCGAAGAGGGCCCTCAGAGGAAGAGGAAACCTCCCACCCACCCCCACAGCTGCCCACGGCAGGACATGATGTCTGGGTGCCTGGCTCCAGGGCCCTTCGAGGCCCCCTGCCCACCCCTGCCCTGGCCCACCCCTCCCAAGCACCACCCTGGGTGCTAGCCTGAGGCTAAGGCACCTGGCCACCCCCCACCATCCCAGCACGTTCACCTCCAGCTCCTCAGCCTCAAAAGAGCTCCCTGGGTACCTGGGTTTCTCCGGGGGGCACTGAGGTCCCTCAGTAATGCAGACCTGACGTCCCCCATGGGGGCCAGGCCCTATCCGCTGAGAGATGACCGTTCTTGCATTGGGCAGAGTCCTCATCCCCGATCCAGACTGGCCCCGAGCCATGACCAGCCAGCTTGGCAGTGTCGGTCTGCCTGGTGGGTCTCTTGTCATGGGATTCACAGGCTCCCAGGGCCCATTTTCTCTTGAAATCAAGATTTATTTGCCACCACCCCCCCCCCGGCGTGAGCTAATGGTGCTCTGTGGCCTTCGTTGCCCTGGCTTGGTTCAGCTGGAGCAGGAGGAGCTGGGCCTGGGGCAGCCGTGGACAAGGACAAGTAGGGCCCTGAGCGCAGCCGAGGTCCCTCCTGGGCTCCACCACGCGGCAGCCCAGCCCCTGCCCTCCGTGGCCCCGGCCACGCCCTTGGCAGACAGATGGACGGCCTGTCCGGACAGGCTACTCAGCTTCTGGGACCCAAACAGCGGCATCACTAGCTCTTTAGTCTGTGTTTTGGGGTAAACAGAGCTCTCTCTCCAGTCCCCACTTCCCCCGCAGGACTGTCTGCAGGGGAAGCCCCTGGGAGGGGTGGGGCACCTGGCTGGGGGGGCCTCCTCGGGGATGCCCAGGAGGAAAGGGCTTAGTTCATCTAGTACCGCTCCCGGCAGGGGCTCAACCCTCCTAGCCACACACATCCTGTCAGTCCGGAATAACCCCCATGACGGAGAACTTACTCCTTGGCCGGGAGTCATGGGACCTCTCCGTGGACTAGACAGGCCTGAGGTGAGCCAGTGAACACCGAGGATGGGGGCATTTGGAACACTGACCCTGCAGAGGCCTTTCCATCCATCTCAGCACTTAATACTTACAGCAGCCAGATGGGGGCAGTGCTGGGTTTACCCTATTTCTAAGAGCAAGAAACAGAGAGGTTGAATAACTTGCCCAAGGTCACCCAGCTGGCAGACAGCAGAGCCAGGACTGGTGCCCAGATCTTTCTGATTCTCCTATCCCTGTGCTTGGACAGTCTCCAGCCAAGAGCTTTGGACCATCCTTCCCTAGGGAAGGGGTCACCCTGAGCATTGTCCAGCAAGCACCATGAGTCTCAGTTTACCTGACTCTGCACTGGGATGCCCAAGCTCTCTCTGGATTCTCCCTGATGCCCACCCAGGGGACGAGGGGCAGGACAAGTGGGCTGGACATGCTGTGTGATCTCGGGCGTGATGCCTCCCCTCTCTGGGCCTCTGTCTGTGGGGCAGGAGGTTGGTGTGTGACCCCAGCCAGAGGTCAGAATCTCTACCTCTTCTAGGGGCCAGGAGCTGCATCCGGGAGTTCCATCCCCTGCAGGTGGGTGAGAAATACAGAGTCTCCTGCCTCGAGGTAGAGAGACACACCCAGAGTTGGATGCAGCCCTGGCCTTGGTCCTGAGGTCAGGGAGGAGGCCGAAGCCTGGGCCCAGAGGGCAGCTCTGGGATGGAAGGAGGGGCTCCTAGCTTCAGAGTTTCCCTTGAGGCAGGGAAGGCGGTCCCTTAAAAAAGGGGAAGCGAGGCCAGGCCCACTTGGAGCCAGAGGGTCTCAGGGGGCAGAAATGGGGAAGAGCAGGGCTGTGCGGTGTTAATTCTAAGTAACAGAGGCCATGCCTCTCACCCCACTGTCAGCTCCAGCCCCGGCCTTGCCGCCCGGCGTGCAGTGGGGAGTCGGGGAGAGTGAGCTCTGGGCTCTGCCGCAGTCCCCCAGTTAACCGCCTCAGCTGTGAGTGGGGCTCTTCGTGCGCTCCTCTCAGGGAGATTAGCAGTCACCGTGCATTGAACGCTTGTTGTATACCAAACGCCTAGTCCAGGTAAAGGATGTGTTTTCAGGGGAGAAACAGACTGGGGCAGGGGAGCTGCTTGCTCGAATCCACAGAGAGGAGTCACGGGCAGATTCGGAACCTGTAGGGTGGACTCTTCACAACACTCTGCACCCCTTCCCCGCTCCCTTGTTCCCCCACCCAGGGCCCTCCCTCCTAATTCACTGTCAGGTCAGGTCTGCTGTGTCGAGGGCCAGGAAGGAAGAGATGTGGGCTAGCCTGAGAGATGGTCATCACAAAAATCACACAGAGAACATACAGGAAGCTTGACAACTCCGCTGAGGACACGGAGGCCCAGAGGGAGTGATGAGTGAGGCGGGGGACCGGGGGCTGTGATGGAGGGGCACAGCTTGTCACCTGGAAGATGTCTGCATCCTGCACCCCACCCCACGGGGCTCGGCCACCCAGGAACGGAGGCCCACCCACCTGCCTTAAAGGGGTGCCACACCCCAGGTACCAGGAGGTCAGTTCAGGGTCAGAACGCACGAAGGGTGGTTATGCTCACTGGTCATGCGGCTCTGTGGCGTCTTCGCCCTGACCCTACATGAGAATCTCCTGGGGACCTGAAACCAGGGGTGCCTAGACCCCTCCCAAATGCACGGGGAAATGGAGGAGGCCCCATCTGTTTGAAGGTCCCCTGCAGCCTCGGAGTGGACGCCCCAGCCCTGCCCTATAAGGGGACTGCTCCCCAGTGAAGCCTGGTGCTCCCTCCCTGCCCCTCCCTCCCCCGAACCCAGTCTGACCTCTGGGGCTGCTTGGAGGTACCCACCCTCCTCCCCTGGGGAGGCCCTGGGTGGGATCTTCCGACACCTAGGACCCCCAGGGCTCTTTTCATCTCACCCACACCCCTGCTTGTATATTCTGGCAACCACAGAGGTTGCCAGCACCTGCAAGCTTAGAACTTGACAGATACCCAACTTGCTGGCTTTCCACAGCGTTGAGCTGATGTGGCCGCCGGAGGCCTCACATCGCTTGTGAGAGAAGAATCAGCCCCAGTGAGCACCGCCAGGCCTGCCCCGCCCGCCCCGGCCTTCCGCCATCTCTGGGGCCACCGACGCAGGGCTCCTGGGTTGTAGCATGTTCTGGGGGAACAAGGCGGGACCAGCAATGCCAGGGGGCGTGGGGCTGCTCTCACCTCCACTCAGCTGGGCCCCACACGCCCCTAACAGCCACGGCCTGTCCTCTCGTCCTGTGACCCCATAGCACCCTATAGCTTCAGGCCCTGGTCCCCAGGAAGAGCAATGCTGAGAGAGACTGGGTTTCTGGGGCTCCAAGGCCGTCTTCCATGGCGGCTGTCAGCCCGGGCCTAGTCCGAGGCCACGCGGGTCTCCCCTAATTCGGACTTTGACTCAAGGAGTGGGTGGGGGGCTGCATCTGTATTTGAACCCCACATTCCTGCATCCACTGTGAGACTTCAGCACATCACATGGCTCTGAACTTGAGTGCCAGCAACTGGACACTGGTTCTACCTCCCAGAGCTGGCTTCCCCACACCCACCACACCTGGGACTGCCCTCTGGGACCCTCACAGTAGGCAGTGTGTCAGAGGTACGGCCCCAGGGCCCCCACACCCAGCACGGAGCCCTGCCTGCAGCAGCCTCCTGGTGTTTGCTGAATAATAAATTAATAAACAAGGGCCCCTCCCTGGCGCTCAGCAAATATTGTCAAGAAGAAGGCACGTCACTGCCAATACAGACACATGTCAGAGTACACAGACCATAAAAGAGGCTGTGGCAAGTGCTGAGGGGGCCGATAAGATTAGATCCCAGATGCAGAGGCCGGCTCAGAAGGTCACCGAGGGGTGCACAGGGCGGAGTCTGAGAATTTTCTCGCCGCTCCCCGGCATCCTCTGTGCATCGAGGGCCCTTTGGTTCTGATCCAGTGTCTCTCACTGTGTGACCTTGGGCAGATCGCTTAGCTTCTCTGAGCCTCGTTCTGCTGCCGGTCGCACGCCGTCAATAGCAGTGCCCACCTCTCACACTTGTTTAGGGAGTTCAGTGGTAAGTGCGAGGTAACACGCAGAACGTGTCACATGCGCCTGGCCTGTTGGAAGCCCTCAGACGGCAGCCTTGTCGTTAGGGCCTGCCTCACGCACACGGAGTACACAGCTGCTGGACAGGGTGAGGGGCTTGTCCCTTGTCCTCAGTGCTGCTGCCGTGCACAAGCCCCCTGTCACCCACAGCCCCACCTCTGGGCCTTGCCCTCCAAGGGCTCAGTGCCTGCCCCACGGCAGGTGTGACAGGCAAAGGCCAGGGGACAGGGGACTGCACTGTGGGCCCAGCTCTCTGTCCACTCTTTGTCCAGTCCCCACGGCACCCTGCAGGCAGGCAGGCAGGCAGTTCCTGGGCCATTTCGCAGATGACAAAACCAAGGCACACAGAGTTTGTGGAACGTGCTTATGTCACTTGGCCTGACTGGGGCCAGCCCAGAGGGAATCGGGGATGTGTGGACACAGAGGGGCAAAGAGTACAGGCGTCCTCCAGATGGGAAGGCCACCTGGGCATGGCCACAGCTGGGGTTTGCTGCAAACCTGTGCTCAGCGCCCTTGGTCAGGGAGGGACCACTGTGACACTCGGGTCTCCTACCCCAAGGCAGCACCAGTGCCCTGGGGCCCTATGCACCCTTCTCTGGCTGAGGGGCTGAGGGTTCCAGGAGACGGGACCTGTCTGTAGCGTAGATGAGCATCTGCTGGATGTGACCCCGGGCTGGGCAGGGAGCAAGGGCCTCCCACATAGCCTCATAGGATTTGTGTCTTTCACGGGTCTTATTTTCAGTTGCGGGACAGGGCTGTCAAAGCACTGTGACCCTGGAGGTTTGGCTTGGGGGGAGGTGGTGGCAGGGGAATGGGGGTCCCTGGAGCTGCATGGAAGGATGAAGGGATCATCAGAGGAGGGGCATCTCCCCAGGAGGGTCTCATGTCCCTGAGGAAGGGCCAGGGGAGCTGGGCCAAGGCCTCCAACCTGGGGGAGGGACTCAGAAACACGGTGAGTGACAGGGCTGCTGGCCAGGGGCCACCAAGCTGGGGGAGGGGCACTGGAGTCCCAAACTTGGGAGGCCGTTGTTGACCTAAAACAGTAAAACAACCAGTTACTTTACCAGCAAAATGAGTTTACCTGGGAAAGGAATTACAATTTGGTACAAGTAACCTATGATAAACTACAGGCAAGTCCAGAGAATAAAGAAGCACCTTCTTTTATAGAGGAGAATGGGGTTGAGAGGAGCTGTCATGAACAAAGCGCTCATTGGAGGAAACTAGGAGGTGAATGTGTCGTGGCTTTTCATTGGCTGAGTTGTGACAGTCTCTCATTGGCTGGGCTGTTGCCAGGCAGAGAGAAATTCTTCCTTCCTTTGCTGTGGACAAGTAGTGACCTTCTTGTTGGAGATGCAAGGCGCTCTCTTGCTGTTGGGGCTGCAGCTGATGCTGAGTGTTGAACTGTGAGAGCTCCCCTTCTGGCCTCCCAAGTCAGATGATGCCGCAAAGCTTGATTGGCAATGTCCCCTCTGCCCCCACAGCAGCTCCACCTGCAGTGGAGGTCCCCCATTCCTGTGGCGGTGGTCTGGGGACCCCAGGTGCTACTTCTAGTGGATGGCTTGTGCCTACTGGAGAAGAGCCAAGAGCCTGGCACAACTGATGGCAAGGACTGCCAGTTCAGAACAAGGAGCGGCCTTGAGTTTCTGGGCCACAGTGGTTAGTCTACACAGTGAGGGGCTTGAGCTGAAGTGAATGCTTTCGGGGCCCCTACATGTGACAGGGACCAGCCAGGCACTCTAAGTTATTCCTCCCAGTGGCCGTGTTATTCTCCCCATTTCCTAGATTAGGAAATTGAGGACACAGAGAGGTTAAGCGAACTGCCTGAGGTCACACAGCTGCCTAGTGGCCAGCGCTGGGTCACTGCAGTTCCTCCCACTTTTGCCTTCCGTTCATTAGGTTGCTAACGCCAATGGGAAGATGAGCGCTCGAGAACAGGTACCACTAAGAAAGACTGGCCAAAATCAGGTCCCACGATGGGGGAGGGGCAGCTCGCACCAGCAAGCACTGAGCAGTGAGCAGGGAGGTAACAGGGCCCCCACTCCCCTGGCCTGGGCCCCCCGATTCCATCAGACAATGTCCCAAGGGAGAGAATGCACTGGACAACTGGAAATGACTGAGGACACTCAAGGCACAGCTAGTCCTCCCCACAAACTGGACACCAAAAGGGACAGGCTTATCATGGGATAAATAGGAGGCAGTGGAACATGATGGAAAATAGAAGCACACAGCTCTGGTTGGGATCCTATAGCGTTCCATCCCAATCTGCCTGCCTCAGTTTCCCTGCCTGTCCAAGGAGGAGGAAGTTACCACCTTCCACACAGGGTGGGAATGAGGAGTGAGTGAGTAATCCAGGTAAATAAAGCAGGTGCCTGGCACCGAGCAGACCCTCAAGGATCCAAAGCCGCTTTAGAGAATTTCGACAGAACCTTCTGAGAGGAAGCAGGCTCCCATGTCCTGGTCCCCAGTGAACCCGCGGAGGACATGGGAGATATTGAGCCGGTCCCCACCCCCTGTCGCCAAGGGGATGGTCAGTCCTCGGCCTGGCGGAGGCCCTGGGGGCCTCCCGGAGGGGCTGCTTGCTGGCTGTCCTCCGCTATCTCTCAGCCTTGAACTTTCTGTTCTGTGTTGCAATCAGCTCAGAAAGCGGCGTTTCTAAACCCCCTTCTTATCACCGGGAAACTTCTGACGCTACAATAGCCAATTGTGCAGCTCTCCTGGGTGCGGCTGAATTCCTGGACCCCTCTCCCCACACCTTTTTTTTTTTTTTTTTTGGTAGCTTTGGAACTATAATGATGCCATTGTGATTGGTCTGTTCAGGTGACAGTGTGACCCTTGAGTTTAGAAACATGAAGGATGGGGGGCAGGGACTAGGGGGCAGAGGAGGAGAAAGGGGGGACCCAGAGGCAGCCAGTGAGAAAATTAAGGGAAATCTTCTTAGAGCAACTAAAGGAAATTATCCTGCATAAATCATCCGCAAGTAGCAACACCTGGACTGGCTGGATTTGAAAATACGTACTTATTTGTCAAAACACCATTTTTTTAAAATTAAGAATAGAATATGTTCATAATTTTCACTGCCTCCTTGAGTCAGTAGGACTCGGCTGCGCAGAGTTGATAGAGATTCATCGGAACGTAAAGGAACACAGGCGGTCAGATAAGAAGGCTTGGTTGGCCCTGGGCGGCCGTGGAAAGTGAGGCAGGCCCAGCCCCTGGCTGGCTCAGCTCTGCGGCCCTGGGCTCCAGGGCTCAAGGCCTGAAAGGGAGCAAGTGGGGCGCCTTGCCTGCTGGCAGGGCCCTCGGTTCATGTGTGGGTGACGGCCACCTGCAGAAGCCCTGGACTGGGCCTCACACTCCTACCTCTGGTTCACCAGCCTGGGCCCCCAGGAGAGGGCCCTGCCCAGAGCCCTGGGTGCCACCTGACCACGGTCCCCTCAGCCCAGGGGACTTCCTGCCTCACCCGGGCTCCTGAGAAAACCCTGAGGGGCATTTCTTAGAACATTCGGCAGTTGCTGCGCGTTCAGAGGGACTTGGCAGGGGCCCCAGCAGCCAGAACAGGGAAGCAGATTGAATTCCGAGACCTGGAAGCCAGGCGCCCTGGTGGGGAGATCGGCGGGGCCAGTGTGGTGCCGGCGTGGATGCTGGGAGCGGTCACTTGGTGAGGACATCAGGCGGGCCTCCCGCCATGCTGCCCCCCACCCCGGGTCTCCGTCTGCAAAGTGGCACCTCCAAGCCTAACTCTTCCTTGGCTGGCTGGTCCAGGTAAATGGGGACATGGTGAGCTGGTGTTTGACACCCTGCCTACAACAGAGTCATTATTTTTGTTAAAGAAAAAAATGTGCTTAAAGACATTGGAATTTGCCCTCTTCTGAGTGTCTCACCAGCTTTACCCCACTCAGCCTTCCGCACAGGATCTGACTGGAAAGAGGGAGGCACTTGCTCAAGGCAAGTCGCTGGTCAGCCTCCAGTTTCGTGGCAGGAGCTAAACAAGCAACTGGGTGACTCCAGGGCCCACATGCCGTGGGGGCTCACGAGTCTCAGGCTGTATTTCTGCTGAGACCCCTTGTCACCCTGGGTGAGGGTCCCCAAAACTTGGACTTCAGAAGACAGACCTGGCCCAATGCCATCTTCCTACGTGGCCCGCGACCCTGCCCAGCAGGGGGCCTTCTGAGTCTGGGCTCTTGATGGACACAGCTTTGGAGAGCAGAGAGGGGGCGGCCAGGCCAGGGCTCACGGTTGGGAGGGGCGCACGACAGGGATAGGGCGGGCAATTCAAGCCAAGAAAGCACTCTCAGGTCGAGTCGGCCTGTGGGGGAGCCATGAGCACCCTGTCACTGTGCGGAGCAAGAAAGCCTGGAGCAGGTTCTGAGTAGCAGGTTTGGGGTCTACCAGATGACCTTTCCAGCCTTGTGAAAGGACCAAAGGCTCTGAGTGTTTAGTTCAGACCTGGGAGCGAGGGAGGAGGGAGTGGACTCAAGTCAGGGTGGGGCCAGGAGATGAGGAGGCCCACAGGGGCCCAAGGGAAGCCAGAAATGCATGTGTGTGGGTCCTGTCTGGCAGGGAGCCAGGGCACCCTGCCCTGTGTGCTGTGGACAGAGCCATGAGCCACAGGGTAGAGCCACTGGGCAGAGCCAGATGTGACGGGGACAGAGGCCACTGCAGTTGGGAGAAGCTGTCAGAGGAGGTGAGGTCAGCTGGGAGGGCTTCCTGGGAGAGGTGAGTCTCCTGCTGTCATACCTCCCTCAGGACACCCAGAGCTGGCAGGTCATCCAGGCTCTTGCCAAATAAGTGGCAGAAAAATCTAAGTCTTGAAAAAATAATAATTTATTGATGTGAAATTCATGTGCCATAAAACCAACCATTTTAAAGTGAACAATTCAGTGGCACTTAGCACATCCACAGTGTTGTGCAACCGTCACCCCTGTCTAGTTCCTAAACATTCCCGTCGCCCCAGGAAACCCCAGGCCCATCAAGCAGTGTCTCCTCATGCTCCTCACAGCACCTGGCAACCACCAGACTGCCTTCTGCATCCACGGATTTGCCATTCTGAGTATTTCATATCCTCAGTCATATCTTAAAGAGCAAAAAGTAGAGAGTTGGGACCCAGTCCCCTGTGTTTCCAGCTGTCTGGGCTAGAGCACATTTTGTCTCCCTCTGCCCCAGTTTCCTCATCTGAAAAATAAGCATAAGAATGCCACATAGTAGGGTTGTCCTGGGCATAGAGGGGTCATTGAGGCAGTGTGCTGAGAGCAGGGTCTGCCCCCGAAAGCCTTGGTGCATCTGAGCTGCTGTTGCCGTGAGCATCAGGTGTCAGGATAGTGTGGGACAGGACACCCTGCGGGGAGGGGTGGGATGAGCAAGCCTGGAAAGGCAAATGTGTTCTCCACGGGGCATGGCTCATGTGTGGAACCCCGTGCAGGTCACATGCGTGTTTCCAGTCTGCATCTGCTCCTTCCTATGTCTGTGACACTGGGCCTCAGTTTCCCCCTCTGGAACAGCAGCGCAGGCCTCACAGTGTTGGAGGGGGGAGGACCTGGCATGATGCGGTGGGGGTGGGGGGAGGGGTGCTCAGGAAGGAGTACTCCGAACAGGGTTGCAGTAGGGACCAGGGTGTCCTTGGGAGGAAAGGCCTGGATTAGGTAGCAGTGGGCAGGTGCCACAGTAGTAGGGGGCTGGAGGGACAGAGGGCCCCGCCTGAGGGCAGACCGGCAGGGCCCTGCTCCTCCCGCCTGTCCTCTGCAGCCGAGCTTTTGAACAAGTGGCTGGATGCTTCCTGTCCTGGCTCTCCTTAAAGGCGCTCCGTCAGCTCAGCTGTTACTGTCCCGGCTGGCTGGCGAGTGGCCATAAATGCACCCGCCACCTCCCCCACCCCCCCCACAAAGTGAGTGGGCCAGGTTTTATGTTGTAAGAACACTGTGGGGCGTCTCAAACACACCGCTAATGACAGGCATCATGAAGCAATAAAAGTGATGGGGCTGGTGGGAGGGGGCTGGCAGGAAGGGCGGGGGCGCCGGTCCCTGGCTCCCCTGGCAGTGGCGGCAGGAGCTCTCGGAGAATTGATTAGTCTTGGACGTGCTGACCTTTTTGTTCTTGAAAAATTGCTTTTGAGCAGCTGAGGCAATAAAAGTAAATTGATTCAGAGAGGACGAGGATGAAATTTGCGTTAGGCGGGGAGGGGCGGATAAACGCCTCCTGATGTCACACGCACCCCCTCCCCCAGTCCCAACCCCTGGGCAGCAGGAGGGCAGGACCTGAGAAGCCGGGCAGGCAGCGCTGCAGGGAGAGCCGGCCAGGCAGGGGCCTGGCGCACGCTCAGCAGGGCTTCACCAAATGTTTGGGCAGAGAAATGAAACTGATAGTGAAAAAGCGAGGGCCCAAGATGAAATAAAAAGAAGCAGGAGTGTGGGGAGGCAGAGGCAAAAAAGAGAAAAACACCTAGACGACAAAGCAAGGGGGATTTAGGCTAGACCAGAAGAAGGCAGTGAAGACCCAGAAGAAAACGGGAAAGGAGAGAAGGGATGTGACTAGCTCCTGGCCACTGACTGTGCCTGACCACCTCATCCCCACAAAGCCTTATTTTTGTCCCTATTTAACAGAATGAGGAAACTGAGGCCCAGGGAGTTCACGCCACCTGCTCAAGGTCACACAGCTGGGAAGTGGTCAAGCCCAGTTGAGCCCTCTGAGGGCAGGCGGGGGAATCCGGAGGGGGACCCTTTATAGAACCACTGCCAGCGCTCCCACCCTTCCAGCACCTAGGAGCTACTGTGAGCCTAACGCCCCCCCCCCAACCTGCCATGTCCAGGTGAGAGACTCAGGGCAGATAAGCAGCAGGTGGAGGCCTGAGTGTGGGGCAGTCTCAGCCTGCTGGCCCCTCACGGCCCAGAGCCCATTACCTCACTGGGGCCCTTGGGAACATGACATGAGTCCGGTCTGTGAAATCCAGAGCTATGGTTGCAGGTGCCAGAGACGTGCAGGGGGACTGGACCCAGCCGCTGGCCCAGTGCAGCTATGGGTCATACCGCTGGATTTGGGTTTGAGGGTTTGAGATGTGGAATCCTGTGACTTTGGTTGGAGTGTGTGGCCTCAAGTGGTGACTAAACACCAAATCAGGCCTGAGAAGGAAGTGTTTGATGTCACCCTAAAATGCAGGCATCCCAAGGGGAAAAAACCCAAACCCTGCCCAAGCTCTGTGAGCGATCCTGTCGCCGAGGCTGCCCTCTGCCCCCAGCTGGCCCCAGAGGGACCAGCCCCGAGTTAATCCTGGATCACACCCTGACACGCCGCCGCCCCCGGCCACAGGCACTGCACCCCGCCGGTCCCTCCTCTCCCAGTGTCTCACCAGGCACGCACCCCTGCGGCGCCCTTGCTCCTCGCCCAGCCTCGGGAGAGGCCGGGAGGCCTTGTTTCCTCTATATCCCCGGGAGGGTAAGGGCTTGCCGGGGTCTCCGCGGGGCCTGGGCTTCCTGCCTCCCTGGGTGTCAGCACGTGGCCGCCCGGGGGCCCCTGCCCTCCCACGCAGCTCCAGCGCTGGGTCACCTGACTGGAGCGGGCGGCCCAGGTTCCCTTGCAGTCTGCACCCCCAGCCCACCACAGGAGGGAGGGGTTGTGCGGACTCGCAGGGCGCCCCCTCCCCCTCCCCTCGGGGCTCCCCGGGGCGCGGCGGGCCTGGGGCGCGCTGGTTGCCTGGAGACCGCGCCGTTGCCAGTGGAGACGCGCACACACACACTCCCCCCCCCACCCCGCCCCCCGGCTGCCCAACGCAGGCGGTGGCGGGGCGGTGGGTGCCTGCGCCGCGGGGTGCCCGGCGGGGGCTGTGAGAGGGGCGCCCGGGGGCTCCTCCGACCCTCTCGGCTTGGGGGGGGGGGGGCTCTGGCCCCAATTCCACAGTTGGGCGCGGGAGAAACGCTGGACCCCCATCCCTGCGCTTCCCGGCCTGGGCGCCAACACTGAACGAGTGCGGGAGAGAAGGCGGTTGTGACTCCGCGCGCGCTTTCCAGCCCGGCTGCCATCCTCCTGGCTGTTGGCCTGCGAGGGTCCCAGGAGGTTGGAAAGAGGATTTGTCACAGGAGATGGGTTATTTCCTTACTGGGAAACTGAGGCTCCCAGTGGTTCGTAAACTTACCCGAGGTTTTAACTGCTGGCAGCCCATCCGCAGCGCGGGAATTTGAACCCAGTCATCTCACGCTGCCCACTTCTTTCCATCGTTTGGTGGGTGAACCTGGGCGGGGCCATCGTCCTCTCTGGCTGCCCTCTCCCCGCTGTAAAAGGAGGCGGTTCCTAGATCCGGGAGTGGTGACTGGGGTGCAGGCCCAGCCTCCCTCCCCAGAGCGGTTCTGACACTGCCAGCGCATGAATAAGGCCTGGCACAGTTCCGGGGAAGGGTGTGCAGAGGTCAGCCTAGAGGGCTGGGCAGGCAGTGTTCTTGGGACTGGATGCCAGGTACAGCTGGGCGGGTTCCCCCTGGGCCCAGACTGTTTCTCTTCCCCTGGAGCAGGGGGCAGCGTGGAGTGAGGTGGGGCTGGGGCCCCTGGGGCCCTAGACTCCAGGATGGTGAGCTCTGGAAACAGGGGACCCAGCCAGCCACGTGCTGGAGCTGAGAAAAGGTCAATTTCCTGAGGTTTTAACCCCTCATGCTTTCCTCCTGAAGCTGGCAGAGGCTGCTTTGGGAGGTCCTTTCCCCTGTCTTGACCAGTGGTCCAGCCAGTGGCATCCACTCCAGGATCCACAGCAACATCCTTGCATGGGTAGGTTCTAAAAGGCTCCAGAAATCCTGTGCCCACAAATATGGGAGAAGGCCATATCTAGTATGTCAAGTATCTGGTCTGGGATTACTCAGTCATCGAAGATTCATTCAGCAGGTTTCAGTCATCTCAAAACTGTTGTGATAAAATGCAATTCTTATAAAAGTCTTCTGGACTTGAGAGTAGGTCTTGTCATTGTCAGATACTAAATGTGCCATCCCAATGACTGTGACATTAAATGGGCCCCGTTCTGGGGAAAGTAGACCACCTCTGACCTAAATAATACACCCACCCAAATTTGTCTCTCTCCCCAACACCCGAGGTTAATGGAAAAGGAAAACCCCATGGGCTTTGTAGGGCTGTCCCCGTGGTGACCTGTGAGCCATCCGCTCACCATTGGTCCCGGCTGTGCTGGGGACCCTGGGAACATGGCACGTGGCACGTGGAGGGGGTAGTCAGGAATGCTAACTGCACAGACCAACTGCCCCTTTGAGGATGGAAAGGGAACATGACCCCACACTGTGTGTGCAGCAAGGGAGGTGGCATCTGTGAGCAGCCTGGGGAAATGCGCCTTCAAGAGGGGCCACCACACATCTGTGGATGATGGTGGCAGCCATGGAGGGGGGTGGTGTCCTGTGTGTACATCATCCACAGGCAGGCACTCGAGTACACTATGCATCCATGCACACACACGGCAACATCTGAGCAAACACTTTTCCAGGGTAGATTGAAGACACACCAAACAGTTTGCAAGGGAAGGGACTTTCCAGGGAACCCAAGCAGTGTCCAGCCAGAGAGGCAGGTGGTCCCAGCCCTGTGGCCAGAACTGCCCCCCTCCCTGCACCTAATCTGCAGGAGAGACATTGACATAGAACCCCAAAGGTCCAGGTTTGAGTCCCCCAGAAGCCGACATTCTGGGGAGATCTGCAGTGGCTTCAGTGGTCTGCCAGGGCTGAGACTGTCTGGGGAACTGCCTTCTGGAATCAGTTGACAAGACACATGAAGAATTTACTCCCATTGCTTTGCAGCCTCCTTCAGGCTTTGTCTCGGTTTGGCTTTTGATTGTGCAGTAAATTCTACCTCCAAGCTGCATTGCTCACTTCTCCCACCTGATCTCAGTGTCTCCTGACCATCATCTCCATCATCAGTGAGTGATGATTTCCCGCCAGAAAGGCCATCCTGGTAGTGTCTGTTGGGTTCTGGAAGGGGGACTCAGACCTGTCCCGAGCATGAGCACTGCACAAGCAAAGCCAGGCGTGCTGGAGAGGCTGGAGACTTCCCTGGTCTACATGTGGTCAGCCAGCATGAGTCATGCCCCTCTCTGAGCGGGTCCTGGCAGCACTGGGGGTAACTGCCTGAGCCTGGAAGTGGGGAAGGGGTGTCCCTGTTCTCTGCAGAGGAGCAAGTGACCACGCGCTCCTCCCGTGGAGTAAATGTGCTGTGAACAAAGACAGGAGCGCAGCTCATTCCAGCTCTTTCCAACTCAGCCTCTATACCGGCCTTTAGGCCTTCCAGTGGGGCTGTGGGTGGTCTTCCCAACGCAAAGGAATGCTCGCGACAACAGAACTACCCCATAAGGAGACATGGTGTAACCCCAGATCAGAACCCTGAGCACCCATTTAATGTGGGGCTTCCTAAAATAGACCTTCGTGTGGTTGCATTTGTACGGAACGACTGCAATAGAGACAGAAAGATTACTGGTTGTTGAGGGGCGGGGGGAGGGAGCGCGATGGGGAGAGACTGCTAATGGGGGCGATGAAAACGTTCTGGAATTAGATTATGGTGATGGTTGCACAGCTCTGTGACATTACCGAAACCACTGAATTTTACACTTTCAATGGGAAAATTTATGATATATTGATTGTATCTCAATAAAGCTGTTAAATATCTTAGGTCTCATCGGGAAATGTTCCTGACGTATTAACCGGTACGCACATCTGATTTCATCTTTGTAAAAAAAATATGTGCACAGGTGTATGTAGTGAGAAGGCGGGAAGGAAATACACCAAAAACATTGACAGTGGCTTTGTCTGGGTAAAGCGGTCAGAGGAGGCTTTATTTTTCCTGCACAAACAGCCAGGGGGCAGGATGCATCTAGAGTTGGGGGTGACACCGAGGCCCCAGAGCCGAGCCCCTGGACAAGCCCATCCCTGCCTGAGGTGGACCTTGTGACTCACCAGCGAAGACATCATGCATCAGGCATCAGGCAGCCAGGGGTCAGCTCCTCCCTGGGGAGGGAATGCTGCAGGGCCGGCGGGGCAGCCAGGTGAGGCGGGCAGGGTGGGCGTGGTGGGCAGGCTGGTCCACGAGCCCCACTCTGGCTGTGAGCTTCAGCTGGTTCCCCTCCAGGCAGACAGGCAGGAGAGGTCAGGCAGGAGAGCAGCAATAATTACCCCGCCAGGCGGAGAGGCTTGGCACCTCCTTCATTCCCAGGTACAGAGGTCACCCCGGCGCCCGGGCGTGCCCTGGTGGCATTGCCCAGGAGTGCGCTCTGGCGGGGCTGCTCATGGTCCTCCAGGATGGGTCAGGCATTGGGGCTGGTCCAGGGGGAACCACCAGGGGTCCAGCATGCGGGCTCTGGCCTGACTCTCAGTCCAGACCCCCAGCAAACCCTCAGCCCCTCAAGTCTCTGTTTTGAGCATCCGTGTCCCACTGCTTTGCAAAGGAGCTGGTTTCATAAATAGTGGGGGACGAACAGATGAATGAATGAAGTGGGAGAGTGGCCTGCCTGTCACCTCCGGGCTGGCGGGAAGCACACGCGGCCTTGTAAGGGAACGTGCCCAGGGAGCAGGGCCAGTACCGCTGGCACCGCCTGAGTCACTGGTTATTCCTGGCCGTGGAGGACATCCGAGGCGGGAGTGGGGCTGAGCAAGGGGGCCATCTGGCCACCCGGGGGCTTGATGAGGCCTCAGGCAGGGATTAGCCCTGGAGTGAGTGGAATAGGGGTGTCTGGAGTCAGGGTGGGAGGTTTTCGGAAAGCTGCTGGGGCAGCCAGGGGTCATGTCCATATCAGGACCTGGGTCCCACTAATAGGGATGCAAAAGCTCGCATCTTGGTCTGCTCTGTGCCGTGAGCGAGCGCTTCCTCAGGCCCTGACTTGCTCAGCGGACAGGGATGTGACCATGAATAAGGAGCCACAATTAGCCCTCCTTCCACTGCCCCGATGCTGGCCCGGCTGGCACTTGGAGAGGAAGGGCAGCCTGGCAGCACCCGCTGCCTCCAGAGCCCAGGGGAGCCCAGGAGATGACAGGTGCAGGCAGCTGCGGGCACCAGCCCAGGGAGGTCTGGCTGACGGAAAGCTCAGTGTGAACTCACCACGGGCTCGCCTCAGCACAGAGAGGCCACTGAAGTAGTGATTGCCTCCAGAAACCTGAGTTCACAGCCCAGCTCTGCCTCTTTCTGGCTGTGTGGCCTCAGGCAAGTTACCTCTCTGAGCCCTGGTCTTCTCCACTGTAAGATGAGGTTAAAAATACTGGGCCTCAAACTCTGGGATTTTAAGATGCTAACTCCTGTATATAAAATAGATAAACAACAGGGTCCTACTGTATAGCAGAGGGAACTATATTCAGTACCTTGTAATGGCCTGTAATGAAAGAGAATGTGAAAAGGAATATATATATATGTATATATATATATAAATGGATCACTATGCTGTACACGAGAAATTAACATGACATTTTAAATCAACTATACTTCAGTTAAAAATAAATTAAATTAAAAAAATGCCAAGTCCCTGAGTCCATGCAGAGCTCAGTGCAATAAATACTATATGCAAGCACAGGGAACTACATTCAATATCTCGTAATAACATTTAATGAAAACGAATATGAAAACGAATGTATGTATATATGTATGCATGACTGGGACACTGTGCTGTGCACCAGAAATGGACACACTGTAACTGACTGTACTTCAATTTTAAGAATAATAATAAACACTGTATTCAAAGTGCTTGGCATGTAGTCTGTGCCCAACACGTGGCAGCCTTTGTTATCCTGTTGCTCTTACTTATTAATAGAGTTAATATTCACATCACCACTATTATTGCTGCCCAGTCTTAATATCTCTGCTCCCAAGACAAGATCTGCCCCCAGGGCCACTCCTCAATCGTTCAGCTTCCTCTCCCTTTCACACACCTAACCCTGGTGACTTCGGATATTTTAAGCTATTTTTCATGTTTGGGAAAGGGTTTGCCCCCAAATCTCTTCTGACTTTGCAAAAGCTCCTAGTGCCCTATCTGCTTCATCCTCAAATTTATCCACTTGCTTTGTGACCATGGCTGCCCTCTCCTTGACTCTGGCGGCCTCCAGGTTGGCCCTCACTAGTTCCTGGAGACTGGCACCCTCCCCAGTCAGCAGGGACCCAGAGCAGGACTGGAGTGGGAAGGGGTACTCTAGGCTCTGTCCTGGGCCTTTTATACCCTGGCAAGCCCCAGCTTGGCGGTAGGAGGCAGAGGGAAGGGGCTCAGGGAGAGGCCAAGGAGAGAGGAACCTCTGCCCTTCGAGGTCAGCCTGTCTATTTTTACATCGCTTCCCAAAAGGGGCCAGGATGACAGCCCTGTGGTGGTCACTCAGCACTGCTGTAATTCCCAGGGAATTTGGTGTCTTTGGGAAACTGGACCCAGGCTGGGGATGCTCAGAGGCCCTCAGTCCCTAAGGGGGGGCCTGAACTGAGGGAGCTCCTGGCCTCTGGAGTCAGACAGCGAGGTCTGAGCTGAGTCTGGGGCCAGGGGCGCCACCTCCAGGCCCTAGCTTCTGCTCTGTGAGACAGGCAGATGGGCGTCACAGCTCCTGGCCCACTGAGGTTTGAGGGACGGCGCTGCAGCGGGGCTTCTGGGCGGGGTCTGCTGGGAAGCAGGCCAAGAGGGCCAGTGGCCTCGGACCTTCTGGAAAGGATTTGCCCTGGGGAAGACCCTGCTCCTCTGGGGAGGGCCCTCTGAGGCTGTGGGTCAGGGGTCAGCACACTGATTTGCTCAGAACAGCAAAGGCCTCAAGGCCTGACTGGTGAGGGTCAGGAAGCTTCAGGGAGCGGGGGCAGGTCGGCTTTGGGAACAGGGAGCTGACTTCTAGCAGACAGCCCTCCACTCTCAGCCCCTGGGGGAGGTTCCCTCACTCAGTGGAAGAGAGGGCCTCCGCCAGGGCCACATCCCTCCTGGGGCAGCGGGCATCTGATGACCAGAGAGGCCCCGCCTGCTCCGGCCAGCCCGACAGCCCTGAGCCCAGGTGAGTCTTCCTCAGGGCTCCTCGAAGCTCCACCCCCTCGCACTCCCATCCCCTCCTCAGGTGAGGTCCCAGACTGTCACACCTCCTGACCTCGAGGCTCCCACTCGGTCTGCTTCCCGGGGACCTGGTCCAGGGATGAGCCACTTGGCCTCGCACAGGAGGCTGGGCAGGTGTGAGGTCTTGGGGAGGCCCCGCACAGACACCTGCCTCCGTTTCCCCAGCAACAAATCCACCTCCAGGCCTTCTGTAGCGGGTTGAATTGTGTCCCTCCTAAATTCCTATCTACTCAGAACCTCAGAAGAGGAGGACACAGCGTCCTTACAGGTGTCATTAGTTAAGGATCTCGAGATGAACGCATCCTGGATTTGGGTGGACCCTAAATCTAATGACTTACATGGAGAGGAGAGACAGAGAGACAGAGAGACACACAGAGGAGGCTGACGGAGACGGAGGCAGAGATTGGGGCTATGCAACTAAGAGCCAAGGAACGTCGAGGGTTGCCTAAGTCCCTGGAAGCCAGGGTTTTCCTCAGGGCCTCCAGAAGGAACAAGCATTGCCTGCATTTTGGTTTTGGACTCCGGCCTTCAGACGGTGAGTGAATACCTTTCTGTCATTTCAAGCTGGTGATCTGTTACAGCGACCATAGGAAACCAACACAATTTCAAAGGCAAAATGGTCTTAAGACACAGGATTGCCGTCTGTCCCATCCAAGCTGCCTTTTCCCCAGGTGCTACTGGGTAGTTTCATCCCGAAGGCACTTTGGCGTCTGAGCCGAAGAGAAATGAGATAGGATTTAAGTTATAGGAATAACTTCCTTGCAGCTGTTCGGGAGCATTTGCTGGAGGGGAGCTGGCGTGGAAGGAGGGGCACCAACACCTCGTTTTCGCACTGCAAATCCCACGCCCGAGAAACCTCTGTCCTGGCCTCCTGGACGCGGAACAAAAAAAAGAACATTAAGGAAAAACTAAGGAAATCTGAAGAAAGCATGGGCTTCAGTTAGTAGTAATATGTCAGCATGAGTTTGTCTGTCCTGACGGACGCGCCATCTCAATGTAAGGCATTAGCGGGAGGGGAAGCCAGGGGTCGGGAATCTGGGAACTCTGCGCTGTCTCTGAAATTTTCGGTAAGTCTAAAACCATTCTAACATGAAAAGTTCATTTTTTAAAAAGCAATAGAGCAACATTCAAAGGGCACAGGTAGTCAGACTATAAAAGGAAAAACACAAATGGGTGAATAACCATGTAGGAGAATTCTCGAGCTTTCTGATAACTAAATAAAAGTGAACGCAGCGATGAGAGAGCGTTGCCTTATTCTGTGGGACAGGTGAGAACTCCAGTAATGCCACACGTTGGGGGAGGTGTACTGAAACAGGCATGTGTTGTTGGGGATGAAGAAATAGGCAATGTGTTGGTATCTGTTAGAATATTGCAGCTTCACTGTGAACCAGCCGGCACACCTCTAGAGACGCAGCCTCCAGGAACACTGGGGTGAAAACATTTGCTCAAGGGCACGAGGATGTTTGAAGCTGTATTGTTTGTAAGC
Organism: Camelus ferus; assembly: GCF_009834535.1. NCBI lineage: Eukaryota > Metazoa > Chordata > Mammalia > Artiodactyla > Camelidae > Camelus > Camelus ferus. The sequence continues at coordinate 21,841,971 of NC_045711.1, forward strand.
GTGAAAAGCTGAGGAAGAAGAGTCTATGAGCAGAATATTGATTAAAAACATTTGGATACATTTAATGGATTTTATGCATCCACTTTAAAGAATTAAGTACATTTTTTGCAGAATATATAAAGTGTATTCATATATAGAAAGTTTTCCAAGCTAGATGATTTAAAGAGGCAGGTTGTGAAACATTCACATGACCACATACACACACACACACACACACACACACACGTACCTGTGAGCACAGGCAGGGCTGGTTTCATGGAGAACGACTTCTGCAGTTGTACAGGGCCCCATGCTCAGAAGGACCTGGGCTTGGATTAAGGGTCTGAATAATTTTATTTTTGAAGTTGACTTTTGCGAGTCAAGTTTTGGGCCGATGGAGTGTGCGCAGGGGCAGACACTTGGATGGACACCCCGTTGCACATGAGCATGGAGTTCTGTAGACCCTGCTCACAGGGAGTTCGGTGAGACTCCGCATGAGAACAGGGCAAGTGTGTTATGCCTGCAGCCGAGGACGAGGGGGGACACGGATGGCTCCAAAAGGCCACCCCTTCCCCCTTCTGTTTGAACCAGAACTTACTCTGAATGCGGAAAGAATGCACTGAGGTTCCAAGAAATAGAACGAGCAGGAAGCCCTATCGTTTCCTCTCTGACCTGTCACTTCCTTGTATCAGCCAAGCACTTACGCTGAAATGATGACGTGGAAGGCAATGAGAAGACAGGGTACCCCCTCCCCCCTTTTCCTCCCAGCCCTACCCTGCTATGGGAAGGCAGGAGGTAGAGGGTAATCGGAGGGTGTGTGTGTATCAGAAGTGAAATAAAAACAGACGAGTTAGTTTGGGGCAGCATTTCCACTCCTCTGGCAAAAAACAAGGTACATATGTGCGACAAGCTATGAAATATGAATTGTGTTATTTCAGGGATTTGGCCCCCGAGTTAGATGTTCTTCTATCTGCAATTAAGACTCTCATTGCATCATATAAAGACGGATGGTAAAATCCATGCTAATAATTTAAATGTTTCATTTTTCTTTCCTTAGAGTGGCATTAAAAGGCAAATAAAAACACCGTAATAGATAAGAGACTGACTTTGTGTGGAAGGAGCGAGAAGGCGTTCTACCTTGGTAGCTTTACCAGCACTTTGCTCCTGTTCGGAGGAAGGCACAGTCTACGCTAAGTGGAAACGCCAGACCTCAACCCCCCCCCCCGCCCTGCCCCCCACCCCCGGCAAATGGCAGAAGAAGGACCTGAGGCCAGGCTGGAGTTCCGTGTGAGGCTGGCAGGGCCACCAGCCACACTGCCGTTGACCAGGGCGATGCGGTGCGTGCCGGTCGGTCGGGGCGCGCTCCTCCGCAGGGCAGGGCTGACAGCAGCAGGTGTCCTCCCAGACCTCGGCTCCCTGACGCCAGAGGGGATGACAGAACCCCAGGGGACAGTGCTCACTCCTCTGAAAGGCAAGGTGACCAGAGGTCTCATAATAAGCAGCAGGATCGGACGGGGCTGCTTTTCCCAGCAGTTGCCCCATTTTATATTCCCACCAGTGACAGCGAGCATGCCAGCTCTTCCACATCCCCCCACCGCTCGCAATTTCCCCCTCTTTTTAACCCTTACTGTCTTGGTGGGTGTGAGTTGGGGGTTTGGTTGGCGTCTCCCCGATGGCTGGTGATTTTGTGTGTCTTCTTGCGGAAATGTCTAATCAGGTCTTTTGCCTGCTTCTTAATCGGGTTGTTTGCCTTTTTGGTGCTGAGTTGTAAGAGTTCCTTATATATTCTGGACACTAGATCCTTATCAGGTTCGCGGTATTTCTCTCCCTTTCTGCAGGTTGCCTTTTCACTCCCTTGATAATGTCTGCTGCTACGCAAGAGGTTTTAATTTTGATGAGCACCACATTATCTATTTTTCCATTTGTCGCTCATGCTTTTGGTGTCAACTCCACATTTAATAAGAAAGATACCAGTTAAAACCGTCCGAAAGACAGCTTTTCAGCTGTATATTTGGCAGAGACCAGAAGCTCTGACCACACGCTGTGTTGGTGGGTCAGCGAGTTTCTCGTACGTAAATATTAGCGCAGCTTCTGGGAGAGCATCTTTTCAGCGTCTAACCCGGCCAGCCAACCAGAAAAGCATCTAACCAACCAAGAAAGCTTGACTGGACTCTTCGACTCGGTGATTCCAGTTCTAAGGATTTTGCCTAGACACTCTGGCGCACGGAGACATTACGTATGTACAGCTATGTACTTATGGACATTGCACGGTTTTTACTGATCTGCTGTGTGACCTGGAGAAAACCACACACACTCTCTGTTTCCATTCCTCATCTGTCCTAAGAAAGAAGCCTTGAGGATCCATCTTGTCTAGACTGAAGGCTAGCCCAAGAGTGCTCAAGCCGTAAAGGAAGGGGACAAGACAGATCAGTGGGGAAATGGAACTGGGACAAACTGGTTATCTACAGGGGAAGAAATGGGCTCCCCACCTCACTCATATATAACAATTTCAATTCTTTGTAAAGAACTTGAACATTAAAACAAATATTTTGTACTTTTATATGTAAATATAGGTAAATATTTATTCTGGAAAAAAAGGAATAAAAGGATGAACAATTTTGGCAGTACCATAACTCCAAGACAAAGAATTTCAGCAGCATATTCAGGATGAAGAAACAGGCTCAAAAGGTACTCAGGGGAAGTGCCTTCAGTTGGAAGCAACAGGACACCTGGTAAATTACAGCTCAGACCAGCAAGGAGCTAACGCACGCAACAAGAAACTCCGAGAAACTCTTGGACAGGCAGCAGCACTACTGATCCAGCACTTGCTTGTTGCCATCTGGAGCTCTGCCTCCTCGGCCACCCTCAGCACATCCTCATGGCTGCAAGGAGGCTGCTGCACCTCCAGGTCTTGAGTCCCTGCTTTCAGCAGCAAAAAAGGAAGAGGGGAGGAGGAAGGAATAGCACCAGAGCAGGAAAGCAAAACCTTTCCCAGAAATCTCTAGACAGCCCTGCACACCTCTCATACAGCTAACTCCAGCTGTGGAAGAGTCTCATAAGATGAGTATTTTCAGCTAGGCACATTGCTCCCCCCAAAAAATCAGGGCTCGGCTGAAAAAGAGGAAGGGGAGATGCAGGGGAGGAACCAGTAATATGTTCCCAAGGCCATGCAGCCAATAAGCAGGACAGAAAGATCACCAACCCAGCCTGATAATGCCTCTCTGGGCCACATTCCCTCCAGAGCTGGCGCAGCCCGAAGCCCCCAGAAGCCCCAGGGTCAAGTTCCTCTGGGGCCTGGATGGGAGAGCGGGTGGGATCCACCCCCAAGCAGCTCATCTGGCCACTCCTGGAACCAGGTAAAGCCCAGTTATCAGTCACAACAGCCTGTTTGATGCCGGACTTGGTCCTCAGTTAACAGAGAGCAGAGAAAAATCACTGTGCCTGTGAAAGCTGGTACTGAGGGGCTGAGCGCAGCCAGCCCCAGCCTCCCCTCCCTCGGGCAGAAAGCCACTGGCATGGGGTCACGGAGCGAGGGCTCCCGGGTTCTGACGCGACTCCCTCTGGGCTGAGAGCAGGGACTCTGCCTCCCTGAGCCCCCTTTGCTCACCCACCACAGGGGACATCGTGGGCCGGCTGTAGAGCAGGCCTTGATGAACCACTGCTCTGTCGGATTTTCCATCAGGCTCACTGACGCAGCCTCCACCAGTGTGGGGGGCGGGAGTGCGGGGGTACCCAGAAGTGTCGGATTCAGGGCTGGGCTCCGTGCCCCAGCCCCACCGGGCAGGGCATCGCTTCCTTACAGGAGGCAGGGAGGGGAGGAGAGGCCCGGCAGGCTGTGATGGGGCAGGGACACATGTAAGGCCTCGGAAAGCTCCCCTCCCACACAGCCTCCTCAGGAAGAGACTTAGATGTGCTCCGGCCCAGTGATGGAGCGCCAAGAGGGAATGGGGCCTCCTCCAGCAGTTCCACACGACCCAGCGATTCCACTCGCAGGGACGTCCCCCCAAAGACTGAATGCAGGCATGCGGGTGAACACGTGTGCACACACGCTCAGAGCAGCTGGATTCACCGCCGCAAAAGGTGGAGATGACCGAAGTGTCCGTCAACGGGCGAGTACAGAGACAAAAACGTGGTCCTTCCACACACCGGGATCGTATTCAGCCTTAAAAAGGAAGTTCTGACGTGTGCTCCAACGCGGATGGAACCCTGAAGACGTGATGCTGAGTGAAGGAAGCCAGACACAACAGCCACACAGAGTGTAATTCTATTTTTATATGAATGTATCCTACACAGGACATCCAGAACAGTCTCTGGAGACAGGCAGTAGAACTGTGGTCTCCAGGAGCTGGGGGAGCAGGAAACGGGGAATGATGGCTGAATGGGTTTCCTTCTGGGGGAAGAGAAGCTCTGGAACTAAAATGAGGCGGTGGTGGGTGCACAGCATCGTGGATGTGCTAAATGCCACCAAATCAGCGATTCTAAACGATTCATTTTATGCTGTGTGACTCTCACCTCCACTTAGGAAAGGGAGCGGTGGTCATGCTGCTGGCACTGGGACTGGCGCTGCTGGTGCCGGCAGCACGGTGGTGGTGCGAGCGGTGCTGGCGGTGTTAGCAGCAGCGGTGGTACTAGTTAGTGGCAGGAGGAGCAGGGCCCGGGGTTCCTCGGTGCCCCCCCAGGTGAGGCGGGAAGGGAAGCCATTCCCAGGAGGCCAGCCCTCCAGGCCGGAGCAGGGCGAGAACCCCAGAGGGTCTCCTCCCACAACAGAGGCATTTCAGAGGCTCTATCTATTATTGACAAGTTGGAAGAGCCCCAGGATGAGAGAGAGGCAGGCAGTGCCAACAAAAGGGAGGACAGAGGCTCGAGAAAAACACTGAAGCCGCAACCATTATACGCTGCTCGGCTGTGCGTTGAATTTTTATATACAGTCGTAATAACATAACTGTTATTGATCTTCCACTTTTAGTACCAACCTATAAAGAAGGCATTGACCGTAAGTGGTTAGAGAGCAGATGACCATCGCCAGCGGCCTTGGCGACGCCCAAGAAGCAGAGCTGCGGAGGGGGTGCGGCGGGAGGGGAGCCCCGAAGGGCGGGGCAGGAACACTCATATCCTCAGCTTCCCAAAGGGAAGTCGAGACATGTTGGGGCAGTGTCCTCTGTGGCTCCAGAAATGGGGTGGAACAAAGTTACCTGGGTGAGTAACAGGGGAGCTAAAAGCAGTGGTCCACCTATATTGGAAAAAGTGGGTGGAACTGAATTTAATCCTCAACCATCACAGCAAGTACCCAATAGATTGTCTCAACAAGGATTAAGAGATAAGCTCTAAGTGGTGATTTTGCCCAGTCCCATGGCTTTAAGCAGCATCTTTATATATCAACTCCTAATTTAAACCTCTAAGTTTGTACCAAACCATTCTCTGAACTCCACTCAACCACATGCAGTGCTAAAGTTGACATCTCCACTGCGCCAACGAGGAAGCAACCCAAACTCAACACATCCAAAACTGAACACCCAGTCTTCCCTGTACCGGCTCCACCCACAGGTTTCTCCATCTTGACTCTGCCAACGCCATCCTGCCAGTTGCCCGGCAAATTAAACGTGGAGTATCTGTGACTCCCATTTTTTTTTCACTCCTCACCTCCAACCCATCAGCAAGGCCTGTTGTCTTTGCCTTTAGCATCGGCCCAGAACCTGGCCTCTTCTCTCTCCTCTCCACTGTGCAAGGCTTCATCGTCCTGCCCAGAATATAGACAGACTGGTTCCCTAGCCAGTCTCCCTGCTTTTGTCCTTGTCTGCCCCAGAGTCGATCCTCAACAGAGAAGCCAGGGCACAACGCTAAACACGCAAGTCAGTGCATGATCAGAATCCAGCAATAGTTCCTCCTTTAACTCAGGAAAAAAAAAAAAAAAGGCTGAAGTCCTTACAGTTGCCTACCAGACCTGAGTGCTGGGGCATCCCTCCCAATCCTCTCTCCGACCTTATCTCTGACCCTCGCCCAAGCCCTTCCTCCAGCCCACCTGCCTCCTTGCTGATCCTTGAATGCACCATGCATACTCCCACCTCAGGGCCTTTGCACTGGCTGTTTCCTCTGCTTGGAACACCACCACCTGCGCCTCCAGTACCACATGGCCTACTCCTCATCTACTTCAAGTCTTTGCTCACATGCCTCCTTCTCAATCCAGAGCCCCCTGCCCAGCCTATTTTAAACTGCACCTGCCTCTCCCTGGCACTCCTGATCCCTGCCACTCTTAACCTCCTCTGTATTTTCCCAGAGTGCTTATTGCATTTTCAGATGGTGTCCGCCTGACATGTTCATGTTTACTGTCTGTTGTGGGTCTGCCCCTGCTGGAATTGTATTCACTGTAGGATGAGGGTAGCCACATCTGTTATCTGGAGGGCAGAGATCTTTGCCTTGCTCACGGAATCCCACAAGGGCCTAAAATAATGCCCGGCACACAGTAGGACCTCGGTAGATATTTGTCAAATGGGTGTTTGAACGAGTATGCCACCTCTGCCGTCTGAAGCCATGGCCAGAAAGGGCTAAGGGTCCTAACAGCTGGAGGAGGGACTGAGGTCACCGGAGGCCTTCTGCTTCGCCTTGAAAAGTCCATACATACGTAGTACTTTGATCTTAAAGTTTATTTTTCAAAATGAGTTTGTTTGGCCCTGTGCATTTCCCCTTCAAGAAATAGTCTGCTGGGACTTGTTACAACAAAAACAACAACAACAACAACAAAAAACCCAGGCCCAGATGGCGCCGCAGGTGAGGGCTACCAGACATTAAAGAAATAAATGATACCGACTGGACACGAGCTTTCTCAGAAAACTGAAGCCAAGAGTCACACATGCTAATTCATCCTATTAGCCTGTGTTACCCTGATGCAAAAATCAGACGAAGATGTTACCGGAAAAGACGGCTACAGGCCAAAATCCCCCATCAACACAGGTACAAAAGTGCTAAACAGAATTCTAGCAAATCAAATCCGACATCACGAGCAAGCAGGGTTTGTGGGGGACAAAGCCTGATCCAGCATCTGAAAGTCAGTCAATGCAGTTCACTGCTTTGACAGACTAGAAGGAAAAACCATCCGATCATCTCAAAACAGAGGCAGGAAAATGCATTTGACAAAATCCAACATCCATTCATGACCGAAAAAAAAAAAAAATTCTCAGCGAACTAGGAAAAGAAGGGAACTTCCTCAACCTGATAAAAGGCATCATAACTGGCGCCAGAATAAATGGGAAAAGGTCGAAAGCCTAGGATCAGAAACAAGACGAGGGCGACTCCTCTCCCCACGTGACCCGACACTGTGTGGGCGGTTCTAGCCAGTGAAGGGAGGCGGAGGGGAGAAAACGTTGCAGGAGAAACATCAGTGTATGAAAATCAACTGTATTCTATATAATGGCAACAACCAGAAAGTTAAAACATCTAAAATATCATTTACAGTAGCACCAAAAATATGAAACACTTGGATGAATCTGACAAAAGATGCTTAAGAATCGTACACTAAAAACCACAAGTCATTGCTGAGAGAAATTTAGAGATCCAAGTAAATGTGGAGAGAGAGCTTGGAGGACTCGGTAGCTCAGTTCTGTTAAGCTGTCCTCTCCCCCAGAGTGTATGTAGATTCAGTGTGGTCCCGGTCACAGTCCCAGCAGGCTCTTTTTTGTAGAAATGGGGAAGCTGATTCTAAAATGCATATGAAAACATGGAAGGACCTCTAGTAGCTGAAACAACTTTGGAAAAAAAAAGAAAAAAGCATGAAGTTGGAGGGCTACCGTTACCCAATTTCAAGACTTATCACAAAGCCGCAGCAATCAAGACACGGCACTCACGTGACGATGAACGCACAGACCGGTGGAACGGAAATAGAGCTGCACGTCCATAAACAACTGATTTTTCACAAAGGTGCAAAAGCAATTCAGTGAGAAGTCTCTTCAACAAATGGAACATTTGGATATCCATATGCAAAAAGACCACTCCAATTCATTCCACCCACCCACATAACAAAAAGCAACTGAAAATGGATCATTGACCTAAATGTAAAACCTAAAGCTGTGAAACTTCCAGGAAAAAAAAACATGAGAAAAAAGTTTATGACCTTGAGTTAGGCAAAGATACCTTAGATACAGTACCAAAGGTGGGATCCACAAAAGAAAAACGGGATCAATTGGAATCATCAAAGTTCAAAACTTTTATTAGAAGTTGCTTGGGGCTGGGGGGGCGGGGCTGCTAGCAGGAATGACCCGATGAAAATGTTCTAAACATTCTGAAGCTGACTGGGACGTATCTGGGAAACATCTTCTGTTCCACTCAAGTGGTATTGCCTGGTGTGTGAAGTGCATCTCAATAAAGCTATTACAATTTTAAAGAATATTAAAACCCTGCTCTTTGAAAGTCTGTTAAGAGAATGGAAAGACCCGAACAAGGGAAAAATATTTGTAAACCATACACCAAATGAAGGATGTGTGTGAGGAATATAAAGAGAACCCTCAATGCTCAATAGTCAGAAAACAGAAAACCCCCTTCCGCCTCGCACCCACCCCTGCAAAAATCCACACACATGATGTGAACACGCTTCATCAAAGAAGATATGTGTATGACAAATAGCACATGAAAGGCGCCAAACGTCATTAGTCATTAGAGAAATGCAATCAAAACCACGCTCACATACGCCTCTTGGACTAAAATTAAAAGTCTGATGGCGACGAATGTTTGATGAGGCTGTGCAGGACCTAGGATTCCCATACACGGACGGTGACACTGCAGAAGGGCACAATAGCTTTGAAAAGTTTGACAGTTTCTTAGAAAGTTAAAGATACCTTTATCATATGATCTAGCCATTCCATTCCTAGGTATTTAAATGAAAGCGTAAGTCCATACAAAAACCTGCACACAAATGTTCTTAGCAGCTTTATTTGTAAGTCCCCAAAACTGGAAACAAGCCGTCAACAGGTGACTGGATAAAGAAATTGTGTTATTTCTGTGCACTGGAACACTGTTCTGCAATAAAAAGAAAAGAGCTATTCGTGCACACAACAACGTGAATGAATCTTAAAACTGGGCTGAGGGAAAGAAGCCAAACGAAAGAGTACGGACTGTGGGATTCCATTTATACAAAACTCTCCAAAATGCAAACGGGTCTGTGGTGACAAATAGCAGATCAGGGGTTGCCCCGGGAAGGCTAGGGCGGGAGGAAGCAGGGAGAGGGGGAGGGGGAGGACTGGGAAAGGGGGCGGATGTGTTCATTCTCTTGTATACATATTTCAAAACTAGTCGAAGTGTACCCTTTAGATATTAACGTGAGCGTCGTATGCCAACTGTACATCACTAAAGCTATTTTTACAAAGTAAAGTATCTTTTTTTTTAATTGACGTGTATTAGTCAGTTTACAATGTTGTGTCAATTTCTGGCATCTTCCACTTCAACCTATGCAGGTTTAACTCCTTTTCAGGGCTGCACAATAAGCCACCGTGTGAATTTGTGCAATCATTCCCCTAAAGATGTGCTTTTTAGTTGCTTCCGGTTTTTTGTTTCTGTTTTGCTTTGGTTTTGCCCTCCATGAACAATGCTAAAATGCATCCTTTTATGTCTTTTTTCATAGACTTGTTTTTGTTTCTGTAGAAGAGGTTCCCACGGCGGCATCGCTGGGTCACAAGGTATGCGTATTATTTTCTTCTTGGTAGATGTTGCCTGATTACTTTCCCCGAAAGTTGTTGCAATTCACAGTTGCAATTCACGTTGCCACTAGGCAGGCGCAATATGAGGTGTCTCTGACCCCCATGTTTTTGCCTCAGTGGATCTGAGTGTTTGTATTAAATTTTAGCAACCTCAAGAGTGAACAATGTATCATTTTGAATTCTCCTATCAGTGAGGTGAAACCTTATTTCATTTTGCCCACTAGACACAATGCGGGCCTTGTATCATTTCCTTCCATCCGGTTTTGTTTTGTTGGGATTTACATATGTTCTAAATTCCATTGACCATTTAAATCTTTTTTTCCATGAATTACCTGTTTATATCCCTTGTCTAGTTTTCTGTTGGGTTGTTTAGCTGTTTCCTATCAAATTGTGTTAGCTTTTCACATATTGAGATTAAACATATGATACACATATATACAACATATAAGTGCGTACATCACATACGTGCAAACCCAAAACACGTGTGTCACGCATGTGCACAACCATTGTACACACACATGCAGCACACAGCTACATGTATACATAGATTCCTGCACATGCATCATGCCCAGTATACACACACGCCTGCATGTCACAGGCGTGACTGCGTGCACAAGTATAAACATTCATGAATGTACCCACACATACACACGCACACACTCATACAGTACACAGATGCATAAGCACATGTCTGCATGCACATACACGCACGCATCATACACTCATACACACACACACACACACACACACGTCACACACTGTGGGGATAGGAGTGCACTCAGGGCACGTTCCAGCAGGAAGACCCAGGGCCTGCGCAGGGTGCAGGGTGGGGCCCCAGGAAAGCAGAGGGTGAGCAGATGGGTGGTGGGTGGGCTCAGCGGCCACTTCAGCCCTTGGAAAGGATTTGAGAATGACCTGGTGCTCTGTGACAGCCCCCACCACCTCCTGGCACCCAGACAGTGAGGCCCTGAGACCCCCGCACACCAGCACCCCAGCACCCCTGGCCACCGCATCTTGCTGAAATAAAAAATAATGAGCACAGCACGTCCTGGCAAAGCTGCGGAGACACTGGGCCACTCCGCATTGTGAGCAGGAATGTGAAATAACACAGCCCTCTAGAAAATGGACTGGCGGGTTCTTACAAAACTGAACACGCAGTTGCCGCGTGGCTCAGCACCCGCGGCCTTCAGCGCTTGTCCCGGAGAAGTGCAGGCTTGTGCTCACGCAGAACCCTGTCCACAGATGTGCGCGGGAGCCTCGTCCCTAATGGGCAGAAATCGAGAGCACCCAGGCGACCCCCGGCGGGCGCGTGGCAGAGCGGTATGGCCACACCGCGGAATGCCGCTCAGCAGCGCAGAGAGCTACGGACACGCGCACAGCTTGGGTTAATCTCCTGGGACTGATTTTCGGTGAAAAAAGCCAGTCCCATCAGGTTACGTTGTGTGCGATCTCATTTGTACAACATTCTTGAAGTTACAGTTATAGAAGTGGAGATCAGACGAGTGGCTCCGGGTGGGGGGGCGTTCCGGAGGCAGAGGGGTGTGGGGTGGGAGTGGTTATAAAAAGGACAACACAAGAGATCCTTGAGGCCACGGGACCGTTCATTGTCTTGGCTGTGGTGGCAGATAGATGAACCTACGCAGGCAATAGAATTATAGAAACTACATATACACACTGGGGGTCGGGGAAGGGTGTAGCTCAGTGGTAGAGCGCATGCTTAGCATGCACAAGGTCCTGGGTTCAATCCCCAGTCCCTCCATTACAACAACAAATACACGCACAGATGAGCGCAAGCAAAACTGGGGAAGCATCCGTCAGGTGGGGCATTATACCCACGTTGATACCTTGTTTGCGACATCATACTGTTGGGGGACCCTGGGCAGACAGGATGTCTCTATGTTACTTCTTACAGCAGCATGAGAATCTATAATTATTGCGACATTAAAAGGTCTATTTAAAAAAATAAATGGATAAAAAATAAACAAAACAAAACCAAACTCCCCCCAGACTGCGCTGAGCTTCAGTCCTGCCGTCAGGCTGTTTCCCCGACTCTCCCACCCGCGTCGCACCCTGGCCACTCCCAGAGCCAGCGCTCCAGCCCCCAGTGACTACAGTATGGCACTAAATTCAAGGTTATGGCTTATCCTGGATTCTCCCAAACACAAAGGCTGCAACGGGGTTGGCTTGATTTGTAGGTGGTTTATTTGGAGAAATGATCCAGGGAGTAGGAGTGAAGAGAAGAGAGCACGAAACGGGGAAGGAGGCGAAGCAGCGAGAGGGTGCTCTGTGGCGCTGCCACCACTGTGAGCGACGGGGCGGGCACCTGGGGGTCTGCGGAGCACAAAGGGGAGAAGCGTCTGCTGGTAGCGACACCCCATCGGTCAAGGGTGACTCTGAGGGGCGTACCTGTGGGTGCACTTGCCTGGGTGCTGAGGGGCTCCCCGGGCTCCCCTGCCTTGGACAGCAAGGAGAGGAGCCAGAATTCCAAGTCCAGGGAGGGGCTTGTGTCCGCCTCCAGCCTCCGATTCTTCAGCCCCCAGTGGCACCCCGGGAGCCTCCGCCCGTGGTCTGTCTGGCAAGCCCTCCCCTCAAGGCTGGCTACAAGGTGTACCAGTCTAGGATGAGGGTGGGTGGTGGCTCTGCAGCGCCTGGGGGCCCCCCAGGTCACAGGTCACAGCCCTGGGCCTTCCTCCCAGTCCGGGATGGTTGTGGCAGGTGTCCAGCCCTGCTGAGCAGGATTCGGGCTTCTGTTACGAGTCTGTCTCTAGGCCTGGTGTCTTCCAGACTCCATGTCCCCCAGAGCACAGCAACCAGGGCTTGGGGAGCTTGGTGAAGTTGGCCCTGATCCAGAATGAGCGGGGTGGGCATGTGTGTCCTGAGAGGGGAGGGGGCCTCTACTCCACCCCGGGCTCCAGCTGCGCCAGGGTTCCCCAGGCATCTCTCTGCAAACCCAGGAAGAAGGGTTGTGTGGAGTTCTCAGGCCACCAGGAAACCAGAGTCCCGACCCAAGGCCACAGCGGGGGTGGGGTGCAGGTGGTGATCTAGACTGCCGCCCCACCCCCATCTTCACGTAGGGATGGGGAATCTGTTCCTCTAGTTCATCTGAATCACAGTTCACTGCCCTCAGTGCCATCAGAACCGCCTGGGCGATTCTGTACAGAAAAGAAAAAAAAAAACCCAGATTCTGAAACAGTTGGTCTGGGCGGTGCCCGGCCTGGCGTTATTTTAAATCTCCCCTTTGGTTCTACTGCGCAGCCCAGGCGGTGACCCTGCTCCCATCCCCTGGGGCGTCGCAGTGGGAGCTCCTGGTACCGCGTTACCCATGACCTCTCCGGAGCGCCACATGCTTATCTATAAAATGGGAGCACGACGCCTGCCTCAGAAGGATGTCATGAGGAGCAAGTGGGAAAACCCTGGTGGGGTCTGGGCCTCAGCAGGGACCCCATAACAAGCTCCCCGTCCCCCGAAAGTTCTTCCCCTGTGTTGTGCACGTCCTGGCCTCTGAGGCAGCTATGCTATAGTGGAGCTGGAACCTACGGCCCTGAGTTCAAATCCTTCGATGCTGTTTTCCAGCTGGGTGACCTTGGGCAAAGACCATAGGAGACCCCAAATCTGGGGAGTTTCTAAAAATAGGACCCTCACACCCCATTCCAGGCCTATTCAGTCAGGATTCTCCTGGAGCAGGATCCTAGCATTTCTATTTTAACCAGAACACCAGGTTCTGGAGGCAGTCAGCCAGATGCCCTCTGCTTGGGGTCCACAACTTTAAAGCTCAAAGCCTTTGTTTTCCCTTCTGGGAAATGGGGTGATAGCAATGACCTCACAGCACTAAATGAGGCCAAAGGTGTGAAAGGGCCTCAAGGGGAAAAGGCAGAAACAGGCGAGGCCAGCAGGGTTCCACTTCCTCCCCTCCCCAGGCTCTTGCCCCCTCTGGGGCTCTAGCTGCTGCCTCCAGGTGGCCTTCAGGCATGGCTGGTGTCAGGGGCTGCTCAGGCCTCACCTTCCACTGGATAGCCTTCTCTGGGGTAACCCCCGGGGCCTCTGGCCTGCCTTCCCCGCCAGCCGGCGGTCTGGCTGGTGACTCTGGAGGAAAGAGAGGAACGCTGTTGACTCCCTCCGCCCTCCCTCTGCGGGACCCACCAGCTGCACCAGGCACTGACTCTCGCCCGCCCGGCCCAGCCCTCAGGGCAGGCCCAGCTGAGCGATTTGTGGGGCCCAGTGCACAGGAAAGTTTGGGGCCCTTTGTTCAAAGATTATTAAAAATTCCAAGACAGGGGTGGCCCAGCACTAAAGCAGGCTCGGGGAGGGCGGGGGTGCCTGTACCGCTGGGTGGGTCGCCTGCAGTGAGGCCGCCCTGCCCAAGGGGGAGCCCCAGGGGTCCAGCTCAGCCAGTGACGCGGAGAGAGAGCCACAAGCAGAGCCAGTCCCCTCTCTGGCCCGGCGCCCCCTCCCCTTTCAGAGCCCTGCCTCTCACTCTTGGTTTACGCAGTGTAAGCGGCACAGAGGGGAGCTGTTCACGGACGCGCTCGAGACCCTGACGGTCCTCAAGGAGACTTGGCAAGAAGAAAACCACACCTGGGCCCCGTCTTCTAGACACAGGGGCCCAGGACGCCAGGCCTTCCCTGACCCCGTTCAAATCCCTCTTGCTGCAACACCCACCCTCTGCTGCGTCCCCAGTGGTGGGCGGGGCTCTCTCACCGCGCCTGTCAGGCCACTTCGTCCTGAGCCCGGACCTCAGCCCTCAGCGCCTCCCCAGCGCACAAGGGCCCCCCCCCCCCCGCCCACAGCTCGCAGCACCCCCGCACCTCCTCGCCACCTCCTCATCAGCAAACCCTGCAGGAGGACCCACCCGCCTGCACTCGTCTCCACCCCCAACCACCACACTGGGTCCCAGCCAGCAGCCTCCCACGCCGAGCTGTTGCCATGTGGCCTAACCACCTCCCTTACTTATCCCTCTAGAATGTCTTCCAGTAGCACTCCGGCTCCAAGCACTTTGACACAGACCTCACTTTCAGGGCCCTGGATGAAAAGATCCAAGATACATGGCCCCAGACCAAAGGACCGATCCCCCGTGCCCCAACCCCATGCTGACCCCCAGTTGGAGCTGGGCTGTTTGGCTCCTTGATTTCCAACCTGTAGAAGGTCCCTCCTGCCCTGCTCCTCCAGGCTGAGGCTGGCAGAGGGCCGGGGACGTGTGTGTGCCTGAGGGGCGGGCGTGGGGCAGGGAGAGGCTGACACAGTTAGACCCCCTCCATCTGCCTCTTTAGCAGTTGCTGGGAGGAGAGCCCAGCTCCAGTCACTGCCAGGCCAGGGTTTCCTCAGGAGGTACCCACCCAGCCGTCCCTCCTCCCCGAGACCTACAGTCCTCAGAAGCGGGTGGCCATGTCCCTAAAGGAGGGAGGAAGGAGCCAGGTGGGCTGGTGGGTGGAGGTATAGAGGTAACCCCCTCTTCTTTCTTTCCACCCCATCCCAGAGCTGCTCTGTGGGGTAGGGTCTCAGGGACAAGCTCTTAATGAAGAAGCGAGTCTGCCTGGCATCTCCCTGGTGCTGTGAACGCAGAATTCCGGGCTTTCCTGGCTCGCACTGTACCTGCCTCTCTGCAGGTGATCCACAGGTACGCCTGTGTTTAAGAACCTTGGTGAGGACCAGAGAGAAAGGGGTGAACCCCAGGGGTCTGCCTGCTGGGGGGAGCAGGGTGAGGGGCTGCAGGGGGTGGGGAAGAGTTGGGAGACAGACCGACTCCAGAGCCTTCCGAAGGCTCTGCCCATCCCCCAAGCCAGCACTTAATCCTTCAGCTCTGCTACTTAACCTTTCCCACCGGGGGCCGGGCACTTCAACTCCATTTAAATAAGCCCTTGAGGGCTTAGAAGAAATTGTTGCCAGCAGTTCAAAAGCCCTGAACCCTGAAGGCAGTCAGCAGCTTTCTGTCCCGCTGCCCTGGGTTCCAGGCTGTCTCCAGTGGCCTTCCCATGGCTCAGAGGCCCTGCCTGCCAGGGGAGGAGCTCTCCCAGGAGGGGGCCTCAGTACCCCAAAGCCTACTCTAGGCTTCTCAGGCCCCACTCAGTGTCCACCCAGCTTAGCTTTCTCTAATTCTCTTTGGCCCAATCCAGGGGATCCCAGTTGGGCCTACCTGGACCCAAATCCCCTCCTCGGCCAAGAAATCCTGAGCAATTACTCAGCCCAGTTACTTCCCTGGGCAATTACTTCCTTTTCTACTGAACAGACTTCACAGCCCTTGTGAGGGTTAAATGAGTGCTACCCGGGCCTGGCCCCTGGCAGGTACTCAGGTATAAGGCCAAAGCAAAGAGCCCCCTGGAATCAGTGATGGTGTGAGCAGTATCTGACCTCCAGGTGTCGGCAGCTTCGGTCCTCCCAGGAGACTTGAGCCCCAGTGTCTGAAGTCGCCCAGCACCCAGGAGGCAGAGCTACCAGACAAGACAGAGAGCACCGTTAGACCTGAACATCAGATACACAACAAACCCGTTTTTAGTGTAAGTATGTCCTGGATGTGACTGCGACGGCCATTGTTGACCCAAAATTCAAATTTAATTGGGTGTTCTAGAGGTTTATTTGCAAAATCTGCCCATTTTTAACTGAGGGATCTCCAGTAACAAGGGGTTTGGTTTTAGTTTTTTAAATCCCCGGATGGGAGGAGGCAAGATAAGAAAGTTAAGCGAAAAGCTGGATACAGATCTATAAATACACTGTCATCATTACATGTTTTTAAATTTTAATGTTTATTCGTGTAGAGAGAGAGGAACCCAGAGACAGACACCAACCGAGCTTGAGACGGAGACAGAGGAGACGGACAGACACACAAGAAAGGCTGGGAGGGAAGTTCTGGTAGGTTAACGGTGGCCACCTCTTGATCGCAGGTTTCTAGGCAATCTTGATTTCTTGCTTTCACTTTTTAAAATTTTTCCAGCACTTTTCAGGAAACAAGTATTACTTGAAAAAAAGTACATTTTAAGTCCATCCCTTATTTGGAGAACCTTAAAATTGCTATTGCATTGTTAAGGGGTGAGCAAATAGAAGAAAGAAATTCTCACGGCGTCCTCTCACCCTGGCACATCCTAAACACCCCTATAAGATGCACGGCGCCGCCCCAACCGTAGACACATGGACACCAGCGTGCTTCATCCTGCCCTTGATGGGTCTGGTCCTTGCGGAAGACCTAAGGCCCCTGGAAGACGAGGGGCTCACCCTGTGCTCCCAGACCCAGACCCTCGTTCCCACGCCTGCCTGTGCCTTTTGAGCCTTGCACTTTGTTTTGTTTTTATAGTTTTCAGTTTCCTCCCTGACTGTTAACTGTCATTGCTCACTGCTGCCCACGTGCCGGCCCCCAACACTCACTTCTGTGTTTTCCCTCCAGCCCTTGGTGAACTCTGTGGTTAAGACGGTGTGTGAAGTTCGGGCTCAGAGTGGGAGCATGGTTGCCCTCCTAGGAGAAAAGTCGGGGAGCGGGGGGTACAACTTCACGGGCCCTTCTGGGCTTCCGCGGTCACTCAGCGCCACGGTTACCCGCCTCAGCAGGCTCCGAGTTCTCTGAGGTGCTGGCTCATTGTGCTTTTCCGGAAGTGTTTGCCCGATATGTGGACATAACGAACAGATTTCTAGGCCCCACCTCAGAGCCTGCATTTTTTAGATGCATCACCAAATCCCACTGCGATGAAAACACACTGGACATACCCTGTGGAGCTGGGTGGGAGTCCCAGACTTGAATGAAAGTCACAGGACATGGTTTGAGGTGACCGAGGTGAGGAGGTGTGTCGGTCAGGGTTCAGATGGAGAGAACAGAAGCCACTCTGGCTACTTTCAACAAAAAATGAAAGCAGGTGCTTCTACAATCCTTGGAGGACTGGAGAAGCAGGCTATCTATAAACCGGGGCTTCCAAAATGGGTCCCAGGACACCACCAAACTGATCACCTCTCCCTCTCCATCAAGAAGGTGGGGGACCAAGAGGACAGCTCTGGGACCACTGGCTTCAGAGCACCTGCAGCACCAGAGAGCCACACCTGGTAGCCCCACCCTGGACAGAAGCTAGGCAGCCCTCACCTGCCTCTCAATACCCCCAGGGCCACTGACCCCCCAGCACGCCCACCGCCAAGAGAAACGAGCTCAAGTGTGGCTTCTCCATTGCTTCCCGCTTCCAAATTCCCAGGAATGCATCTGACTGGCCAAACCTGAGTGGCAGAGAAACCTTGGGAATGCCACATTTAGCATCCTCTCTGAGACAGCCAGCCGGCACATCCAGCACAGAGGTTTGGGAAAGGAGGCATAGGTGAGCGCAGGACTGAGAGACAGAGTCGACCATCTACCAGTCCAGAAAACGACCTTCAGGAGGTGGGGGCGGCCCTGGGCTGCTGCTCAGAGCACCTGGGCCTGTCGCTGCCCCTGTAATCCCTTCGCTGTGTGATCTTGCCTGGCTCCCACTCATTGCAGACCCAGGATCCAGAGGGCAGGATGAGCCAGCTCCCAGTAAAGTCAGGCCATGGGGAGATACCGTCCCACAGGTTAAATTTCCAGGAATTTGCCAGCTGGTTAACTTCACGTTGGTAGTTTGGAACTGGCCATGTGGAAATATTCACACCCCAGGAACTGGCAAACGTGATAAATTGGGATTTTTGTCCTCCTCCCTCGGAGATGATTATTAAACGTTTACGGGCACATCATTGATTCAGGCAATGAGGATGGGTGAAATCTCTAGAAGGCTGTGAGCTTGGTGGGTCTGCACCTTGACTCCATGTGAGGGTCCCCTGAGGAGTGCTTATCAAATCCCAAAGTCCAGATCCCACCCCGAGATGAGCTGAATCAGAAATTGGAGGAAGCAGAGGAATCAGGGCAGATGGCTAGAGAGGGTCATGGGGTGACAGGAGGAGACCCCCAGAGCAGGTTAGCTTGTGAACAGAGAGTCCTTCTGTTGGGAGGTACGGCTGACGCAGATGAGAGTGTAGGCGAAGGGCAAAGCCCTCGGAGGAGCAAGAGGGAACGAGATCCTGAGGCCCGGTGGCCCCGGCCACCAGCAGCTGTTGGCGTCTCCTCTTTCCTTGCTTTTGGCAAAGTGACCCAGTCTAGAGCTTCAACCTGCTCAGGAATTCAGACAATAGCATAGAGCAACAAAGAGTCCCCAGGGGCCCGCGGGCTTACCATCTCCCGTTTCTCAGTCTCTCAGGGCCCTTGGAAGGTGGACCCCATCCCATCCATTTTACAGACAAGAGCCTGGGGACCCCCACCCGTGGTCAGGGCAGAGCCGAGACTCCAACCCAGATGATTCCTGACCATTCTGCCACACAGCCTTCCCCGCTGACCACTGCTGGCTGCCCGGTCACTGCAACGCCACCCACCCAAGGGCACGTGCCCTCCTGGTGACCTCCCTGCCACCCCTTTCTGCCAGCATGGTTCCCAGGGCCTGCTACCCACACCATCACCCTGCTCAGACAGGATGGCTTTAGTCTGCACTGTTGCAATAACCTGCTCTTGTCTGCCTGTTCTTGTCCACCCCACCCTCTGCTCCCAATTAATCTCCCGAAAACACTGTCGAGAGTCAGGCGTTTGATTGCATCACTTGTCAAGTGTGGGGTTGCGGCTTGGCTGTGGTCAGCGTCTGGTGAGCTCAAAGAAACCCTTTGGAATTCTGAAGCCCATTATCCCTGAAAATGTGTGCGAGCTGGAGGCTTCTGCAGGCAGCGCTGGGTGTAAAGGACATGCTGTGGCTTGGAGGAGCCCCAGAGTGGGGCTGGCTGGGGCTCCCCTATTGCTCTGGGGTCTAGCCCAGCGAAGGGCCGGAGGGAGTCCCGGGGCTGCCGTGACGAAGGACCACTCACTGGAAGACTTAAACAACGGAAATTGCTTGTCACAGTTCTGGGGGCCAAAAGTCCACAATCAAGGTGTCAGCAGGGCTGGGCTCCCTCTGAAGGTCTAGGGAGGACCCTTCCCTTCCTCTTCCAGCTCCTGGTGGCTGCCGGCAAACCTTGGAGTCCTTGGCTCGTGACTGCATCGCTCCAGTGTCTGTCTCTGTCTTCAGGCGGCTTCCTCCCCAGTTATGTGTGCATCTGTTTCTAAATTTCCCTCTTATCAGGAAACCAGTCATAGTAAGTTAGGACCATCCTAACGACCTTGTCTTAAGTTGACTACATTTGCAAAGACTTTATTTCCAAACACATTCCCATTCTGAGGTTCCAGATGGGCACAAAGTTGTGGGGGTGGGGGGGAGAACGCTATTCAATCGCTACTGCGGCTGCCCCAGCAACGGAATGGGAGGCCCGGAACGAGGCTCACGGACACGGCCAGGAGAGGCCCAGAGAAGGGAGGGGGTGGGGAGAATTTGAGGAGGCTGGGGCTTGTGAGTGGAGGGCAGAGAGAGAACTGAGGACAGAAACTGTGGGAGAGGGCAGAGGGACAAGGACAGCTGGGGGCTGGCAGGGAAGGACATCCTGGGGGCAGAGGCCGTGGCTGAAGGCAGAAGGTGCCCACCACCAGGACTGTGTGCCGGTGGCCCCGCCCCGCCGGCCCTGCAGGGGAGCGATGTTTCCACCTCAGACAGAGTTGGTGTTTTCCTCTCGGGTGTCCGGGTGCAGCGAAGGGAGGCCCTGCCTGGAGTCCCAGCGATTCATAGCTCACTGAGCAGCTGACAGCCACCAGCCCTGCAGCAGACACATGCGCAGACCCATCCTCAAGGATGCAGCCCCGTAATTACCTTCAGCTGCCAGCAGACAGCATCCACGTAAATGATAAGCAGATGCTCACGGCCCGTCCCGGGTCCGCTCCGGGCAGCATCCTACAGACACCTGGGAGTGCACCCTGTCCCGCTGACATCAGCGGCTTCCTGCCTGTAACAGAAGCCCAGACCAGCACCCGGGAAGAAGAAACCCCTCCCCAGAGGAACCCACACCCCAGGCGCCCCCCGCCGGCCAGCCAGCCTCCTAAGCCACTGGAACACTGCCGTGTCCCCGGAGGGGCCTTCAGAGTGGGCTGGGTGTGCAGGGGACACATCGTGGATGTGCACTTCCAGCCCCACAGGTGTCTTTGAAGGCCACCACCCACCCCGACGACTCTGACCTCATTTTCTAAGTCAGCCTGGGCGGCCCTCCAGGGGAAGGTGTGCTCTTGATCGGCACTTGCTCTGGCCCAGAGGAAGCCCCCTCGCCAAGCCTGGTTCCAGGCCTGACCACACGAGGCGCACAAATGACCTCAGGACCACTGACACTGGGCCCAGCCGCCGGTGCTGCCTCAGGCCCCCAGGGCTTCGAGGAACGTAAGCCAGGGACAGAAGTATCATACAGCTCTAACAGGTCGGTACCAGAGGGGTTTGCTCAGCCAGAGTTTAGGAGTTACCACATCCGGCCCCAGGCCCACTGTCCAGTACGGGGCCACAAGCCACACGGGGCCTTCAAGTGCTCAGAATGCAGCAAGCGCCCGTGGAAAGGCACCCAAAGTGCAAAATCCAGGCCTGATTTCCAGGACGGAGAACAACCACAGAAGTGAGGTCAAGTATCTCCTTAATAACTTTTGTACTGACCTCATGATGAAACAATATTTTGGGTATAAAAGGATAATAAAATATATCATTGAAATTAATTTCACTAAGTCTCCTTTTACTTTTTTCACGTGGCCACCAGGGAACATGAAACTACAGATGTGGCTCCCACGACACTTCTGCTGAACGGCCTAGACCCTCGCGATACATAGAAAAGCCCGGAAGCCGTCCGGACTCCCCGAGAGCAGCCAGCCTCCGGGCGCCAGCCCGCCGCCTGCTGGGCGCCGCGGGCGTGGGCTCGCCGGGCCCCTCTGGTCCCGCTCTGCCCGGGGACGAGGAATGAGGGGTTTCGTAAGGTTCTCCGCACCAAGCGCCACAACGCCCTGTGAAGGCATTTGGGCCTGAAATTCAGCCCTAGAGGTCAGTGTCACTGTTTACTTCACATTGTACGCATTCCTTCAGAATGAATCTCCCCCGACGGGCCTGAAGCCTGCAGGGGACACTGGAGATGCTGAGGAAACTAGGCAAGTCCCACCAGCCCCAAACTCACAGCCAAGTCGGGGAGCTGAGGCCTGCATGTGCACAGACGTGAAAGCGCTACGTCGCCCCCGCGCCGCGCGTGCCGAAGTGTCAACACAGAGCCACGGATGTGAGGGCCCGGGGCGGAGCCCCGGTCTGCGCGGCCCCGGTCTGCGGGCCGTCCGCAGGGCAGGCCTCCGTGGCGGCCGCGCCCCATCTGACGGCCCGGCGCCCGGTAGGTGCGAGAGCTTTGCCGGGCGTTTGGCACCCCAAGCCTGGAGCATAGCGGTTGTGTGAAGCCATTTAGTTGGCATCTGAGCCTCAGTTTTCTCGTCTGTGAAATGAGGATAAGATTAAACATCAGGGCTCTTCGGAGGGGCCAGCCTGTGAGTGAAGGGAGCCCGGGATGCAGGGAGTGCTCGGTCAGTGTTTCCCCTCTCTCCTCACCCCCAAAAGGGAAGGGGCATGGCCTGAGCTCGGGGGTGAGGGAAGGCTGCCTGCTGGGACGGGGGGTGTCCCCTGAGGGGGGCATCGCGACGGGTAGGGCTGAGGAGGAGGGGCCGGGCAGCCGGCCGGTGCCCGGAGAAGGCCCTCGGTACTCTGACGAGAGGAATGGGGTGGATCAGGCGAGAATGAGTAATGAAGTGGGTATGTGGGCATGTTCGGGAGGGAAGACAGGAACAGAGACCAGAGCTACGGCGCGTGCTCTAAGCCTGGCATTTGGAGGTGAGGGCGGGCCCAGGGCAGGAGCCATGGGAAGGGAAGGACCGAGAACAACCCCAAGAGGTGTATCTTTCCAGACCTTTCCCTGGGCTCATGTGTCTAGAGGGGCACTATGGGGGCTGCGGCCGACATACATGGGGGGGCTACTATGTTACCCTTTATCCCCCCAAATTTACATCCATCCCACATGCAGAGCACGTTCACCTCCTGTGCCTTCTGTCAATCATTTCACTCTCTCCCTCAGTTTCCCCAGCAGAACCGAGGGTAGTGACATCACGTGGATAAGGAAAGCGTGTGTTCACCAGGCCCCAGCCCACCGCTTGGTGGGCCCAAGTCACCAGAGGTGCCATCGGCCAGCCCTCAGCCCCCTCCTGAGGGCTGGGCACAAGGTGTGAGGACCCAGGGCCTGGTTATGACCAGGGAATGAAGGAAAGGCCCTTGGAGCTCGTGTTCCGGCTGGAAGTGTTGAACTTGTCAGGGCGGGGCTGCCCTGGGTGCTGCTTACTGGGGAGAGAGGGTACTTCTGAAATGCTTCTTTGGGGTGGGGACAGGAATGAGGTTTATGTATTTTTAATGGAGGTGCTGGGGATTGAACCCAGGACCTCATGCGTGCTAAGCACGTGCTCTAACACTGAGCTATGCCCTCCCCCATGACTGGATGCTTCTTAAAAGATGACCAGGTGGAGAACGGGTGAAGCCTAATCCTGCAGCTCTCCTCAAGGCCTGGGAACTTGCTCGGCGTCCCCAGGGTCTAGGCCTGACCTGGTTATCTGGCCAGCATGTCACAGTCTCCCCACTTAAAACCTCCAAAGGACTTCCATACAATTAGAATCAAGTCCAAACTCTTCCTCACAGCCACTAGGGCAAACAGCCTCCATCATTCTCCAATTTGCTCTCCCACGCTGATCCCCCAGTCCACACTGTCTCCGTCTCCTGCCTTCCCTCTGGTCCTCAAACAAACCCAGACTGTGGCTGCCTCAGGGCCTTGGCACCTGCTTCCCCCTCTCCTGGAACAACGTGAACCTCCCTACCCATCTTTACATGCTGTTTCCTTCTCAACATACAGGTCATCATTGACAAGCAACTTGCTCAGTGAGGCCTTCCCCGACCCCCTAGTCTGAAGCACACTTTCTGCAAACACAGTTACCGAACAAAACAAAACAAAAGGATAATTGTTTCCCACCAGCAAGAGGAGGGTCAAGGCTGGGGTTGGAACAGCCCCTCCTTGGGTTTGGCAGATACTGAGGCTGGGAATGTGGACATGATCAGTTCTAGGACACAAGGTCCACTAACAAGTTGGAAGGACAGAGAGAGCAGGATGGAGCAGCCCTGAGGAAAACATTTGTCCAGCAGTCTGTGGCCATCTGCCTTTAGGACAATGGCTTAGGGGTCTGAGATCCTGGGGGTTTGTGCAGCCTACATGAGGGGGAGGGGACGTCCTGGGAGGAGAAGCTCCCGGGTTGCTTTCCCGAAAGGCCTTGGCTCCCCATCCCTGGGGCCTTCCCTCATTACGGTCCTCTCAATGTGCCAGGTCTCCCTGGGTCCCACACCCATCTGGGTCCTCTCGTGATGTTCTAGGGTCCCCGCTCCTACCAGCCCCTGTCCCAGGCCGGGGTCTTTCCTCCCATCTCCTGGCCTTCTTTAAGGTGACCTATGGAGCTGAACTATTCCCCTTAGCCCCATTTTATTAAATATATGTATTAAATAAATGTATGTTTATTTACAATAAGCTAAATGCCTCCTCTGGGCTGGTCCCTGTATGAGGTCCTGATAAATGTTCAGTATTGGCACCCAGTTCCAGAGCGGGGGATGGAACATAGATAGATATAATTTTACTGACATAAAGGATGTGTCTCATACAGTTTACAAATTATAATGCAATATACAGTATTCTTTACTGTAAACTCTGCATAACCAGTTGATCCACAGAACGCTTTCATCATTTTTGGCCAAACAGGCAGCCAACCTGTGCTTGCAGTGGATGAATGAATGGAGTTCTGACACGAACATTAGTTAATAGTTAAGCCAACCAGTAAAATGAAAGTGAAACAACAAAGAAGAAAATCAAACTTCACTGGTTCATAGCGATGTGAGCAACTTCATCGCTGAATCAGATAAGAGGTTTTTTTTTTTTAATACTGGAAGAATATTTCCTCAATTTTTTTGCCATTCATAATGCAATGGCTACAGACATGACACAGTTATAAATCTAATCTACATAATTAACATTTTTTCCCATCATTTTCTTAAGTCTAGACCATCAGCAAAACAGTGAAGCAAGCCGTGATTCGCAGTGTTTGCCCGTTTCTGCGGTGTAAATACTCCCACCATGGCTGATTTCAAGCTGCCGACAGGAAATCACCAAACAGGGAATTGGGACAAGATGTGACGGCAGCCACGATTATCCAGCACTTCCACTATCAGATGCAAATAGATGTGAATCACCCCAAGAACAAGGTAAGTGGCCAGTGGAGTGAAATCATTAGAAAGAAATCAGTTTTACGCATTTATTGGCTTTGTTCTTAACATAATTTATTTCATTATACATTTAAATAATTTAATTTTTAATAATGCCTGTGTTTAACAACTGGGTTACAAAATTTCTGAAAATTAAACCCTTGGCTCTCAAGAGCAGTACGAGCCAGCTCCAGCACGCCACTGTCGGCAGCATTTTATTCCTGGAAAAAATCCTATTTATTTAAGTCACTTAGATGTTTCCTGGCGTCTACTATGTGCCAGACCATGTTCTAGAGGCTAGAGATGCATCAGAGAAAGCAGCTGAGCAGGACCCTGCCCCTGTGGGTTTCTGTTCCAGCAGGAGAGAGAAAGGGGCATCACCGATACACAGAGGGCATTGCCTGCTGGCGGGCGAACGGGGCGCTACAGGAAAAGGCGGGACTGGCAATGCAGGTGGGGGGAGGGGCACATAGAAACATGGCGGTCAGGAGCAGGATCAGCATGTTGAAAAGGTGACATTTAAGCAAAGACTTGAGGGAAAAGGAGAAAACCATGCACCTATCTGAGGAAGAATGTTCCAGATAGTGGCCACAGCGAGTACAAAGGCCCTGAGGCATATGCGTGCCTGGAGTGTTTGAGGATCAGTGGAGGGGTCCTTGTGGCTGGAGCAGAATGTGCAGAGAGGAGAACGGGAGGAGAGGAAGGCAGGAGGTGATGGAGGCAGGTCACACGGGGCCTTGGCAGCCTTTGCAGGGGCGCTGAGCCGAGGTCTCCTTTTTGCAGATGAAGAATCTGAGACCTGGAGTTACGCAGGTAGCAGGTGGGACTGCCAGCAGAGGCCAGGGCGTGTCCGGTCCTGGTCGCTCTGCGCTCCTCCCTCCTCACGGCAGAGGGACTGGCAGCAGGTGCCCGGGGCCCTCCCCATCCCAACAGCCCTAACCGGCTATGTCTGAGGGCCCCGTGAGCCGGAGCCGCTTGAATCTCCGCGCTCCTGGCTGGGCAGCTTGCGGGGCGCGCAGGGAGGAGGAGACACATTCCCTCAGGTGTCAGGGGTGAGGGCGACCAGGTGTGTAAACGCCAGCTGGAAGGGTTTTAGCAGGCTTGTGGGCTAACAGGGCGCACCCAGACACCTGCCTTGGCCCAGCCCCCTCCTAACACTCCCTCTGCCACTAGAGCCTGGTCATCTTGGCCGGAGCTGGACACCTGGCCACAGGGCCACCGTGAGAGCCTCCCCGAACGGAGATGGGGGGACGACCTGGACAGCTGGCCACCTTTCAGGCTCTGACTGTTGGAGTGAGCTGGTCTGGTGGGCTTGGGGGACCAGAGACTGAGACCCAGAGGGAACTAGAGACTAGAGAAATGGGTGTCTGTGGAGAACCAGCAGGGACTGGGCAGTGAGCTACTGGGGTGGGGACAGGGCCAGGAGGGCGCCACACTGGTTTCATGCTCCATCCTGAATTTGTTCATAACTTTTTAACGAAGAGCGCCACATCTTCGTTTGCCCCATAAAGTGGCCAAGCAGTCCACCAGCTCTGCCTGCATCTGACAGGCTGGCAGGCAGGTCTGACAAGGGGGTCATTCCCAGGGGTGGCTCTCTGGGTGAAGAACGTGCTTTGTGCCACTCCACACGTGCGCGTAGGAGTGTCGGAGGAAAGAAACCCAGGTTTCCTGGCTAATGTGTCCTGGGGGTGGGAGGGCTTTCTGTCCCGGGAGACTGCTGTCCAGCTGGGATCCTGTCTGCAGTGCTCTGGCCCATGAAAGGGAGGCCAGAGACTGAATGTTTTGACAGAGACAATTCCGGCCACTAGACCAGCCTGTTCAATACTCTATTGACAGATTCACCTTGGCAACCTGGAGCCCGCAATTCCGTGAGCACCTCTCCCTCACTGCCTGTCTCTGGTCTTAAAGGCACACCTCCCTCCCTCCCAGCAGGGTGCAGGGCCCAGGGCAGAGGGCTGCGCTGAGCACTGGGCTATGACACGAGCAGATGATGGGGGGCCTCCTTGCATCCAGCCAGCAGTCCCACTTCCATGCTGCATGGGGACCTCCTTCTGGATGCACCCCATCCCATCCCAGGAAATTGCAAGTCTTGGCTCCCTGGGGCTGGGGTGACAGAGGTAGACACTCTACCTTAAGCCTGTTCTTCTCTAGAAGGTGGGCTGAGGAACCCTGAAGTGGCAGGTCTGGGCACTCCTCTGGGAGGTTGGAGGGTCTGAGTTTAGGGGGAAATCGCTGGTGTGCGAATAACCCGGCGTCTAATGAGCGCCGTGAAAAACAGCATAATCGATGTGGAACAGGGGCAGTGAGCACCAGCTCTGCAGACTGTGCACAGACACCAGCCTGGCCTTCCTGAAAACCAGAGCTGCCCTGGAGCTGGGAAACGTCATCCAGGACACACACAGGTCCCACCGAGGAGCACAGGGCTTCTTTGTCATTCCTGCTTCACAAGCAAAAGCCAAGACAGGATTCAGGCTGAGAAGCAAGTGGGAAGTGATCAGGGGCCAAGTTACCCTCGGTTCAATGGCTTTAACACCGGCAGCATTGCATCTGTGTGTGTCTGTGTGTCTGTGTGTCTGTGTGTCTGTCAGGGCCTATTTGGAGAAAGAAGGCGAAAGGCAGGCTCAGTGTCAGTGGGAATGGATCTCTGCCAGCGGTGGGTAGCTGAGAAGAAGGTGAAGCAGTCCCAGCAGCCGTGTGGGAGGGAGCGAGCCCCAGCTAGCTCCGTGCACGGAACAGCTGTAGCTGGCTTTCAAAATTCTGAGAAAGACTTCTCTCCCACGGAGGCTTCTGCGGCAATATTTCTCCGGTCCTGGGGAATATTCTTGGCTTCCGTGGCATTTGTTGTTGGTCTCCACGCTGAAAAAGAAACCAATAATCCCTAATAGGTTCCAAAAGAGAAGGACCCTTTCTCTACACGGATCTTCTCCCTAAGACTCTGCCATTTCTTTGGAATCAAAGAAAACATCAGTTTCAAGCAAGGGGGTGGGGGGTGGGAGGTACAGGTCCGTTCCTGAACCTTCCGATCTGAATGAGTCAAAGAATACAAAATCACCCCATTATGATCATTACTGTCAAATCAAGGGCAATCAACTCGCTGACACAGGCCAGATGGACATCCGGGGGGAATCCAGAGAGGCAGAGCTGGTTCTAAGCCCTGCAGAACTGAACTCTTTAAATCAAAGGAGGAAAGAAAGGCAGGCCTTGTGTTTTTTTTCCTGGTGTTCCCTGTTACTTTTGTATGCTTTCTACTTCAGTAGCATCAGACATTTCTACATTTTCAAGGCAGGAGAAGGGGCCCAAGGATGCCTACAGACAGTAAGGCACACATGCAGGTGAGTGTTCTGGACCCCCAGTGCCATGCACCCCAGGACAACAGCTGATGCACCTGCACCCCTCCACAGGGAGAGCTAGTGGTCCCCACATACCAAGTCTCCCCAGACCTGCCATTCTTGAAAGTTCTCTCAGAAGCAGGACCACATTCTAAGGGCCCTGGCCACTCTTGTCTTTGTGGACCCCACCCTCCATAAAAAAGTGTTAAAAATTATAGTTTATCACTGCATTGATATAAAGATGAACACATTAATATTCTGTATTAAAATATTTTCTTTGAACTTAAGAGGTAGACACTCTACCTTAAGCCTGTTCTTCTCTAGAAGGTGGGGCTAGGAACCCTGAAGTGGCAGGTCCACTTTTTCTTTTGATTTTAAAAGAAATTAGATATACATACAATGGAATATTATTCAGCCTTTAAAAAGAAGGAAATTCTGACACATGCTACAACATGTATGAAACTTGAAGACATTATGTTAAGTGACATAAGCCAGACACAAAATAATAAATACTACATGATTCCACTTAGATAAGAACTTAGAGTAGTCAACTTCATAGAGACAGAAAGTAAAATAGTGGTTGCCAGGGGCTGGTGGGAGAGAGTAGGGAGTTATTGGTTAATGGGTAGAGTTTCAGTTTGAGAAGATGAGAAATTTTGGAGATGGATGGGGGTGATGGTTGCATAACAATGTGAATGGACTTAATGCCACAGAATACTTAAAATGGTTAAAATAGTAAATTTTATGTTATGTATATTTTACCACAATTTAAAAATGACAACAGAAAGAAATTAGAACATTTTTGTGGGCCCCTAAAAGTACTGTGGGCCCTGGCACTGAGCCTCCCGGGCTGATGGAGAAGTGGCCCTGCCCATAAGCACATGGCCTGGCTGGCCACTGGGCACCCACTCAGGCCCCTCGTCAATCCCACACTCATACAG
The DNA here is from genome assembly GCF_009834535.1 of Camelus ferus. Lineage (NCBI taxonomy): Eukaryota > Metazoa > Chordata > Mammalia > Artiodactyla > Camelidae > Camelus > Camelus ferus. The sequence continues at coordinate 21,871,079 of NC_045711.1, forward strand.
CTACACTCAGCATCAGCAACCCAGGAGAGTAACCCTTACAGGGACGTGTCAGAGCACTTTTAAGATGTGGAATTTGTCAGCCAAGCCCAATTTTTTTAGTGAACTTCAGTTTAGGGAAGAGAGTTCCTGAATCTCCCACTCCCAACTCCTCCATGAAGCCAGCTGGCTCTCTGGAGAAATCTGGCACTGTAACATCAGTTTACGTCTTATTGGCCCTTTGATAGCAGAACAGGGGCTTTGTGATGCTCTTGACCTGAGATGTCCTTTAAAAACCTCAAATTAAAAAAAAATGTATATATGCTTTTCTTGTCGACTTCTGTCTGCGAGTGAAAGGGGGCTGAGCAAGGGGCCGGTTTGGGAAACAATGGCCCTGGCCACTGAGATGTGTTCAGTCCTGAGTGTGCAGGGACTCCTAAGGTTCAGTCAGCTCTGGGGCTGTTTGTTTCTGGCTGGAAAGGCTGCAGCCTCCTTGGAGGCAGAGTGAGGGGGAGGGGTGGGGTTGTGCCAGAGGCAGGGCGCCGGGTTCCTCTGCTCACCCCCCACTGCAGCGAGACCCTCATTTTGCCCCACGTGCACACCTTCCCAATCCAGCAGGCGCGGAGGGCGGCCCGCTCCAGCAGGGCCCAGAGGCCTGCCAGCCCTAGGGGAGCCCGCCCCCTAGGGGAGGGCGTAGCGAGTGCAGGCTCCTCGGCGCCCCTGCCCCGGCCCCGCCCGGGTACTCGGAGCCCGCAGGTGAGGTGGGGTCCAGGGTCCCCGGGGAACCCAAGTGGGTCCCTTGGGGGGGCCCTTAGGGACCATCCCAGGAAACGGTCCACCGGAAGAAGCTAGGGAGGGGCACTTTTTGGGCAAAACCGGGGGATCTTTCCGGAGGTGGGGTCGATGGGACACCCACCCATTTCTATCAGGATTCAGGAGGGCGGGGCGAGGGGGATGGACTAGGTGACCATATCCGACGACCTCGTCATCGGGAGTGGGGGTTGGGCGGTGATGGGGGCCTGAACAGGGAGGGACGAAGTTTCAGGGCAGCCAGACTCAGCTCCGGAAGTGGCCAAAGCCACCCCAACATAGACAATATGGGATTTGGGGGGTGTCCGAGGCCTTATTACCCCCCGTATCCCCCGGGCCCCGCAGCACAGGCCGAGCTGTGCTCTGGCTGGGCCCTCCCGGCCGCCATCCCACGGTCGCTGGATCCCTGAGCACCCCCTCCGTTCTCCCTTCGATCCTGCCTGGACACCCCCACCCCAGGCGTCCAGCGGAGCTCGCTGTGCTCCCGCCCCTGGGGATCGATCGGCTGGCTGGCGACGCGCGGCCGCGGCTCCGGAGCGAGCGCCCCCTCCCCCGCCCGGTCTACGCAGGACGCGGCCTCCGAGCAGCGTCCTCGCGGTTCCGGGCCAAGGCCGGACTCGGCTCGGGCCAGCCGGGGAGGCGGAGGCTCACTGGGCCCTTCCGATTCTCGCCCCTCCAGGGTTGGCTGGAGCGAAGTCGGGGGCGACGTGGGGAACGAGAGCGAGCGAGCCCAGCTTCCCCCGCTGGCGGCATTCGGCACCCCCCCCCCAACCCCAGCTCCTCCGCGGTCGCCAACTACCCACTCGGGCACGCGCTTAACCTTCGGCGCGCCGCGAGGCCGGGAGGGGGGTGCGCATTGGGTCGTGGGGAGGGTGGGGAGGCAGTTGCGCGTCGGCTGACGACCATTTCGGGGTCCGCCTGGCGATTTTTATTTTATTCCCGGATTTGCTGCAGCAGCTCCTGGTTGGAAAAAGGAAAGAAAGCAAGCTTCCCTGTGTGTGGGCCCCGCCGGGTTCGGGGGGGTGGAGGGGCTCAAGGGAAGCACCCGAGAGCAAAATGTAGGGGCAGGCGTGGCACGCCGCACCTCACAGGCACAGGAGGCCCGCGGGGAGGCCTTGGGCAAACGAACCCCAGATGAAAAACACACAGTACGCAGAAGCCGTTGTGAGTGCGCGGCGGCGGCGGCAGGCGGTGGCAAAGACACCAAAGATCATATTTGAAATACGGATCCTGGGGGCGCATACCTCCAGGCCTGCGGAAGCCCTGCGACCGAGCCTGGGCCAGAGGCGGGTAGGCTTCGGGCGAGCCTGGGAAGCTGCCCTGACGTTGGGAGTGGGTGGACCAGCCGACGTCGTAGAAAAAAACGCTACCCGCTTCCGCGCCTGAGACCCCTGCGTGCCGCAATTCAGAAGCGCGGCCCTGCGGGCGCCAGTGTGGCCCCGAGACTTGCCTGGGATCTGCCAAGGGGCCACGGCCTTGCGACGCGCCGGACCGGTTCCCGCCCGCGCACCCGGCCCAGCCCTCTCACCTGGAACCCCAGCATCAGCCCCAAGCGGCCCTCTGCAAAGGCACGCGGCGTGTCAGGGGCTTCCCACCCAAATGAAAGCCGACACTTCACGGGAGGTGTAACAAAGAGCAGAAACATGGGGGTGGGGACACAGAAGGCAGAGAGGCACCCTTAGGGACAAAGCCATCAGAGGTGCATGGGGTGGCATTCGGGGCTCCCACACAGCCAACCCCCTTTACTGCCCCCCCATCTCTCCCCCTCCCCCACAGTCCCACCAGGTGAGCTTCCCTTAAGCCAGCGCTAAAATGCAAAATTACATATGCCAGAGCTTAAGTGGAAGACAAGTTCCCATACTAAGAACAGAGGAGAGAAGCGAGCTCTTGTTAAAGCTTGGGCAGATTTTGTAGTGGTTGCTAGTAAATGCTCCCTCAGCCACTTAAAATCCACCTCTGGGGGACTAAAATGCCACACCACTCGAGAGCTTTCTTAGTCAGGGACTAGCCCGGGGAGGTCACAGTCGGCCCCTTCCCGGCAGAGCCCAGACCTGGGCTCCGTGGGCGGGCAGTGGCATCTCCTGGCAGGCAGCATTCATTCAGGGAGAGAGTTTCTTTAAGAAGTCGTTTGTTTCCCCAGGTTGGTGCGGGTCAGGCCCCTTGGGGACACGGACTGTCAGTGACCAGCTTCGGGTCCAGGGACGTTAAAAAGTTCCTGGCTTCTCCAGGGTCCGTTCTTTTGGCCCTTTCCCCTCTCAGCAGGAGCCTTCGGCTCGGTGAGAGAGCATCGCTCCTCTCTTGGGGCCCTTGAGGGCCCCTAGGGGCCCCAGACTGAGGTGGCACCCAGAAGGATTGGCCCCTCAGCAGAACCTAAGGGCATAATCTGCCCTTGGCTGGGAGGGGGCAGCGTCAAATGCGCAGACGGGCGACCCCTCTCGGGAGTTTCCCTTGGGACTCGGGATATCCCAGGTCGGAGGCAGGGGCCCCAGCTGAAGGCTCTGGGAATCCCGAATTTAGAGCTCCACTCGCCTGCAGCTCCCTAGGAGGGACCAAGACAGGGGGTGGGGCGGTAGGGGAGGCCCCATGGGAGACTTCCCAGGAGGGGCGCGCTGGGCGCATCAGGGGAGCTTCCAGGGCGCTCATTGTTCCCCACCCCTCAGATTCTGTCTCTGCCTCCTCCTTGCAGCCCATTCACCGTCCCATGGACCTGAGCTACTCCCTACACCCGCTTGAAAGTGAAGGGTGGTCTAGGGCCAGCCGCGAAGTGAGGCTAGGGTCCTGGGAACTGGCCTCTCTCCCTATCGGCCCAACCTCCACCAGGACAAAATAAGTAACAACGCGAGTCTCCGCTTTCGGCGGGGGGTACTTGTGTATTTGAGCCACTTTCCATAGAAAGGCTGGGAGCGGGGGCGGCCGGGGACTCCCGCGGCTTCTGAGGAGCTTGGGGGCGTCCCCTCCTGCAGTCTTGGGGAGCCAGCGCTTGCTCTCACGGCCACACCGGCCGCTCCAGAAAATACCCGCTGTATTGGCCGGCGGGAGCCACCATTCCTCCCCAGCTTGGCATCGGGCCCAGCCCGGCTTCTGCGCAAACTCGCCGTCGGGGCACCAGGTGCCACCGCGTGGCCCCTGAGATCTGGAGCGCGGGCCCCATAGGGGCGCGGTTGGAGCCAGAGGAGCCAAGGCCTGCAGAGTCCGACGCCCCTGGTGGCGCGGAGGCTGTAGCAGCCGCTCGGCGCCCCTAGTCCGGGACGCCTCGGAAACACCCATTGGAAACAGATTTTCCGGGGGATTTTCTAGCGAGGGGGCAGGCGGAGTTGTCGGGAAGCTCAGACCCTCCCTGGACGAAGGGGATGTCCAGGACAAGGTCGCTGCAGACCTCCCGACAGACTGACAGAGTCCACGGCCTGGCAGTTGGCAGGATCAGCATGGAAATGTGACCGTCGCGCTGACAGCGCTTCCCCCTCCCCGCCAGCCTCAGGGACCTTTCCCCTTCTACGTTCGGCTTGTCCCACCTGAGAGCTCCTAGCTCTGGACACGAGTGTCAGAAAAAAGCCCAAAATACAGCAGGAGAAGGAAAACTTTTTCCTGTGTCCCCTTCCCAAAGAATTCTCCTCCCTCGAGTTCTATAAACTCAGACAGCCCCTGTCCCCCAGGACAACAGACATTGGTTACCCCAACCCAGGCTGGTAAACCCGCCCCACCCCCACCCCACCCCTTCTCGGAGGAATCTTGGGTTTGTGCCTCAAGCTTGTCAGAGGGCAGTCGCTGCAGACCGAGACCCTCTCTGGGGCTGCCAGAAGACAACCCCCCACCCCTAAGAACCCCTCCAGGGGAGGAGCCACGCGGGCCGTCTTGGGCAGCAGCCGCCTGGGCAGCAGGAGCCACCGAGCCGCGGGAGCTGCGAGGCAGTGGTGAAATGGTAGTCAACGTATGCGTCCTTTAAACACCAGACCGTCTCCAGGCTTCCCCAGGATTCCTAGGAGAAAATGAGCCCGGCGCATGCTTTGGGGGTTCGCTTCCGCACCTCGCCCCTCCCCCGCTCCCTCGAGTCCCCGCGCAGTCCCCACCCAGCATTCCGGGACGTGTGTCCAGGCGGGAGCGGAGACCCGGATGGCTCTTTGCCCGCCCCTCTCGCTCTTTCCACTCTCGCTCGACTTTTGCTCCTTTCTTTTCTCCATGGACGCTCAGCCAAAGGATTGCGCAAGCTTCCTGCTCCCAGTCCTTCAAGGGCCCCGAGCTGGGGGCCCGGACACACCCCCATAGAGGCGCGCCCCTGCCCCTGCCACTCGGGTCTCCCTACCCCCTCCCCAGGCCCCCTCACTCCTCATTCCGACTCCACAGAGCTCGCGGCCCCGCGGGCGGCGCCCTCGGGAGGCCGCGTGGGGCGCAGCAGCTCCCCCAGCCGGACGCTAGAGCTGCACGCTGGAACGCGCCGTCTCGCCGCCGGAGGTGCTAAACTTCACACTCGGCGGCTTCTCCGGCCGCGTAGGGAGGGCCTCGGCTGGGCCGCGGCTGCCTGTCGGGGACCAGGGAGCGCGAATTCGTGACGAATGGTTGGCTCCTAAGCCATTCCTTTCACCTCCCCTTCGTGCGGCCCCGCTGTGCCCTGCTCCGCTTCAACCTCTTCTTGGCCATTCCCATTCCCTCTTTCGAAGCCCTTTCTGGGACCCTACGAAGTCCCTTCGGGCCCCCACGCTGACTGGACATCCCCTTCGCCTCCTCGCTGTCCTCCCTGCCTCTCGCCCTGCTTGGCTTCAGGGTGGGGGTTGGGAGGTGCTGCTGGAAACGACAGCCAGCCCTCGCCCCGCCAAGGAGAGGGCTAAGGGTAAATTAGGATCCTATCAGGATCCGGGATGGGGTCGGAGAATCCTCTGGTAAGGTTCTTGAACGCTTGGGCCCCAGGCTGGCTGCTCGTCTGTCCGCTTTCTCCTCTCCGCGCTCACCCTGGGGATCCTTTGTACCTAGTCCTCTCTCTTCTCCCTGCCCTTTCTCTTCCATTCCTCGCCTTCCTAAATGCCCCAAGCCTCGTGGGGCGGGGCAGGGCGGCGGGACACAGAAGGTCGGGGTGCGACCTGCCCCTGCCCCGATTCCGCCCCCTGCCGGCCGTTCCCCCGGCGTCTGCACAGGACGCAATTCGGTGCAAATGGAAACTGCAGTGGATGCTTCCGTGGCCCCCGGCAGGGGTCCCTGGGCAGTGCACACAGAGACTGAGAGGCGAGGGGGCAGGCCGAGGCGCTGGGCCGCAGGCGAGGGGTCGCTGCCAGACCCTTGCGGCCCTGTCAAGCTCTCCACTCCCCCCTCCGCCCTCGGCGGCCGACACACCTCTCCGGCCCGGTCCCGCTCCCGCTCCCTCCCTCCAGCGTCCTTCTCCCAGGCTCTTGGATCCCTCCCCCCTGCACCTCCCCGGCGCCCTCCTCCTCCGGGCCCCCTCCCGCGCCCTTCCTCCTCTCCCCCCACCCCTCCCCGCCGCCCAGGCCCGGGGCCTCCGGTAGGCCCGGCTGCGCCAATCCCGGCCGCGGCCCGCCCCCTGACGCCGAGCAGGGCCTGGCGAGGCCCCGCCCGCTGACGTCCGGATTTGCATGAGTTCTTGTGCAGCCGCGGCCCGGGCTCAGTTGTCTGAGCGAGCGCGAGCCGGGAGCCGGGGCGGGCGCGGGCAGTGGCGGGCGGCCGGGCTGTGCTGGGCGAGCGGCGGCGGCGGCGGCGGCGGCGGCGCGGGCAGCGGGGGCGCCTCGGCCGGGGCGGCAGCGGGGCGCCGGAGGGAGCTAGCAGCGTCTGCAGCCGCGCCGGCCGTCCGCGCCCCGGCGCGCTCCGGCTCGGCCATGGAGCTGCCAGCTGTTGGCGAGCACGTCTTCGCAGTGGAGAGCATCGAGAAGAAGCGGATCCGCAAGGTAGGGAGGCGCGGGGGCGACGGCGAGGCGGCGGGGGAGCGGCAGCCGGAGCAGCCCGCGAGGAGGCGGAGAGGGGGTGGGGAGGCTGCGGGCCGGAGCCGGGGATCCCGCGGAAGCTGATGGAGTGCTGTCTCTTCCCCCCTCAGGGCAGAGTGGAGTATCTGGTGAAATGGAGAGGCTGGTCCCCCAAGTAAGTAGCGGCCGAGGGGCGGGGGAGCCTGGTGCCGAGGCTTGGGGCTCCCGGGCTCCGGACCCGCCGGGCTGGTGGGGTGGTGGGGGGAGCGGACGGGAGGCGGGGTGGAGGTGGGGTGGAGGGAGGAGGGGGTGGGGAAGTCGGTGGCAGGCACTGGGGAAGCCGAGCCGCCGAGCCCGAGCCCGGCGCCCTGTGTTGTGCTCCGCTCTCCGGGAAATGCCATCACTAATTTATGCACTAAAAGGAGCCGGAGGAGCTGGAGAGACGCGGGGCCGAGCCGGGGAGGCCGGCGGAGGGAGGGAGGGCGCAGGCACTGACTGATGTGCAGCAGAAAATGGCTCCTTTCCCCTTTCCCTCCACCGAACGGCTCCATATTGCAAAACCAAAAAAAAAAAAAAAATTAGAAAGCGACGAAAATGCAATTGTGTGCCTCTTCCCTCCTAGCGGTGCAGGGCGAGGAAGAAAAAAGGCTGAAAATGTTGGGAACTGTCACTGCGGCGCTTTTGGTGGGGGATTTTTTTTTTCTTTAATTTGAAATGCGAAGGCACCGGATGGAGACAGACGCGCAGGCACACGCACACACACACTCACACAGAGAGAGAGAGGCATATTTTTGTGTTGCTGAGTATTTGGGGGTGCTTGCCCGTGACAGCGGGCTCCAGGGCGCGAGGGGGTGTGGGGGGGCAGCTTGGCTGACGGTTATCGGATTAGGGGTCAAATGGAGAATGGCTGAAGCCCTCGCGGAGACTCGGGGCTGGGGAGAGGAGGAGGGGACTGAGACTTTGCATTTAGGCTGCTTTGCACGCAGGGTTCCTGGTGAGCAAAGTGGCTTTGGAACATGTCGCAGTAACATGCTTAAAATTCTTGACAACTGCAAAATAAACTGCTAGTTTCATTTTCCTTACCCCTCCCCTTTCTTCCTGCTCTTGTGTGTTTATTTTGACTTGGGGAGGGTGTATCAGGGACTGTGTCAGGCCTGCAGAAATTTACCCTCACCGCCCCCCCAACATCCACAGCTAAATAGCTTTCGGTTCATGAAGACAGAGTAGGGCCTTATGTCATTCCCCACCTGGAGGCCGCAAAGCTGGCTCGGTTTTTTTTTACGCCGTGTCCCCCTCCCTTTTCCCTTGCAAGATATAACACGTGGGAACCCGAGGAGAACATCCTGGATCCCCGGCTGCTGATCGCCTTCCAGAACAGGTGAGCGTCCCCCAAGCAGCCGCCGCCCGCAGCCGTGACCGTATATGGGAATGGGAGAGTGGGCCAACGCTGCAAGAGGAAAGGGGGAGAGGGCCGGGAGGGGGCCCGCGGGAGTCCCCTCCCCCCGACGGGCCTGAACGGGCACGGCTGAGGCCTCGGCTCCTCTAACCAACGTCCTTGGCGGTTGCTGCAGCCTGGGTGTGGGGGCGGGGCAGGGCCGGAGAAGGAGAGGCTTGTGTTTGGGGGGAACTGCGGGAAGAGTGCGTGTGAGTGGCCCCACAGCTGCGCGGAGAAGTCGGGACTGCGCCTGGTTCCCCGCGGGGGCCCCTGCCGTCGCTACTTTGGAGCCCCACCTCCAAGCCTAGGTGTTGCTTTCCTGCAGCCACTGACCACTTGGCACGGGCAACTCTCGGGGCAGCTCCGAGGGAGCTGGCATTGTGAAACCGCCGGACGTCACGGAACTGAACTTAACCTGTTGGGGACTGGAGAAAAGTTGACGAGGCCTTAAGCCACCACCCTCACCCCCAGGGAGTTTGGGATTGGCAGGGGGCAGATTCTGTCTGGTGCTTCTTGCCCTTCACACCTCCCACTAGGCCACTTGGTGGGTCTGGCTCCCATCCTCAGGGCAGGGGAAGCTTGGCCCAAAGGGCGTGAGATGGGCGCTGCCTGATGGTGGAGGGGTGGCTTCTGACGAGGGGCTCATCCTCGTGTGCACAGATGCTTGTCACGCTGCAGCTGCTGCAGCTGGATACACCGCCGGTGGCTGTGGTTCTCTGTTTCGGGGAGAAGGGGGAAGGGCGAGCGAGGAGGGGAGGAGCGACAGGAGCCCGCAGAGCTCGGCCACCCCGCTGCCTTCCATCCCCCCTCCCCCTTTTATTTTGCATTATTTCCTGTGGCGCGTTTGGCGCTAAAACTGTAAACCCTAGACCCTTGGAGCGAGCGACCAGTAAGGAAGTTGCTCTCCCGCGACGCAGGGGGGCGCCGAGAAGGGATCCTGCCCTGGTTCCACCTGGGAGTTCCCCACCCTGTAACCATGTCAGCGGCTGATGCCATGTTGCATAATGGGTCCCTGAAGAATTAAAACGCAGGCTGTTGCAATGCCATGCAATTTCAGAGTCAGGCCCTGGCCTGGTCCCCCAGGGTCCAGGGGGGATGCCTAGGGTCGCTGGAGAGCGGGTTTCTGGCCCGGGAATGGGCTGCAACTTTGGCCAACGCTGGAAAGGCACTCCCATCTCCCACGGAGGGCTGGACAGTGCTGGGACCATCCTTTCTCCAGCCTCAGGTCACCTTCCACCAGGCCGCAGGGGGAAGCCTGGCAACCGTTGTTGACCGGCGCCACTGCCCGTGGGCTTTATTAATAATTTGGAAATGGAGGAGTCTGGGAGCCCCCGTTCAAACAAGAGATGGTGCTTCTGCGCCCCCCGCGCCCACGCCTTGCCCCGCCCCGGCCAGCGACTCCGCCCCGGCTGCGCCGGAGCCGGTTCACCAGGTGGCTGCGAACCTGGCCAGGCCCGGCCTCGGAGTCTGGCCCCCGCCCCCAGCCCCTAATTGGCTCATTTGCCGCTGTGTAAACAAGGGCGCAGCCCCTCCCCCTGTTTAGAGACTGGCCTTTAAGAAAACGAGTCCTCCCTTCTGCCGGCGGCACTCGTTATCTGAATCTTAATGAGGTCATTAGCATCCCTTGCCTCTGACGGGGAGGCACCGGGTCCACACACACCTCTTTTGGAGTTGCTTGCAACCCCTGAACCCCTTCTGTGCAGGGCCTCGGGCCCAAGGGTGTGGGTACCAGTGCCAGCGACCCAGCCCCAGGCTGCAGGCAGAGGCAGGGTTGTGGAGAGCGCCAGTTCAGGTGCAGACATCCGAGGGGAGGAGCCCTTTGGGCAGATAAGGTTTGGTGCTGGCATAAAGCAGGACTCTAGGACTGGACCGAGGTGCCCAGCTGGCAGCAGAGGCGACCTTCTGTCCTGAGCTCTTGATTCCTCCGGGTTGTGCTTCACCGAAGGGGGAGTGTCACCACAGGTTGGGGTATAGCGAGAGAGGAGATGACCCTGAGGCTAAAAGCGCTGCCCTCTGTTCCCTCCCCGCAGGGAACGGCAGGAACAGCTGATGGGATATCGGAAGAGAGGGCCGAAGCCCAAACCGCTGGTGGTGCAGGTGAATACACTCGCTGGCCCTGGCAAGTCTTTCCCTTGACAGTGCCACCTGAACTCCCACCAGGCCCAGAAGGCGGGGGTGGGGGGTTCCTCCAGAACACACCCAATTCCACTTCCTTTCATCGACCTCCCATGCCCTGCCCCGCCCCCTCCCCATAACGCAGATGGCGACCTGGTGAGGGCTGGGACACTCCTGATGCTCGAGACTTGCTCTGGGGCTGGCCTTACCCCTCTCACTTCCCCCTGCATCCCACCCCGTTCCCCCAGGTACCTACCTTTGCCCGTCGTTCCAATGTGCTGACCGGACTCCAGGACTCCTCGGCTGACAACCGTGCCAAGCTGGAGCTGGGTGGTCAGGGCAAGGGCCAAGGGCACCAGTATGAGCTCAACAGCAAGAAGCACCACCAGTACCAGCCGCACAGCAAGGAGCGGGCGGGCAAGCCCCCACCGCCCGGCAAGAGCGGCAAATACTACTACCAGCTCAACAGCAAAAAGCACCACCCCTACCAGCCAGACCCCAAAATGTATGACCTGCAGTACCAGGGCGGCCACAAGGAGGCACCCAGCCCCACCTGCCCGGACCTAGGCGCCAAAAGCCACCCACCCGATAAGTGGGCCCACGGCGGGGGGGCCAAGGGCTACCTGGGAGCTGTGAAGCCCCTGGCCGGTGCGGCCGGGGCTCCAGGCAAGGGTTCCGAGAAGGGTCCCCCCAACGGGATGACGCCCGCCCCCAAGGAGGCGGTGACGGGCAACGGGATTGGGGGCAAAATGAAGATCGTCAAAAACAAGAACAAGAACGGGCGCATCGTGATCGTGATGAGCAAGTACATGGAGAACGGCATGCAGGCGGTGAAGATCAAGTCCGGTGAGGCAGCCGAGGGCGAGGCGCGCTCCCCCAGCCACAAGAAACGAGCTGCTGAGGAGCGTCACCCCCCGGCCGACAGGACTTTCAAAAAGGCTGCAGGAGCTGAGGAAAAGAAAGCAGAAGCGCCCTCAAAGAGGAGGGAGGAGGAGGTGCCCCGAGCCGTTGACCCGCAGCCCCAGGAGGCCGGCTCCCGAAAGCTCTCCCCTACCAAGGATGCTTTCAGCGAGCAGCCCCTGCAGCTCACCACCAAGCCTGACCTGCTGGCCTGGGACCCCACCCGCAGCACCCACCTGCCCTCTCACCATCACCACCACCACCACCACCATCACCACCACCACGCTGTCGACCTAAATCTCTCCCACGCGCGCAAGCGCTGCCTCTCGGAGACCAACAGCGAGCGAGAGCCCTGCAAGAAGCGCCTGACGGCGCGCAGCATCAGTACCCCCACCTGCCTGGGGGGCAGCCCGGCTGCCGAGCGCCCCGCTGACGTGCCCCCCTCTGCCGCCCTCCCGCAGCCGGAGGTCATCCTGCTGGACTCGGACCTGGATGAGCCCATAGACTTGCGCTGCGTCAAGACGCGCGGCGAGGCCGGGGAGCCGCCCAGCGCCCTCCATGTGAAGCCCGAGGCGCCTGCGACCACGGGAGTGGCAGCTGCGCCGGCGACAGCGGCCGAGAAGCCTCCGGCCGAGGCCCAGGACGAGCCCGAGGAGCCTCTGAGCGAGTTCAAGCCCTTCTTTGGGAATATAATTATCACCGACGTCACCGCGAACTGCCTCACCGTCACGTTCAAGGAGTACGTGACAGTGTAGCCGGAGGGCGTCGGAAGGGGAAGCACTGTCCCTGGGAGCTTAGCACCTGGGGCCTGGGGGTGGACTCCTCCCTCTCCAACTGCGGGAGATCCGGCCGGCCCCAGCACGAAATGCCCAAAGCCGCAGCAACCGCGTCCTTCTGCGTCCCGCTGTAGGGTCCTGGCCGGGGCGCCCGGCCCGCACTGGCGCCTTCCACGCTGTGCCTGCGGGTCTCGCCCCCCACCTGCCCCATCCCCTCTCCCGTGGACCTCCGGGACTGACAGGGCAGCCACACTCGGTGGTCTCAGAGTTATAGTATTATATTTTAACCGTGCTAACTTGTCAAGTGCAGACTTTACTCCCGTTTGTACGTGGTGTTATTATTGAAATGTATTGTTTGAGCTCAAAAGGCCCACCACCCCCTTCGGGCTGATATATATATATTTATTTGTAGGTATTTATATATTGAAATATAAAAACCTAGATTTATGGAGTTTCCTCTAGATCATGTTATATTCTATATCAGACAAACTATTTTCTGTTGACCTTTCTACCCATTCATTCAGTATTTCAGTTGATTTCATTTCCTCCCCTTCCAGGAACTGTAATACCAGTAACCTTGGTATATATTTTTTGATACTGTACACATGGATGTGTTGTTTCTATGTGCAAAAAAAAAAAAGTTTGTTAAAAGGCTAAACGAGCTCTCTAGAAACTGCTGCTACTAGAAATGTCTAAACTATAAGCTTCCAATTATTACCTGCTTGAATGTAAATATTAAATGGAGATGTTGAAGGTGCACTTTCGCTGTTGGAGATTAGCGCAGAGGGAACTTCGGAGGCTCCGGAGGCTCGGAGGCGACTGGACCCCTCTCCCCACCCCACTTCCGCCTTAGATGGGGGTGGAGGTAAGGGGAGAACAGATCATGCCTTGAGCTAAACCTTTGCAAAAGCACAGGGGACTGGTTTCGCGGGCAGAGGCGCCCGCACCCGGAGAGTGACCCCGCTCCCCGGAAGTCGAGAGGCTCTCCAAAGGAGAGGGGAATTCCTGCGGGGGGGTGTGTGCAGGCGTCGCTCCCGCCCCCAGGGCTTTCAGGCCTTCGGTGCCCACCGCAGTGGCAAGCCCGGGACCTGTGGGGGGAGGGGTGCCCGGGGGAGCGAGCGGCGCGGAGACGTGGGTGGGGCTAGCCCCCTGGGCCAAGCCCGCCCCGCACCTGCTGGTCTTCGCCCCCCAACCCCCCGGGGCGCAACACACCTAGGCGCTGGCCCTGGTGGGGCAGAGGTATTCCTTCCTAATAACCCCTGCCCGGTAGGGCAGGTTCAGCAGGGAGGGGACCCTCCCACCCTCTCCAGCGTCCCTTGTTGGCATCGCTGGCCCCGCCCCACCGAGGAAGCTGCCGAGGCTCTTTCTCTGCCAGGCTCTCTCCCCGGAAACCACCAGGCCAGAGGCTCCGACTGGAGGCGCCGCGAGCGCGGCCCGGGCAGGGGGCGGGGGTAGGGGGTGGCTTCCTGCGTGGTGGATGGGGAGTGGGAGGGGGAACAGGCCTGGCGAGCAAGGCCTGCCTGCCCCCACTTCCTTAGTGAGCCGGAAAATGTGGGACCCCCATCTCACCCATCCTGCTTTGGGTGGCAAAGCTGGGCCCCTTGGTTTCGCCGGGCAGGAAGGAGTTAAGGGCCCCGAAGGGGCGAAGGGAGTGGGCCGAACTCCGAGGTGCTGCTCCCCAGGGCCGGGAAGCCGCCACCGGGGTGTGCAGTGGCCGTGGCCAGCTTTCTGCAGACGCAGCGATCTTCCTCCTGGCCGGGGTGGCCGAGCACGGCCAGGGGCCACGGGACGGAGGGCCTGGTAGGCGCGGGGCTGCTCCCGGCTGCCAAGCCTCTTGCCTGCCCGTCCGGGCCTGAGGGATCGAGCTTGTGCAGGGCGTCGGAACTCAAGAGGTCAACGCGGTTCATAATGGGGGGAAGGTCGGGGGGAGAAGTGGCGAGGGAGCGCAGTGTTGAGAAGGCCAGGCGAAGAGATAGAGGGCCAGGAGGGCGGGAGGCCTGAAAGCGGACAGTGTGGCCAGTGTTGGCTGCAGGCCACCAGCGGCTGGAGGTGGGGGAGGGGAGCCCAGCGGGGGGGAGGGGAGGGAGGAGAGGGAAGGTCTAAAAAAAACCGTTGGGAGTTTCTAGCCCTGGCTTTTGTGAATTGTCCCTCCCACTACCCCCATCACCCCAGCCCCCTTTAGAGTGAGTTAAACACTCCCCCTCCCCCCCTCAATGTAATGAATGCCCTTTGCCACCCTGGGAGTGGAGGGAGGGGTGATCTTGACTGCTCCTGGCAAACTGCCTGCTCAGCACTAGAATTGGGCCTGTCCTTCACTGGCTGGTGCACAAAGGCACATGCCAGGCGTGGATTTTGTCTCCCTGCTTTTCTGGTGGAGGAGAACTAAAAACTCAGGGGTGGGAAGGGGAGCTCTCAGGTCTGCACAGCTGGTGACTTGGGACTGAGACTTAGCCCCTGGAGTGCCCCTTTTGCCCAGTGGGTGGCCTCTGCCAGGCTGAGCCTGGGGCTCTGTTGGTGGGCAGGAAAGAAAACTGGTCTGCTACCACTTGCAGAAAGGTATGGACTTCAGGTGACTTGAGGCCTTGAAAACTGGGCCTGGTGGTGGGCCTCCTGGAGTGGGTCTTCAAGGAGGATGGTCCAAGGAAGAGCCTGGAACTTGAGGTCAGGTCGGCAGTGGGGCAGAGGCTGGTGGGTAGGTCGGGAGGAGCTGCAAAGACGCCCACCTGGCATCAGACTCAAAAGTGTCCAAGGCCCCTTCTGGCCCAGGAGGAACAGAACTCTTGTTAGCTGGGCTCCTCGGACATGCCAGGGGCCCCCTGAGCTTCTCGTTCCATTCAGACCCCACAGGGATTGAGGTTCCCTGTGGGATGAGAACCTGAGGTTCTGATGGCAGAACAGCCTGTCCAGGTCACGAGACCACTGCCCAGCTCTGTGCTGATTCTAGAATTAACTAGGTGGTCTGCTATCATCCTGCAGAGAGGTACCCCACAACCACTTGTCCCACACCAACCTCTCAGACGCAGATGTGTCCAAGGCTCAGGAACAGTCAAAGGAGGCCAAGGGCCCTGACATTGGGACAGAGGAGGAGAGTCCAGCAGCTCCAGGTCTTGCGGGTGCAGACTGCTTCTTCCTAACATGGGATCAAGGTGTCTGTCGAAGCCCCACACTTCACAGGCAAAGGGTCTAAAACCCTCTCTCTGAGCCCAAGTTTAGGGGAGAGAAAGAAAGCGGGAAGCTGGGATCTTAACCCTGCATACTAGGAGACCCAGACTTCTCTGATTTTTCTCCAAATGAACCTTTCTAATGAGGCTAAGCCATGAGTATAGAGGCTGGGGCCGATTCATCTTCGAAGAGAGGCACTTG
This sequence comes from Camelus ferus, assembly GCF_009834535.1. Classification (NCBI taxonomy): domain Eukaryota; kingdom Metazoa; phylum Chordata; class Mammalia; order Artiodactyla; family Camelidae; genus Camelus; species Camelus ferus. Next base: position 21,886,357 of record NC_045711.1, read on the forward strand.
TGTATCCATTTATCCTTCAGAAGCTTGTCCCTCCTGCACCAGCCAGGTCCCAGACTCCAGCTTTGGTCTCCCTGTACCTCCTCCCCCAATTCATTTTCACAAGAGCCAAGTTCAGCCCTACAGTGTTTGCGCCATCCTTGGCTCCCACCAGGGTGCTTTGGAGCTAGGGTTGCCAGATTGAACACATAAAAATCAAGGATGCCCAGTTAAATTTAAATTTCAGATGGACAATGCACAATTTTTCAGTATGTCTCATGAAATACTTGAGATACACTAATCCTAAAAAATAAAATAAAATTCATTCTTTGTATGAATTCAAATTTAACAGGGCATCCTGGATTTTATCTGGAGACTCTATTTTGATCCTGAATAGTCCACTTGGGCAGCCTCTGCCCTCAGGGAAGTTTCAGTCCCATAGGAGAGAGAAGGTGCAGAGAACTGAGCCCCATGGGTCCTGTGAGGGCAGTGATTGTAGTGATATTGAGTATGGTGGCATGGCACGGAATGGCTGCTGGATGCCAGGGGGCCTTCGCTTGTGATTTAAGGTGGGGGTGGTGTGACATGTGACAAGACCTCGACAAAGGGGTGATGAAAGACCAGAATTAGTCCCCTCATCTGTTGGCCCACCTTGGGCTCCTGAGTTGGGGCTCCTGAGTTGAGGCTCCTCCCCAATCCTGCCCTCCCCACCACCAGAGCAAAGTCTAGAACATACAAGGAAGGCAGAAGAGCTCCGGCTGCAGTGCCCACTACCCTCACCCGAAACCCTTCTCTTCCTGAACCTCAGTTTCCTTAGCACCTTCAAAGACATGCCCTGACAGTGAAGGTGAACTGGGTCGGGAAAGAGCCTTGAGTGCTTCTGGAAAACCCCCTAAGTAAACACATGAGTTATTTTTTTTTACCAGGGAACATTAAACATCCCACGTCAGATCCAAATGCCTTCTAACAACTCTGGCCCAGAGGCTCAGCTCAACCGAGGGACAGACATCCAGTGATGTTTACCTCTGAACTGACTGCTGGGTCTCCCTCCCCAACCCCTCCGTCTCCATAACCCAGCGGGCCCCACCCTGCCTTCGGTCCTCACTATCCATTTGGTGGATTACCCAGTTGATCTGGGACCTCAGCCTCAGCCTCTTCAGCTTGATCCTGGGACAGGATGACACTGGGACAGGAGAGAGCTAGGAGCTAAGCTTGCACTTGGACAGAACCAAATGCTCGTGCTTTTTTAACTGAGTTTCTCCCGTGGTTCCACGTTATGTTTGCTGCTCATCTGAGAAGGTGAAGACTGAAGAGGAAATAATACTGAAGGTGGATATTCTGGGATGCAAGTGTCCATTTCCTGCAGCCGTAGTTTAGAACCCCACCCCACCCCCACCCCTGCACCCTCTTCCTCTCCCCCTTGTAGTTACTGCTAACAGCTAACATGGGTTGAGTGCCCACTACCTGTGGGGCACATCAGGGCGTCATCTCATTTAGTTCTCTCTGTCTCCATGCAGTAGGTCCTGTTCCTGTCCCTATCTCACAAATGATAAAATGAAGGCTTAGAGTAACCCATCCAAGGTCAAACATCAGTAAACAGGGGAAAAGACAGGGGTTCTGAGCTAGCCTTGTCTGTCTCCAGGGGCCATGCTCCCAGCTTCCAGGATTCTGCATGTCCTTCAAAGGCCAGCTCAGGTTCCATCCCCTCCCTGAGGTTGTTCTAGATTATTCCAGCCTTTACCAGGGCCAGCTATGCCTGAACTCCTGAAGTATTTCCTGCCCTCGCCCCCCAAAACTTGAGTGCCTGGAAGGCAGGGGGTGTGTCTTGTGTATTTCATGCGCTCTCATAGCTTGCGCACAGTTTCCAGATAAACAGCTTGGAAGCAGAGGTCTTGATGTGTATGTGTACAGAATCGTGTGTGTGTGTGTGTGTGTAGGGGATGGGGGCTTTTGGACAATGATGCTGATTTCTGCACTAAAAGCCATTGACAGGATTCACAAGAAAGCTCCCCCACGCTACCCCCGAGCTGCCCCCAGGGGCTCAATTCCCATGGCCACGGAAGCTGCACCGCAGAAGCCCGCACTCAGGCTGCTGCTTTTTGCCCTGCCACCAGTGGATGTCAGACACTCGGGCACTCAGCTGCTCTGGGTTCCTTCTGCCCCTTCACCCGTCACCTGATCCATCTATGTGAGTTTCAGGAGACTCTAGGTAATTACGTGGTAATTGAATTTAGGGAAACAGACCCTAAGGATAATCCCAGAGTCAGTTCCAGGAAGACTCATGGTTTAATTTCCGTGTTTAGCTACTGGTACATGTTATGAGGTTCCTGACAGCACAGCAACCTCCTCATCCTTATGTATCAGTTTTAACGTGAAGTTCGGAACAGTAGAGACATGGGTCTGTGACTCCAAAACATACACACACACACACACACACACACACACACACACACACTCTATTAAGGACAAGCAGAAGACAAAGCACACACCCCTCTTTTATATCTGTATGTGGTCTCTGCGTAATCTGTGTGGATCCTTACCTGACACATAGTAAGAATTCACCAAATGTTGCCTGTAATTGTTATTTTGCTTAACCAATTATCTGCAAGTTCTCAAATCTAGGCAGGGGCAGAGAGCTGGTGTTGCCAAAGGATGTCCATGGCACACGTGCTTTCAAGCGAGTGTGCGTGTGCACGTGCATTTAGGGCTGGAGGAGGGTGGCGGCAGCGCATCCCGTACTGGCAGGAGTGCCTTCCACTTGCTGCTCGAGTGAAGATCCTTTCAAACACACCCTAGAGTTTAATATTGCCAACAACTGGCCCTGAGTCCTTTCAACCTGCGCCAGGTGTAATGTACACCTCCCTGCGTTTCCTCCCTTTCCTGTTTCATCCGAGGAATTCTTCACTAATTCCATGGTGTCTGGTTTCTCATTGTTTCTCTCTGCTTTCTACAGCCCCTTGGGGTGGGCTTAGGAAAGGTGTGCTTCATGCTTTCAGCCCTTCAAAATGACACGGGCTCTTCCCCCACGCCCGCCACCATCCTCCAGAACCTCTTACAAGGAGCTTCGCTGGCTGTCAGGGCAATATAAGCCATCACACCTTGGGGAGATGAGCAAATGCTGATCACAAAATCAAAGAATGGTCTTGGATGGTCACTTCTGTAAAGCTGCATCCAAACTGAGCAAAGGGTCTGTCATGCTCAGCCCCTTTGTCCTGTAACGCTGAGGTTATAGTAATGTTACAGCATAATGGCATGTCTTCCATTCTTTGTTGAAGTCGTGCTGTTGGGGGTGGAGGACAAGGAGGAATACAGCCCTGCTGGAGGAGGCCTGGGCTATTCCAGATGCAAGCAGGGGACCATCTATTTCCCTCTGACTCTCTAAAGGAGGTGGGATTACAAAATCATGTGAAAGTCGGGGGGGTGGGGAGAGAAGAGCCTGGCAAGCAGAACCTCTCCTATGAGCAACGGAAGTGAGCATCCTTATGGCCATTTCCTGCTTTGTTTTTCCTGCTCCCCGACTCTCCCACCAGGGCTGAGCTGGGAGAGGAAGCACGGGGCAGGGCGATGGAGGCTGAGGACTGGCCCGGCTCCTCTCAGCCTTCAATGTGTCTTCCCACCGTCTCCTCTCCTGGCATTGAAAATTATTTATGTTGCAAATTGCTTTTGACTCACATGACTTACTCCTCTCGCCTGCCAACAGGTCTGGGGATGGGAGAGTTATTGAGCCGGCAGCTCAGACATCCAGGGGTAATGGCAGAAGGAGCACTGAGGTGTAAGTCATGAGCCTTGGGATTTGGTCCCAGCTCTGCCACTGCCCTGCCATTACCTCCCCTTCCCGGGCCTCTGGTTTCTCATCTGCAAAATGAGAGAGTTGGGTGGCCTCTGAGCGCCGAGGGTCCTGGTGGCTCTGATGTCCCCTGGGCCTGTGACCCCCAAAGAGGCACAGACGAGGTTGGCGCCAGCCTCTTCGCTGCTCCCTGACCTGAGCCTGGCAATGCTGCGGCTGCCGAGGGCTGGAGGGTGGAGAAGGCACTGCCCGGCTCTGATCCGACAGGAAGAACTAGACGGGGCGGCAGGGCAGCCAGTCATGCTTCCTCCCTTCGTCTTTTGCTTCATGCTGATCCTTAGTGAAGCCGAGTTCCACAGACTAGGATGAAAACCAATGTCTGAGGGGGAGACGCCAGGGCAGAAAGTCCCTGGGGCTGGTCCAGGAGAGAAACACATGGCAACACCTGGAGTAACCTTCCTGGTGGTGAACGGGGCCAGAGCAGGGTCAGCTCCACGGCGGGTGGACGGGGACACCTGGCCTCCAGAGAGGAACAGATTGGCCCATTGGTGATGGGGCCGTGGGCTCCTGGAAGCTCAGAGCAGAGAGGGGCCTGGCAGTCCCTGCTCCAAGACCCTCACTCTGCAGACGGAGAAGCTGGGCCCCTCAAAGACCAAAGCCGACACCAAGGTGAGTTATTGATTGTCCTCTACCCCCGTGTGGGTCTGTGCATCCCAGCAAGGAGCAGTGCTCACCGATTCACCCACCGTAAAGCTGGATTTATCAGCAGGAATGATGATAACACAATTCAAAATTCGGCGCCGCAGCTGTGAGGGACAGGCCGCAGGCTGCTGTTGAGTGCCATGGTCTGGCTTCTATTCTCCAGCTGTGGTTTGGGGCCTAACCCAGAGAGAAGAGGGGAGCGTCTGGGCTTCTTCCAACCCAGTGACCACCAAGTGGGGACGAAGTCTGTTGTGGTGGCAAGCTCTCTGAGGTGGCAAGAAACCTGCTAACCTCAGAACTTTGAGTTGGCTCTGCTTTGGCAGAAAGATGGTATTTGCTCAGCCCTGGCCAAACCACAGTGAGCCTCAGCTCTGGGTCTAGAGGGCAGTTTGGGGTCTGTGCACTGTCTCATGGGAGAGGACCTATGGGTGGGCAGAAGGGAGCTGGACAGTGAGGAGAGAGACTTTCCAGCAGGATCTCTTTTCCTCTGGAGCCTTCCCTTTCTCCTGGGCCCAGAGATGAGTTCCAGGACAATGAGGTGCCACCTGGGTAGAATATGATGCCTCAACAGTCTAACTTCTCGTTCGTTCCTAAAAGGAAAGCAACCAGCCTTCAGCTGTGGGTCAGCCTGGTGGCAGGCCTAAGGGGTCCTGCATATGTTTCAGTTCTCTGGGGAGAGAATGGTGACATGGGACCAAAATTAAGGGAGGAGGCAGCAGCAGGGAGAAAAGAAATCAGAGAGGACCAGAGATAAAAGAGAGAGACAGGCGCAGACAAAAGGACCAGGACAAAGAAATGAAGAATGATCATAACAGAAAGAGGGAGCGAGACAGAGAGCAGAGGAGGAGAGAAAGCCCCCAGATAAAGAGAGAGAGAGAGAGAGACAAGAGCCAAAATAAGACTGGGAGAAACTGGTTCAAAAACACTGGGTTGGACAAAACGGGGACAAACTGACTTGTGCCTCCTGACATGAAGCACCGAGAAGAACGCAGCGTCACTCCGGGGCATTCCTGCCACAAATGCAGCGCCTGAATCCAACCACGCAGAAGTACCAGACACACGCTCTTTGAGACGCCAAGGCTGAGGAACCCAGAGAAAACGGAGGCCCTGTCCCCGCTTAAAGGAGACCAAAAAGACATGACACCGAATGCAATTCACAATCCTGGTTTGGCTTTTGGAAAACTAAAAACAAAATAGAAAACAAAAAGCAAAAAACCTGGCTCTAAGGAGCATCAGTGAGAAAAATCAACAAAATTTTTATACAGACTGTGGGTTAGACAACAGTATTGGGTCCAAGGTAAACGTCCTGATTTTGATAATCATACAGTAGTTACGTATGAGAATGTCCTTGCTCTAAGGAAAAACACATTATTCTAAAGTATTTAGGCATAAAAGGGCACGAGGCCTCCAGCTTACTTTCAAATAGCTCAGAAAAAATATGGGGGAAAATATATATGTGTGTATATAGAGAGAGAGAGAGAAAGAGGGAGAATAATAAGACAAATGGGGCAAACTGTAAATAATTGGTGAATCTGGAGAAAGAATAAACGGAGGTTCCTTTACTATTCTTGCAATTTTTCTGTAAGTTGGCCAAAAATGCTGGGTTGAGACTTAAAAAGAGGTCCTTGGAGCCTCCCTGTCAGGGCTGGGGACAGGTGCTGCCTGGCACCGGCCTCGAGGTGGGGCGAGGCTGGGACCCGGCTCTCCAGCAGCTGAGAACACCCGGGCAGCTGGACCGCCCCTCACCGCTGACCTCAAGGGCTCTTTTCCAACTCTCCACCCCGTGACCTCGACACAAATGAGTAGGGGTCCAGGAGGGTGGGCCCACAGTCACCAAGCCCCGCACCCAGCTCAGCCCGGGGCCGCTGACACCGCACAGCAGAGCCCAGCCTCACTGTGGCCTCAGGAGGAAGCAGGATGTGGCAGAAAGAGGGAGGATTAGGCAGAGGGCAGGCCCGCTGTGCCAGCCGCTCGGCACTCACCAGTTCTGTGCCCTGGGGCCGGCGGCTCTGTCCCCCAGAGCGCCCCAAGGCTGGCTCATTCTTACAGTTTAGGTCTCTTAAATGCCACCTCTGGAGAGAAGCCTTCCCTGACCAATGACTCCGTTTATTACCCTGTTTTTCTTTTTGAGAACTGGAGTCCTTAGCTGAAATTTTGATTTGTTTGCTTGTCTGCTTCCCAGCTTCCCCCACAGAGTGAAAGCGCAGTGACAGCAAATCAGCGTCGTACTCATCGCTCCATTCTCAGGTCCTCGAACGTGGCCGGTGCACCAGAGCTAGTTGTCCAAGGAAGAGGGAAAGGAAGGGGGTGGGGGGAGGCGGTGAGGGAAGTCCCTGCACCTCTCTGAGCCTCAGTTGCCTCACTGGTGAAACTGGAGGTGACGGTTCCTGGTAAGGTTTGCTTGGATATAGGCTTAAGGATGCCCCAGGGTGGTGTTAGCCCAGAAGGCGCAGGGAGAATTTTCTATTGTTACGATGACTGTCTCAGGCCTAATCACAGCCCACACATTCCTGCTTGGTCATTTGGTAATTAATCCAGCCACCTGGTCATTTTTCTTACGTCTGGGGGAGGGTAAATTGGAAGGGGTGAGTTATTTTGTCGTCATTTGGTTTTTTTGTTTTTGGGTTTCTGGGTGTGTGTGTGACTGGGTTTCATTCTGCGCTCTGAGCTGGGCGCAGTGCTGGAGCTCAGGTCTCCTGGCCTCTGCGCTCAGACCTCGCAAGCCGGGAGCTTGGCGAAAAGAGGTGGGCTGATGCGCAAGGCTGGGTCCAGTTCCCAGAGACTACGTGGGCCCCAGAAACACTCATTCACGTTTTTCATGAAGAGATTTTCAAAGTAAAGCACTCCTAGACCCCAGATCGCCCTCTTCGTTTTGACCTGGGGATTCCCATCTTGACTGCAGAACCTTCTAGAAAAGAATCAAGCCTGTCAGTTCTCTGACTTGCCTCCCAGTAATGGGAGAGAGTCACGGCCAAATGAAAACAGGCAATAGACGTTGCCTGCCTAGCTAAGTTATGAGTGAAAAAGTGAGTGAGTGAATGAAGGAAAACCTCGAGAGTTTAGGCTAGTTTAGCTCATGATTTGGTTTCTTCCCTGGCACATATGGGACTCTGGAAACACTGGGAAGACCCCAAACTAAGCCTGACCTTTGTCCCCCCAGAAAGCTGGCATTACACAGAACACAGCACACCAAGAAGCTTGCAGAGGTCACTGCAGCATTCCAAGTGGAGCTGGTCCCTTCCTCAATCTAATTAGGGCCCAATGAGAGAACCCTATTGAAACGCAAGCCCCAGTGAGACAGGAAGTAGCTCAGAGAGAGAGGAGAACCACTTCAGAACCACCTCCACTGAAATTTGTTTACTGCCATCTAGCTTCTCTTGCGACACTGTTGAAAGATCTAGATACACACTGTGCATCACAGGGAATGTCCCACACAGGCCAACTTAGCCGATCAAATCTTGGCAAGTCAGCACGTAGGGACCATATTGACATTTAAACATTAGAGGCGATCTCCTGGTCTGCTCCAACCGCCCCCCCAGCTGGCTGGAGAAATGAAATGTGCCTCCAAGTCTGGACCAGCTGGGTCTCTTGCAGGCAAGCCATCTCTTTGTGTCGTCCGTGCCTTGTGCGAAGGGTGTGGGAATTGCCACGCTGAGTGGATTGCTGACAAAGGAAGAGACCAACTTGCGACCTGGAGTCCCAAGTTCCCATCCTCAGGGTAAGAGTGGGCACATGGTCAGATCTATAAATAATGCTTTCAGGAGGGGCCCGTCCTGAAGCACCTCGCAGACTTGGCAGGCGTGGGTTGCTCACTCCTCTCTGCCCCAAACACAGAGCTGACCAGCTCCCTCCCTGGACCTTCGGAAGCCCACGATGCAAGAGACCCTCTTGCCTTTCTCCACCCAGCACTGAGCTGGGAATGCAGAACCCTCTTCAGCCACGAGGCGATTCTCATCTCTCTACTAGCCCTGCAACCATGCAGCTGCCCAGAAATTAACTCGGATGAGGAAGACGCCTCCTCCTGCTTTCCAGTCCCCAGTTATGGTGAGGAGCCTCCACCGGCTGGCCAAGAACGTGTCCGGTATTCCAGGCCGCGGCCACGTGCTCCGTCACGCCCTGCAGGGATCCCTGTGTTTCTGCCACTTCTGCCTGGCCTCCCTCACCTGCTGAACCTTTCATCTCTCACTAGTAGGGACGGTGCCTTTGTCACCATCATTCCCCCAGCCCAGTGTCTGGAAGGCCTGGATAAATATTTACTGAATGAATGAGCTATGTTTACCAGGTTACAAGTCACTGCTGCTCCTTTTCTCCCCAAGTCCCCCAGTCCAGCCTCAGGAAAGAGTAAAAATTCAGGGGATCATGCTCACCCCTTTCTGTTCCAGGCAGAGACTGTCTCAAGGACTGTCCCCAGCTCCCCACCCAGGTCAGCATGATTTCCCACCTGCTCATAGGGTTGGGAGGTGGGGGAAGCACCTCTCTTTCTCTTTGCAAGTCTAAACAATAGTCTGTAGTGGCTGGATTCAGTCTTTGTCCTTTACTCTTCTCTCACTTACGAAAGAGATGGCTTTTGTCATAGCCTGTGAAGTATTTTGTTTTCTCTCTCCCTCTCTGATAACTTTCATCATCAGGTTAAATTTAGGAGAGATGCCAAAAGTGACACCAGCTCCTGGATAAACACTACTGCCTGGTGCCCCCATGACCTAATAATGACAGTAACTCACAATTATAGATTCCTCACTGAGCCAGGCTCCACGGAAGAGCCCTTACATGCATTCTCTCTTTTAATCCTTGCAATAACCTGATGCAATACAGACTACTATTACCCCCATGAGGAAATGGATGCTTTGAGAGGTCAAGTACCTGGCCTGGGGTCACAGAGCTAGTGACTGGTGGAGCCAGGGCTTGGATCCAGGGAGTCTGGGCTCCTCACCCAGAGAGTCACGGTTCCACACTGCTGCCATCGGCAATCTCTGCACACCAAGTGTGTCTGGCCAGGATGCCCTCCTGCAGGAGCGGCAGCACAGCCACAGCCACCCACACAGCGGAGGCCCCAGCTGTAAACTGGGATGAACTCCACAAAGGGAACCACTCCTGGGACCACAGAGCTGTCACAAGGATGGAGCAGGGAGGAGCCTCTGAGAGACTCCAGGAACCACCCCTTCATTTTACAGGCAAATACAATGAGGTCTTTAGCTGGTGAAGCATCCAAGACCACAAACCTTTCTGCCTGTGGCCCCTGACTTGGGGTCCACTCTCCATGCAGACTGGATAAGAGAAGTCGGCTTGATATGAAATGCAGCCTGCTCAAGTTCTGGTTCAGACCCAAACAGCTGGGCTTGTTCCACAGCTGGCTCAGCCCTCCGGAGTCCCCTCAAGTTGATCATGGCTTTAGAGTAGCCTCCAAAAGAAGTGGCTGCCGGTTACCACATCTGCTCTACAGACCTGGCAATAAACCTCCCTCTCCTCGCGCCTAAGTTTCTTTGTAGCCTCCTCTCTCCCGCAATTGAGAGCTGATGTAGGACTTTTATTCACCGTCTTTACTCCAGAGCCATTCTATTTCCATGGCTGCTCCATTAATGCTTAAATTTTGGTCACATCCTCATGAGCTGATCTGACAATCCTAAATATCCTGAACCAGAAGCCCGAGTTGTTCAGGTAACTTGCATCCTGGCCTTTTCTGCAGCCCACAACCCCAGACGAACCTGTTATATGCTCTCAACAGAAGCAAACACTTCTTCAGGGACACTTACCAAGGTTGTAAACTACATCAGGTGTGTGGCTTTTCTGTTGCTGTCTCCTCCCACACCAGGCTTTAAACCCTCTGAGGTCAGAAGCCAGGTCCGTTTTATTTGTAAAAAATAACCCTAACTCAGAGCACTGGGCTTGACTAGCATGGAGAATGTGCCCAGGAAATCCTTGTTGGGTGAATAGGTAGGATGGGTGGATGGATATTGAGAGTGAGTCTCTCATTTTACCTGGGGATTTCCCCCAAGGAGAGGAAGTGGGGAGCAGGGAGGATGGTCCATTCTTGGAGACACTGGTTTTCTACTGCCACTACCTGCACGCTAGTGACACAAGGGACTTTGTTGGCATCTTCTTCATGCCTTTGGTGCAGGGCCTAGGGCAGTGCTGGGAACAGAGGTGCATCTGAGGAAGCTTCTCCATAATCACGATGGCAAAGAGGACCATAAGGACATCAACACTTATTTGGAAACTAAAGGTGTTCTGCTACTTTTCTAATTGGGGCACCTACTAAATGCCAGGCACTTCCCATGTTATTTCACAGAGTCCATGGCCCTGTTGTACAGACAAGGAACCGTGAAGCCTGGAGAAATTCAGCTCCAGTAGAACTGGGCCCTGTCGTGGGTCATGCCTCTGTTTTGTCTGTTCCCAGGGATCCTGGAGATGGAGGCCTTGGAGGTCATTCAGGTCATCCTGAAACCTCAGCAGGAATTCTCTCTCTGATTTCCCCACCACAGTAGACCTAGGAGTCTCAGGTATCCCACCCTGCTCTCTCTACGGGGTGCTCATTGTTGACTGCTCCTCCTTTACCACTTTTAAATCCAGCTTCTCTGCAGCTTCCTCTTGTTTCATCTGGGTTTGCCCTCAGGGGCAGAGCTCCAAGTGCTAGGAGCTCTGGGGGTTCCCGAGCCAGCTGGGCTGACCTCCAACCCCACTCTGCCATGGTCTGTTGAACCTGACTGGTACCGTTCTCTTGGCTTCTCCACAACACCCAACCCCAACACTTTTGGAGAGGAGACAGCCTCTACCTAGCATGGGGTGAAACAGTAACTAGTACCTTTTCCTTGTTCTTCTCCACCCCCGCCCCGCCCCCACTCCGCTCCTTTTTCAACCCGGCCTAGAAGGAAGGAATAAGCCAGCTATTACATGGGTTGTGGGGAGGGGCGAGGTGCTCCAAGGGCAGACAGCTCTGTTCTGCTCCCTCCCCAGGTTAACTGTGGTGGGGGAGGGGAAGCACCAGGGAACAGGGAGGGGTGGGCTGATCCGGGAGCACACCCAAGCACATCACCGACTCTGCCTGTGGGTGCTCACTGTCCTCCCCTTCCTCCCCCAAAAGCGAGACGGGGACAGGGAGGGGGCGGGGCTCGGGGAGGGCGCGCACCGGCCGCACCTCGGCCCTGCTCACTCGGCAAAGCTGGCTCCGCCGGCCCCCCAGCCCGGCACCGGGAGCCGCGGGGGCCGCTCCACAAAGCTGGGGAGCGGCGCCCCTCCACTTGGCGTGCCTGCTTGTCCTCCCGCGGCCCCCTGGCCTGGCGGTCGATGCCGGCGGCCGGCCATTTTCCCTCCTCGCCCCCGCGGCCGCCGCAGCGCAGCTCCGCACCCGCCGAGACCACAGGCCCGCCGCCACGCACCACCCGGCCCCGGGCTGGTGGTCAGCGGGCGCGCGGGGCAGGGACAGCTCGGCTTTGCCCACTAGGAGGTTCTTTTCGCCAGAAGCCGCGGGCTGGACGTGGGGGCACAGTGGCTTTCTTGGGGCAACCTGGTGAACTGCTCGCAAGCCTTTGAAACACGTGAGCAGGAAGGGCTTCGGGGCCACACATCCACCCTCCCATTTCGGCGGGTCTGTTCTGGCCTCTCCCGCCCGCGGTCTTCTCGAGGTCGGTCCAGCCTCGGTCCCATCGGGCAACGCTCTGGGGACCCCACGCCACAGCCACTTTCTGAAGGCTTGACACTCCATTGGGACTCAGCTTGGTGTCCCGACTTGACTGTAAGCGCCCTCAGGGTGTCTGAGACGAGGCGCGCAGGGCGAGGTCTGGAAGCGGCTCTGCGCCAGGGTCGTCAGGGCCGGGCGGCTGACCTCGCGGGCCAGAGGCTACCCAGCCCTGGAGTGGATCTTTAAAGCACCAGTTTTCGCGATGGGAGGAGACTGGATGAAGAGCGGCCCGGAAGCCCCCAGAGTGCGGGCGGGTTTGTCACTTTGACGGCCACCTAATGGGCAAATCCATTCATCGCTGGGGCAGCGGAGGCTGCGGCCGAGCCGGGCTCACCCCACCCCGGGAGCCGGCCGCCCGCCGCCCGGTGAGGCTTGGGAAATGGGCGAAGTGGTCAGACTGGTTTCCGGAGCTGGGCTCGGAATCCACGCGGGCTGGCAGGCATTGGTGGGGGAGGACTGAGTGCTGCCAGCAGCGTTGGAGAGGCCAGCCCGGGATGCTTTGTTTTTCACCCTCGAAGGCGACCCCGCAGGATGGGGGTGGGGAAGACAGCAAGCGTCCGGTTGGGAAAACCCAGTGTTCAGGTGTGAACCAGCAGTCGGGCAGCTCCCTACCCCTCTGGTGCCCAGCCCCCTCCCGCCACGGTCCTGACGTTGCCCCAAAGTACTTGGAGGAGTGAGCTCCCAGTCCACAGCGAGCCTGCGCTTTGAGCTTGGTATTTGAAAGAAATAAGGGGAGAGGTAGGGTGTGTGAAGAGTCCAGCTCTGCCGGTAACCTGAATGCCCTTGCACCAGTCACTCTCCTCTCCCAGCCTAAGTTTCCTCATCCACCACTGTTCCTTTCAGTCGGACACTCCTGGGACTCTAGGTGGACCGGAAGATGGGGAGTCACTAGGGGGTCGGTGGAAGGGAGAGGGCTCCAGAGCCGGTGGCCATATGCTCCCTGGGGAGAGGGGGATGAGGAGTCCGGAGGAACCAAACAGCTGTTGGGAAATGTGGGCGCGCCTCGCCCCCACCCCATCCCCAGGGGCCGGGGACTTGGGGATGGGAAAATGGAGTCTTCAGGGAGAACATGCGCTACCAAGGAGTAGCGTGGCGTACAATGCCAGGCTCCAGATTATCTCAGGGTCTCGGGGCTGCGGAAAGGCTGCCTGACCCTCCCCCCACTCCCCTAGGTCGGGAAGTCCTGTACTGGGGCATTGAGGGAAGGGGCTGAGCAAGCTGGGGGTTTGGGGCGACAGCACTACCATCCCAGAAAAATGGAGTGCCGAATCTCTGGTTTGCAGCAGCTGCTGGGCAGCTAGGGGGGTCTCGAGAGCCGCCCACGCTCCGGTCTTCTTTGAAGTTCCTGGGGAAAAACGGGGACGTGAGGTTGGCACTACGCGCGGGCGGTGGGGGCTCCAGGGCTAGTGACAGCCCCCGCCACCAACCCAATCAGAAGAAAGGAACTCGAGGCTAGAAGAGAGTCCAGCTGTCGTCACCGCCGAGCCTGTGGAGACCCCCCTTCCCGCAACCAGGGTGGGCTGCGGCGAAGGCGCGGGTCCAGCCCAGCAACCGATGTGGAAAGGGGTCCCCGCTGACCCTCTGGGGCTAGGCGAGCGGCCGTAGCACGCCGAGCCCCCTTGGGTGTAGGGGGAGCACCATCCCCCCCCCAGGAGTGGCGGGGCAAGGGCACGGCCCCTGGGGGCCCCAGGCTGCCCAGCCCGGGTGGGCTGCAGGGGCCCCCGCGGACCCAGGGCGGGCTTTGTCTGCGGCAGCTCCGCTTTGGGAAGGCGCCAGCCCGGGTACAAGATGGCGGGGAAAGGGTGGGATCGCAGGCGCTCGCCACGCGGAGCGGCCCCGCTCTGCCTGCAATGCAGCAGGGGGAGGGGCGGGGGGAGCCGGAGACACTGCACGGCTCCCGCCCCCGCTACGGCCACCGACTGGCCCCCCCCCCCCCCCGCCGGTGACCCCGCGCCCCTCTGTCCCCACCGCCTCTGTCTGGCGGCTGCAGCCTCCGCCTCTCTCCGCAGAGCCCCGGCCGCGGCAGCTGCAGAAAATGGCTGCCAAAGCGGCGCCAGTCGCCACGCTGCCACGGGCGGGGGACGGGCGCCGCAGCCCACCCGCAGCCCCGCTCCCTTCCCCACCCGCGGACACTCCGCCCGGGCGCCAGGACCCTCGCGGGCACCGGGGGATCTGGGACCGCAGCGGGGGGCGTGCGGGGAGGGGGAGGGGCAGTTACCTGCCGGTTGAGGGAACAGGGTGGGAAGTGACAGGGGGACAGTGCAGGGAGGGCGCTATCGGTCTGTCCCCTACCCTGCATGCCCTTTGTCCTCGCGAGGTCACGAGCCCGGGTGGGGAAATGCTAATGGACTGCTGCCTTAAGTGGCCGCGTTCCGCCCCCACCCACGTAAGTTATCCCTGTCCTCACCCCCACCCCCACCCTGGCGTTGGAGCTGGGTTGGCCAGCCCCGACGTCCCCCTCACCGAAAAATAAAAAATAAATTGAAAAGCTGTGTGCGTGCCGACTACAAAACGACCCAAGCCCGGAACTCCCCGGAGAAGATCCGGGTGGATCCTTCGGCGCCATGAGCCGCAGCGGCGGCGGCAATTCAGCAGGTGCCCCGAGCCCACCCTCTCCGCAGGGAGCAGCTCCCCGACCCCTGCCTCTGCCCAGCCAAGGGCCGCCCGCGCTGAAGAGGTGCCCGCGGCCACCCTGCAGTTCGCTGGCACCTGGGCCCAAGCACTCTTCTCTGGACGCCAGGGAGCTCCGGGCTCTGGAGAGGGGCGTCCAGATCTGGCTGGAGAACCGGCGCGGGTGGGGTGCAGGCTCAGGACAGGGCTTGGGAGAGCACCAGGGCGGGAAGGAAGTTGCCCCCGGAGCCTCGGGACTGGTATTGCTGGGGGGAAAAAAACGAAAAGTGCAAACAGAGGACCCGTGGGTGGGGTCAGGCTCCGGAGTCCAGACCACTTGGTGAAGTCGAGCAAGTCCATGGCCCTCTTGACTCCATCAGGGATGAATCCGGGATGTAGCAAGCCGGGCTGCCAGAGAAGAGGTGTATCTGTAAATTGGGTCTTTATTTTTCCTTATCTGCAAGTTTCTCTCTTACCCCTCCCGCCAACCGCGTTCTCAACTCCAGCGATTTCACCACTACTGGCTGGAAAATTCAAATTCAATAAATTAGAGGACAGGGACCAGAAGCCAACAGGTCAAGGAAAGGGGTTTCCGGATCTATGAGTGGCTTCTTCTTTTGGGGTTTAAGAGTAGAGAAGAAGAGGCACATTTAAGGAGAAATGTCGCTGAGCAGGGAGAACATCTGGGGGCCTCCCTTTCCCTTACACCCGCTGGGCAAAGGTATCCATGTGCCTAAGCACACAGTAACTTGGGGATGGAGATTTAATATAAATGACCTAAATGGGTGCGGGCAAGTGCGGGGCAGAGATGGGCTATGTGGGGGCACTGAGAGGCTGGACCCCGGGCATCCATAGGTTTTCCAGTGCTCAGAGGTCTTCATGGCAGAGACCCAGACAAATCCTCTGCCCTGAGGGCATCCTCAGCCCCTGCGCGGGAGGGAACTGTATTTTCTGCTAGGCAAGACACCGCAACAGCAAATCTCAGCCAAGGTCCGGGAGGGGTTCGTGATGGCATTAAGGGCTGCTGCGGCCGCAGAGCTTCCTTCCGCATAAAAGGCGAGGACAAGGGGGCCGAAATTAACCCGATCCAGCAGGCAGCACCCTCTCCAATCTTGCACCCACGTTCCCTGGCAGAGCCCGCTTTTGCCATCTTCCTCTGGGAGGGGCCAGGTTGGGGAATCTGAATTTGGAAAGGGAAGGAGGGCGAGGGCAGGGAAGGATGCCCAAGACCGAACAGAGGTCACGCGGGTCATCACTCCCCGTTCCCCATCCCCCACTAAAGCCAGGTCTCTTGTGCGACCCCCACCTGCGCCTAGTTCCTGGCATAGGCTTCCCAGTAGGGGGCATCGCTCCTCGCCTCGGCTAGGCGGCGGCCCTAGAGGCAAGCTCGGTCACAGGCAAAGTCCCAGGGCGCTAGAGTACTCATTGTCTTAGTTCTCCTCTTTGGATCCCCTAGGGACAAGAGCAAGTCCCCAAGGGGATGGCTCTAGCCGCCGCGGCGTCGCTAGAAGGACACGCGCTTAGGAACGGGCTACCGCTCCGGAAGGGTCAGCCAGACACCTGTGCCTGCATGCGCGTGCGCGCGCCTCTGTGAGCGAGGGAGGGGGCCAGGGGAGCCCCAAGAACCGCGGTGCTTTGACTGCCTGAGTTTGAGGCTAATCGGAGCCTTATCCCCATGGGAATAGCGACGTCTTCTCCCTCAGCGGGCTCCAGTCCAGCGGGTGGGCCCAGCGCTGAGCACCTGACCTACATCCCGCAACCACCACTGCATTGCATTCTGCCTGGAAACCCGAGGGTGGCTCTTTCGGTGCATTTTTTTTCTCCCGCACGCAGCATTCCCTTCACAACAATTGGCAGGTTTTTAAAGTAACCTTTAAATGGGACATCGATTTATCATTATTATGATTATATTTGGAAATTCAGCCCGAAGGGACACCCTGGGAGATGATAATTTGGTGGTACCTAGGGCTGTTTATGGTTTAGCACATCCCTAGCCCCACAAGTACATTTTTTCGGCAGTTAATTGCTGGATTACCTTTGGGGCGTGGGAGGTGAGCGTATGTGTGTTGGGAGTGGAGAGCCTCGGACTGTTCCCAGAGCCCTGTGCGTGCACTCCGTGGACCTGATGCTGCGGCGGCAACTGCAGCAGCGATGCACACCTCCTCCCCCTTTAGCTCCCCTCCCGCATCCGGGCCTTCCCGCTCCTCCGCCACGGTTCGCCGGGGTTTGGGGAGGGGGTGCGTGGGGTGGAAATGGGAGCGTGCGCGGAGGCGGCGAGGACAGGCCGAGCGGGAGGAAAAGAATGACAACGAGGCCGAGGGGGAAGGGGACGACCGCGGGAAGAAAACTTAGGGAGAGGGTGCGGGCAAAAATGCGGGTAGCCAAGGAGAGGGGTGCGGAGGCGAGAGGCGGGGATGCCCCGGGAGAAAGAAAGGGAGGGGGCGGGGAGCGGGCGGGGGTGGCTGGCTCGTTTCCACTCGTGAGAGCCGGTTGCCGAGAGACGCGCGGGCCAATGAGCTTGCACCAGCTCAGCCCGGCGCCCGGCGCGTGCCCTTATATGGTGCGGCCGCTCGGCGGGCGCTCGCGCACATCGCCATATAAGGGCAGGAACCTAAATACAGGCTATACCTTGTTCTCCGCTCGCCCGGCCGCGGCCCGGCGGATCGATGAGCGCGCCACCGAGCGGGCTGCGGCGCGCGGGCCACGGGAGCCGGCGGGGAGGGGGCCGCGGCGGCAGCGCGGTCGCCCGGCCCGGCCAGATGTGGCCGGCGCAATGGCAGCCCAGGCCAGCTGTGGCGCTCGGAAGGTGTCATCCGCCGCCGCCAGGCCCCTGCTCCTTCCCTCACACTTCTCCCCTTACTGTTTCCAAGGTGCAAATGCAAATGAACCGGGATTGAAATCTAATTGCTTTTGTTAAAAAAAAAAAAAAGAAAGAAAATGTGAGCGAGTCTATGTTGAGTCTGAGCAGAGGCCCAGGATCCGGAGAAACGTAGCCTTAGCCGATCGCCTGGGAGGTGGGGGAAGGGGAAGAAAGAGACCTGGACTGTGATTTGGGGGGTTAGGGTCCTTTCAGCTGTCTCCCGAAGCCTGACCCATCGTGCCGTCAGCTGAGATCCGCGCACCATTTCTCCTCTTCCTGGGCGCCAGACCTGCCTGAGGTCCCAGGCCCGGGCTCATGAAGCGGGAGCTACGCGTGGCCCGGGCGGTGAGGAGGCCTGGAGTGGTGGCGGAGAGGACCCACCGGCTCGGTACCCGGGAGGGCTCGGGCAGCCTGGAGCCAGCCGGGCGGTGGGAAGCAGAGGTGAGAGGAGTCGCTGTCACACCTCTCTCCTCTGTATCTGCCCTGTTCCGCAGTGACAGGCCCAGTGGGTCCATGCCCAGCACGCGATTGGGCCCAAGGAGGCCGGATCAGACAGCTGCGAGGAGGAGTAGCTGCATGGGGTCTCTTTAAGAGGAGAGGTTGGCCAGGGTGGAGCCTCAGGACAACTCATCAGCCTCGGCCATTTCAGGGTCCTGGCCATCTCAGGGTCCTGCGTATGCTGGTGACGCCAAAGTCCTGTATCCAGCAGATTGCACTGCTTGCCTTCTCCCTCCCCACTTCTTTCGGGTTTCCTGGCCCACTGGGAGAAGAGTTTTGGCCTCTTCCAGGCAGGACGTCCTGACACAGGAGTGGCCCCTGGCCAGCACATCTGGCAACCAGGGAGGGGTCTCAGGCTGGGACCAGTGGTGTGCTGACACGACTCTTACACCAGCCAGGGAGGTCAGACAGCATGGCTTTGCTGGTGAATGTTGTTGGAGACCCTACGGAGCCCGCCTATCGCTCCCTGTGTTCTGGGCTGAGGCCTTTTCTTCCCACCACTTGCAGTAGGCAAGAGAGAGAAGCCTATGCATTTGGACCAGTGGCCCCCAGAGTCTGAGAGAACCATCCCCCATCACACACTCCACTGGTGTCTCAGGTGTCCTTCTGGCAGTTTGGACTGAGGTTGTGTCGACCTTGCCTTGGCTTTCCCACTGCCTGAAGATGCCACAGAGAGAGCCTCTCCCCTCTAAGGAGGCTATTTCCAGTAGCATGATGCCACCTATAGAATGTACCTGGAATTAGTCCGAGCTGCGGCAATGCCTCCAGCAGCGTGGCGCTGGTGCAGGAGCTGGAGGCAAAATAATGCCCTAAGTTGTCCCAGACTGAGGTTGGGACAAGAGAGGTGGTCTGGTCACCCAGCACTTCCTCTGGGACTCTTCCTCTTGCCTTCCTGGGTCCCCTAGGTGTTTGGTAGCTCTGTGCTTGGTATCACTGGGGAAACAGACCGGTGCCTGGCACAGCTGGGACAGGAATTCACTGCTCTCACTAGGAGTCCTTGCGACTTCGGGGCAGTCACAAACTCCAGGGTTGTGTGCTGGCTGAGGCAAAGCATCAGTGGTCAGCTGCCAATGGTTACCAAGTATTTTCTGAAGGTTTTGGAATCCCAATAAGCCTGCCCGAACAACCCCAAATGTATGGAATGTGGAAACTAGACAGGTTACTCCAAGGCTGCCTGCTCCAAACTACACAGGAGAAACTAAAGTCTAGAAGTTAAAGGAGAAAAAAAAAAAAAAGAAAAGACTTATCCAAGGCAACTCAGCCAGCCAGGGGCGGAGCAAACACAGATCGGGACCCAAATCTTTCATTGCCAATCCACTGCTTTTGGGATTATGCAGTCATGTCTCAGTGGCAGCCCGGGGCACTGGCTTCCCTGTAAGTGTGGCTTGGTGGCCCTGGAACCCTGGAGCTGGTGCGTGGAGACCCAAGGTAGCTACCTGACTAGCTCTACCAGTGCTTTGGAACTGACAGCCAGTCACTTTCCTGGGCAGCTGGGGAGGGAGGTGAGGTGGGGTCAGAGCCAGGAGAACTCTGTCGGACTCTGGCCCAGGGCTGCCAGGCTTCTATTCTGGCCAGTCTGGGAAATCCAAGAGCCAGTGACCCCAGCTGAACCCCAGTTGGCTCTCATGCCAAACCCCAAGATTTGGAGCAACAGTGGGGCATGTCTAGCTTCCTGCCCAGAACTGTACTGGCACCTCCTTTTTGGTACCTCAACTCCTGGGCACCTTAGCCCTGCAGCTTAACTTGGTCACCAGCAAGTTACTAAGCCCCTCTGAGCCTGTTTCCCCATCTTTAAATGTGGTTAATAAAGTATCTCTCTAAAGGCTGTGATGAACAATAGAAGTGACTAGTTTGGGTAACATCTAGTCAGAGTTTGGCATGGAGCAGCCCTTGCCCAGTGAATGGTAGCTACATCTATCCACTCGCACCACTCCTGCACAACCTCTTGTGCCTAGCTGGGCACAAGGCTCTGGGATACAAGTGACCATAAAACATCATGTACATTTGAGCCCATGTAGAAACAGGACTCCCAAGCACTCCCCATCAGGCTCCCTGGGGCAGCTGGTTGGTGGGTGTCAGCTCCAGCCTCCTCCCTCCCTTGCATAAATGCCTCCAGTCCAGTGAGCACTCTCCAGCTCTGCCTGGCTCCACCCTCTGCCCTGTCCCACCGCCCTGGACCCAGCAGTCTCTCCCTTGGCTGACTTCCCTGAGCATCCCTGGAAGCTCCAGTGTAGACAGCCCCAGGATTTTTCCCTCTGGAGAGAAGTTCCTGAACCCACAGAGACTGGAAGAAGCACTGCTTTACTGGAGGAAATTGAGCCTGGGACCTCTTTCCCCATTTTGGAAAAACGCCACTGGTATGTGGGTGTGGGTTTCCTGAGATTCAGAGTACTCTCCGTGTGGGCCTATTACAGGTACCTGTCATAGCAACAAAATGGGAAAGAACCTGCCCATCTGGCAGGCTGGAATACTGATTTTCCAGAGAAGAGAGGAGCTTGATCTTGCCATGCAGGTGCTGAAGGTGCTTGCCTGGATTCCTCTGAGCTGGGGACCCGGATTGGCAATGCTGAGAGTCTCAGCTGGAGGGGGCACTGGGGTAAGCCTAGAGGCGCTGAGTACCAAGGGTGGGGGCGGGGAGGCTCTGTCTAAGGCTCCAAGTCATCTCCCCCAAGCCACCTCTCCTCCATTTCTATTCCCATCTTACCTTCTTCCCCCTCCGCACAATTGCCCCTGGCACACCTTCACCCTCGGACTCGAATCCTCGCAGCTGCTGCGGCGTCACCACCCGCCCCCTTCTGGGTGCCCCAAGCGCCTTGAAAGCGCAGCTGGACCGCTGAGATCCCCGCGCCCACTGCGCTCACCCTCTTCATTTCAACTGGACACGTCCGCGCGGACCCGACTAGTGAAAAAAGTGAGGGGTGAACTTTTCGCCAAACCAGACTCGGGGATTTGCTCTTTGAAGTTTCTGACTCTTGGGAGAAAAGCTCACCATCCCGCTGCCTCTCACTGAGGCCTGCAACGGCAACTCACTCGGAGCCTGAAGCCTGGCTCCCCGCGCCCCCGGCGCCCTTCCAGCAGGGTGGGCAGCGCCTTTTCCCGCGGGGACTGCTCTTTGTTTCCGGCCAGTTGAGCCTGAGTTGGCTTCGGCTCCGGGGCAAAGGAAGCCATTGGTACGGACCTTGCAGGCTGAATGGCGTCCCACTCAGGACAAGAGGCTGCTCGCGGGGCTCGGGAGGTCGGACCTCTCCCCTAAGCTTGGGGCGAGGGCGGCAGTGGGGAGGACAGTTCTGGGACCCACGGCCCCGGGGGCTGCTGGAACACCCAGGCGGGAGAACGAGGTCAGCTAGAGACCTTCTCCTTCAGATTTAAGAGATTTCGGAAGCAGTAGAACTGGCAATGCCCTGCAAGTCTCTCGCCTGGCTCCCTTCTCTACTGTTCATTGGATGTCCCACCTACTCTCCCAAAGAGAGAAACTGAAGTTGAAACCTGGAGCTGTGACTGGGAGGCCTGGAATCCCAACTCCCTGCGTTTCCTAGCTAGGAAAAGACTTGGGGGCATCTAGATACTCTGGTATTCCAGGGCTGCCCTTCCCCAAGGGCGCCCCCTGCCCCAGAGGCCATGATATCACACCCAATGCCAGGAAGAAGATAATACCTCTGGGGTTGTGCTGGGCCACCCGGGGAGGTGTAAAGAAGACAGAATGGAGACTCCGTCCAAAAGGCAGCGGGGAATGAACACAGAGGAAAGAAGAGGGAGATGCAGGAAGGACGGGCTCCTTCTCCCAACGCAGCAGCCCCAACACCGAGACACTCTCACCGCCCCCGCGGTCTCTTGGCGCCTCCTCCCTTTCCGTGGAAACAGCTAATCCTTCGACGGTGGGGCTAATCCTCCTCCCATTTTCCCTCTTACTTGTCCACTTCACTCTGCAGGTCGCTCCACCCTCAGCAATTCCTAATCCGGCTTTCCCCTGCAGCCCTGATTTTAAAAGGAACTTAAGAATTATTTTAAAAGAAGTGACCGCGACGGTGGCTTCTTGGTGGCAAGCCTGAGCTGCCGCCACCTCCTTAATTAAACATAAAACTTCCATCTTTTTGGAAAAGATAGGGAGTTCTTGTCTGCAACGGGATGCGGAGAAGCCGCGGGTAGTTCTCCCACTCTTTTGCAGTGTACTCACTCTGTACTGTTTACTGGGGGAGGGGAGACTGTGGCCTTGGAGGGGACAAATTCTGCTGCAAAAATCCTCTGGAGCCCAGAATAGCCCTGAAAGTAGCCCCGCGATTACAATTCTGGTCCAAATTCATTTACCATATTTATTTGTGGATTTCTCCCTCCCACTCCTCTTCATATTAAAAAAAAAAGATCAAAAAAGATTTTTTAATGTATAAAAGATGTTTCCTCCACATAGTGCCCTCATCACCACCCACACACTCTTTTTCTGCTTTGAATCCAAGGACTTCTGCTGCCCCAGTCCTCACCGCAGCTATCCCAGAGCAAGGAAGTGCTTCCTCCTGATCTGACCAAAGTGTGGGGAACTGAGCCCTAGAGCGGCCAGACAGGAGACTCAGAGCACTGACTGGCCAGATACTTCCTTAGTCCAGATCGGGTCGCCGGTCTACCTTCTCCCCACCCCGTGCTACCTTTGGCTTCCAGATACCCCCAGCCACAGTCTATGCTGTCCTTGTTTCCTGGGCCACCGAACCTCTCACGATGGTTGGGGTGATAGATAGTGTTTTCCAGGACTCTCGTGGTGGCTCAGCCCTTCACCCGTTTGGCCAAAAAGTAGCTGAACTCCAAGGGTGAAACTAGAAGAATAACAAACTCAGCGTGAACATCACATTTCCACTACTTTAAACTTCATCTCTCCCTGGTCCTGGTCAAGAACCCTACACTCTCAGCAAAATCAGTTTTTCTTGCCGTAAGCCTCTGTTTTCGGGATCTCAAGGAGTAGCTGAAGAAAAGAAAATTAATTTTGCCTCTGATTGCTGTGTTATTCTAGACAAGCCATTATTATGTAAATGAGGGGATGCGGCTTTCAAGATGAATAAGAACGGTGCTGGGTAGCGGCGCAGGACAGCCCCAGATGTTTGCATAATTACTCCCACCCCAACTTCAAGAGTGCAAAATGTCAAGGGAGGAAGTTGTGCGGGTAAATACGGTACCGCGTTCCCTGAATTTGATTTCCTAGAGAAGGGAGGGGAAGCCGATCTGAGGCTTTCATCTGGAGCGAGAGAAGGCGTCCGGACTCTGGCGAGGATGTCCCGGCCCGAGTGGCCATCGGCTCCCTCCCCTTGCAGGGGTGAGCCACCCGGCGTCAGAGGATGGCCGGAGAGACCTGGGTCTCGCCCGGACAGTGAGGCGCTTGCGCGGGGACGGAGCTGCTGCTGGCCGCGCGCTTTCCGGCAGCCCCGGAACCGGCAACACGGCTTCTGGGCGTGCGCGGAGCTGGCGCGCTCTGGTCGCGCAGCCTCGACGCCCAGCCTGGCCTGGTCGGGCCCCCGACAGCGCCCCCTCCTGGGACTAAGTCTTGGGGCGCACCGCGGAAACTCCGTCCCGGGGGCTACCAGGAAAGGCACTGATCAGAGCGGAGGCCGCCGAGGTTCCACCAAGGTCCATCAAAAGCAAGAAGGCTAGACCCTCCTGGGCACCGTCGCGGTTTCTCCGTCAGATCCCAAACGGCTGCCCCTAGGGCTTTCCCGTCCACCCCGCGGGGGCGAACGCGGAGGCCGACGCCTTGGCCCCCAGAGGTTCTTCCGGAGCCCACAGTCTCGTGCTCCCTCCCTTCCTTCCCCCCCACCCCAACTTGTGCCTCGTCGAATGACCTGGCAGGCTCCTGCACTCAGTTTTTCTGATCTCTAAAAGGGGAGACTGGACTTTGACTCTTTTCAGCGTGAACAACCTTGTGAGGAAGTGGCACTGGCTGAGGAACCTCCAGTTTGGAACTAACTTGAGGAACCTGGAGTCCTAGCAAAATGTCACTTCAATTCCTTCCGCTTGAGGGCGGGATAGGAAGTGAGAAAGGATGTGAAGCACCTGAGTCCGAGGCGTCCCTGCAGCTTCCCTGGGGCGGGAGAGAGGATGGAGAGGACAGTGCGGCGACCAGCCGGCCACCAAGGCTGGCGGAGCTAGTGTTCTAGGGAGCCCAGGGAGCCAAGTGACCTCCCTTAGGCTCTGGGGCCACCGATCCTCGCCCTACCCCCAGCCTTGCTCGGTGTCTTCCCTTGGGAGGTGCGTGCTCCCTACCTTCCCGATGGGTAGGGTCACAAGAGGCGAGGGGGCACACAAGGACCCTGCCGAGTCATTGAGTCCAAGGCCAAGGCTCTCTCCGTGCCGACAGAATCCGGGGTCAAATTGTCCACCTGTGGCATCTTGAATCATAGATGCAAGTCAGTGTGTGGATCCCTCGAGCCAACGCCAAAGCAGCAGCAAAGTCCGCACGCCCTGGGCATCTCGGGGCCAAGGGGACTTCTGATTAGACCCTTGTCTTGGATGGGGCTCAGAGGCCATGACCCCTAGGTCATTCACTTGTCTCAGGCTGCTCTGCCCTCACTCCCCACCACCCTTCTCACTTCTCCCAGTCACGCCCTGCTGTGTTTAGGCCGTCGGGTCTGAGCCCCTTCTCCAGGGGCGACTGGAACCGAACACACAAACCCACCCGGTCTCGGATCCATTTCATCCTGCTGGACAGGTATGGAGGTGTAGCGGCTCGGGTCTCCCATACACCTTGGAGCCATCTTCCATTGCACCCTGCCAGCTGAGGGTGCCTCCTGGCTCCCGGAGCCGGATTTCGCAGGCAACACCAGGTGGCCTTCTCCGGGAGGGTTTGGGGGGTCCACCGCGCTGCGCGCGTGCGCGCATGCGTGCCGGCTTCAGCGCTGTGCGCGTGCTCCTGTCGTACCGCACAGGCAGGGAGCCGGGCCTCCGGGCTGCAGGGGCCGCGGTTGCGTTTTGGCGGTAAGCCTGCCTGGTGGGATGCATCCAGAGGCAGGCGCCCTAAGCGTTGAGTCTAGATTGTGTCTGAGGGACACAGTTTTCCTGGGAGGGTCGGTGAGCACCCAGTGGCTCCCACTTTGTGGGTACCCCTCATGGGAAGTAGAGACAGCTCGGGCTGACACTGGGTTCCACAGGGAAAGTCACCCAAACCAGACCTACCAGGTCCAGTTAGCTTGATCTGGTCCCAGAACACTTAAAAGCGAAAAATATAACGGTAATAATTAGCATTTATTGAGCATTTGCCTGTGCCTGACAGTGTGATGGTGCTTACATGACATCTCACTGAATCTGTCCATGCACCCTGTGAGGTAAGCATGTTAGTATTTCTTTTTAACTAATGGTTTTGCAAGCTGAAGCATAGAGTGGTTAAGTAACTTGCCCGCACACAGCTAATAAGTGGACTTGAACCACTGGCCTTAGAGCCCACAGTTAAAGCCACTGTGCTCTGTGATGAAGGAAAAATAATCTTCCACCAACATCCAGCCTCCAATTGGGTCGACTGGGCTCCTAGAACTCCTCCCTACCTCTCTTATTCCAGTCTCATCTTTTTAAACAATGGCCCAAAGCAGTATCTGCTTAGCAGGACCAAGTTACTGATTCTGGCAACGAGATGACTATCTTCCTCTATGGCCAGTTCCAGGAGGCTCCACTGGCACTTTCTTACCCTGAATTCTTTCCGTAAGCCCTGGAGAAACTGCAATGTTCAGAAGGGCCAAAGCCCCTGCAGTAGACTATTAGAGAGCCTTGGGCTTTGTACTCAAGGCAGAACCCCTCCTATGTGCCCCTGGGCAAGTTACTTGGCCTCATTGTGCCTCAAGTTTCCTCATCTATAAAATGGGGATAATAGAATTGATCTTACCTAGTTGTTGTGAATGTTAAGTGGGATAATGTAGGTGCCCAACAACAATTGCTCAATAGATGTTGCTTGGCCCTTAGGGGTCTCTATTCCACCTGTGACTTCAGGTAGCTGAAGTCAAAGGTTATGTGGCTTCTGGAGTGTGTGTAGGCTTGTGGGAAATGACTGTAGCATAGTCAGCCCCTTATACTTTGCAGCATGTTCTAGTGCTTCTCTGATATCGATGGTCTGCAAGTCTACTTGGGAGGAGAAAGTGGGACAGGAGAGGTGGGAATTTCTTGCTTCCAAGAAGGAGTAGAGCCTGGAATCCAGGCCAGAAACCTCCGTAGCCTCACCTCCAGTCTCTGGCCATCCTGTCCCGGCCGGGTCTTTGGGACTCTGCAGGCTATTGGGTCACCCCTGCCCTTCCCCCCATTAGCAGGCAAACAGGGTCCCTGAGGCGTTGGACTCTGGCCCAGGCTTGGGGCAGGCAGAGCCAGAGGACGCCCGCCGGGCTCCACAGGGGCCGGAGGTAAGCCACAGGTCGCGACCACCGCGCACGCAGCCACTGTGCACGTGGCCACACCTTGGAGCCATCCGCACTCACTTTATAGCCGGCCTCGCTGTTGCGCCCGAGGCAAAGGGTTGGGTTCCAAATCCGCCCGCGTCGAGGCCAAGACCATGCAGGTCCGACGCCCGCCAAGCCGCGGAGTTGAAACGCTCCCAATGAACGAGCCAGGGCCCGGCCTCACCCTCGAGCTACCGGACGCCCTGGGGCTTGCTGGTCTGGCCAGCGACCCAGGAGCCCAGCGCCTAGCCTCAGCGGGTTCCTCCTCTTTCCTCTCCTCTGACCTCGCCAGCCTCCAGCTTCCTTCCCGGGAGCTGAGTCTCGGGGCAGCGGACACGGGGTGGTCTAAAAGAGCTCCTGGACCCGGGGATGCCTCCAGGTGAAAGAGACGGGCGCAGGGAGCACAGGGTCCGGACACCTTCGGGAGAGTGGGCCAAGGGCTGGGTCTGGCTCTTAGGCGTCGGCAGCAGGTTGGAGGCCCTTTGTTGGGAAGGGAAGGGGCAGGCGTGTGCCCAGTTCACCAAAACGAATGAAGAATCGGGTAGGAAACCCAGGGGTTCGGGAAGCAGGTGTCCGAGGTGGGCGGGAGTCTATTTTTCCATAAACAAAGAAACAAGGCTGCTTATCCCCAGAACTTAGGAAGTGGAGTGAAGGCTGCTAAGAGAATCACCGACAATTTCCTTCATAAAAATGCGATCTGAGAGCATTTGATTTCCACTTTCACTCCCCCCGCCCCCCGCCCCAACACACGCACTGTCTCCAAAGACACTCAAATTGCAGCCATATGGGGCTAAAGTAATAGGAAGCAGTTACCTTATTTACTGCAGTGGCGGCGCATGCAAACCTGCCAGCCGCATTCGAATGACCGCCAGTCCGTGGAATTAAGAGCAGAGGGTTCTTGTTCTTTGAAACTTTGTTTTGTTTACATCCAGGGGTGTACATGAGAAAAGCAGCTATCTAACTCTGAAGGAGAAAAGCGGTTGTGTGGAGGAAATAAGGGAGGTGGTGAAAATTGATTGATCCAGGAGGGAGGTTCAATTAGAAAGGTGGGGAGCGGGGTTCCTCCCTCCCTTGGTTTATAAAACAGTGCCACCAGCTGATCACTTTGAAAGAACTGGCCAGGACTCAGAAGGAATGACGCCTCTACCACTCACCCCAGGCCTCTCCCGGCACATACAGGCATCCTGCCGCGCCCATCACGAGGCCCCAGCTCTGCGTTACTGCAGGAGCTACAAACCCATTTCTCAGACTGCCACCTGCCTCCAAACTGTTGGGGAATCGAGAGGTCATCCAATGACCAGAGTTCACACTGACTGCAACCCTGCTCTCTCTTGAACAGCTGGCAGGGGTGCGGTGCGCCAGGAAGGGGTGAGGCACACATCCCACCCCCAAGTCAGGGGTTGCTTCCCCACGCCCTCACCCTCTGCGGGACAGAGTTTGTCTGCTGCCGACAAGAACGGGGCTTGGTCTGATTGTTCTTAGGTTATTCTATGCCTCTCGTTTCCTTCTGGATCGAGTTCCACCTTTGCTATGGGCTCTACAGGAATCCCCGACGTTGGCAAACTCAGACACCGCATAAGCAATACTTTTGTTTAGAACAAGTGTTTTCACCACCAGACATAAAGACAGGCGTAAAAATGCGGTGGAAAAGCGAAAAAAATTTTTGCTAAATACCCTCCGAAGGAGGGGGCCGTGCATCAGGATTTTCATTTCCCCACTTTAAGCTTCGGAGGCATTTAGGCAAAGAAGGAAAAAGAGAGGGAAGGAGGGAGCAAGGGAGGAAGGAAGGGAGGGAGGGAGGAAGGAAAAAAGGAAAGAAGAGAAGCACCGGGAGGGAGAAGCTGAGCTAACTTTCTCAGCGTGAAACTGAAACCATCGACCTCTGCACGCCTCGTGCAAACTCCGGGTCTGTAAAGGCACCCAACGCAAACACAACTCCCGGGAACAGGGCTCCAGAAACCCTATCTGAAGGGAAACCACCACCCTCTGCGGGCGCGGGCCGGCTTGCGAGGGGTGGGGGGAGCGCGGGGGACGAGGCGAGTCTGGTCCTCCAGCCCGCTCTGGGCAGGCTCCCTCTCTCCGGCTCCAGGGTGGCCCTAGGGTGCCCGGGGAACTTGGGCGGCCGGCGCGCGGCTGGGACGGCCCGGCAGCCGCCGTCGCCCACAGCGGGCAGCGGATTCCAAGAGGGTGCGGGAGGGGCGTGCAGAGCGACCCGGGCCCGGGGCGGAGGGTGGGCTTTCTCTGGGCGGGGAAACCAGACACTTATAGGCGGCTGAGGCCGACTTTATTTTTACTGCCCAAACTGTTGGAAAGTATTTAAGCTTAAACAGAAACAGCTGTATCGCTGGCACCGGCCAACGAAACTATTTGTTACCGGGAATGACTTTGTATGATTAAGGACACGGTCGTCGGCGGCCTCTCGCGGGCAGCCCGCGCGGGTCGCCGGGGCGATCTGGGCGTCGCCAGTTCGCTGTTTGATAAGACCGAACGGCCAGAGAGATGAGACTGTTAATCTAGCACCCACTTTGTAAAGTTTGAGCAGGTCCAAAAAGTGGAACCCCGCGTTTCCAGGGGCGGGGGCGGGAGTGAAAGGGAGGGTCGGCCGGGAGCCGCGCCTGTCCCGCGCGTCCAGGACCGCGCCGCGCCCAGGACCGCGCCGCGCCCGCCGCGCACCTAACTTTGGACAGGAGGCCGGTTTTCCGCTCTGGGCTTCTTGCCCTTTCGAGTCAGACTCCTTGGCTCTACTTTTCTTCTCTCTCTTGTTCTTTTTTCTCTCTTTCTCCCACCCCATCCCTCGCCAAGGGAAACTGCTTCCAGCCAAGTTTATCACCCATGTTTTAACTAAATCGTGGGTTTCAAGGTATAGGTGCAGTTACTTGCAGCCTGGGCGGTAAGATAAAAGGGTCGGGGATTGCTGGGCCGGGACTTGGGCTGCTGTCCCCGCCGCTGCCCAGCCACAGGTCACCGCGAGTTGATCAGGAGCATGTGTGTGCGTGTGTGAGCACGCGAGGCATCCGGGGCCCGGCCCTCGCCCTTTCCTGGACCCCGCTACTTCGCCCGTGAGCCCCTTTCCCTCAGCCTGCACTGGATCCTGCGACGCTCCCCTGGTTTTCTCGCCAAGGGTCTGCCACGCACGTCGGGAAGAGCCGTGGACAAGAAGTGCGCGGCGCAGGCCAGGCTGGTCGCCCCGGTCCGGGGGAAGGGGGACGCTCCCCTAGTTGTGCGCCCCAACCCCAGCCAAGCTCCAGGCTCTGCTTTGGTAGTCGTCCACGCCCTCCCCCAACACACCCAGGTGTGGTGCAGGGGGCGGCTAGCGATGCTGGGGCCAAGGCCTGGTGAGGATGAGCAGCGCGGGCTGGCGGCAGGGGCAGGTGGCTGAGGGAGTCGGGGACGGGTCCGGGAGCAGGAAGAAGGTGCGCGACATCCCCCACCGGATCACGGGGTGTGGGAAGACTCGGGCGGCAACAGCGGGCCTCCGCTGGGTCTGCATTCGGGTTCTGAGCTGGGGGCGAGCGCTGGTGCCCCGCCTGACTCGCAGGGCTCGGAGGGTGGCCGAGGACAGGGTTGCGCGACAGGAGGAGACACAGGCACATTGATTTGTTAGCGGGAAGGGGCTGGCGGCGGCGGGGGAGGCCGTTGCCATGGAGACCGAGGGTCTGCCTTGCGGCTCGGGGGGAGGGGGCCGAGAGGGAGATCAGGCGAGGGGCGCGTAGCCGGCTCTTGGGGTTCGGGTGCGGCCCGCGGTGCCCCAGCACCTGTGCATTGTGCATTGTGCGGCGCGGGCGGCGGCAGGGGGAGGGGAGGGCGCGAGTCCGGGATGTGGGGGTGGGGCTGGCCGGGGTCGCCGAGGGGGAGGGGCCTGGCTGACACCGCCGCAGGGTTCCCAGCGAGAGCTGTGAGGGACGCTGAGCACCGGAGGGACAACTTGGCGGCGGGGGAGGGGGCCCTGGTGGGTACAGAGGGTGGAAGGCCCCCCTGCCAGCCCCACAGACTGACAGCAGCGGAGCCCGCCCTCCAGCGCTACGTCACTTCCGGCGGCGCCCCCCCCCCCCGCTTTCAGTCTCTGGAGTCGCCTTGGACTCCGCCCCCTGGCGATTGGAACGCGGGTCACGTAGCAACGCGGGGGAGAAAGCGAGAGGGGCGTGGCCCGGAGCTTGCCCAATCAGCGCACGGGAGAGCAGGCCCTGGCCGCTCGGCTTTAGCAACGTCGTTAGCAACACGTGGGGCGGGAGGAAGCTCGGGGCGGGCGGGGAGGAGGGAGCTGAGTGCGGGAGGGGGCGGGGAGGGAGCGAGCGCGCGGGAGGGGGGAGGAGAACTGACGTCAGCGGGAGAGTATTATGGTCTGTCGTGCGCTGGCTGCTGCTTTTCTGCTCCTGGAAGCGGCCAAGGGGGGAAGCGGCGAGTCAACATGGAGCTTTCAGCGGTGGGGGAGCGGGTGTTCGCGGCCGAAGCCCTCCTGAAGCGGCGCATACGGAAAGTAGGTGCCCCCGGGCCTTGGGCCGAGCTCTCCCCTCCCGGCCCGGGTTCCCTCCCCCTGCTGCAGCCCAGCTTCCCTTCCCCCAGGTCCCAGAAGCGGCCGCGGCCGTGGCGGCGGCTCTGAGCCCAAGCGCTTTCCTTAGACTTGCAGCGATGCACAGATTGCATGGGTGGGGGGCGGGGTGGGGGGTAATGAATGCCGGTGCATGCACTTTGTGCAGCGTTTCGTGCAGGGGGTGATGCAGCGGGCGCGTGCCTTTCGCGGTGGGATTTCGCGCATTCATTCGGTGCATGCATTTTTTGCATGTATTTCTCGTGTCCTCGTCATGCATTTCTCCCCGTGCACACACACATTTTCCTTTTTGCATCCGCAGGGACGCATGGAATACCTCGTGAAATGGAAGGGCTGGTCGCAGAAGTAAGTAGGTTCTAAGCAGTTCTCAACCCCAGGCTGTTATTTGGGAGCTTTCTTTCTTCCTCTTTTTTCCCTTTACATTGAAATACAATACAATGCAACAAGAAAAGTTACAGACATACACACACACCCACTGCTCTTTCCCTGCTCCCGGGACTGACGCCCACTTCTTGATTCCCTTTAGGTACAGCACATGGGAACCCGAAGAAAACATCCTGGATGCTCGCCTGCTCGCAGCCTTTGAGGAAAGGTACAGGCCCTTCTAAGCTTCAGTTTCTCACTTAGGAACACGAAGGGAGGCTCCTGCCCAGCCTGAACTAGAGTTCCACTTGGTTTCTTTACTCACACACCCTTCTCCCTCCTCCCTTTCTGCAGGGAACGAGAGATGGAGCTCTATGGCCCCAAAAAGCGAGGACCCAAACCCAAAACTTTCTTGCTCAAGGTAGGATGGCAGTGTCCAATGGTGGGCAGCAGTGCTGTTGTGTCAGTTTGTGGGAAGTGGGTCCCTGAGGGCTTGTGACCCAGTGGGGTGTTCTATTCGTAATCTAGGAGGGAGTCTCCAGACAGGCTGTCACCTGGTCAGTAGCACTGCCAAGGGCTGTCCTGGGGGGAGGAGCTTAGCCACACTAAAATTCCTTTATTGGACCCAACCCCCACCCCAGCCATCTCAAATAGACATATAATCGAATACAAGAATTGTGCCTGGTGCAAATGCCTGCTTCCAGACAAACGCTCTGCGCTTTCCTCCAGACTGCTACCCCTAAGGTTCATCCCCACCTTTACAGAAATTCTAAGCTATCAGAGAGTAAAGCAGGAAGGCTGGGGCTGGAAGAGGGGCTCTGGGGGGAGGGGTGAACAGGGCCCTGCTTTGCTCTTGACAATGCCTTCTCTTCTTGCAGGCCCAGGCCAAGGCCAAGGCCAAAACTTATGAGTTCCGAAGTGACTCGGCTCGAGGCATCCGGATCCCCTACCCTGGCCGCTCGCCCCAGGAACTGGCCTCTACTTCCCGGGCCCGTGAGGGCCTGCGGAACATGGGTCTGTCCCCGCCAGGGAGCAGCAGCAGCACCAGCAGCACCTGCCGAGTGGAGCCCCCTCAGGACCGTGAGCGGGATCGGGAGCGCGAGAGGGAGAGGGAACGAGAGCGGGAGCGCGAGCGGGGCTCAGGCCGCGCAGAGGACAAACCCAGCTCGCCGGGTGACAGCTCCAAGAAGCGAGGTCCCAAGCCCCGGAAGGAGCTCCTGGACCCCTCACAGAGGCCCTTGGGAGAACCCAGTGATGGCCTCGGAGATTACCTCAAGGGCAGGAAGCTGGACGACGCTGCTTCCGGGGCAGGAAAGTTCCCAGCTGGCCACAGTGTGATCCAGCTGGCTCGAAGGCAGGACTCAGACCTGGCCCAGTGTGGTGTGGCCAGCCCCAGCCCAGTCGAGGCCACGGGCAAACTGGCTGTGGACACCTTTCCGGCCAGGGTCATAAAGCACAGGGCCGCCTTCCTGGAGGCCAAAGGCCAGGGCACCCTGGACCCTGGTGGCCCCCGGGTCCGGCATGGCTCAGGCACCCCCAGCTCTGTGGGGGGTTTGTATCGGGACATGGGGGCTCAAGGGGGAAGGCCCTCCCTCATCGCCAGGATCCCAGTGGCCAGAATCCTGGGGGACCCAGAGGAAGAATCCTGGAGCCCCTCTCTGACCAACCTGGAGAAGGTGGTGGTCACCGACGTGACCTCAAACTTTTTGACCGTCACCATTAAGGAAAGTAACACGGACCAAGGCTTTTTTAAAGAGAAAAGATGAATTGCTGGGTGGGTGATCCCAGGACAAGAGAGCAGGAGAGAGAGTGAGAGTGCAAACTTGGTATAATGCTTTTTATTTCTGGGAGGGAGGTGGCCTTCTGGCTGGTCCTGTCCCGTCCCTGACTTCACACACCCCCGCTCCTTTCATTCCTCCCCCTCAGTTTTGGTTGGAAAGATTATCTCTAGAGTTATATTTTCTATTAGATGTAAATATGTTATTTAAGAAAAAAATCTAAATATATATATTTCAACTCTTGAAGTTGTTTTATTTAAACAAGGAGAGAGAGACTCAGTGTGGTTTAGTTGGGGGAGACAGGCTAAGTTGGGGCAGGAGGGGCTGGACAGCCACCCAGGGCACTAGGGAGGATGGGGACCTGGGTATTGGGCCTGGGAGGGTGCCTGGAGGGACTCAGCTGCCCACCTCACCCCTCCTTCCTTTTCCTCCAGCCCAGGGCAGACCCCTGAAACCAAGGCAGGACCCGGATTTTTTCTCTCTTCCTATTGGTTGGCCAGGCCAACAAAAGGTTGGCTCCCCAATCAGAAAGAAAGGAGGTGGGGTCAGTCTGTTTTTCTTTTCTTTTCTTTTCTTTTTTTTTTAGATTAAGAAATCTGTTGGGGGAAAACAAAGTATTAACTTGAATAACTTTTTTGTGTGTGAGGTTGAAGGTAAAAAGTTGCGGGTGGGTGGGGAGCAGTAGATTTACCCCAGGACCACACCGGGAAATGCACTTTACGGGAGATGTGTGTGTTGTGCACGCAGATCTGATCGTGTGTATGTCATGTGGACAAAGTCTCCCAGTTCCCTCGATTCCTTACTCCACAGAAAGAAAAGAAATCCAGCGGATCTGTTTACATTCCCGAAATGCCAGGATAAATTGGGAGGATTGCATGTCAGTGCCCAGAGTTCGAGACAGTTGTTGTTTTACAAGAAAAGTGTTTGGGGTAGACTTTTCCTTTTCGCGTCCTCTAGCTTCTCCAGAAGAGACGGTGGCCCCCACCTCCCAGGAAGAGTTGGACTAGCCTGCCTCCCTCTCTCGGGGAGGGCGGGCGTCAGCTCTGCAGCGGACGCATGGCCAGACAGGCCCACCCTGGGGGACCCGGAGGGAGGCCCGGCCGGGAGTGGGGGCTTCGCACCCAGGCCCTGGCCATTGCCTGGCTAGGAGTGCAGTGGAGGGTCTGGGCTCGGGGCTCGGAGCAGGGCAGGACTCGCATCCCGGCGGCTTTAGCGGGGTTAGGGGAAGGAGGGGCAAGGCGAGGTTTCTATCCAAGAGTGCGCATCAGAACTTTTTCTTTTTTCTTTTTTTTTTCTCCCTTCTTAAAAGCAAAAGCTATAATTTATAGGCCTTTTCGATTCGCGGAGTGTTCTCTATTTGAACTCGACATTCAAACTCCGCCAGAGGGGGAGGGAGGAGAGGGAGTTGGAGAAGAGACGGCCGGCGCGGCTGGGGAGGCCTTGCGCGGCGGCGGGTCCCTGGACACCCCCGCCCCGGCAGACTCGTGATCACGCTGCGCTCCAAGGACGCTGAACACGAGCCCCTCTTTTGACTCAAAAGCACAAATCTGTCCCCCCTCAAACCCCGTCCCTTAGAGGACTGATCCTCCTGTCCTCCCCCAACCTTAAAGGGCCAGCGAAGATCTAACTTCCCATTGCTTATTGAGGGAGGGGCGTGGGGGCCCTGAGCGCTGGGAGGAAGCACAGACTTGGGGTGAGAGGCGGAGAGCCGGGGCTTGGGGGGAGCTTCTCAGTGCGGGGGCGGGGGGGAGGGGTACAGGGCGGGAGCCCCAGCCTGGTTCTCCGCACTCCCCCTATTCCCACCTCCCGCTTCTCAGCCTCTCTCTCCTCCAGACTTTCTTGCCTTTGAAATGAGGCGCTAAAAGAGAGGAAGACGGTGTACTACAAGGTTTAAAAATAAAAATCAAATTGCGCCTATGAAGAGAAGCCCCTGGAATGGGGATGGATTTTTATCTGCTCACGTTTGTAAAACTGGTATTTTAGACTTTGTATAAAGAAGCGCCGTTGCCCGAGTGTATCTATTTAAATATCGACGCTATTTTCAGATGAAACTTCATTGAAGGAACATGTCTGTTACAGTAACTCCGGGACACGTGTCTTTACCTGGCTGCCGCCTTCCCTCCCTCCCTTCGCCCCCTCTCCCTACCTCAGGGCTGACTATGACCCTTTCCTCCGACCTTCCCGGGTCAGCCTGGTTCTGCCCCACCGCCCCTCTGTCCTGCCGTCTGTCCGTGGCCGTGTGCGTGTCTCCTTCGCTCGCTCTTGCGACGTTGACCTGGGGGTGGGTGGGCAGGGCTGGGGACTCGTGGCTGGGAGTCTGCAACCGCGCGGAATGTGCGTGTGTTGGGTTTATTTAATTCTAAGATTTGTACAAATCTCGAATCGATCTCCGCCTCAGCTCAAGAGTGAAGCTTCGGTACCTATCTTCTGCGGTTGTGAATGTCTGTATCCAATACTGCTTTTTATGTGTTAAATATATACTTTGTAAATAGAGACGTGTCTTGGGTTTTATTTTCCCCTCCCCCCGCCCCTGGAGAAGAGGGAAGAGGTGCCCTGGGAGGAGAGGTGGCTTGCTCATTACCCATCCCATCCGCTTCTCTGATCCGCTGGTCCTGGGACGATTACAATCCCAGTAGGCCCTTCCCCAACTAGGGGTACTCAAACCCGGCAGGGGTAAGGGAGTAGTCTTGGGAGGGAGCAGAGTGTGACCCTCCCTAACCTCCCAAGGGAAGGTTGTGGTTTTCCTCACCTACCGACTGCACTTCTCTGGAGTCTGGGCAGAACTCGGGGACTCCGCGAGGTTGGGTGCGACCTCTGGGTTCCCCTTTCTTCTGGCCCGACTCCCCGCCAGCGCACCCCACCTCCAGGCCTGATGTCCCGGTCCTGGACTCCCGGAGCCTCCCTGCCGCGCTCCCCAGGAGTTCCCTGCCTGCTCCCTAGTGCTGTTATGGGACCCGCCCCCCAGACCCACCTAGCCTCGCCAGCGCTCCCCGAAATGCAGCGCCTCGCGCCTATTGATTGAAGAATTGAGTTCGCGGGTATTGCTAGGCAACTGGCTGCTCCGCCGGCGCAGAGCTCGCTGATGTGATTAGTGAACCCGAAGCCGCCGCGCCGAAGCCCCGCGCCCCCCTCCCCCGCCCACGGCCTCTCTGTCCCCGGTCTTCTTGGGGGCAGCACCTCCAGTGCTGGGCTAGGCACATTCCGGGGAGAGCAGAGCGCAGGGTCGGGTGGGGGCTTCTCAGATTTTCCTGGCCGCAGGCTTTGCAGCAGTGGGGCGGGGTCGTGAAGCCAGCACCAGAGAGCCACCCTGGGGACCCCAAAGAGGCCACCGCCCTGAGCTCAGTTCCACCCCTATGTGCCCAGCAGACGTTGCCCCGCAGAAGAGCGCGGATCTAGGCGCACTGGCACAGCCGGAAGAGAGGGGCATCGGCAAACACTGGCCCGTGCATCTCCTGCCCTTGGCCACTGAGTCAGTGACCCCGCATTTGTTGGAGCTCTCCCAGCCTCCTTCCCTGAGTCTGTGACCTGTGTGAGGTCCCGGGAGGGAAGGAGCAGCCTGGTGCCTGGGCTTGGGACACAGTGGGTCACCCTTCGGAAGTGAGGGGCCAGGCAGGTGGGCAGTCAGATGGTGGGGAGCGGAGTGGGGTACCCCTGCGAAGAGGCCAGGTGGCCAGCCTCCAAACTGTGACTGCGGTGGAGCGGCGGGACTCCCTGCCTCAAGGGTTTCCTGAGTGTCTGGTCAGGGAGTGGACTCTCGCTTATGGAGAGAGGAAGATGGGAGGCCGCCAGCTTTGCCCCCTTTCCCCGGTTGGCGGACCACGACCAGCCTCAGTTCTGACCAGGTGTTTCTTCTGAGGGTTTCAGTTCCCCGGGTGGATTCTCTGGGAAAGCGACCAGGTATGGAGGCTTTGGCCTGCGTGCCTCTGGCCGGGGCTGTTTCTCCGCGTCTTGAAGGCAGGGCTGGTTGGGGAGGCTGCCACCAGCGCGGAGCCTGGCTCAGCACACACTGGCTGAACTGGAGTCTTTATGGCTCTTCGGAGAGAGTCGAATCGGATCGATTTTTTTTTTTTTTTTGTCCCTTTGATGCTTACAGCGCAGGGATCCTAGGGGAGGCCCCTGCTGTGAACAAGAGGCCCGACGGCGAACAAGCCTGTCCTAGAACTCTGGGGACTCATTTTCTGGTTTCCTCTTCTCACCCCAAAGTCCCCCAGGACCAGAAGGGGCCTGGAACCCGGCTGGAATTCGAGATGGGAGCAGCTCAGTGCTTGGCGGGCCTGGACACGAGGTAAGAGGCTGTGGCCTGGGGCCGGGGCTTCCTTCTTGACTTCGGAAATAGGGGGTGCTGGGGGCATCTCAGAGCGCTCTCGGGGTGTAGGTCGTGCAATTCGGTTCCTCAGGGCAGCTCGGAGCCCCGGTGGGGAATGTTCCCGGCGCGTCCAAAGCGCCAGTGGCCTGAACTTCGCGGGTCGCGCGCGCCCTCTAGAGGCGATGGTCTCAGCCTTTCTCCTTGAAGCCCAACCCCTCCCAGGCGGCGGTGCCTTTCAGTGTCCTGAAGGAGCATGGAACTCCTCATCTCCCCCAGCCGAAAGTACGCTAGAGTGGGCCATTGTGGGCGCCCCTCTGCACCCTCCCTGCGGCCAGGCCTTCCAGCCGCAAGGTGGAAGGGAGGAAGGAGGTGTCCAGCCGGCCGGATTCACATCCTCGCAGCCTGGCGGCAACCACCGCGTCAGGATCCCTCGGGCTGGATGGGACGGCGCGGGGCTGAGCCCGCCCCGGGGAGTCCGCGGGCCTGGCCCTCGGGCCGGTTCGGGCCCTTTGGCAGCCCAGCTCATTCTTCAGGGAAGGCGGTGGATTAGGCGATCAGATCAGTAGCGCAGAAACTAACAAAGGCCAGTGTGGGTCAGGGCCCCCAGCACCCATCTGGCGGGTGCTCTGTAGAAGAGGGCTGGCCACCGGGGACGGAGCGGGCTCCTGCGTCTCCAGTCTGCTCCTTCCTGGCCATCCCCAGCCCTTCTTCAGCTCTCAGAAGTGGGAGGACGGGAAGGCTGGGGTTCCTGACCACCTTCTCCAGAACAAAACAGCTCCAGCCTCTGAAGGCACAACAAAAGAAAACACACCAGCAGCCGTCCCGGCAAGGAGTCTGATTGCAAATTCGCAGGCCTTTCCTGGAGCCTGGCAGAGCCAGAGGAGGCATTTCTAATTGTTGGGAATCTCCTGAACTAAAACATTCAGGCCTGCGCCCCAACTGGCCCTTTAACCAGTGGCAGCCAACCTCCAGGCCCAGCTTCT
This sequence comes from Camelus ferus, assembly GCF_009834535.1. Taxonomy (NCBI): domain Eukaryota; kingdom Metazoa; phylum Chordata; class Mammalia; order Artiodactyla; family Camelidae; genus Camelus; species Camelus ferus. The sequence continues at coordinate 21,924,837 of NC_045711.1, forward strand.
CCTCACTTCAGAGGGAGCTTCATTCTCCCTGTAGGCTGAAATTTATGAATAAATTCGTGCTGAGGGTAATGCAAACCTTAAAGGACCAGGGAAGGTATCTAGTAAGCAAATTGTCGCTCTATTATGAGCCATGGGTTAGAGTCGTAGTAGTATCGCTGACTCAAAGCTTCTTGCGCTTCGTGGCACCTCCACTGGAATTTTATGGCCGTGTCCTTTTAAAGTGTTACCACATGTGGTGGACTCAAGGGGTTCAGTAGCTTTCCAGCAGTTGTATCATTGGACACTGGGTGTGTGTGTGAATTTTGGTTTGTTTTAATCTGAAGGGATCAGTTTCTGGCAGATGTCTCAAAGCGCGTTTATGATGTATTGCAGCATCCCTGCCCCCACTCACTAGATGCCACTAGCAACACCACTCTCCCCTGCCCCCGAGTTGTGACAAACCAAAATTGTCTCCAGACATCGACAAATGTCCCCTTTGGTGACAAATCACCCTCTCTGGGAAACACTGGTGTGGGGACTCTTAAAATCAATCCCACCCCTTTGCTTAGAAAAAAATTTTTTTTTTTTGCACCCAGTTAAGTGGCTAAGCCTTTCCCAAAGCCTGTAATTTTTTCACCCCAAGATTCAGTCCAGTCCAGATAAGTATTTTGCCTCAAGAATGGGAAAGTGAAGAGACTGTTTTGTTTCCAGGCATCACTCATGACATATACCAGGCCCAAAGTTAAGAAAAGAATTTATTGATATACCAAGAGTTAACAAAAAGTTGAGACGGAAATTCTCTGACACCACTGTAAAATAAATTAACATCAGTCTAAAAAACCCTGCAACCTATTGCTAGTGTTAGTTTTACAAAAATACTAGAAAATTCACAGAACCTTTAGATGCACTTGAGCAAAAATCTGTTCACCTAGGCACTACCTCTCCCCTCCTCCCACCCTCTTCCCCCAACCATTGTGGGCTTCCTGGGGGAAGCATTTCTTTTAACTGGTTGGTCCTGATTGAATATGGGGGCTGGGCTGCTGTCCTGTTTCAACAAAGATCTTAAGTCTCCCAGGGCAATAACATATCCACTTTTGTTCTCTCTCTTTAAAAAAAGCAGCCAGCCAGCCATAGTTTAAAGCAATTAGAAGCGGCATATATGAATGATTTGGCTTTTTTTTAAATTAAAAAACACAAATCAAGCCAGTGACTGGCAACAGTCCAGAGCTCTGGTCCTCCCCAAAGTTCTCCCCTGACAAAACCTTTAGGCCCAGCGCCCTCTTAGTCATGTCAGAATTTTGAGTGTAACAAGAACAAGGAACACTCTTTTTGGTACCAAAAAATATATATAAAAATATGCCAAATCTTCTAAAGAGGATAGACTGGCCACCTCTTCCTATGCATTACAAAAGCAAAGAGAAAGACAAGATAGGATTAACACGCCCGTTCAGTACACACAGGAAAGCCTGCAGGATAAAGAAACGAATCTCGAGTCAGATGTGTGACCAATGCCTAGCTCCCCCACCGACACATAGCAGCAAATTAAAAAGTACTACTTCATTTATTGGTAAACATGACAACCAACTCTGAGCATCTGTCCAGTTCTTCAGTGAAGGCTGTCACGCCTGCATACAAGTGCGCACACACACTCACCCTTTTAAACACGAACCACTCGGAGTCACAAGCACCAAGAGAAACACACAACACAGCAGGAAGGCAAAGTGGCTGGGAGTAAGGTGTTTGCAGATTCAAACTTTGGGATTGAAGTAGCTGGTAAACAGAAAGGCACCTAGTGGGGTTTGGAGACCTGGCTGCTGGGGCTGTCAGGCCAGCCCAGAGCAGGGTCGCCCTGACGGCTTGGATGGGAGAGCTACTGTTGGCCTGGCTCTGCAGCCCCTAAGGCAGCAAAACACGGAGATGAGGAGCTCCTTGGAGGGGAAGGCGGCCCAGAAGAGCCCCTTCAGTCACACCCAGGGGCATGTGGGGACAGGAGGGGAAGCTGGTGCCAAGGGCCGTGTGCTGCCACCCCTTCCTTCCAGACTGTGCAGTGAGCTGGCATCTCTCCATCCCCTGCTGGGGCAGTGCAGGGGACAATTCCCCGCTTCATTGCCAACTTTCCAGCTTCAGCCTGGCTGTCCAGGGCCCCCAGATCTTGGGCGCCGTTCCTGCGGCAGCCAGCACAGCTACCTAGTGCAAGACTTGGGAGATGCATTTAGACGCCCCTCAACAAGGTTGTGGACATGGGTTCATCCCCAAAGGCACACTGTTGAAACTGATTTGGCTAAACAAAAGCCATCTCTTCCTATTTGGTGTGGAGGGTGAGGGAGCAGGGGAACTGGAGGTCTGGCAGGTCCACCCCGTACATTGGGTTCTCCTCTGCACTCAAGGCGATGTGGACAAGAGACCCCACATATGCTGGCTGATGCCAGCAGATAATCGAAGCAGAAACAAAGCCCCCCCCCCACTTCCAACTTCCTTTTTGGCATCACAAAGACCAGTGACCCCACTCACTGATGCACCCATCTCTCAGCCCCAAGATGTCTGGTCATTCTGACCTTGGTCAGGAACCAAACAAGGCAGCTCCGACTCGGTCACCTGGAGGAAGGCAGTCGGGCTGGCAGCTCTGGCCTTTCCTGGGGGGTCCTCTGCCAGGTGGGCTGCTCAGATTTTGTCCCATTTCCCAAATGGTACAGGGATACAGCTTCTCAGCAGGGGAGGATAACACTGAACCCCCTAGAGATGGGGGGGATTGTCAGGGGAAGGAGGTGACATCAGCTGGGCAGACGTGGGTGGGGCTGTGATCAGTACTCACCCTGCAGCTGGAAGCCAGAGGATGGTGGGAGAGGAGACCTACTTCCAACAGCTGCCCACTGCCCGGGCGGCCTGGGGCAGCACGTGGGGCCACAATTAGGACTAAGGCAGTCCTTGCACAGGCTGGCAGAATGGAGGGCAGTGGACTGACACCTGTCTCATGTTCCCCCAACCTTGGAGTCTCTTCATGTGAAACAGCTCTGGGACCAGCTCCACCCCTCCCTCCTCCATTAAAGCCTCAGCCCTTATCTGTCTGGGATTGGGGCAGGGACAGGGAGGTGAACGGTGCCCTCGCCCATGCCAGCTCAGGCACCGCTCAGACAAGCAAAGCCACTTCCCTGCTCCCCCCTCCCCATCTTCCACACCCTGAGCAGCTCCCCAGACCTGACACCTCCCTGCAAAGCCCCATACACCGTCTCCTCCCACCACTGGGCAGGGAACAGCCAAGCTGGGCCAGGAGAAGCCCCCTGCTCTAACACCTGAGCCTCTGGGAGATGGGGGTGGTGAGCTGACACACTTGAGTAACATTTCGCTGAGCCACAGGTGACCGCCGAGACTTCCTGAGGCTAGTGGGGAGCAAAGAGAAGGCCCAGAGGTAGGAATGAGGGCAAGGCCAGGCGGCAAGGCGGCAAGGCACCACGGTACCTCCCTGGCCAAAGTCACAGGGGGAGTTCCCATCCAGGCCTGCCCTTGAGGGAGGCCACTGGCCCCTGGAGAGGGAAAGGGGAGTGGGCCACATATCAAAGCAAAGCCAGAGGCCAGAGAGTGGCAGCTGAGACCCACGCAGCCAGGCGGCGTCAGTAATGTCTCAGGTTGAAGAAGCCCACGCTGGTGGGGGACTCCTTCACCGTGACCGTGATGAGGTTGGCAGTGACGTCAGTGACGAAGACATGCTCGATGAGGCTGCGGGGGGGCTTCCAGTCCTGGCTGGTCTGGATGGACACCGACAGGTTCTGCCCGGCGCTGGGCAGCGAGGCCGAGTCGGGGTCCGAGTCGGAGCTGCTGTCCTCCTCGCCGGTGCTCACCTCGGACAGCGCAGCTGCCTTGCGCGCTTCTCCCAAGGGCGTGTGGCCCTCTTGCCCGGAGGCTGTGTTGCCCTTGACACAGTCCCTCTTGCCTGCAAGGGTGGGCATGGCTGCCACCCTGGAGGCTAGCTTCTCACCCTTGCTGGTGTCGGTGAGCAGGCTGGCCCCGCTCCCCGCAGTGGGGCCACCCCCAGTGCCCTTCCCAGTGGCTGGGTTGGTGGCAGGGACACCCTTGGTGGCTGTGGCATGGCGGGCAGCCATGCCCACCCCTGGCGTCCCGTTCTTGACGCTCTGTAAGTCCAAGACCTGGAGGCTCAGCTCCTGGGTGGGTGCAGGCTGGGGGCCAAGGCACCCCGTGGGGACCTTGCTGCCGCTGTGAGCATGTGGGGGCCCTCCTGAGCTCCCCACTTTCTGCTCCACCGCCCCACTGCTGGGGGCCTTTGGGATTTTGCTTCCAGGGGGGCTCACCCCCAGCTCCCCCTTCTGCGTCCTCACCTTGAGGTCCAGCCCTAGGCTGCACTTGCTAGTGGCCGGGGCCCTGAGAGCTAGTCTGCCGGCGGCCTGGGACTGGCTCTGGCTCTGGCTCTGGCTCATCCGGTTCATGTAATGCACGATGGAGCTCTGCCAGCTGATGCCACCCCGGCTGGGGCTGCCGGCCATGCCCTTCATCAGGCTGGCCAGGTTCTCCGGGGTGGCCATGGTGCTGGGGCCACCACAAGCCTCCTTGGCGTGGGCCTTCAGGGCGGCCAGGCCGGCCACAGGGGCGCTGAGCGGAGGGGGCAGCTTGCCGGCCGGCGCCCCCAGGTCCTTCCGGGCTGTCTTCAGCACCTTGGCCAGGCTCATGGGTCTCCGGGCCGCCTTCTGCTCTGGGGGCAGAGGCTTGCGGCCCCGCTTCTTCCGGATGGGGTCCTTCAGTTCGGGCTTGGCTACCAGGATCTGGGCCTTCTTCTGAGGCACTGGGTGAGTCTCGCGGCCTCGGGGGCCCCTCTTGGCATCTAAGTCGCTGTCATCCTCTTCGTCTGAGGAAGAAGAGGAAGACGTGGAGGAAGAGGAGGAGCTGCTGGATTTCGATTTGGAGGGGGCATCAGGTTCCTGCAATGACAAAGGGGAAGAAGGTGTCACTTCTACAGCCTGGTCCCCAGGGGCGCTGGACACTTTGGAGCCAGCACCTCCTGTGGTTTCCAGACCAGAAAAGCAGTCAGGAGGGAGCAATCTCACTGCCTTGTTCCAGAAAGGACCTTATAAGTTTCCACGAAATACAGTTAAAAGTGGAAAAGAACAAAGAAAAACAGATGGTCTGCAAAGTGAGCAGCAGAGGGAAACGCACACGTGCCGACCCCGGACGTCAGGCTTTCCAGGGGCACACGGAGAGCTCCCTGCCCTCGGCAGACACCTGGCAAAGGGAAACTCAGAGCAGCACAATTCTCGTGTCTCAGAAGGGCAGGATGGAGTGAGCAGTGCGTGTGAGAGCTCAGCCGAAAGCACGTGGGTATCTTGCTTCAACCTCCCCACTTCCAAAGCTGACCCCTTCGGAACCTTCCAGTGCACAGGAAAACAAAACCCTGCCCTCCCCGTCCTCTGCACGTCACCCCCAATGCTAAGTGAGCACATCCTCCTGTTTCTCAGGTCCCCATGGAAAAGATGCACTTTAGGGAGACAGAGCCAAAACCCGCTCCCGGTTACAAAGCTGGCCTGCCTCAAACTGGGGATGACGAAATCAGACCTGGGGAGTCTGGGGCCCCCCTGCCTCGCTGCCGCTTCTCTGTTCACTCCTGCAGTCCCACTCAAAAGGAAGATTTTGAAGGCAAAATGAGGTTAGTGTACCCTAGCCAATAAGACTCCTGGCAGGGTTTCCCCAGCCCCCTGGAAGGGCAGCACCCTTGAGAGAGAAATCAGACTCATCAGAGACCAAGGTTGGGACCCCTTCCACACCCTGCCTCCGAGCGACTGGAGGAGGGAGGGGCCGTGCCAAGGAGCCCGGGCGTGCACGCGCCTGTGGGCTGCCCTGTCAGTCGTGTCTACTTGGCATACCTACGAGCTCCTACTGTGTGCATGCTTCCTGTTTTAGGTTCCCTGTAAGCCACTGGGGGTGGGACAGCAGCAGGCAGCAGTGCAGACTGACACTGCTAGCTAGGAGAAAGGAACGCAGAGTGGACATCAAAGGACCAGGAAACCAGCTCAGGAGGGGCTTCACCATTGCAGGGACAGGGCAGGAGGCGGAGCTGATGCCCCCTGCTGGCAGAGACTCAGGGCCGCAGCCCAGAGGGAGGCAGAGGCCAGGGTCTTCTGAGCAAGGGAAAGACTTGTGCAGAGGTGCCAGCTGGCTTCCTTCCCCAAAGCCCACAAGCCTCCCATCACAGCCTTCCACTCGGTCCAGAGCCAGCGCTGGGAGGTCAGCAGCCAAATCGGGACCAGCAGCCACCCACCTTGAGCTTGGAGTGCCGGCTACAGGAGGACATCACCGTGTGCTTCCTCGGCCTGCCCCTGGGCCGCTTGCCTCTCTTCCGGTTCTGCACCTCCTTCTCATGTTCCCTGAAGACAAGCACCAGTCAGGGTCACAGACCTTCCCTCCCGATGCACTGGAGCCCCCCCCAGGTAGTTCATCACTAGTGTCACGGCAAACACACATCCTATTAGTGAACACATCCAGGACAGAGGTCCAGATCCAGCTCTCTGCATTATGGGTCAGTGTTATTTTTATTACCATCTACCTCATTTACATCTGGGTAAAGACAAGTCAAAGAAAATCATGCAAAGCTGGGAAAGGAACAGCTCCCAGTTTTCTCCAACTTCTCTTAAGACAGCCCTGCGCTAGTCCTGGCCACTTTCTGCAGGGAGACTGTTTTGTGCAAATGCTACAACGCCACAACTAGGAGTCTTTGTGGTCTCATGGTCCACCCCCTCACTCCAAACAAGAAAGTCCAGCAACAGGGAGGTGAGGACCACTGCCCCCAGCCTCCGGCTCTCCACTGCCCACACAAAATCTCAGCAGTTGTCGGAGCACCAGGAGAACCAAGGGCTTCAGTCCTGTTCTGCGCGTGGTCTACCCAGAGCCAGTGTCCCGGCTCAGATTTCTCTCCTAGTTTCCTTTTTCTGAGCCCTCTCTGCTCTAATGGAAATACTGGTGGCGCCTGACTCCAAGGTGGCCTGGGCTCGGGAGCCAAGAGGGCTGCCTCCACCCATCAGCCCTGAAAGTCTGTATTCCAGGTTCCCCGCCACCCCCTGCCCTAGGAAAAGGCTCTACCTGGAGTAGTTTCCTGGTAATTAAAATGGGCAAACATTATCTCAGTGGGGCCTGTAAGGTGATCTTGTTAAGAATCCAATTAGAACAACCAGACAGAGCTTATACTCAAGAGTAGCCCCAACTTGTCCTCCCCATGAGGACAGGAGCACTTGCAGGTCTCTGCTGACACATTAACCTGTAACCGTGTGCTCTGAGCCTGGACCACCCCTTACACTCAAAAGCCATATCCCCACACCAAGCAAATAACCACCAGCTCCTGGCTTCCAGGGGGATCTCTGGGGTGGACCGGAGTGCAGAACATCCCCTTTCCCAGTCGTCTCTCTCCTGTGATTGAAACCAACCACCCCACAGTTCTCTTTAACTCCTGCATCAGTCTCTCGGATATCTGCTAACCCTAGTTCTCATCTGCTGTGTTGTAACCAAAAGTGAAGTTAAGAACACACGCTCTCTCAACAGGCAGGACACTGTCTTAGAGAAAAAGGTACCAGCTCCCACCCAGGACTTACAGGACCCAAGTTATGAATTAAATAGCAAGGAGGCTTCCGACAAGCTTTTTCAAAGGTACTGAGGCAAGCATATGCGTGCTGCATTTCTCACCCCTCTTGCCGCCCTCCCCAGATCTATCTCTATTTTCCTCTCCACTGTCAGGGCTACTCTGAGAAGACCCAAAATGTCCTGCTACAGTGAAAAAAAAAAAGTGGACACAGCTTGAGCTACCAGAGAACAGCTGGCTGGACTGACCCCATCTGGGAAAGCTTTTGAGCACCTAATTTATCTGCCTCTGCCAACGCGGCAATCCCCACCCCTGCCCCCACCAGTGTGCTCCGGAGCAGCACTCCCTGGACCCTCATGCCATCACCTGCTCCTCACCACCCTTTCCCCCGAGTATCTCAAGGAGGCCTCTCTTAACCCAAGTCTTCTACCTATAAATAGAAATGACATCTAGAATTACAGAAGTAAATTCAGCCCCTGAGACTGCAAGGGGGCCCCCATGGTGCTCACTCGGTACCAGCTGTTCTGCAGTCCAGAGAAAAAGAAATGTGTTGTTCTTGGTACAGACACACCACAATCGGCGTAACGTTCTACCATGTGCCCCAGCTCCCTCTCTGAGCCTTCTTTTACTCAATGGCACCCACGAGGAAGGCTGGGAGGCCAGGTCTGCATTTTTAGGGCAAACCTGCCATCCTGGTTTTTATTAGTGCTGTCTGTGCATTGGTCGACAGAAAAGACCAAGAAGAGAAGCCAGAACTTCTCACCAAGGAACGAAGAAAGTCCATTTTTGCAAGCCTGGCTGTCACAAAGGCCAAAAGCAGCATTTACTCAGTGACTCCCAAGGTCTGGACACAGTGCTGGCCAGTCGAGGGAAGGTTGGGGGACGACTCATCTGGAAACTCAAACCATAGCCCAAGTCCAGGACCCCTGGAGGGCCAGCACAGCCCTGTACCACTGTGTGACAGGCCAGGGTCCCCCCAAAGGTCTCCCCCTCCCACAGATCTGTTAATTTTCTCACTTCTTCTGGAATGCCAGGAGCAGCCTCGGGTCCAGGATATTTTCCTCTGGTTCCCAGCTGTTGTGTCTGGAAAAGCAAAGAACACGGTGTCCTAAAGTACCCTCCAGTGACCAGCCACTTCATTAAGCAGCCCTGGGGTGCTGGGGAGAATCCCTAAAGGTCCCGCCAACACCCAGTACAAGCTCCTGGAGACCCCGGCTCTTGAAGCCAGTACCTTGTCCTCAAATTCAAAGGGAAACCACCACCTCAACCTTCAATTAACACGCGGTCTCAGGAGAACTCCACTGTCTCCCAGGGAGGAAAACAAATCCGAGCAGAATAGAAAGTTGCAGACAGGGAAGCCCCCAAACCCTGGCCTGGAGCCAGGGAGGGAAGGGAAGGCTTGTCCAGGATGCTGAGACGGGGAGGCCGAGGGGCACAGGAACGCAGCCCAAATATTGAGAATCATGTTGCTGGCGCCCAGGCGAACACGGGCCGGGGCGCCCGGAGAAAGAAATGTGGGGTCTGGAAAGAAAGGGGAACTGGGTCTGCGCTAACGCCTGTAAACAGAGCCCCTTCCGGGATGCCAAGTCCCCTCCCTCCCATTAAAAAAAAAAAAAAAAAAGCCCTACATCCATCAATAGAAAGCTCAGGTTACAGCGGGGAAAATACGAACAAGAGGAGGGGGGCTCGCGTCCTGCGGGGAGGGCTGAGGCGGGCGGGGGCGCATGCAACAAATGGGCGCGGGAGGAGCGCTCGGCGCAGGAGGGGAGCCGGCAGGGCGTGGGGAGAGGCAGCCCGGGTCCCGGGAGCGGGGCTGGGCCCGCCCAAGGGGGTTCCAGGGAAGCCGCCCAGCCCCGCGCCCCGCGGGCTTGTAAACAAAGAGCACCCCGCGCAGGCTGGGCGCCCCCTCCCCGCCAAGCCCCAGGAGCCCGCAGAGTCCCCGCAAACTTCCCGCCCAGCCCGCGGACGCCCCCAGACGGCGCAGACGATGGACCCCACGCCGGCCCCACTCCGGGCTGAGGTGGAGCGAGCGGAAAGGCGGGCGCCGCATTGTTGGGGACTCACTTGGAGGACCAGCCGCGCCACTTGACCAGGTACTCCAGCTTGCCCTGCAGGGAGAGAAGAGGCGCGTGAGCCGGGGCGGGAGGGCGCGGGCGGGAGCGGGCCGGGCCGCACGCACCTTGCGGAGCCGTTTGCTCAGGATGCACTCCGCGGCGAAGACCTGCTCGCCCACGCTGCTCAGCTCCTCCATGCTGCCGCGCGCCCCGACCCGACCGCGGCTCCCGCCGCTCCGCAAACCGCTCCCCGAACCGCCACAGCCGCCGCCGCCGCCGCCGCCGCCGCCGCCGCGCGCGCCCCGCCGGCAGCACACAAAGCACCGCCCCCGCCCCGCGCAGGCCCGCCCCGCGCACGCGCACCTCTTCAGCGCCCGGAGCGCTGCGCGCCCGGGCCCGCCGCCCGCCCCCGCGGGCCGCCCCGGTCCGGCATGGTCCAATGAGCGCGCGGGGGCGGGGCGGAGGGCGGGGCGCGTATTGTTCACTGAGGGCACGGCTTCGCGCCCCGGGCGGGGGTCTTGCGCGCCGTGTGGGGCTAGACTGGGCTCCGGGAACGCGCCGCGCGCGGGGGTCCACCGAGCACGGTCGGGTCCCTCGCAGAAAGGAGCGGGGAGCCTCGCGTTGAGGAGCTGGGGATCGCCACCGAGTCCCGGTTGATCTCCGGGGCGCGCCTGGCCTCCGAACTTCGTTTTCCGGGCAAAAAGCCATTGTTCTGGCCCGAAGTGGGGGGAGTTGGGACGCAGCGACGCGGCGGCTTCCTGCCCCTGTCTCCGAGGGGCGCTGCTTGGGGCGCGCCGAGCTCACCCGCCCTCCACCTTTTTGAACTTGTTCTCCGGCAGTCGTACTATTTTGCGCGGGAGTATAACGGGCCGGGGCGGGGGTGGTGGTGGTGGTGGTGCGAAGAATAGGAGACAAAGTACTGGGGGGAGGGGGGGAACGGCAAAAACTGAGCAGCCCAACTTTTTCCCCCAAAGGCGAGAGAGGAAAATTCATCAGTTGAAAACGAACGGCTCCGCGTTCTTTAAGCTGTGAAGTGGCACCCAGCCCCCAAGTTTTAGGACGCACGTTGGCGGAAAAGCAACTACACCTTTTCTTAACTTGTTTCACGATTTTATGGACATGAATGTGGGGGAGTGGGATCGAGATTTGAGATGGTTCTAACCCAGGACTAAGTCATTAATGGGCCTGCCAGGATTTGGCATTCCGTGTCCTTTGGATCAGTTGCATGCGGCAGAGAGAAGACGGGACCGCGTTTAGAGGTGGGGGTGGCCTGGGCTCCTGTGGGGTCATGGTCGGCAGCCACCCTTTTATTTTATACTGTTCAGATCCGTACTGCAAGAGCAACTCTCCCTTTAAATCATTTAGATCTTGAATCAGAGCAAGTCAAACGAGTAATAAAAGAGGTGTATGTTAACTTTAACTTTTTTTTGCATCCGTACAATTTAACTCAAAATTCATTTTCTGGTTTTGCGTCTCTCTTGGACGCAGTTGCAACGTACTTTGTTGAGCAAATCAAAAAGTCGTTTCTTGTTGCAGGAGACTGTCTCAAAGTAATTTTGATCATTAAAACCATATTTATAAAGGATTCTGCAGGAGAAATGTATTTTTGTTGTTGTGTTAACGGGAAAGGCCTACTGTAGAAAATTTGGAACTGCAGGAGCCCATCTTTCAATTTCTGGCATATTCTTCAGTTTATTTGGTTAAATAGGTTACATTCATTTGATATACTGGAAAGAACTTGGGTAACCTTTCCAGACTCAGATACTGTCTGTGAAGGAGGAAGATTCCTCTGGAGGGGATTTGATTGCTCACTTGGGAGGGGCTGCAGCCCAGAACCCCTGCTTTAGGATGAAACCTGCACTCCTGGGGTAGAGAGAGTCGCGTACAATTTCTCTCCAGCTCTTTTTGTGTACCCATCTTGTGCAGCCAGCAGTAAATTGTGGGGCTGAGGCCAAAGGTGTATTTATCGTAATCCTACAAATAGCTAGATCAGTTTCAACTCACATTTCCTTGCAGAATTCATCTTGGAAGTTTCCAGTTTCCTCTTGGTGATATATGGTATCCCAGGATACTTGCTTACTATTTTTTTTTTCTTAAGGAAGGAGAGCTTATAAAAGAGAATTCTTTTTTCCCCTGAGAAATGAATTTGTCTAGAATTTGTTCCTAACCCATTGGGGGGAAAATCGATTTCCTGGAAGGTTTAATGTGCACCTCGACTATCCAACTATGAACACCCAGTTTGGGTAAAATAATGTTTAGATAATTTATTGGGAGAAACAAATATGGCAGAATTGACTAGAATTAAATTATCAGATAAATAGGTGAGGTATTATCCAACATTTGTGAAGTGTTCCTTAAAAACAAAACTGGAAGTTGGCAGAAGTGAGGAATGATTCCAGCTAATCCAGTTGTGTCAAAACACGGGTTTGGGCTAAAGCAGATTCCATCTTCCGTTTTGACTGTTGTGTTGAAGAATTACTGAGACAGGTTAGAACTAATTATTTTCTTATTCATTCAACAAATGGTTCCTCAGGCATAACTGAATATAGAACGGAGTTATTCCAGCATGGCTGTCCGATAGCATTTTCAGAAAGGATGGAGATGCCTTATGTCTCCATCACTACGTTAGCCACCAGCCTGGTAAACACTTGAAATGTGCTGCTGAGGAATTAATTTTTATTTTATTTTATTTTAAATAAATTTAAAAAGCCACACGTAGATTGTGGTTAAGTACTCTAAACATATTTTCAACGAAAGTAATGCAGTTACTTAACCCTAGAACACGAATAGTTTACCTACATTCCATTTATACTTTACTGTAGACGAGAATGTCTAAAATATGTACAAAAAAAGATACTAAAAATTCAGGCACACAGGCAAACAAATACTCCATTTAATGCCACTTTTCTTTCTGTGCAAGTGACAATGCCAGTGACGAATATTAACTAGTTAATGTCTGAAATACCACTGAGAAAGGATAAATATTTCCGTGGTGCTCTTGTGGATCCGAAAGCGAAGATACTGAGGCAAGAAATGAGTGACTTGATGGCATTATTCTCAAGTCAATGGAAAAGTCAGGAGTTGAGATGATGCCAGTACTCTCGATCTGTCAGCTTTGGCAGTTAGAACTAAGTACCATTAGCTTGTCTTACAGAGCAGTTTTAGGACTGCTCGTAGTTCTACAAATACTGTCTCATTACCGTAAGCAGAGTTGGCTAAAAGCAGTAACACCATCCACACCAGACACACCCTCAGCGATCTGCATGGGATAAACTCAGAATATATAATTCACTGCACAATCTTGAATATTTAAGGTAATGATTTATTTGTTCCCCAACCAGGTCCCCTCGCATTTGCGAGACCGACGTGTAACTTACAGGCTAGCGGTGTTATGTGATGCTGTTTCTGTATATGCAAGGGATAAATATTATATACACGTGACACACAGTGTTTATGTATCAGAACTCAAGTAAAAATAAGCACAGTTAGGGCCCTTGCAGAAGTTCTCAAGCTTTCAGTTTGCCTAAGAATCCCCTGGGGACACAGTGCAAATATTGACCCCGGACCCCACCCCAGAGATCCTGACCCAGGACGCCCCAGAGGCTGTCTGCAGCTCACACTGTTTCAAACACTTCTTACAAAGGGAAGCCTGTCCCAGCCCTCATTTTACGGATGAGGAAAAGGAACCCCAAATTGCTTCAGGTCATGTGGCTGTGGAGGCCATTCCTGCCACTTCCCACGTGTGCCTGGGCGGGGCGGGCAGGCTGCATCTGGAAGTAGCAGAAGCCTGAACACAGCAGACCCTGCGGGGCTGAACGAGGCGGCAGAAGGCCTTCCGGCCCCTGGGCCTCGCCCGAGGCTGCCCAGCCCATTGCACAACGCCTAAAGACGTGCACACACAGGCCTGCCCTTGGATCCCGGGGTCGGGGAAGGTCAAGGAGCCTGTTACGGGAGGCAGGAAACAATTAAACCGCTCCTTTATGATGTTGCTCTGGAGACCAGAGCCCCCTGTGGGAGACCTCCATGGTGTAGGTTTTTTTTAAGGAGTGTCATTTATTAATTTTGCAATCATATCAGTCCATGATTCTAGTTCCTTACTGTTAGAAACAGTGGAGTGATGGACCTGTTTGTCTTTGCATGTACCGGGTACTAGCGCATCTGTGGAACAGCACGCCTAGGTGCTGTCTGGGAGGGGACGTGGGTCTACTTCTTTGTTGGCTGTTGTCAGAGTGTCCCCCAAGGGTCTGCATTGATTTACACTCCCACCCCAGGTAGATGGGGTTGCTTCTGTCCCCGAAATCTCAGCAACTCTAGGAAGTGTAGGTCCATCCAGGGCAGTTCTGAACGTACTTGGTGCTTAGCTGGTTTCAGTGGTATTCTAACACAAATTAGTCACGCCTGTTACACATCCTATGTCTGCTTTTTTCCAAGACCTTTGCCTGGTACAGAATTGTTAGAGTGTAAAACGATATTGTGAGCACGGTTTTCTGGTGTGAAATACATTATTTTCACAAATTTAAAAATAACTTCCACCTAACAGAGTTTTAAAATTTAGGATGAAGTCCTTACTTAAAAACCAGTAATTGGGGGACTCAAAGCAGTAAACGAATACACATTCGTGAGTTTGCTAATTGTCCTCCCTGGATGCTGGAAGCAATCTCCAGTGTCCTCTGTCAGTCCTTTGGGCAGCATCGATAAAACCAGGGGTTTCCGGAGTGATGGATCTGAGAACTGCACTGCAAACGCCCCACTGAATCAAACCCATGCCCTATTTCACTGCCTTCATTGGCTGGGTTACTTCTTCTCTAAAAGAACCCAAAGAAATGTTGCTTATGTTACACAAAACAGCAGATTTCTGTTTCCATCTTTAATCCTGCTGCTTTGGTGAGAGAGTATGAAGATAAGTCCAAAGGACACATATTGGGGGAAAAAAAGCCCGTTTCCTGCTTTTTGTGGGCAAGTATCTCAGTGATAGAGGAATTGCATTTGGAGTCAGGGAATGTTAGCGCCAGAAGGCACCGTGAATGTGCCACATTGCAGGTGAGCACAGGGTGGCCCGGAGGGTGGGGGGATGTCCAGCTGGATGTGTCCCGGCTCGGGCTCCTGCTCATGCCGGGCAGCGTCTCGCCAGCTGCCCAGCCTCCAGCTGCTCTCCTTCACGGCCTTCGTGGCTGTCAGCATGGCACGGAGCCCATTCACAGAGTTCAGATAGATACTGAAAAACCTCCCTCCCTCCCTCCTGTCCCCAGCCGCACGATTCTCCACTCTGGAAGCAACACACTCTACCCCTTCCTAGATCTTCTTCCAGGGGCGCTCCGTGCCAGAACCAGCAAGGATGCCTAGAGCATTTTCTCCCAGCACACTCTCCTGCTGGTTTCTTTTGATGACGCACGTGGTGGTGATCCACGAGCTGCTTCTCTCTCTCAGCTGTACGGCTCGGAGGCTGTGCTCCATCGGATAGGTAGCCCCACCTTGCTCCTTGGAGTCTTCCCGTGGTATGCTGTCGCTGGATGTGCCACAGCTTCTGTAACTGGGTCCCGGTTGACAGATGGCGAGTTGTTCCAACGTTGAGCTCTTGCTGCAAAGAGTCGCATTGGTTTAAAAAACCAAGTTTTTCTTTTCGCTGGACTTTGGGAGCGATGCTGGCCTGCCACAGAAGGGTCCAAGAAGACTGTAGGAACAAAACACTGGTTGGAACTCTTTTAATTTAACTCAAGATGCATGGACCTGTCCCAGGCTCCAGCTCCTTCGGCTGGGCGTGTTCCTGCCAGTTCCATGAGCATTTGGAATAACTGCCTGTTCTGACAGTGGTGGGCACTGTCTGTTGAGGTATTTGGATAGGATATCCCTCTCTGGGGCTGAAATCTCCTATTTCACGTGTTCTGGCTACAGAAGTGATACGGGCTGCTCCCTACGTCACCATTCCCTACTTCTCTGGATTTAGTACAAGTTGCCTCCTGTGGCCACAGCCGCTTACAGGCTCACATCCTGGCGCGGGCACTGCTGCTGGAAGCACGTGTCCCAGAATGAGGGGCACATCAGTGTCCCCGCAACCTGAGCAGGCAGAGCGGGACAAAGTAGTGAGAATGCTTTCTGGTAGGAGTTTACAAGGTGGATTTGGGGTTCAGAGGTGGTCATGAAACCACACACGCAGTGAGTTATGTATTGAGTGGCTGCTCTTTGTCAGGCACTGTGTTAGGCCAGCAATGGGGAGGCCGTAGGAGGAAGACAGCCCGGTGACCCCCCTGCAGGAGCAGGGAGCATGGCGGGCAGGGACCCCAGCCAGCAGTGACAACAGAGTAAGGCCTCATTTGGGGGGTGGGCTTTATCAATCAGGGGCCTCCAGGAAAACAACCAATATAGAAATGCCACCATGTGAAGAGATTTGTTGCAAGGCATTGGCTTATGCCATTGTGGTGGCTGCCTGGGCAAGTGGGAACCCGTAGGGCAGGCCACCAGGGAGGGCAGGCTGGAGTTCTTGTTCGCAGGCAGAATTTCTTCTTCCTCAGGGAACCTCAGTTTTCTTCTTAAGGTCTTTCAACTGATTGGATCAGACCCACCCCAATTACCCAGGATATGCTCCTTTCCCTCCAGTCCGTGGATTGTAGACGTTTCACACATCTGCAAAGTACTGTCGCAGAGACTTCTAGATCAGTGTTTGTTTGAGCAACTGCGGGCAATAACCTAGCCAGCAGACACACAAGATAGTGTGCCCAAGTTAACACGTTATTATGTGAGAAATCTGAGTGTGGAACAGTGTTGCAAGAGTTTTGCAGGGCTGCCATGGAAAAATCCCACAAGCTTGAGGACTTAGAACAAAAGAAATTTATTCCCTCATGGTTCTGAGGGCCAGAAGTCTGAAATCAAGGTGTTAGCAGGGTCAAGCTCCTTCAGAGACTCTGGGGAAGGATCCTTTCTTGCCGCTATTGGCTTCTGCAGCTGGTTGCCTGTGGTCCGTGGCACCCCTTGGCACTGGGGCCATTCCATTCTCTGCCTCCGTCTTCACATGACCTCCTTCCTGTGTCTCTCTGTGTCTCAAATCTCCCTCTCCTTTCTCTTGGAAAGACGTTATAAATCTTATAAACAGTCATTGGATTTAGGGCTCAATCTAAGTGCAGGATGATCTTATCTTGACATCCTTGAATTAACCACATCTACAAAGACCCTATTTCCAAATAAGGTCACCGTTCACAGGTACCAGGAGTTAGGACTTGCGCATGTCTTTCTGGGGACCACGATTTCGCCCTCTACAAGTACATGTGGTATTATTTCTGTTGTGCAACCAAAAGGAATTCGTGCACTGGTATGTATGTACGAATCTTTTCAGAGGATACCCAAGACTTGATAACAGTGGTTATCTTTGGAGGGCAGTGAAGAGGTTTTTAGTGATTGATTTACAGCCTTGTGCACTATTTCAAATTTTTTACCTTGTGCATGTGTAAGTTTATGGAGAGTACCATTTCCTGAGTTATCTAGCTTTTAAAGTCATAGATGACTTTGATCTTTGTTATCGTTTCATCTGTTTTTTAAAATCCAAGTTTCAGAAAAAAGATTTTCTATAATAAAAAATATTTAGGCCTTAGTCTCCCCTTAATGTATTCTGATTTCTTTGTCGTGGAGAGAAACCCCCTGGGATGGGACCCTGAGACCAGCACATGGAGAGAAGCTGGGTCAGAAGGAGAGAAAAAGAGAGAGGGACTTGGGACAAACACAGAGTATCGGGATCTACGGGGCCTTCCTAGTGGGGACATCCCCTTGGGGGCCCAAGCTAGTCTGAGTTGGGTTTCTGCCCGACCTTCCCCATCAACATGGGGCTCATTTCAACTTCACGTCAAACATTTGTAAAACTTGATGTTCTGGGCCACAAAGAATATCAGATTCCCCAAGTGGAAACCATATGGGCCCCCTTCTCTGATCACGAGGTAATAAAACAGGAGACTAACCAAAAACAGGGGCGTCTAGAAAGAATCGAAACAAACCCATCACAAGAGCAGACGGCAGCATGTCCACAGGCACCTCAAAGGACACTCCACGTCACTGCTCTTTAGGGACATGTCCGTTAAAACCACACCTCGGACGAACTGATGCAGTTTGGAAGACTGCCTCTGCCGAGTTCTCGTGAGGATGTGGGGAAGCCAGAACCTGCACACGCTGCTGGTGGGAATGCCAAATGGTTCAGCTGCTCTGGGGATCAGTTTGGCGGTTTCTTAAAAGCTACATAGACACTTACCATATGACCCGGAAATCCCCCTACGTATGTATCCAAGAGAATTGAAAACACATGTCCACATGAATCTTGCACACGAATGCACATAGCAGCTTCGTTCAGGATAGCCAAATGCCCATCAGCTTGTAAATGGATCAACAACGTTTTGGTCCAGCCATTCAAGGGATGGCTGCTCGGCCACTCAGAGGGAGGGATTACTGGTGAAAGTGACGATGTGGACCTGTCTCGGGGTCTCACGCTCAGTGAGAGAAGCCAGACACAAAGGACTACATACATGTGCTTCCATTTCTATGCAATTCTAGAAAAGGCGAAACTTACAGACACAGGAAGCAGATCAGTGGCTGCCTGAGCCAGAGGCGGGGGTGGGGGTTGTCTGCAAGAGGGCACGTGGGGACTTTTTGGCAGGATACTCCCCAAACTGGACTGGGGATGTGGTCCAAGAGTCTTTCTTCGCTATCCTAGGGGTTTCCTCCGCGTCTCTCGGGGGACGACCATACAACAGAATGCCTTATGGCCATAAAAAGGGCTGTAGATTTTTTTTCTTGTCCTGGGCAGACTGACCTGTTAAATTTTTTAAAAAGCAGGTTATAAAACTATGTACTCACAACGATTTCATGTTTGTTAACTATGTCTCTGTGCACAAAAGCCTGGAAAATACCTTTGTCTAATTTTTGCTTATTTTTAAAAATCATGGACTGTGTCCTGCTTACATAATGAACAAATGTTAGAGGTATTTGTAGGACGGCCTGCGGCCCCTCCACCCTGGTCTTCTCCTCTGTCGCCTTCTGTATCCTAAAACTTAACTATGGCGGCGGTTGCATGACTATATATACATTTACCAAAACTGACGGAACTGTTTATTTTTAATTTTTTAATTTTTATCTTTTAGTGGGAGGTAATTAGGTTTACTTGTTTATTTTTAGAGCAGGTAGTGGGGATTGAACCCAGGACCTTGTGTATGCTAAGCACGAGCTTTACCACTTGAGCTATACCCTCCCCCCAGAACCGTTCAGAAGGGGTGTGTTTTATCGTCTACAAGCTATATCCCCCAAAGCAGAAACTAGTGAAACTGGAGAGATCTGGATAAGGTCTGTGGATTCTGCCAATGTCAATCTCCTGGCTGTGATTTTGTGCTGTAATTATGCAAAATGTCAACTTTGGGAGAGGTTGGCAAGCACCAGAAGCTGCAAGAAGAAACAAGGAGTCCTCCTCTAGAGCCATCAAAGGGAATGTGGCCCTGCCGACAACTTGATTTCCGACTTCTGGCGTCCAGAACCACGAGGGGACCCATTTCGGCTGTCGTAAGCCACACGGTTTGCCGTGCTTTGTTGCGGTAGCCCTGGGAAGCGCATGTAGAGGACTCTGAGCCCCTGATAGCAGTGACGTTTGAATCAGTGTGGAGGGATGGTTAGACCATAAAAATTGCCAGACCAAATGGTAATCTTTTAGGAAAAAACTAATAATGTTGTACACTTTCACAGAAAAATTTAAAAATATCAGATGGATAAAAGTTTAAATTAAAAAAAATAAAGCTATCACAGAAGAATATATAGGAAAGATAAATTTGTTTACTCATGGAAAGCCTTTTCTAAGCGTAATACAAAATTCATTTCTATTAAAGGCAAACACTTGATGGATTTAAACTCCTATGCACAAGAAAACACCAAGAACAAAGGAAAAACCAAATGACACACCCATGTTGTATTCTTGCCAAAAAGATTTAACCTGAATCTAGTTGAGTGTCTGGATTTCATTCTCATTTACAGGAAAGACAGATAACCTTGAAACAGATAAAACTGAGGCAGCCATGGGACAAACTCAGAATGTGAGCCACTCTACTCCCCTGGCTTGGTCTCATTGAAAGGGCCATGTCATTAAAATTAAAAAGAAGGCTGACTATAAAGATGCACTCAAGAGCAAATGCAGCGCTCAAGCTTGGTTGTGTCTTGGTTTGAAAAAGAAACTTAGGGATAGCTGGGAAAATTTGAATTTTGATTGAATACGAGATGAGATTGAGAATTATTTTTCATTTTCTCAGGTGTGATTGTGGCTTTGTGGCCAGGTAGGAGGCAGTCCTGGTTCTTTGGTGATGTGTATTGAGATATTTAGCAGTGAAAAGTCATCGACATCTCCAGCTTCTTTTCATAGGAACTGGCAAAAACAAGTTGATATAACAAATGTGGCAAAATGCTGAGAATTCGGTGGAGAGTTCCCAGGTGTTCACGTGTTCCTCTTTCAACTTTACTGTATGTTTGACATTTTTCATCATAAAAAGGTAGTGAGAAAAATGAAAGCCTAAGTGGACAGGAGGTTAATACCCACGCTTTATTCCCTACAGAAATTTAAAAAAATAGAGAGATCCTAAGAGAAAAATGGGTAAAGAAACATAAAGAGACAATTTGCAGGAAAAAAATTAAAGTGTTAAATAAATAACATGAAAAGATGATGTCATACTAGTAATAATCAGCTCAATGCAAATTAAAATACAAATTACGGTATCTATTTTCACCCATCAGATTGTCAGTGACTTAAAAAACTGATACTACGGAAGCATTTCAGGACTAATGGTGAGAGTGCTGGGGTACAAGTCTGCTAAAGGGGTGGGTCGGCCGGGTGGGGGCAACCTTGGCCACCAGCAGGGACCCCAAGATGCCGGGAGGAAACTACGTTCCAGGGGCCCCATTTGGAAAAGAAACATTTTTTCTGATTATAAAAGTAAAACATATTCCATAGAAAACACACGAACATTTAGATAGAATAAATACCACCCAGAAAAAAGGGCAATATTAATATATTTATGTAATTGTTCCTTCCTTACTTTCTACGTAGATGATACACTGTCTGCAATCTCCGTCCTTTCTTCCTCTAACACCTACATCGTCTGCATTTCCCCAGAAAAAGAAAGTTCTTTGCAAACATAACTTCTCGTGGTTGCACACTTGTCATTGGATAATTGTCACTGGGGAGCACTTACCTGCCAGGGACTGGGACAACACTTTACAGAGATGACTTTGTTTAATCCTTGCCTCACACTAATCCAATTATTATTCCCACTTTAGAAACTTTAGATTTCCTCCTCTGGCTTGTGGCCCCTTCCTGCACCTCCCAGGCAGCAGCGCCCTGTGGTCTGTTGCTTCCTCTGACCTCTGCTTCCCACCTTACCCCTCCTCCTCTGACTCCCACCCTCCTGCCTTCCTCTTTCCCACGTAAGGACCTCCGTGGTTACACTGCACCCACCCAGATAATCCAGGATAATCTCCCATCCGAAGGTCGTTAACTTTGTCTCATCTGCACAATCCCTTTTGCCACGTAAGGCAGTGTGTGCACGGGCTCGGGCTTTCAGACACAAACATCTTTGGGGGCCGGGCCGTTACCCTGCCCACCCCGCTTGCCCACGTGATACAATGTAGGTGACTGAGGCCAGATTCCTCCCTGCCGACACGCTGTGATCTGTTTAACCTTTGTGAGTTGTTGGCTGGTTAGGTTATTTCCAGTTATTTTAACATTGAATAAATAACCCTGTGATAAGCATCCTTGAATATAACACTTATTTTGTAATTCGAATTATTTGCCTATAGTATGTTTTCTTGGAGAGAATCTTGGGGTCAAAGGGTATAATAATTTCTGTTCTTCTTGACATCAAGTGCTTTCCTAAAAGGTTGGCCACTGCCCACCCCCAGTAGCACCATATTTACCAGAGAATTCTACCTCACATTTCTGACTTAGAGTGGGACCAGCAGAGTGAATCCAGTCAGCACGGAGACCAAGTATGGGGGAGCTGGGGGATTTCTGCTCCGGGAGGGGGTTGAAAATTGCTCCTCGCGGGTGGAGCCTGGCTCATACGTACTCTTTATTTTGCTTGCATGCTTTTAAAAGAAATATACAATTGGGGGAAAGTAATAGCTCAATGGTAACTTAGCATGCACGAGGTCCTGAGTTCAATCCCCAGTACCTCCACTGAAAAGTTTTTAAACTAATATGTAATTCACCAAGACAAAATCCACCATTTTAAAGTGTATAATTCAGTGGTTTTTAGTATATTAATAAGGTTGCACAAACATCATCACAATCAGTTTAGAACATTTCCTCCATCCCTAAAATAAACTCTGAACCCACCAGCAGCCACTCCCACGCCCCTCTCCCCGCAGTCCCTGGAAACCGCTAACCTCCTTTCTCTCTCTATGGATTTGCCTATTCTGGAATTTCATATAAATGGAACCCTACAGTATGTGGCCTTTTCTGTTAGACTTGTTTTTACTGAGCATCATGTTTTCAAGGTTCACATAGTAGCAGATGTCAGTGTTTCACTCTTGCTGACGTCGGAGTGATAGTCTGCTGTCTGGAGATAACACCCGTTGCTCACCCATTCACCCACGGATGGACGTTTGGGGGGTTTCCACTTTATAGCTATTACAAATTACGCTGTTACAAGCATTTATGTGCAAGTTTTTGTGTGAACGCCTGTTTTCCACTTTCTTGGGCACACACCCAGGAGTGGAATCGCTGGATCTTGTAGAATTCTCTGTTTACCGTCTTGAGGAGCTTGGTGGCTGCACCATTTTACATCCCCACCAGCAAGGCTTGGGTTCCAATTTCTCCACATCCTCAACAACACTTGTTATTTTCCGTTTCTTTTTTTTCCTTTAATTCTAATCATCCTAGTGGGAGTAAAGGGGTATCTCACTGTGGTTTTGATTTGCATCTTCCTAACATTTGCACGTTCTTTTTGATTGGAGCTGAACTTTTAAAAAGTTCTGAAGTTCAACATTTTGTCATCTCTTGAAAAATGTGAAAGTCAGGTAACCCTGGGTGGATGCCTCCAGGGGCTCCTGATGCACCTGCTTTCTCTCTTTCTGACTCCTGTTTGCTGTTCTGGACTTAGGGGTCTGCCCAGCCTCGGAGGATACACTCATGGAGACAGTGCTGTCTGCTCTGGTCCTGTCTCCAGACCCTGGGTGCCTGGGGTAGGTCAGGGCTCCTGACCCTGGCGGGCTCCAGCCACCTCCTCGGCGGGCTCCTCCCCCTGGCGGGCCCCTGATTCATGGTCCCTGATTCAGCCTCTTTGGGTGCTGTGTGGCGTTGCTCGTTCTGCGCTCTGCGCGTTTCTCTTGCAGGCCACGGGAGGTGGTGGTGAAGCAGGGACTGATCAGAGAGGCAGCTGGGAGACACGTGTAGGTGACTGGCTGTCTTCGTCCAGCCGGGCTGCTGTAACAGAACACTGCAGATCAGGCGGCTTATAAACTACAGACGTTTGTTTCTCACAGTTGTGGAGGCCAGGAGTCCAGACCCGGGTTCCAGGGTTCTGGTGAGGGACCTGTTCTGGGTTCCAACCTGCAGACTTCCTGTTGTATCCTCACATGGTGGCGAGGGGCTGAGGGGGCCCCAGGGTCTTTTATGCGAGCCCACTAACCTCACTCATGACCTAATTACCTCCCCAAAGGCCCCCCTCCTAATGCCATCACATCGGGGGTTAGAATTTCAACATATAAATTTGTGGGGGCACAGGCATTCAGCCTACAGCACTGTGGTTGATTGAAAACGCTCAGTGAATCTTGTTTCATGAAAACCTGCCCAGGGCCAGGGCGGACGGATGGCTTCTCCACCCGATGCCCTCCGAACCTTCTTGGAAAGGCTGAAGCACCTAGCCGGCTGGCAGGGCTCCACCATCAGGCCTTTGAGAGTGGGAACCACTTGCAGGAAATGAGCTTAGTGCTCGTGTGGAGGCTGGGGTGAGGCCTGGGCCTCTGGGGGCCAGCACACCTGGGTTCAGCTTCAGAATTTGCCCTGAGTTGGGAGGGATTTGATAGTGGATGTCGTGGGGTGACGTCAGAGCTGAGAGTGAGCTGCCTGTCAGTAACTGTTGGATGTCATTGTTACATTATCACATACCTGCTCCAAAAATTAACTTGTCGAGGTGAAGACACAGAGCAGAAAATAGTAAAATGCATGTCAGGCAGTTGGAGAGACTTCTGCCCAGGGACTGGCCACACAGGCCCTGCCCAGTGACAGTGGCAGGGTGTCCACTCCCTGAAGCGAGCACAGGGCTGGGGCAGGGCCCCTCCCACCTTCCCTGCCTCCTGGAAGGGTCTGCTCTGAGCCGGGCACACAGCAGTGTGGATCGAAGAAGCAGCCGGAGTCGGGTAGGCGTCCACTGCCCTGGTTTCTCTGAGACTGAGGGCTTTCTCGGTAGTGGTTTGAATCCTGTCCCCCATGTGTCCAAGTCCTCATCCTGGGGACCTGTGACTGTGACCTTATTTGGGAAAGGGGTCTTTGCAGATGTGATTAAGTCAAGGATTTCAAGATGAGATCACCTTGGATTTGAGCCCGATGTCAGCTGTCCTTACATGAGGAAGGAGAGGGGTATTTGAGACACAGACACAGGGAGAAGGCTGTTTGCCGGCAGGTAAAGTCTGGAGTGCTGTGTCTACCAGCCCAGGACAGCTGGGGAATCCAGAGCTGGGAGAGGCACGGATGGACCCTCTCTCAGCCTCCAGGAAAAGCCAACCTGCCAACCTTGATTTCAGAATTCTGGCCTCCAGAACAATAGATTTCTGTTGTCTGAAGCCCTGCAGAGTGTGGTAATTTGTTATGGTGGCCCCAGGAAATGTACACGGCCCATGTGAGGGCCTTTCAGTGCTGAAACTGGGAGAATCCTGAGCAAATGATGGGGGCTGGTCGCCCTGGCACTGGACACATCCACCGTGTTTCTTAAACTCGAGTCAAACCATGTGAGACAGCTCTGGCCCCGATGTTATTTCCGGCTTCTAACATTTCTGTGCCTCAGCTTTCGCTTCTGCCTGTCTGCTGTCCGGCTTTTGCTGGCACCTGGGCCGCCTGTCTAGGCTGGTCCTGGCTTCCAGGGCGTGGGAATGCGCAGGGCCGCCGCGGCCCCTCGGCAGCCACGTGTGTCTTTGGGAATGCGCATCTCAGCTTCCCCTCCTCTGAAAAGATGAGATGCTTATGGCCTGGGGTATACAGATGATCTGGCCTCCTGCTGAAAGATGCAGCAGATGACAAAGTGCCAAGTGGTCCGCACCTTCCTGGTGCTTGTTCCCGAGCTGGGAGACACTGGTGGTTTCACTTAAGAGGGAGTTAGGCAGCGTCTGGTGGCAGCGGGAGCCCAGAAGCTCCGTCCTGGGAAGAGAGCTGAGCTGTTCCCATAGAGAATGTCTGCTTGTTTCCTTTTTCCTCTTTCCGGATCAGCGTCGCAGACCCACTGATTATCTGACCCATGAGACGGCCTCAGGGAAAGGAAACGCTGCACACTTCGAGCCACCACCCAGACCCCGCCTTCCTGGTTGTCCACGCAGGTGCCCGGGGGGTGGGGGGCGCTGCGGCATCGCCTGGAGCGCAGCTGTGGGCGCCTCCTTCTCCCTGGCCCCGGGGGGACTGCCTTGGCAGCTGTAAAGCCAACAGCCAGGAAAATCATTTTTGTCTTGGCGCAGCTGGGGTCTCGCCTGGATTCATCCTGAGCTCTCCTGCCGTTCCCACTGTAGCCGACTGCAGGAAACCGCCCCCGATATGCTGGAAGCCGCCCAGGAACCCCCCAGAGCCCTCTCCCTCCGTCTCCGGCCATGCAAAGTTGTGTGGCTGGAGATGGAGTTACACGCTGGCCGAGGCCTGCCCCTGGATGAGGCCCCCAGAACACAGGCAAGAATTCCTTTTGATCTCCCGATTTCTCAAGTGCAAGTATTTAGAAATGTCTCTTGCCCTGAAGTTGGTGGCCAAGTGCCAGGAGGGGAGGTGAGATGGAGGAGTAGGGGCGGGCGGGCTGGGGAGGGGTGCGGCTACCTCCCAGGCCAGCCGCAAGGGAGAGGACCGGTTTGCACGTCGAGGGGTGGGGGAGATCTAGTCTTTTAAGAGTCTGGTCTTATATTTTCCTTACATATTGTGTTTTCCCTATATATCAAAGTAATATATGCTCACCATAAAAGCTCTGTTTATATTTTGTGTTTTAAATATGTACTTGAGGTATCTTAAATGTATTTTTATATATTGTGTTTTCCACATATACATATACAAGTAATACATACTCATGGTAAAAAATATATTTATAGCTTATCTTTTTTGGTATATTTAATGTATTGTGGGTTTTTTTTTGTATATATGAAGTAACATATGCTCCCAGCAGAAATAGCTTGTAAAACTTAACATAATAAAGAGTGCAGATCTTAAGGAAATAGCTCAGTATATTTTCACATTATGTATATGTTTGTGTAATGACCACTCAGATGGAGGCAAAGGATTCCACGGTGAGGGGTCCCTCGGGCGCCCCAGGAAGTCACTTCTATTCTGACTTCCAACCCCGTAGAATAGTTGGCCTGCTTTAGGATTTCACGTAAATAGAATCATTCAGTGTGTCCCCTTTTCTGTCTGGCTTACTTCACTCAGCATTAGTCTGCAAGGTTCAGATACTTCACTTTTATTGTTGAGTAGTATTCCACTGAAAGTTGCACCACAAATTTACTCGCCGCCTTGCTGATGGAATTTGGGTAGCTTTCAGTGTTAAACATCATAAATAATGCTGCCATAACCTCCTCACGTGGAGTATCTCAGCAAACTTCTGTGAACTGCGTGGGTCAAAGGATTCAAGCCATCTTAAATTTTGATGGATGAAGCCAAATTGTTATCCCAGAAATTTTCACCGATGCCCACGCCCACCAGCCTTAGGCGAGAGTTCCTTAGGCTTTTATCCAACTTTAAAATAGATGCCCTAAAGAAGTGGCATTTCCCTTTGCTTCCCATTTCTTCAGCCTTGAGCGAGACTAAGCTTCTCCTCTTGGGTCTGTTGGCCATCGGGGTATTTCTTTTTTGAGAACTGTCCAAACATTCTATTCAAATTGTTTACCCATTTTCTATTACCTCATTCATCTTTTAAAAATTATATTTGTAATCACTTTTTGCGTATTGAAGAAATTAGGACCTTGTATTTGAAAGGCATGGAAAAAAATGATTTTACACCTACAGCAAAACACAGGAGGTTCTACTGATGTTAGTTTTGAAACTCAGCTGGCCGACCACACTCTTCCTTTGCTTACATACCTTGATCACACAGTATCAAAATGGCGGGTGTAAGTTTGATTTTGGTGAGTGTTTTGGAATAAAATAAACCCAGAGCTGGGAGGCGCCATCACTTTGCATCTTGTTTCCAGGGTTGACTTCACCAACTGACCACAGCGTACTTTCCCTCTGAGCTTAGACTGGGCCTCAGAAGCCTTCCTAACCCAAAGCTCCTTGCAACCAGTAGAGGTGGGATGGAGGGGCTGTCAGGGTTTGTGCCAGCCTCCCTGGCTGAGGGCAGGAGGATGGAGCTCGGGGCAGGGCTGCAGGGATTCTGTCTGGAAGGCAGAGCTCGGGCATTGTAGGGTCTTATTAAATAGTTGATGGAACGTGGGTGATGAGGTTATGTCTGGACTTTGAAGATGAGGAGGGAGAAAGGGGAGATTGGTGGGCTGGGAGGATTCATGATAAATATAAAGGATCCAGTTTTGGAACAAGAGATGCATTGGTTGTGATTGTTGGTCCTTGTCCATGCTTGTTGTCCCCACAGGTGAGTGGGGGTGACAGTGAGGCACAGTCCACCTCCCTTCTCCAGAGTCTTTGATGTCTGTGTTCTAGGCTGGGCTGGCCAGGTCTCGGCTGCCAAAGCCAGGCTTTTTAAGCACTTTGTGTTTCAGGCTGAAGATCTTGCAAAACCTTTATTCGACTGGGCGTTTTGCCTGTTCTTTATCCTGCACGGAGAAGCTTCCCCCATCTGCTTCCAGGTGGCTTTGCAATTTAAACTTGAAAATGCTGAAGCCTTTCCCCACAGCCGCTTTGGGATGACCTGGTTACTTTCCACATCCTCCCAATTAATTCTCTGGCTCCGAGCATCCCTCAACATCCTTTCTCATTCTGCTGCGAAATGAAATGTTTTTACGTAATCCGAGAGAAATGTTTTAACGTCCAGATCACCACAGGTTGCAAGCTGTCTGGCTTCTTCATGGAGCGAAGTAGGTGGTGTTAGGTTATCTTGGACACACCCCCTTTCCAACCCACTCCTCTGTGCGTGCGCATGTGTGCGTGCATGTGTGTGTGTGTGTGCAGGCTCACACAATTCTCTGTGTTCACAGTTCCTTTGTATCATGTATATTACAGACACTGTTGAAAAGTCAACACAAGTGACGTTTGTGAAGCCTACCAGGAGAGAGGTCATGGGCTGGGTGCCGGGGGAACCCCTGGGAATAAAGGTCACTGCCATCAGGGAATTTTGCCCACCCCCAGACTGGCAGTCAGTGGGCTTCATTTGGCACCCAGATGTGATGTGTGGTCCAAGCTGGGTCTTTTATAAAACTTTAAATTGTGGTCAGATGTACATAATATAAAATGTATCCTTTTAACCATTAAAAAAATCTTTTGTGTTTAATTTTTTGGGGGGTAATTAGGTTTATTCATTTATTTAATGGAGGTACTGGGGACTGAACCCAGGACTTCCTGCATGGTAAGCACGTGCTCTACTACTGAGCTACACTCTCCCCTCTTTTAGTACTTTTACGTGGACAGTTCCATGGCATTAATTACATTCACATTGTTGTGTAAACATCACCACCATCCATCTCCAGAACTTTTCATCTCCCCTAATTAAAACTCTGCCCATTAAACACTAACTCCCCATTCCTCTCCCCCAGGTAGGGGACCGGAGCTGCTCCTGGTCCTGGGACAGTGTCATTCGGACCCTGAGACCAGAGGTGGACCGCTGTATAGTATTGTGCTTACACTGTTGTTTCTCTCATAGTCGAGTTAAGAAAAAGCAAAATATTTCCATTACCTGTGTCTCTATGGAAAGTGGAAAATGGAAACCAGGTGGAGAGGTCTCCATGCTTACTGAATTATTATTATTATTATTCCTGCTTATTGAACATGCACACGGGGTAGGTCTGTGGGCAGTGAGCCCAGAGGACTTGTTTCGTGTTATGAAATAAACCAGCCTTTCGCTCGTTTTGGGTTCCTGGGGTCTGCTAGGTTCCAGGTGTCGCTCTGTCCCTGTTAATGGGCTGCAGTCCATCTGGATAATGATACCTGATCTCCCCGCGGCAAAGCTGGTACATGGATAAAGTAAGTAGGTGTCGTGGGCTCCTGGCAGTCTCCAAAAAGATGGGTTCAAAAAAACCCCAAACTTAAAAAGATGTGTTCCAGCCCTAACCCTCAGTACCTCTGAATGTGACCTTTTATGGGAAAAGGGTGTCTGGAGATGTAGTTAGGGACCTGGGGATGGGGTCATCCTGGAGGAACCGAGTGGGCCCTATGCCAATGACAAATGTCCTTGTAAGAGACTGAAGAAGAGAGACACAGACAGAAGGGAAGGCCATGTGATGATGAGGCAGAGGTCAGAGTGAGTGGCCACAAGCCAGAAGTTGCTGGCAGCCCCCAGGAGCTGGAAGGAGCAAGGGAGCCTTCTCCCCCGGAGCCTTCGGAGGGAGCTCTGCTGACACCTGATGCCAGACGTCTGGCCTCCAGGGCTGTGTGAGAATAAATGTGGGTTGTTTGGTGCCCCTGACTTGTTTGTTTAGGTGAAGTTTCCATGTAAAACACTGATCTCCCAGACCGGTTCTCTCTGCGGCGTTCAACGAGGCTGGCCTCTGCGTTTGTCCTCCAGCACGGTTTCTCCCAAGGAGCTGCTGTTAAAAGAACCACCTCCCTAATTAATTCCAGATGGGAAGACATCAACCTGCATTTTCTTATTAAGAAGTTGGGAGGTATCTGTTAAGGTGGGCCCTGTTTAAAAAACAAAAGCGATCTGATGGTGGCTTGAACCTGATGATTGAAAAGTGCCATTTTTCATGTTGAGCCACCAGGAGTCAATTCACCGGGATTTAGCTGACATCCCGCAGCTGGAGCCCAGAGTGGCCTTGGGGAGGAATTTCTGGTGCTCCCTGGAGCAATCTCGTCCACCTTCCCTGAGCTTCTCTCAGAGAGGAATCGAGGCTCCAGCCGGGCTCTGGCTCAGAGAGTTGAGTGGCCCTCCTGAGCGGGGACACCCCAAGCTGCCCCTCCTGGCTCCCCTGTGGGTTCCCACAGCAGCATTTATTAGCCAAGCACAGGACCGGGACCACTTTGTGGGAAGGCGGCTAAGCAAACTGGTTCCTCCTGGTGAGACCTCGTGGCCTGAAGCATGGCCACTCTACGGCCTCCCTACTTTCTTTTTCTTTTGGTGGTACCCCAGAATCTGTCTTTTAAAAAATGGTGCTAAAACACACATAACATAAAACTTACCATTTTAACTATCCTAAGTGTATAAATCAGTGGAGTTTAGATCGCTCACAGTGTTGTGCAACCATCCAGAACATTCTCATCACCCCAAAACGGTATCTGTACTCATGAAGCAGTCACTCCCCCATCCCTCCCTACCCTCGCCCCTGGCAACCCCTAACTATTTTCTGTCTCCAAGGATGTGCCTATTCTGGAAATTTCATATAATGGAATCATCTACTGCGTGGCCCCTTGTGTCTGGCTTCTTTCACTGAGCATGTTTTCAAGGTCAGCGCCTCACTCCTTTCTCGGCTGGATGCTGTTTCATTGTGTGGGTACAGGACATTTCATTTGTTCATTCTTCTGTTGATGGACATTTGAGCTGTTTCCACCTTTTGGCTCTTGTCAAGAATGCTGCTATGAACATTCGTGTACAAGTTTTTGTTTGGACACTTGTTTTCAGTTCTTTGGGGGTGTAGACCCAGGAGCGGAATTGCTGGGTCATATGGTAATTCTGTATTTAACTTATTGAGGAGCCAGCAAACTGTTTTCCTCAGCGGTTGCACCATTTTACCTTCCCACCAACAATATCTGAGGGCCCCAATGTTTCCACATCCTCTCCACCACTTTAAAAAGAAATTATAGTCATTCTGTGGGTGAAGCGGCATCTCACTGTGGTTTTGATTTGCGTTTCTGTGATGACGGCGACATTGAGCATCTCTCCTTGTGCTCCTTGGTCACGGGCACAGCCTCCCTCAAGTTTTACCACCACCCTGTGCAACGTGGACAAATCTCTCTCCTCTCAGCCTCAGCTTCCTCCTCTGTCCAGGAGGGAGTGGAACTAGGTCAATGGCCTTCAAGCAGCTTTATCCACATAACTCCTAAAAGAATTTGGGAAAATCATGCCCCTTTGGTGCCTTTTAAGGTTGGTATCTATTGTTTTTCATCATGAGGTTCACAAGGTTGCAAACAATGTAATTTCCAGTGTATTATAAATTTTGATTTTTAAAAATTAATTTATTCTTATTGAAGTATAGTTAATTTACAATGTTGTGTTTGTTTCAGGTGTATAGCAAAGTGATACACATATAGCACTTTTTTCAGACTCTTTTCCATTACAGGTTTTTACAAGAGATTGAATATAGTTCCCTGTGCTTACAGTAGGTCCTTGTTTAATGTATATAGTAGTGTGTATATGTTAATACCAAACTCCTGATTTATCCCTCCTTCCCACTCCTTTCCTCTTTGGTAACACAGTTTGTTTTCTATGTCTGTGAGTCTATTTCTGGTTTGTACATAAGTTTGTACCATTTTTTTTTAAGATTCCACATATAAGTGATATCATATGATACTTGTCTTTCTCTGCCTGACTTACTTCACCTAATACGATAATCTTTAGGTCTACCCATGTTGCTGCAAATGGCATTATTTAATTTATTCATATCTATCTATCTATCTATACATATCTGTCTCACAACTTCTTTATCCAATCACCTGTCAATGGACATTTAGGTCGCTTCCATGTCTTGGCTGTTGTAAACAGCGCTGCTGTGAGCATCAGGGTGCATTTATCTTTTCCAGTGAGAGTTTCCTCAAGATATATGCCCAGGAGTGGTAAATTTCACCTCCTTAAAATATGAGGGCTCCTCACTCTACAGAAGCAAAATCTGACATTTTGCCCTGCTCCCAATGTCACCGAGCAACACATGTTCCTCCATCAAAAACGAACCAACCCAGCAAACCACTTTGCATCCCGAGACATGACCAAAACTAGAGCCCCCGGATGATCGGACCCTGCCTATTTCCTGTGACCCTGCGCTCTGCCGGCTAACAGGAGCTTGAGCCCTGACTTTACTCTTTCTGTCACGTGCCCTGCCCTTTTGGAATTAGATCATCACGTGAGAAAGTGGCTGCTGGCCCACCTGGGACAGATGAATGCGAGTTTGGCGACCTTGGTTCTCTTATGATTTTTTCCCCCCTTTAAATACTTGATGGCATTTTGGATTTGGTGAGCCAGTTCTTCTGAAGTTGTCTCTTCTGCACTCTTTGCAAGAAAAATTTCTTTCTTTTTCTAAATGCATCTGCCTCCAGCTTTCCTTTGGCAATTCTTCCAAATACATCAAATGAAATGTCATTTATGCAACAATGTGACCTCACGATACCAAAGACGGACAAATTCTTCTTGGTCCTTATCTCCTCCACCCAGGGGTCTGGTTTCACTTCTTCCACTGAATTTTATTTTAATATAAGCATTTTCATGTTCGAAACTAATTCACTAAATCACTCAAACGTAGGTCTCTGCAACAAAAAACATGTATGTAATCTAACTTTATTTTAATTTTTTTTGCAGGGGGTAGATAATTAGGTTTATTTATTTATTTGTTTTTTTGATGGAGGTACTGGGGATTAACCTCAGGGCCTCGTGCATGCTAGCCATGCAGCTCTACCACTGATTGCCCCCCATAATCAAATTTTAAAACGTATTATTTCTTGTGACTCTAAGACTCTCAGTATTAAAAAAGATTACTTTGGATTGAGTGATTAATACAATTAATCAACCCCTCAAACCAACAAAATATATTAAAATTGTGGTATGTGTTTATGATATACATGTTAAATTTTTGTTGGCATGCATCTCTTAATAAGATGGATGGAACTGTGTGTTTTAAAATGGTTCATGTGTCATTGGATGAATATTACTTATTATCTAAGATGTGGTTCAGAATAAATCCCATCCCTGTTTTTTATTTTTATTGATGCAAAGTATGAGAAAACTTGTTTGTATGAAATTTATATGTGGTAATGGGCTAGTTTTGTTAGAGCTATGTCGCTCCACTTTTTGAACTTTGGAGATTTAAGCCAAAAGCCACAGTGATTTATCACCAAAAACAAAAGAAAAAAATTGACCAGATGAAGATAGAAAAGATCCCGGGCCTTAGCAGCTCGCCTTCTTGGCTCTGGGGGTGGGTGTGCGAGTGGCCTAGGTCCTCCCCGCTGCCTGGAGGTTCACCACCTCCCACTTCCTCCTGCCACGTGGGTTGGAGGCGAAACCTCCGGAGTCGCAATCGATCGGGGTTAGGAGCCGGGTTAGGACGCGTCCTTGTGGTCCCGGGGGTCGGGGGTGGTTCGCGGGCTCAGCCCCTGGCAAATTCTCCCTGGAGACGCGCCCCCCGGCGGCCGGGGTCCGCCCAGCCCGGGGCGCACTGGCGTCGCGAGCGCAGGAGTCTCGGAGATGCAGGGTCCGGGGCGCTTCGGGCCGAATGAGGGGTCGGGGTCCTAGGCCGCCGCGTTGACCGTCCTAACCTGGGGTGCCCGCCCCTGAAGTGACCCCTCAAGGTCGAGCTGCAGAGAGGGCGAGGGAACTCGCGGCCCGCTGGTCACAAAGGGGAGGGGGCGGACCAGCCTGCTGCGCGTGCGCGGACCGGGGTGCGACCCGTTTGCGGGCTGTGCGGAGGCGTGAGACCGCAGTGGGCGGGTTCAGAGCGCTTATCCTCCAGCGTCCAGGTCTTGAGTGGGTGTAGGGTGAGAGAGAGAGAGAGTGTGTGTGTGTGCGTGTGTGTGTTTTACGTGTATTTATGCTGTGTGTGTCTGGGATGTGGATGAGGTGGTGTAGAGTGGAGGGTGCATGCGGTGTGGGCAACACGTGTGGAGTGTGCGTGCGTGTGTGTGGCGTGTGTTTTGTGTGTATGTGGTGTGCGTGGCGGTGGGATGTGGTACGTGCCGCGCGCGGGTGAGATGAGCGCGCGGCGTGTGAGGCTTCGTTTGACAGTGCACGGCGTGCGTTTGCGGCGCGCGGGGTTCGCGTCGGATCCTCCCTGCGCCCCCGGTTCCGGGCTCGGTGGACCGCTGCCTGCGGAGTGGAACCTCCCGCTAAGGCTGCAAGGAACGCATCGGGTAACCATGGCAACAGATGCTCCTGCAGCCCCGTGTGGCGGTGGGAGGCTGGGGATGCGTCCAGGGAAGCGCCCAGGCCGGGGTCCGGATGCGCCGCCCTCTTCGGTGCCCCTGCTTGCCTGGGGGACCTGGGACCTCTCTCCCGCTCTCTGCAAGCCTAGGGTGGGGTGGGGGGCGAGCGATTCCTGCGGTCTTGCCTCCCAGCGAGTCCAGTGCGCGAAGCACTTACTTCTGCAGGGCGGCGGTGCTTAGGATCTTGCTCCGGGGAGACGAACCTGCGCGTTCCGCAGGTGTCTGGGACGCGTCGCAGGCAGTTGTCGGGTTTTATGACCGGCAGGTGCTCCTGCTGGGCTCCAGGACAAATGAAAAGACTGCGAATGGGCTGAAGGGAGCCCCCGCCTTTGAGACAGGCTCCTACTTTTCAGCGGCGAGGGGAGCAGCTCCCTGGGTTCTGGAAAGCACTGACTCTTTGCCTTAACAAGTAACTCCTCTGCGGGAAAAGGCTGGCCAGGCCCACCGGGACTGAACTTGGACATGTCCGTGCTCCCCTCCCACCTCTGTCCAGAGCCAGCTGGTGGGGGACACCGCCTCAGTTCTTATCCTCTTTAACACGAGGATAGACCAATTTTCTTTCTTTCTCTCATTCATTCATTCATTCATAACCTTTACCAGGTGCAGAGATTCTCAAGGGCGGTGCCAGGGCCAGCAGCATCAGAATCACCTGGGAAACTAGGGAGAAATGCAAATTCTCAGGCCCACTTCCATACCTGAAGACTTAGAAATGTGTGTGTGCTCACACTCACACGCACAGCATCTGATCTGACAAATCCATCCCAAGGCATACTCAGACTCGAGAACCACTGATCCAGGGTGATCCGGGTGGTCCTTGTGCTCAGCATGGGGCTACAAGATCCCTCCCCTCATAGGATCCTAGAGCAAACCTAGTATGGGAAGTTGTAATTCTTTTCTCTCAACTTCCAGTATTTCGCTTGGGGCTCCATTTAAAACTAGGAACAAGGAAACAGAAATACTCCGTGACCGCTTCCCCAAGGCTGGTCCAAGGAGGAGTGCGGCTTTTTCAGAGGAGGAGGAGAAGTTGGAGGAATAGGAGATTCTGAATTCCTTTCTACTTCGGAAGCTGCTTGAGAAAGGCTTCAAGGGATATTGAGGAGCCCAAGAGCGCCGCCTCCTGGTGACAGCATGCAGGGCAGGCTCTAAAGCACCAGGCCTCCTGACAAAGGGGGCTTTCTCCAGCCCAGTCACACACCCAGCCAGCCATGAACTACTCAGACGGTCCATCCGTTGCCAGCACCTAGACTGGCCACATTCAACAAAGGCTCTGAGCTGACACGCAGCTGTGTGTGGACCATGTATAAGTGAGTCCCCAGTCATCTCTACTTGACTCCAGAATGCTGTGCACGGCTTTGTTCAGCTAGGCTTCCTCCAGACTCTGTTTCAGCTTGGCTGATGCTGAAAGGAACTTTGTACAGCAAATTACAATGTTAGTTTTCAGTGGTGTCCTGGAGTTGCCTGGTAGGTAGCTGAGAAGGGTGCAGGGCATGTATGAAACGCAGTGTATTTCTGTGAAGGGGCCGGGGGAATCTTTGGACATCAGTCATGTGGAGGCCTGAATGCTGCCTTCCAGAAGCATCCTGGGCTGGCCACACGGTGGGAAGGGAGGAGGCGGCAGGAGGAGTGTGGACAACCTCTAGCAGGTCTGCCTCTGGATAGCCTCCTTTATTATTTAAACACTTTGTCACGTCCACCAGCCACCTGTACTATTATTTGGTCAACATTTTTCTTTAAATCAACTCATTCTTTTGTACTTAAGTTACTTTTAAAAGGAAAAAAATTTAAAATAACACACACAAATGGAAAATCAGTAGCACTCATCCAAACTGAGGGTGATCATAGAAAAAAATATATGGCAAATAAAACAGTGCTGTCATGTTCCGCCCTGATTCTGTTGCCCACCAGAGCTCTGGGCCTGGGTCCTCTCTCCGTGCCACAAAGGGAGGTATTTAAGATTTGGTATCACCAACCAAAAAGTTTCTGCTAGAGAAACAAGAAGGTTTGGAGATGAAAGGGAGACGTGACTTTTTTGCCACATGATACCTTGTCTTTTCATAACTCCTAAAACATAACACAGGGCCCTTCCGTGGGCCAGGCCCTGGCAGTTTGCAAATAGTAATTCATTTAATCATCGGACCAGCCCCTCAGGCAGGTACTGCTATTGGTCCTGATTTTACAGGTCAGGACACTGAGGCCCAAAGGTGAGCACTTGCCCAGGGCTGCGGAGTGTCGGTGAGTGAGTGCTGGGAGCTGCTTTGAACCTGGCCATGCCGCTCAGGGTGGTGCCCCCTCTCCCAGCTGCACAGCTGGGAAACAGGCCCACAGCTCACGGCCCACCTCGGCTACCGTGTTCCTGGCCCACGGAGCTTGTTCTGTGAGTTGGTCAACCACCGGGACTTTTTTGGGGGCAGCAGAATACTTAATGTGGGACACACCAGGTTATTTTCCTCTCTTTTCTCGCTCTCTTTGTCTTTTCTGTTTGAAAAAGCCAATCAAGAGCGATTCTCAGAGTAGCTGTCGGCCGGGCCCTGGAGAGTCGGCTAGGCTGACCGTGGTCATTGTTCGTTCTCAGCGGAGGGCTGGGGTCTTTTGGAGACCTGGGTGTCGTGGTGGCTGTGCTGGCACTTGTGAGTGCTCGCGGACGTGGATCCGCAGGGAGACCCCACCTGTCCCCTCAAGCCTGATTTGGGACTATCCAGACTCAGGAAGCTGGTGAGGGTGGGATGAGGGCCGCAGGCGGTGCGGGTGCACTCATCCTTCCAGGAGAACTGTTGGATGCGGGGCCTGGGAGCCACGGGGTCTTTCTGACCAGGCAGGACTCCCGCTCCAGGCTGGTGGTTGGGCAGCTGCGGAGGGCAGCTTGGATGGTTACTAGAGTGGGATATGGAGCTCAAGTTGTAGTAGAAGCCAGAGGCCCGAGGAGGGGAGGGGAGGGGAGGGGTGGGTTCATATCCGAGGAACAGGCAGATCCTGACAAGCCCGTCCTTCAAAGAGTGTGTCTCCCGTCATACAGCTGAATTTATTGTCACCTGCCCGCGAGCTCCAGGGTGCCCTCCAGTGGCCAAAGACAGGGGCGCCGTCCGTGGGGCAGGTTCTCTGGTGGGAGGAAGGAGGGCGCGCCCTGTGGGTCTGGGGGCCATGGATGGGTGAGTGGGCCTGGGCGTCCCAAGGGGTTATATGGCCAGCACCAGAATGGCCAAGGTGGGCTGGAGCTGTGGGGAAGTGGAGGCATGCAGGCATTGTCCCCCGTCAGTTGAGGAGACAGGCCCGTCTGTGTCCAAAAGACCATCACAGCAGGGACTGGAGCGGGCCCTGTGGCAGCTTCTGGAGGCTTCTTGGAGGAGGTGGGCCTGGAAGAACAGTTCTGTGTTGGGTCGGGAAGAAAGGAGGGGGAGCGGGGAGGGCGGGTCTGGTGGAGGAGATGAAGTGGAGGTGCCAAGAGGGAGGGAGTGAAGGGAAGTCGGGCAGGGGAGGGGGCGGGAGGCACACAGGGGCCCCCACACCAGGCAGAGACCGAGGGGGCCCCTGTGGGAATTCCTGACCCTCGAGGGCACAGGGCAGTTAGCGCTGCTTTCGCTCATCCGCGGCAGACCACGGCACGCCCCTGCGTGACCTCGGCTGGGGGCTCCCTGCTGCCGTAAGGTGACCCCCCCACCCATTCCCTTGGGAGCTCATCGCGTACTCATCCTTGTATACCAGCCTCTGAGCACCCCGGCCTCCTTTCCCTCCCAGAAACACAGGAGCCAGTCCCACCTCAGGGCCTCTCACTTGCTCTTCCCTGCCTGTAATGTTGACCCCAGGGCTTGGCGTGGCCGGCTGGTCCTCATCATTCAGGCCGCCCCCCACTCCCCACTCCTCCTTCCCCAAGGCGACCTGAACCGCAGCCCCCACTCCACGCCCGTCTCCTCTCTGCTGTTACTGCGGCCTCCTCTATCTCAGGCATGGATTTGTTCTCTGCATATTATCTGTGTGCAGGGCCCGGGCAGTCTGGTTCACTGTGTATCCCCAGGGCCCAGACCAGAGCCTGGCGCCGAGCAGCTCCCACCGTGTCAGTTTTAGAATCAGCGCGTGACTAGCTTCTGTCTTGGCTGCAGGGCTGTGACACCACAGGGCAGACATGGGGCTGCCATGCAGCGAGCGGGTGTTCTAGGAACCCCACCCTGCAGTGCTCCCCCTAGACTGACCCACCGTGGCTCCCAGTCCTCCCTCATCCCCTGGGGAGCACAGAGACCTTGCAGGCAGAAGGGGAAGGGCTGGGGAGAGGGGAGGGCTCCTCTCTCCTCTGGGTTGTCTGCTTTGGAAAGACTGCTTCAAGTCCACAGCAGAGAGGCTGGCAGGGTGGGCCCGGTGTCCCGAGGACTGACAGGGCTGAGGCATCAGGCTGGAACTGCAGGGAGCATGGCCCCACCCTCCCCTCGGCCTCCTGGGCCTCTGACCTTGAGCAGTGGGTGTTATGCAACCTTGGCCAGAAGAATTGCAGCCACCAGTAGTCCTGTCACCAAGTGGGGCCGGCCACTTGGCAGGAGGGCGGAGCCTAAGGAAAGTCGGAGGACCCAGTGAATGAGGGAAATTGGAGCATGTCCCCTTCCTGGCTCCTTAAAGGTGAGTGAGGTGCCCTGGGCCACCCCCACCGGCCCCCTGGTTTCATCTCTCACCATCCCCGCTTTGATCGCCTGTCCCAGCTGCACTGGCCTCCTGGTTTGTGATCAGTGTGACCCCTCACAGTCCCTGATCAGTGGCACCTGCCCACCTCTAGCCAGGCGCCCACGGGGCTGCCACCTTGCCAGCTTCCAGATGACCTTTGCCCCTGAGATGGGTCAGGATAGGGGTGAGGGTGTGTGTGGAGGAGGCGGACAGAGGAAGATTCCAGGAAGGAGGCCTCACATGGCCATGGGGCCTGGAGGTGGACTTCACCTGGAAGGCTTGATCCCACGGGCAAACCGCCAGCCCCTCTGGCCCTCAGTCTCCCCACTTTAAACAAGGTGCTCACATACGCCTGCTCTCCTGCCCAGGCCGCCAAGATGCACAAAGTGCTCTGTATGGCGTCAGGTGCTGTGGGAATGTCAGGCACTCAAGATGTTCCCAGGAGCCAGGGACAGGGAAAGAGAAGGCGACCTCAAGCAGCTGGCGGGGCACCCTGGTCGCGGCTGTGCAGACACGCACCGCCTGCAGCCGCCTGGAGGCGCGTGGGTGCAGGGGGAGGGCAGGGGTGCACCTGAGGGGGGCGTGGCCAGCGAGGTGCTGGGGGCCGCGTCGCCGGCCTCCTCCCGGAGCGTGGGCAGCAGGGTGCTGAGGAGCCCATCGTTGGCCTCTGGCACGATGCCCAGCAGCCGGCACATGAGCTCGTACACGTGGACGCTCTCGAAGGGCTCCACCTCCAGGCCCCTCTTGAAGCTGGGGCCCGTGGCCCGGAAGATGGTCTTCATGTCCATGAGCTTGTTGTCGAAGCCGTGCTCCCCGTTGTTGAACTGCACGTTCACTCTCTGCGGGCAGGGGGGTCCCAAGTCCTGGCTGTCCCTCCCAGCCCACCCCACCCTCTCTGACAGCACCCCCTGCAGTGCCGCCTCAGCAGAGGACCCCTGGAGGGGGTCAAAGGGGGGCAGGAAGGGTTCCGAGCCTCCGTTTCTCTGAATTCTCAGCCCCCAAAGGTCAGTGGCCCAAAGAGGGAGCCTCAGTAAAGACCCAGTGACACGAATGGAGACCCCAAGTAAACAGGGTGGAGCTTCAGCCCAGGGGCGCGCACCAGGCCCCTTCCTGCTGCTGGCTGCGCAGCGCGGCAGTTCGTCCTTTCCCTGCTCTGTCTTGCTTCCTATTCAGCCCCCCTGGGCTCTCTGTTCTCACCTGTTAGCTCACCTTCCCACGCTTTCCCTTTTACACACACACATACACACGTGTGCACACCCACACACAGATATAGGCACGCATGCACACATATGCACACACATACAGGTACACAGTGCACGTCCACATGCACACCCACGCCTATTGCAGATTGTGGGGGTGTCCCTTTGGTGGCTGACACTCCTCAAATTGGGGTCTGGCTAGAAACAGGGGGTGTGCTTTTTACAGAAATGGAGAGACCCTGCAGCTCTGGGAAGTGCCTGCACCGGCAGCAGCCCCGGGTAGTGCCTGGCACCGGCAGGAACTCACCCCGTGGATGACATAGCCGAGGTCGCTGTACATGAGCAGGGGGGTGACCCTGGAGTGATTGGCATAGTGGAAGGACTTGGGGAAGTTCTCCTTCTTGTAGACGTGGAGCCGGGGGTGGGCATCCTTGAGGACCTCGTACACCTTCTCCAGCATCCCTTCCTTGGGGAGCAGCATGCCGTTGGGTCCGTAGTCTAGGAGCTCGAACTCAATGTCCTTGAAGGAGAAGTTGGAGACCTTGTGGAGCTCCACCAGGTCGCTGGCGTTCTTGTTGACCGTGCTCATGCCGTGGTCGGACGTGATGATCAGGTTGAGGCTGCTCTCCAGGCCACTGAGCCTGATGCGGTCCCGGAGGTAGCCCACCGTCCTGTCCACCTGCATCACCATCTCCTTCCTCTCCTGGGACTCGGGGCCGTACCTGTGGCCCGTGGAGTCTGGCTCCCCAAAGTAGAGCGTGACGAGGTCCAGGCCCTCCTGCGTAAACCACTCCATCACAGTGTCAATGTTGGCCCTCCACTCCGCCTCATCCTTGTAGTTGTGCAGGAAGCCTTCCTTCCGGCTCAGCGTCACGGCCTCGCCTTGGTAGGTGACATTCCCGCCGGGGTAGAAGAATGAGCCGGTCTTCAGGCCCTGCCGGGGAGGGCGGTGTCAGCGCCTCGGGCCGCCTCCCGCCTGCGCCCTGCCTGTCCCCGTGCGCTGACCCATCTGCCCCCTGCCTGCCCTCCGCCTGCCTCCTCACCCAGCCCTGCTCCAGCTAGGACCACAGGCCTTTGTATTTTCTGAAAGGCCCTTCCTAGCTCTTATCTTCTGTTATTGGGCTGATACTGATTTTATAGAGGAGAGAGCAGGTGCCCAGTGGACTCAGCACTAATGAGATAGTGGATATAAAAGGATCCCCAGATATGCTGTGTCCTCATCGTCACTGTGGCCTTAGGTATCTGCCCTGAGGCTGAGCTGCCCATGAGCCCTCCCCTTCCGGCCTGCAGCCCGGCTTCTCCCTGCCGTGTCCTTGTCCAGCTGTGTGTCCATCGGTCCCCCCGCCCACCCCCTGTGGCCTGCCCTTTCAGCCTTCAGCCTGGCCATCCGTCTGTCTTTCCATAAATCCAGTGCTGTTTCAGTTACAGATCCATCTGTCCACACATGCCCCGTCTGCCCGTCCAGTCCCTTAGGCCATTCTTCCTCGAGATGCCAAGTTCTCGGCTACAGCTTCTGCCAGTGAGCCTGGTGTCTGGTAGCTCCTTCTGGAGCGAGCGGACTCAGCCTGAGTGGATGCCCTGCCTGTGAGGTGGGTGTAGCTTTCAAGGCTCGTTCCGGGCTCCCCT
Source organism: Camelus ferus (assembly GCF_009834535.1). Lineage (NCBI taxonomy): Eukaryota > Metazoa > Chordata > Mammalia > Artiodactyla > Camelidae > Camelus > Camelus ferus. The sequence goes on from NC_045711.1 coordinate 21,966,333, forward strand.
TGAAAATCTCTGAGTGTGTCGCCAGGAAGCCCCAGAGCACTGCAAGATGCTGGGGTCTCGGGCTTGTCATGCGGACGACCCACCTCTTACCCTGCCCTCCACCCTTTAGAATTTAGCTGCCGCGCCCTGAGAGGCACACGGGAGGGGGCGGGGTGAAGCCACTTCATCGTTCCCTGCCTTCCTGCGGAGTTAGGTCATCTTCCCTGTGGCCCCCTTTCCCACCGGTGTGGGGCGGCCCAGTTTTCCCTCGGGCTGGGAGTATGGAGCAACCCCTCCGGTCTCAGGGCTCCAGGGAGGACTGGCAGGCTCTGGGTTTTCCTGGGCAACTGGCTCCCATCTTCCGAGGGACCCCACTCAAACCACCCCCACCCCCGTGTCAGGAGCGGGGACTCCCAGGGCGGGGACTGGGCCTGCGTGGATCTCGGCCTCGTTGTCCGGGCCCCCGCCCACCTCCCCCGACGGCCCGAGGGGGTGCGGGCAAGGCGTTACCTGCCTCTGGGCCGTGACCCAGATGGGTACACTGCCATTGTCCCACCACCCCTGGACGCCCAGCGTGGTGTGGTAGGGCAGCTTCAGCTTGCTGCTCGTGTTGTAGAACATGTTGTGCACCACCCCGTGGTTCTCGATGTACTTGCCTGTGGGGCGGAAGAGCAGAGGGGCGGTGGGAGGGCAGGAAACAGCCAGGGTGGCGGGAGGCCCACGCCGCCTGGGGAGCCTGGGCTGGGCTCCGACACAGCCACGTTCTCCGACCCAGAGATTCTGCTTCCACTCTGAGCAGCTTATCTCGCAGCTAAACGCACACAAACGCGCAAGTACACATGTGCCAGGATATCGTTTGCAGCCTCGATGGTTTTAGCAAAAGGTTGGGAGCAACCTGGCTGGCTGTCAGGAGGGAACTAATTAAATGAGTCAGGGTCTGGCCATGAAGTAGGGTCCCAGGCAGGAAGATAAATGAACAAAGAGGAGCTCTGTGAGGCATCTTTTACTATTCTTTTTTTTTTTTTTTTCGCATGGAAACGCCCTCACATGAGTTCAGAAGGCACAAAAGCGGGGGGTGAGGAATGGCCCGCCCCCTCCTCCACATCCCCATCGGGTCATATTCTGTAAGGAGGGGACGTGCAGAAGGGAGGACCAGGTGCTCCGTCTGTGTGTGGAAGGGGCCGTGGTCACAGAAATGCTGGTGTGAGGATGAGCCATCTGTACCGAATAGCACGCCCCAAAGTCACGTCCACCCAGAGCCTCAGAATGCGATCTTGTTTGGAGATATGATGTAACGAGCTCGGTTAAGATGGGGCTTTCTGGATCGGGGTGGGCCTTAAACGCAAGGACAGGTATCTTTACAAGAAGAGGAGGGCTATACACGGGGAGCAACGGAGTGATAATGGGTTGGGGAGTGAGCAGTGGGAAGAGCGGGAGCCTCAGGCTCATCTCTCCTGTCTTTCTGAATCCTAGTCACACTCACCTCCTCCAGAAGCCCTCCTGGGTCGCCACCCTGGTTGTAGTCACCGTTTAAACTGAGACACTAGGTGTTTTTATCTACCTTCTATTAGCTGCCACCAACAGTGAGGGTTGCTGATGACCCCCCTTGGCCGAGCGGTGTCTGCCCAGTGAGAGTGTCCCCTCCTTGGTCTCACCTTTGTCCCTGCACCACACACCATAGGACAGGCCCTGTGCATAAGCTGGGGCTCCCTCTGTTGGTTCCCTGGTTTCTCAGCACCCCCACCCCCAGGCCCCACTGAGGCCGACACTCACCAGTGACCAGGGTGAAGTGGCAGGGGCTGGTCAAGGTGATGAAGGCCGGGGTCATGTAGCGAGCCTTCACCCCTTCAAGCGCCATGGCATCCAGGTTGGGGGTGTCCACGTCCTGGTCGTAGTTCCAGCGGAAACCATCGAAGGACACCAGGAGCAGCTTGTTCCGGGAGCTCAGCTGGTGGACGGGCGCCGCCACTGCTGGAGCCAGGAGGGCGGCCAGAGCTATGGCGAGGAGGACAGCCGGGCGTCTCATGATGGATGGGTTCTCCAGAGACACGAGTTCCAGGCAGGTTCCTGCCGAGGAGCAGAGCAAAGTCCTAGGGTCACCAGGCAGCTCGTATCCTCCGCGTCTATGAACCAAGACTGTGCACGCACCTGCGCCTCAGAGGGACTCCTGCCTCTGGGTCCGTGCCACCCCCAGCCTGGCCCTCAAGGGCACCTGCCTTTATTGCCAGCGGAGCCCTCTGGGCTCCATTCCCCGCCCTCTGCGTGCACAAGTATCTTTATAGGGAGGACGAGGATCAGGAGAGCAGGACAGACGCCTTCATCAGGAAAGCCTGTGTCCCCACCCCAGCTCTCGTAGCAACTCTCAGTCCCTGTGCCCTGTTCACTCTGCCCCCAGAGCACCCTGATGGGGGCCCCTCCTCCCGGCCATAATTTGGGGAGGTCTTTGGTGTATGTGGGCCAGGACTGGGGGGTGGGCTGCTCAGGGTCCAGGGTCCATGATGCTGGCCTTGCCCATGGGGAGCCTCAGCCTTGGGGCACGCCTTTTCCCCTCCCTGCCTGTGTAGGAGGGATCCTGGGATGGGGTGGGCAGAACTCCAAACTCATGGCCAAATTAGCCCCTACTAGGCCCCCTCCTCAGGCCCCAGGGAGCCTCAGAGGAGTGCACAGGCGTAGGCGACCTCATTGTTGGATTTTGTCAACAAAGTGCTCAGAATGGGGACCTCCCTTCTTACTTTCTGCTCATGAGGAGAGCGGGGTGCGGGAGAGAGATCCTGAGTCAGTGTGCGGTGTTCTGTCTCACTCACTCACTTGCCCTCTGTGTTTTTGTCTCTATGCCCCCCACTCCCCACCTATGAAGCACGTTCTGGGGGCCAGGCACCGTTCTGAGTTCTGGAGACGCAGCAGTGGACAAGGCAGACGGTGTTCCTGGCTTCCGTTTTTGTGGTTGGGGACACACAACATAAAATAAATAAGCAAGTAAAACGGCAAAATAGAGTCAGCAGAAGGAAATTAAGCAGGGAGATGAGACAGAGCATCTGTCTGGCGGGGGGTGGCGGGTGGGGCAGCACCGGGGGGGGGGCGCTGGGCCAGGGGCCGGTGCGAGGATGACTGAGGGAGTGATTCTGGGGTCACCAGCCAGGGAGGTGGGTCAGGGGCAGGCAGGAGGGCAGCAGGGCCAAGTTCTGGGGTCTGGGGGTTGTGCTGTGGAATCTGGCATTCTTTTGCAGCACAGGGGGAAGTCCTGGGATGGATTTACGTGAGGGAGGGACATAAACTGATCTAACATTACGAACACACGCACGCACACACACACACACACGCCTCTCCATTTGCAGGACTAGTGGCCCTGAGGAAGGAAGGGAGGTTGGGTGTTCCACACAGAGGGGACTGTTGGTGTCTGAACCAGGGTGGTGGCTGATGGAAGTGACAGGTGCGGAGGGAGTTTGGAGGTTTGTTGGAGGGATTTGCTTCCAGATCGCATGTTGGAGAGAGAGAAAGAGGGTAGCCATGGGAGATACTTTGGGTTCCTGCCCGGACGGCTGGGTGCAGTGCCTTGTATATATCCCACTGGGTGGTCAGAGGTCAGAGGGCAGGTTGAGGGCAGAGCATTCTATTTTGGACACCGTTCATTGGAGGTGCCCATGAGAAATCTGAGGGCAGGTGTCAAATGGTTGGAATGTCCCCGCTTAAATCTTCTTCAGCTGTAGACCTGCTGGCGGAGGTTCTGCCCAGGACTTGTGCTTGGCTGGCGGGAGGAACTCATCGCCCCCAGCGTCACAGAGGCCATCAGCAGCCCCCTCTGGGGTGAGGCAGTGTTTCTGGGACCCGGGACGCCAGGGTGCAGATTCTCGGGCCTTCCCCCAGTCCGTGGAGCCACACTGGGTCGGGCGGCAGCAGGGGTCCACGCACAGCCCCGCCCCTCGTGAGTCTCAGGACACTGCAGTCTGAGAGCAGAGATGGTCCCCACATGGACTCCTACAAGCAGGGCACGTGGGGGCTGCGGTGTGCCGGCCGAGAACCAGAGGAGCTCCAGCTGGTGAACCGGCCGGTGTGGGCAGTCATCAACGTGGAGCATGCCCAGGGGAAGTGAGGTGCCTTAGCGGAGAGCAGCGGGGACCACAGTCACATGGTGCTGGGGTGCACCTGAAGGCGCTTCTGAGGACCCGACATCACACCAGACCTACAGGACAGGTTTGGCTGGGAGAAGCCTGGGCAGGAGAGCCTTCCAGGTAGGGACAGCCAGTGAGGGCGACGAGGTGGAGGAGGGGAGAGCTCAGGCTTGAGGCCGGGAGGTGGGCCTGGCAGAGTCTGGATTTTATGCTAGCTGCCTTCTGATATCTGTTCTAGCACCTTCTAATGTCTATTCTTCCATTCTTCCATAATAAGATGGCCTCCAAGAACAAAGACTACATTTCCCAGCATTCTTTGCAGCATGGTGTGGCCATGTGACCATGTCCTGGCCAATGAGTTGAAAGAAAAATGTCATGTGACATCCCCAGTCGTCTCTCAGCGCTAGCTTTGCCCCTCTTCGGCTTCTTCCTCCCTCTGATGCCTCAAGCTCAGAGGCTGCCTGGGGCCCTGGTGATGTGGGCCTCCCCGGGGAAGTGTCCACAGAAGGAGCCTGGTCCCCCCGGCTGTCTTGGGCAGCCAGTCTTGAATGGCTCAGCCTCGCAGGGAGAGTTGCACGCTCTGTCTCAATCCCATTTTTGCTACTGGGTTTTCTGTCACACTCAGCAGGACCTAATCCGAGGCGATAATTGGATGATGGTTCTGGGAGGCACTGCTGGGTTTAAGCAGGGGGGTGACATGGGACGCTGGCTGCTGCGTGTGGTCGGGAGGTGAGTGAGGGGCTGACGCAGAGGTCCAGGGCCAGGTGCGGCGGGGCACAGACCTGGGGTGCGCTGGTGTGGGTGGGTGTGGGGTGCAGGTGAGGGAGGGGTCGCTGTCCTGTTCTCACTCCGCACTTCCTCCTGCTGGTCCCCATCAGGGATGCGGCGGCTCCCTGTCCTGGCTCACCCTCACCTGCCTGCCTGGTCTGGCCTGGAGGTGGCTCAGAAGGCCCGCTTCCCACTCTCAGGGACATCTGAGCCAGGCTTGGGGTAGCCTGCCTCCCTTTTCTTGGCTCCGTACCTCACTCACATTTTGTCGCAGGGAGCTCACCCTCCACTGATTTCCTTTTTATTCCCTGGTCTCCTGGAGTCCGTCCACAGAAAGAGTATGCAGCTGACCACAGGTAGCAGCAACAGGGCGTCTCCACAGACTGAGCGCTGGACTTCATCTGTGATCTCATTCAAGCTACGAGGCAGGAGTTGGTAACGGCCTCACTTCGCCGGTGAGGAAACTAAGCAGAGAGGTTAAAGGTCCCTCGGCAGGAGGCGTTGCTGAGTCCTGAACACGGCGCGCTGGCTCCAGACCCCCCGCTTGGACGCGGTTTTGGATGCTTCTGGTCTACCAGCCATTTAGGCTCTTCCCTGGGGATGCTGATTTTCTCTTTGAAAAGTAGGGCTGCTGTGACTGCCTTGGTATCGCTGACTTTTCTCTTTTCTTTCCCATTCATATTATTTCCTTGGGGTAAAATCCCTAGAGAGGAGTTATTGGACAAAAGATTAAAGGTTGCTTGATTCTTACAACCAGATTGCTGTCAGGAATGCGTGGAGTGGTTAGTGCTGGTACCCCCTCTGCCTCACTAGCTTCATTGGGTTTAATTGTTTTATTTCCTTTGGGTGACTTAGTAGATGTGTAAGGATGTCTTAATGTAGTAACCTGGAGAGGCTGGAAGAGTTAAAAATAAAATTTATTAAAGTTTTTTTCCCTTTGGGGAGGGAGGTAAGTAGGTTTATTTACTTAGTTACTTTTTTTTTTTTTTAGAGGAGGTACAGGGGATTGAACCCAGGACCTCATGCATGCTAAGCATGTGCTCTACCACTGAGCTATACCCTCCCCCACATCACGATTTCTTATCTCTAGTTCCCCACGTGCCGGTGCTGCATCATCTCTGACCATTGATCCAGTGGTCAAAGTGATCATCGAATCTGAGGGCTTTATCAGTTCTTTATGTAATTTGCAGTGTATATTTTCAGAAATATATACTTCTGAAATATACTTTTCATAGACTTTCATCATTTATGTTTGTCACTTGTAACTTTCCCCCACCTTCCATCACTTATATTTTTTTCATAGACTTCCATCTATTCATATTTGTCGCTCGTAACTTCCCCCACCCTTTTGCGTGCTGGCCGTCCTCCAGGCAGACAGTAAGCTGGAAGCTCCCTGCAGGCAGGGCCAGCCGTTGGTGCATTCTTATGTCCCTAGAGCTTGGCACGACGCCTGCCCAGGTTAGAAAGCCCCTCAGCTGGGGTTATACAATGTTTTCTTCTTCATTAGCCCGGGGTTACGGGTCCTTGAGAGGAATGGCACAGAGGTCACGCGAAGCGTACGTACCGTCCACTTGACTGGCTGGTGACCCCAGCCAGTACATGACTCAGCCGTGCGGGTGTTGACCTTGACCACCCGGCCAGCAGGGTGTCTGCTGTTCTCTCCACCACGAAGTTACTCTTTCCTGCCCTCCTTTTTCATACTCTGCTCTCTGGAAGGAAAGTCCCTAAGTGCCACCCACACTTAAGGAGCGAGGGGTCAGCTTCACCTCCCTGGGAGGGTCTCCGTACGTTTGTTTATTCTTCCTCATTCTTAATTTATGCAGCCAGTCACACCAGTGTGAACTCATGATATGCTTTGGGTTATAATCCACTACTACTTAATTTTTTTTTGCTCGAATTGCTCCAGCGCGGGCCACTGGGAACCCTTTCACTGGGCTCTTGTGTCCCTCGGACACAGTTGCCATTTGGGCGCAGGGCGCTCCAGGCTCAGCTTGTGCATTTCCTGCCCTGGTCCTAGAATCAGGTGTTTCTCAAGGAGCCCTGGTTCCTGTTATTGGAGGATGATATTAGAGGCCAAGATCCAGGGACTGCGTGTGTGCCTTGCTCCTGGGGTATTGCTACGTGTTTTTAAAGTCGTCATCCCAGCCGCTCGGAAGCCCAGGGCTCCCCCGCCGAGTCAGGTGCACACGCAGCTTAGGGAAACAGGGCGGGCTTGCTCCTTGGTGCAGCGTTTACTGGCAAACCAGGATCCGCAGTGGAGAGGGGTCCTGACGGGCCGCTCCTTGAGGAAACACAGGGAAGCACATGGCAGTTTATTTGCTGCTTTTCTTGCTTAGGGGGTCCTTGTCGCCCTGCAGGACCTGGCCCAGAGGCCTCCTTGGCCCGGGAACTGGGTGGATCTGACCCATGTACCCTGGGCAGCGGAAGCACCGAGCTGCCCAGCCTGGTGCTGGGCTTCCTCGGGGGAGAGGGACATACTGGACATTGTCCCGTAGGTTCAGCGTCCCAGGTTCTCAGTGCTGCCCTGTTCTCATTCATAACCCAGCATGAGCGAGTACCCCGTCTCCGTGCACACAGTGGGCATGTAGTGATTCCTGATGTGCAAATGGAAGCGCACATGGATGAGATCGGCAGGTTGGGACCACTGCTGCGGGCTCCCGCCCGGCCCATCTCCTTGCTTCTCCTTCATCTTGTAAAGACAGGAATTGCTCTCTCTGTCTCTGGCCGCCCTGCCCCCCGGGCTGTGCTGCCTCAGGGAGTCCTGGTGCCCTGCTGGGGAGTGGGCATGGGAGGGGCGCCCTCAGCTGTGGGCTGTGCCCTTTAATGGAGGAGCCCTGGAGGTTGGGGTCCACCTCCTGAACCGCCACAGTGATGAGTGGCCAAGTGGGATCAGGACGAGTCTCCCAGCTGCTGGTTGGTGGCCTTTGTGAGGTGATGTGGAGTGGCCGGCACACTGTTTGCTTCTGGAGCTGCTGAGTGAAGAACAGGAAGGAACTGAACACAGAAGAGTTTGACCTGGGGACGTGGTGATGGCCGTTCCCAAGCAGCGTCCAGGATGCAGGCTGTGGCTGTGTCCGCCGTCGTGGGAGGTGGTCCACATGGACCCCTGACTTGGAGGCTGGGGTGGATGCTTCATCCTTATGCCCCTGGGGGGCCTGAGCCATCCAGCCTGGGACAGATGTCTGGGGGGCAGCGGGAGGCCACCAGGAGCCACACACAGACAGGCCTGGGCCTCTCAGGTGTGCTACCAGGAGGGGCCGCAACCTTCACGCCCTTGATGGTGCTCCCTGGGAGAGAGGCCGTGGCCCAAGGCTGGTGATTCCTTCCCCAAGCGCTACTGTGATCCAGTGGTGCTGTGCGGAGGAGGGCTCCTCCCCTCTCTCCCGGAGACCCCCCCCCCCCGGACCGGTGGCACCCTCCTGTGTCATGGGAGGCGGCCACCCCTGCCCTTGGAGGCCGGGACCTGCCTGCTGATGGTTGTTCTGATTACTGGGGCCTGACCCGACCTTCCCGACGGGGACTTTATTAGCCCGACGACCCACTTTATCAATTGCTGTTGCCTTTTATTACTTCTCAGGGCCTTTATCTCAGCAGCCACCTCGCCTCCCAGCTAAATGAGGATTAATATTTTAACAGGATTATGTGCTGTGGGTTAGCCGTGCTCTCGGGGACGCCGGGTGCGTCCCTCCCTCGCAGCCCCTCCGCTCCCTGCAGGCCTCCCTCCTGGTGTGCAGGGAGGTCCCCTTGGAGTTGGGGCCGCCTGTTCCAGAGCCCGGGATGGGATGGGGGTGGGTGGGAAGAGATGGGGACCTGGACTCTGGGTGGGGGACGGTTGGTCTAGAAGAGGCAGCCAGTCCTGGGGTGGGGACAGCCCTGCAGGGTGAGGTCCCGTAGAGTCTGCAAACTGTCTCCTCGGCTTGATCAGCGGGCTTGACTGCCACAGCCACCTGGAGAAAGGAGGAAGATGACTGTAGCTGGGGATGGGGAGACAGAGATGGGCGGGCGGGGCGAGGGGGGAGGGGGCTGATGCCCACTTGCCCCGGCATCTCAGCCCCCAGGGGCACACAGCCTCTAACTTTGCCAGCATCACACTTCGATCTCTCTCCTGGAGCAAGATTTCAGTTTCCACCCAAGTTTTACAGAAGCCTGCCTGCCCCCCTCCTGCTTCTGTCGCTTGGAGGACAAAGCTGCCCAGCGGGGCTTTCGGGACCTGACCTTGGCCCCCGTGGGTCCCCCGCGTCATGTCAGCAGGCCCCCCACCCCTGTCCTTCCCTAGAGCCACCGTCTTCCTCACAAACGGAGGAAAGGCCTCCTCTCTGCTCAGGGCAAGCTCCCGTCCCCCCACCCCATCCCTGCCTGGCGGAGTTGGGAACCTTCGGGGCCGTCCTTGGTGTCTCTTCTGTTGGACCACTGGTCACCATTTATGAAATTATGAGTTAGTGGGTCTGGTTTCCTCGTGACTGGGCCATACAGGGGCCCTGAAAGGACACGTCTGTGCTGTGCTCATATCCAAGCACTGGGAGGTGCCGGGGCGCTCCTGGAGAGAAGCAGGAATGGATGAGGGAAGGAAGGAGGGAGGCGGGCAGGCATCCTGAAGGACCCCCAGGGCTGGCTGGTTCGTCCCTCCCTCCCCCGGCTGAGCCCAGGGCTGGCTCCCAGCTGCGGGCCTGGGTATGTGAACAGCGGCCCCGGTGATGTTGATGGCGGGTTGGTGGGGAGAGGCCCTGAGCCAGCGTGGGGATCCGCCCTCCTGCAGCCCGGCTTTCCTCCAGGGCTCAGGCCTCTGGATGTGTGCCTACCTGGGTGTGCACAGTGCATGCCTGGGTGTGCACATGAGCCTGGGTGTGTCGTGTGTGCCTGGATGTGCACCTTGGATTGATTTTCTGGGTCTGCTGTAAGGAGTTCGCCATCTCAGCAGACGGGCTTCAGGCAGCAGGCATTTACTGTCTCAGTCCTGGAGGCCAGAGGTCTGGACTCAAGCTGTCAGTGGGGCGTGACACTTCCTAAGGCTGCAGGGGAGCGTCCTTCCTCACCTCCTCCAGCTTCTGGTGGCTCCAGACGTGGCTTGGCCTGTGGCCACACCCCCCCAGCCTCTCCTGTCCCCTCTGTATCTCCCTTCTTTTGTCAGAAGCACACAGCGGTGGGCTGAGCGCCCCCCAGACTCTCCAGGATGGTCTTGTCTGAGACCCTTACTTACATCTGCCAGGACCATTTTCCCAAATAAGGTCACACTCACAGGTTCTGGGATTAGGTGTCCTTTGGGGACACCATTCAAGCCAGTGTCACCTCTGTGCTTTAGGAATGCCCCTCCTCCATCACACCATGCCTGTGACTGTCCTCTACCCCCGTCCCTGTGCCCAAGGCTGCCCTTGGGCTGGCCTTCTCCTTCGGTGGGGAAAAGGGGCAGCTGCCAATGGCAGCCCCGACAGAGCTAGTGAGAGACCCCAGACTCGGCTCCCATGGGTCCTATTCAAGGTGGGAGGGGCCCATCGCCCTTGCTTCCTGAGGTCCAGTGACGGAGTGGGCGGGGGACCCTGAAAGGCTCAGGACCTGGGCCACCTCCAGGATTTAACTAAATGGCCCCAGACTTGCCCGAGACTGTCGCTGAATCTCCAGCCAGGCCCTTGAATCGTTGAAGTGAGGGACACCACCTTCCCTGCCCCTTCCTTCCTTTCCTCTCCCTCCCAGTCTCCCAGACGTGTGGAGCGTACATTTTTTTAAAAAGTGGATTTCATTTTTTAGAGTTGTTTTAGGTTCACAGCAAAACCGGAAGGTACAGAGATTTCGCGTATGCTCTCTGCTGCCACCCATGCATGGCCTCCCTCTGTGAACCCCAAGCCCCAGGAGGCATGTTTGGCACAGTTGGCGAACCGGCCTGGGCACAGCATCATCCAAAGCCCATAGTTTCCACAACGGTTCACTCCTGCTGGTGTGCATCCTATGGGTTTGGACAAATGTATGACACGCATGCCCCATCATAGCACCACACAGCGCAGTTTCACTGCCCTCAAAGTCCCCTGCAGGGCAGTTTCATTCCGGTTTCTCCATACCGACTCCTGCAAAACACGTTTAGGCACCTCAGGCCCATTAGGATGACTTCACCAAAAACCAGAAAACAAGTGTCGGCAAGGATGTGGGGAGATTGCAACCCTGTGCACTGCCGGCAGGAATGTGGCATGGTTTGGCTGCCGTGGAAAACAGCCCGGTGGTTCCTCAAAAAGTGGGAATAGAATTCCCACGTGATCCAGCAATCCCACTTCCAGGAATACACCCCACAGAGTTGCAAGTAGGATCTTACGGAGATACTTGCACACCTCTGTCCATAGCAGCATTATTCACAACAGTCAAAAGGTGGAAACAACTCACGTGGCTATCCATGGATGAATGGATAAATCAACGTGCTCTGTCCAGACAACAGACTCTTCTTCAGCCGTAAAAAGGAGGGAAATTCTGGCACGTGCTACATGGATGAACCTTAAAGGCATTATGTTAAGCGAAATAAGCCAGTCACGAAAAGACGAATACCATATGATTCCACTTCTGTGAAGTTCCGAAAGGAGTCAGGTTTATAGAGACTGATGGAGTAGAGTTTACCAAGGGCAGGAGGGCCGGGGTGGGGGCTGTTGTTTGATGGGGACAGAGTTTCAGTTCTTCCTAATGAGAAGGGTTCTGGAGATGGACTGCACAACAATGTGAATGTAAATTTTATGTTTTGTGCATTTTACTACACATGAACATTTAAAAAAAAAAAAAAAGAAAAAGATACTGGAATCTTGGGACCTTTCCGAGATGGCAAGAATGTCAGGGGTGATTTAGCACTAGGTTTAGAGAATTCTCGATTCTGTCCTAGAGAAAGAGGGATGGTTCCCTAAAACCTGGGAAACCCCGGGTGGGTCCAGGGGAGCTTTAATACAAAGATAAGAAGGATGGGGTCCCTGCCCGCGGTGGAGGGCAGACACATAAACCGAAATCCCAATAATAAAACCTTTGTCCTCCCAATTTAAAAATAATTAAGGACAATTTTAAAAGTTCAAAACTAAGAAGATAATTTTGAAAACAATTCAAACATTTCTGAAAATTTGGAAAATATAGAAAAGCAAAGAGAGGAAATAGGAATAATTAAAAAAACCCCACGAGTGCTTTTAAAGCTCGCAGCACACGGGCCGCAGTGGCCGCCGAGCCCTGCCGTGCGCGCCGCAGGTGTCCGCGTGCGCGCGCTTAGGCTGCGCCCTGCGTGTGAGCGTTGCTTCTGCTTGCGCCTTCTTAACAGTGTCTTGTGATTGTTAAGTGATTGAGCAGTAGACAGTGTGGTGGCGGGACAGGGACTGCGATGAGGCCTGCAGGGTTGGGGTGCGGGGTGTCAGCTGCGGGAAAGGACTCCACCAGGTGCAGCCCCCCACCTGAGCTCTAAGGAGCCTGGGACCCCCAGGACCCGGTGTCCAGACTCCCTGTTAGTGGACTTTCTGCGAGACGGTCGGCAGCCCTGGGGCCTTGGGTTGAAGCCAGGATGGGAGTGGGGGGCCCCAGTCCTCCTCATCCATCATCCACTGACTCCCCCCGGCACGGTTGGGGAGTGACCTCACCTCGGGGGCGCTGGACGATTCTCGTGTGGCTGCTTCTGTTCACTGTTCGGTGTTGCTTCTTAAGCCTCAGAGTGCTCCCCGGCTCTGCCCGGCGTCTGCAGCCCTCACCGGGCTGGACCAGCCTGGCCACCCCAGCCCCTTCTCTGTGTGGACTCTCCCTGGGCCCCTGCCTTTGAAAGTGAGCCCCGTCTCCCTGCTCTCCCCTTCCCTGGCTTCTCCTGCCCTCCGTTCGCTATCCCACCCCATGTCTTCACCGCACACACACCACTCCATCATTTATTCTGTGACACCAGCCTCCTGTTAAATGAGAATGAACTCCCAGGCCCCGGCTGACTGAGGTGCTCGGACAGTGAGGTCTGCTCACCTTGGAGAGGGGCCTTGGGCCGGTGGGCCAGGCACCCAGACTCGGCACGGCCCCGCTCTGGGACCCTGCGTTTGGGGCTGGGGGAGGCAGCTGCGAGCCCCCGGGCGGGGCGGCTGTGGCTCTCGGTCCTCCCTGCGCTCTGGATGGTCCCACGGTCCCCATCGCTTGTTAAAGAAGCTCGCTTTCTGTGGCTCTGGTTGGAGTAAAGGAAACTGCCGTTTTGGGATTCCTCCCTTCCCCGCTGGACTTTGGCTCGAACCCCAGAGGGGACTCTGACCTGGACTGGGAATGAGCCTGCTGGGACAGCTGGGGGTATCTGGATCTGAGCCTCTCTTCAGAATGGGCCGGCCCTTCTGCCTCCTCCTGTGTCTGTGAGCTGAGAGGTGGCCGGGGTCATTGGTCAGCCAGGCTCTGGCCCTGTGTTCCCACTGAGCACAGATCAGTAGGGAAGGACTCAGCTGCCACAGGAAAGATGGGCCCTCGGGCAGGTGGCCCTGCGCCCAGCGCCTGGGCCTGGCCCGACTCTCCCGGCTGGGGGTCACCCGGGCAGGAAGGAGACCCGCCTGTTAACAGGCTGCCAGCTTTTGTGGCCTCCAGGTCCTGTGCGCACAGGCCCCACCCCACCAGTCACGTTGTCCACCTGCTGCTGCCTCTGTCCCTTCATGTCAAGCTGCTGATTTGTAACCGGCTGGAGGAGAGGGGGCGGCCGAGGTTCTCAGCCCGTGACCTGGGTCGCACTGGCTGGTCCGGCCGGGGACCAGCTCCCCCTCCACTGGGGGCCCCGTGGCTGCAGAGTCCTTCAGCCCTGAGAATCCAGCTCCGAGGGGCCTCATCCTCAGACCCAGCAGCCCGGGGTGGGGTGGGCACATCACAGGAAGGAGGGTGAGATGCGAGTGGTTCCCGCCTCCACCGGCGAGGGGTTCCTATGTCGGCGTGTCCCTGGAGCACAGGCCTCTCCCGGGGCAGCAAGGCTGGAGTGGGCGTGTCCCCTCCCCTAGTCCACCTCCTCTGGGTGTCAGCACTGCCTTCTCAGAGGCCCCAGAGATGCATCAGGGTTTGGGGGGAGGGTCTGCTAATTGGGGTCGGAAGTCACATTTGCTGCCATCGTCTGTCCTTTTCCACTTGGACTCCCCCCCCCCCCCGACAGTGACCATGAGGTCGCTCAGCACCTGACTTCCTGGGAGGCAGCCAGGACCCTCCCTCTTGTGACCCTGCTGGCCAGGTCTGGGCACATCCTTTGTTCCATATTCAGCTGAACCCCTTGCCCCCAGGAGCCCACTGTCTGGGGCCACCCCCTCCGAAAGTTGCAACGCCATTCAGAGCCCCGCCCCCGGCGCTCATATGCTGGGCATTTTTCCTTCACGTGCGCTTTGTCACTATTCCCTGGTTGTTTTGGGCATAAATCTTTTTCCCTATTCTCTTCTTGGAACTCCAGCTGCTCTGGTCCTCTGCCACCAACTGTGGTCTCCCGGGGCACTCAGGACTCAGGCCTGGAATTTTCCAAAAGGGTTTTTCGGGGATGTGTCGGTGTAAACGGTTTTCCCCGTCTTGCCCCAGCAGCTGAGATCTGATGTGCTGGGGGAGACTGGGGGCCGGGCCATGGGGCAGCATGTGGGGTCTCTCTGTGGTCTCTCCACTGGCTCCTGGAAAGCATCTGACCGCCTTGGTGGGGTGGGGGCTGTGAGAGGCCCGAAGGCGGTGGGTAGGGGTAGGAGTGGCAGGGGCTGACTGCCTGAAGGGCAGAGCCGGCTGTGGGCTCTTCCGGCCACTGTGGGCACCGGGAACGTGGCAGCTGACATCTCTGCTCATCTGGCTGTTATCATGGCATCTTCTCCCGGGAGACTTTCGGAGGAACTGCTGTCTCCAGAACCGTCTATTTTATAACTATTTGGCTGCTGTTTATGCCCTGATAATGAAGGAGGGACATTTCAGGACAGATAAGGGACTACCTTTGGCCATGCTGGGCCGATAAGGGATGTCAAGCACGTCACTGCCAGGCCCGCTCCTCCCAACGCAGCATCCTTATCTGGAGAGAGGGATGGTGTCCCTTTCGTGCAGTGACAGTCCTTAGGCAGGTAACCACCTCTGTGTGGTACTATGGTCATCCCCCCTGCCCTCCTGTCATCACAGCCTTCTTGATAGCATGGGCTTCGTGACGCAGGACGCGGGTGACCCCTGGAGGTGTGTGCGGCTGAGCTGGGGCTGTGGACGGTGAAGTCAAGAACCCACACTGCAGGCAGGGAGGTGGGGGCAGGGCCAGAGAAGGGAAGAGAGCATATGCGGGGGGCCCTTTGTCCCCCAGGGCTGCCCAGGCCGGGCCTCTCGGGGTGCGCGGAGGGGCTGGTGGGTCTCCCGAGGGTGGAGGGGTGGCTTTGTCTCACTGAGAATTAGCGCAGTCTGCCTGGCGGGGCCGATTCACTGCGGGTCTGCCCCTGCCCCCCCCTGTCATGGGTGGGGGCCAAGGAGGAAGGGAGGAGAGGAGGGGAGGGAGGTCGTTGGTGCACCACCTGCCCCCAAGCCCCCAGGGGGACCTTCGCGGCCCCTCCAGCTCCCCAGAGTCCAGCACTCAGGGGAGGCTTGCAGAGGCCGTGAGCTTCCTGTGGCTGCTGTAGCAAATGACGACCACAAACAAGGTGGCTTAAAATAACACACATTATTCTCTACAGTTCTGGAGGTCAGAAGTCTCACTGGGCTGAAATCAGGGTGTTGGCAGGGCTGCGTTCCATCTGGAGGCTGGAGGGGGAAATCCATTTCCTCACCTTTTCCAGCTTCTATAGGCGGCTGTGGTCCTCAGCCTGTGGTCCCCAGCCACGTTGCATCCTTCTAAACTCTGCTTCTGTTGTCACATCTTCCCTGACCTCCTGACCTCTTAGAAACACCTCTGGGCTTTGATGATGACACTGGGCCCTCCTGGCTCATCCTGGATAACCTCCCGTCTCAGGATCCTTAGCCACATTTGTTTGCAAAGTCCCTTGTGCCATATAAGGTACCATATTCACAGGCTGCAGGGGTTGGGATGTGGACATCTTGGGGGCTGTTCTGCTGGCCACAGAGAGGAAGTGTAGGGGCCATGGGACCCCTGGGCGAGCTCCTTCTCCAGCACAATGTTGAACTGGATCTGAAAATCCACAAAGGATGTGGTGGGGATGAGAGGCACCCAGGATGCTTGGCTGGGACCAGGTGCCCAGCCCTGCAGTGAGAGCCCCGCGGGCTTGTGGGCCCAGGAACCGTAACAGAGCAATGATGCCATCACACTTTTCCCTCCCCCAGGTGAACATTCCCCATCAGGAGAGAAGGTGGGGGGCAGGGATACAGGATGAGTCAACTTCTGCAATAAAATTTCTGCAATGCCAGGTGAGGTTTGTAGGAGACAGGACGTGTCTTTTAAAAATTGCTTACAATGAACGTTTTCAAAATACTTAAAGACAGAACAGCACAGTAAATTCTCGTGTGTGCATCACCCCAATCTGACAATTATCCAGAGTTGCCACGTGTACTTCATCTATTGCTGTTTTCTTGTTCTTTGCTGTTCCCTTTGGCTGAAGTATTTCAAGCCCGTAGCAGACATTCTGTAATTTTGCTCCTGCAAACATGAGGCTGCAACTCTCCAGATGTGGGAAACCTTGTGACATAATTCCAGCCCCACTGGCACAATGGCATAATGAGGGGTAATTCTTTGGATGCCCTACCCATAAACAAATTTCTCTGATGGGCTCAAAAATACCTTTTTGCAGTTCGTTTGTAAAAATCGGGTTCTGGACAAGGTCCCCAAGTGAATTTGATCATTCTGCCTCTTAAATCTCTCTTAATCTAGATCAGGATCCCCCCCCCACAGCCCCCCACCTCCCATCCTCTCCCCCCAGCCACGACCTGCTACAGAAACCAGGTCAGCTGTCCTGCTCAGTGTCCCACACGTCCTGGTTCTAATTGCTTCCTTGTGGTGTCCCTTCATCCCCACCTTCCCTGGAAGCGGGAGGTTAGCACTGGAAGCTTAGTTCGATGCAGGCTCATCTTTCTGCCAGAACCTTTCAAGGCTGGGTCTCTGCGTGTCACAAAGAGGCACAGCTGTGACGCTCAGACTGACCAGCAGGTCCAGGTGGCCGCAGCCACCAGGCTCCTTGGGAGCATCTTTCTCCGATGGTCTCGTCCATCCAGGACCGTTCTGAGAAATCATCATTTCATGAGAGCTTGCAAGCCGGTGATTTCCTCACGGTGTCCTCCTTGTGCAGTGAGCACCTAGCATTCTCTTGTCAAACAAACCCGTACCGACCAGAGTTATCAGAGGATCTTGAAATGCAGTTTAAAAAGGGAAATCGTTCCTTTTTTTCTCTTTTAGTGAAAAATTTTGAAGGAGAGAGTTTGGCCCTCCTTACTTCCAGTGGGTTTCCCATGAGGTTTTGTTTTGGTTCATTTATTCCTCCTTTTCTGTATGTTTTTCTGTTTTATGTGTTCTGCCTGTTTCAGCCAATTGTGCTCATCGTTCTTTCCTAGGCTTGATCTACCCGTTTGGCCAGGCATTTCTGATTTTTCCCCTCGAAGATGACAGGCCAGGGGTGTCTGTCACATCGGTGATGAGAGGAAGGGTAACTCCCCTGGACACTGGGTGACAGATGTGCCAAGGTTTGGGAGCGGGCTTGCTGACAAGAAGCTCTTTTCTTTGGGGGCTTTATTTTCCTGGCTTGTTTGAAGTGCCTGGGTTGGGCCCTCTGATATCAAGCTGTATCTAGGCAGAATCCGATTAGAGGGCAGGGCGTTCCGATAGTCTCAGAGCCCTGCTGGGAAAAGGGGAAGAAGTTCCCAGACGGAAAATCCCAGACCCAGAACAAAAATGACGCCTGCCGTTGTAGTCTCTGGCATGTCACCAGGTGGCGCTGTCCAACCATGGATCCGCCGGCTTTGGCCTCTGCGGCCGGCTGGGCCTTCTCACACTTTGTCCCCCCGTCAGGCTGCAGGAGCCAAGGGGGACAGAAGCTCCCGTGTCCCTCAGGGTGTGCAGAGGTGGGATGGTGGTGCTGTCCCCAACCTCAGCAAGCTCGTGCCAGTGATGGTGACCGCCGCACAGCTGGCTTGGCGCCCTGGTCCCGCCCCTCCTCCCCCGCTGACTTGGGACAGGGACACGGGCTCCCCACCACCTGCTCCTACGTGGAAAGCAGACGTCTGTGTGGTTATCTGTGAGGCTGGGGGGACAGACGGGTGTCACCAGAGTGAATTATCTAGTTGGTTGGTGCACTAGGGGTCCGAGGGTCCAGGCCCAGCCTCCTGCCCTAGAGGGAATGGGGAGTGGTCCAGTGTGGTGGGCTGGGAAGGGCGCCCACGGGCTCCAGGATGCTCCGTGATGAACGGTGTGTCAGCGGGAAGTATCCTCCATCATGCTTGGTAAATGCAAGCTCTTCCTGGGGGTCCTGTTGGAGGGTGGTGATAGGGTGGGGGGTGGGGCAAGGCCCTGATTGGCCACCCAGCCTGGGCCCTGGATGGAAGTGGCTCTTCTTCCTTTTCAGAGCAGGCCCTGGGGTCCCAGGAAGGGAAGGTGCTCACCAGGGACCTGGAGAAGCTGCCAGCCAGGGAGGAGCAAGCTGAGTGAGGAGCGAAGGCCTGGATGAGAGCTGCGGTCAAGGCTTTCTAGCAGGAACATCCCAGGAGCTGGACCCTCCCACCCAGGCCTCAGGGGAGGATGAGGGACAGAAGACGAGGGGTGTGGCTGCTGCCTCCTCCGGGTGCAAGGCCCTCTGTCCTCCTCCCTGGCCGCCCGCAGTCCCAAGGCAGCATCTTGGAGGTGCCACCTGCCCTGCAGGGCTCCGCTGTCCCCTTTCCCTGAGGGGTGCCAGATGGGGCTGGTCTGAGGCAGCCAGGTCTGGGCTCTGGCTCCTGCCCTGTCCCCTCCCGAGGGCCCTGGTGGAGCCAGGAGGAGGGCCGAGCAGGTGGGCAGATGGTGGGCCGGGAGGAGGGGCTGCCTGGGCAGACGGGCCGACTGTCAAGACAGATGGTGGGCCGGGCAGGGGTCCGGAGCCCAGCCCATCTGCTCCAGGCCCCTGGTGGGACTTTTCTAGTCCACCTGGGGCTGAACTGGGACGCGGCTGAGGGGCAGCTTTGGCCCAGGCCCGATGTGTCCTGCCGGGCCACCTCCCTCGGTCCCCGGGCGCGGGGTGGGGTGTCTCCCTGGTGCTGATGGCCGGCACGTGGCCCTGCTCACAGAGCTGGAGGGGTTCCCGGGGGTCTCGGGGTGTCTGGGCGCAACATGGGACACACCCCGGGAACACAGCTCCCCGGCAGGTGAGGCGACGCTGAGAGGCTCCCGGGACCAGCAGATGAACCTTGCGTCTGTGCGCAGTGTAATCAGCCAGCCTGATGCAGAAAAGAAGGGGGTGGTGGGAAGAGGGGTCACCCTGGCTGAGGGTCAGGGCTGCTTCTCAGAAGAGGGGATGGTGGAGCCCACGCAGACCCCTGCGTGAGGAGGATGGCAGGCAGGTGGTCTGGTGGGAGGGCTCCTGTCGAGGGAGAAGCCAGGCCAGGAGGTGGTGGGTCTGCTCAGGTGTGGCAGGCGGGAGAGGCCCCAGGCATCCCGCTAAGGTGGTGGGGTCACCTCCTGTGACCTCAGCTCTTAGGTTCCTGGGTAGGGGTGTCACAGCTGTGTCCCGGGGCCTGAGAGTGCTGGGAGAGCAGTCATATTATATTCTTCTGTTGATGACGATATTCCAAAAATATCTTCAATTTTTAAAAATAGTTACAAAGAAAAACCTCTCCAGCCACTGTGTCTGTAGCTGTTGCCTGGAGCAAGGCCCAGGGCCCTGGTGGTGCCTGCGTCAGGGGAGCTGCTCCTTTCAGGAGGTCGGTCCATTTGCTCAGGGTGGAGGGGCAGAGACGTGCGGTGTCAGGGTGAAGGAGATGGGGTGTGACAGGGTCAAGAGTGCCTTTCAGAGGTCACACCGGGTGGAGTGTGGTCTGGCGTCTGCTCCGGCGGCTCCTCCGAGGAGCCAGTGGAGTGTTGGGTGGTCCGTCTCTCCTGGCCAGTAGGTGCGATGTCCTCCCACTGCCAGCTCTGGGGTCCAAGATGCCCCTTCGAGCAGGGCCTGGGGCAGCTGCTTGCCCTCCTTTTCCCATTTCCTGTCAAACTCTCTCCAGAGTTGCTCCCCAAACTCAATTCTCCTGGAGCCAGAGTGTGGGATTCGAATCCCACTCTACCCCTTAGTGGCTGGGTGACCTTGGGTAAGTCGCTCACTCTCTCTGAACTTTGATTCCTTCAGGTATAAAAGGGGGACAGTGGGGCGCCCACACCGCAGGGCCGTGGGGCAGCTCGCTGAGCTGCAGCCTCAGGGCCCTGCCCGGCGTGTGGCCGGTGCCCAATGTTGTCACCATTTTTGCTGTTGTCTTTATTTTCTCGAGGTGATGTCCATATAACCTGAAATTGACCGTTTTAAAGTGCACAGCTCAGGGGAGTTCCGTGCGTTCGCGATGCTGTGAAACCACCACTCGGTCTGGTTCAGAACATTGTCACCATCTCAAAAAGAAGCCCTGTGTCTGTTATTTTTTTGTTTTGTTGTTTTGGGGGAGGTAATTAGGTTTATTTATCAATTTATTTGTTCAAGTGGAGGTACTGGGGATCAAACCCATGACCTCGTGCATGCTAAGCACACACTCTACCACTGAGCTACACCCTCCCCCTGTGCACATTATCAGTCATTGCCTACTTATCCCCCTGTCTGCCCCCCACATCCCACCCCCAGCAATCACCAATCCACTTTCTGCCTCTGTGGGTTTGCCTATTCTGGGTGTTTCCTATAAATGGAATCATTCCAGGTGTGGCTTTTGTGTCTGGCTTCCTTCACTTAGCACGATGCTTTCAAGGTTCATCCATGTCATGGCATGTGCTGGAACTTCATTTCTTTTACTGGCTGCATAATAGTCCACCGTGTGGCTGGACCACATTTTGTTTATTCATTCACCCACTGATGGACATCTGAGCTGTTTCGACCTTTTGGTACTAGTTTTTATTTGAACGCCTTTTGTTGTTTTTAAATGTAATGCCCTTCACAGATTTCAGAGTCCTCCTTGCAGGAGGCCAGGCTGATTTCTCCACATCCTCCCTATTTTAGTTTGTGTCCTGCCGAAGTGAGCACCCTGCTGCATTGTCTTCACGTCTATTATCTGGTCCCTTTCCGTGACCGACGAGTGATAATGCAGCTCTACTTAAACCTGACGGCAGCATCTGGGCCGCCTTGTTGACCTGGGGCTCCCACCCTAAGGGCTGACTCTTTGCTGCCTCGTGCTGCAGATGGGGAAACTGAGGCACAGAGAGGCTCAGCCGCTGCCTGCGGGCCTCTGCTTTCCCCTCCAGTGTCTCTGAGCCTTCTCCCCTGGGCGTGGCCCTGCCCCCGTGTCCTGGGCTCTCCATTGGGCACAGTGGCCTTGGATACGGAAGCCAGTGGCCCCCGTGCCATGCATCACCCTTGTCCCTCTTCCTCTCCTCTCTCCACCTCCCCTCTGCTCTTCCTCGTCCCCTGCCTCCTTTCCCTCCTCCTGCCTTTGCTGAGACCTCCTGGGGTCGTCCTGGAACCCCTTTGGGCATCCCTGGTCCTGCAGGTGTCGCTTGGACACGGATGTTGCTAATTTCTGCTTCAGCCCTTTGGCTTCCAGAGCAGACGCAGATCCCATGTCCATCCCGGGGAACTTCTATGAGCCTGGAAGCTGGGAGGGCTGTCTTGTTCCCAGGGCCCCTCATGCCAAGAAAACTCTGCAGAGCCTTACGCTGCAGAGGGACAGTTTGAGGACAAATGGTGGCACTTCTGGGCTGTGGCCTTGCTGTAATAGTAACTGCAGTTACAATGATGACGCATGCTCCCATTTGACGGTGGGGACCAGAGAGGCCCAGGGTCCCTGTAAGGTCCTCACGAGGGGCTGGCCCCTGACCCACAGCTGTGTGGTTCCAGGCCTGGGCTGGATGGAAGCAAGACCCTGAAGGTGCTGCCTGAGAATCGAGGGACCTGGTGGGGGCAGAGTGGGTCCAGGGGAAGAGGCCCAGGGGCCCCCAGCCGGCGCTGCTGGGTCTGTGAGGGAGGGAGGAAGCCGTGTGGACGAGCATCAGCGGTCACCGTTCCTGGCCTCTCTGTTTCCTGCTAGGACTGAAGGCTGGGTGACATGTTTTTCTTGCCGAGACCTGGAAATCCAAGCAGAAGCCCTCAGTTGCTCGTGAGGGTCTCTGCAGTTCCCTGGGGACAGGTCGCTCAGACACCCCAGGTGTCAGGGGAGATGGTGCTCGCTGCCCGCCAGGCTTCGGGCAAACCCTCTGTCCTCCATGGACAGAGAAGTCACATGGCTGGCCTGTGTGTCCGGGAACCCACAGGAATGGAAGCTCGGGGTCTCCGTCCCTCTTGTTGGGGTGGTCCCGATGCCCTGCTCCTCCTGGGGTCGAGGTGTCCGTTGCCAGCCCTTGTGTCCCCTGCCGGGCCCTGTCCCGTCTGTCCGGCTCACGTGGCTTCAATCACCAGTTGGGCCCTTCGTGTCCATCCTGTTTTCGTGGCTAACAGCGCTGGCGGCATTGGTCTGCATGGGGACGCGTCTGGATCAAGCGGCTCCTCACTGCGCCCGCCCCTCCCCCATCAGTCCCCCCACCCCTCCCCTCCCCTACCTTCCGGACACCCCCTCCCAGAGCTTCACCCTCCCCTGCGTGCCCCGTCCCCTCTTCAGGCTCCTCCAGAAGGAAGACTGAGTATTGGTGCCCCCCCCCCCCAGGAGAGATCTTCCTCTCCCCCCTCACACTCACCGGCTGGGAGGAGGCCCGTCCCAGTGGGAAGCCTCAGGGGAGGGAAGCAGGGGCGTGCCCCCCTTAACCCTGGCCCCAGGCTCCCACCTACAGACGTTTCACCCCAGCCTGACCTGGGAGGGGGGGACTTTGCCTGAGGCCTGGCTTGGGAGAAAGGCCCCTCCCTCAGATGCCCGGTCCTAGAGCCCTGGGGGAGGCTGGAGGAGGGTAGGAGCCCCGGAGATGGTTCCAGGTGGCCCAGGGGCTGGGGCCATGCTGGGCAGATGGGGGGCTCCTCGCCCGGGCTGGAGTCCATGGACCCGACGCAGCTTGTCCGAGGGCCTGCGGACCCCTCCTTGGGCAGGACTGGGGTTTCGCCCTCATAGGCAAGCTAGCATCGGGGGAGGTCTGCTTGCTGCTCATGGGGACCCCCTGAGGACCCTCTGCACATTCTGTGCTGGGACCTCCCCTCCCACAGCCACCCCCACACAGCATCGCCAGCCATCACCTTAATGGGCATGAAATATTTACTTAACTCAGCTTTTTGCAAATATCCCTTCAGATATTCCCCTCTGCTGGGAACGTAAACTGTGCGGCTGGCCGCAGCGCAGGCTGGGCGCGCTGGGTCTTAAATAATACAACACAAAGCCTGTGACAGCCGGGCAGCTCTGCGCGGCCTGCCAGCCTGGTCCCTGCCGCCCGACAGGCCTCCGCCGGAGCTGGACGGGGCCCCCCAGCCCAAGCCGGGCAGGGAGGGGCACCCTGAGTTGTTCCGCAGACAAAGTTACGTTTCCGAAGTCTCCTCTTCCAGCAGCAAGTCGCAGGGGCCCTGGGGGAAAACAAGTGAGAGGTGTTTAAAAATGTACCATTGCTTTATATTTTAATACCTTTTATTGAAATGTTTCCTTTCTCATAGGTTTTTCCGACAGTCATTTTGCTCCCTGGCTCTCCTGGAGCTGAGGCCCCGGTCCCTGAGGCTTTGCGGAAAAGCCCCCAAATAGAAACTCGCTCCAGTTGGTCCAGGAGCCGCCGGCTTCCCTGCTACTCATGAATCGCTACGTGGCCCCCTCCTTTCGGTGAAGCTGGTGACCTGTAAGTAGACGAAGCCGGAGCTCAAGCTTTGGGGGAGCCAGCTGGGGAGAGGGGGCTTCGGAGCTCAGGGGCTGTTCTGCTCTGACTTGTTTCCCGACACCCCTCAGGTGAGCAGAAGCACCCAAGGGGCCACCTGAAGTGGGGGGACTTGTCACTGTGTTGCCTTCTCTTTCCAGAAGGTTCTGTCCCCTGGGAACCTGCAGAAGGCAGGGAGGGCTGTGGGGAGATGGGGCCAGAGAGAGAGAAAGAGAGAGCTGGAGAGAGACTGGGGGACAGAGAGAGAAGGGAGACTGGGAAGGCAAGGGCTTCAGCCAAGATGACGAGGGTCTGGGCGTCTCGTGGGGCCTGGAGTCTCGGCGTCCTGCCCTCCCCACCCTCATAGCTCTCGGAGCTCAGGAGCCAGGAGGACCCCCAGGAGGACCCCTGACAGTGTGCTCGGAAGTGGGAGAGGGGGTGGGGGGTAGCGAGGGGAGAGGGAGCCAGGAGGGAGGGAAGGGGGGAACAGGAAGCCACAAAGGAGGAGGCTGGACTGTGTCCCCCACCGCCCCATGCTGGGGCCCCTCTTTCTGCCCTCCCTGCTCTGTCAGGGTCAACTCTCGTCTCCTGTTGCCCCTACACCTGCTCGCAACTGCTGGGTCCACCCTCGTGTCTCCCCAGTCAGCCCTCTAGCATCCTCCTCCAGGGCCCATCCCCACGGCTGCCTCATCTCCCAGTGAGATGATAAGGTCGTGGAAGGTCACAGCTGTGTCCCCCATGGCCCAGCGTGGCGCTGGCCTCACACGTGGGGTCACAGAACTGAATGTCGTGAATGTTCCTTCCTTGCCTGTGACCTCTGCCCCCGCGTGATTCGGTGACATGCCGTCTCCACGAGGGGGACTCTGTCATGTACTACGCAGCCCCCGTCTGTGGCTCTCCCCGAGGGCCTCGTACACGTGAACTCCTACAGCCCTCGTATGGCCCCTGGGAGGAAGGTGTGCTTACAGGTGGGGACACTGAGGCCCAGAGACGCTCTGTGAGCGGCTAGGACCACAGAGCTGGGGAGGTGGGCGGGTGCAGGGGATTTAAACCCAGCTGGCGTGTGCCTAGGTCCCCTGCGACCCCAGGGCACCTCCCGTGTGAGCAAGAATTCCAGGGCGTCTTGTTTATTTTCTTGGCCGGCATCTTTCTGTCTCTGTTGCTTTTTTAATTTCCTGCTTTCTCAGAGGAAGCCTCTGCGCCCATCATCTCAGAAATGTGCCCTCAGCCCAGGGACACCAGCCTTGCCAGTCAGGGCCCTCCCCCTCCCCTCCCCCCGCTCCCCAGCCCTCTGCGAGCTTCCCTGGGCTGGCAGCCAAAACCAGGAGGCTGCTGTCCAGGAGGAGGATGGGCGAAGCCGGGGTGCCCAGCTCCTCCGCACAATGAAATGCAGATTTCCCATTAAAAGGCAAATCTTTATTTCAAAAGGTTGAATAGGATGCGACTTAAAAAAAGATTTTCAGCTGGTTAAATTTAGGGCAGCGGGCGAGGTCCAACGCGCCGGCGGCGCTCCTGGCCGTGGGCCCGCGGCAGAAACTTTGGACGGGAAACTGGAGCGCCCTCACTATCAGCGCTTGCCTCTCCGGGCTTTTTTTACCCCTTCCCCCTGAGTTAGGCAAACAAATGTTGGTAGCCGGGTTGGCCAGGGCTGTGCTTACTTAAAATAGGCTGTTTCGGCTGGGTGGTGGCCAATTCGAGATGGCCTCCTCCCAGCCCACACCCTCTCTGCACCAAGGGCAGGAAGCGTCCAGCGCCGACAGCTCCTTCCCCTTCCAGTGACTGCCCGCCCCCTGACCTGGCTCTGTCCTTCTTACCCGCGGCCACGCGCTTCTGTCCAGTCCAGGCTCCTGGGGGCAGGAGGAGTTGGAGGGTTGCCCCTGGACCCGGTCCCTGAGTCAGGCCCGGTGGCCCTGGGCAAGTCACGTGGCGGCTTGGACCTTGCTGCCTGCAAGGGAGCTGGAGTAGCCTGTCTCCGAGGTGATGTCCAGCTGAGAGGACCCACGGTGGGGCCAAGCCCAGGTGCCAGCCTGCAGAACCTCTGCAGAGGACGGCTTATGGGAACCTGGATGGGGCCAAACCCTCACTGTGGGACAGGAGGCAGGAAGCTGTGTGGAAGGGGAGGCTAGGGCAGTGTGTGTGCGTGTGCGTGGAGGGGGCTGTGGGTGATGTGGGAAGACCTGCGTTTGAGGGACTCACGGCCCAGACCCTCAAGAGTGGAGCAGGTGAGGAAGGGCCACCTGGCTGGGGTGTTGGGAATAATGCAGCCCCTTCGGAGAAGCCAGCCAGAGGGGACAGCATGGCCTTGGCCCGAGTGGCTCTTCCTCTCTGCCATCTCCCCCCTCTCCCCTGTCCCCCGCCTCTCCCCACTCCTCCCCTCCCCTCCTCCCCTGAGCAGCTCTGAGTAGCAGCACTCTGCTGGTTGCATTAGTGACTGGCTTCGGAGACCAGCAGGCCCGGCTCAAAGGTGTGCTGGGCTCGGCATGGGTCTGGGGGCCCCACCCTCTCCAACACCCTCCTCACCAACTCACGTTGGGTTTCTCCGGGGCGGCCCAGGCCTTCTTCCCTGCACCCTGCCTCCCCTTCCTTATTCCCTGGCCTGGAAACTCCAGCCGGTGGGCCCCAGCCTCCTGCCCCCACCCATCCTGGCTCCTTCCCTTTCAGTCTCAGTGCTGGACATAAAAGCAGACGGATGGCAGAGCGTGATGTTAGTGCCAGAACCTAATTTCATAGCATTTTTGTGTAATACTCCATAAAACTGAACAAATGGGCTGTGGTCCAAATCCATCTCATTCCGTGTGAGGGGCGACCGAAGGCAGGCGAGCTTCTGGATTTTGGGGTTGGTGCTGAATACTGAGGTGGCGGGGTGCCGTCCAGGGGATCAGCCCCAGGAAGCAGAGCCTGAGAGGCAGGACCCTGTGTTACCTGAGTGGCAGGTGGCGGGGCAGGAAGGGAGGGGGAGCCCACCAGACAAAGACTGTCAGCTCAGCCCTCAGGACCACCTCCGAGGAGCCTGCCCTGGGACGGTCTGTCCAGACGGAGAGGGAAGGCCGGCCCAGGCACCCTCCTCCTGCGGCCAGAGATTAGCCGTCCTGCGCTTTGTGGGTATCCTCCTGGGCCGGGTGGAGACGGGCAAAGAACAGGGTTTGGCCCAAGAGGACTGGATGGCAGTGCCGCACACCCCTCACCGTCTGGTGGAGGGCGCCATGCCCAGGAGGAGCTGCCACTAGGAAGGGGGTGCATCCCCCGGAGGGACTTTGGGGCTGCTCCTTCCCCACCGGCCACCACCCACACGGCCACCACCCACACGGAAGGGCAGGGCACAGCAGGGAGCCCCGCCCACCTGCATGGAGGCTGTGGATTCAGTGGGAAGGAGGAGAGGAGGGAGGAGGGAAGGTGCTGTGTAAGGAGGGTGAGTCCAGATCAGGGGGTGGGGGCGGCGAGTTGAATGGCCGATGAAACTTCCCATAAGCAGCTGGACCAGAGGTCAGGTCCAGCCAAGGTCATTCCAGGGGAGGGCAGCGTGTCCCAGGCAACATGAGCCTCCAGGTGAGAGGACAGACAGGCTTTGCCTAAGATGCTGGTGGGGTGTCAGACGCAGAGATGGTCACCTCTGCAGGACAGGCCTGGAGGCCAGGAGGGGCACAACTGAGTGGACTGGGGGCAGGTCCCCATCAGCTGGTTGAGGGGGGGCACCTTCCCCTGCTTGGCTCTGAGAACAAGTCTGCCGCCCACACCCCGCCCTTGTCCCCTCCCCATCACTCCCTCTGTCCTGTCGCATTAGCTTCTGGCCTTTCCTTTGCTGCCTTCTTGCGTGATGAAATATGCATAGACTTTGAAGTGTAAATAATAAATGAGCAAAATGTGCCTGCGGACCCCCGCCCGCCCCGGGCGCACACGGGGCCCCACCCCCGCCCCGGTTTCATTCCCCATCCCAAATATGGGAACTTGGTCCTGTGTCTGGGCTTTTCATTCCCTGGCTTTTCTTGGTGGTTTGAACGCCTCCGGGTCTGTGTCTAAACAGCACGCCGTTTAGTTGTGCATTTCTGAGCTTTGCTTGAATAGCCTCACCATGTGATTCCTCTGCACCTGGCTTTTTTTTTTTTTTTTTAACGCTATGTCACGGTTTCTGAGATTCACGCATAAGCTCGGCTGTGCGCAGGGCCAGCGTGTGAAGGCACAGCAGACCTCCACTCCCCAGCTGGTGGGTACGTTTTTAACTATTTCAAGCAGCACTGCTGTCAGGATTCATGTTTCCTGGTGCACACGGGCAAGAGTTTCTCGAGAAACTGGGCTAAGAAGGGGGATTCTGGGTCTTAGGGAGGCGCGTTTTCAGCCTCATGAGGGGAGGGCACGTTGTTCCTGGCGTGGTTGTGGTGTTTCCATCCGCCGGCAGTGTTGAGTTGATCACTGACCCACGTCCTCGCCAATGCTTGATACTGTCCCACTGAGGATTTTTTTGATGCTCTGACGTCTGTAAAATGGGATCTCAGCGGTGGTTTAATTTCCATTTTCATTACTAATGAGGTTGCATACGGCTTCATATTTTTAATTGACATTTATATTTCCTCTTATGAAATGCCTTTTTGGTCTTTTGTCCATTTTCGTACTTTTTAGGTGGTTTTTTAGAATTCATTTTTGTGAGTCCCACACACATTCTGGTTGGGAGCCCTTTGTCCCTTACACACGCTGTAAACACCTCCAGATCGTGGCTCAGTTTCCTGCCTTCTTGTCTGTTTTGAATAACATTTAAAATGTAAGGCAGTTAAAATTTCTCATTGTTTCTCTTATGGATTGTGTTTTTTAAAAACAGACCTTCTTATTGACCACAAGATCATAAATCTTTTCTTTTGCGCTTTCTTTGAAAAATTTTAAAGTCGTGCAATGTGCACTTGTGGTGTGGGATAGGGGCCCGTTCCAGGTTTGAACTAGGATAACCGGTTGTCCAGACTCAGGTTCCAGAAGAGCCCACCGTTCACAGCTCATCCACTCATGGTTTTCACGAGCAAGTGGGTATCAGTGTGGGGGCCACTTGAAGGTGTCCCCTGTGCTCTGCCTGGTGGCGCTGGGTCAGTGCGACGGCCCTCCGGCCTTACCCCGCCAGCAACCGTGTGTGTGTTTTCTTTTACTCATCTTTCTCTCTCTCTCCTTCTCTCCCTCTCTCCTTCTGCCTGAATCTCTGTCCTCAAATTTCCACTCTCTCTGCTTCTCTCCTTTCTGACTCGCATGTTTTAGGTCCCTGTTGAAAACTAGAAGTCTCTTTATCTTAAGATCCAAGCTTTGGAAGCTCCAGAAAAGTACCACCCTACCCTAACTCACCCCTCTGCCCATTTGTGGGAAACCTGCTGCTCCACTGCCTGGAGTCCAGCTTGTGGGGCCCGCAGCCTGAGCAGAGCCGCCCTGCTAAGCACGCCTTCATCCAGCTTCCTGGGATCTGCCTGCAGATGTGTCAGAGTAAGAATAAAGTCTTTCGTAAGCTGCTGACTTTGGGGGGGCTATTTTGTTATGCAGCATTAGATCAGCAGCAGCTGACTTATGCACTGGGTCTAGAAGAGGGGTGGCATTTTGAGAAGTTAACATTGGGGAGAGGGATGAGGGTATCCTAAGGAGGTGAGGAGCAGGGAGGACTATGCAGAGGTGCAGGTGTAAGGAGATATGAACTTGGAGGTGGGAGGTGGGAGGTAGGCCGGAGAGAGTTCAAGGAGGGAGGGCGGATGGGTTGGAAGCAGGCTGTAGAAGCTGGTGGTGGTTTCAGAGATGACACACTACCTCGGGTGGCAGCCCTTTCTTACCCCGGTAATCCGAGCCTGCTCCTGAACCGCCGTGGTATTTTCTCTGAGGTGGTTACAGGTGCTGGCTGTTCCCTGCCGAAGCATGTGGAATATTTCAACGAGAGGGATATTCTGAGCATATCCAGGCTCTGAGCTTAAACTTGGTTCCAGAGCCTCAGCCTTCAGCTCCTCTGTGTGGGACCCACCCCAGTGGTCCCCTAGGAGCTCCCTTCCCAGATGCCCCTGAGAAGGAGTGTGAGCGCCGAGGTGCCAGGATTGGTGAGTCACCCGGCGGGAGGCAGGAAGGCAGGAAGGCTTGGAACTCTGGGCACGTGGCCTGCGAAGTGAGCCTCGTAGAGAGTGACCGAGGCCAGGACAAGCGTCTGGGGCCAGAGGGCCGGTGGAGGGCAGGAGCCGGGGGAGGAGGCCCTCCCTGCAGTCACAGCACGAGGCTGGGAGGTGGGGTGGGGAGAGGAGGGGGAGCGGCGTCCTCTGCGGCTGGTTTCCCAAGGCTCCTGATCCAACCTGAGCACCATTACCCCAACAAAAGCAGCAACCGACACAGTAAGAAGGTTCCAAATATAAATAGCGCACATCCCCATCAACATGTCAATTGGGGCTCATTAACTGCGGCCCGAGGAGGCAGTAGCGGCTGGGAGGAGGTCTCCAGGACCGTCTGCCTGCCCCTGGGGACTCCAGTGTGCTCCGTCCGCCGGGACCCAGGCTGCCCCAATGCCTGCATAGCCCCTCCGTTTGGGCCTTACTGTCTCGTGGCTTGGTTTCTGTCTGTTCTGGGGTGTGATGTGTGCGTGCCTAACGCCGCCACAGCAGGAAACCCATAGGAACGGTGTGCTCACGGAAGCCACTCCTGGGTCACGGCAGGGCCTGTCACCCAAGCCCCTTGCCAAGCTCATGTCACCAGACATGGGCAAAATCTATTTGGAGGAGAGAATGGGATGCAATGGATTCCTGCCCGACCCATTTAAATGCTAGCTGTGAGATTAGCTCCACTTAAAGCAAAACAAAACAAGAAATCAATGTGGCCTGGATTGGCTGCCTTTTAATTATTAGTACAATTATTTGCACCTCTAAACCTGTGATGATCAAAGACACCTTCCAAAGGGTTTTGGACAGGCTGGGAGTACTGGTAATCACCTCTTTATAGGGCCACCAAGAGATGCTGACCAGAGAGCTCTCAAGTCAAGGAGAGAATTTTGCCAGATCCCTTCTACCGTGCTCAGTGGGTGCCGCCCCCTCCCCAGCTCTGCCAACTCGCAGCAGACCCCTCTGTGGAGAACCACCCTTCCTGGTGACCAGCAGGGTGACAGGAGGTGCAAAGGACTGGCCCCAGGGTAGGACTGGCACTGGTGGTCCCGCGGGACCAGGCTGAGGCTGGCCTTCTGCCAAGACCACAGCTCTCTCAGCCGCATGTGGCTCCCTCTCTCTTGCTTTTTCTCCTGGGAACCCTCCCTCAGAATCCCACCCTCCACCAAATGGTGGGGGAGTGCCCACCTTGGGCGCTCCTGCTGGGGCACCCCACTGAGGGCCCCTCAGGGACCTCTCTTAGTTTCCAAGCTGCATGTGGGTGGTTTCCCCCCCCAGACAATGGGCAGATGGAGTCCTCAGGAAAAGGGATGCTAGCAAGTCATGATCTCCGTGATTAACCATGGTGACACCGCGACCTGCAGTTTAGGGCTTACTGGGAAGGGCACAGAGGTCAGCGATGACCAGAGCAGGGCTCTACGAGGTCAGCCGCTCCTGGCTTGCCCTGTCTGCCGCCTGCGCCTGGGCTGTGACCGTGTGGCAGCAGCTGCTTTGCTCTCCCACCTCAGGGCCATTTCTTTTCTTATTAATAAAAGATTGAAGTCAGCATGATTTGAACAGGCGCGATCCAGAAAGATGCATTTATATTTATTTATTTATTTAAACTGAAGTATAGTTGATTTACAGTGTTGTGTTAGTCTCTTGTGCACAGCATGGTGATTCAGTTATACACACACATACATATATATATATTCTTTTTCACTATAGGTTATTACAAGATATTGAATATAGTTCTCTGTGCTGTATAGTAGGAACTTGTTTATCTATTTTATATACAGTAGTTAGTATCTGCAAATCTCAAACTCCCAGTTTATCCCTCCCCACCCCCTTTGCCCCCAGTAACCGTAAGTTTGTTTTCTATGTCTGTGGGTCTGTTTCTGTTTTGTAAATAAGTTTATTTGCATCATTTTTTTTTAGATTCCACATGTAAGTGATATCATATGGTATTTTTCTCTCTTTCTGGCTTACTTCACTTAGTATGATAATCTCTAGGTCCATCCATGTTGCTGCAAATGGCATTGTTCATTTTTTTTTACGGCTGAGTAGTATTCCTATACATAGATACGGGTGTGTGTGTGTGTATATATACCACATCTTCTTTATCCAGTCATCTGTTGATGGGCATTTAGGTTGCTTCCATGTCTTGGCTATTGTAAATAGTACCGCTATGAACACTGGGGTGCTTGTATCTTTTTGAATTGCAGTTTCTTCCAGATACCCAGGAGTGGGATTGCTGGATCATAGGGTAAGTCTATTTTTATTTTTTAAGAAATCTCCATATTGTTTTTCCATAGTGGTTGCATCATTTTACATTCCCATGAACAGTGCAGGAAGATTCCCTTTTCTCCACACCCTCTCCAGCATTTATTATTTGTGGACTTATTAATCATGGCCATTCTGACCAGTGTGAGGTGATAATCTCATTGTAGTTTTGATTTGCATTTCTCAGATATTTAGCGATATTGAACATTTTGTCATGTACCTATTGGCCACCTGTATGTCTTCATTGGAGA
The DNA here is from genome assembly GCF_009834535.1 of Camelus ferus. Lineage (NCBI taxonomy): Eukaryota > Metazoa > Chordata > Mammalia > Artiodactyla > Camelidae > Camelus > Camelus ferus. The sequence continues at coordinate 21,998,584 of NC_045711.1, forward strand.
AATGTCTGTTTAGGTCTTCTGCCCATTTTTTTTTAATTGGGTTGTTTGTTTGTTATTGAATTGTATGAGCTGTTTGTATATGCTGGAAATTAAGAAATTGGAAATTGTCAGTAGCATCTTTTGCAAATATTTTCTTTCATTCTGGGGATTGTCTTTTCTTTTTGTTTATAGTTTCCTTTTCTATGCAAAAGCTTATAAGTTTAGTTAGGTCCCATTTATTTATTTTTGCTTTTATTTCTATTGCCTTGGTAGACTGCCCTAGGAGAACACTGCAGTGATTTATGTCAGAGAGTATTTTGCCTATGTCCTCTTCTAGGAAATTTGTGGTGCCTTTTCTTATGTTTAAGTCTTTAAGCCATTTTGAGTCTATTTTTGTGTATGCTGTGAGGGAGTGTGGTAACTTCACTGACTTACATGTGGCTGTCCAGTTTTCCCAGCACCACTTGCTGAAGAGACTGTCTTTTCTCCATTGTATATTCTTGCCACCTTTGGGGAAGATTAATTGACTGTAGGTGTGTGGGTTTATTTCTGGGGTTTTTATTCTGTTCCATTGATCCATGTGTCTGTTTTTGTGAGAATACCACACTGTTTTGATTACTGTAACTTTGTAGTATTGTCTGAAGTCTGGGAGGTTATGCCTCCAGCTTCATTCTTTTTCTTCAGTATTACTCTGGCAATTCTGGGTCTTTTGTAATTCCATATAAATTTTAGGATTATTTGTTCTGGTTCTGTGAAGAATGTCCTGGGTAATTTGATAAAGATCACATTAAATCTGTAGATTGCTTTGGGTAATACAGCCATTTTAACAATATTAATTCTTCCAATCTAAGAGCATGGAATATCTTTCTATTTCTTTAAATCACTCAGAAAGATGTATTTAAATTTGATACACAGATGAATTTTTTTGGGGGGAGGAAATTCACCTAACATAAAATTCACCATTTTAAGGTGAACAATTTAGTGGCTTTTAGTACAGTCACAATGTTGTGCAACCAGCTCCTTTATTTCGAAAGCATTTTCATCACCCCAAAAGGAAACCCCATCCCCATCAGCAGTCACTCCCCACTCCTGCTTCCTCTCAGCCCCTGACAACCTCTAATTTATTTTCTGTCTCTGTGTATTTATGTATTCATATAAATGAAATAACGATACAATATGTGGTCTTTTGTGATTGGCCTCTTTCACTTAGCATGATGTTTTCAGGGTTCATCCACATTGTAGCAGGTGTCAGTGCTTTATTCCTTTTTATGGGCTGTATAATATTCCAGTGCGTAGATGGACCACATTTTGTTTACCCATTCACCCACTGATAGACATCTGGGTTTTTTCTACCTTTGGGATGTTGTACACAGTGCTGCTGTGAACACGTGTACCTGTATTTGTCTGAATATCTGTTTTCAGTTCTTCTGACTATATACGTTGGAGTGGCATCCTGGGTCGTATGTCGTTTTATGATTAACTTTTTGAGGAACCACCTCAAGCTGTTTCCCACAGTGACTGCACCATTTTACATCCCCACCAGCAATTCTTGAGGGTTCCAGTTTCTCCACGTTCTCTCCAACACTTTTTCTCCCTCCCTCCCTTCCTGCAGTCCCAGTGGGCATGATCGTGTCTCACTGTGTTTTGATCTGCATCGCCCTTTCCACAGGCTTCTTGGCCCTTCACATGTCTTCCCAGGAACCATCCTTGCTCCCTGTTTCCACTTCTCTCTTTGTGCTTCCTTCCCTCACTCCTGACCCCCTTGAGCCTTTCCTTGAGCCCACTGGCCCTGAGTGCCCCCTCTGCCCGTGGGCTCGGCCTCGAGTGACTTACACACGTTTCAGGAGGTGGTGTCTTCCTGCTGCTTCCAGCTCCAGGTCGGATGTCCCCACTCCCACTCCTCCCGTCACAGGGCTGAGGGTGGGGGCTTTGATAAAGCTTCCCCGGAAGCAGACCCGTGATGAGGGCGTGAGTGCCGCTGGTTTGCCTGAGGGCACAAAGCACATCAGCAGGGGTGAGAGGAGGAGGGGCATCACCAGGCCAGCTGCTGGGGTCGCACTTGTGTCTCAGGGTTATTCCCCCAGGGGGAGGGGGGCTGGGGTCTCTTGAGGGCTGCTCCCTGGGAGCCGACCTGGGGAGGATGGGGTCACAGTGTCTCTATGGGCCAGAGAAGGCGCTCAGGCAAAGAAACACAGGAGTTGGCATTTAGAAGTTGGGCTAGCGTGCCCAGAAGCTGCGGGGTGCAGGGACGGGGCGTGGAGGGTGTCCGCCATGGGGGGAAGCAGATTTCAGGGAAAGTGATGTGAGTGGACCTTCAAACAAGGTGTGTTCAAACCTAGTGTGGCCACCACTTTCCCGGCCCTGCCCCCCATGGCCCGGGGCTTTCAGTCCAAGTCCTGCCCCTGTTGGGAGCCAGTAAGAACCAGATATGGCTTCTACTGGGAGCGACACCCCCCAGCAGGTGGGGTCTCTCGTTCCTTCTTTGCCTTAAGCCTCACATGATGGGGTGTCATGGCCAGGAAGGGCTTGACCCGCGAGAAGTTGGCCACAGCTCTCCCGGGTCATCCATATGCCTTGGACGGTGGCTCATGACACAGCACCTGGCTTCTGAGGACACCCATTCCACCCCTTGCAGAGGACATACTCCAGCCTGTAAGTGTCCTTGGAAACGACTCTCCGGATGCCACCAAGACAGAAGCAATTTCCAGGCACTCAATGAGACTGGTCCAGCTGCCTCAACCAGGAAATGTTTTCATCTGTGTCTGCTTTATTCCCAAGGGAGCACGGCTCTGAGGCTGGCCAGGAGACGGGAGCCTGTTGGCCTGGGCTGGCTCTTTGTCCCCCATGTCCCTGGAGGATGCCCACTCATCCCACTGCTGTGGCCCGCTCTCCCTCCCAGTGGGCTGAGGAGGCAGTGAACATCGCTGGGCAGCTGGGGCCACAGTGGAGATTTGGAGAGAGAAGTAACCTTCCCTTCCACCGCTCCCTTCCTGCCAGGAGGGCCTCCAGGAGCCGACGGCTCCAGCCCCTGGGATGGATGAGCATCCAGGGGCCCTGGTCTCTTCCGCACAGGAGGAGGGATACAGAAGCGCCGGGGAAGCTGCTTTGCAGAAAAGCACGAAGGCCTGGGACAGGGCCTCGCCCCTCCTGCTGCTGACGCTTTTCAGTCCGGCGCGGTGACATGAGGGCTGTGCGTGTACCCGTGTGCATGCGAATGTCCCAGAGCTCCAGGGGCCAAAGCGGTGCTGCGGGCTGGGCACCCGTGGGTCCTGGCAGCCGGGGCGGGGGTGCGGGGGGCAGCCTGGCCGGGCAGCGTGCTTGCGACCACCGGCTCCCTCTCAGTCCACAGCCCCAGCTTCTGCACTCCTCACCGCTGGTTGTGCGTCAGGAGCCTCCCAGGGATTTCGGTTTGCAGAGCTGGCTGGACACGTTACAGAGCAAGTGGCCGGTGGTGGCGAGCCCCGACTGTGACCTTCCCCCTGGGAGGAGACGGCTCCATTTTGAAGCTGTGTTGAGCTGAGAGTGGCCTTTTCTCCCACCCTCAAGGAAAGACTGAGATCCCTAAATATATCCTGGTAAAAGGGGCCAGCTGCCTCTTTTTTGTTCTTTTCAGCTGGGGGAGGTAATCAGGCCAGTTTATTTATTTATTTATTAGTGGAGGGACTGGGGATTGAACCCAGGACCTTGCGCATGCTTGGCACGCACTCTGCCACTGAGCTATCCCTCCGTCCTGCCTCTTTATTCCTAACAGGCAAGTCTCAGAGGAGCAGGCTAACCAGGGGCCCTATGGATGGCAGGCTGTGGGGGAGGGTGTGGTCACCACTGTCTTGGGGTTGGCGGATGGCCTCTGACCCACCGACCTAACCCTATGGATTTCCCTCAGTCTGCATCCTGTGAGATCTGCACAGGGCTCAGTACAGCTGCAGCCCTGTGAGTGAACGTAGGGGAGCAGGAGGCAGAGAACCCACGGGCCGGCCTTGCAGTCCACAGGAGAAGCCATCCTCTGGCCTCAAAGACAGGACGTGCCGAGCAAGGGTCAGCCAGGCTCGGGTCACTGGAACTCAGTGGACTGGAGGTGGGTGTGATTAATAATTCACTTGGGCAAGGGCATCGAGGCGGGGATCTTGTCCAGCGTCTCCAACAGTTGCCACTGGAGGGCTTCTTGCGATTCGGCTTTGGCCTTCTGTCCACTCAGCCCTGGGCAGCCAATGAATGTTTGTTGAATGACTGAGTGAATTTCTGGCGAGGCTGTCCCCTCCCCCATGACTGTCATGGCCCCATTTGCATCTTGTCACCACTTGAGCTTCTGCCTTGGCCTAGGACCTCTGTGTGTATATTTCCACCCTTTGAAACCCTCCTGTACGTCCTTTGAAATGAACCTCCTCCAGGAAGCCTTCCGTGCACCTTCAGCCAGAAGTGGTCCTTCCCTCCCTGAACTGGAACTTGCTGCTGTCCGCCAGCCTTCCAGCAGTGAGGGACACCAGCCTCGAGCTTAGACCCACTCCTTGGTTAATGCATTCCCCAGGCAGCCAGATGCAAGCTTTTATTTCAATGATTAGTTCAAGGCAAGTGTGAGGGGATGACCTTGTGGTCCTGGGCAGCGCCCACTGGTGGAGCCAGGGCCCAGCCCCTTTTCAGCCTTGCCAGGGACATGCCTGCAGCCCCAGGTCCTGATAAGGATGCTGACATTCAGCCGAGTGGTGTGGAGTCTGCAGGCTTCCCGGCTTTCTCCTTGGGCCCGCCCCCACTGGGATCCTCGACCTGAGCCCATCCCTCCCCGACAAGTCCCATCCCTCCCCGACAAGTCCCATCAGGAGCGAAGAACCGCTTTCCCGGGGCCCTTTCCAACTGGGAAGGTGCCGTCTCCAACATGCACCTGCCTGGACAGTTGTCCCGGCTGAGCGCAGGTAGGCCCGCATGCTTCACACCTGCAAGTCTGGAGATGAGCTTCCCCGGGCATGGGGACCTGGGTCAGGAAGAGGATGCGGGGGGTGCGGGGCTGGCAGAACGGCGGAGTGCCCCTCCTCCAAGACTCAGTGACAGTGCAGGAGTGTAAGCAGCGTTGGGACAAAGGGGAGAGTCGGTCTCATGACATCTGCCAACCAGAAGAGTGAGTCGGGAGGAGGTGGAAGGGATGCGTCCTGGAGGACCGGGGCGTCGGCCGCTCAGCGTGCAGGGTGCCGCTCCCTGCGCGCAGGTGGGGGCTTAGTGACCCAGAGGCGTGCCCCTCCCACACGATGGCTGCTTCTCTTTCTCTCTCCATAAGTGGGAGCTGTTGGCAGTCGCAGCTGCGGCCGGCCGTCCCTGGCCTCATCTGGGGTTTCCTTTTGAGGGGAAAATGGATTTTGAAAGTCTCTCTGTTTCTGTGCCTTGGGTGGCAGTAACGCCGCCAGGTCGACATTTTGGAGCTAAGTCTCAAATCTGACCTAATCTCTTTTATCCTTTGTGCATCTGATGCTGGGTCTTTGCCTGCTGCCAACCCCTTAAAGGTGGGGTGCTTTCCATTTGGTCTGGACCCCCAAGGGCTGGTAGGACCTTTGGGTATCTCATCAGGGTTTCCCCGCCTCTGCCCTTGTCTCCGCCCAGCCACGCTCCTGTTGCTGCTGGGATGGACTTCCCTCCCGGGGATGGGGCAGAGCCCGCGCGGGCGTGGTCGTGTGAACAGGCTGGGAGATGAGCCACGTGGTGAGGGCGTTCTCTAGCGGGGCAGAGGCCTCCCTCTGGAACCGATGCCCGGATCCCAGTTAACCAGGACAGACATGCCCGAACCTTCCCCGTGCCTTCTCCGACCCTGGCTGGGGTGTTTCTAAGGCGAATGTTGGGGCTTCTCAAGTTGGCAAGCCCCGCTTCTCAGGACCTGCCTTCCCCTGTAGCCAGCATCGTTTCCCCGACCCTGAGCCTTTCTGGATTTTAGGTTTCGTGCCTCTGTTCTCTCCCTGGCTTTGTGCTCAGCGCAGGGCTCTAAGGGACTCTTGTATTGTTCTGCGTAAATTCAGACTTAAAAAGATACACTGGGGATGATTAACCAGTGTCGTCGAATCATTTTTCTCCCCGCCAAAATTTGCTGCACAGTTAACTTCTAATAGGTTAATTTCAAATGCAATTTACTCAGAGCTGTGTCCACATGCAGTGACTCAACCTTTCTTTTCGGTTGAGAGTCGGGGGAGGTGCGTGCCTCCTTTACTGGGAGCACATTACACGTGACTGGCATTATGTTTTCAGAATAAAACCAGAGCTGCATTCACGTGGTGGGAGATACGGGTAAAGCGGAGAAGAATGAGAAGAGGGTGCCAAGGGGCAGGAGACGCTTGCAAAGGCTGCTCTCAGGGAGGAAGACCCACCACTCTTGTATCTCAGGCAACCTTGGGAAGGTCTGAGCCCCCCACAAAGGCCTGGGGAGGGGACAACGGCCTCCGCCCAGGATGACTTCATTGTGAAGACAGAAACTAATTCCTCTCTAAGTGGGAAAGGCTCTTTCGCTGCATTAAGAGGTTGAAATCTGATGAAAAGGCGAATATATTCAATCTTCCTTGCTTCAGTCACCTGGGACTTCATCAGACTCAAACCGATTAGAAAAATTCACATTGAAAGCATCGTTTATAATAGAGCAAAATTATGGAAAACATTTAGCCTGGAGGGAGGGAGAAATAGCATTTCCACCTAAGCCATAATCTTTCATTATCTCCCCTTCCTCCTTTATGGGGTTTGACAGCCCTGTCTCCTCCCCAAGACTAATCATTAGACTAATTAGGGGCTAATCAATGTTTAATTAAAACCTAGCCATTAATTACAGGAAGAGCTACAGCAACTTGGGAATAAAACGCGCTGCAGGAGGGGTCAGGTCTCCTCAAGCGTGGCCGGCGACCCATGCAGAGGGCTTTCCTTCTTACAGTTGTATTTCCTCCTTTGCACTTTGGCTTGGGGGGACCTGGAGGTCGGAGTTGGGGGGAGAGAGGGAGTGGGGAGGAGGATGGTCTGCTCTGAGCGTCTTGACTTCCGGCCTGTTGCCCAGTCTTCCCACCCACTCCGCGGGAACTTTCCCTGTACTTCTTCCGTTTCCCGCATCCGAAATTTAATCCATCCTTCCTCTGAAAATCTTTTGTTGGGCATCTACATACTTGCATTTAGACTAACACCCAAATCTCTAACCGTGAACTGCAAGGTCACACGGATTGGTGGTTCTCAACCCTGGCTGCATCACCAAGAGAAGTTAAAAAAAAAAGTCTAATAGCAGGGTAGACAAATAGACCCAGAGCATATGGGCATACGATATAGGACAACGGGGCCACTGTGGGGGAGGGGACATGGATGCGCTTTGTCGTAAGTAGTGCTGGGTTGATTGGAGAGCCACTGCAGAACAAAACAGGATGCTTGACTCCTACCTCACACCGAACATGAAAACCAATTCCACCTTCCAGAAGATAACACAGAAGAGTATCTGGACCAGCGTCGTGACACAAAGGGCGCGAACTGTAAAGGAAAAGATGGACACATTGGGTTGTATTAAAATTGAGGGCTTTTGTTCATCAAAGACACTCTCATTACGAGAGTGGAAAGGCAAGCAGGAGGGGGAGAAGACATTTGCAAAATATTGACCAAAAAAGGGTTCATAAAAAACTGGGAGAGAGACTCAAATGAGCACTTCATAGGCTTTATTGTTTGCAAGGAAATGCAAACAGAGACAGGGCTGCAAACCCACCTGAACGGCCAAAATGAACAGACCGGCCACCCGCGAGTTGGTGAAGACCTGGAACAGTGGGAGCATCAGTGCGTGACTGGTAGGAGTGAACACCAAACAAGCACGTTGACAAACGTCAGCAGAATCTGCTAAAGCAGAACACGTGCCCGCCCAGGGCCCCGCACACGGCGCCCGGCACGGGGAGGGGCTCAGCCCCAGGAGGACCCTGAAGCCAGGACTCTGTTCTCAGGGGAGGAGGGCTGTGAAGGAGAGGGCCTGGATCTGGGGTCCCAGCTCTGCATGAGCAACAGGTTGGCCTTCCTGAGCTGCGGCTTCCCCACCTGTGCACGTGACATCTGCGGGGTCTGCAGGAAGGACTACATGCGATCATGCTCGCAAACCGCCCAGCTCGATGCAGGGCGGGTAGTAATCGCTTTTATCTCTCTAGGAGTTTACGACCAGAGAGAGGGACGTGAACGCACCTGCCAAGGGGCAGGGAACAGGCACAGGGGAATCAAAGGCTGAGTCAGGAATAACCAGCCAGCGTCGGCATTCAGTGGCGAGCGTCGCATTTTCATTTGGGGATGGGCTCATCGCCAGGTGGGATCTGGAGAGGTGCCAGGCCCTCTGTGCCCACACCAGGTGGCAGTGACATGACATTCCCTGTTCGGGGAGGCAAGCCAGCTTCGGATACACCTGGAAATCGCACCGAGGCAGCCTTCGCCCCCTAAGGTCCTCCGCCACGTTCCACTGCTTCTGCCCCTTGAAGCTCCGTCTTCCGCTACCGGCCCCTGGTCCAGCCTCACCTGTCTGCAGACTCACCCGGGTTACAGTGCTGGATCTCACTCCTCCCGGGACACCTGTGTTTTTAGAAATGACTTCTGGAGACTGGAGAGCCTTCCACATCGAATGAAGGCCTCTAGGTGTGCGGTGACAAGGGGCACGCTTGGGGTTTTGTCCTGTCTGTCTACCCCCCAGTCCCATGAGCAGTGAGAGGCAGGAGGGAACCAGCACGCCCCTCGCCCCAGGCAGCACCGAGGGGCCACCGGCGTCTCCACACTGTGCCGGGACAGGAGGGAGGGACCAGGAGTCGGGACTGCACTGTCCAGGTAGAACAGGCATGTCGAGTGGGCCGTGGAGAGCTTCCAGTCCAGGGGACCCCAAGCTTTTTGTGCCAAAGAGCCTTTGGCATCCGGTGAAGCCAGTGAACCCCTTCTCAGAACGATGGTCTTAAATGCAGAAAAGAAATTTCCCAGGGTTATGGTATTGAAATATAATTATCAGTGTAATTACAAATGAGATCATTGCTTCTTATTTATTGAAGAGAAACCCACATAACATATAATGAACCCCTTTAAAGCGTACGACTCAGTGGACCTTAGTGCGTTCACAGTGTTGTGCAGCCACGACTTCTGTCTAGTCTGAAACACTTTCATCTCCCCAAAAGGAAGCTCTGCACCCAAGAGGCAGTCGCTTCCCACCCCCGCTCCCCGCTGGCAACCACCGATCTGTGTTCTTTCTCTATGGATTTATCTATTTGGAATATTTTATAAAAATGGGCTCATACACCGTATGGTCTTTTGTGGCCGGTTTTTTCCACTCGGTATGATGCTTTCGAGGTTCATCCATTCTGTAGCATGTGTCACTGTTTTTTCCTTTTTATGGCTGGATTTTGTCTGTTCATCGGTTGATAGACACTTAGTCTTTTCTAGCCTTTGGTGTTTGTATGTGCTTATTTCACTGTGTTGGATAAGGTGGCCCTGAGAACCACCTTCATTGAGAAATAATGACCTGGGTAAGTGATATTTCAAGGTGTCGTGTGATAGGAGAACATCTGTGATTTTGTGGTGGAGACTGCCACACGGCTGTGACTGGGAGCCTTCATTCACAGTCGAAGGAACTGTCAGATCGAGGCGGGCATGGGAAAAGAGATGAGATGTTTCCCTGTTCGAGTTCACAGGCCCTCTGAATTCTCCCCGGGTTCTGAACCCCCGGCCTTGCCCAACGTGCCTGTTCTTGAGGGAGTCACCTGCTTTGCCCTTCACAGTGGACGTTGGGGCCAGGGCTGCAGGTTTCCTGGCTTCCAGGAGGCCCTGCTTCTCCAGCTCAGCAAGACCCATGTGTTTTTGTTTTTTTTTAATTGAAGTATAGTCAGTTCACAGCGTGTCAGTTTCTGGTGCACAGCATCATGTTTCAGTCATACACATACATTCAATACCCCTTTTCATGTTCTTTTTCATTATAGGTTACTACAAGATATTGAATATAGTTACCTGTGCTACACAGAAGAAACTTGTTGTTTATCTATTTTATATATACTAGTTAATATTTGCAAATCTCAAACTCCCAATTTATCCCTCCCCACCTGCTTGCTGCCAGTAACCGGAAGGTTGTTTACTTTGTCTGTGAATCTGTTTCTGTTTTGTAGATAAGTTTATTAGCTTTTTCTTTTACCTTTTTTTACATTCCACATATGATGATATCATATAGTATTTTTCTTTCTGTTTCTGGCTAACTTCAGTTAGAATGGTGATTTCCAGGTCCAGCCATGTTGCTGTGAATGGTATTATTTTATTCATTTTTATGGCCGAGTAGTATTCCATTGTATAAATATACCACAACTTCTTTATCCAGTCATCTGTGGATGGACATTTAGATTGCTTCCATGTCTTGGCTATTGTAAATAGTGCTACTACAAACATTGGGATGCATGTATCTTTTCAAATTAAAGCTCTCTCTGGATATATGCCCTGGCGTGGGATTGCTGGATCATATGGTAAGTCTTTTTTCAGTTTTTTAAGGACTCTCCATACTGTTTTCCGTAATGGCTGCATCAAACTATATTCCCACCAACAGTGTAGGAGGGTTCCCTCGGCAAGACCCCTGTGTTTTCAGGCCGGGTGACTTGAGTGGCCACTGTTGGTCTTCCAGTGTCCCCTCTCCCACTGTGGGCCTGGTGGGGTGGCCTGAGGTGCCGGGGGCAGATGTCAGGCTCAGATGAGGGAGCCACGTTCTCAGGGCTTCCTTCTAGCTGGGAGACATCTGTAGCCGGCAGGCTCAGCGCAGGGTCTGCAGGGCAGGGTCTTGCCGGGACCTCGCAGAGCCGGGCAGCGATGGTCTCAACTCGGGCTCGGTCCCTCTGACAGGCGACGTCTGGCTGCAGCTGAGATGGGCCCCTTCCCTGCACGCCCTACCCTTGGGGTGCACACGGCTCCCAGGCTTGCTGAAAAAGCTGTAGCTGTGGAACTGGTGGGACAAAAACTTAAGCCCGTATTATTCCGCCATAAAAAGGGATGAACCCTGATGACATCCTATAGCAGGGATGGACTCGGAAACATGCTCCGAGAAAGAAGCCAGACGCAAAAGGAGGAAGTTGTGTGTATTCCACTTACAGGAAATGTGCAGAACAGGCAGGTCTGTGGGAGCAGGTGGGGGGCTGCCAGGGGCTGGGAGGCGAGGGGAGTAGGGGGTGACTGTTAAGTGCTGTGGGGTTTCCTTCTGGGGTGATGAAAATATTCTGGAACTAGACAGAGGTGGTGGTGGCACAACATTGTAAATGCACTAAATGCCACTGAAATGTAGACTTTAATAGTTAATTTTATGCATATGAATTTCACCTAAATTGAGAAAAAATGTGAGTCCAGCATTTCCCTTGGGGGGCTGGGAGATGTGACTTAAACACACTGAATTATTGCTGTTCAAGACCCACTGATGTGCGGCTGGCTGCTCTGAGATGCTGAAAAGCTGGGTCCATCTGCCCGCCTCCTGACCGCCCGCTCACTCTGGACCCAGGGCTCTGCAGGTGCTGGGAACAGTTATGTCGACAGAGTTTACATCCCAAGGCCAAGAGCTGGGCTGAGACCAATGCGTGGATGCCCATCCCCACTCCCCTGACCCGTGGGTGCCTCTCAAGGAGCTGGTAGGGTTTCAGCTCAGTCCCTCTGCCCCCCCCCATTTCCTTCTGCTTCTAGAACAGGAATTAGCATGCCTGCTGAGTGGATGCTGTTGCCACGTGCACACACCGTTGGAAAAGGATGTGCTGAGTTGCTGAGCAGCTGCCACAGAGATAGATGGGCTTCGAGTTACAGGAGGGGGAGGGGAGGCCTCAGAGCAGCATGGACAGGTGTTAGGGATGGGATGGGGGCACCAACCTCATGCCACCCCCTGCCCTGTGACGGCTGTGCTTTTCTGGGCGGGGGTCATTTGTCAAGATCCCCTGACCCTTGGATGGAGGAAGGGGTCATGGGATCAGAAATGTACTCCGAGTCTTGTTTGTCCCCCATGTTCCCACTAACACAGGAGGGAGGCCGCAGGAGGAAAGCCTCCTAGAGGGTGTGGGATGCGGTGGGAGTGGAGGTCCTGCCCTATCTTCCTCCCGACTCCCAGGACTGCGTGTCAATCACTTACGCCTTCCTGTCTCAACACGTGCTCTCCTGTATTTTATGTTGACCACCTACCTGCACGGAGCAAGAAGCCGAGGCAGGGGAGGCCACCTGCAGCTCACAGCCATGAATTTCCAGTCGGATTTAACTCCTTAAGAGTGAAAAGAAGGGGTCTCAGGCTCCCTCTCTGGTTCTTCATCCTAGTGTCCGTGAGACATGAAGTGAGGCTTCCCCAGCATCCTCAGAGTCAGAGCTCTCCTGCAGGGCCACCTCCCACGTCCCCATCCCTACTCTTTCTCCCCTACACCTCTCACCCTGCTGCCCTCACCTCCTGTGTCCTAGTCTCCAGGCCCTCCTTATCTACCCTTGGACCACCACCCAGGCCTCCCCGTCTCCTCCACCCCTGACCTTCCCAGCCTATATATCTCATTGCTTTCAGAGTTGTTTTCTAGGAACAGAGCTATTTCTGTGGCATGCCACTACTCAAGAACATTCAATGGCTCCCCATCATGTATAGAAGGACGTCCAGACTCTAGCATGGCATTGGAGCCCCTTGACTTTATGGACCTGCCTAGCCTCATTGCCCACCCGCCCAGTCCTCACTCCCCCACACCTCTGGCCTGAGTTAAACAAGATGGTCTGGTGCAGTTCCTACCTGTGTCCACCCAGCCTGGGCTTTGTGCTGTGTATGAGAAGGAATCCCAGTGATTTTCCAGCCCACACTTCCTTCTCTTTTCTCTGAACTTGGAGCGTTCATGGTCTGGGTCACTCTGCGAGGAAACTCGTTTATTCAACAAACACACTTTCCATTGACGTGATTCTTTGGTTCAGCATATCCTCATGAGCTTGCAAAGCTGTCTGAGGCAACATCCCTCGACCTGCTCCTAATTGGCATTTTCAACTCATCTTTGGTGTCAAAAGCATGTAATTGTATCATTTTCAAAATTCCATCATACAGAACTTATGATTTTCTTGTGCTTTCGTCCTTTTATTCTTTCATCTACCATGTGTTTATCGAGTTCCTGTTTTGTGCCAGGTGCTGGGGGTATAATGGAAACAAGGCAGACGCTGTGCCTTCCCAACAGGCTAGGCTGCACTGGACCCCCCAGCACACAGTAGAAGCACCAGTGAGAAGAGTGTGGAAAGGGGGCACGGGTGCTGGGAACGCGGTGATGGGAGTTGACGCGGTTGGGGGCTGTCGGAGGCCCCCTCTCTGAAGAGGGGACATTCAGCTGACATCTGAAGGATGGGTAGGGTTGGACACAGGGTGGGGGGCATCTGGAGGGACTGAGAAGCAGGAAGACGTGTGAAAGGCAGGAAGCATGTCCCAGGAGACCCAGAGTGGCCTGAGATCAAGCCAGAGAGTCAGGCAGAAAGGGCTGTAGGCCAAGGCAAGGCATGCGCGCTCTATCCAGGGTCGACAGGAGCCATGGAAGAGCTTTGAGCTGAGGAGTGCAAGCGTCAGACTTGCCTTTTGCAAAGATCAGCCTCTGCCTGCTGTGCGGAGATACTCTCAGAAGAGGGCAGAGGGGCTGGGTAAACCAGAGCTGGGGTCAGCGAGATACGCTGTGGGCCACGTCCGGCCCACTGGCCGTTTATGTCCATAAAGCTTTACTGGCGCACGGCCGCGCCCAGGAGCTTCCCTACTGGCGAAGGCTGCTTTTGAGCGGTGAGCAGCTGCAGCAGACGCCACAGAGCCTCGATGCCAGATGTATTTATTTACTCTGACCTTTTACAGGAAAAGTTTGCTGACAGCTCTGTTAAAAAGCTGCCTTAGTTTGGGTTGTCCCGGGAGCACAGCTAGACCAAGGATGTGGGTGCAGGTGGAATAGTGGAGGCCAGAGATTTAGGAAGTGGGGCCGCCAGGACGCGGGGCTGGATGGGCTCAGCCAGGTAGGGGAGCGGAAGTGAGGATGCTGACGGAGATGTGTCCACCTCCTGGGTGTGCTGTTTTGCTCCCAGAGGAACAGCAGATAGTCACTGGGGATCACCACTGTCTGCAGAGTACTCCTACCCTGGTTGAGTTTCCTTATTAAAGTTATATTTTTCTTTAAGAACCAGACATACGTATGTTATTTATAACCTGTCTTATTCCAAATACATTTAGTTTACAGGAAAAAAGAAAAAAGGGCCAACCTCCAGTTCGGGTCTGGACGGGCCCTGACTACCCTGAGTGTTCCGGAACCTTCATTTCGTTTCTCCACGAGATTGACCTCTAGTGCCTGCAGCTGAGTAAGGCTCCACGAATCTTTCCCACCAGGATTCACTAATGAAACTGAAAAGGCTCATCACCTTCCTCCCAAACATTCCTGGGAGCATCTCCACCAGCAAAGCACGGGTACCACCCTTTTTCTCCCCAGCCGGGAAGGTGGCTGTCTGCCTAACTCCTAATTACGCCCTTCAAGGCTGCATTAAATCATTGCACCCGGACGCTGCATTGTGGGTAATCAGCTGCTGCTTTAATATGTCTGGCTGTTCTGCATTTCAGCAGGCAGAGCCTGTCTGAAGGGAAGATTCGCCCGTCTGTCTGGATCTTGACTGGAAATCACAGACCACAGGATAAGCGTGGTGTGGCAGGTGGATGTGTTAAACCCCGCTGAGAGCTCGAGCTGGAATTTCCCCTCTCGCCCTCAGGCATGGCCCAGAGACTCGGGTGGTCATCTCAGGCTGGAGGAAATCCAGCGGGAATCTGCTCTATAAACTCCCCAAGTCCCTTCCTTTCTTATTTTTTTTAAAACAGATGTATTGAGATGTAATTCCTGTGCATACAGTTCGCCCATGGAACATGTACATTTCAGTGGGTTTTGGTATCTTCATGGAGCTGTGCAACCATTACCACAGTCAATTTTACAACATTTTTTATCACCTCTAAAAATGATAGCTACCAATGATAACTGTAACCCCCCAGCACCCCCAGCCCCTCGCAGCCAGTGATGAACTTCCTGTCTCTGCAGAGTTCCCTGTTCTGGACACTTCATATAAATGGACTCATACAGTATGTGGCCTTTTGTGTTGGGTTTCTGTCACTTAACATGTTTTCAAGGCTCCTCCCTGTTGTAATGTGTGTCAGGGCTTCATTCCTCTTTATTGGCTGAGTGACGCTCCTAGGACACTTACTTCCTGTTGACCTGTGGGTCACCCCACACTTGGGGCTCCTGGTCCTCACAGCACCCTACGTGGTAGGTCCCTGACCTTCACTTGATGGATGGGGAAGTGAAGACTCAGGTTAAGTGCCGAATTCAAGGTCACGTGGTTGCAGGTGAGGGAGGGGGTCTAACTCTGGTCTCCCCAAACAGGGCTCTCTCCCACATCCCATCACCTTCCTGAATCTCCTGTGATTTTCCTAGAGTCCAGAGCAGGTTAGAGTGAATTAAGGGGGAGGGCCTCTGAATCTGACAGGGCCTGCGGTGGGCTGAATGATGGCCCCCAAAGACAGCCAGGTTCCAATCCCTGGAACCTATGAATGTGACCTTATTTGGAGAAAGGGTCATTGCCGATGGGATTAAGGATCTCCAGGTGGGAGATTATCCTGGATTATCTGGGTGGGCCCTAAATGCAGTCACATGTATCCAGTATAAGAGGAAGGTGGAGGGAGATCAGACACTGGACACACACAGGAGAAGGCCACGTGAAGATGGAGCAGAGAGCCAGATGAAGACGCTGGCCTTGGAGACTGAGTGATGTGGCCACCAACCAAAGAAGGCGGGCAGCCCCAGAGGCTGGAAGAGGCAGGGACCGATTTACCCCTGAAGCGCGGCCATGTGGACAGTTTGATTCTGGACTAGTTAGTGATGCTGGTTTTGGATTTCAGGCCCCCAGAACCGGGAGAGAATCTTATTTCTGTTGTTTGACACCCCCTGTGTGGCCTTTGCTAGGGCAGCCCCCGTGGGTGTTTAGACCACTGGGTGGCGGACGTGCCTGACCCGCCAGGCCTCGCTGTAAACTGGTGCCATCTGGGGGGGGGGGGGGCGGCGGCGGCGGCGGCTTGAGGGGGAGGGCGGGGCGGGGGCGGAGACCTGCGGTCCCCGGGCGCCCGCGACCAGCCCGCTCGGTGGCCGCTCCCGCTGACCGACCGGCCACCCCGTCTGCGTGGCTGCCTTGCGCTGCGCCTCGGCCCCCGCCACCCCCGAGCGCGGGGCTTCGGGCCTGGCCCGGAGCGCGGAGCGCGGAGCGCCGAAGCGGGGAGGCGGCGCGCGTCCTGCCGGCGCGGTGAGTCATGGCCGTGCGTCACTTCCGGTCGGGTTCTGGCGCCAAACTGAGGAGACCATGAGGTTTTCAGGGCTGTTTGGCTTGTGGAATGTGGGGTTGGGGCGCGGCTCACGCCGACTGGGAACTGTCTCCGCGCCCGTCCGTCGCTGCGCTTTGCCTGCGTCTCACTTCATCAGGCCCCGGCGGCGCCTCCCAGAGCGGGGCTGGCGGGGGGCTGTCCCCGGGGGCGGCGGGGGCCCCTTCCCCGCCGTCCGGGCCGAGGTGCGGGGCCCGGGCTGCAGCCCAGGGCCGGAGTCTGCACCCGGCCGGCCGGCCGCCCGGCCCGAGCGCGCCCGCGACCCTGGCCCCCGGCCCGGCTGCCGAGCCTCTCGGGCGCCCGGAGCCTGGCGGCGGCCGCGCTCACAGCCGTCGCGGAGCCCTTGTTCCGGGGTTCTGTCCGGACCTCACAGTTTGCTCTTGCTTTGTCAGCGCCCTTCGTGGAGTCGGACTGGATCTTGGTGGAAACAGCCAGAGGCATTTGAGTAACTGGCCCAGGTTGGGGGGGGGGGGGCAGGGGTGCTGCTGCAGCCACAGGCCCGTGTCCCTGCGGTGGCCTTGCTTGCACTCAGAAGGCCACCCCGAGGTGTCCCAGGTGTTTTAAATAAATGGCATTAAAAAAAACAAAAGTGGGGTCCCCCAAGGTGATGGAACTGCTACGAAGAACAGAATTCTACTATGTGTGGAAGTCCAGTTATTTTTATTTGAAAACCAACCAAGACACTTTGTTATCCGGAGCACGTGGAATAGGATGGACCCCCCGGACACTGAGGGGCTTGTTCCCAGGGGCTGGATGACTACATCCACATTTATTTGAACTTCAACCTGAGCCGTAGCCGTTTTGGGGTTAGATCTGTGAAAATTTCAGTTTCTGGAAAAGAATCAGGCCTGGGGCTGAGCCTTTTAAACATGCCATAGTCGCTACACGTCACTCTCTCATGTGCCTCAGGCATGTCTGGAGCTAATTGTCCCGGTGTTTTCGTTTTCTCCCCCTACCCCTACTCTCATGCCAGGTCGCTTGTTCTAGAAGATTGTTCCCATTGTGCACAAAATCTTTGGAGGATGGTCTTGAGGGGTTCAGGTGCTCCGGCTACATAAAGGAGAACAGGTCCTGGAGAGCCAGAGACCTGCGTTGGAGTCCTGGCTGTGCTGGCTGTTACCCACATGCCTTGGGGTAAGGTCAGCCCCTCTGGGGCACAGTTTACAAGTCTGTACAATGGGTGCTTTGGGCCAGGAAACTGAAAGGTCTTTGCAAGCTGCACAATTCCACAGTTCCTTCCTTCTTTCAGCCCCTTGCTTATCTTGACAAAACCGTTAGTCTGCTCTGGGTTACCTACTGAGTGAAGCTGGGAAATGAAGGGCAAGTATTTACTTCAAAATCATACTGCTCAGATGTTTTACTCACTTGTACAAGCCACGTGACTTGTGTGAATTGGTGAGACTTTCCTGTACAGGGACCCCGATATTTATTTTTGAGAAACTAAATGAACTTTAAAGAAATCAAGGTGTATAACAAAAAGGTAGTTTTAAAAGCCACATAATGCTCTAAGGTTATAACAGGCACCCTCGGCCTTTCTCCCCCTCCCTAGCTCTGCACACTCTTAGCTACTGCTTCTGGAATTTACCAGTTGTTTTAGTTCAGGCTGCTGTAACAAATTATCATAGACCGGGTGGCTTAAACAACAAGCATTTATTTCTCACAGTTTTGGAGGCAGAAGTCCAAGATCAAGGTGCTGGTAGAGAGTAAAAAGAGTAAGTAAGCTCTTATGTCTTGTGTTTTTTTAAGTTTTATTTTATTGTTGTTATTTTTAATTGAAGTATAGTCAGATGCAATGTGTCAGTTTCTGGGGTACAGCATAATGTCCTAGTCATGCATATATATACATATATTCATTTTCATATTCTTTTTCATTAAATGTTATTATAAGATATTGAATATAGTTCCTTGTGCTATGCAGAAGAAATTTGGTTTTTTACCTATTTTTATATATAATGGTTAGCATTTGCAAATCTCAAACTCCCAAATTTATCCCTTCCAATCCCCTTTCCCCCAGTAACCATAAGATTGTTTACTGTGTCTGCGAGTCTGTTTCCCTTTTGTAGATGAGTTCATTAGTGTCCTCTTTTTTCTTTTCTTTCTTTCTTTCTTTTTTTTTTAAGATTCCATATGAGTGATATCATATGGTATTTTTCTTTCTCTTTCTGGCTTACTTCGCTTAGAATGATGCTCTCCAGGTCCATCCGTGTTGCTGCAAATGGCATTATTTTACTCTTTGTTATGGCTGAATAGTATCCGTGTCTTATGAGGACACTAATCCCCTTCATAAGGGCTCCACCCTCATGACCTAAGCACCTCCCAATGGCCCCACCCCCTAATACTGTCACGTTGGAGGTTAGAATTTCCGCAGATGGATATGGGAGGGACACAAACATTCAGTCCACAACATCTCTGTTTTTCTAAACATTGCCTATGCATTAAGATTTCTTTTCTCATCAATTTTCTAAACTTTATCATTGCTCTTTCTTTTTATGGTAGATCAGATTTTTAGCTTAATTACACTTCTTCCCCCTCTTGTATCCTTCCCAAATAACATCTCAATTTTGGTTAAATCTACATACAGTTTTTCTTTATCATGACTATCGTGACTACAACACTTTTCTTTTTTTTCTTTTTTTGGTACAACTTTTTGTTTATCCTGGAGTTAATAATTGCTTTGGCTTTCACATACCCTTCAACATGGCTTCCCATGCAAGCTTCCACGAGCTCAGTCCTACCCGATAGTTGATCAGTCCTCTTTTCTCCCTGGAGAAGTTTCACTGGAGCCTTCTGATACCTGTCCCATCCTGCGCGGGCTGCCCCAGGCTGCTGCGTGACTTGTCCGGGACCTTCCTTTGCTCACTTCTGCATGGGAGCTCATGCTTCCAGGTCTTGCAGCTTCATCTTTTTCTTCCCTCCCTAGTCTTAGTGGAGCGCACCTGAGACACCTTATTGTGTTCTCTTGTTCAGTGTGAGCATAGATTCTTGATTTGGAAATGATTTTTACCTAGAATGTTAAAGGCATTTTCCCAGTGAATTCTGGTTTCCATGCTGCTGTTGAGAAGTCTGATGCCATTCAAATTTTTGATGCTGTTTTATGACCTGATTTGCTTCCCTCTGGAAGCTTTTGTCCTTGGTGTCTGAAATGTCACGAAGATGTGCCTTTGTTCTTTTCTTGTTTGGGTGCTTGGTGTGCTCTCCAGTCTGAAAGCTCATGCCCTTCAGTTCTGGGAAGGTTTCTGGTATTACTTCTTTGATAATTTTATTCTCTTGATTTTCTCTGTACTTGCTTTCCGAAACTCTTATTTGTCACATGTTGGACCTCCTGGCTTCATCATGTAACTCTTTAATTAGGAAAAAAAGCCTATTATACATTGCTTTGACTTTGTGTCCTGCTTTCTGGGAAGCTTTCTTAACTTAATTTTCCAAGACTTCTATTGATTTAAATTTACATTGTTATATTTTTTACTTCCAGGCATTCTTGTTCTCTGATTGTTTCTTCTTGTTTCATGGATGCAATAGCTTTTCTCATCGCTGGGAAGATACTAATGGTACCTTCTTTGACGTTTTCTTCTCTTTGCAAAGTATGAACCTGTGCTAGTGCTATGTGCCAAAGTACCCCCAAGTACAGTGGCTTAAGATGACAAACGTTTCTCATCTTACAGTTTCCGTGGGCCAGGCATCTGGTAGGGCCTCACTGGGTGGTTCAAGATCAGAGTCTCTCATGAGTTTGGAGCCGATATGTCAGCCAGGACTGGAGTCATTTAAGGCTTCGGTGGAGATGAAGGATCTGCTTTCAAGCTCAGTCACTTGGTTGATGGCTGCAGCCCTCAGTTCTTCACCACATGGGCCTTTCCACAGGGTTGCTGGACATGGCAGGGGTCCGGGAGGGGGGTGCCGAGACGTGAACTGCTGCGCTTCTTATAGCCTGATCTCGGAGGTAAGTGTCACCCCTTCCGTCCTGACACGGCGAGCATGGGAGGGAAGACGCGGGATGTGATGCCAGGAGGGTGCGCTCTTGGAGGAGGCTGGCTGCCCCGTGCTTGTTCTGAGTGCCCCCTTATTTCTTGCTTTGGTCTCTGTTGTCATGCTGGAGGCTTTTCTTGACTACCTGGTGATCTTTCTCTCTCTGTCCACCCATAGTTTCATCACACAAGCTGATTGGAGGCTGTGTGTATGTGCCCATGTGGGGAGATTGTAGACTGTCTCTACTTGGGTTTTTCCAGAAGCCAATCCTGAGATGAGGATTTGAGGGTAAGCAGTTTATTTGGGAGGTGACAGGAACCCCAGTAGGGGAGTGTGGTTTTGGAACGTGGAAAGGAAGGGGGCCAAGAAAGGGTGTGTTGTTAAGTCGGCCACTGCGGTGCATGTTTGGAAGTCACTCCTGCTGAAACCTCTGAGAAATGGTGCAAAACACACACCTCAGGACGCTCCCACCTGGGTGACGACGGTGGCGCTGGAGTGCCCGTGCCCTGACTCCGCTGAGTCGCTGGGTGAGAGCCGTGGGAAAGGGGGAGGGTAAGTGCCAGGACCTGTCCGCCCGCTGCAAGAGGGCAGAGCAGTCTTCGGAGGTTTTAGGGGAGCCTTCAGGCACGAGATGCAGGTACACTGTTGGAATCCAGGGCACTCAGATATCTCTGTGGCTCATCCCAGGAGAGATTTAGTTCTCACTCACACCAAGGCCGAGGTGAGCGAGCTGCCCTCCTCCACGTGGCTGTGCATCTGGAGTGTACGTCCACGTGGCTGTGGTGGGACACACGGCTGGGTCGGCGAGGCCGAGCAGGAGGATTTAAGGGCCAGGGCTGTGCGTGGCTGTGTCACGTCCGCTCACTGGCCGCATGGCTCCCACCTAATGATGCCCACACGGGCCTGGAAAGAGTGCTCGGACCTTGCGGGTACGTCCCTGCCTCTGGGGGCGCCCTCGAGCCCTAGAATCAGGGAGTGCAGCCGCGCCCCTCCCTGCTCAGATGGGGCGGAGGTGGATGGGTTTCACGTGAGGGTGTGGCCAGGAGCCCGCTGACTGAGGGCTCCTGTGCTGTTTTACGTGCACTGGGGCGACACCCTTCCCTGTCTGCTCAGGGGTTTGGAGAGGCTGGCACCAGTGCCTGGCTGCGTGCCTCCACTGCCTGACTCTTAGGGGACTACTTCGGGGAGGGAAGGAACGTCTGGTGAGTCCCGACTGCGCTGGCCTGGGCGACAGCGAGGTCTCCGTCACGGCATGAGATCCGAGCACTGGTCTGTCCAGCAGGTTCGGTTCCCGCGTCCATTCGTTCACGCGAAGTGCTCACCTCACGCGTCCCTGACAACACGCATTCTCATCCGGTTAGTCTCACGCTTCCTGTGGTGCCTCATGTTGCTGGTGCTGAGGTCGGTGTCTCCTTAGGGTTAGCTCTGCCACCCACTGCTGCGCCCCCAGGCTAGCTGTGCCGTCCACCTCTGCACCCTCCGCTGTTCGCTCAGACCTGCTGCACAGATACATCAAGGCAGGGGCAGGTGATGCCTGAGTGATGCTTGTGTGAGGTTTAACGGCTGAGCAGCTTGCCAGGTGGTGCCAGGACGCCTGGGGAGAAGGGCATGTGCATCCTCTGCCAGGCTCCGTCTGCCCCTCGGGGCCGTGTAATTGGCTCATCGTCCTGTGTGGGCAGGAAGGCGGGGCCTAGCCAAGATGCGTAGGACTCTCCCTGTGGGGTGGGGTGTCTGGCTGGCCCTGGGCAGCCTGTGAAGGTGGGAACTCAAAGGTGGAGGCACCCTGTCCCCACTGCAGACCCAGATAGCCGGGCCCACCCCAGCTTCCAGCCCTAGGCTGTGAGGGTTGGTGTCTGGGGGGCAGTGTGGGGTGTAGACCCTTCAGCTGTAGGGAACCCAGTTGTGGCCCTAGAGGGCTGGTGGGGAGACCCTGGGAGAGCGCTGTCTTTGGGGCTGGAGGGAAGTAGTGGAAGAGACTGGAGCGCAGTAAAATCGTACTGATAACGTGCGTCCTGACTGTGGCTTGTGGAGCATCTGTTGGGTGCAGGGTCGGCTCCGAGTTAATGATAATCTGGGCCACGTGTCCTCCCCCTTCCTTCCCAGGCCTCCAGGGGTGCTGCCCACTCTCCCCCACCCTCTCCTTTTGGGTCATCCTCAGAAAGGGGTGGTCCCCACAGCTGAGAATGGGCTCCTGGCCCCTCCTCGGGTGTGGGGAGGGGTCTTTGCCGTCCAGCAGTGGAGCAGCAGACAGGGCTGCAAGTTTTCTTCTGTCCTCCTTTTCTGATCTTCGTGCTCGGCGTGGGCGAGGGCATAGGGGTGGGGGTGGGCCGGCCAAGGATGAGTCGGAACAGAGGCAACACCACGCAGCCTCCTGTATTTTTGTTTCAACAGCTTCATTGAGATATAATCCACATTCCACACAGCTCACCTGTCGAAAGTGTATGATTCAGTGGTTTTTAAGACATTCACAGAGCTGTGCAGCCACCACCCCTGCAGAATTTGGGACATTTTCATCACCGCCTAGAGATCCCCCGTGCCCTGTGGCCATCACTTGCAGAGTCCCACCTCTCCCCCAGCCCAGCAGCTCCTAGTCCACTTTCTGTCTCTGGACTTGCCTGTTTTGGACATTTCACATCAATAGAAATGGCTCCTCTCTTGCCTCCATTTCCTGAAAAAGCATTAGGGGTTGTCTTCCCATCTCCCCTGGCCCTTCTGGTCCTGCCCTGGGCCGCCCCCACCTGGCAAGTCTCCGGACGAGGGGAGCCAGGGAGGAGTTGGGGGTGGGGCAGCCTAGGCGACGGGTGAGCGGGGTGGAGGGTTCAGGAGGCGACTGAGGTCAGGGCGGGTGAACCCTGAAGTCATCTGGTCCTGGTCTGTGCTGGCGTCTGGAGGCCCAGTTTAGTTGGGGGGGGGCAGGGCTGGTGGGCTGGGGTGGTCTGGTGGCCTGTGCCCATTTGGTGTCCCCACGGGATGTCTGCCTGATCGGGGGCTCCTGAGGCTCGGTATGTGGCTGGGAGCTGACTCTGGACCACACCTGCCAGCGTCTGATAGTGACAGCGGGGGAGGCGGCTGTGTTTAGAAGTAATTGCTCTGTCTGTGTGGAGGCATTAGGGCATCCTCCCTGGCAGTGGCAGGAACTAGCTCGAGACATCACTGCTGGAGCAGCAGCAACTTCATGGCCGGGCTCCTCCTCCTTTCCTCACCGGAGACGTGGGACTGTTCGGAGGCAGGGAGAGGGACGGGGCGCTGGGTGCGGTGGGAGAGAGAGACCTGCCCACGTCCGGAGAACAGGGTTGTTTGCGCGAGCCATTGCCATGGGTATGTTAGGTGTTCTGCAGCAGGCGCCCTGGGAGGGATGCTCTCTGCGGCCGTTTATTTAACTCTTGTTTATTAAAGGCGTCTGATTGCTGGACACGGTTCTAGGTCCCTGGGCTATGACTCAGCTGTGAACTGAGCCCTTGCTGTCATTCTAGTGGCCGGGCCTGAGCAGCACACACACGCACACGCCACAGGCCTCTCTGCTAAGGCAACGCCATGCGAACACCTGACTGAGGCCGGTGAGTGACCTGTGCTCTTCTGGGGAAGGGCGCTCCCGGCAGCTGGATCAGCAAGTGCAAGGGCCCTGTGGCAGGAGGATGCTTGGTGGATTGTGGGACAGCCGGGGGTGCGTGCTCCTTGTCAGGCTCAGCGTGGTGACTGCCCATCTGCTCTGGAGGTTTCTGCCTCTGCCCCAAATTCGTATGTTGGAACCTTAACCCCAAGGGGATGGCATTTGGAGGCGGGGCCTTTGGGAGGTGATTAAATCGTAAGTGTGAAACCCTCATGAATGGGATCATTACCCTTATAAAAGGGACCCCAGAGAAGCTATCTTGTCCCTCCTTGCGGACACAGCGAGAAAACGGTTGTCCATGAACCAGGAAGCAGAACCTCACCCACAGCTGAATCTAAAACTGAATCTGCCGGCCCCCTGCTCTTGGACTTCCAGACTCCAGAAATGTGAGGAATAGGCCCCATTGTTTAGAGCGCCAGAGCCGCGTGGACAGGCTGACACACCACTGTTACCAAGTAATTGCAAGCTTCGTGTCAGAGATGAAGCGAGAAGGGGCCTCGGCTGCTCTTCAGACCTCTGCCTCTGGAGGCGTGCGCGGGGCCCCGTGCTTGCGCGGCCGCGGCTCCCCGCGGACCTGGGGGGCGGGCTGTGGGCTCTCTCCCTGCAGGTGGTTGTGTTTCAGGAAGGAGCGGCTGGTCTTTGGCTGGAGAAGAAGGTGGGGACAGTGAGCACACGCAGCACTGTGGTGGGGGACCTGCATTCTCCGCAGCGTCCAGCGCAGAGGAGGGGGCTTGGGGTGGAAGGCCAGCCCCGGTCCTGAAGCCACCCAGCTCCTGAGGCTCCTTCATCTCTGATGGTGTCCTGGCAGGAGGGCTCAGAGAAGCTGAGATGCCAAACTCTGCATTTTTAGGGGAACCTCAGCTGGGGTGTGGGGGGTGCGTCGGGGTGGGGGCGGGGGGCTCCTGGAATGGAAAGGGCCTCCTGCCTCCTTCTGGCACCCTTCCTCCGTCTGCAGCCTGCTCTGTCGCCCTCTACTGCTCTGCTCTGGATCTGCTCTGACTCAGTTTCCAGGCTTTTCCTAAATTAGCCCTGGCAGATGAGATCGCTTGGAGTTCTACGGATTTTACGCTCCTCAAGGTGATAATGGGGATTCTTCCTTGTTGAGTTTCCTGACAACACCCTCCAGTGATCCATCAGTTTCTGCCTGACACCTGGGACATGCAGACTCTGTTTTCAAGTACATCGTGGGGCTCGGCATGTGTGACAAAAGATGGAGGGCGAATTTCATAAGGAAAAATCAAGTGTGCGTTTTGGGTGCATAAAAGATAGGTTGAGGCTTTTCGTGGGAAGGAGATGCGGGGGTGTGGGTGTAGTTGGGAGGAAAGGTATTGAAACTCACTGCCGGGAAGGAAGGAGCGGAGCTGGGAGAGACCAGAGGAGGAGGAGAGACTGAGATGAGAGGAAAGTAGCAGGGCGAGAGGGACGCACGTGGATGAGAGAGGCAGGTGCGAAGAGATAAAATGCTTTCGTGGAGGCGCAGGGACATCAGTCTAAATCAAGGATGTCTGATGATTGTGGATGCCTTTGAGTCCCCGACACACCTCGTGCTGGCTGCATACAAACTCTTCATGGCTGTGTGTACCTGACCGTTGGTTCGGGACCCTTGACGGGGCATCATTGCCACTGCCTCTGCCTCCCCCCATCTGCCACTAGGCAGGGACCCCTCCTCCCTTCTCCCCGGCCCAGGCGGCTCTGTGTCCTTAATAAAGGAGGGCCCTGCATCCAGGTAGCAAGCGTTTAAGTGAGACACTTGTGAACTGGATGCTGTTGGTGGGTGGGGAAAGCACAACGCTGTGTGCCTGGATCCCATGAGGCAAGGGGAACAGAGGCAGCATCAGGGAGAAGACAGGATGAGGGAGCCACGTGTATCCTTCACCTGCCGCCCCCCGCCCCCCGCCCAGGGTCATCCGCACTCTCAGGAAGTCCCCCCACCCCAACCCCCCAGCTCCCTCAGCTGGGCTGGGCTGTAGGTGGACCCCGAGGCAGAAGGAGGGCTGGAGGTGGTGACTGAGTGATGGGGCAGCCAGGATGGGTGAGACTGAATTGGGGAGAGTCCTGGCAGTTGCATGGAAAGGTCCAGGGTTTGAGGCTGACCAGTTCTGAGCCTCAGCCTTGGGCTGTGAAGGGGAGGCTTCGAGCCCCTGGGCGATAAGCTGGGGAAACGGGGTTCCCTTGAACCTGGATTTGATACCAGTTGCAGAGAATTCCCGGCCCTTTATCCAGAGACCATACCTGGGGAAGACGCAGCTTGTGTTCGTGGATTTCTGTCCACTGCCGCTCTAGTCTCCCCCACACCCTGGGGAGCAGGAAGAGAGACCCCCCACTGGGCTGCGTGTGCAGACTCCGAAGGCTTGGGCAAGAGCTAAAGCCCTGGCATAATCTGGCTGCTGCTGACCCTCTCCAGCCGTATCCCCTCTCCCGCCACACTCCAGCTCCCCCGTCCCCAGCTGCCGTTGCTGTGCAGAGCACACCTGAGCTCTTGCCTGCTCTGGAGCCATCTCCTGTGCTGGTCTCTCTGGCTCTCTCTCCCACTTTGAGCCTCGCCCGCCATCAGCCTCCTGTGGAAGGCTCAGGGGGCTCAAGGAGTCTCCCTGCTCGCGTGCCGTCTCGGCGCCTTTTCACAGCCTTCCCGGTAGCCCTCTCAGCGTGGACCCGTGCATCTATGTTGTTTCCCTTCGTGCTTGTCTGCTCTTGCCACAGCGGACAGCCCCCGAGGGCAGACACCTTCCGTGTTTTATTTGCGGTTGGAGGTCCTGTACGCAGCTCTTGAGCTCAGCATCTGGGGACTGACTGAACCGTGCTTGTTGGGGCAATGAGTGACCTCCTGCCATAGCCCTGCCTGGCACTGGCGGGTGGTGCCCCGCTCCCTTAACAAACTCCCCAGCATCTGGTCCCAAGCAGCCTGCTCCCGAGGGTCCTGCTGGGTCTCCTGGCTCCCGGGGTGCGGGGCGGGTATAGCCCCTTCCCTTCTACTTCCCTGGCTGGGTTATGCTGTGACTCAGCCTCGTGGCCAAGAGGTAGGTGGGGCAGATCCTGGGTTCAGCACATGTCTGAACTCAGGGGGAGAGAGCTCTGTGCTGTCTTAAGGCGGACGGAGGGCTGTGCATTTCTCTGCATCCGTCCTCGGTTTTTGTGTTCCGCAGGGTTTCTGTTGCCTCTTTGTTGTACTCCAGAGTTCCATCACTGCTACTTTCATTGGCATGTAGTTGTTTATTCATTGTTTTTTGGGGGCAGATGAGCACTGAGACCTCCTGGTCTTGCTGCCATCACTTGAGTGTTTTCCCAGTGTCTCAGCACATGATCCATCTTGGTGAATATTCTGGGTACACTTGGAAAGGATGAGTGCCTGCAGTTGTTGGATTTAGTGTTCTCTGAATGTCAATTAGTTCAAGGTGTTTAAAGTTCAGATCTGCTTTCTTACTGATTTTGGGTGACTTGTTCTATCAGTGGTTGAGGGAGGGGGTGCTAGAGCCTCTATGACTGGATTTCTCCCCTTAATTCTTTCAGTTTTTGCCCTATGTGTTTTGAAGTTCTACTGTTTGACCCTACAGGCTTGTGAGTGTCATACTTTTGTAATAAATTTACTCTTTTATCTTTATGAGATGTCACCCTTTAACTCTGTTAATACCTTTTGTCTTCAAATCTAGTTAATCTGTTATGAATATAACCCCTCTAACCTTATGCTTATTGTTTGCATGGTATCATTTTAAACCCTCTTCTGCTTTCAATCTATTTCTGTTGCTGACAACCTCTGCCTTTTCATTGGACTGTGTAGTCCATTTACATTTAATGTAATTAATGATATTGCCAGAATTTAGTCTTTTATTGCTTGTTTTCTGTTTGTGTACTCTGCTTCTTAGTCATTTATACCTCCTTTTCTGCCTTTGTGTGGTTAGTCTTATGCACTTCAGTGTTGCACTTTAAGTGGCTTTGCAGCCTTATGCACAACACTTTTCAGTGGTCGCTCTAGGAAGGACTGCAGTGGGTTTTAAATTCAGGAAACTGAACGGGAGAAGTGACATCTTTCCTACATGGAGGGGAGGATGTTCCAGAATTGCGCCTTTGAGCACCTCAGTGTCTAGAGTCTGGGGAGATGCGGGGAAACTAGCAAAAGTGACTGAGAAGGGCCTTGTTTAAGGTGAGACAGTATCCAAGAGAGACAGTGGTGTCCCTGAGGCCAAGCGAAGAGAGGCTTTCTAGGAGGATGTGAATTAATGACTGTGTCCACATTGCCAAAGGAAGGACCGATCACTGTGCTTGGCCATGTTGGGGTGAGGTGGGGTGGGGGGTCATCGGTGATCTGGGCAGAAGTTTTTTCTACCAAAGAGAAGAAACTTGTTTGGAGTTACTTCAGGAGAGAATGGAAGGGATGAAGTAGAAATAACATGTAAAGACAACTCTTCAAAGAAATGTTTCTTCAGAGGGGAGCAGAGAGATGGTGTGGTATCTGGAAGGAGATCTGAGTTGAGGGAGGGGTTCCTGCTGTTGCTGGGAGATACCGGAGCAGGTTTATGCACAGGTGGGAGTGGCTCAGCACGTGGTGGAGACACCGGCACGGAGGACGGACTCCACTTACGCACGGGCACGGACTCATTCCCGGTAGTTACGTTTTGATTGTGGGATCGTGAATGATTTTTATAATATCTGTCTCTGTCTGAAAATGTGTCCTGTGTGCTTTTTTCCCTGCAATAAGCCCATCTAACATTAACAAGAACAAGTGAAGTGGCAGAGAGACTGAAATTCACCAAGGAAACCAGAGTGTGGCTTTCTCATCTCTCTTAAAGCCATTTTTCTCTATGAAGAAAGTATGTGTGCTTGTGGCAAAAACATTCAGACAGTATAGAAAACTGAGAAAGTAGAAACTAAAATCTCCCTGACCGACCCTCTGTCTTAATACTCCATTTCTACAGCTTAGCTGTAAAGTTGGTGGTGCATTTTTTCCAGGAAATTATATATATAATATACATTATATTATTATATTAATATTATATTATTATTATGTTATACGTATAATATATATAATCTCCTTTTTTCCCTCCTGCATAGACAGATTTTATGTATATTGTTCTGGAATGTACTATTTTGTTTATAATCTTCCTTGGCCACAGTGACCTATCAGCACATAGAGCTCTCCCTTGTTTAAAAAGAGTGGTTGTGGAATATGCCATCATGTGGGCATCCCCTAACTTACTTCCCAGTGGGTGGGCACCCTCCCTCCCAGTGCATTTCCTGCTGCTGTAACAGTATTGCACTTAATGTGTTTTATGTGCATGTTGGCTTACTGTGAGGGTAACCAGTAGGATAGGTTCCTGGAAGTGGAATTGTTAAATCAAAGGCTTGTGCATTTAAATATTAATAAATATCACCCAAACAGCCCTTCCAAAAGGTTTTACCGATTTAGTCTCATCTGCTGTGTATCATTCTTTGTCCAATACTGGCTATTGTAAATATTTTTGCCAGTTGGACGCTTAATAATGGTATCTTGCTATTAATTGAATTTCTTTAATTTTGGGTGAAGTTGAGCATATTTTCCCATGTTCAGTGGCCATTGACATTTTTCTGTGAATTGATTGTTTCTCTACTGGTTGTTTGTCCTTTACTTATTAATTTGCCAGAACTTTTCATTTATGAAGGTGATCAGTCTTTAGCTTTATGTAATATAAATCTCTCCCCACTGTGTAATTTTTTATTTACCTTTGTGTATAGTATTTTTTTTTCCTATCAGAAGTTGTTTATCTTTTTGTCGAAAGTCTTTTCCTTTTTTGGCTTCTAAGTCTAATATAATATTAAACATTCTCCACTCCAGGATTTTAAAATAATTCATCATGTTATTGTCTAGTGAAAGTGGTTTTCTCTCAGTCTCCCTAGCTTCAAGCTCTGCACCCAGAGGAATGGTTTGGGTGGGGGCAGGGAGGGGATGTGGCCTCATCTGGCCTCACCTGGTCAGCGAAGCTCCTATATACCAGGCCCTCGCCTGCCAGGACTCCTTCACAGCTGCTCTTTCCAGCCTCCCAAAGAGGTCAGAATGTTCAGGTTACTCTGTGGTGCCTTCGAAAAACAGTCCATGTGCCAGGGCCTGTGTGCAGACTGAGTCTCGGGAAGCCTCCCCTGAACCCTCCAACTGTTGACCATGACCCCCCCCCACCCCCCGAGCACTGGGCCTGTCTCATCCATGCCTCAAGGTTTATTCCTGAGTTACAGAAGCAGAGAATTTTAGAGCCGGGAGAAACCCTAGAGATTATCTGTGTCAGAGTCAGTTTTATAGTCAGAGAAACAAGTTAAGGATGTGGACAGCAAATGACAGGCTAGGAGGCCTAGATGCCAGGTCTCTTTGGACTCAGTGCTGACCCTTCACAGCTCACGTCCCTCTGAGTCAGTTTCTAGGAAGGCTCCTTAGGCCGTGCTGGGCCTCCTGTTACCCACACTCATTAGACAGAGCTGAACGCAGTGGGTGCTTTATGAACCCTGGGGGTGGCCCAGTGTCTTTGCAGGCTGAGCACTGTGTCCACAGCTCGTTGCGCCCAGAAGGTCCACTTTGGAGTTGGGTTTGAGCCTGTCTTGGGGAACAGCAGGGGTAGAAGGCCTTCAGGTCCCCTGGAATGGAACATGTCGGGGTACAGGTGGGAGTGGGGTTCACTCTGATACTGGCTCTGGAGGACCTACAGGGTGGAAGGTCACTGGCTTCGATGGCAGGTGGGCAGGGGCTGACCCACGGTCAAGTACAGAGTGTCTACAGTTCTTCACCAAAAACAGAGCTCGAGGGCAGTGTTCGGGAAGCACGGGAGAGGCAATTGTGCTGGCCTCTGGGGCTCTGGTGGTCACTCCTCCCTGCCTCCGACGGCAGCCCAAGGCCAGGCGAGCCAGGCGAGTTTAGTGCAGAAGAGGCTGAGCAGCAGAGACGGCAGGAGACAGACAGGTTAAGAGCAGGTGGGACTGGTCCGGGGGCTGTTTTATGGGGGTTTAGGTCTTGAACAGGGAGCACAGACTGGCCTGGGGATCTGCTGAACAGGACGCTAAGCAGGAGGGACAATTAAAAAACCAAAATACAAACTCCTGTCAGGGCTCTGCTCTTCCAAGAGTGGTGAGTCAGGAGACACCGGCTCCGGAAAACTAGGAAGGGCCAGAAGGACAGGAGAAGGAGCCTCCCAGTGGAGAACCCTGCTGACCCTCCTGGGTTGACTTTTAATTGCAGTTACACAGCACACCCAGTCTGCAGCCCCCGCAGTGTGAAGCAGACAGAATCACTTACAATTAAAAAAATTGCACTGAAGGCTGGCAAGAGCTTGACCAGGCGCCTCCTCCGAGCTCCACGTGCCGGTGTCCGCCTCCACGCCTCTCGGCCGGTGGCCCCGCTGCCGCAGCAATAGACTGCCGTCTGGGCATCCGGGACCAGGCGCCCCTGGGCTGGAGCTGCTGTGGCCTCCGCCCACCCCCCATCCACACAGATTGCGAGTCCCCTTCCTCCACAGGTGCAGTGCATGCCCCTCCCAGTGTGGATGACGGTGAGGATGGGTCAGGATGATGCCACATGATCCGTGTCCTTCACTGTGACTTCTTTGTATGGAGAAGGAGGAAGATATGTCTGTGGGGCCGCTGGACTGGGGGGCTCTAAGCCCTGACACTCAGCGGTCTGTCGTCTGCGTCCAGCCCCAGTGCACGCAGAACACATATGCAATAGGGAGATTAGATCAAGGAAAAGGGAGGACCAGGGTGGGTGGGGTGGTGTGTGTGTGTGTGGTGTCTCCAAGGCCAGCTTCACCCCGTTAGTGAGCCGCAGTGAACTCTCTTTCTGATTAAGCTGGGTGAGTTGAGTTTCTATCACTTGCTCCCTAAATACATCGACTCTCTGCCTTGTAGCTGAGGGCTGGGTGGGAATTCCTCAAGTCCACCACTAGCCCGAGCTCTCGTCTGGAGTTTTCCCACCCACCAGTTCCCATCGGGAAATTATTTTCTTCTCGTCGGGAAGTGAGTTGAGCTGACCCTCCTCCCCTGCCTTCTCTCCTCCTCGGTGTTCAGGGGTCCTGCAGGGCTTGCCTTGGGGTTGGCTCAGCCCTCCCTCACAGCGACACAGGCACACCCAGAGTGATGTGACCCCGAGCTTGTCTGCTTGGCTGTGACTGAGGGTGACACCCAGCCTGGGCCCCCCCAGCCAGCCTCCAGGGAGGCACCCCCGGCAGCCGGGTCTCAGCCGCTGCTCAGGGTCTGGGGGCCACATTCAGGCACCTGGCTGAGCACGTGGGGTGCGGCTCCTCCTGGGGCAGCTCTCAGAGAAACCTGTGTGTGGTCCCCCGGTGGCACTAAGGTGACGAGGCTGAGCGGCTCCCAGAAGTCCTGACTTGTGTGTCTTGGGGACCTGGTAAATGTACTTGTTTCTCTTCCCAGTTCTGCCCTGAGACACAGGGGTGTTTAGATCACATGTTCCCAGGAACATGTAGCCTCTGGACCCTCTCACCTGGTGCGCAGCTCGGCCAGCAGGAGCCGGGGGCAAATGCAGGTCGACGTCAGGCCCACAGGCACAGGGCCACAGAGACCCTGACTGTGACCTCCAGATCTTGTAGTGGTGCCAGCCGGGTCCCTGCGGAGGGCTGCTTCCAGGACCTCGCCCTCTGGCCCGTGCCCAGCTTCTCTCCCTGTCCTCTGGCTTCCGGGGACAGCATAGCCTCCGGCCACCTCAGTCCCCTCCCCTCAGCTTGTATATGGACCCCTCAAATGTAAGCCCGATGGCAGAGAACCCATCCACGGCGAATCAAGGCCGTCCATGCTTTCAAATATTAAATCTGTTCAGAATATTAAATAATTTCCTCTTCAGTGATCCCAGTAAATTTAATTAGCGCTTGTTCTCCCAGTAGAGTTGTCTCCTGGTTTCAGAGATGTTGCAGTCACGAGGAAGGAGGCTCAGATTCCTGCAGTGTGCGTGGCTGGACGGTCTCCTCTGACAGCCCCCTCGGCCGCAGGTGCCCCAGTTCGTCAGCTGCGGGGCCCCTGTGCCTGGGTGGGGGGTGGCCAGGTGACACAGTGCTGTCCTCTGCTCGCCGTGCGTTCCCTAGGAAGGGTAGATAGCAAGCTCTTACTCTGGGGCCCGGGAGGAGTTTGGGTTCCTCCAGTCCTCACGGGCTGGGAGGCTGTAAAGACTGGGGCCCGCATCTCGAGGCTTCCTCAGGTCACGGGCTCCAGGGGAAGCCAGCAGCTGAGTCCTGAGCCAGCGCTCTGCGTCTGGATTATTTGAACTCTGAGATTCAGTTTCCTTATCTGTAAGTTGGGGGCAGTAACTCTGACCTCAAGGCATTATTTCAAAGGTTAAATGAGAAAATGCATATTGGGTGCCCCGCCACAGTAGGAATGCAATATTATTTATTTTCTTCCATTTTTCTCATGAATCATGATCTTGAAAAATATTTATTTTGTAACGATGAAACTTCCAGAACTTCAGCTCATGATAATAAGCCTGGGAGGGGCCTTCTCGTGAGAGGAGCTGGGGGAGGTTAGCGTGTGTCGCTGAGATGGTTGGTGAGCCCCAGGGACACACGGGGAGCTCCTGACAGCAGGTCACCAGCAAATCAACTCAAACCTTAATCCGAGAAAGAACGCCGGAAGATTGGATCGTGCGACAAATGACTGGACGTTTCTCCCCAGAATGAATAAAACTGCCTCTTGGACCAGCTTGTGCAACATGCTCTGAGTCTGGCTCCTGAGCAAAAAATAAAAACCACCACCACCAGTCTCCCTGGGAGCCAGTGGTTTATTTGCATAATTATCTCTGTGCCACATTGGTGAGTCAAGGTGTGGCTCTCCTGGCCAAACGCGGTCTCCCAGGCTCCCTCAGCTTCTTGGTCAAAGTCCTGGGAACCTTTCAACCCTGCAGGAGGAGCTCCATGTTTGTCAGGAGCTGCCCTGATTCTTCCTCCCCCTGCCAGCTGGATAAACTGCCTCTGTAACATTTCTAATTGAATTTAAAATTTACCCCTTATATTTTTCCTGGTTACAAATACAATTCAGGTCCAATGTAGAAAACGTAGAACACACAATAAAATTCAAAAAGGAAAAGTAAAAAGTCACCCGTCACCCACCTGCACAGGGGCGTCCCCACTGTCGAGGGCAGTGCGTCTGTCCCTGCAGCCTGTCCCGGGGCCCCGAGAGTGTGAATGGCCTTGCACGGTGTGCTCTGTTTTGTAAGCCTTTCTATTTGATGGCTTATGAGCACGTTGCAGTGGCATCGAATATTCTATGGTAGGATTTTTTAGTGAGTGCACAAATTATTTACCAGGCACCCAGGAGTTGCATATTCAGTTTGTTTTCAGCCTTTTGATGTCGTAAGCAAGGCTGCAAATATTCCAGTACATAAATCTTTAGAGATAAATCTTTATGTTTGTTCCTGAGTTTCTCCTTAGGGTAAATTCCTACAAGTGGAATTGCTGAGTTAAAAGTTAAATACATTTTGGAAGCTTCTGATCCAAGTGCCAATCTGCCCTCCAGGAAGATGAGGCCAACCTCGACCCCACCATCTAGCGGGGGAGAGGGGCCCTTCCCAGCAGAGGCGCGGGATGCGATCAGCAGGTTCAGAGTCCGGCGGGTGGAAACGTGGAAGTGTGTTTCTGGTTGGATTTGCATTGCTTTGGTGGCTGGTGCGATTAGGCACCTTCCATACTTCGGGGTTCTTTTTAAGTCTTCTTTGTGGGTTGCCTCTTCAAGCCCCCACCTGTTGTGGTCTCATCCAGCATATGGGTCCCTGTCTTTGGTGTTTGAAGATGGTGCTGGAGGTGAAGACGGCCGTGCTAACATGTGGGAGTGCAGACAAAAATATTGATAGAGGATGGCAAGGCCGCTCCGTGGGTGGAGTATTTTTTTGCGTTTTCCTCAAAGCGCTTACCATGTGGCAGTGTCATTTCACTGCTTCCCCATCTGCTTCCCCAACTCAGTGCCCGGCGCCTGGAGGGCAGGACTAGGTCCTCTTCATGCCTGTGAGCCACTGACTGATCTAGAGCCAGGCACTTAGAAGGTGCTCAAAGAATATTTGTTGGATAAATGAATGTACATTCTTTGGGCAAATGGCAAACTTGCTCACGAAAGCAGCTGAAGACTGCTCGCCCCTTCATGGGGCGCTTTTGGAACATCCCTGAGTGTTGAGGACAAAGTGGGCAAGCCAGGGAGATGAGGACGATGTGACGGTCCTGTTCAGGAAAGCACCAGTGCGCTGGAGCAAAGTGCATTTTACTCATTTACTATCAAAAACCACAGGGTTGGGGGCTAGGCTGCTTGGTGGGCACAGGGTCTCCTTTTGGGGTGATGGAAACGTTAGGCAGTGGTGACAGTCGCACTATACTGTGAATGTGCTAAATGGCACTGACTCGCACACTTTAAAATGGTTAATTCTATGTTACGAGAATTTCATCTCAATTTTTTAAAAAACACAAGCTTCTCCAGGCTGGCTGCTGCTGTTGGCCAGTCCAGTCACGCGATGTGTCGTGACCTGCAAGATCTCTGCCGACTTGCGATGGAGTGGAAGTTGCATGGTGCACCCGGCCCCTGGCTTGCTGTGTTATCCCTGATGTCACAGGCTAGAATGGGTCTCACCGTCCAAGGGAGTTTGCAGGGGTGGGGTGGGGTGGGGAATGAGGTGAGCTTGCAGAAAGCTGAGCAAAGGGCACATCAGGGTCAGGGTCAGTGTGGGGTCCAAAGTGCTTGGCCAGTGTTGGTTGACCATTCCTAGGCCTGGCCTTGTGGGGGGGCGGGCAGAGGTGAGGCCTCCGGGTGGGCAGGGCCTTGGCCTGGTGAAGGAGAGATCAGCTCCCTCTGTTTGCAGTCTGGCTCCCAGAGGAGCGGGGCTGGAGGAGGCAGGTCTGCGGGGGCTTCTAAATGCTCAAGTGACCCTTTCTCCAGGGACTGGGCTCTGCGAGGGCCCTGGAGCAGGGGAGCTGGCCTCTTTGTATTGGTCTTGGAGGAGAACTGCCTGGGGGATGTGGAGCCTGACCTGGAGGGGAGGGAGATTGGGGGCTGAGGGCTCTTTGTTTGACCTTGAATTTTTGCAGCTAGAGAGCCACACCCTCCCTCCCTTCCTCAACATCCCTGCCTGTGACAGGTGGGGCTTGGCCACAGAGCTCCCAGAAGCAGGGAGGAGAGAGGAGGGAAGGAGGCAGAGGAGCTATTTTGGAAAAGAATGAGCCTCCTGGAGGAGGAGGTGCAGGGAGGAAGATCTGGAACAACAGGCAGCTCACCTCTCCTCCTGCCCCCACGGCTCCCGCAGCCGTGGGGAGAGGGCGCTGGCACCGCTCAGCCACTGGTTTGGGGCAGCCGGGCTCCCACACCTGGAGACGGACCAAGGGTCGTGGGGTCCATCCCCGGCCCATACTTAGCACAGGAGACAGCCAAGCACTGAAGATGCCAGCAGCAGGTCCCCATCATGTAGATGACCAAGGCTGGGCTGGGCACCCAGGCCCTCTGTCCTGTGGCTTTGGACCCACCAGGGGAGGCCACCTTCCTGTTTTCTCAGGAACCGCCAAGTGGATTAGGGGCTGTGTGGCTCTGCAGCCGTGTTCAGTGAACAGTCCCCGGGAATTTGTGTCTCATTTTCAGTGTTCATTTTTATCAAGATGGAAATCTGTCCTGGATGCCCTGGGGAGGGGGGCGGCTGTCTTGAAGATGCACATGGGGGCAGTGGGTGGGGGCCCTGGTCCAAGGAGCCTGGGGGATCAGGGTCATTTATTGCCACTGCCGGGGACAAAACAAGAGACCTAGCCTGGCAGAGGGGGTGCTCCTTGGAGACCTGGGGATTGGGTCTGCTGGGCAGGGCGGGAAGACCTGAGGCCCCAGTGTCTGGGTCCTGTAAAGCCACGTCGTTAACACTTACCCTGTCCTGTAGGATGTGTGTACCCTCATGTGGGTGCTGGAAGTCACGTGGCAGCAGCAAGCACCGGGGGGCTGCATTGCACACAGCCACATGTCCGCCAGTCCTTCATGTGTATGTGAGCTTTTCGTGACTGGGAGAAGGGCTGCCCCGGGTTCCTAGAGGGCACTGGGTCAGGTCCCAGGGGAAGTGACATTGTCTCAGCGACTCCACACCTGTCACCTCAGTTCACAGAATCACAAGAAAATAAAAAATTTTTAAGTAAGTGAGGTGATGGACATTAACCAAACTTACTGAGGTCATTATTTCGCTGTATGCACATACATCATATTATTATGTTGCACACCTCAAACTAGTGCAATGTTACATGGCAATTATATCTCAGTAGAACTGGAAGGAAAAGAGGTTTATGGAAACAGTGAAGGTCTGAGCATTCCATGAAGGCTCTCAGTGTATTCCAATCTGTAGTGACAAAAGCCATCCAGAGGGACTCCGTGAAGTGTTCTTTCGGACTCCGTCAGTCACGGTGATTATTTAATGGCTGTGCCCTTGCAGTGTGCATCCCCACCCCCTCAGCGGCCCTCAGGAGGGCTCAGTACCCAGTTTCTCGCTGGCTTGGGCCAAGCTCTTCAATCGTTCTTTCTTTCTTTTTTTAATTTATTTTTTATTGAAGTACAGTCAGTTAACAATGTGTCAAGTTCTGGTGCACAGCACAATGTCCCAGTCATGCATATACATACAGATATTTGTTTTCATGTTCTTTTTCATTAAAGGTTATTACGAGATATTGAATAGAGTTCCCTGTGCTATACAGAAGAAACTTTTTTTTTAAATCTGTTTTTATATATAGTGGCTAACATTTGCAAATTTCAAACTCCCAAATTCATCCCTTCCCACCCCCTCTCCCTGGTAACCATAGATTGTTTACTATGTCTGTGAGCCTGTTTCTGTTTTGTTCAATGGTACTTTCAACCTGGGGGTGAGCCAAACCAAACGACAGGCTGACGGGTCAGGTGACAGGATCAACACAGAGGATGACCAGTTGGATTAAATTTAACAGGAGTTAATGAATCCCCCACCCCAAACGTTTGGACATACATGCACAGAGAGGACGTGGAAGAAATCGTCCAGAAATGAGCAGTGTGTGTTGTAGCGGCTGTTAGGGCATCTTGGTGGGTGCCCTGTGTCTGAAGGCAGAGACTTAGATGTCCTCTCTGTCCTTCGGCTGCCGTGGGGCTGGAGCTGGGACTTGTGCGAATCCCAGGACCTTCAGCTGGATGACGTCCCCAGCAGATTCCGGGTCCCTGTTGGGAAGGCTTTCCAGCAGTGCAGGCTCTGCCCCGATGGGGAGCGCTCTGCCTGAGGTGCTTGAGAGTGGCTTCCTCTAGAGGGGCAGGCTGGCCCGGACGGTGGCCAGCACTTGCCTGCTCTGAAGCCCATCTGACTTCATTATCAATCCTCCTGGAGTGGGTCTAATAATGTCCCCCCAGATTCATGTCCACCCAGAACCTCAGAATGGAACCTTATTTGGAAATAGGGTCTTTGCAGATTCAATTAGTTAAGATGAGGTCATGGTGGGTTGGGGAGGGGTCTCAACCCAATGACTGGGGTCCTTCTAAGAAAGGGAAGAGGATACACAGACAAGGCCACGTAGAGACAGGCAGAGACTGGAGTGATGCAGCCACGAGCCAAGGATGCCGGGAACTGTTAGCAGCCACCAGAAGCCTGGTGAGAGGCCTGGCAGGGTCTCTCCCTGGAGCCTTCAAGGCAGTGTGCCGACACCGTGTTTCACTGACTTCTGACCTTCAGGCCTGTGAGAGAATCCTCTTCTGTTGTTTAAAGCCCCCGGTTTTGTGTTACGGGAGCTCCAGGAAGCTAATGCACCCTTCTGCCTTGGCCCTGGTCGGTCTCTGGGCAACTCTGTGAACGGGAAGAAGCTCTCCTGACCTCACCCTTGTCTTAAAGACCTGAAAGTCAAATGGAAAACTCTTGGTATTTTTCACGATGCTATATCCCCTGCCTTTTCCTTTTAGAAAGTATTTTACGCTCATAGTCAACGTGGTAACATCCACAAACATTTAAACGTGATCACAGTTTGGACAGAACTGTAAAAAGAAAGCATGTGGTTCCATCTCAGCCTTGGGAGCACAAAGCGGAGCATGGCGGCGCCTGGCTGCTTCCAGCTCTGCTTCCTCTCTGCTCCTCCGCCCAGCTCTGGCCACGCACCCATTTTTCCTTTCTCCTCCTCCTCCATCTCCAGCCTCTGAACCAGCTCACATTCACCTCTGGCTGAAGGTGATGAAGACAGCAGGGTGGGAAAATCAGTTACAAACCAGGTACTTTGCCTACACAATTCTAAACGACTGGATCTCGGGAAAATGGAGAAACCAGGTAGATTTTCCAGCGTATGTCCAGATGTCTCTCATCCTATGGACACCCCCAGCATCTTCTCTGTCCTCTGGAAAATCTGTCTGTCCAGGTGGATGGGCACGACTTCAGCTCAGGCAGCCTGCGTCTTCCCTCTGCTCATGACCTTGCTCAGATTCGGCTGAGCACATCCACACAACAGGGACAAGAGTGCTCCTTCTGTGGAACAAGCTTCGCACAGGCCTTCCCACAGGACCGCCTGGGGTTGCCTAGCAATCTGACAGCACTCTGCCTCAGCAGACACACGCCTCGGATGGAGTCTTCCTATTTTTAATTTGTTTTCTGGGTGGGTATTATTGTGCAATCACAGGCAGAGCTCAAAGGCATGGCGTGGGTCCCACTCAAAACAAGATCTGAGAAGATGGGGAAGGACCCACCCGCCCCCGAGCGGATCGTGGCATCTGCTCTGGGAGGCTCTTGGCTCCCGCTGTCGGGCCTGGGTGTAAAAGTTGGACAGTGGCTGGCAACCCTCTGCTGGCTCCTCTGATGCATTTACCAGGCCACCTTGGCTCCCCCCAAACAGCTGGGTTACCAAGCAGCCCAAAGAGCAAAATGTGCACGATGTGGGCATGGGACCCTGAGCTGCCTGGAGCTCCCTCTGACATTTCCCAGCCACGTGGGAGGAGAGATGGGACGGTGTGCAAGTGGCTTACCCTCCTCTGGAGAAGATAAATGTCAGAACTGAAAGTAACTGGGTACTGATATAGAGCTGCACGCTCTTAAATAAAATATCAAGTCTGGAAATGTGTGTGTGTGCGTGTGTGTGACACTGCAGATGCACCTACCTGCTCCCCTGCGTGTGAAGTAAGAGGCAGTGTGGTGGGGGCCGGGGTGGCGCTGCTGGCAGAGCCAGAGGCTGAGTTCAAGGTCCAGAGCTGCTGCCTGGGTGCCGGGAGGCCCCGCAGGGCACCTGGACACAGTGGCCTCAGTTTTTTCATCTCTCCGGAGCTGCCTCCAGCTCTGAAATGCCTTGATGACGTGGTGGCAGTGAAACCAGGGGAGGGGGTGAGATCGCTGAGGAAGACATGTGAAAGGACTGGCGATGGAGTCTCAGGAAAGCTGGCATTTACCGAGAAGCAGGGGAACCGACGGAGGTGCGGAGGGAGCTGCCTCAGGAGGGCAGAGCAGGAGAATGCTGTCATGGAGGAGAAAGTCCTGGAGAGGGAGTGGGGAGCGGGCCCCCTGGCCTGAATGATCGCGTGCACCTAGGAGGGAGCCCTGGCTGGTTGGTCTGGTGACTCCTGAACCTGGTGACCCCAGCAGGGCCATTTCTGTGGGGTGTTGGGCAGGAAGTGGGGACCGTTTGTGATACAAGGAAGGAGACGTCAGGAGAGCAGCGCTAGGGCTGGTTTTAAAGGATGGGTGAGGACCGACCATGCGTTTAGGCTGGTGGGCTAGGCCCCCAGAGCAGGGAAGGTGAAGAGGAGGAGGCCCAAGGGGGTGGGACCTGCCGGTGGCGGGGGCGGGGGGTCAGAATTTGAAAGGAAAGGGAGCGGGAAGAAGAGATGAACGCGAAGAGAAGATGTGAGGGAAGAAAGCTGCTCACGTCTGAGCTTCCCTTCCCTGTGAAGAAGACAGCGCCCTTGTCTGCCAGGAACCGGGTCGGGAGGGCCGGGGGTGGGCAAAGTCTGGGAGGTTTCTCAGGTGTGGAGGAAGACGGGGAAGCCAGCCCAGTGGCCGCTGCCGCGGCTGGGTGTGCGCTGGGCGCCCCCGCCAGCTGTGAGCAGAGGCCAGGGCCCGGGCTGGCTGGGCACCCACAGTGTCACTCACTGAGTTTTGCTGGCTGGTGCCTCTGACCTCGAGGGTCCGGAGAGATGCAGCCCCCAGAGTCCTGTGGAATATAAGCTTTTGCACAGCTGCCCTGCATTTTGTGTGCAAGAATGTGAATGGGTTATTTGAATAATAGGTTCCCTCAGGCCCTGTGGGGCTGTCCCTACGAGGCAGTCGTTAAGATAGGTAGCACTTCTCTGCGGCGTCCTACCAAAGGCCTGGAGCACGGCCAAAGTGGAAAGCCCAAATAACCAGCAGTGGTGGTGGAGAAATGGAAATGTTTATATATTTACATGTAGCATAAATATTGACGTGTGTGTAGAGAGAGAGACAGAGAGAGAAAGAGCCTGGCAAGGAGGTTCTCACTGCCCTAAGTAATTTTATAATTTACTCTGTTGGATTGAAAGACCAAACGGAAGCGGCGATGGCTGCAAAGTACGCTCTCCACCAGCTGGTCAGGAAGACTGACAAGGACAGAGAAGTCCCTTCAGACCGTGTTTTCCTCAAACATCTTAATGTTGGATCATCTTCTACTCATGTACAAGGTAACGAGTGTGGAGAGCTAGCCACGGGGTCCTCCCTGTCCGTGGCTCCTTTGGGCTGCTGCTCTGGCTGCAGCTCCATCAGGACCTGGCCCAAGGAGGCCGAGTACAGATAAGCACCTGGGCCAGGTGCTCCTGGCATTAAAAGGGCAGTGCAATACCGGGAGGTATTTTAGTGGTGACAGCCGTCAGCAGGTCTGTGCACTGGACAGTTGGACGTGTCACCACCCTGCTCTAATCTGGACAGCTGTCCTCCTGAGAGCTCCCTTCTCTCCCATCCTGTGGCTTCCCTTCCTCTCTCCCTCTCTTACTGGATCCACTGTTTCATCTGTCCCTTGTCATCTTTTTTCATGCTTTACTCCTTTGTTTTGTTGGAACACATCCTCTAGTAGCTTCCTAAGAAATGATTCATGGGAGGTGCTTTTTTTTTTTTTTTTGAGATCTTGCATGAGTGAATGTCTTTATTTGGGTCTCACATTGGATTGTTAATTTGGCTAAGTAGTGCATTCTGTGCCAGAAGATAGTTTTCCGTTAGCACTCTGAAGGCACTGCTTCATTGTCTGTTAGCTTCTGCTGTTAAGGCTTCTGAAGCTTGTTCTTATTCCTGCTCATTTTTATGGAACCTGGAAACTCGTGGAAACTATTTTTTGTCTTCAGTGTTTTGCTTTTAATGATAATATGCCTTCATGTGGGTCAGCTTCCATCCAGTGTGCTGATGTGATGAGGATTTGGAAACTCATTTCTGGGAAGATGTCTTGAATTAAATAATTCTCTCTCTCAGGCCAGGTGGAATGGAAGGAAGGGTGCCTGTTGTGTGAATGCCGGGCCTCATGAACTGGTCATCTGACTCTTTCGTCCTTTCTCATTTTTCTCTGCTTTGTCTTTTTGCTTTGTATTCTGGGACACTCCCTCCCTTCTATCTTCCAACCTGTCTGTTGAGGTTTTTGTTTCTTTTCTCACACATTTAATTTTCCAGCCCTTTTTTTGTTCTCTAAGTGTTCTCCTTAAAATAGCACCCTGCTCTTGGTTCATAGATGCAACATCTTCTCTGCTGGCTTTGAGATACTAAAAACATGGCTATTTCTCCTCCCCGTCTAATGTCTGTTTACTCAAAATTGCCCCACCTGGGTGGTTTGGTAGGCTGTTTCTCTTAAAGTCTTTCCTGAGATGTCTGGTAATGCTGGGTTGTCTACTCACAGGTAGGGGAGGGGACTGCAGAGCTGACTGGAAGGTCTGAGGATTGGGTGGGCTTACCAGGGTTTCCCTCTAGGGAGACTGGCTCAGTTCTCTGGTGGGAAACCGCACAATGATATCTTCAGGTTTCTCCTAAAATCTACAGGAAAGGGGACAAGACTTTTCTGGTCTCTTGCCTGGAGGATGTTGGTGCTGTGGGGGCTAAGTGAGGCGCTCAGCCTTCAGAGTGCAGGACACCCCTCTGTCACCATGCATGAAGTCCCCCAGGCCTCAGAGGCTCCGCTTCACCGTCCTCAGGGAACAGCCTTCCAGGGTGGCCAGCCACCCAGGACCTGCAGGCTCTTTAAACAGATCTCTGCCGCTCCTAGCTGCCTTCCCCGCTTCATGGGCACCTGCCCCAGTGTTCTGAGCCTTTGAGGGTTCTGTTTCCCAGCTTTCCCCCAGTGGGGCTGGGACTCAGCTCTGCAAGGCCGGGCCCCACTTGTCCATTTGCCTTCCTGCTGCCCCCATGTTGTCGACAGTTGTCTTTTCTCTGTTCTCTGTCTCCTTGGGGGTTTATATCTTCAAAAAAACCTCTTTTCATAGCTTTAATGGGGTTTTCAGAGGGAGTAAAATTAGCCCTGTGTATTTAGTTGTCATTTTAGGCCCCGAGCTAAATCCCCTCCTGTTTCTTTCACAATCATTATCGTGAAGGGCTTTTCCCAGCTCTTCCTCAATGGGCTCACGTCTTTTTTTTTTTTTTCAATAAAGGTTCTAAATCAGAGATTTGTAAAATTTCCTTCGGTGATATCCCAAGATGGGGCCCCCCAGCTGGTCCTAATATGAGGACATACAGACTGGCCCTGACCCCCTTTTTGGCCAGGTCCCCATTCCACAGCAGCTGGAGCTGGAAGGGCAAATTCCCTGGGGCTTGTGAGGAAGCCAGCCTCGCCAGGGCCCGTCCCCAATGGGGATCTTGATGTGCAGGTTCTATGGCTGATCCTGCCACAGGTGCCAGCCTCAGTCCATTGGCACAGGTGTCTGAGCAGACCTACTGTGTGCCGAGTGCTGGCTGGGTTTGGTGGAGCATGGGAACAAGGTTTGGTGCTGTCTTCAGAGACCTTTTCTGGAATGATCCAGAGGAGCGACTCATGCGGATCTGCACCT
The DNA here is from genome assembly GCF_009834535.1 of Camelus ferus. NCBI lineage: Eukaryota > Metazoa > Chordata > Mammalia > Artiodactyla > Camelidae > Camelus > Camelus ferus. The sequence continues at coordinate 22,042,401 of NC_045711.1, forward strand.
TGCTTGTGAAGTGAAAGACGTGCCCACAGGGAGACAGGCGGGTGATGGGGAGTGGGTGGGCCCACCCAGGGTGGGCCTGCCCACAAGTTGGAGGCCTGGACCATCTGACAGCAGAGGACAGAGAGAGAGCCAATTAGGTCTTTTGAGCAGGGACGTGCCATTTCAAACACGGGAGCTGGGGAAAGTTCAGTCAACCACACAGCTGCCTCACTGGTAGACAAGGCATTTATCCGGGGTTTAGCTGTAGGGCGCAGAAGCTAACTGGAAAGTGTATAGAATGACTCCCACTGACCAGGACAGATCAATGACCCAGACTGGCTGGAGGGCTAGAAATTAAAAGCATTAAGGTCTTAAGTGGACAGTAGCCACTTGTCTTGGACACTGTCTGTCCTCGCTCTGCAGGGAAGGCAGCCACCAGTGCAGAGCCCCAGGCACGCAGGAGCTGAGTTTACATCCTTCCTGGCTCTGAATCCTCCAGGCCCCTAAGAAACCCCAGATTCCATGACGTGCTTTTTGCCTCACACGGGAAAGCAGGGCAGTCAGGTGCAAGGAGGAATCTAAGTGTTCCAGAACCAGCATCCAGAGGTAAAACAACCTGGGACAGGTTTGTCATTTGCTTTTAGGCTGCGAATGTCTTTGAGGGTGCGGCGCATTTCCATCCCCCCTCTTACCTTCCTCAGTGGTGCTCCAGGAACTGCATCTGCCTGTCTTCCACAGAAACAGGAGCAAGGCCCTGCTCAATCCTGCGGGTCTGTTTGGGACAGTCGAGGCCCCCCCTGCCTGCCTTTGATGTTGACCTCACTGCTCTCCATGGGTCTTATTCTGCCAGCCCACACTGGCGCCATTCCACTGACCCTTAGCCTCCGCTTTCCTTCTGCTCCCCTCCCGAGGCTAAAGACTGCCCCCCCCCAATACCGGAGTCCCTTCCCCTTGGGTTGGGAGAGCTGGGAGTAGGGACAGGAACGACCTGCTCTTCTGATTTTAGGCAAATCCTAAGCTGATCTCCTGCAGGGGCAGACCCTCTTCTCCAGCCAAGGTGGAAATGTTTGAATCGGGTGGGTTGGTCAGTGTGGACAAACATCCAAGCAGTGACCCTGTGTGGCTGGTACACTTACTCTCCAATTCCCAGGAAGGCCAGGCTCTGAATTTCAAGCCCTAGTAAAGGGTTGGGGGACATGTGGGCAAACTGGACGAGGAGGCCAGGCAAGGCAGAAAGGAGGCAGAGGGGGTTGCTGGACATTTACCCCGCTGACCAAGTCTCATTTCTGCAGATCCCCAGTGTTGTCCTTTCTGGGCTTGGGCCAGGGTGCCAGGAGAGTAAGGGTCGTTAGGGACGGCCCGGCTTCAGGATTGCCCGGAGGGAGGGAAGGGAGGCGGGGCCCCGGACCGGAGGGCGGCGCTCTCGGGGCCTGGGCAGCTCTGGGCTCTGGGGTCTTTGGCGCCTCGCCCTTCTCTCTCGTGCCGGCTGCCCTCCGGGCCGGCGCTGCAGGCCGCAAGGGTGCGTCCGGCCTGCGTTCGCCTGGCCGCGGTCCTCCCAGCCCCACCGCCCTCCCCGGCCGCGCGGCCGCCCGAACCCCCTCCCTCGCCGCGCGCTGCGCGCTCCGCCCGGGCCGCTGCCGCGCCGCCGCCGCCGCCGCCGCCGCGTGCTCCTGCTGTCTCCTCGCTCCAGCCGAGCGAGCCAGAGGAGCCGGGGAGAGGGAGAGAGAGAGAAAGGGGGAGGAGAGAGGGAGAGAGAGAGAGAGGAGGGAGGGAGGGAGGCAGAGAGAGAGAGAGAGAGAGAGAAAGAGAGAGAGGGAGAGAGAGGAGGCGGCGAGGAAGAGCGAGTGCGGAGCCGCGGGGCTGCTCCAGAGCCGGCAGAGCCTCCTTGGACAGCGGCCCCGGCCCCGGCCCCGGCCCCAGCCGCTCGCGTGGTCGGAGGAGACGCGGCGGCCGCCGCCGCCTGAGCCCGGCCCCGCGCGCGCCTTGCCGCCGGCTCGCCGGTGCCCGCGCGGCCCCGGGACGCCGCTGCCCGTTCGGCGGCCGGGATGCAGCCTGGGCATGGCCGCCGGGCCCCTGTCATCTGCCGCGGGGAGCGCTGAGCCCGTGAGTAGCCCGGCCCTCGCCGCCCGCGCTTCGCCCTGAGGCGGTCATTACCTTCGCGTTGAGCTGGCTGGGCGCGGGGGTGGGGGTGGGCACGGCCCAGGGAGGGGCGCACGGGACCCCGCAGAGAGAGGCGGGGCTGGCGGGGGCGCGGGGTGGCAGAGCGCGGCCGAGGGACGGACCCGAAGACGCGCGGGGTGGGGTGGCGCCCTTGGGGTCAGGGGTCTCCGCGCAGGGTCCGGACTCTCCAGGTCCCTCCTGGGCTGGGGTCGGTGCACGTGGTCCAGCCGGCCGCTGGAGGGGCGATTTGTGAATGGGAAGGCCCCGGGGTCGGGCTCCATGGAGACGCCGGGGAGTCCCGCGCGCTGCGTGGCGGCGGCGGCGGCGGCGGCACAATGCCCGTCGCGGGGAACTCCCTGGCGGGGGGAGGCCGAGCGCGAGGAGATCCCAGCCCCTCGGGGCGCGTCGGGGTACGCGGCTGGAGCCCGCGGTTGGGGGAGCGGGAGGGGGTCAGCGGCCCCCTGTCTTGCCGTGAGCTTCTCTCCCGGCGCCCAGGGCCCGGGAGCCCTGCCCCGGTCCTCTAGGAGAAGGGTTCACTGGAGGAGTTGATGACCCAAAGGAGTTGTGGGGAGGAAAGGCTCCCACGTTCCCTAGGGAGGCCCCCGGTCCCCGCCTCGCCGCGCTGTGCGCTAGAGTAGCAGTGGCAGGAGGCGAGTGGCGTGCAGGGCCCTCCAGGGGGCGGGCTGGGGGCACTCCCCGCAGGGTCTCGGGAGCGGCGTCAGGGAGGTTCCGGAGGGAACCCAGGCTGCTTCTCGAGCTTCGGCCGCTCCCAGGGGCCGGCGTAGCCCGGCTAGGGAATCTGGCGCCAAGGCAGCCTGGCACACCCGGCCCAAACTTTCTGCCCTGGAGGCGGTGAGCCTCGCCCGGGGACGTCCGGGGCTTGCGCCCTCGGGAGGGCTACCTCTCGCGGCATCTCGGGGGTGGAGCGAGGCTGGCGGTCGCAGCCTCCTAGTGCGCGGAGCCTCCCCAGGCGTACATCCCCGCAGTGCCCGGGCCACCGGGGGCCTTCACCCAGTCGGCACGGGGATGAGAGTGCGGCACCAGGCGTCGAGGGACATTGGGACCCCATTCTGTCCTGGAGCGGACCCAGGATCTGGGGTCTCACTTGGGGCGGGGGGGGGGATGTTCCTGGGAATCCAGGACTGTAGCCCGGCCAGCGGCGAAGGGTCCAGCGGGGTGGGGAGAAACGCCTACGCGACAGAGCTTTCCAGCTTTTAATAGATTTATTTTTTAATGGTCACTTTAAAAAAAAAAGGACCCCTGCGGCGCCGCTCATGCTGATGCGCGAGACATCTCCCGGTGGAGGCAAAGGACAGGGATGGAGGGACCCAGACTTCCACCTCAGCTGGAAGGTGAAGTTGCCTCTCCCGCGCCAGGTAGCTAATTTTCTGCTGAAACACCCGATCGGCTCGGGGACGCCCTGGGCGCGCACCTGGGAGCCCCGGGTACTTAGCACTGAGCAGGTACGAGGCTAATGGAGTGGGGTCGCCCATAATGAGGTCTTTCAGCCCGAAGCCGGCTTTGATTTTATTTTCTGCAAATAATAATAATAATAAAAGTATAAACATTGCGGCAGAACCTGCTCATTAAGTGTGCAACGCGGCTTTGGGCGGATGTCTTAATTAGACTGCGTTGTTAACCGGGATATTACACTAATTAAAACCAGCCCCTCCAGGTGAGCTAAGATCGTGAGGGAGAGAGGAAGAAAAGTTGCAGTGAAAGCGCCGCCTGATGAAAGCAGGATGCGGGCAGGTTGGGGCCTCCCTCAGGCCGTTGAGCGCCGAGAGTGGAGACTTTGGGGCGGTCGAGGGGCCGGAGGGGCGCGCCCCCTCCCTCCCTGCCTCCACCTTCGGAGCTCCCTTGTGCACTGAGGACCAAGGCTGCCACCCGCGTCCCTCCCCGAGACTAGAGGCCTCCGTGCCGTGGGCACGGGGCTCTTGGGCACACTCTTGGAAGGAACGCTTAACCCCTCATTTCCCAGCAGGGAGCTACTTCTGAGAGGGTAGGGCCGATCTCCAGAGGGTGAAGTGGGAAACTCTGAGGGGTTAGGGAGCAGAGGCAGAGTTGAGGGGAGTACTGGGCCTGGTGGGGCAGCTGCCTGAGAAGGGAAGGGTTTGCCAGGGGCGTGTGGGCTGTTTGCTGCTGGAGCCGCTGGGGTTTTCTGGCACAAGTTGCCCATTTCCAACAGCAATCCCCTCCCCCATTTAAAGAGGACTTAAATGATTGCTCTGATCCCCTCTCCAGGGCTCTGGACCTTGGAGAGACCTACATCGACTCTTGAGCCTCCCCGCAGGCTATGTTGGAAATGCCCCTCATCCAGTTCCCTGGGACAGGAACTGCAGCTGGGTTGAGTGTACTCGTGGCACTTCCGCGGGGACCAGAGGCGGGGCTGGGGGGAAGGCTGCGCCATGGGAGGCACCCTGCCACGGAGGGAGCAGCGGCGCACAGCCGGCGGCAGCACCAAGGACAGGGCCAGGGCTCAAGCCTGCCCTCCCGTCCTCCCGCCCCTGACGGTGTCCTGGGGCCGCTGGGGGCGCTGCCAGCGCGCATCCTCACACCGCTGGGGGGAAGGAGAGGGTTCCTGAGGCCCACGCAGAGCTCAAGGAGCCCAGGGCCAGCAGAGGGGCGGATTTAGGAAGGAGGCAGGTGGGGGGACTCCTGGGTACCATTCCAGAGTGGGCCTTCTGTTGTGTTCCTGCCACTTACTCAACTTCGAGCATTACTGACGGCTCATCAGAGAAATGCAGAGAAATTATGGAGCTCTTTGGTATCCAGAGATGAACTAGGCATGGTAGCGGCCAGAGAAAATACTATCCCCCATTGCGGATCCTCGCCAGCCTGGTCCAGCTTGGGTGCTGCCTCTGCCCCACAGCCTTCTTTGCAGCCCCCTCCCCATTCGACCACAGCTAGGGGCCCCTTGGTTCTGTGATGTGTAGAAGTTGGTGCCACCTTGCTTCTAAGGGCAGAGATGCTCGTTGATTTATCCCCACCTCCCCCTGTACCCACAGTGTTATTTGATGCACGCTTGTGGAATTAGGAGTGATGGAATGTGCAAGTGAAGGAAGCTGCTGTCCCACCCAGCAGTGTCAGAGCTGGTGGTGTGTGTGGGGACAGTATAATGGGCCTGGAGGAGCCACGCAGAGGGAACAGCTCAGTGAGCGTGGAGTGACAGTACCAAACACAAAATTGAAATGTTATTTTTCAGCTGTTGTAGCGTGGGGTTTACCTCCTCCAGCCTGTCCGTGCGCCTGCAATTTTTGGTCGGTTGTCTCTCTGTGTTTATTTATTTCCACACTCCTGCTTGATACTCTGTTATAAAGACAAATGGAACCTGGCACGCTGCTGACATTTGGTGAGGAATTTTTTATTTTTAAGCAAGTGAAGGGGAAAAACCGTCCTGGAACTTTCCCCCCTTGATCATAGATGCTGTGCTCCTCCGTGGGCACCTGCCTTTCCCTAAATACCCGCTTGCAGCACAAGGTACCGGCTTCATAAACACATCCCATTAGCACCTACATCTTTTTGATTAGCTGCAGTATCTCTCCACGTTCTTTTATAAAGCAGCACGTTATTTTCACAGGTTCATGAAACATTCAGACAGCCTAAACATCTTATTTTTTGCTGCCTCTCTGAAGTAGGTTTCTCTCTGAGCCATCACTGTCTCCTTTTCATTTATGACTGCTCTGGTTCCTTCTCCCTCTCTCTCTCTGTCCGTCTGTCTCTGTCTCTCTCCTCTCCTTTCATGTCTTTTCCCCCCTGTACTTTCTGATGGTGTGGGCACTTGGTATGTGTCTTTCTCCTTGAATTACGTATGAGAGTTGAGGACAGCTCTCATGTACTAGTTGGATGGGTAGTGAGGACACAGGTCTGTTCTTTGTGGGGGATCACAGCCGGAAAAATGAGTATCCTCACTTCAGGAAATACCTCATGGCACGGACTGGTTTGGCTTATGAAATGTAAATTTTTAAGTGCAATGCACTTAGTGAATTAGTTTGCTATTGCAGCTTCTCCAACACATGAACTGACACCAAAACATGTCTTAGAAGGTGATGCGGTAACAGCGTAGAATCCGTTACTTCATTGGGAAGCGTTTCCTCTGGTAGCCCTGGGCAAATCTCACAGTATATAATTTGCATTTTGGAAAGTGTTGCCAGAGTCCAGGTGGAGCAGAGCTGAATGTTCAGGGGCCGGCCGGCCAGCAGGGCCCTTGGGGCCTGGGAAAGGACCACCAGTTTTATTTTAAATTCAGGGGCCTGCAGATGTGCTCACCTCTCCTTTGGATCTGGTCTCTACCCTTCCTGTGTAGCTCAGGGCTGGGCTCTGAGTCCTCCCGGGGAGTGGTTTGTAACTTGTTGGCATCAGTTTGTGTTGGATACGGTGGGGTCTTCAGAGTCTATGGTTTCCTCTGAGGACCGGGAGAAAAATGGTTCTTTTTGCAAGGTTGTTTTTTTTTTTTTTTTTTTTTTAGGTTTAATTGTTTAAAGTCAGAGCATATTCCCAGCCAGAAAAAAAAAAAAAAAAAAAAGGAGGGAGAATATACATATTTTGAGTGGAATTTTACCACGTATTGCTTTGGTTAGTGGCTGTCCTGAGAGCTTCCTCCTGAAGTTCTGGAAGAACAGAGGCCTGGGTGAAGAACTGCCCTGTATCTAGCCGTACCAGCTCCCTCCCAGGCACACTGCTGGTCATCAGCTCTGTGTGCCAGGCATCTGCTGATGCTCAGGGAAATGAGCCAGCCCTTCTGGAGCTGTGGCTGGAGACCAGGAGGAGAGGCGGGTGGTCAGGTACTTGCAGGTGAGCAAACTGCCTGGGGACAGACTCTTCTTACCAGCTGGACCCTGCACAGTTTCATCAAGGTTTTTTTTTGGAGGACCAGATGAAATCATAGCATGTATCTTTTACATGAAAGAGAGGAGAATCCCATGTGTCTCTGTTTCTCCAAGGCATCTTGTCTTACTCCGTATCTTCCTGCCACCAAATCAAACAAGCAAAAAGTAACCCAAGTTCCCCCAAAAGATCCTCTCTCACAGGACTGCCATATACAGTTGTGCAGGCGGTGCACTGCACAAACCTAGGGACCATTCAGAACTCTACCTGCGAATAGGTGGAACTCTGCAGCCCTGTTCATCAGTGTCTCCTTGTATGAGATTGAGGGATGGTGATGGCAGGAGAGGTGGCCCTCCAGTGTCTGGATCCTTCCCCTGAACCCCTGAAATTTGTGTCTTTGGGCACCAGGCTGGGCATCATATCTCAGGATAGTTTTTTTTTTTTTGGATAAGGATAATGGGAACACAGAGAAGCACATTGTTCTCCGCAATGAAGACTTTTTCTGTAAAAATAGGAAGCCCCATTGAAGCCAAAGACTATCAAATTTACTTGTATTAAAAAGGTGGATATAATTTGGAGAAAGAGTTAAAGAGGCACAAACACTTAAGTACAGCTAGAAATAATTTCTCGCTAAACTTTAATAGTTCAGAATCCTTCCTGAATCTAAATGGAAGGTTTCTCTGCAAGATTAAATAGAAAATAACTCTTAATTTTTCTGGAACTTTTCTTTTAAGGATTGGGTGCAGGGCAATGGTCTAAGGTCTGTACATAAGACCTTCTGGGTCCCTTGAATTCAAATCTCCTCCTGGTGACTTCACCCCTGCCCCCACACCTCTTTCTTTTGCCTATAGCAAGAAGGGCTTTTTAACCTTCAGTTTTCAGCAAGAAGTGTTAAGATGAATTTTTAATACTTTAGTGAGATCGCCGCACATACTGTGGTTTCCCCATGTTTTCCATCACCTTGAGATCCAAACATAAGAAAGAAAATCAGATTGATGCTTCAGACTGGGTCTGCACACCGGCTCCTGTTGGACTTCACCCTTCGGCAGACTCACCCTCCTGTCCTCTCTTCTCCCCGGGGGCCTAGTCTGAATCTTCATTCAGTTAGTCTCCATATTAACGGGTGCTTCCCTGAGATTGCACATCTTGGCTGTTCCTCCTGCCAGCTGATTCTTGTAAGAACCACCCTTCACCCCTGGGACACACACATTTAGATGCACATTTAAATGGAACGTAACTTCTGAACGAAGCTGTGAGTTAATTACCTTACTTGATACTTCAAGCCTGCTAGGGGCTCAGCACCGCCTGTCGGTGCAGAGAGCGGGTTGGGCACACGCCTGCGTGGCGGAGGGAGGCTGCTTGCGGGGGACGCGAGGTGTGAGGCCAGGTGCTGACTTCCGGGACGTGGGGCTGGCTGCAGTGTGCTGTAGGGGAGGGCATGCAGGCTCCCCAACCCCTTGAGCTGGGGGCAGCTCTTGAACCCTAGTTTACTCAGCTGAGAAGAGGGGAGCTGGCGCGTAGTAGGCACACAACAGCTGGTGGTGAGCGTGGACCTTCCTTGGTGCCATCCGCCTGTTAGAGGAATGAGCACCTTGTCAGAGTAAAGGAAGTGGTTTCTGCACTGCCTCTTACAGCCACAAGGAGATGACGCTGTTTTAAAATGTTTCTAGACAGAGTCACAGGTGCCAAGATGGAAACAAGTCTTAGCATTTCTCTATAGGTGAGGAGATCCTTACTCACACAGAGGGAACCCGGCATCTTACGTTCTCAGGAACACCCTGGTGCCAGGCTGAAGAATGTGACTGAGGTCCTGTCTGTAGGGCTGTGGACCCACAGGTCACCCTGACCGAGGCGTCCGGAGAGTGGAGGGGCCTCTTACTACCCATGGCAAGCCCCCTCCATGGGCCACCACCTGCTCCCCACACCTTCCCTCCCAGCAGAATGTCCAAGGACCCCGATGTGGGCGAGCGTTGTAGCTGGGCTCTTTGCTTTTGTAGGAGCGGCTTTAGATTCTAAGGGATGGGGCCCTAGGTCAGTGGTAGCTGGGTTTTCCCTGAGAAGGAGGAAAGAAATGAGAGCCGTGACCCTGCCTCCCTCCTTTCCCCCGGACTCCTCTGAACCTGCAGATCGCCATCATGACGACATTGATTCTGTTCCACCCCTGCCTTCTGCAGGAAGATGTTTTTGATTCTCAGGACTCAGTGTGTGACAAACCGAAACACAGTTCTGCAAAACCTATTAGAAACAAACATAAAGTGCGTGCATCTTTCTGGAATATTGACTCTTCCTCATCGGAGAGACCACTGCGATGCCATTAGGCACGGCTGGGGCCCCCGCTGCCGGGACAGGCGAGGTGGAAGCAGGGCCAAGGGGCTTCTTACCCCGGCTCCGCGCAGGCCAAGGGCGGGGCTGCGCTTCACCGACTTCCCGCTGCAGCCCCGCGCTGCTCGTAATGGGACTGATCGCGCCCACTGCCTGCCTCTTAGGGGTGCTGTCCACTGGTACATTAGTCAAGTATTTTGAAATGTTTGCAGGAAAGAGAAGTGCTGGAGGAACTTAAGGTGAGAATTATTGTTTTCAGTGGTGTAATGTTATAATCAACACTCCCAGACAGCCAGCGCTGTATCGAGAATTACCGTACCGGAAGTCTGTGTGATGCCTTGTCAGCTGTGAGCCTTTAACTGGTGGCTGAAGGGAGGGAGAGAGAAGCTGGCCAATGACCTTTATTTGATGGGGGATCTTACGACCCTTGTCTTAACCTCAGAAGCCCCGGGGTTAGTGTCTGGGACAACTTTACAGCTCTATGAAAGGCACCTTAACAGCATATACTTTTTTTCCCTCACCAGCAGCTCTCTCCTAGGACAGTTAAGAAGAATGCACGTAGAATCAGCATTCTTTTGAGTCTTCCAGCATCCCCTGGCCGCAACTGGGTCTCTCCCCGAGGTCGCCCTTGTGTCGGAAAATGGGTGTCCAGCTGTGTCTGTGAGCTGACAACATCACAGTGACTAGCACTTTGCTGTCCTGACTCGTTTGTGCTTAAGCTTGTAAAATGAGTGGTGTATGGGCGCTTCCCCCAGCGAAGATGGAAATCCCATCTCAGAAGTAGAACTGTCTGGACGGAACAGATGGGCAAAACTAAAACCAGGTCATTGATATCAGCGCTGACATGTTAAAGTGTGGCGCGCAGTCCTGCCCCTCCCCGCACAGGCGTTACTCCTCCCTTGTCGGAAGTCACCACAGAGACTGGCTTGGGGAGAACTAATCCACCTGCCCCGCTTTCCGTCGTGGACACGATAATATGTTTTGTTCAGATCCTAAGAAGAAAACTCACAAGCCCAGACTTGGAAAATTTCAGCCCCAAGGATAATTTTTCAGAAAGTAATGAGCGCTGGAAAATGAGGGCTATAAAGGAAGTCTTTAGGTAATAATCATAACTATAATGTTCACCACTTTGAAATGCATTAATATATACTAAAATTATAGAAAATATTAAGTCTGCTGGAGGGGGAAGGAGGCCTGCTTTGGAGCCCGAGGCCTACCTTCTGTGTGCCTGGCCTGCGGCTGCCCCGCCCTGTCTCTCGCAGAGAGGTCCCCGTGCCCCCGGCTGGGGACTAGTCGCACGCACGGTGGGGGCTGGATGGAGAATATTATTTCCTCCCCAGAGGGTTCCTTTCAGGGCTGTGCTGTTTTCTGGCAAGGCAAGGGAGTGCCGAGCCTCTCCTGGGGTCTGGCCCACTTCCTCAGAGTCTGGCTACTTCAGTGCCGGGCCCTGTGAGGCAAGGTGTGTGGACGCTGGCCGGGGGTGGGGCAGGGCCCAGGGCGCCCTGTGCACACTGTACCTGCAGCTGCCTTTCCTCCCAGCTGCAGTGAGGCATCCTCTGTGGTGCCCTGGGTTAGGAGCCAACAGAGCGTGCGGCCATGCACCATCCTTCTGTCCCCCTCCCTGACTCCAGCCTCTTTCCCTTGTTCCTCCCCCACCCCCACTTCCCTCCTTCACCTTCAAAGCCAGCTGACTGCTCTGGTGGCATGCAGGCGCGGGGCTGGCAACGGCGGGTCAAGCAGCACTGAGCTCAGAGCAGCTGGGAGGAAAGATTTACGGTTCCTCCCTGCCCTGCAGGATGGACAATTAAAGCCGTGCACGGCTGGAGGAGAGCGTGTCATTAAGAGTCAGGACGGTCAGAATAAATCAGTCACCTCCACTCAGACAGCCGTGCTAGACTGCTTCCTGGGGCCTTTAGGGCGGGAGCCCCCTGGGTATGGGTTTGAAGGCCCTGGGATTGACTGTTGAAGGATCTGATGTAGTCTGAGCTCCATCTGAGGCGGGGCCTGGAGACCCCGAGTCTCCTCCCAGATGGGGGATGCGCGGTGGGGTCCTCCAGGGAAGTTCCGGGTTGCACATCTGCATTTTGTCTCCTTGGCACCTGGCAGGCGTGAGGGCCACAAACTGGGATGTCTGTGGGTCAGAATAGCGGACCCCAACCTGCCAGGAGAGTGTGTGTGTACATGGATGTGCGTGCACGCACGCGTGTGCCCGGGGTACATGTGCACACACGTGTGCTGTCTGTGCTCACCTCCCAGACACTAGCAGGCTCCACTTGTGTCTCTAAACCCACACCGCCCGTGCCAGGCCGCCAGGGGCGGGCATCTGAGCGCCGGCCAGGCCGGCCGGCGTCCCTCTTCGTTCGTCCTGCGTCTGACTTCAGTGCCTTGGAGGCTCTGGCAGTTTCCTCAGGGAAGCTGCTGCTTTGTGGGCATGAGATGCCAGGCGCTCCTAGGCCCTCCCACCGGCTCACTGATGATGTGATCCCGCGTGGGAGCCTTGTCATTCCTGGAAACACTCTTTATTTCCTGCATTTCCCCACCTCCTCCCCACCCCCTGCCCGCCTCCCCACTGGGGTCTGCTTTCCACGGCGGCGGCGGAGCCCCTCCACGTGCGCGGCGGGCCACGGCGGGCGCAGTGTTCAGCCAGCCGGCACGCCGGGCCTCTCATTAACTCGGATACTACAATTATGTGCGCCGAAAGGCTGAAAGGGCCATTTAGGATTTTTCTGCCTTAAAAAGATTCCTTTTTGCACAGCCCTGTGCCCAGCCCTTTGGCGCCACAGCTGTGACACTGAGCCGCACGTGGCTGTCAAGCATTCCTCCCAGCTCCCGACTCCGCCCCTAATACGCACGTTGGCACAGTGGGCAGTGGGAGGGGGTGGGCCCCACCTTTGTTCTGCCTGGAGGTGCTTGGCAGTGGGGGCGACGAGCTGGGAGGAATCTGCGGCCTGCTGTAGTGACTTCACTGCTGGCACATCTGGGGCCACTGAACCGATGGTGGTGTGCATGGCGTGTGTGCCCCATCGACACGAGAGGAGTCTCGGCATCGAGAGCCTGCTTCCGCTGCCTTCACAGAGACGGTCGGTGCCTGGGGCTCCCGTTCGCCTCCACTGAGGCTATCTCAGCCCTTTGAGGGGAACTGGGTGGGACATCATTTTGTGGGGGAATGTAGTTTACTCGACACATGCTGGCCTTCCATCCACATGTGGGTGAGTGTGTGTGACTCTGCGTGTGGAGATTACGGCCTTGCAGGAGATCACCAGAGCCTCTCCCCAAACTGGGAGATGTGTGAGTGGTGTTGTGGGGTCTGGCTGGGGTCCCCAGGGGTCTGGATTGACAATCTCAGGACTCCTGGGGGGGGAAGGTGCCAAGACATGTGTGGGATGTGCACTGGCTCAAGGTCACCCACAGTGAACAGTTGCCCAAGGACAGAACCCAAACTGGTGATGGTGGTGCTCGCGCCTCCCCCTTGGAAGGTAATTAGAAGTCTGTAGGCAGCTGCTGCTTTGGACGCTGTACCCAAAAACCTCATAAAAGTGTTATTCAGGGACCTTGTTATCTTAAAAGAAAAAAAAAAAAAAGGAAAGAACCGAAGCACCAAATAACAACCAGCGACTCACAAACTTATTTTTTTTTAAACTTCTCCGAAGTTGCCATGGTTACCCGCATGTGTGGTTCCCTGCTCTCATGCTCTAAGCGGAGCGGCTTGGAGTAGGCATGAAACCCTCGGTGCAGGGCCTCCGCGGCGTGTCCGCCCATCAGAGGAGCCTGTTTGTGCTCTGGTATGGAGGGAAGGAGCACGGCCACCGTGGAGATTTTGCAGGACCGTAGAATGTGATATTCTAATGTAGCGCTTCTGAGACACTGGAGACAGAATTTGTCTCCCACGCTGAAATAATTATAGCCCGCAGAACAGAGAAGACATCATTGCAGGTCCTGAACAGTGAGCGGTGTGTGCATGTGTGTGTGCGCGTGCGCGCGCTCGTCCCCGGCTGCCGTGAGGAGTGCCTGCTTGTACCTGGCCATGTGTGTAAGGGCGGCCACAACCTGCAGTGTCCCTGCACCTACCCGCTGCCTTTCGGATGTGGACTTCTGCAGGGGGCTTCGGGGGAGAAAGAAGCCAGGCCAAGATGCCTTCTGGCCAGACTCCTCTCTCCTCAGAGTGCGGGGCCCTCAGAACGGGTGGAGACGTCATTCCCCTATCTGCTGGGCTCCAAGGGGACTCCCGGGGTACACGCTGTCCAGGCTCGGCCCTCGTAGCTGAAACAGCAGCTGAAAAGAAAAGAGACTGGGCCGTGGGCCAGCTGCTCTGTCCCCGCCCGCCTTGGGGGCTGCCTGCTTTTCTCCCGGGGGTGTCTGGCTGTTTCTGTGTTGAGGGCTCTGAGGCCCCAGTGGCCTGTGGGATGCCTGCTCCTGGTTGACTGTGACATGAAGCTGTTCTCTTTCCCCAGAAAGGCAGGAGCCACCCTGGGCCATGCGGGGCACTCAGCATGTGACAGTGAAGGCAGAGAGTGAAACGGGCAGTAAATTCCAGGTGTTGGGGACAGTAGTGACAGGTGAAGGCCTTAGTGCTGGACCGTGTGGCCAAGGGTGGCTCTTGTTTGGCCGGGACTCGGGTTTCCTTCTCTTGAGCCCTGCCAAGAGCAGAAAGCCCTCTGCACTTCCACAGGAGGCCGCACCTGTGCCCCGCTCCCCTGCTCAGCCCTCATTCATTGGCTGGGCTGGCACAGCCCTCGAAGGAGTTGAGTCTTCCCTTGATGCCAGCCTCACTTTCCCACACGTGGGAGGTGGTCTCAGACTCTGGTACTGCCTGTGTGGCCAATCGGTGAGCCCGTGGCTTAAGGGAAGGCATTTTTTTGAGGGACCAGGAGCCCTGGGGTCTCTGTATGAAGTCCTCCTGCAGGGGGGATGCCAAGGCCAGAGGTGACTGGCATTCCTACTAGAGAATGTTAGGAGCGCTTGGCCAGCAGATGGACGGTGAAGGCAGATGGGGAGGTTCTAGGTCGTTCCACAGCTATCGGCAGAGCTACATCTGTGTCTGGATCTAAGGTGGGTGGGCATTTGGAACTTACTCTCGCATCTTCACATAAAGGACTGGAAACACCGTCCTCAGAGGCCTGTCCTCGCGGCTCCCTCCAGGCCTGACAGTCGCACCCCATCTTTCACAGCCCCTTCTGGGAACGGTCATTAGCACTCCTAAGGAAGAGTGAGAAAGGATGGATCCTGGTAGGTGTTTGCACATCGTCTCCTGTATCGGATTGTAAAGGCTTTGAAGGCAGGGACCCTGTTTCCCCCCAGAACACACAGGATGCGTCCCTGCTCACAGCGTGTTCTCAGTCACTGTCTGTGGGGGTTCTGACAGCTGGCTGGGGTGGGGTGGAAGCAGGCCTGTGTCTCATTAGTGCTCCGTCCCGCCTGGGCCGGCTGGTGAGGGGCCCGGTGGGTTTCCATAACCTGGTGGTGCGGGAGGGTATGAGGAAGGCCTGGGCCTCCTCCCAGGTGTGTTGTGGGCACACTCTGTGCCCCAGGGCTTGAGGCGTGGTGCTGCCAGGGTGTTGGGGGAGCCCGCTGGTCCATGGGAGGGCCATGCAGCTTCTGGCCCGGTGAGGAACGGGGCCCCAGTTCTGCCCCTGAGTTGGCAGCAGGGAGGCGGTGCCCTGCGGGCTGAGCTGGGCTCTGCATCCAGCCACACTGGCTCCCTTCCCTTCAGCCTGGAAGTGCACCTTGGGCTGTGTGCCACTCTCCCCAGCACAGGGCTCAGCTGCCAGGGAGAGCAGAGTGCCTCCGAAGGAGGGGCTCTCAGGTGTGTCCTTGAGCCCCCTGCTTTGCTGGCCTTGGAGTGAGGAGCAGGTGAAAGGGAAGGAATCTTCCTGGGAAGGTACTGGACTCTTCTAGAAGATGCCAGACTCCTCGGGAAGAGAGCCTGAGGCTCCGTGGGTGCGTGGCCCCGGCTGGCTGCGCCCTGCGTGGTGCAGTGCAGCCCGTCCACTGGGGAGGCAGCTCGTGATTATTGATGCTAATGGAAAACCGAAGTGAAATGGATAATTCAAGATGGCAGACGAATCAATATTATTTATATTTAGCTTGTGAGTGCACTGCGTATTTCTCTGCTGGCAGGTTGGCCTTCACAGTTATGTGTTGCAGAATCCAAGAATCTGCTGTCGGCGGGCCAAGGGCTGCCACCTTGCTCTCCCTCCAGGAGAGCTGCTGGAATGCACGCAAACCCCTCGTGACTTGGCGGCCGGCACAGAGGGGCGCGCCAGGCCGTCCTTCCCGGTGCCCACCCTCCGCACCTCTCAGAGGTCCCCTGCTGCTGACATGCCTCCTGCTGCGGGAGATTGTTGAGAAACAGCTGGGAAGAACGCTCTATTCAAATGGGGTTTTATGCAGCTGTTTTAGACGATGTGGAAGCAAATCCACAATACGGTGTCCCTGGAAGAGGATGTCGGTGGAACAATCTGGGTTTTTTCACGTGGAAACACACACGTGTATTGTCTTCACACAGTAGGTGCTCCGTGCGCACTTGCTGGGTGGGCGGCTGGGGGCTCAGTTAGGGGCGTGGGTCCCTGTGCCAGTGGGTGCGTCTCTCTAGGAGCCCATGCGTGTGCCCTGCGACACGTGGAATACCTCCCATCTCCAGTGGGAATCTGCCCACTCCCCCTTCCCCTGCGTTGGCGCCTCCATCTGGGCACCAGTGCTTTCCGGCCCCAGAGTTTAAAAAATGACCTTTGACTTCTAGGACGTCTTATACTAGGCGTTGCATAGATTTGAATTTTCACTTTAAGCCAGTGGCTGGGCTCACGCTGCCCTCCCAGAAGAGCACCGTGGAGTGGCGTGGACTCAGGACAGAGTCGGGGGCCGGGCTGGCGAGGATTGCTGGCTGTGCAGGATGCGTCCTCTCCGTGCTCGGGCCTGGGCCGGCCTGTGTGCTCACCGTGCCTGTGTCTGTCTGAGGCCCTTCGGTGCCTGATTTAAATACCCAGCCAGAATGAAGGCTCTCAAGTCGACTTGGTGGGGGGAGGGAAAAACGGAGCTTGGAGAGGAGCCGGTTGATGGTGAGGAAAAGATGTTCCTAGAAAATGTCTTGAGGTCTGGAGAGAACAGCCTAGCTCCTCTTCTATCCGTCCCGAGGCCTGGGTGTGTGTGGAGGGCCCTGCCCCACTGCTTCCCGTGCAGAACCTCCTAGAAATGGAAGCCGTGTTCCTGGACTCACACCCTCGGTCTCAGAAAGCTCCCATGGACTTTCGGGGGCATCTGGCACCGTCTCAGCCCTTAGCTCTTGGATTTTTCTACTTCCAGTGACAAGCAGTGGAGGAAAGGGGCTCAGCCTCTCACCACCTGGGCACGTAGTAGGTGCTTAATAACCGTTGCAAGAACGCGGGGTGGGGGCTGTTCTCTTGTCCTGAGAATGTGGATCGACAGCTTCGTTTTCCTCAGTAACATCTCTCCCTCTGTATCCCCCTAAACCTCAAAACAACTCGGAGAGGGAGGGAGGAGATGGATGGATTCCCCAGAGGTCCACATCCGCCTGTGAGCGTCTTCTTCGATCACCTCCAAGCATCTTCTCTTTCTGTCCTGGTCCCGCTGGCCCTCTTTCCTCTGCTGCTCCCTGGGACTGAAGCAGGCTGGCAGTAGGACATGGCTGGGCAGAGCAGATGTCCTTCTGTCCAGGGCCGGGACCTGAGCCCGTGCCTGGCGTGGCCGTCAGGTTTGGTTGCTTCCCCTTCTTCCTTAGTCATTTAAACAATCAAGGCACAAAAAGAAAACTAACGTTGGTAGGAGACACGATCATATCATAGGCTTATCTGAAGCTGTCAGGCCACTCGGGTTCCCAGAAATTAAATTATTTTAGAATTCCATCAAATGAAGGGAGGGCTCCCCTCTCCAGTTCCCGTCCCCTTGCCGCTTCCTCTCGCGGCCCCTCTCTCCTTGCCCACCCCTGCCTGCCAGTGAAAGATTTTCTGGCTGTGTCAAGGCAATGTGACCTGGTTCTGTAATAAAGAGGAGGCTTATTAGAATTAAGGCCTAACAGCGCTAAAAAAGCAATCTTTGCAAGATTGAGGCCACGGGGGAATTGTAAATTCTCGGCAAAGACCTCATTTAAGGATTGGAATAAAAACTTGACACGCATGTGCGGGTGCGCACACATGAAAGGGATCCTCACAAAACAAAAGAAGCTTAGTTAAAGGAAAAGAGAGCAAAGGGGAGGGGGAGGGGAGGGGGAGGGGCGGGGGCAGGCAGGAGGATGGTGTGACTCTGTCCCTGGTCCAATGCGCGGATCTCCTGGGTGGCGCTTGCCCGCCATGAGGCGGCTGTCCTCCTATGCGGGTCTCTGTCTGCACCTGTGCCTCTCCCGGAGCCACTGCCACCCACCTCTGTCACCTGAGGGCTGTATCAGCCAAAGGGGCCTGCCCACCCCCCGCCTGATGTGTGGGCATCACCGTGCCAGACCGAGGGGCTGGGGCCCCTCCCCTCTCTGCCGGTCCCCTGGGGGTCAACATTTCTTACCTGGTTGTCGCTGTGGTTTGGGGTCTGCTCGGGCAGGGGTTCGGGTGGTGCAGTGTGGTGTGTCTGGCTCCCTCGGGGAGGTGAGGGGCAGGGAGGTGAGCCTAAGACGATGCTGTCAGTGGGGAGCCGGGTCTGGCTACGCCAAGGCCACAGGTGCCTTTACCTGTCGTCCTGGCGCTCCAGGGCCGCTCGAGCGGCACAGCGCAGGCTGGGCGGCTTGCAGACAGCACTCCTGCATCCCGGCGGCTTGCAGACAGCACTCCTGCGTTTCTCTCCGTTTGGAGGCTGGAGTCCAAGGTCAGGGCACCGGCAGATAAGGGTCTGGTCAGGACCCGCTTCCCGGTTCATAGCTGGTGCCTTCTCAGCTGCGTGGTGTCCACTCAGGTGGGAAGGAGCAACGGAGCTCCCTGGAGTCTCTTTTATCAGGACGCTAACCCCTCCCCACCTAGTCACCTCCCAGAGGCCCCACCTCCTGACACCAACACACTGGAGGTTAGGTTTCAGTGTATGGATTTGGAAGGGACACAGACACTGTCAAGGGTTATGGTTACTTGCAGTGACCAGTCTCATGGTGGGGATGCTTGGAAACCTGGCCTTCAAGGGACAGGCGGGGGGCTGGAGGGGGTGGGGGCACATGCTCCCCAGAAATGGACAACCTGCCAGGACCACTGTGGGAGGGTGTCCCTTGGAGACCTCTGGGCTCAGCCCTCACCGGCTGTGTCTGTGGCCGTGGCGATCAGGCCCGTGTGTGCTGGCAGCTCCTGCCCCAGGCACCCGCGCTTCTCTGCCCCTGAGCTTCCTCTGAAGGGGAAGGGGGCTCACTCAGGCTGCCAGCAGGGCCGTGGGGAGTTTAATGTGCCAGGGGCAGCCCTCCACCCAGGGGCACAGGGTTAGCAGAAATCTCTCCCCAGCTTCCCTGCCTCCCCAGGGACAGGGGGCTGTCTGTGTTTCCCCAGAGGGCCCCCCAGGAATCAAGCCACAGCTGCCCACGGGGTGACCAGTTTGATAATAGTGTATAAATAGACAGATAAATTCACACATACACACTCTCAGCTGCTCTTCCATCCCTGGCTCAGGCTTCTGGGATCACAAGTCATCTGTACCCATGCCTGTCTCAGGCTGTACGTCAGGGGCTTCAAGCTGACCCAGCGACCCTGCAGGAAACCTGAATTCGGGAGGATGGAGAGGAACATGGGGCCCCTGTGGCTACTGCGCTGCCGTATCACTCTGTCTGCGCCTGCGCACTGATGACTCTGGGCACAGTGTCCTTGCCTTTCTGGGTGTTGGAGCCTGGCTGGGGGCTCTTCCTTTTGGGGCCAGGATTGTCGTGGGGAAGGTGTTCCCCGCACTCCAGAAACTCCAGAAGCACAAAGTGGTTGTGCCGAGTACTCTCACCTGCAGAGTGCGGCCTCGGGAGTAGGCGGGCTCAGTCCTGCAGGGACGCCCAAAGCCTTGGCCCTGGGCTCCCTGGCCCTGGGGGGGACGCATCTCGATGGGTGCCAGGCCCCGAGACACCAGGCAGATGCTCGGGGTCTCTCTTGGTGCACCTCTTGTGGTGGGACTCCTCATGCTCGGTTCTGGATCCGTGTCCCGGGACAGTGAGGTGGGGGAGGGTACAGCCAGACCTGTGCTGAAAACACACTGGTGGAATTTTCGGGACAGGGGACAGCTCCCTCCTCCCAGGGCCCAGGGGGGCCTCAGAAGTGGCTGTCTTCACAAGCCCTCAGACTTGTTCTGTGCTCCTGGAAAATGGGACTCCGGGGATTTCTGGCAAGTCAGCTCCGTCTTGACCCCTCTCCTCTTGAGAAGTTCACTGAAGATTCCTCTGAGGTTTGGGTGGGTCCTTTTCCACGACGTGGGTCAGAGTGAGAATATTTTTCCCAGGG